>NC_077228.1:467679660-470519660 GCF_027887165.1 Monodelphis domestica
GAAATTTACAAGCTGTGTGACCCTGGGAAAATTACTTAACTTATCTCTGCCTCAGTTCCCTCAACTATAAAATTGGAATAATAATAGCACCTCCCTGTCAAGTACCTATGAAGATCAAATGAGATGGCATTTGTCAAGTTCTTAACACAGTGCCCTGCACATAGTAAGTGTTTATTAAATTCTTTCCTTCCTCTTTACTTTACAGATGAGGAAATTGAAGCCAAGTAAAATGACATGCCCTATGTCACCCAAGTCATAAAGGTTTGAAAGTTTGAATCCAGATCTTGATACTCAAAGAAATCCCATCATTTAAGAACTGTAATCTCCATTTTTTAAATGAGGAAACTGAAATTTGAGGTGGTTAAATAACATGGGTAGAGTCACAAAGCTGACATACATTAGAACTGTGACATGAGGGGATAGTTAGGTGACTTAGTGGATAAAGCACCAAGCCTAGAGATGGGAAGTCCTAGGTTCAAATCTGGCCTCAGACACTTTCTAGCTGTGATCCTGAGCAAGTCATTTAACTCCCATTGCCTTGATTCTAAAATGGAAAGTAAGCATTAAAAAAAAATACTGTGAATTGAACACAAGTCTCCTGACTCTCATTACTATAACAGATTGCTTATTGACCCCTACCCCCACAGACACTGGTCATTTTGATGGGAATTAAAAGGAAATGGAATAGCATTTCATTATTTAACTGGAATGTCCTGTCCAAATATAGAATGAACGATGTGAATTGGAAGTGAGGTCTCATTAGAAGACAAGGGTGTGACATTTTCAAGCCACTATATAATGAATGTTCTTTTGAAACTCTCACCTCCCTTCCCTGCCTTCCAGATGAGCTGCAGCTGAATTCTTGACATTTGTTTTATTTTCATGCAGGAAGTACTGTAATATATGAAACAGATCAGTTCTCAAAGATGATAAAATGTTCAGATGAATTAGGAGAAACCTTTGCTAATTATGAAATACGTAGAACAATGAGGTTGTCATGACAGATATTAGAAGATGAATTTATATTCTTAGAAACAACAGAGGTGATATCATGTAAAGTTGATTTTTAGTGGAGAAGAAACTTTTCTAAAGTTTTCAACTTAGCCTCATGTATCATCTTTGCCAAAGGAGTTTGTTGGGGAAGTTGGGGAAAATATCTGGTTCTGGCATGTTTAAGATCAATTATTATTTTTTTTGAGACATCAATGACACTCAAAAGACGCGAGTCTAATAGTGAACATCAAAAAAACAAAGAGATGAAGACTACATACTGACCAACTTTGCAATGGAGTTGGATGGACAGCTCATTGAGTTATTCCATCAGTACATATAATGTAATCATGGAATTGGTAATCATGGAATACCATGACCAAAGAAACAAAATTACTGGTAGACCGTAGGGCAATGGAGGGAATAGAGAGAACAGCATATAACCAGGGGTGATTTATGAAAAAAAGCAGTATAAAAATATCCTTCAGGAAAGGTATAATCTTTCTTTTTCCTATTTATATTGCTAGTACTTAGCATAATGCCTGGAACATAGTAGGATTTTAATCAATGTCTATTCAATCGAACTGAAAAAAGTGTGTTGTCCTGGTGGTGAAAATGAGGAATAATAGGTCAACAGTCCAAGCATTGCCCTAAGCCCTGACAAATGCTAAAAGCCCAGAAAGCCTCCAGTAAGGTGACTATTTCCTCTCTGGGAGATTCATGGCAAGATATTGACACAAGATGAGACAGTTGTGAAGATTGGATTTAGCTATCTCCTGATTGTAACAATGAAGATACTTAGCTCTTCCTTTATAGGGAAGCTAGAATTGTAAGCTACAATCTGTTTTTAGATTTTAACCATGAAAAGATATTAAGTAACTACAAAAGGTGAATTAACCATAAAAAGGTGTTAAGTAATTACAAAAGGTGAATTTAACAAAGAGATATTAAGTAACCCAAAAGGATATAATCTAACCAGAGCAGGTGAGAACTAAAGAATGGGCAGTCCTGGAGAAAAGTGTCTTCTGTGATTGGTAGAAGTGAAAATTTAGGGGAAGTGACATAATAGAAAAAGGTCTTTAAATAGAGGAAACAAAGACTGAAGAGAAGTAGTCTGGGCTTGGAATGAAGGATCAGTCACTCAGAGCTGAAGGGAAGATGGACATTCGGAGATTCAGAGATTCAGAGATTTGGAGATTTGGGCATGTGGACATTCAGGCACTGACTCAGAGGAGTGACCAGAAGGCAGATATTCAGACTTCTTTTAGACTGTCACCATTGGTGAGTGAAAAGGTGACTTAGTGACCCCGCCTTTCTGGAAGCGTGAAGCCGCCAGATATGGCCCGTCTTCTTGAGACTCTCTTCCTCTGGCTGGGGCTTAGAGATTCTAACTGATATAAGAAGAAGTTTTTTTTTCTCTCTCTCTTTCCTTAACATTTTCCTTCTATTGTAAATATTATAAATATAAACTACCACAAATTTTATTTACTTTAGTAATTCATTTTGGGATTTAGAAATTAAATCCCTGGTGACCACCTAATAAAACCACCTATAATAATATATTTCAGAGTCCAACCACAAATAAACTTAACACAGTACAGGTGAGTTATGAGCTGTCCCACTGGATGGAGTCCATACTGATGAGATTACAGATTCATTAAGTGGTGAAGGACTGAAACCTAGCCCTGCATACAGAGATAAATTGGTCAAAAGATGCTCATGTACAGGTACTTTATACCTTTTAACTTTGAGGCTAAGACCAAGAATGAATTACCAACAATGATTATATGTCTTCATGAATTCCAGCATGTACTCTTCTTGTCTTGATATTGTTATAGAAGAAGAGGATGATCTTTCTATAGAACCATAGAAAGATGGCCTGAGAGTTGTGAAGACCTCAGTTCAAGTCCTGCCTCTGATTCATACTGCTTGTGTGACCTTGGATAAGTCACAACCTCCCATTACCCCAGACTCTAAAACTAAGGTACATGGAATGTACAGGTCTGCATTGGCAGAGGGTATTTGCACCTGCGGGAGTTCTCTATTCAATTATAATCATACGGCCAGTCCACATCCCTCAAACAAAATGTATCCCACTCTGTTCCTATCCTTCTTTACTCGAAATTCTTTCTAGCAGGGAACAGGAATAAGTCAGCAATCAGTTAACATAGCAGTGAATTGTGGATTGAATGTGTATTATGTATAAGTGGACACTTTGTATCCTTTGGATTTCATCTCCCAGCATTCTTTCCTCATTCCAAAATTCCCTTTTCCTTTTTATGTACATGCATCCTTACATTGTTTGTATATAGTAGAGGTGGCTCCTCCCTCTTGCTCTTTTTTCCACATGGAATGCTGGTGAGCTCTCTCGGTTTCTCTAGCCTTTTATTTTCCCTTTGCTTCAAGTTAAATATTAATAAATATTATTAAATATAATACTTGGAGTATTGAACATTAATTTTTAAAAATACAATTATTTTCTTTCATTTTTCACTTTACCCAGCATTGAACAGCTAACCATCATGGACCAGAAAAATAATTTATATTTTCTTGTCTTCTTTGGCTCCTACCATACTTGAAAAATTTCAAAGCTGCCTGATTTTTGTCCATTCATTTTTCACTACAATACCAGCAAAGATGTTTTTAGAGAGAGGAAGCACATATTAAACCTGTTTCCTTACCAGCCAATAATTTGACTTCACACCTCTTGATTTATGATCTCTTTATTTAAATTCTGAGCTGAAAAAAAAGGAGCATGGTTTGCTTTTCAGAATTAATGTAAAATATAAATGCAAATTAGAAATCTGAATAATCAGAAATGCATAAGGTTTCTAAAACCAGGCCCAATTATCAAACAAGGTAAGGAAGAACTCCCAAATTATAATGCTAAAATCTCAAGTAATGATGGAAAAAAGCACATCAGTATGCTATCCATAGCCAAAGAAGGAACTATGAGGAGTCTGAATGCAGATCAAAGCATGCCATTTTTTTACTTTATTTCCCTGATGAGTTTTTTTAAATTGTATGTGTAATATGTGTCTTCTTTCATAGCATGAGGAATATGGAAATATTTATTGCATGACAGCACCAGTATAACCCATATCAGGCTATTTACTGACTCAGGAAGAGAGAAGATGAGAAGGTGGAGGAGAGAGTCTCAATCTTGAGATATCCTCGCTTCTCCCAGTCTAGTCTAGTGAAGATTTTTCAACCTCTTTCAGTGAATTCCACTGCTATAATTATTGTTACCATCATCCATAGTGTCATGTCATTGGGGTTAGAGTCAGGAAGTATTAGGTTCAAGTCCTGGCTCAGATGCTTACTAGTTGTGTGACCCTGGGGTGATCACTTAACTCTCTGTCCTTCAATTCCCTCATCTGTAACTTGAAAGGGTTGGACTCAGTGTCCCTTTCAGCTCTAAACAGCACAGTGCCTGGCACAGAGTAGATGTTTGGTGGTAGTAGTCTCTTGGTAACCAAGGATGACGATTGTCTTTGTGTGTTTTTGTGCACAAAGACACTTGTGCATGAAGATTTAAGTGGAAAAGTCGATGCACAGAGACAGCCCACTCTCTCGGCTTTGGAAGCCTGGGTCCAGTGGCACGAAAAGTTGTTACACCTGGAGACTTCCTCAGCTGCAATGGATGGCCATGTTGTCTTTTGTGCTCCAACACACCCTAAGTACTCCACGGTGCTGTGCTGCATCGCCGTCTCAGCCGTTGAACCTTCTTGTTGGTTTCTTCCGCCTGTTCCGCTGAAACAGTCTTCACATGCTGGGTGAGCAAAGCCCTGGTTCACCAGGGGTCGACGACCTGATGGCTACCCTCACAAGGTTTAGCCGGCCTGTCGAAGCCATTGCCCGGGGTGTGGTCGCTGCCGCATGCTAGCAGCTCCTGGGAGCCACAAATGAGAGCTGGATGTCAGGTGGGGGTCAGAGGCTGGAGAGCCGACAAGCCCTCCATACCAGAGATACTCCTCCTCCTTGGGTAGATGTTTAATAAATAGGTATTGACTATGATCATAATCATCATCCCTATTATTACCAAAAGTTTTGACTTGTCAACAGGAAACAGAACGCATGGGCTGTGTTGTGAACATGGTGGGGATCTCTGGGTGCTTTAACAGTGGCAAGTATATTGAATGGTGCTGTCAGGACAGTGGCTCTGACTATTTGGGCCAAAAAATAGTTAATTTTTGTATTCTAATAGGCATAATATTTTTGTTATAAAAAGGTTTGCTTTATAAAAAACTTTAGTTCTATAAATTCAAATGAGCTATCAAGGAACTCTCAAATTATTACAACTTCGTGTAGTGATATAAGAAGGAGTGCACAGTGGCTCAGTGGATTGAAAATCAGGTCTAGAGATGGGAGATCCTGGATTCAAATCTGATGTCAGACAGTTCCTAATGATCTGACCCTGGGCAAGTCACTTATCCTCCATTGCCTAGCCCTTACTTACAATACACAATATTGATTGTAAGATAGAAGGTAAGGGTTAAACAAAGAAATCCCCAAACCATGAGTCAATATTTGAGGTTATTCCTAAATCATAATTATTAAGGGAGACGAATTTGGAGTTTGTTTTACATTTTGCAGCTCATCAGCTCTAAGAACCACCTAGATTGTAAACTCCATGTGTTTTGGATTTCTTAGTGTCTGACTAGGTGTTTTGAAAATTATTCACTCTTTTTTTTTTTTTTGCAAACCCTTCCCTTCCGTTTTGGAATCAATACTGTGTATTGGATCCAAGGCAGAAGATCGGTAAGGACTAGGCAATGGGGGTTAAGTGACTTGCCCAAGGTCACTCAGCTGGGAAGTGTCTGAGGCCATATTTGAACCCAGGACCTGCCATCTCTAGATCTGGCTCTCAATCTACTGAGCTACCCAGCTGCCCCCCAAAATTATTTACTCTTAATAAATGATTGTTAAACTGAACTGAATCAAGGATTTGTGAGTTTTGAGACTTCCTGAATCAGAAATAGGGGAAACCTCAGAACTGCAGTCACAGGTCATAGGCATACTGAATTAGTCTGAGGCCACTCTTGATTTGTGGTCAGTTCCCTTTATAATACGGCCATTAACATTTCTGGTTTTGCCAACATCCTTGTTCCTTCCCTCTGACTACTCACAGAGAGAAACAAAGGTGACTAACCCCACATCCCCTAGAATATGAGGTTGAGATATTGTTCTCAGGGCTCAAATATGAATAAGCAATTGCTAAAAAGCAACAGAAAAAAAAACCCATCCTTGGCACAAATGACAGGGAAGTTACCCAATTCTGTAAGCACAGTCCCTGCCTTGTATGACATTGTTCCTCTTGAGTAGTCTGCTGTGCCCTACAATAATAACTGGGATCTCAATGCTGACATAAGCATCTTGGTCAGGTCATCAATTTCGAGCCTTATATGTGATTTTGTTTGTGGGCTATTTGTCAGAAGCAAAAGGAGTCACCCTTTAATCCAGGATCTTTTCCACTGGGTCACTTTTGTGGCTTCTTCTTCTCCAATCCTACTATATATTTGTACCTTCCATTTGGCTCATCACTTGATAGCTGATACTACTCTATGCTACTGTAGAAGGGATTTGATTTTCCTGTGGTGGTTATAATCTCTCATCCCTCCAAATATCCTCACAGACAGGGAATATAGTATCTACACTAGCTTCCCTCATTTCAGAGCTCACAATTTTGAACCTATGACTAAGAATGGGTTGTTGCAAAAATAAATTTCCCAAGTCTCCAAGCATTTATTAAGTACTTATTAAAGGTAGATGTGTGGTGTTTAGAGTCTCAGGTCTAAAGTCAGGAATACTCATCTTCCTGAGTTCAAATCCCACCAAAGACACTTTCTAGCTGGGCGACCCTAGGCAAGTCATTTAACTCTCTTTGTTCCTAATCTTCATTTACAAAATGAGGTAAAGGAAATGGGAGGCCATTCCAGTATCTTTGCCAAGAAAACTCCAGAAGAAAAACTCACAGAATAATTGGGGATTTTGACTTTAAATGATCATCCTATTGCAAATATTAATGATATGAAAATAGGTTTTGAACAAGGATACAGGTATAATCCAGCTCGTCAGCTGAGGGAGGGGGGAGTGAAGAGGGGAGGGAAAGAACGTGAATCATGTAACCATGGAAAAATATTCTAAATTGATTAATTAATTAAAAAAATTAGAAGTGGGAAAAAAACCCTCCAAATAGGGTCACGAAGAGTTGGACATGACTAAAATGACAACAAAGCACTTACTATGTTCCAGGTACCATATTAAACACTAGGAGATACAGAAAGGCAAAACCATTCTCCTGGTCCCTGCCCTTAAAGGGCAGAAATCTTGTCTCCATTATCTTATTTACCAACCTTGGGAAGCAAGTAGTACAAGAACAATTATCATCTATTGCCTACTTCTACCTATGAAGATCTACTTTGATATTAGGAGAACCCACAATGATAAAACAGTATGTGAGCCTCTAGTCTTTTTTAAGGACCACCTAGCAGTCCCTCCTTTGTTCCAGAACCATTCTCTCACAAAATCACCATACAGTCACAGACATCGAGGACCCTTTAAATAGAAGGGCTCTATTCTCTAATGTGGATTACTTTAATTAACTTCGCCTGAACCAAGATTCCAACATTGATGAAATGTGAATGATGGAGGAGCACAAGAAGAAGGAAAAGGTCTCATTTCAGCGGTTACTAGCTAGACAAATGGCTTTAATTCTCTGGGCTTCAGTTTGCTCATCTAAAAAATGTGAGAAGCTGGCCCAGTTGATGTGATTGATGCCTTTTGGCCCTAGAGCCAGTGGTTTTAGAAGTCCATTGGGCAGAGTAACTAGAGTCAGTGGGGATTTACTGTCCAGACAGAGTAGGAGGGATACTGAGGCTCATCTCTTCCAAAGAGTCTAGTCTGCTCAAGTACAAAAAAGCTTTGTATGAAAAGCAAATGACTAGGCTCAGGGATTGTCTCCTAAGGAATTGGTCTCCTATCTGATTTTCTTTTCTCTAATTGTGATAGTAAGTCTATTGTGATAAGCAATCAATAAAGACCTTTATTAGGTCTTACTGTGAGAACATTAGCAGACAAGAATAAGACTAGTCCTTTCATTTTCAGGATTAGTTTTCAACCTGTACTCATTACCTCATTACAAAGATACAGTTAAACCTATGAACAAAGACAGAAACTAAGCCAGACACCATCCACAGGCCACATGGAAAGGGCTCTTGCATTGAACAGAGAAAATGCTAAGCTAATGATAAGACACCCATGATTTGGGGGGAAAAAACAGGCAATCATATCTCATCAGCTGCCTTTTTGGCTTTTCTCCTATGGACCAGGGAGTGGAAATTATATCTCACCTATAACACCATTACTATTACAACCATCAGTTGTTTTTTTAGCCATTCCACTGGAGCTGTGGACACTGAGGTAAAAAACAACCTCCTGGCTTTGTCTTTAAGATTTTACTCTCCTTTTTATGAATTCCCCAAGGCTACCTGTACCTCCAAAACCATACAATATTTCCTTGTCTTTAAAGATGGGCTAAAATCTCAAAATCCCAGAAATTCATGCAAATTCAAGTTACTCTTACTTCTTGAGGAGTGTATAATTAGAAATCTTGAACCCTTGGACTTCATCTCCCAGAATCCTTTTCCCTTCATCCATGTAGTGTCCTTACATATTTTACATAAAAATTTGTTGTATCCCTGCCTTTTAACTCTTCTTCCCATACTCTCCTTCTGGCTCTCTTCCTGCTTTTGGCAGTCCTGGCAACTCTCTCTTTGCTAATGCTATCATTTTCCTTTTTCTTCAAATTATTAATTAATAAATTCTTATAAGAATCTAATACTTGAAGTATTTGGATATTAATTTTTAATCTTAGAGGAGGTGTCAAGCATGTGTTTACATCTACATGCAATATGGCAGCCTTATGTGGCTCTTAGGAAGGCAAGAATAGGATTAGAGACAAGAAATAAATAATTGGGTACACATGAGATGAATACAGAATAGAGGAAAGGTAACTTTAGAAGGGAAAGCATTCATAGCTGTATATGAGAGGGAGAAGAGATAGGGAGAGATTCCGCAGAGAGGGAGCAGTTGAATTGAGTCTTAAAGGGATTTTAAGAGATTGAAATTAGAAGAAAGAACATTTGGGAAATTGTTTAGAAACCTATTCTGATCCCCAAGATATTATTATTACCTTACCCCTAAAAATACATTTACTTTGTATTTGCTTATCTGAGTAATTTCCATTTTTTCAGTAAAATATAAGCTTCTAAATGGAAGAACTCAAATTCATTTTTATCTCCAAGGCCCAACACACAACAAAGGTTGGTCCATAGTAAAGCTTTGATTAAAGTTTGTTGAATCGAGTCAACTTAAACTTGTCTATGTAATTTTCATAATGAACTTCCGGAGAAAAAAATGTAATAGCAATAATAATTATCTGTCATATTAACTATAATTGATCTAACAGACATACAGATGTGAGGACTCATTGGTGGAAACCAGTCTATATATAGACTCCATTTTCTCTATTTGTGGGAGCCTCAAAGTGATTCTGAAAATAATTGTAACATATTTGTAAATGAGCTGATTAGTCCATGATTTCTTGGTCCTGCAATGCCTTTCTAAAATATATGGTCTTGGGGGCAGCTGGGTAGCTCAGTGGATTGTGAGCCAGACCTAGAGATGGGAGGTTCTAGGTTCAAATCTGGCCTCAGACACTTCCCAGCTGTGTGACCCTGGGCAAGTCACTTGACCTCCATTGCCTAACCCTTACCACTCTTCTGTCTTGGAGCCAGTATTGGCTCCAAGACAGAAGGTAAGGGTTTAAAAAAAACACACTATATGGTCTTGAGTATAGCTATTCCATAATGAAAAGATTTTAAATTCTCTGAGGGCAGAGGCTCTTCTGTTTTTGTACAACTAGCCCCTAGCAAAGTTTCTGGCACATAGCAGATTAATATATATTTGCTGAATTGAATTGAATCAATGATTCTGATACTTAGAAGTTGTGTGACTCTGGACAACTAACTTTACTTCTTGGAGTCTCAGTTTACTCATCTGCAAAAAAAATAGGAATGATAGCATTTCCCCTGCTTACCTCATGAGGTTGGTATGAGCAATATATTTTGCAAAATTAAAAAGAAATGCTAGAAATGTGACTCATTTCCCCCTTCCCCCCCCCAGTATTACTTTCCTTTTCTTTGGATTCATTCTGCCTACTCTCTCATAATTCTCCACTCAAATATGTTTCCCTGAAACTGCTTAAAAAGATTATAAAAAACACCCTCCATTAATTTTTTGCTTTCTTCAAATTTTATCCTTTGTTTCTTATTTCTTTTCAGGTTTTTTCCCCCCTTGTATGTTTCACATTTATTTTCCCTTTCAATTTACATCATCTGGGTCTGCTTGAATTTTCCTGCATAAATTCTGATTCAAAAAGATCTTATAATTGGAATTAGACACTTCTTTTTCATATTAGGAGCCATGAAATATAAATAGAAAGTATTTCCTAATTCTCAAATGAAATCTAAAGTTATTTCTAGTCCATTCATTAAAGCTCAAAGACTATATATTTTGGTTACAGGTTTAAATGACAAAGTAATGCTTAGGAAAGAAAGAAAAAATTTGGTTTTGTCCCTTGCCTTGGGCCAATGCCAGATCACCCAAGTGTCCCTCCTTCCCCAAAAGATCATGAATCAAAGATCTCTGATTTGCAACATTTACAGTGTAGCAACAGAAGCTTGTCATTGTTGAGATGTCATAAGTAATGGAGAAGACCAAGCCAGACAAGGCAAAATGGAGTGCTGGCTGTTAAGGAAAAATAGAAAGAAAAAAAGGAAGACCTGTTGGAGCATATAGGATGGAGAGGTCAGGCCCAGGAGGCAGAGACCTGTCAAGAGATAACTGGAGTGAAGGACTATAATGTTTAGCTGAGAGAAGAGAAGACTTAGAGGACATGCAAGAGTCTTCTTACTACAAGTAAATGAGGTATAAATTTGTTCTATTTTTTCCTAAAGGACAGAACAACTAATAATGGATAGAAGATACAAAGGGGCAAAGTTAAGCTTGATATGAGCCTAAACTGTCCAAATTAGAATCATCCAAAAGCAGAATGGGCTACCTTGAGAGGTAGTAAGTTTTTTCTCTTTTAAAAATATTTTTCTGGGGGCAGCTGGGTAGCTCAGTGGATTGAGAGCCAGGCCTAGAGACAGGAGGTCCTAGGTTCAAATGTGGCCTCAGATACTTCCTAGCTGTGTGACCCTGGGCAAGTCACTTGACCTCCATTTCCTAGCCCTTACCGCTCTTCTGCCTTGGAGCCAAAACACAGTATTGACTCCAAGACGGAAGGTAAGGGTTCTATTAAAAAAAATGTTTCCCTAATTATGTATAAAAACAATTTCCAATGTGTCTTTTAAAAATTCTCTTCTTGGGGGCAGCTGGGTAGCTCAGTGGATTGAGAGTTAGGGCCAGAGACAGGAGATCCTGGGTTCAAATCTGGCCTCAGACACTCCCTACCTGAGTGACCCTGGGCAAGTCACATAACCCCCATTGCCGAACCCTTACTGCTCTTCTGCCTTAGAATCAATACTGAGTATTGATTCTAAAATGGAAGGTAAGGGTTTTGAAAATTAAAAATTAAAAAAAATTCTCTTCTTGAATTGTCTCTCCTTCTCCCCTCCTGCTGAGATGATAAGCAAACTGATATAGATTTTACTTGTGCAATCATGTAAAACATTTTTTCCATAGTAATCCTTTTGTGAAAGAAAACTCAAACAAGAAAAATTATGAAAGAAAGTGAAAAAAGTTTGCTTTGGTCTGGATTCAGACTCCATCAGTTCTTTCTCTGGAAGCAGATGACAGTTTTTTATCATGGTCCTCTGAGATTGTTTTGGTTCATTGTATTAGTGAAAATAGCTAAATTACTCACATTCATCCATTGTATAAGATTGTTGTCACTGTGTACAATGTTGTCTGGGTTCTGCTTACTTAACTCTGCATCAGTTCACATAATCTTTTCAGATTCTTCTGAGCTCCTCTTGTTTGTCATTTTTGTATTCCATTATAATGATATTCTATAATTTACTTAGCCATTCCCCAATTGATGAGTATTTCCTGACTTTCCAATTATTTGCCACCACAAAAATAGCTTTTTTTGTACATGTAGGTCCTTTTCTCTTTTTTATCCCTTTGGGATACAAATCTAGTAGTGATATTAGCTGTTTTTGTACATGTAGGTCCTTTTCTTTTCTTTTTATCTCTTTAGGATGCAAATCTAGCAGTGATATTGCTGGGTCAAAGGATATGCACAGTTTTAGAGCCCTTTGGTTATGGATCCAAATTGCTCTCCAGAATGCTTGGATCAGTTCACAGTTCCCCCAAACAGTATATTAGTGTCTCAATTTTCCATCTCTCCTCCAAGTTTTATCATTTTTCTTTTCTGTCATAATAGCCAACCCTGATAAGTATAGGGTAGTATCTCAAAGTTGTTTTAATTTTCATTTCTCTAATAATAATTTAGAGCATGTTTTACAGTACTATAGTAGCTTTAATTAATTTGCCTGAAAACTATGTATTTATATCTTTTGACTGTGGAGAGCCATCATACCCCTGCTGTCTGACAGAGTCACAGTCTGGGGAAATGGAACTGCAAAGTAGCCCACAGAAAATAAGGCACCCACTGAACCCCCTTCTGTGTTACTTCTCCCTCTAACTTACCTTACTAATAAAATTGTTATGATTATTGTTCTCTTCCCAATACAGGAGAAGTTATATGAGAGCAGATACTTATAGGGTTAACACATATATATCCTACCTTAATCCCCCCAGATTATTACCCTAAAAGATTACATTCACAGAATTAAAACCTAAATATTATTACCCATTACCACCCTCCTTTCCCTCTCCAGAGTTAAATTCACTCCCATTACAAGCCAAGAACATCAATCACCTTCAAGCCCACATCTACAGGACACACTCCACTGATTTGTTACATAACAACCAAGCAACCTTGCCAGGTGTCTAAATCAAGCACAAGAAATATACAACTTGGAAATTGAGGAAAATCCCAATTCTGGTCTCTCTTAAATTACCCTTTAACCCTTGTAAATCTTGAAATCTCTCAGACTTGTGAATGTTAAAAATTTCCCCATCGGGGAATTCTTAATTGGAACCAATTCCCTACTGAGAAACATTCCCCATTTTGATGTGAGAACTCGCCAGGATCAGAAATGGGAGGACCTCTACTCCACCCGTACTTAAGACTGCTTTAGGGGAGAAAACTCCTTGCTAAACAAAGTACTTGGATCCATGCTTATGGTGGGGCAAGGAGTTCTTTGAGCCAGACCTGTTTTTAGAATTGATACAATGGGATGCTAGGTACCTAAAAGGGTCGGGCAAGTTTTCTCTTGATGAGATTAGTTGACTCAGCTGTGTTTTCTCTTGTTCAGACTTACTGAGGATCTTGGTCGACACAGCAGCATTTTTTCTGATTCAGACTTACTGAGGAGATTGGTCGACTTAGCAGTAATTTAGATGGGCAGTCCTTTGGAAAGCGTCTACAGTGATTGGTAGATGTAGGGACTTAGGGGAGGTGACATGGGAGAAAAACCCCTATATAAGAAAAAGCAGAATCTCTTGAGGAGATAGATATATCCTTTTGGAGAAATCCTTTTGAAGGATCTCTGATGAGGATTGCTTGGGAAGAATCTCTTGAGAGAGGCTCTGGAGAAGGGAAGCTCTTGGAGGACAATCTCTAAGGAGGTCTCGCTGGAGCTCCTCTGAGGGGACTCTGTCCCTCTGGAGGCTCTGGAGAGAGGCCCTTTGGAACAGTCTCTGGCTGGAAGGCTCTTTAAGGAGGACTCTGGCTGGAACTCTCTCTGGTGAAGTCAGCTGAGATGGAGCTGGCCTGGTGTCACTAGAATCCTTGTTTAGGCAGACTTTGTGGTGAGTGTTAAAAGACTGACTGACTGATTCTCTCTCTTAAGACTCGGGTCTAGGCCATATTGGTTTGAGACCCTTCATAATTATTCCTTTCCTACTCTTTCTCTAATTCCTCATTATATTATTAATTAAAAATCTCTATAAAACCCAGTTGACTTGGGTATTTGAATAATTGGGAATATTTCCCTGGCGACCACCTTATATTTGATTTAAAAACCAAGACACTGTAGTGAAACATTTTCTGTGGTTAAATTTACTCACCCTCCCTTATATCTATCACAATTTATATCTTCCACCATTTTAACTCACTACAGTTTATGGGCTTCACTATTTTAAATCTCACACCCTGTATCTAGCTACAAAATGCTTTGTTACCCATCTCCTAAGTCATTATGATTGATTGTGAAAGCTGACCAAAAGTACCAATGATTCTCCTAACTGGTCAACCCCTAAGTCAGGAGGGACTAACCTCCAAATCACCCTACTCCTCATATTATTTATCTCCATCTCTGTTGTAGCAACAATGTTTCTTGACTATCTCCTTAGACTTCATGTTTGTTGTTAGGTTCTATGGAAACATGCATGTTGAGAAATGATTGTGTGCCCAGAAAGTATGGACTCACTAAACCTATAAAAGAAACCAACCTCTGTGCCATGGCAGAGCACTGTGTGATGCCTACACACATAGGATTGAGCACGCAATACCTCTCATTCATTATTCGACTGACCACACCTAGATAAAATGACCCTATTATATATATATATATATATATGAAACATATATATATATATATAATTTATTACTTTTCATCCTATTTCCCTTTCTGTTTTTCCTTTTCTCTCTCTTTTCATTCTGTCCATCCTCAAAAGTATTTAGCTTCCAACCACCACATACCCCAATTTCCCCTCTTTTTTTTTATCAGTTCTCACTCCATTCTCTTATTCCCCAACCCTCATACTTTCCTGTAGAGTAAAACAAAATTTTATATCCAGTTGATTGTGTATGTTTTTTCCTCTTGGAGCCAATTCTGATAAGAGTAAGATTCAAGCATTTCCCTCTCTCCTTCCCCCTCCTTTCCCTTAAATAAAATAATTTGCCCCATTCTATTTTTTCCTTCCCCCTTATCCCAGTGCATTTTTCTTTCTTACCCCTTAATTTTACTTTTTTTAGATATCATCCCATCATATTCAACTCACACCCTTGCTTTCTATCTATGTATATACTCATTTTAACTGCCCTAAAAATAATAAGGTTCTTAGGAGTTACAAGAATCACCTTTCTGTGTAGGTAAGTAAACAGTTTAACCTTATTGAATGTCTTTTAACTTCTCCTTCCTGTTTACCTTTTTATATTTCTCTTGAGTCTTATATTTGAGAGTCAAAATTTTCAGTCAGCTCTGATTGTTTCAACAGGAAAATTTGAAAGTTCTCTATTTCATTGAATTGCCATTTTTCACCCTGAAGGACTATGCTCAGTAAGTTATTCTTGGTTGAAGTACTAGCTCCTTTGCCCTTTGGAATATTGTATTCTAGGACCTCCAACTCTTTAAGTAGAAGCTATTAAATTTTGTGTTATTCTAACAGTGGATCCATGATATTTGATTCTTTTTGGCTGCTTAAAATATTTTCTCCTTGACCTTGGAGTTCTTGCATTTATCTATAATATTCCTGGGAGATTTTTTGGGGGGGATCTCTTTCAGGAAGTGATTGGTGGTTTCTTTCAATTTCTAATTTATTTTCCAGTTTTAGAATATCAGGGCAGTTTTATGTAATAATTTCTTAAAAGGTGATTTTCAGTTCTTTTGATTATGATTTTTGGCAGTCCAGTAATTCTTAGATTATCTGTCCTGGATCTATTTTATAGGTCAGGTATTTTCCCAATTTTTTCCAATTTAATGTTTTATTCTATTTTTTCATTCTCTTAACTTTGTTCAATTGTTTCTTGATGTCTCTTAGAGTTATTAGTTTCCCCTTGTCAAATTCTAATATTTAGGAATTATTTTCTTCAGTGAGCTCTTGTACCTATTTTTCTAGTTAACCAGTTCTTCTTTTTAAAAAGTTCTTTTCCTTAGTGAATTTTGACACCTCTTTTTTCATATGGCCAATTCTGCCTTTTAAGAAGTTCTCTTCAGTGGATTTTTATGCCTCTTTTGCCAATTGACTCATTTTGTTTTTTAAGATAATATTTTCTTCAGTATTTTTTGCATCTCCTTTACCAAGCTAATGACTCTTTTCCTATGATTTTCCTGCATCACTCTCATTTCTTTTCCCTTTTTTCTTCTACCTTTCTTATTTGGTTTTAAATGTCCTTTGTTAGATTCTCCACTAAATCTTTTGAGGCTTGAGATCAATACTTATTTTTCTTGGAAGCTTTGGATGCAAGCAGTATTGACTTTGTAGTCTTCCCTGTCACCAAAATAATTTTTTATGTTGAGTTTCTTTTTATTGTTGTCATTGTTGTTTGATCATTTTCCAGACTTTTTCTTGTCTTTTAACTTAAAAAAAATTGTTACAGGTTGGTGTTCTGTTTCTTTGGTGATGGGAATATTGTTCTACATGTTAGGTTCTTTGTGCAGCTGCCTTCAGAGCTAGCCTTAAAGTTCTACAAGTCTTTAATCCTTCGAAGTTGGTATGGTCTAAGCAGGGGCATTTTTAATACTGTTCTCTGTGTTGTGAGAAAGCATAGGTACTCTTTTCCACCTTTGAAATATGGTCCTCTGCTCCTCTGCAGCCACAAATTTTGGCTTATGCTATTGTTATTATAGCAGTCCAGCCCATAGGTATTATAAAGAGACAAGGTTTATGAATGGGCACATGGCCATTCTGCGCATGGCAATGAACTCTTTCCCAGCGAGGCTGAACTTAGGGCACAAAACCTTGCTTCCTTTTGTCTCACTCACCTGAGGATAAAAACTCCACCCTTCACCTTGTTGCGATTTGCAATTATCTAATGGCAATACACTATGTAACTCATCAATAGGTATTGAGGCATCATGTGACTTATCAATATGTATTGAGTTCATTTGCGTATCAAAGAGAATAAATTGGGAAGCCGTGGCCAGCTCCTCCTCTTCTTCCTCTTCTCCTTCTTCTTCTTCTTCTTGGACGAGCTACAGGTTTGCTATCACCACCTTTCTCTCTCCTCTCTATCTTTACCTGAGGCCTGGCCTTCGGCCAAGTGTGTCTCTCTTTCTTTTCCAATGCTAATACCTAGCATTCTCTAATTCTATTAGTCTCTATTCATTCTCCCAGCTGAGCTATATCATCCTCTGACCAGTGTAGTGTTAAACGGGATCTTTGGGCGGAGAATAGCCTTTCAGTGACATCCATTGATCGGAGTATGGCTGCGGCTCCCAAATATTAATAATATTTGATTACTGACTCATTATTGACATCTCAAAAGCTTGGCTCCTTCACACCCTTTGCGGGATCCAAAACTTCTATCCCTTTTCTTTTTTCCTACCATAAAGCTTCTCGCTGGTAGGAGGCTTTAGCTATTTTTTGCTCTACAACCCAAGACTATGATCTGTATCTGTGTATGGGCAATGTGACAAATTCTTAAACCCAGAGCCAAGAAAGGGACCCTTATAATCTCCTTTTAAGCAGTTGTTCAACCTCCTCTTACTGTCTGTGGCTGAGAACTCTGTACTGACTTGCTAAAATGTGGTCTGCAAGAACACTTCCTTTCCCTTCCACTGTGGTAGATCTTTTGTGCTGACCTTCTAAGTTGTTTTGGGCTGAAAAACTGTATCATTTCATCCTATTGTCAGTTCTTCCACTCCAAAATTTGTTTCAAGATACTGTTTGGGTGGTAATTTGGTTGTTTGAAATTGTTTGGAGGGTGATTTGGTAGAGATCAAGAAGGTCTATGTACCTTTTCCATCATCTTGGTTCCATTCCAACCAACTTTCCAGGATATTTAGATAATTATGTGGCATAGGGATTTAAATCTAGCTTCAGACCTATTAGTTGTGTCTAGGCAAGTCACTTACCCTCTGTTTGGCTCAGTTTTCTCATCTGTAAGATGGGTATAATAC
The DNA here is from genome assembly GCF_027887165.1 of Monodelphis domestica. Lineage (NCBI taxonomy): Eukaryota > Metazoa > Chordata > Mammalia > Didelphimorphia > Didelphidae > Monodelphis > Monodelphis domestica. Next base: position 467,697,630 of record NC_077228.1, read on the forward strand.
TATCACTATCTCCCAAGGTTAATATGCTTGCTAAAAAACAAGCAAAACCCCAAAACTTTCAGTGGTTCCTTACTGCCTCTGTGAGAAAATATAAATGCATCCAGGCAATTAAGGCCCTCCAGAGTCTCATTCTAAAGTTTCTTCAGCCTTATTTCATAATTCTTCCCTTCACACTACCTAGCAATGAAAAAGGACTGCCTTCTGTTCCCTAAATTTGACATGCCCTTGTGTAATGGCACAAAACATTTTCCATACCTTGAATGCTTTCCCTTCTCAGGAAGGTAGATATCTCTGTGGAAAAAGTGTTATATTTGGAATCTGAAAGAGCTGGGTTCAAATCCTACCTCAAATCCATGACATGCCCTTGTGTAATGGCACAAAACATTTTCCATACCTTGAATGCTTTCCCTTCTCAGGAAGGTAGATATCTCTGTGGGAAAAGTGTTATATTTGGAATCTGAAAGAGCTGGGTTCAAATCCTACCTCAAATCCATATTAACTGACCCTCCCAGATTCATTTTTCTCATATGTAAAATGGGGGTAATAATACTTTACAAACACTCAAACATTTAAAAAATGCTTATTGTTGAAACAGTAGGCATGATGATGATGATGATGATGATGATGATAATGATGGCCTTTCAGGATCCTTTTTTCCCCTCTCAAGATTTATGTCCTAAGGTCAGACCAGTTCCCTTCTAAGGCTTTTGCTGACCCCCCAATTATTATGGCTCTTTAATTATTTTTTGTATGGTAGCTACTTTGCCACCTTTACTTCCTATCTTTAATCATATTTATCTATCTATATTTATGCATCCTTCCCCAATAGATTTTAAGCCTTTTGAGGGCAAGGACTATTTCTTTTTTATATTTCAATTGCTTAGCAGACTACCTTACTCATGGTAGATGCTTAGTAAATACCTGTTGAATTGAAACAACTTTTCTTTATATCATTAGCAGTTTGAATGGAAAATGCTTTATTTCCAAGAAGCTAAGATGAATAGGTCCCCCTTTGCCATACACACACACCCTGGTACATCCCCTTCTTTTGTATTTAGTTTGTTGAAACAAAGACATTCCATAAGTATGAATAGAGTTTCTGTTTGACCTCATGAAGTTTTAGGGCTAGTTTCTCATGACTCATTGCAGAGAGACTGACATGAGATAATAAAGAATATCTTAATTGGTAACAAGAGTTGCTAACGAATTAGTGAATCACAAAGAGTTTAAACTTTTTCATCCTCTCTTCATTTCTTGGTGAAAATTGTGTAAAACTATTTTTGACATGCATCCTGGGAGTCAAGTAGACAGAAGAAAGCTGATGCCATTCTTCTGATCTGTCTTCCATCTGGTTGCGAGCATATGGCAGCTAAAGCCTATATTCTTCCTAGGCAAGCCTGAGGTTGTGTTTAGGCTGCTTTTTTTGTATACAATTTCCTGTCTGGGGAACACAGAGCAGCAAGATTGATGTGTCCAGGAGCAACCTCAGAAATGAAAAAAAATTCATAGATCTACATATGTGACATTGCTGAATAGAAAAACAGTGATATGTGTCAAAGCTGTTGGTTGCAGCATCAGTAAGAGCAGCTAACTGTACGAGTGACTGAGCACGAAGTTTAGGGAAGATTTGGGCTTAAAGTGGGGTGGTAGTGCAGAGAGGAGGTAAAATGCCTAAAAGCAGTTCTACAAACTGCTTTGTGTCCTGATGAAGTATTTAAAGTTCAAATGGAGCATAATAACTTCTGTTCTAGTCAGTTTAAATCTCTATTTCTGTTTATGTTTCAAATATGTTTATCAATGACATATTCTAATTAGATAGTGATAATTAGACTCATAATTAGATCCTAATTCATTGTTACCCTCCTCCACTTTGTGAGTGAGTTCATCCCATTATTATTCATAGTTATAACCATTAATTGTTTATTTATCTTTACCATATCCTCTTATTCTATGATCTCTCTCCTCCCTCCTTAATATGGAAGAAAAATATTGTTAAGGAAGAAAAATTGGTCAATACTAGAAATATTGATTTAATTCCACTCATTTGCCTCTCCTCTCTTTACTTAGTTCATATCCTGGCCACTAGTTCTTACCGTTTTTTTCTTTTCTTTATGATCCACCCTCTGAAGTTAAAGTTTGTTCTGCTAATGATTATTTCCACCTCAACTTTATTCCCCCTCTTAAACCCCCTCTGTTATCCTCTCCTATTCTATCCTATTTTCTTGTTGAGTTTAATGTATTTCCACATAAATTCTTTAGGTTTCTTTATGTATGTGTGTGCAAATTTTCAACCTCCCTTGCACAATTCAGATAAGATTTCCTCTATGTGTATATATTCTTCTTGTACTCACCAATAATATGAAAATAGTTCCTCTTATATAATTTTAGTTCCTTCCTTAATATATTTATTTCCTTCCTACCCCTTTTCTTCCCTCTCTCATAACCTAAAATATAGAACAATATCATACCCAAGCACTGCATTTACCTTGTCTTACTTCTTGTGATCCTAGAAGGCACTGAGATTCTGAAATGATGGAAAGAAAGCAAGGAAACACGTTTTAATAAGCATTTTTGTGTGAAAGCTAAATAACACAATGGATAGAAGGCTGCATTTGGATACAGAAAGCCCCAAGTTCAAATCCAACCTCAGGAATTAGTTGTATGACCTTGGGCAAGCCACTTATGCTATTCTTGCCTCAGTTTTCTCATCTATAAGGTGGGAACAGTAATAGCACCTGCCTCAGAGTTGTGTAAAGGGTGAAATTATGGTTGAGACTGAAAAAAATCTAAATTTAAGTGGTTGCCAAGGGAAATCCCAAATAATAAAATACCCAAGTCAGCTGCCAAATTTTATGGTGATTTAATTGATAGTGGAGAAGATTAAGAAGAAGAAGGAGTAGGTTTTTTTCTCTCCCTCACCCCCTGCCTGATTAGTATCGGGCAGGAAGATCAAGAGATAAGGGAGTAAGAGTTTGATGTATGAAGGAGAAAGGAATCAGCCTGACCTCCAAAGGGGCTCAGCTAAGATGCCCGAACCTGAAATCAGCTCCAGGGCAAAACTCACCACCCAACACTCCAAGATGTCGGAATGCTTAGTACACGACCAGCCAGAGTCATCTCTCCAGGGAAAGAGAAAGAAGCAGGAAGTGATGTGCCTTATATGGATGTTTTTACATCACTTTTCTGCATCTCATCTGTACCAATGAGGACTTGGCCTTCAACATACATGTGCAAAAAAAGGACAGACCTCTGGGCTGTCCTAAGTCAAGCTATCTCCTCAGATAATTAAATCTTGAGTTTGATGCAGACCTTAAAAATCTTGTTAAACTGAGTAGGATGGAGAATGTAGAGTTTCCAAGAGCTGATTCTGTTATTCCAAGTATCTCCATTATTACTGATCAGGAAATAGCTAAATCACATCTTCTAAAGAATGGTCTGATTAGGGTGGAATAGTTTTAAAATTCACAGTTGTAATGACAATAAAATGAGATTATATTTAATAACATTTCACAAATCTCAAAGTGCTATACAAATGTAGTTGCTATTATTTTTCCCTCCTCAAGAGCTCTAATTTCATTTTTATATCTTTCTTCATCTCCTCTACTCTCCTCCCTAGTGGAATCCTTGTGGCCAAGCCATTATTTTCTTTGGGGATTTACTTCTATTTGTTGAAGTTATTCTCTTCTTTCAAATTTATCTCATAAACTTTTTTTGTAATCCTTAGTATTTCATCATTGTGTTTATTTAGATCCCTTGCTCAGTTTTTTGATCGGGACTACATTTTAAAAGCCAGAATCCACTCCCTTCCATGCTTTTGGATGGGGTGGCAGACCCTGTTTCATGTTCTGCCCCCTTTAGCCTGAATGCCTCTGTTGCAGTTCTAGATTGGGTGTCTAGGTTTTGGTCCTACCCTCTGCTAACATCTCTGGTTCTGAATCTGTTTTCTGGTGACCCAGGATTAAAAGGGACTTTAATTTTCTTCTCTTTCCTCTTCACACAAACCCTAGGAGTTGGCTCCATCTCCTGCTGTGGTCCTAATAGGTCCCACAAAGGTATCATAAATGACATTGGTTGTAGGTGTCCTATTGCTGGAGTTCTTTGGTTGTTGGGTCACCTTTTGCAGAGGCTCTGACAGGAGTAATGGTTTTAAGCTCCTTGTAGAGTCCCCTAGTGTTGGTCTCGTCTCCTCCTAAGGCTCTAACAGAGCACCCATCACAATTCCAAACTAGCATCAGATCTCTTGTTGGACTTTATTTCCCACCCCATTTCACTCCTCTGGATTTCTCCATTATGCCTTAGGAATCTCTTCATGCTGAAAGGTCACATTAGCCCTGGAAGCTCATCTGTACTCTGCCCTTTGGACCTTTCCTTCCCTTTGATGGGAGTGTGGAGAGATCCTTCCAGAACCTCCACTTACAGAGAGTGCCCACACCAGCCATCTCTTGCTTTCCCACCCAGATACAATCCTCTGTACTTCTCCATGCCTCAACCCTGAATACCTTCCTTCCCCTCTTACTTTACTTTTTCAACTTCTTTTTTGTGCTATTTCTCCCCACTAGAATGTAAGCTCTCTAAGGGCAATTTGTCTTTTGCCTTTCTCTGTATCCTCATAAATTAGCACAGTGCTTGGGACATAGCAGGTAATCAAGAAATATCTATTGACAGAGTGATTGTCTCATTGGTGGGCTCTCTAATGCACAGGCTGCTTCGGAGCTCTGCCAGCCCTATCTCCTGTTGCCCCAATTTCCTGCCACAGTCCCAGGTGTACTAGCAGGGTTCTGGCTTCAGACTTCTTGTAAGGCTCTTGGCAACTCCTGGACCTTGTTATCTGTGAAAAAGGAACAATGAGCTCTGGGGATATCTGATCCTTCTTCTATGGACCAAGACTGAAATCCTGTGAATTTTAAGTCCCCCACCCATGGCTTCTTCCTTCTCTGCCTTGTATCCTATAGACTTCTGGCAGTCCCTCCGCCTCAATCTAGATTGGATAGAGGAACTCACTCCCATTTCTTTTTAAGTTTACTTTGTCATTCTTCCTGCTGGTGCATTTGCTAGAGTGCTTGTGGGAGAATTTGACTTCCCTAAGATCTATTACATCATCTTAACCAGAAGTCCCCCATTTCCTTCTTTTCACCTAGGATTGACAAAGCTATTTTCCCTTTTGGCAAAAGGTTTGATTAGTTTTCCCCCTTGCACAGGAAAATCTTGCCATCAGTTATGTGGGTTTATATTTTATATTTATATTAGATAGGCAGCCTTTCACAGAAGGTCTAAGAACTTCCCACATCCTCTTGGCACACCCAAGTCAGATTTTAAACAGGGGAAAGTACAACTTTTCCCTTTGAAGATTTTTCTCCAGTGGAATAATTGTGGACTTTCAGTTACTAGATCTGAGTCCTGAGAATAATTTGGTTCAATGAATCATTGGAATTTCCTAGGGAAAATAAAATTTTTTCATAGGATGTTAGGGGGAAGAGACCCTAGAAGCCATTGTCTAAATTCTTTGTTATTTATTTCATTTAGAAAATCTTTCGCCTAGAAAAGTGAACTTACCTAGAGTACTAAGCTTGTGGTGAGAGCCACAAGCAGAGTCTTGGTTGTTTTCATGCCCCAGGTTAAGGCCCTTTCCAAACTGAGTGCTATTCTTGGATGTTATAAGAACATTGATTAGCTATTTTTGTTCTTTCTTTCATGCACTTAAAACATTTTTTTGAATGAAGGAAGACCAAAGTGGGAGGGAAGGAAGAGGGTAGCCAATCCTTCTTTAGGTGTTGTATTATTAAAGTGCAGAATTTCTGAAGAGTTAAGAAAATGCATTGGATGGTGCAATGCATAGAATTTTGACTGCAGAGTCAGAGAAGATGCATTGAGATTGCAGTTCCCTCACCTATAAAATGAGGTAGTTGAGCTAAATGGTCCTCAATTCCCTTCTAGGTCTAGGATCCCTTCTTTTTTTTCTTTTTTTTTCTATGTCTTCTTGAATTTTCATTTATTTTGTTAAATATTTCCCAATAACATTTTCCCTTTTTTACTATTTATTTATATATATAACTATAATATGAAACATAAAATATACTACATATGATGTTATAATTTATAATAAACTATAATAAATATTTTTATCCAAGAGAAACAAATTTTCATATTAGCTATGTACAATAATCTGTGTCATTCTTTTCTCCTTCCCTTCCCCCAGAAGGCAGGCAATATGATATAGGTTGTACATATATTGTCATATAGCACATATTTCCCTGTAGGATCCCTTCTTTATAGGAGGGGTTGGGAGAATTATGAGCATGAGACATTGCATACACTGTGAGAATGATTGAATCTATTGCTTAGTTTTGCTAGACTGCTTTTTACCCACTTTGGTTCTTCCTTTTTTTTTTAGGGGAAAGGGAAGAGAATGAGCAACTATATAGTGCCTACTATGAGCCAGGCATTGTGTTCAGTGCTTTTTACAAATATAATAATCTCAGTTGACCATCACAACAACCTTGTAAGGTCAATGCTATTTAATAGTTGAGAGAACTGAGGCAGGCAGAGGTTAAGTGAATTCCCTAAAGTTACAAAGCTATAAATGTCTGAGGCTGGATCTGAACCCAGGTCTTCTTGACTCTAGGCTCAGTGGTCTATACATTACACCATCAACTATCTCTGCCTTTTTTCAGTCTTTTTAATAAGTTTAATAATGGTTCAGGGAGCAGGTTTATTTTGGAAACAAAAGTACCATAACATATAACATTAAAATCTATGTATGTGTGTATCTATGGACAGGTATATAATATTTTATGTCAAGAGTTTATTTCCATGAACTTCATGTGTTGGAAATATTTGTACTTCTATTCAGCGATAATAATCTAAGAAAAATAAGCTGTCAAGCCACCAGAATATGGGTGTTACTTCTTCCTGTATTACAAGAATAGGTTGGTTCATTTAAAAAAAAATGGTCCCAACAACTCAGGCTGAAGTTTTTTGATTTTTAGGCATAATATTGATTGATGTTACATTATTATTCCTAACTACAGTTTTGGTTTGTTTTTCTTGTCCCAAGAATTCACCCTCTACATCAAATTGACACGGCAAAAAGTAATGATGAAAATGGGAGATGGCAGATTACAGATGTAAAACTTCAGAAGAGAGGGAAGTTATTGGGTATAACTGAGGGATTTTAGATAATCTCCTGGTACTTGCAGGTGTGGTGAAGAGTACAAATTGCAGTTCCTAATATATCTATCTCCTGATTGGGTACTTTACTGACTGTCCCCAAGTCTGAAACTCTTTCTTATTCATATTCTTATTCATATTCATCCCTAGCTTTCCTGGATTCCTTCAATTCTTGGCTAAAGCCCCATTTTTTGCAGGGAACCTTTCCCAATCCTCCTTAATCTTAATGCTTTTACTTTGAGATTGTCCAATTTATCATAAAATATATATATATATATATATATTGTTTGTATATCATTTTTATGTTGAGTCTCCCATTATACTGTGAGCTTCTTATAGCAGGGATTTTTGTTGTTCTTCTTTTTATCTCTGAAGCTTAGCACTTTGCCTGGCTCATTTTTTTTCTTTTTAAAAATTTTTGTGTTGATGATACTATGTGTATATATTCTATATTCCTATACTTCTCTCCACCCTCATTTTCTTAGAATATTCCTACCTAATTGGAATCAGAATATCCTTGATTAAGAAAATACTTGTGTGAAAGTGAAACTATTTTTTGTAGATCTCGAAAGGGCATTTTTCTGTCAAGGATCTGAGTTCATATATATATATATATATTTGTGGTTTTTTGTGTTTTTATCCCATCACATAATTTTACATACAATATTATAGTTTTGATTTCAAGACTGAAAAGAAAACTAAGGAAACATGTATTCTCCAAGAATACTTCAGTTCTACTAGAATCATCCTGATAGCCATTTCCTTGTTAAGTCTTTTCTGATTATGGAACTCTTTGCTCAGAAAATGGAATGTTCTTTGTTCTTTTTCTTGTTAGACAAATAATTGTGTTAAAGAAGAAACTAACTATAAACTTAATAAATATTGACTTGAGTGTAATGCAGTTTGCTGATTAGAGGGCTAGCTGCATGGCCAGGAAGAGTACTTGGACATGTACTCCTGTATGATCCTTTTGAGAGCTAATCTTTAACCTGAGGGCTCTTGGCAACTTTCTAAAAATGATGCATTGAAGAAAAGGAGGTGTCCCGCATTCCTGGAGGGAATCTTGTCATCCAAGAGTTCCTTATGCCAGTGGAATCCTAGGTAAGTCACTATCTCTAGTTTCATAATATAGTAATTTCTTGTATGTGCTTTTAAAAATTTTTATAAAGTTGCTGTTTTGCTTCCCTAGTTTTGACATGGAATCAGTGGATGGCATCTAGTTATTAGCTAGGCATCGCCTCCCCCATAAGATTATGAGCACTATGAGAGCTGGAACTGTCTTGCTTTGCTATGTATATCACTGGTGCTTAGCACAATGCTTTGCATAGGGTAAGTACTTTTAAAAAGGGTAGCTACGTGGTGTAGTAGATAAGAGTGATGAACCTGGAGTCATGAAGACTCATTTTCCTGAGTTCTAATCTGGCCTCAGACACAAGCTGTTTAATCTTAGACAAGTCACTTAACCTTATTTGCCTCAGTAACTCATATATAAAATGAGCTGGTGAGGGAAATGGTAAACCCTTCCAGTATCTTTGTCAAGAAAACCCCAAATGGGATCATGAAAAATCAAAAATGACTGAACAACAAAAGTACTTAATGAATTTTTTCATTCATTCATTCATTCATTCATTCTTCTGTGTTCTTTGCCAGAAGCTCTGCCTCAAAACATTACCAGGAGATAAGGTATTTTTCTTTGAGGAAGTGAATCCTGAAGACATCTGAATGGAATATATAGTCTCTTTCAAGTTGCTGTGAGAATTTGAGATGGGGTTCTGTGGTAGCACTTTGTGAGCATAATGGTCCATTAACTAAATTGAGTGAAAAGATCTTTGGAGATGCTGTGTGGGAGCCAGAGAACTCCTGTTTGTCAATGTGTGTTCTACTTTCTGTTTAGCAAATGGAAATTCCATGGGAAAATCTCAAAGAATTATGACTGTCTTGAAGAGGAAAATAAAACTAAAACTAGAGAGTAGAATATATGGGAAAATGTTACTTCAGGAAATGAGAACAGCTCTATTTTCATGAGCCCTGCATGACTATAAAAGACCAAGGAGTGGATAGAAAGGGGGTAGGGGAAGGAAAGGCCCTTTTCCAGAATAAAAGATCTTTTTCTACTAAATTCTTCGGTTTTATTATTCTTCAACCATCTACCAATCAATAAACTTTTATTAAGTGCCCACTGTATGCCAAGCACTGTGTTAAGCAGGGAAGATAAAAATAGAGGCAAAAGACAGCCCTTGCCCTCAAGAAGCTTTAGTCAAATGGCAGAGACAATATGCAAACAAATATAAACAAAAAAAATCTACAGGATAAATAAGAAATAATTAACAGAGGAAAAATGCTAGAATTAAGAGACTCAAGGGTCCTGTAATGGTACAGTGTCATACAAGCACTGAGGGGGCTGAAGAAAAATACATTGCCTCTGTTCTCCAGGAGATGATAATCCCTCATGGCTGAAAATGCACTTCATCATCTCCTCCCCTGAGAATCCCTGACTTACTCCAGGACAGCTCATGTACCACCTCCTAGGAGAAGCCTTTTGGATCCCTCCAGTAAGAGCTCTCCTCTCCCCAAATAGTTGCCATTATTATCCCCATCCAATGAATGGGGAAACAGGCACAGAGAGTTTAAATGATTTCCTTGGCACCATAAGCTAATTTCTGGGACAGTATTTAAACTCAGCTCTCCCTGATTCCAAGTCCAGCACTTTATAGACTGCACTTAGATTGCTCAGATCTATATTCATCTGTGTGAGAGTGTATATTCTCCAGGAGGATGAAAGCTCGGGGAGGCCAAGACATTTTTTGTTTTGGTTTTGTCCTGGTATCCTCGGCATCTTGTACAGCATTGCATAGAGCAGGTACTTTAGTAAGCAACCATTAAGTTGCATTGAATTGTATTTGAATGGACAGGATTGAATGGGATCTATTCAGAGAAACAATTCAATACTCATCTATTTAGCCATCAACTCTCACAGATTCTAGCAACTTGGAGAGGCTTTGAATATTGTGCTGGTGCTGTTCTATCTATTGTCTGAGTGCCAAGTAACTAACTCTAGGGAGGCTTATTGCCCAGAGGGTGGGCAGCCATAGTGAGTGCTTCTGCCACAGCAACTCACAGAGGAAATCTCAGAGACAGGGAAGGAGTTAGCAGAGGCATCATCATAGGGTGAAAAGAGCATTTTGGAGTCAGAGAACCTAGATTGGAATCCTGACCTTGAGCAAATCACTAAACTCACCCAAATCTTGTTTCCTTCATCTGTAAAATGAGGTGCTTGGATTATTCATTTGCTTTGAAGCTTTTTCATGTCCAGATCTTTGATCTTAAGGTGAGCACAGTTGAGAGAAAGCATGATAATTAAAATAAAGACCCTTGAATAATTGAAAAAAATATTTTATAAATCCTTACCTTCTTTCTTAGAATCAATACTAAGCATTGGTTCTAAGACAGAAGAGAGGTAATGGCTGGACAATTGAAAGTGACTTGCCCAGGGTCACACAGCTAAAAAGTGTCGGAGATTAGATTTGAACCAAGGGTCCCCTATCTCTAGGTTTACCTCTCAACCTACAGAGCTACCCAGATGCCTGAAATTGAAATAAGTTATATTTTACTTAATATTCAGAGAACTCAAGAAAGGCACCATGAAAGGTCAGGAACAAATATCAGTGATCAGATGTTCTAGTTCCCTTGAACAAAGGGCACAGAAATAAATCTATATGTATAGCGAGTGGTTAAAAGACTTTAAGGGTAGCTAGGTGGTAAAGTACATGGAATACAGGGCTTGGAGTCAGAAAGCCTTGCATTTGAATACAATCTCAAACACTGGCCATGTTACCTTGGGCAAGTCAGTTAACCTTTGCCTGCCTTGGTTTTCTCATCTATAAAATGGAGAAAATGATAGCATCAACCTCAAAGGGTTATTCTAAGGAACAAGTGAGATAATATTTGTAAAGAGCTTCACAAGCCCCAACTCATTATAAAAGTGCTAGGTATTATTAATATTATATTAAAAATGAATAATAAGGAAAATAGTCATGGGAAATAATGAAGATTTTGCATAAATAGCTCATAATAAACAGTAGATAAAAGAATGAAATGATGTTAGCTAGCTGATTTAAGTTTTGCAAAATACATTGCAAATATTATTTCATTTGATCCTCAAAATAATCCTGGGAGGTAAGGCTATTATCATCTCCATTTTAGAGATGAGGAAAATAGGGCAACTAGAGGTTAAGTGACTGCATCATATAACTTAAGTACAAACTTAGATCTTCTTGACTCCAAATTCTTCCCTCTGTCCTTTGTGCTGCTTGACTATAGATAGAACTGTCTGTTCATCTGCTGTGTTTACTAACATAGTAAATGAATTTATTACTATATTTGCTAATTCATTTAAAATTAGTTTTGAGGAAAAATAAAGAACTAAGGATAAAGCAGACGACAAGAAGCAAATGTGTTATTTTTCCAAAAGGGGTAAAATTTCTCAACTTCTTGTTAATTACTCTCTTTTTTTAAATGGAATTGGCCTTGGGAAAACATCATTGATGAAACAAATACAAATAGCTCCAAGACAATGGAAGCATGAACAACATACAAGGATTCTCTTTGAGAATCAGTCAAGCTAGATGAATGACACCACATTATTATTTATAACATTCTATCCTACAGTGCAAAAGTATGCCGTGGAGGCTGCTATCTGAACTGGCAGTGAATACAATGTCTCTCAAAAGTTTACTTACAAATTTAATTTCACCTTGGAAGTAAATGTCACAACACTATTAATAATAACGACAATAAGTTTTCATTTATCCAGTCTCCTTTAATGGTTCTGGGTACCATATTTTGTTTTATTTTATTTTTATTGTTCATTAATTTATTTAGAACATTTTCCCATGGTTACATGATTTGTGTTCTCTCCCTCCCCTCTTTCTTTCCCCCCTCCTGGAGCTGACAAACAATTCCATTGGTTTATACATGTATTATTGCTCAAAATCTATTTCTATATTATTCATATTTGCAATAGAGTGATGTTTAAAACCAAAACCCCCAATCATATACCCCTAGAACCACATGATCAATCATATGTTTTTCTTCTGCGTTTCTACTCCCACAGTTCTTTCTCTGGATGTGGAGAGCATTCCTTCTCATAAGTCCTTTGGGATTGTTCTTGATCATTGCATTGCTATTAGTAGCATTTGATCTGGGTACCATATTTTAGAAATTATATTAGAAGGAGACCACGATGATGACAGGGTTTCAAATCCCAGAGTATAAAGATTAGGGAAAGAAACTTTGGATCCTTAACAGAAACTGAACTGTTTGGAGAAGACACCATGAAGATGCCTCCAGACCACAAGCTGCCCGAGAAGATGAAGAATGAACCTTAGGTGTGGTTGATTGAACTGAAGTTTGATTGAACATTTATTTGTAAATGTACACTTTTATTCCAAGGGGACTGCCCCTAATTTGGCTTTCTATCAATGTGCCTAGCAAAACATTGGTTTTGCTTTCTTTCTTTTCTATTCCTCCCTAACTACTGTAATTTCTTCTTAGAAAATTGAATATTGTATACATCTGTAATTAGAAGTGCTTTAGGTAGGGGGCAGCTGGGTAGCTCAGTGGATTGAGATCCAGGCCTAGAGAAGGGAGGTCTTAGGTTCAAACCTGGCCTCAGACACTTCCCAGCTGTGTGACCCTGGGCAAGTCACTTGACCCCCATTGCCTAGCCCTTAGCACTCTTCTGCCTTGGAGCCAATACACAGTATTGACTCCAAGATGGAAGGTAAGGGTTTTTAAAAAAAGTGCTTTAGGACTACAAGATGATTGTGTTACATGATCAATGGGGAGACTTGTCTCCCAATGATCATCAGGGGGGATTGTGAATCTTAAAAAACTACTCAGACTGTACTTTAGGAGATTTGGTTTAGCTATTTCCTTATTGTAACAATGGAGATACTTGGTCTAACAAGAATCAGGAATGTCTTGGGAACTTTACATTACTCCACCCATACTTAGACATACTTTAGGGGAAGATAAAGTTGTAAACTCCTGATTGAACAATGAAGGTACTTAACTCATACCTTATAGTGAAGCTAGAACCTTAAGCTAGGTTTATTTTTAGATCTAATACAAAAAGGTGTTAAGTACCTGTAAAGATTAAATTAATCACAAAAAGGTCAAGTAACTCACAAAAGGCAAGCTTAACAAAGAAGTGTGAAGTACCTCAGAAGATATAATCTAACCAGAGAAGGTGAGAACTAAAGAGTGGTGAGAACTAAGAATGGGCGTCCTGGAAAAAAGCATCTACTATGATTGGTAGACGTAAAAATTTAGGGGAGGTGACATAAGAGAAAATTCTCTTTAAAAGAAGGATAAAAGTCAGTTCAAGAGATTATTCTGAACTCATTTCAGGAGATTGAGTTCAGTGGAGGACTGGAGCTTCCTTGGAGACAGTCTCGTGGTGAGTGATAAGACTGAATCCCTTTCCTTTAGACTCAGGAAGACCACTTTGGCCAAGGCCTTTAATTACTGCCTGGCTCAGCCTGAGCCAGAGCATTTTAAATTAATTCTCTCTTTCTCTCTTTTTTCCTTAATCCCTTCTCTCTATATTAATTAAAATCTCCATAATTCCCAGCTGACTTGGATATTTTATTATTTGGGAATCATCCCTGGTAACCAATTAACGAAACATACAATATACTTATTCTGTTTGGTTCCAGAGCACTGAACTAAGAGTCATGGGTTATAGATGCAGAAAGATAGATTTTAATTTAATGTGAGGAAAAACATTCTTAAAATTAAGGTATGCAGGAAGGGGAATGTACTTCTCTAAACAACATGAAGTAATTTAAAGTGAAAGCTGGATAACTGCTTGTCAGGAATCTTGGACTGGATAGCCTTGAATCCTGCCTTTCAAGCTGTGTGACCTTGAACAAGTCAGCCTCAGTTTATTAATTTATAAAATAGAGATAACACCAGGTTTGATGTGAGGGTCAAATGGAAGAAGAGATATAAAGTGATTTCCTAGCCTTAAAACTCTAAATGTGGGCACAGTGGATAGAGAGCCAGGACTTGAGTTGGGAGGACCTGAATTCAAATTTGACCTCAGACACCTCCTAATTGTGTGACCCCGAGCAAATCACTTAACTGCATTTTACCCAAAACTAGCCCTTGCTCTTCTGTCCTAGAGTTGTTACTAGGACAGAAAGTAAAGGTTTTAATTAAAAAAAAAAACACTATATAAAAGCTAGCTTTAATTATTTGTATTCTTGGTGCCTAGTTCCATATCTTGCATATAACAAATGGTCAGTATTTTTTCTTTTTCATTAATTAATTTCATTAAAATTAATTCAAAATTTTCTAATTCATTGATTTTATTAATTCAGTAATTGGCTCTGAGTGAGAACCTGAAGGGCTGGCTATAAGTGAAGTATATGGCCTTTGGTTTGACTCCTCCCTTCCTGACCTGATTCAAGATCTTTTTAAAGTCCATTTAATGCAGGAATCCTTAAGGGTCAGACCTTCCAGGTCTTGCTTCTCTCCAGCTATTCCTTAGCAATTACCCATCCTAAGGAGATGCACCTCAAGTTTGTCAGACTTAAAAAGAAATTAAAACCAAACAACTCTAAGGCAGAAGGCAAAGCCCAGTTGTTTTCACTTTAGTCTAAAAATACCTTCAGTTTTGGCACTTGTAAGGGGATATTCATCTGTGGCCAGTTAGCTCTGCTGGTTAGAATATGGGGTCAATGTTTACATGCTGTATTCCCCTGTTAAAGCTAATTCTCCAGAGGGCAAATGCTGTTTTTCATTCTTGTCTTTTTATCCAAACCTCTTAGCACAGAGCCCAGACCAATAATTTCATAACAGTTTCAGGAACTCCTAGTTTGGAAAGTCCCAACATAGGACACATATCAGCAATGCATTGCGGATCAGTGCCTGGGTCTCTGAGAGATTAAATAAATTACACAGCTGTGATTGGAGGATGTTTCCCCCCTCACTACTTGAACCCAGGTTTCTCTGGTTCTAAAGAGGTAGCCTTGTGAGGTAAGTTGTGCCAGGTTGAATTTGGAGTAATAGGACCAGAGTTCTAAATCCTAGTTCTACAATTTACTATCTGGGTGATCTTGGTTAATTCACTGAATTTTTCTGAACCCTCATTTCCTCACCTATAAAATGAAATGAATCCAATTAGATGGTCCCTAAGTTTCCTTCCAGTTTTAGGTCCATGATCTTTGATCCACTTCCCAACACTGCCTCTCACCTTGCACACAGAAGACACCTAATCAATGCTTGTTGAATTGGACAAGGTTGACTAAACCATTTAGCTTTGCCTGGTTCTTGAAAACTTTGCTTGAAGAGTTCTCTTGGAATGCATATTGTAGATCACTAGCAGTGCCAAGTGAATGGATGGCCAATAACTCCATAATAACCAAAGCAACGCAACTGAACAATATCAAGGATCCTGAATCACACATCGGGTATGTGATATTTGTGTCCTAACAATATAAATCCTTACAGGGCAGAGACATGAGGGCAAGGTATGCACACTGGAAGGGTCCTACCTTGTGGTCATAAAGTATATATGAAAACAGGCACCAAGACATCATCCATGATTCTTCTGGTCAGTATTTCTAACAATGAATAATAAAGGGAGTAAATAACATGACACTGAATTATAAAAATTGACTGAAAACAAGAAGTAGGGAGAAGAAAAATAAAATGAATGGATATGAAGTGTTAAACATAAAATGCTTCTTGATCAGTCTAAACAAATGTATGTAGAGGAAAATAAGCTTAAAAGGAAAATGATCCAGCTATCAGCTATGATCAGCTAATGATCCAGTAAGAGGGGCAGCTAGGTGGAATAGTGTATAGAGAATTGGACCTGAAGTCTGGAAGGCCCAAGTTCAAATGTGGCCTCACACTTACTAGTTGTGTGACTCTGGGAAATATACTTAATCCTGTTGGTCTCTGTTTCTTCTTCTGTAAAATGGGCTGGAGAAGGAAATGACAAACTACTCCAATATCTTTGCCAAGAAAACCCCAAATAAGGTCATGGAGAATTGAACACTACTGAAATGCCTGAACAACAACAAAGTTTAGTATGAGAGGAAGATGAATTTCATTAATGGCAAGTTGTGGGGCAGAGAGCAAATCTGGGAGATATCATTTAAAGCTGAATTAATTTTCTATTAGAAAAGAACGAGACTATTGCAAACACATGTGAAAATTATCAGGGTCTGGTAGGTCCTTCCACTTAGAGCCTCTACCCCACATTCTTTTTCTTTTGTTTTCTTTGTTGGTCAGAACCAGAAAGCCAAGGGATAATTACTTTGGCTATTATAGTCTGGAGAAAGGCCTGTTTTAAATAGATTGTGCTGACCCTGCTTTCAAGTTTAGATGCTATGTTTCTGTTGTATATGTGTATATATGAAACTGCCAAATATTAATTTCTTTTTGCTACATTTGCTATAGGACAAGGTACTATTGTATAGGTGGGAAATTATTGGAAAGTGAAAATTTCATTTAAAAAAGCACTAATAAAATATGTTTAAAAGTATATGAGAGGAAGGAAGGAAGAAAATAAAAGAAAGAAAAGCTTGTCAAGAATTTGTAAAAAGTTTGCAGTAGAATAAATACTGGGAAGGTTCCTTGATATAGGTCCCTATATTAGGATATAAGTCCTTGACAGTCACCTGAGGCATATGGAAGTTAAGTAACTTTCCCAGGGTCATAAGACTGAAAAATGTCCTAGAGGCTGATGTAAGGGGGCAGCTAGGTGGTTCAGTGGATAGAAAGTCAGACCTAGAGATGGGAGGTTCAAATGTGGCCTCAGACACTTCCTAATTCTGTGACCCTGGGCACATCATTTAAACCCAATTGCCTGGCCCTTTCCCTTTTTCTATCTTGGAATTGATTTAAGACAGTAGGTAAGTTAAAAAAAAAGAAAGAAAAGAAAAAAAGACCATTATAAGGAAGAGTTTTCCAACAATGAAAGCTGGTGAATCAATGGAATGGGCCACCTTATAAGGTAGCATTAGGAGGCTACCTTAGGAGGTTTTGAGTTCCCCTTCTCTGGCATCTTTTTATTTTTTAAATCTTACTTTCCATCTTAGAATCAATACTGAGTATTAGTTCCAAAGCAGAAGAGCCATAAGTTACAGGTTGGATTGGATGGCTATTAAAATATTTCATTCTGAATTCTGTGAATATATAATGTCATGATTCCATTGTCTAAATGTGTTTGTTTTGAATAGAAATATCTTGATATATTCTTGTAAAGTAAACAATACTTTATTCAAGAAAAAAAGCATTAAAAATACAAGAAGGGGAAGGATTTTTCCAGCCTTAAACTCACGAGTACAATGATACTACTTACTTATATTAGTCCTGTAACAAAATTTAGGATCAGGGAATTTAGATAACTGTGAAAAAGTACCTTCCTGTCTTTGAGTGCTTACTAAGGAGTATTCTATTTCAATTGTGTTATTATGATGATGATGAAAATATTAGGATATGTTTTAAGAAAAATATTGTTGTATGAAGACCCTATTTGTCAATATTTCATCCATGAGCACATGACACCTACTGGCCAAACTGAAAAACTACCCACTCTAAAATTCAAACAAAAATGGCCAAAGAGGTAGAACAAAGAAGTAAGTTAGAGGGAGAAGCTTGTATATTTTCCTGCAGCCATAACTAAAGGTAAGTAGACAATAATAAGTGGACAATAACCAAGGGTGCAATTCACAGGGCCATGTAACAAGGGATAATTTTAAGTACTCAATTTTTAAAATTAAATGCTCTTATTTCTAATGCCAAGAAATTTCATTTCTATAGCATATAAGCATTTAATTTGTGACAAGTTGTGGTTGTTTCATTGGTTACAAGGAAGGTTTAAAATTCCAATCAAGTACTAATAGCAATCCTACTTTATGGCTATAGATAAGTCGCCTAATCTTTTGGGGCTTTGGCTTGCTTCTTTGTAAAGTGAGGATAGCCATACCTGTGATAGATAGATACTTTATAGCATTATGAGAATCAAATGAGACAATGAAATAAATTAGTATATCAATGCCTTCTATTTTACAATAGTGTGTATATATGTAGTTTTCCAGTTAAGGAAGATGTTCTAATTTTTGTACCTTGTCAATGCCTCTTTGGCTTTGATTTTCTTTTTAGCATCTTTTCCTATGCAATGAATTGTGTATTTAGTCCTAGGTTCTATTGTAAAATAAACTACCATAAATTCCATTCTGACTTTAGTAATTCATTTTTGGGATTTAGTAATTAAATCCCTGGCGACCAATTAAATATATTTAGTCCAACCATAAATTTAACACTTCCTATCTGAAAAAAGCTGGAGGCGGAGATGATGATTGAATACTCAGCAGATAATTTGTACTTTAGCTTAACATGAAATCTTCTATCTTGGGTTATCTATGTAACAGGGGTTCAAGCCTGTCTTTGGCGTAAGATTCCCCTCATTGGTAGAGAGAATGGATGTTCCATGCTTGCAATGGGTTGGAGAACTTGGGAGAAGAGAGATCCGGGGATTCTGATTTCTGACTTTGAGAGAACACAAGTGTTTTCAGGTTCTCTTCATAGAGAGTTCCCTGGAAGAAGAGGAAACTGGCATGTAAAGAAACTGTACCTTGAGCATATTTGCTTCTTCTTGGAGTCTTTATCTCTCTACAAATGGCTCTCCCTGAAGAGATCCTGGAACCATGTATGTTGTCTCTTGAAAATTGAAAACAGAACCTTAGGATCTCCTCTCCTGAGTTCTCTCCATCTCACATTGTCATGGAGCAGCAAGTCATTATTTTCTCCAGTAATTAGGAAAGTCATGCAAATGCCAGGTTTAAGGCCCAGGTTATCTCTAATCTCTAAGAACTTTATTAGGAGGGGTATTATAAAATCCCTGTGTATTGCTTTTTTAAGAAAAAAAAACTTTTTTAAGTACTTTTCAACTAAACGTCTCATTTTATTTTCATTTCATGAAGTAATGTGCTAGAGTCAAGCTGATGGTTAGATTTTCATTGTGATCATCTATACCTCAGAAATCATACAAATCAGGGCTTCATTTATGTTTTATGGATATCTTTGTTGGATATCTTGTAGAGGGGACTATTCTCCAGCACAAGTGGACCCCTAAGTCCAGTCAAGTTGACTCTGAGATTCTGAAATTCTATGAATGACCCATTTCATTGTTGGGGAACTTTTCAAAGCAAGGTGTTCAATTAGAGTGGAGGAGAGGGAAGATCTGGAGATCTCTACCTTTGGAACAATGATGCAAACTGGCCTAGGAAGGAACTTAAAACCTTAAAGTACACTGGGTCAAAGTAATAACCAGTGAGCTTTCCTTAAGTGTCCACTATATATCTGGCATTCTGCTGGGACTGGGGACAAACAGACAGAAATGAAACAACCCCTGATCTCAAGGAGCTGACGTTAACCTTGGCCTAGAACATATACCACCCCCTTCAACACATACACATATTGCTGATGTCTTGGATGTCATTAATAATTAAGAATTCCCTCCCCAACCCCACATGAGCTATAATGAGCTGCATGGGGCTGGTGGCTCCTACCCTGTCCCTGCAAAACTCCCGTGGGAACACCTCACTAGGAGATAGCTGTTAATTAGAACCCTGTCTTTTTTATGTCACTGTCAGCTGTTATTGTCATATAAATTATGATAATAACAATGTATTATAACTTATGTAATGTGATTTACATAGGCGAAATCTCATTTTAACTTGGTAACTTTTGAAGGATGGTTAATTTTTCTATAGCACCATTTAAGAAGCTATCCTTAATCAAAGACATTGGCAGTAGGCTTTTAGCTTTGCTATTTTAAGACTGTTTTCCTTCTTTGCAGCTGATTGGCAGGCTCAAACTTTGGAGGTGGGTTGGAAGGGGGGAGGGAACCAAGCCGAGAAAGGGGAGTTATCAGTTTCTTGGGTCGCACTGACATCTGGTGGTAAGGCAGAGAGTATCCTTTTGACTGAGTTTAAGACCTGAGTGAGGGGAGTGGAAAGAAAAGAAATGTAATTTATAAAACATCATAGATTTAGAACTGGAAGCGCCCTTGGAAGCCCTCAGTTCTACCCCTTTCATTTTATAGATGAGGAAACTGACCTCTTGAAAAACATCTTATATACACTAGTTTAGTTATAATAAAATATCAGTTCACTGAAGCAAGTTAAAATCATCTTGGCTCCCTCTTTAGAATCATCTGAGACCAAAAGATCAGTGCAGTTTAACTGATTTTTAAATTCAATTCCATTCATTCCAGTCAGTAGCCAACTCTAGTCCACAATGTACCTTCCATCCATCCATTCATACATACATACATTCACACATCCATCCATCCATCCATCCATCCATCCATCCATCCACCCATCCATCCCAACCCTTTCCATCCACTCACAATTAGCACTGTAGTTCAGACCCCAATCAACCCTCAGTGGGACTATATTGCAGTATCTCCTAAATGGGCTCCCTGCTTCCAAACTTAACAAATTAATATGCCAAAAGCACAGCTCTGACCAAGTTACCATCCTGTTCTACATGCTGTATTCCTTCTAAAATAAAACACAAATTCCTCTGTTTGGTATTTAAAGCCTTGCATAGTCAGACTCCAGCCTATTTTTCCAGGCATACTTCAAAGGGAGAGAGGAAGCTCTCCTATATTAATGAAGTCACAGATCCAATCCTTATCCACTTACACAATGAACAATATAAATGCTTGTTGTCTTAACTTGGTTTTCCCTGTAAATGACATTCTGTCCCAGGCCTCCATATTTCCTTTTCCCAAAGCTTAGAATGTTTTCCCACCTCATCTATAGCTCAGAACTTTTGGCTCCCTTAAAGTTCTGGTTAGGTGCTATTTTGTATAGGAAGGCTATCTTTATCTTAAAACAATTAGGTGCCATGGTAGATGGAACACATTTGGAGACAAGGAGATCTGAGTTCAAATCCTGTTGCAAATATCGGTATCCTTTTCACATCATGGAAGTTAGGGGAATGGCACCTCATTGATCTGGAAAATCCACATAGAATTTTTTGGTTTTCATGTTCTTTTTGTAAACTTTAACTTTAAATTTATATTAACTTTAAAAAACAAATTGTGCTTCTTTATGATATTAAGAGATAAAATATATTGATATCAACAATACCATACATATATTTTATGCATTTCTAAGTTTCTAAACTTTTTCTGTGTTTTCTTCTGACCTTTGCATGCAGTCTACAGCTTCCACAAAACTACGAAAATTTTAATTTAAGTTCCTATGTAGACCTGTGATATATTGAAATTGCAATATGGAAAGTTATGATGTTGAAGGGATACTGGTACTTAGTATCTCAGTTTCCTTATCTGTTAAAATGGGCATAATAATAGCCCTTATTACTCAGGGATTTTTATAAGGATTGAAAGAGACAATATTCATAAATCGCCTTGCAAATCTTAAAGCACTATATAAATTCTATCTATTATCATTATTATGCGACAGTTAAATACAGCTTTTGGAATAACAACCATCAAAAAGGAAAGAATCAGAAAGAAAGAAATGGAGGAATATAAGGAGAAAAGATTGAAACTGCCAAAGACCAAAATTGAAAATTTTGAACAGAAGCAGATCCATCCACAGGGAGCCTTAAAACAGAAAGGAAATTGACCACCAAAATTCCAAATAAATCTAAATATCTCTGAATAAATACTGCAAAAGAAAGGAAATTAAGTCAATATTTTATAAAGCAGAGGACTTTATAGATTCCCAAGAGAAGATAAAATTTTAAAACTCCTTTGCTTTTTTTTTAAACCCTTAACTTCTACCTTAGAATCACTATTGCATATTGGTTCCAAGGCAAAAGAGCAGTAAAGGCTAGGCAATGGGGGTTAAGTGATTTGTCTAAGGTCACACAGCTAAGAAGTGTCTGAGGTCAGATTTGAACCTAGAACCTCCCATCTCTAGGCCTGGCCCTCAATCCACTGAGCTAC
The DNA here is from genome assembly GCF_027887165.1 of Monodelphis domestica. Classification (NCBI taxonomy): domain Eukaryota; kingdom Metazoa; phylum Chordata; class Mammalia; order Didelphimorphia; family Didelphidae; genus Monodelphis; species Monodelphis domestica. Next base: position 467,719,801 of record NC_077228.1, read on the forward strand.
CCAGCTCCTCAGTTAACTTTGTGTTTTTAGAAGGCTTTATTCCATTCTCTCTTGTGGTTTCTGGTGGATGCAGAATAGCCTTATGTTCATTCTAATTCCCTTTATAAAAATCTTTATCCAGCTCACTTTCAGAACTTCTTATTTGATATTAAAACTGTTAAATTTAAATACTGTGTGTCACAGTTTGCAACATAGAGAGTATTTTAATTAGTGGTAGGAGGATATCCTACAGAAGTACACTCCCATGGTATGAGAAATAATTTCTGTAATGTGAAATGGCAATCCTTGTGGTTGGTCAGTCATTCATTCTTGACATCATAGATTATAGCTGTCCATGGAGTTTTCTTGGCAAAGATACTGGAGTGGTTAGCTATTTCCTTCTCCAGGGGATCCTTTTGTCAGGCAAACAAGGTTAAGGGACTTGCCTAGGGTCACACAGCTAGGAAGTGGCTAGGGCTGCATTTAAACTCAGGTCTTCCTGACTCCTGGCCCAGCGCTCTTTTCACAGAGCCACCAGCTACCTCCCAAATCTTACAATGGGAATCTTACAATGAATTCAATTGCCAGGAGGTGGTACTTACAGAGACCACTTCCTCTGAGAGAGTTTTGTGACTCCATGGTTTCAGAGAATCAAAGCTCCTAAGGTAACTGCTATCTCTAAGGGTTGGACTCGGAACCAGAGAGATTTCATTGCATATGGGAAAGAAAATGATCAAAAGGAGTGCAAGGGATAGATACCAGAGATATAGGAAAATGTCTACTTTGGGGCAATACATCAATCTTATCTACTGCAGGAATTGATACTTCTAAGAGGGAGACATAATAGAAAAAAGGGGGAGATAGAATAAGACCCCAAGGCAATAAAAGAAATTATTCAGAAGAAAGGACTCAAAATGGGTACCTTAGAAACTTTATTTCCATAAGGATCACAAAGAGGAAAGAGGTATAAATCAGTATATAATACATGAATAAATGAATAGAATAAAGGTTTAGAACCCACAGAAAGGGAAAGGAACAAAGAAAAGGAATATTTTTTTAGTCAGAGGCACTTTTTAAAAAAAACTAACAAAAGAAATTAAAAAGATGTAGAAGAAAGAATATTTCACTTAACTATTTAACTGAGAAAAAAGAGGATGAATTAGATAACTGGGTAAAGGAAGGAATTAGATTTCTGGCAGGATTTCTCCCTTTTTCTTTATTCCTGCCATTGTTGTAGAAGCTTGACAGTCATTTTTTCATTGTGTTCTCCCACAAAGCTTTCAGATCAATAAATTTCTTATAAAGAATGAAATATACACATACATCCAAACACAGATACATACATTCATACATATAGGTATGTGGATAGCTGAAGAATTAATTGTTCCTGCCCTTTGATTTTTATAGTATTGAATATGTATATGATATTTTAAATTATTGTCCTTGTAGTCCTACTTTTGTAGTCATTATATGAAGTTACATTATAAGAGGTAGAGTCCATAATGAATCCAGTTGGTGGACTTTGGGTCAAAAAAATCTGAGTTAAAATCCTACTTCTGACTTTAGCTGTGTGGTCCTGTGCAAGTCAAATAAATTCTGAAATGGTTTCCTCTTAGATGGTACAACAGAATGATTACTAAATCTGGAGTTAGAAAGACTTGAGTTCACATGTAACCTTGAACACTTAATAACTGTGTAATCTTGGACAAGTCAATTAAACTCTGCCTCATTTTCTTCAACTGTATATAATGGGGACAATAAATAGCACCTACCTCACAGGGTTGTTCTATCACATGAGATAATATTTGCAAAAAAGCACTTAGCATGGTGCATGCCATTATAGAAATGCTTATTCCCATCCTTCTCTTCCCCTCTTCCCAAGGTTGTTGAGAAAATCAAATGAGTTAATGTTTATGAAGAATTTTACAAAGCTGAAAGTGTAATGTCCTCATCTGTAAAATAGATAATAATGATTACAGCAACTAGCTCATAATGTTCACTCATGTTTGATAAGCCCAAAGACCCCAGCCTTGGGGATAAGAACTCAATCTTTAACAAAAAACTGCTGGGAAAATTGGAAGACAATATGGTAGAAGCTAGGTATAGATCCGTATCTCACACCCTATACCAAGATAAGCCCCCTAGTATGAAAGGAATAGTTAGGGAGAAGAGAAAAATTGCAAACCAGATACTGAACTCATTAGGAAGGAAATGGAGTAATCTGGAGGTCTATAGACAACAGATACCAGGATTTTGATTGGGTGGAAGATGTGAATTGTATAGACTTCAAAGAAAGGAGAGATTACTGCATGATGGATGTAGGGGAGCAAGGAGTTCCCCAATTCTCCCGCCTAGACCAGTGAGTTGAGAGGAATGAATGAAAGTGCATCCATTATTGGAAAGTGTGGACTGTTAGACTATGTCATCAGGGGGAATCCAGGTATTTAAAAAATAGAAGGAATGGAAGAGGAAAACAATTCACAGGAAGCCACTTTGTTTTCTATGGAACAGACATTCCAAAAGGCATTGTGGAAGAGATAGATAGTGTTTCATTGGGGCTTTGGGGTGGGAGGATTTGAGTGGGTTGGGAATAAGGAAATGGAAAGGGGAAAAGGAAAATAAATGAGAGATGTTATTTTGGATTATGACCTATAGCATTCAGAATCACAGGCATTCTAAGTATGTTAATCAGTGAGTAGAAGGTACTATTCCTTTTTTCCAGAGAAGGCTAGAGATCAAATAGGAGATACGCACAGCTCCAGATAGAAGGTTTATGGTCAGATAGGAGGTCTTACTTTATCTCTTCTCTTTCCACCAACCCTAGGAGACTAGGCAGGGAATTGACAGGAGGAAATGGAAGTTCCACTCTCACTGGCTTTCCTTTTTCTCTTCCCTCTGGAGACAGGCAAAGGAGGAGAGAGAAGATAAGAGATCAGATGGAAAGTCACCTGAAACTGAGACTGGAGATCAAGTGGGCTTCCTCTCTGGGGGAGATGGAGGTTGCATTGCACCCAACTCCTTGCCAGCTTCCCTAGAGAGCAGGGGAAAATTGGAAGACACACTATTAGAATAATTGGATAAAGAACCAATAGGACCTGTTTAATAAAGAACCAATAGGACCTGTTTAAGGGAAGAGAAATAACTGAGGCTACGGGATACTGTGATCTGGCAGCTCATTTGCCTGTTAAGTGTTTTTAAGAGACCAAGAATTTAAAACTCACAATGTGGTAAATCAAAAAATAGCACCTATCTCTCAGGATTGTTGTTAGGATAAAATGAGATGATATTTATAAAGTGCTTTGCAAACCTAAAGCAAGTGATATATAAATGCTAATATTTAAATTTGGTAAGTACATGTCATTTAATTTGCTCCTCACACTAACTTTTAAAATTATTTTATAGACTTTTAACAGGAGAAATGGAAGCTGCAAAATGAAGAGATTTGCCTAAAGTCACATAGCTAGTGACTGGTCAGAGGCAGGATTTGAACTCATTTCTCTCCATTCAAAGTCTAGTACTCTATCCACTTATACTTCCTACCTGCCTAAATAAGGATTCTTGGTTTCATAACAGGAAAGTGGATTTGGTGAGTTTTACCTTATGAGGGAAAAATAAATCACTGAGCTCTAGCAGGCTTTGATTTGAGACACTGAGAGTATTGAAGAAGACAGTAGAAGAGAGGAAGAACCAGCTAGAGGGAACTGAGTCAAGAAGCCAGCAAGAAATAGTTAGGAATATACCAGGGAAGTGAGCTGAGAGAAAAGCTTCCCCTGTCCCACTGGGAAATGTTACCTGGCTAGAGAATGGCTGAAACTCATTGGAAGAGGACTGAATTCTGCTAATCCTCCTAAACTTTGATCTATAGCTTGAAATAGGCAAAATCTGTTGGAAGGGCTGGCCTCTCTCCACTGCCATCTTTTGTTGGATAGAGAAACAGAAGGTAGAAGAAAGGCATCTTCTTTGCTAGCAGAAGCAGGTTGGATAATCCAGCATCCCGTTGAGTAAAGACCTTCCTGAGATCGTCTATACTGGCCAAAGAGACTCTGATTTTAAAAGGGCTCTGATTTAAGGGAATTGCTTAGAGTTACTAGAGCATAATAATTCCAACTTCCTAAAAAAAAACATTTTTAAGGGTGATTGTGAGTCAAAAAGCTTTTCCTCCACCTGAGAGCAGAAGAAGGTAATGTTTTCTCAGGAGAGTCGAGGACAAGGGCACATGTGTTTTCCTTTCTCATACGCCTTACTGACAGACTTCTTTAAGCCTGCATCCACTCTCTCCTTACAGATAATTATGGGATTTGGTGAGAAAAGTTAACCTAAGTTGATGGATAAATTGTGATTTTTTTTATCATTACATAAATGGTTTACGTTTAAGAGTTAACTGATTTTTTTTATAGCTAAAATTCCATTAGTACAGACTTAGGAGTTAAGAGTGGTAAGCAGGGAGGATGTATACCTATTACAAGAGGCTTCCCCCAATATCCTTAGAGAATTTGATTTGCAATTGCATGATGGTGGTGGTGATTCTTGAGAGCACAGACCTCCCAATCAGAGGGCAGGCTGGAGTGAGTTAGCCCCAAAAGAGCAGTGCCCCACAATGAAGGATTACAAGGCAAGGAGGGTTCACATCTGGCATGCCATGTACAGTTTACATAGGTGGGAGATAAGTTTTAGGGAAGGATGCTGCTTTGTCAGCAGTCACTGGGACCCGTTATAAAGTTTGGGGCCAGTCTACCTTTCTCACTGTTGTTTTTGGTTTTAAAAGAGGTGGCAGGGACCCAGGGAAAACACTTTCAGAGATTTTTAGCCCAACTTATTAACTCATAAGCACATTTTGCATTTTGACACTTTTAAGAACACGAAGCCACTGCTTTCTTAAAGCTAGAACAGTGTTAGAAAGTATGTGGAGTAAGACAGGCAATACAGCCTTTGGAAAGTGTTCCAAGGTAGAATGTACCACCTGCTTTCTGGGGAAGCTGAGGCTGGCAGGTCTCTTGAGTTTGGGTGTTCAGAGTTGCAATCATGCTACAGCTGATTAGGTGTCTGCATTAAATCTAGCATCAATAGGGTGAATGCTCAGGGGTGTGGAGATATCAGGCTGCCAAGGAGGTGCAAAATTGGCCCAAGTCAGAAAATAGGGCAGGTCAAGGCTGCTGTACTAATCACGATAAGAAGAATGAGCTGGTGAGTAGCCCAGGTACTACAAGCATGAGCAGAATAGGAAGGCTCAGACTCAAGAAGAGAAAAAAAGAGAGAAAGAGGAAGGAAGAAAGAACAAGTAAGAAAGAATGAGAGGGAGAAAGGGAAAGAGAAAACAAAGGCAAATAAATATTCCACTAGTACCCAGGTATAAGGAAAGGTGGTTGTACTCGAGAGTGTCAGCATTTATTCACTTCACATTATCCTGAGGTGTAAAAATAGGTAATTTTGAGAGGAAAGGTGCAGATGCCTTTTTTGAGTTTTCAGGATGTTTAGGGTATTAAAACAACACTTTAATAATGACGTCAGCCATATTGAACATGAATAGTAAAAGCTTTATTTATCTGCCAATAAAAGTCCATCCTTTTCATCTCTTCTCTTCAACCCCTCCCCTCCCTATTCCCTGACCTGCAAAATAAAACCAAACAAACAAAAAACCCACTAAATTACATTGTGCTTTGGCCAAATAAATAACTCCACATTTTAAAATAAGATTCAGAACCTTATTGGTAGTCACAAAAGAAAACAGATACACACTTAGCTCCACAGATTGGTGTGGATGGGCCATCAGCCATGAGTATTTTAATATTATTTATTATAGTGAGGCATTCAGAAAAATCCACTTCTGTCCAGCAAAACCAATCCCAAACAAAAAGTCGCAGACAAAGATTTAACTTCACATCGACATCTTCTTTGCCACCACTACCAACTAAACAAGGGTGAGACATGAGACACTATGTGGGAGACAAATATTACAACACAAAGAATGAATCCAAAGGGAGCAATCTTGACAGCATAAAGGGAATTGCTGCAAACTCACAGTATTCATATCCTCTGGATTTATGGTTCAGTTCTAATTCTCCTGTGGCTGCTTAATTGGATTTTTCTCTAGATGAAGAGGCATTTTGCTGTCCTACAAAGAGAAGGCAGGAGACTAGGGATACACTAAACAGACTCAACATTCAAGTTCAATGCACTTTCTGCAACAGATGCAATAAAGGTGAGAACTTGAGAGATAATTGATGTGCAGTAAGATTGACTGTTTGATCTCATTTATTAGAATTCTACAAGGACACCTCTGCTGGGCATTAATAATAATAATAATAATAACTCACATTTACAGAGCACTTTAAAGTTTACAAAGAGCTTTCCATATATTATCTCATTAAATCCCTGTTTTAACATTCTTCTAAAACAGAACTGGTTTGTAGGTCTTTCTTAAATGACAATGCAAACCTGATGCAAAGAATAAAAGTGAACGAGTGTACATTCTTAAGGTCAGATTTAGCGACAAAATGCACAACCTGAATCTCCGATTGCCTTTAGACTTTCAGAGGCAAATAAGTTAACATGGGCTGCATTTTCTAAGATCCATGCAGTAGAAGTTCTGAAACATGAAGTTAGCGACCAGACATTCTTTAGCTACTAGACAACCACCAAGTCATAAGAGACCCAGCAGTGAAAAACAAAAAGTAAGGGTGATTGCAGCCACGTCCAAACAAGTCTGGATAGACAGGCTGGGTTGATCAGCAGAAGAATTCAGCAGCTGCCTTCAGATTTTCTCTCTTTGTATGAAATCTGAGGTCAATATTACGCTTTCCTCCATGACTTTTCCAGCCACAATATAGGACTTCCTTTTTTTTTTTCCCATAAACATGACCGGCATTTGAGGCTTGAGATGAAGACAAGCTGCCTTAAATGAGAAAGCTGAGAGAATTATCTCATGTGTTTCAGAAACTGGGGACAGCTTGCTGTGGTCCTTAAGGCAAATGCCAATAGTCAAAGAAGAAGGAAAACAGTCTCAAAGTGTAAACAGTAATGTCACAAACCAAGGAAGTTATGCACCTGGATAAAAACCCCTTAATGAGAAGCCTAGCCTGGTAACAACGCCAGCATCTCTACTTCTGAAGCAAGGAAGGATTTCCCATTCCATGGCACCATATATCCCGTACCTCAGTGGCGACTACCTTGGATGTCGGAGGAGCTAACAGTCCAAAATGTTGCTATTAAAAACTTAACACTGAGAAGCTATCCAGATACCCAAGCAGACTGGAGATTGTTATTTATTCATTTATTTTACATTTTGCTTTTGTGGTTGGCATAGTATGGAAACCCAAACTGGGAGATCATAATGTTGGAGTATTTTAAGGGCATGCTGTCATAGATCTTCACAAGCTTATTTATACAATAAGACCTCTGCAGGAAGTGATCTGCCCGGTGCCACATTCCAGAATAGCCACTGCTGGTCTCTTTTTCTAAATTGCCCATTTCCACAGGCTTGACAAACACCCCGGAAGTCTTCCCAATGTGCTTGGAGACCATGAAATTCATGGCGATATCGTCACAATTCTGGGTCTCATCTATCAGCGCGTGGACAGTCGCTGGTTGTCTCTGGAAGTGTTCGAGGTATTTGCGGTTGAAGAACGATGCTCCAATCAGCACCATGGAGTACTGGTCCCCATTTCCAAATCCTGGTATCTGCAGCTCAAAACCGCCATAACTGTAAACACCCGAAGCCGTGGGGACGTGCTTTCTAGGGACAAACCCTACAATCTGATCAGGAAATTGCTGAAAGGGAAAAGGGGGAGGTGGGAGAAATAATAAAGTTAGTGCAGCAGTGATCTAGAACAGACACACTGATATCTGTAAATTAGACTGGAATATCCCATTGGTTCTGGTCCCGACAGTGTTTGTTCTCACTTTCTGTCTCACTCTGGACAAGCAGTTTTATTTCTGTCTGCAGGTCAGATTCTATTGCAACACATATCTCTTGTGTAAGGAAGCTTCTGCAGATGACCTACTTAATACAAGCATTATCCATCTGATACTGTCAAATTCTAGCACAATAGAAGATTGTAGACTTTCTCTTGAAGTTTGCAAAAAAAAAAAACCCAAGAAATGGACTCTATCTACAAAATGAGGCTACAGACACTTATTTACTTGGAAGGCTAGAATATAGAGTGGAAGGATATGATGAAGCTTGATGGGGTAACTTTAAAGTGCTTAGAGAGCATAAGGAGGAAATGGAAAATTATGCCAAATGTTGGAGTTCAAGGATTGTGGCAGTCCAGAAAGCAGCCTTTGCAACATCTCTTGAAAACACCCCTTTTTCTTCTCTGATGCTGAGACCACTCTAAATGCAGGTCCTTATCACCTACTTAGAATTATACAATAGCAAGGGTCAGTCTGTCCACCTCAAGTCTCTTCCCACACTAATCCATTTTCCTTTTGATCACTATAATTATTTCCTAAAATGCAGATCTGATGATGCCATCTCCCTATTCAATAAAATCCAGTGGATTCCTATTGCCCCAGGAGCAAATAAAAAATGCTGTTTGGCATTTAAAGCCCTTAATAACCTGGCCTCCTCCTGCCTTTCCAGGCTTCTTCTACTTTCCTCTCCTACATGTAGTCTTTGGCCCAGTGGCACCGTGGCCTCTTGGCTATTCCACAAAGACGCTATCTTTTGGTTCTGGGCATTTCCTCTGGCTGTCCCTCATTCCTGGCATGCTTTCCCTCCTCCTCTCTTATGACTTGACCTCTCTGGATTCCTTTAAGTCCTAACTAAAACCCCAATTTCTACAGGCAGCCTTTCCTAACCACTCTTAATTTCATTGCTCTCCTTGTTAATGAGTTCCTATTTGTCCTGCATGTAACTAGTCACATATATGTTAGTTTGCATTAGATTATAAACTCCTCAAAGGCAGGGATTATCCTTTGGCTCCTTTTGTGTCCCCAGGGCCTGGCACATGGTAGGGACTTAATATTTACTGAAGGAAAGAAGGGAGGGAAGAAGAACTTTAACTGTTTCTTGGTTTGTATGTTTCTTTTTTTCTGAATATGGAGGCATGTCAAAATCCTTGTGTAAATTAAAGATGCTGGTAAAGCATTCTAGAAAATGAAAATAAATATGACAATTGACATTAAGAAGTAGTGTGGAGGGAAGGAAAGAATTTGAAACTCAAAATTACAAAAATACACAAAAGTTAAAAATTGTTTTTACATGTAATTTGGGGAAAATAAAATATTACTTTAAAAAAAAAGAAGTGGTGTGTTTGCAGTGGAAAGAATGTAGGGCTTACCATCAGGAGAGACATAGATTAGAATCCTAAAGATGACACTTAATAGGAAACTATAGCTAAATCACATAACCTCCTTGAGTCTCGGCTTTCTCATTTGGAAAATGAGTACTATAATATCTGCACTGATTATTTCATAGGTTTGCTTTTTAACTTCAATGGTTTATATATAAATATTTACTACTAAAAATCAAAATGTTAGGCAATGAAGAGAGGAGACTGTATAAAGGATGGAAAAAAAAAGCCAAATGTTGGGTTTAAGGGGCTGTGGCAGTCCAGGACTAGATTCTACGATTCTACTGGAAACTGAAAGAGAAAAGCTGAAGGCGGAGGATGGAGATGGAAGCATCTTTTCCTGGGGACTTGGAGTGCCCTGAAACTCCTATACCATTGAACTAGAACCTGACCTCAACAGATTTATAAATAAAGATGAAGATATAGTTTGATTGCCTGACTCGCCCTAATGCATGTGCGCTATTAAAAACTGCAGCGCTTGGATTCCATCGTGTTCCTTGGAGCTGTGGGCTCACCGGACTGGTGCCCTTTGCTTCCAACAGCCATCTCTTATGGGAACTTTTGCTTTTGTGTGCTCTATAAAAACAAGCCCTGCAATATTGCTGATGTGGCACCAAGTTCTAGTTGTTGATCAGAGGTACGCTTTCAGCTTGGCCTCCGCTGGCCCCTTTCATTACAAGTGATGTAAAACCTGAAGCTGAGAAAAAATGCTGATGGTTGCAGAGAACTGTGGCCACCTATCACGGATTAATATCTGATGAGGTTAAAATGTCCTCAGCAGCAAACTGAGAGGAGTTGCTATGGTCAAAGCTGTTGTGTTCCTTTATTGGGAAGCCCAATTTTTAATTGTTAAAATTTCATTTTTTCATTTTAAAATTTAAATTTAATGTTTAAATACCCCGTGCCACTTCTCAGGGGCTCTGGGCTCAGGGTCAGATCTGATTGCAGATGAATAGGGAAGACTAGAAAGTCAAATCAAAGAAATCAAAAGTCAGCTATTGTAAATGTACAATCAGGGAGAGATTTTATAGAACTATCCTATTTAATTTGTGCCAAGTTGTTATAACTGAGGGGGGGGAAAAAGCTGACACTGTACTGTGGAATATAGAAATTATAATAAGAGCTGAGACTAGGATAGTGCTTTGAATTTTGCAATATTATATGATTTGAATCCCACACCCCTGTGAGGAAGTTACTGTGGGTATTGTGATTAGCCCCATTTTATATATACATAAAGGGCAGCTAGGGGGTACAGTGGGAAGACCATCAGGCCTGGAGTTAGGAAGACTGGAGTACAAATCTGGCCTCAGACACTTAACTAGCTGTGTGACTGGACAATCCATCTAACCATGTCTGTTTCAGTTTTTTCCATATCTGTAAATGATCTAGAGAAGGAAATGGTAAACCATTCCAGTATCTTTGCCAAGAAAACCCCCAAATGGGCCAAAGAGAACCAGACATAACTGAAATGATTGAACAACAACAAAAATACATGAATAAAATGAGAATCAGGAACTTAAGTGACTTAGTTGGGATCACGTGAAGAGTAAATACCTGAGGGGGGCCTTGAACCCAAGTCTTCTAGATGCTAGAGCACATTATCCACTAAGCCACAATGCCTCGCGTATATGGCAGACTTTCTAATCCCTTCCATACTAGATTGTAAATTGTATGGGGTTAGGAGCCTGCGTTGTTTTATCTTGCAGGACTTCTTCACAGTAAGCATTTGATTAATTTTTTTTTTCACCAGAAAAATGACAAGTGAAAGATATAACAAGTCTTTTGTTGGGGTTCACATTTAGGAATGAGGACTCTACAAGATCTCTCTTGAAAAGCTCAAGTTTTTTGGCAGTGGTGACAACTAACGCCAATAGGGAAAGAGTTCTTCATAATCCTCTGATTTCTATCTTTTTATTTTTTTCATTCTTTTCTTTTTTTTTTTTTACCAATTACATGTAATAACAAATTTCCACACACGTTTTCCCAAGTTATACGATTGAACTTATCTCCCTCCCTTCCTTCCCTTTCCCCTCCCAGCATTGGCAGGTGATTCAATCTGGGTTACACAAACTATATTTCCATATTGTTCATTTTTGTACTTTTAATAAGCAGTCATTATTATATAGGAAGGAAGGAAACAAGCTAGTGTCTGAGGCTGGATTGGAATCCAGGGTTGACTGAATCTAGCACTGTGCCACCCCATTGAATCTATGTTATAATACTAATTAGTGTGTTTGATGCCACTGGCTTCAAGAGACTCGTCCCCAAGCCTCTCTTCCTCTGCAGGCTAACATACCTTTTAATCTTTGATTAGAACAGGGATAGTACAAGGAGTGCTAGATTTGGAGCTAGATGTCATGGGTCCAAAACTTGGCTCTGTTAGTATTTATGTTGAAATCACTGTCTTTGTGCTTCAGTTTCCTTTTCTGTAAATTGAAGCAGTTGGACTAGTGGAAGGTCCCTTAAAGCTTGAAATCTCATGAACTAGTTTTTTAAAATCAACATTCTATGCAAGGATCTGGGATAATCCTAAAAGACTTATGATGGGGAATGCTATCCACCTCCAGAGAGAGGACTGCTGGAGTAATGCTTCACATCAGTGTATTTATGGTTTTACTTTGGGGTTTTGGTTATGTATGAGTGTGCTCTTATAACGATGGCCAATATGGTCATCATTATATCATGAGTGTTTTGCATGACAACAAAAAGAAAATGTTAAAAAAAAAGAAAGAAAATCAACATTATAGTGTGCTAATACTTCCTGACTGTAGTGATAAGACAGCATTTTCTACATAGCATGGGGGATAAGTGACAGTAATCACAAGAACCGAAAGAAAATAAACCCACCCTAAAACACTCGTGCTACTCTCCTCATTTTCCAAATCTCTGCCCAGACCATGTGCATGTAAATAGCCTTCCCAAGCAGAGAAGCCCCAATTGTTGTCTTGGGGGAAAGGGGATAAGGGCTATGCACTCAGTCATACCACCGGAGAGCGAAGTACATAAAACTCAAATTCTGAAATGTGACTCTCTTGAGAGAAAAGGGAAATTCCTGATAGTGCCAGGCTTGGACCTGACTGTCTGGCAACCTCAAATTTGAGAGGTCAGGAATTTAGCCTTTTAGAGAAAAGCAGGAATTTCTGGGCAATGCCAACCTCTTGGAGAGAAGAGATCTGTGCATTAGAGAGGAGCAAAAGACTTAAGACTCCCTCCTTTTCTTTGAGTTACTGAGGCTGTGCAGGTCTGGGGTAAAGGGGCTGCTTTGCTAGTGAGCACAACCTCTGTTCCTTTGGGAAAAGGCAAACCAGGCTGGTGCTAGGAGTCTAATGATTAATGTGTGGTCTTGGGGATGGATGGGATTCACAGGAGAGAGAAAAGGACTGTATGGATTATTTAGAAGGTTCTGTGAATCATCAGAGCTTTTCTTAGTTTTCTGTAGGATAAAATAAAGGGTGGACTCTATCTTTTACCCAATATGACCATTGCTTTAAGCTCTTATTTAGGAGCTGGCAATCCTTCAGTCAATCCGTGTGCAAACCTAGACACAAGCTTTATCCTTACATTTCCCAGAAGCAATGCTGAGTTGAGTCCAAATGAGCCAAAATGATAGATAGTCAAAAATGACTTTTTAAAAATTAAATAATTGAGCAATTGAATAAATGTTTTGGGATGCAAGTCCTTCTGTAAGCACTCTGAAAGCATCCTGAGCAAAACTCCAGTAGCAGATAGGATGCTGGGAATGATATTTAACTCATCCCTCTAATAGGAAGCATTTAGACAGTGCTTTAAGGTTTATAAAATATTTGTATATATTATTTAATTTTAAATGTACTATAAAATTAAATTTATTTTATTTAAAAAATATTTAATATATTATCTCATCTCATTCTACTTCTCAGAGTTGTGAGGAAATTACTTTATAAATTGGGGAGTCCTATATAAGTTATTTTTATAAGATATTATCCACTCCTTTTTTGTTCATATAAATGTGAGTTCACTGTTTTCTCGTTCTCCATTTAATGATGTCTTTTGTAACAGAAGCAGCTGAGTCCTTTAGCCATCAGAGGTTGAAGTATTAAGAGAGGTGTGACATGGCAGAGGGTAAGGGTGTGGGCGGTGAGTCCTGGGGTGCCAGTCACTGACCAGGAAAGTTGAGAGTTTTGTTAGCTCGGAGGGAGTTGGGGAGAAAGGAATGGTGAGGAGGGTTTGTTCCGTGTTTGTTCTCACCATCAACGGGATGCACTCCAGGCTGCATGCTTTACTCCCTTCCCCTGAGCTGGTTCCAAGTGGCTCCTCCACACAGTCTAGAGAAGGAGAATGGTGGCTGTGCTGACCAGCATGCTCTGAGTGATAGTGCTAGGGGTTACTGACCCCTTGCATACACTGTCTTATTCTCTCACTTCATAAATGTAAATTTTGTCTCCTAAACATGAGGATAAGCTCCTGGAAAAGTAGGGCCTGGGTCTGACCCTTTGGTTTCACCAAAGGCTGTGGGCTGATTGATTTAAGGCCAGCTGCTTCATGATGGGGGTCAAATCTCAGGACAAGAAATAGCATTGTTAAGAACAATAGTCCTAGACAAGGACCTGTTTATTTTGGATACAACAAAAGTCCATTATAGCTAAAAGCTCTGGCTGGTCCCTAGAGTTCACTATAATGGGATCTGCCCAAAATGTCAAGAAGAAGGAAGAAGAGAGAAATAAATTTGTAAGAATTTTAAAGTTTTTGAAGTGGTTTCCTCATGATAGTAATCCTAATTGAAACAGTCCAATTATTTTTTTTTATAAATGAGGAAACTGAGGTTGAGTTGTCAAGAATTAAAGAAAAAACTCCCCCCTTTAATCTTTAATTTTTCTTTTTTGCTAAAGGGAAAGAAAAAAAGTACTTGGGGTGGGTAGGTGGAGTAGCTTTTACTCCCTTCCACTCATCCATTTTCCTGCTCCTCTTTTCTTCTCTACCCCAGCCCCAGAAAGCATCTAGTTAGTTGCAGGAGGAAAAAATGTGGATTGGGGTCAGAAGATTTGTGTTTCTACCTATATGAACTTGGCCAAGTCACCTAACCGCTATGACTTTCAGTGTCCTCAGCTATAAAATGAAGAGCAGTAAGGACTAAGAGATGCAAAAGCTAGTAAGTATTTGAGGACAGATTTGAACCATCTTAAAATCAATAGTGTATGTTGGTTCCAAGATAGAAGAGCAGTAAGGGCTAGGCAATGGGGGCTAAGTGAGTTGTCCAGGGTCACAAAGCTAGGAAGTGTCTGAGGCCATCCTGGCTCTCAATCCACTGAGCCCAGCAGCTGCCCCTCAAGAGTACTTTCTAGCTCTTCCTCTCTAGCACATAATAGGTGGAACACAATAGCACATAATAGACACAATCAAAATAGGTCTGAGATCCAGTTTGATCCCATTACTGTTTCATCCCATTTGACTTCAGACAAATGATTATCAAACATACTTCTTCCATGTTTTGAGCAATTCAATTTTTATAAGAGGAAACTTTATAGGATACCTTTATGAAGAAATAACCAACATTACCTGCCAAACAGAGAATGCAAAAACGAGGTCATGGGCACTAATTAGCATGTCATCATCCACCATTAAGACCGCTGAAAACAAAAGACATAAAACTGTTTGAATACAACAGCTTGGAAGTGAAACTCACAAAGGTAGGAAGAAGGCAAAGGCAGGAAGATTTGCTCTCCTCTCTAGCAATCATTTAATTGAAAAAAATTCTCAATAGTGCTGGGCCCAATTAGCACACATATTCCTCAGGAGTGTATTTCCTCAGTGGGGGAAAAATTGGGCCATAATTGATTTTTGTAATGGCCCAAGGACAAAAAAGTAAGGTAAGGAAATGACAAATGACCCTGAGATTATTTTAAGAGGAATTCTACCTCATGAAATGTCCCCAAAAGCAAAAAATGCCATCTAGCTCAGCTTAAAGTAGTGGCAAAAACTGTGCAACATACCATGATTTCCCTAACCCTGAAAACTATTTCTAGGCATCAGGGAAATGAGTCCTTATTTTTTATAACAAAGCATTCCCTGATGAGTCAATTCACCACTCTTCTTCATGATGTATAATTGAAAACTTGTTTCCCTAAAAAAAGAATTACATTTCCCAAGAAACCACTGACTTCCTATCATTACATACTTCCTGTAGACAGAGGATATAATGTGAGGACGGGAAAAGTCCTGCCTTTTCTTGGGTTTGCTGCCAGTGGTGATGGTGGTGAGTGGGGATTTTAAAAATGGCTAACCAGCCATGGGCATGTGGTTTTTATTTTGTACCCTCTTTATTCCTTGATTTCTAATGATCTTTAGTAAACCTCTGTAAAATATAACATTTCTATTATTAGAGATTTAATTTTTACAATGACAACTCTGGTGAGAAGGCTGGAAAACTCAAGCATTGGTCTAATGGCAGCAGGGATTACCCCCCCCCCCCCCCCCCCCAGAGCACAGTCGCTCTTTACCTTTGGTTTCCAATTCTGGAAAAGTCTGAAGTCGATTTCTCATTCTGTTCACAGTCTGTACTTTGAAGATCACAGGGACAGGGTGAGGTCCCAGGGCATTCCACAAGTCCTCAGGCACCTTCTCCCCAATGTTGTTCCAGACAACAATCACTTTGTGCAGATGAGGCACCGCCTGGTAATGATTTAACAGCCTCAGCAACAGATCCGTTCTGTTGTATGTCTGCATGATGAGAGTAAAGGAATCCAGGGCAGACTGGCTCTGAGGTTTTGCTTCCCTGCGGGAAGTGGGCATTTTATCGTCTTTTATGTTAGGAAGCAAGGTAGTCAAAGCACCTGCCACCAGTAGTAACACAAGGATGATGATGGAAGAAAACCGGAGCAATCGGATTCCCATCACTCTCCCAGGAAGTTTGCAGATGTGGTAACACCTGTAATGGAAAATGAAATGAAAAGAAGGAAAGGCATACATCTTAGTAATTGCTGCATTTTGTTTTATTTTTTTGTAGACAAGAGCAAGATCTATTCAGATGATTCCAGCTAAAAACAAAAACAACACCTGAAATTACAGAAAATTTTGTGATTGCATTTTTTTTCTTCTTGAAGCATTCAGATTGGCTGTTTGCTCAGCTAAAATTCAAACAGTTATTAATTCTTCCCTTCACTGAGGGGCTGGAATTGAATTTGTCTAAGAAAGATAAACTTGCAATTTATTGCAGGCAGAAGATCTTGGGCACAGCTGAGAGAAAAAAATTAGGTATTATTTTGCTGTTGTTGCTTAAGAGCATGCCTCGGTTTGTTGCTAAAAATTCTCAGCACTGTGTATGGGTAATTTAATCTCATTTACTATTGAGGATTTTGTTCACCTCATTTAAGTTAGTCATTTTATTTTTAAGTCTCTTTGCTTGCTCACTCCCCAACAGGCAATGATTTTCTTTAAAAATTTATTAAAATTAAAATCTTCCTATTTACATCCCATTTTATATCAAGGTGCCAGACTAGTGTTCCTTTAAGATCATAGTGTTTATAATTATTTTTGCTGTCTTATTTGAATTATTTCTATTGCTTTGTATTGGTTTATCTGTGTACATGATGAATCTTCCCTGCCCCACCAAAAATCTTAGTTCTTTGAAAGTAAAGACAATTTCATTTTTGTCTTGGTATTACTAAGACCTTGCATAAAACCTTGCCATAGAGTGGGCACTATGTCATTATTTTAAAAATGGAATTTTACCAGCTTTTCCAAGTTATCCAGTCACTTCTCCACCTTATGTAGAAATCATAACAAATGCAATATTATACAATACTCACTATTAGAAAAGTGTACATTAGGCTGTACTTGATATAATTCTCATACTTCAAATAGTGCAGCTATGGATATATCTTTCAGTAGGACAGACCACCAATCACAACACCTTCTAATCCCATGAGATGTTAATTCACAACCTCCCATTAATCCTCTATAACTAGTTCATCCAGTATTCATCCAAGGGAATTCTCCATTGTATTTTGATATTATATAGCTACTGGTACAACACTTCGTACAACACTGTTCATGTAGTATTCCTCCTTTTATTTACCAACTCTTCCAATAAAGTATTTATCCAAGGAAACTTTCCTGTTCTAATTATACATCTTTATTATATATATTTTTGAAAAATAAGTTCTTACCTTCTTTGATTAGAATTGATTAGAATTTGATTAGAATCAATGCTGTGTATTGGTTCCAAGACAGAAGAGTGGTAAGGGCTAGGTAATGGGGGGTTAAGTGACTGGGCAAGGACAAATTTGAATCCAGGACCTTCCCTCTCTCTCTAGGCCTGGCTCTCAATCCACTGAGCTACCCAGCTTGCTCCCATCTCCTTTATATCTTTAACAAAACTTCTGGTGTGCAAGTCATTGTAGAAATATGCCATCCTACTATACCCACATCTGTCTTTGCATTGCTCTTTGGGATCACTTGCAGTTTTTATTCTATGAAGTTTGTAATGCTCTATGATTCACAGCCCAACAGCATCAATACAAGAATAATGACATTAAAAATTGGGTTTTTTTTATGTTATCGTGGAGCAGCTTGATTATTAAAGTATTGTCCAGTTTCTTAAATGCATTAAATTAAATTCATCCTATTGTTGTTTTTTTCTCTTCAATAGTGGGTCCAGTTCACTCTCCACCTGCAATATATGCCCATATGAAGGAGAATATAATGAAGTTAGCAAAGAAGGTTAAAGCCAAGATGTAAAAGGCTTTAAACACCAAACAGATAAGGAGTTTGTATTTGATCTCAGGCAGCAGGAAACCATTGGAGTACATTGAGTATGAGAGTGATATGGCCCTAGATTGCGCTTCTGGAAAACCACTTTGGAGGGCTGTGTGCAGCACAGGTTGGAGGCGATGCTTTGTTTCTGCTGTGGGAAGAAGATCCCCAGATGAGCTTCTCCTTTGATCTGTTCTCCTTTTCCAGCAGGGTCATCCCTTATAGTCTCCCATGTCCTCTTTCTACTTCTCATAGGGGGTCAGGGTCCTAATAGCTAAGATTTTGTCCTCTTTCCTGAAAGCCTTTTCTTCCCCAAAATGATCTGAAAGAGTTGACAACAAAGTACCTTGTATGCTCATTACACTGGGCATATTTCATGGCACTTGACCAGATGTCAGAATTAAAATCTGTATGTCTGATCACAACAGAGTCTCCCTAAACGTATTTCACACTACTATGGATGTGTAAAACCCTACCCCCTGCCTCTCCTGTTTGGGCACATCTTATGATTGAAACAACAGTTTTCTCTCTATAACAGAAGCTCCTAACTTCTGCTCTGTGCTAATCTTTTGAAAATAATTTAGTTTACTGTATTTAGGCATAACTGACTTCCTCTGTCATCTTATGTATTTATTTTATGCATTTAAAAACATAATCCTGAGAAGGGGTCCACAAGCTTTACCAGATTGCTAAAGGAATTCACACACACACCCAAACAAAAGGTGAAGAATCTCTAGTTTTAATATTTCAATTAGAGATAAAATATGGGGGCTTTGTGAACTAAAGAATCTCAAATTTCCGAGTAGGAAGGGGCCTCACTGGTTAGCTGTTCAAACCCATACTTGAAAAAGAATCATGACACTTGCTACTGCAAGAGTGTGGCCTAAAATCAGAGGTCCTGGGTTAGATCCCACCTCTGACAAATACTTCCTGGGAGACCTTGGACAAGTCACTTAATCTCCCTGGGTCTCAGTTTTCTCATTTGTGAAATGGGGAAGAAATTAGAATAGATGACCTAAAAAAAAAAAGAGAATAGATGACCTATGAGCTCCCTCACTGTTCTCGATCTATATTCTTGTGATCCTACAAATATACCCAACTATTGGCCTATGTATACTTATAAGATCACTGATGAGAAGAAACTCTCCTTCCTACAGGGAGACCATTCCTTGTTGGACAGTTTTAATTATTAAAAAGTTGTTCTTTACATCAAACTTAAATTGGTTTCCTTGTAGTTTCTTCCCAACTTTTTTAGTTGTACTGTAAGAGGAAAAACAGAATAAATATATTTTCTTTTTCACATGACAGCCCTTCAAATAGTTGAAGACAATTATTAGCATTTGCTCCCTCCCAGCTTCTCACAGTCTTCTATTCTCCAACCTCAACATCTCGACTTCCTTTGGAGGAAATAAGAATTTCCAATTCTTATATGGCATAAATGGTCATGTCTTTAAATCCTGAAGCTCAAAAGAGAGACTGTTGGGGGAAAGGGCATATAATTTAGTTGAGTGAAAGAAAGAAAAGCTTCTAGTCATAATCTCCATGGGAAGGGGAATTAGCATGTCAAGTGTTTAATATAAGCAATATGTCTGCAAATTAATCTTTACAGAGTTAAAGGGTACCTTTCCTAACCTCCTAAGTATTTTTCCCCAACTGAATCAAAGGTTGTTGTTTTTGTTTTTTATTTTTGTTTTTGTTTTTCAATTCTGGCCCCTTCTCAATCTGGGCCACAAATAATGTGCCAGTTAATTCTTCATGTAGTAACCTTGGCTGAATAATGATTAGTTTTCAAGGACAGCTGAGTTGAGACTTAAGACTAAAACATTTACCTTTTATACACCTTCTTCTATCTCAGCCCTTTGACTTGTGTTTTTTTTTTAATGAAAACAATATATATTGTTAATGTTTTCAATCAAGAGACAAACTGCTGCTAGGATTCAGGGCCTTGAAAAATTCCTTGTAATGTAGACTCAAAAGCAAGTACTCTATAACATATTTTTCAGCTTTGAAAAAAAAATAGTCTGGCTCTAGGCTTTCTCAGAAGAAAATTAGTTCTGACAATTCCTCTACAAAACATCCTGATTAGGATCTTTATATTTGCCCTTGGCAGCAGGGGAGAGAATAAGCTATTATATAACTTGGATGGAGAGATTATCGTCCTTGGAAGCAGAAATTGATAACTTACCCATTGCATGCATTAAAAAAAAAAACTATCTCACAGACATGTAATACCTCCCCAGCAGTGCCTGTTTCACCTTTCTGAGCAATAAGCTTTTCTCCCCCATCATGCAAGTTATCAGATCTGGCTAACTTTAAAATCACCTACTTAAAACAGGGGTTTTTAACCTGGGATTTCTGAAACTTTATTTATGTTCTGATCATTGTATTTAAGTATAATTGATTTCCTTTGCAATCCTAGTGCTATCTCCATGGAAATAGCTTCATCTATTTTTGTATTTTATTTTCTTCGCATATGTTGTTTCCTCCCAATACAATGTAAACTCCTTGGGGTAGAGACTACTTTATTTCTGTTTTTTTTTTTAATCTTAGTCCAGCACAGTATGTTCCATGATGAATGCTTAACATAAAATGCCAGTTAAATTGGATAAATTTTCCCAATATAGCTTCTTACCGAGTACAGGCTTCCTAGTTGCACTGTGTTCAATAAATTCCTTGCTGTATATTGCTTTTCTAAAATTAGCCATTAGATCTGCAGACTACAAAGTTTTCCCAATTTTTGCTAGCATCATATTATCAAACGAATACCTTGGTGGATTCACAATCACTGTAGGGTGAGCATTCCCTCTGTCCCTGTATGTCAAACCTCCTCCATTGCTCATTCTACATGATTATTATCCATGTTTTTCCACAAAGAATCTACTCATGGTGCTAGAGGCAGTCTCATGGTTCATTTAATATTTTGTTACCCCCGTTCAAACCCTTCTCCCTCACTACTGTTTCATGATTGGTCTTCCTTTCTTGCAATTGACATCTTTTAGCCCACTTCTCACCTATAAGCCATCACAAGCAAAAAATTTCAGCTCATTTTATAAAAATGGCACACATCTCCAATGGATTCTGAGATGCTTCTGTTAAATGATTCACAGCAACACAGCATCACTGGGAGACTCTTGAGGTTAAGAAGATGGACTTTGGCAGGAGGGAGCAGTCTGAAATTACTGGAAACTCAGTACACGTTCCAAAATGCAATTCAGCCTGATATCCTCCTCTTGTGTAATCCAAATCATTGTCCTTCAGCAGTGCCTATGAAATATACATATATGTGTGTATACATATACATATATGCACAGTTGCACATATATGTGTTTGCAGAGACCCATACACACAGATGATACATCTCTAAGAGATGTATAACATAATCTGGACACTGAATTAAATTTCCCTATCTGGATGAGTAGGAATGACCATACATCTCTTATTATTTTTCTATTTTTTGTTTTTCTAAATGTAAATTATTCATATGATAATAGGAATTCTACCTGTGATTTCATGTATTTAGAGAACTTCCACAAAGAAACATACTCTACCAATACAGGCTGGAACCTTCTTTACAACTTAGTTTTAGAGAGTTGCCTAGAGCACTATGGGATTAAATTACTTGTTTAAGGTCACATAGTTAATGTGGGTAAGAGTCAGGACTTGATCCCCTAAGGTTAGCCCTCTATCTACCATGCCACTAGCATTTTTAAAGCCTTTATGATTTGCAAAGTTCTTCACATTAGTATTTCATTTGATCCTTAACAACAACCCTGTGAGTTAAACATTATTATTCCCATTTTAGAGATGAAGAAATTCAGGCTGACAGAGGTTAAGGGACTCACTCAGGGTCACAAAGCTAGTAAATGTCTGGAGCACCATGGGAGCTTATAAGGTCACCAAGAGAACATGTAAATAGAGAAGACCTAGGACAGATCCATAAAAAAATATCCAGAACAAGGATGCTAAACCAGAGACTGATAAGGAAATGGTCAGACTGGGAGCTGAAATAACTAGGAGAATCGTGTCACAAATATCTAGAGAGGAAAGAAGATCCAAGATGAAGGGATGGTCAGTGGTATCATATGCTGCAGAAAAGTCAAGAGTTAAAAAAAAAGAATAAAAATCAACAATAAAAAATTTTTTTTAAGGATTTGATAACTGTTAGAGATTGTTAGTGACCTTAAAGAAAGCATTTTCAGCCAACTAACTGTCACAGGGACTATGCAGTTTACAGAATGAATTCAGGACTGCTCTGCACAAGCTGGGAGCTCGCTTAGATTTTGCAATGTATCATGATAGCTTTTTGAGCTTTGGAGAAAGAAAATTCTCTCACTCACGTCATGACTTTGAACTTTGATTTGAGGGCATGAGAATGAACATACCTGGTATCACTTGCTGCTTATTTGGAGGGAATTAATTAGGAATGAGTTTGGGGAAAAACCAAAAACTTGTACATAACAGATCAATCTTGCTAGGCACTGCCCTCCTTTCTATCCACCAATCTCTAACTTCTTAATTTTCACTCATAGTCTATTTCCTCATTTATCCTTTCCTTATCAGCACATTATTCTCCCACCCACAAGTCATTTAGCACAATTAAATATAATGATGGAAAGCATAGTAAAAATGGGCAATATTGAGGGGGAAATGTATGTTCTCTCCTTAAAACAGGGGAATGCATACATTTGTTGGAAATATCATAGTAGGAATTGCTTTCCAAATATAGATTGGATTGGATCCTGGATTTGTAATCTGTTTAATTCATATTAAACAAATCGGACTTTTGATAACTATTATGACATAACTGTTTTCCTTTATAATCTTATGTATTTCATTTTTTGCATTTTGAAGACATTATTTTGAGAAAGAGTGCAGAGGCTTCCTCAGAATTCTAAAGAAGTCCATGAGACAAAGACATTTAGGAGCCCTGAACAAGATGGCTACTAAGATTCCTTCCAATTTTCAATCTTGTGTTTCTGAGCAATAAAGACAACAGGAGCTTCTACTAACACCAAGTCTTGTGCCTTAGCATCAGCTCTTCCTTTATTCCTCTCTGGTCTTCAGGGAATGATCCTTCTTAAGCCCTAGTACTATCCTAGGTTGACCTACTCCAGGGCCTTGTGGGGGCTACTTCCCTTCTACCCTCTGTTATGATATCCCATGCAGCACCTCAAATGCCCAGGGACAGGATTTCAAAGCTGCCATGAGAAGAGGTACTTCACATTCTACCCTACTGTTTGTAAAAGCAGCAATCCTCAAGCTCTCCAGAATCATTAAATACCTGCAGACTAGTCCTGAGGCTACTGGGACCTGCCCAGAGCCTCAGCCAGCCTGGCCACACAGAGCCAAGGCTTCATATAGCTTCCTTACTTTCTCACAATCATGTCAAAATATATTTTATAGGCTTTCATTCTTCTTCAACAAACTGAATCATGAGCATCCATCTGAATTTTTCAAAATCAGAGTCTTCTAGCTTTTTAAAAAAAAAATATGAACCTGTGGAAGGCAATTTGGAACTATGCCCAAAGGGCTTTAAAAGACTGTCTGCTCTTAGATCCAGTCATAGCACTGCTGGGTGTGTACCCCAAAGAGATAATAAGGAAAAAGATTTGTACAAAAATATTCATAGCTGCACTCTTTGTGGTGTCAAAAAATTGGAAAATGAGGGGATGCCCTTCGATTGGGAAATGGCTGAACAAATTGTGGTAAATGTTGGGGATGGAATACTATTGTGATGAAAGGAATGATGAACTGGAGGGATTCCATGGAGTCTGGAACGATTTCCAGGAATTGATGCAGTGAGAGGAGCAGAGCCAGGAGAACACTGTACACAGAGACTGATACACTGTGGCATAATCAAATGTAATAGACTTCTCTACTAGCAGCAGTGCAAGGATCCAGGACAATTCTGAGGGATTTATGAGAAAGAACACTATCCACATCCAGAGAAAGAACTGTGGGAGTAGAAACCCAGAAGAAAAACAACTGCTTGATCACAAGTCGATGGGAATATGATTGGGGATGTAGACTCTAAAAGATCACCCTAATGCAAATATTAGTAATATGGAAATAAGTCTTGATCAATGACACATGCCAGTGGAATTGTGCGCTGGCTACAGGAGGGGGGGAGGGGGAAGGAAAGAACATGAATCTTGTAATCATAGAAAAATATTCTAAATTAATTAAATAAAAATTTTCAAAATAAAAAATAAAAAAAAATAAAAATTGAAACTGTGATTTCATTGGCATAGGGAATTACTGGTAAAGAAATGTCCTCTACCTAGACAGACTGGCATCTGCTTTGAGACTTGGAGAGTTGTCTGAGGTAGACAGAGGTTACTGACTTGTCCAGAGTCACTTGGCCATTGTGGACCAGAGGCTGGCTCCATAGACAGATGATATCCTGGTACTCATGTTTTCTATAGATATCGTTCATGATAAGTAACATAGCAGGAGAGGCAGAGACAGGGAAATAGCACCCCTAAAACAAGTAAATAAGAAAACCCAGTGTGACAAGGCCTTTGAGCCATATGTCCATGGCATGAATGACTACAGGAGTTTAGCTCTCTCTGATTATTTCTTCACTGATGTGCCTCAATTGTTAAGAAGACTGAACTGGTCAGTTCACCCGTGATATAGAGCAGTTAGTAGTCAGGCAGACATAGCCTTTGGGACAGTGACACTGACTGCTTGGAAACTTCTCCAACCTTCTCCAAGCTGTGTTGGATCCAAGGCCTGGCACCAGTGCTCTTTCACCTCTGGTTTTTGGAAGAGAATAACTAATTGCTAAAAATGGCAGGGAAGTTGAGCAATACAGCATGCTGCAGTGGGAAGAATGCTAGAGTTAGTGTCAGGGGACTAGGGCTAGAATCTTGCCTCTGTTACTTACAACCTACATCCCACATCCCCTTGATCAAGTAATTTAGCCCCTGTAGGGGACCTAATATCAGAAATGAGAGCATTAAATTAGATGAACTCCAACGTACTAGAAATGCTAGCTATGACATGTAAAATGTCTTATGCCTAAAATGCCTAAAAAATGCCTAAAAATAGGCAATGAGGAAGCAAAACAATCACTCTTTGCAAATGATAGAATGGTATTAGAGAAACCTAGAGAATCAACTAAAAAGCAATTAAAATAATCAATAATTTTAATAAAGTTGCAGGATATAAAATAAGCTTGCATAAATCATCAGCATTTATATATACTACCAATAGAAGACAGCAGAAAGAATAAGAGAGAAATTCCATTTAAAATAATGACAGACAATACAGAATAGCTGGGAGTCTACCTGCTAAGATAAATCTAAGGATCATATGACTACAAAATAATTTTCACACAAATAAAGTCAGATTGAAACAACTGGAAAAATGTTATTGCTCATGGATAGGCTGAGCCAATAATAATAAAAGTGATAATGCTTCCTAAGTTAGTTTAATTATTCAGTGCTATAGCAATTAAACTACCAAAGAAATATTTTATAGAGCTAGAAAAAGCAATAACAAAAAAATATGAAGAAAGGTCACCTAGAAGTTCCAAATGTCAACTATAATTATAAAGCATTATCAAAACAATCTGGTACTGGCTAAGACATAGCATGGTAGGTCAGTGGAACAGATTAGGTACACAATACACAGTAATAATGACCATAAAATAATGACCATAAGAATCTAGTGTTTGATAATTCCAAACATCCAAGATTTGGGGGGGGAGGGGGGTAAGAATTCATCATTGACAAAAATTTCTGGAAGAACTACAAAGCAGTTTGTCAGAATCTAGGCACAAACCAATATCTCACACCTTATACTAAGGTAATGTCCAAATGTATAGATGATTTATACATAAAGGGTCATATCATAAGTAAATGATGGGAGCATGGAAAAATGTCCCTGTAAGATTTACAGACAAGAGAAGAATTTATGACCACACAAGATAGAGATCATCACAAGCAGTAAAAGGATAATTTTGATTACATGAAGTGAAAAAGGTTCTGTATAAACAAACCAATGCAGTCAAGATTAGAAGGAAAGCACAAAACTAGGGGGGGAAAGTTTTATGGCAAGTTTCTCTGATAAAGGCCTCATTTCTCAAATATATAAGGAAATGAGTCAAAGTTATGAAAATAAGAGTCACTCCCTAGTTGATAAGTTGTTAAAGGATATGAACAGGCAAGATAATCCATGAAGGAAAAAAAAAGGACAGACAAGAGTTTACAGTAGCTAGATAGAGTACTGGACCTGCAGTCAGGAAGATCTGAGTTCAAATTGACCCTCAGACACTTAGCAGTTGAGTAATCCTGAGCAAGTCATTCTTAACCTCTCTTTGCCTCATTTTTCTCATCTGTAAAATGGAGATGATTGTAGCACCTACCTCCAAAGGTTGTTGTGAGGATAAAATGAGATATCTGTAAAGTGCTTAGCACAGGGCATGGCACATACTGAGTACTATATAAATGTTAGAAACAATAATAATAGTCATAATTATTATGTGGAGCAGAGGGTTGGTGACAGGAATGGAAAGGAGATCATTTCACTTTGCCTTAGCGATGGCCACAGGAAAGGAGTTGCAGATATGCTTTTGAGTCTTGGATCTTTTGGCTTCATATAAATGGAGACAGACTGCCCGTCAGCCAAGGTCTTCAAGGTAACATCATAGTCTATGTAATGCTAGTCATGAATTTCCTCCCTTTAACAGACTCTCCCCCATAGACTTAGTCTCATATTCTGAAAGAGATTGATCCTTTTCATGATGTGTCATCATACTATTGCAATGGGCAAGGTGAGTTAAAGTCTCAACAAAGAGATAACTCAACAACAAATTAATCTTGTCATTTGATGTCACTCTATCAGTTGTCTTTGCTTATGTTTTTGTTACAAGGGAGAGTTCACTTCTGGGAGTAGGAGAGGAGGATAATATCTAGAAATGACTCAAGTAAAAATAAAGACATCAATAAGTCTGATAAACTTTTGATCAATTTTGAAAAATAAAAATGGTCCATATTAACTGACTTGCCTATATTTTTCTATAACTCATCAAAAATAAAAAAGTTCTAAGCCTTTAAAATGGTCTATGATCTTACTTTATATAACAACATTTTTAATTTTATAAAGTAAAGCACAAATCATTTATAGTTATGTACTTGATTATATATTTTATGTTAATATTATTAATTATATATTACATTTGTATAAATTTAATTTATATAATATTAATATATTGTTTATTATATACATAAATCAATTATTATAGATAGAAATAGAAAAAATTACAGTAACAAGAGTTCACAGAATCAAAGAATCTCTACATCGGAAAGGATCTATTTTGCACCCCAGAATGATGGTAGAGCTGTGCCTTAAATTGAGGCAGTGTGCTCCTTATGTAGGCTTAATGTTAGAAGACCCGAATCCTTGTCTCAGCTCAATCACTTATAGTTGGGTGACTTTAAGCAAATCACAAACTCTCTGGGCCTTATTTTTCTCATCTGTGAGGTGGGAATAATAATGCTTGTTTGTCTACTGCACAGAGTGGTCATGAAAATCAGCTCTGACCTCATATCAACCAATTAACCAGCTTCTTATTCCATGTCTATGTCATGCCACATGCTGATAATATAAAAATAAAAAGTCAAGCAGATCCTGTCCTGGAGGCGCTTACAATTGAGCCCAGAGGATATAACATGAATATATACAAGAACACTAGACCCTCCTTTTTTCTGACCAATCGATTCCAAGAGCTTTTCATAAGCTGAAAATCACACATAATAGCAAACACCATTATTTAATAAGTATTTCTTAAACAAATATACCTAGGCACTTCATGACTTTTCTTAGGTTTACCAGAACTACCAGCATCACTACTCTTGGTATTATGGAGTCGCCATCATTCATTCATTCATTCATTCATTTATACTATATATTTGTTTAGAATATTTTTCCATGGTTACCTGATTCATGATCTTTCTGACCTCTCTTGCCTCCCCCCTCACAGAGCTGACAAGCAATTCCCCTGGGCTGGACATGTGTCCTTGTTCAAGCCCTATTTTTTAAAGCCATTATTAATAACTAAATACTGTATGTACCATTAGTGAAACAAAGAGAAGCATTGCCCTGATGTGGACAGAACTGGTTACAAGTAAGAACTCTGGGCAGAGACTGATGCAGGAGCTAATGTTTGGGGCAAAACAAAGTAATGACTCACACTAATGCTTCTCAGCTTTTCAGAGCAAGACTGAGCATGACTGGCCAACTGTAAGACTTTATGCCACTTGGGAAAATGGCACAGATTTAGCATGCAATTAAAAATTATTTTTTTTATTACCAACCACATATACCTGAATTTGTGTGATTTGAGTTCTTGTAAGATGAGGTCCTACTGTCTATAGAAAATAAAGATCATTCTGGGAAGAAGGCACTAGCAGCTGGAGGGAAAAGGAAAGGCTTTGGGTAGAAGGTAGGGCTTGAACTGAGTCCTGAAGGAAATTTCAGGCAGAGGTGGGAAGGGGGTATATTCCAGGCATGGGAGACAGCTATCCCCAAAGATACAAAGACAGTAGAAGTATTCTTGTTTATGAGGCAAAATAAGTAGGCATGCTTGGTTGTCCAGTAGTGTGTGGAAATGTGTAATTAAGGTGGAAAAGTAGATTGGGGTTAGATCACAAAGGGATTTAAATGCCAAACAGAGGAGTTTACTTTGAATCCTAGGAAACAGGGACCCAATGGAGTTTATTTTGTAGGAAAGTGAAATAGTCAGTCTGGAGCTTCCCATGTGTGAAAGCAACACTAAAAATAGTAATAATAATAATGATGATCATAATTATATCTGTATAGAGTTAGCTATATGACAGGCAAATTGCTTAACTTCTCTAATCAGTTTTTTATCAGTAAAATGGGTATAATAATAACTATAATACCTATTTCAAATCAGATATGCAGGTAGAGATAGAAAAATAGAGAGACAGACAGACTGGTAGCAGATGGATAATATAGGCAGACACAGAGAGCAGTGTTCTGATCTGTCTGGTATATGTCATCTATTATGTCCTCCAGGATCCTGTCCCTGATTCCATGAGCAATATCTCTCTCCAAAAGGCTAAAGCACTACTACCCCCTTGTCTACCTCAAGATCTCTAGAAACTGGAGGAACAATTCCACAATCTGTCCTTCATTTTTCTGTCAAAGTGATTTTCCTAATACACATATCTGATGATGGCTCCCTACTGACTTTAGGATCAAATATAATTTCATTTTAACTCATATTTTTATTTTTTTCATAAGTTTTATTTATTTATTTTAAAAATCCTCCCCTTCTGTTTTAGAATCAATACTGTGTATTGGTTCCAAGGCAGAAGAGTAGTAAGGGCTAGGCAATGGGGGTAAAGTAATTTGCCCAGGGTCACACAGCTGGGAAGTGTCTGAGGCCAGAGTTGAACCTAGGACTTCTCATCTCTAAGCCTGATTCTCAATCCACTGAGCCACCTAGCTATCCCCCAAGCTATTAAGGTAGGTTAGGGCCAGAGCATGAATGATCTTTTAATGCCAAGCTGAGAAAAAGATTTTTTTTTGCATAGATAATGCAAAAGAGAGAGCAAGGAGTGATACTTTAAATATTGGTGCAGGGGAATGACATTCATTCACTTATTTAATGAATATTTACTGAGCAATTTGCAATACTTATTAGGCATAGCACTGTTTTGGATGTTTATAGATATCAGGTTCAAAGGTGTTCCAGGGAGATTATTCTTTCAGCAATGTGTAAAATTCATTGGAAAAATTTGGGGTAGTTTGAGGTGGAAGAAATAATTAAGAGATTATTGTTTGGGAGGGAGGTAATGAGAGCCTAACCCTAATTCACAGATGGAGAAGCTAAGAGGCCCAGTGTGAATAAGTGATTTCCCCAGAGTCATACAAGCAGTCAGATAAACCAGAGCCAGAACTTATGCTTCTGAGCTTGTGTCTGGACTACTATTAATGGTTGTAGCTTTCTCACAACCTTAATGCTTTGTTTTAAATTGACTATTTGAGGCATGACTTCATCCTTTATGTGTATATTTATTTTGTCTTATTCTTGTAGAAAGAATGAATGTGTTTCTTGGAATCGGCCCTACAAGGGTCCTTAAGGAGCAGTTGGTCCAAGCTTGACTTTGAATAGATATTTTATTTTCAAGAAATAAAAAAAAAATACTTTTGAGTAGGAATAACTCAACAGAATTAACCCCTCAGATAAAAGTCCTCAGACTTACCTCATCATGGTGAGTATATTTGACTTTTCCCTCCTGTCTTCTATGATGGAGAGTAATAGCTTATCTGGGTATTCCTAAGGGAATGAAAATATTTTTGTTGATCTTCAGTTCAGGCAGCAAGAAAAATGAAAAACAATGTTGCTTATACTTTTACCCATAGGCTAAATATTTATTTTTAGGAATTGGCTGTGCATTAGAATTTTCTATTTTGTTTCCCAGGTTTAAATTTACTTGACCATGAAGTGAACACATCATGATAAAAAACAATAATTCACATTTATAGAAAGCTTAAGCCTACAAAACAGGTAGCAGCAGTATGTTTACCTCTAGTTTATAGATGCAAAAGTAAATAGAGGCTTCTCCAGGGTCAAATAACTAGTAAAATACTCATAGTTAAGCTTGTTATACCAAACCTCAGCTAGGTGGCACAAGAACAGAACAAAAAACTTAAAGAGTTAGGAGGACCTGAATTCAAATCACTTTTCCGCCATATGCTAGATGTGTTACCCTAAGCAAATCATTTAATCTCTCTCAGTCTTAGTTTCCTCATTTGTAAAATAGGAATAACAGTATCTACCTTCCAGGATTGTTGTGAGGATGAAAGGAGGGAACAAATGTAAAGAGCTTTCCAAACTTTAAAGTGCTATATAAATGCTGGTTATTTTTATTATTATCATCACTCTTTCTGAAAAGATTTAAAAAGAGCATTTCTTTCAGGAAATGCATAATAGGAAAGAACTTATTTCAGGGCACAACCATTTAAAATATTGACATAGGACGATTCAATGTTAGATGATCTGGGTTTAAATTTTAGCTCTGTCACTTACTGGATATATGACTCTAGTTAAGTCAACTAACCTCTCTGGGTCTCAGTTTCCTCATCAATAAAATGAGGGGATCAAACCAAGACCTCTTCAAATATGGATGATCATGCCAGCCATTCAGGAAAACCTCTGAAATTTAACATTCTGTTATCTACATACGCATTTAAACACCTCTGTCCATTAATCTTCAAGGGGATCTTGTATAACTGCATATCTCCCTCAGATCTATGGAAAGAGGGTTTATAGACCTACTGGATCCAGATCTACTGTTTTGTTGTGTTTCTGGAGAGCTTAACATTATTACAAAGGACTGTGGGAAGACTAGATATTGCTAACTGAAGAAATGTATAGGAGAAATTTCTTCAACACAGGAAACCATGTTTTATTCAGAACAATAGAAATGCTACCAGCTATCATTAATCATCTGTTAACATTTTATCTCTTTCTCAAAACATTATAACAATCTGTTTCCAAATCTTCTCACACCAATGATTCCACTTTGCATGCCTATCTTTGCACATTATTTTATGTGCTTTGCACACCTTCCCTTGATTAATCTCCCAACTTTATACATTTCCACTAATCTGGTCTACGACTTTTGATTTTTTTTTTCTTTCAAAGCTTACAAAATTGTTAAGGTTCATACAGTTGGATGAGAATCTGCTCTTTGGTAGCCCTGTCTGTGTGAAAAGTTCTTTCCCTTATAGCCATAAGTAGTAAAGCTCTGTCTTAATTAAGCTGGAATCACTGTGCTTTGGGTTAATACTTCAATGAATCCTAGCACAGTACATATAACACATAGCAAGCATTCAATAAATGTTGAAATAATGAATATTGTGTGCCTACATACTGTTTTAGCTAACAGCGATGTAGTAGCTTAATCTGCATCTTGTTACTCATCAAGGGGTTATTAGTCTACTAAAATGAAGCGGATATAAAAACAGCAGCATCTAAAGCAGGCTGGCAGATAAATGTTAATGCTAATGCTGAGCAGCACCTGATGGTAGGCAACAATGCTCATGTTTCCTGCTGGCAAACATCTTTTTATGGCACTGTGGCTGCCTTTGCTAGAAGTGCTCCCAGCTTTGCACAGGTGGGTTGGTGCAATCTTTCCTTTCTCTCCCCTCCCATCCCTCCCTTCCAAGTCTGTATGCTTAATTTAATGCAATTAATCAGAAGGAGTTTGGCCAACCTATGCCTTAAAATTTCCTGATAGAAATCTCTAGAAACTAACCTTAACACTGCATGGCACATAGTAGGTGCTGACTAAATGCTTGTTGATCTGAATATCAACGATCTGAATATTACTTGCCAAAATAAAGAAATCGATATTGTGTCTGTAATTTATTAGGCACGTTTCCCAAGAACTTAAGTATTGATCTATATAAGCAGTCAAGAATTCCCACCCATATGCTTGAAGACCTTCAGGTTCTGTATTTATGATGTCAATAGCAACAAAGCCAGGAAAGTCTTTTTGACTGTAAAATACACCCATGAGTATTTCTCCAAGATTAGGATCACTGAAGGGGAAAATGAGGAAGGTCCAGGGGGCACCAAGAGAAATTCAATTTGTACTTCTTTTGGCAGGTGGGCTAAAAATATTACTTGTAAACAAAATATCATTTTTGACCAGAGATTGATTTGGTTTCCTTTAAACAAATGTGCATGCACACATATAATAAATGTTACTTAAATAAAAAGTAATGATGTATAAAGAAGCATTTTCCCATTGCAGAAGTATTTCTTTGCATTCCATCTAAGACAGAAAAACGCAAATTTAGCATTGCTTTGGTATCCAGGAAGACTCATGAAAATGATATGGCAGAAACGAAGCTTTAATTCCCTCAATTCGTTTCAACCCCAGAATGCTGGTTTCTCCTTAAGCCTACTCTGAATTACTGTCAATTCTTCTGGACAATATTGCTAAAATATGAAGAATTTAGGCTCAATGTCTGATTGGACAACCCGGGGAACCGAAAAGCACCTGACCTTGGTAAGATTAAAAAAAAAGGAAAAATGACTTGCTTAAATTTTTTAATTTCAACACATTTTGTAACATGAACTCATAATATATTGCCCTGAAACAGGTTCTGAAAAGACTAGCTTATTTAGAATATTTGTCTATCACTTGTTCAATGTAGTTTCCACCTAGGACTATTTTTCTTGAGCAATGCAGCAGAGTAGAATACAGTCCACTGTCATTTTCCTGGACTTCCTAAACATTTTATATCCAGATTTTCATACTAAAACATTTTTACCCTTTCAATTTTAAAAAGAAAAGTCAAAGAAGGTGGAGGAAAGTACTATTTTCAATACCTCATTCTAAGAACCTCATTTTCTCTTCAATGCAGTCACCTTTAATAGAAACATTTAAATTCCTGAACACCAACTACGAGCAATTCTTTTTTCGTTTTTAAAAAATCCAAGAACTTGCTACTCTTCTTCTCTACCTCCCCAAAAGAATTTCCTAAACAAGAGAGACACGTTTGCTCACGACATTATATTTCGACTGGAGGGTATTGTGTTGCCTTCTTACCTACAGGGAGTGCAGAGGATTGCAGTGTTGCTTTATTTTCCTGTAGAAGCACGAGTATCAGAAAAGGGAATGAAGCTCCAGCTGCTTCCGTGATAGGATTTGCTCATTTTGGCAAGATTAGACAGAGTGCAGAGATAACGTTTTCTGAAGCCTGGATTGATAACCTGGGGGGCGGCTGGAAGCGCCGCCCCGCAACGTTGGATATTCCTAAAGGAAACAGTAACAGACTATCTCTTTCCTTTCCTCGGAGTACCATTTCCTGTTAGGGGAGCCCGAAGTACCCAAGAAGCTCTGTTTTGTAGTTTTCAGCTCACCCCAAAGCTTAGTCTTTCATTATGCTTCCGTCAAGTTTGATTCTTACCCAAGGAAACGACTTTTAAGCCTTCACGGGATTTAACACATCATCTAGCGAAGCAGTTTCCCCCCCCCTCCTGTGGTGGGTTCACAAAGACTGTTTTTTAACCAGCATTAAATCCTCTCTAAATGTTTCGATTGCTTGAGGGCGCCAATAATGCACAATGAATTGGGCTACTGTAGGGACCTTGGTGATTTACTTTGCTTTTGTAAACTACATTCACATCTGATTTTACAGACAATATAACGTCCTCCAAATGGCCAAATCTGCAAGATACTTTCCTAAAAAATAAAGATTAAAAAATCTCCTGAACTCTTCTTAATACAGCACTGGTGGCAGAATTGTGCAGATGATGGTTGCTATCTATTAATGGTGCCATT
The DNA here is from genome assembly GCF_027887165.1 of Monodelphis domestica. Taxonomy (NCBI): domain Eukaryota; kingdom Metazoa; phylum Chordata; class Mammalia; order Didelphimorphia; family Didelphidae; genus Monodelphis; species Monodelphis domestica. The sequence continues at coordinate 467,754,137 of NC_077228.1, forward strand.
ATCTTAAGAGCCTGAGGGTCATTCAACAAATACAAAAGGATGACCTGGAAGCATGTACACATGGATATACATATACATATATATATATATATATATATATATATATATGGCTATATGTGTATGCACTCATTCATTCAACAAGCATTTATTAAGAATCCACTACTTCCAAGGCATCCCAGAAGGTATTGAGAAAATATAAAGATAAAAACAGAAGGGAAAACAAATGAACTTTAGAGTATACATTCTATGGGAGAAGACTAGAACTTCTCATTTACCTAATTACAAGATAATTTGAGGAGAAAGCATTAGTAATCAGGAAGATCAGAAAAGCTTTTCCTTTGGAGATGGCATCTGAATTTAGTCCTAAAAGGATTCATAACAGGAAAGAGGGAAAGCCTGAGTAAAGGAAAGCATTGTGCTTGGGAAACAAGTAGATGTTTGCATGTAGAGGAAGAAATCTGTTTCTTCTCGGAGTAGAAATTGGTCCCTAATTTCTAGGGAGGTCAGTGGCATGAAGGAAGGGAAATTTGCTATTGGCTAAATTGTAAAAATAAAACAATCCATTGTCATGGTAAGAACAGAACCTAAAATATTAAATCATCTCGGTTTAGTTGCCTGGTAGGAGTGTGGTAGACATTGAGTTGGGGACTTTTAAAAAAGTTTTCACCCAATAAAAACAACTAATCATATTGTGAGTATTTTGTAATGTGAGAGAGGCAGTTTCAGACAGTCTGGATGCCTAGAGTATTTATTGTGAAGATTAGATTGTAACAATTACCTCTCCCCTGATTGTAACAATGAAGGTACATTGTTACAATCAGGGGAGAGCTAAATCCAATCTTCACATTATATAAAGGCAAGAGGGAGGAGAAAGGAGCAAGGAACTGAGGGGCAAAGGATGCATCCAGAAATTCACCAGTCTAGAGATAAAGAGCATCAAACTATTGTAAGAGAGCTTTTTTTTTTTTTACCCTGTGGTAGTGATGATGAAGCCATAGGTTCATGAACCCATCATTTGGGATAGGTGCCAAAGATGGCATGCAGAACACTCTCTGTGGGCACTCAGCCACCTTCCTTCCTCACCCCAACCCCCCACCCCAGTTCATTATTAGAAACGCAGAGAGACTCTGGAGGAGCTGCTCCCCTCTCCCTCTCCACTGTGCCTGATGACATTTTTTTCACAGCTCCTGTCCTGCTATCTAACAGCCCAGTGGGAGCACTTTCTCCCTCCTTGTATGGGGTAAGGGGGGTGGGGCAGGGTGTACCCAGCATGAGGGGGGAGGGACATGGCACACAAGGGGGGGGGGGTTGTTGTGGGATAGAAGCAGACCCAGCACTCCATCTCTAAAAGGTTCACAATCACTATCCTATGGCCTCTATTATCTGAGGAGCAAATTTTAGGCTGGCAAAGAGCAATGAAGGACAATTGAATAAAGGGCAAGTCACATGTGGAGAATACACAGGATATCATCTATTAAAGATGACTTGAAGGGAACCAAGGATGAAGGCATTAATAAATATTCCCATCCACTGAGGAAGGGAGTTTTGTCATTCAGTTATTTTTGATTCTTTGGGACTCCATTTAGAGAGTTTGTTTGTTTTTTGGGCAAAGATACAGGGGTGTTTCTTTTTTTTTTTTTTTTCATTTTACAGATGAGGAAACTGAGTGTTAAATTTATGGTTGGACTGAATATAATTTAGTTGTTCACCAGGGATTTAATTACTAAATCCCAAATGAATTACTAAAGTCAGAATGGAATTGATGGTAGTTTACTTACAATACAGGGAAGATATTAAGGAAGAGAGAAAGAGAGGAAAAGAGAGAGATAGCTACTCTGGCCTCCTCTGAGCCAGGCAGGAATTCAGAGGCCACAGCTAAGGGAAAGGGAGTCAGCCTTTACACTCACCAGAAAGTCAAGAAAAAGGGGTCACCAGGAAACAGGTCCAGTCAGCACTCTTCTGAATGAAGAAAATTCTCCACTCCAGTAGAACTGCCAGTAGAACTCCAGCAGCAGGGGAAGTCCAAGTCGAACTTCCAGAAGGACTGCCAGAAGAACTGAGTTCAGGCCCTTGTCTCTTTCTTTTAAGGACCTTTTTTCTTGCATCACTTCCCTTAATCTTTACTTCTACCAATCACAGCCAATGCTCCACTCTAGGACCTCCCAGAAGGTAGTCAGTTGATTCTCTTTCACAAGTGGTCACAGACCTCCTAGTCAGTGTGTAAAATGGCTGTTCATACCTTTTTTTGGTTAAATTGAAAATGGGTAGATTTCCATACTTAAGTTTTAAGTACTGTGCTTATACTTATGGGGATTAAAAGCTAAAAACAGACAGATCTCTATACTCAACTTTAAGTACTATGCTTACATTTTGGGGATTAAATTTAAAAATGGGCAGATCCTCTCCTTCAGCTTTAAGTAGGGTGTTTACACTTCTGGGGATTAAATCTAAAAATAGACAGGGGATAACAATTTAATCTTCATAAATCAGGGAAGAGCTAAGTACCTTCATTGTTTTTTTTAAAATATATTTTATTTGATCATTTCCAAGCATTATTCGTTAAAGACATAGATAATTTTCTTTTCCTCCTTCCCCCCCCCCCAGCCAACGCGTAAGTCCACTGGGCATTAGATGTTTTCTTGATTTGAACCCATTGCTTTGTTGATAGTATTTGCATTAGAGTGTTCATTTAGAGTCTATCCTCTGTCATGTCCCCTCAACCTCTGTATTCAGGCAGTTGCTTTTTCTCGGTGTTTCCACTCCCATAGTTTATCCTTTGCTTATGAATGGTGTTTTTTTCTCCTGGATCCCTGCAAGTTGTTCAGGGACATTACACCGCCACTAATGGAGAAGTCCATTACGTTCGATTATACCACAGTGTATTAGTCTCTGTGTACAATGTTCTCCTGGTTCTGCTCCTCTCGCTCTGCATCACTTCCTGGAGGTTGTTCCAGTCTCCATGGAACTTCTCCACTTTATTATTCCTTTTAGCACAATAGTATTCCATCACCAACATATACCACAGTTTGTTCAGCCATTCCCCAATTGATGGGCATCCCCTCGTTTTCCAGTTTTGGGCCACCACAAAGAGCGCAGCTATGAATATTTTTGTACAAGTCTTTGTGTCCATTATCTCTTTGGAAGTACCTTCATTGTTACAATCAGGGGAGCGTCAAATTCAATCTTCACATGAGGCAAACAGAGTTAGGGTCCTACAGCTGACTCCTGGCCTAGCACTCAATCCACTGAGCTGCTTAGCTGCTGCATTTAAATACTTATTTAGATAATGACATTATTTTTGTTGTTGTTCAGTGGTGTCTGACTCTATACTACCCCTTTTAAAGTTTTCTTGGCAAAGATACAAAATAGAATCACAAAAAATCCTTAAGTTTGGGGCAGTGCCTCCCCACTCCCAGAGAAGCAGAGCCCAACTTTAACATAAAGTTCAAAGCCAAGAAATAGGCAGAGAAATGTGCAAACAACAACCAAAAAAGAACTTAATCACAAAAAAACTACTTTGATAATAGGGAAGACCAAAAACATAAACTCAGAACATGAAAACAGCAAAGCTTCAAAGAATAACACTCAATAATAATTCCCATGAGAATTAAAGAAAGTGATAAGTGTTAGAGGAAAACTTGGGGAAAGAAATGAAAGTGATGCAAGAAAATTATGAAAAGAGAATTAACAGTTTAGTAAAAGAGGCACAAAAAATACTGATGAAAATAACCTCTAAAGAGGTATGTATAGTCTAGTGGAGTAAAAAAGAGTGTCTCATTTGAATATAGAGGACCTCAATGCATGACCCATTACTGACACTTTATAAACCTTGAAATAGTATTAAAATACTATTATTAATGTTGGGAAAACTAGGTGCAGTGGATAGAGTGCCTGTTGGAGTCAGGAATACTCATCTTCCTCGAGTTCAAATTTGGCCTCAGACACTTAATAGCTATGTGACCCTGGGCAAGTCACTTAACCTTGTGTGCCACTAGTTCCTATCTGTAAAATGAACTGACAAAGGAAAAAGCAAACTACTCTAGTATCTTTGCATAGTCCAATGGACTAAAAAAAGACTGCTGCACTTGAATACAGAGGATCTGAATGCGATACTCATTACTGACACTTTATAAACCTCAAAGCAATATAAACTTGCTATTATTATTTTTGTTACCTGTGGGATCTTCAGACTTGCCACTTAGCCTCTCTTGGCTTTTGTTTCCTCATTATAAAATATATGGTGTAGCATCATTCCTCTGTTAAAGTGTAAGCACCTTGAGGGTAGGGATTATTTCTCTTTTGCCATAGTGTGGAGCACACTGCTAAATAAATATCTGTTGATTGCTGAAGTATTTAGAATTGATTGCCTCTAAGAAACCTTCCATTTCCAAATATCTTGTTGGGATATTCTCTGGACCTCAGTTTCAAATAAGATAATGTGTAAAGTGCTTTTAAACCAACTAAGTAAACATTAGCTATTATTTTCCCATTTGTAAAACACAGGAGTTGGACTGGATAATATCTTAGATGGCCAAATGGAATTATCTATGAAATGCTTTGCAAACCTTAAAGTATTTTCTAAGTGCTAGCTATTATCTCCAATTCTAACTCATGCCAACTCAATGAACTCTATGTACTTATAAGTAGGGGAGACTCATAATTCATTTCACCAAGCCAAACTTAAGCTGCTAGTCATACACCCCTCTGAACCTTTATCTGAAGGCAGATCCCAACTGAGATACCAAAGGGCCTGTCCCATCCAGTCCCTTGCCCTAACCCTACTCTAATGTCCCCACAGGAGCAGACAATGTCTTCTTTACTCAACTCTGAAGCAATTCAGCTCCAGTTGGGACACACGCCAGGCCCCGCCCCCACGCCAGCACAAAGCCCCGCCTCCTCTGGCGCAGGCTCCGCCCCCTACGGCGCAGGGCCCTGGGCAGCTTTGGCTCCCCCCTCCCTACCCCCTCCTCTTTTCCGTCCCAGGGCGCAGACGCACCACTGACCGGGCCGGAAGTCGTGGTGTCCGGGTTGTGCTAGTGTGTTTGTGTGTGTGTGTTGTGTGCTTGTGTGTTTGTGTGTGAGAGAGGTAATCTCTGAGGGGTCCCGGCAGGTCTGGGCTGAGCGGTCGCCGCAGCTTCCGTCACCGCCTCAGCAGAGGAGGAGAGGAGGGGAGCGGGCCCGCCGCCCGGGGCGAAGATGCTGCCCCTCTCCATCAAGGACGATGAATACAAACCCCCCAAATTCAATCTGGTCCGCAAGATCTCGGGCTGGTTCAGGTGAGGAGGTAAAGGGGGGATCGCCGGGGGAGGAGGGAAGGAGGGGGTCTGATTCCGGATCCTTCATTCTCCCAGGGGGCCGGGCTGACCTCCCTGGGCTGCACGGGCCCTCCCTCGAGCTCCCGCTTCCAGTGCCAGCTCCTCTGAGCCGGGCTTGACTCTCTGTGTCTGTGCCTCGTCCAGGTCCATCCTGTCAGACAAGACATCCCGGAACCTGTTCCTGTTCCTGTGCCTGAACCTTTCCTTTGCCTTCGTGGAACTGCTCTACGGCATCTGGAGCAACTGGTAACCGGCTGCGGCGGGGCTGGGCTGGGCTGGGTTGGGCGGGGCGAGCGCCCACTGTGCCACGTCGCGCCTCTTCCCGGTTGCTGCTGCTGCTCCTTCTGCTACTCCTACCCCTACCCGTACCTCTATCACCTGCCTCCCCATCCCCACGGCCCTCTCTCCCGAGATTAAGGCCACTGGTGGTGTAGAGAATGCCCCTGTCATTCATCAGTAGCGGCCCCTTTCTCTCCCCGACGGGAGGAGACTGTCGCCCCTTCCGTCCCTAGCTCTGCCCACTCTCCTTCCAGGGATTGGAAGGGGCCTTTCTTTCCCACCCATTTTAGCCAGTTTTCCGACTTGGTAGGGATAATGTGTGGGTGGATGGGCAGGAAGAAGAATGACTCTTCCTTCAACTTGACCCCATGAGTTTAGAGTTTAGTGAGGGATACTTTTGAGATTACCTCCTCTGTCTGCATTTAAGAATGGAAATGGGGAAGAGCTTAAAAAGGGTATGTCTGGGTCTTTTTCTATTCCTCTTTGCCTATGTTTCATTTAGCCTAGCCAGGAAAGGTTTATTGTGACATTGATTTCTCTCCCTGGTGCTGAGATTAGTTTTATTTTTTTTTTCCTTCAGTCTTTAGGATCTGACTTGTGTTTTTAATTGTCTAACCCAGCTGAGGTTGCCATTAGGTGATGGAAGTTTCGAACCTTTATAAGAAGTTGTGTCTTTAGTGAAGAGGGGAACAATACAAAGGATTTTTCTTCCTTCTGGTCAAAGGCCTTTAAGAACTTCAGGTCTTGTTGGGTTGTCAAGAGCTGAAGTAGGCTAGGTGTAGTTTTGTTGACAGATCATTATGCTTTATTTCCCCCATTATTAAATATATCTTGACTTCTGTTATAAAGGTGCCTTTGATCTCTGATGAGATTGAGAAGTTAATGGTGCCAGCTTTTATGAAATGCACAGTTGTAGAGGAAAAAAAATTAGCCTGGACACATGGAACCTCTTTCAGTTATTGAAATTGTTTAACATTTTTTTATCTTGAAAAGTCAAAATTTTAATATATTGTAGTTTCTAAAAGTATTTTTCCGCTTGTACTTGACATTTGTCATGAATTGTAAAGTCATCATGTTGTACTAATCATTAAAATGCATTAAGATTTTTTTCTTTTTATCATGTCATACCAATACAAAAAAAGTTTATATACATTTTGGATATATTGCAAAAGCTTTTCAATGTAGCTTTCATAATTACATCAACACATAAATCTGAATGGAAATGACTTGTTCAGGGCAATGCCTGATTGAGCTTAGAACTTCCCTATTTTTGCTGATGTGCTGTGTTTTTCCATTCATTCCTGTTCAAAAGCTTAGAGTCATCCTTGCGTTTTCTTTACTTCAGCATCCTTATCTAGTCAGTTGTCAAGACTTGTTGATCTTCCTTCCTTATTTCTCTCATCAATTTTCTAAATCTCACACAATCTCTACCCTGATTCATATCCTTATAACCTTTCACTTGGACTATTGCAATATTCTCCTAATTGGGCTCCTTGCTTCTAGTCTCTCCCTCTCTAATCTATCCCCCATTTAACCTTTAAATCAATATCATTAAAACCTGAGACTCAAAAATTTACTATAGCTTCATATTGCCTTTTGGATAAAATACAAAATCCTTAATGTGACATTTAAAGTCCTCCTCAATCTGGCACCCATCTGTCTTTTCACTCTGTTTCTAGTATTCCTCTTTCCACATCCCATTCTAGTCAAACTAATCTGCTAACTGTTCTTGTACTGAAAGCCCATCTCCCATCCCAGCACCTTTGCTTGCTTCCTCTTTGCTTTAATGTTCTCCTATCTACACCTTTTAACTTCTATCAAAGTACAGATCAAATGTTACATCCTATTAGAGGTTTTTCTGATTCCCTTAATTCTTAGCACCCTCTTATTCTGTGGAAATTACTTTGTGTATACTTTATATTCCTATAACATGCTTATATCTCCTTTGCTTCCTTCTCTTCCTCTCTCCCCCAAGCTCTTTGAGGGCAAGAATGGTTTTGTTATTTCTGTATCCCTTGTACATAGTAGGCTCGTTAATATGGACTTGTTGAATTGCAGACATTCTTATAGTGCCTAGGATGCTTTTCCTGCTTGATAATTTATTGCTGCAGCGTGGTCTAGTGGAAAGATTATTGAATTTTCAGTCAAAGGACTGAGTTTGAATCCTGCTTTCACTGCTATTACCTGTGTGATTCTAACTAATACACTTGGTCTCTCTGGGCCTCAGTTCCTTCATCTGTAAAAGGGATTGAACTAGATCTCTAAGGGCCCTTACATTTTAAAATTGTATTGTAATATGATTGGGATTTCCTGGACAGTATGATTATGGTAATGCAGCATGAAGACCTCATTGATATGGCATATTTGTTTTATAGCATGCATTCTTTCTACTCTTGCCTTTATAGAAATCCCATAGATCTTAGAAAGTAAAGTAGCATAATGTAATGGATAGGATGGAATTGGAATCAGAGACCTAGCTTTGAATCCCACCCAGCCATTGATACTTGTTGTGTGATCCAGGCAAGTCCCTTAACCTCTCTGATCCTCAGCTTCCTAATTTGAAAATTATCAATAATAACACTAGCATTGTAGCTGCTATAATGTATATAAGAGAACTGATTTTTAAGTCCAGAAGACTTAAGTCCCACCTTTGATTCCTGCTTGCCTGCGTGACTCTGGGGCTAGTGAAGCATCATTTAATAAAAACATTTATGTGATAGCATTTTTCATAATAAGTCCTTTGGAATTGTCTTGGATTGTTGAATTGCTGAGAATTGAATTGCTGAATTGATTGTTGACTTGCTAAGTCATTCATAGTTGAGCATCATTAATGTTGCTGTTACTGAGTGCACTGTTTTCTTGTTTCTACTCACTTCATTTTATATCAGTTCATGGAAGTCTTTCTAGGTTTTTCTGAAAGCACCTTCTCATCGTTTCTTATAAAATAGTAGTATAGTAATACAATAGTATAGTCCTATTACAATCATATACCATAATTTATTCAGCCATTTCCCAATGGTCAAGTAGTGAACCAATCAATGAACATTTATCAAGTTCCTATCATGTACTGTGACAAGCTGCCATATAATTGTCAAAGAATGTAGTACTCATTTTTTTATATATATTTTGTAATTTCACAAAACATGTGGGGAGCAGGGCAAAGCCACAAACTTTCCACAAGGTTTTTTTTTTTTTCTTAATCCAGGAAGTTATTCCTTAAGGGAAAGGATATTTAGAAACAGCTTCTTCCAGCCAGGACTTTAGAGTCCTGTTTCTGAGATTTAAAACAGCTGTTTTCTGTCTATCAGAGTCACACAGCTGGGAAGTATCCGAGGTCTGATTTGAACCCAGGACCTTCTGTCTTTAGGCCTGGCTCTCAATCCGCTGAGCTACCCAGCTGTCCCTTAAGATTAAAGGGAAGAAAAAGAAAAAACTGCTGATTCCAATTTAACTTAAGGAGAAAAGAGAAGAGAGAAAAAGTTTTTTATACTCACGTGTTCTAGCAGCTGTCTTTAAGCCAAGTTTTTTGTTAAAAAAAAAGGGACTAAGTGGTGAGACGGTATAGTAAAAAGGCAAGGAATTTCAGAAGTTTATTGAGAGGATTCTTTAGACTCCTGTGTGGTCAGCCACAATGTGACAAGGAGATCACTTTAAAAGACTGATATATATTAATTTAAGGTCGCCAAGGAATCAGCTATGTAATTCCTAAATGAAAACTCAAGTCAGCCGTCAACCTTTTATAGAGTTTAATTACAGACAGGAGGAAGAAAGGAATTAGAGAGAGAGAGAGAGAGGGAGAGAGAAAGGGGAGAGAAGGGAATAGGGCTTAAATACCCCTTCTGTTTAGGCTGGGCCAAAAGGCCCAAGCCCTTAGATAGCTGGGGCAAAGAAAAGAGATCAGTCCCTATTACTCACGTGACCAAAATGGAGAAACAGTCTCAGAGGCCCCCACCTTCAGCTTCCTTCAGAGCAAGCTTCTCAGAGCACCTCTCCAACCACTCAGAGCCAAAACTCTCCAACCACCCCCTCAGTCCTCAGACCCCTCTCTCTTTAAGGAAACCATCCAAGTTTCCTCCCCTCAGTTCTCACATCTACCAATCACTGTCCATCATTTTCCCTGTGCCAATGGTGTCTCTAGCTGAACCCAGGACTGCCCAGAGGTCTGGGCTTTGCACATGTCTGTTGGAGGTCATATTCTCAAATAATTAAATTTTGATCTATGCTGCAGCCCTTCCTAAATCCTGTTAGGACTGAGTGGGGTGGAAATTGTATTTTCCAAGACCTGATTCTGTCATTCCAAGTATCTCTATTGTATCAATTCTAAAATCAATCATGACTCAAAGAAATTCCTGTTCTGTGCTTAAGCATAGGTCAAAGCCCTTTCCATTGTTCAGCAAAACATTTCTGTCCTAAAGTAATCTTAAGAAGGGAGGAGAAGGAACCTCCCATGCCAATGGGGTTCACATTCCAATACACTATCAGTAAGAAATTTTCCAAGTATGAAATTTCCCAATGGTGAAATTTCCAACATTTATAAGTCTAAGAAATTTTAAGGTTTACAGTACCAGGCACTATGCTAAACATTAAGGATATAAAAAGAGATAGATGACAGACCCTCTCCTCACAGAACTCATTATGTAATGAGAGACATCCCACAAATTAGTAATTACAAATAAGCTCTATACAGGGTTAAAAGTAAATAAATCCAAGAGGGAAGGCACTAAAATGAAGAGGGGTTGGGAGAGATTTCCTATAAAAGATTGGATTTTAGTTGGGAGTCCAGTGAGTGCAGTAGGTAGAAAAGAGGAGGGAGAGCATTCTAGGCATTAGAAATAGCTAAAGAAAATTCCTGGAGTATAGAGATGGCATGTTTGCAACTGCTGGAGGCCAGTGTTAGTGGAGTCAACTCTGAAATTCTGTGCTTTTAGTTTTAATTCTGATACTGACTACATGAACTTAGACAAGTCATTTAACCTAGGCTCTACTTTCCTTGTCTATAAAATGGAATTTTTAATCCTTACACTATGTACTTTATAGAGTTGTTTTGAGTATTTCAATGAAATAATGAATGAAAGAAGAAAACATTTGTTAAGTGCTTGCAATGCACCAGATACTATGATAAGGACTGGAAATGAAAATAGAAAAAAGGAAGTCTTTGCCCTTGAGGAGTTTATATTCTAATGGGAAAGACAATATATATATGAGATATCTCAGGGAAAGTATATTATAGCCTTGGAAGTCCCAGGGCTTTAAATGAAGCCATGGAACATTTGAACGATAGGTCCTTTTTTGAAATGGAAGTGTTAAGTTGATTTCTCTTTCTAGGGCCAGTGGTGGAAAATGGAATGGTATGTATGAAATATCTAGAAATCAGCAGTATGGTAGCTTCAGAGAGATATGTTCTAGAAAGCTCTCCTAAGTTAGGAGTGGAGCTCAAGAGTGGTCAGCAGGAAAAAAGCATGGCATAAAAATGGATACAAAGTTTTGCAACCACATAAATATGAATTTTTGTTGTTCTGATGAAGGGCTTATAGGAAAAGGGCCTAGTTGCTTTGATGGCAACACATGCCAATATCTTCCTTTGGTTTCTGTCCATAGTCACATTGTAACAGGGGGAAAAAACAAAGCTTCATTGCATGATATTTTGGAGTAAATGAGGAGAGAGGAGATAATAGACCTATGACAGAACTTTTAATAATTTGTTTTTTGTAGTATGATCAAAAAGTGATAACTCTTTACTTTCCTTCATCTCAAACATTAAAACTACTCCTGTTAGAAAAACTCACCTAACTTCTCAACTATTTCTATGCGCTTACACACATGCACACATACACATGCACCTCTGAACCTAGGCTTCCAAAGAGGATAGGGTTAATATGCATATGATCACTTTCTCCTTTTCCATTTTGGGTCCAAGGATTTTTTTTTGCTTGTTAATTCATAGACTTACTTTCATCATCATGTAATATATTTACATTTTCATTGATAGGAAACACTAATCCTTTCAGGAACCCAAAATTTATTTAAATTTAAGTAGGTTAAGATTCACTACCATCCTAGTTCAAACCTTTATTACTTCTGGCCTGGGCTGTTGCAATAACCTTTAATTATTTACTCTGCCTCAAGTATGTTCTTACTCTATTTCATCTACCTCTCGGATGCCCAAATGATTTTCCTACAGCATAGATTCGACAATGTCCTCTTCTACACGTTAAACTCCCGTGGTTCCCTATTACTAAAGCTCTTCATAACCTGGATCTTCTATTTTTCTAGTCTTCTTACAAATAATAACTATTTCTTAAAACATGTCACTCCATCTTTTTATCACCTTGTTTTTGCACTGGCTTTCTCCCATGCTTCCTTACCTATACCTCTTCATTTTCCTGGCTTCCTTAAAGATTCACTTCATAATCAACCCTCTGAAGGAGATTGTCCTGAGTCCCTTAGTTGCTAGGGCCTTTTCCTTTAAGATATCTTTTACATATTATCTATATGTTTTATATACACCCAGTTATTTGCATTGTTCTCCTAATTCAAAGTTAACTCCTGGTGGCAAAGAATTGTTTTACCTTTGTATCCCCAACATTTAGCACAGTACCTGGCACATAGTGCTTTAATAAATATATTTGATTAACTGTCTGACCAACGGATATAACTTGACTCCTCTTACATGATAGGCCTAATATAATTCCCTAAAGATGAACTATTTTGGAAAAGTAAATGTTTGCAAAAATCTGGAAATAGGAGAGAGGGATTTCAATATTGTAATATTGAATAGTAATGGTGCTTCAACATCTCCAATGGTGTGAAACAAGGCTGTGTCCTCGCTCCGTAACTATTCACCATATACTTCACCCAAGTATTAAGACATGCTGTGATGGATCTAGACCTGGGCGTCTACATCAAATACCGACTGGATGGCCCACTATTCGACCTTCGCCGCCTGACTGCAAAAACAAAGACAACAGAGAGACTCATCCTGGAAGCTCTCTTCGCAGATGACTGTGCTCTCATGGCCCACCAAGAAAATCATCTCCAAACCATCGTGGGCAGGTTCTCTACCACAACAAAACTGTTTGGCCTGACTATCAGCCTCAGCAAAACAGAGGTGCTGTTCCAACCTGCACCAGGGAGGCCAACTAACCATCTGTGCATTACAATCGACAGCACGCAGCTTTCTAACGTCAACACTTTCAAGTACCTGGGCAGCACCATCGTCAACGATGGGTCCCTAGAACATGAGATCAATGCCAGGATCCAAAAGGCCAGCCAGGCACTCGGGCGGCTGCGCTCCAAAGTCCTCCAACACAGCGGTGTAAGCACTGCGACGAAGCTCAAAGTGTACAACGCAGTGGTCCTCAGCTCGCTCCTGTACGGTTGTGAGACATGGACACTGTACCGGAAGCACATGAAGCAGTTGGAGCAATTCCACCAACATTCCCTCCGGTCAATCATGAGGATCCGATGGCAGGACCGAATCACCAACCAGGAAGTCCTCGACAGAGCCAACTCCACCAGCATCGAAGTCCTGGTCCTCAAAACCCAGCTACGATGGTCTGGACACGTCATCCACATGGACCCACAGCGAATACCAAGACAGGTATTCTTTGGTGAACTGTCAGCTGGACTCAGGAAACAAGGGCGACCAAAGAAAAGATACAGGGATCAGCTAAAGTCCAACTTGAAGTGGGCTGGCATCACACCAAAGCAACTAGAACTCGCTGCCTCGGACAGAAGCAGCTGGAGAACCCACATTAACCATGCCGCCACCACCTTTGAAGATGAGCGACGTCGACGTCTTGCCGCTGCGCGTGAACGCCGACATCAGGCCACAACTGCACCTCTGGTAACAACTGGCGTCCCATGCCCCGTGTGCCACAAACTCTGCGCCTCAGCCTTTGGACTCCAAAGCCACATGAGGGTACACCGTAGATGAAACTGCACAAAGACAATAGTCATACTCCATCACCGAGAGACTACCACTACAGATGGAAGCTAGTCATTGTTGGCCTTAAATCCACGAAAGCCAAGAAATTTGGATTTTTTCCTTGTTAGCAGGGATAGAGCTACTAAGGGAGTGACACAACTATACTCACTCCTTATTTTGTATCTTTGTGGAATATAGATTAGGGGAAGTGATTAGAAGCAAGAGCATCAGTTAACAAGTTGTTAAGATAGTCTAAGTGATGTGAAGATTGGATTTAGCAATCTCCTAATTGCAACAGTGAAGGTATTTAGCTCTTCCTTTATTGTGAAGATTAAATTGTAATCCCCTGATTGTAGCAATGAAGGTACTTAGCTCATCTTTTATTGTGAAGATTAAATTGTAGTCCCCTGATTGTAACAATGAAGGTACTTAGCTCTTCCTTTATTGGGAAGATTGAATTGTAATCCACAATCTATTTTTAGATTTTAATCTACAAAAAGGTGCTTACTCAGTATTTTAAGTAGATCTACCCATTTTAACTACAAAAAGATGTTAAGTAACTACAAAAGGTGAACTAACCAGAAAAGGTGTTAACTAACCACAAAAGATATAACTAATCACACAAAGGTGTGAACACCCATTTAATGCATTGAGTGGGAGGTCTGTGACCCGTGTGTGAATGAGTGGGCAGTGCTGGAGAGGAGCATCTGCTGTGATTGGTAGATGTGAAATTTAGGGGAGGTGACACAAGAGAAAAAGGTCTTTAAATAGAGGAAACAAAGACCAAAGAGACCAGTCAGTCACCAGGCTTAGAGTAAAGGATCAGTCACCTGGAGCTGGAGGGAAGACAGATAATCTTGGCTGTGGAACTCTACCCTGGAGGAACTCATGCAGGAGACTTCAGACTGCTTTTCTTTTAGAGGGTCACCGTTGGTGAGTGAAAGGCTGACTTAGTGATCCCGCCTTTCTGGAGTTGTAAACCTCTGAGAAAGGCCCATCGTCTTGAAACTCTTTTTCCTGATTAGGGCCTTTGAATTTCTACTTGGCTCAGAGGAGCCAGAGTTTTCTCTCTACCCTTTTCTCACTTCCTTAATATCTTAGACTCTATTGTAAATAAACTACCATAAATTCCATTTAGTAATTTATTTTGGGATTTAGAAATTAAATCCCTGGCGACCACCAATTTAAATATTCTGAGTCCAACCACACATAAAAATTTAATAGTGAGAAGTGATGAGAACCTGAATTAGCATGGTGGCTTATGTGAATAGAGAGGGGACTAATGGGAGAGATGTTATGAAGGTATATTAGATGAGCTGGCAGTTCACAGGATATAGGGAGCTAAGGGAGAGGAAAGAGTTAATGATGACTGAGATTATACATCTGGGTATGTCCTTTAGCAACAAATAATTTTCTATTCTGATAATTTCCACTAAAATTTAAATACTCTAAAAACTCTCATAAGTAGTTTTCCTATATACTGACTTGTATGTGTACAAGTCTTTTAAAGTTTTTCAAAAATCCACATAACTTATAGAAAAATAGTATTCTATAAAATTCATGTGCTGTAACTTGTTCAGTCATTTTCCAATTATTGAGTAACCTCTCAGTTTCTACTTCTTTATTACCACAAAAAACGGTTAGAAGTTTATTGTTGTTTACATGAGTTCTTTTTCTCTTTCTTGGCCTTTTTTTATATGTGCATCTAATAGCAGTATTTCTGGGTCAAAGGGTATGAACAGTTTAATCATTTGGGGGAGGGGGGCATAGTTCTAAATTGCTTTTCAGAATGGCCAGATCAGTTTGCAGTTCTACCATCAATGCATTAGTATTCCCGTTTTCCCACATCCCCTCCTGAATTCACCTTTTTTTTTTTTATGAACTTTGCAAGGGAAACATTTATGCAAAATTTTCCCTAATTTCCTGCTACTTTTGTAACTTTAGCCACATTAATTTTCGTTTATTCAAGAGCATTTTAATTTATGTAATCAAACTTGCCCATTTTACCTCTGAATCTCTTCTCCTTTTTGGTTATAAACTCTTCCCTGTCCTTATGTCTGACAGATAGTTTCTTCCATGTTCCTCTACTTTTTTTGTTACCCTTTATGTCTAAATCATGTTTCCATTTGAAGTTCATCTTGTTACACATTGTGAGATGTTGTTCTATTTATAGTTTCTGTCAGACTACTTTCCAGTTTTTTCAATAGTTTTTGTTGAATAAGAGATCTTATCTAATAGGTGGATCCTTTGGTTTTATTAAATAATAGACTAATGTGCTCATTTGGTTCTCCTTACTGTATACCTATTATGTTCTTCTCATCAACTTTCCTATATCTAACCCAGTTCTAGTATATAAATCCATAAATTTTATGGATTTATAGTATATAGTTTGATATCTGGTATTGATTAGCATAGGGAATTCCTAGTAAGAAAATTACTTCTACCAAGTAATTCTCCAACAGAGAGATACTAGGGCCTGGAGTATCACAAGGTTAAATGAGTCACTCAGGATCAATGTGTGTCAGAGGCAGAATTTGAATCTAGTTCTTCTGGACTCTGAGACCAGCTCTTTATTCACTTTTCCCCCTTTTCAGGATCCTTTTTTCTTTGAGAGAGCAATACCTATTCCTCTGACTTCAAGCAGAAACTACCTTTCTTGAGGCCATTTGAATTTGACTCATTGTCCTCTGAACTCAGTCTGGAGAGATTTCTTAATTAACCTCTTTTGTTCTAATTAGCCAGCCTACTGTTTATCATCCCTAATTTGAATCTGAGATCTTGATTAAACCTTTCTGGGTTTCTCATAGTTCTGCTATTTCCACTTCTTCTTGTATATATAATTCCTCTAAAAAGACCACAATTTCTTTATAAATTCCAATATTACCCAATTCCATTAGTAATCAGTACAGTTTCTCTATTGGACAATTGTATTTTAGCCTCATTTCTATGGTATGATAGGCGGTGTATGGGGTGTTCAGGAGGGGTAGTATCTCTGGTATGGAGGGCTTGTCATGCCCTCTTAGGGCAGCTCTCCAACCTCTGACCCTCACCTGACACCCAGCTCTCACTTGTGGCTCCCAGTAGCTGCTAGCTTGCAGCAGCGGCCACAACCCGGGCAACGGCTTTCACAGGCCGGCTAAACCTTGTGAGGGTAGCCATTGGGTCATTGACCCCTGGTGAACCAGGGCTTTGCTCACCCAGCATGTGGAGACTGCTTCGGCCGAACAGACAGAAGAAACCAACAAGAAGGTTCAACGGCTGAGATGGCGACACAGCAAAGCACTGTGGAGTGCTTAGGGCGTGTTGGAGCACAAAAGACAACACGGCCATCCAATGCAGCTGAGGAAGTCTCCAGGTGTAATGACTTTCTGTGCCACTGGACCCAGGCTTCCAACGCCAAGAGAGTGGGACTGTCCCTGTGCATCGACTTTTCTACCTAAATCTCCTTCATGCACAAATGTCTTTGTGCACACTCATCTATCATAGATGAAAACGCACAAAGACAATCATCATCCTCGGTTACCGAGAGACTACTACCACCATTGATAATCTCCTGTTCCCCCTTTATTAATTGTTTCTTTTGATATTCTTGATCTTTTGTTTCTCCAGATTAATTTTGTTAAAATTTTTTTCTAGTTCTATAAAATAATCCTTTGATAATTTGATTGGTTTGGCATCAAATAATTAAGTTAATTTAGGTACTATTGTCACTTATTATATTGGTTTAGTCTACTGAATAATTAATATTTCTGCTAATATTTGGATGTCTTTATTTGTGTGAAGAGTATTTTGTAATTGTGTTCATATGGTTTTTATATGTATCTTAGCAGGAAGAATCCCAAGTATTTTATATTGTCTATAGTTATTTTAAATGGAATTTCTTTCCTGCAAGCTGAATTTGTTAGTAATATATAGAAATAGGTGATTTGTGTGAGTTGATTTTATATCTTGCAACTTTGTTGCAGTTAATTATTTCATTTGGATTTTTAATTGAGTGTCTAGGGTTTTCCAAGTAAGCTCTTATATGTTCAAAAAGTGATAATTTTGTTTGTTCTTAGTGTATACTTATTCCTCAAATTGCTTTTTTTCTTGTCTTATTGCTATAGCTGACATTTCTAGCTCAATATTAAATAGTTAAATGGTGATAATGAACATAATATTCTGTTTCAAGGGGAAATTCATCTAAAAAACACACCATATCCATACTAGTAGAATTTAAATGATGATGCAGTATCAGTGATATTTAAACTTATGGAGCTGTAAGCCTTCTAGTCAGACTTATTCAAAATGGTTTGTTGGTAGGAAACTGGGAGTCAGTGATTCACAAGTTTGCAAACCATGATATCCTACTGATCTGTGACACTGTCATATATTACAATGTAGGAAGAATGCAATGCCATTTTGTTTTGGATGAATGAATACATCTTCCTTTTTTCTCTTCAAGGGCTCTGAATTTTAAAGAATTTATATTTTTAATGGTTCTTTAATTTTTGGTTTGCCTTTACATTTCCTCATGTTGTCCTCCACACCTAGAACTCTCTTGCCCTATATCTCTCCACACTTTAAGGGCCAGCTTAGGTACCACTTCCTCCATGAAATCTCTAGAAATTAATATCCCTTCCTGAGAACTCATTTCCTTTGTGCCTCTCTTGTTCCCATATACATCTTATATCTTCCCAGTTTAAGCTGCTTAAGGTTAAGGACTATGTCAGCCATCTTCATTTTTCTTAATACCTAGCAAATAGTAACCTTGTATTTAGCTGATGCTTAATACATTTGTGTTTGTGTGTGTGTGTGTGTGTGTGTATGTGGTATGACTGTTCTAGGAATTTAGAGAAGTGAGAGATTTTTATGACTTGAAGTTAGTCAACAAGCATTTACTAAATACCTACTATGTGCCAGTTACTGTGCATAGAGAATATAAAGAAATGCAAAAAAAATTGTGCTGCTCTGAAGGAGCTCATAGTATTAATGGGAGAGACAAAATGTAGACAGCTATATGCAAACATGATATATACAGTATAAAATGGGGAAAGTCTCAGAGAGAAGGCCCTAGGATTAAAGAAGACTGGGAAAAATTTATTGCAGAAGGTAGGACTTTAGTTGAGATTTGAAGAAGGCCAGGGAAGCCAAGAAGCAGAGATGGGGAAGGAGAGAGTTCTAGGCATGGGGGACAGCCAGTGTAAATGCCCAGAGTTGGAAGATGGAGTGTTATTACTAAGGAGGCCCATGCCATTGAATTAACAGGGTATGGAGAAGGAGAATAAGGAATAAGAACCCTGGAAAGATAGGAAGGGAACAGATTATGAAGAACTTTAAAAACTAAACAGAATTTTGTAAATAGAGTCATTAGAGTTTATTGAATGGAGGGGACCGGAGGATATAACATGTTAAGACCTTAGCTTTAGAAAAATAATTTTGAACTGAGTGGAAAATGGTGTGGAGTGAGTAGAGACTTGAGGCAAGAAGACTACCAGCAGACTTTTGCCATAGTCTAGGCATGAGGTGATAATGGCCTGTACCAGGGTAGTAGCAGTGTCAGAAGAAAAAAGGAGATGCATATGAGAGATAGTGCAAAATTAAAATTGATAGAACTTGCCTGCTGACTGAATATTGGAAGTGAGAGAGAATGAATAAAATTTAACTTTTTAACATTTGTTTTTTAAGATTTTGAGTTCTAGATTTCCCCTTTCCCCCACCCTTATCCCTTTCTTGAGAAGGCAAGCAATTTGATATAGATTATATTTGTGTAGTCATGTAAAACATTTCCATATTAATTAGGTTGCAAAAGAAATCACAAACTAAAAAATAGAATGACAATAAAAAAGTAGACCTCAACTTGCATTCATACATCTTAAGTTATTTCTCTGGAGGTGATTAGTGTTTTTCGTCATGAATCCTTCAGAGTTATTTTAGATTATTGTATTGTTGAGAACATTTAGGTCATTCACAGTTGATCATGATAAAATGTTGCTGTTATTAGGTACAGTGTTTTCTTTGTTCTGCGTTTTTAACCTGGCACAAGTTCATGTAAGTCTTTCCAGGCTTTTTTTTTTAATTCTTACCTTATGTCTTAGAATTAGTAATCAGTGCCCACCTATTTTCAATTAATATTTCTCCAGTTGTTCCTGGATCTGATTTTATTTGTGTGAGAAGTGTTTTATAATTGTGTTCATATGGTTCCTGAGTTTGACTTGCAGATAGACTCCCAAGTATTTTATATTGTTCATAGTTTTTTTTTTTTTTTAAACCCTTACCTTCCATCTTGGAGTCAATTGACTCCAAGGCAGAAGAGTGGTAAGGGCTAGGCAATGGGGGTCAAGTGACTTGCCCAGGGTCACACAACTGGGAAGTGTCTGAGGTCAGATTTGAACCTAGGACCTCCCGTCTCTAGGCCTAGCTCTCAACACACTGAGCTACCCAGCTTCCCCCGTTCATAGTTATTTTAAATGGAATTTTCTTTCTCTTTTCCTGATGGACTTTGTTGGTAATAAATAGAAATGCTGATGATTTTTATGGATTTATTTTAAATCCTACAAGTTTGCTAAAGTTATTAATTATTTAAGCTTGTTGATAGTGGATTCTCTAGTATGCTCCAAGTATAACATCATATAATCACAGTGATAGTTTTGTTTCCTCATTGCTTATTCTGATTCCTCCAATTTCTTTAGTTTCCTTTATCCTATAGCTAACATTTCTAGCACAATGTTGAATAATAGTGGTGATAATGGGTATCCTTGTTTCACTCCTGATCTTATCAGGCAGGTTTCTAGCTTATTCCCACTACACATAATGCTTGCTGATGGTTTTAGATACCAATTATAATCTAAGGAAAGTTTCATTAACTCCTATGGTTTCTAATGTTGTTTTTGTTTTTTAATAAAAATTTGTTGTAGTTTGTCCAAGACTTTTTTCTGCATTTACTGAGATAATCCCAAGATTTTTGTTGGCTTTATTATTGATATACTCAATTATGCTGATAGTTTTTCTCATATTGAACCAGTTAGGCCTTCCTGATATAATTTCTACCTGGTCATAGTGTATGATCTTTGTGATAATAGTGCTGTAATCTTCTTGCTTGTATTTTATTCAAAATGTTTGATTCAAAATTCCTTTGGAAAATTGGTAAATAGTTTTCTTTCTTTGTTTTTGCTCTTCCTGGATTTTAGCTATCAGCACCATGTATATGTTGTAAAATGAATTTGGTAGAACCCATTTGCCTATTTTATATTTTCTCTAAATGTTTGGTAGAATTCACTTGTGAATTTTTCAAGTCCTGGAGATTTTTTCTTAGGGAACTCATTGATGGCTTGTTTAATTTCTTTTTCTAAGGGCTATTTAAGTATTCTATGTCCTCTTCTTTTATTCTGGACAATTTATATTTTTGTAAGTAATCATCAGTTTCGCTTAGATTGTCAGATTTATTGGCATCAAATTGGACAAAATAGCTCTTAATAATTGCTTTTTCATCTTCATTGGTGGTGAACTCACCTTTATCATTTTTGATTCTCCTAATTTGATTTTCTGCTTAAAAAAACAAATTAAGCAATGGTTTATCAATTTTATTTTTTTCATAAAACCAGATCCTATTTTTATTAGTTCTATGATTTCCTTACTTTCAGTTTTATTGATCTTTCCTTTCATGTATCGTGCCTACATTATATGAATATTATGTTATGTTTCTATATCTTTATATTTTACTCATTTTTAGAGGAATGAAAATACATTTTCAAAATTAATGGTAATATTTTTCAGTGATTTAAATTTATCAAGTGCTATCTGTGATGGTTATCATCATTTGTATTTCCAGGCTTCATATAGGTAATTTATAACTTTCAAAACTCTAGGAAATTTAGTTAATTACTGTTGCAGAGCAGTATCTATTTACCCTAGTGGCCTGAAAATTAATATGTACTTTCAGAGGTACCTAATTTATCTTCCCTTGGGAATAAGTCATTTTCTGTCACAATTTAATTGGATTAGAATACAGTCAATATAAGATTATTCTGGGACTAGTTACCTGTTTTGTTTATTGTTTTAGTCCTTTTGCTTCTTTTTTCTGCCTTTTATTGACCATATCATTATTACATTTTTTACCAAAGGGATGAAAGGTAGGGAAAGAAAAATAGCTAACCTCGATTAGATTTTTCAATTACATTATTTAAACTTACTACTTTAAACTTGTGGAAAGAGGATTATTATGCATTGTTATGTTCTTTCATAGAAAACACACCAGAGGATAATAATAGTACCTATTTCTCAGGGTTGTTGTGAAGAAAATGAGATATTTGTTAAGTGCTTAGCACAGTGCCTGGCATGTAAGACACATAATGCTTATTTATTCCTTTTCCCCTTCTCTGTTTTGGAGTGGGAAGAGATCTCAGTCAGAGAGAACAGTTAGGAGGGTATTGGAATAGTCTTATCTAAGAGGTGATAAGGGCCTGAAACAAGGTAATATCTGTGTGAATAAAAAGAAGAGGTTAGACGCAGCAAATGTTTTAAAGATAGAAATGGCAACATTTGACATTGGATTTGGACATATGGGATAAAGAAGATAATAGTATTTCATTTATAAATCTGATAGACAAGAAGAATGGAATGGTCTTCCTTTGACAGAAAGGGAAATTTTGGTAGAATGATAGGTTGGGGGTAGATGACAAAATGAGTTTTGTTTTGAGTATATCTGAGTTAGAGATGGCCTCTAGGACATCCAGTTTAATATGTCTAATAGGCAATTGATGATGTGTTTTGGAGCTTAAAGAAACTGGTACTGAATTGATAGAAATTTGAGTCATATACCAAAGAGATAGTAATTAAGTCTATAAGAGCAAAGGAAGTAACCAAGAGAGAATACATAGAAAGAAGAGAGCTCATGACAGAGCCTTGGGGTACACTTATAGTTAGAAGTGAATGTTGTAGGAGTAGCTCTTAACAACAGCACCTTCTTAGTTGTGTTCCGTTTTGGGATGAAATAAGGTACTTACAGGTCATTGAACATTTAATATAGAAGGTTTATTTTGCTCTAATCCTGCAACAATATGTATCAAGGACACAGTGGCACAACTTCTGGATATGGACCCCCTTATTACCATTTGGAAATGCATCTGGCAGTAAGTCATCAGGATATGGCACAGCTAGGTGGCACAGTGGATAGAGGCCTGGGCCAGGGGTTAGGAAGACCTGAAAAAAGCCTCAAATACTTAGTAGCTGTGTGATCCTAGGCAAGTCACTTAACCTTTATTTGCCTCAGTTTCCTCAACTATAAAATGGGGGTAATAACAACATATCTCATATGGTTATTGTGAGGATCAAATGAATAATATTTTTATAAAAGTACTTAGCCCAGTGCCTGCCACATATTAGATGCTATATAAATGTTTATTCGCTCCCTGCCTTTGGCTGTCTTAGTGGTAGGAATGATGACCCAACAATCCAGACTGAGAACATAGTATTAGGGGTTAAACTTCTGGTTGGACTCAATATATTTTTAATTGGTTGCCAGGGATTTAAATTCTAAATCCCAATGAAATACTCAAGTCAGAATGGAAATTTATGGTGGTTTATTTACAATAGAGTGAAGATATTAAGGAAGAAAGAAAGAGAGAAAAAGGAGATAGATACCAGGCAGGAGTTCAGAGGCCCCAGCCAAGGTGTGTGTGGGGTGGGGAGGGGGGCAGAGGATTAAATCTAGCATTGTTTTCAGCCACTAGGTCTCCTCCAAGATGAAGGGCCTCCTCAGAGGCTGGTGCCTCAAGAAAATCCAAGGAAAGGGGAATAAGCTTTGCACTCACCACGTGACAGTCTAAGGGAAGCAGTCTGAGGTCTCACACTTGAGCTCCTCCACAGTCAAGTTCCACCGCCAAGTCCTTCTCACAGGAAGAGATGCAAAATATAAAGACAGTCCTTTACATCACTTCCTGTGTCTTACATGTACCAATGGTGGATTAAACTTGGCTTTGGACAGCCCAGGGCATCAGTCAGTTGATTTGTCACTTGCTAGCACAGGTGGGTCATGGACCTTCCTCACCCCACACTTAATCCTTAAGTGGGGATGTATACATTCCTGGTTGCTAAAATTCTAAAGACTTAGCCGGGTGGAGTAAATCTAAAATTCACAAAAGAGAGAGAAACTTTAGGAGGAGGGGGACTAGTCAATAGTATCAGAGACTCCAGAAGGGTCAAGGTTAAAGACTGAGTGATCAGGCATATTAATAAGTGATTTGAGTCACCAGTAGATTGGGAAAAGAGTGGATTCCTGATTATAAAAGAGTGCCCCAAAAGTGGGCCTATCCCATGTTGATGTCCTGGGTACTTATGCTACCAAAAATACATATGTGATCAATTTGATAATCTTAGTGTAACATAAACATTCCTATGTAAAAGTGAAAATGGTCTCTTGATTAAATTTAATTACTAAAAATTATTAAGCATCTACCATGTGCCTTGGCACTAGATAGTAGGTGGTAGGCATAAAATATGAGGGAAAAACAAACCAGTCTTGACCCTTAAGGGGTTTATAGTCTAATAGGGTCACAGTAACTAGTTTAATGGTTTTATGCTATTAGTTCTTTAAGTTTAAACCTTAAAAATGCATAAAACTCATGGGACACCTGTATACATATATACAGAATAGATACAAAGAAAACAAATAGGAAGAAACAACAAATATTTTAACTCCAAGTTATTTTAGGAGGATAGGTACTAGCAGTTGTGGCATCAGGAAGATTCTCTATAGAAAGTGGCCCACGAGCTATGTCTTATAGAAAGAGAGATTTTCATTGTGGTGGATATGAGGAGTGAATAGCAGTGCACATACTCAGGGATGACCAATGCAAAGAGCCAGAGAAGGAAGGATGGAGTGTTAACTGTGAGGAACACAGAGAAGGTGAATTTAATTGAATCACAGAATACTGGAAGGGAAATAATGCACGATGAGCTTGGAAAGAGAGGTTGGAGCCAAGTTATGAAGAGCTTGACTAAAGTAGAAGAGTTTATAGTTTATTGTAGAGACTATAGGAAGTGGGGAAGTATCCGTGGTTAGATCTGTACTAAAGAGAAACTATTTTAGCAGCAATGTGAAGGATGGACTGGATTGAGGGGAGACTGGAGTTAGAGAGAACAATTAGGAGGCCATTGCAGTAGCCTAGTTAAGAGGTAATTTGAACCTAAACTAAGGTGGTGTATCTGTGTGAGTAGCAATAGGGGTAAGAGTTGGAAGATGTGGCAATTGATTGGGTACATGTGGTGAGGTAGAGTGAGCAGTTGATGATTACACTGTTATGAACCAGGGAGAATGGAGAATAATAGTGCCTTTGACAAATAATGTCATGTCTGGAAGCTGGTGTGTTTGGGAGGAAAGAATGAATAGTGTTTTGGACAAAGTGAGTTTGAAATGCTCCAGGACATCCAATTTGAAATATTTGTTTTGCAGGACCCAAGCTTATAAGAAAGACTGGAAGTTACCAGTCTAGAAATGATAGTTAAGCCATAAGAGCAGTTGAGGTTACTGAAGAAGTTCTGGCTCTTTAGAGGAATGTCAGTTTTTGATTAATGAAGTGGGACACTTGTAGATAATATTCTTACTGAGGTCCAGGGTGTGACTATCTTCATGAGTAACTGAAGTGGAGAACAGGAATAAGTGATAGGGTTTAAGGAGATAGAAAAATCAAGAGGTGAGAGAATTTGAGGGATCACCAATATGAGCCAGATGCTAAAGTCCTTGATTCAACATACATTTATTATTTACTTGTTTTATGCTTTGACATTGGGGAATCCAAATATTTGGAGTCATTAAACATGGGGAAAACATGCGTACTCTTTTATATTAGAGTAAATAGAAAGTATTTTTAGGGGAGAGATCACTGAAGAATTAGGGATTCAAAAAGCTTCTTGTTGGAAGTGACAAAATGTGCTTTTAAAAAATTGTGGAGTCACTTTGTTTTTGAGGCAAAGGTTAGGAGGTAGAGCATTCCAGGCAAAAGGGAAAGCATATACAAAGGGATGCATGCTATATAGATGGAATATCATGTATAGGGAACAGCAAGTTGGCCAGTTGGGTAAAACATGGTTCATAAGGGATAACAGAGTCTATCAGGACAGTCTGGAAAGAGATTTTGAACTGCTTTAAATGCCAGGCAGAGGAGTTTGTATTTTATCCAACATTTTGAAAAGGGAAGTGGCAGGATTCGTGTTTTAAGAATGATGAAAGATAATCCGGCATCTGTATACGGAAGATGGATGGATATTGAAGAGGGGTAAGCATGGAGGCAAGGAGAGTCGTGATCCTTGTTGGAGGTGATGAGAGCCCTGACATAGGGAAGTAGCCTTGTAAATAGAGCTAGTGGACAGGCACTAAAGATGCTGTTAAATTCTATAGGACTTTATATGAAAGGTGTGAACAGAAGGAAGGGTTGAGTGTGACTTAGAGGTTGTGACTCTAGAAGGATAGTAGTACCTTTAACAAATAGGAAATTCATAAAAATAAGTACAATTTTTTGGGGGGAAAAGAATGAATTCTGTTTTAGTCAGCATAGTTAGGGTACTTAATATTTGGTCACAATTATGGCTTATTATTTGTGTTTTTTTTCTCCCAGTTTAGGTTTGATTTCCGATTCTTTTCACATGTTCTTCGATAGCACTGCTATCTTGGCTGGACTGGCAGCTTCTGTTATTTCAAAATGGAGAGATAATGATGCTTTTTCCTATGGGTAAGAGATACTTCTTTCACAAACTCTTAGTAGTACATTAGGTGAGAATATAAACATGTAGAGAACATTAACTTCCATTTAAAGTAGTAAAAAAAATGTTTTAATGTAATGAAGTTATTTATGACAATGGTGAAATAGATAATCTATATTTGTAGTCAGGATTTGAATCTTGCCTCAGACATTAACTTTCTATGTGACCTCATTTACTCTCTCAAACCTCTGTTTCTCTATCACATTTAGTAAAATGTGGATTAAAATACTTGTACAACAGTAGAGCAACTTTTCGAAATTTCAACCCCATAAAGAAAAGTGAGTTTTTGTTTTCTTGTTTGTAGTAATAATATGTTTAGAGTCATTGTATTATGGAGAGATAGAGACTTAAGTTCCTTATTTATCCATTCTTATACATTTTGTGACCATGATTATCTGCAAGCTATGGTAACTTCTTTTTTTTTTAAAGATGAACTTGATTATCTTGCTTTGTCCAAGGCACTGTGTTGCAAAGTGATCTGGGCTCCATCCTGAATTGTATTCTTTGAAACAAATAAGAACTCACATTTATGAAATACATTAAGAGTTTACAAAATTCTTTTCCAACTATCCTGTGATTCATTCTTTATAATTCATTCATTTATTCTACAAACATTCTTTTACATTATTGTGGATACTGGAGTTAAACTGTGTTTCTATTAGTATGTTGGCATATATTATGATTATAGTTCAAAGACTATCCTTATATTAAATTTTGCAAATACAAAGGATGAAATAAATAGTAAATT
The DNA here is from genome assembly GCF_027887165.1 of Monodelphis domestica. Lineage (NCBI taxonomy): Eukaryota > Metazoa > Chordata > Mammalia > Didelphimorphia > Didelphidae > Monodelphis > Monodelphis domestica. Next base: position 467,781,144 of record NC_077228.1, read on the forward strand.
GTTCATATTGTGACCAGCACACAAGCCCCTCTGCACCGAATTTGAAGAACTATAAAACTTAAATATCCAAAATACTTTGTATAATACTATAGTGTAATTGATATAATAATTTTGTCTCAGACAATGAAAAATCACAAAATGCCTTCTGAATCATTAATAATGATTAAATTTTGTTCAGTATAATTTTAATGCTATACATTTATCCTATTTGAAAATCAATGACCTATGTATTATATGTTTGGTGATTTTTAGTTAAGCAGAATACATATTTAATCAAGAAACCTAGTCTCCAGTTTTCCTGTATAAATGGAATTTATGATATCCTCAGTTATAATATTTTTGGAAAACAACTATAAAACTTTTCAACATTTTCATTTGCGAACTAAATTGTTAGTTCTTCAAATTTTTATCCTGGAGTATTTTTTTTTTCTGTGTAAAACACAAGTTTGTGGAAATATAACAGATTTCCCTTTGAATTCATGGTCAATGCATGGTGAGTAGGGCAGGTTTTAATTGTTGATGTTGGATTTATGTTCCAACTTCAGTTGTGTAGGTTGCCTTAATGTGATGATCCCAGTTGTATTTGGGGTGTGAAATGAAATTGGTATAAAGAGAGTAACTATAATGTCTGGAACAGATAATGGGTTAATATGAACCAGTAATAAACAGTTTTATTTAACATCATCTGCTGGTTTGTCTCTGGATGGGTTAATTCTTTAATCATTCCCAGCTTTATTTCTCTTCTCTCTAAAAAAAGGGAATAAAAAGAGTACTTTCTGGTACAGCATTCAAGGACTACTCATATTAGCCAATGTAGCTGTTACTGGCCATAGGAACATTTTAAGATTTTGGCACTTCTGACAACTGAGCTGGATGCCTGATCCCAGGGTCAACCATTTAAATCTTTCGAAAAATTTCACAGTGCTTGAAAGTAGGGAAATTCTGTAAAGAATAGCAGACTGGAACTATAACAGAAGTAGTGAGGAGATTCAATATTCACTTATTTAAGAGTTATCCTTTTTGCACCATTATGTTTGAATTTACCAGGTTGCAATAAAATGTGTATATGATAAGCAGCAGAATCACAGAATCTTAAAAATTAAGAGAGTGATTCAGAGACTACCTAGTCTGACCTTGATCAACATAAGAATTTCCTCTACAATAGTCCTGGCAAAAAAATCTTCCAGCCTTTCCTTGAGGACTTCTAGTGAGGGATGAAGAGGCAGCTCATTTCAGTACAGAGTAGATCTAAGTTTTTCTTTATATCATGCCTAAATTTACCTTTTTTCCAAATTTCTTAATACTGTTGCTTTTGTGCTTTGGAGCTAAATAGGACAAACCTTATCCGTCTTTTACATGATAGCCTTTCAAGTATTTTGAGGACAGCTACCATGACTCTCCTAACAGGTCTTTTAAAACACTCAGTTCTTTCAACTAAGACTAATAAGGCATATACTTGAGGCTCTTCATCATCTTTATTTTTTTCTGGATACTCTGGAGGATCTGATTAATACCTTTCTGAAAATATGGAACCCAGAACTGAATCTGGTACTCCTAAGGTGGTTTGACCAGGCAGAATACAGAGGCACTCACATCTTATTTTTGCCTTTCTTAATGAAGCCAAAGATTGTGGTAGCTTGTTTTAGGCAACTATTTCACACTATTAACACCTATTGAGCTTTAAGTTTAGTTAAGTCCTCAACTCTTTTTCAGTCTTACTGCTGTTTTGCCATTTATCCTCCTCTATTGCATAACTTAGGAAATGGGTTTTTTTAACCCAGGCTTTAAGACTTTATATTTATTCCTAATAAATTTAATGTTTTTAGATTGTATAAAGCATTCTAGTTTATCCAGATTTTTTTTGATCTTGAATCTGTTGTCTAACACATTAGCTGTCCCTCTCAGCTTTGTGTGATCAACAAAATGAGAAATTTAACTATCAGTCATTCCGAGTGTAATTGTGGTATATTTATACTTGTACACTTAAATGTGTTTTTATAGTATTATTGGAAAGCTTGAAAACCACTAAGGATCTTCTGAAAGAAAAAATATTAATAAATTCATAGATTATGCTTTTTTGATTTCTTACAAGTAAAAGTTTTAGTAACTATAATTCCATATTATTTTTCACAAATTTTGTAATTTATTCATACCAGTGATCCTGGGGTATGCAAATATACCCTTACATACTAGCCAGCAAAGCAAATCTAATTACACAGGCAACTAGCTAGGGGAACAGAAAACTATATTTATATAGTCCCTAGGTTTTCTTCACTTGATATCCAGTGAATACCCAGAATAATTTTTGGCTTAGATTCCTTTGTTTTGTATTTCCTTTGTATTTCCTCTGAATTTCTTTAGTGATTATATTTAAAATGTAAAACTTATAAATGATACTGAACAGTATTATCTCATGTGATTATAGAGGGATATGTTATTTCTTTGTGCAGACCCAAGGGATATGTTGGAATGCATATCACATTAGGACAAGACCAAGTATAATTAAAGTGATCTAAAGTTAAAATATGCATTAGTTGTAGCATTTTACTTTTTATTTTAGTAATCAAAAAGTCCTTTAAGTTAGCAATTTTTGATGTTCTCTAATACATTTCTTCAGAATGATAACCTAGACTGATTAACATTAGTTAGTGCCAACATCCTTTGAAAAATGTCTGAAAGCTAAATTAAATTTGTGTCTAATGACTTAACCATTCAAAATAAGCATAAAAGGAAAAATAAAAAGTTTCACTCCCTCTAATACTTTATTCTGATAAGATTCTGAAAGTTTAAGAAATTCAGTGAGAAATTATTATTGTCTTACAAATAGTTTCAGTTAGAAGTTAGAATTTTTTTTTTAAATGGAAGTTTGAAAAAAATCTTTGTTTAGCTCTTTGGCAGTATATATAGAAATATAAATATCAGTTTGCTTCTGTAATCCTTGAAGGTGAATCAGTTCTTTTCCTTTAACTGAAGGATACACATTTCTATAAATTAATTGTAAAAAGGCAGAAATTGTAAGCATTTTTTTTTAATGAGTAGAGAAGGTATCATTTTCTAAAATACTTCCCCCATGCCTTTTTCCCATCCTTGCTTTTGTCCATATGACCCATTGTTTGGCTCTTTATTTCCCTCCTCTAATTTATTATCCTGAAACAATTTTAGGTGTGCATGTTGGTCTAAGGGTTTGGGGGAGAATAGAGGGAAAAGAAATAGAAGTACTTTCAAGATTTTATATTCTTGGGTTCAAAGATTGTTGCAGATGGTGACTATAGCCATGAAATTAAAAGATACTTACTTCTTGGAAGGAAAGCTATGGCAAATCTGGACAATATGCTACTAAAAAGCAGAGACATCCCTTGCTGACAAAGGTCTGTATAGTCAAAACTATATATATACGTATATATATATTTCAGTAGTAATATGTGTCTGTGAGAGTTGGACAATAAGGAAAGCTGAGTGTTGCAAAATCAGTGCTTTCAAATTGTGCTGCTGGAGAAGACTTGAGAGTCCCTTGGATAGCAAGGAGATCAAATCAGTTAATACTTACTTAAAGAAATTAATTCTTTATTGGAAAGTCAAATAACTGAACCTGAAGCTTAAATTCTTTGGCCACCTAAGGAGACACTAGGACTTAGTGGAAAAGACCCTCATGTTGGGAAAGATTGAAGGCAAAGGAGAAGGGGAAGGCAGAGAATGAGATGGATAGATAGTGCCATGGAAACTAGAAACATGAACTTGGACAGATTTCAAGAAATAGGGTAGGATAGAAGGACCTAGTGTCCTTGGGCTTGTGAAGAGTAGGCTACACTGAACAATGACTAAGGGTTTACCAAACTGATTTTCTCAAATAAATACTTTCCATTTGTTCCTTAGCAATCCATGTTGGTATAGCATTTAACTATTAATTACATCTCTTTAATCAGAATTACTGTCACTCCCAATGCCTTAAGCTCTTTCCCATGTCTTTATTTACACTACATGTATTTATGCATTCCTGGAAGTATACAACTATGCGGTAGAGATTAAAACCTTTGAAAAAATGTGGATTTATTATATGCTTCTGCAGTTAATAATTCAATTGTTTGGTCATTCCCCAGGTATGTTAGAGCGGAAGTTCTGGCTGGTTTTGTAAATGGCCTATTTTTGATCTTCACTGCCTTTTTTATTTTCTCTGAAGGTGTTGAGGTACAGTATATTAGAATCAGTAAATCTTTTTTTCCCCTAAGTATGACTTCATCTTAGGCATATTGTATTAGAGCTGTTTTTCATTTCAGTGATATATAGTAAGCATTGAAGGGTTCTCTCTGGTACTGATATAGTAAATGCAATAGAAAATCTGTCAGCAAGAGAAGAAAGACACTGAGGAATTTATAATCTATATACTCTAGTGAGATAGGGCTATATTTGAAACAACTTGAAAACAAAAAAATGCATGATAATGCAATATGAACTATATACAAAAGGAAATATTTCATCTACAAAGAAGAAACAGTTCTGAGCTGGGTTGTAAAGGACATAATAGACACAGAAAAAAAATGTATCAGCAAATCAAAAAAGGAGCAAATGTTGAGCCAGGTGCAGGATTCATAGAAATAATTTTATTGAGATATTATTATCATTTTTAGTTATAATGATAAAAGTTCATCACCAGATTGTTCAAGAAATTCTTGAAGATTACCTACATACTTAAAGAAGAGTTTAATTTAATGGAGTGGAATGTTACCCACATAAAATCTCATGTCTTTATAATATTGAAGTAATATGATTATTATATTTTATGATTTGTGATCTTAGCATTTCATGGTGCAATAGAAAACAGCACAGAATTTGCAATCAGGGGAATTGGGCTAAAATTCAGCCTTTAACATTTCCTTCCTTGGCCACTTAACTACCTGTGTCTTGAGCAAGTCTTTTAACCTCTCTGGGCCTCAGTTTTCTTACTGTAAAATGACGAGATTGGACTAGATGACCTCCAACGTCCCATCCAGCTTTAAATAAATGATCTCTGATTTACTACCCTATTTGACCAGTAATGACTTACAACCTAATTCAATTCACCAAGCCCACTGTGCCCACTGTGTGAAGACAATTAAGGCATTTGGCTCATTCTTTTGAAGAGCCACTAAATGCTATTATTTTAACCTTAATAATTTTTTGCTTTGTCTTTTAATTTTTATCATTTGCTCTAATCAGATTTTGATTTTAATGTTGTCTCTTATGTGTTATGTGTTTTCTAGAGAGCATTAGCACCTCCAGATGTTCATCACGAGAGACTACTACTTGTTTCTGTGCTTGGGTTTGTTGTAAACCTAATAGGAATATTTGCTTTCCAACATGGAGGTCATGGACATTCACATGGCTCTGGTATGATGGTTAGAGCCTTTTTTTCCTTTTTTCTTCATTTCAGGCTGCTTATTAAAAATGAATTAATTTTGATGATTTATGTAATGCTTTTTGTACAAAGCTAAATGTTGCTAAAGACAAACTATTAGACATAGTTAACTATTAGAAATAAGACCTCGAGGTCAACTAGTCCAACCCATATCTAAATAGGAATCCTCTTACATATTCCCTCATTTTGTCTCCAGTGATAGGAAATTCAACTATCTTAGGGGACAGTCCATTCCATAATTGGATAATATGTAATTGAAAATCTGTTACCCTAAAAAAGAACTACATTTCTCTGGAACCCACTGACTTCCTGTTGTTAAGTACTTCTAGTAGACAGAGGATATTAGTAAGTGGGTGGTCCTCTTAGGCGTCTTTTGGCTTGGTGACAGCGAGCATGGTGGTGGTAAGCATGGGGCTGATTAGCCATGGGCACGTAGTTTTTATTTTGTATCCCTTTTATTTCTTTATTTCTAATAATCATTAATAAATCTCCTAAAATAGAATATTTTATTATTGAGTTCTAATTTAATTTTTTACATTCATGGCAACCACGAAGGGATGAGAAAACTCAATTTTTTAAGATAGCCTAGATAAATTTTTTAAGCCATGTTTCTCCCACCATGGCTTTTCACCCCCTACCCCCTTGCAAACTCCTAGAGAACTCTTAACTCTCTTCAGAACTGCTGCCCTACTTCTGTTGTTTTTTATTCCCTACTTTTTGCCTGGTCACCCTCTCTACTGGCAAGGCTGTTTTTAGGTTGTTTTATTTTTACAATTATTACTTGTTGGAAAGATTTTCCTTACTGAACCACTTGTTTGAAGTTTAATTTATTCAGCTAAGATGTTGCATTTTTATAGCCATAATTAGGTTTGTAGCTTTTTAATTTTTTATTGAAAGTTACATTTATTCTATTATTAAATGTTGGAAGAGATTTGAGCAGTTTTATTACAGAAGAGATCAGCTGAAATATAAGGCTGAGTGGAATATTACTTCAGGATCCAATTGCGATAGTATAGTGGAGTAACTAGAACAATGAGCAAACATGATTAAGATCTCTCTGAAATGTAAAAAAAAAAAAGATATTAGATTAGCCAGTGTTGATGTATAATATAGTTCTGAGAAATTCCTTTAAATTTACAGCATAAACTACCAAGCCCTTTACCTCAGTTTCCCCTTTGGTAAAAAGAGGAAGTTTTCTGTTCTTTGAATGTGGAAATATTCATGTTGGTTAATTCTTATCAAGTTTGTAGTAACAAAAGAGAAAATTTTAAAAAGGAGAGAAAGAAGGTTGGATTAGCTCATTTGTAAGTTTCTAGTTTTAAATCCTATGCTTCTATCCCCTTAATTTAGATTTTTCCCAAGTTGGGTTATTTGTTCAAGTCACTTAAACTCTGAACCTCAGCTTCCTCATATCTAAAATGGGGGTAATAATAACTGTTTTATCTGTCTCATTAGGTTGTTGTGAATGTTGAATATGATAATTTCTATAAAACCCTTTTTCAGTTTTAAAGAACTTTATAAATGGCAGTTATCTATCACTGGAATTGTTAGTGAGAGGAATATTCTTCCCCCAACTCCTATGAACAACATAATAAAAAGGTTATTATCCCTATTTTACAAGTGAAGATTCTGAGGCTCAGAGACTGTCTTGCTCAGAGTAACATAGCTACTGAATGTTAGAGATAGAATTTTAATTCACGTCTTACTGTCTCCAAGTCCAATTTTTATCCACTATGTTACCTCTCACACTAGATCCTTACCCTTTTGGGACTTAGGGGAAGGAAAGATGGATTTGGCAAGTTATGCAGTGAGATCATTTTCTCTATGGGAATTGAGACTAAGATTCGGACAGTTGTATATAGTATACGAACAGGAATGTTTTGCCTTCCTTATTTTATAGCAACAGCAATAATATCTTCTAGCCTAGGCTCTTCTTTCATTGTTCAGCCTGGTAGGGAAGCTGGTTTTAGTTTTTTTTTTTTATTTGTAGCTGTAGAAACTATTATGGGAAGCTATTTATGGTACTAAGAGGTTTTTATACAAATCATTTCAGGAGGAAAATAAAAACCTAGTTATATTTATTTTTGTAAAGCAATATTAGTCTTATTGTTTCCTCCTCTAAAGATCTACTCCTGTGCTTCATAATGTGCAGATAACCTAAGTTCTAAATAGCTATGTGGGTGGAGAAGACCTTGGAATGCAAGCCTAGGATCTAGCTAAGATCAGAAAGGTTCATTGCCAGATTTGTCTTAGAGTAAAGAATTTGGGGTTATTTGGAACTGTAGAATCACAAAGATGGAGGGGATCTTACAGGCCATCTAGTCTAGGCTATAACTGAGAAAGGCTTCTCTCTATATGACACCTAAAAAGAAATCATCTAACTTGGTTTACAATCCTCCAAAGTTGTGACATTCCATCATATACATGGAGTTAGCTTTCATTTTAGTCATTCAAATTTATTGACTTTATGTAGCCTGACCAGGACAGAATAAAGCTGGACTGTCAGTCTCCATATTTCTGGATCCTCTGCCTCTGAATGTTGTAGCCTAAGATCACATTTGATTTATTGATGGGTGTATTACACTGTTTACTCATATTGACCTTTCAGTTCAGTAAAACCCCTAGATAATTTTCGGGCAAACTGCTGTTTAAGTAGATCTCTTGTATTTTTTATGTTGTAAATGGCTTTTTTTGAAGCTAAATATAAAATTTTGCATTATCCATATTCATCTTAGTAGGTTTGGCCCAATGTTCTAACCTTTCAAGACCTTTTTGAATATTGGCTGTCATCTAGCATTATGCTCCCAAGCTTCATGTCATCTTACAAATTAAAAAAAAAAAAACCATCTTCTATGCCTTTTTCTAAGCCATTGATAAAAGTGTTAGACAATAGAGGGACAAGCACTGATTCCATGGACTTCGCCACTGGAGGTCTCTTTCTAAGCTAACATCAAGCTATTGCTGACTACTCTTTGGGTCTAGCTATTCATCTGGTTTTGAATACATCCAATGGGTGGGTGTGTAGCCCACATATTTCCATTCTCCCCTCTGCCATAATAGCTTGAGAGACTTTATCCAAATGCATTGCTAAAATCTAGGTAAACTCATAGCACTTGCTTGATTTATCAGTTTTGTATTCCTGACAAGAAAGGATATAAAGTTTGTCCAGCATCACATTTTCTTAAATGAAGCTGTATGTGCTCTTTTCAATTACTGCTTCCTGTTTTAAATGTCCACTTGCCATTACTTTAGTAATATAATCTAGATTAAAGCCAAGAAAAAAGTTTATCATTGGTCTAAGTTTTAATATTCAATAAATAGTAAATATTTATATGCCAGGCACTGTGGATACAAATAAGAAAAAGATAAATCCTGCCTTCCAGGAGCTTACAATCTAATAAAGGAAGACAGTAAACCAAAGGAAGGTGAAAGGAGGTGGAGGAACCTAAGTGGATAAACAGGCTTATGATAATCTTGAGTAGAAACTAAGTAGAGCAGCTGATGAGAAATTAAATTGTTTTGAAAAGTCTGCATCTTCTCTAAAGGGTTGTGGGAGGAGTGTATTGTTTGATGCTCCAGTCAGGGTAATGAGACACATGAAGTTGCCAAGGAGGATGATCAATATTAAAGCTCAACCAATCTCCATAATGATGAGATTTCAGAGAATGAATTTTTAATGGTGTTGAGATCTGCACTCAGAGAAGGAATACTTATACTAATAAAATTACAGATCTTATTTATTAGAATTTTAGTAAATTTGTTACTTGTTATAAATTAGGCATTTTCAGAAGTATATTACTTTGAGGTACCACTATATTATCCAAAAGTAGTTAATGCATTTCTGAATCTTCTTTACACTAAAATTATAATTTATTTATTTGGCAGGATTTTATACTGTTAGGTGCTTTCTAAATTATAATTCCTTTTAGCCTTGACCTCAAAAAATATTCTTCATATAAATTCATTCCTGATAACAGTAGAAAATGCAAATGGAAAACAATAAGACTTGATTCTAGTTTGAGCTTCACCATTAATTAATGGTGTGACCATGGCCAAGTATTCTGATCCTGTTACCTTTAAAATGAAGAGACTGTTAACTTATTTGTAAGATACCTTTTTGACCTAATTTTTTATTTTATTTTATTCAATATCGTCACAGATAGCATCTTTGGAAAATGGCTAGATGTTATCCATCAGAAAACAATGTAACTGTTATAGCCTAAAACAGAAGTAAAATTAAAACAACTGACATGCTATGTTAAAAATATTCTTCCTAGTTGAAATTCTCTTTAGTGAAACTGAGTCATAGTTCTTTTTCTATAGGGTTTGAATACAGTTGTCCTGGTAAATGTCTTTAGGAAACAGTTGGACTTTTTTTTCTTACATTTTATTTGTATTCCCAAATTTATATTTTATTTTGAGTTTCTGAGTTGCACCATGGTCTTTGGTATAGTAAAGCAATGGACATACAAAATCATTCTTCACCTGTGAATAAATAACTTCTGTGGAAAGAAATTAATGTATTCATATACATGTACAGACATAAGTATATGGATATATATAAGATTAAGTGCTACATAACATTTATTTTTATATATTAAGCTTTATTATAACATATATTAAGATAATTTTGTATCTTGAGATGCTGGATTAGTTCTATTTGAATTTTTTTAAACTTTTACCAAGAGTAAACTTAATATGTTTTTAATATGATCCGTTTATTGTGGTGTTATTGGGTTAAGAATATTGCTAAATATATTCTATACCTAGTTATAATTCATATGTATTTCCAAATACATTCTATAAAGCAGTGTTTTAATTATTAAAACCTCTGGAAATGAAGTTTTAGTGTGATTGAATTTTGGTCAGTCTCTACCAGCGTTTCTTGAGGTTTTTATTAAATTTTTTAGTGATTTATATTACTTTTATTTCTGAATAGATTATCCTATCCTACAACAACTCTCCCCTAAAGAATAAGAAAGAAGGGGAGGGAAGGACAGTTTGACAAAAGCTAAGCAGTCCATCAAAAGAGTCTTATGGCACCCGCAGTGAGCCACACCTATTGTCCTCTACCATTAAAAATAATGGTTTTGTTGTTTTTTAGTTGTCTTAGATTCTTTATGACCCTATTGGGGTTTCTTGGCAAAGATACCAGAGTGGTTTGCTATTTCCTTTTCTGACTTATTTTACAGATGAGGAAACTGAGGCAAACATGGTTAAGTGACTTGTCTTGGGTCACATATCTAGTAAGTATCTGAGGTCAAATTTGAACTCAGGTCTTCCTGATTCCAGGTCCAGCACTTTATCCACTGAAACACCAAGCTGCCCCTTGAAAATAAGACAGGAAAATGGATTTTCTTTTCTTTCAGAATGAATTTTTAATCATTATAATTATATAGTGTTCACTCTTTGTTTTGTTGTTCTTTGCATTCATGTTGTTATAGTCATTGTGTATATTGTTTCTGTAGTTCTATTTGTTTTACTTTGTGTCAGTCCATATGAGCCTTTGTATGTTTCTCTGTATGTACCACAAGTCTTGCTATGAACATTTTGGTGTATTTGGGACTTTTCCTTCTATTCTGGGGAAAGTTGCAAAAATCCTTTTTTTCCAAGGACTGCTAGTAGCAGAGTGAATGGGGCCTTTTATTTTTGTTGCTTCCTAGGCATTAAATTCCTTCTTTTCCCAACATTGATCAGCTATAAAAATACTAATTTTAACCCAGCTTTTGCCTAGAGCATAGTGGATAAAATGATGAACTTAGAATCAGAATAATATGTTTATTAACTGTCTAAGGTACTCAGTAGTTCTCTGACTAAATCATTTAACCTCCCTTCCCTGTGTCTCAGTTTCTTCATCTGTAAAATGAAGGAATGAGACTTGTTAGCCTATAAATGCCTCTGAACTCTAAATCTATGATCCCCAAATTTTTCACAGGCTTAATTTGATCTTTATGGAACATTTGCTGTTATTTTATCTTTTAAAATATTATTAATTTTTTAAAAATCATAATTCCCACTTTTATTTAATTACTTGAAATGATATTGGTCACCTATATTGTTTCTATTCCTGGAAGTAAAATTTTTGCCATCAGAGATATTAACTTGTAGAATTTATATTTTAATCATTTTTATATATTCTGTATTTTTAAATATATTATGTTTTTCCCTTGTAGGGCATGGGCATAGTCATTCCCTCTTTAATGGTGCACTAGATCATGGGCACGGACATGGAGATCATGGCCATGGTCATGGTCATGGAGATCATGGTCATAGTCATGAATTGAAACATGATGCACATAGTCATGATCATGGGCATGGACACTTTGACTGTCATGGTGAGTACATTATGGGAATGTTCAGAGTGAGACCCTTAGGTGCATGTACAAAATGGATCAGTTATCCCAAGTGTGTGGGTGCCAGTCTACAAAGAAATGAAATGTAGCATAAAATGCAAGAAGTGATCTGAGGGGGCAGCTGGGTGGCTCAGTGGATTGAGAGTCAGGCCTAGAGATAAGAAGTCCTTGGTTCAAATCTGGCCTCAGACACTTCCTAGCTGTGTGACCCTGGGAAAGTCACTTAACCCCCATTGCCTAGACCTTCCCACTCTTCTGCCTTGGAACCAATACACAGTATTGACTCTAAGATGGAAGGAAAGGGTTTTAAAAAAAAAAAAAGCTCCAGCTTGGCTGCATGAGTTTATGGCTTGCTGACATGGTCTTCAAGATTTGAAGGTCACTTCTGTAGCACAATAAGGTTCTGGAGTAGAATGTTAAGTTAGGGGATTTTTTTAAATCATTGAAATGAACAGTTACTTTGAGAGTGGTTTCCATGTCTGACAATCATTTATGGCTTTTTGGTAGTGTACTTTATAATTTCTAATTTCCTTTCCTTTTAATATTAAAAATGAACTTTTAATTGATATAGTTTTCTTTTAGATTTTGTTATATAGGGTGTCCCAAAAGTTTTGTACTTGTGCTATTGAAATAAATTTAAGCTAATTAAGCTTAACTGAGATCTAGGTGGCTCAGTAGATAGAGTACTGGGTTTGGAATCAGGAAGACTCATCTTCATGAGTTTAAATTTAGCCTTAGACACTTACTGGTTATGTGACCCTCGTCAAGTCACTTAACCCTGTTTGCCTCAGTTCCTCATCCATATGTGTAAAGGGAATCTTCTCCCAGGATCACGCATGTGGTCCTGCCTGGGTCCCTGTGCTCCTGGAGGTACGCCACTTATGTCACCTAGTCTGGTCACCTAGTTATATCACCTTGTGTGGCCTATGCACTTGATTCAGACATGACTCTGAATTTGACCCTGATATAAAAGGAAGGAATGAAAGAAACAATCCAGGAAGTATTCGTGCTCTGTCTCTGGTGACCCAGCAGAGACCACCCATGTGGTAGTTTAGATTAGACTATTTTACTTTTATCCTTCTGCCTATTTCTGATTTTTTACCTATCCAAGTGATTCTAATAAACTGTAAAAATCTAAGGTCCAGAGTTCTAATTAATTCTTACATGTAAGATGATCTGGAGAAGGAAATGGCAAACCACTTAAGTATTTTTTCCAAAAAAAAATGGGTTCATGAAGGGCCTGATACAACCAAATTGATTGAACAATATATTTTTAATTTTATTAGTTTTGTTGGATTAGCTTCTGTTGGATATACATCATGTTTTTAAAACAAAACAAAACAACAACAAAAAAAAACAAATAAAAATCTCCTTGTTACCTGCAGTAATTCTTGTTTTTTCTCCTAGTGCCTTTTAGTAATACTGTATACTGTAATACTGTATGGATCCCCCATTTAATTTTTTTTGGTCAGGTATTGTTTTAAGCAATTTCAACATTGTTCCAAGATCCTATGACTCACCTTTGGACAGTGAATATGCATAAATGGACTTAGTGGTGGTGTTTACTGGCTATTGAATTTTAGTTTCCATGTTAGTGACCTTGGTCCAGGTTTGTTACTTATTCAAAGGAAAGCTCTATATGATTATCTTTTTTAATCTAGTTTAAAATGTAAATAAAAAAATATTGTTTAGGAAAGGACAGATTTTTGTCTTACACCAAGGAAGAATTAAAGTTTATGGATTGTGATTTTTTTTAAAGGGTAGTTTTAGGAAAAAAAATGCAACCTCTGGAATAGTTCCCCACCAGTCTTGGACTAGCACTTGGGAGACCAGGAATATTTTGGGAGCATCACCTTAAATATCTGAGAGTTCAAGTATTGGAAGTATTTTGAGGAGGAAAAACTAATCTTTTACCTTCCAAGATTGACTGATACTTTCTTACTTGAAGTACCCTCTAAGGGTATGCTTTTGATCACAGAGACTTATGAAGACCATTTTAAAATTTAGTCTAGTCTAATTTTTAGTAATGAAAATGTTAAAATGAATATATTGGTTTTCAAACTTATTATGTACAATTCTTTAGATGCATTAGAATGAAAACTAGTTTGTTTCAATTCTAAATCAGTTTAAATTTTAAAAAAATAAGCATCCCCTGTTAATTTGACAAAAATTCTTTACAGATGGTCCCTCAATTAAAGGAACAACAGGACCAAGCAGACAGATCTTACAAGGTAAGGAGAAATTCGAATTTTTTACATAGTCATTAGTAGTCTGTTGTTTATATTTCAGAGAAGGCTAACAAAATTGTTTGTATTGAAAAAAACTCAAAACTTTCTTGGAAGTAGCTATAAAATGAGGAAGTTAAACTTGTCTATCTCAGAAGACCCTTTAATTTTGAATGTTCTATGCATTTGTTAAGATGCTTAACTTTTATTCAACTGATATGCAGCTTGGATTATTTAGGAGACATGCTTCTGATAGTAACCTCTGGCTTTTCAGTTCAGTATTCAAAAGCATTGTTCTCTTCAAGTGCTCTAAACAACATGGTGATGTGATTAATATCTGCAGTTATGATAACATGCTAAAAAGTCTACCCAGGGGATAATGTAACAATTATGTAACCCTTGCTTGGCAAGTCACTTAGACTCTTTTATCACTTTTTAAAATCTGTAATATGGGTATAATAATTGCACCTACCTCCCAGGATTTTTATGAAAATCAAATAAGATAACATATGTAAAGCACTTTGCAAAATTTAAAGTGCTATATACATGCTAGAAATTAACATTGAAATAATTTTTGATGACAATTATAATATGTAACTATTTTATAAAATAAAATAAAATAGTATTTAGAGTTGAATCTTATACAAATATTTTCAATACTTCAGTAATAAATTAAAAAATTGTATGTAACAATGTCAGACCCCTTCAAAAACATGTTATAAAACTGTTTGATATCATAGAAAGTTAGGATTTAAGGAACTATGCTAACTTCCCATTTAGGGGCATGTAAAAAATATGCAATATCTATTCCACCACCAGACTTTATCCTTTACCATGGTCCCTTACTTCCAACTCTTCACCTTCCTACCTCTTCATTCTCCTGATATGAAATCAACCTCCTTCACTAGTTCTAAGTCTCAATTTTGTTTTATTTTAATCCTTCACTATTATCTCTATCTTTAAAATTCTTGATCTAACCCTTCTCACCTTAAACTACTCCTTTGGATCTGGTTCTTTACATTGAAGTTTGTTTTTAGGAACTGTAACATGTTCTTTGTCCATTGGTGCATCATTATAAAGATATATGCTGTAGAAGAATTTTTGCTGAAATACCTTGTAATGATGCATATTTGTTACTGCCAACTTTACCCTATATTTGATAATAACTTCTTATAGTTTGTCTTTTTAATCTATTACTGGATTGGGTGGAAGGGTTTAGACATCTATTTAACTAATAGATCATAGTCTTTTTAAATCTAGTATTGCAATTGATGTGTTGTTTAGGCACATACTAATTGGTAGATAAGACTAAGATAGCACAAAAGTGTAGAACAGTATTCTGGATTATAGGGTTAGCCAGTTTAGGGCCAAAATTTGTTTTCAGTGATCTTCAAAGGTGACAATTCACATATAGATTAATACAATTTAATTGCATTTTAAAAATATTTAAAACATCTCCAATATACTTGTTGACTTTCTCATTTTTAAGGTAAATTTAATCAAATAAAGTTAGAAATTTTATATAAAAATTGAACTTGATTAAGTGTTTTCCCTTTCTTGAATGGAATTTAGGCTCTATAATTTTGAAATGTTAATGGAAATAGCATTCAAGGCAGTGACTATCATGGTTTATCCAGAAATTTCCCTAGCTAAAAATATCTTTTTTTTCCCTAACAGTGCTTACTAACTAGTTTCAATTCTCAAAATATCCACTAAAGATACATAGTGGTCTAAGAATACAAATCAATTAAAAATTTGTGGTTCAGGGGCCCCTAAACTACTGTCACATATTTTCTGTGGTTCTCTTTTGTGTTATTCAAAATATAATTTTAATCTGATGCAGTGATTCTAACCACATTTGCTTGATATCTTTTAATTCTTTATCACTAAAGCAGATTATGTTACAGAAACTCTAAAATATTTTTCTTTAGATAAGTTTTGAATCTCATATAGCCTTTATCATGTAGGATTTTTCTTTTTAAACTAAGTAGATTAATTCTTTTGAAACAGTAATAAAAATCCAGGTTTAATAAAAATATCTTTATGGAAACCCCAAACACTTAAACATATCATATACAAATAACAAGTTATCCTTTAATAGTTATATTTTACAGTAAAATAAAATCTCTTTTATGTCTAATGTGTTAAAGATCTGATTGCCGTGTTATTTTAAATTTAAGTTAAAAATAAGTTATTGTAATGGAATGTATGATAGAACATAATTCATGGATTTGCTAAAGGTTATGAGGTTGTTTCGTTTATTCAATGGGATATAGAAGGTTTAAACTTTTAAGTTTCTTAAAATAACCCAAACCTTGCTGTATCTTATATAAACACAAAATTTATGTCCATGTTATTGATCTTGACTTTAATGGGTAACTTTATCTGTAAGAAACTCTAATGTAACCTATCTAGGACCCCCATTTTAAGCAAGAGAAATTATATGGTAAGGTATTTGTTGATCATTAAGGTTTGTAAATTAAATCGCCAGCAGAGGGCTCTGTGTACCTATTATTTCTGACATTTCGGCGAGGCTGTATACTTGACTTTTTTTTAGCTTAAAACATTTTTAGCTTAAAAATAAATTATTACATAAATTTTAAAACCATAGATGAATTTGTAGAAGTTTTTTTAATAAAAAGTTTATTGAAATATTTATATTGAAATAAGTCAAAATATTTAGGCTTAAAATACATTAAATAATTAGTTAAATAAATAATACTTAAAATATTCAGGATCAAAATAACTTCAATTCATAGGTAAAATAATTTCCTACTGGTTTGATGAAATAAAAGCAACTTTATTAAATAATGACTTATTTAATTTTTAATAATTTTAGTAATGATTTATTTCATCTACAGTTTTAAAATATTTCTGATACTTATTTAGCCTGTTTTTTAACTAGAACAACTAAAATCTTTAGAATATTTAATTTTGATAAAAACTGATTAGCCTTGATACTTTTTTATTTTTAAAATATTATTTTGATCCTAATTATGCTTTTTTTAGGTGTATTTTTACACATTCTGGCAGACACGCTGGGGAGTATCGGTGTAATTGCATCTGCCATCATGATGCAAAACTTTGGTCTGATGATAGCAGATCCTATCTGTTCAATCCTTATTGCACTACTTATAGTTGTAAGGTAAGCATTTGTTCTATGTTCTCAAATGCTAGTGTGAATTATATAGGATTCAAATAGGATACTTCAATCATAGTTCTATAATTGCTTTACTTTCTTTCAGTCTTTAGCCATTTCTTTTCTTTCCTTAAAAAAAAATAACTCTTACCTTCTTTCTCAGAATCCTTCTGTTTGAAGGCAGACGAACAATAAGGGCCAGCAATGGGGTTAATATTCACCCGGGGTCACAAACCTAGGGGGTTTGAGCTTAGATTTTTACCTAAGAACTTCCATCTCTAGGTCTGGGTGCTCTATATCCACTGAGCCGCTTATCTGCTTCTTTTTTCTTACATTAATTTTATTTCTTATATCAATTCTTTTTATTCTTTTGCCTGACTACTTTGTGCTAGTCTGTTTTTAACACTCCTTTTTGGGGAGGAGAAATACTGTTTAGCTCTTGTTTAATTTTTTTCTCTTAATTTATATTTGTGGTCAAGTCATTTTATTTAATTTAGCAAGATATCTATATATAGTAGACCATTACAAGTGGGAGGTATATATGATACTAGTAAACAAACAATATCTGAAATACATAAATGTCAATCCTCAGATTTAAAACAGAAGTCCTAGATGTGTGTATGTGCATGCATGCAGATGTGCACATATGTGTGTGATGGACCTCTTTGGCAATCTGATGAAACCTAGGGACCCCTTCTTAGAATAATTTTTTCAAAAATACATTAAAAAATACATAGGATTACAAAAGAAACCAAAGATTAGTGAAAATATGTAAATTTTTTCCCAATCAAGTTCATGAACTGCCACAGTTAGAGTCCAAATTAAAAACCTGTTAGTATTAAATATTAAAGGTACATCTATCATTAAAGAAGATGATCCTTAAAACTACTTACTACCTTACACTTTAATTATTTCTCTCTAAGTTTAGCATCTCTCCAGGCTGACTCATAGTTCTAGGTACTTGACTCATGATTTTCTTTTGAAGAATTTATTGCCATGTTTTCTTTTACTTTGTGGGATATTTTAGTATTCTATAATTTTTGTGTTTTTTCCTCATTTAAATGTTAGTCTCATTCATGTCATTGAAATATTTTTTAAAGAGCTAAAGTTTCTTCATACATTTCTTAGAAATGTAGTATTAGACAGAATACAACATGTAAGTACATCATTTTAGATTTTTAAATAGCAGATACTTTGTTTTGCAGTGATTTGACAAGAGAAAGAAAAAACATTATTTGAATTATTAGAACATTGATTGCTTAAAAATCTGAATGAAAATATGTCTTTTCTATTTCTACTTCAAACTTTAAAGAGTTTAGAATAAAATATATTAGCTTTGAAATTGAAGAGTGGAATAACCATATACTATAGTTTGTTCAGCCATTCCCTAATTGATGGACACCCCCTCTATTTCCAATTCTTTGCCACAACAAAAAGAGTTGTTGAAAATATTTTTGTACAATACAAGTAGGTCCTTTTCTCTTATTTGTGATCTCTTTGGAATATGGACCCAGTAGTGGTATTTTGAGTCAAAGGGTATGTATAGTTTTAATAGTCAACTCTTTGAGTAATGCTAAGATCTTTGATTTTACCTACATAATATCTTGAACCTGTCTCCTTTCTCTTCCTCCAGCTACCATTATTCACCCTAATCCAACTTTCCCACTAACAGCCTCTTTTTCTCATCTTTCTTCTATCCCACTTTTAGAGTAATTTTTCCTTATGCACAGGTCTTGTTATATATATTACTATGTTATATCATATTGTTTTGTCATAGCTTCTATCATTCTCCTACTCCCATAACTTCAGTGGCTACCTATTGTGTAACCTCTCAAAAAAAAGTATCATATCTAGCCCAGAATTCAAGATCTTCCATTATCTTACTACCACTTGTGTTTCTGCCTTTGTCTTACCCTATATTCCTTCACATTGTGCTCTAACTTCATTCTTCTATCTCTTATCTCTGTTTTTTTTCTTATATTGCTTCTAGCACATTGGATTGAACTCTTTTCCCATCCCTTATCTCTGTCTTACTGAAATCTTCCTTTTTTTTCCAAGACCAGCTCAAATGCTACCTCTCTGTGAACCTTTTCTGATCCAATAGCTAGGATGGATCCTCTTTAATTCATAATGCTTATGGCACTTGGTTTGGACCTTCCCAAAGAATAAACTTTTAAATTACAGAAAGACTAATTGAGACTTGATCTAATGAAAAGCTTATGTATAAGCTGACTTTGGGGTATTGAACCCTCCCTTTGCTACAAATGAAGACTGGATAACCACTTGATGAAGAGGTTGTAGAAAAAATTCTTATAAATGTTGTTTGAGAAGGCTTCATATGTCCTTTGAAACGCTGAGATTTTGTGACTCATTATAGCTAGTGTTTGTATACATGCTTTCTTTACTCTAATGCATTGTCATTTGTAGCAAATTGTATCATTTAGGGTGAGTGTCATGCTTAATTTATCTTTATACTACTAATGCCAAGCATACCATACATGTAGTGGGTACTTAATAAATGTTGACTTGCTTTTGCCAATTCTTTTATATATACTGAAAACCTGATCTTCCTGTCAAGTTAAATTTCAGTGTTTTGGTAGTTAGGGTTTTTTCTTATTTTGGGGAGTCAGTAATGCCAAGACAGTTAATTGATATGCTGGTTGGGGAAGGAATAATAAAAGCTCTTGTGGTTTTACAGCTATTTTCCTTATAAAGCAGATACCTTTAATACAGGCTTCTGTATTGTTTTTGATACATGCTAATAACAGGGACATCTATGTGTAATGGAAAATAAGAGATAGAGGCAGTATGCGGAAATGAGGCTTGTTACTGATGTGGTATTTCTGAAGCATTTTGGGGAATTAAAAAAAAAATCAGTTTGTGGCATATTGCCAGTTTGCAACATATATAAGGTTTTGTCATAAATCTTTATGAATATAGTAAAAGAAAATTCTTACAACTGATAGGAAATCATTTTACTTTTCTTTGTATATATATATATATATATATTTTTTTTTTAAGGAAAGAAGTATATCCATAACACATTTTGCCAACAGGGTGATTTAAATGGCTTTTTTTGTTTCTGAATTTCTGTTGGGGATAAAGCTCTTAACTTTAGAAAGACATGAAAATGCTGAGGCCAGGAATATTTTGGTAATTGACACTTTTTAATATGAGAATGGAGCAAAGTGAATATGAATAATAGATAGTTACAGCAATTTGAGTTTTTGATTAATGTATAAAAGTAAACATAGTAATTTGACCTCTTGGCCTAGATATTAATGGATTGATTAGCCTAAAGTTAAATAACTTGTATTTGTTATCATTCTAAATATAACACTTTCTCTATCAAAAAGTCCAAACTGTTAAAATTTTGAAAAGTTAGGTAGTATAGTATTTTGTGACTTTTCAGAATGGTTTTGGGTGTGTGCCTAACATAATTTCCTTTGTGGTTTACATTTAAAATATATTTGTAATCTGTGGACATCCTCATTCATTTGGGGGAAGGGTAAGACCCTTCCCAGTAATTCAACCTGTTAATAGACTTAGGGACTAAAATTGTTATTGTCCTCTTTTCTCCTTCTTTTGCCTTTCTTTGTAACCTATTATTCTTAGCACAGTGCTTAACACATAATAAGCACTTAGTAAATGTTTATTGCCTGACTTTGCAGTCTAAATAGAATTGAACATATGGGGAAACTTGTTTCATAGTACTCTTGCTATTTCTTTAGATGGGGAGAAATAAACTCAAACTAAATTGAAGCTTGATTCTAGAATTCTGAACAAGGGCATTTATCTTCAGACTTGAGATAGCAGTGAAACCTTTGCTTAAAAAACAAATAATCCCCTACCTCAACTTTTATAACAATCTGTAACTCTTTTATTCTTTTTAAAATGTCTACCATTCATGGAAATAAATAACAAGTTTAATTTAAAAACACTCTCTGAATTATTGTTTTTCTTTAACCTGCTTATAAATAGAGCATGAAAAGGGGTCTCACTGAGAACTGTGCTTCTTTTCCTTCCCAACTAGACTTTTTTTTTTAACACTTGCTTTCTGTCTTAGAATCTGTATGGAGTGTATGTTGTAAGGCAAAAGAGAGGTAAGGACTAGGCAATAATTGGGGTTAACTTCTAACTATGAAAGTTATTAGTTATCAGAGGACTGACTGTGTAGTCTGCCTAAAATTTCCTTCTCTTACTACATTAGACTCCAGCCTCTAATATCTGGATCCTACCCATTCTGCAAGGATCTGTCAAATGTTTTATCTCTTTAGTAAGTTAGTCAGCAATAATTTATAAAGTGCTCACTATGTGCCAGATGCTGAGCAATGCACTATGAATTCACAAAAAAACATAGTCCCCACCTTCAAGTAGCTGATTTCCTAAAGGGAGAGCCAATATGCAAATAATTATAAACAATAGATAGACATATGCAGGTAAATGTAAGGGGTGGCACAGGTTTTGGGTGGGGACCAGCAAAGACTTCTGGCTAAAGGTGAGATTTAAGCTAAGTCTTAGAAACCCAAGAGATGAAAATGAGGAAGGAAACATTCCAGGTGTGGAGGACAGCCAATGAAAAGTCATGAGGTCAAGAGATGGGGTATGAGGAGAAAAGAATAGTGAGTAGGGCTAGTGTAAAGTATGTGGAAGGGCCTAAATTATAAGGCAATTAGAATGGTAGGAAGGAGCCTGATTGTGAAGAGCTTTAAATGTGAAACCAGAACATTTTATATCTCTCCCTGGAGCCACTGAAGTTAAGGGAGTAAATGGGTGACAGGGTCATCACACCTCTACTTAAGGAAAATCACAATGGCAGCTAATCAATTTGAGCAAGGAGTGACTTGGGCCAGGGTGACCAACCAAAGACGTAGTCCAGACATGAAGAACTAAGGATGGTGGTTATGTGAGTGGAGAGAAGAGGATATATATATGAGAGATTGTGAAGGTAGAAATGACAACAGTTTGGATGTAATTGGAGGAGATATTAAAGTCAGGAGTCAAGGATGATATTGACATTGGGAACCTGGGTTACTGGAAGGATGGTGGTTTCTTTGATAGTAATAGGAAAATCATCCATTGTCCAAGTAGAAATCTCTTCCTTTTCTTATCTATTACTGTTTTAGTTATTGAATTATTTATCGATTACTGTTTAGTATTTCCAAGAATTTAGTTTTTCCAAGAATTTTAGTATAGGCCTAACAGTTGACAGTATACTCACCAAAAAATTCTCGACAGTCAGTTTGTGGTAGAACATGAAGCAGTTTGCTCCCTCTCTATGAATGAACTTTATAAAGGCCTCAGGAACCATAACATAATTTCTCCACTTCCCTTCCCCCTTGTTGCTCAGAAGAGTCCATTTTCAGTCACAAGCCTCACCTTCCTTTTAGCAGAGCAGTAGAGCCAAGGCCAAGATCTTGGTGCATAATATTTCAAGGCTGGTGACTCTTGAATTAACTCTTAATTGTTGATTTGTAGTGTGCAGAACCTTTCTTCTTTTAAGAGTCACTGATGCATAGGGAGGAAAAATAATCAAGTGCTACATAACTTAAGTGTTTGGTTTTATTTTTATGTATTATAAAATAGTCTTATCTGTTTTGTTAAATTTTGTACTGTATTCCATCAAATCCTAATTTTTTAATGTAATCTTTTATATCTAGATTTATATCCATTTGGGCAGCTGGATAGAGCATAATGGATAGAGCCCTGGGCTTGGGATCAGGAAGACTCCTCTTCATGTGTTAAAATCTGGCCTGAGACACTTATAAACTTTTTTATCCTGGGCAAGTCACTTAATCTTGTTTGCCTTAGTTCCTAATCTGTAAAATGAGCTTAACAAAGAAATGGCAAACTACTACAATATCTTTGCCAAGAAAAATTCAAATGAGGTCATGGAGAGTCAACTGAACAACATATCCATTTAGAACTTACTTTATCTATAGTGTAAGATATTGATGTGAGCCTAATTTCTGCCACAATGGCCTTCACTTTTCCCAAAAGTATTCATTAAATAGCTAATTCTTCCCCTAGTAACTAGTGTTTTAGGGTTTATCAAATATTAAGATGCCAGGTTTGTTTGCTTTGACATATTTTTATACCTATTTAATTTATTCCACTGATAGACAGCTCCATTTTTTAAAACCAGAATAGAGAAATTGTTTTGATGATGTCTGCTTTGCATTCAGACTCCATGAGTTCTTTCTCAGAGGGCAGATGACATTTTTCATCATGAATCTCTGGGATTATTTTGGATCACTGAATTGCCAAGAATAATTAGGTCATTCACAGTTGCTCATCAAGAAATAATTCTGTCACCATGTGCAGTGTTCTTCTGGTTCTGCTCACTTCACTTTGCATCAGTTTATGTAAGTCTTTCCAGATTTTTCTGAAATCATCCTGCTTGCTTTGACACAATTAATTATCCTTTCCCCTTGATACTTTCCTCTCTCTGTTTTCAGGATATCACGCTTCTGGTTCTCCTTCCATCTATCAGACTGCTCTCTTTCCTTTACTGAATCCTGTTCCAGATCACACCCTCTAACCATTGGTATCCTAGTGAGCTCTGCCCTGTGTGCTTTCTCTTCTCCCTTTGTACTGCTTCACAGTAAGCATTATGAATTTAATGAATATCTCTTGAAGATGATTCTTTCATCTCTTTATCCTGTCCTAACTTCTCTGCTGATCTCTAACTTCCTTTCAGACATCTCAAACTGGATATCTAGTAGATATCTTAAACTCAACATGTTCAAAACAAGTCTTTATCTTTCCCCTTAAAACCTCCCCTTTCCCTTTCTCCTAATTTCTGTGTTACTTTAGAGGACAACACTATTCTTCCAGTCCCTCAAGCTCTTAGCCTGGGTATCATCCTTGACTCCTCACGATCTTTTACTCTTCATTTCCAATGTGTTGCCATCTCCTGTCGATTTCATCTTTGCAGTGTATCTTCTCTGACAGTGCCCTCCTCTGGTGCTGACCCTCATCACCTCATGCATGGACAATTGCAATAGCCAGCTGGTAGATCTGTCTAACTCAAATCTCTCTCCACTTCAATCTAGCCTCCATTAAACCTCTATAGTTATTTTCCTAAAGTGCAAATCTTTCTAGTTAATATGTTAACTCCTCTGTGCTGTGACCCTCACTGGATCTCTATTGCTTCCAGGATTAAATATAAAATTCTTTAGCTTTCAAAGAGTCCTTCCTAACTTAGCCTCTGCTTACCTTCTAGACTTTTAATGCCTTACTTCCTTCTACACACTCATCAATTCAATGACACTGAATTCCTGGCTGTTCCATGAACAACATAGTCTTATTTTTTAGCTCTGGGCATTATCTCTAGCACTCCATGGTTGAAATGCTCTTCTTCCTCAACTGTATTCACTGGCTTCCTTTTATGTCCCAACTAAAATTCTATATCTTCTACAGGAAACCTTATTTCTTGTGCCTTCTCTATTAATTTTTTCCAATTTATCTTGTTTAGCTGATTTGTACATAGTTATTTGTTGTCTCTTCCATTAAATTGTGGTCTCCTTCAGGGTAGGAACTGTCTTTTGTCTCTTTTTGTATCTCCAAGGCTTAGCACATTGCCTGGAACATAGATGCTTAATAAATGTTTATTGAAGGGGGCAGCTGGGTGGCTCTGTGGATTGAGAGTCAGGCCTAGAGACGGGAGGTCCTACGTTCAGATCTGGTCTCAGACACTTCCCAGCTGTGTGACCCTGGGCAAGTCTCTTAACCCCCACTGCCTAGCCCTTACCACTCTTCTGCCTTGGAGCCAATACACAGTATTGACTCCAAGATGGAAGGTAAGGGTTTAAAAAAAATGTTTATTGACTGACAGACAGTACAAGCATTAGGATATCTTAAAGTTGTGTAAAGTTTTTATTATAAGCCATTTTAAAAACCTTTTTGATGATTACATGAGGACAAATTTCTATAATTAGATATCTTTTGAAAGAAAATTACTTAAAACATTATTTAAATTGCAAGATATTTTTGGAATTCAAATGATCCAAGTCCAAATGTCACCTAATAAATCACAAAATTATGCAGTGATGAAGCCAGGATAATATAAAACATGTAGGCAATGTAAACATCATCCTATTGGAGATAAATAACTGTAGTGACATTCCAGTATGCCATGATGCAAAAGGTTTGTTCTATTAAAATCATATAGGCAATCTGTCACCACCCAATTAAAATATAGATAATGGCTATTTCCAATCCCATATACCTTTAATGGGAGCCTGGCTAATGCCAGGACAGCTGTCTCTGTTTGAATCTTTGCCCAGACCCTTAGCTTTATTGAGAAAACTACTGAAGCTAGAGACTGTATCCTTCCTCCTGAGACTCCCACATCATCTCTCCCTTTAGAAGTCTACCCTAACACTACCATAGAAACTACCCAGGAATCAGTCTTTTCCTCATCCCTATGGCATTAGTCTGGAATTCGAGGCTTGGAAATTAAAGAAGGCACAGGGTTTCTAAAGAGTACTAAGTTCAGAAACCCTCAGTTGTAATAAAGCTCAAAGGTTATCTAGTCCGATATGTACCTGATAAAAGATCTTTATTGCAACATACTGATCAAGTCTCATGAGAGAGTGTTGCCCTATATTGTGGATTAAGTGCCATATTTAGACTGCCTTGGGAACCTAAGAATAATGTTTTAATGGGAAAATGTACCCCAAGTTTACAAATAATTTACACCTGAATTTTTGCAATACAATCTATTGATAAATAACTTCAGGGCTGTAATCTATTGTACTGGTTCAGTCTGAAGCATAGTAAGTTATATACACACATCATTTTTACTGTGTTAAATAGGGAACTTTATAAATATATACCTATATTGATCATATTTATATATGTGTTTATAACATTTTCATTGTATTAAATATGGAACTTCCTATGCCTCAGACTGAGCCAGTTCATACTATGTGCATATACATAATATCAATAGTGTTATTGATGTCAAGCCTGGAGATATAAAGACAATGACAACATAGCTCTTGCTGTCAAGTAACTTATAGTCTAATGGGAAGATATAAGCACAAATAAATAGAAATTAGTTTGAGAGTAGAGTAAGCATTAACATCTGAAGGGTCAGGAAAGCCTTCATGGAGCTGAACCTTGAAGAAAGATAAGATTTTTGTAAAGTAGAACTGGGAGAGTACATTCTTATCTTGGGTGAATAATGAGTTTGAAGAACAATCCATTTTAACTTGAATATAGTATAGATGAGAGGGAATCATATAGAATATGATTAGAATATATAGCTATATTGTGGAAGACCTTAAACATAGGAGTTTGCATTTTATATTATAAATAAAATGGTATTCAACTCTCACCTATGGCTTTAAGAAGCGGTAGTACCCATAACAGCCATATCCCAGGAAACAATCACTATAGATGGGCTAAATCATATTGAGGGTAATGGATGGGCCCAAAACCCATGGGTGAATTAATGGAATATCTACCCCAAGCATGTGATGATTTCCTCCAGTGGAATGGGCAGATGACAATAATTTGTTCCTGTGGCCATGAGGGTGACTAAAGCTATTGCTGTGGAGTACTAAGAGCTTAGATAGACGTCAAAGATGCCAAGTCATCTACTGCATCATGGGCCATTGCCAGTAATTCTGATTTTGATGTCTGGAAGAGAGAGGAGGCTGACAACTTGGGGCAACTGCCTCACTTAAATCCAATTCATGCACAAATTAAGACATTACCTGTAATATCATCGGTCCTCTTTGAAAATGAAGGACAAAGAGCAGTAACAAAATGAGAAATTGCCAGAGTTTGGGATCATGAGAACAAAATGGTCTGCATTCTATGCCTTAGGCTTATTTTGATAGTAATGTGAAAGACTAGAAAAAAGAAATATTGGTTTCATGGGGTACAGTCAGGAGGCTTTTAAAATAGTTCAAAAGAAGTGATGACAATCTGAAATAGGCCAGTGACCTTATGAGTGGAGATAAGATGGGATGTGAGATGTTGGTGTTGTAAAATGGATACAACCTGGTTACTAATTACATTTAGGGAATGAGAAAGATAGCCTTTCCTTAGAGGCACCTAAGCCTGGGATCTGGAATTACTACTGAGTTTTGGAGCTGGAGTTTCCACCTATGGAGAGAAGAATCATTCCTGCTCATGGTGGTAATGTTGGTGGAAGCTATCATCAGGAGTGCTGGAGTATATGTGTTTCAGGCGCTTGTAAAGGATAATTTTAGTGTTGTGACCTAAACTTTATTAATTATTGGCTGCTATGGATATCCCAAATAACAAAAAAAAATTTACCCAAGTCAGTCTGGAAATTTATGGTGATTTAATTAATATAGTGGAAAGAAATTTAAGAAGAAGGGAGAAGAAAAATTTCTCCTGCCTGGCTTGTGCCGGGTGGGGAGATTAGAGGCTCTAGAAGGTAAGGTTTTGGAGAAAAAAGAGGAAGGAATCAGCATTAACTCCAAGAGGGCTCAGCCAAGATCCCTGAACCTGAATTAGCTCAAGGGCAAACTTACCACCAAAACCCAAACAAATAGCTGCCACCATGCCAAGATGTAGGAACGCTTAGCATGCTGCCAGCCAGACACGCCTCTCCGGGAAAAGAGGCCGAAGAGAGGAAGTGACTTGCCCTATATAGATGGTTTTACGTCACTTTCCTGCGACTCATCTGTACCAATGTTAGCTTAGCTTCACTTAGGACAGCCCAGGGGTCTGTCTGCTGTTTCTGCACATCTGTTGAAGGCCATTTTCTCAAATACTTAATCCTTGAGTATGGTGCAGACATTCTTGACCTTATTAAACTAAGCAGGTTAGAGAAATGTAGAGTTCTCAAGACTTGATTCTGTTAAACCAAGTATCTCCATTGTTACTACTCAGGAGATAGCTAAATCAGATCTTCTAAAGTACGGTCTGAGTAGGGTGGAGTAGTTTTAAAATTTATACACTCCAGAGCAGAACTTAGAATTTATCTATAATGTTGTGGATGGTGAGTTTTCTTAGTAAAATTACTACTGTACTTCAATTCTATTAGTACTCTGTTATAAATTAAATAAACTTTTGTGATCTGACCTAGGAACATGAACATAATTGTAAAATTGTTTGTATATGAAGTTCTGAACAATCGATTTCAAAATAGCCGTTAGAAACTTAACTTACACATTAGGATTCACGCTAGCTCTATATTTCTTTTTTTTTTTAATTTTATTTAATTAGTTAATTTAGAACATTTTTCCTTGGTTACAAGAATCATATTTTTCCCTTTCCTCCTCCCACCCCTTCCCATAGCCAACTCACAATTCCACTGGGTATTAAATGTGTCCTTGGTCAAAACCTATTTCCATGTTGTTGATGTTTGCACTAGGGTGATCATTTAGAGTCTACACCCCCAATCATATCCTCATTGACCCAGGTGATCAAGCAGTTGTTTTTCTTCTTTGTTTCTACTCCCACAGGTTTTTCTCTGAATGTGGATAGTGTTCTTTCTTCTAAATCCCTCCCAGTTGTTCTGGATCATTGCATTGCTACAAATGGGGAAGTCTATTACATTCAATTGTACCACAGTGTATCAGCCTCTGTATATAATATTCTCCTGGTTCTGCTCCTCTCACTCTGCATCACTTCCTGGAGGTCATTCCAGTTCACATGGATTCCTTTGAACATAATAGTATTCCATCACTAACAGATACCACAATTTGTTCAGCCATTCCCTAGTTGGAGGGCATCCCCTCGTTTCCCAATTTTTTGCCACCACAAAGAGCACAGCTATGAATATTCTTGTACAAGTCTTTTTCCTTATTATATCCTTGAGACACAAACCCAGTAGTGCTATGCCTGGATCAAAGGGCAGACAGTCTTTTAGTTCCCTTTGTGCATAGTTCCAAATTGCCCTCCAGAATGGTTGGATCAATTCACAACTCCACCAGCAATGCATTAATGTCCCAACTTTGCCACATCATCCCCTTCATTACTTTCCTTTGCTGTCATGTTAGGCAATCTCCTAGGTGTGATGTTGTTTTACAACTCTCTGATTATAAGAGATTTAGAACACTTTTATGTGGTTATTAATAGTTTTGATTTCTTTATCTGAAAATTGCCTATTCGTGTCCCTTGCCCATTTATCAGTTGGGGAATGGCTTGATTTTTTTTTGTACAATTGACTCAGCTCTTTATAAATTTGAGTAATTAGACTTTTGTCAGAGGTTTTAGTTATGAAGATTTTTTCCCAATTTGTTGCTTCCCTTCCAATTTTGGTTGTATTGGTTTTGTTTGTACAAAAACTTCTTAATGTAATCAAAAATTATTTATTTTACATTTTGTATTTTTTTCTAACTCTTGTTTGGTCTTAAAATCTTTCCTTTCCCAAATATCTGACATGTATACTATTCTGTGTTCACCTAGTTTACTTATAGTTTCCTTCTTTATGTTCAAGTCATTCACCTGTTCTGAGTTTATCTTGGTGTAGGGTGTGAGATGTTGATCTAAACCTAATTTCTCCCATACTGTCTTCCAATTTTTCCAGCAGTTTTTATCAAATAGTGGATTTTGGTCCCAAAAGCTGGGAATCTTTGGGCTTATCATAGACTGTCTTGCTGAGGTCACTTACCCCAAATCTATTCCACTGATCCTCTCTTCTGTCTCTTAGACAGTACCAAATTGTTTTGATGCTTTATAATATAGTTTGAGATCTGGTACTGCCAGGCCACCTTCCTTCAAATTTTTTTTTCATGATTTCCCTGGATATCCTTGATCTTTTGTACTTCCAAATGAACTTTGTTATGTTTTTTTCCTAATTCAGTCAAAAAGTTTTTTGGTAGTTCAATGGGTATGTGACTAAATAAATAAATGAGTTTGGGTAGGATTGTCATTTTTATTATGTCAGCTTGTCCTACCCATGAGCAATTAATGTTTTTCCATTTATTTAGATCTAGTTTTAATTGTATGGAGATTGTTTTGTAGTTGTGTTCATATAGATCCTGTTTTTTACTGTCATATAGATTCCTTAGTATTTTATATTGTGTAGGGTGATTTTAAATGGAATTTCTCTTTCTAATTCTTGCTGCTGAGATGTATTGGAAATATATAGAAATACTGATGACTTATGTGGGTTTATTTTGTATCCTGCAACTTTGCTAAAGTTGTTGGTAGCTTGTTCTCATTGCCTTTTTTAATACCTTCAATTTCTTTTCCTTCTCTAATTGCTATTGCTAGTGTTTCTACTACAATGCGAAATAATAGAGGTGATAATGGACATCCTTGTTTCACTCCTGATCTTCTTGGGAAGGCTTCTAGTTTATCCCCATTGCAGATGATGTTGGCTGATGGTTTTAGATAGATACTATTTATTATTTTTAGGAAAGACCCTTCTATTCCTATACTTTCTGGTGTTTTCAATAGGGATGAATGTTGTTGTCAAAAGATTTTTCTGCATCTATTGAGATAATTATGTGATTTTTGTTGGTTTGCTTGTTGATATGGTAAATTATGTGGATGGTTTTCCTAATATTGAACCATCCTTGCATTCCTGGTATAAATCCCACCTGATCATAATGAATAACCCTCCTGATCACTTCCTGCAGTCTTTTTGCTAGTATTCTATTTAAGATTTTTGCCTCTGTGTTCATTAAGGAGATTGGTCTATAGTTTTCTTTCTCTTGTTTTTGACCTGCCTGGCTTTGAAATCAGTGCCATATTTGTGTCATAAAAAAGAATTTGGTAGAACTCTTTCTTTGCTTATTCTGTCAAATAGTTTGTATAATATTGGGATTAGTTGTTTTTCAAATGTTTAATAGAATTTATTTGTGAATCCATCTGGTCTTGGGGATTTTTTCTTAGGGAGTTCTTTGATGACTTGTTAATTCTTTTTCTGATATGGGATTATTTAAGAACTCTATTTCTTCTTTTAATCTAGGCAGTTTATATTTTTGTAAATATTCATCCATATCACCTAGATTGCCATATTTATTGCCATATAATTGGGCATAACAGTTTTTAATGATTGCCTTAATTTCCTCTTCTTTAGAGGTGAGGTTTCCCTTTTCATCTTTGATACTGTTCATTTGGCTTTCTTCTTTCTTTTTAAAATTTGATTGACCAGTACTTTGTCTATTTTATTTGTTTTTTTTCAAAGTACCAACTTCTAGTCTTATTTATTAAATCAATAGTTCTTTGACTTTTGATTTTATTAATTTATTTCTCCTTTAATTTTTTTTAGGATCTCTAATTTAGTTTTCATCTGAGGATTTTTAATTTGTTCACTTTCTAGTTTTTAAATTTGCATGCCCAATTCATTGACCTCTGCCCTCCCTAATTTGAATCACTAATAAAATAATAATAATAATATGAATTCAAGGATATAAATTTCCTCCTAAGTACTGCTTTGGCTGCATCCCATAGATTTTGAAAGGATGTCTCTTCATTTTCTTCAATGAAATTATTAATTATTTCTATGATTTGTTCTTTAACTAACTGAATTTGGAGAATCTTATTATTTAATTTCCAATTAATTTTTTATTTTCCTTTCCATGTACCCTTACTAATTATTATTTTTATTGCATTGTGATCTGAAAAGGTTGCATTTATTATTCCTGCTCTTTTGCATGTGTTTGCAATGTTTTTCTGCCCTATACATGGTCAATCTTTGTGAGTGTACCATGTGCTGCTGAAAAGAAGGTGTATTCCTTTTTGTCCCTATTTATTTTTATCCACAAATCTACTAACTCTAATTTTTCCAAGATTTCATTTGCTTTTCTTACTTCTTTATTATTTATTTTTTGGTTTGATTTATCTAGTTCTGATAGAGGAAGGTTCAGGTCTCCCACTAGTATAGTTTTTGTTTTGTTTAGTTTTGTTTTTTATCTTTTGCATCTTTGAGCTCCACTAGTTTCTCCTTTAGAAATTTGAATGCTCTGCCATTTGGTAACTAGTTCTATTTTTACTTTGGTTTTGTCAGATATCATAATTGTGACTCTTGCCTTCTTTTTCTCAGTTGATGCCCAATAGATTTTGCTCCATCTGTTTACCTTTAACCTATGTGTGTCTACCTTCCTCTTGTGTGTGTTTCTTGTAGACAACATATGGTAGGATTTTGGTTTCTAATCCACTCTGCTATTTGCTTGCATTTTATGGGTGAGTTCATTCCATTCACATTCAGAGTTATGATTACCAGCTGTGTATTTCCCAACATTTTGACTTCCACTCCTAGTCCTGCACTTTCTTCTTTCACTATTTCCTTCTATATCAGTGTTTTGTTTTTAATCAGTCCCCCTTATTCCCACCCTTCTTTTACTGCCCTTTCTACTCCCCTCCCTTCTTATACCCCTCTTATTTTCTTCAAGGTCTTTCAAAATTACCCCCCCCCCTTTGTATTTTGTTTCCATCCCCACTAGTCCGTTTGTTACCCTTCTACATTCTCTGCCCCAATGGATCTGTTTGTTCTTCCCAGTTTGAGTTAATTTCAATGCATATAAGAATTAAGTATTTCTTGTCTCCAACCTCTTTGCCCTTCCAGTATATTGGTATTCAAACCCCCAATTCCACCCTGCATTTCTTTATGACATATAAATTTACCCCATTTTTTCTTTTCCCATTTCACTTAGTATTAACCTCTTTTTTTTTACTTCTAATTTATATATATTCATTCTATACAGTTTGTCACTGTTCCCTCTAAGTATAATTCTTCTAGCTACCCAGGTGATGATAACAATTTTTTTTTTTAAACCCTTACCTTCCGTCTTAGAGTCAATACTGTGTATTGGCTCCAAGGCAGAAGAGTGGTAAGGGCTAGGCAATGGGGGTCAATTGACTTGCCCAGGGTCACAGAGCTAGGAAGTGGCTGAGGTCAGATTTGAACCTAGGACCTCCTGTCTCTAGGCCTGGTTCTCAATCCACTGAGCAATGATAACAATTTTTAAGAGTTACCAATATCATCTTTTCTTGTAGGGATACAAATCATTTTAACTTATTAGGTCCCTTAAGAAAAAGTTTTTTCTTTTTTTTCCCTTTCTTAATTATCTTTTGGTGATTCTCTTGAATTCTGTGTTTGGGCATCAAATTTTCTGTTCAAGTCTGATCTTTTCTTTATGAATGCTTGAAATTATTCTATTTTATTAAATGACTCTACTTTCCCCTGGAAGACTATAGTCAATTTTGCTGGATAGTTGATTCTTGGTTGTAGACCTAGTTACCTTGCTTTCTGGAATATCATATTCTATGCCTTTCAGTCCTTCCATGTAGATGCAGCTAGATCCTGTGTTATCCTAACTGTGGTTCCATAGTATCAGAATGACTTTTTCTTAGCAGCTTGTAATGTTTTTTCCTTGGTCTGGTACTTCTTGAATCTGGCTATAACATTCCTGGGTGTTGTCAATTGAGGATTAATTTCAGGAACTGATCTGTGGATTCTTTCAATCTCCACTTTTCCCTCTTGCTCTAGAATGTCAGGGTAGTTTTCTTGGATAATTTCCTGTAGAATGATCTCCAGGATTTTTTCTTTTGTCATGATATTCTGATAGTCCAATGATTCTTAAGTTGTCTCTCCTGGACCTGTTTTCTAGATCTTCCATTTTGTGGATGAGATGTTTCATATTTTCCTCAATTTTTTCATTCTTTTGATTTTGTTTCATAGTTTCCTGCTGCCTTGTGAAGTCATTTGCTTCTAGTTGTTGGATTCTAGTTTTTAAAGACTGAATTTCATCCCTGGCTTTTTGGTCATCCTTCTTCTTCTGTTCTGATTTTCTTTGGCATCATCTTTCATCTCCTTTGCCTCATTTTCAAGCTGATTAATTTTGGCGTTCAAGACACTATTTTCTCTTTCCAGATTACTTATCTTGCTTTTTAAGTTCTTTTCCCAGTTGTCTTCAGCCTCTCTTAATTGTGTTTTGAAATGTATTTTGAGTTCTTCCAAAGCCTGTGTCCAATTAACTGGAGTTTCTATGTTTTTGCTTGGTATTCCTTGATCTTCCTCTGTTCCATTTGCTCTTTGTTCATTGCCTGGATAGAAGCTATTGATTGCAATTTCTTTTTTTCTTTTTCTGTTGTTTACTTATATTTCCTCGATCTTTCCCTCCTGTAGTTGCCTGTAATCTTGTTCCTTTCATTATGTGCTGGATCTCTAGGTTTGGGATGTTCTGTCCTGAAGGGGCTTCTTCTCCATTCTGCTAACTTCAGGTTAGTCAGATCTTCCCCGGATGACAGCAGAAGCTAAAAAAGAGCTGGGCTTCCCGCCCTGTTGTCAAGGTTGTTGCCTGTAGTTTGTTGCAGCTTTTGCCCTTGGAGCTTAGTCAGCAAGGTTCTCAGATCAGTCTGTGGGGGAGTGGTGTTGGAGCTTGAGCTTCCCTGCACTTTGAAGGCTTCTTATCTGCCCTACTGATGAGATTGAGCCAGGGCAGAGTTGTTGATCTGCAAAGCTGGATGTGCCCTGAGACCAAAACCTCCAGAAGGGGGTGGGAGGAACAAGATGGAGAGTCTTGGCTCCAACTAGGCTGCCTGATCTGAGCTTCTCCTCCAGCTGCCTGTATGCCACCTGAGTTCTATGCCCTGAGCCTGCCACAGCTTTTCTGGCAAGGTACTCCCTCCAGACTAGCGCCCTTGCCTGCCCAGAGATTTCAGCCACTGCTGGAGGCTCAGCGCTGTAGGTGAGGGAGGGTCCTGGGGCTTTCCTTCTTCCTTCCCTATAAACCCTCATGTTCTAGAATTCAGATATTTTTGTGGGCATACCTTTTAAGTTGCGTCCAGGAGGAGGGTTCCCTTGCTCTGTCCTGCTGTTAGATTTGGTTTTCAGTCCCTCTAAAGCATTGTGTTTTTGATGGTGAAGAAGGGTTTATGGAGGTCTGAACTGTTGCTTTCTCTAAGTCGCCATCTTGACTCTACCCTCCCTCTGTGTTTCTAAGAAATAGATTCAATGTAGAATTTCTCTTGCACATCTTAAAGGATGAATTTTTCACTAAAGCAAGTCATGATATTAATGACTTTGCCTTTTTCAGGGCACCTCTGTGGCAGAGTAGATAGAGCGCCAGTCCTGGAGTCAGGAAAACTCACCTTCCTGAGTTGTAATATGGCGTCAGACACTTAATCAGATTCCTTCTCTTCATATTTGTTTCTTGCCTTTTACCTCATTTAATCATGTAGGTGTCCCATAGCTCCTTGCAGCAATTTGGAATCTTGCTTTCTTTCCAAAATTAAAAAAAAAAATTGGAAGAGATGTCAGCTATCTATACTTGTGACATGTTAATTGGCAAGTAATCAGAATCCTGGTGCTCTGGAGTCATTGTTGAAATAGTTTATGAATCCTCTTTGCTTTTTTAAAAAATTTGAAATGCTTACTGTATAATTTGCATTTGGTGTAAAGACATAGTCTAGATTTTTTCATATAGAGTTTATAATCTTTCATTTCTGATATTTCCATATAGGTATTCAAGTAGTTTATTCAATTGTTATTATTTATTTAAATTTTTCTTTTATATAGATCATTTTGAAAATATCTGTTTACTTTTTGACTTCGACTTTGGTTGCAGTATTATCTTTTATACTGGATCAAAATTTAATGAAGCTGACTAACATCTTAGGTTTTAAATTTTTGTTTACTGTTAGGAAGAGGTTAATAAGTTTTTAGGAATTTCTAAGACTAGCAATATTATCTAAAAGGTGTCTTGCTTGTGATTTATCTTGGTCTCGTATCCTAGTTAAGTTTTAATCTTGATACTAAATTACTCTAATGAATATTGATTTAAAACTTCAGAACTTTCAAGTGGATACTTCAAAATATTTCTACATAATTGATTAAATTCTACCAATGATATTCTGATCTAACATTTGTTATATCTATTTTTCACTAGTTTTTTTCACTCTTCATCATATTCTTTAATACTCCTACCTCATCTGGCTTCTCCCTAATAGCAATGGAGAAGAGGTAACTACCCTTAATTCCATATAATCGATAGTCTTGTTCTAAGTCCTGTTTGATTTCTGGACTGATCAAATTTTTCTTGTCAATAGCATTATTCACCTACACAGTTTGCGTATCACATTTGTACATCTAGCCATATCCAATTCAGGTGAAAAATAATTTTTTTTTACAGTATAACTACATACATACTTTGTTTTTACATATAATTACATTCTAACAAATTGTATTTGAATGCATGTTAATCCTTAGACTGTGAATTCATACTTCTACACAACACATACTTTGAAAGCAATTCATGTGTCTTAATAAAATATGCTATTTAAAAGTTCTATTTTTGTAGTATTCAAAATTCTTAATACCTAGGTCATTTCACATTTGCAGATTAATAAATTTAGAACTTCTTCCCTAATGTCATTATAGTTTCACTTGTTGCTAGTGTTGACAGTACATGTATTAAAATAACATCTCACTTGAAACCCAAAATTTAGATCCTACAGAAAGTCCTGCACATTGCAGTATAACTTTTTCGAAATGGATTTTGCATTTATATCATAGATCTTATGTTCTAATACAGTTTTTTGCCTCCATAAAGTAAAAGTTCCCTTTCTGCTGTTAGGCTGGCTATTAATTAGATCCAATTAATTCTCAAATTCAGTTTAACAAACATATTTGATAAGTAGTCATTCAAATCTGTAAATATGATACATTGGAAGTCCCAATGAAAATAAACAATTCTCTTACTATAAGTTTTGTACATTCTTAAATTTAGCTAAAATTTTTATTTTTTTACTGATAACCAGTTATTGTAATGAATAAAATTACATTGTACCATCAGTACATAAGCAAATCATTAGCAGTTCTCTAAAGTTTTATACGTATACATACATATATATATATATCTCAATCTTTAAAATTAAATCTAAGTGAAAATTAAATCAAATTGTGGTATCAAATTATCCCCGTCCTGTCTTTATTATTTCTACCTCTCTTTCCCTGTGGCCAGCAAGGAATGGGAGGAAGAAATGTCTGACAGATCTGTTTATCTGCCTCTGCCTTATTTTTAGTAGAGACTAGGATTCCTTTTTGCTTAGTCAATTAAATTATCTCAAAGTTTAGAGACTCAAAAATCCACAAAAAATGTTGTTTTTTAATTTCCCAAATAGTCTCTGGTCTGTCTTCTCCATTTTTCTGTAATAATGAAGGAGAGAGAGATGGGGATACCTATTTTATCTGAGGCTTATTTTCCCCCAAATTAAAACCTCCCAGTGCAAACATATAGACAACATAGAACATAGTCTCACAACCCAGATATATCACAATTGTTTTCCTGGGTATTTCTTACACTTTTTTATTTCCACTCAGGAGGGGCCGGGGATCATTTCATTCCTTAAACACTCCCCTGGAATTACAAATGATTACTTTAATTTTCTTATTTTTGTTACTAACAACCTTTCAGTTTTCACTCTTTTTACTTGTGATTTAGATTCTGTATGACTATTTCATTTAGAATTCTTTTCTTCTGCTTCTTAGGTTAACTTAAAGAAAAAAACCCAGGCTTTTTACATTGTAGGAACTAGTTAATCAGGAAAAGGGTTAACTTTTACAAGGAATTAGGATTGACTTTGACAAATTTCAGTTCTAACTTGCTTCTTTTTACACTCTAATGGTCACAGACACTTGGAGACTGATATTATATCCAGAGCCTGAAAGCTTTCTAAGTTTACTTCTCTAATAACATACACACTTTCTAACTCTGAGCTAAATTTGTTATCAAAGAATAAACTCTGACTCCTCCAGTCTCCATTCTTTAAGGAAAGGACAAATATGTTGTTTTGGCTCAAGCCTTCCACTCATCTGAGGCTCTGTATTTATAAATGTTTTCACTAATTGTTCTAATTCCTGACTGAGGGGTTTTGAAGCACCAGAAGGAACAAGAAAATAAGGATACATTCTTGGAGGACTTGCTGGAGAAATAGTTTGTAAAATCACTCTTATTAATTCTTTAAGCTTAGATTCTGATATTTTAATTCCCTGTTGCATTAGCATGCATATATCACTGAGTTTGTGCATGCTGGACAGGGGGGTGGAGTTGGAGCTAGCAGCTTCTTTTTTGAGCTCTGCACCATGCTCGGGGGGGAAGGATTTAATCCGTGGGAGTAAGGAAAGGGTTTTGTCCTTTTGAACTAAATGCCTCTGATAATATGAAAATATTTACAATCACTGGCTTTTCCCATGTTTTAGTCCTGACGAATCCTCCCTGTCCCTTATTTAACTTTAATTCTCCTGCCAGTGGGGAGGAGGTTCTTACCTGACTTTTTCTTTTTACATACCACCAATGACTCACCTGATAGGGGTTGAGGTTTTACTTGTCTGCAATTCTTCTATGCTTCTCCAGGAGGCCCCACATTTGGGCACCATTTGTCAGCTGCAGGAACTGACCCACAGGTCCTGCTTGACAATAGTCTGGGGTCTGAAGGGATAAGAAGAATGAAAATGGAAACAGGAGGGCTAAGGTGCTGATGGCAACCAAAAGTGATTTTATTGAAAGTTACATCTCCTTCTATAGGGGGAGAAAGCAAACTGGGTTTTTGCACAAGCTTTTTCTCATACCCAGTAAAGGTAATAATTTAAAGAGTGACCTTAAGTGGTCACAATGCAATCTGTTTACCCCATGGAGTCTTAGACAGCAATTTCAATAGGAAGATAAATCATTATGTGAAACAACCTACACACAGTGTTCAAAGAAATGCATACATCAGTGATTTCATATGAAGCATAATGTCAGGGTTTTGAGAAGGAGGGAGAACTTGAGGCTATATGTCTCAGGGTGAAAAGATGATATACATAACAAACTTCAGCTGCATTATGACTCAGGGTTGTGCCTTCCAAGTCCCCAGAGCTTTCCTCAATGGGGTCTCAGACTTTGCTTCCCACAGAGAGATACAAACAGTAATTACTGAGACAGACAAATCAATAAATCCATTAAGCATCTACCATGTATCAATTGCTATACTACTTATTTGGTTATATGGAGACAAAAATTAAAGTAGTTCTGGAGCTTATATTTTCTTGGTGAAGGTATATCTTTTGTTTAATTTGTAGTTCTAAATAGTAATTTTTTGTATATAAGCTTTTTCTCTCACTACCTTAGGTCAGTTAGTTATCAATATTAAATATTAATTTTTAATTTAGGAAAGTTCTAGACTACATTCAGAAAGTATATTCATCAGTAAACTAAGAAGAATCTTCTCTAACATATTAAACTGTATTTATTATCATGAAATACTATAACTAGCATAAAGCTGCCAAACAATCAGATGAGAAAAAATGTTGACAGAGAGCTGCATACAGCATCTGTTGGATTTCCAATAAAAGTAACAGAATTATAATTCCAAATTTAAGTTATTAAGAGAGTCTCATTTGGCATCCAAAAATCAAATCAGTCCTCAGGTCAAAATAAATGGTAGGCATCGCTTAGGGTTTTTTGTTGTTGTTGTTGTGTTTTTTTTTTAGTAAAATACTCCAAGGGCAACATGGCATTATAGAATATGAAAAATGTTCATTTTTTTCCTTCCCCGGTATTTAGCCTTTTTGGTTATCTATGTATTCAGTTAATAGTTGCTAGAAGAAAAAAATGCCTATTTTACAGTTGACTTTTACAATACTAGCCAAACTACAAGAAGTCTTCCAAACAATCAAAATATTTTTTCCCAATAACATATTGTAATTGTCAGTTCATTACTACTATGCATTTTGTTGACATTTTTAAGTTAGCTTCATGTATAGTGGTTTGCCTTGATAATGAAAAATTCATTACCCCTACTTACTTTTTAAACTTAATTATTCTAAAGGTAGTACCCTAGTTTCAAGTTTTAGGGAAAAGGCATATTGATGGCATGAAATACATTAAAATAGATTTATTAGTTTTAAGGGCATTAATATTTAGTATATCAGAGTATTTAACTACAAACAGCATTTTTGCCTTTTTCCATTTTACTGCTTATTATTAAGTTTTTGATATGCATGTGCTTATTTAAAACACTTATTTAGTGTTTAATATGAGCCTCTTCTTACATAGAAGGAATCTTGCTCCTTCATAGGGGAACATTTTCCAGTTTGGGAATATTCTAGTAGTTTGAATGTTCTTCCCTATATTGAGACAAAAATCCTTGCCTCTCCGTAAATTCCAACTGTAAGTCCTAATTTGGCACTGTGTCAGTTCATAGAATAAATCTGACATAGTATCTTCATTTCAACATGTCAGATTTAAAGACAATCAGTCATGCTCCCTCTAAAAACTTCTTTTTTTTCTAATTAACATGACCATTTCCTTCCTTCCTTTTTAATATGACCTTTCCTTCATGCCCTTTGGTATCTTGATTACCTTCCTCTTAAATAGCTTTTAAATTGTCACTATATTCCCTTAAGGTCTGATGTCTAGAAAAGGGTACAGTACTCTAGGTATGGTTGACCACTACTCCATGGTTCTAGGCCTCATCATGGTGGTGGGACTTAATTTCTTGTAGGTCCTATCAAGTTGAAGAACTTAGAGTACAAACAAGATATAACATACATGTGCAATTATCAGGATAGCCTCATTGACTAAGGCCACAATGGTGAACCTATGGCACACATGCCAAAGATGGCACATGGAGATCTCTGGGCATATGCATCATTGGTGCCAGTTAGTTACTAGAAAGGCAGAGAACTTGGGCAGAGTTGCTCCCCTCCTACTCCCCATCCCTTCATGTTCTTCTGCCCAGCAGCTCAAGAAGCGCTTACTCCTTCTCCTGAGCTGAACTCTCAGGCCACTCCCTCCCTTTCTCCCACCCTTATCTGGGGTAAGGTGGCTGGGAGGGGGGCACCCAGTCTGGGGCAGGGGCAAGGCAGGGCATAGTTCATCATTGCTGGTCTAAGGCATCAGGCTCAAGCAGTCTTCTGGTCTCTGTCTAGTGGCGTGTGTTAGAATCCTACTTCTGAAATATTTGTCATCTGAGGACCATCCTAGCAAGTTTGAAGAAAGGATTAACTGCTGACAAATCCTTTTTTTTTTCAGCCACAGCAATTAAGGAAAAATTTCTGCTGACTAGGATTTGCACAGAGTGCTCACAGTCATAAAATCACACATCTTTGGAGTATTATTTTGGACATTATAGTTCAATCAATTCAAACTTAGGGGATGTTAGCTTTTGGAAAAGCTATCACAGTGCAGTCTTAGCATTTTTTAAGCTGACAGTCAAGCAGAATTTCTAGGGCCTTTTCACATGAACTGACATTAAACTAGGCCTCACAAGTTCTGCATGTGTATAATTGTGGTTTTAAATTTAAGGGTAGAGCTATACATTTATCCCTATTGAATCCAATTTTATTATACTTATTTTAGCTTTGTGAAAAAAATTTTTAACACTGATTCTGTAATGCAACATGGCATCCAGGTTGCACTATTAAGGATAGTCAAACTCAGAGGCAGAAAGACCTGAGTTCAAATCCCACCTGACACTAATGTATGTCCCTAGTAAGCAACTTATGTCTCACAATCACAGTTTCCTCTTCTTTAAAGTGGAGATAATAGCATCTACTTCATAAGGTTGTTGTGAAATTCAGATGAGATAACATAAGTACAATGCTTTATAAACCTTGCAAACTTTACCTAATTGCTTGCTATTATTATAATTATCTAGCTCTCCCAGCTTTATATTACTTATCCATTTGATGAGCATGCCTTTTGTTTCTTTAAGCTGTTAAACTACAACAGAACAATATATAAACTATACATTCCTTGAATGATGGTTGACACTGATCTATTTGTTAACACTCCAGTTGAGCTCATTCATCCAGCCATGTTTCTATGCAATAATATTGTCAGCCAGTCCTCATTTAAAAAATTTGTCCACAGTCATATCTTGAGACCCTTTGTCAAATGTCTTGCTGAAATTTGTATACACCTTCCCTGGTGCACGCACAACACTACATGGTGTAGTATTTAATTTCATATATAAATTGCTTTAATTTGATTCTCTTTTATTGTTTTCATTCTGATAAAGAATTTGGTAAATATTTCTAGATCATTTTTATTCAGGAATATTTGAAATATGATTCATTTTTCCTTCAACTTACAACCATACTGAGAAATTTTATTATTAAAATGATTAACGTTTTTAATTTTCATTTACCAGCTTAAAGGAGAAGAACAGCATTTTTTTGGTAGGTTTTCTAAAGATAATTTTAAAATTAAAAGTTTTGTAAAGATAATTTTAGGGTTGTGACTTAAAATCTAGAGTTAATTGGTCACTGGGGAAAATCCCAAATAAAATACCCACGTCAGTCTGGAAATTTATGGTAATGCAATATAGAGGGAGGGAATTTAAGGAGAAGGAGGGAAGAGGATATAGGATTCTCCTGCTTGGTCTATGCCAGGGGGAGTTTTAAAATCCCCACCTCTAGGTCTCTGAAGAAGATTAGAGGCTTCTAAGGGGA
Organism: Monodelphis domestica; assembly: GCF_027887165.1. Lineage (NCBI taxonomy): Eukaryota > Metazoa > Chordata > Mammalia > Didelphimorphia > Didelphidae > Monodelphis > Monodelphis domestica. The sequence continues at coordinate 467,823,631 of NC_077228.1, forward strand.
TAAAGTTGGAAAAGTAAAGGAGGGAAACTCAGCCAGAAACTCACCACTGAACCAGACAATAGCTTGTAGGTATGCTAAGATGCTGAAAGGCCAGCACACTGCTATCAGCCAATTCTCCGCCACAAAGGGTGCCAGAGAGAGGAAGTGATCCAAATATATAGATCTTTCACCCTTGTGTCTCTTCCAATAAATTTTCATGTCTACCAATCACATCAAAAGGCTTTTCTCCAGGACTGCCCATACTTTTAGTTTTCATCTTCTTTTGATTAGATTATATCTTTAGTTACTTAACACTTCCTTGTTAAGTTCACCTTTTGTTGGTTACTTGACCTTTTTGTGACTAATTTAACCTTTATAATTACTTAACATCTTTTTGTATTAAGATCTTAAAATAGACTTAACTTAAAGTTCTAGCTTCACTATAAGGTAAGAGTTAAGTACCTTCATTGTTCAATCAGGAGATTACAACTTTATCTTCCCCTAAAGTAAGTCTAAGTAGGGTGGAGTAATTTAAAGTTCCCAAGACATTCCTCATTTTGTTAAACTAAGTAACTTCATTGATACAATCAGGAAATAGCTAAATCCAATCTTCACACTGCAAAGACCTTTAGTCACACATAATTGTTGAAAAACTTTATAGCAATCTACATATGCTTGTAACTACACTACTTTTGGTTAACTATGCTTCCAGAAAATAGTTCTCTCATATTAGCAACTAATTGTATGAATTAATTAATATTTCATGAACTGTTAGTACTGAGCTTATGTTAAGTTACTAAGTGAGAACTGTTTATGTAGGAATATTTAAAGAATTTGATTTTAGGTTAACAAAAATTCCTCATAGATTCATCACAGTATATTTACTTTTATTCAGATGGGTATTGTGCATCAGTAATTGAAATTAGCTATTAGAGCTTAATCACTCAGGTTCATCCATTACTGAGTACCCCAGGCATGAATCTAAAAGTTTGTCATTATGCACTAGAATTGTAAGATGGCATGAAATATTGTCACTATTCTTTACCTTTCTTCTCTATTCTTATCTCAGGATTAATTTTATTTGTGTTTTTTTTTACTTGCCCAAAGTTATTTGAGCTTTTTTTGTGTCTTTATTCTTCAGTGTTTCCTAATTCCTTTTGGCTAAAGCATATCTTTTCTTGATCCAGGTTACAATACTTTTGGCTTAATTTAAAGCCAGCATTCTTTATGGTTAGCAAAGATACTTGGGAATAAGGAGAAGAAAAACCACAACAGTTTTATTTGTCTGGGAAAGCTTACTGACTTCTCAACCCCATTTCATGTTCTATTTGAAGGACTCAGTTGGGGAACTTATCATCTGCTTATAGAGGGCTTTTGTAGCCCTGTTGTATGTATAGGTTTATCTTTTCAAAATGACAAGATTTCATATTTAATCCAAACAGAAAATTTCACATAAAAAGTTAACTACACGGTACTATTCCATTCTGAATTCTTTCTCTAGTCTCATAGTTCTCAGGTATCGAGAAGTAAATTTGCCATTGCTATTCATTCATTCATTGTAAACATTGAAGAACATGTTAACATTTCCAGGGTTTTGTTTTGTTTGGAGGGGAGAAGAATTGATCTGGACCTATGATTTTCATTGGGCTAGGGAAAATTCTGTGAGGAAAATACCGGTCATGCAGCTTCACAACCATTTTGTACTTCATTGTCCTAGAGAACTGCTTGGATCATTTTCATTTAAGTGCTTAAATGACTTTCCTATAACTACATAGTCAATAATGTGTCAGAAACTGTCCTTGAACCTAGGCCTTTTCAATCAGTTATGGCAGAAGGCAGCTAGGTATCATAGTGGTTAGAGTGCTAGGCCTGGACTTAGGAAGACTTATCTTCCTGAGTTCAAATCTAGCCTTAGATACTGAGTAGTTAGTTGTGTGATCCTGGAGAAGTCACTTAACCCTGTTTGCCTCTGTACCTCATCTGTAAAATGAGCTGGAGAAGGAAATGGTACTCCAAATGGGGTCACAGAGAGTTGGTCACAAAAGAAAAATGATAGAATGCTTTGACTACTTCCCCACATTTCTAGAGTTTTAAAATCTCCATAGTTTGTAGAGTAATTCTCAATAACTCTGAGGTAGGTAGAATAAATATTCTTATCCCTGTTTTACATTTAAAGAAACTGAGGCATAGAAAAGTTAAGCAGTTTCCCCAGGATCCCATAGCTAATTTCTGGATCCTTAAGTCTTGTAGCATTTTTGTTCACTATACTACGAGTTTCCCAATAGGAAGCCCTCATTGTTTTACTCATATAATTTAAGATAAAGTTTAATTTGTTGTAGACTACATTTTTGAGACTTCTCTTTTTTTCTCTTCTCCAATACCCTTTTTCTACTGTTCCCCTCCAACGCCCTCCCCGCACAACACAGTCACCCAACTATTTAAAATGCAACACTCCTTAATTAGTTTGAGGAAATCTCAGGTCACAAAGAACACAGTGTTAAGTCAGTTACAGGTATACTATTTTGGCTGGCACAGTTTATGTTTATTGACTCCAAGACTGACCAAATCACCCTTTCAGCAAGTCTTTCTGTTATGCATATGTTGTTGGTTGGCTCTTCATTCTTTAAGTTTCTCTTTTTTAAAATTTCTATTCTCTTTTATTCTTTTTCTACCTCCAACTCTTTGAGACCCAAATACCACCCTATGTTCACCAGCTTTTAAAATAATTTTTCCCCCCTCTAAGGGCAGCTTCATTGAATGCATTCTGCAGTATTTTTCTAGTTTGTCTAAGAACAAGGACTCTATCTTCACATTGATTTTTTTCCAAACATCTTATACCTCTGCCCTTTTTTCATTTCCTATCCCCATCTCTGCTTATGTACATATCATGGAGATCATAAAATCATATTTCCTTGTTTCACAGCTTTCTTATTACAAATATAATGGTACTTTGTATTGAGGCAAGGGGAGAAGAAAGGAAATAAAACTTTGCTGGTTTCCGAATCCTTTCATTCTCCTTCTTTCTTGACTGGAAGGGAGTACTAAATAAACTTTTTTTTTTGTTCCTGGTGATTTGTACTTTTATTTTTCTTCATTAACACAAATGATAGATCTAACTATTTACCAGAGTATTAAACCATAGGACAGATTGTATTATCACTGATAGTTAAAAATATAACTCTATTGCTTTATTGCCTGTCCTTGAAAGAAGAATACGTTTTTTTTTTGGGGGGGGGGTCTCCTTTGTTATTCAGTCTCTCCTGTTGTAGCAGCTAAATTTTGGACATTTAATTTGTTTGGTTAAAACTGTTACTTTGAAATATTCACAGGCTCTTCTGAGAGTAGGATACTTTTATCCCCTATTTCTTTCCATTAGGGTTTGAGTTGTTGAACTGGTCTACCTGTTGATTTATTAGTCTGGTATGTTTTTGGTTCAGCATAAATAACATATCTGAATTTTTATCTGTAGTTGAAATGATAACATTTTCCAAGAACAAAATTATTAAAATAACTAAATAAGTTGTAATTGACTGAAAATAAATTTGAATAAATTTGTACCAACTGGCATTTCTTTCCACTTCTACTTTAATAAATTGATGAAAGCTGCCATTACAGATTCATATCATTTAACAAATAGTGACTTTTCTAGTAAAATATCCACTCTTGCTTTAGAAAAGACAAACCAGAAAAACACTGGTTTTCAGGCTATATTTTAAATCAGGAAGAAGCAAAAACTATTTGGTGTACTATAGGGTATAGTGGAAAAAGTGTTAATGTTGAATCAGAGGACTCAGAGGTTCAAATTCTGATTCTGTCACTGGCCATCTGTATGACCTGGGTAAGTCATTTAACTTCTCTGTACCTCAGTATTTTTATCTGTAAAATTAGGAGGCTGTACTGGATGTTGTCCCTCTGGGCTTATTCTATAATTATGTGGGTTAAAAAATAGAAAAGTAAAGCACTGCAACTTACCTGATAAATAAGAACCCAGAAGTGGCAGAACACATAGAAGTTCATACTTGATAAATCTCCAAGTATATGATGCTCCAAAAGCACTCCTTGACTGACAAGAACTGCTGGGAAATTTGGAAAGCAATTTGGCAGCAATTAGATTTAGACAAGTATCTTAAACCACATAACACAAAAGATTCCTAATGTATTAACTTTGGACTAGAATGTAAAAGTAACATCTTAATAAAATTAAAGAAGGGAAAGTAATTCCTTTCACAGTCATAGCAAGGGAAAATTCATATCAAATCAAAATATAATACAGTGGAAAGAGTAAGGAATCTTGAGTTAGAGAACCTATGTTCAGATCCGAAATCTATTGCTTACTATGTATTTGACCTTGTGTAAGTGACTTAATCTCAATGGATTTAAGTTTCCTTATCTGAAAAATAATAGTGTTGGATTACATGGCTTTTAAGGGCCTTTCTGGTACTAAATCTGTGATCCTATGGTTTATAGGAGATCAGAAAATGCAAAATAGACAACTCTGCATAATATTTAAAAGATTATACATGAACAAAATCAGTTAAGGTAGAATAATAAGAGAAACCATTGAGTGAAGGGGGAAATAGTTATTTGATTCTGAACATTATTCACTGAAACTCTCAATAATTTTCTTTCTTTGTAAATTTGTATGATAGCACCTACTTTGTATAGGTGTTAGATGATATATTTAAAGTATTCTATAAGCCTTAAACTACTTCATAAATGTTAGCTATTATTATTAATATAGTACTATGAATAGTTTGATACCAAAATTTATCTCTTTATGTATATAAATATACAGATAGGTTTACCTATCTATAAAATTGACATTGATTTAAGACCAAAAGACATTGCTTAATAAATAAGTGGATTAAATAAGAGATTTATCTAAAGGGATCAGATAGTGGTGTTACTAGGTTTTGAAGAATGCATTGTTTTACTAGAAATTTATTTACTTTATGAAATTTCTCTTTTTTAATAGCTAAGCGAACTTTTTTATTTTTACTTTTAAAACTGAAGTAGTTAGCCAGAGAAGAGAACCTCTAATAGTTTCCAAATGTTTACTGACTTGGACTAGACTATAAACCTTAGCAAACATCAGGAATTTGCAAAGCTTGCCATTTTTCATAGATCCTTTCATTATGGCTAGATGAAACCCATGCAAATTCTGTATTATAATCCTCGTATTATCTTCATTGGAAAACTATGTCTTAAAACCATGACTTCATTTTAAAAAGCAAAACCCAAAATTTTGATACATTTTTGAATTGTTTTAAATGGCTACACCAATTACTGTAGAAGTTGAATACGATTCTGAATTGGATTTTGCCGATTTATTTTTACCATTTTTTAATTTTACCAACGTTTTATCAAATTCATCTCCTTTCTGCCATATCCATCCATCTTATGACCTCGTTATAGATTCTATTCCATATCCCACAGTATAAATTCTTATATTTTTTTCAAAGCTGCTGCTGAAAAAATTAATACAAGGCATCCTTGTGTTTCAGTGAGTTGTTTGCTACTACTAACGTCATTTTCATTGTAACATTATCTGAACAGATAATCATTGAAAATTTCAGATTTTAGAAAAATTGGACTTTAAACAAAATACCTGAGCAAAATCTGTTTCTAGATAGTAGCATACTTTCTATTCTTTATAAATCTGTATCAGTTGGAATATCATGAATTTTTTTCAACAGACATTTATACTAATAACAAATATTTGGGGCTTTGGTTTAATAGAGCTATTAATTGTTTTTACATGTTTATGTTTCTTGTATTGGATAATATGGGGTGATTGATCATTTCTAATTCTTAAGAAAATCTCTTTAGCTAAAGAAATATGAATTATTCACTTGTTGAGACTACTCCGAAATAGTAGGTATTCATTAAAAGTTGGACTTTTATAACAAAGTAAAAGGAGATATAATTTCTTATTTTTAAATATTTTATTTTGGACTTAAATTATCAGTAAACACACAAGAAAAAAAGGCTGCCATGAAGCTATGAATTTCCCTTAAATATAATTTAAGATAAACATATTTATACATACATATATTGATGTGTATGTTTAAAGTACATAGATAGGCTCAATAACAAAATCTGCCATATTCATTTGGCTCTTTCTAATTTTGTAGGTTTTTCTTTACATTTTTTTCATCTTTTTTTCCTTTTTTCTGTATATTTTAAGGAGCTATTTTATTGATGTCCTTTGTTGGTATATATTTAGTATGCCCTACTTACTAACCTACCATTTCCATATTCCACTTTTCGCCAAGCATAGTAAACATAAAATTCTTCATCCTAGGAAATTCCTCAGGCTGTAATTTAAAATAATTTCACAAGAAAGATTTACATAAATTCATGGAAGATAGAATTTTTACCTATTTGCTAATGAGTTAAGATTACTGTCATGAAGGATGATGACATTCATTGCTTCCTCTCCTTATAGTTTTAAGGAAGAGAATAGGGTCTATGACAGAACTTTGAGGGCTACTCATAATTATGGAGTGTGATTTATGATGAGCCAGAAAAGGTGGGTGAGAAGTAGATGTCAAAGAACCAAGAGACAGTAGTATGAAAAAAAACAGAGAAGAAAGAGTTCCAGGAGGAGAAGGTGGATATCACTTCCAAGTGTACCAGATAGATTGAGAAGCATGAGGACTGAGAAAAAGCAACATGATAGTTCAGAAATAAGATCATTTTTAAGGGTTGAGAGAACAGTTTTAGTTGAAGGATAAGGTTGAATACTTTTACTATTAGATTTTACAGTTTTTCTGGGAAAGTGCTATATCTCATTCAAGTTCAGTGGAAATCAGGTAGAACCAGACTTAGAAAAATCACTGTTATATTACTGGGTTTTTATATTTAATGCTCCATGGACTATTGTACAGTTAGAGAAGGTAACTACTTTTGTAATTTAGTATGTCTTGAATGCAAGGCACCTTTTGAACAACTTCAGGAGCTGGTACAATGATGGGATATTGTTTTTATTAATTTTATCATCATCATTTAGTTACATTTATGGAAAACGTGCTTTTTCTTGACTCCAGACCTTTGTTCAAACTGTTTTACCTGAACTGAAATGTACTTCTTTTTCTCACTATCCATAGTTTTTAAGATCTAGTTTTAATCTAAGAATAAGGCCTTTTTTGACTGACCTAGCCCATATTAAGATAATTTTTTTTCCCTGAATTCTTATGGTTCTATCTAGGTCAGCCCTTGCCTTAGGTGTAGAGGAATCTATCTTCATTAGTTGAGCTCTGGGGTCTCAGCAGGAATGGGATAGTGGACAGATAGGTTCTGTAGCTTTCTTGGACTAAATAAACTTCAAAAAAGTTCAAGTTATACTAGCTTAAATCATTAGAGTTGAATTTGGCACTTACTGCCCTTTCACCCATTTCAATCCTTAGACCCATCCTTACCTAACTGTTTTATGTAAAATGACTTAATTCCTAGGCTGGACTTGTAAAAATAAAATCTATCTATCTATCTATCTATCTATCTATCTATCTATCTATCTATCTATCTATCTATCATCTCTCTCTCTCTCTCTCTCTCTCTCTCTCTCTATATATATATATATATATATATATATATATAGTTGTTGTTGTTTTCTTTTTTTACAAAACCCTGACCTTCCATCTTAGAGACAGTACTATGTATATCTATGTATATTTACATTACAGGCCAAAGAGCAGCAAGGAGTAGGCAATGGGACTTGTCTGAGCTTATATAGCTAAGAAGTATTGGAGGTCAAATGTAATCCTAGAATCTCCCTTCTCCAGGCCTGACTATCCACTGAGCCATTTAGCTGCCCGTAGCTTTCCTGTGTGTGTGTGTGTGTGTGTGTGTGTGTGTGCGCGCGCGCGCGCATGTGTGCGTGTGTGCGTGCGCGTGTGTGTGAATGAACATTTATTAAATGTTAAGAACCAGCTGCCATGATATTTCTCTGCATTTTGCTACTTTTTGATATTTTCACTGAAAATCTGCTTTATTACAGATGTATTAAATCATAGTCCTAAAAGATAAATTTGATTCTAATGTTTATTTAATTTTTCTTAAATTTGAGAATTATATATTTTACATTCTTGAAATGACATTGAGCAGGATTTATTCTCTAGTTTGGAATATACTTTAGAAAAGACTTTCCTGGTCACTTAAAGAAGTTTGATGCAATAAATATTGTTTTTTTTTCTTATAATTAAACATATTCATACATCCATTCATGTACAATTGTTTTTTTATTACTGGAAACACTAATGTGTTTTGACAGTGATTCCTCTAGCTAATTCATCAACTTTCTTTTTTAGTGTTATTCCTCTGTTAAAAGAGTCTGTTGGGATATTGATGCAGCGAACACCTCCATCACTGGAAAGTGCTCTGCCTCAGTGCTATCAGAGGGTAAGTTGTAACACTTCCAGACCTCTGAGTTTTGCAAAGTATCCAAACTCCTGAGGTTTTTACTGTGTTTGTTTTTTAAGTATTGAATTTGTGGTCTGCATGTGCTTGGATATAGTGTTGTTTTTTTCTTATTCCAGGGTTGAATCATAACTAATGGCCATTTTAACAAGTTAAAACATTTTTTTAAACAATTGCTAAAAAAAATGTTTTGAAATATACCTTTGCTGGAACTTTTCTTATTTCTTATTTTGTTAGAATAATGGAACATTTTTTTGAACAGCTGAAAGTTGAGTAATACATAATGGAAAGATACAATACAAATCAAGAATGTAATCTCCTTGAGGGTAAATATTGTCTTTTAAGTAGCTATTCTGGTGTCTTTTCTAATAATATGCTTAATAGTCATTTGCTTATTTGAACTGTTTGTTGAACTATAGCTGTTTTGCCCATGTAAAAAGTCTTTTCAAACTTACTTTTTTCTTTAGCTATGGTCTACCTAAAATGTGGAATCTGAAAAATGTACAGTTCTAAAAAGAACTGTCCCTTAGTTCATGAATAGTAAGAATTCTTTAGAATTTCCTTTTCTCAGAGGCAGTCAAATTTGACCTCATCTGTTTTATTTCTTATGATTGCATTGTTATGGGATCATTGATTTTGAGTTTAGAATATACTTGTGCTTTAGGTTATCTAGTTTCTACTTTAGATGTCATTTTTTTTTCATCTTTTCATTTTACATATGAAGAAACTGAGGTCCAGGGAGGCTAAGTGCCTTGTTCAGGGTTTACACAGCTTGTAAATGGTAGAGCCAGCCTTTAAACTCAGATTCTACCACTCTTCACTATGCCACATACTTGACTCATTGTAAGATCTGAGCCAACTTTGCTTTAGAGTCTAGAAAATGAATGATCAGAAAAAGAGTGGGCTGATTTTCTTTTAAGGAGCATTTAAAGAAGAAAATGTGAGGAATATTTCATTCTCTTTAAGTCCATGAAAAATTGATCGCATATTTATAAAATTTGTGGATCATACAAAAATGGAAAAGGGCTAATAAATAATTGAGATACACAAAAATCTCAAGAGGTTGAAATTATGGCTAAAGCTAATAGATCAATTTTTTTGAGATAAACACAAGGTCTTAAACTTGGCTTCCTAAATTTAGCTTTATCAGTCAAGGATATGTTGGGGTGCATTGATAGAAAGTAGGGCTTCAGCAAATTATAGTCTCAATATGAGTCAACAATGTGATATGGATATCAAAAAAGCGAATTTCATTTTAGGTTACATGGATTGGAACATACAATATAGAACTAAAAGAGATTTTAGCAATTTTTATCCAACATCCTTAATTTATAGCTGAAGTAACAGGTCTAGACATGCAAAGTGACTTACAATCTGCTTATAGAGCTGGTAAGTGGTAGAGCTAGGTTTCCTATCCAGATGGCTTGACTCCTATTTCTTCTTCTTTATTACTCTATCAAGTATCAATCTTGAATGATCTGCCTTTGTTGTTTTTTTAACTTAGTCACAAGATTATTGATAAACATTGACAGAGGCTTGTACATACCCAGTCTAAGCTTCAGGAGCAAACTCTGATTCTGTTAAGTTTTATGGTACTTGCTTATTATTGCCTTAATGCGTCTCCTTGTTACTCTTTTTTATGGCCTCTGAAGTTGACTGAATATCTGTTTCATTGATTTATCATGTCTACATCAATAGTTCGTGGGGAAATACATGCAAAATAATGAGGTTATATATTTATAAATGATAAGGCTAAAGCCAGCCAGGTTGTTATTTCTAAATACTATTGAAGCCCATGCTCCTTAAGCCTAAGCCCACAACTCTTCAACTCTACCCTATTTTTGCCCCCATTTCTTAACCCCTCAATTACTATGACAGAACTGATATAAATAGAAATTAATATACTATAAGAGAACCGATATGATATACACATATTTTGAATATAAAACAAGGTGGTGTGCAAAGTATGTTGCAGTCGGCTCTGGCCTATACTTTTACTTTTCACTTGTCTTAAGTTGTTTTTTTTTTAGTCATTTAATCTCTTTGGGCTTTAGGTTCCCCATCTGTCAAATGAGAATAATAGTACTTGTCTTGCTTACCAAAGGAGTATGGTGAAGATATTTGAAGATGCTTTTTAGGAACAAAACTAATTTAGTTGTAAAAATATTATATACTCTCTTGACCCAAATTTATAGCTACAATAAACTGTCAGCCATACACTGACTGCAAAGAAATATATATGTCAAATTAGTAAAAATCATTTTCAATAATTATTATTTATTTTGAACTAGGCATTATATTAGGTACAATGAATCTAAAGGTTCCTGTCCTGAAGGATTATTAAAATTGTAGTGACTTTTGAATGTTTCAGTATGCTTAGTAAAACTTCCTAATTTATTGAGGTTGTCAGGATAATACCATATATTATTTTTCATTATCATTAGAGTGTAGAGGAAGTCTGCCTTAAATCAAGATAGTTTTAGGTGAAAACCAGCTTGAGAGTAAAACATTTCTATAGATCATATGGGTAACCTGACTACTTGAGAGTTGTCATAATTAATATTTAATTTAAATTCAGCATCATGCCTTAGTTTTGCTCTTCTCATAAAGCATTAAGAAATGTTTTTCATGGGACTTCCGGTCAAGATGGCGGCTTAGAGAAAGCTAAAGTTCAGATCTCTGGAAACCCTTCCCGACAGATCTCAAACTATAGGCTCCTAGGGCGCTGAAATTCAAAACGATCAACAGCATAGACCCTGAGAATCCTCCTCCTGGACTTGGACCTGGATCAAAAGGTACGGCCCCCCTCAAAAGCCAGAACCCGAGAACACTCGGACCTAAGTGGTAGGAGTGCAGAGTCCAAGGCTCCAGGAAGCCGCGGCCCCTCCCCCCTCAGAGAGCAGGGTCTTCTGAAACAACAGCAACCCTCAGGGCCGGCAAGACAGCCTCACAGGCCAGATCCTTCTATCCAAGTCTCAGTGAAAGTCACTGCCCTCAGAGCTCCGGGAAGCCGTGGCCCCTCCCCCCTCAGAGAGCAGGGTCATCTGAAACAACAGTAACCCTCAGGGCCCGCAAGACAGCCTCAGGGCCAGCTATTCTGAAGGCAACTTCTGGTCCAGTAGAGGGGGCACCCAAACAGCAGGGAAACAGAGAGAGCCAGGGGTGAATAACCCCCTGGCTGGATCCTTCCATTCCAGTTCCAGTGAAAGTCACTGCCTTAAGGCATACTCAGTTCAACCCAGGGAAAGCTCATAGAAAGGACAATCTGCCCAGGACTAAAGCCTCTGAACACCAGACAGAGATAAGAAAAGCTAATCCTCCCCATTCAGAGATGGCAAACTCCACAGAAGCACAGAAGCCCCCAAATCCCAAGAAAAATAAGAAGAAAGGGGCGACTTTGGACACATTCTATGGAGCCAAATACAAAATACAGAGGAGATAGAAGACTATACACAAGAAAATGCTCCGAAACCTTCCAAAGGAAATAGAAACTCTCCACAAACCCATGAAGAATTTGAATCAGAAATGACCAAAAAGGTGGAAGCCTTCTGGGAGGAAAAGTGGGAAATAATACAAAAGAAATCCACGCATCTACAAAACCGGTATGACCAAACTGAAAAGGAAAACCAGGCTTTAAAGGCCAGAATCAGGCAACTGGAAGACAACGATTGTGTAAAAGAGCAAGAATTAATAAAGCAAAGCCAAAATACCAAGAAATTAGAAGAGAACATAAAATATCTCACCAACAAGGTGACAGATCTGGAAAATAGAGGGAGAAGAGATAATTTAAGAATACTTGGACTCCCAGAAAAGCCAGAAATAAACACCAAACTCGACATCGTGATACAAGATATAATCAAAGAAAATTGCCCAGAGATTCTAGAACAAGGGGGTAATACAGCCACTGACAGAGCTCACAGAACACCTTCTACACCAAACCCCCAAAAGACAACTCCCAGGAATGTAATTGCCAAATTCCAAAGCTCTCAAACAAAAGAAAAAATCCTACAGGAAGCCAGAAAAAGACAATTTAGATATAAAGGAATGCCAATCAGGGTCACACAAGACCTTGCAAGTTCTACTCTGAATGATCGTAAGGCATGGAACATGATCTTCAGAAAGGCAAGAGAGCTGGGTCTTCAACCAAGAATCAGCTACCCAGCAAAACTGACTATATACTTCCAAGGGAAAGTATGGGCATTCAACAAAATAGAAGATTTCCAGCTTTTTGCAAAGAAAAGACCAGAGCTCTGTGGAAAGTTTGATACCGAAAAACAAAGAGCAAGGAATACCTGAAAAGGTAAATATTAAGGAAAGGGCAAAGGAGAAAAATGTTATCTTCTTCTTTTATTCAAACTCTCTTCTATAAGGACTACATTTCTATCAATCTATGTATACTAATATGTGGGGAAAATGTAATGTATAAATAGGGGGTAAAGAAAGACCAAATAGAATAATCTTTCTCACACAAAGATTCGAGGAGAGGAAGAGAGGGTTTTTTACTTAAACCTTAATCTCAGGGAAATCAACTCTGAGAGGGAAAAACATCCAGATCCATTGGGATCTTGAAGTCTATCTTACCCAATAAGGGTAGGGAGAAGGGAAAACCAAGGGGGGGAGGGGGAGAGGGAAAACAAAAAGGGAGGATAAGAGAGGGGGGAGGGGGAGGGAACAAAAAGGGAGGGACTAAAAAGGGAAACATCAAGGGAGGGGACAAGGGGGACTGATTCAAAGTAAATCACTGGACTAAAAGGTAGAGCTGAAGAAGAAAAGGTTAGAATTAGGGAAGGATATCAAAATGCCAGGGAGTCCACAAATGACAATCATAACTTTGAACGTGAATGGGATGAACTCACTAGACGAATAGCAGAATGGATTAGATCCCAAAACCCTACCATATGTTGTCTTCAAGAAACACACATGAGGCGGGTTGACACCCACAAGGTCAGAATTACAGGATGGAGTAAGACCTTCTGGGCCTCAACTGACAGAAAGAAGGCAGGAATGGTAATTATGATATCTGATAAAGCCAAATCAAAAATAGACCTGATCAAAAGGGACAGGGAAGGTAATTATATTTTGTTAAAAGGGACTTTAGACAATGAGGAAATATCATTAATCAACATGTATGCACCAAATAATATAGCACCCAAATTTCTAATGGAGAAACTAGGAGAATTGAAGGAAGAAATAGACAGCAAAACCATATTAGTGGGAGACTTAAACCAACCATTATCAAATTTAGATAAATCAAATCAAAAAATAAATAAGAAAGAGGTAAAAGAAGTAAATGAAATCTTAGAAAAATTAGAATTAATAGACATATGGAGAAAAATAAATAGGGATAAAAAGGAATACACCTTCTTCTCAGCACCACATGGCACATTCACAAAAATTGACCATACATTAGGTCACAGAAACATAGCACACAAATGCAGAAAAGCAGAAATAATGAATGCAGCCTTCTCAGATCACAAGGCAATAAAAATAATGATTAGTAATGGTACATGGAAAACCAAATCAAAAACCAATTGGAAATTAAACAATATGATACTCCAAAATCATTTAGTTAAAGAAGAAATAATAGAAACAATAATTTCATCGAGGAAAATGACAATGGCGAGACATCCTTTCAAACCTTTTGGGATGCAGCCAAAGCAGTAATCAGAGGTAAATTCATATCCCTGAATGCTTATATTAACAAACAAGGGAGAGCAGAGATCAATCAATTGGAAATGCAAATGAAAAAACTGGAAAGCGATCAAATTAAAAACCCCCAGCAGAAAACCAAACTAGAAATCCTAAAAATTAAGGGAGAAATTAATAAAATCGAAAGTGATAGAACTATTGATTTAATAAATAAGACAAGAAGCTGGTACTTTGAAAAAAACAAACAAAATAGACAAAGTACTGGTCAATCTAATTAAAAAAAGGAAGGAAGAAAAGCAAATTAACAGCATCAAAGATGAAAAGGGGGACAGCACCTCTGATGAAGAGGAAATTAAGGCAATCATTAAAAATTACTTTGCCTAATTATATGGTAATAAATACACCAATTTAGGTGACATGGATGAATATATACAAAAATACAAACTGCCTAGACTAACAGAAGAAGAAATAGAATTCTTAAATAATCCCATATCAGAAAATGAAATCCAACAAGCCATCAAAGAACTCCCTAAGAAAAAATCCCCAGGGCTTGATGGATTCACCAGTGAATTCTATCAAACATTCAGAGAACAGTTAATCCCAATACTATACAAACTATTTGACATAATAAGCAAAGAGGGAGTTCTACCAAACTCTTTTTACGACACAAACATGGTACTGATTCCAAAACCAGGCAGGTCAAAAACAGAGAAAGAAAACTATAGACCAATCTCCCTAATGAATATTGTAACAAGGGAATCACTTCTAAGATAAAATAGGGCCAGAGGGAGAATTTCAGGCCATTTTAAATGGGTCTCAGTGCATAATTTTCCAATCATAGTCTTAAGTTCTTTATTCATCTTTCCTACTATTTGGAGAGGAGAAAAAAAACTGAAAAAGGTTAATTAATATCAACAAAATCAATACAATCTAAGAAGAATCATCTTTATTATACTGGGAAGTTCCCTGGGCACCCTCCTGAAGGGCACTTCTCTTAGGATCATTAGCACCTCGAGTAATTTTTGGACGAGCTCCATTTCTCATATATTGTTGTTGTTCATTATCATAATTTTCTTTAATTGGAACATTGTCATTAAATTCCCAATTCCTACTTCTATAATTCTGGTTTCTAAAGTTCTTATTTCTATATTCATTATAGTTATTTCCATAGTCATTATTATAATTTCTAGAATTCTGGTTTCTATAACCATTATCATAATTTCTATAGTTATTATTTCTAAAACTATTATTAAACTGTGTATTCCTTCCAAACATCTTAAGAAAGGTTCTACATTCCATCATTTTGTGGCCCTTCTTCTCACAGAAGTGGCAAGTAATGGATTGATAATTGGATTTCTGGAGAGGGGCAATTGTCGTTGGTTCATTATCATGCCCACTTTCTAATTTAGTTATCCTATCTATTAAATATCTCATTTTTTTCTTCATTTCCTCCATGTCATCTTTATTTTCTTCCTCCTTTTCCTTGTTTCCCTTTAAAACATATATAGCTGTTTTTCGCAATTCTTCAAGGTCTATATCTGACCATCTTGGGCATTGTGTTTTAAAATAATTTTTAATTGCCTTGCAAGAATTGTTTACAAAGATTCTTCTAACTTGTCTTAAACTATTCTCTTTAGTTAAGTCCCAATCTAAGTATCTGTCCCCAAACTTGATAATTCTGTCCATAAATCTGGAGGGTGTTTCGTTTTCATTTTGCTTAATTTTTTCAAGTTCCATCCACTTATCTGTAATGTCTGCACATTCCTTCATGGCCGTGAGGATGGCCTCTCTACAACGGTATAGTTGTAGATAGTCCTCAGGATTATTATAGTCCCATTCGGGATCCTGAGATGGCCAATGTGCTGCATTACGCCCCCGGGTTTTGTTGACATGAGCAATTATTTTATTTTTTTCACGTTCACTTAAAAAAGCCTGTAGTAAGCTCTCAACGTCCTTGTAAGACGGATTATACTGAAAAAATATGTCTCCCATCTTTTTTGTTACTAGAAAAGGATCTTGTTCATATGTGGGGATATTTCGTGTAAATTCATTTATTTCTTGGGGAGTAAACGGTATCCTATGTCTTAAAGTCACCACATCCCCATTTCGTCCTATTTCAGGTACTTCTCTTAGAGGAAACAGGCCTCTAGTTGAATTTTGCACCTGTGGGTCAGTTTGACAAGGACAGGTTTCTCTAGGAGGACAAGATCTCCCTTGCATTGGAATTTGGTTTTCTGTAGGAGAAGGAACATGAGAAGCTGAGATTGCAGGGGAAGGGTTTTGGGGATTAAATTCAGACAAGATTTGCACTACACGAGAGAAGCAGTCTGTTAACTGGGCTATAGGGAAGGTGTTTTCCATCTCTATTTCAGGGAAGGAAATTTCCTCATTCAAAGGTTCAGAAACAGGTCTGTTTCTGGTAGAGTGGTTGTTTGCCAATTGATCCTGTAAGAAACTTTTTAGATCTTCTAATTGGGCTTGCATTTTATCCTCAATTTTTCCTATTTTATCTTCTATATTTCCCATTTTATCCTCAATATTTCCTATTTTATTCTCAATATTTCCTATTTTATCCTCAAGTTTTTCTATTTTATTCTCAATATTTCCTATTTTATCCTCAATTTTTTCTATTGTATCCTCAATTTTTTCTATTTTATCCTCAATATTTTCTATTTTATCCTCAATATTTTCTATTTTATCCTCATTTTTTTCTATTTTATCCTCATTTTGTTTTATTTTATCCTCATTTTGTTTTATTTTATCCTCAATATTTTTTATTTTTTCATCTCTAAATATAGTATTGAGGAGTACAAAAATGACAGTACCTATTAATATAAAAATTTGGAGGTATCCTTCATTCCTCAATGCCCCTACTTCTTCAGCTGCCATATAATTGTCAAAGAATGTAGTACTCATTTATATATATATATTTTGTAATTTCACAAAACACGTGGGGAGCAGGGCAAAGCAACAAACTTTCCACAGGGTTTTTTTTTTTTCCTAATCCAGGAAGTTGTTCCTTAAGGGAAAGGATATTTAGAAACAGTTCTTCCAGCCAGGACTTTAGAGTCCTGTTGCTGAGATTTAAAACAGCTGTTTTCTGTCTATCAGAGTCACACAGCTGGGAAGTATCTGAGGTCCGATTTGAACCCAGGACCTTCTGTCTCTAGGCCTGGCTCTCAATCCGCTGAGCTACCCAGCTATCCCTTAAGATTAAAGGGAAGAAAAAGAAAAAAACTGCTGATTCCAATTTAACTTAAGGAGAAAAGAGAAAAAGTTTTTTATACTCACGTGTTCTAGCAGCTGTGTCTTTAAGCCAAGTTTTTTTGTTAAAAAAAAAGGACTAAGTGGTGAGACGGTATAGTAAAAAGGCAAGGAATTTCAAAAGTTTTATTGAGAGGATTCTTTAGACTCCCGTGTGGTCAGCCACAATGTAACAAGGGAATCACTTTAAAAGACTGATATATATTAATTTAAGGTCGCCAAGGAATCAGCTATGTAATTCCTAAATAAAAAACTCAAGTCAGCCGTCAGCCTTTTTTGGAGTTTAATTACAATAGGAGTAAGAAAGGAATTAGAGATAGAGAGAGAGAAAAAGGGAGAGAAGGGAATAGGGCTTAAATACCCCTTCTGTTTAGGCTGGGCCAAAAGGCCCAAGCCCTTAGATAGCTGGGGCAAAGAAAAGAGATCAGTCCCTATTACTCACGTGTCCAAAATGGAGAAACAGTCTCAGAGGCCCCCACCTTCAGCTTCCTTCAGAGCAAACCTTCTCAGAGCCACAGGAACCACACCGACCAACTCTCTCCCTTCCCGAGTCTTCAGACCCTCCTATCTTTAAGGAAACCCTCCAAGTTGCCTCCCCTCAGTCCTCACATCTACCAATCACTGTTCATCAATTTCCCTGTCAATGGAGGCTCTAGCTTAACCCAGGACCGCCCAGAGGTTTCTGGCTTTTGCACATGTCTGTTGAAGGTCATATTTTCAAATGATTAAATCTTTACTCCTTTGCTACAGCCCTTTCTAAATCCTGTTAACTTGAGTAGGGTAGAGATTGGAATAATTAAATTTTGATCTAGGCTGCAGCCCTTACTCAATCCTATTAGGACTGAATAGGGTGGAGATTTATTCCAAGTATCTCCATTGTATCAATTCTAAAATCAATCAAGACTCAAAGAAATTCCTGTTTTATGCTTAAGCATAGGTCAAAGTCCTTTCCATTGTTCAGCCAAGGGTTTTTGTCCTAAAGTAATCTTAAGAAGGGAAGAGAAAGAACCTCCCATGCCAATGGGGTTCCCATTCCAATAGACTATCAGTAAGAAATTTTCCAAGTATGAAATATCCCAATGGTGAAATTTCCAACATTTATAAGTCTAAGGAATTTTTGAGGTTTACAATATAGATGCAAAAATCTTAAATAGGATACTAGCAAAAAGACTCCAGCAAGTGATCAGAAGGGTCATCCACCATGATCAAGTAGGATTTATACCAGGGATGCAGGGCTGGTTCAATATTAGGAAAATCATCCACATAATTGACCACATCAACAAGCAAACCAACAAGAACCACATGATTATCTCAATAGACGCAGAAAAAGCATTTGATAAAATACAACACCCATTCCTATTAAAAACACTAGAAAGTATAGGAATAGAAGGGTCATTCCTAAAAATAATAAACAGTCTATATCTAAAACCATCAGCTAATATCATCTGCAATGGGGATAAACTAGATGCATTCCCAATAAGTTCAGGAGTGAAACAAGGATGCCCATTATCACCTCTACTATTTGACATTGTACTAGAAACACTAGCAGTAGCAATTAGAGAAGAAAAAGAAATTGTAGGCATCAAAATAGGCAAGGAGGAGACCATGTTATCACTCTTTGCAGATGACATGATGGTCTACTTAAAGAATCCTAGAGATTCAACCAAAAAGCTAATTGAAATAATCAACAACTTTAGCAAAGTTGCAGGATACAAAATAAACCCACATAAATCATCAGCTTTTCTATATATCTCCAACACAGCTCAGCAGCAAAAACTAGAAAGAGAAATGCCATTCAAAATCACCTTAGACAAAATAAAATACCTAGGAATCTACCTCCCGAGACAAACACGGGAACTATATGAACACAACTACAAAACACTCTCCACACAACTAAAACTAGACTTGACCAATTGGAAAAACATTAACTGCCCATGGATAGGACGAGCCAATATAATAAAAATGACCATCCTACCCAAATTTATTCATCTATTTAGTGCCATACCCATTGAACTACCAAAATACTTCTTCACTGATTTAGAAAAAAACATAACAAAATTCATTTGGAACAACAAAAGATCAAGGATATCCAGGGAAATAATGAAAAAAAAAACCACATTTGATGGGGGATTTGCAGTCCCTGACCTTAAACTATATTACAAAGCAGCAGTCATCAAAACAATTTGGTACTGGCTAAGAAACAGAAAGGAAGATCAGTGGAATAGACTGGGGGAAAGCGACCTCAGCAAGACAGTATACGATAAATCCAAAGATCCCAGCTTTTGGGACAAAAATCCACTACTTGATAAAAACTGCTGGGAAAATTGGAAGACAGTGTGGGAGAGACTAGGAATAGATCAACACCTCACACCCTACACCAAGATAAATTCAAAATGGGTGAGTGACTTAAACATAAAGAAGGAAACCATAAGTAAATTGGGTAAACACAGAATAATATACATGTCAGACCTTTGGGAGGGGAAAGACTTTAAAACCAAGCAAGACATAGAAAGAATCACAAAATGTAAAATAAATAATTTTGACTACATCAAATTAAAAAGCTTTTGCACAAACAAAACCAATGTAACTAAAATCAGAAGTGAAACAACAAACTGGGAAAAAATCTTCATAGAAACCTCTGACAAAGGTTTAATTACTCAAATTTATAAAGAGCTAAATCAATTGTACAAAAATTCAAGCCATTCTCCAATTGATAAATGGGCAAGGGACATGGATAGGCAGTTCTCAGATAAAGAAATCAAAACTATTAATAAGCACATGAAGAAGTGTTCTAAATCTCTTATAATCAGAGAGATGCAAATCAAAACAACTCTGAGGTATCACCTCACACCTAGCAGATTGGCTAACATAACAGCAAAGGAAAGTAATGAATGCTGGAGGGGATGTGGCAAAGTAGGGACATTAATTCATTGCTGGTGGAGTTGTGAACTGATCCAACCATTCTGGAGGGCAATTTGGAACTATGCCCAAAGGGCGACAAAAGAATATCTACCCTTTGACCCAGCCATAGCACTGCTGGGTCTGTACCCCAAAGAGATAATGGACAAAAAGACTTGTACAAAAATATTCATAGCTGTGCTCTTTGTGGTGGCCAAAAACTGGAAAACGAGGGGATGCCCATCAATTGGGGAATGGTTGAACAAATTGTGGTATATGTTGGTGATGGAATACTATTGTGCTAAAAGGAATAATAAAGTGGAGAAGTTCCATGGAGACTGGAACAACCTCCAGGAAGTGATGCAGAGCGAGAGGAGCAGAACCAGGAGAACATTGTACACAGAGACTAATACACTGTGGTATAATCGAACATAATGGACTTCTCCATTAGTGGTGGTGTAATGTCCCTGAACAATTTGCAGGGATCTAGGAGAAAAAAACACCATTCATAAGCAGAGGACAAACTGTGGGAGTAGAAACACCGAGGAAAAGCAACTGCCTGAATACAGCGGTTGAGGGGACATGACAGAGGAGAGACTCTAAATGAACACTCTAATGCAAATATTATCAACATAGCAATGGGTTCAAATCAAGAAAACATGTAATGCCCAGTGGATTTACGCATCGGCTATGGCGGGGGGGTGGGAGAAGAAAAGAAAATGATCTATGTCTTTAATGAATAATGCTTGGAAATGATCAAATAAAATATTAAAAAAAAAAAGAAATGTTTTTCATTCTTTGTCCAAAGAAACAAGTATTCTTAATAGTGGGTAAACTTTAGTTCATATGATAGTATCCTTGTGAACTAGGATGAATGGATTTATGTTTATGTATTTTAATTCAAATATGGTTTGAGGTGAAAAGAGTCTATTTCAATTAAAGTTCATTTTAGAATATTTTAAAGGGCAGAATCTAACATTTATGAAAAGTTAATCAATTTCTGCACAGTTGATAATTGATTATAATGATAATATCTGTGCTTTGTATTCTAGGTTCTACAGTTGCAAGGTGTTTACCATTTACAAGAGCAGCATTTTTGGACTCTTTGTACTGATGTTTTTGTTGGGACCTTGAAATTAGTAGTAGCACCTGATGCTGATTCAAGGTGGATTTTAAGCCAAACTCACAATATTTTTACTCAGGTATGGTTGTTCTGATTGGTAGAATCTTGAAATTATTTTTATTTACTATAATCAGCTGAACATTGTATATTTTTCTGGTATAGATGCTGATTGTGAGGGACTCTATAGCTTATGCTTCTAGAAAGCTCTGTTTAATTCTTAGATTTGTACTACTCAAGGAAATTATATTATGAAAATAGATTCTCCAAGCACAGATTTAAATTTGTTACTATAAACATTATAAAACATTATGTGTTGGCAGGAAAAAAAATGGACCTCCTTATTTAAATAGATAAATGTGTGACTGCATAGTATATTGAGTAGAGTGCTGAATTTGGATTGGGTTCAGATCCTCTTTCTGACATTTGGTAGGTATGGGATATTAGGCCAGGTTGGAATGGAATAATATATTTCCAAAGAGCAATGGAGATCAGAATGTAGCTCAAGATTACTTCCTTTGCATATCTGAGTTTCACCATAAATGAAAAAAGATAGATGCTCAGTAATAAGGAGGTGATCAAGAACTAACCCCCCCAAGAAAAAACCCCAAACCTGTAAAGATTATTAATATCTCAAGCAACAAGTATAGGAGCAAAGTATGAATGCAGTAGCTGAAGATAAAATAACAAGATTAATAATTAAGTGATAGCAGAAAGACTAATAAAAGAGTACTTTCTAAATATATACAAGGAGACAGGGATGAAGTTAGAAGTCTGGTGAAAGTTATGGTGGAGAGATGAGCATGAGACATTATGGACAAATCCTCATAGCTCTCCTCTATACAGATCAATCTGTGCTTTGGGGGACTAACTTCTAAAGTGGAAGGGTGCTTAGAAATGGGAAGAGGAAGGTAGAGGGGAGAATATGATGTGCCCTAGTTCATTTGAGGGCTAACAGTGACTCCTGTGGTCTCTCAGGAAGAGAAGAACCTACAAGGGAGTAGGTGAGGTAGGGGTTGGTGTTTAAAAAGGAGGTAAAAGATATAGACCTTATTTTGTTGTTAGCAGGGAGTGCCATTGATAAATGCGCTTGTGTGTAAAGACTAATGTTCTGGTGAAGGAGATGTCTTTGTATTGGGTATTTCCTGTAAGGCAGTAGTAATAGGGACATGAACCCAGAGAATGAGAATCTAGAATAGATAGAAAGGAAAGATGGATAGTTAAGTGAATGAAGGAGAGTAATTGTCTCTAGAAAGGAATGCAAAAGATAAAGATTAATGAATAGGACTAATTGAAGAGGAGGAGGGATTCTATTTGAGAAGAAAAAAGGTAAGGAAGCATGAAATAACTAGATAAAAACAAGAAAGAAAAGGGAACTAATAAAATTCCAGAAAGGAGTAACAAAAAGTGGGGAGATTGGAAGTGAGGGAAAGAGAGCCCATGGAAATAAGGCCATCTTTAAAAAAATTAAGCTAAGCTAAATGAAGAGATATAGTACTGTGCTTGTAGAAAGGGGGAAAATTCATAGCCTGAAGAATAAAAAATATTGAGAGATGAAAGAAATGATACACATTTGAAAAACAAAATTATACAGATTAAAATTGAAGGAATGGGGAAAAATATGTCAAGTGAATCTGAAAAAGGACTTTTTCAATATTAGTCAATATCAGAATGAACTTATGCATTTCAAGGGATTTAGCATCTAAATTCTTAAAGGAAACAACTGAGCTATAAGAACACTGACAATAACATTGGTGATTTTTTTTTTGTTGTTCAGATGTTTTAGTCATATCCAATTCTTTGTGACCTCATTTGAGATTTTCTAGGCAAAGATGCTGGAATGGTTTGCTAACAGTGCCTTTTGTAGCTCATTTAACATACTAAGAAGCTGAGGCAAACTGGGGCAACTGATCTGCCCAGGATCATATGGTTAGAAAATGTCTGAGGTCAGATTTGAACTCAAGTTTTCCTGACTCCAAGCTTGACTCTGTCTCCACTGTGCCACATCCATGTTCCTCTCTCACTTTTATGTAATACTAACAGAAAGACAAAGAAAAGAAAATGCAGAACTACAGTAGGACTTCGTTTTACATGAAAGCAACACATATGAATTTAGGTCCAAGAGATTAGTAACTGAAAAAAATGAAGGCAGAAGAATATGTAAAGTAAAAATGTTTAGTTACACACTAAATCCATGATGCTTTTCTTCTAAGCAGTGTTGTCACAGTAGTTTTCCCAGACATTCATTCTTACTCTTGAGAATGTTGGTTTGAATCATTACATTGTTTTGTGCCAAACATTAGCTCCTGCAGCAGTCTTTGTCCAGAGTTCTCACTTGTAATGAATCTGTCAGTGTCAGAAGAATGCTTCTTTGTTTCCTTAAGGCTATTTAGTTATTGACATTGACCCCAGAATATAAGAGTAGTGAACCTCCCTCATAAATCTAAGAGAAGTTGTAAAGTGCCTGTGTATGTATGTATAAGAAATACTTATTAATAGGGCTTGCTCTTTTGCCTGATTTTCAATTTATGTAAATGGTATTAGAACATATTGGACATGTGTAATGAGGTTCTACTGTATGCAGATTGCCAGAGAACTTGAGCTTAAAGTCCTGTGATGTCTTATAAATTGGAACTGCGAAAGAATCCACATATTTCTCAGCACCATATAGAACTTTTAAGGGACCACAACAAGTGACCCACACCTGAAGGGACACCTGACAAGGAAATTGAAATGAGTCGGTCAAATAAATCATAAAAAACAATAATTATGTAAGAGAAAATTATGATAATGAAACAATCTATCAACCTTTCTGAGATGTAGCTAAATCAGCTCTGAGGCGAAACATCATATCCCTTCAAACATATATCATGATGAATATGTATTAAAAAGATTTCAGAACCACCAAATCAACCTAAAATAAGCACAAAGAAGAAATTACAAATCAGAGGAGTAATACTAAATTGGAAGTAAACAAAAAAAAGTAGGAACAATAAATAAAACCAAAAGCTTGTTCTTTGAAAAGGCTAATTAAATTGATACACCTTTAGCTAATCTGATTAAAAAGAAGAGGGCAAAAAAATCAAATCCAGCGAATGAGGCAAAATCACAACAAAACCAAAACAGATAAAAAAGAATGACTAACAAACTAGAACACAAAATAGAGAAATTCCTTTAAAAGTATAGTCATTGATATTTGTGCTGAATATATATGCACATATGTTCATATGTACAGACACACACATAGCCTCTCCATTAGTATGTAAGGTCTTTACAATTTTGAATTGTTTCATTCTTTGTCCTTGCTTCCCCAGCATCTAGCAGCTGATTTATTGATTGGCCTAAGCAATGTAGGTTCAATCCTGTCCTGATTTTTGAAGCTATTTTTGCACTTCTTTGGGGTATCTGGTGGAGAGAAGGTGGTGAAGTAGTGGTGGAAATGTAAGGAATTAAATTTAAGGGTTTGTACTAAATATATGAGAATTCTAAGATAATACTGTGGTTGCTGATTTAAAATTATATAGCTCAAGTCAAAATGACTTTTAATAGCTTTTATTTACAAAGAAGTGGAAAGAGTAAAAGTAGAGAAATACAAGAGGATAGAGAAGATGTCTACCCTATCACACTAAATTTTGCTCCAGTGCTCAACTCAGCCCAGCAGGGCTTGTTAACCCTCGACCAGAGGACTTGGAGTTCCACCCACAGGGTCTCCTCCAGGAAGGGAAGGCCTCTCTGAAACTAATCTCTCCCCAGACACTAGGAAAGGAAGGCCAGCTACTGACTCACGCAGGAGGCAGTCCAAGTCCTAAGTTACCTCCTAGAGGCAGGTCACTAGTCAAAGATGACTACCGAAGATGAAGATTATGACCAAAGAAGATAGACGTTTATAGTCCTTTTTGTCCCTTCCCCTCTTCACAGGGGCCAACCACAGCTTCCAAACTGCCTAGTGCTGCCCAGCGGGGCAGTGTCTGTGGGATTCACACTCTCATCCTCCGAAGGTGTCAACTTTTGTCATAGGATTCACAAGTTTCTGATTGATTGGATTAAAAGGGTGGGGCTCTCACCCAAGTATGTGGCTTGTGAACTCTCTTACTTGTTGGCTTACAAAGTGTTAAGTAGGGGTGTTTTCAGTTTTGGTTGATCAATTTAAAAGTTGCTGATGCTAGACAAAGAAAGTCTGATTCACACTTTACAAAAGTCTGATAAAAATCAACCATCTAATTAACCATCAGTTAGTAAGCATGCAATATGTGCCAGGCATTGTGCTAAGTATGAGGGGTGCATGCAAAAAAGGTAATCCCTGCCCTTGGGGAGCTCACAGTCCAGTAGGGGAGACAACATGCAGACACAGATGTTCAAATGAACTATAAATAGAATACATAGGAAATAATTAACAAAGGAAAAGCACTTAAAAGAAAAGGAAATTGGAAAGCTTTAACAGGGCCAGTTCTAAAGGGCTTACAGATCGTTTGGGCAGCTAAGTGGCACAATGGGTGGAGTGTTGGCGTCACGACCACCTGCGTTTGACTCCGGCCTCAGACACTCACTAGTGTCTGGGCAAGCCACTTCACACTATTGGCCTTAGTTTCCTCATCTGTCAAATGAGCTGGAGAAGGAAATGGCGAACTGTTCTAGTATCTTTGCCAAAAAACCCCAAATGGGGTCACAAGGAGTCGGGCACCACTGAAACAACTGAAGGACAACAGAGTTTACCACGTCAGCTAGGTAGGGAAGGGGATACAATGCTCAACCTGGAGTCAGGAAGATGCGAATTCAAACATGACCTTATATTAGCTGTGTAACTCCTGTTTACCTCCATTTTCTCAACTATAAAATAGGAACAATAGCATCAACTCCGCAGGGTTGTTTCAAGGATCGAATGAGATCTTTGTAGAGTGGGGAGGACAGTGCTTGGCATGTCGTAAGTGCTATGTAAATGCTAGTTATTACCTTTATTACTATTGTGGTTGTTAAGCTGCTACTTAACAATAGCAATGTGGAGTAGATCTACTCATTGCCTATAAAATGACAAAACTGATGCTGCTGCTTACAGGAAATATTGGGGACAAGGGGGATTTCTTGGTGACGTGCAAAGAATGCAGAGTGTTTGCTTTTGTCAGGACCTATATACGTAGGCATTGGTAACTTTTACAAGTATACATATTTCAGGTTGATGTTCTTAGAAGAGAAGGTAAAGAAAAGAAGTTAGAGCTAGATAAACAAATCAGCTATCAGCAAAGTTATGCTCATTGAATTCATGGGGAACTGATTTGATCAGATTGTTTATGAGATCTTAGAGGTAAAAGGGACCTCGGAGGACACCTATTCCAAACTTACAGCAGAACAGGAATCTCCTCTATGACACAGTTAATGCTTCCCTGTCCATGGAACCTATGTAGCAGTAAGATTTTACTGATTTTGTGAGTTGTATAATTTATTACCATCATAATGGTTTTTCCAATGATTTTCTCTTTTGCTCTTTTGTAGGCCGGAGTGAGACAACTTTATGTGCAGATTGACTTTGCTGTCATGTAGTGAATCATCAGAGATTGTGCTCTTTGGACCAAAGTTTTCTGGTACTATACAATCTAGAACATTGCGTCCTCATCTTTTATAAAATAGAGCCATCACCTCAACTACAGCCCAAGATGAAGATGACCAAGTAGACTTGCCTTTTATGGTCTCGTGGAAGAGTTCTCTTCTAAGGAGCCAAAATTAAAAGGATATATCTTGGACTTTTGGTCTTGTCTTTTGTGCCCTTTCTTTCCAAACCATTTTCTTTTAAGGGTTTCTTTTCTTTTCTACTGTCATATCTTTATTTCAGTAGAAATTCAGATTGTGGGCCTGTGATCACTGGTTAATGTCTTCACTGAAGACACTGCTCATTCCCACAAACCAGTGCTATTAGAAAAGAAAAAAAAAGTTTTAAAAAGGAAATCTGATTTGTATGTAATGTCACATTGTTGACATTCTTCAATATAATCATATGTTTGTAAAATTGTTTGTACTTTGCAAACTTAATGAACCAAACCATATTGGGTTTTCAAAGTGCCTTTGCATCAGAAAATATATTTGCCAGCATAGAAATGTAATGTCAGGGGGTTTTATTTGTTTTATGGGCATACTACAACTTGTACAAAATAAGACTCTTGCTACTGATGTATACCAAATTTATTTTTGTGTACTTAAAACATAACTTTAAATGTGTAAAAATTCCCTTTTATTGTTTCATCTTGTCAAAATAAAAGGTATTACTTTTTTAAAAAAATTCATTATCACATAAATTACTCTTGGAATGTTTTCAAAAGTTTGCAAATGTATCTGTTGTACAAATGGCTATTTTGGTTTGATTAAACATCTGCTAGTCTCCAAATGGTTTTAGTAAAAACTGCTCTTTGTATAGGAAGTGGTCTTAAATTCTCCCTTGTCATTTTTATGTAGTTTGTAAATGGATGAAGGGAAAAGGTGGCTCCTGGAAAAAAAAATTAAGATTTGTATTTTCCTTTCCGTTTTTCAAATGCATTTTTTTAAACTTTGCTTTCCTATGCAAAGCTTTGCATACATAAAATTGTTTTTAGGACCCCCCTAAAGCTTGAGTTATGGATTTAGTTGAACTGTTTTCAGCTTCTTAAAATGGTAATGAGTAGATTCTAAGACTAAACAAACCATGAATGGTGAGTTTAGCACTCAACTGAACATGGGTATCTTGAGCAGAAGTGAAGACAAAGCAGTCTTGTGGATGTAATTTGAGAGGATGAGCATTGATCCTTTTGAAGGAATACTGAAATAGATCATTCTTTTTCTACTTGTAAATTAAATTCTCATTTCATATTAAAAATTGAAATAACCTAGAAAACTTAAAGGAAGAAAATGAATGTTTGAGATTATTCATTAATAGAAAATTATTAATTTTCCATTGGAAATGGAAAAATAAGTTCATTTTCTACTATGGAATAATTTTAGTATTATTATTAATTTCCATATCTCTGTCCTATAATCTTCAGAAGTGAGCATATGTGGTATATCAGATGTAATGCCAATGACTTCTCTATAAGGAAAAGAAAGCAAGTAACAGATTATCATTAGGAAAGTAGTAAAGTTGTCTATCTTGTCTATGCATACATAACATACATGCATACATTTATGAACTGAATTAAGGACTTCCTGGGACTTACTGCTGCTGCTGGGTATGAAGTGTATATATTTCTTTTGTTGTAAATTACACAGTAATTCTAAAGCTATAGATTTGCTAAAGAGATTTGGTGAATTTGAGAATCGATGCAATTGTAATCAGTTTAACTGAAATAATCATTGGAGTCTTAAAAGGGAGGGTGAGGAAAAGACATATTCCCATGATCCTGCTGCTTTTACTTGACAAACATAATTCATTTTTTCTAATCTTCCAACCACTATGAAGCCTACGAAACTGATTTATTCTTTATGCTTAACACAGAAATAATGTTTATATTATAGAAAAATAACAATTAGGATGACTAAGAGATTCTGGAATTTGTGATTTTGAGACAATTGAATATGGAAGAATTTGTAATACATTTCCAATGTGGAGAATGAAATTTTTTTATAAGTAGGTACATGCATGATTGTTTGGGTTTTGAAGAAGGGCCAAGTGCTCGCTCTTGTGGTCTTAATGTATGCTATCTGCTATTCAGCAGGAAGGAGGATTTCTACAGACACTAATCTGAGCCACTCTTCACTTTTTTTTAAATGAAGAAAAACCTGCTTCTCCTTGTGAAATTGTATTTACAGTGCACTCTAAGAAATTGCATGGGGTATGAATACATTTTCCATTTGATGAGAGCTTATAGCTACTGGACTAATGAACAAAATTCTTATCATTGCTTCTACATTAAGAGTAGGAGCTTGAATCATAAGGCTGGCATAAATAATTTCTGCATTTAGATAAAATGAGTATATATTGTATTAAAAGCGTAGTAGAAGGCAACCACTTTATTCTTTCTATGCGTGACTTAACAGCATTCTTGGTAAAGGTGCATTACTTCACATTATTTCACCAAGAATTGATTCATCATTTGATTATTGTTAATTTTCTCTTTTAGAGAAAAAGTAATTATTGGGTTATGGAACCTTTGTAGTTTTTCAAAATTAGGGTTGTTTTGTTTTGTTTTTTAAAACTGAGAGTTTGCTAACATTTGACAAAAAACATTCACTGAAAACCATTTTTATATTGCCAAAGGAAAGTTAATTTTGCAATGTACTTCCCTAAATAGAAATTTATGTTTAATTTTTTTATCAACGTGATATTAATGAAGATGAAACATTTAACACATACAACTTCCTATTTTTGCTAACCCCCCAATGCAGGTTCTTGCCCAGTCCATTTGTAATCAAGGAATAGGCAAGGCCTCATGTTCTCTTGGGCAGAACAGACTGGAGCACTTTGGGAGACAGAATTGAGTATGTAGGAAGAGTATTTGGCATTACCGTCACATGTTAAGTTGGCTTTGTCTCATTTGGCATGATGCTTTCCCTTGTGTCCTGAAAGTGCTTCTTATTCTTTATAAAACAAGCTCAGTGAGGTACCAGGAGGGTTCATGCAGAATCAGAGACAATGACTGCATTTTAATCAAATGGGATAGGAAGCTGTATTGAGGAAGCAACACAGAATTTTTCATTTCTAATTACAGAACTGAAAGAGATCATAGAAATCATCTAGAGATTTCACATGTGAACAGAGGCCAGAGAGGTAGTTTTTTCCCCAAGATCCTAGAGCAATTAGTGGCAAATCTATATAGTCTTATGATGGACATTCCAGTTGTCTTTTCATTACATCATGCTGCCTCCCTAGCATATGATTATTTCTAGGCATTCTAAATCATTTTTTAAATGGAAGAGCTTATTCATCCCAAGATATAACCTAATCAGTGGTACAGCAAAACACTTCAATGAAATTTTACTCTGTATCTTTACAAACATTCCTTTTCTTTGGATGGCTTTTTTAACTAGAAGATCTTTTATTACATTAGTGCTACATTCTCTACGATTTCTAGGCCTTTTCCCCTTTTTAACCTCAGGGTTAAAAAAATATAAGAAATGATGGAATCTCTACATAGATCATTTCCCTTGGAAAATAAATATTTTCTCTACAAAGATAAATTGAGACAAAGTCTTAAGTGTACTTGTTTCCGTTTCTTAAATTTTGGAACTTTGGAAAATGGAAGAGTAACTCAAAGATGACCTCATTTTAGTTTTGCTGACCTGGATTTAAAATTGGAAGGGACCTTAGCCATCATTTAATTCAACCTCTCTTCTGTAGGTGAAGAAATAGGCCTCGAGAGATTAAGGGACTTGCCCACATGGTCATTCAGGTAAATAGCAAAGCCAAGGTATGGGCTTACCTCTAGGTATATATATACTCAGATATGCAGATTTGGGCATTCATGACATCAGAGAATCACTGGACCCATTATATATGGATTTTCCAGCAAGAGGCATTTGTGCAAGAAAGGTCTAAAGTCTCCTGGATTATCTTTTTAGTATTTTTTTTTCCAATTCTTTTTTACCTGGCTTCAAGATTTTGAAAATTGATCCTTGAATGCCTTCAGAATCTTGTGTTTATATTTTGGCAGCTTTAGTTGCTCTTCCTGACTTGCCATAAGGGCCATTTCCACTTCTGTTTATCACATATCAAGTACCAAATGATCCCTGCTTTGTGAGGGAACACTCAGTTATCTGCTAATTGTCATTCTCCATGTTTTTCAGAATGAATTTGTACTCTAAACTGACCTTGATCTTTGATGGACTGTCTGCTTTGCTTTGAGAGTTTCTTTTAATAAAAGTATTTTAAATTCACAATGGATTTGTTTTAAGGCAGCCTGATAGGCTAAGTGGTCCCAATCTTTACCATCAAAACAACATAAAAAATGACATAGATGATTAGCTAGCTAAGATCTTTGGCACAAACTCTATGATCTACATGTGTTTTTTTGGTTGTATTTTGAAAAACTAGAGGAAATTAAATTCAGTGCTCATTTTAGACAGAATTGCTTTGAAAATATTTTCATAAGGCTATTATAAAATTTGGCAAATATATTGGCATCTTGTGAATTTATCAATCCAGAATGTATAATGTATAGATAAATTCCATCTGTATGACCCAAATGCCTGTTAGTGCTGTTTAAGGTCTTAGCCTGTCTGGTCCTAGTGCCTAGTAAGATCTGATCCAGTGCCTTGCTCCTCACAAGAAAGGCAGCTAATGGGAACTCTTAGAAAGGGGAAGTGGAGCCCCATCATAATTCCTTCCTTTCCAAATTCTTCAGTTTAGTTCAATGAGGAGATTCCTTTCCCTTTCCTGAAAAAGTATTTGATTTTATAGAAATGTTGAAATCAAATTTTATATAAACAATTTTGGTTTTGCTTTAGCTTTTAAGCATCGAATCTTTAGTGTAAAATAATCTATACAAAGAATTAAATCATTTGAATTAAAAGAAAAATAATATCCAACTTTAAACTATTTCTAAATATCAAAAGTTTGTCCTATTGAATTTGCCCATTATGATAGTGTGTTTGAAATTATTGAACCATAAGTTCCTTGAAGGAAGGGAACTGTGTCATACATTTCTGAGTCTCCTGCGAGCACCTAATACAGTATTTGCACAAAAGTACTTGATACAGATATCTATTTAATGTTGAATAAATGGTATTATGAGTATTAGAGAAGTGTAGCCCTAAGGTTAGAAGCAAGTAATAAGCATGGTGCACTAATGACTCTGTTAGTGTTCCTAGACACACAAATATTAAAAACAAACTTTGAAAAAATAGTCTTAAGGAAGGTTTTGTGTTTTTTTTCTTCTCTTCAATAGTTGAAGAAGTGGAAGCAGAAAGATTATTTGTCTTCTATATTCTCACATAGCAAATGATCTAAGATGTCTTGAGTTTAGGTATTTTTCACAGAGCATTCTAAAGTCAAACTGGTCTCCAATTTTTGTTGAATGTTCCCCATATTTGTATAAGTTTTGATAACAGCAGAATGTCTGAAAGAATGGGGCTTTGATGGTAGTGTATCAAGTTGGACACCGATTCAGATACTGAATTGCTTTGGAGTAAGGAGGCGCTACACTTTAAAACAATTTTTAGGTAACAAGTCATGTGTCAACTTTTACTTTCATTCTCTTCTACCTCCAAATACCGTAGGTTGCAGAGGCCACCCTGCCTTAAAGCTCTCAGCTCCAACATACTGCCACTCCTATCATTTTCCAGCTTTTTCTGACAGGAAAACTTTCCCATGGATTTTAATGCTTACTGGAATGTTTTTGTCTAATTGCATATTGGATGTGTTTTTCAGGCTGATTGATGATTCCGTTCTAGATATAATATTACATTAGAAGCAGCAGGTGTTACGTTTTCACAAGGCATCTCTCTACATTTATTCAAACTGCAGTAAACCTCAGTGACTTGGTTGCTCTGTGATGTGGACGTGTGTGTGCATGCAGTTTGGAGTTCATTATGAAGAGCTACAGCGTAGGGTATTTTACATCTGAAGTACTGTGAATAAAAAGCTGCCCAAACCATACATTCGTAAACTTCCTGCTTACTTTTTATTGGGGTTTGATTTTTTTGGCAAAGATTGAGGCACCTAACTAAGTCTTTCAGTACTAACCCACAATGCATGTGGAAATGTCAGGTTTTAAAGGCTATTGTAATTTGGTTTGAAAGTGCTGAAGGAAGAAAGCATGATATGCTCAAGTACAATGGAATAAGTCTATAAAGGTGTATTTCCCCATTTCTACTTGAAGACAATCCTATGTAAAGCATAACATCAAATGTACTTTTTAAAAGGACCACGAAAGATTGTATGAAAATGTTCTTTCAATAAAACTTTGGTTTAAAAATCTGTATCCTAATTGTCTTTGTTAGCAACAGTACTTTTAGTAGGTATGTGAACTGTAACAACAAATGGAAGTGGAGATGGGGAAAGGAAAAAATTCTCAAAATGACCCATACATCTCCCAAATAGAAAAGTACTAAGAAGGGAACAGTTATTGTTGTGGCTACTAAAGGGAGCATATTATTAGGGCTTGTTGCCAGTTATATGTCAGAGAGCACCAATCCATCAATCAACCACCATTATCAAGTTAGATTTTAATTTTATTGGAGAGTGGAGGAAACTCTATGTTTGAATAGTTGGTTTGTTTTTTTTTCCCTTTTCCAGGACAGTTATAAAAGTGGAAAAATAAAAATGATCAGGATTAGATTTCTTCCTTAGAAAACAATATAGGAAGTCTTTGGAAATGTATACCTGGATGGAGTTTTCAACAATAGGCTAGCCACTATTGATAGTTTATTTTTTGAATGCTCTAGCTTCCTGGTATTTATTACATTTTCTCTCAGAACCCAGGTCCACCCTTTTCATTTTTGATATGGTTTACTTTTTTTCACAAAAACAATTCCTAGTTTTATTAATTCAATGATTTTCTTATATTTGCTTTTATTAATCATATCTTTAATTTTTAGTATTTCTAATTTGGTATTTAATTAGGTCTTTGAATTTATTTTTTCTAGTTTAAAAAAAATTGTTACATATTACGTATGTAGCAAATGGCAGATTTCTGTAAAGGACCTATGGCCACTGAGAAAAAGGTAGTCTTCTCTATTCCCAATCAATTCTCTCCAGATACCTATCATACCTAACAACTATTTATCTCTTTAACTTCTAATTTATTTTTGCTTAGATTCATCAAGTTCTGAGAGGGGAATTTGGAAGTCCTCCACTACTATAGTTCTGCTATTTATTTCTGCCTGTAATTCATTTAGCTTTTCAATATGTTTTTATTCCATACATGGGACTTATTTTACACTCATGTAAACAGTATATCCATTCTGTTTTCATTTTAAGGGCAAGTTCATCCCATTCATTCAGTTTACAATTACTTGTGTATTTCTCTTCATCCTATTTTCATTTGTCCTTCTTTCTCTTTTTATCCTATCACTCCTCAGAAATAAAATTTACTTCTGATTTACTTGCCTTTCTAATCCTCACCTCTTCGCAGGATCTCATAACTCATTCCTTTACCTTCCTGTTTTTAAGAGCTTATACTCTTCAAAATGTGATTCCCTCTTTAATCCAGTTCCAATGTTTCTAGCACCACCTGCCCTCAACTTTCTCCTCCCCTGTACCGAAACATTTCTTCAATTCACACCTCCCTACCCTGTTTTTTAGGATTATCCCACCGTGATCAACTCAACCAAGTCTTTTATGCTCTTTGTATGCTCTTTCAACCCATTAGCAGGTTGAATAACGTTAGGAACTAAAGATAACATTTTCTCATATGAGAAGTTTGACCTTCTTAAATCCCTTATAATTATTTTTTTCATATTTACTTTCTTATGTTTTTTCTTGATTCTTCTAGGTCAAATTTTCTGTTCAGTTTATTTTTTCCTCAAGAATACCTAAAATTTATTTTTCCCCCCTTGTAGGATTACACTGTTTTGCTGGGCAGGTTGGTTATTCTTGGTGGCAAACCCAGCTCCTTTGCTCTTAAGAAATATCATGCCCCATCTCTAGTTTTTAATGTAGGAGCTGCTAAATCGTATATTAGCCTGACTGTAATTCCACAATATTTAAACTTTCTAGTATTTTCTCCTTGACTTAGGAGCTTTGAAACTTAACTCCTGCCATCTAACTACCCTGAGTTTGTGAACAGTATAACGAACAACCAGAAGTGGTCACTTGTATTCAGTTGTAATTATGTAAAATATGGTCGTTGTTTCCAGCTCAATGGAATTATGAAGTGCAAATTATTCTAATTGGAAACAAGCTGTGCTTGTATGGCCTTGGCCAATCATTTAATCTATCTGGACTTCAGTTCCCTCATCTGTAAAATAAAAGGGTTGGATTAGAGTTGACAGATTTCAGCTATAAACCAGTGATCCTCAAAATGTTATTATAGTCTTACCTTACCATTTAAGAGAGATTAGACTCTGCCTTTTGATTTATTGTGTATCCCCCACAGTACTTGGCATGATTCATCAAAAAGGTGTAAGACATCCCTACAAGTGAGGGGCAGAAACCAACCCCCTCCCACACCCCCATGTTTGAATGTTGGTAAGACTATCTCACTCCTTCCCCCTGCCCACAATCTCCCAGAGCCTTTTGCCTTTGGAAGCAATTCATGGTATTAGCCACTTCTTCAATCTAAAATTTAGGCAGGAACAGACTACTGACCGATGAACACTTTCTTGTAGATGGTACCAATATCGATGACACTGATACAAATCCTCACACTCTAATCTGTTTTTCTTCTAAGAAAGTGAATCCGCTTAAATGTAGAAGGGCATGTTGTCGTTAACATTAGAAAGTAATGGCAACAAAGGACAATATTAATCTAGGTTAATATATCTGACTTACACTTTCAGTGTGACAATTGGGAGCAATGGCTGATGTTACAAAGAGCAAATTTAAAGTAGAACTGTCCAATGGGCTGCTTTATGAGTTCAAGGCTTTCTTCTCCTTGGAGGTCTTCAAACAGCAGGTGTTGATTGTTAATGGATCCCTTTCGTGCTGGTTTGGGCTAGACTGAGGTTCCTTCCAAGTATTAAATTCTGTGTCTCATCAGTCATTCATTTGCCATGCCCAGAAACTATGTGCATGTTCAGTTCTGGTCCTAAATCTCCTTTTGTGGGAGGATAGCCACCCCTCTCTGAACATGGCAGCTGAATACCAACCAAACCCTGGGCATTGTTTTCACACAAATAATTTGTCTTACATAAATAATCTGTGTCTTTTCACAGGATTTGCAAGTCTTCTTTTTCACTGAGATTTCTATTTTCCACTTAAAAGTTTCTAGGTTCATAATAAAGGCAGCTAGGTGGTGAAGTGGACAGAGTGGAGTCAAAAAGACTCTTCTTCCTGAGTTTAAATCCAGCCTCATTTACTAGCTGTGACCCTGAGCAAATCATTCAACCTTGTTTGCCTCCACTCTTCATCTAAAAATTGAAATGGAGAAGGAAATGGCAAAACTATCCAATGTCTTTTCCAAGAAAACCCCAAATGGGGTCACAAAGACTTGGGACATGGCAGAAATGATGGAACAACAAAACCTCATGATAGAGAATATAGTACTTGTATTAATATAGCTTACTATCCCTCCCCCAACCTACAATTCATATAACATTGATAGATGACTATCACAAGAATTGACAAATCTTATCTTAAACATACAAGATGCATTTTAAATAAATATCTACAAAGAATTATCAATATGCCCAGTAACAAAGAGGTTGGATGACTTGATCAGATCCACAGGAAGAAATACCAATCTAGTTGAATTTGCATTTACCTATAAGTCACTACACAAGAGATGGCACTGAGGCTAAGATTCATAACAAATACTATTGTTACAACCCAACAAGAACCGCTGAATGATGAATCATTAACACACTATGGTTGCATCTGAAGTTTAAAAAAATGTTCTTTTTTGCAAATACCTTTGTTGGCATGGATAAGAAATATTTAATTAAAGTCCAAGAGCAATTCTATGTGGCTGATCAAGCATTTCCAATACAATACAAAACCCAGGTAATACACAACCCTGTGCCACATAATTAGGATGTCAGTTTAAATGAGATAAACCAATTCAGATGGGCGTCACTTGACAAAGAATATGTGCTGTCATACTTTTAGGTGGGTGGCACCTGGATGGTGGTTTGTTCTCTCTAAATCTGTTTCTGATCATTACCATTAACTCTAGGCAGAAATAATTCAAACTATGCTTGCACAAAAGTGACAAGCAAATTATGGTGGGTGAAATGTTATCAATCATTTATTTAGCTTTCTTCTAACAGCTGTCATTTTTCCCCCCTTCAGAAATAGAAGCTGGGTTTAATTCAAAATGATTCACATTCCAACTGTCCCTCCAAGTTATGCCCCTTAATTGGAATCAAGGCAGTTTTTAACCCAATTTCTTAAGGGAAGGAAAAGTTATAAAATCATTCTGCCTATGTCTATTTTACTTTCCTACCTTGTCTGCACCCTGCTGCAAACAAAATAATATTGAGAAATTGTCAAGGTGACACCAACTGATGATATCAGAAGGTATAATGTGACCTCTATATGAAAGTAGGTTTTGTTAGATCAATTTGTCTTCCTTTTTGTTCCTGAGATGAAGCCAAATGTTTGTCCATTTTATTTTGTCTTTTGAAGTTGCACATCTTTGTATTTACATCTGACACTGAATAAAGGAGAACAGAAACAGTGGCTGTGGCAGGAGCTTTAACACTTGGGGTTTATGAGCCATCCTCTGGCATAGGAAAGAGTTTCAACATTTCCACCTCCAGAGGATGCAAGTTTCCTGTTATAATTAATGAATGCAAAGGGCCGCCCAGGTCCACAGTTGCCATCTGCTGTAAGGTGCCAGCAGCAATCTTCTG
Organism: Monodelphis domestica; assembly: GCF_027887165.1. NCBI lineage: Eukaryota > Metazoa > Chordata > Mammalia > Didelphimorphia > Didelphidae > Monodelphis > Monodelphis domestica. The sequence continues at coordinate 467,861,366 of NC_077228.1, forward strand.
CTCCTCAGATCCCACCCTGGCCAGGCCCACACACATTGTCTCCTCGGTGATAGCTGTGAAATAAGAACAAGTATTTTAAACTAAGTCAGAACCGAGCTCTACCCAATATCCTGTCCTTAATAGTTGTGCTAAAGGGTACTATGTGCCACAACCCATATGGCTCTTTAACATGCCCTGAACACTTTTTATCTTCTCCCTCCACAACTCTGAATGAGTAGTCTTGCGTCCTCCTCTTCATCTTTGCCTCCCAAGAACCCTGGCATTCATGAATGAGCATATGAGGAATCACCTCCAGCAAAAGACCTTTCTTTATTCCTCTAGTTTATTATTAGCCCACTCACCCTTTTCCTTTTAGCAGAATATAAATATCTTGAGGTCAGGAACTGATTAAGCACTGATTAAAAATGCTTGCTGAACTAACCTGAATTAAGAATTGTGAAGTACTTACAATAAATAGATTTTATCACCTCTTTGTTACTGATGAGGAAACAGAAGTTGGGAAAATATGAGTTGGAAAACATCAGAGTGGAAATATGTACTAGGGAGTTGGAGACGTGGCCCTAGAGCTCAGGGATAGCCAGCTATGGACCCCTGGGAGTCCTCTATATAGAAAGGGTGGCTGAAAACACGTGGGAAGCTGATGAAATCAACAAGAGGATATAGAGGGAGAAGAGGAGGACCCAGGATTGAACCGGGGGCATATATATTTAAATGGGGGGGAATAGAGATGCTGATCCTGCAAAGAGTCAGTCTGACAAAGAGGAGGAGAACCATGGTGTGACAGTGTCATGAAAACCCAGGAAGGAGAGAGAAGGTTGAGGACTGTGAAAAGGCCTTACAATAAAGATATCACTGCTGACCTCAGCAGTGCAATTTCAGTTGGAAAAGAAAAGGAACCACATTGTAAGAGCTAGAGAAGTGAATGGGAGGTGAGGGAAAGGAGGCAGCGGTGGAGATACCTTTCTCCCAGAAGTCTGGCTATGTAAGCTAAGTACTGTCTGTTAAGATGACAAGTGGAATGAACTGTTTGTGCGGTTCATAAACATGGAATACGGCATATAACATCACATTTCTTGGCTATTTTTTCTATTCCTTTTAAAAGAATTCTTTATTATACGGGATGGATGAAAGGGAGGAGGTAGGGGAAAGAAAACAGTGGCATATAAAGGCAATATAATAAATGATATACATAAAATATTCATAAAAATTTTAAATGAAGATTAGGTTAAAAAAAATGTTCATGAGGGAGAATGGGTGAGACTGGTCGTGTAGGTGGCTTAAGAAATGAGAAAGTTTAAAATAGCCACTGTGGGGATGATCAGAATGGGACTTCTAACCTTTACACCAAAGAATCCACACTAAAACATACCAACGAGGGGGCAGGGTAATATATCTGGATAGAATGAACCTCAGAGGAAGAAAGGCTGCTGAGTAAATGTGGCAGGGGGAGGGTCTTTAATTGGCAGGAGGAAGATCTAGAAGCAAGCCCACTCCCTCTGATCACATATAGAGGAATCCAAAAGACCATATTATCAAAGTGCTAGAGGAAATGGCAGGGGAGCAACATTAGGAGAGAGTAAAGTTTCTGTAGTTCCAAGGAGATGGAAAGAGAAAAAGAGAAAGTTTTAAAATCAAAGGCTGTTCACCACTGCCCTAGGATCTATTAAATTCAAGAAACATTTATGTACTTGAAACATGAGACTGGCTAATTTTAGTCACTAACAGTAGTTAATTTGACTCACTGGGCTTTAAGATGAAGGAGAGACAGAAATTTTAGGTTTTGTTAGTCAAGTAAAAAAATTGTCCTCCAATTCCTCTACTTTCAACCTTACCCCAAACTAGAAGTAATCCGTATGAATCCAGAAATTTGAAAAAAGGACCAATTTGCATGATGCGAACACATTATGTAAACTATGAATACTGGAAACCCAGCACAATGTTTGCATCATCACTGAGTAACTAGTGATAGGAATATACTTAGTATCACCAGTTACTGAAAAGTTTCTAAATTAATCCCTTTTTGTAAGGATATGTCAGGAAATAGTGGTCGAGTCGAGTCAGCCAGCTATCTTAAAACAGAAGTTGGGAAGGGGAGGGGGGATCCTGAATCCCACGCTCTTCCTGACCTCAGGAGCAGATAATAAGAAAGTAAAGCAAATATAATTTACAAGGACTATTCTCTCTCCTTTCCCATTGTTCCCTTTTCAGTGGAATTACTTTGTAAGACCTGAATTCTTGAGATACTTTTGTAAGTTAAATGTATGTTAATAGTATCTTCAGTATACCTCAGTATACAGTACAATAGGTAGCTTATGTGTTTTAAGAATAAATTAAAAGAAGTGATAAATGGCTAGCAGAATTATTTCATCTTGCTGGGCTCAAGTTTCTTCCTCTGTAAAATGAGGAGGTAGGGTTAGATGATCTCTACAAGTATTTTCCAACTATAATAACTTAAGATTCTGTGAATACTACCAACAGCCCTAGGAGTTAAAGAATCTAAAAAATCTAGAACTATCAATGATTCCATCTGAAGTAATGTCAAGGGGTTAATGAGGCCAGTAATTGGGAACTATTGCATGTTAAGCAGAGAATGGCTGGCAATTTGTCAGGGATGTTGCAGACAGGATTCAAGCTTCAAACTAGCTAAAGACCTATAAAGTCCCTTGTCAAACTTGAAGAGATCTAAGTAAGCACCTGGCTCCTCTCCGCGAGCTCTCTGGTTTTGAACAATCTCCAGAAGTTGCTGGGCTGCTTGGTTCACAGTCATGAATCGTGGAGGCTCATAGATCTTCCTTCCCCTACAAGTATAAACCAGATTTCACTCTTCATAACCATTAAACCACATATTTCATTAAGCACTACATGGCCCACACACTATTTGAAGTCTTGGGCAAAACCCACGCTGAACACAACTAACTGGCTAGACTTTCAGGGTTATCTCTTATACCTTTAACAGTATTTATTATATCACTTGACGTCAATTCAACATAAAATCAGTAGATGCACTGAGCAAAAATAATTAAAAATATGTCTGGACAGACTAGGCTTAGCTTTGCTAAGGATACTGAGGAACTCAACCTGTATATTGGTAATTTTTATGATTATTTTAAGTCATATTCTTCTTTTTACTACTTCTAACTTGGAGAGTCAATTTCTAGACAAAAACTTAGATGGGTCATTTTTATTTTAGCAAGTAGTAGGGATAAACTATGTATAATCAATGCTTAGAAAAAATTTTAAGATATTGGTTATAACTATAATAAGTCAATTTTTTCTTAACCACATTCAATAGTTGTGTCTTTTTTCATAAATAACAGTAAAAGTATGAAAAGATTCAAAAAATATGCCCACATTTTCAAAGCAATAACTTACTTTATTAGATTTTCCAAAGACAGTTCCTTTATTTGGAGGTCTGTAGAAAGGGAGGAAAAAAAATTACTTTATTTGCCACTGTTAAATCTCATTAAATGGCCACCTGACTTTAGTGGTCTTATGCTGTCCAATTTGGCAAAACACAGGTCAAATAAATAAAAAGAATGCTAATAACTCATGGAGAAGACCTTACGCATTGCTAATTCATAACTTAAAAGGAAGCTGCCAAGCTTTGCAGGGAAACATGCAAATGAGAGAATGTTCAAAGGTCATCAATCATCACTGCATAATTCTAAGCTAAAGACAAATAGAAGTTGTGCCTTGGACTGAGCTCTGGAAAAGAAAATTTCCTCTCTCTGTGGTCTTGGGTGAACTACCCTTTATCTAAGAGCAACTCAAAATTACTGTATTCACTTGATTGGGAATTGCATATTCCCTTGAATATGACCCTCATATAGTTGGAAATATAGTTAAGAACTGTACAAGGTTTTCTCTAGTCTGGAATGTCAGTATCAACAAATTCAAAATGAGACACAAAAGTCTATTGCCTTTAAAATAAAGGCTGTGTCTAATGAAATGGTAGGACAAACTAAGGTCAGAATTCAAACTATCACTTATCACCTCATGGGGGCAGCCTTTCCCAATCCTGACTTGTCAGCTTCTTAGTGATGTTTCAGGGAAGTGACAGCTACAATACCAAAACATGAAATATGATAATTTATAAACATTGACAATGTTTGACCCTCATTCACTGACTGGTCAGCCAAACTATTTGTTCAAAAGGTAAAAAGGCAGACTTGTTTTCCACTTTCATAGGATAAACAATTCAGTTAAAATTTTTTGTTTTCCTTAAAGTAAATGAAAATATATTTGTGAGAGGATTTTTGTGGTCTTCTTAAATGATCAAAAAATAACTCATTACATAAAAAATAAATTCATATAAATAGACACCTAAAGAATAAATCTTAAGGAGCAATTTCTAAGGATTTAAGAAAACTCAGGAAAAACTTTGAACTGAAGTTTAAAGTATTATTGCTTCTTAGCAGTTCCATTTGTATGATGCATCAGCAGTTATACACCTGCAATTCAACAGGTTCTCTATACAGCCACTAAATCGACTTCAATACATTTCACTTTTAAAAATATTTCTGTAAGATTTTCTTAACCAGTAAAGATGGTAAAATGGTAATATCATAGTATAGTCAAACTTTTACTTATTTTACATTAAAAATAAATTCATTATGTTGTACTTATACCATTTAATGTAATATTGTTTGATTCTAACCTACTTTATAGCCTTATTTCATATTGCTTTTATTCACACACGAATAATATTTAGCCAGTCTTGTTCAATTATGTAGCCTTGAATTATACCTCACCCCCTAATGAAGTTTTCCCATAGCACTTTATCTTCTATTATACTTTTCTTTATATATACTATACGAAAGATGAATCTAGATCAATTTTCATGTTCAAATTTTCAGTATCTTATAATTAGTCAACAAGCATTTAATTAACTGCCTAGCATGCATAAGGCACTAGAGATAACTAGACAAAAATAAAAAGTCCCTACCCTATGGGAATTCATATTTTATAAGAGAAGACAATATTTATTGCAAAATATGCATAAAACAGGTTCAAAGAAAAAATGAGAAAGAGAAGGAATGTGAGAAGTATCAGGGAAGGATTCTGGGTAGGAGTCATATAGGCAGTGTCTGGAAGGAGACAAAGAAGTCTAAGAAGAGGAAGTGCATTCCAGGCATGGGTGAGACAAAGGTGTTAAGCTGAAGAGAATGATGTAAAGAGGGCTGCAGGGCAAGTGTTGGGGAGCCAGTGTGGGAAGAGAAGATGCTCTGTATATAGTAAGGGATAGATTCCAAGACGGAAGGTAAGGGTTTTTAAAAAGGGGTGTATGGAGTGCTCAGGGAGGGGTAGTATCTCTGGTATGGAGGGCTTGTCGGCTCTCCAGCCTCTAACCCCCACCTGACACCCAGCTCTCACTTGTGGCTCCCAGGAGCTGCTAGCATGCGGCAGCGGCCACACCCCAGGCAACGGCTTCGACAGGCTGGCCAAACCTTGTGAGGGTAGCCATCAGGTCGCTGACCCCTGGTGAACCAGGGCTTTGCTCACCCAGCATGTGAAGACTGCTTTGGCCAAACAGACAGAAGAAACCAATAAGAAGGTTCAACGGCTGAGAGGGTGACGCAGCAAAGCACTGTGGAGTGCTTAGGGCGTGTTGGAGCACAAAGGAAAACACGGCCATCCAATGCAGCTGAGGAAGTCTCCAGGTGTAACGACTTTTTGTGCCACTGGACCCAGGCTTCCAACGCTGAGAGAGTGGGACTGTCTCTGTGCATCGACTTTTCCACTTAAATCTCTTTCACGCACAAGTGTCTTTGTGCACACTCATCTATCCTAACCCCGTCCACCCTCTTCAAGACCTGTGGCGATGGGGGAGTGGTGATGCAACAGGTGGAGGTGACCACTGGCAGTTGTAGTCACGATCTTGCATGTAAGCGGCCCATGGACCAGTGGTTGCTCGGCCCTGTGGGCAGCAGGGACGTTCGGCAGCATCCTGGGCGACTGAGCAGCCCTCTCTAGGACAGCACTGCTCACCCTAATCAAGGGAGGGGACTAGAAAAGGTGTCCCAAACATTGCCTGCCCTACAAACACCTGGTCAGCACACTGTGGCTAGCGGGTCATCCCCTTTAAGAGGTCGAAATCAAAGAAAAAATACAAAGAAACTCCTACTAGGAGCATGGAACATCAGGACATTACTTGACAGAGAGAATACCCCAAGACCTGAGAGAAGAACAGCTCTAAACGGTAAAGAACTGGCGTGATATAACATCGACATCGCAGCCCTAAGCAAAACACGCTTACCAGAAGAGGTATCACTCAGCGAACCCACCACTGGATACACCTTCTTCTGGAAAGGTAGAGCCTCAAATGAAGACAGAATCCACGGTGTTGGCCTGGCCATCAAGACCAGTTTGCTCAAACAGCTGCCAGACTTGCCTGTGGGCATCAGTGAGAGGCTCATGAAGATCTGTTTGCCTCTTAGCAAAGACCGGTATGCCACAATCATCAGTGCATATGCCCCAACACTGACCAGCACAGAGGAGACCATAGAGCAGTTCTACTCTGACCTGAGTGCCGTCCTGCACTCAGTGCCCACAAATGACAAGCTGATACTACTGGGAGACTTCAATGCCTGCGTTGGCCAGGACCATGAAAGATGGAAAGGAGTGCTCGGCAAACATGGCGTGGGCAAAATGAACAACAACGGCCTACTGCTCCTCAGCAAATGCTCAGAGTTTGAACTCACCATCACGAACACTGTGTTCAGAATGGTGAACAAATATAAAACAACGTGGATGCACCCATGATCAAAACAGTGGCATCTCATTGACTACATCATTGTATGCCGGCGAGACATCCAGGATGTAAAGATCACCAGAGCTATGAGAGGAGCTGAATGCTGGACAGACCACCGATTGGTTAGAGCAACTCTTCAAATGTGCATTGTGCCTCGCCATCCAAAATGTGCCCAGACAGTTCGTGCATTTTACAACGTGAGTCGTCTTAGAGATCCATCTTATTTGCAAACATTCCAGTCCTGCCTGGACAACAAGCTGTCTGCCAAGGGACCACTCACTGGAAGCTCAACCGAGAAATGGAACCAGTTCAGAGACGCAGTGAAGGAAACATCAAAGGCAGTCCTAGGCCCCAAACAATGCAACCACCAGGACTGGTTTGATGAGAACAACACTGCTATTGAAGACCTATTGAGCAAGAAGAACAAAGCCTTTATGGAGTGGCAAAATAACCCAAACTCTGCTCCTAAAAAGGACAGATTCAAGTCTCTCCAAGCCACGGCGCAGTGTGAGATCAGGAAGATGCAAGACTGATGGTGGGAAAAAAGGCAGAAGAAATCCAGCGGTTTGCTAAAACTACAAACAACTTTTCAGTGCCCTCAAGACTGTCAATGGGCCATTAAAACCCACCACCACTCCCTTGCTATCCTCTGATGGCGACACTCTCATAAAAGATAAAAAAGGCATCAGCAACAGGTGGAAAGAACACTTCAGTCAGCTTCTCAACCGACCCTCTTCAGTCGACCAAAGTGCCCTTGACCAGATCCCCCAAAACCGCTCCATTGAACAACTTGACGTCCCTCCTTCAATAGAAGAAGTCCAAAAAGCCATTCAACAAATGAGTGCAGGCAAGGCACCCGGTAAAGATGGGATCCCAACCGAGGTGTACAAGGCCTTAAATGGAAAGGCGATCCAAGCATTCCACATAGTGCTGACCAGCATATGGGAAGAGGAAGACATGCCCCCAGAACTCAGAGATGCCTCCATCGTAGCCCTATACAAGAATAAAGGCTCACGAGCAGCCTGTGACAACTACAGAGGCATCTCACTACTCTCCACTGCTGGAAAGATCCTCGCCCATGTTATACTCAACAGACTCCTGTCATCTGTTTCAGAGCAGAACCTGCCTGAATCACAATGTGGCTTCCGACCAGATCGCAGCACCACTGACATGGTCTTCACAGTGAGGCAAATGCAGGAAAAATGCCTTGAGCAGAACCTGAGTCTCTACATTGTCTTCATAGACCTGACAAAGGCGTTCGACACAGTGAAGAGGGACACATTGTGGGTGATCCTCAGCAAGCTCGGTTGCCCAGCAAAATTCGTCAAACTGATCCAGCTCTTTCATGTCGACATGACAGGGGAAGTCCTATCTGGTGGAGAGACTTCCGATCGCTTCAACATCTCCAATGGCGTGAAACAAGGCTGTGTCCTCGCTCCGGTACTATTCAACCTATTTTTCACCCAAGTATTACGACACGCTGTGATGGATCTAGACCTGACGTCTACATCAAATACCGACTGGATGGCTCACTATTTGACCTTTGCCACCTGACTGCAAAAACAAAGACAACAGAGAGACTCATCCTGGAAGCTCTCTTTGCAGATGACTGTGCTCTCATGGCCCACCAAGAAAATCATCTCCAAACCATTGTGGGCAGGTTCTCCACCGCAACAAAACTGTTTGGCCTGACTATCAGCCTCAGCAAAACAGAGGTGCTGTTCCAACCTGCACTAGGGAGGCCAACGAACCAGCCATACATTACAATCGACAGCACACAGCTTTCTAACGTCAATACTTTCAAGTACCTGGGCAGCACCATCGCCAATGACGGGTCCCTAGACCACGAGATTAATGCCAGGATCCAAAAGGCCAGCCAGGCACTCGGGCGGCTGCGCTGCAAAGTCCTCCAACACAGAGGTGTAAGCACTGCGACGAAGCTCAAAGTGTACAACGCAGTGGTCCTCAGTTCGCTCCTGTACAGTTGTGAAACATGGACACTGTACTGGAAGCACATGAAACAGCTGGAGCAATTCCACCAACGCTCTCTCTGGTCAATCATGAGGATCCGATGGCAGGACCGAATCACCAACCAGGAAGTCCTCGACAGAGCCAACTCCACCAGCATCGAAGTCATGGTCCTCCAAACCCAGCTACGATGGTCAGAACACGTCATCCGCATGGACCCACAGCGAATACCAAGACAGGTATTCTATGGTGAACTGTCAGCTGGACTCAGGAAACAAGGCCGACCAAAGAAAAGATTCAAGGATCAGCTAAAGTCCAACTTGAAGTGGGCTGGCATTACACCAAAGCAACTAGAACTCGCTGCCTCTGACAGAAGCAGCTGGAGAACCCACATTAACCATGCCGCCACCACCTTTGAAGATGAGCGACGTCGACGTCTTGCCGCTGCGCGTGAACGCCGACATCAGGCCACAACTGCACCTCTGGTAACAACTAGCGTCCCATGCCCCGTATGCCACAAACTCTGCGCCTCAGCCTTTGGACTCCAAAGCCACATGAGGGTACACCGTAGATGAAACTGCACAAAGACAATAGTCATTCTGGATCACCGAGAGACTACCACTATATCTCTATTAGATTTTGAGATCCTTGAGAGCAGGTACTGTCTTTTGTCTCTTTTTGTGTTCCAGTACTTAAATTTACTAAGTCAACAAGTATTTCTGCCAAAAAACTTAATGGAATCCTACACTGAAGGAGATAATAATACTATTCTGCCCTGGGCAGGCTACAGGAGGAATACTGTGTTCAGTTCTGGGAGTCTTATTTTAGGAAGGAAATTGACAAACTAGGGTTTGCACTGAAATTGTGACCAGCATAGTGAGAATACTCAGCTAAGAGGACCAATTAAAAAAATGAGAATGTTTTGCCTTGAAAAGACATCAATGGGGATGTGACAGCTACTATCAGGAACTTATCCTACTCATTCACAATTACATCTACCTCTATTTCATTTTATATCTCTACCTTCTATTTATTTTCTAAACAAGCTGGAAAAAATTCAGCTTTCTCCTACATCCTTTTATAAACAGATTAAAAAAAAAAACTTTTATTAATCCTGCCACCTCCCTCAAGCTACCATCTTATAATCTGTCTTCCTATCTCAAAACCCTTGCAATTTGGCTTCTGACCTCACTAATCCTGAACTTGCTCTCTTAAAGGTCACCTATGATTGCTCAACTGCTAAATAACTATTCAGAATTCACATTCTGCAATATTTGACTCTGCTGCTACTCTCTAATTCCTGGAAACTCCTCTCAATGGGCTTCTGTGATGCTTTCTTCTGAGTCTCATTTTCCCTACCTTGCAAATCTTTTGTTGAATTGGCTGGTTCACTGTGCTTCTTACCCCTAGATGTGGGCATCCTCAAGAGCTCTGTGCTAAATAAAGTCACTTGTCTTTCCCTTCTCTGTTCCTTTATCCCATCCTACAGAGGCAATTAGCCTTCTATATGTGGTTGTTCTCTTAGTATTTCTAATTCAGTTTGCCCAAAACTAAACCCATCATCTTTTCTATTATAATTGTCCCACCTCTCAATTTCTCTATTTTTGTTGATTCAATTCATCAAATATTTGTTAAGTCTAAGGCCCTATGATCATGGCTTGAGGATACAAAGATAAAAATGAAACAGTTACATTATTCTAGCAGGTGGAAGGAAGGATTTAATAAGTAGAGAAATAAGTGCATACAAGGTAATATGAATGGCTCAGAGGTAAGAAATAGATGAATGCTATACATAGGAAAATAGTCAGTAGGTAAAATATATTAAGTGAAGTAACGGAGTCAGACTAGACAGCTAAGTGGGAACTGAGATAGTTAAAATTCCATGGCTAAAGGGTTTGTATTTTATTCACAAGGTAATTGGGAGCCACTGAAGATTTTTGTAAAGAGGGAAGGGCTAAAGAAAGACTGACATAAGAAGATATGTGTTTTAAAAACATCAAATTGGCAGCTATGTGGGAGATAGAAAGGGAAGAGACTGAAGGCAGGAGTCTTGACAGCCAGGCTAGAAACCTTAGAGCCATCTATACTCTTTCTCCTCTCTTACCTTCCACATCTAAACTATTGTCCATTAGTGTTAAATATACCTCTATAACATTTCTTATCTCTCCTTACACTGTTACCATGTTCCTTCAGCCCAAACTGTATTAATAGCCCACTTCCTTCCTCCAATATTCCTCTTCTCTAGCCATCTTTCAGAGATTCCAAAATTTCCTTGAAAATTCCAAATGGTTCTCCATCATCCAAAGCAAAGAATTCTTTACAAATTCTTTATTTGCGGTCCTTTACACCAGAGCTCCAATCAATTTCCCCCTCTTATTTGACATTATTTCTCTTAAAAGATTCTAGGCAAAGTGGACTGCCAAATATTTCCCAATCTGGTCCTATTGTATCCTACACCATCACGACTGTTGAATTGAAATTATAGAAATAGATTTGGACTTAATCTCTTTCCTAATCATTAAAAGCTGTCTCAAAATGGAATGGTTTACTTTAAGGAGTGGTGATATTCCTGATTTCCTGGAGATATACAAGAAGATCATGGACAACTTGTTACAGAAAAGATTCATGAGTCAATCAGGAAGTTAAACCACATGATCAAGTGTTTCCCAACTCTGGGATTCTAATATTTTACATATAATCCAAGAGGAAGAGGCCATGCCAGAAGGGGCTTCTAGTTCATCTAGCCCAATCTCTTCATTTTATAGATAAGGAAACTGAAGGCCAGAAGTTTAAATGACATGCCCAACATCAGGCAGGGAGGAAGTAGCAGAGCTTGGCTTTTAACACACACTATAATTCAAGAGGCAGGCATTTCCATTATATCATGGAGTCCTTCTAATCCTTTTGTAGGACTCAAAGCACAGTAGGCACTCCATGGTAATGATTGTGATTAACTATTCTATCTGCAATAGAAAAAAGCAATAAAATCAACTGAAACTAGGAAATGCTTTTCTCTTTCCTAGACACATCCTGTAGGCATATAGGTAACCAGTCTTGTCTTCCTACCTTCATCCTTTAGAGAAGGCTCTGAAGACATATCCATTTCCAATTCCAGCTATTTACCACTAGATTCTTCATCGTCATACCAAAAAAGAAAAAAGTCTGACTTAAAAGATCAAAATTCTTACCCAGTAAGCACAATGTGTGCAAGCCATTTTGTCTGTTTGCCTTCACTCTGTCGAAGAAGCTTTCTGGTTTCCAAGTCCTTGTCCAGAAAACAATGGATGCTACTTCTCCAAAATTATACAACTACAAAAGAAAGAATCAGAGATGGAATGGCATGCAAAACCTAGTTCACTAATGAATTGAGAAACAGATCTTTTATATAATTTATACTACAGGATTCCAAGTTAGGACTTTTGAATTTTACCTTTGATAGAAGAAACGATTCAAAACATACAAAGGGGTTTTTAAAAAAATCTTTTGTCTTCATTCCTTGCTTAATGGAAGCAACAAGTTGCCTCTCTGACACAAGAACAAATAAAGAATGAGCCATACTAAGCCATCTGTCCAAGCGATGACCCTTTAGGTCCTTGTTACATTCCTAGTCTACATGTTTTCTGATGTCTGTGTGTGAGAAAAAAATTAGAAAAAGACATAAGAGAAACTTGTTGCCTTGCAGAAGTAAATGAAATGCAGGAGCATTAACTCTTGGAATAACTAGAAAACTAGAGCTAGAGACTAAGCCATTCTTGCCCAAAGTTTATAGCTGTTTTTATTTCAAATGTGATGTTTCTGGATTTTTGTCCATCTTAGCAAAGCACCCCCAAACCCTCATATCTCTTACTTTTGCTAATGCCTAGAAATCAGCAAATCCATAGACCCAGGGTGGAATAAATGGCTCTTGCCTTGCAAAGAAGTCTCCAATTATTTTATATATCTTAGTCACATTTCCCATTGCTTTGTATTAGCAGTAGCTATATTTGGAATGCACTCTTGCCTCACACTTCCACCTCTTAAAATTGTTCATTTTCTTCAAGACTTAGCTCAAGTATCACCTTCTATGGTACATAGATGTACCCATATCCTCTTATCTATTTTTACCTCTCTCCCTCTCATAGAGTGCAAGTTTCTTGAGGGCCAGGGAAGTTCCATTTTTGCCTTTATACTCCCACTGTTTAAGCAAGTGCCTGGCACACAATATGAGTTTAATAAACCCTTACTGATTGATTTTAGATTATTTATGGATAACAACTGAAGAAACTTTCATTTATTAATTCTTCCAGTGAGATAATCTGTATTATATACCAATCTTCTTCCTTGTCTATATCAGCAAATAGGTCTCATGGCTGAAGTAAGTGTTTTGATTTGTTTCTTGTTGATCTATGTTTTCCATGTCTTTTGGAAGGTTTTAAATTCAATGGTGTGCATCACCAAAAAAAGCAAGTGGAAATGAGAATAAACATATGCATACTATGACAGCTTAAAAAGGCCCAGTTAAGTTTTTTCTGGATATAGTTTGTTTTCCTGATGAGGCAGCAAAATTATAACTTTAGCCTTAACCATAACATCCTTACTACTGTTGCCAAGATGACCTCAACAGACCATGATGTAATATGAATACTGAAGTCTAATAGTATTTAACTGAGAATCAAAATACCTATCTATATTCTAACCTTAATTTTAAGTACTGGATTTGTATGAGACCAGGAAAGTTACCTAACCTTTATATATCTTGAAATACAAAACCTATTATTTCTAATGACCACATTATATATCTGAAACACATCCAACAAAGAAGGTATTTGGCTAGCATTTCAATGATTCAAGTAATTTAAAAAAAGATTATCACTGTCTAACAGCATATATAACTAATGTGGAGATAGGACAAAATGAGGCATTCATATTAAAAATGAATAATAGCCCTTGTTTTATTGTAAAACAAAAAGTACACTCTAATAGAAGGAATGTAGAAGAAGCAGTCCGTAGGGCAGTAAAAAGAAACAAAAAAGGAATAATAGTTGCCCTGTTTAAGTATATATGGAAGATTGGAAGAAAGAAGAGGTGTTCTTCAGATTCTTCTCTATTGGTTGATTAGGTATTCTTCAGGAACTTCAAAACTGAGAATACTTCAGTTCAGGAAGAACTCAGATTACTGAGCATTATTTTTAGATCTGGCCACTTAATATGTCAAAATCTTGTCTTCTTCCAGCAAACAGGATATATCTTTTCTAATATAATGGGGAATGTCTTCGATGACACAGACAGACTTTTTAATAATGTGTTAGTCATAAGTCAACTACTTTCCTCTTGAAATGAGCTCAAAGATCACTGCAAATTTGGGATTATTTGAAGTTCTTGTCTAACATGTTCCTATACTAACTCTAGAAGGGATTTTTTGGGAGACATATCTAATTATATTTCAAAATGTTATTATTGTTCTCCAACATCACTATGGCACTATTAGAATATCAAGTTGGGGGGGGGGAGGAACTATATAATAATCAGGTATCACTAATATATTATATTTTCTAATCCATCCATTTTAGAAACAATTTGAGCTATATACCCCAAAAGTTATTAAACCGTGAATACCTTTTGACCCAGTGCTAGGGCATATACTCCAAAGAGATGAAAGACAGAAGAATCATATATATTTTAAAAAATGTTTATGGTAGCAATTTTTTGTTGTAACAAAGCATAAGAAACAAAGTGGTGAATATTAACTAGGGGAATGGCTGAAAAAAACTGTGGTATTTATAGTGGAATATGTATAAGAAATGATGAACACAATAAGATTCACAGAAACATGGAAAGACTTGTATAAACTGATACAAAGTGAAGTGAGTGTTACTAGGTGAATAATTTACAGGATGACATAAAAAAAAATAAAAAGCACTCAGAATCTCTGATCAATAGAATGTGCAATTAGAGCTTCATAAGACTGATGATGAAACATACTTTTCAATTGTAGGCTGAGCAGTAGTGGACTAGAGGTACAGATATACTGTGACATACACATCCAATGGGACTGTTTATTTTGCTCAACAAGGAGGACTTTGATGAGTGAGTGAAACTGAGGAGACAAAAAAAAATTGAAGAAAAGAACTTCAATGAAATAGTGAAATAAATTCACAGAAGACAGCAAGTGGAAACAAGATTTGAAGGGGACACAGACAAATGGTAATTTAGTTTACTATGGTGTAAAATTTAATATTTGAATGTGAGGTAGAAACAATAAAAATGTTTTTAAAAGGCTCGATACTATTCTTAGAAGGCCCAGCTAAAAGCTTTATTACAAAATATAGAACTTAAAGAGAAGGCAGATCTTTAAAGAATTACTTTGATTTTAGTTGGCAATTTCACTCAAATCTCTTCCATCACCATCATAAATATAGCAAGAGACTCAAGACATTACCCTGGTCAGCTATCCTCATTTAACATGGGAAAAAACTGAAGTGTACAGTTTTTATCAAGTAGAGAGCTGAAATTATCCTATTCTGTCTTATACAGAGGAAACCTATTTTCTGGGATTTCAAAATATATTACTGAAATCTCAGAAACTGCTTTTAAAAATACCTTGGAAATAGTAAATCTATGTCTTCAATCTGATTCAAAAGTCCCATGCTGTTTGGCTAGTTTTTAATAACAGATACAGCCTAGTAGAGTAGGAAAGATCATAGACATGTACATTGTGTGGTCTACCACTTCATTTATTTAATATGTTTTGCCTTTCTATCTAATCTAAATCTCATTGTACTTCTTTTAAGGTCTAACCCAAATATTATAATTTCTTGTCTACTTTTTCTGAATATTTCTAAACACTAAAAGTAGTTAGCATCTGACTATATGAACTCAATGATTTCGTATCTAGTTTGTTATCTTGTATCACCAACAAAATTATATCCTCGAAGCCAGGGACTATAGCATGAGGGTAGATAGCTCAGTATTAGACCCAATAAACAATTATGGACAATATATGAATGCTGGAAGGATGATGTTAATAAAGATGCCATTTTGAAGAAGAATGAGAATGTTGGCAGCAATCAAATTTTAAAGAAGGGTTCTAGCCTTTATCCTATCATTCCAAGAAAAATATTTAACAAGGCTTTGTAAAAGTATCTGCGCTAATAATAAGATCTATATACAAACAAAAGCAGTGAAATTTAAGTTGCTATCATGGGCTTTAGTCATTAAGTCACATGACAAGTCCAATATCAATATAAATCCTACATCAGATTAGTTAAATACTATATACTATGCAGGCCACTTGCCAAGAAAGTCACCACAAAACCATATAATCAAGAATTACTAATTTTCTATTTCTTTGCCTACTCTTGGGGTTGTTTAAATATATCAGCAACGTGTTTCACCTCCTATAGCACCAATTTTTGCCATAAAAGTTATGAATGTTTCTAAGCAGTTATACTAAACACCTAAGTTCCTAAGAATAGAGGTAAAAGAGCAAAAGGACTATTTTCTCATATGTTAATGGATTAATCCAGAAGTTAATCAACTGAAATATAGTGCATTAACTTTTTACTAACATAATAGACTCAGATTTTTATAAGAATGTAATCTTCTTTAGGTAATTTACACATTCTTTAAGCCCTTCACCCATAATTGCTGTCTTTCACTAAACAGATAAATACTTTGTGCACCCTTGAAACTTATCACATATCCTACCTTGTATGGGTTACCAATATGTGTGTATATACATCCGTATCTATATATCTCAGAACCCTATTTAGAAAATCATCCACATAATTGACTATATCAACAACTAAATCAACAAGAATCACATGATTATCTTGAAAGATGCAGAAAAAACCTTTGACAAAATACAACACTATTGAAAACACTAGAAAGTATATGAATAGATGAGCATTTCCTTAAAATAATAAACAGTTTATATCTAAAACCATCAGCAAATATCATCTGCAATGGGGATAAATTAGAAGCCTTCCCAATAAGATCAGGAGTGAAGGATGTCCATTATCATCTCTATTATTTAACATTGTACTAGAAACACTAGCAGTAGCAATTAGAGGAGAAAAGAAATTCAAGGGATTAAGATAGGCAATGAGGAGATTAAACTATCATTCTTTTGCAGATGATATGATGGTCTACTTAAAGAATTCTAGAGAATCAACTAAAAAGCTAGTGGAAATAATCAACAATTTTAGTGAAGTTGCAGGATACAAAATAAATTCACATAAATCATCAGTATTTCCATCTATTTCCAACACAACTCAGCAGCAAGATTTAGAAAGAGAAATTCCATTTAAAAACTCCTTAGATGATATAAAATATTTAGAAATCTATTTGCCAAGACAAACACAGGAATTATATGAACACAACTATAAAACACTTTCCACATAATTAAAACTGAATCTAAATAATTGGAAAAACATTAATTGCTCATAGGTAGGACAAGCTAATATAATAAAAATAATAATCCTACCCAAATTAATTTACTTATTCAGTGCCATACCTATCAAACTTTTTTTATTGAATTAGAACAAATTATAAAAAAGTTCATTTGGAAGAACAAAAGACCAAGAATATCAAGGGCAATAATGAAAAAAATTGTGGAGGATGGGGGCCTAGTAGTATCAGATCTTAAACTGTACTATAAAGCAAAGCAGTGGTCATCAAAAAAATATGGTACTGGCTTAAGAGAAAAAAGGGAGGATCTGTGGAATAGACTTGGGGTAAATGTCCTCAGCATGATAGTGTATGATAAACCCAAAGATTCCAGCTTTTGGGACAAGAACTCACTGTTTGACAAAAACAGCTGGGAAAATTGGAAAACAGTATGGGAGAAATTAGATCTAACATCTCACACCCTATACCAAGATAAATTCAGAATGGGTAAACAACTTAAATATAAAGAAGTATAAGTAAATTAGGCGAACACAGAAGAGTATATACATGTCAGATCTTTGGGAAAGGAAAGATTTTAAGACCAAGCAAGAGTTAGAAAAAAATTACAAAATGTAAAATGAATAATTTTGATTAAATTAAATTTAAAAGGTTTTATACAAACAAAACCAATGCACCCAAAATTAGAAGGGAAGCAACAAATAAACCTTTATTTAAAAAAAAATCCTCTGACAAAGATCTAATTTCTCAAATTTAGAAGGAACTAAATCAATTGTACAAAAAATCAGGCCTTTTCCCAATTGGTAAATGGGCAAGGGACATGAATAGGCAGTTTTCAGATAAAGAAAACTATCAATAAGCACATGAAAAAGTGTTCTAAATCTCTAATAATTGGAGAAATGTAAATCAAAATAACTCTGAAGTACCACCTCACACCTAGCAGATTGGCTAAAATGACAGCAAAATAAAGTAATAAATGTTGGAGGGGATGTGGCAAAGTTGGAACATTAATGCATTGCTGGTGGAGTTGTGAATTGATCCAATCATTCTGGAAGGCAATTTGGAACTATGCCCAAAAGGTTTTAAATGACTGCCTGCTCTTTGATTTAGCCATACCACTGCTGCATTTGTACATAAGGGAAAAAAAACTTGTACATAAATATTTATAGCCATGCTTTGTGGTGGCAAAAAATTGGAAAATGAGGGGATGCCCTTCAATTGGGGAATGGCTGAACAAATTGTGGTATATATTGGTGATGGAATACTATTGTGCTAAAAGGAATAATGAACTGGAGGAATTCCATGTGAACTGGAAAGACCTCTAGGAATTGATACAGAGCAAAAGGAGCAGAACTAGGAAAACATTGTACACAGAGACTGATACACTGTGGCACAATTGAATGTAATGGACTTCTCTACTAGGTGCAATGCAATGATCTAGGATAATTCTAAGGGATTTATGAGAAAGACACATTCAGAGAAAGAACTGTGGGAGTAGAAAGATAGAAGAACGACACTTCCTTGATCACATGGCTCGATGGGGACATTATTGGGGATGTTGACTCTAAATGATCACTCTAATGCAAATAATATGGAAATAGGTCTTGATCAATGACAGTTATAAAACCCAGTTGAATTGCACAATGGCTACGGGAAGGGAGAGGGAAAAGAGGAGGGAAAGAACATGAATCATGTAACCATGGGAAATATTCTAAATTAATTAATTAAATTAAAAAAACTAAAAAACTAAAAAGAACTCTCCTATTTAAACTATAAATCCTGTGGAGCATCTATACTTATTTCTCTTAATATCCCCACAGTGTTCTCCAAATAATAGATATTCAATGAATGCGTATTTAAATTTCATTCAAGATCAAAATAAAATTTAATACTTTATATGCGTGAGACAGATTACTCATGGAATGGAATAGAATCGAACAGAAGAGAATCCTAGTTTCTGAAATTCAGTGTAGGGGACCAGACTTTCTATTTTTCTGTATTAGTTAATTCTGGGCCCTAAAAAGCCAACAAAAGCAAAGAAAAAACTAAATGTTTCCTAGAGCAAAAAAGTTTTAACTTAAGAATTCAGGAATGGTATAAGTGCTAGAGAAGGATAAAAAGGAAATGAGATGTTAATTAAGTTTTACACACATTTCTTCAATATGAAACTATAATAAAACAATGCAACATGTGGTAATAGCGCAAGTTACTCATGGAACAACAGTAAAAATGGAAAGTGGAAGCACTCTTCAATATTGAGCAATTAGATTTCCTTGAAATGTTACTACAGTTAGCCACAAGGGTGATAATGCATTTTATCCAAAAACAATTTGCTACTTTAATTCATTAACTGTTTTGTTGATTTTATTATTTTACATATTTGAATATCTTAAAAGCCGCCTCCTCCACAAAGGAGAAAGTACAATGTAATAATTAAAATAGTTGAGGTCATAAACTATAGTGATTAAAACAGTGGAAGATATAAATTGTAGTAGATATAAGAGTGGATGAGTAAGTTGTGACCGCAGAAAATATGTTGTCTTGTTTTAAATCAAATATAAGATTGTCGCCAGGAAAATATTCCCAATCATTAAAATATACCCGTCAACTGGTTTTTATAGAGATTTTAATTCATACAAATGAGGAATTAAGAAAGAGAGAAAAAAGAAATAATGAGAAAAGGGCAGGCCAGCCGAGGGCAGCCCTGGCCACCCAGGCCTAAGCCTTAAGAGAAAGATCAGTCAGTCCTTAATCACTCACCACAAGATATGTCCAAGCAAGGATTCCAGTGACACCAGGCCAGCTTCATCTCAGCTGCCTCCACCAGCTCAATCCTGAATCTGAATGTCCCTGAATGAATCTGAGCTCCTATTTAAAGGGAATTTTCTCCTATGTCTCCTCCCCTAAGTTCTCACATCTACCAACGTTTTTCAAAGAACAGACCATTCTTAGTTCACACCTGAGTAGACTAATCTTTTTAGTAATTCACACCTGAGTAGACTAGAATCTCTTAGTAAGTTTTCACCTCTTTGCTCCTTGTAAATTCACAAGTTGCCTGACCTTTATAGATACTTAGCACCCCTTTGTATTATATCCAAAAATAGGCATGGCTTAAGAACTTTTTGTCTTATTATAAGTATGGGTTTAAGTATCTTTCATTGTTCAGCAAAAGAGTTTACAACTTTATCTTCCCCTAAGGCATGCTTAAGTATGGTGAAGTAGAGTTCTCACATTTCTGATCTAAGTAGAGTTCTCACATTCCTGATCTAAGTACCTTCATTGCCCAAATGGGGAATGGTCCCAATGGGGAATGGTCTTAACCCAACCTTATGAATTAGGGTCTGAGAATTTTTAAGGTTCACAACAAAACTATCAGGAAACATTCTTAGGTGTTATTTTCTTATATCCACAAAATCAAATATAAAAGGCAAATTCATATTGCTACTGATAAAAAGTGATTAGAATCTATAGGACTATGACCGGCCAAATGATATTATAAAAAGTTTTAGGCCTTGAAGAATTCAGAGCTCCTTGAGAACAGGGACTACCTGACTTTTCTATGTGGGCTTTACAAGTCCAAATTCATTGTTTTCAACCTGAAATCTCATCATGGAAAGGATATAGCATCATGGAATAGCTTTGATACTCAGAACTTTCTCAGCATCATCAGTTGCCTCTCCCCTCTGACTAGAGGAGGCCAGAAAAGGGGAGGAGCCAATAGATTCCTCCCAAAGCTTCCTTTTATAGAAGACTCAAGAAATTTCTAGCCAACTCATCATTTCTCATCAGCTGCTCTGCTTGGTTTCAACTCCAGGAACTTCAGGCACTCAGTATCTTCTAGAGGCCCAATTCTTTTCTGCTATTTTCAACTTCCTTTTCTGTACTGTACTACACCCCTCAAATTGTAAGAGGGCAGAAACTGCCAGCCTTTTTCTTCTCTGTATCCCTTGCGCTTAGAACAGTACCTGGCACATAATAGGCACTTAATATTTAATTGTCTATACCATACTATCTTTCTTTTTAAAAGAATCCTTTAAAAAAGTCCTAGAACTGTCCAAGGCAAAAAGAACAGTTAGGGCTAGGCAACTGGGGTTAAATGATTTGCCCAGAGTCACAAAGCTAGGAAGTTTCTGAGGTCACATTTGAACCCAAGATCTCCCATCTCTAGGCCTAACTCTCTATCCACTAAGCTATTTAGCTACCCCTTACCATGTCTATCAACACTGTCATTCTGACCCATGTTACTTAGAACATCATTCCCCCACTTAAAAAGTTATGGTAATGGGGGATGTCAACAGAAAAAAAGGATTTCATGAGGAATTTTATTTTATGAATGCATATCCTTATACCATGGAATGAATAGTAATAAAATGTACTTTAACAACTGAACATAAATTATTTTGGAGTACAATGATGTCACTGAAATACTGGATAATCTATGCCCCTGCTCCTCTTTTTACATTTGGAAAAATGAATTTATCTTTCATTATTAAAATTATAAAAGCAATTCTTTGTGAGACGTGAGAAGTACTCAGTGGTATTGTGTTGTTCTTGGCATCTTGTAAATTTTAGTCAAAAACAAAAGGGAAAATCTCCTTATTTTACACAAGATGTTTTGTTTTGTTTTTTTTTAAACCCTTACCTTCTGTCTTGGAGTCAATACTGTGTATTGGTGCCAAGGCAGAAGAGTGGTAAGGGCTAGGCAATGGGGGTTAAGCGACTTGCCCAGAGTCACACAGCTGGGAAGTGTCTGAGGCCAGATTTGAACCTAGGACCTCCTGGTTCTCAATCCATTGAGCTATCCCAGCTGCTCCCAGAAAATGAATGTTATGTAACAATTAGGAAGAACATTCATATACGTCTTTGTCCCCTTCTGAGCAAATGATACTCTGGATGGCATAATATCACTTAATCTGAATGTTGACAAGTAATGGTTGAAAAGATGATGTGCCATATGCCTATTATACAGCAAATATAGCATTCATGCTTGAGAATTTTTTTCCCAACATGAGTATGAGAAAAACTTTTAAAAAACTGTTATGTAGTGCCTACTTCCCTTGTTAAAAAACAGAGCAAGTGATCATATCTAGGCAAGAAAATGTTATTTAACAGTCTATTAAACAAAACCTAATTTTTGTAACTAAATTCTAATACATTTGTGATTTTATCATGTTAAAACGGTCTATAGAATAAACACATTTTTCATAATGAGAATTACAAAATTTTAGTTTTGTTTAAAGATTCTTATTTCATAGATGCTAACTCAAAGGATTAAGAAAATGACAAACCAATTTAGGTTGATAATTTAATGAGATTAAAGAATGATAGATTTAGAGCTATGATAGCCCTTAAAAAGATCATTCAGTCCAATCTCTTATTTTACATAAGATATAACTAAAGCCTAGAGAAGTGAAATGATTTCTTAAAGTTAAGACACAGTAACTGACAGATTTCCATTTGGACCTAGGGCTTCAAATTCCAAACCACGAACCTTTTCCACTGTGCCACAAAACAATAACCATATAGTTATTTACATTTGATCTGAAAATATTAAAATGAAAAGTTCTTAAGTATCACTTATATTTTAGAATGCCTCAGAGAAAGAATCAATTAGTTTTGCCCTCACAGAAATATACAGTAACATTAATAGTTTAGTGGCAAAAAGTACTTTCTTGAAATGAGATAGTAAGCACAAGAACCTAGAAAGGCACTTCCTGTTGTTTTGCCCAACTAGCAAAAACTTCTGTTATCTAAAATCAAGGTGGAAAGAAACTTAGTGGTTCACTCTCGATACAAGAAATCCCATAATTAAGGAAATTAAAGACCCTTTTCATAGTAAATTTCCTATCAAATCCCTCAATCCATTTTAAGATAAAAATATATACATACACACAAATATCTACCTATGAGTCAATCACACCTACTGGGTAATAGGTCAAAGAATAGGCTCACCCTAGGCTTAGTTCTAGCAAAATTGGATAACAGTTTGAAGCAATGGAGAAAGGAGAATTTTATTCAGTGTGATGAAAGCCCTGGCAGTGTCCAATGGTGACAAAAATTTAGGCTTAACATTAAAAAGCAAAATAAACAATGACAATAGCAATAAAAATAACAAATGTTTTGGAAAAGCCCTTTTAAAAATCATTCTTCATGGGTGGAGGGAAGGGAAGGAAATAATGTGATAATTATTATAACCAAGGAATAATGTTCTAAACTGACTAAATAAACTAAATCAAATGAAAAAAAAGAGAAATAAAAGAACTTTAATAGCTGAAGGAATATTTGATGCTCAGAGTTGGACTGTATTATGATACTAAAAATGACAATACTACTAAAATTAATACATTTAATGCTATATTAACCATATAATCAAAATGGTATATTATAAAACAATGAAAATAATAAAGTTCACTTGAAAACAAAATAAAATCATTCTTCACTATTAATATAAATATTAAGATAAAAAAATCCAAGTTTTAGTGTATCAGTTTTCATTTTTTCATACTATACCTTTTCTTACTTCCTTTAATTGGGCATATTATTTCTAAATGAGTTTCATAGACATATTATTGAAAATTTCAGTAGAATGTCAAGTTCCTTGAAGGCAAAGGATTATTTTTGTATCCTAACTGCCTAACAGTTGGATGTTTAATGGTTTTTTTGAGTTAACCACACTTCTAACTATTCTCTGACTTGACCTTGAGTTCACTAATTTGAAATTAAACCTCAACATTTGGCACAATGCCTTTATCAATCAGTTATATGATAAATGTGTGTTGAATTTACTATTGAAAGAGAAAGTGTTTCTTAGTGTTATAAAAGTTTGTGCCACTTGTTTTGTATGTAACATATTTATTTGCAGAGTGAAGAGGAGTAAATATAAAATCAAACATTTATAGGATAGTTGGCTTGGATTTGGGTTCAGTCTATATTTAGAGATTCCCTCTGTGCACAGCTAAATGGCTAATATTGGATCTCAATCTGCACATGGAATGAATACCATAATAAGTTTTTAAGATAAATAATAAATCATGTATTTGAAATTTCCTTGTACTTGGCAGCATGATAGTAGATAGATCTCTGACTCAGGTGGGGAATACCTGGGTTTAAGCCCCAAATCTGATATATCTGTGATGTAATCCTGGGCAATTCACTTAAGATCCCAGAGCTTCTAGACAATGAAGATTTAACTGCAGAAGAGTTATTAATGGCCAGTAACAGAAATTACATCTGGATTAAATAAACAAAATAGTTCGTAAGATTTGGGGGGGGGGGGGGATTACATAAAACTGTATCAAGAGTTTATATTCAATTTTGTATTCATGGTCTTCCAAGAAAGTTAAACAGTGGGGGGCAGCTGGGTAGCTCAGTGGATTGAGAACCAGGCCTAGAGATGGGAGGTCCTAGGTTCAAATCTGGCCTCAGACATTCCCCAGCTGTGTGACCCTGGGCAAGTCATTTTATCCCCATTGTGTAGCTCTTACCACTCTTCTGCCTTGGAGTCAATACATAGTATTGACTCCAAGAAGGAAGGTAAGGGTTTAAAAAAGAAAAGTTAAAAAGCAATTCGAAAATGAGGACTGTTAAGAAATATGAAATGCTATTAGTTTTAAAATAGCCTGTATATCATTACCTGCAACCCACAGCAGCCAACAGCACTTAAGATGGAAGCATTATGAATAATTCGGTATGGGACCCCCATCTTTACTGCTCTCAGAATAAGATCACTGTGTGTTGTGGCCCTGTGGGAAGAAAGGAGTATTTAAGCATCAGTCAGGTTAGAATAATGAAGACTATATGTGTAGAAAGCAACAACACACCATGAGAGAAATGCTATCAAATAGGTCAATGTGGTAGCAACTTTCTCCAATCTGTTAGGTAAACAGCAAAAAGTTTTATTATTGGTCTACAAAGACCAAAAATACAAGCAGACACATGCACTTCACTATCCCAAATTGCCTTTTGGGAAAGTTAAAAATGAAATAGAATTACTGGTTTTGGGCAGCTATTTAAAAGAGGAAAGTTTCACTAGTCCTGTGTTTTACAACAGACACCTACAAAAAAGATTTGTTGCACAGTAAAAATCAGCTTCTAAACACAATTAAAGGATGAGGATTCTTCCTTTACATCTGTTATGATCTCCCAACATACAATAAATATATAGAGAATGTTATTATAGGTTGTACTCTTTATTAGATTTAAGAGTTATATACTTAAAACTGATATTTAAAAAACTTCAACAGTATTTAACTACAACTAGTTTTGACTACAATATTTAAAAAGTACTACTTATTTTATGTAATATTTTCCTCGCTGTATGCTCTGCTAGTGATCTCTTGTTTTGTTTTTTAAAGCTACACCTGTAGTTACAACCAAGAGAAATGAATAAAGGTGATATGTGTGTTATAATCACTGGAATTGTGAAATGAAAAACATTAATTTAGAACTGAATTTATAAAGCAAGCCTTTTATTTTTCAATAGATGAGAACTCTAGGACCTCCTAAAGAAAGCAACATTAGCATGTATAAGAAACCACATACAAATAAGCAGGATCTGTCAACTTGTCAATGCATACTAAGTAGAAAGATCAAGAGCTTTCACCCCATGAGGCAGGTGGAGACAGATGAACAGATACTCACTAGGGAAGACTGTTTAATTACATACATAAAACAAAAATTAATCTGAGAAAGCAACTGGCAAGTAACTTGATTTGGCTTAAGTTTCGAAATTACACCCAAGCTATTTGTAAGGAACTATTTCAGCATGAGCTTCAGCAAAACCTCATTATTTCATGGTGTGAAGTAAAACAAATGGCTCAATGTAGATTTTAAAGCAGTCAACCAATAAAGAAAATAAAGGGGCTGTAAAACTGGCTTAAACAATTATGTTAAGTCTTTACTCCAGGGTTATTTAAAATTATCAGCTGGCATTATTGAATGGGCATGAAACAAACAAAAAAAAAGAGTTAATAATGACTTGCTAACAAATAAAGTGATTACTTAAAGAAAATACTAAAAATGTGAGGAAAAACTGAAAATTAGGAACGATGTTGAGACTTAATTTTTGAGTTGAGGAATAATTAGGTTAAAATACTCTGAAAAAAAGATGTAAATAAATCTTAGGACATATAACATTTTGATTTGTTAGCTATTATCACTTTCCCCCTTCAAAGGACTAAGGAGACTGCCTGCATCAGTATGGGGATGGTGAAGGTGTAATTTAAGGAGAATGTAGAGTCTGCTTATTATTTACAAGATAGAAGAGATATCATGACATAATCAGTCATGTGCATTAAGACACCAGGAGAGCAGATTTTTTATGAGTTCAGAGAAATTAAAAAGTTGTAACAGTGAAAGGTAAGATGGATCAAAAGTGGTGGGAGGTTGTCAAATATAACATTCTACAACAGACTAAAGATATAGATAGATAAGGAAAAAAATGGGACAGTATCTTTGATTTGCCAGCAAGGAGAATTCACTTAGGACTTCAAATTTAAAGGACCATACTAGAAATTGAAGGAGAGGAATATGCTAAAATTGATACAAAAGAGTACTTACAGATATGCTAAGAATATTGCCCCAAAAGTATGGTGAAGTTGGAGAAAACATTAAGGACAATTAAAAAGAAAAGGAGCAAGAAGAACAGGGAAGAGATGGGCCTATTACTTGAGACAGATTTTTTAAAAGATAATCAGCTCTTATTTCACGTCTATCATTCCTATTTTGTGGACAAGTGATAAGACTTGGGTTGCCTTAGCCTAGAGGGCAGAATGAGGAGTAACAGAAGTTGCAGAAAGGAAAATTAGGGGAAGAACATGTTTTTGAACAATTATAGTTATCTAAAAGCTGAATAAACTAGCCTGAGAGTCAGATCTTCAAGAGGAGAGGTTACTGCTTTTCTGAAATTTTAAATTCAATTGCAGATGAGTTCAACTAAATATCTAAGTTCTTTTACAATTAATAGTCTTATTATTTTGAAATTCTGCTTTGAAAACTAGAGCTTCCAGGAATACACAGGTAACAGTTCCTCTGTCCTCTATTCTGACCATACCACTTGTGGAGTACTAAGTCTATGGTTCTGGGTGCCAGAGTTTAGGAGGAGAATGTTAAGCTGCAGAGTACCTAAGAGAATTGCAACCATTAAGAGAGTGAAGTGCTTTGACTCTAAGAAATCTAAGGGTTGGTTGAAATAACTGAGGATATTTAGGCTGGAGAAGAGATTAATGAGGGGGGGAGATCTGATAGCTATCTTAGTATTAGATTTAATCTGGGAAGAGCTATAAGCAATGGGTAAAAGTTGCAAAAAGGCAAATTTTGATCTGATAATATCAGAAACCTATCAAGTAAAGAACTATCAATAACCCTATGAAGGTTGCTCCAAATTAAAAAGATAAAAATTCAGATTCAAACAGTTGGGATTTCACTTCAGATCCAGCAAACTGACAAAAATTACCTAAGATGGAAATAGTTAATGTTGGAAGGGTAGTGGAAATACAAGTACATTAATACCCTGCAGATAAAGTTATGAAGTGATCCAATCCCTTTGGAAATGAATTTGGAAATATGCTAAGAAAGCTACTTTAACTTCCATATTCTGGCCCAAAGATCCCAGAGCTCTAGTACAGTCCAAAATATTCAATAAAGCACTTTTTGTGGTAGCAAAAAATAGGAAGTAGAACTGATGTCTACCAATTATAATATATCTAAACAAATTGCAGTACATAAATATAATGGAATTTTACTGTTATTAAAAATGCTGTGTGAATATGGAGACTTTAGAGAAGCATAGAAAATCAAACTGATGGGGTCAGCTGGGTAGCTCAGTGGATTGAGAGCCAGGCCTAGAGACAGGAGGTCCTAGATTCAAATCAGATCTCAGACACTTCCCAGCTGTGTGACCCTGGGCAAGTCACTTAACCCCCATTGCCTAGCCCTTACCACTCTTCTACTTTGGAACCAAAAGACAGTATTGACTCCAAGATGGAAGGTAAGGGTTAAAAAAAAAAGGAAAATCAAACTGATGCCCAGTGAAGGAAGCAGAACCAGGAAAACTAGATACATAGTGACCATAGCAAAGTAAATACCAAGCACCCAAAACCCATATATAATACTGCATAATTATAATGACCAAGGATAGACCCTGGAGATGTCAGGAAATGTAGTTCACTCTAGTCTTTGCAGGCAGGTGACTATGGACATGGAACATTGTATTGATGACTGCTGATAGAGTAGTTAGCTGGGCTAACCGGGATTTTATTTCCTTCTTTTTAATTCTTTGCTAGACTGAATTTGGATAGTGAAAGGGTGAGGAATAACATTAGGAAGTGGTGATTTAAAAATAAATGACAGAAACAAAAATTTTTTTAAAAATAAAAGCTATCCAAACTTTAGTGGGCTGCTTTATGAAGTAGTGGCTTCTCTAATTGATCTTCAAGCAGAGACTGGATGACTAACTACTTGCTGAGTATATTATAAGGAGGGGGGGGGGGGATAGGAGGAAGAGATTTCTTTTAGGTAGGGGTATGACTAGATGGCCACTGAATTCCTTCCAATTCTAAAGTTCTATAATTCTAGCTTTATCTTTTAAAATTATCAACCAAGAAAAAAAAATCATTGATGAAAGGTACTTCAGCATTCTGGGCTCAAATTTTCTTATCTATAAAATAAAGCAATAGACCAAGACAACATCCAAGATCTCTTCCAGCATGAGTGGTATGAATCCACATTGTGGAGAGAAATGTTTGTCATAAGCCTAGAGCTAATAATAATCTGGTCAGAATCAAAGAATATAGTAGCATCAACATCATTATTACTTCAAACAGCTTCCTAGTTCTTAACCTTCTTTTTAGCTGCACTGAAAAGTATTACCAGTTATCTTCAGCTTTTGTGAACTATACTTTCCTACTTCTCTTGCTTCTGAAAATTCCTGTTCTGTTCCATCTCCTCAAAGTGGGTTAAGACTTAGTACTTTAATGAGTGCCTTCAATTACTGTTAAATTGTTTTCAATCACAACTGACTCTCTTGAGACTCACTTTGGGGTTTTTTGGCACAGAGATACTAGTGTTTTGTTATTTCCTTCTTTAGCTCTTTTTTTAAAGACAAGGAAACTGAGACCAACAGGGTCCAGTGATTTGCCCAGGGTCACATAGCTAGTAAATATTTGAGGTTGGATTTGAAATCAGGTCTTCCTGCTTCCAGGCTATCCACCACACTACTTAGTTGCCTAGTCTCATTAATATTTACTGTGCTCAAGCCTCAGTTATTGCCTATTATTATCTTTGCTGACTCTCAAAATTAAACTAGAGTTAAAAGTAATAACCCAAATCTGCATATTATTTTATAGTTTACATACACTATATATTATCTCATTTTAATCCTCACAAGAATAGCATTAGATACTTCATTATTTTCCCCTCAAAACGTATTCTTTCTTCTCACCTTATTTTTTCTATGGCAAATCAACTCTTCCAGTCACCCTAACTTAAAGCCTGTGAGTTAGCCTTGAAGACTCCAAAACTGGGTTTCCAGTAGTTTCCAATATACCCCATCTGTGTAAAGTTGAGCAAGTCACTTTACACATCAGTGATCTGGGAAACTTTCTCTGACTTGATGTTGAGAAGAAGTTTTCTTATACTGGTCATGTTCCCTCATGAGAGTTTCCCCTCTATTAATTAAAATCACAGGCTTAGTATTTCTACTCCCTTACTTCATTATCCAATCAATGGAAAAAAATCTTGTTTTTCTATTTCCAAGGACTATCACTTTCCCCTGTTCTCCATTTCCACTGGCACCAAATTAACAGAGACTTTCCTTAGTGCTCACCTACGCTACTTCAACAAACTTCTAAATTTCAAAGGATCACATCAAATGGCTCTTCATGATTTTTCCCTAACTTACTTTTCTAGCCTTATCGTTACTTCTCTTCATAGTACTCTATCACTCTAAACACTAGCCAAATTATAAACTATCTGCTATTTTCTCAATATGTCCCATATTATCTTGCCAATTTGCCTGTGGACATGCATAAGCATGAAATCCAGGAAAACATTTAAACATGAAAAACAAATACGTATATGTGGAAGGCATGGGGTCTAAGGAAGAAAAAAGGAACAGGTTTTTGTGAGTGAAAGATCTTCTCTAGCCTTCTGACTTCCTAATTTCTTTGTATAGCCTTTTAAGGCTTCACTTAAATATCATCTCCTTAATAAAATTACCCTAGGTTCTCAGGTGGAAAGACTCATTCATCATTCTTCTGAATATAGGACTTTGTAACTCTCACTGCTTTGCTCCTGTAGTATGGTTGCCTACTAGAAAACCATGATTTGTTTCTGCACTTGGGAGTCAGAAAAACCTTGAATTCAAATCTGACCTCAAATACTTAGTAGCTATGTGATCCTGGGAAATCACAAACTATTTTAGTTTCCTGAATAGTAAAATGGGGATGTTAACAACTTCCTCCCAGAGTTGTCAGGATCCAATGAAGAAATAGATGTAAAGTACTTTAAAGATCTTGAAATTCTATATACATATTATATTATTTTAACTCAAGATTAATTCTTATATATACTCCTTGCTTTTCCCATTGGCTTTCAAGTTTATGGCTAACTTAAAAAAATATACTATATATTTGGGTAAAACTTGAATTTTACTGGCCATAAATGTCAAAGGCCGATCAAACTGCAAAGTTGTCCATGATTATTTACAGCCAAGTTCAAGTATTATGATAGACCTTCCCTTGTGACTTATATTAATGTAAATTACTCTTTTTGACAGACACATGCACATGTAAGTCCTTTCCTTTTGAAAATCATCCTTGGTGGTAGGCTCACAGTGATTTAATTGTCCTTATGCTCCTTAAAGCTGTGACATAAATTGTGGGTCACCAGCTGGAGACAAAGAATGCTTCTGTATGGCTTGACATGAGAGATTGATGATGCTTGACTGGACAGACATAAGTACATCCTTCTGGTAATAGAGAATGCCATAGCTCCCAATGGATATAAGACATTGTGCACAATTAAAAACAGAAGATATAGTGAAATGATATTCAATCAATGATACATAGAAAAAGTGAAATCTTTTTTTAAGAGAAAAATAAGCTGTAATGATGCAATTATCTTTAGCAAATGATGGCATGACTTCTGATTATGTTATAATCTATAATATCTTTGTGAAACAAATAAGTCATTCAATGATCCCTTAGGTTAGCAAAGTGATCTTTTAAAAGTATACCATAGTCACCAATGATATGCATTTTAAAGCCTAATACCTAACAGCTATGGGATGAACATATGTTCTTATATGTGTGCTTTACTTAGCATCTGCAATTGTTTTTTTAGTATGGATAAGAGAAATACAAAGTGAAACTTAAAGCAAATTCTGTATATATCCAACTTGGCAAAGCAGGGGATTTTTAAAGACAAATTCCAATTGTGTACCTTGATTAAAAAAAAGTTAATATTAAAAAGTGGGTATTTGTAAGTGAATACTTCTGATTGGCAGGGAGGTATAATTTAGTTCATGGTGCTTAAAATATTTTTCTTTTATATCTGCCCTGTCTTACCCAAAGGGATCTCCAACAACAAGAAAGGCAATATCACTGACATCAGCATCCTTTATAATCTGTTCTGCTTCTTGTTCCACTGTCTGTCTGTCAGCAACAATCAATGGTCTTCCATAAAATTGCTCCTAGAAAATTTAAATAAAATACCAACCATGAGACAGTGCTAGTTACCATTTAAAACAACAAAAACCATTTTCTATCCCTTTAATCCATCCTTCACCAACCTCCCCATAGGAAAAATAATAACAGATCTACAGACATTGATCTTTGTCTTCTGCTGATAGAAATCTTGGCAATCATCCAACACAGATCAGTGTATAAAACTACACAATGAGCGGGTGCTCTATATCATGTTGCAATTAAACTCTGTCTTTAGGCCTATCTTAATATCCCAAGGGGAAGCAGACCTTTTAACATCTGATGCTTTCTTTGAATTTTAAATATACCCCTGAATATGTTTCTTCTAGACGAAGCAGAACAGGGAAAGACTAGTAGAGATAATCCTGATATGCAAGTTCTATTTTGTAGTGTTATTGAAGAAGTCATACTATTCAAGAGTTGGCAAAACATTTTTGGGGTTTATTCACCATGTCCACCAAATGCCATCTCTAGGAGCTTAGAAGGACCAATATTATCAACAAGAGACATAAAACCCATACTGAATCCAACTCTTTATAGTATACCCCAGAAAAGTGTAATTTAAAACTATCTTCTGTAGTTTTTGTCTAAAAGACCACAAAGCTAGAAAACATCAGAAAAAGAGAAAATAATCTCAGACATATACATGTACTCCACAGAAACTCTGCTTGTTAATCAATCAAAATTCAACTCTAAGGACCCCAATATGAGTAGTACCTAGGTAAATCTCAAAAAGAAGGGGCTTAACTAACAATTCTAGATATTCCACACTAATGTGCAACAATATCCATGTCCCCATTTGGGGAGATCATGAATTTTATTACCTATTTCCTGTTCTTTCAATGTTAATATAACTGATGATTCTAATATAACAATAAAATTATTTTTTTTTAATTTAAGAGATTTTAATTATATTAACTCCGTTCTTTCTTATAACACCGGTTATTTAAACTATAAGTCAGAGATAGTTATTACAAAGTTTAATCTTGACTACAAATCTAGGTCTAGTAATTCTAGGTCCAGTTCTATTTTCACTAATCTTGGATTTCGTAATAAAACTGAGGCCTAGATAGTTCAATTAATTTGCCAACAATCAATAAACAAGAATTTACTAGAGACCTATTAAGCACTAGGCATTGGAGATACAAATAATGTGCATACCACACACATATAGATAATTGCAAAAGTAAAAATACAGTAAAAGCCACCACATGATAGTAGTACTATAATGATTGCTTGCTTGAAATTTTTAAAAAAAATTTCCTTTGCTCCTATCTTTGCATGCTTCATATTGTACTTAAATAAGTAAGTATATGTCTTATCCCCTTCCTTCCCAACTCCTTTTTCTGAATAAGCTTCAAAGGGACAGAGAGTGTCTTAAAAACAAACAAAAAAAAATTTTTGTATACACAGTGCTTTATGCATTGAAGATACGTTAAAAAAAATCTTGAGTTGAAAGATAAATTCAGATTTTCCGGATGTCTACCTACAGGAAAGATATTACAGATAGTAAATATGGATTTGGAACTCAAAAGAGTGGTTAAAACTAAAGAGCTGGTAGTTATCTGCATAAAGGCAAGCACTTGAAGCCATGGTGATCACTGTGACTGCCATTGAAGAAAGTACAGACAGATGAAATACAACTATTAAAGAAATTACAATCATAATTTGAGAGTATCAAAGGGTCAAAGAGGTAAGGAAATCTAGAGTATTGGCTACTGCAATAAACTAACAGATAATCTCTATAAAATGACATCCTATCCATCTTATAGATACAACCCAAATATCTTCATCAAGTCTTGCCTTGTATCTTCAGGTCAATGAGATCTTTTGTCTGATTGCCCCATTCCCTGAACTTCTTTTATATACTTACATTTTATTAAATATAAACTTTTATTAAATTTATATGAATGGATTATTTCTACTAGATAATAAACTTTCTTTGTATCTATTCCCATACTTAGTGCTTCTAAAAATCTGTTCAATGTTGTCTACTGGTGATAACCTACATCTAGAAGTCAGTGGGGTGCCATTAAAAATAAGTAAAGGTAGTTGCATTATTCAAAGCCATGATTGTGCCCTTTCTAGATTTCATTCAACTTTTCTATAAAATCTCTCATGACCAATCTGAGAAAGTAAGGTATAGAAGAATGAACATATTCTGTGAATAAAGAGCCTTGGGACCTAGAATTCTGTGAAGATGGGATTAACTCTCCCCTATTTATTCTTTAGATTTTAGCCACCAGGAATGTATACACTTCCCACTTAATCCTTAAGTGGGGGAGAGGAATGTGCACTGTGACCCATGTGTGTTAGTGAATGGCAAATCAAAAACAAATGATTGCCTCCTGGGCAGTCTGAAGCAAAGTTAAAGCCGCCATTGGTCCATGTAAAAGGGGACCAAAGGCACAGGAAGTGATGCAAAGAACTGTCTTTAAATATGATAACTTCCTGTGAGGGTGCTTCCCCTTTGAATTTAGCCTTGGTGGAGCTCGGGCTTGAGACCAACTGCTTTCCTTTGGATTGATGTGTGGGTGAGTGAAAAAAAGGCCAACTCCTTTTCCTTGGCTTTTCTGGAGGCATTAGCCTCTGGAGAGGTCCCTCATCCTGGGGCCTCGTGACTAGAAGCCTTATTTAATTAACCTCTGTGCCCCTCTTTGCTGGGACTTCTGAAGCCCTGCCTGGTTAGGACCAGGCCATAGTAGTTATCTCTCTCATTTTCCTTACTTTCACTCTCTCCATTTGTTAATAAACTACCATAAAAGTCATTCTGACTTGAGTATTCATTTGGAATTAAGGACCATACTCAATATTCAGTTCAAACATAATTTCTGGTTATGGAAGTTTGGGCAACCCCCTCCCCCTTATTATTTTGCTCTGAAAAGAGGGCACAACTAGATGATATCACCTCTAATGTTACTTTCCCTGTGAGATAATGAAGATAACACTGACCGTGGATTTCAGAAGATTAAAATCAAGTCCCAGATCCTAACACTTAACTGCTATATAGTATGGATCAGTTATTCTCAAATAAAATAGTAAAAGTACTTATACTACTTATCTCTCAGAAGATTGTCTGTGAATGAAAGCTATAAATCTTAAGTGCCTGAGGAATAATTTTTACTTACCTTTTCTGACCTTCTGTAACACCTCTTTTATTGTCTTTTATAGTTACTTGATTTTTCATGTTTATATTACATCCTTGAGGGAAAAGACAACATATACCTTCCCCCCTTTACATCCCTTAAAGACAGACAGGGATTATGTTTTTATAACTTAAAGTGACAGCATTAAGTTCTAAATAAACATTTGACTGAAATGCTCCAAGAAATTACAACCCATTGGTAAGTTTCATGAGAAAATTCAAATCATCTAAACTAGTAATGAAATGACTTGCTCTAATCACAAAGGTATTAAATAGAAGAACCAAAAATTGAACCCAAGTTAGTTTTCTGTCTCCACATACAGTTCTCTTTATACTACATTAGACTGTTCTGGCAGACCTATGGTTTAAGAATTCCTCTCTTACGTTGTCCTATCTTCCTTCCTTTCACTAACTTTCTAAGATTTCCCCCCCAAACATCATTGATTGTGGTTCAACAATCACATATGCCATTGTGGTACCCTGGTACATAGGTTAATCTGGACCCAGGTCCAAGTGGTCTTACTCCAGGTCTTACTCCAAACACACTTCTCTTCAATTTTTTGCTATAAATTAGCAATTCAACCAATAATTTCAAGAAGCTGTTGATTAACTGTTGATATTGGCTTGGTTCTCTTAGGCAGCTTTTTCATTTACTGATAGTTCATTAGTTCTTGGTTACTGACAGAAATTCCTTACAATATTTTCCCTATTATTTAACGAAATTTTTCCTCTAAGATTTGGTCCTAGTGAAGCAAGAAAAAAAAAATCAGATACTCCCAACTCAAGATGTCAAATTCTAGTATAACAGTCCTGAGCTTCTACTCTGTGATTTTGAAGTAATTGTGAGGCTTTCAGAATCTTCAGGACATTCAGATCTCAGAGTTTTTGTAAGACACCAATCTGAAAGTGGATACAGAAATAGAAGACCAACTCTCTTAACATCTGTGTCCCCTCCCTCAAATAATGTCGTAGTTGTTTGCAAGGTACAATTCATGTATTATTTTGTGAGCCTTATAAAAGGCCTGTGAGTTATTTCCATTTTAGATAAAGCATTTATTGAACACTTATACGAAGTGCTCTGGATGCAAATAACAGCACCCAAGACAGTCCCTACGAATCAAAGACAATACCTAAAAGGAAGCTGGGGGGTAAGGGGTCAAGACTGCTGGAAGGATTTGGAGATATCTGGAGCGGGAGGCCAAAGAGAACATGGTTTGAGATGCTTATGAAATAGTCTTGTGAGCTAAAGATTCAAAATATCCTAAGAGCCAGTCTTAAGGCAGAGGCATCTGCAGTGTGGATGAGGGCTGGCCTAGAAATGAAGATGGGGAAACTGAGAATCATATTTGTGATCTCAAAGGTACTAAGTATCTGAGGTGGAACATTAATCCAGATCTTTTCGACTCCAAGCCTATCTAGGCTTCCGCCAATATCCACTATGCCTACTTTTACTCAAAAACTGCTTTTTGACTTCTCTGGTTGACCATAAGTAGCTGAAGATTTAATAATCACTTGCAAAGTACACTGCAACATAACCTATGGAAATTTATTCTTGTGTTTACTAACTACACAAAAGTGACTTGGGTCTAAACCCCAATGGAGTATATGAGCTTAAATAGGTAAGATCTGTCTGGCTCTAATACAGACAGAAAAAGAGATTAGCACCCCCCCAAGGATTACTTCAAAGGGGTAAGCCTTATAGCTTGCTATTTGAATATGTAACCCTCTGATTAAGCCTGTTAGCTCCTCATTAGCAGGCAGCTCAGATTCTTAAGCCAGTATCTTAAAACAAAAGACTATCCCAGGATGCAGAATAACTTTTCTTTCCTTTTTTTAACCTGAGGACTCCCCAGAATTGGGGTTGTACAGTAGGACAAAGCACCTTTTTATTTTGTGGGTCACAAGAGTAATTTGGGACTGAAACCCAATCCCCTATCTAATTTCTATTCTTATACTACTCAAGTCTTTAATGAATGTTTTACAACGTCCAAGTAGCAAAGATCAAAATTGTGTTCATTTTAATGTAGTGAGAACCAAGTGAATCACAAAGGGGAGGTGGAGTAGGTGAAAATTTTATGAACCTACCAGCCTTTCCTTTTCTACGGACAAGATTGAGGTGTAGGCTTCCAGGTACACTCGGTTACATTTCTTTACAATTTCCAGTCCTTTCACAGTGATGTCCTCAGCATCTCCCAGGCCAAGACCAATCAGGTAAAGCATTTTCAACACCAAAGTGGGAAGAAGAAGCTGTGATGAAGGGGATGAAAGCCCTCTCCTAGCTCTCGAAAATGCGGCTGTGAACAAAATCAAAATATTAGCTAATATGAACGGGATATAGGGTTAACAATGCCAGATTCGGAGTGAGAGGTCCTGAGTTTGGATTCGGGCAGCGAAGTAGGGTACCCGTATGGCACAGGACAAAGGATTACATAATCACTCTGAGCCTCGCTTAAGGGGGACTCCTCCCCTATAAAGTGAAGATTCTCGAGAGTTCCCTTTGGCTCCAAGGGTGCGTTCCCGGAACTATACGTACATGGTAGCGTACAGACCTAAATCCATAGGCCTTGTGCTCGGCGGCACACGACCCGGTTTTTAACAAACGTTTATGTCATGGGATAAATAGTCTCTTACTTTCTCTAACCTCCTTTCCCTGTCTTACCAGCGACACTTCTGGACACTCGCCCCTTATAAGTCGGAGGAGGAAATAGAAACGTAGAGATTCAGGTGGACCAGCGCGGGGGGGATGGGGGTGGGGGGACGGCGAGAGGAAGGGGGAGGGGCAGCAGCGAACCCGCGGCTCGAACCTAGGGCCTCCGATTCCGGATCTCACTCCAGCACCCCACCTCCGTTTCCGCCACCCACTCTGCCCCAGCAGCGTTCTCGTCCCTCCTAGATAGCCCGGGGAAGGGAATAGGTTACCCGCTGAGGGATCCGCAAGGACCGAGCCTCAGGAATGGCGACGAAGGGTTTAGGAAAAAAGACTTAAGACACAGCCCAACCCCCCCACACACACACCGCCCAATTCTGATTTACGGCGCCGCAAAGCGACCTCCATTTTGCGTCGCTTTTACGTCACTCATCGAAGGGGCGGAGGATCTTGAATGGAGGCAGAACTGGGCGGGAAAGGAGAGGGCAGAGGGTCAAGTCCAAAGTCCATCCCAAGCAAACTCCTCTTCCCGTAAACCTTCCTCTCCAACCCTCGCCACGTTCTCCGTTAGTCCTGCTGTCCAAAGGCTTCAAAATCCCCATCCTAGACCTGGATGAGCGAAGGTACGGGTGTACCCAGCCTAGAGAAGCATCCTTGACCTCCGGCCAGAAGTTGACCAAGTCCTCGACTCCCCCTGGGGGCGGTGCCCAGCACTTGGCACCTCCCTCCCACGAGAGTTCTCTTCCCGGAACTTGAATGTCTGTACTGGGGACTCCTCTTTAACTCGGGTTTTCTGTCTCTAGGATGTCAGGGCGGGCTTTTCAGATTCCCGAGGCAGTAAGGTGACTCATCTTCACTCCGCAGTCCTTCAGTCCTCAGGTTTCATTCACTGGAGCAGAAAGGGGAGTGTCCCATTCCTCAGCATTTGGTTTCAGGACTCAGGCTGCTGTTATAGGGGAACAAACTAGTGTTTCCCCTCGACTCCCACCCACTCAGGGATTTCCACTTAGGTGGAGAATCCTTTTTAGAGTGATTCTTCAGATGTTCTCTGATGTCAGAGGGAATTTGCTTTTAGCCTAAGAAAATCACCCTTATTCGAACTGTCTCACACCAGCAACTAGACAAAAGATATTTATATGAAATCTTATGACTTTGACTTTTCTGTACTCTATGAGGTCATTATTGTATGCTTACAAAACACGGAGGGACCAGAACACTGGTTGCTACACAGTTTCTGATTTCAAGATGACATTTTTTAAAAATAGTATTGTAGATAATTACATTAACTGGTCACTTTCTGATTTCAGCTTTTTGCATTTGCTTTTGTTTTTCCTGGTTTGGTTAACCTGAAGGAGAATCTGTGGTTAAGAAAATTTGCTGAAAAAGAAAAAAAAGTAATGAAAAAACAGCCTACAGATGAATATACTCTTTTATTCTAGAGAAAGTACAGAAGCTGACTTTCTATGAACAAGGAGTTTAATTTGTAAAATATAGATCTTTTCTGTCTTTGTTTAGGGAAAGAAAATTAA
The DNA here is from genome assembly GCF_027887165.1 of Monodelphis domestica. Classification (NCBI taxonomy): domain Eukaryota; kingdom Metazoa; phylum Chordata; class Mammalia; order Didelphimorphia; family Didelphidae; genus Monodelphis; species Monodelphis domestica. Next base: position 467,900,493 of record NC_077228.1, read on the forward strand.
TTTTTTGGGCTTAGAATCAATATTATGTATTGGTTCCAAGGCAGAAGAGTGGTGAGGACTAGGCAATGAGGGTTAAATGACTTGCCCAAAATTACACAGCTAGGAAATGCTGAGGTCAGATTTGAGCCTAGGACCTCCCATCTCTAGACCTGGCTCTTAATCCAATGAGCTACCCAGCTGCCCCTTTTTCACTCTTTTAAAAGAAGTACTTTCCCCTAATGTCCTTTCATAAAATAAAGATTTCTACCTTTCATTTCCCTTTAGAAGCAGTGGGGAAAATGGAGTTAAGAGAAAGGCAAGATAATTCTATAGATTTATTTGATCCCCCCACTTTTTTTTTTAACTTTTACCTTCCTTTTTGGAATCAATACTGTGTTGAACCCAAGACTTCCCCATCTCTGGGCCTGGCTCTCAATCCACTGAACTACTGAGCTGCCCCCCCCCCACCCCTTTTAAAAAATATACTGATTTAATTTCTATTTTGTGTGTTTTGTACATAATTTTTGGAATGGTTTTATATCTATATATAATTTATCAAAAAGTAATATACACATATTGGGAACATATGCTAAAAAATTCTTTGGTATGCAATTTTAAACAGTTTCAAGACCAGTGACTTAGAATACATTGTTCTTTCCCTGTAAAGAGGTTTCTCCTCTAATTGCCCTAATTATCAGAATATGCCAGATCCAATTGCCATTTGTGTATTATACACATGACAGAATGATTTCCTTCATTTTTATTTTTTAATTTTTAAAATATTTTTCCACATTTACATATTTCATTTTGTTTCTCTCCCCTCTCCCCTCCCCCCTCCTGGATCCAATAAGCACTTCCACTGGGTTATTCAAATGTTATCACTTATACCCATTTCCATATTTTTCATATTTGCAATACAGCAATCTTTTAAAACCAACCCCCCAAATCATATATCCATATAAACAAATGATGTCATTTGTGTTTCTTCTGTGTTTCTACTACTACAGTTCTTTTTCACCATGTGGATAGAATTCTTTCTCATAAGTCCCTTGGGATTGTCTTGTATTAGCAAAGTCCGTTACATTGGATTTTTCGATGTTTCACTTTCTGCATATAATGTTCTCTTGATTTTCCTCATTTCACCCTATATCAGTTTCTGGAGGTTCTTCCAGTTCATATAGAAATCCTTCAGTTCATCATTCCTTACAGCACAGTAGTATTCCATCACCATCATATACCACAATTTGTTCAGCCATTCTCCAATTAAGGGAGACCCCCTCATTTGACAATTTTCTTGCCACCACAAAGATCGTGGCTATGAATATTTTTGTATAAACATTTTTCATTATTATCTCTTTAGGGTACAAACCTAGTAATGGTATTGTTTTTCTCTCCTAATTTTAACAAAACTTACCTTAGACTGATGAATATTTTGTCCAGTATTGGTTTACAGATTTATGTTATTAATGTGTATTTTTTCCCCCTTAATACTCTTAAAAGGTATTTCAAACTCTGGGCCTTAGTTTCCCTAACTATAAAATGAGGTTGTTAGATCATTGACCTTTAAGTTTACTTCCAGCTTTAAATCTTTAACCCCATGATCTTAAGATAATTGTGTTTTGTAGTTATGCCATGCCCCAGACCTTAAGTATATCTAGCTAATTAAATAAAATAATCAATTCCCTACACTAAAGTCCTTCAGGTTTTCCTTCTGGCATGAAAGTAAGTCCATCTTGGGTCCTCTAAGGCTATATAAGTGGAATACAAATGGTGAAGGGAGAGCTACTCAATTCAAATTTTCTTTCTGTTTTCCTGTCAAGGAAATGGACCTTAGGCTGAAAACAATAGAACAAACATAGCTACTAAGGAATTCAGTCAATCAGTCAATCAATATTAAGAGCTGTGAAAGAGGCATGAAGAGAGAAAGGTTTTGAAGGACAAGACAAGATGCAAGAGACTAAGCACAGAGCCTACTATCTTGGAGATACAAAAAGAAGCAAAAGATTGTGTCTGCCCTCAAGGAGCTTACAATAGAATGTATGAAATGATAAGTAAGAGGATTATAAGGGAGAACCTAGCCACCTTGATGAATTCAAGTTACCTAGAAAAAACTCTTCAGTGAGCCATTGTAAAGTGATCTTTGAAAAATTGATGTATAAGAGATAGATATTACTGTTTTGAAGAAAGGCAAATGTTTTGACAAACTATTCCTGGCAAAATAAAAGATTATTCTTTAAGCAACTAAAAAGGAAACAGTAATCAAAAAGACCAAGATGATTTCATTAAGAGGCCCCACTTAACCTTTTCTTTTTCAAATAAAGTTACTAAACTGGTAGATCAGGAGAATTCTTTAATTTGTATGAACTTTGCTACTCGTGCAGATAATATAACCTGCCAGCCAGCGGCTGTTATAAAAAGAATTTTCCTTTGTGGGTTGGGGCTTGAGAAGGAGCAAGGAGTCTGAGAAAATGGGTGAAGAAGAAAGGAACACAGACAAGTCAATATTTTTGATAGGGAAGGCGTGAATCCCTATGACATTTTCCTTGGAAGAAGAATTAAAGGAAAATGTAAGAAGTAATGCAGACATGTGGAAGTAGGGATTCTGAGATAGAAAGCACATGGCCAAGAGAGGCCTTAGGAAAGATAAAGAGAAAGACAGTAGTGAGAACTTCAAGGTTGCAGGAACAAGAGAGGAGAGATCATGCCTTCACCTCAGGCTTTATTGAGGAGAGTGAGGATGAATGGATACTAACAAAACATAGTTAATTCAGATTGGATGGGATGGCAATGATGACACCTTTTGGGCATGTAGACTTCAACCCATGTTTTTACAAAGGAATTTGACTCCCTGCAAAATGTTAATGAGTTTGCCTTGAACAAAGGCCACATGGCTAGGTCAAGAGTCCGCCCACAAATATCAGTTCAAACATTGTGTCTGAAGACACAATATCCATACATCATTTATATTTCTTAGATGTGAATATGCTTGGAATGCTACATATAAGATAGAGAGTATTAGTTAGATAATAAGTAGCTTTAAACCAATTGAATGGTTTGCTCAAAAGTTGCAATTAAATTTTAGATATCAGCCAGAGAAAGGTCTCTAGGAGAGTATCCAAGGGATCTGTGCTTCACACTGAGCTAATGTTTTTTAACTATTTGGATAAAGCTATAATGCCATCGTTATATGGTTTGTAGGTAACTCAAAGCTAGGATAGACAGTACAGTGACTGACATAATTCAAAAAGATGTTGATAGAATTCTGGAGTAAATAAAATGTGATTATTGGGATAGATTTAAAGTCTTTAAAAAATAACTTTATAAAGTATATTAGGGAGATGTGGAAAGTCAAAAAGACCTCAATAGACAGAAAGACTGCCCAAAAGAACACTTTGTTTTGTTTTTTTAAACAATTTGGAGCTTTTATTCAGTCATACAAGAAGCATTTAAGTGTTTGCCAGACCCTATGATTACTAGAAAGACAAAAAGAATTCTTCCTTTTGGGGAACTTAGGAGAACATATGAATCATAACTAGGTATATACAATATATATACAGAGTAATCTACATATAATATATATGTACATATACATGTTGTTTATATGTATTATGGTTAGATAATCTCAGAGAGGAAGGAAGTAGTAGCTTTGAGAGTCTAGGAAAGCCTTCTGCAGAAGGTGGAATTTAAGCTGAGTCTTAAAGAAAGCCAGGGAATCAAAGAGGCAAAGGTGAGAGGGCAGAACATTTGAGACATGGGGAAAAGCTCTCAAGAACACAGAGACCAGAAATGGAGTGTCATGTAGGAGCAGCAAATAAGCCACCATAGCTGGATTGTTGTGTACATTGTAATTTTTAAAGGGATAGTAGAGAATTGAAAGGATAGAGGACAAGGAAGGTTTTGTAACAAGGAATGGAGGAGTTGAAGGGAGAGAGAGAATATGACTGCTGGTGAAGTAAAAGAAGAGAGATGCCCCTGCCAAGAGGCTATCTTTGAAACATGGGGTTCCCAGAAATGGGCCAACTATAATGGGCTGAGGGGATGGCTTCTCTATTGATTGATGTTGAAGAGACCCCAGAGCAGGTAAACCCAGACCCCATGAGGGACAAGTCTCCCCCCAAGACCAAGGTCACCCAGCAGGGGTCCACTAAGGACCATTTATAGTTGAATGGCTGTCCTTGGTTTCTGCTCCCTCTATGTTTCCCTGAAATGATAGTCCTCTTATCTGACTGTGGTTTATTTAAATAAAGATGAATTTTAATAACAAGTTTGGATTGGAGAGGTATCAGGGAAGAGGGAATCAGGATTTCCCTAGATTGGGTTTGAGTCTCTCAGCTTTTGAGCTGAGGCCAAGCCATGCAGACTGGTGGAAGGTTTCTTTTATTCCTGTCTATGCTATATCTATGCTAGCTTTCTTAAGTTCAAAGTCTTTAGCAGTAGACATCATGAGAAAGAAAAAGTTCTGACCTTCAGAACTTGTTGGGCCTGCCTCTTCAGGCTGACACCCCTAAAAACCGGCCTTATAGTTCAAACCACTCCCCTTAAATCCTTTTGTTCGATGACACAATCATAGGAATCCAGGTAGAGCACACAGTTGGGAAAAGTCCAGGAATAGAGGGACTTTTATCCAGAGACAGGGAGACAATGCTCCTTCCAGTCCCAGGGCCAGGAAAGAGACTCCTTTGAGACCAATTGTCACTCTCCAAGTCCCCTCCCCCTACCAACTGTCATTCTTGTCAATATCTTCTCTAACATTCCAACTGCTGTTTGTTCCACCTGAGTGGCAGAAAGTCCAAAACTTGCTTCAGTTTTCCTTTCCACAACATGGAGGTGTGAACTTTAGAGTAAAGTGTTATTTGTTCGTTTTCAGAGAATCCATGACTTTATGGATAAATTGGATTTAAGTGAGGTAGAGTTGCTCATAGTCATCAGCCTTACCCATTCTTCCAGTCATCAAAGTTCTATGGCAAGACAAAAATCAGGACCACTAGTGATGGTCTAGGATGCCATGGAAGACCTTGGCAATGTTTGACCAACCTCTAAGTGCTCCATAGTGCCTTCTGTTGCCTTCATGACTGTTGGAATAAATTTTTTCATCTTCCCATTCTGAAGGAAAGTCTTCACAAGCTTGGGATAGACATCCCCCTAACTTATCAACTGGTTGTGGCAAGTTACCTTCAACTTTGGTTAGCCAGTCTACCAAGAAGGTTTTACCAGGGAGAGGCCATTGTGCAAAATTGTGCATACTACAGCTTCTTGAAGCCCTGGGTGAGAGGAAGACACTAAAGGCAGAGAAGAGGCCCTGAAAAAGGCAAGCTCTCATATCAAAGTCCTCCATGAACATGCCATACACTCTGGGAAGCAAAATATATAAATAAGGCAGGAAATGTAGGAAGAAGCCAGATTGTGAAGAACTTTAAATTCCAAACAAGAAGTTCATATATGATCCTAAAGATTCTGGGGAGTCACTGTGGCTCATTGAATAGGTCAGTGACATGGTCAGACTTACACTTTAGAAATATCACTTTGCAGCTGAATGAGAAATGAATTGTAAAGGAAAAGATTTGAGACTTTAAAACCAATTAAAAGACTACTATAGTAATCCAAATAAGAAGGGAAGAAGGCTTATTAGAGGGGTGGGAAGAAGGCAATATATGTGAGATATTGCAAAGGGAACACATTTTTGTCAATAGATTGAATATATGGGATGACAGTGAGGAACTGACCAATTACAAGGATATGTCAAGTCTGAGGAATGGGAAGGATGTTGTAGTCTTTCTATAGTCAGGCTATAGTAATAAGTTGAGAAAAAGGAAGAATTTTGGGGTAAACATGAGTTTTCTTTTGGAATTGTTAAGTTTGAGATATCCAGTATTAGACAACCAGTGTGATGTCCAAAAAGCAATTGATAATGAAAGACCATAGTTCAGGAGACAGATTAGGGGTGGATAGGAATCATCTGCATAAAGATAATAAGCCTATGGAAATTCATGAGATCACCAAAAGGGATAGTATCAAGTACAAAGGAAAGAATCCTGGGATAGAGTTTTAGGCTATACTCACAATTAATGGGCATGACTTAGATGAAGAACAAATGAAGGAAACTGAAAAGGAATGGTAGGACAGATAGGAGAACAAGAAGAAAGCAGTCATTAGAACCTTTAAAGGAGAGAGTATTACAGGTAGAAAAGGAGACCAATGATGATAAATACTATGGAGAGGCCAAGAGGTGAGAAAAGTCATTATATCTGTAAAGTGGATTGTTTTCTGGTAATTCTGGAAAGGGGAGGTTTAGTTAAATGATGGAAGCCAGTTTGAACATGCCTTAAAGAATATACTTAGAGGAAAGAAAATAAAGGCACTAAATCTAAATGGCTTTCTTGAGGAATTTGCCAGAAAAGATAGAGGGCAATATAACCAGCAGAGATGGTAGAATCAAGTGAGAAATTTTAAGAATGAGGAAGGTATGGGAATGTTTCTACTAGAAAGGAAGGAGCTAGCTGATAGGAAGAAACTGATGAAAAAAGAATATAGGGAAGATAGTAGGGGCAATCTGCTAGAAAATTTGAGGGAGTCTGGGATCAAAGGTACATGTAGAGGGGGTTAGCCTCAGCAAGGAAAAAGGCTACCTCAATATCTTAGGTTAGAGTAAAAGAATAGAGGAAGCTGAATGATATGAGATGAGAAAGTTCTCATCAAATGACCTAATTTTTTTCATTGAAGTATAAGGTGTCCTCAACTGAAAGTTTGGGGGGAGTAGGTGCCATAAAAGGCTTAAAGAGAGATAATATGACTTATGTGGAAATTTGTTATTAAACATTTTTAAAAAGGAGAGATGATAAGATTTGTATAACCATTGTAGACCATGGGATAGGAAATCAGTGAGGAAGGAAAGAATAAATAGTTTCCTTGATGCTTTGTGGGTCTAACTGAGATTATATATATATATATATATATATATAGATATAGATATAGATATATATATAAGTGGACCTAGTCAGTATGCATTTGTGATTTCTCCCAAATCCATTCAGCAGGAGCTGAATAGGTGTGAAGGTGGATAGTGGGAGTAATACAGTTTCTGGGTTTGACAAGAATTACTTGAAACAGAACAAAAGTGGAGAATAATGCAGAATTTACTTGATTTACCAAGAGATCAAAGTAAGGGAGAGAAAATAATAAATAAACAGTACAGGGATGAAGAGCTTGGGAAATAAGAGAGGAAAAGAGAGAATGGAGGTCCCAGGAAAGATTCAGAACAGTGTTTGGCTTTGTAAGGAAGAAGGAAAAATGGAATGGAAAAGATTATTATCTGATAAAGGAATTATGATCATGAAAATAGGAACACTTGTAGGTAATGGCAACATCAATTGTCTGACCATCTCTGTATAGCTGAGGTGGGGTCAAGGTCATAGAAATTGAGTTGGTTGGGAAACTGGGAAGTTAGTTAAGGGAACATCAGTTATTTTATGTATATTGAACACAAGGACCAGCAGTGATCCCAGAAGACCAACAATGAAGCATGCTACCCACTTCCTGACAGAGAAATAATAGATGTAGGGTATAGAATTAGAATTTTTTTGGACATGACCAATGAAGTAATCATTTTGTTTTACTATACATATTTATTATATATTATATATAGAAGTTTTATTTTGATTTTTTTTTTTAGTGTTTTGCGTGTTTTCTTGTTAAGGGGCTGAAAAGAAATGAATTAAAATCATTAAAATTTTTTTATTTTTGTGAATTTTGAATGAATTTTTATGAACAAAAAATTTTGTGAATTAAAAAAATAAAATTTAACAAAAAATATGTATTTTGAAGTCCACGAGTATGAGGACAGAAAATGATTAAGAAAGACTGTCAGCCAGGCATTGAATTCATTAGGAAGTAAGGAAAATGTCCCAAGTGAAAGTAGCCTCCAGAATTTGGATTGGGTCATAAAATTGCACAGACTGAACCTCAAAGGATGAACATTTGCTCAGTAAGGGTGGAAGAGGGCGTTCCTGGAAATGGCAATAGGAAGTGAAGTAGTCTGACTCTAATGAGAATCAGGTGAGGGACAAAAAGAGAGTATGAGAAAATATGTAGCCATTACTGGAAAGGATTTTCAAGGGAAGTTCAATATGATTTAAGAATGTAATACAACAGCCAGAACAGCTAATGTTAAGCCACATTAAGTGATGCAATATATAAGAATATGGAGGTGATAGTCCTAGAGTCTACCCAAGCCAGATTTAAGAATTCAGTTCTGGTCACTACAATTTTTAGAAAGCACATGATTTAGTGAACATTCAAAGAACAACAAGGATGGTGGAGACTCTTAAGTTCATAACATTTGGAAATTTATTTCAGGAAGTGCTGATGTAAAAATTTTAGTAACATAGAACTTGTTGGGGGGGGAGGGATATAGTTGGTATCAAATATTTGAATGCCTGCCACATGGAAGAGAGGCTGGGCTTGTTCAATTTCACTCAGAAAGCAGAAGTAGAAGAAGTAGGTGGAAGGTCCAAGGAAGAGATTTTAGAATCATTATAAAGAAAACTCTCAAGTTATTATAAAATTTGAATAGGATATTGTGAAATTGACTTGCAGAAGTTTTTGAGCAATGATTGGAGGAATATTTGTTAGGCAGATGGTGGAGGAAATTCTTTGTCAGCTGCAGGTCAGATTAGATGACTGATTAATTCCTTCTAGATTTTGGAATTCTGGGATACCATGTTAAACTCATGCTTATATAACTCTCAAAAAGAGCCTTGTTGTATTGTTGGAGGCAGCATAGTACAATGGAAAGAGCAATGGATTTGGAGCCATAGGACTTGAGTTCAAATATTGATTCTTTCGCTATGTGACCTTGAGCATTTACAAATGTTGGGCTCCAAGGTCTTCAAAGAACTTTGCATAAATTATTTTATTTAATTATCACAGTAACTCAAGAGATAGGTATTATTATTATTCCAATTTTATTGACTGAGGGAGTATAGGTAACTTGTCAACTAACACAACACTAGTAAATCTCCTGAGGTGGGATGTAAGCCTACATTTTCCTGACTCCAAGGCCAGTATTTTATCCTCCATGCTGTAATAAATGATAAGGGACTATATTGATTGGTAATTGATAATTAACAGATCAGACAGTTATCTTCTTTCTTTGGTCTTTCCTTCCTCCCTCTATACCTCCTTTCCTCCCTCTTGCCTCCCCCTTTTTTGTGATTTTCCTTCTGGTTTCTTTAAATCAACCCAGGGGTGATTTATGATGCTTCAAATGAAATACATTTCTCTACCATAAATAAAGGATTTATTGGGGAAGACAGGGAAGGGTAAAGAATGGAGGTAAGAGGGTTGGGGATTTCCCTAACACTACAATGAGCCTTAGGTTGGAGGATGTTGGAATATTGTTCAAAATGGCTGGAAGTTCAGTCACTATCATCAACAGAGCAAGTCAGAGAGATATCTGGACTTTTGTCCTTCTTTCTTCTGCCTTCCAAGTCACAAGACTTCCTTCAGCTTGAGTCTCCAAAGTCCAAGAGAAGAAAACCCCTTCTTCCCTCCTACAAGTCATACAGGGTCCAGCCATCAGTTGGTTTTTGCCTCCAACTGTTTCTCCCCGTAACATTCCAAATAGAACACTCTTGTTTGACTGACAGGTCATCACTCAGCTTCTGCTTTTTTGCATGCTTCCCAATTTCTCTCTTCCACAAATCCTCCCTTTTCATATTGGAAAAAAATGCAACCAGCATTTTTAATGATACTTACCTTTTAGATATATATTTTGTTATATTTCTAACTATCTAATTCTTAACCCTGTACTATATTAAATATTCCTTGCTTTCCCAAAACAACAAATCCTAATCTATTTTAGTTATTCTATCTAATCCTATGCTAAGTTTGGGTATAGGAAAATGGTTTAGGTAATAGGAATTTTACATGAACATGGTTTTTGAACATAACAAATCATGTAACAATTTTAAACAATTTCAACAGTTTTGAATATGTAACTGTCTTATCTCCTAATGTCTATAAATTCAACTAAGTAAAATTTTCTATTATTAACAATTGCTAACCTAAAATCATAATGTAATCTAACTTGCCACGGGCAAAGTCCACCCTTACTCATGACTCCAGGGTTTCCCAACAGGTGACAAATGATCAGTCAAAAAAAATAACTAATGGAAGACAGCTTAATCATTATGGCCATGGGACTGCTTTGCATCTTATAGCTGCTCTGCCATCCCCAGGCTAAATGTTTATTTTTATACTCATTTTTCTTGGCACACAGATACATTACCTAACACACATGTCCAAATGGAGATAATTGGAAATGTGATACATTAACTTTTAACAAATCACTTGATTAACATTCTATATTCTTATATTATGATTACAAACAGCATACAAGATAAATGATTTCGTCACAGGTGGCTTAATTTTCTCATTACCCTGTGAGAAGTTTTGAGCTTACAAACAATCAAGGAAAATTACTTATTACTTTTAATAAAATAGAATAATTAATCAGAAGTTCTTAAAAGACAATTCAATAATCATACTATTGAGGTTGAGGGGTACTGGGAACACAATTAAAATTTAATATTAGACTGATCATTTTGCAGGGTTTACTAGGGAGTTTCCCAGTGGTGAGTTACTGGTTTGTGAAGTCCAGTCACTGAGGCATGTTGAAGCTTAGTGTACCTGTAGTGTACCTGTATGTCTTGTATGGGCCTTTATGATTGAGTTGTGTGCTGGTTTCATGAGAATAGGTTTCTGTGAGTGGGGAAGTTTTGGGCTTGGCCTGTAGCTGCAGTTTTACAGGGGATTATGTACCTAAGTAAAAGTTAACCCATGATAGTCTTTTGGATTGGGATTTAGGGTCTGATCTTTTGGTGATGTTTTAGAGAATTAGGGTACAGGTATTTTGCTCTTACATTATTACTTCTGAGACTAGGGAGGGATAATAATGTCAATTTCCTAGGTAAGGGATATTGATGAGAGAGGTCATGCAAGGGGGATAGAGTGGGCAATCACATCTTGCCAAGGGCCACTCCGTGGCCTCCTTAGCTACCACGTGTGACTGTGACAGAGGCTGGCATTAGAGAAAAACTCCCCTCCTTTTTATCCTTTTTTAGACATGACTCTGTCAAGGTGTTGTGGCTTGATGGCTCCCAGCACTAACTTCTATACTTAAGTAGTTTTTAGGTCTGTCCCTACTTCCCTAAGACTGAACAAATTTTTCTAAACTGTCCCTATAGTTTAGTTATTAGAACATTAATAAATTATTCTAATAAAGTTGGTTTGTTAGTACATTAGTATTCACATATGTACATAAGTTGTATCTATACAGATTTATATATGTGCAGATAAGAAATTTCTTTGTCTTTGAATTTTCCATAGAAATTTATATATATATATATCAGCGTGAATTTTGTGTTTTGCAATTATGCATATGTTATATGCTTACCCAATCCATGAGATTTCTTCCTACATTATATGTCTGTGTAGCATATGTGTTATATGCATACATATGTGATGTCAACATGTATGTTACATTCTTACATAACCCCATGATCACAAGTCCAGAATTTCATAGTTCTTTCTTTTAATGTTGATTGTAGAAAACTGTGGGTCTTGATCTCTCTTCATTTGTGCTGCATGCCACTTTTTTGTCTGTTGTTGTTCTTGATTGTAGTCCTGTGTTCTTTAATATTCAGGAACATATTGGAACAATCAGGAACATGTTGGAACAATTGGGAACATACATGCATATAAGGTTTTTACATGTGCATGTATGTAAGATTGCAATTTTTCATTGTGCATGGAAGTAAGCTATGAATTCTTCATGAGTGCTTGTCAGACAGAATTCATTAGTTATTCTTCATGTGTGGAAGTAAACACTATATATGATCATCTTCATGAGTGAGTATATGCATAATGTATAATGTATAAATTCTTAGAATTTTGTTAAGAATATGAATTTGACGCTTTCTTATCTTTTGATGTCTGCATTTTCACAAGAGGATTTATTGTTTGCTGTCTTTTAGATATGTCTTGGAGATAGTATTTGGATATAATGTACTACGTCTAGTTATGGAGTTATGTTTTCATTTGAAATAACTTTGTTACTTTCTTTGCTGTTACTATGGTTGGCAGAGACTTTGTATAGATGATTAGACTTTTCTTAGGAGCTAATTTTTTAAATGTCTGTGTTACTGGCTATATTTCTTTTCAGAGCTGTTTTATTTGCTTTAGCAGAGCTTTTCTGTTATCATTTTAACATGTGCAATGCTTTCTTGTCTGTACTTTCTGTTGCTATGTAGTCTTGTGTGCTTTCCTTTGATAGAGACTGTTGTTGATTTTTGTTAGAGCTAGTCAATGTTATGGGTGTGATGCAATTTTACATGTGAAGTATGGAACCATGGATCTTTTTGGTCAACCTTTATAGATGTTGGAGTTGTCATTACTACTGTTGTTGGACCGACCCATCTTGGTTCTGTAGGAGATTCCCTATTAAAGTTCTTGACATATACCTTTTCTCCTGGTTTTATCTTATGCAATGAAAAATCTAGTGGTATTCTTTGCACAAGCAAACCCAGTTTTCTTAGTTCATCTAGTCTACATTGTATCTGTTTTAAATATTCATGAAATACACATTTCCCTTTTAACATGGACAAGTCTCTCTTCCACAATGCCATACTGCCTTCTTGATCTATTTCTTCTCTATAAAATGAGGAGATTGCTCTAGATAAACTTTAAGGGCCTGTCTAGCTATAGAATCTTATATCTAATTAAATGGGCTTTTGATTTTATGGTTTCAAAAAGATTTTTAAACAAATGCCATATAATTTATTTGCCACAATGGTAATAACGTGGAAAATTGAAATGTACAAAGCAGAACTATCGAAATGCTGATATCAATAAAATATATTATATTGCTTAGCTAAGTTTAACAGAAAAAGTCATTAACCAATAGACTAACAAGAGCAATGAACTTCATTGTGATTTTTGTGATTTCAGGTCAGTCAGTTTTATTTTTTATTATTAAAACCCTTACCTTCCATCTTGGAATCAATACTGTCTATTGGTTCCAAGGCAGAAGAGTGGTAAGGGCTAGGCAATGGGGATCAAGTGACTTGCCCAGTGTCACACAGCTGGGAAGTGTCTGAGGCCAGATTTGAACCTACGACCTCCCATCTCTAGGCCTGGCTCTCAATCCACTGGGCTACCCAGCAGCCTCCTCAGTCAGCTTTAAAAAACAATATTTATTAAGGGCCTATTGTGTACCAGGCACTTGTGTGTTTGGTTGTGTGCTTGATGCTGGGGAAGTACAAAGAATGAAGCAATCTCTACTGGCAAAGAGCTTACATTGTAACGAAAAGACAAGAAGTATATTGAATCACTTTAGACTTGAAAGTATTGATGCTTAAAAAAAAACTTTTCTAATGCTATTTTTACAAATTCTGTTAGTAACTCATTTTAATGTTTAATATTCACACGTTTGAACATTTCTTCCTTTGATTTGATCCCTTATAACCATATGCAAGAAGATATGCGGAGTTGAGATATTAATGTTGATTAAAGTGAATTTTATGGCTTTTTCTCCACAAAAGTATCATAATGTATTTTAAAATGCAATAGCACAGATGAAATGTATTATCAGAATTTGTAATTACCTTCCATTCTAGAGAAAGTCATCTTTTAATAACTCTCTCTGAGATTATTTTTGGTCCATTGAAAAGAAGACATCAGTGTGATCACCTAAACTCTCTCTGACCTGTATGTGAATAAAGAATATTATTTTCCTATGCAACTGGCCCCTTAACCTTCATATTCACAGTGAATGCTTTTGTTAGGAGAAATCTTAATTGATATTCTTAGAGGCCAGAGTTCTCACATTAATATTCAGTACAATTTTGGCAAGAAGTCATAATTGAAGTATGATGCTGAGTTAGGAAAAAAAACTCATTTTTCAAGAATTTAGAGAAATGTTGAAATTGCTATACCATAGATTGATTTGAGGAAAAATTTGATTTACATTAAAAGCTAGCTATCACATCAACATACTGATTATTTAAAAATATTAAATGTATACATAGACAAAAAAAGGAGTAGTATGGTAATTTGCTGTCAAGAATAAAAGATTTATTTACTTTAAATGTTGAAATAATTAAGAAGATTAATTAACAATCATTACATTAACATAATAACAGAATTATACACTTGCATGAAATTTCAAATATTATTCTTTAGCTGAGTTTGAGGACAGGTACTATATTTTCTGATGCTTTTGTATCCTGTGTTTTATAATATAATATTTTCCATTTAATAGACACTGAGGAAACATTGACTGTCTGGCAGATGATGAAACTAAATACAAAAATTGGCCCATTTCCAAATGAGCCTTTGCCATCAACATTTTAGCAATTGTGAATGTTAAAAACTGTAAATGCCAAAACTGTAAAGGTTTTGGCCAAACTGATAAAGATAATTTTTAGTGTTTTGACTTAAAATCTAAATAAGTGGTTGCCATGGGGAATTCCCAAATATGAAAAATACCTGTTAGCTGGGATTTATGGAGATTTTAATTAATATAAATGAAGGAATTAAGGGAAGGAGAGAGAGAGAGAGAGAGAGAGAGAGAGAGAGAGAGAGAGAGAGAGAGAGAGAGAGAGAGAGAGAGAGAGAGAGAGAGAGAGAGAGAGAGAGAGAGAGAGAGAATTATTTGCTCTGGCTCAGGCTGAGCTAAGCTGTATAAAAGGGTCTAGTCAAAATGGCCTAGGCCTGAGCTTAAGGGAGAACGGGTCAGTCTTTATCACTCACCACAAGACTGTCTCCAAGCTGGGTTCTGAGGGGGAATCCTCCAGGCTGAGTTCCAGTTTTCCACTGAACTTCTGAACTCCTGAAATGAGTTCAGCCTCCAACTCAATTCAATTCAAATTCAATAATCCTTGAATTCCTCTTACCCCTTCCTTTTAAAGAAATTTTCTCTTATGTCATCTCCCCTAAATTTTCACGTCTACCAATTACAGTAGACGCTTTTTTCCAGGACTGCCCATTCTTAGTTCTCATCTTCTTTTGTTCTCACCTTCTCTGGTTAAATAAAATCTACTGAGTACTTCACACCTCTTTTGTTAAGCTTGCCTTTTGTAAGTTGCTTGACCTCTTAGGTACTAATTTAATCTTTATAGGTACTTAGCACCCTTTTATATTAGATCTAAAAATAGACCTAGCTTAAGATTCTAGCTTTACTATAAGTATGAGTTAGGGACTTTTCATTGTTCAATCAGGAGTTTGGAACTTTATCTTCCCCAAAGGCACTGTCTGAGTAGGGTGGAGTAATTTTAAAAGTTCTCAATACATTCCTGATCAAGAACTTCCATTGTTAAAAATGGGAAATAGCTTAATCAAATCTTCTAAAGTAGGGTCTGAGTAGTTTTAAGATTCACACAATCAAGATTGGCTAACTACTGAGAAAAAGTTGGTTTGGAACTTAAAAATTTAATGATAAAATTTTACTGAACACAGGAAGAGTTATGGTGATGTTCTGTTTTTATTCAGTTGAAAGAATTTGAATCAGGTTTTATATCATTAATTAAAAATTTTTTAATTTAGAATATTTTCCCATGGTTACATAATTCATGATTTCTCTCCTCCCCCTGCTCTTTTTCCCCCCACTCCCAAAGCTGACAAGCAGTTCCACTGGGTTATGCATGATCCCTAACTGTCACCTTATGGATTCTCTTATTTACCTTCTTGTTTTTAATGGATTTTCTTTTGCCTGATATACCTTCAACTTTGTTGGATCACCATCCATTTCCCATTCCCTAAGGATCTAAGACTCTATCTTTGGGCTTCTTCTTACTTTTGTAAAAGAGAAATGAAGGGGAGTCTCTCTGATCTCCTCTCTTACTAATGGAGAGGGGTGAACAGGTTTTGACCCACTGGATGGATGTGTTTCTCCAGCGAGAGGTTAAAGGGGAATATGAAGGAAAGGGATGTGAGGAAAACTGAATGGTTGAGGCAAGATAGCAGGATCTCTCCCTTCCTCAAGGTTAGCTGACCTCAGAGCTTTAGATTACTTTAGAGACAGAAGAAATCTTTCTACCTCTCTTGCCAAGAATACACCACAAACTATATCCTTGAGTCTTGAATGTGGGCTCAACTGCTGGGAAAGAAATTGTATCCCAGACAGTCCTTTCAGGAGTAAGGGTTTTGTTGTTAAACCCTTCCTTATAGGGTACTGTGACAAGCCAGATCTTTGCTTGTCACAGATAAAACAGGATTCACCCTTGATTTAGTTCACAATTTACCCAACCTCTATCTTGTCAGAAAAACCCAGACTCTCAAATCTGACATAAACTAGATGATTTATTTGAAGAGATGGGGAATGGAAGGGTTGGAGGGATAAGGCAGAAGGATGGAGGGTAAGAAAATGCCCTAATAACTATATTCTATAGTAGTTGGAATTCAAGAGGTCCTTTTCCCAACAGACTATTTCTTATATCTCTACACTACCATAAATTAAACCTAAATCTCTATAATCTATCCAAGGCAAGGCAAAGGGGGAGACCTAAAGAGAGGGGGCAGATTGGCTTTGGTCAAAGAGTCCAATTGAACTCCCTCTCAGTCTTGAGTAGCTGCAGTCAAGTCAAGGGGGGTTGTGAAAGATTTCTGGCTGAAGATGGGTCCTCAACAAATAGGAAATCAGGTTCTTTCTCCCTCCTGTGGTTTCAGATATCCTCTGACCCTCAGGAAAAAGCTCCTTTCAGTTTCCTTCCAAAGCTGGAAGTGATCCGTTGGTCAGAATCCTCTCAATTCCCAGTTCTTTTCCCCAGAATCCTCTTGCTCCCTCTCCACTGCTCCTCAGCCAGCTGCCCCCACCAGGTTAGCTCTTCACCAAACAGCAGGATTCTCTTTAGTGTCTCTTTTTCATATATTACACTTTGTCTTGATGAACTCATCACCTCTTATGGATTTAATAATTATCTCAATCTAGGTAACTTCCAAATTTATACATCTAATCCTAAATTCTCTCTTGAATTTAGTTTCCACTTTAGTTATATTCTAGACATTTCTTATATGTTCTATTGGCATCTAAGCTCAAGATGCCCCAAATAACTCATCCAAATATAAGAAGTACTTCTGGTTGCATTTTCAACCCATCTCCCAATTATGCAAATATTTTTTGTGGAAATTCAGCAAATAAATTTTCATCTTCCCCGATGTCAATCAGTTCTATCAAACTAGTTAGGAGATGTTGCTTTTCCCCCCTCTACTTTCTTTCTTTTCTTTTTTTTTTTTAAATCCTTAAGGCAGAAGAGTGGTAAGGGCTGGGCAATGGGGTTAAGTGACTTGCCCAAGGTAAAAAAGCCAAGAAGTGTCTGAGGTCAGATTTGAACCCAGGACCTCCCATCAATCCACTGAGCCAACCAGCTGCCCCCTTTCCTCTACTTTTTAAACAAATTGGTTCATTATTCACTGTAACTCTTCATTTGACAATTTAAAAAAGTAGATTCTAAAATTCACTAAGTCTTTAAATCCACTTAACAGGGCACAGGAAAACAGACATATATCCTGAAGGATAACAAGGGAATAAAGGCACCACTGCCAACAACTTTTGTATCATAGATCTTGTGCTCTTTTTCCCTCAATATACTTGATGCTTTATATGTGATACGTGACTCAGTGAGGGTACCAGGGTTATATTAAATATTGATAAAGTTTAATGTCCTTTTTAATTTGAAAGAATAGAAATTCTAATATTTTCTTCTCAATTCAGTGGATTATTCTGAATACTCCTTTGAATATATATATATATATCTCCCACTTAGGAGGCCATTAATTTGGACTTTCCTATATATTTATATGGATAACCCACGCAGTTTTACCTTAGGATATGTGTCTTGGAAAGATACTATAGATAGAGAGAAAACTGGGTTCCAAATGGAGCAGAATTAAAGGAGACAGTTGATTGTCTTTGGGAAATTATTCAAAGTTATTGAAGTATTGCATTATATTTCATTTCAGGGACACCAAGGTAGCACAATGGATAGAGTACTGGACCTGGAGTCAGGGAGATTCATCTAACCTCAGACACTTACTAGTCGTATGATCTTGGGCAAGCCAAATAAACCTGTTTGCCTCAGATTCCTCATTTTAAAAATGAGCTGGAGAATGACACGGCAAACTAATACAGTATGTTTTCCAAGAAAACCCCAAATGGCATCACAAAGTGTTGGGCATGCCTGAAAAACAACTAACAACATAACCCATTTCTTCAGTAGTTGGGTATGCTCATAGTTTCTCTGTGACTATGAGCTGAAATTTTTTAGCATAAGATTGCCAAATTCAGAGTTAGAAGAATTTGATTCTAATTCTAGTTTTATTTACTACCTTGTGACCTTAGGAAAATTATTTAGCCTCTCCTGAGCCTGAAATTTCCCATCTGTAAATGGAAATAATAATGTTGTTATTATCTGTTCCATCATATTGTTTTGAGGTATGCACTTTGTAAATGCCCTGTATAAATGGGAGGCATTGTTACTATTCTCTTTGCCTTCTCAATCCTTAGTGTTTCTGGGGGACCAGATTCTCTTCTACTATCCCATTTTCATTTGGAACTGGATTTTGTTTCTGGCATATCACTGAGTATTTTCTGCCTCTGAACCCCTTCCTTTTCTGAAAATTGGATCTTTAAAATGTGTTGATATCAAGGTCATTGAAATGTGATTTTGTATTAACTCCTTGCTTATTTGGACCTCCATCCCATGGTCTGTCCAGATGCTTGGATAGATACAGCATGGAGCTTAGAATTGTTTTGGAACTTTTGCTAACAGGACTTAAGATCTCTCTGTTTTTCTCCTCCAGTAACTGATCTCTCAGGTTTTGGAGAAGCAACATACTATGGTGGAAAAAATAGAATCAGAAAAAAAGGAAACCTGGGTTCAAATTCTGTCATTTGGGGGTAGCTAGTGTAGTGGAGGGGAATATCACTGAAGAAGTGTCCAGAAGGCAGCTTTGGCTAACTGCTCCTCCCTTCCAACCTTCCATAGAATCCTTTCCCTTCCCCCGTTGGTTCTGGAGGGTTCTAGCTATTCTCTTGAGCTCTTCTTCTTTGCATTTCATCTCTTCTGTTTTTTGCCCATTTCTCTCAATCATACTAGGTTAGAGTGCTGGAACTAGTCAGGAAGACCAGAGTTCAAATACATCTTCAGACACTTCCTAGGTGGGTCACCCTTGGAAAGTCATTTAACCACTCTCAGCCTCAGTTTCCTTAACTGTCAAATGGGGATAATAATAGCATCTATTCAGGGGATTTGTTATGAAGATCAAATGAGGTAATAATTGTAAAACTGCTTAGCATATTGTCTTGATGCAATGTAGATGTTATATAAATGCTTATTCTCTTCTTTTTCATGTGTCTTTGAAATATAATAAGTGTGTAAATATGGGAATCCTTAACATCTGAGCTATAGTTTCCCATTCTGTAAAATGGGTATAATAATACCTATATTTCTTAAATGACATGATTAGTGTGATGATCAAATGAAATAATGCTTTTTCACCATAAATCTCTCTACTATTATCTACTTAAATTTAGATGCTTTTGTATTTTACCATAATTGGGCCCTGTTTTTGCCATCACATTTAGATTCCCAACCTTCATGTGACACATTGAGTCTGCTTAGATTTTTGGTCTGGCCTGACCTGCCACTCTCCAGACATATTACTTAATGATACGTAGCTAGTAGGTGAGGAAATCAGATTTGATCAGAATATGACTCAGAGGAAAAATGGAAATCTTTGCAATTCTGAAAGTAACTTCTGCTACCTTTTATGGGTTTTGGAAGTTGGTGATGCTGATCCTTATTTCTTTTGTATCTTATTTCATTTCAAAACACAACTTTTCCTTTTTATTCATAGAAGTGAATCATCAGCACTATTCTTGTGTTTATTATAGCAGTGTCAATACTTATTTAAGTTGTGAGCAGACAACCATGCCTCACAATAAAAAAACAAGAAGAAATTTAGAAGTATAATTAAATAACACTTATAACAAAGTTAATCTGACATATAGATTTTAATAGCATGATAATTAAGTATAAGTAGCATACAGTTTATAGAAACACCTATAATTTATTCCACTGCCAAACTCAACGTTTAAAAAAATCTCTTGGTGGGGAGGATGAGGATTAGTACGTATGAAGAAGACTAGAAAAGTTGCTTTGAGTCTTTGAGTGTCCTCAGAAGGTGCATAATCCTTTAACCAATGAGGCATCAAATTAGATGGCTTGAGTGTTCTAATAACACCTTACCTCTATGGAAGTTTGCCCCAGAGGAGCTGGGGACATGAAAAGAATTTACAATGAGGTCCTAGCAGTACTTGGTTTAGAGCAGAAGAGTCCATTTTTCTCTAGGATAGAGTTGTCTCTATTCATTAAGAAACAGGGATCATATGAGGCTTCAAACTAGGGGCTGGTGGAGGGGAAAAATCATTGCAATCACTCCTTCCTCTGTAAGAGAAGAAGTTTTTATAGAAAGAGGAGCTTGAAGAAAGGAATGACAAACTCTCCTTTTCTTTCTCCCTTCCTAAAACTACTTATGCAGTGTAATAAAGTTAGTAAGGATGATTTAAGCAAATCCCCTCTCCCTGTTGAAATACATGACCTCCAGGGCATCTTGAAACATCAATCATTAGGGCTGCTTTTAGATTAGAAAGCAAATACCTAGTGATATTTTAAAGTGATTAATCTGGCAATGATATAGAGAGTAGGATATACAGATCAATGGGAAGAGAAACTGGAAGCAAGTAGATGAAAAGATTATTGTAGTAATTCAGGAGTGAGATGATAGTGAACATAGTAAATGAAAATAAATTTGAACAGAGACAAGCTCATTTGAATATTGATCTCAGTAATTTGAATTAAAATTTCAATTAAATCCTCCATTAAATAAATCTTAAGAAAAATATATTTATATTTATTTATAAATAAAACCAAAGATGGAATACTATTTGTAACCAAAGGAATAATGAGCTGGAAGAATTCCATGTGAACTGGAACAACCTCCAGGAATTGATGCAGAGTGAAGGGAGCAGAACCAGGAAAACACTGTATGGAGACTGATACACTGTGGTACAATTGAATGTAATGGACTTCTCTACTAGCAGCAATATAATGATCCAGGACAATTCTGAGGGATTTATGAGAAAGAATGCTATCCACATCCAGAGGAAGAACTATGAGAGTAGAAACAAAGAAGAAAAACAACTGCTTGATCACATGGGTCAAGGGGGATATGATTGGGGATGTAGATTCTAAATGATCACCCTAGAGCAAACATCAGCAACATAGAAATAGGTTTTGATCAAGGACACATGTAAAGCCCAGTGGAATTACACGTCAGCTACAGGAGGGGGTGAGGGGAGGGAAGGGAATGAACATGATTCTTGTAACCAGGGGAAAATGTTCTAAATTGATTAATTAAATAAATTTAAAAAAAAATGAATAAAACCAAAATTTATTTCATACTTTTACAGTTTTGTCAACAGAAAGATTCCAAATTGAGTTCATATTATATTTCAATGATGGGGAACTGGGGAAACAGCTCAGTTAAGAGTATTCCACAGGTAGGTTATTAAAGTTTAAAACAATAAAGGGATTGACCCAAGAAGACCTCTGGCCAAGTCTACATAAGGCTGTCAAAACATTTGGCTGATATACATGTGGACTTTGTTTAGATTTCCATGTTTTTTAAGAAGTTTCAACAAAACTGAAATGAGCTTTGGGATTTTCCTTCCCTCAGCTAATCAGATGGACACTGGAATGAATATGTACAGTAAGGATATAGGTTACTTGCCTCTTCAAATTATTTGTAATACTGCCATAAAATAGGTTAAAAACTCTAGTGAATAATTCTGTTTGGGTAACACATTTTTTTTTAGACTACTATACTTGCATGGGTGTCAATTATCTATGAAGATTGAGGATAATTAATTATGTATGCTGGTTTGAGAACTTCCCACACCACAGAAGATGTTTTGCCAAAGATCATAGAATCAAAGATAAATTACATCTGGTAAGGGACTTTAGGAATCCAGTCCAGTCTTTTCCTTTTATAGATGAAGAAACTCAGGCCCACTGTGAAAGAGAATTCTTTATTCTCTTTGTCTATTTTGAGTTAACACTTGTGAAAGGGAACTCTTTACTCTCTTTGTCTGTTTTGAGTTAACACTTGGTTAACACTAACTTAAGTATCCCTACTTTGTACCTCACCAGGCACTAAGTAAGAGTGTTAGCAAGTCATTAAATGTTAAGGTGGGTAACATCTCAATTAGTCAGGAAATTGTGAATCCTTTTGATAAGATTTTATGCCTCCAGAGGATGAGAAGTGGATCTCGTGAGATACTACCCCTCAGGCAGTGCTAGACCAAATATATATATTTTTAGTTGGTTGCCAGAGATTTAAATTCTAAATACCAATGAAATACACAGGTCAGAATGGAATTTTATGGTGGTTTATTTAAATAGAAGGAAGAAATTAAGAATGAGAGAGAGTGATAAAAGGGAAGGATAGCTGCCCCGGCTTGGTCTGAACCCAGCAGGAGTTCAGAGGCCTTAGCCCAGGGACCTTTCCAGAGACTGTTGTCTCCAGAAAAAGCCAAGGAAAAGGAAGTAAGCCTTACACTCACCATGTGACAGTCTAAGAGAAGCAGTCTGCAGTGTCATGCTCGAGCTCCTCCACAGTCAAGTTCCACTGCCAAGTCCCTTTCACAGGAAGTGACACGAAATATAAAGGCAGTTCTTTATGTCACTTCCTATGTCTTATATCTACCAATGGTGGCTTAAACTTGACTTTGGACAGCCCAGGGCATCAGTCAGTTGTTTCTGATTTGTAACTTGCTAGCATACGTGGGTCATAGACCTTCTTCCCCCACACTTAATCCTTAAGTGGGGGTGTGTACATTCCTGGTTGCTAGAATTCTAAAGACTAAGCAGGGTGGAGTAAATCTAAAAATCACAGGCTAGAGGTTGATTTCAGAAGTTGTCCTCTACAGGCCATTGTCTTCAGCTCGAAATGCCTCTTGGAGAGAACTTGGGTGAATGAATAGCTGGCTTGCCTTTCTTGACTTCTGGTTGAGGGTTAACTAGTCATGCCAGATTGAGTTGAGTACGGAATGCCACAGATTCAGGTCCAGCTCTGTTCACGGCTTCAGGGGTCCTCGATTAGGTATGACAGTGAAGGTGCAAATAAGTGATGGAAAGACAGTTGGGAATGTCAACCTGGGCCAAGCTTTGCACAGAACTGATCTGTCTGGCCAAGAGTTGTGCTTATTTTTATACCCCTCAATGGTCACATATTTTCTTGGCAAACAACTACATTATTCAACATATGTGTTCAGTGCAGATAATTGGATAAGTGATACATTAACTTTTTTTTTTTGGTAAAAACCCTTATCTTCCATCTTAGAATCAATATTGTGTATTGGTTCCAAGGGAGAAGAGTGGTAAGAGCTAGGCAATGGGGGTTAAGTGACTTGCCCAGGGTCACACAGCTGGGAAGTGTCTGAGGCCAGATTTGAACCTAGGGCCTCTGGTCTTTAGGCCTGGATCTCAATCCACTGTGCTACCCAGCTTCCCCCTACATTAACTTTTAACAAATTATTTGATTAACATTCTGTGATCATTCTATATACTTATATTGTTACTATTGATTCTGACAACACACACAAAGTGTTTGTAAATGACAAATGATTTCTCATCACAGGGAAGATAGCTAGAGGTCAGATCTCATTAACCTGTGAAGTACTTAGACTTGCGTACAATCAAAGAAAAATCATTTTTTACTTTTAACAAAATAGATAATAAATCAAGAGTTCTAAGAAAACAATCAACAAACACTATAGCCAAGTTTTTTAATATGAGGCTAATCATTTTCTTGTGTTTTGTTGGGAGTTTCCAAGATAAATTTTAGTTGGTAAAACAAGTCACTGAGGCATGGTGTACCAACCTCTTCCTGAAGGATAATTAATAAACTTGCTCAGGAGAGCTTGTTCCAGGCCTGTATGTTGGGTGGGGAATTCTGAGTACAGTCTTGCTAAAAGTTTTAACCTATAAGAGTCTTGCATAAATGGAGATTTTGAACCTTTAACTTCATTCCCCCAAAGTCCTAGTAGTTCCCAGAATTCCCTATCATCTCTTCTGCATCTCCACTTTGGCGAGATCACATTTTTGGTATTTAACTGGCAGTAACGCCTCGTTCTTCCTTTGCAATGATGCAGCAAGTATGGTGGTAAGCTAAGCTTGGGGATTTTAAATGGGCTAATCAGCTATGGGCACATGGTTTTTATTTTGCATACTCTTTATTCCTTGATTTAGAATGATCCTTAATAAACCTCATAAAATATAATATTTTTATTATTAGAAATAGAGATTTGATTTTTACAGTCTTTAGGTTTGATTTTGTGAGTGTGATCTTTTGGTGATATTCTGGGGGGAATAATGTGGAGCATTAGTATTAATCCTGCAAGTATTTTGCTTTCAAATTATTTTTCCTGAAGCGAGGGAGGGAACAATAATCAAAGCAATTCCAATAATAAGGGATATTAGTGAGAGAAGTCACACAGAGTGTATGTCTCCATCCTTCATGGGGGCCACTTTGTGACCTTCTGGTTTCCACATGTAATTGTGTCAAAAGTGTAGCTTTGATGCCCACCTACATCCAGAGCAATATTTAGTGTGATAGGCTAAGTATCTTCTCTACCCTCTTCTTGTATTTTTCAACTGTCACTCTCTCAACCTATTTTGTAAATAAAAACTATTGAAAGTCATTTTGACTTGAGCTATAATATTTTTAATTGGCAACCACTTTATTATTTATCATTTTTTCATATGTTTTAGTCAAACCCTTAATTTTAATTCTTTACACCACAGAGATTAAGAGACATATCTAAGGTCACATAGGCAATAAGTGGGAGAGTAAGGATTTGAACTCAAGTCCTGTGACTCCAAGTTCAATGTCTTTCAACTTAACTCCAAAAAAAAAAAGTTTTGATATTACAGTGAAATCATCCATAAATTTGAATTCCACTTTATTACTATGACTTCAGCTACCCAAATGGCAATTTTTGCAGAGTTAGTAAGATTCAAGTGCCAGGTATATAGTACAAAGTTTTAGAGAAAGGCAAACAATTTATGCTTTTAGAAATCTCATAGTTTATTAGGGGAGACAACATGAAAACTATATATCAAAATACAGAAGGGAAAAATAAGAGAGAATCAATAGAGGGAAGGCATTATTGTCATGAGCTGGTTCAAGAATGGCTTCTTGTTGAAGAGTGGATTTAAGCTTTGCCTTTAAGGGAGCCAGGGAAGCCAAAAGGAAGAATGTTTCAGGCAGAGGGAACAGCTGATAAAAAATGTTGAGAACAGGAACATCTTGTTTGAGGAATAGTTAGGAGGCCAATGCCACTGGATTACAGAGAATAAGGAGAAGCAAAGTATAAGACTAGTCCAAAATAGGAGGAGGCTTGTTTGTGAAGGGCTTTGAGTGCCAAACAAATGATTACAAAAAAGGAACTTTAGTTTTTTATGGAAGTAGGTAAATGCCGTCTCAAAAGAATAAATGAGAAATGAGGATAGAACTTAACAATGTGTCATTCCTTTAAAATAAAACAACAAAAAAGACTTCATAAAAGTTGTAAAATAATACCACATATCAAGAAGACAGACCTTTGTGTAAATCTACAAATTTGAAGATGGAAGCACTAATACAAATTTTTGGATGATGGTAAAGTCAGAGAGAAATGAGTTTTGTGTCAGAAGGCTAAAATTCAGAATAAGCTAAGATTGGTGAGGGAAATGAAGAAAATGGAAAGAAAAAAAGACTTTTTTTAATACTATACTGGGGGAACACAGAAACCTTCAGGAAGGAATAGGATCTTTGCTTCAGGCAACTGGTATAATAATAATTGACAATTCTGAGAAAGAAGAGCTGCTTGATTATTGTTTTTCTTTCATTTGCTTTCTATTAATCTATCTAGTTCCTCTGCAGTGCCTGGTACTTTGGTAGGCACCTGGGATATAATAACCAAGAAAGTAACAAACCTGATTTCCAAGGCGTTTATATACTCTGTGTGCGCATGTGTGTGCATGTGTGTGTGTGTGTGTGTGTGTGTGTGTGTGTGTGTGTGTCTGTGAGTGTATTTGGAAGGGGGACACTAACAGTTGGAGGGATCAGAACAAACTTCTTTTGTTTTTAATTCAAAGATATTTTATTTTCCTGGTTAAATGTAATAATAATTTTCAACATATGTTTTCCAAAATTATAAGATCCAAACTATATCCTCTCCTCCCTTCCTCCCCCCCCCCCCACTCAGAAATGGTAAGCAATTTGATCTGGACTAGACATGTATTATAATACAAATCACACACTTCCATATTGGCCACTCTTGTAAGACATACAAAACCATAACCTCAAAATAAAACTGTAAATACCCTGATATGGAAGACAGTATACGTTGATCCTTATTCATCCAATTCTAACAGTTCTCTTTCTGGAGGTGTATAGCATTCTTTTTTTTTTTAAACCCTTAGTTTGTACAATGTACAGTATTGGAGTCAATACTGTATATTGGCTTCAAGGCAGAAGAGAGGTAAGGGCTAAGCAATGGGGGCCAAGTGACTTGCCCAGGGTCACACAGCTGGGAAGTGTCTTAGGCCAGATTTGAACCTAGGACCTCCCATCTCTAGGTCTGACTCTCAATCCACTGAGCCACCCAGCTGCCCCCTGTATAGCATTCTTCTTCATAAGTCTTTCAGAATTGTTCCAGCTCCTTGCATTGCTGAGAGCAGCCAAGTTTTCACAGTTGGTCATCATAATATAATATTGCTGTTACTGTATCAAATGTTTTTCTGGCTCTGCTTATTTCACTCTGCATCAGTTCATGTAGCTCTTTCTAGCTTCTCCTGAAATCATCTTGCTTATCACAGTAGTATTCCATCATTAACATGTACCACAATGTTTAGCCACAGGACATCCCCACACTTTCCAATTCTTTGCCACCACAAAAAGAGCAGCTATAAATATTTTTGTATAAGTATGTCCTTTCCCCTTTTTTATTATCTCTTTGGGATACAGACCTAGTAGTGGGATTGTAGGATCAAAGGGCA
The DNA here is from genome assembly GCF_027887165.1 of Monodelphis domestica. Lineage (NCBI taxonomy): Eukaryota > Metazoa > Chordata > Mammalia > Didelphimorphia > Didelphidae > Monodelphis > Monodelphis domestica. The sequence continues at coordinate 467,927,630 of NC_077228.1, forward strand.
TGCACAATTGACAGCCCTTTGGGCATAGTTCCAAATTGCTCTAGGACAAACTTTTTGTGGAAGATAGATTTAGCTGTATTTTGAAGTCAGAGAGGGGTTCTCTTAGGCAGCACAGCTGAAGAAGGTATATGTTTATCATTCAAGGATGATGGGCAGTACAGGAGATGGAGAGAGGAGATGGGGTATTATTTCTAAGAAGCAGAGATAAGGTCAGTTTTTTGGATGACTTGCAGCTTATGGAAAGAGGAGTAGTATGAAATGATAGTGAAAAGACTGACTGGGGCTAGGTTGTGATGGGCTTTAAAATCTAAACAAAATATTTTTACATTTTATCCTAGAGACAATGGCGATCTGCTGGGAGTTACTGAGTGACATGGACAGATCAATGTCTAAGGAAATCACTGTAGCATCAGTGAGTAAAATGAACTGGGTAGGAGTGAGACTTGACGTAGGGAAACCATTTAGGCTACCATTGTGATAAATAAGGTGAGAAGTGGTGGGAACCTGAACCAAAATGGTAGACACGTGAACAGAGAAAAGGAATAAGATGCAAGAGATGTAGATGCTATAGTTAATTTGGAAACTGATTGGTTACACAGCATGAGGGAGAGTGATGAGTTGGAGTTGAGGCTAATGCCTTGTTTACAAACCTGGCAAATCAAAAGAATGGTACCTAAAAAAAAGCAAAGAAATAGTAAGAGAACACTTAATTGCCCAAGATTAGTTCAGTTAATTCAAATTACTAGGAACACATGAACTACATCTTTGGTATTAAATTTTTGAAAAATCACAAAAGATGACACAGGTATCATGCAGTTGTAAAGGAGCCAATGATGTCCTAATTTTAAAAATGGAAGGAGAACAGATTACACAAACTATAGGCTAGTAAAATTGGAATTCTGGAAAAATTCTAAAATAGATCATTTAAAGAAATGGTTGTTGAGTATCTAGAAAGATCATAACAACTTCACCAAGAACATGCCAGGCTCACCTCATTTCCTTTTGTGACAGGATTATTAAGTTAGTAGATGAAAGGAATGGAGTGGATAAAGTTTCCCCAGATTTTAGGAAAATTGTTTATTTTGTGTCTTGTAGTATTTGGGGGGATAAGGTGGAGAAATATGTACTAAATACAGTTAGGTGAATTCAGAACTGAGTGGAAACCCAGCCTCAGAAGTAGTTGTTAATGGTTTTAGGTCAACATGGTAAGAAGTCTTTAGGAGCATAACTTAGGGGTCTGTGCTCTGACATTTTTATCAATGACTTGGTTAAAGGCATACTCATTAAATTTGTAGATGACACAAAACTTAAAGGGATAGTTAACATAGAATCATAAAGTTAGGATACGAAAACATGTCGACACATTCAATCTAATAATATGGAATTCACTAGGAATAAAAACAGTTTTACGCTTGAGTTAAAAAGAGATCGATTTTAACAGTGTTAAGATGGAGGAGTCTTAAAGAGACAGCAGTTGTTCTGCAAAGATCTGATGTTTTTAGTCTAATATGCCATGGAACATGTATAGATAGAACTGACTTGACTGCTCCTGACTTTTTCTCCAGGTAAAATATTTGCCATCCTCAGCAAATAAGCTGGGTCTTTGGGAGACATACACTGGGTACAAGTAGGATGTCACAACATTTTGAAGGAAAAATTGAATAGGAAGAATGTATTGAAGGTTGTCATCATGGTATGTATGTATAGAAAAAGAGAGAGCATAAAGGATAATTAATGGATAGACTATGTGCTCCATTACGATTCACCAAATGTCAAGAAATCCAGAGGAAACTCTATAGGACAATAGATCAACCCCTTCCTGTAAAAGATTTAAATAAGAAAATAATAATATGGGATAAAAATGGATAGAATTTCCAAAACTGCCCACAACAATGCAATTGCAAATATATTAAAGTAGCCTAGGAAGGTTATTATTAAAGGAAGACCAAACTATTTTATACAAGTATTAGTGTATAAGTGCAAAAAACCTAGATGTCTAACAATTGGGGAAATAACTGAACAAAATGTATAATATTGATATACTAGGATAGTATATATAATGCATTTAAGAATGGTAAACATGACAAATTCAAAGAATGTGGTTCTTACATGAAATAATATGGAAATGTAACTGATCAAAAGGCCAATTTAGGGGGGGCAGCTGGGTAGCTCAGTGGATTGAGAGCTAGAACTAGAGACAGGAGGTCCTAGGTTCAAATCTGGCTTCAGACACTTCCCAGTTGTGTGACCCTGGGCAAGTTACTTGACCCCCATTGCCTAGCCCTTACCACTCTTCTGCCTTGGAGCCAATGCACAGTATTGTCTCTAAGACAGAAGGTAAAGGTTTGAAAAAAAAAGACCAATTTATGCCCTCACACAAGAATGCATGACTAAAGGAATATAATGGAAGACATGCCATAAGAACAACTGAGAATTTTTTAAATGTATATTGAAGACCTTATAAAAATGCTTCAATTAAATGTAAATTTGTTTAATTGGATTTATTATTATAATTAATGTAACGTATTTTGAAAATATACATTCCAAAATAAAGCAATACCTAGAATTAAATCATGTTATAGAAATATAATTTAAATATAAATTAATTTGGAGGGCATCATACCATAATACTCTAAAAAACTTTGTCCCAGTATTGTGAATATTTCTACTATCAGTTCAGGTTGCAATTCTTTCACTTATTAATTGACTATATCATGAATTTCTATGCCTAGACCTTCAGTTGATGAGCTTTTAAAAATCAACTAAGGGTAATCCCCAATAGATAACAAAGTTATTTTCTTTACCTAAAATCTTTCTAGGTTAGTAGGATCTTCCAGAAGAGCATTGAGCTGGGATAGCTTTTGAAAATCTATGTTCCCCTTCATGCCACTATGAGGCATCAGAACCCATTGAACCTATCTGAATACTAACCAGCATTCTGTTGTACAGGAAATAGTTATAATCATCATCATTACTGATGTTTTTATTTCTTTCTTGATTGCCTTAGTTGCCTTTTCTTCCAAGTCTGGTTTTATGTTTCTGTTATTACAAAAGATTTTGTTGCCCATTGGGGTTAAGAAGAGAAATATAAATCTCTTAAAAATGATCTTAAATTTGGCAAGCAATACCCAAGTATTTTGTGGTCAAGCTTTCTGGACATTTTCCTAATGTAAGAACTTTTGTCTTTATTCAATCAAGGATGTGGTTGAACTTAAATAATATGATACATAATCCCTATCCAAGGCCATTTGGTATGTTGCTTTTCAGCCTTAATAATTATATTGTATTTCTTTGGTGATTAGGCTGCACACTGTAATATATCACTAACTCTTGACTCATTCTTGACTCTATTTCTCAAAATAAATTCGTGTCTAAAAGTAGCCTTAAATGTGTAATTCATTTTAAAAGATAATAGTACTCACATACATTTTTTTTCTGAGTGAGGCATATGATAGCCGCAAAATGAAATATGATGCTAGTGCTTTGTCTGTTGCAAAATTTTCTCTCATTAATATTTAGAATGGTAGAAATGTCTATTTTTAAAAATTCTGATGGCAATAGTTAGCTATCATAGAAAAGTGAAAGATTAATTCTTTTTTTGCTCAAATTCCTATGGGGTACAGTAAAAGTAATCACTTTAATACATCTTAAAGCTTATCACAATACATATTTTAGTGTTAAGAAAGATGAACACGTTATAAGTCTGTCAGATTTCAGAATTTGATCCGGGATTAGCCCCAGAGTAGTGTAGATAATGGCAGTGAACATCATTGCCCTAACAAACAGAGATGTGGGCAATTTCATTAGTGTCTACTATATTGTCTTAAATTCTATTACTACAGTAGCTCTAGGGCTTGTGTAGGATAAAATGGAACACATAAATAAGTATCACAAGAAAGGCAGGACTTTTGGAAAACCTATGAAAACTAGTGGTTTTCTTAATAAGATACTTTAATCAAGTAGTGTATGTCAGGGAGGACTAGCACCTCTGGTGTAAGGGCTTACAGAGCCCTTTTCAGGGGTGTTCTTCCACCTTTGATGTCCACCTTTTACCCAACTCTTACCTGTGGCTCCAAGAAGCTATCACAAGCTCGGTGGCTGCACCCTGATAGAACTCTCAGGGTAGGCAGACTGAATCAGTCAGAAGGTATCTGACAGTTCTCCAATTGGTTCTTGAGTTATGGGATATCTACCCCAAGCATGTGAGATTTCCTCTGGCAGAATAAGTAGATGAGAAAAATTTGTTCCATTGGTCACAAAGGTGAATGAAGCAGGCAGGCACTGAAGAGAACTTTGAGCTTAGTCAGATATTAAAGACACCAAGGTCATCCACTTTTTCTTTTCCCAAATAAAATCCCTGACCCTCTGTTTTAGAATCAATACTGTGCATTGGTTTTAAGGCAGAAGAGCAATAAGGGCTAGGCAATGGGGGGGGGGGATGACTTGCTCAGGGTCACACAATCAGGAAGTGTCTGAGGCTAGATTTGAACCCAGAACTTCCCATCTCTGGGCATCCACTCACCGAGGCATCTAGCTGCCCACCATTGACAATCGTCTTGACTTTTGTCTTGCCACTGGACTTTGCTGACTTTGAAGGAGAGTGTGAGGCTGATGACTTTGTGCAACTCTGATTCACTTAAATCCAATCCATGCACAAATCCTCTTAGAAAAAAAGGATGAACAATAACAACATTAATTGACAAATTGATGAAGATGCATTAAGCACTTACTATGGACCAGGCGTCAGACTTAAGTGTTCCAGATACAAAGAAAAAGAAAAAGAAATCATTGCCCTCCCAAGACTAGCTTCTAATGGGGGAGGCAATACATACATGAATCAGCAAGTGCAATATATATACAGGGTAGATAGGTATCCTTTAAGAATAAAGATGGGGGCAGCTGGGTAGCCCAGTGGATTGAGAGTCAGGCCTAGAGATGGGAGGTCCTAGGTTCAAATCTGGCCTCAGACACTTCCCAGCTGTGTGATCCTGGGCAAGTCACTTGACCCCCATTGCCTAGTGTTACAAGGGAATCACTTTAAAAGACTGATATATATTAATTTAAGGTCGCCAAGGAATTCAGCTATGTAATTCCTAAATGAAAACTCAAGTCAGCAGTAAATCTTTTATGGAGTTTAATTACAATAGGAGTAAGAAAGGAATTAGAGATAGAGGGAGAGAGAAAGGGGAGAGAAGGGAATAGGGCTTAAATACCCCTTCTGTTTAGGCTGGGCCAAAAGGCCCAAGCCCTTAGATAGCTGGAGCAAAGAAAAAAGATCAGTCCCTATTACTCACGTGACCAAAATGGAGAAACAGTCTCAGAGGCCCCCACCTTCAGCTTCCTTCAGAGCAAGCTTCTCAGAGCACACCGCAACCACTCCGGCCAACTCCTCAACCCTCCCCCAGTCTCCAGACCCCCCTCTCTTTAAGGAAAACATCCAAGTTGCCTCCCCTCAGTTCTCACATCTGCCAATCACTGTCCATCAATTTCCCTGTGCCAATGGAGGCTCTAGCTTAACCCAGGACCGCCCAGAGGTTTCTGGCTTTTGCACATGTCTGTTGAAGGTCATATTTTTAAATAATTAAATCTTTGCTCCTTTGCTACAGCCCTTTCTAAATCCTGTTAACCTGAGTAGGGTAGAGATTGGAATAATTAAATTTTGATCTAGGCTGCAGCTCTTACTCAATCCTGTTAGGACTGAATAGGGTGGAGATTGATTCCAAGTATCTCCATTGTATCAATTCTAAAATCAATCATGACTCAAAGAAATTCCTGTTCTATGCTTAAGCATAGGTCAAAGTCCTTTCCATTGTTCAGCAAAGGGTTTCTGTCCTAAAGTAATCTTAAGAAGGGAAGGAGAAGGAACCTCCCATGCCAATGGGGTTCACATTCCAATAGTCAAGACCTACTATCAATAGGAAATTTTTCAAGTATGAAATTTCCCAATGGTGAAATTTCCAACATTTATAAGTCTAAGAAATTTTGAGGTTTACACTAGCCCTTACCACTCTTCTGTCTTGGAGCCAATGCACAGTATTGTCTCCAAGATGGAAGGTAAGGGCTTAAAAAAAAAGAATAAAGATAGTTACATTGTCCAGAAAAGTCTCTTGCAGGAGGTGGTGTTTGACTCTTAGAGGAGGTCAGGCATTCTAAGAGTTAAATGTGATAAGAGAGTGAATTCCAGGCATGGATACAGAGTAAGGAGCATTGTATAAGAGAAACAGCAAATAGGACAGGATGGCTGAACCCTAAATTTTGTGGAGGGCAGGAGGCTATTAGAAGATTGGAAAAATGGGGACAGAAAGGGTCATATTGTAAAGGGATTTAAGCATCAAACAAAAGATTTTATATTTGGTCCTAAAGGTAAGAGGGAATGACTAGAGTTTATGGAGTAGCAGGATGACATGGTAGAATACACTTTGGGAAAAATCATTTTGGCAGCTATGTGGAGAATAGATGGAAGTGGGGAGAGACTTGAGGCAGGAGTCAAATCAGAAGGTTGTTTCAATAGTCTAGGTAATAAGTAATGGGAGCCTGAGCTAGGATGGTGGTTTTGTGAGTGGAGTGAAGGGGACATAGGTGAGAAATTAAATATATGGGGTAAGGATTAGAGAGGAAAGTGAAAACATGGGTGACTGGAAGGATATTGATGTCCTTGACAGTAATAGAAAAATTTCTTTTAAAATTGTTGGAAGACAATTTCTCTCCCCATTATATTGCTTATGAATTCCTGATTTAAATTTTTTTTATTATTTTTTTCTTTTTATTTGCAATAGGATATTTACATTTTTTCTTCTTTTTTTTTGTATTTGAAGCACATGGAATCAGTATGAATGTTTTTTGTTTTGAAGCATAAGTTTTCAATATCTATTAGCCCTAATACCAATGTATACCCCAAAGCTTTTGACTATGGAAACCTTCCAGTGATTGTCAAGTATTATGGGACTTTTACTAATAATTGTGTCTGATTTCAGAAGAAGGGATCACAAAAGAGCTACTGCACTGTGCCAAGAAAGCATAAGGTCAAGGAGATCACCAATCCCTGTGGGATTGATGAAGATAAACGCTAAGACAGAGGACTTGTTTTGAGGTTTGAGGAAGTGACTATTTGACAACTTCAGATGTAGGACTTCCCTGTGCCAGATTTCCTACAAGTACCTTGGTTTAGCTTTCATTTTGGCTCCCCTATTCCTGATATTGAAGGTAAAATCAGACCATGGAATCATACTTCCCTTTTACTTCAGAATCTAGTCCCTTCTCTTTTATAGTATGGCAGTTTTCTGTAGTCCGGGCTGCAATGGGTAGCGCAATATTGCCACAATTGTCCTGCAGGCTTATAAGACATAAATCACTTTAATTTGGCCTTGCTATTTATTAAAGGACCTGATATGGGTATATTCTTATTTATTCATAATTTTATACACATAAGATTTTAATATATATTTCTCTCCAAAATTTATTTTTTCTCTTCTATTTTTTTATGTTTTTGGTTTTCTTTTGACAATTGATTCATATACCCCATAACTCAGCCATGTATCCTGGGGTGATTCTGGTATTGGTCAACACCCTCCTCATGGAGGATTGTATCATTATCCTAAAATTCAAGGTTTAAAATCTTTTGGAGAAATTTTAGGAAAATAAACTTGCCAACACCCTGAATCAAGAAAATAGATCTTTTGGAGAAAGTGCAATAAGGAAGCCTGAGGAAACCACACACTGCATCAAAAGATCCAGAGTGAACTTTGAGATATAATGAACTGAACTGAAGGGGGATGAACATATTTATTCTGAATGTAAACTCTTATGCCAAAGGGGAATGCCCCTAATTGGTGGTTTGTCAATGCATCTATTAATCATATTTTTGTTATCTTTCTCTTTTATTTCCCTATTATCCCCATATTGTTGTAATTCTCCCTTTGTAAAGTACAATATTTTATATACTTCTCACCAGAGAATCTTTAGAGATATAATCTAGTTATTTGAAATAATTCATTGGGGAGAATAGGCATGTTAATCTCCCAAACCCCTCAATTGGGGAGCTTCAACATGTTTGTCTCCCAGTAGAATCACAGGGGGGATTGTTGGAAGGGAATTTCTCTCCCCATTACATCACTTTGTTTGACATCATCAATCAGTGACCCAGAGGTCAAAGATTGCTGAGATGTGCAGGTATAGACAAATCCTCAGAGAAAGGAAGTTGAAAGCAATGAGATGGGAAACTGATCCTACAGGCACTGCCCTCCCTGGGAGGTGCCAGGAAAATTAAGAAACTATGGTTGATTCCTGAGATGGGATGTGGGAGAGCTAATGGGTGGAGAAAATTGCTCATAAGGTGAGACCAGGAGACTGTTTGGTCTCTTTTGACTAGAGCTTGGAACCTGAAGGAACCCATGTCAGTGGTGAGCTTCAGTCCATCGTAGCAGCAAATAGGGCAGTAAGCTAAATAACTCTCTACCTCTTTCTTACATTTCCCTCTGTTTACTATCACTATTTTGATGTAAGAAAGTTATTAAAGCTACTAACAGCCTCATAATTTAATTTTAACTATTACAAAGTTTAAGTTTTGAGAGAAAAAGACTGAATTCTGTTTGAAAATTTGGATTTGAGTTTCTTACAAAGCATATCCAAGTTGATGTGGAATTGTAGCTCAGGAAATATAGTAGGACTCAATATATGGATTTGGGGGGCATTTGCATAGAGAGTCCATGGGTACTGATGAAACTACCAAGTGAAATACTTTTAATGAGAATATTTTCACTTGAATGAAGAGGTTGTTGGAACCTGGTTTGCAGAGGGTTTGGAAGAATTTTGAGGGCATCAGGAAGACACACATATGGGTGCAGGGTCAATCAAACTGTAATATGGCCAAGTGATGTGAGAAAATAATTTGCAACAATTCTCCAAAATTTGCTACACAGCATACTCTTAACTTGGTATTAGAAAACTTAGTGACAACTTGGCTTATACCTTAAAGAGATCAAAGAAGGAGGAATAAGTCCCATTTATAAAGATATTTAAAGCACGTCTTTGTTGTAGCAAACAATGAGAAACAACAGGGTTGTCCATTATGGTATATGAATGTAATGGAATTGTTAGTGAAATAAAAAATAATAAACATTTCAGAGAAGTCTAGGAAGACCCAAGAACTGATGCAGAGTGAAGTGAGAATGACCTGTGGAACAATTTATGCAACATTATAAAGAAAAACAACTTAAGAAAACTTAACTCTGAGCAGTATAATACCTAACTACAATTCCAGAGGTCCAGTGATGAAGTGTACTACCTACCTCTTGACAAAAATGAATGATGGACTTAGGGTACAGAATGGGACACACGTTTTAGGACACAACAAATGGTAGATTTTGTTTTTTTGAATATGCATTTGTTACAAGGATTGTATTTTTCTTTTTGGGTATTTTTTGGAGATCATTCAGAGATAAAAGTGAACTGATGATAATGCTAATGAAAAAAAGATAGTAATTTAAAACATTATTTAAAAAACCTACAGAAGATAATAAAAGGAAGTTGAGAAGAAAGTAAAGAAATATTGGATAGCTTTAAAGTAACAGATGAAATTTATTTTATAGTGGACTATATATATATATATATATACACACACACACATATATATATAATTTAAAGCATGCATGACTTAATAGTGTTTCACAGTCTCATAGGGAATCCTTTTTTCTTTTCTACTTGTACATGGGAATATTTTCTTTTCTTTTTCTTTTTGGGATTAAGCAAATTAAGAATATATTTTTTTAAGAATTAAAGAGAAAGAAGAGGAATTGAAAGTACCTAGTGTAGGTGACATTTTCAAAGATTTTAGCTGATAAGGTTGATTGTGGGAGCAGTACAAGAAGACTAGGGGCTTTCATGCTCAAAGAACCCCAGGATGTAAAACTCCTGGGTAGGTAGGAAGTCAGGGGCTTTCCATTCAGCAAGGCTGTGGAAACAAGCCCAAAATACCAGAATGTAAGGTCTCTGGGGAAGCCATTAACTTAGAAGCAGTAAGACACATAGTAGTCTTTTCCCTTATTTTGAACCCAACCTACTCTTCTTTCTAAGTTATCAGATGTCCTGCCAAAAAACTAGTAGGGCAAGAATTTCATCAGGAGTCTGGCTAGGGAGTTACCCACTGAAGTACCAAACCCAGCTTATAGAAAACTTTTGTCTTTAATCACTGAAGTAACTTATGTTCATTATCCTTACCTTGTGAATCATTACCTATTATTTCTCTATGAAGATTATCTAATTCTTTTACCTATGCCATTTTCCCTATAAATATCATCCCCTCCTCAATAAAATTACCATTGGCCATTTGATTCCCACCAGCTCTCCTGAATCCTTCTGCATTCTTACCCCTGGGGCCCCTCAATCAGGGGTCCCCAGTGCGCTTGACAGTTGAAAACTACCAAGCATAGTAGAATCTAGTCAGGATTTTTTTTTAATAGTTGGAAGAGTTTTGAGTGGACATGTTTGTAGGCCAAAGGTGAGGAACTTTGGCATGAAATTGTCCCATCTTATTTCTAATTTGGAAAAAAAAAGGCTATTGAATTTGTTATACTTATATATTGTTATAGAGGAATGATCCAGAGACTTTGAAGGACAGAGCCTGGAAGACATGCAACAGTTTACATCCACAGTGGTGGACGGTTGAGGAGGCTTGGAATCTTGAGGGAAGAGATTCCAGGTGGGAGACAGTAGATCTCTCTCTATCTTGAGAAAGCCAAGGTGACAGTTGGTTCAGAGATTTTTCTCCTGAAATATTCAAAATCCCTCATTGAATCTAATCACCATTTCCCTCCCAAAGACACCAAGAATTATGGCAGAGAAGAAATAAGAACAGAATAAGATCTCACACAGCACCTGTGACACCCTGAGTCTGGACATTAGCTCTGCTATGATGAAAGACCAGGAGTCACAAAACCCTGAATCTCTTAGAGACCTGGCTGGTAAGCTTAAGTCTCTCAACTTTGGAGGGAGGGAAAAAGATATATTTTTCTTTTTTTTTTCCTTTAGTCATTTTAGAATATTATTCCTTGGTTACAAGAATCATTCTTTCCCTCCCTCCCCTCCCCCACCTTTCCTGTAGGCGACATGCAATTTCACTGGGTATTACATGCGTCCTTGATCAGAGCCTCTTTCCATGTTGTTGATGTTTGCACTAGAATGTTCATTTAGAGTCTATATCCCCAACCATATCCCTTCGACCCATGTATTCAAGCAGTTGTTTTTCTTTGGTATTTCTACTCCCACAGTTTTTTCCTCTGAATGTGGATAGTGTTCTTTCTCATAGATTCCTCCAAGTTGTTCAGGATCACTGCATTGCCACTAATGGAGAAGTCCATTACATTCGATTGTACCACAGTGTATCAGTCTCTGTGTATAATGTTCTCCTGGTTCTGTTCCTTTCACTCTGCATCAATTCTGGAAGTCATTCCAGATCACATGGAATTCCTCCAGTTTGAGCACAGTAGTATTCCATCAGCAACATATTCCACAATTTGTTTAACCGTTCCCCAATTGAAGGACACCCCCCCATTTTCCAATTTTTTGGCACCACAAAGAGCACAGCTATGAATATTCTTGTACATGTCTTGGGGAAAGATATTTTAGACAGGGATTTCCATTACCCTCTTTCCTATAAAATCCAACCTGCAGACATCTTCCTTATTTTACCCCTGACCATAATTTGTTAGAATAAAGTTGTCAGTTATCCTAAATTGACTTCCTTGTCATATTGAAGGGGGAGAGAGCTGATCTCTTTCTTTCCCCAAAGGAAAAGGTTTACCCATTAAATCAGTTATTAGATGGGAGTAAAGGCAGGGTTAGTTGGGGAGACATATTTTGAAGAAGACTGAAGGGGGGAATCCATCTCACCCTCCTTCTACCTTCTGGGCATTTATCATCTACTTTTCCTCCATTATACCCAAACCAACCCTCTAATACCCAGGAAAAATATCCACCATTTTCAACTGTCACAAACTGACAGTTGGAACTCAAAGGGGAAAAGAGCCATCTTAAGGAGCAGGACAAAAACACCCAGTATATAGATCAGACATTTTGATTCCTATAAAGAACAAATCCATAAATCTGAAAGCAGAACATTTTCAACTGTCAACTGTCAACAGTTAGTGCCCCTGGGTAGACTAGCTATTGTCAAGAAACATCTATAAAGAAATAAGTACTTAGTATTTGACATATTGATAACTAAGCATAGCAAGACAAATAGAAACAACAGAAGGGATTACATGGAAAAGATGTTGCAATTGTTATTCTGGGCAGCTTTAATGGGGGTTTTGATGGTTTACTGGAGATATTATGTAATATATAACACAATATCAGGAATAGTTGAGAATACTATAGGTATTGTAGTAAACATAACAACCTCTTGGACCCAGATATCTTTGGATATGTCTTTTCTCTGGAACACTTTCCTTCAAGTATATGTAGTTTTCATGGCAGTGGTTCAGACATTAAATTACATCAAGGTTGGAGCTAATATCATCATGCCAAAGAAAACTGTTAAAACAATGTTCCTTGACAATAGATTGGAGGCATTATTTGAACAAATACCCATTCTAACTGAAATTTGTTAGGAGTATATGATTAAAAAACAAGAAAACATGGAAAAAGAGAAGGACATGGTGACTGGGGAAGTGACTAAAGAAGATGTGACTGGTAATACTGACATGGACAAGGACTCTAAGACTACTAAAGGTACAGCATTAGGGGTGAATTGTGAATCTTGAAACTTCTCAGACTTGTGAATGTTAAAAATTTCCCCATTGGGGAATTCTCCATTGGAACAATTCCCTACTGGGAATATTCCCCATTTGGACAGCGAGAACTGCTTTAGGGACTGCTTTAGGGGAGAAAACTCCTTGCTAAACAATGAAAGTACTTAAACCCATACTTATAATGAGGCAAAAAGTTCTTTAAGCCATGCCTATTTTTAAAAGTAATACAAAGGGGTGCTAAGTACCTATTAAAGGTCAGGCAACTTGTGAATTTACAAGGAGAAAAGAGGTGAAAACTTATTCAGAAGTTTTTTTCTGGTTCAAACTTACTAAAGAGATTAGTTGACTCAGCTGTGAATTTAGAATGGGCTGTCCTTTGGAAAATGTCTACTGTGATTGGTAGATGGAAGAACTTAGGGGAGGTGACATAGGAGAAAACCCCCTATATAAGAAAAAGGATCTCTGTTGAGAAGGATCTCTCTGGAGAGACAGGCTCTTGAGAGACAATTTCTAAGGAGGTCTTTCAAGGGAGGCTGACTCTGGCTGGAACTCCCTCTGGGGAGATTCTGTCCCCCTGAATCCTCGCTTGAACAGATCTTATGGTGAGTGATAAAAGACTGACTGATCTCTCTCTCTTAAGACTCAGGTCTAGGCCATGTTGGCTTAAGGCCCTTCATACTTATTCCTTTCTTACTCTTTCTCTCTTTCTTTAATTCCTCATTGTATTATTAATTCAAGTCTCTATAAAACCCAGTTGACGTGGGTATATTCATAATTGGGAATATTTCCCTGGTGACCACCTTATATTTGATTTAAAACAAGACACTGTAGTGAAAACATATTTTCTGCAGTCACAATTTACTCACCGACTTTTATATCTACTACAATTTAAGTCTTCCACTATTTTACTCACTGCAGTTTACAGCCTCAACCATTTTAACTCTTACAATTTGAGGCTCCCACTCTTTTAAATGCCACAGAATACCACAGCAGGCATAACTGAAACTCAGGGCAATACTACTTCTGATAGCACCTCAGGAGCACACAAGATATGACTCTCTGAGATGTGGAAAAGCTGACTGATAACTCTAGCATCTTACACACAAAGATCCACAACACTTTTACCATCCAAGACTTGGATTCACTGTGTAAGAGAATTCCAAAATTCATTTCTGAACCCCATAGAGCATTAAAAGAACTAAAAAGAGCTTTTAGATTGTATGAGCCTGATTTGGGGGATGATGAGATTCTTTTGAGGGAGCTTTTTACTCCCCTAAGAACACAAGAATTTTATTGCTATGACCAGACAAGACTCTTCTCTTACTAGCTGACCTAAGTCCTATAAGGATTTTAATTTTGCAACCCCCCTAAGCATGAATTATCTAAAGAAATGTCATGAAGACTTGTTGCAGGCGATCAAACAACTTTCTGAACTTCCCAATACCTAGGGAAAGTTTGACAGGTTGCAAAAAGAAAAAAGAGAACATCTTTCAAACATTACCAATAGATTATTAGAAAATGTTGAGGGATTAATGGGCTTTAATCCTGATTCCCAGGAATTTTTGGCACACATTAGGAGACAATTTCTATGGGGTTATGATAAATGGTTGAAGGACTTCTTTCGGAATTACTTCCTGAAATATGATTCTATTTCCCTTAACGAACTAAGAGACACAAATATATATCTGTATGAGAACCAATTGGAACAGGAAAGGGAAAAAGATGAGCTAAAAAAGAAGTTACAGGATACGAAATGCTCAAACAAAAAGAGATAGAAGAGGTGAAGAACTTGGCCACAATAAAAACATTTAACAGGCAGACTCCACAATACCAGCAAAGGGGACAGAGGGACACTAGGAGATTTTTTTTATGTTCAAGAGTAGGTCACATAGTGAGAAACTGCCCACAAAAACACAAATACGAACAAGGGAAAACATAGGAGGGAGATACCAGAATACCTATTTACAGGGTAGAGTATATAATAACATCATATGGAAGGCAATAGACCATTGAGAAAGCTTGTTGTAGTCATAGCAGACTGAGGGAAGAAGAGACCCCAGATTTGAAATCTATGCAAAATGCAATTTCCCAAGGGGCTAAACCTCATTATTCTGAAGTAGTATCAAAGGGCAATCATTACTCAGAATGAAACCAGATCATTGTTACAATTAGTACATGGAGAAGAAAACAATGGGAAACTTTGGGCGGTACCTCTAAGAGGAAACATGAAAATATAACCAAAGGACGGAGAAAAGGGGATGGAAAAGAGGGAGAAAAATTCAATGGTGGGAGGACTATACATGAAGCAGAGTACAGGAAACTACATTAGTGCAAAGCATAGTTCTATAATTGAAATGCAAGAAGAAATGAGAAATAGCGTTGCAGAAATAAAACTTGACATTTTTGATTCACAAGGTGGCATGCAAAACTGCATAGATAAAAGCAAGGAACAAATCAGATCATATTTAGAGAACTTTCTAGCATTAAATTTAGCTATTACAAAAAGTTGTCATTTGAGGATTTCTTTCCAGAGGTAATCCGTGGACTCTTACTTTCAATTTTATTTTCTTTTTTGAGGATCTCTGGGCAGTTTTCTTTGATAACTTCTTGTAGGTTTTTCCCCCATCATGACTTTCTGGTAGTCCAATAATTCTGAAATTGTCTCTATTAGATATATTTTCTAGGTCACTTTTTTTAAAAAAATAAGATGTTTTTGTTTTCCTGTTTTTCATTCTTTTGATTTTGTTTTATTATTTCTTGGTTGCTCATGAAATCATTAGTTTCTAGATGGTCAATTCTGATTTTTAAGGCTTGATTTTCCTTTGTCAGTTTTTGGTCCTCCTTTTTACAATTGGCCTGTTTCTTCTTGCATCACTTTCATTTCTCCTTGCATCATTTTCATTTCTTTTTTCCACTTTTCCTTTGACTCCCTTAATTGTTTTTTAAGACTTTTTAAAGTTCTTCCAGAATCTGTGTCCAATTCATATTTTTCTTTTGGATTTTCATGTGTTTCCTTTGCTTTCATTGTCCCCTTCTGTGTCTATACATTGTTCTTTGTCTCCATTAAAATTCTTTCAAATTAGATGCTTTTTAATTTTTTCTCATTTTTCCTATCTAATTATAGATAGACTTGTGGGAATGCTAATTATAGATAGGCTTGGGAGAATGATGTGATGGTCTGAGGGCTGAGAGCTGAGAGTCCCCTCCTTCCTTACTGAGTCAATTGACCCTTGAAATGCTTATAGCTTAAAGATTTGCCTCAGGTTTAGGTGTAAACTTTTGATCTCACTCTGATTTTTATCATATCAGGAGCTGATCAAATTCTACCCTAGACTTAGGCTCAAGTTTTTGGTCTCACTGTGTACTTGATTCAATCAGGCACACCCTTGATTTTCCTGTCTTAGAACTCTACCCTGAGCTTTAGACAAAAAGATCAGTACATAGTACTTATTACTATATGTTATCAGCCTCCCCAACATGTGAACTAAATCCTTATCCCAAGCCCAGACTAGAATTCCCTGGGCTGGGGCTCCTGACATCTCCATAGGTTTGAAATTTCCAGGGGTGTTTATACCACTATTTGCCCAGGCAGAGCCTCAGGGTCTGGATGTTGGCTAGGGAATAGGTTCCAAACCTCCAACAGCAGATATGGGGTGGGGGTGTGTGGCTTGCTCTTGACTTGCTCTTCCCTCCTTGCAACAGCTTCTGGCTGACTCTGATCTCCTCTCAACCCAGTGCCCCAGAGGTTCTTTGCCTTCATTTGGGGTTTTTCTTTTCTTGAAAGTTGTTTCACTCTGTCTCCTTGTTGGTTCTTTCACTACTGTATTCATTTTGTGGCAATATTTTAATCTTGGTCAGAGAAAATTCTCATGGTGGCACAGAGTTGCTCTGGATTACTCCACCATTTTGGCTCCACCCCTGGAAGTGTCGAACCTGATTGCCTTAAGGAGGAAAATCCTTGAATTTTTACCAGATGAGATGGGGTAGAGAAATGGGGAAGTGGCTCAGAGGGCATATTGTACTCTCCTCTACTTCTATTGATTATTTTATTGGAGAAACTGTACCACACATCCAGAGAACAGATACAATATTGATGCTGAAAGATTACTACCTAAGGAAGAAAGGAGCTTCAGGGAACATGATACTACCTGCTCTAAGGCAGAGAATAATGGCTATGGAACGTTGAAAACCATGAACTCTTGGAGTCTATCAGAGCATTGTGCTTAAGTGGAACTTCATTAGGTTAGAAAAGTTCCAGGAACTATGAAGTGGTCTATTACCACATGCATTCTCTACAAGTGTGTCTCACTACCATTACTAGAAATTTTAGTCCATTATCTCAGTAGACCTTGTATATACATGGGGAGAATAAATCCTTGTTTGGAATAGAAGGGGGTGGATTTCTTTTATACCACTTTTTCTTATCATGCCTAATTGGAAGATTCTCTTTATTAATAGCTAGTTGGGTCTATTGGCCACTATGTCAGCCAGGGAAAGCAGAAAGGTAGAGGCTTATGAATGACCATGGTAGAGAGTAATAAGTAGTAAGTTGAAAAAATAGTAATTAGTAGTAAATAGAGTAGTAAGGAAACCTGGCTATCATGGGAAAGTAGCCCTCAAGGATATATTACATTTGTTATACCCAACTAATATTGGAAGTATTTTGCATATTGTAACCTTTAAAAAAATTTCTCATTTCTTTTCATTTATATTTCTTAAACTCAGTTTCTCCATCTGTTAAATGAGGGATGTTGGACTGCATGGCTCTATATTTGTGATCTCATACTATACAACATTCTTCTTCTTTTCAGAATTCATGAATCCAAAGAGCCAGTGGTGATAAATGCTGTCTGAAGGGGAAATTGAGTCAAACCAAGTCTAAAAGAGGTTTATATGAGGAGAGGTATAAGGTCAATGGGAGTATTTATATCAAGATGAACAACAACGTGTTGACCCTGACAAAAAGTTTGCTTGATTTACAGTACTAAATTGTTTTTTGAGCGCCTGGTTATTTTTCTGTCTTGATTTCTAGGTTCCTCTGAAGTCCTTTTATCTAGAATGCTTTTGTGGATTTCCACCTTCATTTTTTTAACTGATTACACTAATATCTTCACCTTCAGTCAGTTGAGATGAATGATTTCTGCTACTTTGGCAGCTTAGGCCTGTGATGTTTTCATATTTTTAAGGTCTAGCTGTCTAGAAAATTTAGTGAATTAATAACACAAATTTTAGAAATACTTAAAAATATTTTCAAATTTAAAACTTTTTCTCAGTTTGGACAAACTATTGCACTTATAAGAACTTAGTTATTTATATAATTTTTTTGAATGAATTTGGGGTCAGAAGGGGTACCTTAAGCCCATTTTTGGATTCCTTTTCATTCCGTAAGCTTGGTGGTATAACTCACTGAAATAAACCTGAAATCAATATATAGTCAACCATTAGAACTTGCACTATCAGAACCATCTCATCAGATTTGAGGAAGAAATAATCATAGAAAGTAAACTCCTCTTTGTGAAACACAATGCTACATGCTTAGCTATTTTGCTGGAGTTTTTCAGTTTAGAGTTTATTTTTCAAACCTATTGAAAGCTGCTGCCTTCTTTTAAAAATAGTTTAAAGTAGAAAATTTTGTATTTTCACAAATACAAAGGTCATCTAGGCTGAATATTTCAAACATGAAGATTCTCCACTTTAGGTATAGAAAGTATTATTGATACATTTAATATGTCCTAATTTAACTTCTCAGGAAAAAATTGGCTTGATTCTATTGAGGAAAAGAGAGTAAATTTCTCTTTAACTCTTTGAAGAAATAATAAGAGTGCCATTCACTGTACTAGAAAAGATAATTTACTAAATGGATCCTCTTAGTTTTAGATATCACTTTAAAAGCTTTAATGCCGGAAGGATCTGATCCATTACACTACTGACTTCTCTTTTAAAGATTCTCTTTTAGACCTGCTATCACTTCTTTCTAGTCCCTGAACAGTCTTACTTTCTCATTATATTGAATAATGGTTTAATGACCAATTGTTTGATTATTATTAGTGATTTGTATTTGGAAGGCCAGATGAATAAAAATTGTCTTTTGAGAGTTTCTTTTTAATCTTTTGGCTATATTTTTTAGATTTGCATTTTTTAAAGAAGGTAGCATTTTAAATAGCATTGAAAGACAAACTCTCATAGTTACTGAATTGTCATTGTTAAAAGTGGCAGCCATCTTTCTCTTCCTTTAATTCTTTTTTCACCCTCCTCTTTATATTTCTTCCTCCTGTTCCTGTCTCTTCTTTTTCTCTCTCCTTTTATCCCTTTCCCTACCCCATGTAGCTTTGGTTTCTTTCATCTTTTTTTTCTCTTCTTTCTTAAATGGTCCTTCCTTGTGCTACTATTAATTTTAAACTAAAGCAATGTTTTCCAAACATTTTTGACCATGCGTCCATCAGTAAAAAAAAGTCAAGTAAAACATATGTATATTTAGTTGTTTGTAAATTATATGCATATTCTATATACTAATGTAAAAATTCATTATGAAATATATAAAAAACAACTACTTTGAAGATCAAATAAATAATAATAATAAAACTTACATTTAAATATTATTGATTTTATTTTAAAAGTATTTTTGTTTTTTTATGTATTTTAGAAATTTAAAAATCCCCTTTCTTCTTGTTAACATACTAATAATAGAATTTAATGTTAATAAAAAATTGAATTTGCTTCATTATTTTAAACAATTTCAGTTTTAACACTTGATGTTATGGCATGATAAAATATGCTGAAAGTGAACAAATTATGGTCCATTCAAAATTCCTTTCCATAATGTCTAGACCAGTTTAAATCTTCAACAGTACAATTTAGTTGTGTTTCCTATAGCCTTCTAACATGTGTCATTTCTTTTTTTGATAGGTTTTGCTAATCTAATGAGTGAGTTGAATATCAGAGTTGCTTAAATTTTCATTCCGGTAGTTATTAGTGATTTGGAGCATTATTTTCATGTGGCTGTAGACAGCTTTTGTTTCTCCCCTTGAGAACTGCTGTTCATACCTTTTGACCATTTTTTAAAAATTGGAGAATGGTTCTTATTTGAATGGGCCTGAAAAACACACTTGATGCCTCTCTCAAACATACCTACATATGATCTCCCTTAGAATTAATTTTTTATAGTGTAAGGGTAGAATTGAAGATACTTTCTACAATTTTATCCTTGATTCTTTAGTTAAGTAGTTCCAAGTAACCATCAACCATAAATAGGTCTTACACTGAGTGCTAAACAGTCTTTGACATAAGAATTATGTGTTGATGGGTCAAGGAATCTTTTTTATAGGGAATGGAGAAGATATGATATTTCAGAAATTCAAAAGTATGGCTTAAAACTACACTATTGAGTGGGAGCCACCTATTGGGGAAGGAGATGCCTCAGCTTCAGACAGATCTCCTTTCTCTTGATTAGAGAAGTATAATAGATACTTGCTAGTATTTAAGGGTCTCAAGGATGTTTGATGTCCCAGTTTTTCATCAAAGAACTAGCATTATACCTTCTGAATGGTCATGACATCCATTTCTGACCTTGGGTCAGCTAACAGCGGTTATTAGGAATTGCATTATGGGGAATCAAGGAGAGACTGACTCACAGCTCTATTAGAACCAAGGACAGACAGACAAAATGCAAATGTGTTAGTACAACAAAGATACTATACTTTTTCCAAGTTCTCATTTATTGAGGGCCCACAAATGGGAGAATAGGCTTGTAATAATCCAGAATTGTGAGTTACCATTTGCCACATGTGCTCTTTCTATTTGAATCCACATTTCCTTGGACTCCTGACTACTCAAGGAAGAGTGTGTTACAGAGTTTTGCTGATATATTTTATATCATCAGTTCTTGTTATATTATTTTAATAAATTCTTCTTTCTAAAAATTTTTAAAGGAATTTATTAAATTAACTCTCAACTAAAAATCTAGAGGATGAAGGGAAAGGGAACACATTGTGTGGGGCTCCAGCCAGTGCCATTGGAGAATCACAACTAACCCCCCCAGAACTCTAGTTAGGGGGAGATATAGCCAGTCTAAACCTGGAAACCCTATTCAACTAGGGGAGTGAGGCTGGGAAAAGTAAAGATACAAGGAGCTCACAAGGGCTATAATAGTATTCACCTATTATTGCTTTACAAGTAATGAGGAGGTTGAACTATATGATAATTCTGAAATTCCTCCATTTCCAAAATTCCTTCACCCTATATTTGGAATCAATTTCAAATTAGACAGCTTTGTTTTTTGCTGAGCCTTAGTCATTTTAGCAAAACTATAGTATGATTTACCATTGAAAAATGATAGATATGGATTTTATTTATTTTTTAGAAAAGGAGACTTGGAACAAGTTCTCATAATCCTGACTTTTCATGTACATCATACTATCACTATTCCTTTAATTTTTTTTTTACAATGACCTTATGATATTTGAAATTGGGATAATAATACTTGTTCCTTTTAATCTTTTGAGGCTTAGATAGCTATACTAAGTATTTAATATAAACAGGAAAGCTGATTGATTTTTGTGAAGTAATTTAGTTTAAAAAATGTATTTTCCAGTCATCTGAGATCCTTATTGTAATTTTAATGCATGCATTTTAGACCTCAAAACCTCAGAAACCACTGGTTATAATGTGTCATCATTGAGGCTCGTTATTGGAGGGTTGATATATGTACTTAGTAAAATTGTTATTTTTCCTATGCCTAGCCTGCCTTAAAAGAGCTAAAAGCCTAAAGGATTTCCTGGCATGATTTTGAGTGTTTTTGTTTTTTGTTATAAGGGAATATTTTTTTTTAATTGAGTCTTGAAAGCCATTACACAAAGATATACTAAACATCATCACAGCATCTTAGACCTAAAAGGATCTTAGCAGTCATCTCTTGTTCAACACCATTTTCTTGTATATGAGGAAACTGAGGCCCAGAGATGATTGATGAATTGTCTTGTAATGTTAATATAATGGCAAGGCCAGTACTTGAGCCTACATATTCTGGCTCCTAACTACTCTACTCTTTGCTCCTTCTGCTCTACTCTTCTGCCTCTGTAGAAATTATTCACATGCATGAATCTTTACTTGAAATGCTTTTAGTATCCAAAGTATTTGGTATTTTATTCCATTTTGGGTAATATAACTACAAAAATTTGGTAATATAATTACAAAATTGTATATTCTGAGAATACTAGAGCTTCTGGTGTGAGGGCTCACTGAGGTCTTTTTTGGGTTGCTTTGGCTCCAAAAAACTGCAAGCATGAGCATTAGTCACACTGCAGTAAAATTGTCAAGGCAAGTGGGCTAAAACCAGATTGAGGATACTCAACAGGCATGAAACTCATCAGTGAGTTGGGGGTGGGGGGAAGGAAAGTTAACTTCAAGTATGCAAAGACTTCCTTCAATGGAATGGGTGGATGAGAACAATTTATTTCAATCACCATTGAAAGTAGTTGAGGTATGTGCTATGGAGTGCTTAAAGCTTGGTCAAATATTGAAGAAAACAAGGTCATTCATTGCAACCCAAGCCACTGCCAGTCATTTTGACTTTTATCAGACCACTGGACTTTGATAACTCTAGAAGAAAGATGAAAGTTGATGACTTTGTGTTATTCTTCCTTCCTTGAATCCAATTCACGTCTAAGTCAAGACATCACTCTCACCATGTCATTGGTCCTTTTTTAAAATAAAGGACAAGAAACAACAATGTAATTACAGCTAAGTTTCTGAATTTGTTGCTGGAAACAAAAGTTTTATTAATGATGCGATACCATAACAATGCTTGAGAATTAGTATGATTCATGCAAACAGTGATATATATTCAAAGATATTTTCTCCCAAATGTGAGATCATGATCTAAGTAGGTCACCTTTAATTCTGGTATATCATGCAAATTTCTTTATGAAACATTTTTATAGAATTGGGTTGGGAACTACAGTTAGGATAACACATGATTTAGCAGTGACCACTATAAATGAACAGAGAGCTTGGAATACAATGTTCCAGAAAGCAAAGGATATGGGCTTATAGCCAAGAATAACTTACTAAGAAAAACTGAGCATAATGCTCATAATGGAGAGATAATACATCTGTACTCTCTGATGTCTATCATCATCATGGCCCTTAGAGGGAATCTGATTAGACAA
This sequence comes from Monodelphis domestica, assembly GCF_027887165.1. Classification (NCBI taxonomy): domain Eukaryota; kingdom Metazoa; phylum Chordata; class Mammalia; order Didelphimorphia; family Didelphidae; genus Monodelphis; species Monodelphis domestica. The sequence continues at coordinate 467,950,542 of NC_077228.1, forward strand.
GACCTAGGAATGGTTTTGTTATAGCTTCATGATCTTAAAAGAACAATGGAAGGAGAGGGGAAGAGATATTAGGTAGAGAAGGAAAAGGGAGGTTAGGAGTCTCATAATCAGAGTGTGCAAGTAGATATCTATATAAAGAAGTACTCTAGGCTTCTGGCTAGGGATAGAATGCAAGATAGTGGTAAGTGTTGGCTATGTAGAATCTTTTCATTCTAAAAAAGAGATTTAAAGAGCTAAGAAGGAGGAAGGAGGAAAACCAACCCACATACTATAGAATATAGCTACAATGTAGAAAGAGAAGTAGAGATGTTCAAAAATTAATTACAGAAAAAAAATCTAAGAAAGAATTCAACAATAAATCCCATGACTTAAGATGTTTATAAAAAATATGCATAATGTATGGGTTACAAACAAGGTGAACTGGAGAGTGTAACTCCGTGAGATGACTTGGAACTCTCAAAAATGTAGTTTGTTGAGATGAGATCTAGGATTGGAATTTGACTCTGGAATAACATGCTTAATTTAAAATATGATAGATAAAAGAGATGATAGAAGGGTACCATATAAGATATATTCATAAAGAAATTCAATAATAAGGAGGAAACCTTGTGGAGAGCATTGTGAAAGAGGCAAAACGAAAGGGAATATTGTCCTCAGAATATATTGCAGAATACTAGGACAGAAAGGAAATAGCTGATTTCATCATGTCCCATAGGTACAGTTATCAGCCTTAATTTTTCTCCAAAACTCTAATTCTATATTACCAGCTGCTAGTTAGATATTATTCACTGAATGCCCTGTAGTCATCCTAAACAGAACTCATTATCTTATTCCCCAAACCCATCCTTCTTCCTAACTTCCATATTTTTGTTGAAACAACCATCATCCTTCCAGTTTGGTAGTCATATAGTCATCCTTAATTTTTTACTGTCCCCAAAACCTCATCCAATCACCTGCCAAATCTTGTTGATTCTATCTCTCATATCTATTCTCTTTTCTACTTTTAAATGGCTTCCACCCTAGTTCAGTCCTCACCTCCTCCAGTACTATAATCATTTCATAGTTGGATTTCTTACTTTCATTTTCTCCCTTTTCCATTCTATCTCTAATGCATCAGCCACAGTGAAATTGCTACAACAAAGGTCTGACTAAGTCATTCTCCTGATCAAAAATCTCCAGTGACTTCTGTTGTTTTTGAGATAAAACATAAACTTTATTTTGTTTTTTAAAGTATTTCACATTCTGGCCCAAGGTTTCTTTTTCAGGCTCATTGCCAGTTTCTCTCTGTGAAAAGAGCAATTTCTATTATAGTCTCCACTATGTAGGCAAGGCTAGTTTTCTCTTATTCCCTTGAAGACAATATCTCTGATACTTGATTGGTTCAAGGGATTAAAGCCATTAAGAGGCTTCCCATTCACCTAGCAGTTTTATACTATTTATGAAGAGTTCATGAAGAGTCAGTGCCCCTGGATATTCCATTTCCAGACTTTACACAAGCTGTCCTGAATTCCTCACACATTTCTGGCTTATCATACCTCTGCCTCTTAGAGCACCTGACTTCTTTCAAAACTCAGCCTATGTGCCAAGTCTTCCACAAGGTTTGTCTTGATTATCCAGCTATTCCCTTTCCTATTACTTACAGAGTATTTTACACTTATTTTCATATATGAGTGAAGGAACGGTTTTGTTTTCATTTTTTAATTTTAAGCACCCATCACTGTATCTGGCACATCGTATGTATTTAAAAAATGTTTAAAGATTAACTATTGATTAATGAAGAGTTCAGGAAACAGATTACAAGCCTGGTATCCAGCTGTAAAATAGAGTGATTGGTGATTTGAATTCTCTAGATATCTGATGATCTAGACATATCTTTACCTAAAGCTAACAATTTCTTTCTATCCTTTTTTAAAAAAATAATTTTACCCTTAAAAAGTTAGAAGAGTCAAGAAGGGAAGTTTATGGGTTACAAACAAGGTGAACTGGAGAGTCTAACTCAGTTAGATGACTTTTTAAAAAGGTAGAAGAGTCAAGAAGGGATAGGAACATTCATGAGAGATAACCACTCCAATTCAGAATTTTAGATAAAGAAGAGTAAGAAATCAAGGTAGAGGCTACAAAAATGTGATAAAGGATCATAAAAATGCTATTTTGGAATGCATTAAAGGATGCAAAGTGTCTAGGATAAGGAAGATGTTGGAACTACAGATTTTGCCCTGGTATGATAACAATTACAGTATTCCATTCAATTTGGAGGGGAAATATATCTATTTCACTTAATAGAAATGTGAATAATCAATTAGTCAGTGAACATTTATCAAGTGCTTACTATGTGCCAAGCACTGTGCTAAGAGCTGGGTCATGAAATGTCACTTTTAAAAATACCCAAGGGCAGGTAGTGGCTCAGTGGATAAAGAGTCAGACCTGGAGTCATATAAACTTTAGATTACTCCACCCTACTTAGTCTAACAAAATCAGGAATGTCTACACCCATACTTAAGGATTAAGTATCTAGGAGGATGGTCTATGATAGGCATGTGCTAGCAAATGACAAGTCAGAAACAGCTGACACACCCCTGGGCTGTCCTAAGTCAAGCTTAAGCTACCATTGGTACAGGTAAGACGTAGGAAAGTGATGTAAAACTGTCTATATATTTTGCATCACTTCCTCTCTTGGCTCACTTTTGTGGTAGAGAGGTGGCTGGCAGCAGCTTGCTGAGTGTCTTGGCATCTTGGCATGGCAGCAGCTATTGTCAGGTTTAATGGTGAGTTTCCCTTGATACCATACTGGAGGAAGCCTAGTAACCTAGTTCAGGTGAGGCTCTTCTCTGAGTTCTCTTGGAGTTTAGACTGAATTTCCTCCTTTACCTTCCAAACACTATCCACTTAGCAGCCTCTAATCTTCTTCAGAAACCTTATGGTGGAGGATTTTGAACACCCCATGGCACAGGCCAGGTGGGTGAAATCCTATACCCTTTCCCTCTCTCTTCTCCTTGAGTTCCTCCCTCTATATTGATTAAACCACCATAGATTTCCAAACTGACTTCAGTATTTTATTTGGGATGTCCCCTGGTGACCAAAAATTACCTGGGTTCAGATTTGGCCTTAGATCCTTCCTAAATATTTAGCTCTGGGCAAGCCACTTATCCCCTAATACCTAGCCCTTACCACTCTTCTGCCTTAAAAACCAATAGGAAGTATTGATACTAAAATGAAAAATAAGGGTTTAAAAGATTGCTTCCTGGTACTAGAGGCCTAGTTTAGTTGATAACTAGGGGAAAATAAAGCTCCTCAACTCATTTTGTTTCTATTTTTTCTATCATTTATTAGTCAGTGAACTATTTGATGAACTATCAGAGTTCTATCTATCTATCTATCAGAGAACTATCAAAGAAAATGATCTTATAATAAATATATAAATATATATGTAAATATATATACAGGTATAAATCTCTGTATAAAATTATCTTTCTCAAATAAATCTGAAGTTTCACCCAGTAACAACAAAGAGTAAGACTATTTCCATTATTGATGGTAGATTTTTAAAGAATTATATTTTAATATAAATTGGGGGTTCTATTCTGGAAACAATTCCTACTCTTCTGAAAGCCTTTTATATTTCTGTGATTAATAACTACAGCAGTTGAATTTTAACCTGTAGCAAGTTGCTGTTGCTGTTGCTGTTGTTTTGGGAGAGGAGAAGCTGTTTTGAAAGTTTTAAAAATCCTCCCCCCCAATGTCATTCTTATTCTTTGTATGGTTAAATTCAGTGTGACATCACCTTTTGTCAAGGAGTCTTCCTAAGAAACGAGACATTCATACTTAAAGTTTGCTGATGTTTGAATGGGCCTGATTCTATGCACCTTAGTTTCCCCTATATGCAGTGTAGACGTAAGTATCCATCTGTGTCTGGTTAAATGAGTGAAGATATAAATTTGAATTTTAAAACCCTCCTTTTTGTTTTTCAATTTGACGCAGTTCCCAGAGTATCGGAAGGAGATATTTTAAGATAATTTTAGTATTTTTATGACTTGTTTCAATTACATTTTTTCACCAGTCAGTGAAATTTGATGTAGGTTGTGAGCAATAATTCGCTGGAATGCTAGATTGTGATTTTGATCAGCTGTAGAAAAAGAATGTGGAGGAAAAGGACCAAATCAGTGAAGGGAAAGGAAGCTTGACTACAAGCCAAAAGATAACATAGATGCTAATGAGTGTTAAAAGACTGTTTTGTCTCTTACTATGACAACAGCAGCTGTGTTTTTTCAGCTTTCTCTTTATTACAAAATATAGTAAGAGCTGTGATTTATAGAAAGTAAATGATTTACTTCCAATAAGTAAAAGCACCTGGCGTCAAACAGCCAACCATCAGAATGTATTTTGAATCTGTATTGACGAAAGAAGCATATTAAAGCATAGTCAGTATTATACTGATGCTATAGGCAGACTAGGAAACCAGGGATGTTGCCTAAGTTTTAAGTGGGGGTGGGAAAGTTTTGATGATTTGCTCCCACTCCTTGTGTGTGTGTATGTGTGTATGTGTGTGTTTTATTCATATTCAGACCTTTTTGTGAATAAAGACCAAGAAAAAAATCTTGACCCAGGGAGTAGAATGCATAAAGATATTAAGTGCTTTGGAGAAAGAAGGAAGAATATATGTATGTATTATGGATGAGCAAATTAAGGATTTGACAAACTCTTACTATGAGCCACTACAGTGCTTATTGCCATAGCTAGCTTAGTACAATATTGAAGAATAATAGTGATAATGGAGATCTTTGCTCCACTCCTGATCTTATTAGAAAGGCTTCTAGTTTATACTCATTGCAGATAATGCTTGCTCTTAGTTTATATAGATACTACTTATTTTAAGAAAATCTCTACTTATTGCTATGCTTTTTAGTGTTTTTAATTGGAAATGGTGTACTTTGTCAGAAGCTTTTTCTGCATCTATTGAGATATTCATGTGACTTTTCTCATTATTAATATAGTTAATTGTATTTTTCCTAATATTAAAGCAGCTCTGCATTCCTGGTATATATCCAGTCTAGACATAGTGCAAAATCTTTGTGACGTATTGCTATAATTTCCTTGCTAGTGTTTTAATTTTTGCATTAATATTCATTAGGGCAATTGGTCTATCTATATCTTTTTCTCTATTTTTGTTCATCTTAGTTTAGGTATCAAAAACATATTTGTGTTGTAGAAGGAATTTGGTAGGACTTCTTTACCTGTTTTTTCAAACAGCTTATATAACATTAGAATTAATTATTTTTAAAATGTTTGGTAGAATTTGCTTGTAAATCCATCTGATTCTGTATTTTTTTTTTTGAGGGAGCTTATTTATAGCTTGCTTGATTTTTTTCTTCTAAGATTAGGCTACATATTTTATTTCCTTTTCTGTTAATTTGGATAATTTATTGTTTTTTGTAAATATTCATCCACTTCATTTAGATTGCTAGTTTTGTTGGCATGTAGTGGGAAAAATTATGTCTATTAATTGCTTTAATTTAATCTTCATTGGTTGTGTATATATCCCTTTTATTTTTGATACTGATAATGGTTTGTTTACATTACACCTCTTCCCCCATGAAACCAGTTCCTAGTTTATATATTAATTCAATGAGCTTTTTTCACTTTCAACTTCATTACTAACTTCTTCAATTTTCAGGATTTCTATTTTGGTATTTAAATGGGTAGTTGAAATTTGTTCTGTTTTCTAATTTTTTTTAGTTGCATGCTCAGTTTTTTGATTCTTCTCTGTCTCTCTGTCTCTCTCTCTCATTATAAAATTGCATCCCACAAATTTTGGTGTGTTGTCTCATTGTTGTTATTACCTTTAATGAAATAATTGATTATTTTTATTATTTGTTCTCTAATCCACCCATTGTTTAGGATTAACTTATTTAACTTCCAATAATTTTTTTTTTTTGCTATCTGGATATCTTTAATATTGTATTTTCTTTTTAAAAACAACAATGTATTCTTTCTCTCCGATTACATGTAAGAACAATCTTAATATTAATTTCTTAAAAGTTCTCTTCTTCTCTCCCTCTGAGAGGGCAAGTAACCAGGTACAGATTTTTTCATGTATTATCATGTAAAACATGTGGAAGAGTTCTCAAGTGGAAAAAAATAAAGAAATTGAAATAAAAATGTTTCATCTCCATTCAGATTCCAGTTCTTTCCTTTAGAAGGCAGATAACATTTTTCAGCATGAATCTCTGAGGCTGTCTTGGATCACTATATTACTAAGAATAATTAGGATATTTACAGTTGTTTATCTAGACCTCCTTTTAAAGATCTTTTCTCTTGTGTCAACTCCCCTAAATTTTCATATCTACCAATCACAGCAGACGCTTTTCCCCAGGACTGCCCATTCTTTAGTTCTCACCTTCTTTGATTAGATTTTCTCCAGGACTGTTCACTCTTTAGTTCTCACCTTCACTGGTTAGATTATATCTTTTGGGTTACTTCACACTTCTTTGTTAGGCTCTCCTTTTGTGAGTTACTTGACCTTTTTGTGATTAATTTAACCTTTTATAGTTACTTTTGTATTAGATCTAAAAATAGACTTAGCTTAAAATTCTAGCTTCACTATAAGGTATGAGTTAAGTACCTTCATTGTTCAATCAGGAGTTTACAACTTTATCTTGCCCTAAGGCATTATCTGAGTAGGGTGGAATAATTTTTAGTTTCACAATGCTATGCCATTTGATGCATATATGTTCAGCATTGATATTCATTGTCTAGGATAATTTTTATTGTTTACACTATATCTTATTACATTAAATATTTTCCAATTATATGTACAATTTTTAACATTAAAAATTGAGTTCCACATTTCCCCCTCATTCTCATCTCTTCCCCCTCCCCCAGAAAGCAAGCTCCTTTATATCTATTATACAAATAAAGCCATACAAAACATATTTTATAGTATTTATTAACAAGTTTTAGTTTCTCTATCTCTTTTAACTAGTCCTATTTTTGCTTTTGTTTCTTTTTTTTCTGAGATCAATCCCTGGCTTTTTTATTTCAGGTAAAACATAATAGATTATTCTAGCCTTTTATTTTTAACTCTGTATATGTCTTTCTCTTCCAAGTGTGCCTCTTGTAAACACCATATTGCTGAATTCTGGTTTCTAATCCAGTCTGTTTTCAGCTTCCATTTTATAGGTGAGTTCATCCCATTCTCATTCACAGTAGCAATGGAATGTTCAGGTTTGGGAATACAAATACAAAGCCCTTGTCCTATAATCAAGGGAAAATATACCACCAGCAAAGTGGTGGCCTGAAAGAGTTCATATGGACATATCCTAATCCTCTGCCTCCTAGTTGATTTCTCTTTAAAAATTATTTCTTGAGTTTTAACTGACTCAGGGAACTGAAGACAGGCTGTTGACATTATTTCCTGGCTGCCAAAAAAAAAAAAAAAGAATTACAGGAATAATCTGATGTTTGATTGAAGGACCCAAATGGGGCAATCAGTGATAGAGGAGCTTTGCTCAGCTAAATCAACTCAGTAAATCCTCTGTACATGATCTTGTTGAATATTTTTCTGCTATGGATAAGTAAATCTTTTGTTTACTGTTGACTGATTTATGAGTGTCTCATTCCATTGTTAAATATAAACTACTAGGAGATTTGGCATCACTCACTACATGAACCTGATGATTTAGATCTAGGACTCAGTTTTACCAAAGCAGGGAGGAGTAAAGTCTTGGATTTCTTGTCTTTGTTCTTTTATGTTCAGTTGTTCCTTCAGGAGTTGGGGAAGGGGTTTTTGTTTTGCTATGTCTTGCTTTTGGTTTTCTTTTCTTCCTTTAGGGCTGCCTATGTCAAACTTCCTGAAACCCCAAAGTCAGGATTAATCAATAATCAGTAAATGAACCAATAGTAATTTATTAAGTATGTACTAGCTGTGTGACCCTGGCCAAGTCACTTAACCTATTTGTCTCAGTTTCAGCTCTGAAATGTGATAATAGAAGCATCTACTTCTCAAGATTGTTGTGAGGATCAATTGAGATGATATTTATAAAGCACTTGCTTAAGTGCCAGGCACTGTGCTAAGCAATGATGATACAACAACAGGCAAAAATAGGAATCCTCGAGATCACATTCTTATGGGGATGGACAGCATGAAAAAAAATCTTATACACAAAAGATATGGAAGGTAATCCCAGAGGAAGTCACTAGCAGGGGAAGGGAACTGTGATAAGCCTACAGAAGGTAGAATTTGACCTGAGACTTAAAAAAGCCAAGAGGCAAAGGTGAAGAGAAGGAATAGTCAGTCAGAAAGCAATTAGAACTGAGGATCCAAGTGTAGGCAGAAAACAATCCCTCCTCTCAAGGACTTCAAAGGCTAATGGGGGAGATGATATGTAAAAAATCTTGTCACAAGATTTATACAGTAGATATTGGAAATAATCATCATCAGAGAGAAGGCATTTGTATGAAGGAGAATTTGAAAAAAATTCTTATAGGAGGTGAGATTTATCTGGGATTTGAAAGGAGCCAAGGAACTAGGAGAGAAGGAAGGAAGGAGAACATTTGATGTATATGGGATAGCTGTAAAAATGCACATAGAAAGGCTTATTTGAGTCCTTATTCTGCTAGGCATTAGAGGGAAAGGAGTAGACATTTATATACCCTGTGCACCAGACATCAGACTTTATATATGATATATATAAATATTTATCTTGATATATATGTGCATATATATCTAAATCTAGCTTTATAAATATTATCTCATTTGATCCTCACAACAATCTTGAGAAGGAGGTGCTAATATGAATCCATTTCAGAGTTGAAACTGAGGCAAACAGGTTAAGTGACTTGGCCAGGGTCACACAGATAAGGTCTAAGGGAGGATTTGAACTCACATCTTCTTGACTCCAAATGCAATGATCTGTCCACTGAACCACCTAGCTGCCTTTATGGCTAAAAAACATAATTATCTTTTAGCCTGCCTTCTGATGACAAACCTTTTAAAAACTAACTAGACATCCTGAGATGATACTAACAGAAAGTCACCAGGTATATTTCAGTCTTTCCATTTTGGTAAGGCTTGCCAGGATTTACTGATAACCTGCAAGAAGCCAGGTTCTCCTCCATAGTGTTCCCTGACTCCTTCCTTTTGTATTTATGAAGTTCTTTTTTAAAAATCCAAGTGAAGGAGTTCACGTTGATTATTGTTAAATTCATTTTTATTAGATTCAGTCCATAGTTTTAGCCTTTTGATATCTTTTTGGACTATGATTCTGTCATCCAGTTTGGTATATATCCTGGCTTTGTTTCCACTTCACATTTAACAAGGATACCATTTTCTTCTTCATCCAAAAATCTTTCCTAAACTTGTTGACTCCATTTATATTTACACTGTATATATAACAGCAGAGAGAAAAGCCCAGACCTCTGTGTTGTTCCATCATAGATGCTCTGACACTGATTTTGGCCAATTAATAAATAGTCTTTGGGTCCTGATATTCCAACATTTTTCGTCTCTCCTGTTCCCAAGAGACTTTGCTTTGTGACTTAAAGGAAGGTATGACTGACAAATAAACTAGGTAGACAAGGAATGTCCGCTCATCCTCCAAAGTCATTGGCCAATCTCTCTTTCCCCCATTACATTTGTATTTCATTTATATTAATTTTGCATCAACTTATATATGTATTTGCTATCTCCCACAGCTTCAGAGCACCATGACCATTGTTTTTGTTTTTGTATGCCTAGCACCTAGCACATTAGCTGCCACTAATAAATTCTTGATTAATAATAATAAAAGAAGCTATAATGCGATCATTGGCACTAGATCCTCTCTATATCTGAACTTTCTCATTTATCAAGTTACAAAAGGGATGTTGTAAGGATAAGTGCTATTATATGAAAATACTTTCAAAAGTTAGAAATGCTATTTAAATCTAAATTATTAATCTCTACATTGTAGTCATTGGGAAGTTATTATTGTTAGTCATCTCCTTTGGAGAAGAAAGCCTTAATTTCTTAGTTTTATTGTATTATTTTAAATCATTTAAGTTATGATGGTATAGAAAAACAATCTGATTTTAATACATTTAGTAGATTACAATCGATACTCATAGGAGGAAAGATAAAAAAAAACCCAACAAAACCAACTTTAGAAGTTGGGCAACATAGCACTGGCAAGATATTTTCCCTTTATATACATCTTCTGGAAATATGGTGATTTCTCTTCTCTTCAGAATGTGAAATTTGGTGACCTCTGTAGTTTTACTCTTAATATGCACACATAGTTGAATACTAAATCCACATACTATCATTTTTCTGGCAACTACTCAGTGAAACGAAACTTCCAAGAGTTCAATAAACCTTTGCCATTTATTTGAGTTTCACAAAACTAGATTTAAATAATTTACTCATCTCTTACGCCTTTGCATAGGCTATTTTAATAATGAATCTATAGATCATTCCAGGCTGTGACTTATGGACTAGACTTTGAAACATTGAGGTTGCAGATTATATTTTTTTCTAATTCATAAAAATGCTGAACAGCAGGATATTAAAATTGAGGGAAAGAAACACAGCATGAATGAGCTGGCTGCAGTATATCACAAATGAGGAATCATGCAGAAGTGTAAATGGTGCCATTGAAGAAATATATGACTGGGAAAAACAATGGACTTGGTCACGTAGTGGGACAGAGAGGCAACTCCTGTGCTCCATTGGTTTCTCACAATGTGAAGAGAGTTCTGGAAAGGCCCTGCTCATTGAGAAGAGCCTCAGTGGCAAATTTATGGGAAGACATGGACAAGGGGCACTTAGATTGAATAAGTATGCTCGGGTTGTGAACTCTGTTTGGAGCAAATGCCCACATCGATGAGGTCACAGATCTATTAGAGTTTTGGAATAATATATTTCAATTAAATCTGGCATGTAACTCACACCCTGAAGAATCCTAATGACCTTGGTTCCAGGCCAAGAAATGCTACAGCTGCAGTTATTTAATTCCTAATTCTTGGAGCAAGAATAGAATTAATTATGTTATCAATTCCCAAGAGTTAGGAGTGAATCCTCTGAAGAAAACAGTGAAATAACCCCCAATTTTATCTTTTAGAAATATCCTGAGATACTTCATGAGTGCATAGGTTATCATTTAATATCTGAGAACCATCTAGATAGTTTTTCATGTGTATTTAAATATAGATTTCCTCCTAATTTTGTATGGTGAACGGGAAAGTAAGCAGATATCTAAAGAACCATACAAAATTAGGAGGAAATCTATATTTAATACACATGAAAAACTATCTAGATGGTTCTCAGAACTCCCATTGCCTAGCCATTACTACTCTTTTCCTTGGAATTAATACAAAATATTGATTCTAAGATGGAAGGAAAGGTTTTTTTTTTTTTTAAGAGTTAATGCTTTACACTACTGTCTGTATTTCAAAGAGATTTTTAAAAAAGGAAAAAGACCTATTTGTAGAAAAATACTTATAGTAGCTCTTTTTGTGGTGACAAAGAATTGGAAACTCTAAGAATGCCCATCAATTGGGGAATGGCTGAACAAGTTGTGGTATATGAGCAGATATCTAAAGAGCCATATGTTACACTTCCTTGTGAAGAGAATGTATTTACTTGTTTATCCAAAACATGATATTCCATCTCGTTTTTGCATATAAGAATGTGCCTCAAAATCTCTAGCTCCCTTGAAGATTCAGATAAAATACCATCCTCCAAAAATGATTTACTTTGTTTCCCAAGTGTTAGTTCTCTCCCAGAAATTGCTTTGTATCTATTTCTCTGAGCATAAATTATTGACCCATGGTTGAATGTCATCTCTTTGATAGCAGGGGCTGTTTTGTTTTGGATTTTTATCCCTCAGTGCCTGGGTCACCTGATACATAATGGGTGCTTAATAAATGATTAATGAATTGCAGTGAATTCACTATGATAGGATTCATGGATTGTTTAGAGGTTAAAATAACTGACTTATGAGATCCCTTAAAACTCTATTAACATTTTATTTTCAGGATCGCAGTATGATGGAAAGAATATTTGAATTGGAATAAAACAAAATGGGTTCAAGTCCTGGCATTCCTATTTACTAGCTATATGACTTTGGGAAAGTCATTTAATCCCTCTCATACTCAGTTTCCTCAACTGTGCTAAAGAACTGACTCAGTACTATGCAATTTATTGCTTAATCAAGATAATATTCTTTATTACATAGAGCCATATGAGGAGAGCCATAGCATGGACAAACTAACTGATGTTATAATCAAGCTTTTCACATTGCCTGAGAATAGTTGAATAGTTACAGTATTTTGAAAATGCATAAAAGTCAGACAAGGGTGATACAAAGTTAGAAGACTGATGAGGGGTATACAAAATTCGGAGAATCAATAAGTTTTGATAGTCTTTTATATGTGTGAGTTTATTTATCTATTTATTTGTTTGTTACATTAAAATTCTCAGATAACTCTCTCCTTCCCCTTTTCCCTTCCTCTTACTTGAAAATGCATCATTTGACAAAAAAATGTATAAAAATCTATGTCATGATTATTTATATTTTTCAGATTTTTCTCTGGAGAATGACACAAGTCATTCTTCAAATAATATTTCTGTTACCATATACAGTGTTCTCTTGCTTTTGCTCATTTCAATCTTCATAATTTCATATAGGTTCTTTTCCTTTGCCCCTGATTATCTTAAGAAATAAATCTAATAGTGTTACTGCTAAGTCAAAAGGTATAATATTCTGAGAAAGATGTAAAATATTTGTGGATAATTGATTTCCTCAATGTACATAAATATTCTTTCTGAAGCAAGTAAAATTTCACCTAAGAAGGCACTTTCCGATTTTAGAGAAAGCAATATCTAGCTACTCATTTCAATCTGTAGTAATGTCAGTCTATATAGAAGCATAGTAAATGTCTCCACTAGTTCCTCTTTCCAGATAATCTTGTTGTTTTTTCTTTGTTTTTTTGGTTTGGTTTGGTTCAGAATCATACTGGATGCCTTTTGTAGCCATAACTGACTTTATTTATTCTACACAGATTGGTCAATTTGATGCTTTCTTAAAAACCTATTAGAAACTAGTTTTAAGAAGAGAATAGTTAAACTACTCCGAATCTTTCATTCTCACTTTTATTCCACCTTGGAATCAATACTGTGTATGAGTTCCAAGTCAGAAGAGCAATAAAGACTAGGCAATAGGGTTTAAGTGACTCGTCTGGGGTCAGGTAGCTAGGAAGTATCTGAGGTCAGATTTGAACCCAGGAACTTGTGTCTCTAGGCCTGACTCTTAATATACTCAGCCACCTACCTGCCCTATATTTTATCTTAATAAAACTCCCACATACTAATTGTAATGTTTCCCTTTACATTGATCTATTTTCTGTAAGAACAGCTAGGTGGCACCATGGATAGAATATTTTCTCCCTTTATAACACATATTCTAGAGAGTTTTAAAATATATGCTTTCCTTCTAATTCTTGGAAATGGTAATGTTGCCACTCAACAGACTATTTTATGTTGAGTTGACCAAATAGAAACCCAAGTTCTGTCATTAACAAATTCCAATGAAAATGAGTTGAGAGGAAAGAGAAGCAGCCTTGTGAACTGTTCTGTGGACAAAGAATTTGAAATCAAATAACTTAAAGAAGCATAAACAGACATTTAAGGCATTTGATTTGGATGCTAACACTAGCAAAATCACTTTTATGTCTTTCAGAAAAAGCACTATGACCCTTGGATGGAGAGATTTTGTTGAAGTAAAGAGTTGTTTTCAGAGGAAGGGTTGATTGCCAATCCTTTGTAGACATCTGGAATACTTACCAAAATTTATTTTAGTTCCATGGTTTTGTTAACATAAATGATATGTTAATATGTATGGTTTTAAAAAAATATATATGTTTTGTTGTACATAATCTTTTAGAGAACTATGTTCTTTGAATTAGTAACAATATGTGTGCCTAACTAAATGCACTTAGAGATATTAAATGATAGCATGAGAGTAAACATTAATTAATATCTTTTAGTAAAGCCAGGGCAGTTAGATAGTACAGTAGATTAAGTGCCAACCCTGAAGTCAGGAAGATCTGAGTTCAAATCTAGTCACAGACATTTCCTAACCATGTGACTCTTGGCAAGTCAAACTTTCTTTGCCTCAGTTTCCTCATCTATAAAATGTTTAAATTAAAATATTTTTCCCCTTTCCCCTCTTTCTTATTTACCTTTTCATGTTTCTCTTGATTTTTATGTTTGGATATTAAACTTTCCACTTAGTTCTGGTCTTTTCTTTACAAATACTTGGAGATTTTCTATTTTTTTGAATGTCCATAGTTTCCCTTGGAAGTATATAGTCAGTTTTGATGGACAGGTGATCCTTGGTTGAAGACCCAATTCTCTTGCCTTTCTGAATATCATATTCTAAGCCTTGAGGTCCTTTAGTGTGGAAGCTGCCAGATCTTGTGTAATCCTGATTGGTGCTCCTTGATATCTGAATTGTCTCTTTTTGCCTTCTTGTAAAATTTCCCCCTTAGCTTAGAAGCTCTTAAATTTGGCAGTTACATTCCTGAAGGCTGTCTTTTGAGGATTTAGTATAGAGGGTGCTCTATGAATTCTTTCAATGTCTATTTTTCCCCCTTGTTCAAGAACATCAGGACAACTTTCTTGGATAATTTCTTGTAGTATGATGTCAAGATTTCTGTTTATTTCTGGCTTTTCAGGTAGATCAATGATTCTCAAATTGTCTAATCTTGATCTGTTTTCATGATCTGTCATCTTCTCAATGAGATATTTTATGTTTTCTTCTATTTTGTCAGTCTTTTGACTTTGCTTTATTAATTCTTGCTGTTTTACAAGATCATTGGCTTCCAATTGCCTAATTCTGGTCTTTAAAGACTGGTTTTCCTTTTCAGTTTGGTCTATCCTGTTTCTCATGGCTTCTAGCTGTTTCTCCAATTGGCTGTTCTTGTCCTTAAAACTGTTATTTTCTTTTTGAACTATTTCCCACTTTTCTTGCCAGAAGGCTTCCATCTTTTTGATAAGCTCTGATTTAAAATCTTCAAGAGCTTGTGGCCAATTTCCAATTTTTTAAGAAAGGTTTTGGTGCATTTATTTGTATTTCCTCCTCTTCTGCTATTTCCTCTGTATTCTGGATTTTTTCTCCATAAAAATAATCCAGGGTCAACCCCTTCTTGTTTTTCTTGGTGTTGGGAAGTTGTTGTTCTTGGGCGCTGTTTGCCATCACTATGGTGGTTTTTCCTTCCCTTCCCAGTCATAAATCTGAGTGAGGAGGGCAGGATTTCTATATATGGAGCTAAGGAGCAAAATTTTTGCATGAGGTCACTTCTGGAGTCTCTGCAGCTTGTACTATTTGCTGCCCTTCTCTGTGTTATCTCCCTGTGGGCTTCCAAAGTCTGCACTCTTTAGCTTGCTGGGGTTTCAGTTCTAGCTGCTCTCAGGGGTAGGTCTTTGGTGGTCTTAGCCAGCTGCCAAGGACTTAGAGGGGCCTCTCATTCACGTGCTTCTCACTCACTCACTCACTGAGTCTAGTGCTCGCTGGCTCTGACTCTGGCTCTGTCGGTAGAGTAGGGGAGGGTTGATCAACTTGTGTTTTGGTGGGAGTTTTTTCACCCCCTTATAGTGTGGAAATGCCCAAATCCCACATAGCTTCAATGCTGTGCCCTGCTGTAGAGTTCCTTTGTTCTTATGAATTTTTTTGAGGTAGTATATATTGGTAGGTGGTAAGGAGAGGAAAAGTCCCGAGTCTAGACTGCTGCCATGTTTACCCAGAATTCCCCCCTCATCTATAAAATGAACTAGAGAAGGAAATGGAAAACTAATCCAGTGTCTTTGCCAAGAAAACTCCAAATGGGGTATTATCAAAATGACTATACAACAACAAACAAAGCTGATTTTGCTGCTTATTGTTAAGAATGAAAATTTCTTTATTAAAAAAATCAAATATTTATTGAGCATCTACTATACTAGTCAGTCTGCTAAATTTTGTGGAAGGTACAAAGATGTACCATAAGTAAAGCAGTAGGTCAGTTAATTCAGGCAATTTCCCTAGGAATTTAGCACTAATGAACCAAAGAAAAGTCTAATTTTAAAAATTAGAATATTAGTCTACCTCTGATAAAATAATGTTACAATAATTGCCTTGTATGTTAGAGTGTTAGAAATGCCATTGCCAGAAGTAAGGCTTTACTTCCAGGGCAAGCTAGTAGCCAAGACCCATACTAAACTACCCAGAATCAAGATCCTACCATACAGCAGAAGAATCTCTATCTTGCATAAATTACTAGTGAGACCCCACTCCCAGGGCAAGCCAATAGCAAGGTTCTACTCCTGGGGCAAACTAGCAGTGAGGCCCTCTACCATGCAAGCAGTGAGGTACCCCTTTGTACAAATTAGTAGCTAAAGCCTTCCACTGAATAACCAGTAGGGAGACCTATAACTGTGCAAACACACAATGAGGCCTCCCTACTGTGCAAGCAAGCAGCAAAGCCCCCCCCACCAGTACAAGCTTATGATAAACCCCTCTACTAGTTCAAGATAAAATCTAGACTCTCACAAGCTATAAGCAAAACCCTGAGCCCAACAAGAAGAAACTTGGGACAATGACTTCTCCAACCCAGGAATAAAACTTTAACATATGGTAAAAAGTTATATAATAAACTGAAAAAAAAATGAGCAAAAAAAAAGACAGCTTAATTTTAGGAAGTTATTATGGTAATGGAGAGGATCATGACACAGACCTAGAAGAGAATGTCATAAAGGCTACAAGTGAAACCTCAAAGAAAAATATGAAGTGTAGTGATGTCCTAAAAGACCTTTTTGAAGAGATAAAATAGGACTTTAAAAATCAAATAAGAGAGCTAAAAGAAAAATTAGGAAAAGTAATGAGAATAACATAAGAAAAACATTAAATAAGAGTAAATGGTTTGGTAAAGGAAGCACAAAAAATGGGAAAAGATATATAAAAATCCACCAAAGAAAACAATTTCTTAAAAACTAGAATTGGCCAAATGGAAAAGGATATACAAAAATACACTGAAGAAAGTAACTTCCTAAAAGTCAAACTGGTTAAGTAGAAAAGGAAACACAGAAGCTCATTGAAGGAAATAATTCCTTTAAAAATTACAGTTGGGTAAATGGAAGATAACAACTCCTTCAGACATCCAAAAACAATCAAACAAACCCAAACAAATAAAAAAAAAATAGAAGAAAATGTGAAATTTCTCATTGGAGAAACAACTGACATTGCAAATAGATCAAGGTGAGATAATTTAAGAATTATTGAAAGCCAAGATCAATAAAGAATCTGGATATAAGATTTTAAGAAACTATCAAGGAAAACTCCCTGGATATCTTAGAATCCAAGAGCAAATAGAAATTAAAAGGATTCACTGATCACCTGCAGAAAGAGACCTCCAAATGAAAAATTCCAGGATCATTAGAGTCAAATTCCAGAGTTCCTAGGTTAAGGGGAAATATTATAAATAGTCAGAAAGAAAGAATTCAAATATCATGGAACCACAGTCAGGATAACATAAGATTTATTCACTTCTACTATTAAGAATGGAGGGCCTGGACTTCCGGGTAATCATGGCTGCAATCTAGATGCCACACGCTTCCTCTCCCGGGCACCGAACAAAATAGACTACATCAAAGGAGCATAAAAATCACCTTTGGAGGAACAGAAGGACTCCCCAGTACCCCCCAGTACACCACAGAGGCGAAGGTATGTGGGGTTTGAACATTTCCACACTATAATAAGAAGGAGGAAAAGCTTGCACAAAAACGTGAACTGAAATGCCCTTCCCCACCCACCTCCCCCACAAAACCAGAGTGAGCTACCGGAGTGCTCACTGGGATAGCGAGTGAGTGGGGAACGTCTCTGTCTGGGGGAGGGCACTCCAGGGTCCTTGGGATCTGGGGACTGCCAGGAAAAAACATCTCAGGGCGGTTTCACGGGAGAATCCTGTGCTGAGCAGAGGGGGCCCAGGGAGCCATACTTGGGCGGTTTCACTGAGCATCTGGGTGGAGCTAAACACCAGGGGCGGACCACATGCTGATTATCTGGCTGGAGCTGAACACCTGGGTAGTTTGGTTGTGATCAGGGGCCCAGCGCGCTGATTATCTGGGTAGAGCTGAACACCTGGGCAGTGTGGCTGTGATCAGGGACCCAACGCTCTAAGAAACCTTGGAGGCTGGGAAGAACTAGTCTGAGGCAACCTAAATTCACAGAAAACCTGCCCATATCACCCAGACTCCAGACCAAAAAGGAAAGGGGAATAAAACCACCAAAGGGATGGCTCACATGGCCCAAAATCAAGCCTCCAGGAAGAAAGGGAAAAAGGTGACTGTTGAAAACTTTTATGCTGGAAGTACCCAAGGAAAAGAAGAGAATGAGGATGAAATCCAAAAAAATCAGGACATGCCTCCCAAAATGGAAACTATCAACAAGCTCTGGAAGATCTCAAACTGGAACTTATCCAAAAGATGGAAACCTGGAAAGAAAAAATGGGAGAAAGAGATCAACAGTCTGACAGATAAGACTGCTCAATTGGAAAAAGAGCTCGAAGCATCCAATAGAAAGGCAGACAAAGCTGAAAAGCAAAACCAGTCCCTAATGACCAGAATTAAGCAACTTGAAGAAAGTGAGATCATAAAACAGCAAGAATCAATAAAGCAAACCCCAAAAATTAATGAATTAAAAGAAAACATAAAATATCTCACTGAAAAGGCCACAGACTTGGAAAACAGAGGAAGAAGAGACAACCTCTGAATTATCAGTTTCCCAGAAAAACCAGAGATAAACAATAAACTCAATATTATTCTACAAGAGATTATAGAAGAAAATTGCCCACACGTTCTGGAGCAAGGGGGCAAAATAGAAATAGAAAGGGTTCATAGAACACCCTCTATACTAAATCCCCAAAAGACAACCCCTAGGAATGTAATTGCCAAATTCAAGAGCTTCCAAGAAAAGGAGAAAATCCTACAGGAAGCCAAGAAGAGGAGCTTCAGATATAAGGGGGCTCCCATAAGGATCACACACAACTTAGTGGCTAACACACTAAGAGACTGCAAAGCATGGAACACAATATTTAGAAAGGCAAGAAAGCTGGGTCTCCAACCAAGAATCAACTACCCAGCAAAACTGACTATATGCTTCCAGGGGAAAGTATGGGCATTCAACAAAATAGAAGATTTCCATGCATTTGCTAAGAAAAGACCATAACTTAGTGGAAATTTTGATATCCAAGCACAGAAAGCAAGAAAAACCATTAAAAGGTAAATATGAAAGAAAGGGAAAAGGAGATGAATTTTATCTTTTTCTTTAAGTCAAACTCTCTTCTATAAGGACTACATTTACATCAAATTATATATATTAATATGTGGGGAAAATGTTTTGTGTAACTCTCAAAAATTGTATGCATCATAAGAGTAGTTAGAAGAAAAATGCATAGGGAAAGATTGGGGCATTAAGAAGATTTGGGGAAAGTGGGGGCAAAGAAAGGAAAAGGGAGGGGGGGAATCATTGATAACACTAAGATTTATCTCAAGAAATAGGGAGGTACTTAATAGAATAATCTTTCCCATATAAAGATACACATGGGAAGGGGAAGGGAAGAACTCTCATATGAGAAGGAGAGGAAGAGAGCGTGAAGTGGAATTACTTAAACCTTACTCTCAGTGAAATTAAATCTGAGAGGGAAGAACATCTAGATCCAGTGGGATCCTGGATTCTATCTTATCCATTAGGGCAAGAAAGAAAGGAAAATTAAGGAGGGGGAGGGGGAAGGTAGTATAAAAAGGTAGGGAAGGAGAGGGGGGAGGGGAAGGGAGCATAAAAAGGGAGGGGCTAGAAAGGGAAGCATCTCAAGGGAGGGGACTAGGGGGACTGACCTAAAGTAAATCACTGGTTCAAAAGGAGATAGCTAAAGAAGAAAGATCAGAACTAGGGGAAGATATCAAAATGCCAGCGAATCCACAAATGACAATCATAACTTTGAAAGTGAATGGGATGAACTCACCCATAAAACGTAGACAATTAGCAGCTTGGATTAGATCCCCAAACCCTACCATTTGTTGTCTTCAAGAAACACATATGAGGCGTGTTGACATTCACAAGGTTAGAATTAAAGGTTGGAGTAAGACCTTTTGGGCCTTAACTGATAGAAAGAAGGCAGGAGTTGCAATCATGATATCTGACAAAGCCAAAGCAAAAATAGACCTGATCAAAAGGGATAGGGAAGGTAAATATATTCTGTTAAAAGGGAGTATAGACAATGAGGAAATATCACTAATCAACATGTATGCACCAAATGGTATAGCATCCAAATTTTTAATAGAGAAACTAGGAGAATTGAAGGAGGAAATAGACAGTAAAACCATATTAGTGGGAGACTTGAACCAACCACTATCAAATTTAGATAAATCAAACCAAAAAATAAACAAGAAAGAGGTGAAAGAAATCTTAGAAAAATTAGAGTTAATAGACATATGGAGAAAAATAAATAGGGACAAAAAGGAATACACCTTCTTTTCAGCACCACATGGCACATTCACAAAAATAGATCATACACTAGGTCACAGAAACATGGCACTCAAATGCAGAAAAGCAGAAATAATAAATGCAGCCTTTTCAGATCACAAGGCAATAAAAATATTGATCGGTAGGGTACATGGAGAGCCAAATCAAAAATTAATTGGAAATTAAATAATATGATACTCCAAAATCGGATAGTTAGAGAAGAAATCATAGAAACAATTAATAATTTTGTTGAGGAAAATGACAACAATGAGACATCCTTTCAAACCTTATGGGATGCAGCCAAGGCAGTACTTAGAGGAAAATTCACATCCCTGAGTGCATATATTAACAAACTAGGAAGGACAGAGACCAAGGAATTGGAAATGCAAATCAAAAAACTTGAGAACAAACAAATTAAAACCCCCCAGAAGAAAACCAAACTTGAAATCCTAAAAATTAAGGGAGAAATTAATAAAATCAAAAGTGACAGAACTATTGAGGTAATAAATAAGACTAGAAGCTGGTACTTTGAAAAAAACAGACAAAATAGACAACATACTGGTCAATCTAATTAAAAAAAGGAAAGAAGAAAGGCAAATTAACAGCATCAAGGATGAAAAGGGGGAATCTCACCTCCAATGAAGAGGAAATTAAGGCAATCATTAAAAACTACTTTGCCCAACTATATGGCAATAAATATACCAACCTAGGTGATATGGATGAATATTTACAAAAATATAAATTGCCTACACTAACAGAAGAAGAAATAGATTTCTTAAATAATCCCATATCAGAAAAAGAAATCCAACAGGCCATCAAAGAACTTCCTAAGAAAAAATCCCCAGGGCCTGATGGATTCACCAGTGAATTCTATCAAACATTCAAAGAACAGCTAATTCCAATACTATACAAACTATTAGACATAATAAGCAAAGAGGGAGTTCTACCAAACTCCTTTTATGACACAAACATGGTACTAATTCCAAAGCCAGGCAGGCCAAAAACAGAGAAAGAAAATTATAGACCAATCTCCCTAATGAATATAGATGCAAAAATCTTAAATAGGATACTAGCAAAAAGACTCCAGCAAGTGATCCAAAGGGTCATCCACCATGATCAAGTAGGATTTATACCAGGGATGCAGGGCTGGTTCAATATTAGGAAAACTATCCACATAATTGACCACATCAACAAGCAAACCAAGAAGAACTGCATGATTATCTCAATAGATGCAGAAAAAGCCTTTGACAAAATACAACACCCATTCCTACTGTAAACCTTAAAATTTCTTAGACTTATAAATGTTGGAAATTTCACCATTGGGAAATTTCATACTTGGAAAATTTCTTACTGATAGTCTATTGGAATGTGAACCCCATTGGCATGGGAGGTTCCTCCTCCTCCCTTCTTAAGATTACTTTAGGACAGAAACCTTTTGCTGAACAATGGAAAGGACTTTGACCTATGCTTAAGCATAGAACAGGAATTTCTTTGAGTCATGATTGATTTTGGAATTGATACAATAGAGATACTTGGAATGACAGAATCAGGTCTTGGAAAATACAATTTCCACCCCACTCAGTCCTAACAGGATTTAGGAAGGGCTGCAGCATAGATCAAAATTTAATTATTCCAATCTCTACCCTACTCAGGGTAACAGGATTTAGGAAGGGCTGTAGCAAAGGATCAAAGATTTAATTATTTGAAAATATGACCTTCAACAGACATGTGCAAAGCCAGAGACCTCTGGGCGGTCCTGGGTTAAGCTAGAGCCTCCATTGGCACAGGGAAATTGATGGACAGTGATTGGTAGATGTGAGAACTGAGGGGAGGGAACTTGGATGGTTTCCTTAAAGATAGAGGGCTCTGAAGACTCAGGGGGGTGGTTGAGGAGTTTGTCTGAGTGGTTGGAGTGTGCTCTGAGAAGCTTGCTCTGAAGGAAGCTGAAGGTGGGGGCCTCTGAGACTGTTTCTCCATTTTGGTCACGTGAGTAATAGGGACTGATCTCTTTTCTTTGCCCCAGCTATCTAAGGGCTTGGGCCTTTTGGCCCAGCCTAAACAGAGGTGGTATTTAAGCCCTATTCCCTTCTCTCCCCTTTCTTTCTCTCTCCCTCTCTCTCTCTATCTCTAATTCCTTTCTTCCTCCTGTTTGTAATTAAACTCTATAAAAGGCTGACAGCTGACTTGAGTTTTCATTTAGGAATTACATAGCTGAATTCCTTGGCGACCTTAAATTAATATATATCAGTCTTTTAAAGTGATTTCCTTGTCACACTACTAAGAACACTAGAAAGCATAGGAATAGAAGGGTCGTTCCTAAAAATAATAAACAGTATATATCTAAAACCATCAACTAATATCATCTGCAATGGGGATAAACTAAATCCATTCCCATTAAGATCAGGAGTGAAACAAGGATGCCCATTATCACCTCTTTTATTTGACATTGTATTAGAAACACTAGCAGTAGCAATTAGAGAAGAAAGAGAAATTGAAGGCAAGAATGGAGGGCCTGAAAGATGATATACTGGAGGGCAAAAGAAATATGATTATAATTAAGAATTACATACCCCTTCCCCCACCCCAAAATGAGTATGATTTTTCAGTGTAAAGAATGGATATTTAATGAAATTGAGAATTTTTAAACATTTCTAATGAAAAGACTAGAAATCCAGAGAAAATCTGACACTCAAACAGAAGTTTCAAGAGAAGCAAAATAAGATAAACATAAAAGAGAAATCATAAAGGTTGAATTGTTTATAGTCTTATATGGGAAGATAATACTTGAAATTCCTAAGAACTTTCGAATTCACTACAGGGTGATGTTATCTCAAAACAAAATTAAGAGATGAGAAAGAGGACTATACTGGTGGAAAAGGGAAGGGAGACATTTAATGGGAAGAATATCTAAAAAAAAGAAGGCATGAAAAAACTATGACAATGAAGGGGATGGTGAAAGGGGTGGCAGGATATGCCAGAACCCTACTCTCAGAAGATTTGGTTCAAAGAAAGAATAACATACACACTTAGATATGGAATTCTATCTTTCCCTATAAGAAAGTGATGAGAGAAAGGGATAAGAGAAGGGGGAAGAGGGAACTGAAAGAAAGGAAGATGGTTTGGGGGAAGAAGTAAACCATTTATTATGAGGAACAGAGTATAGGGAGAAAGAGAAGAATAAATGTAAGAAGAATGGAAATACACAGTTAATTACCATAACAATAAATATGAATGGTAGAAACTCACTCATAAAACTGCAACAGATAACAGGATGGATAAAAAACCAGTATCCTACAATATGCTGTCTATAAGAAACACATTTGAAGCAAGGAGACATATACAGAGTAAAGTTATAGGACTAGAGTAGAATCTATTATGCTCCAGTGGAAGTTAAAAAAAAGAGTAACAGTTATGATCTCAAACAACGCTAAAGCAAAAATAAATACAATTAAATAAGATAAGGATGGAAATTATTGCTTACTAAGAGATACCATAGACAATGAAGTAATATCAATACTAAACCTATAAACACCAAATGGTATAGCATTCAAAACTACAGGAAAAGTTAAATGACTTAAAGGAGGGAATAGACAGCAAAAATATACTAATTGGGGACCTCAACTTTCTCCTCTCAGAATTAGATAAATCTAACCAAAAATAAATAAGAAAGAATTTAAAGAGGTGAATAGAATTTCAGAAAAATTAAATATGATAGACCTAAAAAAATGAATAGGAATAGAAAAGAATCGTACTTACACAAAAATTGCCCATATATTAGGACATAAAAACATTTCAACCAAATACAGAAAAATAGAAATGTTAAGTGTATCTTTTTCAGATCATAATGCAATTAAAATTATTTATATTACATTATATTTTGTTTATATTTATATATTATAACAAAACATACTTTTATATTATAAAATTATTTTTAAAATAAAAGGCCATGGAAGGAGATTAAAAATTAATTAGAAATGAATCTAATTTTTTTTAACCCTTACCTTCCATCTTGGAGTCAATACTATGTATTGGCTCCAAGGCAGAAGAGTGGTAAGGGCTAGGCAATGGGGGTCAAGTGACTTGCCCAGGGTCACACAGCTGAGAAGTGTCGGAGGCCAGATTTGAACCTAGGACCTCCCATCTCTAGGCCTGGCTCTCAATCCACTGAGCTACCCAGCTGCCCCCCTAATCTAATTTTAAAGAATAAGTGAGTCAAAAACAAATCATAGAAACAATCAATAACAATCAACAAAAATGAGACACCATATCAAAATTTATTGGGTATAGTCAAAGCAGTAATTAGGGGAAAATTTGTACCTCTAACTGCTTACATCAATCAATTGGAGAAAGAACTGATCAACGAATTGGTCATGCAACTAAAAAAGTTAGAAAAATAACAAACTAAAAACCCCAATTTAAACTTCAAATTAAGAATTTTAAAATCCAAGGTGATATAAATAAACTTGAAACTAAGAAAATCATTGAACTAATAAATAAATCTAAAAGCTGGTTTCATGCGGGGAAAAACAACCCAATAAAATAGAGCATTGGTCAATTTGATTTAAAAAAGGAAAGAAGAAAAACAAATTACTAGTATGAAAAATAAAAAGGGTGAATTCACCATCAATGAAAAAGAAATTAAAGCAATTATTAGGAGTAATTTCACCCAATTATATGCCAATAAATTTGATAATCTAAGTGAAATCGATGAATTTTTACAAAAATGTTAACTGCCCAAATTAACAGAAGAGGAAACAGAGCACTTAAACAATCCTCTTTTAGAAAAAGAAATTGAGCAAGCTATTAATAAACTCCCCAAGAAAAAAACACTGGGGCCAGAGGGATTCACAAGTAAATTCTACCAAACTTTTAAAGAACAATTAATCCCAACATTATATAAATAATTTGGAGAAATAGGTAGTGGAAGAGTCTGATCAAATTCCTTTAATGACACAAATATGGTACTGAAACCCAAACCAGGGAGAGTAAAAACAGAAAAAGAAAATTGTAGACTAACCTCTCTAATGAAAATAGACGCAAAAAATTTAAATAAGATATTAGCAAGGAAATTACAGTGCTATACTACAAGGATATTCATTATGACCAGGTGGATTTTATAACAGGAATGCAAAATTTACCTGGAATAACAAAAGGTCAAGATTATCAAGGAAATCAATGAAAAAAATTAGAAGGAAGGTGGCCTAGGAGTATCAAATCTGGAACTGTATACAAAGCAGTAATCATCAAAATAATCTCAATAGGCTAAGAAATAAAGTGGTGGATCAGTGGAATGGATTAGGTATACAAAACCTAGTAATAAATGATCATAGTAATTTAGGATTTGATAAATCAAAAGATCCAATCTTTTGGGAAAAGAACTCAATGTTTGACAAAAACTGTTAGGAAAATTGTAAAATGGTATGGCAGAGATTGGGATTAGACTGACATCTCACACTGTATACCAAAATAAGATCAACATGGGTTCATGATCTAAATATAAAGTGATGCCATAAACAATTAGAGGAGCATATAGTATATACTTGTCAGATCATTGGGTAAGGGAAGAATTTAGGACCAAACAAAAGATCAAGATCATTATAAAATGTAAAATGGATAAATTTGACTATTTCTTCTTTGAGAACTCTTCCATAAAATGATTACTATGGAAAAATGTTTTACATGATTACACATGTAAAATCTATATCAGATTGTTTGCTGTCTCAGGAAGGGAGGAGGGCAGTGAGGGAGCAAGGGAGGGAGGGAGAGGGGAGGGAGGGTTACGAAGAAGGGAGAGAATCTGGAACTCAAAACAACAACAACAAAAAAGATGTTAAAAATGTTTTTACAGGTAATAGAGGGAAAAAAAAATTAAAAACACACAATAAATATTCAGGTCTTTTATCCTCTGCCTCCCACCCTCTCCACCAGACTCAACCTTCTACATTTTAAATGTCAATGAGGTTCTTTAACCTCAACCTATTATGTACAATTAACATTTTTGTGTGAACTGTAACACCATTTTAAAGATGAAAAGCATTCCTTTAGCTTTAATAAAGATTATAGTCCCTAAAATGAAGATGTTTTGTCATGATTAGGTTTTTATTTACTAGATTTATATTTAACTGATTCAATTAATTTAAACATTTATAAAGAATGTA
The DNA here is from genome assembly GCF_027887165.1 of Monodelphis domestica. Classification (NCBI taxonomy): domain Eukaryota; kingdom Metazoa; phylum Chordata; class Mammalia; order Didelphimorphia; family Didelphidae; genus Monodelphis; species Monodelphis domestica. The sequence continues at coordinate 467,977,231 of NC_077228.1, forward strand.
CTATGTACAGGATATTGAACTAAGTGCTGGGGAAGGTGTAAAAATGCACAGTTCTTATTCTCAAAGATCTTCAAATCTGAGGGTAGAGCAAGGATTTATGTATATATACATATATATATACATATATATACATACACAAAAATTAGTAAAGGGGATAAAGAAATATAAACAATATGCTAGGAGAAAATTAGCAAACCTATATAAGATTCTGCCATTCAACATTTTTAAGGACCCTGGGGAGATGAATTAAAAATAGTAAAATGGTCTGATCGTTAGGAGTTTCCATTCTACTGGAGGAATATAATTTATAAACAAGTAATATGTTTGCATTTTGTACGGTAATATTCAATGAATACGAAGTAACAATTATACTGAAAAGGTAGAAAACAATGTGCCCTTTTGATAAACTTGGTGATATTTTAAACTGTAGTTTCACAGGGTGAAGGACGTGAATGCAGGAAATCATATAATATAAGTCTATTTTAGGTTCCGAGATCATCATAGGCAAGAATCTAATTTTAGGACAAGGAAACTGGCTTGGAGAAAGGGATATTGTAAGGAATGCAAAGTATTAATAATCTTTGTAAGAAGTCTATGATATCTCTTGCATTCACCACCATTTTTACTGCTACCATCTTAATTTAAGATCTCTTGCACTCATGGCCAGATCATTGTAATAAGTTTCTAATTAGTCTTCCTATTCCCCACCCCTCCCCCCTTTATCGGTTGTAATCGTTCCTAGCCATCACTGCCAAGGTTCTCCTCTTAATGTATTACTGGACATGCTCCTCCCCTGCAGAAAAATTTTCAATGACTTCCCATTATCTACCAAATAAAGTTCAGTTTTCTAGCCAAGACTTCACCAATCTATCCCCAATCTATTTTGCCAGCCTTATTTCATAGTTCTTATTTATATATCATTCCCTAACCAAACCTAGCAACTCACCATTTGTTCCTTAACTTGTTCTGTCTTTTCCTAGCTCTAGACTTTTCCCTGTTTTATTTCCTGTTGCCAAAACAAACTTCCCTTTCACTCTCTAGTTCCAGTTATTGAAATTTTGGCTATTCTTTAAGACCCAGTTTCAATGTTACCTCCTCTGTGTGTTTAAATGCTGATCTCCCCTGCTGAAACTATACTATCAGCTCTCTCCCAGCACTTTGATCCTGATTTACTTATTCTATTCTATTTTGCATCACAGCTGTTTATGTTTGTGTTACTTTTGCTATGAGTCAATCTCTGATCTCATCAACCAAGTTTTGCCCTCCAATGGTGCAAGATGCAGTCACCCTTCTTATCTTGTGTGGTTCTTCCTTATATTCTTCTCCATATCCTTCTGAGGGGACCCGCCCATCATGATAGAGACTTTTCTACCTCTACTTTTTCTACTTTATGTGCACTAGTATAGTTCTCTGGCTATACTATTTATCTCCTTGATCTCTCTATCTCACCCCATGACCACACCACCTCTTTTTCTGATCATACATTTCCTGTCTGGTATCACTTACATCACCTCTTGGGGTCATCATTGGAAATCTGCTATAATCTATTGCCCTGCCTATGCAATCTCTCCATTGCTATTGATCTTTTTAAAACGTGAATCATCTGGAATACATCGTTCTAGAAGAAATGAGCAGCAGTATGTTTCAGAAAAAAAAAAAAAAACCTGGGAAAACTTATATGAACTGATTTAAAGTGAACTAAGCAGAACCAGAACATTGTACATAGTAACAGCAATATTATAACAATGATCAACTGTGAAAGACTTAGTTACTATGATCAAGCCAATGATGCAAGACAATTCCAAAGGACTCATGGTGAAGAATGCTGCCTACCTCCAGAGAGAAAACTAATGAACTCTGAGGTCAGATCGAAGCGTACTTTTTTCACTTAATGTTTTTTTATTTTGATTTTTTTGCAACCTGGCTAATATGAAAATGTGTTTTGCACAACCACATTTATAATCAATATATTGCTTTCCTCCTTGATAAGTCAGGGAGGGGCTGGAAGGAAGGAAAGAATTGGGAACTTAAAATTTTTTTTTAATTTTAAAAAGGAGGGGAGGGGAAAGTGAATCACTAGGAATAGATTGAGGTCTTTAGTTATATGATATGGTTTGTTATAACCTTGATATATCTCCTGGGAAGATAACTAACCTCTTTATTGTTCCTGCTAGGTTGAAAAATGACCATGTTGATATCCTTCTGCAGGGAACCATCTGCCTTGTCTACTCATCTTATTCCTCTGGCTATTACTAGATAATTTTTTTTTCTGATGCCATCTGTAGATACATACCATCGCCCCTGGAGTACAAGAAGTTATTACCTCCTCAGGGGACTTTCACCCTTGTGTGAAGGAAATCTACCCTTCCCCTTTTTTTATTCTTTGTTTTCTCTGATGCTTAAGGGAAGTGCTCCTTCAAATATTTGACACTCTCCTCTAATAATGTGGAAACCAACTTGCATTTTTATTTGAGATCATAAAATGAGCCAGTTGTGAAGCTGGGACTATAACTGAGCTCATTTAAATCCCACTAAAAGCTTCTTCTTAGGAATGTGCTGTCTATCATGTGTTAAATAAATCCAGAAGTTTCCAATGATATGACATCAGTCCAATGTCTCAACAATGCATTATGACATTTGTATTTTAGTGTTACTTCTGCTAAAACATGAACCTTTTATTCAAGTTTTACTCTTGGTGTTTGATGTCTGTACCACTAAAGTACTGGTTGGGGATTTTTGTATCTGCTCACTATTGTATAAATGGAGATTTTGAACCTTAGACTTCATTCCCCAGAAGTCCCTGGTATTTCCCAGAATTCTCTATAATCTCTCCTGCATCTGCACATCACGTTATATGTATTTAACTGGAAGTAATACCTCCCATGCTCTTTCTCTCTCTCTTTTTGCATGATGTAGCATGAGCAGTGATGGTGGTAACATGGGGAAATTTTGAAAATAGCTAACCAGACATGGGCATGTGGTTTTTATTTTGTATCTTCTTTAGTCCTTGATTTCTAATGATCTTTAATAAACCTTAAAAATAATAATTTTATTATTAGAGATATAAATTTAATTTTTATACTATATATAGGAAGTTAATTCAGATGGATAAAGATGTATCATTTACCTTACCTGTGGAAGATATTATAAGGTAATTGTCTAGCTATTGGGATTATTTTTATTTTATATTTGAAGAGTCAGAAACACATAGCAATTAAATGACTTGCCCACAGTCACATAAATTATTTACAAATAGAGTTGAGTGGTAGTAGAACCTAGATTCCCTGTCTCTTGCTTTGTCAAATGTTCTTTTCATTAGATCACACTTTGTTTAGTGAAAGAAATGGACGCTAAGCCCCAGGAACTCACATAACTGCTATTAGAGTTTGTTGAATTTAACATCACAGGATCTTAGATTTAGAGTTGGAAGAGACCCATTTATTTTGCTGATATGGAAACTGAGACCTAGAGTGGTAAGTGATTTGCCCAAAGTCACACAGAAAGTGAAGAGAACTGGAAATATAACCAAGGTCTTTTGATTACAAGTGTAACATGCTTGCCATATTAGTAAACAGAGTGGCTAAGTATGTTTATATTTTCACTTTGGTGCTTAATTACTGTTGCTTGTCATCAAATAAATATTGAAAGAGGATGCATTTGTGGTCCTTATCATTAACTCAAATCTATATATAATGTGGTAAAGAAGGTGAAATTAGTGGGCTTGTGGCATTGTTATTTACTCATAAATATCTTAAGGGGTTTCTTCTAAAACATTTTTTGTTTTAGTTTTAAAATTCATATTTTATTAACCACAGTATCAACACTGAAAAGTAAAAATACATATGCATGTAGCCCATTGCTTATTCAGTCTTTATAAAGCATGTTTGTGCTTTTTTTTCTTTTAGCAATACCTATGATTTCATTGGCACAGCATACTACTACATGTGAGTAACTTCCTCTATGTGAGAACTGACCTATCATTAGGCCTTTTTTTTTTTACCGGTGATTCCGTAATTAATCACTAATTGACCCATTTATGTACCAGTATTATTTACCAGTAAGTTCCTATGTACTCAATAACTGGTTTGTTAAACTTTATTTAGACAAGGAATACAAGGTTCTTTTGATTATAACATTTTAGCAAACTTTGTGGAATCCCCATCTGCAAGGTGAGTATACTTTCCCAGTCATAGTGCCTTTTGATTGATAATGATTTTATAGACGAGGGTGGTATTATAGCCTAGGCAGCTGATTCACTGCCTTTAAAGTTCCTCTCCCACTCAGTCCCTGTGAATTTGCTCATAGGAGAGACCTACTAGATGGAGGTATGCTTTCCACCCTCTTTACAGCTGTACCACCACTTCCTGTGCTTGCCCAGGGGACTGAGGGGTTGGGGAACCACACACTTGTGTGACTGTGGGTAATAAACTACTTGACTTGAGATTCTTTCAGTATTCGTGCTCCTTCTCCCAATCTCTCTCAAAACCTCCCCATACTCTCTTAATGGAATTCAGCATCTTTCCTACAATTTGTAGTCTTAGAGTTGATTGGGCCATTGAAGGTTAAGTATATAGCCAAGATTTGCACAACCAATATGTGATAGAGGTGGGACTTGAATGCAGGTCCTCCTGACTAGCTGCTTTGCTCAGTTTAAGATTTTTTTAAATTATATTTTAGCTCTCAAATGAGAAAGCTCCTTTTCAGTCAAATTATGGCCCCCTGGGTTTGGGTGGCTTCAAGGTTTACCATCACTGGGGCTAAGATGCCTTCAAGCATTAAATCTGAGAAGGAACTCAACCCTCTTTACATATTCATTTTATTCCTTCTCAACTTTCTCTGGCCAAAGGGCATCCTAAACATTTTGCCTGCTTGCTTGGAATACACAGCAGCAAAGTCAGTGATTTAATCAATACACTAATGTTTATAGAAAGGTTTATGATGCAGAGAATAGTGTGGGTCATGCCAACTAAATATAGAAACAAATTGTCCTTGCCCTCAAAGAATTTATTGTATGGGGGAGTAAGAGGATTTATTTCTAAAATACTAAATTATTTCTATTTCTGGGTTTTGAATTGAAGCTTGGATCTGTCCCTAAGACCTTCCAACTCATTCCTTTGTGTCTAGGAAATTCAGGGAGTGCTCCACCCTGGAGGGTTTCCATTACTGGGTGAGAGAAAAGAGAGATTATAGGCTCTAGCTTGCCCACTAAATAAGAACCAGCTTATTTATTAGGCCAGATGTATATGCAAATAGCATAGAGTTCTGCTATTAGGGTAAATGGAGAATATGACACCCATAACCAGATAGGAACTGATCAGAAAATCAGAGCATGTAATTTTCTATCATTGGTCAAGGAAATGGAGAAGGATTTGAGAGGATGATTGACCCCTTCCTCACTGGCTACTCATCAATTAGAAATATCATGGGGTGTTAGAGGAGGGCTGAATAATGAGGTTCCCAAATTGTATTTAATGGTCCACACTATGGAACTTCCTCATCTTTGATCATTGAAAAATGTTCATTAATGGATTAATTTTTTGGTTATTGCTAGCCTAATCAATAAATTGATTCTCATGCCTGAAAGTCAGTGTCTCGTAGTTTTTAATTATCACTGGAAGAACAGATCAATGAGTAGTCATGAGATTAATAAGAAAAAAATATAAACTTTGTGTTAGGAACTCTTATGTTAGTGAAATTGTTCAGTCATGTCTAACTTTTTGTGGCCATATCTGGGTCACAAAGATATCGGAGTGGTTTGCCATTTCCTTCTCTAGCTCATTTTATAGATAAGGAAACTCAGGCAAACCAGGTTAATTAAGTGACTTGCCCAAAGCCACACAGCTAATGAGTATTTGAGGAGATATTTGAACTCAGGAAGATGAGTCCTCCTGATGTTCGGCACTATCTGCTGTAGCAACTACCTGCCTACAACTACCCGAGTCAGTGAAGCAGGTGATGAATAAAGACTTATACAAGTCAGGAAAGGTTCCACTATTAATTCTATTCACTCACTCCCTTCCTTCACAACCTAACTTAAAATTCACCTTTCTGAAGACTTTAATAAACTTATAGTGAAAACTTTCTAGGTTCTCTGTCCAAGAGTCAGCTTGCAACATTCATCCCCCAGTGCCCTAGGGGATTGCCAAAGTGATTTGGTTGTTTCTTTTCTAGTGCCACTGGTTGTGTCAGTAAGTAGCACTCAAACTCCATACATCCAAGTAACATGGATGGCCTTTTTAAAAGGGATAATTACTTTGAAAATATAGCAAGAACAGAAGTAGAAACATTTCCTCCTAAACCTTAAGAGGTATACTCTTTCCTATAACACCTATGTCTCTAAGAAGAGTGTCCTCAAACTTTATTCAATTTCCATATTTCCTTGGTTTCACAAAATTCACATTCAAATGTAGCTTGATACCAGATTAGTCTGCAACATGGACTTCACCTCAGATTCCTGATTGGTTCCATTTTCTGATCTTTCAGAACTCAAAATATTGTAGCCCCATGTTCCTTTGCCTAAAATGAAAGAATGAGCACCAAGATAAGCAAAGAACAAAATCCTTTGTCCCTTGGACCACAGCTCCTCAACAGGGATGATGATAGATCTTTGTCTTTCCTTTTCCCACCTGAATACAGGAGAGGATAGGAAAAAGGTTTAGTGACTCATTTTGGGAAATATTGAAGAAGAACGTATTTAAGATCTATTAATTCAATTGTATTCATCATTCAAAGGAAGAAGAAGAAAAGAAAATACTGTGGCATAGGGGTGGTATGGTGCTTCGAGTAAGAAGGCATAGGAACAGAAATGATAAAAACAAGGCTAAATTGGTATGAGAGTGTTGTGGGAATTGGGGGAGAGTCAAGGATACCCACAAAAATGTACATGATCATATCTATAGGTATCATTTGTATCTGGTTCTGTTACTTATTCTCAAGTCCTCATTCTCTGAATTCATGAGATATTTTGGTGGGGTTAATGGGAAAAGGATGTTCTACATCTATATATTCAATCAATATTTCCTGCCCATTCTCAGGGCCATTTTATGAGACCAGTGAAAGAAGTTGGTACAGTAAATATAACAGGTAGTGATGAACTGAATACCATTATTTTAAGTCAGAGTTCCCTAACCTTTTTATTAAAAGAAATTATGTGCCAGGTTCCTTAAGATTAGTTGAGGGTAAGGAAAGAAGACATAGTTGTAATCTCCTCCCCACTGGTGATCCTAGTAGACTTAGAGCAATGAATTCAAAGCCTCTGAAACCTAGTTTTGCTATTTAGTAGCAGTGAGCAAGTCATTTCATCTGACAGAACAAAACAAAACTACAACAATAGTCTGGGTGTTGATTTATGTTGAGAAGTAGTCTCTGAACTTTTTCTTCTTTAGTTGGGGAGAATAACTATCTGTCTATTTAATAATTAGCTGTTTACCTTCCTGGGATGACATAAAAATACTTAGTAAAACTATTAAGACATAAAAATGAGCTTCTGTTTTTATAAGTGGCAATTTATAAGAGGTACAACTAGGTGCTACAGTGGATAGAGTACCGGACTTGGAGGCAGGAAAGCTCATCCTCTTGAGTCCAAATCTGGCCTCAGAAACTTCCTATTTAGGTGCTCCTGTGCAAGTCACTTAACTCTGTTTGCCTCCGTTTCTTTATCTATAAAATGAGCTGGAGAAGGAAATGGCAAAGCACTTTAGAATCTTTGCCAAGAAAACCCCAAATGGAGTCACAGAGAATTGGATAGGATTGAAAACGACTGAACAACAAGAGAGACTGTATGCCTATCATAAATATACAGAATGAATGTTGGGCCTGGAGCCAGGAAGACTTGAATTCGAATGTGACCTCAGATATTTACTAACTGTCATCACATCAACTGGAGAAGGAAATGTCAAATCACTCCAATACCGTTGCCAAGGAAGTTCTGTGAACAGCATGGTCCATGGAGTCATGAAGAATCAGATAGGACTGAATGCCTGAAAAGCAAGAGTCATTTTTGCCAAAGCTGTCTTTGCCAAATGATGAGTCTAGGTGAGTAATGTGTTTGGTCCCATAATCTGGGCGATCTTACAGAGCCATTTTCTAACTGGTCTTTGGATGGTTACAAGATGAATTTCTCTTCTCAGATTGTGAAATGAAGGGGAAAAGAAGGAAAAAAAGTTACCATTCAAGCTTTTGTAATTCATATTGCAATGCATGCTGTATAATTATTAGCAAAGAGAAAGAAAAGATAAGATCACTTGAGGTATTTGTTAGTGCCATGACTTCATTCTTTTGTGACGTTTGGGGTGATAGAAAGATCTTAGAATAAGGAATTTCTGCTTTGAATTTCATCTAACTCTTAGGCTTAAGCAAGTCCTTAAACTCTCTGAGTTTCAATTTACCCATTAAAAAATAGTTAAGGGGGCAGCTGGGTAGCTCAGTGGACTGAGAGCCAGGCCTAGAGATGGGAGGTCCTAGGTTCAAATCTGGCCTCAGACACTTCTCAGCTGTGTGACCCTGGGCAAGTCACTTGACCCCCATTGCCTAGCCCTTACCACTCTTCTGCCTTGGAGCCAATACACAGTATTGACTCCAAGTTGGAAGATAAGGGTTTTAGAAAATAAAAATAAAATAAAAATAAATAGTTAAGGGGACAGCTGGGTAACTCAGTGGACTGAGAGCCAGGCCTAGAGATGGGAGGTCCTAGGTTCAAATCTGGCCTCAGACACTTCCCAGCTGTGTGACCCTGGGCAAGTCACTTGACCCCCATTGCCTAGTCCTTACCACTCTTCTGCCTTGGAGCCAATACACAGTATTGACTCCAAGTTGGAAGGTAAGGGTTTTAAGAAATTTTAAAAAACTAAAAAAAAATAGTTAATCCTCATATTAGCAACCAGGGTTATTATGAGGAAACCACTTTGTTTACTTTGAAGCACTAAATATATTAGGAGGCTGGTGGTGGTGCAGTGTACAGAGTGTTGGGCCTAGAGTCTGGAAGGTCTGAATATTTTTTCATCTTATTTATTATTTAATTGATTAATTTAGAGCATTTTTCCAGGATTACAAAAATCATGTTCTTTCCCTCCCCTCCTCCCACCCCCCTTCCATATCCAATGCACAATTCCACTGAGTTTTACACTGTAAGATCTGAATTAAATCTGACCTCAAACACAAGCTGTGTGGCCCTGGCCAAGTCACTTAGCTTCTGTTTGCCTCATTTTCCTCAACTGTAAAATGGGGATAATACTAGCACCTACCTCATAAGTTATTGTGAAGATCAGATGAGATAATATTTGTAAAAAGTACTTAGCATAATGCCATATAAATGCTTACTCATTAGTTATAGCAAGTATTATTATTACTTCCAGGCCCTTTTGCCCCTTATTTCTTTATCCTCAGACTAACCCTTTTGGTTGTGAATTGAATTGAAATTATCATTGAGCCAAACTCCAGCAAGATGAACAGTAGTTAAGACTGGGCTGCTATTAAATCTTATTTGCAAATGCTTCAGACTTGACTTGTTTTGGCTTATGGGAGTTGCATTTTCAAGGTTGTTTGTAATAGATTGCTTTTTGCTTCCTTCTTTGGAAAACACTGAGAAACTCCTCTGGTTAGAAAATATTTTTCTCCTTTGGAAAGAAGAACTACCCAATTTCAGGCATGGTAATGCTGAGATCTTTCTAAAGACCCAAAAGAATTCTACTCAATACTATTTATAGAATTACATTCTAGAATTGAATCAGACAGACTAGTCACTGTGAGGAAGTTTAGCATTCTTTTCCAGTTTTAAGTGTTTAAATAAAAAGCTGTATGAAAAAGGAAAACTTCCATTGATCCAACAGAATCTTAACAATATTTATGTATAGATGAGTGTTTAATTTTTAATTGAGTAGATATTTATTTTGCACTTGAGTGTAAATATACACACGGAACAATATCCTCTATGGTTTCTGTCTTCAAGGAACTATAGAGACATACACATGGATAGTTAAATATCACTTCAAGAGAGTATATGACTAAGTGACAAATTAGTGTTGCAAACAATTACTTTTCTAAAATAACTCTTTCAACATTAGAGAAGAGAAAAATCATCTTAGGTAAAGCTTTAGGATGAAGTAGAATTGGAGATGAACTTTGAAATAATGGGTAAAATCTGGATAGGGAAGACACTGAGCAAAGGCAAAGAGATAAAAATTTGGGATTCATCTCTACAAGATACCTTAAGGCCAAGGAGTGAATGAGATCACTAAGGGATACCTTAGAGTTTTAGGGGATATCTACATTTAAAAAGACTAAAACAGGTAAAGCACCAGCAAAAATAATAGTGGAGGAATGGTCAAAGGGACAGCAGTCAGAAAAAAGGTCAATCAGCACTGGTCATGTTCCCAAAGATGTGAAAACTTCATGGAAAAATCAGACTTCAATTCCTGTTATTACTTAAAAAAAAAACAAAAAATTTGCATAATGCCCATCTGTATCCTTATTCAGATCATCCCCATTTACTAGTCATCTGCAGGATTCTATTTCTGGACCACCTTCTCTTTGTCCTCTATATTACTTCACTTGGAGATCTCAGCAGCTCCCATGGTTTTAATTATCATCTCTCTGCTCACAATTATCAAATAGGACTGTCATGCCCCAAACTCTGCTGACCTCCAATCTTGCAACTCTGACTGCCTTTCAGATATCTCAAACTGGATGCTCAGTAGATATTTTTTAAAAACCCTTATCTTTTGTCTTTGAATCAATACTAAATATTGGTTCCAAGGCAGAAGAGCAATAAGAGCTAGGCATTTGTGGATAATTGACTTGCCCAGGGTTACACAGCTAAGAAGTGTCTGAAGCAAGATTTGAATAGAGGATCTTCCATTCCTAGGCGTGGCTCTCTATCCACTGAGCCACCTAGATATCCCTGTCCAGTAGATGTCTTAAACCAAACAGAACTTGTTATCTTTTCCCCTAAATTCCCTTTCCCCCTTCCCTCTAACTTCTTTATTATTGTAGAAGATAGCACCGTTCTCCCAATTCCTCAGGCTTACAGCCTATGTAACATCTTGGATTCCTCACTTGCACCCATACTCCAATATCCAGTCTGGTGCTTTGCAACATTTTTTGATTATTCTCTCTTCTTCTCTCACATTGACACCACCCTAGTGCAGTCCCTCCTTACCTCATGCTGGATTATTGTGATAGTTTATTCATTAATAGATTTGTCTATCTCAAGTATCTCTCCATTCTAATCTATCCTTTTCTTAAAACTAAGGTCTGTGCATGTCACCCCTTACTCAATAAACTCCAGTGGCTCCCAGTTACCTTTCGCATCAAATACAAAAGCCTCTGTTTATTGCTCAAAGCACTTCATGTAAAAGTTATAATTATATCTTAATAATAAAATATTATAGTTTTGGAGGTTTATTAAAGATCATTAGAAATCAAGGAATAAAGAAGATACAAAATAAAGACCAACCACATGCCCATGACTGATCAGCTAGTTCAAAAACCTGCCTTACCACCACCAAGCTCAGGACAGGAAGTGAAGAGGTGGGACCTTCCACATCCCTGCCTAATATCCCCTATCTATAGAAAGCATGTAATGAGAGGAAGTCAGTGGGCTCCTGGGAAATGTAGTTCTTTTTTTAGGGTAATAGATTTTCAATTATACATCCCCCCCCTCCACCCCCTGCCCTGAGATCCATGGAAGACTGGTCTCTCCTATAGATCTTGTAAACATAACCATCTTTGAAATTACAATAATTTGGGGATAAAGAAAAAGAGAACAAAACCAATGACTGCTAGGTGCATTGACAAAAAACCAGTTAGGGGTCAGTCCCCTTTGGCATGAGTATACATATAAAACAAATGCATTCAACCCCACACAGTTCAAATCACCACATCCCAAAGTTCACTCTGGATCTTCTGGTGCAGTGTGTGTTCTGTGCAGGTATCTTAATGGTACCTTCTCCAAACAGTTCACTTTCTGGATTCAGAGAGGTATCATGTTTCTTAACCTAAAATTACTCTCAAAAAGAATTTAAACTTTGCAATTTAGAATAATAATAATAATAATAATACATTACCCCCTTCCCCCAAAGAGGGTGTTGAAAAACACAGGGATCACTTAGGAATGCATGGCTGAGTTATAAGGTATATGAATCAGTTGGAAAGAGAAATCAAAAACATAAAAAAAAATCCAAATAAAAAAGAAAAAATGATTTCTGGATTAAATATAAAGTATCAAAGTCTTATGTGTAAAAGTTTTAAGTAAAGGAAAAAGAAATCTATAACAGGTCCTTGAATCAGGACCCAATTAAAGTGATTTAAGCAATTATGCATTTACTCACTCAGTAGCCAGGACTATAGAAAGTTTTGCCACACAATGAAAGACAGAATAGGGACTAGATTCTAGGAGCCAGGTAGGAGCCAAATTTGAGATACTTGGTAGAATGTGGGACAAGGAAGACCTGCCTTTGATATATGTCAAGCAGCTAAATCCTTGAACCCCAAACAAGTTCAAGTCCTTTTGTCTTGGCTCAAAATTTTCATCAATCCCATCAGGATTGGTTGGTCTCTTTGACCTTGTGCTCGAACGGCACTATACAGTTTAGCTTTATGCTTCTTTGGCTCTTTTTGTATTCTCTTATCCTGGAATCAGACAGAATCATTAAGCAAAGTCCCATAATTTTTTAAACAATCAATGGCATCATTTTTATAGTCTAAAGCTTTTTTGGTATGCATTGACCTGGCAAATATATTTTAAACTTATATTACTACAAAATATAAAAAAAAGTTAAAGAAAATATTCTCACCAAAAAAATGAGATCGATTTCCTTTGTAACTTAACCACTGTGTGAGTACAAATGATTTTCAGAATAAAGCAATAATACAGTAGATAATGCACATTCAAAGGAGTACCAAAGTCCCCCAAATTCACAATATTCCAATTAATTGCAATAGCAAACAAACCCACTATCATATTTCATATAAATTGCTGTATGACAAAAAATATCCGTATGATCTGATGGGATATTTGTCACAATTTTTACAGACATAGCAAATCTTCCAACCTTGGCAAACAAAGTAAAATTTCTTAGGGTCTAGAACCTCACCAAGAAATTTAGATTGTTCTGGTGGAAGTAAATTAAACTGAAGAATTTTTTTCAGAAGCTCTTTTTTTGGCTTCCTGATGCATAGAAATACCTTGGTAGGAACATTTCTTTGTTTATCTACCTTTTATACAGCATTCTTTATAACAAAATATAACAAAAAATCATCCATTCAGAAATCACTAGTTAATTAAAATTATTTCTAAAGACCCCTTAGAATTATCATTTAATTCTTAGCTTATCAAATTCTCTAAAAGTAGCCAGGTCGAGTCTATCCATCATCTATGTGACAATTAGCAAATGAAAAATGGGGGAAAAAAAAAACTGTTTATGGGCTTTTACAATATTTTACAATATTTTGTTCAGTAGCCATAGTGGAAAGGTAACAGAATATATCTAATAGTTAAAGCACAGTAGATTAAAATGATTCAGTGTAACAGAACAGTATCAAATACATTAATATATATGAACTTAAAACAACAAAATTAAATCTTAAACAAAACAATCGGCAAAATACAAAAAATACAGAGACTTTCATAAAAACAATGGAGTCTGAAAAGGTTTAAAATCTTCACCTCTAGTCTCCTAAATTTCCTTTCTCTATCCATTCAGATTCCTTTTGTCAGTACTGTGGGATCTCCCATAGCAAGGGAGAACATGGGTTTTAGGAATCTCAAACTGGGCAGGCCCAAATGGCAAAGAGTTCCTGGGAGAAGAATTTCTCCCCTGGATCTCAGGTGAGATAAGTAAAAGGATCAGTGCACACATGAATGGTAGAAGCTGTTTGAAATAGGCAACGCACTGCTCTTTCATAGAATATGCCATGCTTGTAATCGACTTCCTGTTTGGAAGAGTGACTTCCTTTGCCTCGTCCCTCCCGCCTGAGATACCCTGCCACATGGAGGACAATTGTTGCCTAAGAAAATAACACTGCAGTTTTTTACCATCCGCCCTTACTTCCAGCTTCTTGGTGTCAGCAAACTGCAACAGCAGTAGGGGTCAGGGTCTGGTCGGAGGCCGATTTTAGGAGCAGAGTCACTGGGGCCTGGGACTAGGGGCCAGACGAACGGATTGGGGTCAGGGGCTGGAGGAAGCAGTATCAGCAACACCAGAGTCAGCAGCGAGGAATGAAGGAGGAACAAGGAATAAAGGACTCAAGCAGTTGGACGAGAGAAGTGGTTTATCTCTTCTTCGTCAAGAGTTCCCTAGCTAAAAATAGCCTGGCCAGTAGGGAAAGCAAGCAACCAGGCAAAAAGTAGGAAAAGAAAAATGCAACAGCTCCAAAGAGAGTTGGAGTTTATGAGGGTGGGTGGGGTGGGCAAAAAGCCTTGGCAGGAGAAACGTGGCTTAAAAAAATTATCTAGGTTATCTTAAAAAAAATTTGAGAGAGTTTCTCATCCCTTTTGGTTGCCATCTGTAAAAATTATAATTATATCTTAATAATATAAAAATATTATAGTTTTGGAAGTTTATTAAAGATCATTAGAAATCAAGGTTAAAGAAGATACAAAATAAAGCCCACATGCCCATGACTGATCAGCCAGTTAAAAAACCCACCTTACTACCACCAAGCTTGGGACTGGAAGTAAAGAGGTGGGACCTTCCATGTCCCCACCTAATATCCCCTGTCTACAGGAAGTATGTAATGACAGGAAGTCAGTAGGCTCCTGGGAAATGTAGCTCTTTTTTTAAGGTAACAGATTTTCAATTATATATTCATAACCTTTGTTCCTCTTAACTTTTCAGTCTTATTATATTACCTCCTGCCATGTACTCTTCAATCTAATGATATTGGCTTCCTGGCTATTCTTCAGACAAGATACCCAATCTTTTAGTTTTGGGGATTTTCTCTAGCTGTCCCTTATGCCTGGAACATTTTCCCTCTTCATCACCACCTCTCTGATTTCCTTTAAATCTCAGCTAAAATCTTACTAAGAGACCTTTCCTAACCTCTCTTAGTTCTAATGTTTTCCCCTGTTAGTTATTTCCTGTTTTACATTTATTTGTTGAGTGACCTCTTCTATTATACTGGAGCTCCTTGAGGGCTGGAACTATCTTTTGCTTCCTTTTGGATCCCCAACACTTAACACAGTGTCTAGCACATAGTAAGTGCTTAAAAAATATTTAATGACATTGCCTAGCATGTTGTGGATACTATATTTGATGGATTGACCAAATCTGAACATTTTAACAAATATTCTCAAATCAGATTGGTACATGGGCAATGTTATATCAAAAGAGCCAATTCTACCTTTGAGAAACTTCCCAACATTATTATTTTATTCTAAAAACTTAGAGGAAACTGGTTTAAATATATTAAAGTACTGAAGGGCCTATTAAATAAATACATTATAAAAATCTATTTTTGAAAAGAAATCTCTCTATAATATGGCAAGTACTTAAAAGCAGAACCTTCTGTATTTTTTTTTGCTAAAATATATAGTTATTTTAGTTTAGTTCCTTTAGTTTAGTTCCTTAGGATATACAACTATGTAAAAATACACTAGTTACCAATATGATCATTAACTTCATTTTATATCCTCAGGTTTTATTTTTCTTTTTAAAAATTTTTATTTAAACTCCACTCCTTTGGCTTACCTTTCATCTTAGAATCAATACTGATTATTGTTTCCAAGGCAGAAGAGTGATGAGGGCAAGGAAAATGGGATTAAGTGACTTGCCAGGGTCAAACAGTTAAGAAGTGTCTGAGGTTAGATTTGAACCCAGGTCCTCCCAATTCCAGGCCTAGCTCTTTAGCCACTTAGCCATCTATCTGCTGTTGGGTATTTTCTTAAAGTAACATTTCATGATCCAACTCTTGGCATAGTGCTTGGCACATAGTAAGCACTTAATGAATGTTCACTGACTGATTGACTGTTGGCATCTCTATTACATGAAGTAGGTATATTTCTCCTTAACCAAATGGTTGGCCAGTTGGCCATAACTTTTGGTCTGTTATTATGCCCTTATCTAACTAATATTTCTAGATTTATCCTTACTGATTTATATATCTCTGTCCTTCCACCACACCCCAGTATTTAGCAAAGTGCATTCTGTATATTGAGGATTTAGAGTTCTTCAAGCATAGCTCTTGAAATAGGATTCCAATACAGTGTTACTTAGATAGAAAAAAAACCCCCAAAACTCATCTCCTTCTTAAACTGGAATTAGTAGAACTCTTATTGAGAAGAATCTAGTCTATAGTAGAATTAAGAAAAAGGCAGGTGACATTATATATGTGTTTGTTGAATTGAAAATATTTTCCAAGTCCAGCTCATTTAGAGAGAATTGATAATGCTTAAGCCTAGCTTCATTTCCATATGTTTTTATATTATCTAAGTCTATTCACGTGTGACATTTATTATTGCTAGCAGAAATGGTAGCAGTAACCGTATTATCTTGTCAGTGCAAGAATGCCTTATTTGAATCCAACTTTTTAGAAAAAAAGAAACTCTTTTATGTGTGACTATACAACTCTAAAAATAGTATTCTTAAAATGAATTACTGCACACAGTTAAATTTATTGTCATGTTTGTTAGTTGTGCACTTAAGGGTATAGCAAGGTGTAACAAGTGTTGGGAATGATTTCAATTGAATAACAAAAGACGAGGAATGAAAATCATTTAAAACTGGTTCACACCAGCTATCCTCCTTGTACCATTAACTGCTAAGATCAAGTCACAAAACATTATTTTAGAGAGAAAAGGCTTACTGAACCCTAGAAATTGGGTTTGATTTATGCCAGAAAATCTGCCTTTTCACTGCTTGAGATTTCAATGGAAGAAAGCCACAGTCTTTTACCAAATGGTTTCTAAGGAAACCTCTTACAGCAGAGCATCTGAAAACAATTTGGTTGTTAATGAGAAATAGTTCTTACGATGGTGGGAAAGTGTTGACTGAAAGGAAAGGCTTCAAGATTTGGCAGCCTCTCCACAAAAGTGTTTAAATAACTGCCGTACAATTCAGTATATGAAATTTCGACAGAGATAACCATTTGTATCTGCCTTTTTTATCGTAAGCTTCAACTAATTTATAAATAATTTAAGGCCATGATGACGAAAAAAGCAGTATTTGTGTTTAAATGTAGATATGTGAATAGATCAGTATTTCTAAGCCTTAATAGAAAATCTTTGTAGTGTCTAGTATGCTTTTCAATGTGTACATAGAATTCTTACATGCTAGCTTGCATTGTATACTATGAAATTCTCATGGTGACTAAGTAGAAATCTATAAATCTCAAATTATCCTCATCAGAATTCATACTGAAATATTCCATGAAATTTCCCTCTTAAACCTTATAAGATTGCATTTTTTTTCCTCTTGGAGGAAAAAAATTTTTTTCTAAGTTATCTTCCACATAAGATTAATTGTAATATTAGAATTTGATATTCGTGGGTTCTGAATCCCTTTAGCTATCTATTGAAATGGAAGTCTTAAATAAAAATAATTAAGGAAAATATAAACAAATAAGAAAACTTCGAGCCATCCTTAGACCAGGTCTTGTAAATAAATTCCATTCTATGCAGAAATCAGACGTTATTAAGGTAGGTGACAAATATGTAACAAAGACATCAGGAAAGTAAAAGTTTATAGCAGAAGATGCAAGATTCGTTACTAATTTTGTGTTAACTATTCTCTTCCCTGGGCATGATTTCGGATTGAGAATTCAGCTGGAAATTTTTAATTCTCAAGTTGTCAAGCAATTTAAAGTTTTGTTTGTGAATCACATTTTTACATCACTGCCACCCATCCCAACCACTGCATTTGTTCTTCTGGAGACCTTTCCCCAGCCAGACCTGCCAGGAGTCCTCTTGAAGTTTTGGCACCAGCTGTTCTCCTTATTTGACCTCCCTTTCCTTTCTTCTTAGGTCTTTATGCTTCCTCCTAGTTGGGCAGCTGCTTCCATTTGGAACTCAGCGTTGGGCAGAAAAACACTCTGCCAGTGAAAATAGGAAAAAGAAGAGAACAAGAAGGGTTACGGGTGCATTGCACGTGCTGCAGCTGTGACCACTGTGGGATCGTTCTACCTCCTAAGTGGAGAAGAAGGCTGACAGGAATCTGGAGTTGACAGGACCAGAGATCCTTCCGGACCAAGAGATCAGTGACGGAGAGGCCCCTCTGCTCCCATCGAAATCCCAACAAACAGTGTTTGTCGCGATTCAAAGCGACAAACTGACAAAGCGACAGCTGAATAGCTAGCATGGAAATTTTATATTTATTCACTCCCTTAGAGACCTGCACTGATTTCTATAAATGTATTCTGCTACACAGTGAGGATATTTCTTTTCACTTTTTTTTCCCCCAGGTCAGGGAGAGAGACAGGCAGACAGACAAGACAGACAAACAGAAGAGAGTGGGGGCAGGGAGAGTCAAAGAAACTAATAGAGGCAGAGATAGACAAACAGACAGAATATGGTGGGCCATGTGTGAGGTCATTCGATCTGTTTTGAGGAAGTTACACGTTTTTTACAGTTTCACAGCTTCCAGTTTAACATTAAATATAGATTCCTGAAAGATCATGTTGAATTTGGAACTCAAGCATGTAAGTACTAACTTATTTGCTGTGAGACTCCTGCTTTCCTTGCTTGGAGTTATGAGCATTCCCTTAATGGACTAAGGAAAAGGGAAAATGTTATTCTTCTATCATTTTGGTTATAGATTGTCAAGAAGTCCCATTTTCTCTGGTTCCTGCATGACATATCAAAAATAAAAATAAAATTCCTGCCTCAGCAAAATTAACTTGCCTCTTCTTTCTTCCTTCTTTTTATTTTTCACTGTCTTCATAGTACCACAGGATGGCTCTCCAGGCAACTTGGCAACTTAATTAGCTAGCTCCAGATTCCTGCATGTAAATTACCACAGACTATTTGTCTTTCCTTGTGTCACCTCCTTAGCACCTTATACAACAAATACGGTATCTAGAAACTGCCCAAATGTATGCATTCCTTTGCTTGCCCTTGCCAAAATAGTAATCATCTCTATTACCAGGATCAGACTCCCCAGGACAGGAAATCAACAATATTTGTCAATTACCATACTTGAAAAGTGAGGGGGGTGGGGGTGGAGGAGAGAAAAGGGGACCAGATTTGGTTCCCAGATATTATCTTATCCAAAAAGCAGATGTAGTTTCCATCACCAGAAAATTTTTGACTAATGGATAAAATTTTGGAAATTAACGCAAAGAAAAATTTGATATTCTGTCTCCTCTTATGAGGAGGGAAATTTGAGTTTATTTTCCCATCTAGGATCAATGTGTATTTTCCTTGTCGCTTACAGATTCACAGCCACAATCTCTATGAGAAGTGACACACTTTTTTGGTGCCCATACTTTCTTAAACCAATTTATTCTTCCTAGTTTCTTTCTTCCCACCCCCCTCCCTTTTAAATAAGACTTTTTTGCTCAGCTAAACACCATTTAAAAATCTGATCCTGTTAGCATTCATGTAGCATGTGTTGAACTAGAGAAGACAGTCCTTTCAGACCAGACTGCGCTTTTTCATCGATGGATTTGGATATATTTGCAAGTGAGCATCAGCTTCTTTGAAAAATGTGGAGATTCATACCTTACAAAATTATTGTAAGGGAAGTATTATTTTAAATTGAAACTTTTGTGTAGGCTTGTGCTTTTCCCTGCCCTTCCTTACTTATTGTTCTAATTAAAGCAGTAACAGTTGGAAGGCTTTGTCTTTAGTATGACTATTCCTGATAGTACCTTAAAATCTCTTCTGACTTAATTTTTAAGGGTTAGGACTAGGATGATTGATCATAAGTCTATGGAATCATAAAGTTAAATCACAGGGTTGTTCTTCTTCCAGAACAGACTTTCACCCTGTTTTCTTCCTAAGTGATACAAGGAATTTGAACATCAGTTTGAAAATGAAACAGAATTTTTACTGTGTTGAATACCTGGCAGTGTGTCTTTAGATCAGCAGTTCTCAACCTCTCAATTTGTAGCAATGAGAATACATAATGCATATCAGGTATTTACATTCCAAATCATAACTGTAGCAAAACTACAGTTTTGAAGTAGCCACCAAAATAATTTTTTGGTTGGGGTCACTGCAACATGAGGAACTGTGGCATTAGAAAGGTTGAGAACCACTGCTTTAGATAATGAGATATTTGCAGAGATTTAATTTCAATATAAGAGACTTTTAAAAGTGCCTCCTATGTGTCACGTATAGCACACAAGGCATCATGGTATAGTAGAAATGATCACTTCCAGCAAGTCTTGGATTCAGTTCCCTTACTGGACACTTACTGGATGTACAACCTTAGGCAAGTTACTTTACCTTCTCTTCAAAATGAGGATAGTAATGCCTATTGCATTTACTTTACAGAATCTTGTGAAACAAAAATGCAATAAGATATTAAAAAGTTCTTTATAAACTTGGAGTTTTTTTTTTTAATGCAGGGCTTAGATTTAGGGATCTCTCTCTGTCTACTACCCTTGCTTCCTCTAAATGGCTCGGCTTGAATCTCACCTCAACCAAATGAAATCAGTAGACAGTGTGGTTCTGCCCAACCATGGGGAATAAAACAGAAATTGAGGACAGTTAGAGAATAGTGCCAGGCAAAGCTAGCTAGAGAGAAAAAAGAGCCTGGAGGAAGATAGGACTGAAACAGTCCTCTTTCCCAAGAGTTTATTTTGGGTAAGGATCCAAATCTATAACATTTCTACATCCTTCCAGGGTGACAGAGGACAATCAGCATAACTATTTGGGAGTAAGGATGAAAAGTCAAGGGAAAGAAAGATTAAACAAAGACACAAGACAATCTGACTACTCTGAAATAATTTTAAATTCTGTACTTGAGTTAATTGTTGCAAACAAATTTATGGATTTTGTTTATGTATAAATGATGTGAGTGAGGGCAGCGAGGTGGAACAGTGGATAGAGTGCTGTGCAGAGCTTGACTCATCTTCTTGAGTTTAAATCTGGCCTTAGACTCTTCATAGCTGTATGACCCTGAGCAGGTCATTCAGCTCTGTTTATATCAGTTTCCTAATTTATAAAATGAGCTGGAGAAGGAAATGGCAAGCCACTTCAGTATCTTTGCCAAAAAAATCTCAAACGGGGTCACAAAGAGAAAGACATGATGAAACAACTGAACAACAAATGTGATCATGGATTACTTCAGTATAAACTTTAGAAGAAGGTCTGAAAGTAGTATTTTACCATTATTTGGGAATATATGGTTTGACGTTAATTTTAAATTTTAGTGAAATGATCAGAACCAGGAGTACAATTTATACAATGACATCAATATGGTAAACAAAACTTTGAAAGAATTAGGGACTCAGATCAGTCTAATCATTAAAGATGATTCCAGAGCATTAGTAATGAAACATACTAGGCATCTCCTAATAGAGAGGCTGACAATTCAGTTTAGAAAGAGATGTGTTTTTGGTTGGACATGTTCAGTGTGGAAATCTTTTTTAGTTAACCATAAATGGTTGTATCAGGGATTTTATTTTTCTTTCATTCTCAATTGGGGGGGGTAGGGGGTGGGAATAAAAGACTGCAGATATTTGCTGATGTAAAAAATAAAATATTTTTTTAATCCTGAATTAATCAAGTTGCTAATAAGTGTATATCTAAAATGGAAATGGCATGGACAATTAGATTGACAGCCTATAGTACATATACATGAGCATAATTGTGTGCATGTATAAGAAGGATAGGCAGTCTATGAGTTAAACCTAAAATTAATCAGGAGAAAACGAGTGATTGATTGTCCTTAAGGAATTATTCCTCCAATGATCTCAAATTTCTTCCAGAAACAAAGGGCCAACTTTCTAATTGTTTGATTGATGTTGTTTTATGACTATTCAGAGGAATTAAAAAATTACTATCATACAAAAGGAAGTGGAGAGAGTAGCATGATGACTACAAGTAGGTCATAACATAGAAAAAGTAAAAAAAACCTTAGAGAACAGCTGGTATTAAAAGACAGAATGCATTCCAGGCAAGGAACAACGTAACTTGTACAGAGTTATGTGGTCAGGAAACGGTTCATTGAGTTTAGGGCATTTTGTTTGGAACTTGTGATGTGTAAAGAGAAATGAAATGAAAATGTCTGGACAAGTAAAGTGGCGGTCAGATCATATGGAGCTTTATTTTTTTTTTAATTAAAAAATTTTATTTTTTTCTTTCATATGGAGCTTTAAATGTCACACTTAAGATTTTTTTGTTGTTGTTGGTTTTATTTTGAGTTATATTCTTGAGGCATCTGGGAGTCACTGAAGGTTTTTGAGCAAGGGATGACATGATCAGATTTGTGATTTTCAAAGATAATTTTTGGGATTTGAGTGGAATCTAGATTGAATAGGAGAGAGAGTCTGGAATCAGCAATGCCATTAAGGAGTCAGACCATCTTAAAAAGTCCATATGAGAGGGGATCCATACTAGGGTAAGGCGGTCTTTGAGAAGGAGACATGTACTAGATGTGTTGTATAGCTAGGATTGATGAGACTTGCTACATAATTGGATATGAGTGGTGAGAGAGAGGGAAGAGTCAAGGATGACTCAGAGGTTGTAGCATGGATGGATGGACTTAATAAATTAAGTTAACAAATGTAAGTTGTATACATGGATGAATGAACTTAATAAATGCTCACTGAATTCATTGCCTTCAACAGGAAAATGACAGTTTGAAGGAGGGCTAGATTTCAAGCAAAATAATTAGTTTCTTTTGAATGTGTTGAGTTTGAAATGGCAATGGGACATCTAAGTAGAGATCCTGGATACACAACTGGCAATACAGGACTGTAATACAGAAATACAGATTTTAGGAAAAGGATCAAGCCTGGATAAATAAACTTGGAATTGAACCAATGGGAACTGATGAAATCACCAAGAAAGAATATAAAGAAAGGAGAACTCCCTCCCTCCCTCCCTCCCTCCCTCCCTCCCTCCCTCCCTCCTTCCTTCCTTCCTTCCTTCCTTCCTTCCTTCCTTCCTTCCTTCCTTCCTTCCTTCCTTCCTTCCTTCCTTCCTTCCTTCCTTCCTTCCTTCCTTCCTTCCTTCCTTCCTTCCTTCCTTCCCTTTCCCTCCACTCATCCTTCCTTCCTCTCTCCTTCCCTTCTTTTTTTTTTATATTCTTACTTTCTATCTTAGTGCCAATTCTAAAATAGAAGAGTAACAAGGATTAGGCAGTTAAGGTTAAGTGACTTGCACAAGGTAACACAGCTAAGAAGTTTCTGAGGCCAGATTTGAACTCTCAGATCCTCCTGACTCCAGGGTTGGTGCACTATCCATTTGGTACCTAACTGCCCCCCTCCATGAATTTTCAGTGGTTGTTTTGAAGGCCTGGATTCTGTTCTTTCTTGTCTCTGCCTTCTGCTTCCCTGGATTCCTGCAAATCTTAGTGAAAATTATACCTTCTACAGAAATTCTTTCCTTGGACTGTCTACAGGTAGTGCCTTTCCTACCAAAATTATCTCCTATTTACTCTATGTAGCTTGATTATATCTCATCTCATTATGATTGTAAACTCCTTGAGGGTAAGGACTGTTTTTGCCTTTTTTCTTATGCCTAGAATTTAGCATGATCTTTAGTATATAGTAAATGTTTAATAAATACTTGTTAACTAGATTTTAGTTGCTAGTATATCCGGGAAATAACAACAATGGAAAAGAAAGAATTGTTTTCTACTTTGTGATCTAGTCCTGTGGCACTGCAAGAGAACAACAGGAACACAATTTCTACAACTCAAAATAGTTATTCATTTTGAGCAGATTAAACAGTGAAAGACAGCCAGGCATCACAATGGTTAGAGCACTAGGCCTGGAGTCAGGGAGATCTGAGGTCAAATCTGGCCTCAAATACTTAAACTATGTGGCCCTGGGAAAGCCATTTATTCCTGTTTGCCTCAGTTCCACATCTATAAAATGAGCCGGAGAAAGAAATGATAAACCACCCTAGAATCTTTGCCAAGAAACCCTGCAAATGGAGTCATCATGTATGATTGAAACAACTGAACATCAACAAAAGATTAGACAGTTCTGTGTATTTAGCCTGAAAAAGAGGTTGAAAAGTAGCTTAACATGCCTCATGACTATGGAAGTATTACACAAGTAAAACTGGCTCATTTAACATCCTGTCAAGTGGAAATTTCTATTAATAAACAATTTTGTACTTCCTTTAAAAGATAATTTATGGTTATAATAATAATACAAATGTGCTATAGGATGCCATCAAAGATTAAATTGTTACTCTAAGATGAATTTCAAATATATTTCATTTTAATGACTTAAAATTGATAATCCATATATAATATCTCTCCATAAAGTTAAATTCTAGTTTGTATAGCATACCCCTACAACCCTGATTGTCTTGGATATTAAACATTTAATAAGCATTCAGAAAAATCAACAAGTTTTCTCCCTGTTTTTTCAGCATCGAGTAATAAAACAGAAGAAAGATCAGGATGTAAATTGCAACATGAAGGACCCTGTGTGATAGTGAAATCACCTTTAAAGACTGATATATATTAATTTAAGGTTGTCAAGGAATTAACTTATGAAATTCCTAAATGAAACACTCAAGTCAGAATGGAGTTTTATGGCAGTTTAATTACAATGGGAGTAAGAAGAAGGAGAGGGAGAGAAGGAAAGAAGGGGACAAGGAAAGAGGTTAACTCAACCTTCTGGCAGAGCCAGAGGGAGTCTAGGCCTTGGAAGGCCAAGGTAGAGAAGAGAATCAGTCCTTTGATTCATGTGACCGATCTGAAGGAAAGCTGCGTGTGTGTCTCCTCCCTGCTTGAGCTCCTAGAATGACTGGCACCTAGCCCTGTCCCCAGGAAGTGCGAACTCCAGAGGCTGTTCTCTACCTCACTTTCTGTGCATCACATGTGTCAATGGTGGCTCAAGCTTGGCTTAGGACAACCCAGGTGGGTAGTTAGTTATTTCTGATTTGTCATTGATTAGCACATGCCCGTGTAGCATGGGTGTGCACAATTTTGGATGCTAGACCAAGCAAGATGGATGAAATTTAAAAATCACAATCCCCCCTGATGATGATTGGGGACTAGTCTCCCCAATTGATCACTAAACATAAGCATCCTGCACCCCAAAAATTCTAACTGCAAGTGTATACAAAATTTTACCCTCTATGAGGAAAACTACAATAGTTGTAGATAAGGGGAAATAGAGGGGAGAGAGACAGCAAAACCAATGTTTTGCTTGGTGCATTGACAAAAGCCAATTAGGGGGCAGTCCCCTTTGGCATAAGAGTGTACATTCAAAATAAATGTTCAATCAACCACACCCCAAGGTTCATTCTGGATCTTCCTGTAGTGTAAGTGTTTAGGTATCTTTCTGCAAACAGTTCATTCTCTGGATTCAGTTAGTTAGCAAGTTTCTTCTCTGAAGATCTATCTCGAACAAAATTTAAATCTTGGATTTTATGAAAATACACCTGATGAATAATAGCTACTGGTTACATAAATCAATTTGTTAGGATAGCTTTAAAAAGTGTTTTCTAGTCCTGAGAATTTATAAATTCATTGTTTTGGTACTTTCTTAATTATAGTTAGAAAGATGAAGTAGATCATAGGTGAAAGGTCATTTTGTAATGCATTTATTCTCAAAATACCCAAGAAAAAGAAAGGTCAATACTGCCCTTTTTCTCAGAAGAAAAACCAAAGGTGAAGAAACCACACCACACAGTGAGTCAGCATTGCTAGTAAGGATTAATTTACTGATATTGTCTCAAAAGTCATGCTACTCTCTTGTTAATAGTTAACACAGGAAGACCACATACTCTATCTTGCTGGGATGAAAGCAGAAATTCCAAAAAATTCTTTCTCCTTCTTTGACTATTCCAAGAGAATGGACTTATTTAGTATATTCAACTCCTTCCATCTTCTGTCCTGAGCATGTGAAAAAACCAACCAACCAAACCAACCCCATATATCTTCAAAGCAAAACTTCAGGAATGGATGATTTTAAGAAAGCCAATTTAGTTTGGAAGATTCTACCTTTCTACAGACTCCAGCAACTTCACTAAAAAGGAATTCCTATCATGTCAAAAATGGTACAGTAAGAAATAATGGGAAAGACATTTTTCAGGAGGAAGAGTACAGTTTGCCATGTTCTTTTGTGTTCTACAAGCAGATCATGAAGACCAAAATTAATGCCTGATTATGGCATGGAGATGCACCTGGGTTCTGGAAGGCTGTGCCAACAGAATTGAATATGAGCTCCACTAGATTCTCCCTCACTGGAAAGGGTATGAGGACAACACCAGTTAGGTGGTCTATCCCAAACATGTGAAGACACCCCCCTCCTTGCAGAATAGGCCAATAAGAACAATTTGTTCCAGTTGCTATGAAGGAGGCTAAAACAAGAGCAGTGGAGCGTGCTTCAAGCTTGATAAGACATTGAAGATGCCAAGGTCATCCAGTGTCTCCTGGCCATTGTTGGCCATCTCTTATTTTTGTCCTACAACTGGAATTTGATGACTTTGGAAGAGAGAGTGAAGTTGACAATGTGCACAACTGTGCCTCATTTAAATCTCATTCCCTTGAAAGTCAGGATATCAGTCATTCATGATGTTATTGGTCTTTGAAAAAGGATGGAGAACAACAACCACCAGCTGGCTAAGGACAGAGAGGCTTCCTGGGTGATGAGATTTTTGGTTACATCAACCCATCCACTAAATCATGGTGGGGTCTAGATTTTCATCAGTAGAGGAAATGTTCTCAGTGGCCACATCCTGGAGTGTTTATTCCAATTTCAAATTTAATAAATATTTATTAAGCACTTGCCAATTGTCAGGCTCTGTGCTAAGTACTGGAGACAAGAAAAGAGCAAAAGATAATTCTTGTCCTCAAGGAGCTCACAAGAAGTAAACAGAACACTGAGAGTTTTTGATCATCTAGAAGACAGACCCTCTACCATTTACTCATACTCTGTTCCTCTGGGTTGTTATTGGAAAAAGTACCAATAGATGCTAAAGATCTCATTTTTATGTGTGTTCAAATTAAAGGAGCAACTTCTGTCTTGTCACTAATCTCTTGAAGGCAGTATTCCTTATTAGGTAGCCTTTGGCATTCGAATTACAGTTGGTTGGAGATTCATGCTGATCTTTTTGTTCCTTGTTTCAGTTATTTTTTTTCCCACTCCCATCACATTCTTCTTGACCCCATTTGGGGTTTTCTCTGCAACGATACTGGAATGGTTTGCCATTTCATTCTACAGATGAGGAAACTGAAGCAAACAAGGGTAAGTAGGTTAAGTGACTTGCCTAGGATCACACAGCTTGTAAGCGTCTGAGGCCAGATTTGAACATAGGGAGATGATTCTTCCTGACTTTAGCCTTAGCTATAGCCCCCCCCCCCAAAACAAAAACAAAAACAAAAACAAACTTAAAGGTGTTGATATGATGGTATGCTAATTTTAGTTATAGACAAAAACACTTGAACCAACTGTTTTCATTTTAAAGGCCCTTTCCTCTTTTGCATAGAAATAAAACTTGTCAAGAGACATACCTTCTATTTTTGTTTCTGCTACTAATAACGTGTGACTTTTACCTCTATAGGTCTCAGCTTCCTCATTTTTAAAATGAGTCATTTTGACTAATTATCCTTCAAGACCTCTAATAGCAAAATTTACCTCCATGGGGCAAAGATTATAGAATTAGGACATTGTTCACTGGTTTACCAGCCCATCAACTGTGAAATCAACAACTGGCATATTGTTGTTGCCTCAAAAGAAACTCAGCAGGTGGGACAGGAAAATGAAACAGGCACATTTTATAAAGTAAAACATGTACACACTCTGATAATGTGCTAATGGCAGTTGCCTGCCTCTTAATAGTCTAGTCATAATGAACCAGGGTATTGAAAGATTGAAAGACCACAAATACCAGTATCAAAGCAAGAGGGTGTGGGGGAAGTGGTTTGCAGATCATTTTCCCCCCAACTGTAGAAATCTTGCCTTAAAAATAAAAGAAAGCATACCAGTGCATTTATTTAAATACAATTAAAAAAAAAAGCAGACTTAAGGAAATATCTGACCAGCATTTTCACAGTGCTCTGTTTCTAAAATGCCTGTCTGGTAGCATGATACATCATTTATTTAAGAAGAGATTCTCCTTTGTCCAAATCTTCTGTGATTTGAGCCGTATGTAGTAAATGAGGTACCTTTCCCATAAAAGATGTATCAAGGCTTCCCCTAGCTGTATGGAAGTGGATGCA
Organism: Monodelphis domestica; assembly: GCF_027887165.1. Classification (NCBI taxonomy): domain Eukaryota; kingdom Metazoa; phylum Chordata; class Mammalia; order Didelphimorphia; family Didelphidae; genus Monodelphis; species Monodelphis domestica. The sequence goes on from NC_077228.1 coordinate 468,005,520, forward strand.
AGGAAAGAGAAGACAGATACATTTGGAGGCAATTTTAATTTATAGTACCTTTATTACTGAACAAAAAATTAAAGGCTGTCATCACCAGACCTCTGTTAAAAGGGTTAAAAAAAAAGTGAAATTTGGTGTCACCCTAAATATTGTTACTGGAGTCATTATGCATGAAAAAGGGACCACAGTCCATTTGCAAGACCTCTGAATGAACTTCATTCATTCTGTACTTGGAAATGTCTATTCAGCTTCAAAGAGCAACAATAGTCACAACCTAATTTCTTTTGGCGTCATTACCAGAAGAGGAAAAGCTAAATGGTTGTTATGAAAAACCATAGTAACTTGAGCCCAATGATTGCATAATTGTACATTTTTATTATTTCAATCATATCAGCATCAAATCATCTAAAAATTTTAAATGAATATTATATGCTTCAATAATTTAGCAGTATTTTATATATTTGTATATGAATACGTATGTATTTATGACACATTTTGATATATTTATGGAATCCTTGTGAAAATGGCCCAAAGCAATATTTCCCCCCTATAATAATATAGTTTTTAATCAATGCCAATTTATGTGAACTGAATTCTTACTTGTTTTATAATTCATGTATATTTTATTTTGTACATATTATATAACTCATGAATTTTTATAATTTGTGTAAATGTAAAACCTTATAAACCTTTAAATAAGTGAAAAATAGTGATCAGCCAACAAATACTGACAATCCATTTAATTGTTTGTTTCTGTACCTTCTCTAAAATACTCCTGGAACGTTAATTTAGAACAGATAGAACATTTAGAAGTCATCTAGTCCAACCACCTTATTTACAGATATGGGAAATTGAGTCCAAAGAAGTTAAGTGATTTACTTAATACTATAAAATTAATAAATAGCAGGAGTCAACTAGGTGGTGCAGTGGATAGAACATAGCCTGGAGTCAGGAAGAATCCTCCTCCTGAGTTCAAATTTGGCCTCACACACTATATAACTCTCAGCAAGTCATTTAACCCTGATTGCCTCAGTTTCCTCATATGTCAAATAGACTGGAGAAAGAAACAGCAAAGTACACCAATATCTTTTCTAATAAAGTCCCAATGGGGCCATGAAGAATGGGAAATAACTGAAAACCACATCAACAACAAATCTAGGTCCCTTGAATCCAAAGACGGCATTCTTTCCATTGTGCCATGCTGTTTCAACTTTTACTAAAAATCTTTAGTGAGGAGATTTTACTAAGAACTTATGTTATGCTGAACACATATTAATTCTGAGATGACTGTACTTGGAGTTTGAAATTTGAATCACGGCTCTGCCATTTACCAGCAATGTGACCTTGGAGAAGTTATTTAACCTTTGAAGTCAAGAAAATCATCTGAAAAATGTGGATTGTAATGCTTTTACAATTTACTTCTCAGAAATGCTAGGAGACCCAAATGAGAGAATATATAAATTGCTTTTAGTTAAAATAGACTCAATAGATCAGTTATTATTAATGGATGGAGTTAAATAGTGTAATTACTAAATCTCAATTGATATGTTTAAAAACAAAGGCTTTTGAATTCTGTTTGTTTTAAAGTGTAAAATTAATTTTAAAGAAACCTGGAAATAGATATCATCCATTTTTGAGATATTTGACATAATCTAATTACAAGAGAACTAAACTGAGGGAGACTGCTAGTGTTTTAATACCTTTCGTGTGATTAACACTGCACTAAAACTTCTCTAATAAATGAACATAACAACTAGACTTGTCTTGATTTATTCACATAAAATATCTATAATATCTCCCTCTTACATGTGGGATGTTCAGAATAGCCCCTCTAGTATTAAGGAATGTTATGGGTCTGCAGCCACTCAAAATTTCACCTTAGGGGTCCTATTTAGGTAACTAAACACAATTAGTTCAAAACAACAGCATTTAATAAAATAGAATAGTAAGATTTGCCATAGGACATTTCCCTCATAAAGATGGGTATAGTATATATAAGATATTTGAGAATCTACTTCTTCAGAATATACAAAATTAACAGAATACTCTCCGCATGGTTGCTTATCCTAATATGACAAAAAATGACCTAAATCAAAGTACAAATTCAATATTATGCTATTGATGCTACCAAAGAATTATTTTATTGAACTTGACAAATAATAACAAAATTCATATGGAAAGATTGAAAGGTCAAAATTCTCAAGGGAAATAATGGAAAAAAAGGGACTTGGCAATGCCACATCATCAACTATACTACAAAGCAGTAATTATCATAGCTATTTGGCAGTGGTTAAAAAAAAGAGAATTATGTCATCAAAATAATATTTCATAAACTTAAGGGTATCAACTGGAGTAAAGCCTCTCTAGCTGACGAAAAATTTCTAAGAAAATTGAGAAATATTTTGCCCTCAACCAATATCTCACATCATATCAAGTCTACACAGAAATTAAAGAAATAGAGAAAGAGTGTCTTTCACAACTAAAGACAAAGGCACTATTCTTAAACAAGAAATCGAATGATGGTAATATTTAATCATTTTTTAGCCCTGTCTGACTCTTTGTGACCCCATTTAGGGTTTCTTGGCAGAAATACAGGAGTAGGTTGCCTTTTCCTTCTCCAGTTCATTTTATAGATGAGGAAATTGAGGCAAACAGGGTTAAGTAACTTGCCCAGATTCCATAGTTAGTAAGTGACCAAGGGCAGATTTGAAAGTAGGAAGAAGATGAGTCTTCCTGACTTCAGACCTGATCCTCTATCCAGTGCTCCACCTAGGGTACACCCAAAACAAAAGATCCAGATGATCATAAAAGATTCAAAGAAAAAATTCTTATCAAGGAAGAATAAAAAAGTGTTGAACAAATAAAATCAGTGCAATTAGAATCCAAAATGAACACTGAACTAGTAATGACTAAGAAATAGAATGGAATAGATTAGGGGGAAATGACCTTAGGAATCTCATGTTTGATAAACCCAAAGATCCTAGCTTTGGGGTAAGAAATCACTATTTGACAAAAACTTCTGAGAAAGATGAAAAATAGTATGGCAGAAACTAGATATAGATGAATATCTCACATCCTATACCAAGATAAGGTCAAAATGGGTATATAATTTAGACATAAAGGGTGATACTATAAATTAGGGGAGCATAGAATGGCTTCGCTGTCAGATCCATATTGAAGGGAAGAGTTGATGACCAAATAAGAGATAGAAAACATTACAATATATAAAATGGATAATTTTGACTATATTAAGTTTAAAAGGATTTGCACAAATGAAATCAATGTAATCAAAATTAGAAGGGGAAGAACAAACTGAGAAAAAAAATTATAGCAGATTTCTTTGACAAAGGTCTCATTCCTCAAATTTATTGAAACTATACCTTTGAAGTCCTTTGACTCAGTATCACCATTACCAAATATTTATCCCAAAGAGGACAAAGACATTGGGGAATCTTTTTAGCAGTACTTAATGTTCACCAGAAATGTGAACAAAGAGGTTGCCCATCGATGGGTAAATGGCTAATCAAATTATGGATTATTAACCTCATGTATATTATTGTTCCTTAAGAAATCATGAGATAGACTCAGAAACATGAGTGGAGTTGTATGAACTGATGAAGAGAAAAATGAGCAAAATAAGAGAGTAATTTATATGTTCACACTATTGTAAAGCGAAACAACTTTGAAAGGCATAAGAACTCTGATTAGTGCAATGATTAATCAGGGCTCCAGAAAACTAGTGATGTTAAAGCATGCTTTCCATCCCTTTAGAGATAAATGGCAGATGATAGGTACAGAATGAGACATACATTTTCTGATATGGCCAATGCATGAATTTGTTTTGTACTTGGTAACAAACAGAAGAAGGCTATTATTTAAACTTGGGTAGATGGTAACAATATTGCAAAAAAAAAAAAGATAAGGCAATGGCAATGCAATATTTAATAAATACACAGAAGAGAACAGAAAGAGTTCAGAAAAAGGCAGCTATCAGCAGGACAATGTTGGTGAATTAAATTTAAGACTTAAATGCTTCTGTAACAGATCTCATCACTTTGGGAGTTCTTTCCAGCAATGTAATCATATATCCATTACTGCTCATCCCCTCTGCCTCTTCTCTAGTCTCCTAAAGTTTCATTGTACAAGATCCACTTAGTAGCTAGAGGTCTTCCTTGCTTTCTCTCAATGTAGCAAAGTTACCATTGGCATGCTCTGGCTATTCATCTGTTATAACTTGCTTTTACCATGTGATAAGGCTATCTTCACTGTCATTTGGGTCCTTGATAACATTTTTTTACTCTCCTTTTTAGGAGTTTCCCTTTAGTGGTGTGTTGCAGTCTTGCTTTGTTTATGCCAGTCTTGTGCTTTGCCATTGCCCTCTATGTGGTGTTCATCTTTTATTCTTGAGAAGCAGTAATGTTCCATGTCTTGTTTCCATATATTGATAAAGGTAAAATGTTAATATATGAAAAGATAAACCTTTGTTTTTAGGGATGCTTGGGGCCAATAAAAATTTTTTGTAAATTCTCCAAAGCAATCCAGGCTACTCTTCTTTCTTTTTTTGAAGATCTTTTCCTTTTTTCTTCTGTTTGTAGTCCTCTTTTTATCATTAATTGTCCCTGGAATGACTTTGCATAACTAGATATCTTACCAAGATTTCGTTAAACTGGTTGTGCCCTCCTTTGATTTTCTTTCCTTTATAAGATGATGTTGACCATTTCATTTAATATAAATTTCAAAATAAGCTAATTACATTTAAATATTTTTATTTTTTTCAGTTACATGTAGAAACAATGTTTGACAATTGTTTTTTGACATTTTAAAATTTAGATTTTCTCCCTCTCTTCCTTTCTCTACACTCCTGAGGTGGTGAATAGTCTGATATGGGTTATACCCATACTTTCATGTAATACATATTTCCATATTACTCATGTCATGATAGAAGATATATATATATATGTATGTATATATGTATATATATATCATGAAGGACATATAGTGGAAGATGGCATGTTTTGATCTGTTCTCAAATTCCAATAGCTCTTTCTTTGTTTATGGATAGCTTTTTCTTTATGAGTCCCTTGTGGTAATCTTGGAAACAAAATAAACTGATTATTAACGAAAATACAGGATAAATCAACCTGGGGTCAATTAGTCCCATCTTCTGTGATAGAGTATAGTAGAGTCCTTTAGAAGTTTAATATGCTTTTTATTGAAGAGTGTACGTTTCGGATATTAGAGTATATGGAATCATATATAATCTTTTTTTCTATTCATGGGATAAGGAAATATGTTCACATCAAGTTTATTCAGGCATAAGAATTTTCTTTTCAAAAACAAGTGGCATGTAATACTTTTGATTTTATGTTCAAGCTTCTTTATATATTGAAATGTTCATATTTATTGATTTTGTCAAATTCATAATTTAAAAGTCTTGAAATGACTGGTCTAAGATACAACCTATTTAAGTTCAATAGTCTAATCAGTGTCCCAAGTCAGGGAAACTAGACTTTTTCTGAGATATCTATTATCCTACTGACATGATCCACAGTTGGGATTTTTGGTATTTGTGTTTCCAGTCCTTAGTATAATGTTTGGTGTATCTTGTTGTTGTTCAGTCATTTTAATTGTGTTCAACTCTTGGTGATCCCATTTGGGGTTTTCTTGGCAAGAATACTGGAGTCATTTGCCATTTCCTTCTCCAGCTCATTTGATAGATGAGAAAATTGAAGTAAACATGGTTAAGTGACTCTAGACCCAATGTTCTATCCACCATGCCACCTAGTTGCCCTGAATAAATGAAAAAAAAAAGTATTTATTAAGTTCTTAATTAAGCTTTTAATGAGCTTAATCAATGCTTTTTTATTCATTCATTTAAAAACATTTTCTGTTTAATGTTTTTTTTCTGTTTTCCTAAATTGTTATACAATTATGAGTTATTTTAATAACATTATATTTGAGTCTGAATCAATCAACAAGTATTTATGTGCTGGGAGCTGTTTGAGATGGTGAGACTACAAATTAAAAAGAGAAGCAGCCTTACCCTTAAGGAACTTACATTTAGCTTTGGCAATAGAACATGGATATCAAGTTATTGGGGGGGAGGGAAGATGAACAACTAGGGAAAATCAGGAAAGGTCTTTTGAAGAAAGTGGTCCTTGAGTTGAATCGGGAAAGGGAGCTCGGGCTTCCAAGAAGCAGACACAAGGAAGGAGAATATACTTTGACTGGGGAATCAATTTGTACCAAACAGGGATTAAGAAATGAAATATTCTCTAAAATTAGATCTCTTTAAAAGTATATATCATATATATATATATATACACACACACATATGTATATGTGTGCACATATAAATGCACATCGTTGCAATTTATAGGAGTTCTTAAGATTATAATTCTCTCAGTACTGTATCTTAATTTTAATTAATTATTAAATACTAAAAAGTGGGTCAGATAAAGAAAAAGCACCAGCCACATGTGGCTGATTGTTCCTTTCACATGCTTCTTCCCCATTCTAACCCAGACTCGAGCTTCTCTAGCTGCCAAAGAGGGGTTTTCATTCCCCTGACCTAGAACTTATATCCCTTATATAGTCCCTGTCCTGGGTCTCTCCAATTGGCTGGATTGATCTCGTTAGAGTCAGAGGTTAGTCTTCCAGATGCCAGGAGTCAGGTGGGACAAGGGACTAGAGTCTTTTGGGTGCTAGGGAGCAATGAGGCTTCTAGGGTCCTTTCAGGGTGATCACATGTCCCCTTTATACAGATAAGCCTCAAGCCTTGTTCTTAACTCCACCAGAAAGTTGGGTTGAATAGTAACCCCCATAAAAGAGTAAATTCAGTCTATAGATAGATAGATATGATATATAGACATATAGATATTTTATAGAGCTATAGATATATGTATACACTAAAAAATATTCCAATTTATAAACCTTTTGTCCCAGTTGAAAATTTTTGGTGAAAGATTGACTTAAATTCAAACCAATATGAAAGTTTGAATCCACCTATACCATAATGTAATCATATTCTAAATTATTATAAAAAAATTTCAAACAAAGGGCATTATTAGTAGATCATTAAAAACTCTTACACAACTATACAAATAAGGCATTAATCCACACCAAAAGAACAAAAGCAGCAGGAAAATCAGATAAATATCTCTTGGAAAAAAATTAGTAATCAGCCTTTTTCTTTTTTAATTGTAGGCACCTCACATATTGGTGCCTTTTCCCATAATGCTCTGGTCTATGCCCTAAAAGAATGTGGCATTCATCACATTGACAAAGCCAGACGGTGTGGTGGTGAATCTCTTTGGGGAGAAGCCATCAAGGAAGCTGGTGTGAAGCTTGGGGATCTGTGGATCACTTCAAAGCTGTGGCTTAGGGACTTGTGGATATGAGAAGACCATCTGGCCCTGTCAGAAATCTGCTGAAAGCTTGGTTTAGAATACCTAGATATGATTTATAGACGTCCTCCAGCTATTCATATTTTGCTCTATTCATCTATCCTTCTGTATTTTTAAACCAAATGAAACATATCTGTAATACTGTATAAGGCTGAGTTTAGGAAATGAATTATCAAACTAGTGTTTCAGTTCTTTTACTGAGTAAAAAAATATCCTCTACATATCGAAATACTTTTTTGGTTCAGGTCAGTCAAGCCCAACTCTTATGGTGGCAGGATATAGTAGATAGAGTCTTTTATAAGTATAATATATTTTATATCAAAGCACTTCTAGCTAAGATATTTGAGAGCTTTTTTTCTTGTTCTTTCCCAAAATATATCTTTTATCTAGTGTCTGATAAGATGCTGACAATGCCAATTATTTATTTGCCTACTGGTTAGTTTATTCTTATTAGACATAGTATTATATATTGTTATGTATAATATATAATATATTTTATTATATAATAAAATCCAAATTCATAATATGACTAGTTTAAGAATAAGGGTTAACTAGAAACTCATAGATGACACATGATTTTTAGGAATAGAACAAAATAAAGATATTTTAAGAATATTGAAAGAATAGTCAAAGCGTTGAGTAAACATTGAGTAAATGCCTCCTTGGTGCCAGGCACTGTGATAAGCACATCATTCAGAGAGGATGAATCAGGAGTGTTTTCTGTATTAAGTGTGATCTAGATGGGAATAAATATGACAAGTGCATTTGAGAGGTTCAGTGGAAGCCCATGCTCAGGGAACCAGCACTGAGAAACAAGTCATGCTATGACTCCCTGTGTTTCAAGAATTAAAGCAAAATGATGGAATTTTGCAGATAGACCTGGAAGTCCAAAAAATATTGAAGAGATTTAAAACAAGAATTAAATAGAGATTTAAAAATCAGTTAGAGGGGGAAGATGGGTGGATCAGGGAATTGAGAGTCAGACCTAGTGACAGGAGGTCCTAGGTTCAAATCCGGCCTCAGACACTTCCCAGCTGCATGGCCCTGGGCAAGTCACTTAACCCCCATTGCCTAGCCCTTACCACTCTTCTGCCTTGGAGCCAATACACAGTATCGACTCCAAAGCAGAAGGTAAGGGTTTAAAAAATAAACAGAAAAACTTAAATAGTAGATATCTCAGCTGGTGGAGAAACTAAGAAATGAGGTCCCACAAAGAAATGACTACAGAGTCAGTAGCTCATGATGTTCAGTTTGTTTCCCAGTTAGAAAAAAAATGTCAAGATTATTGTTTGGAATAAAGCAGATATTACATATTTAAAAAACACAATAACTCTGACCAGGACTGAGGAAGATCCCAAATCACAAAAGGAAAAAGAGTTGGGCCCAGAGATAATAGTTCTCCTCTCTAGTCTCTTAGCTGTAGCATCTTTAGAATAAAAAAGGCAAGTCAGAGAGTGTAGAAATACTGATAGGGAGACTAATATCATCATATTTTTTTGTTGATTGTCTTTTTTTAATTGAAAATTTTTACTTAATTAATTAATTTAGAATATTTTCCCATGGTTACATGATTCATGTTCTACCCCTCCCCATGCCCCTGTAGCCAACAAGCAATTCCACTGGGTTTTTACACGTGTCATTGATCAAGATCTATTTCCATAATATCAACCATATTGAAACATCCACAGGCCATTAAAAAATTAGAACCATACAATTTCTAAATTTGTTAGATTATAATATTGTGGGAATAGTGGTTTTTTTAGCTATATATATAATTCAGTTTTGATTTATATGTGTTATCTTGTGCTTTTCAGTATTAGGAGTGTAATATTCTATTTATTATTATTAGTGTTATTGTAGTGGTAGTCTCTCGGTGACCGAGAATGACGATTGTCTTTGTGCATTATCATCTATTGATGTACCCTCATGTGGCTTTGGAGTCCAAAGGCTGAGGCGCAGAGTTTGTGGCACACGGGGCATGGGACGCTAGTTGTTACCAGAGGTGCAGTTGTGGCCTGATGTCGGCGTTCACGCGCAGCAGCAAGATGTCGACGTCGTTCATCTTCAAAGGTGGTGGCGGCATGGTGAATGTGGGTTCGCCAGCTGCTTCTGACAGAGGCAGCAGGTTCTAGTTGCTTTGGTGTAATGCCAGCCCACTTCAAGTTGGACTTTAGCTGATCCTTGAATCTTTTCTTTGGTCGGCCTTGTTTCCTGAGTCCAGCTGACAGTTCACTGTAGAATACCTGCCTTGGTATTTGCTGTGAGTCCATGCGGATGACGTGTCCAGACCATCGTAGCTGGGCTTTGAGGACCATGACTTCGATGCTGGTGGAGTTGGCTCTGTCGAGGACTTCCTGATTGGTGATTCGGTCCTGCCATCGGATCCTCATGATTGACTGGAGGGAGTGTTGGTGGAATTGCTCCAGCTGTTTCATGTGCTTCCGGTACAGCGTCCATGTCTCGTAACCATACAGGAGCGAGCTGAGGACCGCTGCGTTATACACTTTGAGCTTCGTCGCAGTGCTTACACCTCTGTGTTGGAGGACTTTGCAGCGCAGCCGCCCGAGTGCCTGGCTGGCCTTTTGTATCCTGGCATTAATCTCGTGGTCTAGGGACCCGTCGTTGGCGATGGTGCTGCCCAGGTACTTGAAAGTGTTGATGTTAGAAAGCTGTGTGCCATCGATTGTAATGCACGGCTGGTTCGTTGGCCTCCCTGGTGCAGGTTGGAACAGCACCTCTGTTTTGCTGATGCTGATAGTCAGGCCAAACAGTTTTGTTGCAGTGGAGAACCTGTCCACAATGGTTTGGAGATGATTCTCTTGGTGGGCCATGAGAGCACAGTCATCTGCAAAGAGAGCTTCCAGGATGAGTCTCTCTGTTTTCTTTGTTTTTGCAGTCAGGCAGCAAAGGTCGAATCGTGAGCCATCCAGTCGGTATTTGATGTAGACGCCCAGGTCTAGATCCATCACAGCATGTCATAATACTTGGGTGAAAAATAGGTTGAATAGTACCGGAGTGAGGACACAGCCTTGTTTCACGCCATTGGAGATGTTGAAGCGATCAGAAGTCTCTCCACCAGATAGGACTTCCCCTGTCATGTCGACATGGAAGAGCTGGGTCTGTTTGACGAATTTTGCTGGGCAACCGAGCTTGCTGAGGATCACCCACAATGCGTCCCTGTTCACTGTGTCGAACGCCTTTGTCAGGTCTATGAAGACAATGAAGAGACTCAGGTTCTGCTCAAGGAATTTTTCCTGCATTTGCCTCACTGTGAAGACCATGTCGATGGTGCTGCAATCTGGTCGGAAGCCACATTGTGATTCAGGCAGGTTCTGCTCTGAAACAGATGACAGGAGTCTGTTGAGTATAACACGGACGAGGATCTTTCCAGCAGTGGAGAGTAGTGAGATGCCTCTGTAGTTGTCATAGGCTGCCCGTGCGCCTTCGTTCTTGTATAGGGCTACAATGGAGGCATCTCTGAGTTCTGGTGGCATGTCTTCCTCTTCCCATATGCTGGTCGGTACTATGTGGAATGCCTGGAGTGCCTTTCCATTTAAGGCCTTGTACGCCTTGGTTGGGATCCCGTTTTTATCAGGTGCCTTGCCTGCACTCATTTGTTGAATGGCTTTTTGGACTTCCTCTATTGAAGGAGGGACATCAAGTTGTTCAATGGTGCAATTTTGGGGGATCTGGTCAAGGGTGCTTTGGTTGACTGAAGAGGGTCGGTTGAAAAGCTGACTGAAGTGTTCTTTCCACCTGTTGCTGATGCCTTTTTTATCTTTTATGAGAGTGTCACCATCAGAGGATAGCAAGGGAGTGGTGGTGGGTTTTAATGGCCCATAGACAGTCTTGAGGGCACTGAAAAATTGTTTGTAGTTTTTCGTATCAGCAAAATGCTGGATTTCTTCTGCCTTTTTTCCCCCACCATTGGTCTTGCATCTTCCTGATTTCACACTGCGCCAGGGCTTGGAGAGACTTGAATCTATCCTTTTTAGGAGCAGAGTTTGGGTTATTTTGCCACTCCATAAAGGCTTTGTTCTTTTTTCTCAAGAGGTCTTCAATAGCAGTGTGGTTCTCATTGAACCAGTCCTGGTGGTTGCATTGTTTGGGGCCTAGGACTGCCTTTGATGTTTCCTTCACTGTGTCTCTGAACTGGTTCCATTTCTCAGTTGAGCTTCCAGTGAGTGGTCCCTTGGCAGACAGCTTGTTGTCCAGGCAGGACTGGAATGTTTGCAAATAAGATGGATCTCTAAGACGACTCACGTTGTAAAATGCACGAAGTGTCTGGGTGCGTTTTGGATGGTGAGGTGCAATGCGCATTTGAAGAGTTGCTCTAACCAATTGGTGGTCTGTCCAGCATTCAGCTCCTCTCATGGCTCTGGTGATCTTTACATCCTGGATGTCTCACCGGCATACAATGATGTAGTCAATGAGATGCCACTGTTTTGATCATGGGTGCATCCACGTTGTTTTATATTTTTTCGCCATTCTGAACACAGTGTTCATGATGGTGAGTTCGAATTCTGAGCATTTGCTGAGTAGCAGTAGGCCGTTGTTGTTCATTTTGCCCACGCCATGTTTGCCGAGCACTCCTTTTCATCTTTCATGGTCCTGGCCAATGCAGGCATTGAAGTCTCCCAGTAGTATCAGCTTGTCATTTGTGGGCACTGAGTGTAGGACGGCACTCAGGTCAGAGTAGAACTGCTCGATGATCTCCTCTGTGCTGGTCAGTATTGGGGCATATACGCTGATGATTGTGGCATACCGGTCTTTGCTGAGAGGCAAATGGATCTTCACGAGCCTCTAGCTGATGCCCACAGGCAAGTCTGGCATCTGTTTGAGCAAACTGGTCTTGATGGCCAGGCCAACACCGTGGATTCTGTCTTCATTTGTGGCTCTACCTTTCCAGAAGAAGGTGTATCCAATGGTGGGTTTGCTGAGTGATCCCTCTTTTGGTAGGCGTGTTTCACTTAGGGCTGCGATGTCGATGTTATATTGCGCCAGTTCTTTACTGATTAGAGCTGTTCTTCTCTCAGGTCTTGGGGTATTCTCTCTGTCAAGTAATGTCCTGATGTTCCATGCTCCTAGTAGGAGTTTCTTTGTATTTTTATTTTTATTTTGACCTCTTAAAGGGATGACCCGCCAGCCGTGATGTGCTGACCTGGTGTTTGTAGGGCAGGCAACGTTTGGGACACCTTTTCTAGTCCCCTCCCTTGATTAGGGTGAGTAGTGCTGTCCTAGAGAGGGCTGCTCAGTCGCCCAGGATGCTGCCGAATGTCCCTGCTGCCCACAGGGCCGAGCGACCACTGGTCCATGGGCCGCCTATGTGCAGGATCGTGACTACAACTGCCAGTGGTCACCTCTACCTGTTGCGTCACCACTCCCCCATCGCTGCAGGTTTGAAGAGGGTGGACAGGGTTAGGATAGATGAGTGTGCACAAAGATACTTGTGCGTGAAGGAGATTTAAGTGGAAAAGCCGATGCACAGTGACAGTCCCACTCTCTCGGTGTTGGAAACCTGGGTCCAGTGGCACGAAAAATTGTTACATTTGGAGACTTCCTCAGCTGCATTGGATGGTCTTTTGTGCTCCAACACGCCCTAAGCACTCCACAGTGCTTTGCTGCGTCGCCCTCTCAGCCGTTGAACCTTCTTATTGGTTTCTTCCGTCTGTTCAGCCGAAGCAGTCTTCACATGCTGGGTGAGCAAAGCCCTGGTTCACCAGGGGTCTGCAACCCGATGGCTACCCTCACAAGGTTTAGCTGGCCTGTTGAAGCTGTTGCCCGGGGTGTGGCCGCTGCCACATGCTAGCAGCTACTGGGAGCCACAAGTGAGAGCTGGGTATCAGGTAGGGGTCAAAGGCTGGAGAGCTGCCCTAGGAGGGCACAACAAGTCCTCCATACCAGAGATACTACCCCTCCCTGAGCACCCCATACATATTGTATATTCTAGTTAACTATCATCAATGTTATTATTACTACTGCTTTGTTATTTTTCCTCTATAAGGCAATCTGTTATATGGTATTTTGTATTATGCTTCGAAAAAAAATTATCATAACATTTCTATGACACTTAAAAATGTTATCTAATTTTTCCCTCAAAACAACCTTTGGAGGAAAGCCCTTCCTATTTTACAAATGAGGAAACTAAGGAAGAAAGCAGCTAAGTGATTTGTTTAGTCGATATTGTGGTTGTACCTTTTATAGCCAAATGGAATATTGCTGAAAAAAGCAGTTGGTTCTGGCAATTGGAGAGCACTTGGAAAATGAGTTATTTGAAGTGCTTCTTCTGATGGAATGAGGAAAAGAGTGTATATTTTATCTGGAATCTGCAGGGAAGACAGGGTTGCCAGTGAGGTAATACTTCTCTCTTTTCAGAATTTTTTTCAAATGTTTTATTTAAACAAATACAGAGAATGCTATGATGATTCTGAAAAGCTGACAAACACAGCATATGATCTTTTGATTCCTGAAGAGATAAGTTAAAAGAACTAATGAGCTTATTTTCTGAGAGACTGAATGTAACTCATCTTGAGAAATGTGAAGATTCTTAAGAAGCTTTAATCACTATCTGGAATTAACTGATTGGTGAGGGATGATGTTTCCAGGGAAATGTAGAAACATTTTCTATTGTTATATTAAGACTGAAGGTGGTTCTGTCTATGAATTTTACATTGCTAGAATATTATGAATAGTTATATTTGTCTTTATTATTGTTTCTTTGTTAATAAATTATATAAAAGTAATGTTAGAAAAAGAAATTTCTCTAATTCATTCAGAAATCAATATCGAATGAACCTGAGTATGGCTTAATGAATAAGAAAGTTTACAAGTTTAATTAATAAGAACCATATCCCAGGATTCCTATGGCTCTCAAGATGATAAAATAAAATTTATAGCAATAAGTCAAGTGGCAAGCTGAGGGGTGACGTACAAGAAGATGATTCACCTAGCCCCATAAAGTGAATTACTGAAGTAAACAGATCATGAAAGGACTATGCAGTGCTATTCCAGTGAGAGAAAAAAGAAATTTCCATTATTTTATTTTTGTTATGTCAAGGTCCCACAACTTCTAACCACAAGGATGTATTCCTTTCTCATCTTCATTGCATAAGACTATCTAAACCACTCCCCACCCCAAGCCTTCACTTGCCCAAAGGCAATCAAAAAACACATTAGGGTAATTAGATTGTAACTTATTAACAATGATGATTTGGCATGCAAAATTTCCTACCAGTGTTGTACAATGGAGAAAGTGCTGAACCTGGAATCAGAGAGATCTGGGTTCAAATGCCAGATCTATTTATCAATGGCTCTGTGACTTTGGGCAAGTCATTAAACATTCTACAGACCTCTGTTTCCTCCTCCTTTGTAAAATGAGAGATTGGAATAGACATGATCCTAAGTGATGTAAAAGACATCATCAAGAACAAACATTTGGAAAAAAAAAAGAGTTGGTCCAAGAATAGAGAAAGAAAGACAGTACAATGAAATAAATATTCAAGACCCAGAGATCAGACTCTGGTCTACTGACTAAAGCCCACTTTATGGGCAATTTCTGTAGACACAAGAATCTAACTACACAAAAGCGTGTGGATGGGTTTTGGGGAAGGAGTACTTATGTCCATGTGATCTAAGTTATTTTTTTATTCAAGAATATCATTTTATTTGTATTTCCGTTATAGAGTAGAAAAGCTTGGAAGAAGAGTGCAGGAATAGATCTGTAGGTTTTGTACTCAACATAAAAAATAACTAGCTGTCTCTAGGGTCTCAATATTTGTCTTATTTGTCACTTCCTTTCCAGTGAAATATTGAAATCTCCACACTTGTAAATTATGTACATAATTGAGAAATCCACATGTAGAAACATACCAAGAGCTGACTGGTGGGATTGGAGGTATCTGAACTGGCAAGCTGAAATCACTGGGATTCACAGTGACTCTTGGCTAATGCTCTTTTATGCAATAAAATATCGTCTTGGTTCTGCTTTCTAGATGACCCAAACACAGGCGACCTTTGTAATCATTATGGGAGCAGTTAAATGGTGCAGTAGATAGAGAGTCAGGTCTGGAGACAGGAGGTCCCGAGTTCAAAATTGCCCTTCTGCCTTGGAACTAATATTTAGTATCAACTCCAAGACAGTAAAACAAAAAACAAAAACAAATCCATTATGGTTTGTTTTTGTTTTTGTTTAATCTGTTGTCTGTCACACTGCTTTTGGCTCCATATGCTCCATCTAGAGAAAACAAGACAATATCTAAATAAAGGTCTATTGGGTTCTTCTCCAGTTCCTTTGAAGAAATGAGTTTTCTTTTCTCTCTTTCTCATTTTTAAAAAAATTCATCTGATTTTCTCCTTTTGTGTTTTGTTCCCTTTTACTTGCTGAATATTGATAATCCAAACACCAAAGCTCTGCCAGTCACTTGTTTTGTAAAAGCTTAGAATCAGGATAGTCTTCTATTCATTATGGCTAGAGAAGTTGTCTCTGGATTCTTGAAGGCTGTATCATTGGAGAAAAATCTGGAATGTCTTAGTAAAATGGAGAAACTTTAAATATCATCACACAAAGAGTACCTGTATCATCTGAGGACTAGCCTAGCTAAATCTTAAAAGACTTAACAACAACTTGGCAACAGAATGATTATTTTGGTCAGGGCAATTCTCAAAAATTTTCTTTTAAGTAGTAGAGAGTTTGCAGTTTGCAGTAGTAAAAGGACTACCTTTATAGACAAAATGGCAGACCTTTGAAATATTATAGAATTAAAATCTTGCAATGCTAAAATCTTAGCACCAAGTCTTAGACATCCTTTAGGCTATCTTCCAACTCTGTTTAATGGAGGAGCTAGGTGGTACAGTGGATAGAGGACTGGGATGGGAGTCAGGAAGAATCTTCCTGAGTTCATGAGTCCTGAGAACTTCATGAGTTCAAATCTGACCTCAGACATTTACTAGTTGTATGACCTTGGGCAAGTCACTTAATCCTTTTTACCTCAGTGTCATCTGTAAAATGAGCTGAAGAAGGAAATTGAAAACCACTCGAGTATCTTTGCCAAGAAAACCCTAAATGGGGTCATGAAGAGTTGGACACGACTGAACAACAATCTACCCTATTTCTCAATAAGAATCTTAACAAAACCGAGTTTTCTCCTCTTCCTTCTTTTCTTATTGCACAACACTTTTTGATTCTTTCACTTTTTGTCCTTAGGGTAGTAAGTAGGTAGAGGACTGGGAGCTGGCTTTTGGAAGAATCAAGCTGCTTATACAGTTTCTGAAAAAGATATAGTACAGGCAGGAAGACTGTTGGGTAAAACCAAATTGATCTCTCCCCTGCTTTTTTGAAAAATAGAAGCTTTTCTACTCAGGCTATTGTTTTGAGTTTTTATCATTAAATTACTAAACTGTAAACATTATTTATATAATAGCCCATTTTTACATTCTTCTCACTTCTTCCTTCTCAACTTGGAGAAGTTTCCTTGGAAGGTTGGTTCATGACAAGTTTAGCATTCACATTATTTGTACATAAATATGTCCCTTGATTATCAGTTTTAAAAAAACAAACTCATCTTCCATATTAAAATCAATACTGTGTATTGGTTCCAAGGAAGTATAAGAGCTAGGCAATGGGGGTTAAGTGACTTGTCCAGGGCCATATAGCTAGAAAGTGATAATCACTTTTAAGGACTATAGATGTTTCTCTATAGCTTTAAATTCCTTTTACATCTGACAGTCTAAATTTTATCATTGTCCAATTTATGGATAGCAAAATGTTGCCAAAGTAATTTGAGCATGGCAAAGCTCTAGAATAAAAGTTTGCAGTGCTGGTTTCCATCACTGACCCACTAAGTAAGCTTGGGAAAGTCAGATAGTATGCTTTCCCAGCTGTAAAAAATGTATTTTCAAATGGGGAATTTGTTAGTAAGAGATCAAGGGGCAATCAAAGGTACAAATGAATAGGACGCTCATAAACTGAATACTTCTAATCATAAAATTTGAAGTTAAAGAGAACAAAGGATCCTCCTCCCCTACATTCTGTAAGTATTGTAACACTAGCATTATTTTTATATTTATTTGATACTTTTTCTCTAATATAATATATTTTTCAGAGTATAATTTCAATAAAAGCAGTAATTCTCAGTACCCTTATAAGTAGATAGAATACTTATCACAGTATTACATTTTTAGTTAATGTCTCTAATTACCAGATAATACACTTAGAGGTGATACTGTGATAAGCCTGTGATACTGTAGGTTTGACTCAATATGAGAGTTATAAAAGTGATCGTCATTTATAAAATATTAGTCCCTAAATCAAAATGACTGTAAGAAGTTTCTATTTACAACAAGGTAGAGATAGTGAAAAATGGTGAATATAGGAAGGACACAAAGCCTGATCTAGCCTACCAGCCCTAAGTGCTGCTCCATTGAAGCCACTGAGAGGGGCTTCCCCAAGTCCTGATCTCTACATGGATTTCCTGGTAGTCCTCAGCCAGAAGTCCTGGTGGCATCTTCAGCTCTACTCACTCATGTGGAATCCAAGGGAAGAGTCTCTCCAAGTAACCAGCCTCTCCAAAACCAGGAAAGCCAAGAGAGCTCCTCTAGCCTGGTTCACTGACACAGAGAGAGTCAATCAGTCCTTGGGCTTTGCCTTTTATCCTCCTTTTTCCACATCACTTCCTGTCTCTCCTCCTCTTTATAGGAACCCATTGCAGTTTCCCAATTTGCCTAGCACTTCCCAAAGGGGTGCAGTTACTAGCTTAGCTAGGTAATAAGTAGGGGTACTTTAAGTTCTTGATTTGATTAACTAAAATTAGACAAAAGGAGAATTAATCCTGTCTTCACTACTCTTATCACTAATGTAACTCTCAATCTCTTAGAAAGTTTCCTAAAATGTGGAAAGGTTCTGCAAATTGTAATGTGATCTAATTAATCACTGAAACTGTTCTCTCCAAAATGAGCAGCGAGCTTTTAATTGCTAGATCTAATGGACTTTTCCCCATTCCTCATCCTTGAAATTTCATCTCTCTGTAGCTTTCAGCATCATTAGCTGCCATCCCCTTATCCAGATATTCTCTTACCTCCTTATACTTTGCATTCTATCCCAACTGGCCCAGTGAAGCTTTGCCAGACTCCCATCAAGCCTAAAAAGCCCTTTATTCTCTCTTCTTAGAATGCTTGAGATCTTCCTTTCCTTTTTTAATTATTTACTAATAGCTTGTTTTTTCCCTCAATTACAAGTAAAAACAATTTTAACTTTCATTTTTTAATGTTTGAGTCAAATTTTCATGCTCCGGCCTCCCTTCCCTGAGACAGTAAGCATTTTGATGTAGGTTTTTTACATGTGTAGTAGTGTAAAACATCTTTCCACATTGGTCCTTTTGTGAAAGAGAACTCAAACAAATAGAAGAAAAGTGAAGAAATAAAGGGAGATATATTGTGTCTCTGTCTGCATTCAGACTCCATTCGCTCTTTCTCTGGAAGCAGATGGAATTTTTCATCATAAGTCCTTGAGGATTTTTTAGATCATTATATTGCTAGGAATAGCTAAGTCATTAATAAATTTTCATCATATAATATTGCTGCTACTGTGTATGATAATCTCCTGGTTCTGCTCATTTCACTTTGCATCAGTTTATATTGGTCTTTCTAGGCATTTTCTTAAATCATCCTTCATATCATTTCTTAGAGCACAGCTATATTCCATTACAACCATACACCACAGCTTATTTAGCCATTCCTGAATTGATGGACATCCTCTCAGCTTCTGATTCTTTGCCACCACAAAAAGAGATGCTATAAATATTTTTTGTGCAAACAGCTCCTTTCCACTTTTAAAGAATCTCTTTGGGATATAGACCTGATAGTTGTGTTGCTGGATTAAAGGGTATGCAAAATTTAAAAAACTCGGGCACAATTCCAAATTGCTCTTCAGAATGCTTGGATCAGTTTACAATGCTACCAGCAGTAAAATAGTGTCTCAATTTTGCTACATCCCTTCCAGTATTTATAACTTTCTTTTTCTGTCACATTTGCCAATCTGATAGGTATGAGGTGGTAACTTAGGGTTGTTCTAATTTACATTTATGTAATCAAGAGCAATTTACAGTATTTCCCCCCTATGATTATACAGTCTTGATTTGGTACTGACTAAGAAATAAGGTGGTAGATAAGTGGAGTAAGATTAGCTATATAATACATAATAAATAATAAATGACCATAGTTATTTAGTATTTAATAAACCCAAAGATCCAAGCTCTTGAAACAGGAAACCATTATTTCACAAAAACTGCTGAGAAAACTGGAGAAAGATATGACAGAGACTAAGTATAGACCAAAATCTCATACTCTGTCTATACCAAGATAACATCAAAATGGATACATGATTTAGAAATAAAGGATACTACCATTGACAACTTAGAGAAGCATAAAATAGCCTACCTGTCAAATCTTAGAAAAGGGAAGAATTTAGGACCAAACAAAAGATAGAAAGTATTATAGGAGGTAAAATAGATAACTTTGATTATATTATACTTAAAAAGATTGGCACAAACAAAACCAATGCAACCAAGATTAGAAGAAAAAGAGAAAGCTGGGGAAACAAATTCAAAGCAAGTATCTCTGATAAAGTCCTTATTTCACAAATATATAGAGAATAGAGTCAAATTTATAAGAATACAAACCATTCCCCAATTGATATGGTGTATATGAATGTTCTTTAAATTGAACTGACTTGAATTGTGAGTAAAGGCTTAAACTGGGGCCAGAACAGGGTATGTTTAAGAAGGAACAAATACTCTAGCTTGGTATTCACTGAATATTAGAGGGAGTTAAGGAAAATACAATTTGAAAGGGTAGTTGTGGCCAAATTGTGAAGAACTTTGAATATTAAGCTAAGAATTTTGTCTTGCACTTACTTGGTAACAGAAGATACTGTATGGTATAGTGGGAAAAGCAATAGACATGGACCTGAGTTTAAAGCTATCTTCAACTTTGGACTGTTTCTCTCTTTAGACTTGGTATCTTCCTTTTTTGTCTAACCTTTCATTTCATTTATTTATTCTTACTTTTAAAATATATTTCATGTTCCCAATTACACATAATAACAATTTTCAACATGTTTTCTGAACTTATAGTATCCAAATTGACTCCCTCTCTTCTTTCTCTCCTACCTCCTGGAGAAGGTAAACAATTTGATCAGGGTTCTACCTGTGTTATCATACAAAACATACTTCCATATTGGTTATTGTTGTAAAAGTATACTCATATAAAACCAAAACCTCCAAATAAAAAACACAAATAAACTAAAATGAGAAATAGCATGTATGCTACCCTATATAAGTGTTCCTATCTTCTGTTCTTTGTTTTAACCCCAATATATCTCCTTTAAGACAAAAATCTTACCAGCTTTAGGCACAAATGTACAATGGCAGGAAAGAACTTCTCCCCAAAGAAGGTGATTCTTAGGATAGACTTCATAAGTGTAATAGTTAAAGGGATTGTTAGGATTGAAGAAGTACAGGAGATAAGGAAGGTTTAGTAACAGGGAATGGAGGAGTTGAAGGGATAGAGGGAATTTGGCTGCTGGTGAGGTAAAAGGAGAGAGATACCCCCTTGGGTTTCCTGAGAAATGGCCACCTATGATAGCCTGAGGGGATTTCTTCTCTATTGATTGATGTTGAAGATACCCCAGGGCAGGTAAGCACTAACCCTTCTGAAGGACAAGCCTCCACCCCCACCCCCCCACCAAGGTTGCCCAGCAGGGGTCCAATAAGGACCCTTTATAGTTGAATGGCTGTCCTTAGGTTCTGTTCCCTCTATGTTCCCCTGAAATGATAGTCCTCTTATCTGACTGTGGTTTATTTAAATAAAGATGAATTTTAATAACAAGTTTGGATTAGGAGGTATCAGGGTAGAGGGAATAAGGATTTCCCTGTACTTTTCCCCAGATGGGATTTAAGTCTCTCTCAGCTTTTGAGCTGAGGCCAGGCCTCTCAGGCTGATGGAGGGTTTCTTTTATTCCTCTCTATGCTATATCTATGCTAGCTTTATTAAGTTCAAAGTCTTTAGCAATAGACAGCAAGAGGAAGAAAAAGTTCTGACCTTCAGAGCTGGTTAGGCCTTTCTCTTTGGGCTAGCACCCTAAAGACCCACCTTATAGTTCAAACCACTCCCCTTAAATTCTTTTGTTTGATGACATGATCACGGGAATTCAGGTAGAGCACACAGTTGGGAAAATCAGGAATAGAGGTACTTCTATCCTAAGACAAGGAGAGAGTGCTCCTTCCAGTCCAAGGGCCAGGAAAGAGAGAGCATCCTTTGAAAGCAACTGTCACTCTCCAAGTCACCCCTCCCCCCACCAACTGTCATTCTTGTCAATATCTTCTCTTTAACATTCCAACTGCTGTTTGTTCCACCTGAGTGGCAGAAAGTCCAAAACCTGCTTTAGTTTTCCTTAAAAAAAAAAAAAAACTGGGAGTAAACAATAAGACCTCTGATATTTAAGAGCTGAATATGTTTGTCAACATGGGAACACTGATACATTTCGACAATCTTGTTCTTCAGGCATACTTGGGTGAAAACTTTTTTATTATTAAAAACCCTGACTAGTTTTAAAAGACTGGCAGAAAGTCTTCCCAAACAGCCTGCTAGTGGCAAAGCACCACTTGCCATGGGAAGGATGATTATGACAAAGTTCCATGTCTCATTGAAAATTTTTATGAGGCCTCTAATAATGATGCCTCTTGAATTAAATGCTACATTTCAAAGTTGAGTTGAAAAGTCATATCAAGGCAATATTTTCTATCGTGTGACTACTTTTTATCCCTCTTGTTCATGGAGATTGTTACATAGTTAATTTTTTTAAACCCTTTGGTCATCGTAGAGCTTTTCATTTATTGTTTATATAAAATTCATTCTTTGTAGTCTAACTATCCTGAACAAACCTGTAATTCAAGACTAAAATAAAGGCTAATAAAATATTTCCTACTAAAAATGTAAATAAATAAATTCAAGGTGCTCCCTTAATTTCAACTTCCAGCTCTAAATCCTATAATGTCATGAACCAAAGAAGGCATGCATAGGCTAGATTGTATTATGGGCTTTTTGAAAGTAGATTTTTTTTATCCTTGTTTCCTTAATACTTTGACTAGTTAATACTTAGTAATTAACAAATTGAATTTATTTGTGAGACTGAAACACTGGGGACAAGGAGAATAGTTAGGACTCTATTGCAATAGTCCATAATAAGGAACTAGAACAGAGAGAATAGGAGAAATGTGAAGATACTACCAAGAAAAAAAATAAGATTTAACAACAAGGAAAAAGAGGGAAGGGTATAGTGGTCAAGGTGACAGGAATTATTATAGTCACTCAATTCAAGAAATATTTGTTAAACAGTTACTGTGTGTAGGCATAGTGTTAGGTATCAGTGCTTAATTAATATTTATTGATAGATTGCTGGTTGTTGGTTATGAAAACAAAACTAAATCTAACCACATAGAGCTTATGTTCCATTAAATGGAGTTGGGGGGACAAAAGTAGTGTGGTGGTGGTAATAAGAATAATAATAAGTGCAATGTAGAGAGTAATGGAAAAAATGAGGGATCCAGACTAAGTATTCTAGCAATAAGTGAAGATAAAGACTACATGACTGAACTAAGCTGTGAAGGAAAATAAGGATTCTGCAAAGTCATAATAAGCAGGAAAAATAATCCAAACACTGGAACAGCCTGTGTAAATAAAGAAAAACAGAAATACCATGGAATAATTAGTAGTCCACGTTAGCTAAAATTTAGGGCATGTAAAGGGAATAGTGTAAAAGAAAGCTGGAAAAGAAGCTCATATTATTTCACAGTTGGAAGACATATTTGCAGTCATCTAGTTAAAACAATACTTGAAAGAGTTACCCCTACATTAATGGTTTCAAATTGGACAAAACTCTTGAGTAAAGTCTAAACCAGATTAAAATATAATTAGTAAAATTTTAAGAAAATAAAAATACAACATAGATAATGCTATTTTGTGGTTTTCTAAGTAAAAATGCTGTTCCCAGGGATCTATTTCTATTTGAAATTGTCACTAGTGATGTATAGCATAGCTGTCAATGTCATCCAACCTTTGCCTTATAAACTCCAGTGAAGGGAACCTATTACTTTCCAGAGCAACTCATTCTACTTTTGGATAGCTATAATTGTTAGGAAGTGCAAGCCCTAAATTTGCCTCTTTGCAGCTTCTACCCATTGCTTCTATCTATGCCCTCTGAGGCCAGAGTAGAACCAATCCTTTTTCATGTGACCTCCTTTTAAGTACCTGAAAACAGCTATTATACTCCCCTCTACATTTCTTATTCTAAAGTAAATATCCCTAGTTCATTTTATCTTCATGTAATCTAGTCTCTAGTCTCTAGTCTCTCCAGTATCATTCTAATTACTCTCCTTTAAGATATGTTCAATTTTATTAAAGTCTTTCCCAGAAAGAGGCCTCTACTTTAAAAACATTTTATTCTTTATCTTCCATACAGTAAATACAAACAAAATAAAACTAAAAAAATAAAGCTTTCAATACATAGCTGTACAGTCCAGTCAAATTCACACATAATCTATGTTGGAAAATAGATCTCTGTCTTCATTTTAAGTTCATCACTTCTCTGTTAGGAGATGAGTATGTCTGTAATTTAACACAATAATCTAGTATCCTTATCTTGGAGCAGACTAAAGTCCTAGAATTTTAATTTTCCTTGTTTTGGGCAGTGTGCCTTTCTTAATGTTCTTTAATTTTGCATTAGGTATTCTGGCTTCTATTTTGTACAGCTGAAAACCTCAAATCTCATTTAAATGAAATGCTGTCCAGTCATCTCTCCTCCATCTTGAAGTTGACTTTTTGAAGTGAAGTGCAAAATATTATATTTTTCCCTGTAAGTTTCATAGTATTAAGTTTGGCCTAGTGTTCTAATCTGAAAAGATTGATTTTAATCTTGACTCAGTCATTAGGTATGTTAACTAGCCTCACCTTTGTGCCATCTGTGAATGTGATAAGCATACCATTTATGCCCTCATCCAAGTTAGTGATAAAAATTAAAAAAACAGCACAGATCCAAGATTGCTAGAAGGTTCTACTGTAGGTCTTGTTCTAAATTAACATTGAACTATTAATGATAAATATTATTTCATTCAGTTGGTTTTGGATCTATCTGGCTTTACTATTTTCTAGATCATATTTCTCCAACCTGTATATAAAATAGTTTTAAGTAAGCTCTCTAAATCATTCCCTCGATGAAGATGTATTTATCTAGTAATCCTATCAAAAGAAAAAATAAGGTTAGTCTGGCATGATTGGTTCTTATTGAAGCTATGCCAACTTTTAAAAAATAACTTTTAGCCTTTGTATGTATACACTAATGATCTCTTTAATGTATTCTAGAATTTTGTTAGAAGAAACAAAGCAAAACTAATAAGCCCATAGTTTACATATTCTTCCTCTTTTTGAAAATTAGAGTGATGACTGGTATTTCCCACATTCTGCATGATCTTTCAGAGAGCATTAGCAGTGATTTATTTATATATCTGCCCATTCTTTCAGTATACAGAGATGTAGTTAATTTGGGACAGGTAACTTGAATTCTTTTAAGCCTTTAGATTATCTCTTACTATGTCCTTACTTACCCTGGGTATCAACTCTCTATTAGTCATGTTTATTCTGGCCTTTCCAGTTCAAAAACTATTCTCACTGGCAGAGAAAACAGAAGCAAGATAAGATGAATAGTTTTGCTTTCTCTCTGCATTAATTATCATCATCCCACCTACCTGAAGCAACAGTCTTTTTCCTTCTTTGGTAATTCCCTTTTCCTCAATGCAGCTAATTTTTTTTTTTTTTGGTCCTTTGCTTTCCTCATAGACTCAACTCATTCCGAGATCTGACACTCTGGAATAATTTTGTAAAAGTTCTTACTATGTGTGCCAAGCCTAATGCTTCCCCCACCCCCACCCCCATCATTGCCCATACAAAGATTGTACTTTTCCTGTTTCAACTCCTAAAAGAACTAGTACAACTCTACATTCCCCCCCCCCATTCTATCCTCTACTCTCAAATCCCTTTTCCCTTTTATTTTTTCAATGATCATACCTTGTCTAATCCCAATCCTGAATTCACCTGCTGCTTAAAACAAACAAACAAACAAACAACAACAACAACAACAAAAACTAAAGAAAATCACAGATCTGTATTGATTTTGGTCCATTACAAACTTATATTATTGAATACCAACTGAATCCTTATTACACCAAAGCATTCTTATACTCTCCCCCCACCAAAAAAAAAATTTATTCATAATTCTACTCTCCACAATGACTAATTTCTTTTCAAGTTTTCCATGGGATAAATCCCATGTTTGTTCACATTAGTTTCTTCAGACAAATGCCCCTTCCCCTCTTCATTTCTCTTGAATTTCTTCAAAATAATTCTTTAGAACTTTCAATCCTACCTGGGCTTGTTTCCTTTGTAAATTTCAATCAATAGCACCTTCATTAAAAAAAAAAAAAAAACTTTATTTATTTATTTATTTTAGTCCTTACCTTCCATTTTAGAATCAATACTGTGAATTGGTTCCCAGGCAGAAGAGTGATAAGGGCTAGGCAATGGGGGTCAAGTGACTTGCCTAGGGTTACACACCTAGGAAGTGTCTGAGGCCAGATTTGAACCTAGGACCTCCCATCTCTAGGCCTGACTTTCAATCCACTGAACCACCTAGATGCCCCATTAACATCCTTGTTTTAAAATGTTTTATTTCTTCTAGATTCTATGTCAATACAATTTCTTTTTTAAAAAAAGATTTGCTAAGTATTTTATGTTATCTCACTATGACATATTTATAATTTCTCAATATTTATTTTCTGATATTTTGAAATCCATGTTTTTTCTCTTCATCTCTCCTCCCTAAGAAGGCAGGTAATATGATATGTCATATATATGTCATAATATAATACATATTTATTATGTTGTGAAAGAAGACACATATTGCTTACTCTAAATAAAAATTCATGTAAGAAATAAAGGAAAGGATGGTATGCTTCAATTTGCATTCAGACTCCATCTATTCCTGAAATGGCAGTGGATATTCTTTTTATTTATGAATCTTTTGGAGTTATTTTGGATCCTTTCCTTGCTGATCACCATAAATTATAGTTGTTACTGTGTACAATATTCACCTAGTTCTGCTCACTTTACTTTGCTGAAAGGGCTTTAAAAGACTCTCTGTCCTTTGATTCAGCCATACCCCTGTTGGGTTTGTACCCCAAAGAGATTATAAGAAAAAAGACTTGTACAAAAATATTTATAGTCATGCTCTTTGTGGTGGCAAAAAATTGGAAAATGAGGGGATGCCCTTTGACTGGGGAATGGCTGAACAAATTGTAGTATCCGTTGGTGATGGAATACTATTGTGCTCGAAGGAAAAATAAACTGGAGGAATTCCATGTGAACTGGAACAACCTCCAGGAAGTGATGCAGAGTGAAAGGAGCAGAACCAGGAGAACATTGTACACAGAGACTGATACACTGTGGCACAATCAAATGTAATGAACTTTCTCTACTAGTAGCAATGCAATGATCCAGGACAATTCAGAAAGACTTATGAGAAAGAAGGCTATCCACATCTCAGAGAACGAACTGTGGGAGTAGAAACAGAAGGAAAACATATGACTGATCACATGGTTTGATGGGGATATGTATACTAGTGAGGGAACCAAGTTTGAAAAGCCTAAGAGAGAGAGGGAACAGATAAAAAGGATCACTACTTCCTCTCTTAGGTAAAGCTACACAAGGGAAGGTGAGAGATTGGATCAATGTCCAGAGCTGAAAGGTAAAGAGGAAATTCCCTTTAGTCTCTGGTTTCTGTTTTCTTCCCTGGATATCTTGATCCCCTTAGTACATTAGAAGAATAAAATGTTCAGTTCTTCTGAATTAATAAGATCTATTTATTGTTTTGATATTCAGGAATGGTTGGTTTAGGGAAGAGGGAAAATTAGGAAATCCCTAATTCTATTTTAACCTAAATTCCCTTCAAAGGTTGAGGGCTCAGGTCTTGGGGACCTGGGTCCCTGAGGACGTTGTGGAGTCAGGCTATTATATTTTCCTAATATAGAGAGATATACAGACATTGAAAAGATCAATGGAAGTCTTCTTGGGTGGATAGTCTCTTGTCTTTCCCAAGGGGAAAAAAGTCTCTACCACCACTACTGAGGAAGGATGGCTAATCCAATTTCTTCAGATTGATGAGGAATCACAGCAGGTTAAGCTCAACAAGATACTCCTCTCCCTTGCAGTTCATAGAGAGAAGAAAAGAACCCCTCTTCAATTGTCCATCTGCTTTTTTTGGGTAGAGTTTCTAGCCCCATCCCCCATTGCCAGCAAAGTTCCATTCTCTTCCTGCATAAGGTTTCCTTGCAAATCAAATCTTTGCAGTGTAGTCTATACCTCTCTCATCCACATATGAATGAGAATGTAGACTCTAAATGATCATCTAATGCAAATATTAATAATATGGAAATAGGTTTTGATCAATGACAAATGTAAAAACCAGTGGAATTGCTCATTGGCTCTGGGAGGGGGGTGGTAGAAGGGGAGGGAAAGAACATGAATCATGTAAGCATGGAAAAATATTCTAAAATGAATAAATAAATAAACTTTTGGAAATATATTTTAAAAGAGTTGTCATAAATATTTTGGTACAGGTAGGTTCTTTCCCCTGTAAAAATTAAAATTATATCTTAATAATAAAAATATTATATTTTAGGAGGCTTATTAAAGATCATTAGAAATCAAGGAATAAAGAGAATACAAAATAAAAACCATGTGCCCATGGCTGGCTGGCCATTCTCAAATCCTCACTCACCACCATCACTGCTGATTGTTGTATCATGCCCCCAAAAAGAGACATGGGAGGAGTTACTGCCAGTTAAACACCAATAACGTGATCCTGACAACGTGGAGATGCAGGAGAGATTATAGGAAATTTGGGGAAATACTAAGGACTTCTGGGGAATTAAGTCAAAGGTTCAAAATCTCCCATTTATACACCCCCTATCTTTTAATCTCTTTGGGATACAGATCTACTATTGGTATTATTGGGTTAAAAGGTATGCACAGTCTGATGGACCTTTGGGTATGGTTTTAGATTGCTCTCCAGAATGATTGTATCAATTCATAACTCTACCAATAGTGTATTAGTGTCCCAATTTTCCTATGTCCCCTCCAGCATTTATCATTTCTTTGTCATGTTAGCCAGTTGAATGGGTGTGAGGTGGCACCTCAGAGTTGCTTTAATTTTCATTTCTCTAATCAATACTGATTTGGAGCTTTTTTTCACATGACTAAAGATAATCATTTTTTCCCCCTGAGAATTATCTTTTTATATCCTTTGTCCATTTTTCAATTGGGAAATTCTATGTGTTCTGATAGATTTGACTCAGTTTTCTATATATTTGAGAAATTTAGCCTTTGCCAGAGAGACTTACTTTAAAGATTTTTTCTACTTTGTTATTTGTCTTTGAATCTTGGTTAAATTACTTTTATTTGTGCAGAAACTTTAAAATTTTATGTAGTCAAAGTTATCTATTTTTATATCTTATAATATTCTCTATGTCTTGTTTTGGCCTAAAAATTTTCCCTTATCCATAAGACTGATAGATAAACTATTTTATGCTCTCCTAATTTGTTTATGGCATCACCCTTTTTAAAAATCATGTATCCATTTTTACTTTCCCTTGGTATTGTAAACCTTAAAATTTCTTAGACTTATAAATGTTGGAAATTTCACCATTGGGAAATTTCATACTTGAAAAATTTCCTATTGATAGTGGGTCTTGGCTATTGGAATGTGAACCCCATTGGCATGAGAGTTTCCTCCTCCTCCCTTCTTAAGATTACTTTAGGACAGAAACCTTTTGCTGAACAATGGAAAGGGCTTTGACCTATGCTTAAGCATAGAACAGGAATTTCTTTGAGTCATGATTGATTTTAGAATTGATACAATAGAGATACTTGGAATGACAGAACCAGGTCTTGGAAATTACATTCTCCACCCTACTCAGTCCTAACAGGATTGAGGAAGGGCTGCAGCATAGATCAAAATTTAATTATTCCAATCTCTACCCTACTCAGGGTAACAGGATTTAGGAAGGACTATAGCAAAGGATCAAGATTTAATTATTTGAGAATATGACCTTCAACAGACATGTGCAAAGCCACAGACCTCTGGGCAGTCCTGGGTTAAGGTAGAGCCACCATTGGCACAGGGAAGACATGGACAGTGATTGGTAGATGTGAGAACTGAGGGGAGGGAACTTGGATGGTTTCCTTAAAGATAGAGGGGTCTGAGGACTGGAGGTGGTTGGTTGGAGAGGTGGTGCTTTGAGAGTTGGCTCTGAAGGAAGCTGGAGGTGGAGGCCCCTGAGATTGTTTCTCCATTTTGGTCAAGTGAGTAAGAGGGACTGATCTCCTTTCTTTGCCCCAGCTATCTAAGGGCTTGGGCCTTTTGGCCCAGCCTAAACAGAAGGTGTATTTAAGCCCTATTCCCTTCTCTCCCCTTTCTCTCTCCCTCTCTCTCTCTATCTCTAATACCTTTCTTCATCCTGTTTGTAATTAAACTCCATAAAAGGTTGACTGCTGACTTGAGTTTTCATTTAGGAATTACATAGCTGAATTCCTTGGCGACCTTAAATTAATATATATCAGTCTTTTAAAGTGATTTACATGTCACAGTATATGGCATGAGATGTTGGTCTATGCTAAATTTGTGCCATACTATTTTCCAGTTTTCCCAGTAGTTTTTGTCAAATAGTGAGTTTTTTCAGAAACATGGATGTTTGGGTTTGTCAAGCCCTAGGGTACTATCATCATTTATCACTGCATTACTATTCCATTGGTCCTTTGCTCTATTCTTACCCATTATCAGATTGTATTGATGGTTGCTACTTTATAATATAGTTTGAGATCTGGTATGCCTAAGCTACCTCCCTTCATATTTGGCCTATTTTTTCTAGTTCTATGAGATAATTTTTGAGTAGTTACATTGGCATGGCACTGAATAAATTAATTAATTTAGGAAGAATTGTCATTTTTATTATATCGGCTCAGCCTACCTATGAGCAATTAATTTTTCCAGTTGTTTAGATATAACTTTATTTGTGTGAAAAGTGCTTTGTAGTTCCTGTGCTTGTTTTTGCAATTAAATCCCAAGTATTTTATATTGTCTGCATTTATTTTAAATGGAATATCTCTTTTGATCTCTTGCTTTTTGGCTTTATTGGTAGTATAGAGAAATGCTGATGATTTTTGTAGGTGTATTTTATATCCTGCAACTTTGGTAAAGTTGTTAATAGTTTCAAATAGTTTTTGGTTGATTCTCTAGGACTTTATAGGTATACCATAATATTGTCATGAAAGATGGAAGGCTTTATTTCCTCATTGCCTATTCGAATTCCTTCAATTTCTTCTTCCCTTATTGCTATATCTAACATTTCTAGTATAATATTGAATAATAGAGGTGATAATGGGCACCCTTGTTTCATTCCTGATCTTATTGGGAAGGCTTCTAGTTAATCCCCTTTACATAGAATGTTTGTTAATGACTTTAGATACATGATGTTTTTCATTTTGAAGAATGTTCCATTTATTTCAGTATTGTCTAATGTTTTTAATATAAATGGGTGCTATATTTTGTCAAAAGTTTTTTTTCTGCATCTATTGAAATAATCATATGGCTTCTATTGGTTTTATTATTTATATGGTCAATTAGGTTACTAGTGTTCCTAATATTGAACCGTTCCTGCATTTTTTTTTGTAAAACCTATCTCTTCACAGCATTTAATCCTTGTAATATACTGCTATAATCTTCTTGCTAGTATTTTGTTTAAAATGTTTGCATTAATATTCATTAGGGATATTTGTCTATGGTTTTCTTTCTCTGTTTTGCTTCTTTGTGGTTTAGGGATCAATCCCACATTTGTGTCCTAAAGGGAATTTGGTTCAGTTCCCTTCTCACCTATTTTTCTGAATAGTTTAAGCAGTATTAGAATTAATTATTCTTTAAACGTTTGGTAGAATATACTTGGGAATCCATTTGGCCCTGGGTTTTTTTTTCTTACAGAGTTCATTGATGGATTGTTCAATTTCTTTTACTGATATTAAATTATTTAAATACTCTATTTCCTATTTTGTTAACCTGAGCAGTCTTTTTTTATTTGGCCTTTTATTCAGTATAATTTTGATAACATCATAGTCTGAAAAGGATGCATTTAATATTTATGATTTTCAGCATTTGGTTGTGAGGTTTTTATGTTCTATTATATGATCAGTTTTTGTGAGGGTACATTCCCTTCTATTCTGATTCAGTTTCTCCAGAGATCTATCAAGTTTAACTCTTCTACAATTCTATTTACCTTCTTAAATTCTTTCTTGTTTATTTTCTTGAATAGGTTTATCTAATTCTGTAAGGGAAATGTTAATGTCCTCTACTAATATAATTTCATTGTCTATTTCCTCTAGAAACTCATTTAGTTTCTCCTTTAGGACATTAGATACTATGCTATATATGTTTAAAATTGATATTACTTCATCATCTATGGCTCCTTTTATCAATATGTAATTTCCTTCCTTATCACTTTTAATTAGGTCAATTTTCATTTTCACTTTGTCTGAGATCATAATTTTTACCCCTGATTTTTTAACTTTAGCTAAAGCAAAGTAGATTTTCCTCCAGCTCCTTACCTTTATTTTGTGTGTGTATCTCCCTGCTTTTAATGAGTTTCTTGCAGAGAGCATATTGTGAGATTCTGGTTTTTAATCCACTCTGCTATCTTCTTACATTTTATGGGTGAGTTCATCCCATTTGTATTCAGAATTATAATGACTAATTGTGTTTCCCACCTTCTTATTTTCCCTTATTTATCCTCTTTCTCTCTTTTCAGTCCCTGGTCACAAGTAATTTTGCTTCTGTTTACCTACTTTCCTGCGTTTCCCCTCCCTTTTATCATTCCCCACCTTTTTTTTTTGTTCCCTCTCCAGTTCTTACTTCCCCATTGGGTAAATTGTATTTCTATAAGCAACTGTGTGGCTATTATTCCCACTTTGTGCCAATTCCATTGTGAATAAGGTTCAATTATTGTCCCCCACCTCCTCGTTTTCCCATCCTCTGTATTAATTCTTTCATGCCTCCTCATGTGAGATAATTTACCCTGAACTTTCTCTCATTTTCTTTTTTTCACAATGCATTATTCTTTCTTATTTCTTAATTAAAAAAAAAAAACCAAACTCATTATATTCATCTTATTCCCTGCTCTCTGACTATGTTCTCATTCATTGCTCCCATATTGATAAAGTTCTTAAGTATGTTTAGTACCTTAAGCATCCTAAGTACTTTAGGTATCATAGGTACTTCAAGTATCAAAGATATCTTAAGCATCTTAATTATCACCTTCTTACTAGTAATGCAATCAATGCAATCCCTTTGTTTCCCTTGATTTCCTTAAAGTATCTTAAATATCTCTTGTGCCATATGTATCTTAGGTAATTCCTGTTATCTAGCTTTTTGTAGTCCAAAGTTAGCCAAACCAGGCTGGTAGTCAGCTTTTTTAAAGAACAAAAGTAAATACTTGTAGATCTCACAGCTAACAAAAAGAGATCTATTTAGCTATAGGAGGATATGGAGATTTAACAAGATTAATCATCACAACACTACAGTAATTAGTTAAGCTCATCTTCTTTGCATCTGAGATGCTCATGATAGTTCCCTAAAGCAGCATTAGGACCCAAATGGAACTCCTTGAGACTTTATATACTTGGGGAATCAGGAAGCTAAGTCAACAAATTAAGCTTTAGTCCCATGAACCAATTTATATCAAAGAGGAGCTAAAGAGAATCATATAGGTAAAGCATGAACTAAGGAAGATAGGTGGCTGAGTAAACAGGGCAGAAGGTAGTTCATGAAATAGAAGACAATATATGTTCCTCCTTCTGCTCTGGTCATCAAGAGCATGAGAGAAGGAATAACCAGCACCAAAGAGTAGTGATCAATGAAACATTTTCAGAAGAAAGTCAAAATTTCTTGGTCAGAAGTCAGATATGATTTTTAGGAATAGTCTACTATATAAAGCTATAATCAGGTTCTCACTTCTGATACCATGCCATGGCTTTATTCATATTTTACCTAGATTCCTATATTTTCATATATTTGTGTATATATATATATATACAAATGTATATATATATATACAAATATACATATATATACAAATATATCATACATATACAAATATATATATATATATATATATATATATATATATATAAGATCCCAATTCATCAATTGAGCCTCTTCTAACTATCACAGACCACAATTATCTTTCTCTTTTCTGAATATCTGTAGTATTTTTAAGGAAGGAAAAAAGAGAGCCCAGGACAAAGCCTTGGGTGACACCCACCATTAAGGGCACTATTTGAATGAGGATTTAGAAGAGTGAGAAGGAGCAATTGCTTGATAAGGGGAACCAAGTGTAAACCTCAAAATTTCTTAGACTTATAAATGTTGGAAATTTCACCATTGGGAAATTTCATACTTGAAAAATTTCCTATTGATAGTGGGTCTTGGCTATTGGAATGTGAACCCCATTGGCATGAGAGTTTCCTCCTCCTCCCTTCTTAAGATTACTTTAGGACAGAAACCTTTTGCTGAACAATGGAAAGGACTTTGACCTATGCTTAAGCATAGAACAGGAATTTCTTTGAGTCATGATTGATTTTAGAATTGATACAATGGAGATACTTGGAATCAATCTACACCCTCCTCAGTCCTAACAGGATTGAGGAAGGGCTGCAGCATAGATCAAAATTTAATTATTCCAATCTCTACCCTACTCAGGTTAACAGGATTTAGAAAGGGCTGTAGCAAAGGATCAAAGATTTAATTATTTGAAAATATGACCTTCAAAAGACATGTGCAAAGCCAGAGACCTCTGGGCGGTCCTGGGTTAAGCTAGAGCCTCCATTGGCACAGGGAAATTGATGGACAGTGATTGGTAGATGTGAGAACTGAGGGGAGGGAACTTGGATGGTTTCCTTAAAGATAGAGGGCTCTGAAGACTCAGGGGGGTGGTTGAGGAGTTTGTCTGAGTGGTTGGAGTGTGCTCTGAGAAGCTTGCTCTGAAGGAAGCTGAAGGTGGGGGCCTCTGAGACTGTTTCTCCATTTTGTTCACGTGAGTAAGAGGGACTGATCTCTTTTCTTTGCCCCAGCTATCTAAGGGCTTGGGCCTTTTGGCCCAGCCTAAACAGAGGGGGTATTTAAGCCCTATTCCCTTCTCTCCCTTTTCTCTCTCTCTCTCTCTAATTCCTTTCTTCCTCCTGTTGTAATTAAACTCCATAAAAGATTGACTGCTGATTTGAGTTTTCATTTAGGAATTACATAGCTGAATTCCTTGGCGACCTTAAATTAATATATATCAGTCTTTTTAAAGTGATTTCCTTGTCACACAAGAGAGCCACAAGAGAGCAATGTCTTGAAAGTCTAGAGAGGAGACAGAATTCAGGAGCAGTGGACCAACAGTAAAATCAGATTGAGATGGATGAGGATTGATAAGAGACAATTGAATTTAGCAAGAGAAATTTCAAACTGAATGATGAGATTAGAGGGTTTAGAAGTGAATGGAGGCAACTTGTGTCAATGGTTTTCTCAGAGCTTTCAGCTAAGGAGAAGCAATAAAGTGAGAAGAGGATAGGATAAAGTGAGTTTTTTTTTAAAGGATGGAATATATGGGATGTTTTTTAATGGCAAGAAAGGAGAAAATAGTTAGGGAAAGCCTGAAGACTAGAGAGTGATAATAATGGAATGGCAATCTAGAGAAGACAGGATAGAATTGAGGATATACAAATATATATTTATATACATATATATACATACATATATACAGAAGGAGGTTTGTCTTTCTGTATATGTAATCCTCTCCTTGAGGAGAGGAGATTGTTGGGAAAGATCTGATTCATATGAGATGAGGAATTAAAAAAGAGGGAGTAATTGGTGAATGGCTTCAATTTTTTCAGTCAATTATAGGGTGAAGTCCTCAGCTAAGGGAGGAAGGAGAAGGGCATTTAAGGAGGTATGAGAAGGAAAAACCGCTGTAGTAAATGGGAGAGTAAATTGATTATGGAAGTGTAAATGATTGCCTGGCTAAAGTAGGAGTACAATTCAGATTACATAATATAAATTTGTAATGGACCTAGTTGCCATGGTTTTCCAATTTCTTCCAGCTTCATCCAGCATCACATGAATAAGAGCATAGGCAGAGGATTGTGGGAGAAATAAAATGTTAAGGTTTGCCAAAGCTTCATTAACAGTAAGACAAGGGGGAAATGGATTTGATTGTAAAGAATAATAAAAGTCTCAAGGTCAGCTGCTTATTTATTCTGTTACATTGTTTCTTGTGGTGCTTTATACTTTTAAAAATGCTTTTCCATGTATGAACAAGAAATATATAACATTTACTACTATTGTTGCTGTCACAAGAGATCATTTAAAAAAGAAGCTTTTTATTGCTTATAATACTACCTAAAATTTGGTTTTCTAGTATGGAAACCATTGCTCTTAATATATCATTAATTCTTTAGAGCTTCTGATTGGTTACCTATTAAATTACCAGAAGTCAACTTTAGTCCTGAGTTAGCCTTGTGTTATCATACTGAGAGTTTAAAGGCTGAGATGTTGTGTTGACCTTCTAGCTATCAGTGTCCAACAGAAAACGGATTATAGGCAGAATATGATAGGTGATTATTGTTAGTTGATTAATTATTCACTGAAAGATCAAATATTAATTACTAAATATTAATTTTCTGTGAGCATTTTGAGTTTGTGTCATTATTCAGGCTTTAGTGGGTTCGGGGTGTGGGGGAAGGAGATCCTGATAAGAATTTTAGGTTGGATTTTTATTACTCATAATCGATACTGTGAACCTTAAAAATTCTCAGATCCTACTTCATAAGGTTTGGTTAAGACCATTCCCCATTTAAACAATGAAGGGACTTAGATCAGGAATGTGAGACCTCTACTCCACCCCTACTTAAGCCTGCTTTAGGGAAGAAACTCCTTGCTGAACAATGAAAAATAGTTAAACCCATACTTATAGTAAGGCAAAAGTTCTTAAGCTGTGCCTATTTTTAGATCTAATACAAAAGGGTGCTAAGTACCTATAAAGGTCAGGCAACTTGTGAATTTACAAGGAGCAAAGAGGTGAGAACTTACTCAGAGGTTTCCTGGTGTGAACTTAATCAAAAGTTCAAGCCTTCTTAGGTGTGAATTAAGAATGGTCTGTCCTTTGGAAAACGTCTACTGTGATTGGTAGATGTGAGAACTTAGGGAGGTGACATAGGAGAAAATTCCCTTTAAAAGGAGATGAAAAGCTCTCTCTCGACACAGTCAGCTGGAAAAGGCTGAATTGGAGGAGGCAGCTGGCCAAGGCTTCCTTGAAGGGTCTCTCTTGGGGCTCCCTCTCAGAGATCTTGTGGTGAGTTGATAAAAGACTGACTGATCCCTCTCTTAGGGTTTTCAGCTTAGGCTGGCTCCTGCTGGCCTAGGCTGGTATAGCCCTCTTTTCTCATTATTCCCTTTTTCTCTCTTTAATTCCTCATTTGTATTAATTAAAATCTCTACAAAACCCAGCTGACTTGGGTATATTTTAATAATTGGGAATTTTTCCCTGGCGACCACCTTATATTTGACTTAAAAACAAGACACTGTCTTGAAACCATATTTTCTGCAGTCACAATTTGAGCCAAAACACTCTTTTAACTGCCACAGTTTATGCCTTCCACTATTTTAATCATCACAATACAGTGGTTCAGGAAAATTATAAAACTGTTCTTAGTTCTAACTAACCCCCTTCTGCTTCTTCAGAGACATTGCTAGAATTTGCTAAGTTCGTAGATTGTCCAAAACATTAAACTGTTGAATCTAATATGCAATGTCAGTGACCATTGTGTTGACACACCACTTGAAGAAGTTAAACAAATCTCTGTTGACATTTTGTTATAAATTAAGGCAGAAAACACAAATGCTTAATGAATATTTGTTAAATTGAACTGAATAAAGAATGTGAAGATAAATAAAAGGACAAAGTATAAGTTTTTATAGAGAATTGCTATAAATAGAGGAGTGGTTTTGTATGAGCAGAGACAATAAGACATTTCACAAGATTTGGTCATCCCACCATGTAATGATTTATCTTGAGCCAAAATGATCCCAAGAAAACAAACTACCATAAAAAGAATTTCAGATTTTACCCCAATAGCTTGTTGATAATGAAAGTAAATCTATAAAAAACTTGATAAAATTCTCCAAACAAAGCTAAAATCTAGCTTCATATTACTACAATTGAGGGAATGATAGTAAAATATATTTGAAAAATAATATCTGTGATCTGTGTAAGAGTTCAAAAGTTTTTAGGCTTCTCAGAAACCTCCCTCTTCTATATTACAATAAGGCAAAAGATATAATAAACACAATACTACACATACACAAAAGAGAAAAGTGGTTATATCCAAATGGCTGATTATTCATATGGTAGTCATTTTAGAATATTCTGTGAATTCTTTTTGACAGGTTAGAACAAAGGTCATAGCCAATACCCAAATGGGAGAAAGCATATGTAGTTCATCCCATTTTTGAGTCATCAGAATCTAACTGGATAGCTATATCTATCCTTTGGGGTTCTAGGCATAATCCTTTGGGGTTACAGATAATTCTGTAATAAATTTGGCTCAAGCTCTTACCAATGTACTTCTCCTCAAGATTATCAGT
This sequence comes from Monodelphis domestica, assembly GCF_027887165.1. Taxonomy (NCBI): domain Eukaryota; kingdom Metazoa; phylum Chordata; class Mammalia; order Didelphimorphia; family Didelphidae; genus Monodelphis; species Monodelphis domestica. Next base: position 468,043,746 of record NC_077228.1, read on the forward strand.
TAAGAATCATTTAGTTAGCCTTAAATATTTTTTAGAAAAATATGTTTTCCAAGTTAGTATAAAACATCCCACCAAAAGTTTGTGGCACTCTCCCTCCTACTGAATCCAGTGGAAAATGGACTCAAGCTTAGACATGTAACAGAAGGAAAATTTATAGCTGTCCCTTCTTGCCATAAGTTCCTTTCTTCCATTCATGGGATACTCAGAAAGTTTCCTTTTAGTTACAGAGAAATCTATTTTCTGGTCCTTGAATGCTGATGATGTAGACACTGTAAGAGCTGATCTGAGGATGATGAAGATGGAAAATAAAAAATCATCTGGATCCATTCAAAATTGAAAGTCCTCTCTTCAAAAAGGTTAGGAAAGGGAAAATATACTTGGCTAAAGATGATATCAAATTCTTCTCTCCATGCTTACTCCAATTTCTCAAAATTAGTCTCTTCTCAATTTGCTTGATAATTTATAGACGATGCTGGGAGTGTGACCCAATTTCCTCAGGCTTTTTCTCTCATGCTTCTCATGGAAAGTTAATAGCCTTTCAGTACTTAGTCCAAGATCTATGCAAGACTGCTCGGTTGAGAAATGCTCTCACCTGGTAAAGATATCAAGGCCAAAATAGAATAGAGTGGATCTAATACTGCTGTTATACATAACTATGAAAGTATGATGTGTGAATACAATAGTTTTAACTTTACCAAAAAATGGTCAGTTTGAAAACCAAAAAATTAGAAAAGTAAAAACAGAAAACTGAGCTATTAGAGTCTAAATATAGTGGTTCTACTGCCATCATTGATGAAAATTGCTTTCTATATATTAAATCAACTCAACTCATTAAATTTTTATCTATTTGACAATTTTTTCCCCTATTCCATTTGTTTACTGACCTACTACTAGCTTCATCTTTGAATTTTGGCCTGAAGTTGCTTAATTGGATGTTCTGTCAAACCTTCCATAGATTTAGTTTTTTGCCTCAACTGCTTTTTACTATATTATGAGAAAGTAATGTTTATAGTGAAGCACCAAGGGGGCAAAATGGATAGAGTGCTAGACCTGGAGTCAGAAAGACCAAACTTCTTGAATTAAAAAACTAGACTCACACTTACTCTGTGACCCTGGACAAGTCATTAACCCTGTTTGCCTCAGTTTCTTCATCTGTAAAATGAGTTAGAAAGAGAAATGGCAAATCACTGCAGTATCATTACCAAGAATATCACAAATGGAATCATAAAAAGTCGGACATGACTGAAAAATGACTGAACTGAAATGTTCATAATATATTTTCATCTTCTTTTCTAATACTTTACAAATAAATTTTCAATCTAAAATGATACTGATCTTGGCAATAATTCCTCCAAACATGATAAGGAAATTGTTTTCTGGCTAAGGGGGTTTCTGGTCATGTTTGGCTATATTTTTTGGTAGCAACCACTTTATATTGGTTCAGCTTCTGCAGAGGATGATAAACAATATCTGGACATTTTTCAATTTCTTAGTTTTTAATATTGGCAATGAGTTTAAATGGAATGGTTGTATTCATGAAATTGTTTAGTGTCTTCTTGTCATCAACCTTTCTAATATGATGTTAGTTTTATCCTTTCATCCACAAAATTTGGTTAAAATTACTTATTGTCTTTAATGGATATGTACGCATGTTCAGACCCCCCTACTGAGTAAGCTAATCAGTATTTTCAGCAAATAATGCAGATAGGCAATGAATTTGACAAAAAATAGGATAAAGATATTTAGTTGGATAATACTTGAGAGATTTTATTGTGTTTTTAGTGATCTTGAGCTATTAGCTACCATATGTGTTTATGTGAGTCTTTTCCAACTCTTTGTGGCCCCATTTTAGGGATTTTCTTGGCAAACATACTGGAATGGTTTACCATTTCCTCCTTCAGGTCATTTTACAGATAAGGAAACTGAGGCAAAAAGAATTAAGTGACTTGCCCTGGATCACTCAGCTAGTTGACCATTTTCAAACTCATCTCTTTTTGACTTCAGGCCCAATGCTCTCTCTATTGTACCACCTCAATTACCATAGTAGACCAGGTTGTTAATACCAGTTTCACAGATATATGATCTTGACTCATGGAACTCCATGAATTCTCACTAATAAGAATTATAATTGACCAAAAGGGCCATGGAGACTTGAATAATGTGTTTTCGTTAGGCTATAACATATTACTAAAAATGGTCTGCCTTAAGAAACATAAAAACATCATCAAAAACATGTTGAATACAGCACTAGAACCTATAAAATATTAAGAGAAGCAGAGAAGGGCATTCAGTGGATTTTTAGGGAGGATTTGCATAAAACCATGGAAGAAAATTATGCAAGTTGAGAAGCAATAGAGGGTTTGAGTAGGATACAGAATAGAATATATGCTTAGAGAGAAAAATTAAGAATATATACTTTTTGTTGGTATTTGTTTTGTTTGTGGAATGGAAGAAATCTAAGCAGATAAAATGTAGATTGCAGATGGTAGATGGAAAGATTGAAGATGAGAGAGAAGGAATGAGCAATGAAGCTAGATCTCAGAGAATGTAGGAGTTAATAGGAGCAAAGGCACAAATGGAGGGGTTATCTTCACCAATGAAGACTACTTCATTTTCTGGATTTGGGGGAATGAGAGAATAGATAGGAAAGGAGAAATGCTGAAGTAGAAAAATGGGAAGATGAAGGAAGTCTCCACAAATGACCTTATTATTCTCAGTACTGTAGGATTCTTGATGTCTCCTGAGGAAAAGAGGAGAAACATCTTTGAATAACCACAGTGGGAAGTATAATTGAGAGTCAAAGGCGAATAAAAGGATACAGTGTGTGTGTGTGTGTGGGGGGGGGTTGATGGTTGATAGCATGAATTAGTCATGTACCCACTCAGCATGTTTTTTTCAACTTACTCTGGTAGCATTTTCTAACAGTCAAGATGGCAAATGGTGAGGTTTACCAGCTACACAATGGATATTAATCAAAATGCAATTTTTTTCACACCTAAAGGTTCCCATGCTGCTTTTAGCCACTCAGAAAGGTTATTTCAAGAGTCTTGGTTGCCAAATCTAAAATTAGACATGAGAAATTGGTTTCAGTTCATGGATATGCACCTGCATGTTATATCATTTGCACTTAGTTCTGCTGTTCTATTCTCCTGAGTAGAGCGTATTCAAATGCGTGAGAACCATATAGTCAGTGAGGAAAGTGCTTTAAGGCTACATACATCTAACTTGTAGGTTGGTGTCTTATTACTTTCAAATGAATAGCTTGGAAGCTCCTGATTTTCTACAATTCTGATTCATTTGCATTTTGAATATTCAGTATTTACAAGACTTCACATCATCTTTTATGCCAAAAGTTTTACACATTTTGCTCTTTAAAACAATAAATTGGACATCGTTTCCAGAATTTATAGGTCATAAGGGTAGTTTTGGTGTTAGTAGAAGGACATGGTGGAAAGATGCCTTAAAACAATCCTAGATATTCTATAAGGATGGACTTGTTGCTAATGTTAACCAGTTAGTTACTACTATATAAAAAAAAGAAAATGTAAGGGGAAGTCCATTTTTTTTTAACAGTAAAAAAACCCATGTTGGCAAATGGTACTTAATTACACCAGTATCCTTCTTTCTTTTAAGTCAGTGAATGAAGTACCTCGGAGAAGTAGGAAATGCCTATTATTTGTGGGCAGTAGTTAGCAATCACATTTTAAAAATTTAATTATTTCTAGGTCTAGTTCAGATTTTTCTATGTACTTTGTATAGAAAAAGGGGGGGAAATGGAGGAAGAAAAAGTTTTATGCCAGTTCTGCTAATAATGTAGATTTGATTTTAGAAAAAAATCCTACTCATGTTCTTATTACTATTATGAAAACCAAAATATTTTAAAAATATGTGTTGTGAGTTTTCAAAAATGAATTTTTTCTCTCTTAAAAAGGTTCTGTTAATTGTATCGTTTGAGTGCTTAGTTGATATTAATGAAAGAATTACACTTTAATGCTATTTGAAAGTTTAATCTTGGCTTTCAAGAAGCTAGTCAGTCAATAAGTTTTTATTAAGTGTTTATCTTTTGCCAAGCATTGTGCCAAACTCTCAACAAAAGGCTTTACATTCAAATGAGCATTTCTCAGCTTTCACTATATGGACTCTGGACATTTAGACATAATGGTTTACCCAATAACATATAGTTCACAGTCAACAAAATTCATTTCAAACAACATTTATAAGGCACTTTCCAAATGGCATTATGCCAAGGAACAAAAATAGATATAACCCAGGTCATGATCCAAGGAAATTACAATTTAATGAGAGGAAGGACAAGTAGATGAAAAATGATGATAAAAATGAAAACAATGAAACTGTAGTTTTTCAGACAATGAAAAAATAATAGCCAATATTCACACAATACTTTAAGTTTTGTAAAACACTTTACATATGTTTTCCAATTTGATACAAAGAAGAGTGAGTTAAGTGCAAAGGTGAAATTCAGGCACAATTCTATGAGAAATGAGGGAAGGGAGTCAAGAAAATCTTTTTGGAGGTGCTAGCATCACAGGTGATCTCTAATGGGAAAAAGGCATTAACCTATGAAGATATAAAGAGTAAGGGGAAGTCCATTTCAGACATGAGCAAAAGCAGAATCAAGAAAGGGTAGAGACTAAAGAATCTAGATTAGTCCAGTTTGGCTGGCATGTAGAATATATGAAAGGGAATTTGAAATAAGGCTAGTTAGACTTTAGTTAGATTTTGTAGGGCCCTAAATACTAAGATTAGAAGTTTTTTATTGATTGATTCTGATGTAAGGAAACTACTGAAGGTTGTTGTTGAAGTTATGTTTGTTGTTTATAAAAATTATATGATCATAGTACAGGTATCCTTTCCATATCATGGCAATTAGGTGTGCCTTCAGACTGAAAAATCTGAGAAAACTTTTTGGCTCTCCCCTTCATAGCAGAGAAGTCTGATTTTTTATTCTTTTATGTGGTATATATAGTAACTGTAAAATTTGGGTTAGGTATTTGCCCATTGGTTATATTTAAGTCAATGTTAACATTTCTAATCTTTGTGTATCATCTGGTGGCTTTTGTGTTCTTTTAGTAAACTTTAGCTTTTTACTTATTTCAACTTAAAAAAAATTTTGTATATGGTATTAAAAGATAAAATATATTGATATTATATATGTGTATATATATATATTATGCATTTCTGAGTTTCTAAACTTTTTCTGTTGTCTGCTGGTCTTGGAATATTGTCTGTGTCTTCAGCAAAAATCCTCCAAAATTCCCATTTAATTTCTTATATTGATCCATGAAATATCAAAACTGGGATTGGAAAAATTGTGATGTAGAAGGGATACCTGTAGTTCATTGAGATGATAACCAGGCATTAGATTACAGATAATAAAATCTTCATAAATTATTAGATTATTAGTAAAATTAGTTACAATATATAATTGACTTTCTTTAAAAAAAAGAACAGATAAGTTGGTTGATGGTGATCTTAGACTGTTCATATTATGTGGGCGCAAGGTAAACAATGGAATGGAAATAGGAACAAGTGGTAATAATTTTGGATAGTGTAATGGCAATGTTTCAGAATTCCATGGGTGCCCATTTTTCTGTATCCATTTAATTCTTCCATCATCCCTTAGTTAGAAGTACTGAAAAGGTAATCTTATTTTGAGTTCTTTTGTCAACTCCTCTCTTTCTGTGTCAATGGTGACAAAGAGCTAAGGAGATCAGGCACCAGTGGGAACTGAGCTGATAATAAGCTGATTGCTCAACATAACTGATATGGTGGCTTGTCTGATTCTTTCCTTCCAGGGTCAATTTTTGTTTTTTAAAGGCACACTTGTAACAGAAATCATATTGCCTTCATCATACATACTTTTTAAAAATGAATATATCTCCAAACTCAATTCTTCACTTTTTTGCTGTGTTCTTTATTGGGACTGTATCCATTCAGAATTATAAAATCTTGGAACAAGAAAAAAAATGGCACCAGAGCCCATTTATATACTAAGTAGCTGAATATTTACAGCTACAACATCACCAAGTGGTCATCTAGTCTTTTGTAGAAGATAGATGGAAAAACCTAGTAAACCATAATTCCCATTCCCATTTTGTTTTTGAATAGAATTCATTGTTAGAACATTTTCCCTTAAATTAAGCTATAATCTGTTTCTCTCATTTTTCTAGTAATCATTTTATCCTTTCATCAACAGCATCTTGTATAGTGCCTAACATATAATAGGTGCTTACTAAATGTATGTTAATGAATGATCCTTGATTATTATGCTTAATGAGAACAAGTATAAATCCCTCTTTCACTTAACAGAGCTTTCTTAAAATATACAGTTATCACATATTCAACCTTTTAGTCTAATGTTCCCAGTTCTTTGTTTATTTTTTAAAAATGCATTATTTATTTTTAACATTTAAATGTTTTTGTTTTAAATTCTCTCCATCCCTCCTCCCCCTCTCCCTTAGAGAAGACTTCCATATTGCTTATTGTTGTAAGACTACACTCAAACAAAAACAAAACCTCAAAATAAAACCATAAACACACTGATGTGAAAGACAGTATGCTTTGATCTACATTCATCCAGCTCCAACAGTTCTTTATCTAAAGGTGGATAGCTTTCCCCATTGTTAAATCTTTCAGAATTGTCCCAGATCATTGCTGAGAGTAGGCAAGCTTTCACAACTGATCCTTGTACAATATTGCTTTTACTATGTACAATGTTCCCCCAGTTCTGCTTATTTCACTCTGCATCAATTCATGTAGATCTTTCCAGCATTTTTTAAAAATCATATTGCTTATCTTTTCTTATAGCACAATATTTTTGTACAAGTAAGTCTTTCCCCCTTTTTATTATCTCTTTGGGATATAGACCCAGTAGTAGAATTGCAAGATCAAAGGGTATGGAAAATTTTACAACCCTTTGGGCATAGTTACAAATTGCCCTTCAGAATGGTTAGATCAGTTTACAACTCCACCAACAATGCATTAGTGTTCCCATTTTGCCACGTCCTCCAACCTTTATCACTTTCTTTACTGTCATACTGGCCAGTCTAATAGGTATGAGGTGGTACCTCAGTATTGTTTTAATTTGCACTTCTCTATTCAAAAGTAAAAAGCACAATAATATTCTATCCTAAAAATATGGCATACATATATACATACAATACTCCAAATGTAGTTTCAGCAGGACAGAAGATAGCTGGGCTACACCTTTCAATTTCTGGATACTAGTTCTCTCTAAATGCAGCCTAAGATTACATTAACTTTGGCGGGGGCAGGGGGGTGAATGCCATAATACAATATTGACTTTATTGAGCTAGCTGCAATCCATCAGAATTCCCAGATCTTTTTTCCACATGAACCATTGTCTAGCTCCATCTTGTGTCTGTAAAGGTTTTTTATAAACCTATGTGTAATACTTTGCAGTTATTTCCATTTAATTTTTTTCTCCTTCATAACAGTCCTACTCTGTGATGCCTCATTGTTCCTTGATGATCTTGGGTTCTCAGTGTCCATTTCAGTGAAACACAGTCTACAGTAGGTCAAGTTTATTCAAGTACTGTGGTTATGACAGATTATATCTGCTTTCTGAGTATGGACCTAGTCAGCCAATCTATAAACATTTATTAAATTACTTCTCTGTACTAGGCATTATGCTAAGTGCTAGGGATGCAAAGAAAGACAAAAAGATTGCTCTAATGATTAAATAAATAGATAAGAACCTAAAATGCAGGTTCAGGAAGGATGTCTATCATGGAGTCAAGATGAATACCCACAGGCAGAAAATGAGAGAACCTCAGAGGAACTGTCTTATGTCTACCCTCTATGTTCTCCAATTAGAGGGAGGGAGAAGTTCCAGAGTCAGGGGGTATTGATGAAGTGCAAATTTCAGAGATGATACCACTTTTCATGAAGATGATTGGAGACAATGATGAACTTAAAGAGATCGGTTGGCGTGGGAAATGATGAAGTGGTTGTACTGGGCTCCCTCTTTAAGTGGAAATCTGTGAAGGGCCCTCTAAGGTTGAGCTTCCATCCCCTTCCAATCAGAAGGAGGGAGGGGTCCTGGGGCTGGTGGGTACAAGGGAGATGTAAGAGATGTAAGTTTCAAAGCCGATGCCATCTTATGAAAAGATGAGTTACTATACACTGTGTTGACATCCAGGACATTACCTAAGTGGGAAATGAAGACTATTGACTATAGTAGGCACATTACTAGCAGAAGTTGGCTGCTTGGTGATTAATTTTTTGGCCAGAGCTAGCAACAAAGAAAAGAAGAATGCAGAATGACACTCAGTCCTATGAGGCCTTTTTCTGCTTTCTATAATAATAGTGTCACGAGGACCAGAAAGAGGGCAGAATGCTATGAATAACAGCTTTATGATTCCATCCACAAGCATTCACTTAACCATTGGTATTTTAAGTGTGAGAACCTCCTCCAGTAACTAGTGAGTTGATATGTATCTGAAGAAGCCAAAGGATGTTAAAATGATACTCTTCCTATAATTGAAACCAGACTGAATCAGGAAATTCCCCCTTTAGTTAGATGGCTCATAGGTTTGTGAAAGTTTAGTCAATGTAAAGCAGTTTTCAAGAGAAGGACAAAAGAACCTAGTAAAGACTAAAGCTTTTTTTTTCAAGTAAAGAGATATGATAGCTAAGGCCACAATTGGTCTAGAATATTCATATAAAAATCTCTTGGAAAAGCATAGTGGCAAGTGATGAACAAGACTGCCTAGAGAGGGAAAATAGAGAGAAAAAAATAGAAGGGGATAAAAAACAGCATACTCAAAAATCACATGAATGAATTAAATGAATGAATAAAAAGCACTTATGTTTGTTATGTCCCAGGCTCTCAGCTAAGCTCTGAGGATACAGAATAAAAAATGAGGTAATTCCCATTCTCAATGAGGTTATATATCCCAATATATATGGGACTAAAGACCAAGGAAAGTCATGTTTGGGGAGTCCTAGGCATGGTGAATTGATCCATAAAGCAATCAGTTAACATGCCCTTTCCAGGAACACTGTTAATATAAGAGTATTGATTTGTTTACTGAGTTTGGAACAAGAAGTTGAAGTGAGACTAGATTATGCATGGTGTAACAGTTAAAATTTAGGGGAGATGGGGAGACTGAGGCAGGTAGAAATTAGTTTCTCTCTGCAAGAAGTATTATATTTTTTAGAGGTTTATTAAAGGTTAAAGATTAAAGAATATACAAGTAAGAAACATGTGCCTAGGCCAGAGGCCTAGACAAAATAACCTCACATCATGCAAGAGACGCGCCTGCTCCAAAACAGAAGTCCACAAAAGAGCCAAGAGCCTTTGAATCAGCTTAAATACCTTCTCGATCTTGGCCCAGGTGAGATTACAAGGCATTCTGGGGAAGTGGAGCAAAGGCTCATGGGGATTGTAGTCCTGTATTCGAGTCTATTTTTTACATTCCCCTGTGTTATCATTTTTGGAAAAATTAATTTTTCCCCAAAAGGATCATAAAAACATAATAAACTTAAAAGATTACAATAGTGTGAGGATAAGAGAAAAAAGAATAAAACCAATAATTGCTGAACACATTGACAAAAAGCCGTTAGGGGGAAGTCCCCTTTGGCATAAAAGTATACATACATAAATGTTCAATCAACCACACCCAAAGTTCAATTTTGTGCAACTTGTGGTCTGGAGGCTTCTTCATGGTGGCTTCTCCAATAGTTCAGTTCTGGATTCATAGAGGTAGCATCTTCTTTACCTAAAATTCTTCTCAAAAGGAATTTAAACTTTACAATTTAAATAATGATATTTTTTTACATTCCCCCGTGTTGTGGGTGATTGAAAGATTCAGAATCAGTTAGGGATGCATGGCTGAGGTATGAGGTATATGAATCAATTGGCAAGAGATATTAAAAAGACATCAGAAAATCCAAAAGAAAAGAAAAATTTCTGGATGAAAATATAGATTATCAAAGTCTTATGTGTAAAAATTCCAAGTAAAAGAAAAATAAATCTATAACAGGTCCTTCAATCAGGGCCCAATCAAAATGATCTAAGTAATGATGCATTTACCCAGTCAGTGCCAGGACTACAGAAAGGTACCACACTATGAGAGGCAGAAAAGAAAGATTATAGATTATAGATTATAGAAGCCAAGTAGGAGCCAAGGTTTTGGGGACACTCGTCTGTGAGTATCTTTAGGGTGAGTGTGGATACAAGGAAAGCCTATGTCTTAACACGTTAAACACGGTAACCTCGAGTCTTCACACTAGGTTCAAGACCTTTGTATTGGCCTAGAAGTGCATTAATCCATCCTAGATTGGTCTTTCTTTGACTCTGTGCAATGGCTCTTATGTGTATATCTTCTCCTGGAATCAGACAAAATCATTAAGCAAAGTCCCATAATTTATTTAAATAATTAGTGGCATCATTTTTATAGTCACAAGCTTTTTGGGCATGCTCTGACAAATGTATCTTACAATTGTAGTACTGAAAAATCAAAAGGTTAAAGAAAATCTTAATGCTGGTGACATGTGCTTCAATATAAAAAGGAGAGAAAAAATAATAAAAAAAAACTGAAAAAGTATATTGCACATGCAAGAAAAATATAATAATAAAAGAGCTTTAAAAAATTCAAAAATATAGCTTATAATCATTGACACTCTGTGTCAGTTAAGAAAATATAAAATGCAAGGCTTTCTCACCAAAAATGAGATCCATTTCCTTTTTGTATCTGGCCATGATCATTGTGAGTAGAAGGCAAATGAATTGAACAAGGTTAACAATTTTTTCATCTTTAAAAATACAGTAGTACAAATATGTAGATATCAAAATCCCCAAAATTCTCAATAGCCCAATTAATTACAATAGCAAACAAACACACTTTCATATCTCACATAAGTTGCTGTATGACATTTTTAAAACCTATGAATTGATGGACATTTGTCACAATTTTTACAAACATAGCAATCTTTCAACCTTGGTAATAAACATACATATATATATATTTTTAAACAAAGTAAAACTCATCTAGGGTTAAGAACATAATCAAGAAATCTATATATCATTCTGGTGCAAGTAAAGTAGTGAGCTGAAGAGTATAAATAAAGGGGTGCTCCTTTTGGAGGCTTTTTAAGGGTACAAATGCCCTGAAATTAACTGCCCAACTTCCATTCACATGTGGGAAGGTTGGGGTTTATAAAATGTATTTCACTTCAGCTAATGGGCCTTACCTCGTGGTAGGGGCAGGCAAAAATAACCAGATTGTTAAAAAAAATTCCAAAAATCATATTTAAAAAATCCTTAAAATCAAATCATTTGAGGTATTTAGCACATTAAAATTCCAAAGGTTGTTAATACGATTATAACCAATTCTGAAGTCCATCTATCCTCAGCAAAATAGAAAAAAGCTGTTTTTTCATATATGGGCTTATTCACAATAATATTTGTTCAATACAGTTACAGGGGAAAAACAACAGAATTTTTAAAACTCAGTACATTCAAAATAAATTCAATCAACCTTCAGTTCAAGCAGAATAATATTGAATCCAGTAATATATGAACTTAAAATCACAAAGTTAAACCATAACAAAAAATGCGATAGAATACAGAGATTTTTATAAACCATTGGAGTCTGAAATGCCTTAGAATATAGCCTTTAGTCTTTAAAGTTCCTTGGGTGGGTTTTTTTGTTGTTGTTTGTTTGTTTTTAATTATCCATTTAAATGTCTATTGTCCGAAAGTAGAGTAGTAAAGGCTAGGCAATGGGGTTTGAGCGTTATGCTCAGGGCCCCACAGCTGAGGAGTATCTGAGGCCAGATTTTAACCCAGGACCATGCTCTCAGTTCCCTGAGCCACCCATTTTCAAATTCAAAGTTGAATCTTTGGGCTGAATGTTTCTTCTGACACGCAGGTAAAATCAAAGAAATTACCAGAACAGTCAAAAATCCTTTTAAACAGCCCATTGCTTTTTAAGTTTCTGTTTGAAAAAATCTGTTTCTTCTCCTCTCCCTTTTCTCTCTTTCCTCTCTCCCCTGATATGATCCCCCTGTGGCCAATACCCTCATCCACGTGGAGGCTTAGCCTAAAGGAAAATTACCCGTTCTCCTTTCCCTCTCGTCTCTCCCCTCAGCCCAAGTGGCCAACACTGTTACCAGCTGGTCGCAATGAGTCCTCAGCAATCTGCTCCAAGGATCTGGGTGATGAGCCGGCTGGGTTGGAGGCCAGATGGGTGAGAGACAGACCGCCGGGGTGGGTCGGGCTGGGAGCTGGAGCACAGCTCAGGCACCAGGTGAGAGGCCAGGAGCAGAAGCAGGAGCTGGAGAGGGCCGCAGGCAGGATCTGATCAAGATGGTTTTCTAAAGAGCATCTCGGAGAACCTTGGCTTTAAAAAAAAAATTCTCTAGGCTATAAAAATTTTGAGAAGTTCTCATCCCTTCGTGGTCGCCATCTGTAACAGTTAAAATTTAGGGGAGATGGGGAGACTGAGGCAGGTAGAAATTAGTTTCTCTCTGCAAGAAGTATTATATTTTTAGAGGTTTATTAAAGGTTAAAGATTAAAGAATATACAAGTAAGAAACATGTGCCTAGGCCAGAGGCCTAGACAAAATAACCTCACATCATGCAAGAGACGCGCCTGCTCCAAAACAGAAGTCCACAAAAGAGCCAAGAGCCTTTGAATCAGCTTAAATACCTTCTCGATCTTGGCCCAGGTGAGATTACAAGGCATTCTGGGGAAGTGGAGCAAAGGCTCGTGGGGATTGTAGTCCTGTATTCGGGTCTATTTTTTACAATGGTGGGATAGATGGCAATATGGCCAAGGTAGACAGCTAGGTACAATATGAAGCATGTTCTTTCCTAATATTCTGAGATCAGTTATTGTACAGTAGTCTAGTTGAGAATGCACTCATTCATCAAGAGTACCTAGCCCCAAAACAGGATCTAAGAGTGAGTCCCTTTTTTAGAGACAGGGAACATTTTTATGGTAGTCTAGTCTGGAAGCATAAGGTATAAATATGGAGAAACAGAGCATCAGCACTGAGGGATATGGCAATATGACTAGGTTGAATGACTAGATGCCAATGTGAAATATGATCTGAGACCCAAGTAAGCCAATTGTCCTGAGAGCATTTGAGGAGAAAATATGATAACGACAAATAGATTGTTAAATTTAATTGTGGTTGGACTGAATATTTAAATTGGTGGTTGCCAGGGATTTAATTACTAAATCCCAAATGAATTACTAAAGTAAAATGTAATTTATGGTAGTTTATTTTTACAATAGAGAGAAGATATTAAGGAATGAGTAAAAGGGGGAGAGAGAGGGAGAGAGAAAGAGAGAGAGAGACAGAAAGAGAGAGAGACAGAGAGAGAGACAGAGAGAGAGAGAGACAGAGACAGAGACAGAGACAGAGAGAGAGAGAGACAGAGACAGACAGACAGACAGACAGACAGAGATAGAGAGAGAAAAGTATGGTTTCCTCTGAGGCAGGTAGAAATTCTAAGTCTCTAATCAGGGAAAAGAGTCTCAAGACGATGGGCCTTTCTTGGAGGTTTACACCTCCAGAAAGGCAGGGTCACTAAGTTAGCCTTTCACTCACCAATGGTGACTGTATAAAAGGAAAGCAGTTTCAGGTCTCCTGCACGAGTTCCTCCAGAGGTCCAGTTCCAGAGTCAAGTCCGAGTGTCCATCTTCCAGTCTTTCCTCTGAGTTACTCTTCTTCACTCTATTATGAATCTCGAATACTCGAATATATACTTCAGTCTGACTCCAAGTCAGAGTTCTTCGATCTAACTCCAATCGAATATATCCTTCTGGCTTCTATGGTCCTCTTTTTAAAGATCTTTTTCTCTTGTATCACCTCCCTTAAATTTCACATATACCAATCACAGCAGACGCTCCTCTCCAGGGCTGCCCACTCTTTAGTTCACACCTTCTTTGGTTAGATTATACCTTTTTTGGTTAGATCACACCTTTAGTAGTTAGTTTGCACCTTTTTGTAGATTAAAATGGGTAGATCTACTTCAAATACTGAGTTACCACCTTTTGGGGATTAAAATCTAAAAATAGATTGTGGATTACAATTCAATCTTCCCAATAAAGGAAGAGCTAAGTATTTTCATTGTTACAATTGTGACAAGGAAATCACTTTAAAAGACTGATATATATTAATTTAAGGTCGCCAAGGAATTCAGCTATGTAATTCCTAAATGAAAACTCAAATCAGCAGTCAACCTTTTATGGAGTTTTTAATTACAAACAGGAGGAAGAAAGGCATGAGAGAGAGAGAGAGAGAGAGAGAGAGAGAGAGAGAGAGAGAGAGAGAGAGAGAAGGGGAGAGAAGGGAATAGGGCTTAAATACCCCCTCTGTTTAGGCTGGGCCAAAAGGCCCAAGCCCTTAGATAGCTGAGGCAAAGAAAAAAGACCAGTCCCTATCACTCACATGACCAAAATGGAGAAACAGTCTCAGGGGCCTCCACCTCCAGCCTCCTTCAGAGCAAGCTTCTCAGAGCACAACCTCTCAGAGCAAAAACTCTCCAACCACCTCTCAGTCCTCAGACCCTGCTCTCTTTAAGGAAACCATCTCAGTTCCCTCCCCTCAGTTCTCACATCTACCAATCACTGTCCATGTCTTCCCTGTGCCAATGGTGGCTCTAGCTTAACCCAGGACCGCCCAGAGGTCTGCCCCTTTGCACATGTCTGTTGAAGGTCATATTCTCAAATAATTAAATTTTGATCTATGCTGCAGCCCTTCCTAAATCCTGTTAGGACTGAGTAGGGTGGAGATTGTAAGTTCCAAGACCTGGTTCTGTCATTCCAAGTATATCTATTGTATCAATTTTAAAATCAATCATGACTCAAAGAACCTCCTGTTCTATGCTTAAGCATAGGTCAAAGCCCTTTCCATTGTTCAGCAAAAGGTTTCTGTCCTAAAGTAATCTTAAGTAGGGAGGAGAAGGACCCTCCCATGCCAAGGGGGTTCACATTCCAATAGACTATCAGTAGGAAATTTTTCAAGTATGAAATTTCCCAATGGTGAAATTTCCAACATTTATAAGTCTAAGAAATTTTAAGGTTTACACAATCAGGAGATAGCTAAATCCAGTCTTCACAAGATGAAAGATAAAGATTTGTCAGCATTTCAGTAAGTCATAAAATGTTCACTCTAACATCATAATCTCTAATGTGGTACATAAGAAAGTGGAAAGATACTAAAAAAAGATGGGAGTAGGATTTAGACTAGACCAAATATACAAAGGAGGAATTTGTGTTGGAAAGGAAATAATTTTCAGGATAATGTGAGATATGAGACCTGGTTAGTACTAGAGCTAAAATTAGGAATCTAGGTGCCACCTGTGGTAAATTTAGTTAGAGGAGGGAGACTATCCCCAGAAAATCTACCATATTCTCCAAGAAATTTGGTGTGGGAAGTCAGAAAACAAGACAGGTACCATAGGAGAGATAACCCACTACTGGTGTAGTCATAGACTTAAAGGAATTTATCCATCCTTTCTTCCTCCTTCTCAAACTTAAACTTCCAGTGATCTTGCTCCTTTATCCTTTCATAGAATCCTTCTCTCTGCCAATCCCCAGAGGAATGTAGGCCAGCCTTATTTGAAACTATTAATTTCAATGAATCCTATAGCCACACTGGAAGTACATTCCCTGGATAGTTCTTCTAGGGAAGGAAAATGAGAGTAGAATTTTCAAACCATTATCACATAGTGAAGATAAGTATCAATGGAAAAATGGATAGTAATGGAATATATGATAGTGATCTTTAAAAGATGGTTGCCCACAACATCTCTGTATTTCAGAGTTAGATATGGTTGGTTGCCATAAACTGTAGTGATTAAATAGTGGAAGACTTAAATTGTAGTAGATATAAGAGTGGATGAGTAAGTTGTGACCGCAGGAAATATATTTTCACTACAGTGTTTTGTTTTTAAATCAAATATAAAGTGGTCGCCAGGGAAATATTCCCAATTATTCAAATATACCCAAGTCAGCTGGGTTTTATAGAGATTTTAATTAATACAAATGAGGAATTAAAGAAAAGGAGAGAAAGAGAGAAAAAGGGGAATAATGAGAAAAGGATAGGCCAGCCCAGGGCAGCCCTGGCCAACCCAGGCCTAAGCCCTTAAGAGAAAGATCAGTCAGTCCTTAATCACTCATCACAAGGTCTGTCCAAGCAAGGATTCTAGTGACACCAGGCCAGCTTCATCTCAGCTGCCTCCACCAGCTCAATCCTCAATCTGAATGCCTTTCTGAATGAATCTGAGCTCCTATTTAAAGGGCATTTCCTCCTATGTCACCTCCTCTAAGTTCTCACATCTACCAATCACAGTAGACGTTTTTCAAAGGACAGACCATTCTTAGTTCACACCTGAGTAGACTAATCTTTTTGAGTAATTCACACCAGGAAAGCTCTGAGTAAGTTTCTCACCTCTTTGTTTCTTGTAAATTCACAAGTTGTATAGGTACTTAGCACCCTGTTGTATTAGTCCTAAAATAGGCATGGCTTAAGAACTTTTTGTCCCACTATAAGTATGGGTTTAAGTACTTTTCATTGTTCAGAAAGGAGTTTACAACTTTATCTTCCCCTAAGGCATGCTTAAGTATGGTGAAGTAGAGTTCTCAAATTCCTATCTAAGTAGAGTTCTCACATTCCTGATCTAAGCTACTTTCACTGCCCAAATGGAGAATGGTCCCAATGGGGTATTTTTAAGGTTCACAATCCTAACCCTATGAAGTAGGGTCTGAAAATTTTTAAGGTTCACAATAGGACCTCAGAGGCTACCTACTTCAATCTGTTTCTTAGAGAGGATCCCTGACAAGAAGTTATGCTTGTTATTGTGCCTTTGGCCCTACTCAATCAAACCAATATTTTCTTGCCAAAAATAGTGTACGCCACTTATCACAATCCATAGGCATTTAGTGACTCTATTTTCTTTCTTTTCTTTCATACTCTTCTCCCCAGACCTCCTTTTTAATATCTAGAGTTCTTCTCTCTTTCAGTATTGTTTATGTATATTAGTATTTTTATATTTTTAGGTGACTTGAATGAATAGTTTTTATTTTGCATATGTATCAAAGATGAGACACATATTGACCACTGGTCATGGGATCAGACAAGTCAAGTTATAGAAGTTATGATGACTAAAGAATAGAATGGAACTAGTCAGATAAATTAAATTTTAGTGTAAGATGAATAAGAGCAAAGGGCTTTGGTTGAAAGCATGCCAAGGGGAGTTTAAAATTGGGCAATCAGCTGGAGCTTCATCCCTGTAAAAATTAAAATTAAATCTCAAATAAGAAAATATTATATTTTAAGAGATTTATTAATAATCATTAGAAATCAAGGAATAAAGAGGATACAAAATAAAGACAATGTGCACATGACTGATTAGCCATTTCAAAATCCCCACTCACAACCACCATGCTCACCAACAGGGACAAAAAGAGGGCAGGACCCTCCATGTTCCCACTGAATATCCCCTGTCTATAGGAAGTACATAATGATAGAAAGTCTTTGGGCTCCTGGGAAATGTAGTTCTTTTTTAGGGTAATAGATTTTCAATTATACATTACCCCCTGAGATCTGGTGGAAGACTGGCCTCTCCAATGGATCTTATAAACATAACCAACTTTTAAATTACAATAATTTGGGGATAAAAGGGAAAAGAACAAAACCAGTGATTTCTAGGCACATTGACAAAAAGCCAATTAGGGGGCAGTCCCCTTTGGCATAAGAATATACATAAAAAAAAATGCATTCAACCACACACAGTTCAAATAACCATATCCCAAAGTTCACTCTGGATCTTCTGGAGCAATGTGTGGTCTGTGCAGACATCTTAATGGAGCCTTCTCCAAACAGTTCACTTTCTGGATTTGGAGAGGTATTGTGTTTCTTAACATAAAATTACTCTCAAAAAGAATTTAATTGCATTTCATGAAAATAATACACCCCCCCCCCCGAAGAAGGTATTTAAAAACACAGGGATCACTTAGTGATGCATGGCTGAGTTATGAGGTATAGGAATCAATTGACAAGAGAAATAAAAAACATCAATAAAAAATCCAAATACAAGAGAAAAAATAATTTCTAGATGAAATATAAACTATCTAAGTTGTAGCATCCCAAGCATATTCACTTTCTGGGCAGACTGTCTTTCAGCTGGATCATTTCAGTTTTCTTCCATGGACTTCTGGTATCTGAGAAAATAAACAGAAAACTCGACCCCAAAAGAAAGCCTTATTGGGTCTTGTTAAATTAGAAAGTGGCTGAAAATATATCCTTCTTGTGTTTGGAGTTTGGGGCTTATCAATTCCTTTGAGCCCTTTTGAAATTGCTTGCATTTAGGCCATGGATTATCCCATTTAGCCCATGTATTGCTGTTACAAGCACTGTTACTCCACAATTGTTTTGGAATAGTTAGATATGCCCAATTATTTAAAAGATCTGTAATAACTTTGCATACTTTACCATTTTGAGTTTCATCCTGTACATCAGGAGAGTGATTATCTCCCATCACATGTTAGCTTTTAAATTTTTATACCACAGGGGCATATAGTAATGCCTCCCTTAGTCCACAATGTTTAGTTCGGACACCTGTTTGAAGTGCATGAGTGACATGATAACATTCACAAAATTTTGCACTGGTAGGTAATTTCACTTGTGTGCATAAAATATTGAGGAATACTGGACTTGGCACTCTGATGCGTCAGAGAGTGCAAGTGATCTGTGTCTGCCCAAAGCAGTGTCCTCAAGGCCATTTGCCTTTGATAATGATTTATAAACTTATACTGTGCATTTAACAATATCTGCTGTACCCTAAATAGATGCAGTAAATGTAAGCATAGCGATTGCCGTGATATTTTTATTTTTAAACTCTCAAATTTAAATTTATGACTGAAAAGATTTTGATAATATGAATGGAATTATCAATTTTACCTAAGAGGTTTACAAGATTCTGTTGCCAAAATGGACCACCTAGTGCAAGTAATATTTGAGCTTGTACACTAGTAATTGGTTTTATACTGCAATAATGATCAGGATTGATATATGCAATTTGAATGAGTGGTAGAGTTGCCCATTCTAACCCACACATAAGTCACTGTTACTGGTTAACAAATTAATTAATAACCTTAATAATTTATTACTGATTAACAATTTGAATCCTTCTAGCACTGTATTTACTCTGATGCCTTGCAATGCTGAGAATGTGTCTCATATTTAGAATTGATGCTATATTATTTTGATATTGAGTAATTCTAATTAATTTGCTTTTTGGATAAAGTAGCAGTAATGTGCTTTACATACAATTTTTGAACTTTATACAGGTTTTTAAATAATGGCTGCTAATTTTTATCCTTGTTGACCTTATGTCCTGTTTAAAATTTTATTATTCCTACATCTTTAAAATTGGAATATATTGGAAAATTTTCTAAAGCATATGCCAATTGATGCTAGTCAATTAAAAATTTGCACTGATTATTCATTTTGCTTTTGATAATATTCAATACTTGCCATAAAAACTTGTAACCTGAGGTGTAGGCGTATGGATCAATTTATGAAACTGCTGAATTAAGTTTCCTTTCCAGTTCCAAATAATTTTGGTAGTGAGTCACATGGTTGCAAGAGTCCATGAGGATTTACCTCTGAAAACCTTGATAAATTTGTGTTTATACCTTGGTTTTTGGCCTACCGTTATACAATAATTCCTTTTAAAATATTATTACAGATAAAATATCTCCTGTAGCATATGACAAAAGTCAGAGAAAGATTTTTAACTTTAAAACTTAGCCTTTTAAGGAATACAATTAGACCTTCTTATGTAATTTTGCCATGTCCAATCCAAATTAAGACAATTTAATTTTTAAATTTTGCTTCATAATAATACCATCTCTTAGCAAAGATCTGTTTGAAAGACATAACAGGTTTATACCTTTACATTTAAATCATAGTCCTCCTGCATTCTCTGGTGCTGCTTCAAAAGGCCTGTTCCTTTTAGAAATGCTAAACTGGTGGAGAGGTTTGCTGATAAGAAAGTCTTTTTGCTCCGTTTGTCCTCATGAAAGCAAAATGTCTGTTTGTTTCCTAGTTAGGGCAAACACGTGCTCTGCTTTTTAAACTGGTCTTCCTTTAGGTGCTTAAGGAATAGTTTTCATGCTTTGATATGATCTTATAGTTCTTATGTGAGGGATTGTCTCCTCACAGCACTTTAACCTTACGCTAGTAGCCCAAAGTGATTAAAGGTTTGCTCTAAGTTTAAGCATTGCTCATTAAGCTTTCACCATTTACCTGTGCCAGGTAACTTCTAGTAGATAAGTGTTATGGCACAGAGTTATGATTTTTGGCTTTTTTCTTGCCTCACTTTTGCAATAGGCAATGTTTAAGTAAAGAAATTTCTTGCCATGAACTTGTATTTAATTGATGAGAATGGTTTGGTTCTAGGACTTGTCTGTGTTAGTCTTATCTAGCCCCGTATGCTTTAGCTAGAAGCTTGATACTCTGCTTTGGATTTCTATAGGAGTCAGGATTTCAATGGCCATAGGTTGAATTAAACTTCCGTAAGAAACATTTCTACCTGCTTATTTCTATACATTTAAAATGGTCATAATACTACATTAAGCATGGGTGGAGGCAGAGGTTGACATAGAATATTTCTGTCTGTTTCTGCAGCAACAGACAGGGGAGAGATAGCAAGGATAGATCAGTCAGCTGAAGAAAGTGAGTTAAGTATATTGTTAGTATCTTTAGTGAAAGGAAGGGCAAAAGTCTGAGAGAGAAGTCAATCCTCCTTGTTTAATGTAGCACTTTAATCAGAATCCATGTGCTCTTAGCAGGTAATATTTGTCTTAATTTCCAATCATCTGGTGTAAAATTTGTTGCTAGAGTTTTGATCAGCTCTGTAATGCTGCGAGCTTCCCATATTTTTGCATGCTATGGCACAATCTAGAAATCCTGCTTCTCCTTTGCAGGGGGCTATCTGTAGCCTCCTTATTGCCCTTTTGGTTTGCAGAGTTCTGCGGGGGAGGGGGCGGGCTGCACAAGACAAGAAGCCTTAAAGGATGAAGGTGGCTGGAGAAAGCTAAAAGCTTCTGAGGAAGGGACTTCCTCTTGAATTTGGAAAGATTCTTCTACCTTATGATGGGGATGCTGAAATGGCTTTGCGTTTAACGCCCTTTGCCTCATTTCCCACGTTTTAAAAGGTAGAGGAGGGAGCTGTGAGCCAAACGCATTGAACATTATGGCTTCCCCGCTTTTTAGAATGGTATCCTCCATAGTGAAAAGATTAGGAGAAAGTGTTAGACTTGCCCATGGCGCTCTCTCGGCCATCTGCCCTAAGAGATAGGTTGGAGCAGAGGCTTTTTCCTCCACAGGTGGGGAGACCTTCGGCATTCCAAGAATTCGAGTTAGACTGAGGCTTTGCTTTCCAGCACCTGTGATGCCTAAAATCTGCACAGGTTGTGCCATCAAGGCCATCCTTGTAGTGTCCCAAGTGTTCCAGCTGACCTGCGATACTTTCTTTCTGACACGGCCTCATTTTTTCTTTCACCAATCAGATCTCATAGCAGCACTTTGGGAACTCCCCTTGCTGGGAATTCAGGCTTTGCTTTTCAGTGCCCACTTAAGCAATGTTTCAGAGATCTCAATACCTTTCTGTTCAATTAGAGACATTAACCATCTAAGATGACAAGTATGATGAGGCTTATAGACCCATGGTTCCAAATAATTTTTTAAAATAAGAAATTGAAATAAAAGACGTTTCTTACCATCAGAAGCCACCTGCCTGGATACGTCTTTGTGATTCCGTATCTCAATGATTGCTCCTCAAGTTGCACGTGCTTGAATGCCTGTGACAAAGGAATTTCGCTCCCAAATCCAGGGTGCCAAGTGTGGGGTTTTCCTTAATGGACTTCCCTGACCAGCAGGGTCCCACAAGGGAAGGGGCTCCCCTTTGTGATGGGACCCGAGGAGAGGTAGGAACCGAGAACCAGGGTGGAAATGAAAGACAGGGACAAGTCAGTGGTTGGATAGGGCAGGCAACCCCTATGATACTCCCTTTGATAGGAGAGTATGAGTACAAAGGAACACGAGGTGGAGGAGGAGATTAAGATAGGGAATGCAGGCCGAATTGGGAGATGGTTACAGCCTCCGGGAAGGAGAAGGTCAAGAGGAGAGAGAGACTAGTCATTGAGGAGCCCAGTGGAGCTCCATGGAAGGGGAGAAAAGCCAAGAGGAAGTTCATGGGTTTGCCTCTGAATTTATTCCTGTCCTGCTTGGGCGGTACTCCCAAGCCCATAGTAACCACATCACAAAGTATGACAATTAAGATTGGGTGGCAAGGTAGAGGGAACACCTTTGGGCGTGTAGATTGCAAACTGTGCTTTCCCAGGGAATTGAGTCCGAGCATGTTAATGAGTTTGTCTTAGCCAAGGGCCACATGGCCAGTTCAAGGTTACATTCACAAACCTCACTGGTACAACCTTATGCTTGGAGACACAGTAATCATACAGTCATTTATTTATATTTCATAGATGTGAATATGCTTGGGATGCTACAAAAGTCTTATGTATAAAAATTTTAAGGAAAGGAAAATAAATCTATAACAGGTCCTTGAAACAGGGCCCAATTAAAGTGATTTATCTAATTATGCACTTTCCCAATCAGCAGCCAGGACTACAGAAAGTTTTGCCACACAATGAAAGACAGAATAGGGACTAGATTATAGGAGCCAGGTAGGAGCCAAATTTGAGATACTCAGTAGAATGTGGGACAAGGAAAACCTGCCTTTGACATATGTCAAAACAGCTGCAACCTCGATCCCCAAACAAGTTCAAGTCCTCTTGTCTTGACTCAAAATTTCATCAATCCCATTGGGATCTGGTCTCTTTGACCTTGTGCACCATAAGTACTATGCAGATGCTCTGTCCTTCTTTAGCATTGTACAGTGGCTCTTTTGTATATTCCCCTCTTCTGGAATCAGATAGAATCATGAAGCAAAGTCCCATAATTTTTAAACAATAAATGACATCATTTTTATAGTGTGATATGTAAATCACTTTAAAAGACTGATATATATTAATTTAAGGTGGCCAAGGAATTCAGCTATGTAATTCCTAAATGAAAACTTAAGTCAGCAGTCAGCCTTTTATGGAGTTTTTAATTACAAACAGGAGGAAGAAAGGTATTAGAGATAGAGAGAGAGAGAAAGAGAGAGAGAGAGAGAGAGAGAGAGAGAGAGAGAGAGAGAGAGAGAGAGAGAGAGAGAGAGAGAGAGAGAAAGGAGAGAGAAGGGAATAGGGCTTAAATACCCCCTCTGCTTAGGCTGGGCCAAAGGCCCAAGCCCTTAGATAGCTGAGGCAAAGAAAAGAGATCAGTCCCTATCACTCACGTGACCAAAATGGAGAAACAGTCTCAGGGGCCTCCACCTCCAGCCTCCTTCAGAGCAAGCCCTCCTCTCAAACCTCTCCAGGAGCTCTCCCTCCAGGACCTCTCTCCTCTCAGACTCCTCCAGAGCAAAACCTCTCAGAACCAAACCTCCTCCCCCTGTCCTCAGACCCCGCTATCTTTAAGGAAACCATCTAAGTCCCCTCCCCTCAGTTCTCACATCTACCAATCACTGTCAATGTCTCCCCGGTGCCAATGGTGGCTCTAGTTTAACCCAGGACCTCCCAGAGGTCTGCCCCTTTGCACATGTCTGTTGAAGGTCATATTCTCAAATAATTAAATCTTGATCTTTGCTGCAGCCCTTCCTAAATCCTGTTACTCTAAGTAGGGTGGAGATTGTATTTTCCAAGACCTGGTTCTATCATTCCAAGTATCTCTATTGTATCAATTCTAAAATCAATCATGACTCAAAGAACTTCCTGTTCTATGCTTAAGCATAGGTCAAAACCCTTTCCATAGTTTAGCAAAAGGTTTCTGTCCTAAAGTAGTCTTAAGTAGGGAGGAGAAGGATCCTCCCATGCCAAGGGGTTTCACATTCCAATAGAGTTCTTACTATCAGTAGGAAATTTTTTCCAGTATGAAATTTCCCAATGGGGAAATTTCCAACAT
The DNA here is from genome assembly GCF_027887165.1 of Monodelphis domestica. Classification (NCBI taxonomy): domain Eukaryota; kingdom Metazoa; phylum Chordata; class Mammalia; order Didelphimorphia; family Didelphidae; genus Monodelphis; species Monodelphis domestica. The sequence goes on from NC_077228.1 coordinate 468,067,821, forward strand.
TCATAAGTCTAAGAAATTTTAAGGTTTACAATAGTCTAAAGCTTTTGGTATGCCTTAATATTATAACAAATATATTTTAAATTTATATTACTGCAAAATTTAAAAAAATTAAAGAAAAATCTTCTTAGTATTGTTGACATGTGCTTCAAATACAAAAAGGAGAAAAAAATAAAATTGAAATAGGGTATTGCGTCTGCAAGCAAAACCAATAAAGTTTCTAAAATCAAAAATATATAGCTTAGAATCATTAACACACTGTGTCAGCCAAGGAAAGATAGAATACAAAAGTTTCTCATGAAAAATAAGATTCATTTCCTTTTCAAACTTGGCCATGATCCACTAACAGTTTTTTTTTTATAAAGAACAGTAGTACAACAAGTAATGCACATTCAAAAAGTATCAAAATCCCCCCAAAATAGCCCATTTAATGACAATAGCAAACAAACCTACTATCATTAGGATTCACATGAATCTGCTATGTAATATTTAAAACTAATGGATACTTGTCACAAGTTTTTCAGGTGTAACAATGTTTCAACCTTGTCTGAGATATATTTAAAAATCTATTACTGCCATCATTACAAAAATGTGGCAGAGGAGTCTAGAAAAAACTAAACCTCTGTACTGTTGATGTTGGCTCTAAAAAAATGTCACCAGGAATCTAGATCATTCTGGTGGAAGGGTAGAATAAGCAGAAGAGTTACAAATGAGACATACTCCCTCTTGGGAGCCATCCAGGGATACCATGCCCTGGAATCAACTTCTCAGCTCCTTTGGTATGAGACTGTTATGTCCCATCCATTCACATTTTTACAAATTTGGGAGGTGGGGATTATAATTGCACTTCAATTCAACTACTGAGATGGACCCTTTACCTCTTGTTACAAATAACTCAAGAGGCAGGCAAAATGATCAGTCAGAGTTGTTGAAACAAATCTAAAATTCATGTTTGAAGACCCCTTAAAATCCATTTAAGATATTTAGTTCATTAAATTTTCCAAAGGTTGTTATACAATTGTAACCAGTTTTTGATGAAGTCCATCCATTCTCTATGTAACAGTTAGCAAAGCAAAAATGGAAGAAAAAGCTGTTTTTTTAAATGGGCTTATTCAATAATATTTGTTCAGTATAGTTATAGGGGAAAGGTAACAGAATATATCTAATAGTTAAAATACAGTAGATTAAAATGATTCAGTGTAACAGAACAGTATTGATCAGATTAATATATGAACTTAAAACAACAAAATTAAATCTTAAACAAAACAATCAGCAAAATACAATAAAATATAGAGACTTTCATAAACAGTAGAGTCTGAAAAGGCTTAAAATCTTCACCTCCAGTCTCTTTAAAGTTCCTTCCCTGGGATCTCCCATAGTGAGGGAGGACATGTGTTTGAGGAATCCCAAACTGGATGAATCTTAGAGACTGGGCAGGCCCAAATGGCAAAGGGTTGTAGAGAGATGATTCTCTCCCCTGAATCTCAGGCAAGATAATTGAAAGGAATAGTGCACTCATGAATGGTAGAAGCTGTTTGAAATAGACAAGGTACTGCTCTTTCAGAGAGCATGCTCTTTCATTGAGCATGCCATGCTTATAATTTACTTCCTGTTTGGAAGAGTAACTTCCTTCTTCCCTGCCCCCTCTCCCCCATGAAGTAAAATGCTAGTTTCCCCAGCCATGTGGATAGGGAATTAGGAGGCTAATCATTGCCTATGAAAAATACACTCCAGTTTTTACCAGTTGCCTGGAGAACTGCTCCAAGTTTGTGAGTTCCAAAGACACATTGGGAGCTACCAGCAGCCCAGCAGGAATAACAACAGCAGTTGCGGTTGGCGCTGGAGATTAGGAGAAGGATTCAGGAGCAGAAGCAGGAGCAGGCAGTATCAGCAGCAGTGAGGAACTGATGAACATGAACTCAAGCAAATGGGCAAGAGATGTGGCTTATCTCCTCTTTGTCAAGAGTCCCCCAGTTAAAAATAGCCCAGCCTGTAGGGAGAACAACCAGGCAAAAAGTGGGGAAAGAAAAGGGCAGCAGCTCCAAAGAGGGTTTAGAGTTGCGAGGGTTGGTGGGTGGGTGAGATGGGAAAAAAGCCTTGGCAGCAGAAATGTGGCCTAAAAGTTTATCTAGGTTATCTTAAAAAAATTGAGAAGTTCTCTGACTAGTGGTGGCCATCAATGTAAAAATTAAAATTAAATCTCAAATAATAAAATATTATTTTCCTCTTTAATATCTAGAGTTCTCTCTTCCAGTACTATTTATGTATATTAGTATTTTTATATTTTAGGTGACTTGAATAAATAGTTTTTATTTTGTATATGTATCAAAGATGAGACACATATTGATCACTGGTCATGGGATCAGACAAGTCAAGTTATAGAAGTTATGATGACTAAAGAATAGAATGGAACTAGTCAGATAAATTAAATTTTAGTGTAAGATGAATAAGAGCAAAGGGCTTTGGTTGAAAGCATACCAAGGGGAGTATAAAAATTGGGCACTCAGCTGGAGCTTCATCCCTGTAAAAATTAAAATTAAATCTCAAATAAGAAAATATTTTAAGAGATTTATTAATAATCATTAGAAATCAAGGAATAAAGAGGATACAAAATAAAGACCATGTGCCCATGGCTGATTAGCCATTTCAAAATCCCCACTTACCACCACCATGCTCACCAACAGGGCCAAAAAGAGAGGTGGGACCCTCTACCTCTCTTTCTGATAGGAAGTCAATGGGCTCCTGGGAAATGTAGTTCTTTTTTAGAGTAACAGATTTTCAATTATACATCCCTTTTTATTCAAGAGACTAAGAGAAGTAGTTAGAATGGTCAGGCAACTAGATATTAGTCTACTAGGGAAATATATTAGTTATTTTATTATATATTTATATATATTATATATTTATATATATTATATAAATATAAATTAGTTACCAGGGAAATATATGAGTATACAGCGTTTGGGCAGGAAGTCAAGACTCTGCCTCCTTTTGGAAAGGAAATCAGGGAAATCAGGAAGGTAGTCAGATTGGCTCTCTAGGGCAGGATAATGTTTTTTTAATAATTGAAAATTTTCATTTAATTAATTAATTTTGAATATTTCTCCATATATTTAGGGTAGGTTAGTGTTGTGTTATTGTGTGTTTGTGTTTGTGTTTGTGTGTGTGTGTGTGTGTGTGTGTGAGAGAGAGAGAGAGAGAGAGATATTACTGGACACACTTGTATTCTTGAGATCCAGTTCCATTTTGCTGACTGCTAACTAAACATCTTCACTGGAATGTCTCAAGTTCATGTTCAGTCACACTTGACTCTTTGTGACCCCATGGGCCATAGTTGCCCATAATATTTTCTTGGCAAGGATACTGAAATGGTTTGCCATTTTCTTCTCCAGTGGACCCTTTTGTTAGGCAGCCAGAGGTTTTGACTTGCTCAGGGTCATATAGGTAGGAAGTGTCTGAGGCTGTATTTGAATACAGGTCTTTCTCATTCCAGACCCAGCATTCATCTACTGATATTCACCTGGCTGTCTCCTTAAAATGGTAACTAAAACTATGGGACATTTCATGTCCAACTCTTTGTAATTCCATTAGAGTATTTTTTGAGGGGAACAAAGATTCTGAAGTGATTTCTTTGGTTCATTTTACAAATGGAGGAACTGAAGCAAACAGGGTTAAAAGACTTGACCAGGGTCACACAGATAGTGTCTGAGGCCAGATTTGGACTCAAGAAGATGAATCTCCCTGATTCTAAACCTGGTACTCTATCCACTGTGCCATCTAACTACCCATCTTGTAGACATTTCAATGTCACATCTTCCCTTCTAAACTCATCTTTCTCAATTCCTAATTCATTTCCAACACAAAGAGAACTCAATGATTTATTGTCACATTTAAGGGCCTTTGTTCAGTCATTATTCTTGATTTTTCTGGAGCTTTTGACACTGTTCTGAGGTTTGGTGACACTGCTCTTTCTGGTTCTCTTTATATTTGTCTAATTATCCCTTCTCAATTTATTTTCCGGGATCTTCATTAACCATGAATGTCCCCAAAATTCTGTCCTAGGTCCACTTCTCTTGCCCCTTTAGACTATTTCACTTTGGTGATCTTATTTGTTTCCATGGATTCAATTATCATCTCTATACTGATGATTCTCATATCTAGTTATTTTGCATTAACTTCTCTCCTGTTTTCAAGTCTTGTATCTTTAATTGCATATTGGACAACTTGAATTGGATGTCCTGCACACATCTTAAACTCAACATGCTCAAAAGTGAACTTCCAAAGTTAAAACATTTTATCCTCCAAATCATTATATAGCTGCTGCAGTCTCCTACTAGACCCTAGGCAAAATGTTTAGCATAGAGGCTGATACATAGTTTGTGATTAATAAATATTTATTGATTTATTGGGCAGTGGCTTATGAATAAGACTTCTTCCCCTAGTACCTACCTTCCATATATTCTTTTTGTTTTCAGTGTGAGTAGCACAGATTGAATAGGCAGGATGGAATATGAGCCATGTTTTAGATCTTATTATATGAATTCTCTTCCACTAAACTCGGTGTTCTTTTGATCCCTCAAAGATGCCTCTATTCTTCCTTCTAAGTTCTCAGTTTCTTCATTATCTTTTACTTTTCAATCAACTGAAATTGGTATCAAAGTTACTGATGCTTTATTCGTTACCAGATCTGATGCCCTTTTCTCAAGTTTCATCTCTCTTGATCTTTCTGCAACATTGACAATGTTAACCATTTTTTTCCCTTCCAGGATACTTATTTTCTTCTCTCTGAGTTACTGAAAAAAACATGTTGTTGCTCCTAAAGTCAAAATCTCATATCTACACACTCAAAAAAAAAACAAAAAACCTCTTGGAAACATTATCTCATAACCTATTTAAAAATTTTAGAAATAAAAGTTTTATATATTTTAAATCTAATTTCTTAAAAACATTGAAATGCATCATCTGATTAGCTTGCAAATATAACTTATTGACATCAAGGAAAAATGTAAAATTAACTGAATTTTAGCAAAAAATTTTGAATAAGTACTGCATTGTCTTTGTGTGGTATGGTTTTCAGCTCTGACAGCCATTAAAATCATATAATAAAATTAAATTAATGAACTGAACTTAGATACAAACCTTTGAAGATCTGTATAACAGTATTAAAAGATATTTTATCATTGACATTATTTGTTAAAAAATGTTTAAATTCTAGGTAATCAAAATTGCCCAAATATTTTCTTTATTCTCTCTGACCTATGTTTGCTCATGAGCTCATCCCCTTTTTGTAAATCTGAAAGGTATTTTTCTCTTGTTTCTATGACTTTTTGTTTTATCATATCACCCTTTAAATCTATCCATTTGGAGTTTAATTCAGTACATGTTGTGAGGTGTTAGTCTTTACCTTCCAGGGAGATCTTGGCTCCTACAAGATTGCTTTCCAGTTTTCCCAGCACTTTTTTGCCAAGTAGTCCTTACCAGAGGAGTAAGGATTTGGGGATTTATCAAACATAAAGCTACTGTGTTAGTTTCTGTATGTATGTATCTGTTAGATAATGTGTTTATAAAAATTTAAGTGGCATGAGACTGGAAGAAATAGCTAATACGTGGAATAATAGAATCATGATAGAAAGATAAAGACATTACTAGAATGGGCTACATTTTACTAAATAAAATCTCATCAGGATAGTGATATTAATAAATAAAATAATTAATAAAGAATTTATATTGAGCTTTGTGGTTTGCTAAATGCTTTATATATGTTAACCCATTGGAAAATTATATTTCTACACAGATAAAAAAAAAGTCAACTATATAAGTTCAGAGGTGAAGAGAAATGGCTAGTTAGAAATTCATGTGAAATAGGCCTAGAAATTTTGGTTCATTCCAAACTCAAAATGAGTTAGCAGAATAATGTTGCTAGTTGGTGAATCTTATGTTGTATTAATAGTGGACTCTAGTGTCCACAATAAGGCTGATGATAGTTCTTGGCTTTAGTGAAAATGGTCAGATGTAAGTTATATCATATATTGTATTCATTTCTAGGCACCAAATTTCAAAGAGGGATGCTAACAAAGGAAGTTAACCAAGATGTTCAAGGAAAAATCAAATTCAGGTCCTTGTCTGACTTTTCATGGCTCCATGGACCATCGCAAACCAGACTCTTCTATCCTCCACTATCTCTTGAAATCTGTCCAAGCTCATGTTTGTTGTTTCCATGACACCATCCGTCTCATCCTCTGCCATCCCCTTCTCTTTTTGCCTTCAAACTTTCCCAACTTTGGGGTCTCTTCCACTAAGTTCTGTTTTCTCATTATCTTTGAAGAATTTAAGCTTCGCCTTGAGAATTTGACTTTCCAATTAGTAGTCTTAATTAATTTCTCTAAGTATTGACTGTTTTGATCTTGCTGTTCAAGGGACTCTCAAAAGTCTTTCCCAGGACTACAATTCAAAAACATTAATTCTGTGTAGCTCAGCTTTCCTTATAGTCCGACTCTCACAGCCATCCATTACTAGAGGGAAAAACATAACTTTGCATATCTGGACCTTTGTCAGCAAGGTAATGTCTCTGCATTTTAGTATGCTGTCCAGATTTGCCAGTGTTCCTTTTAAGGAGCAAGAATCTTTTAATTTCATAACTGTAATCACCATCTATAGTGATCTTTGACCCCAGAAATATAAAATCTGATACTGCTTCCATTTTCTTTATTTGCCAAGAACTGATGGGACCAGTTGCCATGATATTACTTGGGTTTTTTTTTCTTTCATGTTAAGTTTCAAGTTAGCTTTTACATTCTTTACCCTCATCAAGGGGTTTCTGAGAGTCAGCTAGGTGGCATGGTAGATAGAGCACTGGGCTTGGAATGGGCAGGTCCTTGATTCAAATCTAGCCTCAGATGCTTCCTAGCTATGTGATCCTGGGAAAGTCACTTAACCCTGGTTGTGTAGCCCTGTACTTCTGTTTTAGAGTTGTTAGTAAAACAGAAAATAAGGGTTTTTTAAAAAGAGGCTCCTTAATTCTTCTTCACTTTCTGCCATCAGAGTGGTATTATCTGCATATCTGAGATGGTTGATATTTCTTCTAGCCACTGTAATTCTGGCTTTCAATCCATCCAGCCTGGCATTCTGCATGATGTATTCTGCATATAAGTTAAATAAATAAGGTGACACTCTACAACCCTGTTGTAGTCCTCTCCCAATCTTAAACAATCAGTTGTTCATGCTTATGTTACATGAGTATGTAGACTAGGTCCAATCTTAGATGTAAGCTACTTGGAAATCTAAATGGACATTACACATAAGAAAACTTTCATGCTTTATTTCATGGCCAAATGTGTTGGTCACTAATCACTACAATGAAATAATATTATGCTTCCATAATGAACAATCACATATCAGGCTTTTGTAAATAATTTTTTAATTCCATACCTGTGCCACTTTTTAAGACTAAAAACAGGAACCGGAAACAAATGACTGGGCAAGCTGTTTGTGGTTCCGTGACGCAAACTGCATTTTCAGAAAGCTGTTTGCAGATGTTGGTTCTCATGAAGTGCTGTCTGCCCTTTTGGATCAAAAAATCTTAATGGTTCAAAGAGAAAGTGTGCTTTAGAATAAACCACAACTAAATCTGTTGGCAGAACCAGGGCTCCACTAAAAGGTGTGTTTTAAAATGCTAAAGTTTGAGGGTATTAACCTGTATAGGTCTTAAAAAAAATTTTTTTAACTCTTATTTTCTGTCTTAGTAACAACTCTATGACAGAAAGACAAGACAAGGGCTAGACAGATGGGGTTAAGTGCACAGGGTCACAAAGTTAGGAAGTATCTGAGGCTAAATTTGAACCCAGGACCTCATGACTCTGGGCCTGGCTCTCTATCCACTGTGGCACCTAGCTTCCTTTGTGATAAATATATAACAGGACAGTAATTTTCACCATCATCTGAAAATGGCTCCCCTCTGACCACTAGTAAAAGAAAGATAACATGGTGAATTTGAATATTTACAAATTAATCATTTTGAAACAATAGATGTCATCTAATCTCTCCCTGCTCTAAGCAATGCTTTTAGATTATAAGTAACAAAGAAGAAGCTGTCCTGCATTGATTGAGGGTTTCCTCATCTGGTAGTTCTCAGTATCAATGAAATCAACAGGTTTCATATTTGTTCTTCTGCATGTAGATAGAGAAGAAACGGAGGCTGTATGGAGATGTAAGTAACATTATTGTTGCTACTAATAGCCAAAAAGAATAATAGATTTAGGATCTATTGGATTAGATCTTCTGGATAAAAAGAAGAATGGTTTGTAATTGAAGAAAGAGTAGGAAGTAGGAGTGAGAAAGAACAAGATTAAATGACTGAGGCACTGACTTATTATAATAATGCTAATAGATGACAGAGTACTTTGAGATTTGCAAAGCACTTCACATACATAATATCATTTATCACCGCATTCCTATGAAGTAGGTGTTTTCTTTATATTTTACATTTAAGGAAACTGAGGTTCTGAGCACTGAAATGACTTTCCCACCGGTAGGAGCTGAGAATTAAACCCTGGTCCTCTTGCTCCAAATCCAGAATTTTTAACATTGCCAAGCCTCTGCTGATTATCAAATGATGGAAGGATCAAAGGGTGAAAGAAGCACTAACCAACTCTTGTGTATTGTATGATTTTACTTGCCATTGTTAAGAGAAATGGAGACAGTTTGACATGGCTGATACACCTATGTCAGTTATATGGATCATAGGATCACAGATCTGGGGCTTAGAGGAATTCTCAAAAGTCAATTAATCCGGGGGCAGCTGGGTAGCTCAGTGGATTGAGAGCCAGACCTAGAGATGGGAGGTCCTGGGTTCAAATCTGGCCTCAGACACTTCCCAGCTGTGTGACCTTGGGAAAGTCACTTGACCCCCATTGCCTAGCCCTTACCACTCTTCTGCCTTGGAACCAATACACAGTATTGATTCTAAGACAGAAGGTAAGGGTTTAAAAAAAAAGTCAATTAATCTGATGATACAATTTTTAATAATTATTTTTGGGGTCTTTGATCATCAAGATCACTAACCTATTAATTAATTGATTAAATGCAAGCCTAATAAATAAATTGAAAGTTTGCTATCCAAACACAAAGAGCAAGCGAAACATGAAAAGGTAAATATGAAAGAAAGGGAAAAGGAGAAAAATGGTTTTTGTTCTTTTATTCAAACACTTTTCTATAAGGTCTACATTTAGATCAAATTATATGTATTAATATGTGGGGAAAATATTATGTGTAATTCTCAAAAATTGTATGCATTATTAGAGTAATTAGAAGAATCACTCATAGGGAAAGATTGGGCCATCAAGATGATATGGAGAAGGGGGGGGTGGGGGAAGAAAGAAAAAGGGAGGGAGGGAATGGATGATGCTATCAAGATATACTTGAAGAAATAGAAATAAATTAAATAGAAAAATCCTTGTCACACAAAGATACACATGGGAAAGGGAGGGGAAGAATTCTTTTATAAGAATGAGAAGAAGAGAGTGCTAATTGGTACTACTTAAACCTTACTTTCAGTGAAATCAACTCTGAGAGGGAAGAGAATCTAGACCCATTGGGATCTTGAATTCTATGTCATCCAACAGGGTAAAGAAGAATGGAAAATTAAGGGGTGGGGTGGGGGAGGGAACACAAAAAGGGAGGGAAGGAGAGGGGGAAGGGGGAGGGAATAAAAAGGGAGGGGCTAGAAAGGGAAATATAACAAGGGAGGGGACTACGACTGAATTAAAGTAAACCATCAGTTTAAAAGGTTATAGCAAAAGAAGAAAGGACAGAATTAGGGGAGGAGATCAAAATGCCAGGGAAGTCACAGGTGACAATCATGATTTTGAACATGAATGGGATGAACTCACCCATAAAATGTAAATGAATAGTAGAGTGGATTAGAATCCAACACATGAGGTGGGTAGATACTCACAAGGTCAGAATTAAAGGTTGGAATAAGACCTATTGGGCCTCAACTGATAGAAAGAAGGCAGGAATTGCAATCATGATATCTGACAAAACCAAAGCAAAAATAGACCTGATCAAAAGGGATAAGGAAGGTAAATACATCCTGATAAAAGAGAGTATAGACAATGAGGAAATATCACTAACCAATACGTATGCACCAAACGTTATAGCAACTAAATTTCTAATGGAGAAACTAGGAGAACTGAAGGAGGAAACAGATAGTAAAACTATATTAGTGGGAGACCTGAACCAACCACTATCAAATTTAGATGAATCAAATCAAAAAATAAATAAGAAAGAGGTAAAAGATGTGAATGAAATATTAGAAAAATTAGAGTTAACAGATATATGGAGAAAAACAAATAGGGACAAAAAGGAATACACCTTCTTTTCAGCAGCACATGGCACATTCACAAAGATTGACCATGTACTAGGTCATAAAAACATGGCAAATAAATGCAGAAAAGCAGAAATAATAAATGCAATCTTTTCAGATCATAAGGCAATAAAAATAATGACCAGTAAGGGCACATGGAGAGCCAAATTAAAAATCAATTGGAAATTAAATAATATGATTCTTCAAAATTGGTTAGTTAGAGAACAAATCATAGAAACAATTAATAATTTCATTGAAGAAAATGACAATGGTGAGACATCCTTTCAAAACTTATGGGATTCAGCCAAAGAAGTACTCAGAGGAAAATTCATATCCCTGAATGCATATATTAACAAATAAAGGAGGGAAGAGATCAATGAATTGGATATGCAAATCAAAAAACTTGAAAGTGAACAAATTAAAACCCCCCAGAAGAAAACCAAATTAGAGATCCTAAAAATTAAGGGAGAAATTAATAAAATCGAAAGTGACAGAACTATTGAACTAATAAATAAGACTAGAAGCTGGTACTTTGAAAAAGCAAACGAAATAGACAAAGTACTGGTCAATCTAATTTAAAAAAGGAAAGAAGAAAAGCAAATTAACAGTATCATAGGTGAAAAGGGGGACCTTACCTCCAAAGAAGAGGAAATTAAGACAATCATTAAAAACTTCTTTGCCCAATTATATGGCAATAAATATACCAATCTAGGTTATATGGATGAATATTTTCAAAAATATAAATTGCCTAAACTAACAGAAGAAGAAATAGAATTCTTAAATGAACCCACATCAGAAAAAGAAATCCAATAGGCCATCAAAGAACTCCCTAAGAGAAAAATTCCCATGGCCTGATGGATTCACAAGTGAATTCTATCAAACATTCAAAGAACGGCTAATCCCAATACTATACAAATTATTTGACAAAATAAGCAAAGAGGGAGTACTACCAAATTCCTTCTATGACACAAATATGGTACTGATTCCAAAGCCAGGCAGGTCAAAAATAGAGAAAGAAAATTATAGACCAATCTCCCTAATGAACATAGATGTAAAAATCTTAAACAGGATACTAGCAAAAAGATTCCTTGATCAGGAGGGTCATTCACTATGATGAAGTAGGATTTATACCAGGGATGCAGGGCTGGTTCAATATTAGGAAAACTATCCACATAATTGACCATATCAACAAGCAAACCAACAAGAACAGCATGATTATCTCAATAGATGCAGAAAAAGCCTTTGATAAAATACAACACCCATTCCTTTTAAAAACACTAAAAAGTATAGGAATAGAAGGGTTGTTCCTAAAAATAATAAACAATATATATCTAAAATCATCAGTTAACATCATCTGCAATGGGGATAAACTAGATGCATTCCCAATAAGATCAGGAGTGAAATAGGATGCCCATTATCACCTCTATTATTCAACATTGTACTAGAAACACTAGCAGTAGCAATTAGAGAAGAAAAAGAAATTGAAGGTATTAAAATTGGCAAAGAGGAGACCAAGCTATCACTCTTTGCGGATGATATGATGGTCTACTTAAAGAATTCTAGAGAATCAACAAAAAAGCTAGTGGAAAGAATCAACAACTTTAGCAAAGTAGCAGGATACAAAATAAACCCACATAAGTCATCAGCATTTCTATATATCTCCAACACATCTCAGCAACAAGAATTAGAAAGATAAATTCCATTCAAAATCACCTTAGACAATATAAAATACTTAGGAATCTATCTACTGAGACAAACACAGGAACTATATGAACACAACTACAAAACACTTTCCACAAAACTAAACTAGATCTGAGCAATTGGAAAAACATTAACTGCTCTTGGGTAGGACAATCCAATATAATAAAAATGACCATCCTACCCAAACTTATCTATTTAGTGCCATACCCATTGTACTTCCAAAAAACTTCCTTACTGAATTAGAAAAAACCATAACAAAGTTCATTTGGAAGAACAAAGGATCAAGGATATTAAGGGAAATAATGAAAAAAAATACAAAGGAAGGTGGCCTTGCAGTCCCAGATCTCAAACTATATTATAAAGAAGTGGTCATCAAAACAATTTGGTACTGGCTAAGAGACAGAAAGGAGGATCAGTGGAATAAACTTGGGGTAAGTGACCTCAGCAAGACAGTCTATGACAAACCCAAAGACCCCAACTTTTGGGACAAAAATCCACTATTTGATAAAAACTGCTGGGAAAATTGCAAGACAGTGTGGGAGAGATTAGGTTTAGATCAACACCTTACACCCTACACCAAGATAAACTCAGAATGGGCGAATGACTTGAACATAAAGAAGGAAACTATAAGTAAATTAGGAGAACACAGAATAGTATACATGTCATACCTTTGAGAAGGGAAAGATTTTAAAACCAAACAAGAATTAGAAAGAGTCACAAAATGTAAAATAAATAATTTTGACTACATCAAATTAAAAAGGTTTTGTACAAACAAAACCAATGTAACTAAAATCAGAAGGGAAGCAACAAATTGGGAAACAATCTTCATAACAAAAACCTCTGACAAAGGTCTAATTACTCAAATTTACAAAGAGCTAAATCAATTGTACAAAAAATCAAGCCATTCTCCAATTGGTAAATGGTCTAGGGACATGAACAGGCAGTTTTCAGTTAAAGAAATCAAAACCATTAATAAGCACATGAAAAAGTGTTCTAAATCTTTTATAATCAGGGAGTTGCAAATCAAAACAACACTGAGCTATCACCTCACACCTAGCAGATTGGCTAACATGACAGCAAAGGAAAGTAATGAATGCTGGAGGGGATGTGGCAAAGTAGGGACATTAGTTCATTGCTGGTGGAATTGTGAATTGATCTAACCATTCTGGAGGGCAATTTGGAACTATGCCCAAAGGGAGATAAAAGACTGTCTGCCCTTTGATCCAGCTATAGCACTGCTGGTTTTGTACCCCAAAGAGATAATAAGGAAAAAGGCTTGTATAAGAATATTCATAGCTGCGCTCTTTGTGGTGGCAAAAATTTGGAAAATGAGGGAGTGCCCTTCAATTGGGAAATGGCTGAACACATTGTGGTATATGTTGGTGATGGAATACTATTGTGCTAAAAGGAATAATCAAGTGGAGGAATTCCATGGAGATTGGAACAACCTCCAGGAATTGATGCAGAGCGAAAAGAGGAGAACCAGGAAAACATTGTACACAGAGACTGATACACTGTGGTTCAATCAAACGTAATGAGTATCTCCATGAGTATCAATGCAGTGTCCCTGAACAATCTGTAGGGATCTAGGAGAAAAAACACTACCCACAAGCAGAGGACAAACAGTGGGAGTAAAAACAATGAGGAAAGGCAACTGCTTGACTAAATGGGTTGAGGGGATATGATTGAGGAGAGACACTAAATGAGCACCCTAATGCAAATACCAACAACATGGAAATGGGTTCAGATCAAGGACACATGTGATACCCAGAGGAATCACACGTCAGCTATGGGAGGGGTAGTGGGGGGGGGGGGAAGAAAAAGAAAATGATCTTTGTTTCCAATGAATAATATTTGAAAATGACCAAATAATGTTTAAAAGGAAAAGAAAAAAGAAAGACATGCTACCAAAGCATCTCTGCTGCTTTGAATATTACCTGGAAGAGTGAGAAATTGATTCGACCAGAGTGACTCAGCTAGTATTTGTCGGTAACAGAATTCCAGGGCAAGGTTATTTAGATGCTAATATAATGGATTTCTGGCCAACATATATTATACTGATTCTCATAATTTTATATGATTTTATCATATATACTCTATTGTGATAGTTATATTATTTCATAATTTATGTGATATTATCTCTAAATATCACTGAAGAATATCAAAAATTTTACTTCTTTATTTTGATATGATTTCATTGTAAGTCAAGTCAATCAGCATTCATTAAGAGCCCATTATGTGCCACATACCTTATTAAGTGCTCGAAATTGAACAGAACATTGTATATTATCAGAATAATTAATTTTAAATGAAATTTAATTGCTAAATTATATTATGTTGATTGTCCAAAGTAATAAAAATAAGTATTACATTTACTAAGTTCAAGGTTACTGTACATTACATTTCCTCTATGATGTTATTGCATAGTACATTCACTAAAGTGATTAAGCACAGATTAACTTTTCAGTCGAAAGACTGATGAATTTTTATCATGTTTCTGCACATTCTAATCTGCAGAATTCAGTAATGAGCAATAACGAGTCTTTACAACATTTATGTAAATATCTGGAAGCTTGAAGTAAATGAAGCAGTAGATTAGCTCTCATGAAAGAATTAAGGAGGCAAATATGTAATCTTTTTTTTGCATACAGAACAGTTTACTTTCCCCTCATTTTTGATTAAAGCATTTCTGCTGATGCATCAAATATTGTGTTTTATTCCTTTTAGATCTTTATTTGATTTGTTGGCCTGGAGTGCAGATTACTAGTAAAAGTAGCCATGAAGCTTAAGTGCTAACCTGGAGGGCTAAGTAATTGCTGTATGAGAAAGGCTGGGTTTGCCTTAATAGTGAAAATCTAATATTGTTCATCTGGACATGCTAACTCTAAAATGTTTAGGAAATGCATTTAAATACAAGAAAGAGCAAAGATTATTTTTAGGTCACTGTTGCTAACGATCATTTTCTTTTATTTCCATATTTTATTTCTGACAAGAAAATATTATATTCCTTGAATTTTTAGTTGGTTTTATTCATTAGGAATTCATCATTTGAATTTATGTTGCTGTCTCAATGGTTGTTTTAATATATTAGTATTTCGGTATCCATGTATGTTTAATGACTATAGCATTCTTGCTCCCACCTAACAGGGATTAATCATGGTTGTTTAATCATGACATGTCAATAAATAGAGAGATTATTTACTAAGTGCTTAATATGATGCCAGCCATTGTACTAAGTATAAGGAAAGAAAAACAAGAAAACAAGAGAGCCTCAGTTTTCAAAAAGCTTATATTCTATTAGGAGAAAACAACACAAAAAGGAGGGAGACCGGCAGTGGGCAGATAAAGCACATCCTTACCTAATAACTTCCTTATCCCTGTCAAGATCACCATCTACTCTCAAACCTGGGGTCCTCTTCAACTCCTTCCTCTCATCCCACATGCATGACCAGTTGCCATATCTTGGCAGTTCTGCCTCTATTTCATTTCTCATATCTGATCACTTCTCTTTATTTCCACAACCACTACACTGGTGTGGACCTTCATTTTCTCTCACCTGGGATTTGCAAAAACCTCTTATTTGGTGCCCTGTCCTTATATCTCTTTCTCTAAACATCCTCTTTTTAGGAGCCAGAGTGATTTTCCTAAAGTATACTTGTGACCATGTCATTACTGATCAGTAAATTCTAGGAATTCCATATTACTTCTGGGATCAAATATAAACTCCTTTATCTGACATTCAAAGCCCTTTCAAGCTTATCATGAATTATTACCTCCTTTATATAGTCCAAATAATATGCTCTATATGTTTTTATACCTGCCACACATCTCTCATCTTGGGGCTAATGCATGGGTTGGCTCTTATGCCTGGAAAAGACTTTTTCCTTATCATAGCTTCTTTGAACTTCTAGTTTCATTGAAAACTCAGGCCAAATACCACCTGAAGCTAGCTGCTAGTTCCTCATTTCCCCAAATTACCTTGTATTTATTTATTTTTTATATTTTGTATATACACAGGACTTGAACAGTCCTTATGTAGACCAATGGGTAGAAGTTTCAGGAAGGGAAATTTTGAATCAATATAAGGAAAAAACACATCAGTATTCAAAACTAAAATAGGTTGCCTAATAGATGGTGAATTCTTTACCCCTGGAAGTCTTCAAGTGAATATTAAATGATTTGATGGGGAAGCTATGGATAAGATTCATGATTTATATGGAAGTTGAACTACATGACTTCAGAGACTTTCCAACCTAATTATGATTGCAAATATTGCCTTTTAAATAATGTATGAATTGAATTGCTTGCTTTTCAAGCTATTATCTAGCCTGAATCTACCTTTCTGGGTCTGTAAAAAAGCTATTCTCTCTCAAAAACTATAAACTTCAACTAAATCATATTACTCACCATCCTACAAACATATTTCATGACTTTTTAAATTTCTGTATTCATTCAGTCTCCCCCCATTGAAATTCTACCCATTATTAAAGGCTCTCCAAATGCCACTTTATCCTTTCTCTCTCTTATTGGGTGGGCTTGCCAACGCTTGACACACTCTACTAACTAAATGGTTAATAAATCAATTTTGTACCATTACCATAATTAATCAATAAACCCTACTAAAATTAATATCAGTTAAATTAAAATGTAATACTATTTGCCAGGGGCTGTGCTAAATACTGAGGATACAAAGGCAGAAATCCTAAAACAACTCCTATCTTCAAGTCAAGTCAAAATGTGACTACTATGTGCCAGGCACTGTGCTAAGTGCTAGATATGAAGAAAGGCAAAAACCAGTCCTTGCTCTTAAAGAATTCACAGTCAAATAGAGGGGAGAAAAATATGCAAATATACAAGAGATAGACAGGATAAGCTGGAGATAACAGAGAGAAGGCACTGGCATGAAGGAGCATTAGGAAAGGCTTCTTGTAGGATTGTAGATTCGAAGGAAGCAATGGAAACTCAGATGCAAGGATAAGAAGGAAGATTTTAGGCATTGGTGATAGCCAGCCAGTGAAAATGCACAAATCTGGGAGACAGACTGTCTTGTTTGAGAAACATCATGGAGGCCAAACTGGATTGTAGAGGTTTTTGTTGTTGTTGTTGTTGTTGTTTTTGTAGGAGACAATATAAGAATAAAAAAGCTCACACAAAATAGATACAGAGAAAAACTGGACTCACCAGGACATGAAGGTGATACTTGATATACAATATGAATACATTGTTTTGCCATACCCATGCAGCATATATGTTATAAAATTAAATTTTCCATTCATCTTCATTACTTGGGAGCAACTATGAAATTCAATTGAAAAAAGATGTAATAATGACAAGTTTATTTGTAAAAATTATGGGACTTCTTTGCTAAAGAAGCAATATATTGTATTTGTATCCATAACACTTTTGCTTTTATTATTTGTTCATTTTTCAAGGAGTTCAAAGCTCTTCTTTATGTAAGGTATATTAGATAACATCAATGTTTGACTGCCTCATCCAGTAATGAGTTTCTGGACCCTAGAGGAGTTTGAGCAAAGGCTCATTGTCTTCTGACTTTGGGTCTTGATCTTCCTTCTCATCATTGTAGGTTTTTATGGTCGTGTTCTTTTTCTGTTGTTTGCTTGTTTTTGAATTCTATTTCTTATTCTGGAGGTAGATAGCATTCTTTGTCCCAAGTCTCTCAGAATCATCCTGGATCTTTGGATTGCTAAAAGTAGCTGTCTATCATAGCTTATTATTCCGTAATATTGTTACTATGTGCAATGTTTTCCTGTTTCTGATTATTTCACTCTGCATCTATGAAGGTCTTTCCAGCTCTTTCTGAAATTATCCTGTTCATTGTTTCTTATAGCACAGTAGTATTCCATCACCATCATAAACCATTATTTGTTCAGCCATTCACCAATTGATGGACTATTCTATTTCTTAACTGAATTTTGTGTTAAAGTTTACTCTATTCGCTGTGTGTAGAGTAGAAGGGTTTTTTCGCACTGCTGTTTTCAAAGCTAGTTTGGGGGAGGTTAGAAGTTTTCCTTGCAAGGCTGTGTAATCTAAGGAAAGATGTGGTCATTGCTCTCGTGATCCAGAAATGGTTCCTGATCCCTATTAATTTCTACTTTGGAGATCATTTCTAATGGGAAAACTGGATAACAAAAATGAATGACTTAGCAATATCTGTATAAAACCTTTTCTCCTACTTTGTAATTACATTAATAATAATTGTTCTTTTTTGATTACTCAGATTGCTGTTATTTTTCCTCATATTACTTGGGAGAAATTTTTCTTCTAGAAGAGAATATATCTTTAAAAAATAAATGATGTTTTTATTTGAAATTCGGTATTACTGTTGATTTTTACTTGAAATCCTCTTTTTATCATAAGGAGAATAATGCACACATTTTATTATAAGGAATTGGACAAAATCTTGTCAGATTATTTGCCAGATTCTTTTCTTTGTTCTAAGATATCTATGGCATCTGGAAGAAAAGAATCTTAATCCTGGCCTCAATGTGCCCATGTTCAAGAACTCTCTGATCTATCATTTGTTAGCTATGCAACCTTAAGAAGACTCTCTGAGTCTCAATTTCATCATCTGTAAAATATGAGGAGATTGGATTAGTTGATCTCTAAATTTCCTTTCATCTCTAAATCTCTAATCCTGTTTTGAAGTACCACCATGGTCCTTGATGCTTTACTCTTGCATGGTTAAGTTCTAAAGCTATGCCAAGAAACTAATAGGCATAATTTTGACTTTCTGAACTGATAGATAGAGTTAAATCATGAAGATTTAAGCCAGTGATGCCTGGTGAATCAAAATGATGAATATGGTTAATCATCAGAAAGATTATCTCTAGTGATCCTTGATAAATTTGGCAAATAATTTACTTGCATGATTAACTGCATAGCTTTTTGGTTTAAGATCTAAAATGAATTTTAAGAAGAAATTTTTATTGATATGATGATGGTGGAGCACTTAATTAATTTAATTTGTTTTGGTCACTTACCTCAAGTCCTGTCAGCTATGTAATTTGCAATATCCATTTTCAATTTAATAAAGTATTGTACATTATTTAATGTGACATTACTGAAATTGTTACCACTGTCATGAAGAATGGCCTGTATTGAAATCAAATAGAAGATTCCTTTGTAGGTGGTGAAATCCTTGAGAAGTTTCATTTGTAGATTAACATGTTATCAATTATTTCATCCTTCACTATAATAAACCCTGGAAAGACTCTGCAGAAGGATGGTGAATATGGCCCAGAGTGGAATAAGGAAAAGAATAGACTAGATTGCATTTAGGAAATTGTTCAGTGTTTTCTGTGATTCCAGGATATTCCTCAACACAAAAATTTGTTCTCTTGGCATCATCTGATGTTTCTAATGATGTTTTATGGCTATGAATCATAGATTATAATTTTCAAAGAGTTAACATTTCATCAGTTTTAAAGAACTATTGGGAACTACATCATGGAATCCAAGAACAAAAAATACTTGGTGAAGAACTCTACTTCCTACTATATAGGTCCTACTAAAGAGATTGGAAATTGATTTGGCAGAAATTAGGTTTAGTCAAGCATCTTACATTTTTTGCCATTAATAATAAGCTCAAACTAAATGTATAATTAAAGTATAAAAGGTCAAACCACAAAAAAAAGTTTAGAATAGAATGAAATCCAAGATCTCTTGAACCTATGCCTAAGAGAAGAATTCTTTTTTTTTTTTAAACCCTTACCTTCCGTCTTGGAGTCAATACTGTGTATTGGCTCCAAGGCAGAAGAGTGGTAAGGGCTAGGCAATGGGGGTCAAGTGACTTGCCCAGGGTCACACAGCTAGGAAGTGGCTGAGGCCGGATTTGAACCTAGGACCTCCCGTCTCTAGGCCTGGTTCTCAATCCACTGAGCTACCCAGCTGCCCCCAGAAGAATTCTTAAGTAAATAAGGAAAGAGGTAATCACAAACTTAAAAAATTAAAAAAATTAAAAACCAACAAAATCAATAGAAGTATAAAAATTTCAAACTTTTGAAGGTCACAAGTTCATTGACATCTCTAGTCTCCATCTGAAAGCAGGAAAAGATGGATAAAACAGAGACCACAACAATATCAACAGCCTTGCTCTAAATGCAAGAGGCCCCTCTGAGTTCTTTCCTTCACCTAAAGGTCCACTATGGCTTATCCTCCTTGTCCAAATGCCAGCCAAGCAGGAAAGACAACTCCTTGACTGGTTCATGCCTTTGGAATGCATTCTCAATTTTGACTCCATAGCCAATATAAAGACTTTTCTTCACATGGTAGAGACCAGAAATAGTAAAACATACCTCTCTCTGTACTCCAAATTGGGCAGCAGAGCCTTTCCATTACATAGAACTATGCTTTTCCTGAAAAAAGGCTCTCCTAGCCTCTCCCCCTAAAGGGAATGGGTCAGTCCGGGACACTGTGCATGTTCACCTAGTATCAAGGGAAATCAGAAAATAACTTTTTTTATAGAAATTTTATGTCAGAAACTAAAGTGACTGATTCTAGATGACATCGGGAAGTTTTATAAACTTGTCTCCCCCAGCTATAAATTAGCTTGTATTTTTACTTCACAGAAATGGTATAATAGATATGAGGTAAGATATGTAATCATTTTGAGCTCTGTGGAATCATGGAATCTTTGAGTTGAGAGGGACCTTAGAAAGATCCTTGTTTAACCTACCTTAATATAGGAATTCCTTTTACAACATCACAGAAACATAGAATCTTAGAAATGGAAGGGACAATATTTGTCCTCTAATTTCCTACCCAGTGTTCTTTCTAACACACTATATTGTCTTTCAACAATATTATTAAATGTGATAAAGACAGAATATTGTTAATATCATTATTATTACATTCTCCACAGGTTAAGAAAGAAGATGGAAAATATCTCTAAGCACTTTCGCTTTTTCAAAATAATAGCACATATAAGAATTTCTTTTGTGTTAAGGCATTCTGGAGCAAATTCCAAGTTTTGGAATTTTTATGAAAACTATAAATAACATGAGCCTTATGTCATCCATTGTGTAGTTATAGTTTCCTGAGCAAAAAAAAAAAAGGAATTTCAACTTTGTGTTTCACATATGGAATAAATATAGATTCCATTTAACAAGTATAAAGATTTATTTTTCTAGGTAACTGTATATTCGCTCAGAGTATTTTTGAGGTTGACTTTTTGTAACTCTGACATTGTGGAAAGAATATTTAAGTCAATAAGATTCTAAAAACAGCATACACGTTATTTGCCAAAAGCCATTACACAGCAGTCCTGCAAAACAAACAAATGGTGTATATTGGTTATTTATACTTCTGAAAAGATGCCATGTTGTTAAGTATTAATACCTAGGGAATATAATCATAGTAAAGAAAATGACTTTCTAATTCTTCATTGTCCAGCAGCTACATAGTAGGCACTTAATATAAGTTTGTTCATTGATTGTTTTTGCCAATACCAGAAGGACATAACCAAAAAAGTAAGTCATAGATTATAAAAAAAAAGCTTACCTTTCTTAATTTCAACTTGGCCAATGTACTTTTACCACACAATCTTCTTTCTTCCTCAACCTTTAGCGACAATCATATTCCAAAAGAATTGTATTCATCTTAAGAGTGAAGATTTCTCTTATATCCCCTACATTCATCTATAGAGTTATATAAGCAGCAGATATTCAGTTAGTAACTGGTAGCTAATTGAAGGAGATTCTGAATTAGAATGCAATTCATTAAGCTTTCATTTGGACTTATTTCAAGGTTCTATACTTTAATATATCAAAAATCTGTTCTCTTTGTAGTGTGAGTATTCTCCTCACAGCTCAAGATCACAAACACTTATGGGCAACCTAATGGGCTTTGAGAGTTGCCTTTGCAAAATAAACAAATGAGTAAAACAAATAAATTAATAGATAATTGAAGTACCCTGTAGATTGCTGGATAATTAGCCTTTCCAAATGTGACTTGGAGTCATCTAATAGAGTCCATCCTCAAAGTTTTAACTTCTTGGTAGGATCTTCCAGAGGCAGCTAGGTGGTACAGTGGATAGAGTACTGGGTCAAAAGTAAGGAAGACCCATTGTCCTGAGTTCAAATCTGGTCTCAGACACTTACTGGTTGTATGACCTTGAGCAAAGTCATATAACCCTGTTTTCTTCAGTTTCCTCATCTGTAAAAATGAGTTGGAAATGGAAAAGGCAAATTGCTCCAGTATCTTTGCCAAGAAAAACCCAAATGAAAACATGAAGAGTTGGGCACCAATGAAATGACTGAACACAAAATAGCAAGACTCAAGGTCACAATGACTTCCTGCCATGATGGCTGCCTAAATAGGAGGCAGACTATTTCTTTCTAAGGTAGGCACTCCAGCAAAATTCAAAAGTTCATACCAGATCAAATAATGATCAAGAAATCCAATGGGGCATAGCAGTAAGTGATTTCTTCCTTCAAAGAACTGCACAAAAAATCAGACAAAACCCCCAAAACTCCTAGAAAAGGAATCTCTTCAGGAATGCTAGTGTCAGATTTGGTTAGCATCTCAATGTGACCAGAGCTTTTGGAATGGTTCTATATCTAGAGTCAGCAAGAATAGCACTCCAATTAGGAAAATGGTAGCCCAGGCTCAAAAACTCTGAAGTTCCTAAAATTCTGACCCATGATACCTAAGAAGCCTGCAGATCCAGTACTTTTAACCTCAAAAGATACAGGGCACCTAAACCCAAATTGTGGAGGTAGAGCAAAACCCAAGGGAAGCCATCATAAGACCAAGGAGGACCAATCTCCCTAACCAAATATGTAGCAATTGTCATGGGCTGATTGTGGCAGAGGGTCTATATTCAGGAACTAAAGCTGCAGAAATTAGTAAAGTCAAATAAAGAACCAGTATGCAAAAATTATTGCAAATATAGACATCCCTCCCCTTCAGAAAAGGAAAGAGCAACAATGCTACAAGTGTAAGCAAAAACACTGAGACAAAATTAATTTCCTAAAGGAACACGGAAATACCTAGAAGAAAAGAAGAGAGAGATAAAAAATGAAGTAAAAAACAATTTGAAGGAGAATAAGTAGTTTAGAAGAAAAATTCATAAACCATATCCAAGAAATAACCCCCCCAAACTAGATCAGACCAAACAGAAATCAATGACTCCATGAGAGAGCAAAAAAAAAAAATTAGGAAAAAACCACAGAATTTTAAAAAATAGTAGAAAATACAAATTATCTGATATCAAATACAATTGACTTGGAAAAAAGATCAAGGAGAAATAGCTTAAGAACTATTGTACTCCCTGAAAACCATGGAAGCTATCCATATGTGGAACTGTTGGTTTCAACAAATGCAGAAATTTTTACTGCTGGGGATAAGTTCACTTACCTTGGCAGTATATTATCCAAAGATGTCTATGTAGAAGATGATGTTAACAATATTGGAAGAGCTGGCTCGCTGTTTGGGAGGCTCTGAAAGAATGTGTGTGAGAGAAGAGGTATTAAGCTGCTTACAAACCTGAAGACCCTACAGAGTGTTGACCTCATTGTTGTATGCCTGTGAAACCTGGATAGTCTCCCAGCACCATGACAGGAAATTCAGGAAGTTAAACCACTTCCATTTGAATTATCTCAGGAAGATTCTGAAGACTGCCTGGAAAGAAATGGTGCTGGACACTGAGGTTCTCTCTTGAGCTAAACTGCCAAATAAACTCTACTGCAGAGAGTACAACTTCAATGGGATAGTTATATAGCCCAAATGTAGGTTTATCTAAAAGACTGCTTTACAGAGAACTCACAGGAAGCAAGCCTTCCCAGGGAGATCAGAAAAAGTGGTACGAGGACACTCTTGCAGTCTTTCTAAAGAACTTTAGTATTGATTATGAGACATGGGAGACACCGGCACAGGACCAACCAATGTGACATGCCTGCTTTAAAGAAGGTGATGTACTTTATGAGCAAAACAAAGTTGCAGTAACCCAAAGGAAATGTGATATGCACAAGTATAGAGACATCTCCATTCCAAATATTCAAATGGATTATTTGTGTCCAACTTGTGGTAGAGCCTTGCATTGGACTGAACCCATATTGGACTGATCAACCACAATGGAAACACATTGTACCTTGACCCCAACATCATGATGTCATTGGTCTTCTTCAAGTGTAAAGGACAAACAACAACAAGAAGGAGAAGAACTGGGAAAATGGCTTCAGAAAAAGCTAGAAAGAAGAAAGAAGCCAAGAGAAAAAAAGGATGGTCGGCAGTATAAAATGTTGACTGAAAATACATATGGATTGCAGAAAGACCATCAGGTTTTGCAATTTTAAGATTTTTGGCAACTGGAGAGAACAAGCTTCTGTTGTGTAATAATGGGCTCCGAAGTCAGATTCCAAAGGGTTGAGGAAGAGGGAAGTAGAGATAATTATAATAAAGTGTAGATAATATTTTTTTTTCTAGGAGTTTGGCTAAGTAAGAAAAATGACATAGGATCATAGCTTGAAGGAATGGTTGGTTCTAAAAGGTTTGTTTTTTTTAATAATGAAGAGACTTGGACATGTTTAAAAGTAGTAGGAAAGAAAAGTTTATGAAGAGGTATTGAAGTTTAAAGAGTAAGAGAGGACGAATGAAGAACAGTCTTCTGAAGATCAGAGATGCATAAAGAGGGGTTGGCCTTGATAAAGAGAAAGGCCATTTTGTCATCAGATACTGGAGGAAAGGAAAGGAGAATTGAAATTTATGTCAAGGAATTTTGAGATAAAGGGAAGGAAAGAATTGGGAGTTCATGGAAAATGATCAAATTTTCTTAATGAAATAAGAAACGAAGTCTTCAACTAAGGGTAGAGAGCAGGGAAGGTGTGAGAAGCTAGAGGAGAGAAGATAAAGTGTGGAAAGACGTGAGGAGTGCGATAGGGACAGTTAAGGAGGAATAAAGGATTACCTTGCTGCAAGATTATCCAACTTTATTTTTTACCAAATACAACTTAAAAACATTTAACATCTTATGTTTTCTTTTGAGAATTTCAGTAATAACTTTTTTGAGAGAGTAGTATCATGCAGATAAAGAACATCATGTTCTTAATGAAATAGAAAATATAAATCTATTGTGAACTATTCCTTGTTGCTGTGACTGTTGTACTCTGGCTTGAGACTAGAGGGAGTTGCTACCAGAATGGGGACACTCCTGCCTATTTGCAATGGAGATAAAAGTACTTTGAGACAGAGAGATACTAAGAAATGGAGGGATGCTGCCACAGGGGAATGCTCTGGGGCTTGCCTATTGATCCCTATTTGAAGGCTAATGGATCCATCTATTTCCTAATATTCTCCTCCTACCCTCTTTATCCCTCACTCCTTCCCTTAACCACCTGTTTCTTGAAGCCTTTTGGCTTACTCCCTCTCCCCTGAGAGGACTATAAAATACTCTTGTTTTCTTTTTTCAGGTAAGGGGTTTATTGGGAAACAACAGGATGGGAAACTGAAGAAAGAGGGATAAGGGTTTCCCTAATCTATAATGAGGGAGAATTTGAGGGTTTGGGAAAGTAGTCCAGTCACAACTGTGACAGAGGGACAGTTAGAGAGATGGATGGAGGACAACTGTTTAAAATCTTCTTTCTTCTTCACAAAGCCATCAAGGACTCTCAGCCTAATTTCAGAAGCACCCCCCTCAAGGGTCCTTCAGCCTGGGACAAAGCTAGCAAGATTAGTTCAGGGCTTCTCTCCTTCAGTCAGCCACCAAGAAAAGTCTCTCCTTCAGCCTGACTTTCCTCCAACTCTTGGTCAGTCAAATCTCAAAGAGAGAGACCAAGTCAGAAGTTTCTCAGTTTCTCCTGGCCAGCTCAACTCCCAGAGAGAGACAGAATCAGTTCCTCCTTTGGTCAGAGCCCCAAAGCCAAGACAGCCCCCCAAGGGTCCTTCAGCCAGCGTCAACTGCCTCTCCTCCTGTGAATATTCCCTTTGGAACTTTCTTCTTGATTGACAGACAGGTCCCCAGCCTTGGTTCTTGCATCTTGACTTGTGCTGCAAAACCTCTCTCTCTTCATGTCTCTACCACACTAAGAAGATTGTTTCAAAGAAATTTTTTTACATTTATCCTCAAAAGTCTTGCATCCTGCCTAAAGATTGATTGTCAATTAACTGAAAATTATACCTTTAGACCAACTGAATTAAAAAAAATGAAATAAAGGAAATCTTTAGAATGTATTGGATAGGTGGCAGCCTTTATTGAAAAGTCCCCTCCTAGATCCTGTGGTAAGCCACAGCGGTGTTTTTAAATACCTGTTAAACAGAAAGTTGTGGTTAAAAATTAGTAATCACATAAGAAATAAGAAGTAGTCAAAGTATGAATAGCCTATATCTTGGAGTTGTCTGTTATAGGTATCCCTTGTTATATATGTTATATATGATGCAAAGTTGCTATTATATAATTTATAAATTAAGGTCTCAGGATTCTACATCATGGTAACTTCATTGTAACAGAATTTTGAGTCTCTAAATTCTTATTTGAAGGAGAACAGAGAATATATAAATAAAAAAAAATTCACTCTTTCTGTCTCACCTCTGACATATACTGGCTGTATGAACCAAGGTAAGCAACTTATATATTCGGTACACTCTAAGCCACTACCTGAGACTATACATTTCAGAGACACTGTTGACTTTGATTGGTTGAGAATTTCCCCACCTTGGGACTCCCTCTACCAATGAAATCAATGACTCAGTCACTATCACAATGCTGTACCTTTATTAAGAGGCTCCCCTGCAGCCTCATAGTTCTGGGATAGCTAAAGCACACTTCCTTTCAGCCCCCAGATTTTTGATGAGATGTCAACAGTGAACATTTTTCCAGTAGTAGTGGTTGGTTGTTCATCTTTCTAGTTTTCCTGCCTCTGATACAGCTGAGCTCCATCTCACTTCTGCCTATTTTGTGTCACCTGGTACTCAGGAACAGAGGCACCAATTGTCTGCCCTCAAGGAGCTTACATTCTAACAGAAGAACATAAAATGTTTGTTCATTTATTGTTACATTCTAGATTATCATGGGGATTGCAAATGGAACCAAAGGGTAATAGATTGCCATTTTTGAATATACTAGGGGTTCTTTCACATGAGCCTATTTAGAACAGGCATTCTTAATGATTTATGTTGGGGATTCCATTGGCAGTCTGGTGAAACCTATGGATTTCTTTTCAGAATAATGTTGTTAAATTAATATAACAGGTAGTATTACAAAGATAGTCAATTATAATGAAAGATAGTTGCCGAAATATTTTAAAAACAAGGTCTTAGACTTCAGGTGACGAATCCCTGGTTTAGAGTAAAATGGCAGCAGCATGAATGATGGGTTCAGGAGGAATAAAAAAAAAAAAAAGATTTAATTACACCAGAAACTGGATGCCAAGGAAATAGGCCTTTGCAATTGCCAGTGTACAGTTATGTCTTCTGTAGAGGTTCTTATTAATTATTGGTAATTATTGGTTGTCTCTCTCTCTCTCTCTCTCACACACACACACACACACACATACACACACACTCAACAAATATTTATTAGGCATTTGCAATGAGCAAAGCACTATTCTAGGCACTTGAAAAGATTCAGAGAAGCCATCTCTATGAAGACATAGCATTAAGATTAACATCCCCAAATTCATATTCTTGCCATGTTCTCCCTTTCCTCTCTTAAATCCTTTCATCTTATAGTTAACCAGTTCAGTTTTATTCTAACTTCTACCTTTCTGTACAACTTAAATATATTCTTGTGAAAAAGAGAAAATTAGTCAGTAATGACCTTTAAACACTAATGTAGCTAGGTGATGCAACTAATAGAGTACTGTATTGGATCCAGAGTTCAAATCCTGCCTTGAGGCACTTGGCAGTTTTGTAATAAGTCATTTAACTTTTCTGTCTCAATTTTCTCATTAGCAAAATTGGGATAATAATAGTACTCACTTCATAATGTTGTGAGGAGCAAATGAAATAAAAATGAGAAGTATAGTTATAAATGTAAACCATGAAGCTATTGTTATTATATTGTACTTACTAAGGCAGGAAAGTGAAAACTAAGGTTTGGGTTTTTTTTTTTATCTTGAACAAGAATTGAAACAAGAATAAAATAATTTTTCTTGCTAATCACCACTTTAAATCTAACTTAAATACAATTAATCAGGAAGCCTCATTCCTTAATATTAAAGTTAGTCAGGCATGCCAAGAATAATACTTCTTTCCAGAATAAAAATAGCTGTGATATGTGCTGCCAGAACCCTGGTTGTACCTCAGAATGGGAATTTAGTGGACAACTGGTATTGATAAATAGTTTTGTTGTTCAGTCATTTTTTGGTCATGTCCATTTCCTTTTCTAATTCATTTTACAGATGAGGAAACTATGACAAACAAGGGTAAGTGACTTGCCCAAGGTCATACAACTAGTAAGTATGTGAGGCTAGATTTGAACTCAAGAAAAAGAGTCTTCCTGACTCTAGCACTGGCATTCTATCCATTGTAATACCTAGCTGCCATAGTAAAATTATAATTTTAATTATAAAAATTTTTAAATAAAAATTATAATTTTCTAAAATATAACCAACATACAGATTTATATTTATTGTCAACTATCAATTTAGGTTTTTTATTATTATTTAACTTGGCCTAAAATTAGTGTAAGCCTAAAAAATAATATAGCTAGTTGTCTTTCCACTTCAGTTATTGAGATTATTCCATTACTGTTTTGTTACTTAACTATATTGATACTTCATCATCTTCTCAATCTTCTTTACAGTCTTCTCTTCCCCAGTGACAAAAGATAAGTTTCTTTTATCAAAGGTTAACTTAGGGTTACATTTGCCATGTCATAACAAAAGCAGATTGTGGTATGTCCCAGAGGAGAGATGCCATAGACAATTTTTGATTTTCTAGAGTTCAAAGTAATGATGCGACCTTTATAGTATGTATCATATTCTATATATTCTGTGATATCTTGAAGAAAAAATATATAATAAAATGATGTCTTGGGACCTGGTAAATAAAATCTCAATATAGTGAAGAATGTTAAAATGAATGGCTTTAAGAAATTGAAATTCAATTTGTAGTTAGGTAGGTCTCAGCTTCTTAGACTATTTATGGTATCTAACCTGCTCATACTACTCTACAAGGTAATGATACTTAACAATAAAATATATTCATACCACTGAGTATTTGAATTACCATGAAGTTTAAGTCATGTTTTATATACTATACAAACTATAAGATTATAGAGTTGTATCTGGTAACACACTAGTTTATGGTATAACTATTTTATTACATCATATTATTATATATAATTTATTGTATCATATCTATTATAACAATACCTATGACTAGACAGTGTAAAACTCCATAGTTCTGAATGGGAACCATAAGAGACATTTAAATATATTTCCATACTGAGAAGTCTCATAAAAATCAGCATCTGCCTGACCCACGTTAGAAATGAAAAGTGGCCTACAAAATAAAATAAAACTTGGCAAAATAAGAATTTGAATAAAATCTACCACTTCCAGCTGCTGAGTTTGGTTATGCCACTTACCATTCTAGGTAAATCTGAACAAATCACTTACATGGATCAGTTTCCTCATCTCTTAAATTAGGGGACTGAATTAGACCATTTTTAAGGTCCTTTTTAATTCCAAGGCTCTTCCTTAAGTACGGAAGGTATCTTCTATATATTTTATCCTTGCTATAGTATAAACAAATGTTTAAACAACTAGAGAGAAAGGAAATTTTCCCCTTAAATTTTGAAGGAATATAGTCTTTTTTAATTCCTTGAGAATCCTGATTTACTATTACTCAGGCTTCTGAAAATTGGCAGTACTGTACCTGCTTGAAACACTATCCTTGGTTTAGGTAAAAACAAAGTTCTGTGTCCTCTTTCATTTGCATCTCTTCCCTGACTCTTGAATCCTGGGCAGACTCCTTAAATAGCCTGATTTGGTTTTATTGTCAACCACACCTTCACAGTTTCTTGTAGAGGAAGTGCTGCAAGTCTTGGACCTATATGTAAATTCTGTTTTCTCATTTTCTTAGTGACACATTTCATCTCTCAGGAGAGTATTTCTTCTCCTTCCTAGTCCTGAGGTGGGGAGGAATATTTTTTTTCCTTCCTGTAGAATAGGAGAAATGGGGGCAGGGAAGGAACCATAACCACTCTATCTTCCTTCTCTATTATGGAACACGCAGTAGGTCACATCCATTTTCTTTGTGAAACGTTGACATGTTCAACTTTGCCT
This sequence comes from Monodelphis domestica, assembly GCF_027887165.1. Lineage (NCBI taxonomy): Eukaryota > Metazoa > Chordata > Mammalia > Didelphimorphia > Didelphidae > Monodelphis > Monodelphis domestica. Next base: position 468,098,127 of record NC_077228.1, read on the forward strand.
TCCTATACATCAGACTTTGTGTTTTTTATCAGTATTCAACTGCATTGTTCCCAAAAGACATGGCAGCTGCCTTTGACAGATAACCCCAGAACTCCCTTACTTAGGTGGATGTGGTCAGTTCCTCCCTTCCTGGAAGGATACATTCTTCTTTTCAGAGATGCCCTAAAATTCTCAACTGCCAAGGCTAAAGGAAACCTGATCATTTTTGAACGTGATAGGAGAAAAGTTGCTCTTAAAATGTACAGGAATTCACAGATCTGGTGCCCCATTGTTGTGTGGTGAAAACTAAAATAAAACAGAGCTTACAGCCTACTAATGGTAAGGGTATTCTTTTTTCCCTCCATAGAAATACGTAAAATTATATGAATCCTGACCATTTATATTGAAATCATCATCCTAGTCATTTGCAAAATGGGATTCCTATGTTATGGCATTAGCTCATTAGTGTGCATTTGACACAGAGTCAGTTTTTAGGGTGTGAGCTTGACATGGAAATTAGACTCACCACGAGACCCGAGACTGCGTCTTGAGCAGGTTAGTGGTTATTGTGGATCTTGTACCACACCCTTTTCATCAGATAAAGCCAATATGAGATGAAGGGGTGAAAAAAAACATCATTTTGAGGGTTATTGTTTATGAGAACTATTTGAAACTACATTTGTAAATTCATTTCCATTTGTTGGATTAAAAAAACTTCTGTAAAACCTTTTAAATATTCAAAATTCTGACCCAATTTATATATAATCCTGGCATAGTCTCAAAATTAATGGGAGTTAGTAAAAGAATCAACCTACTCTTGTTACACTTCCAGTTGAATTTGAGAAATATTTTTAAAATAGTACTGTCCCCTGGGGCATATCAACTGATGCAGAGTGAAATGAATGAAACCAGGAACATGCATGCGCAAAGACAGCATTGTAAAGAAAATATCCTTGGAAGTCTTAAAAACTCTGATCTAAGCAATGATCAACTGTATCTCTGAAGGATCTATAATAAAGCATTTTATCCACCTCCTGTCAGAACTAATGGAGAGAAAGTACAAAAAGAGGCATAATTTTTGGACTTGGTCACTGTGTAGATTCATTTTACTTGACTGTGCTTCTTTGTTATGAAGATTCTTTTTTCTTTCTCTAAGTTAATGGGGGAGGGTTTCAAGTGGTCAGGAAGAAGAAGAATTGACAGTATCGAATGGAGAAAAAAAGAGGACAGTATGCCATTTTTTAAGCACATAAAAGAAAATATAAGGAAGCACAGACAAGCAGGACAGTTTTGAAAGTATCAAATTTATTATATGCTTAAAAAACTAGAAGTGAGAAATAAAGATTTATAATTCTATATAAAATGCTCATTTTATGTTGTTTTGTGTGGTATATATTCATTTTTGGTGCTTACAATCAGAATTTAAAAAAAATTAAAAAGATAAATGAATAGGATACTATTTCCAAACAAGCATTTTGTTAAATTATTATTGTGCTTGTTAAGAAGGGAAATGAGGAGAACCCTGGGATGATGTTTAAGGTTAGTTTGATTGTGTTGGTGAACTAACCCCCTCCAGGGTTTTCCCTCCATGTCTAGGCAGAGAGCTCATGGCTGCCTTCTGTCCCCTTTCAAATATGATGATGATAAGGTAAGCAGAGGGCTTTACCAGATTTGGGCACAGCACAAGATTGGAGAATAATGGGTGAGTAGAAAGTTTTGCAAAACCTAATCTTCCAGGGAGTCCCACTCTGATAAAAACTGCTGCTGGAGGAGGACCAATGGCAGAGGAAACACTGTTTTACTTTTGCCTAATTCTCTTAGAGATCTTCCTTCCAGGCCAACCTTCACCCACCCACCTTCTTTCCCTTGTTTAAAGATCTGACTACTACAGAATAAAGAAACACTTTTTATCTGAGATAGGATAGCTATGATTGGATTAGGGAAGAGGTAAAATAGGAGTTCCTTAAGCTAAAACACAGATGATGCTGAGGGGTCCTTTTGGTGTAGACCTTCAGTTGAAAGGACCAGTTTGTAAGCTTTCTCTGTCTTCTTGAGTCTCCTATGCTGGCTATCCTAATCTAATGTTAAAGAAACTCCAACTGTTTGTAGGGATACCTGACACAGAGGAATACAGATCTTTCTTCAAGACTGACTCAGCCCACCCCCCAGGGCAAAACCCTCTCAGACAGCTGATAATCCAGTCAGTCCATAAGATCTTGTAAGAGCAGAGAAATCAGGAACAATATACAGTCTAAATGGGCAATGGATTTGATTGGGAAATCTTCAGGATATAATGGATTATCAATCCAGAGATAGGAAAGGGACCTCCTTTCAGTTCAGGGTTCAAAACTGAACTCTTTTCGTCCATTGATAAATTTCCCAGCAGCCCCTGTTCCCAACATTCCAATTGCCCTTCACTGTTGTAAAAATAGACTTGAATCCAGGACTTCAATCCCCAGAAGTCCTTGCTCCGCTTCCCCAGAATGCTTTGTAATCTCACTGAATTCTCACCTGGGCCAAGAGCTAAATCAATATTTAGAGGGTCTCCGACCACAGCAGGGTCTCTTCTCTTCCTGGCTCCGCTGGCAAACAGACGTGTCTCATGATGTGAGTGAAATTTGGGTGGGCCTCATGGCCCACCTAACAAGTGCTTTTCTTGCTTATATTTTCTTTAACCCTTGACCTTTAATAAACCTCATAAAAATAATACACCTTGCAGAGAGAGAAACTAATTTCTACCTGCCTCAGTTTCCTTAAATTTTCAATGGTTACATTGTCACTCTTGCTTCTTGCAATGTTCCATTTCCATTCTGTGTTAAAATCTCCTCTTACATGCTTGAGCTATTAGATGATGTGACAGAGTTGTTATGAGAATCAAATAGCACTTAGCACAATGCTTGAGATATAGGAAGCATTTTATCAATGGTGGCTATTATGTTCTTCCTGTATGACCCTGGATAAGTCACAATCTCTGCCTCAGTTATGGTCCAGTAGAAGGATAACTGTACAGGAGGACCCGAGTTCAAATCCTTAATCAACCACTTGTCTGACCTTGGGCAAGATGCTTAACTTCCCTAGGTCTCAGTTTCCTTATTTGTAAAATTAAGAGATTGGACTCAACTCTCTCCAAGTTTCATTATAGCTTTATATGTATAATCTTGTTACAGATTTTAGCAGCAGTCAGTGTATTATCTTTGAAGTTTGATGTTTTGTTGAGAGTAAAGTGTAGTTGGGATAGCAGAGCAGTGAATGGTTACACACTGAAGCCTGAAGTGAGCTCATCACTCTGGAAGACTCACTTCCAGTTGAAGGTACTTCAGTTTGATGCACTAGTAGAAAAAGACTCTTCTGTAGGAATTCAATGAAAATGACACATTTTCCATTAAGCGGTAAAAATGTATTTATTGTCTCTGTGATATTGAGTTAAGGAAAATTTAATGACATGGTTTTAGCCATCTAAGAACTTCATATGACATGGACCAAGACATCTTCCACAAATGCTATTTAAATACGTTTTGAAAAATAAAAAAATAACTTATGATTTGAGGGAAATAGTAAAAGGAAGAGGATAGAGTTAAAAAACAAACAAACATCATCCAGGAGGCTTGATCTCAATTCATTTTTTTACCTTACATTTTAGAATCAATATTGTGTATTGGTTCCAATGCAGAAGAGTAAAGGCTAGGCAATGACAGTTAAGTGACTTGCCCAGGGTCATACAGTTAGGAAGTGTCTGAGGCCAGATTAGAGCCCAGGTTCTCCCATTTCTGGGTCTGGCTCTCAATTCATTTGACATACCTCACTGCCCCCTTGTCCTCAGTTCTTGGCAAAATTCTAGTACAAAGCATTTGCTGCTTGGTGTTCTGTGAAAATCTCCTGAGGAAAATGGCTGACAACCATACAATATCTTATTAAGAGCAGGTTGTGTTAGACCTCTTTCCTTTTCTGGTAAAGGTTACAAGACTGATTTATTAAAGCAATGCCATAGACATCAATGACTTCAATTACACCACAGCCTTTGACAGTATCTCATGTTGTTCTTGCAGACAACATAGATAAGGGTGAGCTAAATGACTTGGATGAAGGCAAAGTTGGCATTTTTACCTAATTTTCAAATGACAGAATCAGGATCCGAAAAGGCTATATTAATGTGCAGAATCTAAGAGAAAATCAATAAAGGTGAGGGCAAAGGCAGGTAAGTCATATAATAAGTAGCATGCTACATTTGGAGTCAGAAGATCTGAGTTCAAATCCTCTCATATATTTAATATCTGTGCACCCTTAGACAAGTCAGTTAGCCTTAGTTTCTTCATCTGTAAAATGTAGATAAAAATAGCACCTACTTCACAGTGTTGTAAGAATCAAATGAGAATCGTAGTGGTAGTCTCTCGGTGACCGAGAATGACTATTGTCTTTGTGCATTATCATCTATTGATGTACCCTCATGTGGCTTTGGAGTCCAAAGACTGAGGCGCAGAGTTTGTGGCACATGGGGCATGGGTATTTGCCATTTATTTATTACAAATAGGTTAAAATCAATTTCATAAATATAGGATGAGGAACGAGATTATAACGAACAGTTCATAGGGAAAATATCTGATATTTTTAGCAAGCTCAACATTGTAGCATGATAGCCAAGAGACATTACTATATCAGGCTACATCAAGAGAAGAATAGTATTACAGTTGTGCTCTCTTCTTCCATGGTCCAGACCACATACATGTGAGGTATTATGCTCAGTTCTAGGCAAGAACTTTGAGAAGAAAGGAAGAAGGATGAAAAAAAGCAAAGAAGGAAGGAGAGAGGGAGTGAGGAAGAAAAGGAAGGAAGGAATGAAGGATAAAAGGAAGAAAGGAAGGATTTATTAAGCATATATTAGTATCAGGCTCTAGTTAAATAATTTAAAGATATCATGTCATTTGCTCCTATACCCACTCTTGGGGATAGATGGTACTGTTTTCCCCACATTCTAGTTGAGGAAACGAGGCATACAGAGGTTAAATTATTTATCCAGGTTCAAACAACGAGTAAGTGTATAAGGCTAGATTTCAACTCATGTCTTCCTGACTCCCAGCTTAGCACTCTCTCCAATAAATCATGTATCTACCTCTCAACTACACAGTGTGGGATGAGGAGGGGCACAACTAGGATGATAAAGGGCCTTGAGTTAATGATTTAAGAGAATAGTTATAGAATTAAAGGAACTGGAAGCAGAGAAAATCTCATTCTGTTATTTAATCCCAATCATATTAAGAAGGGAAAAACTACCAGAAAATTAAAGGCAACAGTAGTAGAATCCTTGATTTTCACTAGGTTCAGACCATGCTTAATAGGTTGATGTGCTGAGTGTCCTGGATGTACTACCTGAAATGCAACAGCAAGTCTAACCAGAAAACCATTAGTGTGAACCACCTAGATTCTGTGGCCAGCCACTGAAGTCTCCTCCCTCCACAAGAACCTGATTCTCCTAACCCTCTGCTATTTGCAGGCTGATCTCTGATTTCTAAAAGAAGAAAGAGATAGAGACAGATAGAGACAGAGACAGACAGAGACAGAGAGACACACACACACAGACAGACAGACAGACAGACAGAGAGAGAGAGAGAGTGAGAGAGAGTCCTGTCTTGGATTATGCTGGGGAAGGATGGAAATACTATTCCATCACATTCCTTCTGCCAATTGCATCACCTGGGTCTGCCCTGCTCTGAATTTTCATTTTTCCAGGTATATCCCATCTTGTTCCTTGACAGGATTCCATGAAATACAAACCCCTAGGGCAGTGATGGCAAACCTATGGTATGGGTGCCAAAGATGGCATGCAGAATGTTCTCTGTGAGCACATGGCCACCCCACCCTCTCCAGTTCTTTACTAGAAAGGCAGAGGGACTCAGATGGAACTGTTCCCTTCCCCCTCTCCACTGTGCCTAACTACATTTTTTCATATCATCCAACCTTCTACCTAGCGGCCCAGCGGCGAGTGCTTTCTCCCCCTCTTGTGTGAGGTAAAGGGGGTGGTGGCAGGGAACTCCTGGCAATTTAGGGGGCACAGCTTGTTGTCTAGGGGATTGGGAGCCCTCCTAAACATTATCACTGTCCTAGGGATATTGATAAACTACTTGAACTTATTCCTCAATGGTTAACAACCTCCTATCTTGTGAACATTCCACCACCCAGTGATTCTGAATCCCTACCTGTTGTTCAAATCTTACTCTTACTGCATTTCTGTTCCTCTCAACCTAATGCCTCTCCTCACTCAAAACTTCCTATGCTTTTGAGTGCTTGATATATCTGTTCCCATAGGTTATAAATTTGCTATCATCTTAAACTGTTTCCTTTCCCACTGAGGCCTGGCTCCCTCCTGACTATGCCTCTTCCTTGGCCACTCTTTCCAGAATTGATAATGGAACTTGCACTCATCTCCCTTCTCCCAACCATTCTGACCAAGGTGGTAGACTCTAAATACTCCTGGCTTCCCTCTGCCACTTTCAGACTCTTCCTCTAACTATTAATTCATAACTTCTCTTCTTTTGATGTTTATTCAGTATGTATACATCACCTAAAAAGATTCTAGTGGCTATTATCCACTGCCCTCCAAAGCACCCCTTTCCTCAATGAGATCAGAATCTGATTGGCTCCCACTTCCTCTTCCTAACACCTGCCCTCATAGTAGGAAACTTCAGCATGCATATTGATACTGTCATGGAGATGGGCACCCCTTGGTCTTGCAATCACCCACAAGTGTTCCACTTCTATTTCATTTAATTCTATTTATTTTATTTTTAAGTAATATTTTATTTTTTCCTTGATTTCATAAAAATATAATTTTTCAACCTTTGTTTCTTTTTTTAATTTAAGCCAAATTTCCCCCTCTTCCCCTTCCCTGAGATGGCAAGCAATCTGATATAGATTTTACATGTGTAATTCTTTTATTTTTTATTTATTTTTTTATTTAAAACCCTTACCTTCCATCTTGGAGTTAATACTGAGTATTGGCTCCAAGGCAGAAGAGTGGTAAGGGCTAGGCAATGGGGGTCAAGTGACTTGCCCAGGGTCACACAGCTGGGAAGTGTCTGAGGCCAGATTTGAACCTAGGACCTCCCATCTCTCGGTCTGGCTTTCAATCCACTGAGCTACCCAGCTTCCCCCTTACATGTGTAATTCTGCTTCCATTTTAATGCACTCTAAAATTCCCTTATCTGATCACAGTCTGCTTTCTTTCTACCTCTCCCTCAGCCTTGCTATCCCAAGACCCACTCTTTCTTACCATGTCCTCTTTCCTGGACTTATTTTCCTTGCACTGTATAACAAATAATTTCCGAGGAAAAGGGGAAATTAGAGGATATCTAGTCCATTCCACACCTAAGAATCTCCCCTATACCATTCCCAGCAAATGTTTAATTTTTACTTGATTAGCTCCAAAGAAGAAATCATTGTAGGATCATAGATTTTGAAGGAACCTTGGAGTCCTTATAATTCAATACCTTCTTTTTAAAAATAAGGACACTGAGGCTCACAGAAGTTAAGTGAATTTCCTAAGGTCAGACTGGTGTGATATAGTGGTGGATGAGAGAGATGTGGAAGTAGAATAAAAACACTGGTAATTGCATGGCTATTCGAAGTATGAGGGAGGGGAGAATCAAGGACTGCCCTAAAGTTGTGAACCTGGAAGACTCAAAGGAAAATGTTGTTATCAGCAGAAATGGAGACATTTTTAGGGAAATATCATATGTCCTGTTCTGGACATATCACAGTTTCATAATATTTGAGAGCTGGAATGGACGTTAGGGGCCATTTAATCTGACTCATTCAAAAGGAATCCCTAATGTAATAGACCTGACCAGTAGTCATCCATCCCCTGCTTGAAGATCTGGAACAGAGAACTATCCTCTTCCCTAAACACCACAACCATCTCATTTTTGGTTAGATTTAATTGTTAGGAAGTTTTTCTTGATATCAGTTCTACACTTGCCTCTTTGAAACTTCTATTCACTCAGTGCTTGTGGTCCTACCCTCTGGAACCAAATAGAAAAACCAGTCTAATCTCTCTTTCATATGATAATCCTTCAAATACTTGAATATAGTTCTATGTCTCACTGAGTCTTCTCTAGGTAAATATACCCAGTGTCTCTTGTGACAAGAGCTTATGGCTTTTTGGCATCCTGGTTACCCCTGCTTGGATGCTCTCTAGCTTATCAATGTACTTTTAAAATTATAATACTTAGAGGCAACTAGGTGGCCCAATGGATTAAAAACCAGAACCATTAAACTATTAAAAACCATTAAAAACTAAAGATGGGAGGTCTTAGGTTCAAATCTGACCTTAGATATTTGCTAGTTAATGTGACCCTGAGCAAGTCACTTAACTCCAACACCTCTCCCTTTCTACTCTTCTGCCTTGTAACCAATACACAGTACTGATTCCAAGACAGAAGGTAAGGATTTAAAAAACAATAAAATAAAATTGTAATACCCATCCATCTCCAACTCGGTACTCCAACAAGATTCAACAAAGAAGAGTAGAGAAGTAATATCATGTCTTTATTTCTGGAAGCTATCTTTCTCCCAATGGAGTCCAAGACATCATTATCTCTTTTTTGGCAACCACATTATCCAGCTGACTCCTATAGATCTTATAGTCTGCTAAAAAAGACTAGATATTTCTCAAAGTGATATCTAACTATGCCTGTTCCATCTAGTACTTATAAAATTGATTTTTTTTGTACTAAAGAATAAAATTACATTTATGTATATTGAATTACATCTTATTAGATGAATAAGTTGAATTAAAAATAGATATGGTCCATTTGCATGGAAATATTAAATAGATAGTTGGTAAAAGGTTACTAGTTTAGGAAAAGAGGTTAGGAATATACACATGAATGTATCTTTTACATATAGGTGAATATTTACATATGGATACATGTGCACATATTTGTACTTATCCATATATGTATTGTATATACACATGGATATACGTATAGGTCTGTGTGTATATGATATATTTGTACATACTTGCATGTATATATGTATATGTATGTATATTCAATCAGCAGCTAGGTGGTATAAAAATGGAGATTTGAAGCCCAGACTTCAATTCCCAAAAGTCCTTGGCCAATTCCCAAAATGCCTTGTAACCTCACCTGAAAGTCTCACCTGGGTGGAGAGCAAGATGGGGTAGTTAAACTGAGTGTATCCACCTACCCTCTCTCTTGCTCGGCTTCTGCTTCTAGAGACATGTGTCTCCCGAGATGTAGTAAATGAAATTGAATGGGCCTTTCAGCCCTCCTAGGCACGTGCTTTCTTATTTTTGTATTTTCTTTATTTCTTAATCTTTAATAAACCTCATAAATTATAATACTTTTAGCTGAGAAACTAAATTTTAATATAAACAGTGGCACAGTGAATAGAGTGCCAGGCTTGGAGTCTGGAAGACTCATCTTCCTGAGTTCAAATCTGGACTCAGATTCTTACTAGCTGTTTGACCCTGGCCAACTCCCTTAACCTTGTTTGTCTCAGTTTCCTCATCTGAAAAATGAGCTAGAAAAAGAAATGGCAAACCATGCCAGTATCTTTGCCAAAAAATCTTCAAATGGGATCATTTAAGGTTGGACACAACTGAAACAACTGAATAACAACAAATGTAAACATACATATTTGGAAGGTCAGTAGGTAAATCTGCAACTAGATTAATAACTGGATCCAATAGGTGGTTGTTAATGGGTTGGTAGTATCTTCAATTTAGAGTGTTCCAAGAGTCTGTACTTGGCTCTTATTTAGTGTTATTATCAACAACTTGGATAGAGCCTAAATGTTGCACAATTGTCAGATTTCCAAATGACCTAATTAGGAGGCATAGTTAACACATTGATTAACAGAGACAGTATCCAAAAAGTTCCTTTCAATGAAAATGTACCACAAAACTAATGAGATTTATATAATGAATTTTAATATAGATAAATGTAAAGTTCTAAACTGTGATTAAAAAATAACTTTACAAGGACATCATGGGAGAAGCATATCTAGCAAAAAATTCATGTAAAAAGGTCCAGAGATTTTAGAGAATGGAAAGCTCAATATTAATCAACCATGCAATATGGCAACCAAAAAGCTAATGAAGTCTTAGACCGAATTAACAAAGTCATATAAGTCCGAAACCAGGAAGGTGATAGTTGTCCAAGTCATTTAACTTTCTCACCTATAAAATGGGGATAATAATAGCATCTATCTACTTGTGTTTATAAAGATTAAGTGCAATAACAGGTAAAGCACTTCCAAACCTTAAAGTGCTATAGAATGAATTACTTGATCTGCCTCAGAGTCCAAGGATTCTGTACTGATATCGAGGTTCTCCAAGGCCTTCTGTCTGAACTTGATGTTGTTCTATTATATACCAAATTCTGAAAAGTTATAAAGCTTCCTTGATTAAGTTAAAATTCTCTCAGAAGAAATCACAGACTAACCATCCAAATGAAGAAAACAAAATAGGCAAAAAAGAAATGTACATTGTTCATATTATGGCATGTAACTAGCAAAACAAATCCTTGACTTCGTCTAGCAGTACAAATGCCTCTGAGTGTGTATACACAATGGCAGACTATACACATACATGTGTCTGTTGTTTATATGACACATTATGCATAAACATATGTGTATTTCATATGTTCATACACACACATGAATGCCTGTTTACATATACCTGTGGATGGATTGGACCCAAAATAGAAAATGATTAGAGATATGAGTTCTGGATTGCACTTGGCAAATTTCATAACTTCAATGACATCAAGCTATTTATTGTCATAAAACCTATCTTTTTAACATCAGTATCCAGGTAATAACATTTGTTTGTAGCATACTATAACCTCAAAACCTCATAGATTTAGAGCTAGAAAGGACTTTGGAGATCATTAAGTCCAACCTAATTGAATAGATGAGGAAACTAAGGCTGAGAGAGGTTAAGTGCTTTGGCCATAGTGTTCTGGCTTCTAAGTGACTGAAGCAAAAATTAAGCACAGGATCCCTTACTCTAAGTCCAAAAATACTATCCACTATTAACAAGGTATTTCTTCATGGAAGGTCTTGCCTCATAAGCCTTGCCTCATCAAAATCAGAAAATACATTTGTATTAGATGTCGTTTATTATGGTCCTTTCCCTTACATATTAAATTAATGGTTTTCTTTGAAGTTTAATAATTTTAACCTCATACTTTATTACTAAAAGTTCAATAGACTTATTTTTTATAACTTTTATAAAAAAAGATGATTAAATTTCCCTCTGTCCCAAGATAATATTATCTTCTTCTAAAGTCATTCTCAAGATGACTAATAACTAAGTTGAGAAAGAGTGCCAACCCTGAGATAACTGCTACTTCCCAAGATCACTAAGATTTTATGTGATAAATCCATAGGTTAATTATGAGAATTCACCTTTCATAGGTTTCTGCCAGATAACAGTCACTATATCTGAGTCAACTTAAAGTTTTCAATGTATTCCAAGGTCCATTTGACAGACAGAACAATAGAGTTCAGAAAACACTATCCAAAAGATGATCCTGGGTCAACTGTAGCCAATTAATGCTCCTGATTTTCAAAGGATTGTGATGGGAACAGTACCTGGGATTTCATTGGTATAGGAAGTTCCTAGGTCAAGTAACTCCCTCTACCAATGTAGATCAAGAGTTTCTCTCCAATTTATAGTCTTAGAGTTGACTAGAGTATTAAGAAGTTAAGTGCCTTGCTCCATATCACATAGCCAAAAAGTATCTGCAGTAGGATTTGAACTCTTCTTCCCTCAAATTCAGCATTTTGTCTACTCTGTCAGCTAATTTTCCTCCTAATCATTCCTCCAAAACCTATTTCTCTTCTGAACCTCTCTTTCTGTTGAGAGGACCATTTCCAATCAACAAGGTTTCCAGTCTTGGCATTATTTTTGACATTTCATTTAAGGTAAGATTGCCTTATTTATTGTTTTGGGTGAGTTAATAAGTAAATACAAAAGATATCAAGGCACTGGAAGAATAAATAGTTGAGGGAGCATGAAAGAGGAACTGGAAGTGGGCAACATTTATGCTACTTTTCAAAAAAGAAGAGTCAAATTTGCAGATTATGGATTGGAAAGTTACTTTTTTTTCACATTTTGAAAACTTGTCTGACAGTCTGCCTCATAGATACAAGACATCCAATATAAACTGCATAAATATAAGCTTTGTGAAGTCTATTGGTAAGAAAAGCTTTCCTATTTGTTGTCTTTCCCCCCCATAACTAATCTTAAAATGAGCCTGTCCCTTTAAATTCTATCCCTATTTAGCCTTTTAAAAAGTAACAGTGAATAATATATATTGGAGCTTTTATTCTCTTTTTCATATTAAATTTTCATTTGTTTATGAGAATCACTTTAACTTTGTAGTTGTGAAAGGGAATTCTTGGTTCTTTTTGTCTATTCTGAGTTTGCACTTGTGAAAAGGGAATCCTTTGTTCTCTTTGCCTAGTTCAGTGACGGGTAGCCTTTTGAGCTTGGTGTGTCAAAATTCACCAAAAAACCAAGCATAACTCGGGTGGTGTGTCACTTTGAGAAAAAAAAAAACATAATTTCGTGATCCTTATAGTTTAAATAGCAAAAATGTATAATTGTAATATATAACTATATTTAATAAACCAAAAACTAATTATTTAACTTATCTGTTTAGTGACTTCTTTGTTCATCTGTAAGTTGTTTTCTTTTGTTGGTCTTGATATTATTTAACTTGTGTGAGATGCCATGAACTAAGATAAGTGAGGGGGAGAGGGAATTCTTTAACTAACCTGCCTGTTAGTGACTTTTTTGTTGCTGAATTTCATTGGCAAAATCTGCAGTTGAAGGTTGGTATTTTGTACACTTTAAGTCAAAGCAAGCACTACTAACTTCATCTGTCAATCTGTTTCTTTTGTTGGTTTTGATTAACACTGAGAAAAAGGTCTCACAAAAGTACGTGGAGGGAAAAATTGTGAGTAAAGCCATTGCTATATCTTTCAGGGTGCTAAAAGTGTCTGGTAATTGGTTCCAGGCACTCCAAATTTTCTGTTCATAGTGGCACTCCTCTTGATTCTCCAAGTAGTACCTTTCCAGATTCTCAAGCTTTGACCTCAATTCAACAAATACCTGAGCCCAGATGCTGTCTTGAAATTTTGCAAGTTGCATCTCCAAATCATCAGTTTGTATCCATTGGAAACCATTTAATTCCAAACTACTATAGACTACTACATCAGGATACTTATTTTCATGGTCTGTTCTAGACTTCTAAATTTATTAAATCTAATCTATCACTGAACTGGTCAAGTAACAAATCTAAAAAATGCTGGTAATTTATATTCAAGGGTTCAATTTCATTTTGTACAGCTGCACTGGCCTTCTCAAAATACTTTGTTACTCGAGGAAAATAATTATAAGTTTTAGTTTCTACATCTTACTTGAAAATTTTAAGTTTACTTTCAAAAGCTTTCATGTATCCAAACATAACATCAATACCTTTGCCAAAACCTTGTAACTTTAAGTTCAGTTCATTAATATGAACAGAGAGATCTGTAAAAACCATCAGGGTGTTGACCCACTTATCATCATTGAGCTGAGGAACATTTCCCAAATCCTTATCCTCAAGAAATACCTTAATTTCTTCAAAGCACTCCACAAAGTGCTCAAGAACTTTGTCTTGGCTCAGCCATCAAGATACATTATTGTACATCAGCAGTCCACTGTAGGTGGAATCAACCTCCAGTAAAATTGCAGAAAATTCTTTCTTGTGAAGGGGACAAGCAGCTATTAAATTAATTATTTTTGTAACAACTGACATTAAGTCATTTAAATTGGTGAATCCTGCCTTGGCACATAAAGCCACCTGATGGATAATACAATGAAAAGGCAAAATCAGATGTCCGATAGCTTCCATAAACAATTTGACAAATCTGACTTTTTTCCCCACCATGTTTGTTGCTCCATCTATTGTCACTAACACAACTATGGAGATATCAATGCTTAGGTCACAGAATGTTTGTGTAACAACCTTACATATTTTGTTTCCTGATGTAATTGTTGGCACTGACACTAACTTTATCAACTCTTCTCTCATTGTGAGACCATCAGAATATCGACCAATAATGACCAACTGAGCATGTGATGTGACATCAATAGTTTCATTAAGAGAGATAAAAAAATATTTACAATTACCTATGTCTCTCTTTAATTGATGTTGTACATTTGTGTTCAATCTCATTGTTCCATCTTTTATGATATTTCTACTGAGTGGTAACTCAGATATTCTCTTAATAATTGCATCTTTATTCTGCATATTGTGAAATAGAACTGGTGCACATCTTAGAAGAGTTTCTTTAATAAATTCTTCCTCACTGAATGCTTTTCCATGCTGAGCTATGATGTGAGCAATGCTCAAACTTGCAGATGTTAAATTTGTAGAGCCTTTTACAAATTTAAGGATGGACTTAGATGGGCTCTTATAAAGGTGTAGCTGCCTGAAAATGTATTCCTTCCTTTCATCCTCACTTTTTTTCAAAAACTGGGAATGATTAATTTCAAAATGTTTATTTATATTCCATGTTCTACTTACTACTGTTTCAGTACATAGAATGCAAAATGATCTGCCACTTTTTTCTATAATGCCATACATCTTGGTCCATGTCTCTCGAAAGGGTCGGCTACTGCTACTACCACTTCCTTTTCTTAACCTTGTTTTTTTTTTATTTTGGGGGTTCTCCTTCAGGGGGGCAGTGACAGAAGATAGAATTATAGATAGCCTGTTAGCCCTGCAGGCAATTAGGGGTTAAATAGTCTAACTGACCACAAGATGGCACATGTCTTTTAGGAAAGGGCAGGGTTATTAAGCAGAAACAGGGGTTAATAAGAGTGCACAACAGTAATAGTGATGAAATAGAGTCTGCACTATGCTGCAAGATGGCATTCCTTGTGTAAATTAAGATGGCTGCCCCTATTTCTAATGGTGGGAAATGGCACCCATAGCACAGACCCTCCCCTCTCCCAGTCTCCTTCTCACTTATCTCAGTAATGATGGTCAATTAGAAATCCACAACACCCCAGAACAGTAGATTGGATGATGGTTGCTGTGGTTATGTGGTAGCTGGTAATGGTGAACACAGGGTCCCAGAGATGTATCCCCCACGGCATTCCACTGCTCCCTGCTCTGCCAGCCGGAAGTGGGGTCAAAGATCCCCTAATGGCCTAACAGGAAGTCCCAGAACTAGACACTATGTGCCAGAGTTCTGTTGTTTTGGCCTACACTCCTCTGGCACAGAGTGTTTACACTACACTACAACAAATGTCTTATCCTTGACTATTGCATCTGGCCATGTAGGAGCTGAGGATGAAAAATCCTTCTAGGCATGTGGCCCCATACTTCTCTGTATGCGGTCACATGTCATCAAAAATGGATACATGTCAGTGCTGATACCTGTGTCATAGGTTCACAATCACAGGCCTAGTTGGAGTTAACACTTTGGAATAACAATAACTTAAGTACCCTTGCTTAGTACCTCACTAGACTGAAGGAAGGATTAATTCTCTTTTGTCTACTTTTGAATTCATCAACAAAAGTGAATACACCCATACCTAACCCTAAAGTAAGGGAAGTCCACAAACTCTTACTCCTAGGAGAAGAGTTAACACCTTTCAAGGTAAGACACCAGTAAGATACTTGGAAGAGCTCCACCCTTTTTTTCTAACTCAAACAGTCAGAAATTTTTTAATTCTTTTAAGAGTTCACACACTCATAAATGTATGGTTCCAAAGGTGTGAATACTAGGAGGAGAGTTGCTACCTTCAGAAGATGAGAGATGTGACAGTTTTGGAAACTGTGATTGGCCCCTGTGAAGAGGGGCAGGGATAGGAAACCACCATAAAAGCCACAAAATCCTTGGGCTTGGAGTCTAGTGAAGTTGAGTCTTGTGGAGAGTATCTCCTGGAGATAGTCTTTGAGGGAACCTCATTGGAGACTCAGTGTGGATTCTGACTTCAACTTAGACTCTGACTCCTGGACTACTTGGTTGGGTGAGTGAAAAGGCTGACTCCTTTCCTAATTTCCTAAGAGACTAGCTTCCATCTTGGAGGAGGCCACCACTCACTATAGGTCCTCCTAGTTGAGGACTAGTATAGGTCTTTTCTCTAACCTCTTTTACATTTCTCTACTTTATTGTTTCCCCTCTATTTTGGTAAATAAACTGCATCCAACCATTAAATTTAACCTTTATATAGTTAAAAATCTTCCTCCTCAGGAAGACAGCCAAGGGAATAATTATCAATGACTTTTCCCATTTTCTAAGATATTATTACTAAGTGGGAGCAATTGATGAGATCACCCTTCCCAGAATCTAGGCAGTGATATTTCTTAAAACATGCATTATCCTAACTCATGAAATTCAGTTACTAAGCTAACTGTGTGAACTCCCTTATATCCTTCCCAATATGACCTTTCTCCTTATTATCCCTTCTAGATATACATTTGACCCCAATACATCCCATCTTGTTTTTTTTCTAGATTGCCCTCTCATCTTCTCCTCTTTTACTTTATCCTTCCCCACCACTTTCTTTCTTTAAAACAAACAAACCAAAAAAAAAACAAAACAAAAAAAATACCCTGTCTTCTGCCTTAGAATCTATACTAAGTATCTGTTCCAACGCAGAAGAGTGGTGAAGGCTAGGCAATAGGAATTAAGTGACTTGCTAAGGGTCACACAGCTAAGAAGTGTCTGAGGCCATATTTGAACCCATGACCTCCTATCTCTAGGCCGGGCTCTGCTATCCATCAAACCACCTGGATGACATTGTCTCTAATGCTTTCATGTATACTTGTATTTCCCAGCCATAAAAACACAAACACAAAACTTACATGATCCTATAAATCTCTCCAGCTATTGGTCTATCTTTCCTCTTTTCAGTCTAGTGATGATTCCTTTAATTTCCTCTTCTCTATTCACAACATTTCTTTATATGTACTCTTTGCTCTGTTTATACAGACTCCATTGTTGTGTAGGCCCTCATCACCTTACACATGAATGAGTTCAATAGCTTTATAGTAGGCCTCTCTTCCTCAAGTCTCTCCCCATTCAGCTTCCTCAGTGATTTTCCTAAAGCATTGGTCTGACCATGTTATTCCTCTACTCAAACTCTAATAGCTCCTTATTCCCCTGAGAATTAAAATATAAAGTTCTGTTTGTGACAACTTGGCCCCTTCCTACCTTTCCAAACTACCCCACTCCATGTAGTCTACATACTAGTTACACTGGCTTTCCTGCTTGACCCTTCATCTCCCCACTCTATGCTTTTTTCACTGGTTAGCCAACATTCCTAGAATATGCTCCTTCCTAAAATATTCTCCCTTCCTCTTTATCTCTGCCTCCCTAATTCCCTTTAATAAAGGCCCATCTCAAAGTCCATCTTCTGGAAGGTGGCCTTTTCTGATTCCTCATTTCCTCCCTGGCTCATCTTCTGGACTTCATGATTTCTAGAATCTCATAACTCTGCAAGATAAAATTGGGTCTGAAACTCACATTTCTATAGTAGCCATTGCCTCTGGGGCCCTACTCTTCTCTGGTTGGAGAAGGTGGAGGTTTGACATCAGATAGTTCCTCCCAGATGTTCCTCCCAGATCCTCCACCATTTAAGGAAGGTGACAGGACCATTTGCCTCATCATTTCCCACTCCAGATATGAGACTTCATCGTGTCCCTGCCCTGGGGTACCCTTCCCAACTCTTCCTATTTTGTAGATTCTTTTTTATGTATTATGTATTATGTATTATGTATCCCCATTTAGATTTTTAAGTTCTTTGAGGGCAGGAATTCTCTTATGCTTTTAAATTGAATCCCTAGCACTTAATATACTTCCTAGCACATTGTAGGTACTTAAGAAATGTTTATTGATTCTGATTTCCTGCCACTTTTCATTGGGAGAACTAGGAAGAAGTATCTAATCTCTGAGGTCACCTTCTATTTGCACAGAATATATCCTGTATATATCATCATTTGCATTCTCTCTCCTCCATTTGAATGTGACCTTCTTAAGGTAAGAGAGTATTTTTTTTTCTTACATTTCTTTGTATTCCCCAGTACTTAAAAGATTGGTCTGCATATATGAGTTTAATAAATGCTTGTTGACTGACACTTCTCAACCCTTGGCATCTAGTTTCTGACATCAAAATTGACCTGAAATTTTTCCCTCTCAAGTTACCAAGGATCTCAATGGCCAAGTCTGATGATCTTTCCTCAATCTTTGTCCTTCTTGAACTCTCTGTACCTTTTGACACTGTACCTTCTCTTTCCAAATATCCTATCCTCTCTCAGTTTTTGTGACACCACCCTCTTGGTTCTTCTTGTACCTGACAGACCTTTCCTTCCCCACCTTTCCCGACTCATTGTAGGTAACTCAACTTCAACCTATCTGAAACAGAACTCAATATCCTTCCCTCAAAACTCAGTCTTCTTCTGAACTTCATTATTCTGGAAGGGCACCATCTTCCCTATAAAGTTCTTTACCTCAGAGTCATCTTCAACTCCTTACTCTACCTTACCCTACCTATAGAACAAATCTCCATATGGTGTGAATTTTATCTTCACCTACAAAGTCTCACATCCATAGACTTACAACCAAGATTAAATTACTCTGCAAAACTCAGGAAAATCACACAGAAGTAGAAAAGTTAGCCTTTAATGGGAAAGGGGATTTTCATTTTTTTTTCCTGATGAAAAATCAGATCTGAGTAGAAACTTTGAAATACAACCACAAGAGTCCAGGGAAACCTAGAAAAAGTATATATTCAATTGAGAGTAGCTGAATAATGATGTAATTAATGTAAAAATTCTAAAAGAAGATGATAAAGAAGTATCCCTTTAGATTTTTTATGTCTTAAAAGAACAATGAGATCATTAAATAAGAAAAATAGGGGACCTAGGGTTGATTGGTTCTATTCTGAGAGTTTTAAGAGGTGAAATAGGGGGGAAAATAAAAGGAGAAATTCACTAGGATAGAAAGATGGAACAAGGAGGTGAATCTATTTTTTATAATTGTGGTATGTGAGATGGAAGGAAAAAAGGAAGGAAGGGAGGGAGGGAGGGAGGGAGGGAAGCAAGGAGGGAGGGAAGGAAAGAAGGAAGGAAGGAAGGAAGGAAGGAAGGAAGGAAGGAAGGAAGGAAGGAAGGAAGGAAGGAAGGAAGGAAGGAAGGAAGGGAGGGAGGAAGGAAGGAAGGAAGGAAGGAAGGAAGGAAGGAAGGAAGGAAGGAAGGAAGGAAGGGAGGGAGGAAGGAAGGAAGGAAGGAAGGAAGGAAGGAAGGAAGGGAGGGAGGAAGGAAGGAAGGAAGGAAGGAAGGAAGGAAGGAAGGAAGGAAGGAAGGAAGGAAGGAAGGAAGGAAGGGAGGGAGGAAGGAAGGGAGGGAGGAAGGTAGGGAGGAAGGAAGGAAGGAAGGAAGGAAGGAAGGAAGGGAGGGAGGAAGGAAGGAAGGAAGGAAGGAAGGAAGGGAGGGAGGAAGGAAGGAAGGAAGGAAGGGAGGGAGGAAGGAAGGGAGGAAGGAAGGGAGGAAGGAAGGGAGGACGGGAGGGAGGGGAAAGGGAGAATATCCTTTCAGAGACTTCTTGGCTCTGTGCTATTTTAACATTTTTATCAATTACTTGGATGAAAGCATAGATGGTATTCTTGTCAAGTTTGCAGTTGAAATGAATTTGGGGTGCTAAATGGAAACTTATCCAGTCTAGATCTTAGCTTAGAGTGATCAATTGAATCAAATAAAATGCCATTTGACCAAGATAAACATAAAGTCTGAAACGAGTTAAACATTTCTTCTAAAAAATGTAGAGACTTGGATTAACTGCAAAACCACTAAAAGTCAAGCAGTGTGGCATAGAAGCTAAAAAGCTAATACATTTTTAGTCTGTATTAAGTATAACCATCAGAATGAGTGAGGTGACAGTTTCAATATATTCCTCCATTGTCAGACCACATCTAGAGTTTTAAGAGTATTAAAGGCAATTAATGGTATAGTAGATAAAGATTTGGGATTCAGGAAAACATGTAAATTTAAATTAAATCTTAAACACTAGCTGTGAGCCTTTGAGCAAGTCATTTGACCTCTGCTTCAGTTTCCTAAAGTTTCAATTATAGTATAATAAAAGAGTAGCAATACCTTGTACTTCACAGAGTCGTGAAAATCAAATGAGATAATATTTGTTAAAAGGTTAGTATAATTCTTGGCACATTGTAATCATATAAATGCTTATGCCCTTCTATATTGGGCTGAATTTTTACTGCTACATTGTGGGAATGACATTGATAAGCCAGATAGCACCCAGAGAATGGTGATCAGGATGTTGAGTGGATTGGAAACTGTACATACAGGGATTAGTTGTATGTACATGATTTTGTGTTTCAGTTATTTTCAGTCATGTCCAACTTTTCATGACATTTTTGGGGTTTTTCTTGACAAAGATAGTAGTTGCTTTGCCATTTCCTTCTCCAGATCATTTCATAGACGAAGAAACTGAGGCAAACAGTGGCTTGTCTGGGATCACAAAGCTAGTAAATGTCTGAGGCCAGATTTTAACTCAGGAGAATGAGTCTTCCTTGACTCCAAATCTGGTACTCTATCCAAGATGCCACCTTGCTGCCCAGGAACATGAGAGTTGCCTTTAAATATGTGGTGGTCTGTCATATGGAAAGGAGATTAAAAACAGCAGAACTAGGATTAATGGGACAAATACACATAGAGATGGATTTAGGTATGAAGTTAAAGATATATGTTCTAACAATGAGAGCTAACCAAAAGTAAAATGGGTTGCCTAGGAAAGTAGAGGATTTCCTCCTGAAAGTCTTCAGGTGAAGGCTGGATAACAATCTAATGTGATTTATTTTCAGCAAAGTTTGGATCACATAACCTCTGGGATCTCATCCAAATCTAAATCTTGTGATACTTTGAATCATTAGTGAGGAAACAAAAGCAGTAGATGTGTATGTACCAAGTGTTTAAAAATGTAATGGAAGTGTAGAATGAATATGTGTCTGCCTTTAATAGCAAGTTTTATACTAGTTGAGGAAGCAGATTTTTTTTAATCACTAAAAGATTTGGATAAGAACTAATTTATTTTCTTTCAACTAGGACTTTTCCCTTCCATTGTTTTGGAATTGAATCAAACATGCTTCAATTTATTTCAACTCAAGAATAACATTTAATATAATCTTTTGATTTGGTTGTCGTATCTTTCTTTTGAATATTGTTTTATGTTATTAGTGGGCTCCTTCTTTTAAAGTAGGATTGGGAAAAAGCATTAAATCTTTTTAAGTTGTGATTTCCATGAAGATCTACTCTTCTGTGATCGGTGATGATGAGACAGGGGAAGAAGAATGGAGTTCAAATAGTGTTCTCTTGACAGCATAGTCTAGTACTTATCAGCAGGAAGATGTGTTTAATGTATAGCTGATTCTAGGAATTTGGAACTAGTGAATTCCAGGAAGAATTAGTACAGTTTACCCACAATCTAAGCTAAGAGTTTATTTCAGAATATGACAAAAATACATGAATCTTTTTTTGTAAGAAAGCAGTTGGGAAATAGATTAACTATTTGACAGGAAAATGCTGGTCACTTGGTAGTAATAAAACCAATGTAAGTTGCCAAGAAAAATACACTTATAATTGCCTATGACATCTAGACTGCTGTAGTTGCCACAGCATCCCTATGAGTAAAGTTAAGAAAAGCCATGCAAAAGCTAAGCTAAGTTGGCTTATCTATACTGGAAGCATTATCTTGGTTAAGGTGTGAATTGGAATATCTGTTGGGTTTAGGAAGTTTTATATGTTATATTGATTGTTTTTATTTTTTCAGATTCTGTGAAAAGTGAGCAAATGGAAGCTCTCTCTCTCTCTATGTGTGTGTGTGTGTGTGTGTCTACCTTCACTTGTGTAGTAAGGCACATTTTCATTTAGTCTTAAAGAATAGATGTTTTGTTTTAAGTTATATGGGAACTATGAAATAGATATATAGTTGTTATCATTATTCCTTTGCTTGCCACAAATAATTATTTCATTTTTATAGCAAGAAATTGTTCCACTTAATACTTAGCTACTTTTAATGATATGAACTGTCTTGTCCCCATCAAAATAATTTAAAGTAATTGAGGACAACAGGTAATCCTCATTATAAAATAACAAAAGAAGTCAGAAATCTACCTTTTTCCCCCTTTTCTGCCTTTCTGATTACAGAGTATTTTTCCTTTGAGCTCAGACTCAACCATAATGAATTACTTGTGTAACTGTTTTTAGATTGAGAGTGAATATTGGCTATTAATAGGTAATAAATTACATCAATTGAAAAAGTAGGCTACTTTTAATAGGACGAGCTTGATTTCAAGCAAGGATTTTTACAGAACAGAATCCACACAATACTTATTTTATGTCTGTGTTGTAGGCACATAACAAACAGGAAAACTATTGAGAACAGAAAAAAGACATTGAATACTTGAGTTCTGGAAAGAGATGCCAGGTTCCTTGGTAAAAACAAAATAGGAAAAATGTGATGATGAAAGAAAGCTGTATGAAAAGTTCCCTTATTGAAGCACAAACAGCAAACCGTTTCACTTAGGTTAAGTGAAAATAAAGTTTAGAGTCCAACCCAGTTGCACTGATCTTTATAATATTAATCAGTTAACGTTTTTATCTCTTTAAGATCTATGAAACACTTGACATATACTATCTTGTTTGACTCAGCTCTTTAAGTTAATTAAAAGGACCAAAGTAGATCTCTCTTCCATATAAGATGCAGAAAGTATCCCTTATCTCCTCCTCTGTTTTCAAAGAAACTTCTATAAACTTCAGGTTCCTGAAATTCCTTAGATTTGAATCAGGTGATAGGACATTACTATGAGAACACTAGTTTGGCTGAATTGCAGAATACATGTAACAGAGTAACTATAATAAGACTAGAAAGGTAAATTGGAGCCAGGTTATTGAGGGCTTTAAATGCTGAGTAGAGGAATTTATATTTGATCCTAAAAATAATATGGAGTCAATGAAGTTTATTGACCTGAGGAGTAACATGACCATAATTGTGTTTTAGGAAGCCCATTTTAGATATATAGAGGTTGGGCTGCAGAGGGAGAATGTTTGAGGCAGGGTATCAATTTAGAAGCTCTTCACGTAGTCCAGGTGAGAGATGATGACAGGTTAAATGAGGGTCTTTGATTTCAGTAGTTAAGAGATCTTTGGTAGCATTTTAGAGAGTAGATCTTTTTGAGTGGTGAAGTCCAAAACCTGGATTTCTGAACTTAAAGAGTCAATCAGAACTGAGGAAAATTAAGACAATGTGAGTAATTAACACTTCTGAGGCATTTGACTGTAAAAAGAAGAGTTATGGGATTGTAGCTAGAAGGAATGGCAAGGTCAAGTGAACAATTTTTAAGAGGATGAGGTAGACCTGGCATAGCATAGAAATGGTCCTGAGGGCTTCAAAGTTATGCTATCAGAGTACACACTCTGGCCCAAATTACTGGTATCATAACACTTTCAATATGGACCTAGTAAAGAACTGTATAGGTTAATCAAGGACCAGCCTATGCATGTTGCAAATGACTCATCACTTAAACATGGACCCCTATGTATTGAACTGGCCACAATTCATGAAAACTTTCTACTGAGAAGGCATGTAGGCGTTTTAGTCTACAGGAGTGCTGAGATCATATACACTGATTATATTATAAA
This sequence comes from Monodelphis domestica, assembly GCF_027887165.1. Lineage (NCBI taxonomy): Eukaryota > Metazoa > Chordata > Mammalia > Didelphimorphia > Didelphidae > Monodelphis > Monodelphis domestica. The sequence continues at coordinate 468,121,844 of NC_077228.1, forward strand.
GAACTGATGTGGCAATGAAAATAGACAGGATTTTGTCACATGAATAAAAATATATAGTTCAATTAATGGCTACTGATTTGTTTTGAATTTTTTGCATGGTCAATTAAAGTCTGGATTCACTCAGGTTTAAACCAACTTTGTTTAACTTGAGACAATTCTAGTTATAGCTCCTAATATCCCAAAGGAGCCCTAAAGTTCCTGTTGTTTACCTTGGAAGTTTTAGGCAAGACCAAAGAAAAACATATTTAATATTCTAGAGAACCTTTTTTCATTCATAAATCAAATACCCCTGGTGGATCTGGTTGTTCAAAGAACTCTGCAGGTTCCATGCTACTCTTAAAGTAGAGCATTCAGATGCTCTAGTCTCCAACCACAGAGAATCTCTGAAACTTCTAACATCCTTGGATATGATGTTCCTACTTTGAGAGTTCCTGATATCTTTAGGTCAACCTTAACCAAGAAGAGTTTCTGGTTCTACTCTGCTTCTGTTCCATCTGATTTTCACCAGTTGTTTTACTCTGATATCCGACCACTTCAGGGATCCTTATGGTTTATCTGGTTTGGATCCATTCTCACTTAAACAATGACCTCCATGTATTCTCTTGGTCTAAGCTATTCTCTTGACTTGCTCATTATACATAATTTACCTTGACTTTCCTGGTCTTCATATATAACCTTTTTAAAAAAGTCTAATACTACCCAGAGCCCATCATGACAGCATCCTGTGGTATTATTTGAGTCTACACAGGTGACCTAAAGTTCATAAAGATTATAACTATTTGACATTGTATACCCAAGGCACTATAGAATGCTTTCAATTTGTCTTATTATCTGCAATTATTATAGTAAATCTGTGGTATCCCAATATAGCTTTTAAGATAATGTACAAATATACTTGTGGTTATATTACATTTCTTCTTCTTTAATTTTAACTTTTCCAAATTACATGTTGATCCAATTTTAAATATTTTTTCCTGACATTTTGCAAACCATGTTCTCTCACTCCCTCATAGCCCTCTTCTCTCCCCAAAGAAGACAGGTAAAATGATATAGGTTGGCATAGTTTATCATATATTACATATTTCCCTAATTGGATGACTCAGGGCTACCAGGTCCAGGATGAGGCAGAATTGCTTGGAAGGTATAACAGGAATAACTTTGTTCGTTGACTTTCTATTAATATTAAGCAAGGATATAATAGAGCTCTATATGGGGATTAGAAAGGGAATAATCACTGATTAAGTGCCTTCTATATGCTGGGTATTGTGCTAAGTACTTTACCAGTATCTCATTTGATCATCAAAATGATCCTGTGAAGTAGCTGTTATTATCATCATTTTACCCATAAAGAAATTGATACCAATATGAGTTAAATGACTTGTCCAGGGTCACATAGCTAATAAGTGTCTAAGAAGTGCATAAGGTATTCAGGGAGGACTAGTACTTCTGGTGGAAAGACTTGCCAAGACCTTTTCAAGGCTGCTCATTCATCTTTGGTGGGTACCTTTCACTGGTCCCTAACCGATGGCTCCAAAAAATTGTAGTATTCTCAGTGGCCACACCCTAGTAAAACCATCTTGGCAGATGGACTAAACAAGGCTGAGGGCAACCTACAGCTCTCAAACTCATTAGTGAATTAGGGGGATGTCAATTTTAAGCATGTGAAGGCTTTCCCTGGAAGAATGGGTAGATGAGAATAATTTCTTCCAATGGCTATGAAGGCAGCTAAAGCAGGTACTGTGGAGTACTTAAAGCTTGATCAGACATTTATGATATCTAGGTCTTCCACTGCATCCCTGGCTATCACCAGGCATCTTGACTTTTATCTTGCCACTGAACTTTGATGACTCTGGAAGAGAAAGTGAGACTGACAACTTATGCAACTCTGCCTCACAAATCTAATTCATGAGCAAGTCAAGAGATCACCCTATGTTGTAATTGGTCCTCTTCAAAAATGAAGGAAGAATAACAAGTGTCTGAAGTCATATTTGAACTCAGGTCTTCTTTACTTGAGGTCCAGAACTCTATCTACTGTATCACTTAGCTACCTCATGCTATCAGATCTATTATTTGCCAAAGATAGGTGCTTTAGCCATGGAAGAGGTTCATCATAATACTAAAGTCTAAAAATGATTTCCTATAGAGAATGAGGCCATCCAGTTGCTTCTGTTTGTGACATACAATGCACTGATTGTATCAAGTCCAAAAGCACCATAAGTCTTTTAAATGAGATCTATGATCACTCAAGAGTTTGACCTAACTATTCACAGAAGAAAAAAACAAGGAGAAACAAGATTCCATATTGACCAGACTATTCCTAGAAGCTATTCCTCTCTTAATTAATGCAGTCCAAAGTATTAGAAAATTCCATTTTCTCCTCACTATAATTGTATATTCTGTATTTCATTCTTGAGCATCTCCCATTCCTCTTGTGTTGACTTCTCAAGTACCATTGCAGTCTATAAGAGTCTACTTTTCCTTCCTCTTAATATTTTAAAATCTGCTTTCCCCAAATCTAGAATGCATGCCAAACTGTACCCAGCGTTCCCCTTGCTAAGATTAAATTTAGTTTCTCTGCTAAAAGTATTATATTTTTATGAGGTTTATTAAAGATTAAAAAATAAAGAAAATACAAAATAAGAAAGCACGTGCCTAGGAAGGCCGAAAGGCCCATTCAATTTCACTTACTACATCTTGAGAGACGCGTGTGCTTGGAAGTGGAAGCAGGGACAGAGGGCCGGTAGGCGGAGAGCCGATTTAAATAATAATTTGTGATCTCCCACTCAGGTGAGACTACAGGGAATTCTGGGAACTGCTAAGGACTTCTGGGGATTGAAGTCCAGTGTTCAAATCTCCATTTTTACACCCTCATCTCTCTGGAAGAAGTCCTATATGTTCTGGAATGAGCCAACTACTTCAGAGATATTGAATAGAACATCTAAAGACCGAGAACCAGGGAAGTTAAATGATACTGTATGTTCTTTAGGCATTTCAACTATGTCTGACTCTTTGTGACTCTATTTGGGATTTTCTTGGCAAAGATACTGGAGTAGTTTGCCATTTCTTTTTCCATTTTATTTTAAAGATGCAGAAACTGAGGCAAATAGGGTTAAGTGGCCTGGGCACATAGCTAGTAGTGTCTGAGGCTGGATTTGAACTCAACTTAGGTCCTCCTAATTCTAGATCTGGTACTCTATCCATTGTGTCACCTAGTTGCCCTTGCTAAGTGATATCCAGGGTCTTTTTGCTCACTGATCATCATTTCAGTATTGGTTGAAGTGATTTTTGCTTGTTATTAATTGATCTGAGAAAATTTAGAGGCCAAAAAGTTTGTTAGTACTTGAAATTTTTGTCTTGCCCTAATCAAAATCCATTCTTTATCTTATAACCAGATTTCTCTCTGCAATAGAAACTTTTTTGATAATAGATTTCCTAACAAAGTAGGCCTCTTTTGTTAGCCTGTAGTATACTTAAATAGAGAACTCATTTGATCCTAGTATAAGGTATAATTACATATAACAGCAAATGAAAGATGGGGGGAAAACCCCATTTCTATAAATATTTTAAAATGATAGAGGAACTAGGCAACTAGGAAATACATTGAAGGCATTAACTGGGAGGGGATGAAATCTTATCGATCAAATGTTAACATTTTAGGTTTTTGATCAGGCAGGTAGATTTCCAAATACTTGTTTAAATGCAAGGGCTTTCCTATTATAGTCATTAAAAAAAATAACAAGGTATATTATTTCAGAGGTTCCTTTGTGTCATAATAGCAAATATTTCTTAGGTTCTTTGGCAAAATGATTTATGATGGTGGACTCAATAACATTAACAGTCAGAAGAGGCCCAAGACTACAATATGACCCCTTCTGGCATATTAAATACAAATTATGCAAGCTACTAGGTTTTGGGCTATAATGTAATTAATATAATAAATATGGAGTAGATCATTTCTCCAGACCAAATCTAGGTTGGTAGTCTTTATTTATTTCTTATATTTCAGGAAAAATTCTGATTATGTCAATAAAATATAGTGTTTTCCTGTAAGAGACTATCATCTTGCTCAGTGTTATATTGGATATATTTAGACCATAAATGCCACAACTAGAGCCACCTTTACTTATAAATTATTTCTTTAAGATTATTATAAATTATGGTATTCAGTGAAATTTGGAAAATGGGATTTCAGTGGCTATATCGAAAGGATTTTTATTTAATAAAATGCAGATATATAACTACTAGAAAGCTTTTTTGTTATCAGTCTGAATTCACATTTGAAAATTATGATAATTTAAAAGTAGAATATAAAAATTTCAAATTAGAAGAGATGTACAGGAAATTTTGAATCAAAATTCTTTTCCCTTTTCTTTCTTTTTTAAAACTATCCTGAGATTGAATATGCTCCTCTTTTAACACATGCATGAATCCCATTAGCATTAATCAGTGCTACTTGTGTTCACTGGGCTGAAACCAGGGAGGAATTGCTTTAATGCCTGACAGAAGAGACTAAAATAATTATCGATATCACCCTTAAGCTACAGGAGCTCTCTTCTTTCTTTCTTTTATCCTTCCTTCCTATAAAAGTGAATTTAATATTGAAAAGAGATTCTTGCTTAATCATACAGAAGGTTCTACTCAGTCTTCTATTCAGAATAAAAATTCAGCTTGTGGAGATGCTGTTAGTTTACTCAGGCCACACCAGTGTAGAGGAATTGCCTCCAAGGGTGAGAATTTATTCTCTGCCCATCTATAACCTGGCTTCTCCTCTGAGTCTTTCTACAAGTATGCATGCCAGCTTTGAAGTTGTCTCACGCAAAACTCTCTTGTCCACAAAGATCTGGTCTTGCATTACTAGGTAACATGACAAAAAACTATTGAGCAGGTCTTTATAGAGAACAACTTCAAGCTATTGGTGGTCTGAAAAAACTTTTTCTCCTAATTCTATTTTTAGCAGGGGAAAACTCACTTTAGGAAAAAAAAAACAGTACTCTGGTTAGATTCCAAATATATCTTTATATATTTGGATACATATGGATGCTCACATAATATGGTTTCCAGAAGCAAAGAAGACTGCTTTATAAAGAAGTTTTGGCTCAGTTGGCTAATATAGCAATGGGTATGCAAAATGATTTATAAGCCAGAGCAGCAAGCAATTTCCTATCAAACAGGCTTTAAAAAGATCTCCCCTGGCCCCCAGAGATGCTTAAGATCAGGAAACACAGATATTAGAAGTAGAGGTTGCAATGAGTTGGCATAAGTTAGGGGAATGATACAGAATCATTTTTTACTGTTGTAGCCACAACTACAGTTTTTCCACATACATATAAAATCTTCTACTGAGTCTCAGAGGGGGAAACCCATGCATCCACATATATTTACATACGTGAAAAAGCCCAGTTGTTGCAACACATTGAGAGAAGTATACAAATGAAATCGCATCACTCCAGATCTACCAAGTACCCTTTGAGTTCACTATCTTTGTTTTAGTAATCATTTCTCTTAAAATTAAAGTAGGGGACAGTTAATTTGGACTCAGTCCTAGTGCTATATTACTCACACCCAATTAGTCGTCAGCAAGCGTTCTACTTTTCTTTAGTTTTGGCAAACTCTTCAGAATACCATTTCCTTCTTTTCATGCTGATGCAGGCTGATTGTTCTGTGCTTATACTACATTGGCTTTTCCCAGAATTTAGCTTGGAGTGTTATACACTAGGGAAATCCAGTTTGTTTAGTTTATAAAATGTTTTTTCCTAGCACTCCTCTGATAGAATCATGGCTTCTGATAGCACCGTTGAAGCAGATTTTAGCATTCCCTCCTCCCCTTGTTTTTCTTTAGTGTTTATTTTATAACAGTTAGTCAACCAGTCGTATTTGAATTGTGATGCTTTGTTTGTTATATCCTCCAGAGAGGTTGGAACATGTACAGCATGTTTTCATTTTCTGCCTGATATGTTGCCCTTGTATATGATGTCATTATTCTTTTCTTAAGTCTATGCCTTTCCACTGATGTAAGTAACTTCCTTATTAGTCATTTGGAACAACTAAAGGAAGACGGTGCTATAGTTCTACATGTCAACCAGGTGAGTTACCGTAAATGGCAAGGGGGGGGTCAGAAGAGGGTGCTCCAAGATGGCATGGCACTACTATTATCACAAAACCATATGGTTGCTTTGTACCAGCTTCGTGGGTTGATCTGTTTTCTATCTTTCAAGATTATCTTTATAGGCTCCATAGAGAGAGGACTGGGTAACCACGGCAGAAATTGATGGAGATGTTATTGAAATTAAACCCACAAAAATTCAGATTCTTAGTAAATGAACTTCAAATCTGAGGATGATTATGGAGACTGAATCCTTTTAGAGAGCCTTCTGCTCTTGGGATTTTATCTGGTGATGGCTTTTCTCCAGGATCACTTTTCATGTGTCATGCTTCCCTATGAGGCAGGTTACATGGAGCATTCTGGTTATGAATACTATATTATTCCCTGGTTATGCATCTACCATTAAACTCATTAAATGTTAAGCAGGTTATATAAAATAGACAGCCTCAAATAGATGCTAGGATGCAGGAACTGGAATCAGAAATACTTGGGTTTAAATTTTATAACCAACATAGCACCATCAGTATGCCATTCATGTCGACAAGAATTTATTAACCACCAGAAGAGTTAAGATAAGACTGCTATGAGGCTGAAAGGAAATAATGTATATAAAATGCTTTGCAAACTTTAAGATGTCAAAATATCAAACAATACGTATTTTTTTTTAATACTTACTGTGTTCTAGGTGCTACCCAAAGTGTTTGAGCTATCAAGACAAGAGCAAAACAATCTCTATTTTCAAGGATCTAAAATTTAAAATCAGGAGAGGAAGTGTGTGGAAGGAGACAACATGCACATATATAGATACAATACAAATCCAGGGAAAACTTTTGAAGGTGTGGCAGTCGCAAAGGCCTTAGGTAGGAAGTAGAGCTTGAGCTGTCTTAAAAATTAAAATCCTACCTTGTACAGGTGGCTTTTCCCCCTTTAATTCTAGTGCCTCTCCTTTGCTTGGTAATTCAAATTTATCCTGAATATGTCTTGTTTAGACATTTCCCCCCATGCTGTTTCTCCCATTAGACTATGGTCTCCTTGAGAGCAGGGACTTTTGCCTTTTTTCTGTACCCCCAGTGCTTAGAGCAGTACCTGGCACATAATAGCTTTTGAAATAAATGTTTACTAAATGTCTGAATGAGTGACCAAGGACTCTACAAGGCTTAGGTGAGAAGGGAAATGCATTCCAGGCATGGAAAACAGCCAGGTCAAAGACATGGAAAAAGTACAATCTCCGTGATTCTCTCCTGTTGGCTCCACAGCAGTACATCCATTGTGTAGAGCTACAAATGGAAGAAACCACTCTCTTCCTTGTAATTCCCTTTCCATTCATCCCTGATTCTCTACTGAAATCAGATTTATACTCAGGTTAAGGAGAAAGTCACTTATCTGTCAACTGGCAGCCTGCCTAGTTCCTAATAAATGCCATTTCTGAAATGCCTCTCAGCGTCTCTTTAGGTCGTTGTCATGTGGCACAACAATAGTAGCAGAGCCTACAAGAATACCAGGACACAGACACTGCTTTCTCTGAGCCCAGGATCACATAAGAACACAAGGGAGAAGTAAAAAGTCACACTTAGAAGATGGAAATGCTGTTGTCCTATTTTATCTTCATTAACTCTCCTTATTCAATTTTATTTATGAAATAAAAACATAAAAAGCAAGAGAGGATTCCATGGCATATAGAAGGTAGGCTTTGAGTTAGCAAGTCTGGGTTTATTTCTTCACTGATATATACTAGTTGTGTTGCCTGGACAAGTCACTTGACCTGAACTTTTGAGGCAACTTTTTAAGTCTGGAAGCTATACATGAGTGGCCAATTTGCATCAGTGGAGAGTGTTTCCTTCTAGGGGACTACTTACATGATTGAAATGGACCTGTGACCTGCAATGTGTATGTAATATATGTGTGTGACAGATATAGGGGGTTTTTTTTGGACTAAACTTGTGATTTCCCTAGTATAAGGAGTTCATTGTAAGGAATTTTCTCTACCAATGCAATTGGACACTTCCTCTGCAACTTAAAAGCCTTGGAGAGTTACTTTGGACATGGAGAGGTTAAGAAACTTACTTGCCCAAAGTCACACAGAAAGCATATTGACTTGAATCCAGATCTTCCTCAATCTGAAGTCAGCTCTCTATTCATTATACTGTGCTATTAGTTAGATATAATAACTTTTTATAGCCAACACTTATATAAGTACTTTAAGGTTTGCAAAATATATATTATCTCATTTGATCCTCATACCAACCTTGTGAGGTAGGTGCCATTATTATCCCCATTTTTCAGATGGGGAAACTGAGACCGAGAGTCTACATGACTTGCCTAGGGTCAAGCAGAACATAAGTGTCTTGGGAAGGATTTGAAATCAGGTCTTTCTGATTCCAAGTCCAATACTATATCTACTGTATCACACAGCAATCTATATACAGATTTTTAAAAATTTATCTGTCAATCTATCTATCTAAACATTTCAAAGTCATGGCCCTTGTTTTGAACCCATAGATTTTTATTAATGTCTTTTGTCTGTCATTTAGATTTCCCCCTCTATTCCTCTTCCATATTTCCCAGAGAGCAATTCCTTATAACAAAGACTTTTTAAAATGAAAAGAAAAGAAGATGTGTGATCCTGGGCAAGTCACTTAATCCCCTATTGCCCTGCCCTTACCACTTTTCTGCCTTGGAACCAATACACAGTATTGATTCTAAGAGAGAAGGTAAGTTGGTTTTTTTTTTTTTAAAGAGCAAAAGGTATCAAAACAGCAATTTATTGAAAAAAATAGACATCATAAGCAATGTTCCACACCTCTGGAAAGCAGTGGTGGGGAGGTATCTTTTCATAGACATTATTTAAATTATGAAAATTAAAAAAGATCCAACGGAGCCTTCAGGATTCAAAAATAAGAATTTTAGGATTAGACAGCTAGGTGGTTTATTGGATTGAAAGCTGGACCTGGAGACAAGAAGACCTGAGTTCAAATCTAGATTCAGAAATTTACTATCTGTGCAACTGGGGACAAGGCATTTAATTTCTGTTTGCTTCAGTTTTCTCAATTGTAAAATAGAATAATAATAGCTAATTATATATATTATATATAAAATAGACTGATAATAGCTAATAAAAATAGATAATAATCTATCTCCTATGATTGTTCTGAGGATAAAATAGTATGATATTTGTAATATTAGCACAGTGTTTGATTATAGAGTGGGCAATATATAAAAGCCTATTTTCTTCCCCTTCTTCCCTCATACTTATTCTTTGGGACCAAATTTGTTCTTTATAATTTCACAGCATTCATCAATTGTTTTGTATTGGTTCTTTTTTCTGTCTACATCATTGTAATCATTATGTATATTGTTTTACTGATTCTGCTTACTTTGCTTTTTATCAGGTTCATAGATGCCTTTTCTTGCATCTCTGTATCCATCATGTGCATGATTTCTTACAACAAAATAATTTGAATGCTACAATTTGTTTAGTTATTTCCTATCAATGTGCATCTACTTATTTTTTATTTATCTGTTAAAATAAAGAGTGTTGCTGAAAATATTTTAGTATTTATGGAGCCTTTTTTATATCAATGCCTAATTTCTATCTGTTTCACTAATCCACAGCTCTACCTACAATGTATAAGTACACCTATCTGTCCACAACCCCTCCAACATAGACCTCTCTACTTTTTAAAAATTTATTTTATTGTCATGCAAAACACACTTTCATATTAGCCACTGTTGTAAGAGCAAACTCACACATAGCCAAAAACCCTAGAATAAAACCATAAATACACTGATGTGAAAGACAACTCCGGGCAACAGTTCTTTCTCTGGAGGTAGATAGCATTCCCCATCATTAATCTTTCAGGATTGTCCCAGATCATTGCATTGCTGAGAGTAGTCAAGTTTTCACATATAATCATAGTCCAATATTGCTGTTATTGTGTACAATGTTCTGCCAGTTCTGCTGATTTCACTTTGTTCCCTGCAGATCTTCCCAACTTTTTCTGAAATCATCCTTTTTATCATTTCTTATAATAGACCCCTATTCTTCCAAGAGAAATCTCATATCATCTGAGTTACAGAATTTTATTATGGGAATTCTATGCTTATTTGTGTGATACTTATATTGGGGTATAGTGAATCAATGTGGTAGAGACCTTGTCTTCACAGAATTTGTCAGCATCCTAGACTGATTTGGGATCATAAAATTATAAATTTTGAATTAGAAGAGACTTAGAGGTCATTGAGTCCAATCTGTTTATTTTATACATATGGAATCTGAGATGCAAAGAAATGAGATAACTTGCCTAAAGTCACACAATTTGTAAGGGTTTCAAGTGAGATTTTAGTCCTCCTGTCCAGGTCCTCCTGATCTGATGTCCCTTACTCTATACATTATGTCACCTTGCTTCTCATAATAGCCACCATTTATATAGAACATGAAGGTTTTCTAAGTGCTTCACAGATAGTATCTCATTTGATCCTCACTGTAAGATAGTTACTATTATTATCATTTCCATTTTACATATGAAGAAACTGAAGCGTAGGGTTACACAGTTAATGTGTCTAACTCAGGATTTGAACATGAGTCTTAACTCCAAATCTAATTCTCTAAACATTTTGGCACCAAATTGGTTGATTTTCACTTTTGTCATCATTACCTATTATTATTTCAATCGTGCCTGACAATTTTTAAAAAAAAAATTCTAGTCTTGTTGCCATGGTAGCCATTGTTTTTATAATAGTTAGCACTTATATAATGCTTATTATGTGCCAGGCATTGTGTAAAACACTTTATAAATATCTAATTTGGTTCCCACAACATCCTTGGGAGGTAGATATTAATATTATCTCGATTTTACAGTTTAAGAAACTGAGGCAAACAGAGGTTAAAGTGACTTGCTCAATTCATATGGCTAGGATTTGAAATTGACTCTGACTCAAGCCCCAATGCTTTTTTCTTGACAGTACCATAGCTACATGACTGGGCCACTGCCATACCCACCTTTCTGTTTCCAAAAGGAGCTTCTTAGTGTGTAATGCTAACTCCGTGAGTTGCCACTACTATCTATTTCTTCCTTTATATGGCCTCCTGAGTTGAGAACAGAGCTGAGTTATTAAAGGGATAGCTTTTCAAGACAGGAATTTCCAAGACTGCATTGTAGATAGGATCAAATTTGATCTCAACAATATGAATATTCTTTCCAATAAAATAGATCACAACTCAGCTGAGCATACCCAGCATCTGTGCCTGTAGTCCATATCCTCCCATGAATTAAGGTTTGCCCATTGTGTTGGAGTTATTTCTTTTATTCTCTTTATGTACACCTCTCTGCTGACACCTTTTGCACCACTTTTGCATAATTCCTCATTTATAATGTGTTGTACAGCCTTCTTACACCTATCTTGTAACTCTACATTGCCCTTTGGATGAGTGTCAGCTTCAATTCTAGGCTGTAGCGCCACTATTCTGAGTTACACATCATTGAAAGAATAGTGGTGCTGAAAAGAGAAGGGCCTTTGTTTCAGGAAGGAACCTAGAGTCATTCAAAGAACTATGCCATTTCCTAAAGATAATCTAGTCTATTCTCTTACTGTTTTGTTCAATTCTGGGCCCAGCTAATTGTTCATTTGCAGCGTTTGTTTCAGATTTGCGAACTACTGGGTGAGCTCTATAGATTGTCTATTAAATTGCATATCATAGGTTTAAAAAATGGGCATTTTTCATCAACTAGCTTTTTCTTCATTGGTTGGTAATACCAAATCCTCTTGTGTGATGATTATGGATCTCATTTAGGGCAGTGTCCTAGGATGTGATGCAATCTATATCTTTTCATATATAAGTAAACATATATATGTACACATAAACAAACATGAAATGCAAGCAATTATTGACAAACAAGCTATATAAAGTATAAATAAGAAATAAACATAGAGGGAAGGCAGTAGAATTAAGAGAGATTGTGAAAGACTTCCTGTAAAAGGTAGAATTTTATGACTTTATGAAAGTCAAGGACACACACACACACACACACACACACACACACACACACATATATATATAGCTTCGAATATATATATTATATATGAGCAACATGGCATAGTCCATAAAGGGACAGTCTTAGAGTAAAAAAAAAAATGCGATTTCAACTTCTATCTATGACATTCTTGCCTAGAGTATGGGAAAATCTCTTAACATCTCACAATGCCCCAGCTAATTCATTCATCAGTGAAATTCATTTTCTCACCAGGACTTTGTTATAGAGGTGAAGTCACAGGTCAGATCTTTCCTCTTATATATAATATATTACATTTAATATATACATATAATATACATTATTATATATAATATTACACATATGGTAATACATGTATATCATATATAATTACATATAATTATGGAATATTTATTATCTATATCTAGCATTTAACTTAATACTACCAAAAAAAGTAGTAGTGGATATTTATAGAACACTATAGCAGCTATTTGGTCCAGTGGATAAAAGCATTGGAGTTGGAGGCAAGAAGATCTTAGTTCAAATCCATTTCAGATACTTATTAGCTATATGATAATTGGCAAGTTTCTTAGCCTCTCTGTGCCTCCATTTCTTCATCTGTAAAAATGGGAATAATAATAGCAGTCAGTCAATAAACATTTATTAAGTGCCTACTATGTGCCAATCATGGTGCTAAAAATTGGGGATACTAAGAAAGTTAAAAAACATGCCCTCAAGGAGTTCACAGTCTAAGAGAAGAGATAACATGCAAACAACCATGGACAAACAAATATATATATAGTATAAGCAGGAAATAATTTATAGTGGGTAGGTAGTAGAATTATAAGAGATTGGGAAAGACTTCCTATAAAAGGTGGGATTTTAGATAGAACTTTAAGGAAGCCAAGGGCACCTGGAGGTGGAATTGAGGGAAGAGGAGACGGCCAGTGAAAATGCCTTGATATGGGATGTGATGGTTGAGAGGATCAAGTAAGATACTATGTAAAGACCTTTGCAAATCTTAAAGCCCTATATAAATGCTAGCTATCATTATTGTTATTACAGAAGCCTGTAAAGAAATTCTTGGCTTCAATTGACTTTATCCTATAGGAAGCAGCTACTTAATTCAGGAATCATTTCTCAACTAGCTATGTATATGAAGTGAAAACATTGACTTGTTAGAGCAAAGATCAAAATCAATAAGAAAATAAATGATAGAATAAAATCTCAGGGCATGACTTGTAAATAAAACAGCTCCAACTCAACCTATTTAACCTATTTGTATAAAAAAAAAAACAGAAACCCATGCACAAACTTTTATCATTTCCTAAGGAAGTTTGACTTGTATAGATCAATCAGTACAATTAGGATACCAAACACATCCTAGAAACCACTTTAGACCTTAAACTCCTTGCCAAGTACATGCATATATATATATATATATATATATATATATATATATATACACACACACACACACACAGAAATCAAAGGCATAGTATAAAATTTATATAATATAAAAGTTTTTGGTCACATATTATAGAGAAGAATGGAAGATTGTAGATAGCATAAGTTCATAAAACAATAAGAGAAAAGTAAAGGAAAAATAAGTTTATAGAAAGCTTGGCAAGAAACCAAGTTAATCCAGAAAGTATTTAATAGTAAAACTGGAATGATGACAATAGGTTAAAAATGGTAAAAAATATATCAAAGTTTATAATAAACCATTACTTATTAATGACAGTAGAACCACCATGAGGTAGGAATTACACTAAAGAAAACTAGGTACTAAATTAAAAAGATAGGAATAATCTCTGAACTAGATCAAGTATATATATAGAAGGGAGTCCATTCTGGAGGTGAAAATTTAAAAGTCATTTATATATCAGTTCTCAACATATCTATAAGATATTTTCTAGGTACTTTAAAAAAAATCTCTCATTTTCACAAAACAAAAACTAAAACTAATTTGAAAAGTTGAATTAACTACCAACTCATACCCTCCTTCCCATCTCTTCAAAGTCTTTATAAAAAACTTATAAATTATATACTAAAATAGACTACATTTTTACATTAATTTACAAAAAGTTAAAAGAATATAAGATCACATTGTGATTGTCACTAAGCATTTAAAAAAAATAATTTTATTCAGAAGAAAAGAGGGCCACTTTAAAGACTTTCCTCCATAGTTGCCTCCCTTGCATATATTAAAATCACAAAAGGTTCATGAAAAATTCAATGAAAGAGATGAATTTGTTAGACCCTGAAATGATTAATATCAAATGAGGCATAAAATGAGAGCATAGGATCCTAGATTTAGAACTGAAAGAGGTCATCTAGTTCAATTTCCTCTCTATACAGATGAGAAAACTGAGGCCCACTGAGGTGACATAATTTACCCAAGACCATATGGATAGTAAATAGCAGAGCCAGAAGTCAAACCCAAGTACTCTGACTCCAAATTCAACATTTATTCCACTGTAGTATCCTTCCCACAAAAAGCTGCTATGAATATTTTTGTATGTATGGGTCTGTTTCTTCTTTCTCTGATCTCTTTAGGGTAATGGACTACTAATTAAGGCCACAGATTCTTAATATCAGTGTCCCACTAGTAATGCTATGTACTTTTCAATGATGGAATATCACAGCTTGACTTGGTTATACCTTTTGTATTACCTGATTGAGTTAACATTAAAAGTTATCTGTTTCCCTAGCTGAATTTGAGTGAACGGATGAAGGGGAGACCTTTTGGTCTCAAGTAATGAAGGGGGGACAAGAGGACAAGAGCGAATTGGGGGGAAGGCAGAAGGGGGAAAATCTTCAAACCCCCTCTCCTCTCTCTGAGCCAACCCTAAACATCAGCTGTCCCCCCTGAACCCTGCTTTGAGAAGGAGGGTTCTCCTCTTTTTCCCCCTCTCCTTACCAAAAGTCCAAGCTTCCTTTGGGGTACAAAACTTCCCCCCTTTTATCTTTTTTTAAGACATCCTGAAGAATTAATGTATTTATCCATAATCAAAAATAATCTGTACCTTTGGTGTGTACACTTCCCAAACTATAGTTTTCTTCTTTTAATCTTTACCTGTATTTATTTCAGGTATAGGTCTGACATCAAACAAGACAAAGTAGAATAAATTAATCAGTAGACATATATCAGATTTACCATGTGCCAGGCATTATCCTAAGTGATAAGGATACAAAAAGAGGCAAAAGACAGTCACTACCCTCAAAGGGCTTAAAAGACATTCTTTAGCTGGAGGTCCTCCTATCACTTAACCTTATCTCCTTTTTTGAAAGCATTGATAAATTGGTAGATCATGAGGCTGAAAAGATATAGTTAACCTAGATTTTAATAAGGCATTTAACAAAGTCTCTTATGCTATTCTTATTGGGCAAAGATGAAAAAGATACAGGTGAGGAATGGTTAGAGGTAGATCTAGGGGTTTTAGTAGGTTGCAGACTTAACATGAGTCAGTATTGTGTGCTTTATTTGGCCTTATAGCTCAGGTTAGAGCGATGACCAAGATTCAAGAATTTCTAGAAAAGTTGTACTTGGAAGACTAGAACCAGCATGAGTTTTATTGCTCTGCTCTGTACAAGTAGGCAAAAACAAAAACATATGTCAGGAGTGTGAGAATGTGACATGTATTCACACATACACACACAATGGCAATAACAACAAACAGAGATTCAGTCACATACTGGTCCAGGTTCACTGATATGAGAGAGATGTGTATGTGGCAAAGATTTCAGTGAAAGGACACACACTCAGAGAGGGATCCAAATGGGGGAGTTTTATACTTAAAGATGGGCTTGATTCAGAATAGGTAATCAATGCCAGATATGGAGGAGGGGGCATTCCTAGTCAGACCTAGATGTGGTTGGGAAATTCTTCAGGTCACTTATTGAAACCAGACTCAGGTAGGGGAGTTTCATAATTAGAAGCAGAAATCTGGAGAGGGACTCAGTCTATAATTGGGGGGGGTCCCCAGAAATGGGTATCGGTATGCTACAGTGGGTCAGGAGCCTCATCCAATCAAAAATCCCAATTGCATGTTTGACAAGGGTCAGAGTGAGTCAAGATAGTGTAGAAGTACAGATTGACTGTTGTTGCTTAAAAATTTATGGTCATTAGGACTTTGGAGTACTGTCACAATTACAGTGTCAAATAATATATTTTTTTAATTCCACAAATGTCACAGTATGATATGGAAGTGTATTTAATCCTGGGTGCAACATTTTAGGAAAGTTATTGGCAGTCTGAAGAATATGCATATGAGGATGACTAGTGTGGGAAAAAGCTTGAACTCTGGCTAATCCCTCCACATCCTGCACTTGTGCTGATATAAACACAAATGTAGGACTTTACATTGATCTCTTTGAAATGTGGCCTATAATCCTAATCTGTTAAAAGATTTTTGATTCTTATTCTAGCATCGAAACGTAGTAACTATACCTCAAAGCTTTAGGTCTCAGATTTTGTAATCTCAGATTATATATGTACATATATACATATTAAATATATATAAACTCAGATTTTATCATCATTGAAAAATCATTGATAAAAATGTTTAATAGATAGAACCAAGAACAGATTCTCTGGAATACTCCAAAAGAGACTTCTGTCTGAGTTGACAATAACTCTCACAAATCACACTCTAATTCCTTCTATCAGTTCCATGAGTACCTAACTGTGCTATTATCCAGTCTATAGTCCTCCGTGTTGTGCATAAATATATGATAATAAAATTTAGTTAAACAATTAGCTTTGCACTATCCTATACTTTTAAATTATTTGCCTTTTAGTTCTGTTACTGTTCCTATCCTAGCAATCCTCAAAGCTGACTGGGTGCTTCTATCTGCTTTTTGTCTCTTCTATTCCCTTTTTGTTGAACTGCTGGAAGATGTCCCAAAACTTTTTATTCAATATGCTGCAGATCTACATTTTCTAGTCTCAATTGATACATCATTGCTGGATGGCAAGCCTTTTATTCTTTCTTGATTGAGTCACTGTAATACTCTTACCTGTCTCCCAGCAGATACCTTTTCTCCCATCCTACTTACAAAACTAAGAATCAAGGCTATTAATAAGAAGTTATGTTACCTATGATATTTTCCCTTTACTTTCTCACATCTATAAAAGGGAGAGGATCCTTTCCTTTGATAAAGTTAATTACACAATTTGTGCCTCCAATCCATCTTCCCCATCTTCTCCATTAGCCAGCCCCATTAATCAAATTATGCTCTCTCTCTGTCTCTGTCAGTCTCTATTTGTATCTGTCTCAGTCTCTATTTGTCTCTCTCTCTGACAACCCCCACACCTGCCATGATGTTGTTCTCTATGGGTTTTCCTCAAACTTTTCTAACCACTTCTTAGTCTCCTTTGATAATTCATACTCTATTTCCTACTCTCTGTGTGAGTGTCTCCCAAGGCTCAGTCTTGAGCCCTCATTTCTTCTCTCTATAATTTTTTTGCTTTGTGTTCTCATCTGTCATGAGTACAGTTTTCATTTCTACACAGTTGACTCCAAATCCATATATGCAGCCCTTGGGGATTGTGGAGAGTTCAGGAAGGACTAGCACCTCTGCTGTGAAGACTTGACAAGCTTTATACAGGGTTGTTCATCTACCTTTGGTGTCTACCTGTCACCTAACTCTCACATGTGGTTTCAAAAGCTGTAGCATGTACAACAGCTACTCCCCACTTCCAGTAAAAAACATTTTGGCAGGCAGGCTAAACCAGGATGAAAGTAACTGACCAGCTTCCAAACTGTCTGTGAATTAGGGGATATCTACTCCAAGCACATGAAGACTTCCCCTGGTAAAATGGACTGATGAGAACAGTTTATTCTAGGGACCATGAAGATGGATGAAATAAATGCTATCAAGTATTCAGAGCTTAGTCAGACACTGAAGACACCAAAGTCATCCACTATATCTGAGGCATTTGCAGATCATGGTGATTTTTGTTTGGCCCCTGGTCTTTGATGACTCTGGAAGAGAGCGAGGTTGATGGCTTTGTACAGCTCTGAATCCAGTTCACACATCAGATGAGACATCATGTAGTGATGTCGTTGGTCATCTTTAAAAACAAAGGATG
Organism: Monodelphis domestica; assembly: GCF_027887165.1. Taxonomy (NCBI): domain Eukaryota; kingdom Metazoa; phylum Chordata; class Mammalia; order Didelphimorphia; family Didelphidae; genus Monodelphis; species Monodelphis domestica. Next base: position 468,140,034 of record NC_077228.1, read on the forward strand.
AACATTGTTCAGCCTTAGCCTCTCTCATGAACTACAGTCCTCTCTATATCTCTGTCTGAATAGGTAGGTGGCACAGTGGATAGAATGCTGGCCTGGAATCAGGAAGACATATGTTCAAATCTGGTGTCAGACATTAACTAGATGTGTTACCCTGGGCAAGTCACTTAACTCTGCTTGCCATAGTTTTCACAACTATAAAATGGGGATAAATAACAGCACTGGCCCTGCAGTGTTGCTCTGAAGATCAAATGAGATAAATTTGCAGAGCCTGGCAAACAATAGGCATTTATATAAATGCTTATTCCCTCTGCTTTCTCCTTCCCCTTCCCTAATGGATATTCCATAGGATCTCATACTTAACATACTGGAAACATAACTTATCATCTTCCTCACTTCCCCAATCCTGCCCTTTCTCCAAACTTCTCTAATTCTGTGAAGAGTCACATCATCTTTCCAGTTTCTCTAGTTTGTAAACTCAAACCCAGGTATAATTCTTCTCTCCTCTTCACTCTTCATGTTATAATCAAATATTAAAGAGTTGTTCTCCCTCCACATATCTCTCATGTCTATCCTTCCTCTCTGTTCACCTTGTTACACTCATGTTACAACCCTTATCAGTCACCTGGTTTAAGGAGGTAGAAACATGAGTGGAGAGAAAGAATGGATGCAAGTGGGTCAACTTGTCTCCATATTCTCCTCTCTCTGATCCATCCCCCATATTACTGCCAAAATAGTCTTATGGAACAGATTTGACCATTTGATTCTGCTCTTCAATGACTTTAAAGATACCATAAAGTAGTGGTTTAGAGTGAGGAAGACAGGTTTGAGTCCTGCCTCCAATACAGTTTCTTATCTATAAAATGAGGTGATTAGACTCAGTGGGCTCTGTAGTCCTCGTTAGTTCTAAATCCATGATCCTATGGCTCCTTATTGTTTCTAGGGTAGAATAGAAACTCTCCAAATTTGGATCCATATTTTTAATCCAACCCATGTTTCCAATTTTATTTCATATTATATGGCTTCACACACTTTACTTCCCAAATTGCATCACCAGCTGTTCTCTTATCTTAAGACTCTTCCACCTCTATCATTACCACTCTATCCTGTATATATTTGTTAGCTACAATGTACATAGAATATACTCCCTGGTCACAAGTACTATAGGTTGTATTTTTTTGTGATTGTTCATCATCGTTTGAGTCATGTCTCTTTGCAATCCCGTTTGGGGTTTTGAGATTGGATGGTTTTTCTTTCAGACTGATTCTGTGCACATATAAATTCATTAATATTTCATAATCTAGGTGATGAAAGCCCCTCGTTTCCTGAAAATGAAGGTTTATGAATGTCATGTGTGTATACAGCTTAACCACCATTAATGTTAATGTGAGTTGAGGAGCTCAAAGATACTGAAGTGGTTTGTTATTTCCTTCTCCAGCTCATTTGACAGATGAAGAAGTGAGGCAAACAGGGTTAAGTAACTTGCCCAAGGTCACCCAGCTAGTAATTATCTGAGGCCAGATTTGACCTTGCAAAGATGAGTCTTCCTGTCTTTGGCCATAGTACTATCTATTATGCTACCTATCTGCTCCAGGAACTTGTATTTACTTATCTGTATCTATATATTGGATCCTCCATTATGGAATGTAGATTCCATATAGGTAAGGACTTTTAATTTTTTGTTTGTAGCTTCAGCAACCACACAATTCCTTACCCAGAATAAGCACTTACTTTTGTTTTTCCTTAAATTCATTAGATACAAACTAATAATTTTTATGATCGGTGGAGAACATTTCTTCTTTCCCTTTTCTTTTTCCTTGTCATAATTAAATAATGTTTCTAATGCTCTTCTGACAGAGATAGCATTAGCTAATAATAGTGATCAGAACCTAGAGAAGTCTTCGTAATTACAGTATATTTATGGACACAGATACAATCAAAAAATGAATTGAGTAGGTGCAGAATACCCCACAGGAAGTCAGAAAAGCCCAATAATGATTGCTTCATATACAGCATGTAATCGTAACTGAAACAAGATTGTGATGTTGTATATGAGAGGCCAACAGGTACTTGGCATTGATACATAAGTAATGGATTAGGAATTGGGTGCTTTAGCCTCAATATGAGAACTTAATGTTTAGCATGAAGAAAAAGGTGAGATTATAAGTAGAGTATGTCTGAGAAAGGTTGTAGGTGGATGCTATGGGTCTGTCTGTGCCTCTAGCTGTCATTTTTCTTCCACGGTCTCTCTCCTAGTTTCCCTCCTTCTTTCTCATTACTGCCCCCTCATTATTCCTTTTGTCCTATTCTGTAACTGCCTTTCAATTTTCCCGGGAGAGTGATGACAAACCGGATGGTTCTACTTTTAGATTATGCATGGGCATACATGAATTCATCAATATTTTATTATCCAGGTGATGAAAGCCCCTCCTTTCCTGAAAGTGAAGGCTTATGAATGCCATGTATGTATACAGCTTAACCACCATTAATGTTAATGTGAGCTGAGGACCTCAAGCCGTTTCTTGAGTTGATAACACTGAATATTACTCATTTTTATACCTTAGTCCTCAATCTCCTTGGGGAAAGGAAGGAAATTCATTGCCACGCCAAAGCACCTCATGTGAGGATTACAGACCAGTTTTAGTAATCTAACACTCCAATCCTAATTCCTTATTTTGCCTTAAATTTACTCTTTCATTGTTAATCAAGTCTTCTATTCCCCAAGTGAAAAGATGAAGAAAATGTAGATGTTTTTTAAAAGTGGATTTTAGATCTTCATTAATGTACAGCTTGATTCTTCTAAAATCTGGACCTTGAATTTCTTTTAACTAGATTTAGATTTAGTCTGTGATTCTCCTAAGGATTTGTGTAATGTGGTCATTGCTCCTTTTCATGTTTTTGACTCACGAAATTAACAAATTCCAAAGACCCACCTTGTATTCAGTTAGGTAGCATTTAAAATATAATAATATTTTCTTTTCTTCAATTGCATGGTAGCATTTTGAAAGGAACTTCTTCTAGCTTTATTTTTATCTGCTCTCTAGTTTTTCTTTCCTAACAAAATACCAGTAATTCTCATTTCCAAAGCCTTAAGGTTTGCAAAGTGCTTTCTTCACAACAACCCTGTGAGATAGGCAGTACAAATATTACCATTTCCATTTTACAGATGGGGAAACTGAGATTTAAAGATATTAAGTGGCTTGCCCATGATCTCGGAGGCAATTAAATATCTGTGGCAAAATTTGAATACCCATCTTCTTGCTTCCAAGTTCAGCATCCTATCTACTATACCACATTTCCTGTGCCAATGACAATATTATTCAGGCTATTCCTATATAACAGAATGAATCCAACAGTGCCTAAATATTGTCTTTGTAAATGTAAATATAAAACCAAAAGGCTACTCAAAGGTCAAGAAACATCAAAGGTGGAAGACATGGATGCGTCTGCTGCTTGAACCTTGTTCTTTGTAACTGCCCCTCCCAGGACATTGCCCCTACCCTTCTGTTCGTCATTTAGATCATTGCTGTTTTAGGCTGACTCAGCCCACTCTTCAAGGACCAGAGTATTTCTTAGTATGTATTGAACCAATGCCAGACTATTGTTTCTCACTATTGTTGTCTGAAAAGACAACATGTACTAGAGATGTGAAACAGGAAATGTCCATTTGTCCTTCTTACGGAAGAAATTTTCCAGAGTCCATGTGCTGATGTAATTATTTGGAAGATTTTTTTTTCTTCAAAACACTCAATGGTTAGCTCTTTGGAACAATTATGATCATTGTCAAAGGTAAAGCATCAAGTTTCTGATTATTCTTTAGTGAACTCCTGCATTGTTGTTGGCTAGAATCATTCTGTTCATATTTTTGAAATATGATGCTTAATGTACTCATGTTGGGCTGCTATATTATCTTGGACTTGCTTCTTATTTCATGTGAGTGAAAGGCTGTAAGCTCCACCAAAGCAGGAAACATGTCTTCTGTTTCTTTTCTCTCCTATCACAGTATTTAGTATTCTGTGCACAGTAGGGTTTCAAAAAATGTTGGTTACTAGCTGAGTCTTCTTAAAATACTCACAGTGAAAAATTTCCATCACAACTGATCTCTTCTCTTGCTGCCCTACTTTCATCATAAGGGACTGAGCACATTAAAGTCCCTGGAAATAATTTACTGACAAAGACCAAAGGCTTAAATTGGGCTAAGAATTATGCGAAAGGAAATTCCATGAATCTGGTCTCTACCATTTTTTATGTGAATATGAGATGAACCACATGTTCTTCTGAAGAAAGGAGGAAAAAAAGAGAAAAATGACTCTTCTCTATCCTACCATCTTTGATGGTAACCCCAATTTAATGCTGGCTGATATTTGGTCAAGGATTCTGATATCCCCCTTTTTAAAAAGGAGCTTACTTCTTAATTCAGATGTACCTTTTATGATTTTCATCCATTTATCTTAAGTTCCTAATTATTTTTAGATTCTCTAATTAGTCTCCATGATCTTTCCCCTTAATATCTACAGATATTTTTCTACTTCCAAAAGAAACAATAGATTTTATTTTTCTCTTTTTCATATAGTTTTGTAAAATTCCAGAAACTTCCAGTTAAAGTGAAATTCTCTCTAGTAGTAGCTTTATTTTTAAAGTAAATTTGATCCTATTTTCTCTAAACACACTGTGCTTAGGCTGAATTCCAAAATAGGCCTACAGAAGATGAACACTTGTTGCTCAGCCAAATTCAGGCTCTCTCTACACAATACCAAAACAACCCATTGAAAAGTAGAAAATTAAATCAGCCAAGTGTTTTGTCTGCATGGCCCCAAACAACCTGTTTCACTTGTTTTTTTTTTCCCTTAACTGACTCTGTGTGTGTGTGTGTGTGTTACAGAACTGACTAAATGAACTGGTAATTTTTGGATTGTGTAATTGCAAATATGGTAAGAAGCATATGGATAACATAGTCAGTTTAGTTTAAAAAGAAAAGCTTTTAGCTGAAAAGTGGGTAAAGAAAAGGAAAACATCCATTAAAAAAAGTAAATAGTCATCTTGTCTTTACAAGGAAAGGGAGTATCAGGGACACTGAAAGAGAAAGGAAGTCATATGTCAGAGGGCTTTGTGCACATTTTCCTGAGGTACCATGTCTGGACATACAAATGGAATCTGTTTTTTATCCAATCATGATATTTGCATTTTATATTTTTTATACTGTGTCTTAAGATGGTTAAATGCAATAAAGATAGTAAGATAAAGGTACTTGTTTTCTTCTTTCTAGCCAGTTAAATTTCATCCTTTTAAAACTGCTAGATTACTGTCAAAAATGAAATATTATTTTTGAAGACTACTGCCCATTAGCTGGAGAAGAGGTGCTGAATCATCCCAATGTGGTCCAGCTGGCAAAGAAGTAGGGCAAATCCCTAGCCCAAATATGCATATGGTGGAGCATGCAGGTATATGTAAATCAGAGCAGCCATTCAGAAACACCCAGTAAATGGGTGAAATAGTTAAAAAGGGGTTCTGATAAAGGACTCAGAGGAAGATCTGGTGAGGAGCTATGAATACTTAGCTTAGAGTAGAGAATACTTTAGGGATAAATGATTATTGTCTCCAAGTATTTGAAAGGTCATCCAATGGAGGACAGTCAATTTATTCTGTATGACTCCAGAGGGCAGAACCAGGACCAGTGGGGAGAAGTTATATGGAGACAGATATCCGTTCAGTATAAGGAAGAATTTGCTAATTATTAGACCTTTCTAAGACTGGAATAGTCTGTCTTCTAAATGAGAGGGCTCCTTGTCACTGGAGGGGTTCAGGTAGAAGCCGCATTCTTTTACCAAGATATTATAGAAAGGAAAGGATCTCTGACATCCTTTTCAACTCTGAGATATTGGGATTCTATCACTGTACCACTTTTGATTAATTTATTTTTATGCTTCATCTTTTAACTCTATGTTTAGAAATATAATTCTACTTTGCCCCACTCCCATTCCAATTTTTATGACACGTAGATTTCCTTTTTTGGACTGAATTCTTCTTGGATTTCCCAAGAATGTAGAGAGTACAAATAATTTTGTAATCTAAACATGAACAAAAGTTGCTATCTAAGCTCTATTCTGATACCTACATCTAAGAAAATAGTCTTTATGTAAATATTTGATATCAAATTAATCTTTTCTTTAAACTTTTAAACTACCCAGGAAATACACATTAAGGGATATAATTTTACTAAAGAGCCACAACAAACACTTAAAATTTTTTGATGAGATAAAAAATGATCCTTTTAAAATTATGGCCCTGTGAAAATAAGTGATATTGTCTTACCTTGCCTTAAGTAAGCAGTATAATTAGGGCTAAAATTTAAGGATCAAAGAATCTCAGTTAGAAGGAACTTCAGTATACTATTGATACCAATATATGAAAAGATCACATCAATATTTTAATTAGTTAACCAACAGCTCACTTGATAGAGTATCAGACCTGGAATCAGGAAGACTCTGCTTCCTGAGTTTACATCTGGCCTCAGATATATATCAGCTGTGTGACCTTGGGCAAGTCACTTCATCCTATTGGCCTTGGATTTCTCAAATGGAGAAGAAAATGGCAAACTACTCCAACTTTTTTGCCAAGAAAATCCTAGATGGGGTCACAAAGCATCAGATATGACTGAAAAATGACTGAACAAAATAACAAAAAACTAAACACTTTCAAGGGATAAACTTAAGCTCTTGTTTCAGAATAAAGAATCCCCAAAGCCTCAAAGATTAAGAAAAAAAAAGTAAGTGCCAGTTATTTTTCATCCTAAAGATCTTTCTTAATAAGTGGACAAGTATTTTCTAAAATAGATGATCTTTCCTTACCAGAATCCTCCCATGTCCTTATGTTTTCTACCTATTTACAGGGGTGTTTATTCCCTGTAAGCTGTCTGAAAGTATGTACCATATTGGACTCATTTTTGTATCTTCCTCTGTACCTAGAGAGAGTACTATGATTCTTTATAACTGTTATTTGATACTAAAAAAGATTTGTGAGATCATTGGTTCAGGAGCTTCCTTTAACTCCATAGATCTCAACCTCTCCATCTCTACCCTTCCTGTGAAGCAATTTATCTTGTCCTTTCAAACATTTTCTGAGGGGTTCTACCTAACATACCAGAATCCAGAATTTTTCCTGGCAATGTAGAGACATCAGACAATCTGTCATCTCTCACTCTCACCTTGTAACTTGCTCATCTTCTCTCAGTGTTTACTTTGTGCTTTCTAAGCATCTAATACTTAGCTATTGTGTAAAGTACTATAGAATGTTAAAGTTATAAGGAACTTTATGGATCATCTGGTCCAACCCAGGTATTTGATAGATTAAGAATCTCAGACCCAGAGAGATGGGATTGGCCCAAGGTCATATGAAAAGTACTGGGGAATTTGGAGTTCTTTCTCTTCTAACACACAGCTTTATCTACATCAGGCTAGAGGTTGAGCTCCTACCATTGGTTTGTTTTTACCAAACAGCCCTATAAATAGCTAAGGAATTCTTGTTATACAAGACTTCATATTTCAATATGGTAGGGAGCCACAATTTTCCTGCTGTGGATGGCCTCTCAACTTTTTGAAATCAGAACTTCTCTGACTTGGTAGATGTCATCTATGAAGGCTTCATTTACATAAAAAATATAAAAATGGGAGAGATAACATTCAAACCCATTTTCTTTGTTGAATTAACTTAAGAAGTTAAGAGTGTTGGGCTTGGGATCAGGAAGACCCATCTAACCTAAGTTCAAATCTGACCTCAGACATTTAGTGGCAGTGTGACCTTGGTCAGGTCACTTAACTATAATTTCCTCATCCGTAAAATGTGCTAGAGAAGGAATTGGCAAACCACGCCAGTAACTTTGCCAAGAAAACTCCAAATGGAATTATGAAGAGTCAGATAAGACTGAAAAGACTGAACAACAAAGCATAAAGTTAGGGGTTTTTTTTTGTCTTAATTTAATCATGTTATTTAACTGCAGTTTTAATTTCTCACTAGACCCTCCTGGATGAAATTACTCAAATTAATTTTTTTATGGATATATGTACATTTTCAGTATATTTCAGTGATGCTTATTAGAGGATTTACTGTTGATGATTACGGCTTACATTCCCCAAGTTATAGGGCTGGACTGAAGCAGAAATACAGGGCTCAGGCTTTCAGACCATGTAGTAATTATGTTATTCATGTGTTTATCCTGATAGCCATATGGAGCTCTGTCACAATTCTGTTTGATGTCACCTTTGTCTTATCCTGCTGGCCCCAGGCCAGGATGCTGGGGAATTCAGTAGCTGAGCCTGCAGAACTGAAGTGTAAATGAAAATACTATGCAAAATAAAACAGGGTAGAAAAATAGGAAGGGGGCAGGGTGTGGAAGAGCAAGATGAGATTCACTAGACACAGCATAACATGACTCTCTACTGAAAGGGAAAAGAACTTTTTTTTAAAGAAAAAAAAAGAAAACCAAAGCCAATTTTGTCCTTTTTGCCCTTTTCGAGACTTATTTTTATTTTTAAATGGGCCTTAAATGCAGAGCAAGTTTTATCTCATATTACATAATGATTATTTTATTTTAAGCTTTCTATAATCTAACCATCACTTACCTATTAAGTCTTCTTTCCCATCATTTCCCTTCATGCATTCCCTCAAAATGGCCTGCCAGCTGTTGCCTTTACACAACATTCCACCTCCCACAGGTGATCTCACATTCTGAAAGATGTTCCTTCCTCACCTTCACTTCCAAAGAATCCCCATCATAGACGTTTCAAGTACAATTCTCTGTGTCCTACAGTCAATAGAGAAGTATTTGTTTTAGTTTATCTTTAAGCTCAGAATTAAGAAAAGTCTCTGTCACTCTTCAAAGCACAACAGAGTCTTCCCCTCTTATTTAAGGCTTCTCCTGATCACCTGAGTTATCCCATCCTCTTTAGTCAATCAGTGAATCAATCAGCAAACACCCAATAAATATGTGCCAGGCATTGTGCTAGGATAAGAACCCTCTTTGGCATTTCCCTAACTCTCACAGCAGGCAGGCACAGTCCCCAAAAGGGCAACTGACCAAATCTACCTTTAGAATTTTATGGGTAACTTTGAAGGGTTGGGTTTCTAATATAGCAAGGTTCCCAATCAGTAAGAAAAATTAATCTAATACACTTACTCAAATTTGCTCTATTGGAAATTGAAGTCAGAAAAATTTTCATTAGAATCCTGCCTCAGCTACATACTAGCTGTGTGACCTTTGGCAAGTCACATAACTTCTTTTTGCTTCAGTTTCCTCATATGTAAAATGGAAGTAATAATAATAGTACTTTCCTACCAGAAATGTTGTGAGGATCAAATAAGATAATCATTTTAAAGCACTTAGCATACTGCCTAGCACATAGTAAGTGCTATAGAAATCTTAACTATTATTGACTATTATTATAATTGTGTAAAATGTGGTGATTGGTTACAAATCAATGGAAATAAGCAGTGTGAATTTGAAAAATTTTGCCTCTTCAGGGATTCAGTATTGCAACTAATCAGGACCTTATACTATTGGTCATGAACCTCTCCCCATCAATTCCATTAAAATCCATCAGTCATAACTTCTTTATCTTTTATCTTTTTTTTTAACAAGATGGTAGGGTGAGGACAGTTGGCACAAAACATTCCCCCCAAATTGGGGTGCATTATTACTTCATGTATACACAAGAGTCCTATAGAGAGTGAACTCAAAGTTCAAGGGAAATGAGTGAACACATGAGGCAAAGGAGTACCTTAACAATCCTGATCCTGGAAATCCTTTTTTCTTTTTGTGGATTCTTTGCAAAGTGATTTTGACAGAAATAGGCAGGGATAAACACATATAGTGATGGTAGAAGATCAAAGCATCCATAAAGTGTGTCTGTTGTGGGGACATACCCAATAGCACCCAAATTATTTCAGCTGAAGTTTGAGTGAAATTTTTAAAAAAATAACATTGATGTTTATATAATACTTTAATGTTGGAATAGTACCTTTCATGCTTTATCTCATTTGAACCTCACAATAACCCTTTAAGAAAGGTGTTATAGGAGTTATCTCCATTTTTCGGATAAGGAAACTGAGGATCAGAAAGATTAGATGAATTGTCTATGGTAAAAGAGCTAGAAAGTGTCAGAGCCTAAATGTCAATGCCTGTCTTCTTGACTTTAAGTCCACCATTCTAACTAGAAGGTCAAAACATCAAACTAGTGAGATCATGATAAGTTGAGGGTTTTATATTTGATTGGATGGGCATTATGAAAGGAATGCCTAACTGGCTACAGCATGACACATTTTTCAACCATTGTTTCCCAAGTCAGAGAGGGTTTTACTGGTAGAGGAAGTGAATAGCCTCAATAATGAAATGACAAATTTTTAATTTTGAATTCTGGAATTATAGGTCCTAGATAAAGCAAAGAAATGAGGAGAATGGTGTTCATTATTTTAAAAGTTCTTTGTAAATTATCTTGGAATTGATGGGCTAGACATATTTAAATTGTACTGTACTTATATAGCATTTACCTGTCATTTTGTGGAATCTTATTAAATAATCCACTGACTACAATTTTACACATATTTTAAAACTATTTCTTTTTCTGTCTTCACTTTCCACTTTAACCAAATCCTTCCTCTTATCTCTACCTGAGCATCTGGCTGAATTTAAGGACTGGTTCTTGTCTTCAAGGGAATAATATTTAAACTAAATATTGATGATACAATTTTCTCTTTGTCTAGCCAGGGTTCCTGACCCTCTGATGCCAAGATGGAATCTATACCAACCTTCAAGGCCTGCTTTATCCTTCAGGTGTCATCTGTGAATTTGATTTCATATCTCTTTCCTATTATGACCTAAGGGTACTTATCCTCAATTTGAATTGCTCACCCAGTCCCAGATCCATGACTCTCCTCATTTATCACTAATTTTTGCCTGTTTCATATTCTCTGGTCCTGTTTCAGCTGCCCTAGGTTTGATTCCTCATCCTTTATCTACATCCTGATCCTGTAAATAGTCCTGGTCTGACACTGAAATTTTTCTATTACATGATTAAATTTCATAATTAGTTGTTAATTAAATAACAATGAAGCTTTTAACACTGAACAGTAAAAAAGAATTTCTCATCAAAATTCCTCTCCTCTCCTTTCTCCTTTCTTTTCCTTCCCTTCCCTTTTCCCTTTACTTCTATAGTCTTCTGAACAATTAAGTACAACTAAAAGAATTTCTACAGTTTTTGTATGTGTGTATTTCATCTTGGAAAAGATACTTATAAAATACATCTCTGTAGAAACTTTCCTTAATTTTATAATGAAAAAAATCTCTAATACTTGAGAACTTCTATTTGGAAAACATTTGAAACTTTGTGTGGTTCAATGTGCAGGCATAATGGTCTGATATTTTAAGAGTTCCTGTGACTAGAAAGGTATGGAAAGTCTGACCATGATTTATATTGTTTGCTGACTTCCTGAGGCAGTTTTCCCAATGCTGTTCCATTTCAGTCATATCTGAAACAAAGCACATTGGTCATTTTTTTTTATCAGGACCCAACTTACAACAAACCATGTATTGCAGCATTGTTGTTTGCCCTTTATACTTAATTTTTACATAATTTAATATAAGCAACAGCTTTTTTTCAAGCTGTTCTTATCAAAAGTTCTGTAAGTTTTTCCAATTTAGTTCAATTTAAAAATAAATTGACTTGATGTAAACAATTCATTATGTACTAGTTCTGTTATAATCAATGTCTATATAGAATAATTTGAGAAGCAGCATGGAGTAGTGAATAGAGCTCGTCAATGTGTCAGGAACAGTTGGATGCATATCTCATTGCTTATAAACTGTGTGACCCTGAGTAAGTTTTTGAACTTAGTTTCCCTTGTAATTCTCCAATATCATAGGTTGCTGAAAAATTGTAGGTCTGAAATGGAGAGAGATTTTTCTTTCTGGGAACTCCTTAAACCAAAGAAATCACAGGTTCAGACAAAAGAAAAGTCATGTTAATAATGCAATAAGAAGCAGGATGGGATAGTAGATAGCTGTTTGGGGGAACCAGAGGAACTTGAATTCAAATTCCACCTCTAACATACACTGGCTATATAACTTGGGGCAAGTCACTTAACTTCTGAGATCTCCAAGTAATTTTCTAAGATTAAATCGGAGAAAAAAATGCCCTCCCCCTCCCCCCAGTATTAAGCAAGGAAATTCTTCACTGGGAGGTCCCAGTGATGATGAAATCATAGGTCCAATCTAAAAATATACCAAAAAAAATGATTATACATACATATTGTAATACTATTAAATTTTTTCTATGATTATTTTTTCCTGAATGTATTCATAACACTAATTTTATTGTTTTCTTCTTGATTCAGTAATTAGCATTCCTTGTTAGCCTTTATGTAGTTCCTCCCAGCATATACCACATGGGACAGAATGCCTTATTCCAGCATTCTAGTACAGTGAAATACGTGATACTTCACAGCAAACATCTGTCAGGGATATTTTTCTATAGAATAATTCAGCACAGACAAAACAAAAAAACAAACAAAAAAAAACAAAAAACCATCAGCAGCATGTCCAGATTGTTTTAGTATTGGTATTGATTCTTTTGGAGAAAGCCACATTTCATTGCTATGTCTATTTTAAGCACTATCTTTTCCAAAACATAGGAAACCGTTGCTCATTATACATATTTGCCCCACTCTCCCTTATGCCATCCCCAGTGTGGGGAAAGGGAAAGAGACTAGAGACCTGAAATTGCCATGTATCTATTGTTAACCTAGCAGAGATCACATAAGAAACAGTTTAACAGGGATCCACTGTAAGGTGGTCTGACTTTGTGGCAAGAGAAAGAGAGTTTTTACCAGTAGCATATGAGTTTGATTAACCATTAGTTATATTCTTGAACCCCCAGGAAGGACCAGAGGCAGTCATATTTGTGTTAGCATGATCAGTAGCTGAGCAAATAGAATCAAAAGTCCAAGACTAAAGCTTAGATAAGGAAGCCTAGAGTAAAGGCAGGTAAAAGGAAGGCACTGAATTTGAGTAAAAATTTGTCCTACTTGGTTACATTCAGTAATTAAAACAACCCTTATACATCTTGTCTCCTCCCCTCCTTGTCTTCCTATTAAACAACAGGTATGATTAGTCAACACCTTGGCTCTGACAAATGGTTCAGTATCATAAATAGTTGTGGTTTTCCCAGTGGAAATGATCCTATTCGTATATAACCCCAAATTTTAATTGTATATCTTGCATACAACCTTTTTGCTACTACATGCAATTTTTTATGTAATGCTTTTACATATGGGCCTCAGTATTGGGGTAGCATTCTTCTCCCCCCCCCAATTGTTGCATTTATTTATTGACTTTTTAGATTTTTTTCCCCCATGGTTACATGATTCTTGTTGTCTCCCTCCCTTCTTCCCTCTCCCCCTCCCAGAGTTGACAAGCAATTTCACTGGGTTATACATATATTATCACTCAGATCCTATTTGATGGAAATGATTCTAAAGAAAATACATCATCATCTATTTTACAACTGGGCCTTGTAACTGAAACCTATATGTATTACACATGCATGTAATACATACATGTATTATTTCTTCTTTTTAGAATGGGAACTCCTTCAAAGTAGGCATGCCTTGCATTTTTGTGTGTATTCCCAGGGCTTTGCCCATAGTAAGGGCTCAGTAAGGACTTTTCCATTCATTCATTCATTCATACAGACTCTACTGCCTTCCCAATCCAATAATATAATACTTGGAGTTATTGGACATTAATTTAAAACTTACATTTTTGGCAACCAGAAATCTAGAGTTTAGAACTCTTATTCCTATCTTAGTTAAAGACAGATTAGCTATGAAAGGGAATTCTTTATTCTCTTTGTCTATTTTGAGCTAACACTTTGTTATCAAGTAAGATAATTCACAAGTCACTTACTTGGAGAGCTCCACCCTTTTAACCCAATCAATCAGAAATTTGAGAATCCTTTGATAAGAGTTGATACTTTAAGTGGATGAGGTGTGGATTCCCTAGACACTGCCCACCTGGGCAATACTAGGCAATTTGGAAGCTGTGATTGACCCATGTAAAGAGGGGAAGGGATAGTGACTATAAAAAGTCCTGAAAGTCTTTGGCTCAGGCTGTCTTAAGCTTTAATTTTCAGCTTGGGGGATCTTAGAGTGAGACTGTAGCTTGGAGCTATTACTTAGACCTTGGCTTTGACTTGGGACCTTAGCTCTTGGACTAGTTCTTGGGTGAGTGAGTAGCTGGTCTTCCTTTCTTGACTTCTAGAGAAAGATTAATTCCAGAGAAGCCTTCCCCTCTTAGAAAAGGCCACAGAAGTGTAACTCCAAGTCCTCCTGTCAAGGGTTAACAAGTCCCATTGAGCTGAGCACCAGAGCAATATTTAGTGTAATAGGCTAGACATCTTCTCTATCCTCTTTTTGTATTTCTCTACTTTCACTCCTTCCACTTCTTTATAAATAAAAGCAATTAAAAAGTCATTTTGACTTGAGCTACAATATTTTTAAATCAGCGACCATAATACTAATTTAAAATTCTCATATTTTAGTCAAATCCATAAATTTAATTCCTTACATAGCTTTAAAAGCCTCTGCCACCCTCACTGTTGCTGCTGCTCCTCTTCCCACTACTGCAGCTTGCTACTGCCTTAGAAACCCAGTGTTCCTCTTAGGCAATAATTAGCCTTCCAAAGGTTTTTACCTGAGGGGAGGCTTCTACCTTCTTAACTCCCTGACCACATAGCTGGGGACAGCAATCAAAAGGAGTGGTAGTTCCCTGCCCATGTGGCAGCGGAAGCAAGTGACTCCCTGGCATTTTTACCCTGAACGGGAGGGGAAGGAAAGTTACTCTTCCAAACCTCTTAACTTTACTACTAGTCAGTACATACTAGGGTAGTACCACATCCAGACAGGAAGTAGAATTGCAACCACTTTAATAATTTGATTTAAAAGCATGACCCACTCTATATGAAAGAGCAGTGCATTATCCCAGTTTTAGGATGCCTTTTCTTACTATTATTCCTGGGAGTACTTGTACTGATTGGATACTTTGAAATTTATCCATTCCTCCCCAAGAAAAAACCCCTGAAGTATATCTTGAGTGATCCCAAGATGCAGAAGGAAGATTCTACTCAATCTCTGCAAAACATCCAATATAGGGTTGATCCACACTATGCTCAGTAAAGAAATCCCCCTCAGTATGGGGAACCCCAGAAGTGTGACCAAAGGAATCTAGATGGATGATGATACTCAGGAGGGGAAGGAACCTCAATGAGTTTGGAGGTTAATTTTAAGTCTTTTCAAACTCCATTGCCTTATTGATGTTAGCTGTTTCAGTTTGTTCCTCTCCAAATAGTGAAGAAGTCTAATGTAGCTATCAGAATTGGAGAAAAGGACTCTTGGATTGCTTGCTTGTATGTAAAACCTACTATTAATACTGAGTGCCTGTATCCTGTCATACTTGTTGTATTTGCTTATTGTTTGCTTTAAAATTCAATTTTTTTAAGTTTACATATTAATCTAATCTAATATATTCTGTCACACTATGTCATTTTCATCTACTGTGTTTTGGCCATTAGCTATATGTTCTATTACATTGTCTTTATTTGTACCATCCCCCTATGACTGGACTTTAGAAAATACCTTTATAAAAGTCCATAAACAACTTGGCAAAGCCTTTTCCATTGAAAAACCATAAGTCTTTATGGATGCTGAGTTTGTCACCACATCTATCAAGTTCTCATATTGCCTTAATAGCCTTTTGTTCCTTTTTGCCTTTGTTAATTGTCACATAGATGATGATGAATGGATTTGATCAAACTGGTATATATATGTATATATATATGTATGTATATAATCTTTGGAGAATTTAACAAGCTAAAAATTTCAACTGATTTTAAGGGGTCTTCAGAAGTGATTTTTAAATATCTAGTAGTACCACTACCTCTGACTGATTATTTGTCTACCTTTGACTTGTTTGTAACAAGAGATAAGGGTCTATTTAGTAGTTTAAATGAAGTGCAATAGCACTATTGTATTCTCCACTTCCGCATTTATAAAAATGTAATGGATGAGACATCAGAAGTGATTTTCACTATTTTATTCCTCACTTCCACATTGCAATGGATGGGACATATAAATAAATACATGCCTTTTATGGATGCTACGGTCTCATATCAGAGGAGGGAGGTTTCCCAAGGGGCTTGGTTACCCCATGATGGGTTATAATCTCATCTGGGAAGTGGGTAGGATTTCCCAGGGGCTTGGTAACCCCTGGATGGCTCCCAGAGGGAGAATTTTCCCATGGAGCCAAGTGAATCCTGAATAGCTTTTATATTTGTAACTCTTCAGCTTAGTCTACCATTCCACCAGAATGATCTAGATTCTTGGTGACATTTTTAGACCCAAAAAGTTTTCATTAGTAGTATAGAGGCTTTTTTTTTTCTGGTTTCTCCTGCCACATTCTGGAATGATGGCAGTAATAGACTTTGTTAGAAATATCTTTGCCAAGGTTGAAAGATTGGCTAGATCTAGAGAACTTGTGCAAGTTTCCATGAGCTTCAAAGGTTTTTTTAAATGTCACACAGCAAGTGGCTATAGAGACTCATATGAATCCTAATGATAACAGATTTGTTTGCTATTGTCATTAACTGGGTTCTTATGATTTTGGGGATTTGGATACTTCTTTGAATATGCATTAGCTGCTATACTACTGTTTTAAAAAGTTGTTACTTGGTAAAAATCATATTCACTCACACTGTGGATCATGGCCAAGTTAAAAAAGGAACTGGATCTCATTTTAGGGTGAGAAACCTTTGTATTGTGCCTCTTGCTGACACTTTTTCATGCAATGTGAATTATATATTTTTGATTTTTAAAAAATTTATTATTGTTTTTCCTTGTATGTGCAATAGAGTATTTGAGTTTTCTTTTTTCTCTCACCTTTTATACTTGAAACACGTTACCAGTATTAATGTTTTTTTTTTGTTTTTTAGTTTTGCACTAGGATAAGTTTTAAATGTCCATTAGCCCTAATGTCAAAGCATACCCAAAAGCTTTAGACTATGGAAACCTGCCATTGCTTGTTAAATATTATGGGACTTTGATTAATGATTGTGTCTGATTCCTGGAGAAGGGATCACAAAAGAATCACTGCACAGGGCCAAGGAGCACAAGGCCAAGGAGACAAATCAATCCCAGTGGGATTGGTGAGATTTTGTACCAATACAGGGGATTTAAACTTATTTTGGGGTTCAAGGAAGCGGCTGTTTGACAATGTCAGATGCAGGAGTTCTCTGTGACAGATTCAGACAAAGTATTTCAGTTTGGTAGCCATTTTGGCTCCCTTATCCCTGTGAGTGAAGGTAAAATCAGACCTAGGAATGCTATTTCCCTTCTGCTTCAAAATCTAGTCTTTTTTCTCTCTCTTTCATAGTATGCCAATTTTCTGTAGTCCTGGCTACTGATTGGGTAAGTAAAGAATTGCTATTATAGGCTTGTGGGGCATAAATCACTTTAACTGGCCCTGATTCAAGGGCCTGTTATGGGCTTTTTCTTCCTTACTTAGAGTTTTTACACATGAGACTTTAATATTTTATTTTTCATCCCAAAGTTACTTTTTTTCTCTTTTATTTGTTTTGTGTGTGTGTGTGTGTGTGTGTGTATGGATGTTTTTATTTTATTTTGACAATTGATTCACATACCTCATAACTCAGCCATGTATCCTAGGGTGATCCATGTGTTGGTTAATACCCCCCTAAGGGGGGATTGTATTATTGTCATAAAATTCTAGATTTATACAAATTGTTCTTATTTGAGAGTAATTTTAGGGTAAGAAACTTGCTACCTCCTGTGAATTTTAAAACTATTCCACCCTAATTAGACTGTACTTTAGAAGACCTGATTTAGCTATTTCCTAATCAATAACAATAGAGATACTTGGACTATCAGAATCAGGCCTTGGGAACCCTGCATTTCTCCACCCTCCTTCATTTAACAAAATTAGGAAGGTCTGCACCAAACTCAAGATTTAATTATCTGAGGAAATGGCCTTCAACAGACATGTGCAGGAAAAGTGGACAGACCCCTGGGCTGTCCTAAGTCAAGCTAAGCTCTCATTGCTATAGATGAGATGCAGGAAAGTGATGTAAAACCATCTACATAAGGCACATCACTTTCTCTCTCTTCCTCTTTCCCTGGAGAGGCGACTCTGGCTGGCAGCTTGCTAGGCATGCTGACAATGTTGGAGTGGTGGCAGTTATTTTGTCTGAGTTTGGTGGTGAGTTTGCTTTGGAGCTGATTTCAGGTTTAGGCATCTTGGCTTAGCCCTTTCCGTTTTGAAGTTCAAGCTGACTCCTTCCTCCTTCATACTCCAAAACCTTATCTCCTAATCTCCCCACTCATACTAGCCAGGCAGGTGGGGGGGGGAAGGAGGGGGGAGAAAAACCTCCTTTCCTTCTTCCTTCTCCTTAATCTCCTCCACTATCAATTAAATCACCATAAAATTTCCAGCTGACTTGGGTGTTTCATTAGGATTTTATAAATAAAATCCTCGGCAACCAAAATAATTATTACATTCAGTCTCAACCATAATTTTAACCTTTACACTCCCCAAATCAAGAAAGTGAACTGTTTGGAGAAAGCATCATAAAGAAGCCTGTAGAAACCTCACACTACACCAACAGATCCAGAATGAACTTTGGGATGTAGTGAATTGAACTGGGTGGGGTTGAACACATTTTGAATGTAAACTCTTATGCCAAAGAGGATTGCCCCCTAATTGGCTTTTTCTCAATGTGACTAGCTACCATTGGTTTTACTCTCTCTTTTTTATTGCCCTCTTATCCCCAAATTATTGTAATTTCCCCTTAGAAAAAAAAATATTGTATGTACCTCTAGTTAAAGATCTTTAGAGATAAAAGTTGGTTATGTATAATGATTCATTAGGGAAACTAGGCATGTAAATCTGGGAAATTTCTACATGCTTGTTTCCCAATGGAATCACAGAGGATATTTGTGTAATTAGAATCTGCTCCCTAGGACTCTCTTATCCAACATCCCATTTGCGTGCTCATACTGAATATGAACACTGCATGTGTGCATACATAGGTAGGGAGGATATATTTTGATGTAACCCTGTCTCTCTCTCTGTTCTTCCCAGAACATGGCTGTGGAGGCTGGGGAAAGAGTTTGGCAGGAAAGTTTACTCACATGGTCATATTTAAGCTTTGTGCTTCTATTTTTTATTTCTTCTACTTCAAATGATTACTAATAAGTCTTATAAAATATAATACCTGGAGTTATTGGACATTAATTTAAATTTAACAATATACCATATAAAACATAGCTTGAGGAGCAAGAGAACTAATTGATGGGAGAAATAAGAAAGGCATCATGGAAGAGGTAGGCTCTGACCTGAACCATGAAGATAGATGAAAATTTTGAGAACTATAAATGAAATAATGCTTCTTTCCAATTATAATTGATACCATGGACAAATGCATGGAAGTGGGACATGAAGTCACAGCTAGTAGTCCAATTTGTCTAGACCAAAAGTCTATACTATAACAGGTTCTGGTGTGAATGATGCTGTAATCATATGTGGCGCTTGATGACAGCCACTGTGACATGGAGAGTCTCAGATATTACCCTTATGCCAACCTCTTCAGCTTGGTGTCTGAGCTTATGAACCACTTCTACAAAGACTTGGAGAGTAATAAAGAAAGGTAAAGTATTGTTATATGTCAATGAACCTGTTAGATCTGGGCTCTCCAACATTCTTGTGGTGCTGGAACATTAGAGCTTCCATATCATAAATGTGGCTGAAGCTGTATCTAAGTCTGTTTCATCATAGATTCCACCCTCCCCAGAACCAACCCTTCAGCACAGAGCAGTCAATACCAGAGAGACACCTAGGGAAAGAGTGTGCAGGCACCGACATTGCTCCCAGTTGCTCACTCCACCACTGGAGAAAGACAAAACTATAACAGAAGGAAGTTTTTTTCTTGGGAAAGATAAACAATATATTCTCATTTCATCTGACCATTGCTCTCATGCTTTCAACAATCTGGACCACTTAACAATTTATCTGCCCAATTGAATTCACTGGCAGCAATGGCTATCTTTCTGCATCCATAAATATCCCTGGTGGAACAACCTTTTTACCTCACTGCAATGATGGTATAATGTGGGACTATCCACCACTTTTTTGATTACCATGCGTACACATATATTACTATTCTCTCTGTTGGTGTCAGACAGTACAAACACCTGACTGGATTTAGTCCTACTACAACTCAGAAGCTCTGAGTTCCTCTGATTTGCCAGCCACCAAGGGGTTCAAACAAGAGAGGAAAGGACACAGATACATATTAAGTCAAGAGTTTCTGATTTTTGGAAAAGGTATAAGAAAATAGTACATAAGGTAGATATAACAATGGAATGAGGGTCTCTCCATGAGGACCAAAACTAGTAAGTACTAGATCAAGAAGTTCTGATATTGTTTTCTTTTGTAGTGTATTATTCTATGGGGGAGCTAGTTTGTACAGCGGATAGATCTCTGGGGCTAGAATCAGGAAGATTCATCTTTATGAGTTCAAATATAGCCTCAAACACTTACTAGCTGTATTACCCTGGACAAATCATTTAACCCTATTTGCCTCAATTTCTCATCTGTAAAATGAGGTGGAGAAGGAAATGACTACTCCAGTGTCTTTGCCAAGAAAAATCCAAATAGAGTCATGCAGAGTTGGGTACAATTGAAAAATGACTGCATAATAACAAATCTATTCTATAGAAAATATTCTGGCAGAAAAATTAGACAGATGCTATAAAATCACAGATCACCACTTTCAAGATTACATTTTCATAGATCAGTTGTTTCACATTAATCACTGCTTTATTGCATGTATTAATAGAAATTCGAGGCTTTTAAAAAAGCACAAAATCTAGTATGGGATCATTCGTGGATATTTATAGGTATGGAAGAGGTATAGTTAGATAGCAGTTTGAAAAAAAAAAGTATTTGATGATGCTTTTAGTGGTTTGCATGCTCAATAAAAGTCAGTATTGGGATATGACAGCTGACAGACCCTGGAACCAAAACCCCTTTGCCCCTTCCACCTTCTCTACTGAAACCCGTAGCCTCTCCCTTTCTCCCCCTCCCCACCCAGCACCTATCCAAACTGAGACAAAGCCCCAGTAAAACCTGGAGGAACATCAAGATTTTGCTGTGAGGCCTAGATTAATGAACTTCTTCATTGCAAGTATCCCACTTTGACCAATAGGGCAAACCCAGGTGACCTCATCCCAGACCAACACCCTATAAAAGATTGCCCCCTTCTCCACCCAGGTCAAGACCCCTAGCCATCTGTAGGTTACAGGCTTCCCCCCTTGCTCTTCCTTCCTCCTCTCCACCCCTTTCCTTTCCCACAATAAAGTCTTGCTGCTTTATTCAACTCTCAGTCTCATTTGCCTCAGGTTGGACCCCCTGTCAGCCAGGTCTGACAACAGCTAAAAAATGTAATGCATTTTTTAGCATTCATTAAGAGAGGACTAGTTTGCAGGAATAAAGAACTGATAGCCCTTCTGTTCAGCTAGCATTGTAACACTGTGTTTAGTTTTGTTTATCAAATTTGGGGTTGGATAAAAAAATGTCCAAAAAAGAATAGCTGGCATAATGATGTGACTCAAATTCATGCTATTTGGGAATCAATTGGGTATATCTGTCCTGAATAAAGAAAGACATTGTGGAAACATGATAACTATCTTTGAGTATCTGAAGAGTAGACAGATGAGGGGGAAAAGAAAGATGGTTTTCTAACCCTTTGAGCATAATTCCAGATTACTCCCCAAAATGATTGGATCAGTTCACACATTTACCAACAGTCTATTACTGACTCCATTTTCCCACATCCCTCCAACATTTGTCATTTCACCCCGTTATCATTTTAGCCAATCTGATAGGTGTGAGATGGTATCTCAGAGTTGTTTTGAACTGCATTTCTCTAATCAATAATGATTTAAAATTAAAATTGTCTGTTCAAATCTACTGACCATTTATACATGTTCCAAAATATCTATAGTAGTTCTCTCTGGGTGGCAAAGGACTGGAAACTGAAGGGATGGATGCCCATCAATTAAGCAGTGGCTAAACAAATTCTGGCATATGCTCATGATGGAATACCATTGTGCCCTAAGAAATGATGAGCAGGTTTATTTTGGTTGGTTAAAAACATGGAAAACCTACATGAAGTTATAAAGTTATAAAGAGTGAAATGAGAAGAACCAAATGAATATTATATACAGCTACAGAGCTATTGTTTGGAGAATGACATATATGCCCACTTCCAGAGAAAGAACTGATAAATAGAAAAAAGCAAACATAGTTTTGTATATACATATATCTTTTTGACAAATGGTGCCTTTTCTAATGGGGGAAGGGAGGAAGGGTTAAATGACTATTTTAATATAACAAACAAAGAAATTAATTAATTTTAATCACAGAAGGCAAGATTAATAGCAGTGGGTAGAAATTGCTAAGAGGTAAATCTCTCCAGAACTATTCCAAAGTGGAAAGGGTAATTTTTGCAGGTAGTGAGTTTCCCAACACTGGAGGTCTTTAATCAGAGCTGAATGAACACTTATTAGGTCTGATGTAGGGGAGATTTTAGGTACAAGATTGGCCTAGGTAGCTTCTAAAATCCCTTTTAATTCAGAGATCCTATGAATTGAGAGAAACAATTTCATTCCTTCCATTCCTTCTTAAAGTCACAAATTTCTATTATTGCTAGTTCTTTAAAATTACATAGAACTGACAAATAAACTGAAGTAACCGTTGGGAATAAAAAGAAAATTCTATCTTCCTGTGACATGAAAATAAATGAGCCATTCTCAGAAAAGTAATCAGTTCTTTGATTATTAATGTGCTTATTCCTAGACTGACTAATGCATAGCATTCTTAGTTGGCCCAGTCTTTTCATTTTCTTCAGTATTGTTATCTACATCACCATGACACATGTAGCATTAGTACAATTTTGACTACATCCCTTTTTGATGTTACCTAGTAAGTTTCAGAGCTTTGTTTTTTTTTTGTTTTTTTTCAATTTTTGCCTAGCATGCAAAAAAGGTGTTCTAAGAAAAAAAAAATGTCCTTTCTTCTGGTATTATTATCCTATGTAGTACATATTCTACATTTCACCAGGTAGAATCAATTAAATGATTCATATTTAGGTCTGGTTTTAACTTTTATTTTTTAAAAACCCTTACCTTCTGTCTTAGAACCTGTGTTTTGGTTCTAAGGCAGAAAAGCAGTAAGGGCTAGACAATGGGGGTTAAGTGACTTTCCCAGGGTCACACAGCTAGGAAGTATTTGAGTATCAGATTTGAATCTAGGTCCTCCCTTCTCTAGGCCTGGTTCTCAATCCATCGAGCCACCTAGCTGCTCCTTTGTTTTAATTTTTAATTAAAGCTTAAACAACCACGTTGGATATAAAAGGCCTGGAATAGTAGGAGCAGATAGAAAGAACAAGGCATTCTGTCCTATAGGTCAAGAAGAAGTGTATAAAGGCAAACAAGAAATGCTAACTACTGGATCAAGAAGAAAGAACTAAAAAGTAGTATTGGGCAAAAAGAATATATTGATTTGATTTATGGGATTAAGAGTACCTATCTAAGTAAAAAGATCTTGAGAAAATATAGTACCTGATAAGAGGAAACAAGGAGGTATTAGGGTAAGAGGAGGTATATAGGGCAAGCCTATATAAGAATGGAGAAAGAGATTAAAGGGATTTATGTATTTCCTTAAAGGAAAGAGATATCTTGGAAAATGAGAGAATTTTTAATAAAAGACTTTAAAGAAATTAGATAAACCTGTTGTGGTGGTGTATGCCTATAATCTCTTCCATTTGTTTGATGGCTACATTAAAATTCTCAGGTATCTCCCTCCATCCCTCCCCTCCCTGCCCTAGAGAAGACATCAGTTGACCAAAAAAAAAAAAGTATATATAAACTATGTCTTTTGTGTTTCTATTTATCAGTTCTTCCTCTGGAGGTGGGCATTCACAATTTATTTTTCAAACATTAATTCTATTGTTGTCTATAATGTTCTCTTGGTTCTACTCATTTCTCTTTTCATAATTTCATGTAGGTCTTTCCAGTAAAAAAAAAAATGAGCCTGCTCAACATTTCTTATAGGGCAGTAGTATTCTGTCACAATCATATAGGGTTTTTTTTTTTTTACTATAGCTAATTAAAGACTGTATTCTTAGGTATAAAGTAATTTCAGTACTCATTGGTGGAAGGAATACTCACAGCATTATAATTACAAAATGATATATTTAGGGAAACATTCATCTCTGACTTTTAGAACATTCTCCTTAGTTTTCAGATAAGACATATAGGGTTCTTGAGATGTACAATTATGAGAAAACTCCTTATTTCAGTCTTAGGATCTGGCTGCATTTCTGGTCAACCTAGGTTATGGTTAAGAATCTCCAAAAAGCAGGTACAGGTGGTCCAGTTTCCCATCCACACAGGGTTAGGTTCGAACAATATAATCAAGTTTTCTCCCAGTTCCCACAATTGAATGAACTTTTCTCACAATACAGAATTTGGACAAGGCCCCTAATTGAATAGAAAAGGAACTAAACTAGCTCCAGAATCCTCACAAGATGGAGTTAGTGTGATTCACTCAATTCCTACAATTAACCAATTCCGCTGTCCTAATCCCCTCAATTACTTCAATGTTCTTATAGATCAAGGGTACAAGTCAAGGAATTAGCCTTAGTGTGAAGGGCTAATTTTTCATTAAAAATCAGAAAAAAAGGAAGATGTGGTGATGATGGGGCAAGATCAAAGGGCTATGAGAGGAGTAGAAGTTGTCAGATGAGGAGGGAAGAAAGAACTTTAACTTTTCAGGAGTTGAAAGGAGCATGAGAGAAAGGCAGATATAATGAAGGGAAATGTTTTACTAATGGAACCACAGCATTACTAGAGGTCACAGTGGAAGAATTAAGTAGGAAAAAAGTGGACTAGATAGAGGTTTGGGTAGGGACATGGCATTTGAAATCACTGAGGATGATAGTAGAAGTGGGGGAAGTTGGGTGTCAAAAGCTATGGGAAACCCAAAAGCATGTAGTAAATCAGGCCAAAAAGCCAATTTGATTTTCTGTTGTGTTGAGAGAAACAAAGTGGCTTTGGCTTGTGAGATGATAATTCTACAGCCTTCCCCACCTAGTTGGGCTACATTTGAAGTATTTTCCTTAATTCTTGAGTACCATATTTTAGGGCGGATACTTAAAGTCAAGACCATGAAGATAAGATAACTAGGCTAGTGAAGGACCATATATAAACATAGAAATGTTTAACTTAGAAAAAACTTAAAGAGCCTGTAATAGATAGCTTCAGAGATTTGAAGGGCTATCATGTAAAAGGGGGAGTGTGTTTATTTGATTGGCATCAGAAGCAAGGCTAAAAGTTGCAAATCATAGACTTGACATAAAGAAAAGTTTCCCATACTATTTAGAGTTTTCCAAAAGTGTGCAGGGTTTCCTCGTAAAAAAGTGAGTTCTCCCTCACTGGTAGCCTTCAAGCCAAGATAAAATGACCACTTATCAGCAACATTGCAGAGAGGATTTTTCTTCCTCAGGTGTAAGTTGGACTAGGTGACCTCCTCTAATTGTCAGATATTGATGATTTGGGGGCATAAAGTCCAGACCTGGGTCCTTTATGTGCTTAGTTGTCTAGGTGGAGCCCAAACATAACCCGGTGCTACTACTAGAAGAAGAATATCAAACTTGAGAAAACATAGAGGGTATCCAAGCTAAAAAGTGGGTTCTTTGTCTATCAAGAGTTAGAGTTTCTTTTCTTAAGTAGGTTGGTTTGCGGAAATAATAACTTTTCAGAGAAAGAGTTCCATACTGGTAAAAATGTACCCATGATTGGTCAAAACACTCCAATAGAAGCTATGTATCAGAGACCACAAAAGGCAGGAGAAAATCTTGCAATAATTCAGTGGTTTTCATTGATATTCTCAACTATCCCAGATAACTCAGGACTTGTCTTCTCATATCTATACCCCTTCAGAAAAAAAATAAATCCACATAGTAATTTGTTTTAGAGCCTGCATTTTATCTGGAAAAGCAATGTAAAGCAAGTATTGAAATAATCCAATTTGCCAGTTGTCTATAAAGAAGAAAACAGTAAAAGCAGAAAATGTTGAACTCCCTATTTAAACACTATTCCATTGTGTATTTGACAATCTCTACCCAATTTGGGGACAGAGGAAGCAAGAAGAGATGAACCAGGGAAATTAAACCTGTGACTGCATTCATTCGGGGAATTTCTGCTGCGAAATCTCCCTCTTCCAATTCAGCTCATCACTTACTGCCTAATTTAGAGCTGGGGCATTGAAAGATTAAGTAATTTGCTTAGAGTCACACAACCAATGGATATAAGCTTGAACTCAAGTCTTCGGGAGGCCCAAGCTGACTTTGTATCCTCAATGCATTTTCACTTCCTTTTTCATTGACAAATGAGCTTAAATCCAGGCATGAAAGGTCACTCTAGCGGCTAGAGTCTAGCCAATGAATGGATGGTTATTCTCCAAGACAAAGTAATAGATTATAAAATCTCTTTTCAAAATTAAAAGTGTTTCTTCATGCTACATTGAGCTATGCATAGTGCAGCTGTTGGGTAAGTATAAGTTAAATGACAAGGCTTTGGGGTATAAAGTGTTTACCACTGCTTAGATGTCAAAAGGTCTAGACAAATCGGTATTCATGAGAGACACCCTGTTATCACTTCTTTCCAAGATAACGTGCTGTTAAGTTGGTAGTATTTTTGGATAACTCATGAACCTGGGTGGGTTTTTTTTGTTGTTGTTAATTTATCTGGGCACTCCACATACCCTAGGTCAAATTACATTGCCTTTGAGAGAGAAGGGAGCGAGGCCTTTGCTAGTTGTCAATTTCCACATGTCTATTTTCGACATTTAACTAGGTGACTAAGGAGCTTCAGCAGGACATCATGCTCAGCATCACCATCCTCTGTAGCCAGTGCAGCATGACTTACAGTAAATTGATGGCAGATAAAAGCTGACCATACCAACTCCCAGACAGGAGTGATATGGGTTGCATGGCAGATTGCTCTGACCCTAATCATAAACCATTATTTCTCTTCAGAAAATCTAAGTTCACAACATCACGAGAATGGAATCCGGTTATCTTTTGGCAGCTGGAGATATCCCACATACTACTACTAAATTTACTTTCCCTCAACAATTGTTTTGTCTGCTTTTCATTTGTGTAGCCAGAGTTTTTAAAAGCTCATCTACAGGTCTTTGTCCCAGGCTTGGGATGTTCATTCTAAAGTGAACACTTCTTGCACTATTCAGTTGAGCTTAGATGTCTTTGTGTAGTCACTTGGATAGTTTGTGCTGCTGCCTTTTTTTTTTTAAACGATAAAACGCTAACCCTGAAACTGCAGTACAGAAGGAAAGTAAGAATGAAAAGTTTCTTAATGTCTTGATACTAAAAGTGTCAGTTGGCCTAGCAATAAGGATATGAGTCGTTCTGCCTTGAATACTAATTTTGGTTATAAGTAAAGGAGTTGAAAGAAAGAAAATTAAAAACCAAACTCCTTTTGGAGCTTCCCTTTAGGGTTTCCTCTTATAGCTGTTAACAGGGGATAACAGAGAATAGTTTTTTTGAAATTAGGGTAATGGTATAGAAACATAAAGTTCCAGTTTCCCCAAGGTACTGATATTCCTCATGCGAAGCATAGTTTCTTTCTCTCTCTTTCTCTCTCTCTCCAAGTCTTTCTCTTTGTCTCTGTTTTTCTTTCTCCTTGTAGAAGTTTTTTCTGCTTCTTTATTTCATCTCATAGTATCATGTTTAGAGTTGAAGTGGCCTTTTGCTGTCATCTAATCCATCTATGCCCCTCATTTTGCAGATGAGGGAACTGAGTCCTTGGGAGATTAAGTGACTTGTCCATACTCACACAGATAGTAAGTGCCAAATCAAAATTTAAACTCCAGTCAAATCAAATTTGAATCAATTGATTCCAAATCCAGCAAGACTTTTCACTGCACAAACAATAAATATCTTAGGGACTAGAGAATTGCTATGTAGCACAATACTCTCATTTCTGAAGTACCAGAAATGAAAACCCAAGGGCACCACGCAATATTTATTACCTTAGACCATATGGACATTATTTCTCATGCTTCTTTGCTAGCCCCCTTGCTACATTGCTCCCTACCCTTCCTTGCTCCCCCCTACACCCTTTATAGTAAATAATTCCTGACAGAGAGGTCCAATAAATTAAGTACAACTATAAATAGAATCTTACACTTTTCTCTGGAACATGGAGCTTGTCAATGAAATGGAAGTCTAATTTGAAACAATAAATAGGGAAAGAGGAGACAGTAAACAAAGTGTGGAAGGGTGAGGCTTTCACTGATGGGTGACTAGCCAAGCAGCTTCCTGTCTGCCCTGCTGAGACTGATGTTTTTATCTTCTTGAACGTCAGGTTTTTACTACAACCCTTGATGAGTGGTTTGTGGGAATGAGAAGCCATCTTGCTGAGAAGTGCTGATAGTTATTATGTGAAGTACCTACCTACTTACACAAATAAGGGATTGACAATGTGGAAGTAACAGTGCCTACCAACTTGGCCATGGAATCTAAAATCATATATCTGCTAAACAACAAGGGGAAAGATTTCCACTATACTCGTAGTTATATTTTCCAGAGTCTGCAAATGATGTAACTTGAAATGTAATCTATAAACCTTCAGTTCCAGTGCAAAACCAAATTGATGTCCTTTTAAAAATCTAATTTTAAGTTTAATACAACAGCTTATGATGGGTTATTAATCAGTTCAATTGAACAAATATTTATTAAATGCCTACTGTGCTCTAGGCACTCAGAGCCCTCTCTGTGGGCATTTGACTCCCTTCCTCCCCCCCCCCCCCTTGGGCCCACTGCCAGAGTTTTTTGCTAGAAAGGAAGAGGGACTCAGACAGAGGTACTACCATCCCCTTCTCTACTGTGCCTGATGTCATTTTTTCACATCACCCACCCCTCTGCCCAGCAGCCCAATGGAAGTACACAGGGTGTAAGGTGGGTGACTCACAGACAGCAGAACTAGAGGGGAGCAGAGTGCTTGGATCACTCCCCTCCCCCTTTCTACACTCACTGAGGACATCCCTCACTTTACCCACCCCTCTGCCCAGCAGCCCAATGAGAATGCTTTCTCCCTCCCCTGTGTGGGGTAAGGGTGAGGGCAGGGTGCACCCAGCATTTCTGGGGGGAGGGGCATGGCATGCAGTCTGGGGGGGTGGGCTGGCACTCCATCTCTAAAAGGTTCACCATCACTGTCCTAGGGATATCAAGCTGAAAGACAATTTTTGCCATTGAGAAGTTTACATTCTACTAGGCAAATGTTTTGAAGGCTAATTTGAACTTGGGCAACATGTATGATTATTGTTTGTTGTTACTTAATATCTTATCTCCCCCAACTAAAATGTTACCTTCTTGATCATAAGGACTCTGTCTACTTGTTTTGTCTTACCCACCCGTAACACAGAAAACAATATCAGTGCCCAGAAGAGCACTGTCATTCACTGATAGACTGATTCCAGAGTGTGAGGTATATATGATTCCTAGTCTGAGGTGGCAGAAGGTATGGATATCTACCTTAGAAGGTTCATATACATGTTGTTGAGGATTCTCAACTTACAAATCCCTTGCAAAATCTTAGTTACCATCATCTAGTTGTTGGCTGATAAGTTTTTGCCATTCTTTAAAGGTCTTTTTCCTAATTGACTTCTTCCTTCCCAAGATACATTTTTCACTGTTTTTCACTTTGCATTATTTGCTGGTGTTACCAGATATTTAATTTCTTTCCCACCATAGACCTTTGAGGGAAAACCGTGTGTAATTCCTGATAATCTCCATTTTACAGATGAGAAAAATCAGGGTTCAGAAAGAAAGGATAAATAACTAGAACCCAAGTCCCTGGCCCCAAGTAAAGGGAAATAAAGCATGCTTGATTGCTGAAGAGTTAAATGACAAGAGAAGTTTAGAATTGCTGCAGGAGGCAAGAAAGAGCTTTAATAGAAACTTCTAGGGGAAGGGGGAGAATAATTAAAAATTTTTTTGGTCTGGATCTGTGATTTCACTGGTATAGGGAAATCTCTGTGGGGAAACTCCTTCTAGCACTACAGATTGCACCTCATCTATAGGAAAAAAATTACCTGAGATATTGAGTTTAAGCAATTTGATAATATTCTGAACAAAACTTAAATACAGGTTTCTCAATCACCAGACTAGCCCTCTATCCTCTATGCCACATTACTTCTCTGTATTCATTATATATAGCTCATTCTTTGGAACACTTTAAGGTTTACAAAATACTTTCCTTACAATAAACCTGATAGGTGAGTAGTAGGATTGTTATCTCAATTTTAAAGATGGAAAAAACTGAATAGTTTAATTCTTCTAATTTAAGCTCTTTTAAATGGTTAAATTCCCAGGCCTTGGACTGGAGATTGAGGAAGTACTGTAGATAAAATTGAAGATACTCAAATAGCCATTTGGAGGAAGGATATAAAGGGGACTAAGGCCTCTTCCTGGTATAAACCCTCAAGGAAACTTCCTCAGTGCAGGTAGATTCCTTGCCACACCATACTTTTATTTTAAGGAATTCTGAGTATTAGATGAATTCTAAGGTCCCTTTCAGCTAAAATACTCTCATGCTACAGTTACATAAACTCTAACCTAAAATCAACCACCTAAAACTTTTGGATAGTGTTTATGTTCTCAAAGAAAACCATTCTTTCTTATTTTCTATTCCTTCTCCTTTATTACTTAGAAACTTCTGAACAGTCCTGAGCCTCAAAGAGGATAGATAAATGGTAGCTCTTTTACTATAGAGAGGACTGCTAGAGGAAGCACCAAATTAATAAGTCTTTGTATACTTTCTCAATATAGGAACTGAGAAATCCTCAGAGACTAATTTTAGGAGAGGGGAAAGTGGTAGTAGGGATAGTGGGAGGAGAGAAAGTATCAGTATTGAGGGATTTCCCTTCTCTTTGCCCTCTGCCTTCTATTTCTGACACAGCCAATCCTATGACTTCAATAGTTTTCTTATGATTGTGACCCAAAAAAAGAAAATCACATCATGATTTTGCCTAGAGGAAGAAAAAATGACATCTAGAGGTTCTCTGTAAACTGTCCATGTTAAATTTTGTAATTATTTACTTCCTTTATTATTATCATATTTCTCCATTTTATATTCATGTTTAAGTTACTCTAGTGCCCAAAATGATACACCACATAAACTAAACTGCCCTTCAGAAAGCAATCACATTATTCTCCTTATACACAATATAGCATAATAAAATATTCTCTTTTTATTTTTTCCTCAGATTAGGCCTTTTTCTTGAGAAAATAAGATAAAGACTTCTTCAAATCCTTGAATGTCAACAAGAAAATGATACTTCTCCCCTACCCTTTGTGGAGAAAACTTAAAGCCAAGATTGTCTAGACACATTCGGATTTACTATTGTAAAAATAAAGGGAATTTAATACATCATTCATACATGGCTTTCAGAAATCCTGATAGTTTCCACTAAATAGAAGCAAAGTACCTTGTACAGTCTAGGAAAAAAATGAAAATTTATTGAATTGAAAAATAGAATCAGAGAAATAAATTGCCAGTTAATCCTGTCAATTTGGAAAGAAATCTTATAAGATACATTAACAATGAAGACAATAAGTTTTAGAGCTGATAGAGAACTTAGTGATCCTTGACCCCCTATTATTTTATAGATAAGTGGCCCAGGGAGTTATATAGCCAAATAGCATACAGGTACCAAATTCTAGATTAAGTAATATGACTCCCAAATGAGGGTAGCCTTCATTCATATTCTACATGCCAATTTCATTCTCTTTTTATTTTCTTTCTTAAATTTTTTTTCTGGCAACAATTGTTACTGATTTGAATATGTCATGTATCTCCAAATGTGGGGGTATAATTTTTAATAGTAATGTTCACTTCTTACTTAACTATAATGAGAGAAAACTGCTTAGAACTTTCAAAATTTACTCTGTTTCACATAGCTTAGTGCCTTGGTTTTCTAAAACTGTGAACTGAAGCTATCATTCCCTTCAAATATTTGGGTTGGGGTGGGGGGTTAGGGACAGTTTAAAATTTTGTTATGAGATTGGGCCTCACTGTGGTGCACATGCTGGAAGAGCACTGTTCACTCAAAGTCTCAATCTAATCAGTGTGGTAGTTTTAAACTCCATTTTTTTCATCCTGGGTCAGTTCATCCCTTCTTAGGTAGCCCAGTGGTCCTCCACTCCTGGAGGATCGTTATATTTGTGCTGAACACAATACCAATTCATGTATTACCTGAATGTAATACCTGATTGCTATTGCCAATCAGAACTCTCAGACTGAAGTTGCCATTAGTTTTATCTTTTGCAGGGACTCCAGCCCTACCATGCTTAGCTTACCTTCAAATATTTGAAGGGCTCTCATGTGGAAAAGGAATAAAATTTGTTCTTTCTTCCTCCAGAGGTTATGAATGGAATGTGTTGTACAAATTATAGGGATAAAAACTTCAGCTCAGTCTAAGAACTTCCTCTCAGAGTTGTCTGAAAATAAAATGGATTACTCCAATAAGTAGTAAGTTTTGTGTCACCAGATATATTTAAGCAGAAACTAGACTACCATTTGTTAGGGACATTGCGGAAGGCTTCTTGCTTTAGATAATGAGTTGAACTAGGTGACTGCTGAGGTTTCTTTCAATTCTAATATTCCGTGATTTTATGAGGATCATAAGCCCTGCTTCAGGAATTTGTATTTTCTTTGGTGTTGGTGCTAGAATATAATCTCTTAGACCAGTTCAGGGATTGTTGCATTTTGTCCTTGTGTTTGGTTTGTTTTTTCTCATGAAAGCAAGAGAACTCTAAAATGACAAATTCTCAATGTGTCTTTCACTGTGTCCTCTGTGCTTAAGACAGTACCCGGCACCTTAGCATTTATTTTATTTGCTGGTTGATTGATTGCTTGATAGACCATGTAGACCACTAACTTCTCTCTATGCCATAGAAGAACATTTTCATGAGGTATATGGCCAAAATTATCATTACATGGTAGCTAGTCTTCTGGTGATGAGCCTTTTCAAACTTATCTAGGCACAGTTCATTGCCAGGGCCATACTCTCAGTCTTTCTGGCTTGATCAGATCCATTAGGGGTTGTACTCAGTTGGCATCACTTCTAAGAACCCAAGGTGCTTCATAGATGTTGACCAAATGCTTTTCGAATTAAAAATTAACTGACTAAAAATCTTATCATATGGTGGTATAGTGGATAGAATGCTCATTTTGGAGTCAGAAGGAGAGTTCAAGGCCTGACTTACCAACTGTATAATTTCGAATAAGTTACTTGATTTCTTGGAGACATAGTTGTGTCAACCACAAAATTATTATTATAATACTCATACTATTCACTTCACAAGGTTTTTGTAAGGATTAAATGGCATAGTCAAAAAATATCATAAGAATATGAGCAATTATTATTTAGCCCTGACATTATTTTGCTTTATGACTTTAGAAAGAAGTTTCATAACATTATTGAATCACAATTTCCTTATATATGGAAACATAAAATTGTGTGGCTTATAGTTCTTATGATACAGAGATTTATTTAATCATTCTATTTAATTAAATTGCTTTGAGATGCCATTGAATAATAAAAACAGATTTCATTGGAAATAGGACATGATACATTAAGGGGGTAAGAAAATTGGGTAGACGGAATAATAAATTATCAAAAGAATTTCTTCTTGTTTTTCGTTTTTCATTTCAGAAAATGACCAATGACTTCATGGAGTGGTCTTGACTTGCATGTGAGTTGGAATTAATTGAGGCATAACTGAGCAGTCACCAGCCTCACTTCCTTCTAGAGCCATCAAAATCTAGTGGAAGGACAAAAGTTAAGATGTCTGGCAAGGGCCCAGTGGATGACCTTGGTGGGTGACTTACTGGGTGATTAAATGATGAAAAATCCCATTTCTCTGAAGGCCAAAGAACCAGAAAGTTTAAGTACTTGAATTTGGTTTATAGTTCTCTTCCTGCTTTCATGGGAAAGAGACAAATGACAAACAAAAAGGCTGACAGTAAGATTATGTTTTAAAATAACACAAAATTCCAGGACATGTCCTTGAGTCATCACCATCAAATATTCATGAAGTTAGTGGCACTGTGTTTGCCACTGACTGCATATGCTTCAGCAACATTTTACTCATATTTCTTCTCTATAAAAGGACAGTATTAAAATAAATTATCCCAACAACCTCTTCAATGTGAACATTCTCTTTTATAGTACAATACTGTGCCATATCCTAGGAATACAAGAGTGATACTTAAGGAAGGGTTACTTTCCTCAAAGATTTTATAGTTTAATTGCAAAACTAGGATCCATACCTAAAAAGTAATAATAAAGAGTCAGAATGCATCAAACAAAATATCCAAAATTAAATTCAACATACATTTATTAAGTATCGACCATGTTATGTGATATAAGACAGCTTTATAATAAATAATTAACTATCAATTTCTCAGTGCAGGAATTCCCTCTAATAATGTAGATTTTAGTACATCTAGAATTTAGTAGCTCTTTTAGGGAGTTACCTAGAATTCAGACACATTGAGAGACTTACCTTTGGTCACAAAGTTAATAAGCATCAGAGCTGGGACTTGAATCCAGGTTTCTGACTCTGAGTTCAGCACTGATTTCATTATACTATGTTATACCTTATATAGTTATAGTACTACAAAATAATAAAGTTTATAATGATGATACTACAAGTTTCTAAGTACCTTCTAAATCACCCAAGAAAGAATGATATATTGTCGATAACGAGTAAATATTATACGTCTTATTAACTTCAAGAGGCAGAGTCACATCGATGATCCATCATGTGTACTTAGAGTCAGGAAGACCTGAGTTTAGATCCATTCTGACATTTACTGACTATTTCTCTCTGGGAAAAACCACATAATTGTACTAAGTTTCAATTTATTCACCCTCAATATAGAGAGAATATCATATGCCATCCAGGATTATTGTACACATCGAGATAATGTACATAAAGAATGCTGATCCTAACAGCGATGGAGACCACTTTGTCATCTCTCTCTAAACAAAGTACCTTCCTTCTGATATTTCCTCTAAACATTTGGTATATATCTTATATGTACTTTAGTTGTTTGCATTTTGTATCTCCTTTTAGAATATGAACTTTTTGAGGACAGAGACTGTGTTTTTGCTATATTCTTATTCTATATTTCTTCCTTTTTTTATCTCTAGCACTTAGCACAATGCCTGACATATACTGAGCTCTTAATAAATATTCACTAATTGAATGATGAAAGCTCTTTGCAAACCTTACTGGGGTGTATAACTGCATACTATTATTATCATTATTTACTTTGTTCTTAGGCTTCTGTCAAAGTCATATTCATCATCACTTGGATTTTACCCTAAGTTCTGAAAGACAGTGTCTTTATAGAAAGACTTAGAATATGAGTTTGGCAATGTGCTTTGTGTCCTGTATCTGAGAACCAGCTTAATTAAATGTAGAGAGCTTTACCACTGGAAATTTGACCACCAGGTAATAAAATTTTTGGCAACTACAACTCACAAAGACAATTGACTGGTTCCTCTCCAATTTATCAACGTCTTTTCTAATATGTGGCACCCAAAACTGAACAATATTCTCCTTACCAAAATAAAACATACTAGGACTATCTTTTTAGAAATCAAAATGCAAATTTAAAAAAAACCTTAAATGCTTTAAACAATAAATAGTAAAAAGGAGTCCAAATTAAAATGACTCAGATTTCACTTCACATGCATTGAATTGGGACAGATTCTTTTTTTTTTTTAAACCCTTACCTTCCATCTTGGAGTCAATACTGTGTATTGGCTCCAAGGCAGAAGAGTGGTAAGGGCTAGGCAATGGGGATCAAGTAACTTGCCCAGGGTCACACAGCTAGGAAGTGGCTGAGGCCAGATTTGAACCTAGGACCTCCCATCTCTAGACCTGGCTTTCAATCCACTGAGCTACCCAGCTGTCCCCCAGATTCTTTTTTAAAATGGCAATAGTTATGCTAAAGAGGCTATGGGAAAATGGACACACTAATACACTAATGGTAGAACTCTAAATTGGTCCAACTATTCTAGAAAAAAATTTTGAACTATTCAAAAAAGTAACAATTATGTCTGATGCCCAAGAATGATAGTGACAGAAAGATCCCATATATTACAAAATATTCATAGCAGTATTTTTATGGTGCAAAAAAAGAAACAAAATTGATGCCTTTCTTTTGAGAAATGATTGAACAAATTTGGGCAAATTAATGTAATCAAATATTATTGCACCAAAGGATGCCAAAACAAACATGAGGGATTCGTATTAAATTGTATATAAGCATCAGAAAAACATGACAAGCCTTGACTGAAATTATGTGGTAGAAAGAAAATAAAACCAAGAGAATGTACATAATGACTAAATAGAAATTAAAATAACTCTAAAAAGAAGCTAACCTCAGATTAAGTGTAATGATCAATGTTGGTTCTGAAGAACAAAGAATATGTACCTATCCTTCCCCTAGGTATAAAAATAGAGGATTATGGGTGAAAATGTATTCATTGTTGGGTTTTGTTACTTTGCTGATCAGTCGAGATCGACTCTGTACAAGGGAGGGAAAACTAGTAGTTGAGGGATGACTGAGATGTTTTAAAAAGTTATCAATTTTAGAGTTTTGCCTTTGGAAAAAAAAGAGAGTTGAGTTATAAGAAGTAGTTAGCCCAAGTGCTACATTAGTAGACATGAAATCCTTAAAGAACCAAAAGAAAGCCTCTAGCATTTTGGCCAGGACTTTTCTGGCAAGATGTGGACAAGAATTTAGCATGATAGGAAGGTGTACAAAGGTTGTGATCAGTACCAGTAGAGGGAGTACTCATGCCAATGAGATCACAATTCATATGCTAGCCTCTTAAGACTCAGAATCATGTTCATTCAATGCTCAAGGGAACCAGTACAAATAGAAATAGGGGTCTGAAGATGAGCTTGCAGTGCTCTTAGAATGTTCCTGATGCAGTTAGAGTTTGCATCATATTAAGATTCTTTTTGGTCCCAGAGGGCAGTATTGTAGAGGTAGAATTCTGGATGGAGAAGTTGCCAAAAGACAGATTTTCAATTTGATGTAGGGATCAACATCTAAGAATTTGTGCTTTCCAAGTTGAATGGACTGTCACAGTAGTAGAAGACTAGAGGTCTTCCAATAGAGGCAGACTGATCATTTGTCCAGAATGTTGTAGTGGGAATACCTGATTCAGGCAGAAAGTAGGACAGATGACCTTCTGGGTCTCTTCGAAGTCTGAGATTTTGTGATTCTATCCCACCCATAGGCACTTCCTTGTTGTCCGGAAACATTTCTCTGGCAGCATTTCCCTCCCTTGCTCCCATAGTTATCCCTGTGAAACTATGTTTGAACTCTCTATAAATAGCTATGTGTAGCTCCTCAACAGATTTCATCTGTGGCAGCTCCGTCCTTAGCAGCAAATGGCCAAAGTCTCCAGTGATGAATTCTTGGATCATGGCCATTCCTCCAGACTCCAACCCAATTCTTTATAAACCAGCTTCATAGGATGGCAAAAGAGAAAAAAATAAACAAACAAATAGAAGGAGACTGAAGTAAGGTCCATATGGAGCTGAATAAGGATGAGAGAAATCCTTTTCAAAGGTACCACTGTGCTTCACTTTCAAAGTAACATAGCTATTTCTAGTCCTAAAATGTCAACAGTGGAAAGGGGAAACTGGCAAGAACAAAAAGCAGAGATAAGCTTTGAAAACAGTTTGAAACAAAATATGTATCTGGGTAGTGCAGCCCTTTGCTATCACCAACCATCTAAGGAATTATTAAATGCCAGTGATCCACATTAACATTGACTTCTTAGCCACAACTGAATACCTTGTAACACCACCCACCCTGTGAGTTGTTCAAAAAACTGGATTTGACTACCATGGCTGAGTAGGAATTAGGGTGTAGAAGGCATTCTCAAAAGCCTTGTAGTGTCAGGTCCACATTCTTCTCATTCCTTCCCCTCAACAGGGAAATGACCATATCACTTAGAGAAGACATGAAGACTATTGCCTGTTATTATAGTGAATTACCCATTTAAGTGGTGGTCTTCACACTTTTAAAATCATATACTTTTATCAATTTTTTAAAAAATTGAGCATGCATCACCAAAATGTCCTATTATACCAATAGCCATATGTGTTTTAACACATCAAAATTAGTTATGAAAAAGGATTTTAAAAAAGAAGAAACAGTGTTTAATCCTAGAGTCCATAGGGAGCCACTGGAGTTTAGTAGGGGAGTGATATGGTCAGAGGTACTTCAGGAGAATCATTTGGCAGCTGCATGGAGAATGGATTGGAGAGGGGAAAGCCCAGAGGCAGGGAGATTCAGAGGCAAAATTCTAGGTGAGAGATAATGATGGCTTGTGCTAGACTGTTTGAATGGAAAGAAGGGGATGAATGCAAGACATAGGGTGGAGATAGAAAAGAGAAGATTTGGTATTTGATTGAAGATAATATCAAGCTTGTAAACCTGGGTACCTGGAAGGATGATGGGGCATTTGACAATAACAGGAAAATTGGGAAGAGGGAGAGTGTGAGAGTGGGGGGGGGGGAAGATAATGGAATGAGATATTCAGTGAAGATTATAACCTATTTGTTGCCTGATCATTCTATGCCTCAGTCTGTCCTACCTTGGAGGGGTGGGGGGAGGAAGAGTGACTCAAGGGTATCAACCCTAGAGCAAAGAGTTGACAAGATAGTAATAATAGCTAGCATTTATATAGTGATTACTAAGTGCCAGACAGAGTGTTAAATGCTTCATAAATTTTATCTCATTAGGTTCTTAAAAGGATTATACCTAAAAATTAATTTAAATTTAAGTTAAATTAAATTAAAATTATAACTATTTTATAGTTGAGGAAACTGAGGCAAAAAGAATTAACTGTCTTACCTAGGATCACACAGCTAGTATCCAAGGTCAGTTTTTAACTCAGATCTTTCTGGCTTCCAGCATTCTATCCACAGGCTACCTAACACATTAGATTATCTGGGTGACAGGGACTAAATATGGTGGCAGGGTTTGATTATTTCTTTCCCCACTGGATCTCACACAACTGCTGCTGTGAGTACCCAGAGTGAGATTAAGTTATGATTGTCCTGAAGGACTAAGAACAGAAGTTGACAGCTTACCTATCAGAGGAAGGTAGGCAGAGTGGTGGTAATATTGGAGGATAATGGGTGAAGAGTAGCAATGATCACTTTAGAGACAAGCTTCATCATCGGTAATCTTGGGAAGAGCAGCATGTGATCCATTTTCCAACCCTCTTGTTAAATGATCACACAACCTTTTTCACTTTGGAGACTACTTTACATGAAGTAAACGGGATTTTTTTGTTGGGGAGGGGAAATCTGGACTTGTGATTTAACCTGATTAGGTAACTCCAAATGTTAAAACGATTACAAATACAAATAAACCACTCATTTGAAATTTCTATTCTTAAACAGTTTCCTGGAGGCAATGACATGTTCCCTAACTTGTCCATGATCATATAACTATAGCAAAGATAAAATTTGAATCAAGACTTCCTTATTATAAAGCCAACACTATATCTATTATATTATTTTACTTCTTTACATGTAATGATACATAACATATTATATATTATATACATACATGTATATATATGTGTGTGGTACATAGTAGTAGCTTTACCCATATACAGTTATTAGAGACATTTTATTTCTGTTCTGCCTCATTTTGAAGTCAGGAGATTCTAATAATGACAAAATATATTTGAATAATAGGACATAGATTTGACACAGTACCTGACACAGTAAAGGAACTTTATTGCTTATTGATTGATTATGTAGAAAATCAGCCCATTAGAATTGTTTTGTTCTGATTGTTCCAAAAGAGATTTGGTTGGGCTAAAAGAACCAAAATTTCCCCAAAACAAATGCATGCAGAAAATATTTGAATACACCACTAACCCGTACTTTCATGAACCAAAATGTGAACCTCTGGATGGCATTTGGAAAGAAAGAATCTTCAAGTCAGCTTATTTTGGTTATTTATAAAAACATAGCTATAAATTTTTTTTTAATTTGTCAAACTTTTCACATTTCAAGGCTTTTGGGATTCTTTAATATCTCAAAAATGGAGATATGGGGTGCTCATACATTCTCCTCCTTACACACACTCAATTTTCCAATTCAATTAAGTTACAAACAACTCAGGGCTACCCTTGTAGCTGGTGGAAACTTGGGGTCTAGCTTCTGGCCATGTATGACTCAAGGCAAAAGAGTTTGCACTCAAAGATGATGAAGAGTCCCTTAAATTGGCTGCTGAGCTGCAGGAGCTAATGACAGGAATCTTTTTAAAAGAGGAAACAATTTCCAGCTGAGACCCATTTGGCTACAATTCTCCCCCCATGTGTCAAAAACTGTGTTCTTTGCTTTGAAGCTCTTTCCCTCTACCCCCTCCCCAGGAAGCCTGGATGCAACAAGACAAGTTTGCACCTGAGTGCCTGATGACCTTTTCGGGGTAGACGAATAAGCATCAACTTCAAGGTAGATGTGTCCAGTACTGAAGGCATTATTCTGAAGTCTGAAACATCTAAAGGTTCTCAGACCAAAAAGAAGGGTGACTGGTTGTGGTAAATGCCAGGACATTTGAGTGCAGAAGCAACTGAGAAAGCTCTGTAGCAGTTAGGGTTTAGAGTAGTGCAATCAGCAACCCTACAAACTGCTTTATGGTTTGTTAAAGCCTTAGCTTATACATCCTAATTGAAAGTAACTGAAGCCTATTTTTGTCAGTTCATTCTGGTGAGGTTTTTATGGTTAGCTTTTCTTTTATGTGTAGAAATAAATTACACATCGAATACGCAATTGTTAATTGTGCAGTTAGTACCTTTTTTTAACACCTCCTTTTGAGAACCCCTACATGTGAGCCATAATATGAGTAATTCTTCATCAGGGTGGGAAGGAGGGACTTAACAAGCCAATAAGTGTTGGAAAATGGAGTCTAATTCCTATTGTTAAAGGAAGGCTCCACCAGCCTGGACTGAAGGTCTGGGCACAGAACCAGGAGGTGAGTGTGCCCCAGAACTTCTGAGTCTGGCAGTGGTACCTCAGAGCTGGAAGGACCATCAAGGGACACTCAAAAAAAAATCTCACTGAAAACCAGGACTGAAAGGAAATCGCTA
The DNA here is from genome assembly GCF_027887165.1 of Monodelphis domestica. Lineage (NCBI taxonomy): Eukaryota > Metazoa > Chordata > Mammalia > Didelphimorphia > Didelphidae > Monodelphis > Monodelphis domestica. The sequence goes on from NC_077228.1 coordinate 468,181,441, forward strand.
TAGAAATGATCCTGTGTACAGTTTTACAGGGAGCAAATTTCTTCACCTGGCATACCCCTAGCCTGTCTAGGGATACGTCAAGAGAAGAAACGTTTCCTTCTTGACATCTCTGTGGCTCAGGGGAACACAGCTCAACCACAATCTCCAGCAAAGTTTTGCCATCAAAATAGAAAGGAAAAAGTAGCAGCAGCAACTTTCACCTTCTCTCTGCCCCTCTAGTCAATGTTAGGGAACAAGTTTTAGATTATAGCAGTGGTGGTGGTTTGTAGAAGGGACAGGATGTAGTGGTTAGCATGCTAGATTTGGAGTCAGGACAAGCTAGGCTCAGATCCTGCCTCTGACTCTGAATGTCTGTCGCCCAGCCTCAGTGTACTTCATTGAAGCAAGTCCCTGAGGCAAGCATCTGGGTGTTACAGTCGATAGAGCTTGAGGTAGGATGCCCTCAATTCACAAATCTCACCACATGCCCTTACTAACTCCCTGACCTAGAGCAAGTCATTTAGCTTCCATCTGCCTCCATTTCCTCATCTGCAAAATGGGAAAAATAGGAGCATCTACCTCCCAGGGATGTGGTGAGGATAAGATGAGACAATACTTGTGAAGAATGTTTGCTGTTTTCCAATTGTGTCTGGCTCTTCATGACCCCATTAGGGTTTTTCTTGGCAAAAATACTGGAGTGGCTTTCATTTCCTTCTCTAGTTTACTGTATAGATAAAGACACTGAGGCAAACCGGCTTAAGTAACTTGCTCAAGGTCACAAGCTAGTAAGTGTCAGAGGCCAGATTGGAACTGAGAAAGAGAAGTCTTACTGACTCCCAAATCAGTTTATGTAGCTGCCCCTGAAGTATTGTTAAGGCTCCACAAACTTTAAATCTATATAAAGGCTAGCTAGAATGATGATGATGATGATGATGATGATGATGATGAGTTATTAGTGGAAGAAGGTGCTATTCATAGATGAAGAAACTAGAGCCCAAGAAGATCAATGTTCTATTCAAGGCTACGTAGTTGGTAAGAATCAGAGATGGAATGTGAAATCAAGTTTTTTGATTCTAAAGTTAGTGTTCATTCCACTGTATCATGCTGCTGCCTATTGGGTACTTTCCCTAATCTTATATTATTAATGTTATTGGTTGACAAAACTAGAGATATGAGACATATAAAAGTAAGCTAAAAAGTAGTTCTTTTTGTAGGTAAATTCTTTCTTCTATAAATAAAAAAGTACCCACTTAGGTAGGCTTTCATTCCCCTAATTTTCTGAGAAGGGGCAGTCCCTCCACACAGCTGGATGTGAGAATACCGAAAGAATAAATACAGAATACTCCTACTTTGAGTAGCTACCTGTTCATATGTGAATGGACACTTCACACACTTCCTCTTTTACAGAAGACTTTTTAGAGAAAAATTTCATATCAAGTAAGCAGTTTGGGTTTTTGTAGTACACAGACTCAGTCCAACAACTGGTACCTTAATTCATTCAGTACCTATCCTGTACCAGACATTGTTCACAAATAGAACTTTGGAAAGTGAAGTGAAAAGATTTTTTAATCACTTACCCTTGCATTTGAATTTGATCTATCAATTAAAAACAACAAAAAAAGAAAAAGTTACTGAGAAAACCTATTCTTTTCATCTCCCCCACAGTGACAGATTAAATCTAATGAAAGAGTATCTGTCTCATCATCTGCATTTTAAAGGAAGCCTTTATAAGAGAAAACTTACCTCATTCCAAATAACTATACTTTTAATGTAATACAAAATTGTCAAAAGGATGCTTTATAGAGCTTGACAAAATAATAAAAAAAATTCATTTGGAAAAACAAAAGAAATAGAATAGCAAGGGAAATGATGAAAAGAAATAAGGATGAAGGGGGTATAGCACATTAAGAAAGACCTCAAATTAGATTTAAAAACTCAGTTATCCAACCCATCTAGTATTAGTTAGAGAAGAGAGATCAATCAATGGAATAGTCTAGACAAGGGAGATTTAGAAAGAATAGATCTCAGTAACCCAGTGTTTGAAAAGAGGAAAACATGTTGACTAGGGGGAAACTCCATATTTGATTTTTTAAAAAATTGCTAGGAGGGGGCAGCTGGGTTGCTCAGTGGATTGAGAGCCAGGCCCAGAGACTGGAGGTCTTGGGTTCAAATATGACCTCAGACACTTCCTAGCTGTGTGACCCTGGGCAAGTCACTTAACCCCCATTATCTAGCCCTTACCGCTTTTCTGCCTTAGAATCAATACATAGTGTTAATTCTAAGATGAAAGTAAGGGTTTTAAAAAAAAAGAACTGCTAGGAAAACTGGAAGGGAGTCTGGCAGAAATTAGACTTGGACTAACACCTCACACCACAGTACACAATACATTCTAAATGGATAAGTGACCTTCATGTAAAATATGATACTATTGAAAAAATTATGAGGAACACAGCATATACCTCTCACAGTTATAGGCACAAGATGTATTCTCAATCTAATAAGAGATAGAAACTCTCTGTGTGTGAAGCAAGCTTTGGAATCACTATTCTGTGTGCACTCTTAATGAAGATATCCAATTTAGCCAAATCATCCAAATATAAAGGGGGTGTCTTTATATTAAAGACCAAGTAGCCTGTTAAGAACTAATTTTACCACCATATTAATCAATTAGCATTTTTAAAAGTTTTCCTTTTTATAATTATTAACTTGATAAATATCAGCAAACATGAATATTTCTTTGTACATGGGATAGAAAAAGAGGGCTATATATAAAACTATTAATTTCTACAATGTACACTGTGGGTTTGTTTGTTGATGATGATGATTTCAAACTTGAAATGATAGTTCTGATACTGTGCTTTTTGTATGTGTTAAGTGACTTGTCCAGGGTCACATAGCTAAGAAGTGTCTGAGGGCAGATTTGAACCCAAGACCTCCAGTCTCTAGACCTGGTTCTCAATCCACTGAGCCACCCAGCGGCCCCCTCTTCTGTATATTATATATACTTCTTTATTTGTTTATATGTTACATTAAAATACCAAGGTAACTCCCCTCATCCCTCCACTCTCCCATTAGAGAAGGCATCATTTGACAAAGAGATATATGTATATAAAAATGATATTTCTATTTATCAGTTCTTTCACTGGAGGTGGGCATATACAAGTCATCTTCAAACAATATTTCTGTAGCTGCATATAATGTTTTCTTGGTTCTGCTCATTTCACTCTTCATAACTTCATGAAGGTCTTTCCATTTTTTTATTAACCCGTTCATCATTTCTTATGGCACAGTAGCATTCCATCACTACCATTATACCACAACTTGTTTAGCCATTGCTGAACTTCAATTTCCAGTTCTTTGCCACCACAAAGAGAGCTCTCCAAATGTGTTTGAACATGTAGGTTCTTTTCCTTTTTTCCTTATCCCTACATTACATTTAAAAAGTAACAAAAATTATATGATTATATCAATAAATGCAGAAAAAGCTTTTGACAAAATACAACATTCATTCCTATTAAAAACATTTGGAAGATTGGGTATTAAATAGACTTTTCCTTAGAATAATAAGAAAAATATACTAAAATTATAAGTAAACAGTATCTGTGATGGTAGAAAGTTAGAAGTCTTTTCCATAAGACCAGGAGTGAAACAACGATGCCCATTATCAACAAGATTATTTAAAATTGTACTAGAAATCCTAGCAATAGCAATAAGAGAAGAAAAAGAAACTGAAGGAATCAGAATGGGCAAAGAGGTAATAAAACTATTTCTGTAGATGATATTGTGGTATATATTGAATACTCTAGAGATTCAACTAAAAAATTGGTTGAAACTATCAATATTTTTAGCAAAGTGGCAGGAAAAAAAAATAAACTCACATAAATCTTCAGCACTTCTATATTATCACCAACAAAGTTCTTCTTTGTCATTTTGAATGATTAATGCTCTTTTTTCCTTTTGTAAGCATAATTTTCACTATATGTTCCCACTTGATCCTCAGCTCTGCCATACCAGTATTTATCCATATTTATATCTATATCTACATTTATATATGTATACATATACATGTACATATTCTCTTCCCTTGTAGCAAATAGGTATATCTATGTCAAGCAAAGCAACACACTGATCATGTAGTAAAATGTATGTTTCATTCTGTCCATCACTTCTCTGAAAAGAGGTGGAAAGCATGATTCATCATTTACCATTGCCTTGAACATAGTTTGTAAGCCTTTCATGTTTCTTTTCCTTTACATTGCTGTAGTCATTATATGTAAATTTTTCTCCTGATTTTGTTCATTATAATGTATCAATTCATACAAATCCTCTGAGTTTTCTTTGAATCTTCCTTTTTCTCATTTTGTTAATGACATGATAATATTCTATTCTGTTCATACCATCATTGAGCATCCATTAGGCTCCAGGCACTATACTAGGCACTGAGGAAAAAGATGGAACAATACATACTCTTGAAGAGCTTGTATTTGTGTTAGGGGAAAGTGAAATAGAGACAGATGAAGTAACATAGATCTGCTTCAATGATCAAACTCCAAATCATTCATGGGTTGATTATTATAAATTACTCTTTATAAATGAAGATTTAAAAAAAAAAAGAATAACAAGAGGAAGAGAAAAAGTTCACAAAAAATCAATACCTCAAAAAATATGACATCATGTCCAATATTCTATACCCAGGGGCCCCTAAATCTGCAAGAGTCAGAGGCTAGGAGGGATCTTTTCATATCTTCTTTGGGACTAAACTTATTCTCTGTAACTGTATTTTTCACTAAAAAAAAAAAAGACTTCCTATCTTAGCACTTATGAAAGCACAAAGACTTACTCACAGGCCCAATCACAACTAATTGGCATTATTGAGGGTTTTGCCTTGTTTCATTTTTGGCCTGAGGACAAGCTCAAGAGGTTTACCAACTTCAGCCTGCCAGGTATCTGGGATTATAGGCATATATACCACTATGCTGGTATTAATTTTAAATTATTTTGTGGTTTGTTGTTCTTTATTTTTCTTTTATTTACTTCACTTTGCATTATTTAATATATTCACATTTGTCATTTCTTACTGCCCAATAATATGGAAATATACTTATGTACAATAAATTGTTTAACCCTCCCCAATTAGTGTACATCTATTTCTAGGTCTAAATTCAAAAAGTGATGCTAATTTTTTTTAATCATGCCAACTTTGAAAGCATTCTAGGGCCAAGCGGCCGTAGAAAGCAGAACTATAGAAGCAATAGCTGATGTGATGGAGAGATGGATTTAATTTTGATACAAAGGGAGGGAAAGATCCTAACAATTAGAATTGTTAAACGAACAGAACGGGGCTGCCCTGGGTTCCTTCTCATTGGGTGACTTCAGGTAGAGACTGGATGATCACTGAGGCTTGTAGGGTACTTCAGTGGCCAGCTAATCCAATTTATACCTAAAAAAAGAATCCCCTCTACATTTTTGGTTCTTGAATGGACTCAGTAAGGGTAGCCAATTACCTTGTAAGATGATCCATTCCATTTTAAAATAGCTTTAATTGTCATGAAGTTTTTCCTGACATCAAGCCTACATTGTCTCTTTATAATTGGCAACCATTGCTTCTGGTTCTTTGTAGGGCCAAAGAGAAAAAATCTAAAGACTCTTCTACATGACAACCCTTCAAATATTTGAAGATAGCTATTGTGTCCTTCTAAATCATTTCTTTTCCAGGTTAAACATCCTTACTTCTTTCAATCATGCAAAGATAGCATTCTTGCTGAATGAATCTTTATCTCAGTTACTTCTAGGCTGCAATCTTGAAAGTCATTTCCAAAGGTTGCTTCTTATTCTCTGGCTGTAAAACCTGTCCTTAGACCTGACTCCCAGGTTCCTCTAGTTCTTTTAAGCTTCAGAACTCTTAGAGTTGAAGACTCTAAATCCCCTTTGTTTAGAAAGAGAAAAGCAAAACAAAATAAAACAAAAACAAAAGCAGAGGTCAAAGACTGATGACTACATCCCACATTTCTTTGATCTCGACCTTTAGTTCACTTTAGAAGGTAGGAGTCATATCATGAGACCATACAACCTTAGAGGAGGACATGACCCTAAGGCTTTTCTCCTCACAGTAATGGTCTCTCACCAAATGTTTGGGGTGAAGCATTCACCAAATGAAACCAGGAGGAAATAAAACAAAAGGAGCAACTAGCCAAATATGAGAGGTCTTTCTGAATATCTCCAAAGCCAGAATTTTCAGTATATGGTGAGCTAACCAGAAACAGTTATATAATATCTGCTCATGCTACATCCTTTTCCCAAGGCATTTCCTGTATGTCATCATGATTCTCCTAGAACCATACTCTTTAGCCTCTCTATATAGAAAGATGCTGCCCCAGATGATCTGCACATGTATAAACTCTTGCCCCTTTACAATGGTTATCACCACTTAATCCATATTCTTGGTATTTTTGTCTTTTTTCTAAAGGAAAAAGTCTGGGAAAGACTTTAGATAAATATTTGATTTTAAATATTCTTCCAAATTAGCCAAGTATCTTTTATGTTAATGTTTGTTGAATTAACTTGAATTGTAGAACTATAATACAAAAATGTATATGATAAGAACATTAGAGAAGAGAACAATTCTATATTAAATCTAACTGAAAAAGATAGATAAATCAAGGACAGTTTCATGGAGGAGGTGATATTTGTGATGAGACTTAAAGAACTGACAGAATTTTAACAGGTAGAGATGGGGAGAGAGGGCATATTAGGCATAGAAAAATGAGTTGAGAAAATATATGGAAATGGGAAAGCTTGGAAAATGAGTAGGAAAAGCCTAGCAGTTTGGCTGGAGCTTAAAGGTGAATGTGCACAGCAGGACTTTCTAACCTGGGGTCTATAGACCCCTTCCATGGATAGATTTCAGGGAATAAGTGAACTAGAATGAGATAAAAATGGACATCTTTATAGTCCCTAACTTTTGGTTTCCTTTATGATCCTTTGAATTTTATTTTGTGAATTTACAAACTTATCTGAAAAGATCCCATAGATTCCACCTGACTCCCAAAGAGATCCATAATACAAAGTCTAGAAAAGGTAGGTGGTACTAGATTGTGGAGAGCTTTTAATACCTGGCTAAAGAGTTTGAGCCTATCTATAAGCCAGTGATTCTTAACCTTTCATAGACCCCTTTGACAGTGTAGTTAAACCTATGGACTTCTTTTCAGAATATCTTTAAATATATCTAGTAAAACACATTGAATTCTAAAGGAAGTCAAAGATTAGTGAAAATAAAAATGTAATTTTTTTCTTCATTCAAGTTCATGGACCCCCTGAAATCTATCCATGATTTTTGTTGGCTCCAGCTTAAGAACCCTTATAATAATCAACAGAAAGATCCTGACGATTTTGAATATTCACAAAATGTTTTTAGGATGAATAACATGGCAGTATGAGAGGTAGCACAGCAAAATGGAGGGAAAACTGGCCTCTGAATAAAGACCTGTATGCAAGTCCCACATTTGACACAAACTGGAAGTGATGTTAGACAAGAAACTTATCTTGGTGTACCAGGAAATGAACTTTCCAAGACTTAAATTACATAGCATATGGGGAACAATATTGGTAGAGGGAATTTCCTCACTAGGATGCCCACATACCAATAAAATCACAACCTGTCAATAAAAACATCTGACAACATTGTAAAGATAGGCTGGAGTAAGCAGTCACTAGCAATGGGGAAAATAAACTACTTGTAACAGTCCACACAAGAGGTGATGTAATTTGTGTACATATTGTCTGCATGCACTGGTCCAATGTGTCTAGTTATACCAACAGATAATTGCTAAATTACCATCAATCAATCTCTCCTCTTATATTCACTAAGTTTTCGAAAGCAACTTGAGACACAAAGCATTGTTTTCTTAAGTTAGTGTTTCAGCATGTGAAGCATTAACAATATTTATGTATGGTTTTGTGCACTCTAAAAGTTTGTCATTATAGGGAGTTCTAGAACAGATGTGAATTAACCGTTACTTTAACGAAAGAAACTTCATTTTTTCTTGCAAACTCATAACATCCTAGAAGCTAGAGGTCTGATGTTGATTCTTTTAAACTCCTTCTGACTCATTCAGGTAGAGGGTGGGTACACCAATTGAAACTAGACGGCAGAGAAAGATGTGTTTCTTCACATCTACTGGAGAAGAGGGACATAGAATCACAGAATCTCATGGGAAGTAAATGTGGCCAGCCACTGGGTGGATGTAGTCTATTTAAGAGCTGAACAAAGATATATTTTTTTGCTAGCTACATATTTTATCTCACCTCTGTCCGTGTTCTTAGATGAAGTAAAAAGGAGTGAGGGGGTGGGGGCAGGAATCTAAGGGCTAAAAAGCACAGTGTCTTTCTCGCCAGGTAAAGTGAAGGAGGAAGGGAAGACCAACCTGCTCTTTGGGGGTTCAGAGGACCCTTGGCAGGAGAATGAGTCTTCTTTTCTTCATCTCTAAGCATCCACCCCACCCTCCAGACTCCTGAAATTCTCCTCTTCATTTAAAGACTTTGATTTTTTTTTTAAACACTTACCTTCCATCTTGGAATCAATACTGTATATTGGTTCCAAGGCAGAAGAGTGGTGAGGGCTAGGCAATGGGGGTCCCTTGCCCAGGGTCACACAACTGGAAAGTTAGAGAGTTTGATTTTAATACACTCATTGTAAAGGAACAGTTCAGTCTAAAAGGGGACAGGAGAGGGAAGGAAGAAGAGACATACAGACCAATGAGGGGGGAGGGGGGAGACAGAGAGACAGAGACAGAAACAGAGACAGAGAGACAGAGACGAGAGACTAGAGAACAAAATGACAAACTATTAGACCTGAAAGGAATCTGGAAAACTAAATTAGATCCAGTTCTCTCGTTTTGTAGATGAGGGCCAGAGGTAAGTGACTTGATGACCTGCTCAAAAGGCTTGCCTCTATACCCGGTTTCTCCTTGAGTTTTAGGTCACTTTAGATAGACTTGGAACTATCCCCTCTTCCATCCCCCTCTGATTTTCCCATCATCCCGGGCTATCTTTCTCCTCTCATTTCCCATTTCTCTTGTGACACGATGCTATGGCATTATACTCAACAAAAAACAATTCCCACCCACCCCCCACCCCCAGCCCACAATCCCTGCCCCTCCTCCTGTCCCCATAATGCTCTCCTTAGCTAGCCTCAGGAGAGAACTAGTGGTGAGAGGGAAAGAGAAATGGGGCAAGATAGAGAGATGAGGGACATTCTTCTCATCCCACCCATTCAGCTCGCCTAAATCAAAGACCACTTTGCCAGTCCCCTCCCTCTCTCTCAGGTCCTCCCCCTCTTTTCTCCCAAGCGCAGCCCCTGGCTTCTTGGAAGCGTCTCTCTGGTTCCCAGCGCCTCCCTTCCTATACCCTGTGGTTACTCCCCAGCGGCCCAGGGCTGAGACTTTGGTTTAATCGCTCCTGGGGGCGTAGAGGAGGCTGCGTGGAAATGACTTCGGGGAGCGTGTGGGAATGTGGAGGCACGGGAAGGAGGCTGGAAGGAAGTAGGTTAGGGGTTTGCTTAGGAGAACCCAGAGTTAGGCATCCATACACTTAGGAAAAAAGAGAAGTTTCCCAAAGAGCACAGCCTCCTCCCTCCCCCACTCTCTTTTCAAAAGAGTAGCGGGTATGAATAAACTCCACCACCCTGGAGCTGCACCGAGGCAGCAAAAGGACTGTGATTTATTCATGATTACTACCAGGGGGCAGCCAGGCTCCTCCTCCTAAGCTAGGTCTGGTTGGTGATTTGCGTCCCCCTCCTCTTGGTCTCCCCTCCCATCAACCCAAGCTCCTTTCCTGGAGAGTCCAGAGCGACTATTCAGATCCAGAGAAGCCCCAGCTGCCAGAGGAGGGGGTGAGAGGGTAGATATGTTAACCCCTCCCAGTCCCTCTCTAAACCAGTCGCGAAGAAAACACATACACGCCAGTGTGGCCACCAGTACAGTTAGTTAAACTCTCTGGATTGGGCTCTGTCTCCTGCTTGCAACTCCTGGACAACCCCGGACGCGCTTAGCTGGCTATTGGAGAGGCAGGCGAAGGAGGGTGGGGACCCCTTGGTAAAGGAAGTTTGGTAGCTCGGGCTGAATTCGGGCAGCAAAATGTCAAGTACGAGCTCCTGCCGACCAGAGGCATTTAAAAACGAACTTTGTCCTGCCTGAGCGAGGTAAGAACGTTGGGGAGCAGCGTGGACTGGGGGAAGACTGGAGGAAGCCGAGGTCCTGAATGGGTTTGTGGGAGCAAACTGTTGAAAGCAACTTTGGCTTTGGATACGAACTTTTAAAATGTGCACACATACGTGATTCTTCTTCTTATTTTTAAGAAAACGATATGTCTGGGCGCTTCTCTCCCTAGGAAGACGAAATCAGACAGGATGACCCTGCTGACTCCTTTACCTGCCACACTTTCTTGGAGGCATTTATAGTTGTGATTTATAAGAGTTTAAGGTCTGCCAAATCGAAATTGGACGAAAGGCTGGGAAAATCCGCGGGTGGCCAGCCGAAAGGAAGGAAAAGGGGGAGGGGGTCATTGTTGCAATAGATCCTATAGACAAAGCATATAGAAAAAGTACTAAAAAGACTATAAACTTGCTCTGCACTGGGTCCAATTGCAAAATTCGTTGGGAAGGAGAGTGGGATGTTAAATTGTGTTCAGAGAAATTTCTGCTTATCCAAGATAGCTACTATGTTACCCTTACACGGTCCATTTGTTACCTAGTTATTCCCGTTGCTTTATTGCTTTTAGGATATTAAGCAAATTCACTTTCTAGTTTTGTACATGTAACCTTGGCGTTTTACCCCCTCACTTTCTGGCTCATTGAAAGCAGGCATTCCCCCCTCCCCCCCCTTTAAAAAAAAAGAAATAGTTGTAAGAGATGGTTTTTAATGCACATTGTGAAAGTTCATAAAAGTTCAGTTATTTGAGTTTCTGGAGAATAGTTTTATAGAGGAAAATCAGAACTGGATAGCCTCCATTGCCATTCTAACGATAATATTTTTTTTAAAGCAGAAAAAAAAACCCATAGAAAGTTGTGTACCTATTTATTACTGATCTCAAAGGCTGGGGTCTGCAGAAATCCCTTTGTTATGAATGGATTTCACTAAGTTCCTTTAAATGTTAATTATTGCCTTCAAAGGCAGAAAGAGGAAAAAAAATCTTCATTTTAAGTCCTCTTAAAGCTTTCCTGTTTACAGCTTAGCTTGCTGCTTAGCCTCGCTTGGCACACCTCACTGGAGCCCCACACTAGCATCTTCACTGCACACCTGCTTCTTGAGGATGCTATTAATAGAGTGAAAAGAATGATTTAGTTTATGAGCTGATTTTCTTGAAAAATTCATACATAACAATTAGGTGGTAGTTTCTTCTTTTTAAGAAGGGGGAGGGGAGAGGCTTCAGAACCCTCTCCCAACCCCACTCTCAGTTTCTAAACTTAAAAGTTTAATTGCCTAGACTGGATTGAAGGGGGGTGGTCAGGCAAGCAGCTGGAAGTGTGGGTCGGGGTAGGGGAGGTGTGCCTCACTAGGAAGAGGTCTGGAAGAAATTTAGAAATGCAGTGTGATCCACTACCAGCATTCCAAGGACTAGTTAAAAAATTCTTCCTTGATTTGTTCTGCCCAGTTTTGGAGGGATGAAGGAAAACATGGGATTTTTTTTTTCCAGTTTGGGGAAATTTTAGGACTTTTCATTTTGCAAGAATTGGGCATTCGATTTCTTGTAGGCTATTTTCCGGTCCCCCTCCCCACTTTTCCCTCTTTTTGAAGACTCTTAAAATGGACAGCTACAGCTGTAGCTTGGGTGAGTTTTATGCCAACTTAATGTGCGCTTTTTTTCTGATTCTCTCCTCTTTGTGCCTCGTTTAGGGCCGAGATCTACGAGGCCCCTTCAGCAGGGAAGGGCTACAGAAAAGACTGGCCACCAACCACTGGTCCCCGCCGGGCATCGAAGCCTCGCTCGACTTTGCCCTCTAGCGTCCAGCTGGGGAAGTGCTGCATTGGGCTCCTGCAGGCCCTTTCCTGGCACTATGGGCTCCACCAGTGTGCCATCGGTCAAGGCCTTTCCCAGCTCGGTCTCTGACTATGTCAACTATGACATAATCGTCAAGCATTACAACTACACGGGAAAGCTGAACTCCAGCGCGGAGGGCGGCCTCAAAGTGACCTCGGTGTTATTCATCCTTATCTGCTGCTTCATTATTCTGGAGAACATTTTTGTCCTCTTGACCATCTGGAAAACCAAGAAGTTCCATCGGCCCATGTATTATTTCATTGGAAATTTAGCCCTGTCGGACCTTCTGGCAGGGGTGGCTTACACAGCCAACCTCCTCCTTTCCGGGGCCACCACCTACAAACTAACCCCAGCACAGTGGTTCCTACGGGAGGGTAGCATGTTCGTGGCCCTCTCGGCCTCAGTGTTCAGCTTGCTGGCCATTGCCATTGAGCGCTACATCACCATGCTCAAGATGAAGCTGCACAATGGAAGCAACAGCTTCCGCTCCTTCCTGCTCATCAGTGCTTGCTGGGTCATCTCACTGATTTTGGGAGGCCTGCCCATCATGGGCTGGAACTGCATTGGCTACCTACACAGCTGCTCCACTGTATTGCCCCTCTATCACAAGCACTATATTCTTTTCTGCACCACTGTGTTCACCTTGCTCCTCCTCTCCATTGTCATCCTCTACTGCCGGATCTATTCCCTGGTCAGGACTCGGAGCCGTCGGCTGACCTTCCGCAAGAACATTTCCAAAGCAAGCAGGAGCTCGGAGAAGTCGCTAGCGCTCCTCAAGACGGTTATCATTGTCCTGAGCGCCTTCATCGCCTGTTGGTCCCCTCTCTTCATCCTGCTCCTTCTGGATGTGGGCTGCAAGGTGAATACGTGTAAAATTCTCTACAAGGCGGAGTATTTCTTGGTGTTGGCGGTTCTCAACTCAGCCACCAACCCCATCATTTACACGCTCACCAACAAGGAGATGCGGAGAGCCTTTGTCCGCATCATGTCTTGCTGCAAGTGCCCCAGCCGGGACTCGGGGGCCAAATTCAAGCGGCCCATCATTGGTGGCATGGAGTTCAGCCGCAGCAAATCCGACAATTCTTCCCATCCACAGAAAGACGACGGCGACAACCCAGAGACTATCATGTCCTCTGGGAACGTTAATTCCTCTTCCTAAAACTGAATTCTGCTGCAGGCCTACAGGGGGTGCTGTGCTGACGCCTCCCCCTCCTAACCCCACGCTTTTTGGGAAAGTTCGAGCAGAGCTCTAGGGTGTGATCCAACCCCACCCCCACCCCGACGGGTGGTGCCACAGGGCCCTAGGAAGTGAGGGAGGGACGGAGGGAGAAAAGGAAGAGCCAAAAAAGCCAGCGTGGTAGTGCTGGTTGGGCGGTGGGGAGTCCACACGAACAATGCACCGGGAAGGGTGGAGCTCTGTCCCAGAGAGACAGACTGTCCTGGCTCGGAATATGTTTCCTCCCTGGAACTTGTTTTGACTTTGCACTGAGCCTGACTAAGGTCTAACATTGTCAGGCTCCTGAAGGTTTCAACTGGCTACTTCTTGAAGTCTTGATCAATGTCCCTATGTGAAAGTGTCTGTTTGGGTCTTTGGGCTTTCCTTTGTTGGGGATGGAATACATGAAAGAGAAGTTGGTTTCCTTTGCCCTAGTTTCTGTCAAAAAGATTTGTGGCCCCCTCCTCTCTCTCCCAAGCGACTCTCCCTTTCCCCGCCACCTCTACCCATGTAATTCCCTTCCTCCATCCTTCCTCTACTGTCCCCCGTTCCAGGATTTTCCATTACTGTGTTAGCTCCTTTTCTTTCCATAGGGTGAGGAGGAGGGGATGGGAGCACACCACCCCTGGGCTGGGCCAGCTGCAGTAGTCCCCCTACAGTCACCTGTGAGGAAGCTGAGATGGCTTTTAGATGTCATGTAATAACAGTTGCTGAGTCCAAAGTCAAAGTTCAAGCTTTAGCCGAGCTAAAGTAGAATTTGATTGGAGCCAGGTTTGTTATTGTTTTGTTTTTAGGGGCTATTTCTTGGTATCTTAATGACATGAGTTGCCTTACCTAGCTCCTGTGGTTGAAAGCTGGAAGGAAAAGGTCCAGTTTATCTAAACTTTAGTTTTTTTGAGGGAGGTTTTTTGAGGATCCAACCTTTGACCCCAATATCCTAGAAAGGATTAAAAAAACTGACAAATGGAAGTGTTCTTTGAATGCTATGATCCACCAGATATCTCTCTGACTTCTAAATGCCCTTGCCTAACACTTGGGATATCTGACCTTTGGCACCTAAGTCGATGTTTTGTTGTATTTCAGAGGGTTCCTGGGCTTTTGAATGGAGAAGTGTTGGTGTTTTATCGATTTGTGTTCAATTTACTTTCCAAGTTCTTTGAATGTATTTGTTTCTGCATCTTTTGTTTTTACTGGATTTCCCCCCTAACCTGTGTTAACAGTTGAATGTGCACACATGTTAACAAGATGCAGGTCCTCTGTGCCCTAGAGCATTACTGTAACAGACAGGGACACTTCAGGTAGCTCCCTCAAAACACCCCATTACTATACAGTTACTGGGGAGGTGTAGAAATATGGTTTTGTAAAAAGAGTAAAATAAAAATATATCTCTGCATCTGTAGTATGGTTTCCAGTGCAATTAAAATGAAGATTTTCTTGTTTTGTTTTGTTTTTAAGATAGTATTTAAAAGGTATCTGACTTTTATGATTCAATTTGCACATAGCTTTATCTACTTTTAAACATTAATAAACTGATTTTTAAAAAAAAGATACCATTGCCAAGAGTATTTTTTCTTATAGATACTGTCCATGTGGTTTAATGTTTGCTTTTTCCCTCTTAATATGAAAGTTATGGTAAAGATTTCATCATTACTTCTTTTAAAAGCCTTTTTATTGATAACTTCAGGCATAAAAAAAATAATTGTGGCTCCATCTGAAACCACCAGATTTTCTGCAGGAAGGGGAACTTCAATATGTTAACAATGAAGAGTAGAAAAGAATGAGGTAATTACCGACCTTGGAAATACCACAGTAGCAAAAAACATGCATTTTAATGAATTGTTGGGGATTTGAAGTAAGAAATGTACTTTTTTTTTAAACTTGTCAGGACCTAGTAGAGAACTCCCTCTAACCATGCAGACCTCCAACTCTCCTGCAATTTACAATCTTAAAGGACTTATAAGTGACATCTGAGGTTGGATTTGATCCTGGGTCTTCTTGACCTGAAGCCAGTACTTTATCTAGCTTGACCAAGGTTTCTTAATCTGTTTTTGTCTCATGGACCACTTTGATAGTCTGGTAAAAACTGGAGTTCTCAGAATAATGTTTTTAAATACAAAGAATTTAATACATAAGATTACAAAGGTAACCAATAACACTGAAGTATAATTGTTAAACTATTAAAAAGGAAAGTTCATGGAACCCAGGTTAAGAACTTCCTGTTCTAAATTATTCTGCCTCTCAAAAGGAAAATGCCATGGATTATAGATGCATTATGACATTTAATACTGCTTGAGTTGAAAAACATCAATGCAGTAGTAAAATCTGAGTTTTAAAGTAATGGAATGTAACTGAATAACTAAATTAATTTGGGATATAGATAATAGGAGGTGTTTGGAAATACTGGGGATGGAGGACCTAGAAGATTTATATAGTGCACTTTGAGATTCTGAGGAGTCTACAGCCTAAACGTGATATTTTTGTTGTCATTCAGTTGTTTTAGTCATGTCTGATTCTTCATGACTCCATTTGGGATTTTCTTGGCAAAGATACTGGAGGAATGTTTTGCCATTTCCTTCTCCATCATTTTACAGATGAAGTAATTAAGGCAAACAGGATTATGTGACTTGCCTAGGGTCCCACAGCTAATAAACATGCCTGAGGCCAGATTTGAACTTCAGTCTTCTTGACTCTAGGCCAGGCATTCTATCCACTTGTTTGTCATATGATGTGTTGGATAATCATTATGTCAGCTGGATTTATTCTGTGTCTAACTTGGTTTTTCCTAGCTGCTTCTACTCAATCCACCAAGCAGAAGAACCCTGAAGATGGATGCTAGAAGACATGAGATGTGCAGTGCCTTTTTTCCGAATAGTTACTGTTACCTTCACAAACTGAAAAATGGAAGGAGTATGGCAAAAATCAGATTATTCTGATAGTTTCTTTCTCACTTGCTCTCTTCTCACTCTCTCCCCTTTTCTTTCTTTCTCTTGTTCACTTTTTCTCTTGATCTCTTCCTCTTTTCCTATCAAAATCTGGACTTGAACCCAAGGCTTTTTGATTCTAAGTCCTATTATGTATGCCACCCAGCCTCTGTAATCATTCATCGTAGTCTTCATGCTTTGGTTATCTGGAATGTAGTTTTAGAAAGACCAAACTTAATAATATGTAATCTAGAGAATTTAAGTTAGCCTGTTTGGCTCTCTCTCATCCTTTCTATTGTTATTACTCTGAAAGGTAGTGCTTTCAAGTTCCATTGAGTGTGTACAGGACACAGTTGGGACATAAAGATAAACCTTACCTTATACAGTATATGTCATTTCTATGTAAGGTTAACTGTGGGAAACAGGAGCCCATTCACTGAGGAAGGCCTTAGGTCACAACCTTCAGCTTCCTGAAGGAAATGCCAAAAATGCCCTGAAGACAAAAGACTGGAAACAGACTGGAATGTCTCTCCATCTGTCTGCTGGGACAGACGGAAGGAATGATTTCATGTATACTCACTTCCTAGGGTTTTAATTACTGTGTTCAACAGAATGGAAAAGTATGTCCAATCTGTAGCTGTGGGGAAGATAAAATCCTGAGCATTTGGGCTTACCTTCAGGATAGCAGTGGCGTGCTAGGGATAGGTTGGACGGGAAAGGGTGCGGCAGTGGTGATGGAAATGGAGAAGATTGGTAATAGGGGAGATGACCTCAGGAGCCCATCTGTGAGCACATCATCTGGTTGTCTGGGTGCACTCTCAGAAATCTCACTTCCTGGAAACTCAAGTCAGTGTACCTTATTCCAAAAGAGCTATGTAGTTACTGAACTGTGGCATTCTTGGGTAGATCTGTGGCAAAGCATTAGTTCCTGCCAAAAACTAGAAGACATGGAAGAAGCCTTGTTTGTTTCTTTCCTAGTATGAACATTTGGTTTGACTTCACCCTACTTTAGAGTTTAAATATGAAAAAGAAAAACTCACTAATCTTGCATTTGTACCAAAAAGTTTACACATATCTTGCTTCAAAAAGCAACTTTTAAAGGACTGAATAGAAAATAATCATAAATTGGGAATCTTATTTTTATGATATTAATCTTAGGCTAGAGATAATTCTAGTCTTGGCTACTACATTGGTTTCTCTGCTTCTGGTTTTTCCCTCCCTCTAGTCCATCTTCTTACCCAGCTTCCAAAGTATATTCCTAAAACACCAATCCAACTGTGCCATTTCCATACTCAGAAATCTTCTGTGGCTCATTATCTCCAGGGTGATATACAAAATCCTTAGCCTGCATTTAAAGCCCTCCAAAATCTGGTACCCTCATTCCTTTAAAAAGTTTTATTGATGCCTTTTGTTTTCACATTACTTCATTTCTAGATATATTTCCATTCTTCTTGTGTGCCCCCCACCCCCAACATTGAGTTCTTCCCTCTAGCTAAGAAAAACAGTTAATCAAATAAAGAAATAACAGTGATTGAATCTCATAGTGTATATAGCATTCTATAGTCTTGGTTTCCAACTATATCCTGGGTGATTTTGAGTAAGTCATTTTTGGGCCTCAGTATAATTATCTAGAAAATGAGGATATTGGACTAGAGGGTCAGTTCTACATCTATGATCTTGATTTTTCTTCATCTATGAGTTTTCTTGGCAACTTAGCAAGATACTGGAATGGTTTGCGATTTCCTCCAGCTCATTTTATAGATGAGGAACTGAGGCAAACAGTAATGTGACTTGCCCAGGATCACACAGTAAGTAGATAAGGTCTGATTTAGACTCAGGAAGATGAGTCTTTCTGACTTCAAATCTAGATCCTATCAGCTATATTACCTAGCTGCCTAAAATGAAATTGATTATAACTTAAAAGATGATAAATGACTGATTTGTTTTTGTTGTTTAGTGGTGGCTGTGTGGAGTTTTCTTGGCAAAGATACAAGTCGTCTACCATTTTCTTCTTTGGTGGATTAAGCCAAACTGAGGTTAAATGACTTGCCCAAGGTCACAGCTAGTGTTTGAGGCTGGATTTGAATTCAGGTCTTCCTGACTCCTGGCTCTCTACTCTATCCAATTAGCTGTCTAGTTGCCAACTTTCTCTGTCTCCTTTCAAAGTACAGCTCAGTGTCAGTTAGCTCCTACTTGAGACCTTTTCTGATTCTCTGACTTCCCCAATTATTAGAACTATTTGTATGTATATTGTGTTTCTCTCTCTCTCTCTCTTTCTCTCTCTCTCTCTCTCTCTCTCTCTCTCTCTCTCTCTCTCTCTCTCTCTCTCTCTCTCTCTCTCTCTCTTCCTCTCTCCACCCCCTCTCCTTCTTTCCCCTTTCTTCACCATTCTTCCTCCTCTCATTTTCTCTTTTCCTCTCCAATAAATTTCAATCATGTTATAGATGTTTTGAATATTTGGGTTGTTTTTTCTAATTAGATCATATAAAGAGAGAATAAAGGAAGCTTCACAGAATGACAACTCTCACTGTAGAACTCTCAGGCAAAAAGTATGACAAGTATGGTATTATGGTATGATCAACTGATACAATAATCTGAAGGTGATATTTTGCTTTTCATTGTGTTTCAGGACCCATTCAGCTAATGGTCAGGATTGTGATTACAGTTATTTACAGTGATTTGGGAGCTGTAGATATTTCCTGCATCCTCAAGGATCAGCTGCACATCCTTCTGGTAGCTTTCCCAAAGTACAGTACTAAACTTGGGATTACTCATCTCTAAGGAAGGCTTTTAAAGGACGAAGGGAAAAGATGAGGAGAACTAAGAGGAAAAAAGCAAGCAGGGAAATAATTTTAGGCATTGACCCTGAAAAGTTCTAGATCCTAAGCAAATCTGATTCATGGTGATGCTTCTGTCTCCTATCATTCTAGTTTCTTTCAAGACTTAGGTCTACCTTCTTCATGATACCTTTGCCAGTTGTTAATGTCTCTCCTCCAAATTACCCTATTTTTCTTCCCATTGCTTTCTCTTTATTATCTATGTATGTATCTATATGTGTGCATCTATGCATATATCTGTCTATCTATCTGAACATATAGCAGTGACCTCAGACCCAGGAAGACATACTAAGTCCTAGTTCCACCTCTGGTTCATAATAGATATTGACCTGCACTGCTACAGGGAGTTTCTTTATCCAGGACTTCTCTAGACCAAAGAAAATATGTTTAGTCGCCATTTGATAACTTTTGGATTCAGCCCATGATTTTATTGGTAAGAGAGGTTCCAGTGAGGAAAACACCCTTTGCCAATGCAAGTTGCCACTTTCTCTTTAACTTACAGCCTCAGAAAGTTTAGTGGTGTCCAACTAAAATAGAAATGGGGGCCAGTAAGCCATTCATAAGGATCCTTGTGGGCTGCTTATTGGCTTGGAGTAAAAATGTAAAATCTGTTTTTATCACATTTTTATTTATTTTGTTAAATATTCTCTAATTACATTTTAATCTGATTCAGGAAGTATTTAGGGGTGTTGTGGGCCTCATGAGGTCCATGGGCTGCATGTTGGCATAGAGTAGGTGCTTAATAAATGTTGAGAATAAATTGTTTTCTTAAGGAACTTATTAATAGAGTAATAGAAGAAAGTTTCCAGAGTGAGTCATCTGTTGCAAAAGAATTATTTTATTTTGCTTTTTCTCTTGATAAGGGACCCAGATTTATATTATATGTTTATTTGAAAATATATTGTAAGAACTATTAGAATACAAATGTAGATGAAAATATGGTTTATAACTTGTTTATTTGGGTATATATTTTGGTGTTTTGGTTTTATAAGATTATTCATTTACAAAACTGAATAATATAGAAAAAATATAAAATTCAAATATATATATATATTTATATACATATGTAATTTTTCCAATGAACAAACTAATAAAAACAAAAACAAAGGACAAACAAAAATAAGTAAATTGACTGATTAATAGATTATTTGACGTTTCTGGACTATATCACTAAGTGGTTAAGTGACTTATACAGAGTCACAAAGCCAGTTTTGTCAGAGGTAGGACCCTGTGTATTAATTTTTTATATTCTTTGTGTATATTCTTTGTGTCTATGAATATATAGTGATACAAATAGGTGTATATGTGTGTACATATATGAGTACATATTCATTTTGTCTCCCCCAATGGAATGTAAGTTCCCTAAGGGCAGAGAGCCCTTTGTTTTTCATTTTTGTATCCCCATCACTTAGCCCAGTGTCTGTCACATAGTAGGCACTTGACTACAAGCTTGTTTATTGATTACTCCATTCTCCTTTTCCAGCTTCAATCACTGTTTGATTCCTACTACCTTCATATCTTTCTTTTTCTCCCTTGAATTGAATGATGAAAACTAAAGCTTAGAATTTAGGCATATGTATTTGAGAAGATCAGTTTTGAGTGCAAGTCTGATGGACAGACATTCTCTCATGATGTCTTACTGAAATAAATTCCAGCCACTCATTTGGCTGTTAAGGAAAGACAGCTCACATTGCCAATATTTTACTATCACTTGGTGAATTATTGCTTTGGCTTCATACAGACATGGAATATATGAGACCTTCCTCAAATAACTATGAAAAAGGTCTCAAGGGGTTCCATAAAATATGGCTGCAATCCTAAAGGGTTCCATAGAAGGAAATATGGTTCGGAGATATTCTCTTATGCCTCAAAACTAAATTTCAATAGTGCTAAATAATTGCAACATTATCATGCTTTCTTTGCTTCCATAGGATGAGAATTTGGCTCAGTGTCATTATCTGTAATCCCTTTTGAATTTCAATGCTCTGGGTCAGATATTTGGAAAAGACTGGGCTACAGTTAAATTGTCACAATAAAAGACTTATGATAACATTAAGATTCATGTCTTAAGATGATTGATGGTATTGTCAATTTACTTGGCATCAAGAATGAAGTTTTTATGCCTGGGCAAAGATGGAACATAGACCAATGTGACTGAAATTATTTCTTTTGTGGCAGGCTTCCTAAACCTGGCATTGTTTGAAAAATTAATGTTCAGCCTAATGACTTTGCCATTGGTCTTTGTTCACAGTACTGTATAGTACCAACTTACTGAGTATAATGTGAGATCCTTGAGGGCAAGGATAGCTTTGACTCACAGTAGGTGCTTAATAAATGCTTGTGTTAAATTGAATTGAATTAACAAGTGCTAGGCAGAGAGAGAAACCAAGAAAATCAAATTTATCTTGATGTGGGAGAGCTTTGAAGTAAAACCCTGGATCTGGACAGGTTTGTCAGGAATGATAGACTCCAATAGCTAGCTTAAAAATAAAAGAGATTTATTAATTTGAATGTAAGTTGAATGGAATGGCCAAAGGAGGCAGTGTGGGACAGAATATTATAATGGAAAAAGTATTATCTCTGGCATCAGAAGTTCTTGTAATCCATATGGGATTTTCTTGACAAAGATAGCAAATCAGTTTGTCATTTCTTTCTCCAGTGGATTAAGGCAAATAAAGGTTAAGTGACTTGCCCAAGGTCACATACCTAGTGAGTTTCTGAGGCCATATTTGAACTCAGGCCTTCCTGACTCCTAATCCATCACTCTATCCATTGAGCCATCAACTTGCCTTTGGCATCAGAAGACCTGGATTTAAATAAGATCATGTGGGTAATAAGTGAGGGCAGGACTTTGGATCAGAAGACCTGGAATTGAATCCTGCCTCACACTACCTATGTGACCTTGTGTGAATTTTAAAACTATTCCACCCTACTCAAGCCCTACTTTAGAAGATCTGATTTAGCTATTTCCTGATTAGTAACAATGGAGATACTTGGTTTAACAGAATCAAGACTTGGGAACTATACATTTCTCCATCTACTCAGTTTAATAAGACCAGGAATGCCTGCATCATACTCAAAGATTTAATTATCTGAGGAAATGACCTTCAACAGACATGTGCAGAAAAAGCTGACAGACCTCTGGGCTGTCCTAAATCAAGCTAAGCTATCATTGGTACAGATGAGACACAGGAAAGTGACGTAAAACCATCTATATAAGGCATGTCACTTCCTCTCTCTCTTTCTCTCTCTTTCCCTGGAGAGGCAACTCTGGCTGGAAGTGTGGTAAGCATTCCAACATCTTGGTGTGGTGGCAGCTATTTGTCTGGGTTTCACAGTGAGTTTGCCCTTGAGCTGATTCAGGTTCAGGCATTTTGGCTAAGCCCTTTTGGAGTTCAGGCTGATTCCTTCCTCCTTTCTTTCTAGAGCTTCTGGTCTTCCTTCCTACTCCCTTCCCTTCTTCCTTCTTCTTGGTCTCTTTCCACTGTATCAATTAAATCATGATAAACTTCCAGCTGACTTGGGTATTTTATTATTTGGGATTTTCCCTGGTGACCAATTAGATTTTAAGTCGCAATGCTAAAATTATCTTTACACTTTGACATATCACTTAACTTAACCTCCATTAGCATCATATGGTAAATGAGTAGGGTGGAACCCTTCAAACCCTAAATCTATCATTATTCAAGGAATTCTTTAACTCACAAGGAGAAACATTTAAAAGCTAGAAACTCATCCTAGCATCTCTATCACAGGGCTATTGTGAAGATCAAAGTAAGGTAATACATGTAAAGCCCTTTGCAAACCTTGAAATGCACTGTAACTATTATCTACTACTGTTTTTACAGGGAAATTTAGATGACTTGCCTGTTGTTACCCAGTTGGAAGTATGAAAGACAGGATTGGAATCCAGGCCCTCTGACTCCAGAACCAGTCATCTTAACTCACTTCTACAAGTTATACTTAGGTATGAGGTATTTGTAGATGTTGGTTTATGTAAACTAAAATCATAATAACTATCTATTTTAATTACATTTTTTGTAACTAAGATTCTTCATCATTTGAGAACCAGAGACATTATAGTCAAGGAGATATGGAGTGCTCTCCAACATGAGAAGATTTCCATGGGATGGGAAGGGAAGTCTGGACTCAGAAGTGTAGCCTGGAGAAGAATAAAGACTTGGTTGGTTGACCTGAGCTTCCTTCTCCTCCTTAGAATGGAGATTTTACAATACCTTCTAAGCTGCCTCTCAAATGAGAGTGGGATGGACTAGAAGACCTCTGAGACCCTTTCCAGCTCCAGATCTAGGAACCAGAAATTTAGAAATGTTTCTTAGCAGAGAGAATCATATTGGACCTATGATGAAGGTGGGAAACATCTTTTTTTTGGTAAAAATATTTTATTTTACCAATTACATTGCAGTGGCAATTTTCCACATAAAGTTTTCTGAAGTTATGTGATCTGAATATCTCCCTTTCTCCCTTCCCTCCCCCTTTTCGGAGCAGGTAAGCAATTTGACCTGGCTTATACATGTATTAAAACAGATGAATATTGATGAGCTTTTTCTGTTCTTCAGGCCCCGCTCTGGTGCAGGAGTCAGATTCATAAAATCAAGCATTTTTTCATTGTCAGTACTAGCTGCCTAATTTTATTAAATATTGTTTTCTTTCCTGGAGCACCATTATATTTTCTCTTTGTTTAACATGTACATGTGAAGGCTCCATTTGAATGAGACTAAAATAGTTCTTTAGTTCTACCAAGAAGAAAGGGAAAGTGGGAAAAAATGTTCATCTCAGAAGGAAACATGACACATGTCCTTATTAATCAATCACAATGGGGACAACTAGGTGTCTCAGTGGATAGAGAGCAGGACTGGAGATGGGAGGTCCTGGATTAAAATTCAGCCTCAGAAATAACCTTGCTGGGTGACCCTGGGTAAGTCACTTAACCTCCATTGCTTAGCCCTTACTGTTCCCAATACACAGTATTAATTCCAAGGTTTCAGAAAGTAAGGGTTTTAATTTTTTTAAAAATCAGTTACAATACGCATATGAAATTGAGGATGTTCCTTTATTTTAGATTTCTTCTCCCCCAAAATAAAGAATTTGACTTGTGAACAATTGTATCAGCAGGAATTTAAGTAGAGTGCCCAAGGAATCTTTCCTGTAGCTGGGTTGCAAACAGCATGGTGTTAATGACTCCTAAGTCTTCATTCCCTAGGCAGCTTATACTCTTAGGGATAATTTATTTTACATAGAAAACAACTGAATCTGAGAGAGGTACGATATCGCGTTCAACTTCAAATAACTACTAAGTGACAGAGTTAGGACTTGAACTCAAGGTTTTTAAATCCAAATCCCTAGCCAATGCCCTGCTCCACATTTCATCTAACTCACATTTATTTTGGGAAGATAGATAGACGTCATTGGATGGTGTTTTGACAACAGGGTAAAATTACTTGTTGTCTAAGAAATGTCAGATATTATCCCTTGTTACTTAGTTGTTTTTCAGTCAAGTCTGATTTTTTGTGACCCCATTTTGGGATTTTCTTGGCAAGAGATATTGAAGTGGTTTGCCATTTCCCTCTTCAGCTCATATTACAGATGAGGAAACGGAGGCAAACAGGGTTAAGTGACTTGCCCAGGGCCACATTGGTAGTGTCTGAGGCTGAATTTGAACTCAGGTCTTCCTGACTCCGAGCCCAATTCTCTATCCAAATGTCCCTAGCTCTGTCTAAATTCCAATTCCTCTGAAGTCAACATTTCAGAGTAAATTTTGAAGGTTTTTAAGAATAATTCTCTCTCTCAACTTTTTGTGTTTCATCTGAGGGTTTTGGGTATGTTAGAGATTGGCTTTGTTTCTGGATGATGCCAAAGGATAGATTTGGGAGCAACTGCTCCAAGACCTTAGAAGAGTGGATTTAAGTTGATTCCAGGTGAAACAGCCTCACAATTAGAGCTGTCTCAAAGTGAAATGAGCTGCCTCTGGAAGAAGGAAGTAGCCCCTCATTGGAGATAAAAGTGGAGATTAACTGGCCACTTCTGTGTGATGTTGTAGTGAAGATTCATGTTCAGGTATGCTGGGTTGGTCAGAAGTTCTTAAACTGGTGTCCTCAAAACCCATTAAAAGTCTGTGGGGGGAGCAACTGGGTGGCTCAGTGGATTGAGAGCCAGGCCTAGAGATGGGAGCTCCTGGGTTCAGATCTGATCTCAGACACTTCCCAGCTGTGTGACCCTAGGCAAGTCATTGTCTAGCCCCTTACCTCTTTTCTGCCTAGGAACCAATACACAGTATTGACTCCAAGACAGAAGGTAAGGGTTAAAAAAAAGAGAGAGAGAGTCTGTGAATAGATTGGGCAGAGGAGGGCTGTGAATTTGAATAGAGGAAAAAATTACACTTTTTTTTTCACTAACCTTTAACTGAAATTTAACATTTCCTTCAATTATTTTGTTAAAATTTTTTATTTTGAGAAGGGGTGTGTAGGCTTCACTAGACTACCCACAGGGGTCCAAAACAATAACAGCAAAAGGTTTAAAGCCCCTGGCTTTGGGCTGGATGTTAACGTCCCTTCCAATTTTGAGATTCTGCAATTCTTGACTGCTGCTACAATGCACTGACCCCATACAAATCCATGAGGATCAACCATCTCATAAATAGAGAGAGTCAAGAATGTGCATCATTCAGAACAGCCTCTGGAAGACAAGACATACTCTCTTCTTGTACTTAAAGGGGAGCATTTTTACTCCTGATTTCAGTGATGTCCCTTGGGGATGTCTAGACACTTTAGGGAAAATAACCTCAAGTCACCAACAATCTCACTTTCTATAATAAGAGAAGACATACTAACCCAATTGTAAAAACATCAAATGTTATTTGCTTGGATGTTCTTCCATAAATAATTTTTTACTGCTACTCTGCTGAAGCCAGAAATAGTGATTAGCGTTCACATGCTGTTCTGCTCCAACTAACTTCACGGGACCACCTGCAGAAATAGTTCTTAGTTTCTCTTCCTTGTCTAGAAGCCTCCTAGTGCAGAGCTCACAACAACAGGGCTGTGAATCGATTGCCTTTGTGGGCAAATCACGTCCAGTCTTGAGACGATTTCTGGGCAACATAAGCTGAAAATGATTTGTCTTCCCTTATCTGGTCATCCAGGAAAAAGTGAGTTTTGAAGTCTGAGCTAATTAGTCAATTTCCTTCGTTCCTGCAGGCTCCAATGATGTCATAAAAGAAGTCCTGGGAAGTAAAAGAGAACTTAGAAAGCATGGGCAAATCTATGGGCTGCTGGTTTTTAAGGGGAAATAAGACTTTCGTGAGAGGCAGTCAGGGTAGCAAAGCAGAGAGAGGGCCAGTTGTGAAGCTGAGATGAGCACATTTTGGTCATTGTTAGATTATGTAAATAATGCTTTATGGCTGTTTGATCCTGGGCAAGTCTCAACTTCTCAGTGCCCTTGACAATCAATCAATATTTATTAAGTGGCTACTCTCTGTTGGGGCAGACAGATGGTGCTATGAGTAGAGAACTGGGTCATTTTTGTAAGTTCAAATCTGGCCTCAGACACTTACTAGTTGTGTAACCCTGAACAGATCATTTTAACCCTGTGGGCCTTAGTTCCTCATCTGTAAAATGATCTAGGAGAAGGTCACTGCAGGATCTTTGCCAAGAAACCCCAAATAGAATCATGACTGAAACAACTGGACAACAACATTGCATTCAGTCACTATGCTACATGCTAAGAATATACATGGCAGATTAGGTCCTGTTCTAAATTGGGAGAGGTAGTCCTCTCCCCCAGAGCCACCTACCCAGAAAAAACACAGATTTAGACAAAAACAAAAACAACAACAAAAAAAAACTTGTTATGCATGTAGAAGTCCCCCCCCCCCCTTTTTTAAACATTATTTTATTTGGTCATTTCCGAGCATTATTCATTGGAGACAAAGATCATTCACCTCCTCTCAGCTCACATAACTATAGCACTAGTTGAGGCCCCCATTACCACTCAATTTGATTATTTTCATAACCTAATAATTGGTACCCTACCCACTTCCTTTAAAATCTAATCTTTATTCATTTGTCAAAATAATCTTCCTAAATTCCAGATCTAGCCATGTCCCTTGTGCTTGGATCCATACCTTTCAGTAGCTCCTCTGTGATCTCCAAAATGAAACGCAAAGTCCTAAACCTGGATAAAGACTAGATTTTAAAGGCATCTGTAATCTAGTTCCTGCCTAGCTTCCCTTCTTAGTGTATCTAGTTTTCCTAGACCCAGAATCTGCTACATTTCACACTCACTCTGAATATTTTCTTGCCATCCACCTGGGTCTGTGCACTCCAAAGAGACCATAATTTGGGAAATTAACCTTCTCAAATCTGGACCTCCCTTACTAAGGCCACTCACTTGTGAATGTATTATACAGTTAATTGTACACAGCTGACCCTACCTGTGCTTCACATTCCATATTCATCTTCTTGCCACCACTATTTAAGATCCTCTCCTAAGGGAACGGAGCGACTATTTTGTCTACAGCCTTGTCAGTAACAGGGTCAGGTCAGTTCCCTGGCAATAGCATTAGAACATTCCATTTAAATTCATCAAGGAGAGCTAGGGTTTTTTTTTTTTTTACTATTTCTTTATTATTATATTGGGAATCAATTCCCTATTAATGATTTTTGGTCTATCAGTTCAAGTGCAATGGCCATTCTCAGCTGAGAAAATGCAGCCAAATAGAAATGGAGCATCTCTGTCTTTTCTCTGTTGTCAGTTGTCATCATGCATGTATAGTGTTGTGTTGTTCCTTTTTGGGTACTCCTTTATTCATCCATTATAACTTTAACAAATCCTTGTTGTCCCTAGCCTCCTTTATCAGCCTCAGCTTACCCAGAGCTTTAGTATTCCAGACACTATTTTTTATAGGACAATATTATGCTCTACTATTTGTCTTCTGTCACCTGCCTTTGTTTTCATTTTGGTGCGTGTCTTTTTTTTAATCTCTAAATTGGTTGTTGAGTTCCATAGGCATCCACATAGTTCTCTTCAGACACCTCCCATTTTTTCCTCTTATTTGGAAACATTTGCTTTTGCTTCTTTAGTTTCATTCTTAAGAGCTTGACTTCTCTCCTGGGTTAATTTCTTTTGTAGAAGTTTAGTCCATTGTATTTATCCCACCTTTCCTTTTTCTGGAACCTTTAAAATCTGCTTTCCTAAAATCTAGGATATATGCCTGCTTGTTCTTGAAATTCCAGTTTCTTTTCTCTCACAGACTCTAGGAGAAATGGTTACACCTACCCTCTGCCCCACCGATTTTCTGGCTTTCTATTCCAGCAAGCAATTCCTTTCTGCTGGTGAGAATCGTAGCCAGAATATAATTCTTCCTACTGGTTCCTTCACTTTTTGAAAAATGAAATTATCAGTAAGGCAAATAAGGAAGTTATTAACTACTCATTCTTTTCATAGAAAATTTTCAGAAGAGAAGACTAAGTATTCCAGCTATTCAAGGGGTAATAACAATGCCTAAAGGAAAAAAATACTAAAGAAAGAACAATCAAAGATTTGATCATAGAGAGGAAAGTGGATACAATGCTGAGTCAGAATTCAGGGAGGTAGCAAAATATGAGGCTAGTCAGGAGAGAAGAAAAGAGTTGGTAGCAAAGATCCAAAGCTGAGAAGTATGGATGGAGTCAGGAAGAACACATTACAAGGAAGAACAGTGGAAAATCAAATTAGTCAATCTACAAACATTTATCAAGCACTCACTATATATCAGAATCTGTACTAAACACAGGGGATACAAAGAGAGACAAAGACCAAGACAATGATCTGGTTTTATGAAACTTCTCTACCAGAGAGGGTTTTGTTTTGTTTTTTTTTAATAGTGGTATAATATTACCCAAAGCCCTTTCTGTTCTGCTGCATTAATATTGCAGGGTTGGGTTGTAGGGATTCATGTGTCTTATCAAAAGTTTATTTCCCCTCCATTGCCTAGGACAGTATGATTTACACAGGAAATAATTAATCAAGGTTTGTTCATTCAGTTCATAGAATGTTTGACTTGGAAGGGGACCTTATAATTACTGAGTTCCAATCTGTGAGTAAACCATAATGTAAGACAGGTGAAGTGACATCACTAGAAAAACCTGAAGCCAAGTCTCTTGATTCTCTTGATTATCCTATGTTTGTTCCATGGCTTGGTTTCTTGGAGGATACGTTGGTGACTCAGTGGTCTAAAACATACACCAGAGAACGTAATTGGCCACAATTTTCTGTTTGTTTTGCAAAAAAAAAAAACATAAAATGGAACAAATTATCTGGTTGCCTAGATTAGCTTTTCCAAAGAAATACCTTCTTTTTAGACAATGTTAAACATGGCGTCTGAAGAACTGACTGGCTCTTTAGCATGCAGCATAGGCACTTATTTCTGAGTGTGGTTGTTTAAATACTTTGCATGGTGGCTTCTCATTGAGGCAGTATGTCATGGTCAGCGGCTTTAAGAAGAAACAGAGCTCTGGTCTATCATTTCTGTCTGATGTATAGAATTAAACTCAGTGATCTTTCAGAGAGATTAAACAAATGTTGGAAGGAAACTCCCCAGGAAATGAGTTTGGTTGAAAAATCATAGGCTGGCCAATTCTTCTAAAGCCCGTCTGCTGTTGACGCAGATTTCGGAACATCACTGTTGTATCTATCCAGTGTCTCAGTTATGTTACCAATGAGTTCTGGCACTGGGAGTATTGTTATTAAGTGGTTTACAGAATTGCCATTCACATTGGATTCTGGGTGTGCGTTACTGCTGTAACTCCAGGCTTCGGGTTTTGTTACCAAATAAGAATTTGCTGGTTACTGGTATAAAAATCTGCTTTTGAGCAAAATAAAGGGAACATAATCTTTTGGGTGGAAACTCTTTCATTCTGTTTAGAGGCATTCCTTACCACCCTCCAGTGAATCCAGCTGAGGAAAGAAGGAAAACAACAATTATATCCTCTGATGAAGCTGTCTTGGGCACATGAAAGATTTCAAAGCTTTCTTCATCTTATAAACTCTCAACATTCTTTCTAGGTCATTCCATGAACTTTTCAGTGTTTTTGGAGGCAATCCATAGCATCGACTCTTATGTCAGGGGCTATAAAGTCTTGTCTGAGTTAATGATGTGGCCCTTCTCTGAGCTCATTTTCTGTACCATGGAGGGAAGAAGAATACAGCGGGAGGATGGGTGTTATTTGGTGATTTGTATTTTGGAAAAAAACAGAATAGAATGGAGTTCTTGGAATCTGGAGTTATAAATTTGAGTAATCTCTCTGTTTGGGGAACCATTTGTGTTCCATGGCTCCCATTTGGAATCATTAACAACCAGGGCAAAGGACTGCCTTTCACTTCACTTACTGAAAAATGCAGAGGCCCCGCAGAGGGTACAGAGACGGGCAACAAAGACTGGTGCTTTCATAGGCTGAAAGAACATAAAGGACTAGTGAGAAGAGTCTTTTCCCAGCAAGTGGAAACGAAATCTTATGGACATTTACCAAGATCCCTGAGGTCCCCTCTACCTCAAAATCCTAGGAAACACAGGAAATAGATAAGGATTAGAGCAACACGGAGAAGTGAAAAATATTCCAAAGTAAATTAACCCTGGCTTTTGTGTCCCAGTTTTGTGCAAATAAGGTTATAGTCACTTTTTTTTTTTATAAAGGGTAGGATAGGATTTAATCATCTTTGAGTGACTTGGGACTAGTTTAGTGAAGAAATAAAACAGTTTAGGCCTTTGCTGAGAAACTGCTCCAAAGTTAGAGGATTTAGGAAGTACTTGCCTTATTCTAAACATGGTTTGATTTCCATTTTAGGGGTATTGAAAAACTTGTATATGGTTTGTATTTTATAGTGTAGGCACTTTATGGTGAACTTTTCTCACTTGCTTATGAGATTCAGGGAGATGGGATGGCATAGTGGATTTGGTTCTTGCCCAGGAATGAGGAAGACCTTATTTCAAATACCACTCTTAATACTTATTAGAGGCAGCTAGGTAGCTCAGTAGCTAGAGTTCTGGACTTGGAGTCAGGAAGACCTCAGTTTGAATCTTTCCCCTAACATTTACTAGCTGCAAGATCCTGTATAAATCATCTCATTGCTAACTGCCTCAGTTTCCTTATCTGTAAAATAGACATAATAAGGACCTACCTTCTAGGGTTTTGTCAGGATTAAATGAGGTAATATTTGTAAAGTGCTTTGTAACTTTAAAATGCTATCTAAAAATTACCAATTATTATTATTAGCTGTGTGTATATTTCACTTATCCTCATTGAGATTAATTATCCTTTTCTGTAGCAGCTACCTCAAGGTCTGCTAATAAATGTCTAATTTAGATAGGCTGCTAGTCCCATAGGATATGGAGGTACTGTTGCACTAACTTCCACACTAAGAAAATCCTTTGCTCTGAGCCCATACCTATGGTTTTGACCAGGCTCAGTCATGGGGAGAGCGTGTCCTTTAAAAGAGGAGTTAGGCTGATTTTTCCCATAATCTTTATCTTATTAAAGTCTAACCTCAGAACCCCTAGTGGCAAATTATTTAAAACTTAGCCTTAGAATCATGTTTAGGGCTTACCTATAAGGAGAGTTGAAAAGGTATTCAATGTACGATATGAATCAGATTTGAGACAGGTAGCTGTTTCCTACACACAAAAGTAATATTACATACAGCACACTTATATAGCATGTTTGACAAAAACAAACTGAAAACAAGATTTGATAACAACTTGCAACTGCAGTCACAATTTGCTAGAAAGATGTCACTTAAACTTCATCAGAACATTAAGCATTTTGTGTGATTTATGATGTGAATTTTAGATTTACAACTAAATTTATATTTCAGTCAAAACCCCCTAAATTTACCCCTTACAATGAATAGACATTTTATATTTCACTTAAGCCTCTGAACTGACTAGACAATTTCCAGGATGTGTCTGTTGGTAAAATAGCCAGGTTTGGATCAGTCCACTTGTTGGTGGCCAATTTTTATGGATGCAAAAACTCTCCCTGTTACCAGTAAGTTCTCTTGTTGTACCCAGGACATTTAACCCTCTCAACTTTGTCAAGTCATGTCCTCCAAACTTGGACTTGTGTGTCAGGACTGATATTTGTCTCCCTAAGTATATAAAATGATAGAAATGGAAGGACTACTCACAGAAGAAAAATGGAGATTTGCAAAATTTATTTTATTGAAGAACTGTTTAGTCCATCAAGGATGATGGGACCACAAAAACTGGGCTGTAAACACTTTAATACCAGATGGTTTGTGGAAGAAGAATAAATAGTAGCAAAAAGAACAAAGAAAAATCAGCCAAGTAAGTATATGGAGAAGAGATCTGAACTGGATATAGTACAGTTGTGAGGCTGCTGAGGGACAGATATTCAAAGACTCTGAAGGAAGGGAAGGTGCCAAAGATGTGAATGGGAAAAGGTGTCTGAGGGAACAATAATTACTTGCCTAAATATCTACTCTCTCAACTTTACAAAATGTTTATGCATCATCTATAAATAAATTGAGGACATCCTTGATCAGGATATCACTAGGGAACAAACAATAGGACACTATATTCAACAAAAGACTCCATCTTACCACTTAACCACTAACCAAAAATGTAAAGATAATAGATGATCTTATTGTGCTTAGTATTTGCTGACCACGAAAAAGCATTTAATTGGATAGAACAAAATAGACATCTTTCTTTTTAAAAAAATATTTCATTTCCCCCCCAATTACATGAAAAACAAATTTTAACATTCATTTTCTTTAAAATTTTGAGTTCCAAACACTTTTCTCCTTCTGTGAATTTTAGATTTTCTCCACCCCAATTATTCTTTAAAATCCTAGCAACCAGGAATGCATACACCCCTACTTAAGGATTAAGTGTTGAGGAGGATGGCATAACAGACATGTGCTAGCAAGTGACAAATAAGAAACAACTGACAGATCCCCTAGGCTGTCCTAAGTCAAGCTTAAGCTACCATTGGTACATGTGAGATGCAGGAAGTGATGTAAAGAACGGTCTATGTATTTTGTGTCACTTCCTCTCTCTAGCCTCTCTCATGGAGATGTGACTCTCTCTCTCTGACTCATTTGGCTTGTGGCAGCATGCTGGGCATCTTGGCATTTTGGCATTTGCGGTTTGCCGGTGAGGTTGACTGGGAGAAGCTCTGTAGTGTTGGTTAGGTGAGGCATCTTCCCTGAGTGACCTGGGTGAGTGGTTAGGCTGATTCTTCCTTTCCTTTACCTCCTAAAGCACTACCCTCTTAGGAGGCCCCTCATCTTGGAGTAGACCTTGTGACTGGAAGCCAAGCTAGTTTTAATCTTCTGAGGAGGCCTCGTGGCTGAGTTCTCTGAACTTCCCTTGGCTTAGGCTAGGCTGGAGAAAAACTTATACCCTTTTCTCTCTCTCTTCTTCTTAATTCCTTCCCTCTATTGTAATTAAGCCACCATAAAAAATACCAAACTGACTTGAACATTTTATTGAGATTGAATTAATCCCTGGCAACCACTCCCACTAGTATAATATATTCAGTCAATAACCCCTAATTTTACCCCTTAACATTTCCCACCCTCTTCTCTCCCTTCCTCCCACCCCTCCCTCTCCCTGAGATGGCAAGCAACCTAATATAGATTTTACATGTGCAATCATGTAAAATGTCTTTCCATATTAGTCATTTTGTGAAAGAGATCTCAGACAAAAAGAAGAAGAAAGAAAGAAAGTGAAATATAATATGTTTCAGTTTGCATTCAGATTCCATCAGTTCCTTCTCAGAGGACAGATGTTATTTTTCATCATGAGTCTCTGAGATTGTCTTGGATTGCTACATTGCTGAGAATAATCAGGTTATTCACAGTTGTTCATCAGAAAATATTGCTGTCACTGTGTGCAATGTTATTCTGGTTCTGCTCTCTTCACTTTATATCAATTCTTGTAAGATTTTCCAGAATTTTCTGAACAAAATAGAAGGCATCTCCCATCTATCCATCAAGATCATTCAGGATTCCACAGAAAATATGAAAATAAAATAACCCAGCTGATTGATTATCTGGTAATAAACCTCAGGTGACTTGTGAAACTGAGAGATGTATAATTGCCAAAAGTGTTACTGCTGTGATGGGGGAGAACATCCAGTGCAGATTCAAGGTTGAAGAGCTATTCCCTGTGAATGATGAGGTCTTCTAGTGGCTCACCTCTGCAACTGGTACTGTGCTGATATCATTAATCCCAGGATACTGCAAAGCCCCCTGGAAAAGATTAGTTTTCATTAAAAGGAGTTTGGCTCATCCATTCATAAAGAAAAGACCAAATGGATGAAGAAAGTCTGTTGTCCCAATTTCAATGAATATTTGGATGGGCACCCTAGAGTTTGACCTAAGGATATATGTATTTCTGGCATAGAAACTACAGATGCACAACCAGTTAGACCCAGAGTTGGACAATTGGAGGGCAATGGATTATATTGATTTTAAGAGAAATTGAAAGGCTTTTCTACTGATTCCAAGCTTGCCATGAAAGCAAAGGTCTATCCTGTTAATATTAACATTATTAACTAGGACTTTTATAGTCAAAGAGACATGGATCACCAATGTGTCTGAAGAATTGAAATTTAGTATTACAGAGAGGTCAGTAAAGAGGTATATAGTGAATACAAGTAGACTATGTATGGTACATAATCAATGAGGAACTCTGACTAAAAAAAAAACAACAAAAAACAGGAGTAAAAGATATCCTGAAGTAATTGCATGAGGAACAAAGAAAGGGGGCTAGTCACATGGCAAGGATGAGAGCTAGAGTGTTCCACTAGCATCTTTATAATGGTGGAGGAAAGTATGAAAGACCTTCAGCATATTGGGTGGATTGCTATGAGCATTAATTATATAGGAAAGGCAAGAATAGATTGGTTGAGATCTGTATTGTTAGAGACAACTCCTGAATCAATGTGACTACAGATCCACTTAACTCTTTATTTGAGAATTGGCTCTATGTTACAGAAGGAGAGACTGGAAGTGAGAAGTTCAATCAGGAGGCTATTATAGTAGTCCAGGTGAGAGATGATGGAGGTCTGAACTGACCTTGGGAATGAAGAGAAAAAAATGATAGACTACGGAAAGCAATAGTAAAAAGAGTACCACCTTTCAAAAGTTCAGTTTGTTGTTAAAGAGTGTTGTAATGTAATTATCCATCCTTGCCATAGCTCTGTTTGCCATAGAACTAAGATGTTTGGTGCTTCTTAATATCTTGACCTTGTAGGTTCTCCTAGAGTTGGCCACTCATTGGAGAAATCAGTGCTCCTCTTATATGCCTATAGCTCCTCTTAGTCTGAATCAACTGCCAGTCTTGAGATTCTTTATTCAATAGATAAACCTCAAAGAATCTTAGCAAAGTATCCTGAAATACTGGACAGTGTTTCATGCAGGTCCCAGTTTCAAATGTTGGATAATAATTAGGATTCAAAAGTTTTGGGTTTTTTTTTTAAGTCACATTGGAGAGACAAAACTAGTAAGATGAAATTTAATAAAGTCTTACAATGGAGTTCAAAAATCAACTTCATGTATACTGGATAGGAAGACAATTATTGATTATTCACGTAAAAATGGGTTTTTTGTGGACTACAAGCTCCATAAGTTTCACTAAAGTGAAAGTGATTGTGGTATTTATTAAGAGAAGCAGAATATTAGAGATTTGCATCTGTAAGGGGGCAGCTAGGCAGTGCAGTGGATAGAATGGCTGGGCTCATTTTCCTGAGTTAAAATCTGGCCTCAGACACTTACTGGCTATGTGACCCTGTGCAAATCATTTAATCTTATTTGCCTCATTTTCCTCATTTGTAAAATGAGCTGGGAAATGAAATGGCAAACCACTCCATCTTCACCAAGAAACCCCCAAATGGGGTCACAAAGAGTTGGAAATGACTCAAATCAAGCAACAACAAGAATAATCTGCCATAAGCTTGTAGAATCATAGATGGAGAGCTGGAAGGGATCTTAGAAATCATTAAGTCCAATCCCCTTATTTAACAGAAAAAGAAAGTGAGGCACAGAATAGTTTATTGACTCATCCAGTGTTCTGAGATGTGATTTAAAATCAGATTTTCCTGATGCCATCTTTAGAACATTATCCACCAATACCAAATTGCCTCTCCAAATGATTGTCAAATGAAGTTACCATGACATTTTAACTCAGATCAGTATGTCTCGAGGCCAGGTTAGTAGCCACTACACCTTGGTCAGACTATATCTGAAGTTATACTTCATTCTATGCATGACATGTTTAGAAATATGTTAAGCTCTAGAGTAGGGTTGGTGAATCTTTTCCCAATTTGAGTGCCCGGAGGGTACATTCAAGCAGTCTGTGAGCCCCTCGCCATTACCCAAGAGAGTTGAGGGAGAAATGTGTTTGCTTTGGGTGGCTGGACAGAGGGTTGGGGCATGCATAAAATGTCCTTGGGTGCTGGGAAAAGGGGGAACAGAGTAGCTCCCTGAGTATGGGCTGTGCAAGAGTGCCATGGCTTCACCAAAGAGGCTCTAGAGAATCTAGCTAAGAATGATCCAATATGGTGAAAAGCCTCGAGGCTATGCCTTACAAAGACAAATTTTAAAAATTGGTGGTGTTAAAGCTGGAAAGAAAAGACCAAGGGCATGAGACCATGAAGGCTGTCTTTAAGTATTTGAAGAGCTATCACAAGGGAAAAAGATTGTACTTTTTCCATTTGACTTCAGGAGGCAATGAATGAGTGGACATGGTAGAGAGGTCAATTTCTGTTAAAAATTGCTAATGATGGGCTAAACCTAGGTGGGCTGGATGCCTCACTAAAGGCTGTCATGTAAAGTTTAGATGAATGCTTTCTGTGTTTGTCATAGAAAGGTTTACTGTATAGGAAATGAGTTGGAACAAATTAATCTTCAGGTGCCTTCCTAAGCCAAGATTTTTAAATTTATGTTTCCCCTATGATAGTATAAGCTCCAAAAGACTAGTGATGCATTATGGTGGAAAGTGTGCTGGATCTGTACTCAGAAATCTTGGGTTAAAATGTTAGTTCTGTTGCATATATGCTGTGTGACCTTGAACCAGTCATTTTAACTCTTTAGGTCTCAGTTTCCTCATATAAAAAGCCCCTAACTAAATGCCCTTTGAGATTCCTTCTATCTTTTTATTCCTTCCCCCAGTGGTATACATACATATGGTATACATACATATGCATATGTATGTATGTGTAAAATATATGTTTTATGTATGTTTGCACTTGTGGTTTTCTTATTGTAAAGAATTTTCAGGGAGGAAACTCTTTGCCCCAGTAAAAACATCCAACAATTCTGGAATTGAGCTTTTCACCTGGAGGTCCACCAGACTTCTTAGGTGAATATAAATCCAGAATAAGGCCCCTAAGTCATCATAGCTGACATAATTGGTGTTGCTACAATACTTTCAGATTGGCAAAGAGGTATACAAACATCTTCTTCCTTCATCCTCATTTCAACCTTGGGAGATATCTCTATTTTTAAAATGAGAAAACTGAATCTTAAGTAAATCTTAACTGAATTCTTAAGTGATTACCCATGGTCACATAACAAGTATATATATAACAAGTATAAGATTTGAACCCCCTGGGCTTCAAGGAATAATTCAGAGAGGTTAGATTTTCTAGCAATGTCACCTAGTCTTCATCAATATACTCTCCATCAACAACTAGCTTTTTAAGGAAAAGATTTTATTGAAAAAAATATAGCAAGAACAATTGGTACAAACCATTCTTTCCAATGTGTTCATGTTCTGTTCCCTTGTCTAAACTAAAGTTTAGAGGTAGTGAAGGATCCATGTGAAGAATATATGGGAAAAGGGCACCTCCAATTCCTGATTCTGAAGGTCTTTTTCTTCCATTTTTTTTCCTCTTTCTATTCAGTACCAGGACCATAACAATTTCCTTGTGAAGAAAGAGCACTGGTTTTGAAGTCAGAAGGTTTGTATTCCAGTTTTCCTGTTTATTGCCTCTGTTTACTTGGGCCAGTCACTTCCCTCTCTAGGTCTCATTATTTTCATCTGTCAAATGAAGGGTTTGGACCAGATGGCCTCTCCAGTCTCTTCCATTTCTAAGATAATTCCAGGGTCTAATAATTAGTTTAGAAACAATGTGTTGAGTGGAAAAATGGGGAACTCCTTCTTCCAAAGCCTGATAACCCTTTAGAGGCACTCTTCAAACATGCTGACTAATGGTCTGGTGACTGCTAATTTTGGATTCTGCCATTGCTGGTGGTAAAGAAGGCAAGGAAATGGCTAGAAATCAACAACCAGCAAAAACTGCTAACGGTGGGAGATTACATATTCTTTATGTTTTAACTTGTCTTTGCACCAGCTTAACACTTCCCCTTCCCTGGCTTTGTCAGGATTTTTGCAGGTGGAATTGTTTCTCCTTTTTCTGTTTGGGTTTCTTAAAAATTCAGATTTGATGACCTCAATTTGGGTTATTGTTAGTTCATTTCCCCATTCTCTCCATTCATATTTTCTTCCTTTCTTCTGTTTTTCCTTTTTCTCTCTCCATTCTCATCCCCTTATTTGCACTGATCTGTTACATTCTGCAAGCAGAAGTAACATTTACCGGAATCCCAAATCTCTAAAGTGCTGGCTATAGAGAGTGGGACCCTTTGAAGTTTTACTTACAGCTTCTGTTCACTGCAAACCAGCTCATTCACTGATCACAATCATGCCCTTGTGGTGCTGGGAGGTGGGAGTACTGTTGATGTGTCCTTTATGCTGCCAGGCTTTTCAGAAAGATAACGGGTGAGTAATTTTAAAACCTGGGGAAAGTCTTTCACTGGAAAAAAAAATCCAACAAGGAAAAAAAAAACAAAAACTAAACAAGTAAATGTGTGTTTGAGAATGGGGCAGAGGATGTGAGCCTCAGCTCTTTTTGAATCATTCCAAAATATGTGTCCAGACTGTTTCTCTGCATTTATCTTGAGCCATCAGGACGAAGAGTGATGTTTGAAAAAGAAGCTGATTCATTGTTGTGAAATGATTCATGTCTTAAGGATCAGGGTATAGGGAAGGAAAAGCATGAGTGAACTGGAGCGTTTCCAAAAGGCCTTTCTTTGTGGATTGGTCTCCACTTATCCCTATTTAATTTCCTATTTAGTTGATCTCTAAGTGTGTCAGGTTAATGCTAGCTTTTTCCCTCTCCTACCACCACATTACTCAATAATGAAATGTTGATAAGATATCCCATGGAACAAAGAAGGAGATGGGCTTGTGCTCTGACACTTTCCAATGGGCCAAATGTGCTCTGGCCCCTTGTTAAAGAATGGGCTTGATCAATAGTCAAGCTGGTTTGTCTTTACTTATTTTGTTCCTTTGATTGATGGTTACGTTGATAATTGCTTAGGTGAACCTGAGAAGGGACCTCAAGCCCCTGACTGCCTCTATTTCTTTGTGTTTTTTTTCCTTTATTAGTTTTCATCTTAGACAAAAAAGAGCATATCCTGTATGACTTGGAATTCCATAGGTTATTTCTTTAGATGAGAGAGAGAGACAGAGAGAGAGACAGACAGAGACAGAGGAGTCAGACAGAGATAGACAGAGAGAGGATAGAGACAGAGGAAGAGACAGAGTGACACATACACACACACAGACAGAGACAGAGAGACAGGGAGAGAGAAACATTTATTAAGCACTTTATGATGTGCCAGGCATATATAAAGGGGAACCCTTTCAAGGAGAAGTCCAGTAAATTGAGTCACGAATGAGGTGAATTAGGACTGGGGCTCTCCTGAAATACTGGTCTAGCCAGGCTATCAGTAGAATGATACCTCAGAATAGGGGTAATTCCAGGATAGAAAGACAAGACAATAATAACTGAGGTGAAATCTTGTCTCTGACAATAGATGTGTGACCAAGATCAAGTCACAACCTCTCTTAGCCTTAGCTTCCTGATCTATAAACTGGGCATAGCAGTAGCCCCCTACTCCCCCCCCCCCAAGTTATAATAAGGATCATATGATATAATATATGAAAAGCACTTTGCAAAGCTTCAGATGCTTCTTAGCTATTTATTTAGTCATACTGATTGCCACAACAACCTTCTAAGGTAGAAGCAATGATTATTCCTATTATACATATGAGGAAACTGAGGCTGAGAGAAGAGAATTGCTCATTGTTACACACTCAGTATCTGAGGCAGAACTTGAACTCAACATTTCCTAATGCTTGCTCTATCACTCTGGTCATTATGTTAGAAAATCACTGCTTTCTCTTAATTAAGAAGGTAATACCTGTAAAATTTAAATTATGTCTCTATTAATAAAAATATTATATTCTTGAGCAATTGGAAAAACATTAACTGCTCATGGATAGGACGAACCAATATAATAAAAATGACCATCCTACCCAAACTTATCTATCTATTTAGTGCCATACCCATTGAATTACCAAAATACTTCTTCACTGGTTTAGAAAAAAACATAACAGAGTTAATTTGGAAGAACAAAAGATCAAGGATATCCAGGGAAATAATGAAAAAAAACACATATGATGGGGGCCTTGCAGTCCCTGACCTTAAACTATATTACAAAGCAGCAGTTATCAAAACAATTTGGTACTGGCTAAGAAACAGAAAGGAAGATCAGTGGAATAGATTGGGGGAAAGCGACCTCAGCAAGACAGTATACGATAAACCCAAAGATCCCAGCTTTTGGGACAAAAATCCACTATTCGATAAAAACTGCTGGGAAAATTGGAAGACAGTGTGGGAGAGACTAGGAATAGATCAACACCTCACACCCTACACCAAGATAAATTCAAAATGGGTGAGTGACCTAAACATAAAGAAGGAAACCATAAGTAAATTGGGTAAACACAGAATAGTATACCTGTCAGACCTTAGGGAGGGGAAAGACTTTAAAACCAAGTAAGACATAGAAAGAATCACAAAATGTAAAATAAATAATTTTGACTACATCAAATTAAAAAGCTTTTGCACAAACAAAACCAATGTAACTAAAATCAGAAGGGAAACAACAAACTGGGAAAAAATCTTCAGAGAAACCTCTGACAAAGGTTTAATTACTCAAATTTATAAAGAGCTAAATCAATTGTACAAAAAATCAAGCCATTCTCCAATTGATAAATGGGCAAGGGACATGGATAGGCAGTTCTCAGATAAAGAAATCAAAACTATTAATAAGCAGATGAAGAAGTGTTCTAAATCTCTTATAATCAGAGAGATGCAAATAAAAACAACTCTGAGGTAACACCTCACACCTAGCAGATTGGCCAACATAACAGCAAAGGAAAGTAATGAATGATGGAGGGGATGTGGCAAAGTAGGGACATTAATTCATTGCTGGTGGAGTTGTGAACTGATCCAGCCATTCTGGAGGGCAATTTGGAACTATGCCCAAAGGACGATAAAAGAATGTCTACCCTTTGATCCAGCCATAGCACTGCTGGGTCTGTACCCCAAAGAGATAATGGACAAAAAGACTTGTACAAAAATATTCATAGCTGCGCTCTTTGTGGTGGCCCAAAACTGGAAAACGAGGGGATGCCCATCAATTGGGGAATGGCTGAGCAAATTGTGGTATATGTTGGTGATGGAATACTATTGTGCCAAAAGGAATAATAAAGTGGAGGAGTTCCATGGAGACTGGAACAACCTCCAGGAATTGATGCAGAGTGAGAGGAGCAGAACCAGGAGAACATTGTACACAGAGACTAATACACTGTGGTATAATCGAACGTAATGGACTTCTCCATTAGGGGCGGTGTAATGTCCCTGAACAACTTGCAGGGATCCAGGAGAAAAAAACACCATTCATAAGCAGAGGATAAACTGTGGGAGTAGAAAAACGGAGGAAAAGCAAATGCCTGAATACAGCGGTTGAGGGGACATGACAGAGGAGAGACTCTAAATGAACATTCTAATGCAAATATTATCAACAAAGCAATGGGTTCAAATCAAGAAAACATGTAATGCCCAGTGGATATACGCGTCGGCTATGGGGGGTAGGGGGGAGGAAAAGAAAATGATCTATGTCTTTAATGAATAATGCTTGGAAATGATCAAATAAAATATAAAAAAATTAAAAAATTAAAAAAATAAAAATATTATATTTTATGAGGTTTATTAAGGATTATTAGAAATCAAGGATACAAAATAAAATCCATGTGCCCATTGTTCATTAGCCCATTTAAAATCCCCACGCTTAGCTTACTTGCTACATCATTGCAATGGAAGAGAAGAACGCGTGGCGTTATTGCCAGTTAAATATCAATTGTGATCTCATCAATGTGGAGATTCAGGTGAGATAGGGAATTCTGGGAAATACCAAGGACTTCTGGGGATTGAAGTCTAGGGTTCAAAAAATCCCTTTTTACAATTTTACAATCAGGGGGGCCTGAGGCCCGAGGAAGACTAGTCTCTCCTATATGTCTTATAAACATACCAGCTATGCAATTACAATAATTTGAGGATAAGAGAAAAAGAGAACAAAACCAATGATTGCTAAGGCCCATTGACAAAAAGCCAGTTAGGGGTCAGTCCCCTTTGGCATAAGAGTATACATACAAAACAAATGCATTCAAACCCCGCACAGTCCAAATCACCACATCCCAAAGTTCACTCTGGATCTTCTGGTGCAGCATGTTGTCTGTGGAGGCATC
Source organism: Monodelphis domestica (assembly GCF_027887165.1). Lineage (NCBI taxonomy): Eukaryota > Metazoa > Chordata > Mammalia > Didelphimorphia > Didelphidae > Monodelphis > Monodelphis domestica. The sequence goes on from NC_077228.1 coordinate 468,224,104, forward strand.
TTCGTGGTGTCTTCTCCAAACAGTTCACTTTCTGGATTCAGAGAGGTAGTATGTTTCTTACCCTAAAATTTCTCTCTCAAAAGGAATTTAAACTTCACAATTTAAAATAATAATAATTATACATTCCCCCCTGAAAAGGGTGATTGAAAAACACAGGGAATATTTAGGGATGCATGACTGAGTTATAAGGTATATGAATCAATTTGAAGAGAAATAAAAAAAATAAAAAAAAATCCAAGTAAAAAAAGATAATTTCTGGATGAAATATAGACTATCAAAGTCTTATGTGTAATTCTAAGTAAAGGAAAAATAAATCTATAACAGGTCCTTGAATCAGGGCCCAATTAAAATGATATAAGCATTTACCTAATCAGTAGCCAGGACTACAGAAAGTTGCCACATTATGAAAGACAGAAAAGGGACTAGATTATAGAAGCCAGGTAGGAGCCAAATTTGAGATACTTGGCAGAATGTGGAACAAGGAAGACCCTCCTTTAATACATGTTTAACAGCTACAACCTCGAACCCCAAACATATTCAAGTCCTCTTGTCATGGCTCAAAATTTTCATCAACCTCATCAGGATTGGTTGATCTCTTTGACTTTGTGCTTTATTGGCACTATGGAGTTTAGTTTTGTGCTTCTTTGGCACTGTACAATGACTCTTTTTGTATTCTCTTGTCCTGAAATCAGACAGAATCATTAAGCAAAGTTCCATAATTTTTTAAACAATCAATGGCATCATTTTTATAGTAAAAAGCTTTTTGGGCATGCACTAATATTAGAGCAAATGTATTTAAAACTTATTACTGCAAAATAAAAAAAAATTTTTTTAAATCTCAATACTGGTGACATGTCCTTCAAATACAAAAAGGAGAGAAAAAAATAAAACTGATATAGTATATTGTACATGCAAGAAGAATATAATAATAAAAGTTTTAAAAATTCAAAAATATAGCTTATAATCATTGGCACACTGTGTCAGCTAAGAAAATATAGAATATAAAGGTTTCTCACCAAAAATGAGATCCATTTCCTCTTCAGACCTGGCCATGATCCACTGTGAGTACAAGCAAATGAATTTCACAAATTAACAGTTTTTTTTTTTAATAAAGAATAGTAGTACAACAGGTAATGCACATTCAAAAAGTATCAAAATCCCCAAAGTTATAATAGCCCATTTAATGCAAATAGCAAACAAACCCACTATCATATTTCATATAAGTTGCTGCATGACAAAAAAAAAAAAACAAACCCTATGAACTGATGGATATTTGTCACAATTTTTATAGATGTAGCAAATCTTTCAACTTTGGCAAATACATTTTTAAACAAAGTAAAACTTATTTGGGTCTAGAACTTCATCAATAAATCTAGATTGGAAGGTGGCCTTGCAGTCCCAGATCTCAAACTCTATTACAAAGCAGCGGTCATCAAAACAATTTGGTGCTGGCTAAGAGACAGAAAGGAGGATCAGTGGAATAGACTTGGGGCAAATGACCTCAGCAAGACAGTATACGATAAACCCAAAGATCCCAGCTTTTGGGACAAAAATCCACTATTCGATAAAAACTGCTGGGAAAATTGGAAGACAGTGTGGGAGAGATTAGGCTTGGACCAACACCTCACACCCTACACCAAGATAAACTCAGAATGAGTGAATGACCTGAACATAAAAAAGGAAACTATAAATAAATTAGGTGAACACAGAATAGTATACATGTCAGATCTTTGGGAAGGGAAAGATTTTAAAACCAAGCAAGACTTAGAAAGAGCCATAAAATGTAAAATAAATAATTTTGACTACATCAAATTAAAGTTTCTGTACAAACAAAACCAATGTAACCAAAATCAGAAGGGAAATAACAAACTGGGAAGCAATCTTCATAACAAAAACCTCTGACAAAGGTCTAATTACTCAAATTTACAAAGAACTAAATCGATTGTACAAAAAATCAAGCCATTCTCCAATTAATAAATGGGCAAGGGACATGAATAGGCAATTCTCAGTCAAAGAAATCAAAACCATTAATAAGCACATGAAAAAATGCTCTAAATCTCTTATTATCAGAGAGATGCAAATCAAAACAACTCTGAGGTATCACCTCACACCTAGCAGATTGGCTAACATGACAGCTATGGAAAGTAATGAATGCTGGAGGGGATGTGGCAAAGTGGGGACACTAATGCATTGCTGGTGGATTTGTGAATTGATCCAACCATTCTGGAGGGCAATTTGGAACTATGCACAAAGGGCGCTAAAAGACTGCCCTTTGATCCAGCTATAGCCGGGTGGGGACCAGGTGAGCAATCTTGGTCAAGAAGGTCAGGAGGAGTGAGCTGAATCAGAAGAGTCTTGGCAAGAGAAATGTGGTTTAAAAAAAAAAAAATTATCTAGGCTATCTTAAAAAAAAAAATTGAGAAGTTCTCGTCCAATCTTGTGGTTGCCATTAACTGTAAAATTTAAATTATATCTCTAATAATAAAAATATTATATTTTATGAGGTTTATTAAGGATTATTAGAAATCAAGGATACAAAATAAAATCCATGTGCCCATTGTTCATTAGCCCATTCAAAATCCCCACGCTTAGCTTACTTGCTACATCATTGCAATGGAAGAGAAGAGTTTGTGGGAGCAGCGTTACTGCCAGTTAAATACCAATTGTGATCTTGTCAATGTGGAGACTCAGGTGAGATTATAGGGAATTCTGGGAAATACCAAGAAATTCTGGGGATTGAAGTCTAGGGTTCAAAATCTCCCTTTTTACATACCCTGAAATCTGACAGAGGCTCTAGAGGAACCTAATACTCTTTTCTGTGATAAACTGAACAACAGGTAGTTCAAAGCTAGAGTGATGACTTAATTCATTACCATCAAAGTGATAGATAGTTATGTGTAGACTTTTCAACTCTAGAAATCACAGAATGAATGAAATGAGAAACCATTTATTCAGAACTTTTCATGTTCTACAGACCGAGCTACATTCAGGGAATACAAGTAACAAGTATAAGCAAGTAGCATAACGGGATCTGGTACATGTGCAGAGAGCCTCAGATGGAATCTCGACATGGAGGATGGGAGGGAGCCACTTCCCAGAATCATGATGACATTTAATGAGGTGCCTTGGAGAGAGATTAGGGGACACATGTGGCTATTCTGTAATTAGTTTCAGTTGGCTAATCACATAGTTTTTCTGTTGAATGAATAGCCAAAATTGTTGGCATCTTCAAAAAGGGGCTCTCTCTTCCCTTGGCTGCCTTTATGTCAGAAGGGAATGCAACACCTTCTTCACTTATAGCTTTCAGTGAGAGGTTATACTGTCAGAAGAGACTTTAGGGTTTTCTTTCCCTCTGAGACCCATAGGATTCCCTCAAAATAGGTCTCTGTCTTTGGCTCTTTTGTTTGTTCTTTTCTAGGTGCAGAGAGCAGTCTTTTACTTGGTTGGGAGAGTGAGCTACAGGAATCTGGGAACTGGAATCCAGGCTTGGTTTTGTAGCCAACATAATAACATCGATGCCTAAGGATCATGGAGTGGCCTCTGGGATATATTTTCTGGACCTCTACCAATGAAAGTTGAAGCAAGCTCTTATATAATAGCAATGCCATCATTGATGTGAACTTGTTGGGACTCTTGCTATGTAAGAACTGAGCTAAGTTTTGAACCTATCCACCAGAGACTGAAGCTATGTAGACGAGACTATGTCTTGGAGATATCAGAATAAATGTTCTATAAAATGTCTTTACTATATCTTTGAAGTAAGTATTTCTTACCAAAAGTTTCATCTAGTAAGTGGCTAAATGGAATCAGGGTAATCAATAATCACTGGCTCCTTACAAATGAGAAGACTATAACCACTGGGGACTCATGTCAATGGCAACAGAGAAAAGAGACATTCCAACCATCATGGCATCCTGGAGCTCCAAGGGGGAAGATGTAGTAGGACTAGCTTTGAGATAATGGGGCCACACTCAGACATATTATACAAAGAAGACAATTCCTCCACATAAGGAACTCACTAATACTTGAACACAGTTCATTTAGGGGAATATTGGCCAGGAAGGAGCATTTTGGAAAAAGGAAATCAGAGTGAATGGATTGGAGGTAAGAGGACAATCATTTGACATGTCCTTACTAGAAATGATGATGTTGACATGATCATTCTATTCTGAAATAGCCATTCTCAAAGGAGGTGAGTATCTGAAGTGGCAACTGGGTAGAGTAAGGTGGGAGTTCACCAATCAGAGCCCATGGTCACTGGAGGGGCTTCCAGGTACTTCAGGGGGTGAGACTGGAGCATCATGGGCATGGAGAAGCACACAAATTGGAAGATAAGCAGAAGAAAGCAAATTTTTTTTTTCACAAAGAAAAAGGAAAATTGGGGTTAGGTGAAGCAGGGTTTACTGAACAGTTAAAACATAATTGGAAAGGATATGTAGTAAAGCCTGGAATATAAAAGGAAATAAGGCATTTCTACAGGGCTGATATTTCACACAAAATGAAAATGATCATCAATAGCACAGAGATAAACACTGACTTATCCCAGCACCCCAACACAAACACAGACATAGGTATAGACACACACACAAATCAGAACTTTGAATCCACTAGGCCCCAGTTTCTTAGAATCTCAAATTTGGTGGAACTAGGGAAGAGAAGCTATGAAATGTGAAGTCATTGGATAAACGGTAGAAAAGATCTCATATTTGCCTTATTCTTCTGAACCTGTACATTGCACAGTGAGATAGACTAAAACTCCTCTGAGCAGGAAACCAAACATAAAAGAAAAAAAATCTCCAAAGAAAAAGTCAAACCTTGGCTTGAATTCAATGTGTGGTGTTGAATTAAAGATGCAACTGTGATACAATAGCCAGGGGTGACGCCAGAGGATGTGGGTTTGAATCCCAGCTCTGTCACTAACTACCCAGTACCCCTTTAAACCTTATTTTTCTCATCTTTGAAATGAGGTTAGTTCAGGCCAGGTGTTTTTTAAACTGTTTTAAACAGATGCCCAAAGGAGCTATGGTTAGATTTCAGAAGAAGCCATAGCACTTGGATGGGAAAAGATTTATATCTTTATTTTCCCTAACTACTATCTGAAATTCATTATTTCTTCCAATTATCTAAAAACATTCTCATAAGAAAGGGTCCATAGATTTCACCAGATAACCAAAAGGGATTAAGGTGACACAAAAGAGGTTAAGAATCCCTGATGTATATCAATGGATCATACTTTTTAGAGTATAAAAATGTTTCACAGGTTAGCACCCTCATTTTACCCGTCAGGAAACTGAGGCACATCCAAGTAATGGCTTGCCCAATAGGACATGTAAGGGCTCTTCATTTCAACTTTAGAGTCCTACAAATTGGAGAAACACTCCCAGGCTGTGACGGAGTCCTGCAGATGTGCCCATGCTCAGCCTGATCATAATGAGGGATCCTTGCTGATCAGCCAGTAAATTCAGATTGAGATCACATCACCTTTTGACCTCAAGCACCTCCCTTTGTTTACCAGTCTGAAAGCTGGCACCGATGACTATAAAAGGATGAAAAAGAAAGAAGTTTCAGAAAGTGAAAGATATATAAAGATCTGTTCACTTTTGAGCTCCGACAACCCACACTGGGTAGAACCCTTCCTGTGTATTTCTGAGAGCAAGAATCTTGGGGCCCTCCCATTTTAGGGTATCATGTGAAGGCAGACAGACTCTTTCTGCCCCAGGCAACCTCTGTGGCCAGCCAAGAACTTACTGGAGGCCTTCCTTAAACATATAATCAAGCACTGTGCAAAGTCTTTCATAGTACAGTATTATTTATTTGTGTCTAGGGAAAGCCCTACAGATAGGTGAAGCAGGCAGTTGTCTGTGATAAGAGATGGAGGAAGTGAGATTTGGAAGATAGAAAGAGTACTTGGCTCTCCCAAATACCTCCCCAAACCTTCTATACTTACTAAATGATGTTTAACATTTCTTGAAAAAGAATTTTCTTCCTATTTCATAATTAGAGACAAGGCTCTTTCTGTCTGTCTCTCTCCCTCCCTCTCTGTCTCTGCCTCTGTCTCTGTCTGTCTGTCTGTCTCTCATCTTAAGAAATCATCTATGATTATTTCATGCAAACTCCCTGGGTTTCAGTTTCTTCATCTGAAAAATGAGAGGTTGAACTAGATGGTCCCTAAAGTTTCTTCTCGCTCTAATTCTATGATCCCGAGAAAAGTAAAACATTTACTGGTTAATATCAGATTCCTTGCTGATAGTGATGGGACATAGTTTTTTGTTTGTTTTTTTTTTTAAGGAGAGAGTATTATGTCTGAAAGTTGAAGGCCAGCAGGGTTGGAGGGTTTTGTGGAATTTGGTCAATAAAAGGGAAAGTTGAGGGTCACTGGAAGGGGGAGTTCTATATTGTAATTTCCTTAATGGTAGAGTGGGAAAAAAATACTGAATTTGAAGTCAAGGGACCTTGTTTGGAATGCAGGCTCTGAAACATACTTTCTCTGTAGGCAAGCCACATAAACCCATGGAGCCTTATAGTTTCTTCATCTGTGAAATGAGGAGATTGGATCCCTTCCAATTCCTAAAATGCTGATGTGGGACTGTGGATTAGATATGAGGGCCAGCAATGAAACATGCTCCACGTTGGTGATAGTGCCCATAATACTTCTCCATCTTTTATCTGGTCTCTTTCCTAATATTCTTAGTTCCTTCTTTCTTTGCTGAAAGTCTATTAAACCAAAACTCTGCCCTATCTCCCTTTTCCCCAAGTAGGAATTAGGCATGAATATATATATATATGAAGTTCTATCACCCAAATTGAGGGAGGGCATGCTTAGAAATGAGGTCCATATCTGATGTAAAATAAAGGTAGGTCATCTAGCCTCCTAGGTCAACCACAGCAAGGATGATTGGTTTAAGATTACACATATCTCTGTGATGATAAATCTGCTAGTTTGTTTCTTCCCTTCCTGGACTACAGGAAACTTGGATTACTCCACCCTTTCCAGCTATTGCCAAATAGATAACACTGATGAGGATGAACATATAGAGGATGTGAGAAATGCTAGAGTAAAAATATTGAACAAATATGTGAGTAGATAATGGAAATGCTTTCATTATTATATTTGCCAAGGAAGAGGGCATTAGGGGCATATGTAAGCAACTTAAGGAAACTCAGGAGGTCCATGCATTTTTAGTGGGGAGGCATTGCTTCTCTCATGACCAATCTGGGAGGACTTCATAGGGAAAAATATTTCTCAGGGGTTCTTTGATGTGTGTGAATAGGAATTCACATTTATATGGCATTTTCTTTGAAGGAAACTGAAGTAGATGATACTATTATCCTTGTTTTAGAAATTAAGAAATTTAGGATTTAGGGAAGTTGAGTAAGTTGCATACAGTCAAAGAGCTAATAAGAGTCTTGGCTGGCCTTTGAAGTCCAGTTTTCTGACTCCAAGGCCAATGCTCTGCTTACTATATTCCCTGCTGCTTCTAGATAGAGGGGAACAGATGGATTCATCAAAGCCAAGAATATTAGAAATAGAGGGTACACTTTGAAGATTGAAAGAAGCAAATATAGGACAAATAAAAGGATTTAGCAAAATGGAGAAGTTTGTGGTCTTGTAACATAGTCTATCCCAGGGAACATGCTACGAGTTGCCCTTCCTGGTAGATCAAGTAGAAGCTTTGGAAAAAGAGACCTAGTGCTAGAGTGAGAGGACCTGAGTTTAAATCTCACCTTTGATCCTACCTGCATGAGAGTCAGCATAGTTTGTTTCTTGATAGAATGCTGAACTTCTTGAATATAGAAGGTCACCTGCAACAAATTGGTCATGTGGTGTTCCAATGCCAAAAGTACTTGGCATTTTGGTATGACCATAGAAACCCTGAGTAGCTTCTTGACCCTCCATTGCCCCATGACAGCAGCAATAGGCAAAGTGCCCTTTCAATTAAAAGAAGAGATTGTTTCTGGCTCAGAGCTCTTCTTTGGGCTCTCCAAGTGGTGCACATTAACCTCAAGACTTCTTTGGATTACGGGAAAGGACTGGCCCTTTCTGCTCCACCATCTTGGTGGCTTTGCCTTGATGGCAACTAATACAAGACTAGGCAAGCTGGTATATTGTTCCCTCTTTGGCTGTTGGGTTTGTTCTTTTCTCACTTAAGAGAATCAATATACATTCTAAGATGATGTTAAATTGGAAAAAAAAAACACAGAACTACATTTTTTTTTTAGAACTATTAAATAGTCAGAAAACCCACATCCTTAATCAGGAGAGAAGTTCAACACAATTTCTTAGGCCTCCACACAGAGTCCCAAACCTCTGGCTACTTTGGCTATTGACCTCTGGGAGAAATCAGGGCACTAGATGACAACTCCAAAGAAAAGTAGAATTCAGGGAATTTACATACCTTTTGGAAAACTGAGGATGGGAGAGTATGGTTGATTGGCTTTACAATGGCTATAAAGACATGAGGAGTCCTAGATAGGATTATAAGGGAGAGACTGATCCTTTACAATGGTCACAAAAGGGAAAGATCCCAGCCAAGGTCAGGGCTACCTTAGAAAGGACTTTGACACAAAGGGAGAAACTACCAGGACAAAAAAGGGTCTGCTAGCTCCACATAAAATACTTTAAAGTTTAATGTTAGTCTGAAACTTTTAAAGTTGGGACTTCCCTCCAGGAGAAATTCTACTCAACCATTTCCTAGCAGTGTGACCATGGGCAAGTCACTTTGATCAGCCTCAGTTTCTTCAACTGTAAAATGGGGACAATAACATGTTTCCTAGAATTGTTGTGAAGATCAAATGAGGAAACTTGACACTAAAGTGTCAGGTGTTTTATACAAGTTTCCTCATTTATGTATGTAAAGCTACAAAGATGCTAGTCACTAACCAATGTGTAAATTAGGGATTACTGTATTTCTGTTCTCAAGATGATCCATGATCTCCCTTATGTGTACTACCTTCAGTAGTGCAGATCATTGTACAATCATGTCTTTTTATCATTTGAGATTCTTGTATAGTCCTTCCATAAATCTTCTAAAGTATATGTCCAGTCAACTTGAAATCTGGAGGCCCCAAGTTTGCCTCTGGTTCCCTTGAGAATTTGTCCCAGGGAGCTCTCAGACTCAGGGATTTCAAACTGAACAATAGACCTTAAAGTAATTGATGATCCCAGCTGAGGTGGGGCTAGTACTCTAATCAAAAGTCAACTTTTGCCCTGGTAGTTTCTCCCATTGTATCAAAGTCCTTTCCCTGGTAGCCCACCCTTGGCTGGATCTTTCCCTTTTGTATCCTTTGTAAAGCATCAACCTCTCCCTGATAATCATGTCTTGAACTTCTTTCTTTGCAGTCATTTGTAAAGTCAATCAATCATACTTTCCTGTCCCCTGTTCCCCAGGAAGTACATAATTTCCCCAAATTCTATGGTGCTTCAGAGGATATTCTACACTGTTATCCTCTCAGAGATACTGGTGGCAATGAGTAGTGGACACTATCTCTTTCCTGATTAAAGATTTGTTTTTTCTAACTACTTTAGTATATAGTATAGTAGTAGTTGTCTCTCGGTAACTGAGGATGACTATTGTCTTTGTGCACAAAGACACTTGTGTATGAAGATTTAAGTGGAAAAGTCGATGCACAGAGACAGTCCCACTCTCTCGGTGTTGGAAACCTGGGTCCAGTAGCACGAAAAGTCATTACACCTGGAGACTTCCTCAGCTGCATTGGATGGCCGTGTTGTCTTTTGTTCTCCATCACTCCCTAAGCACTCCACAGTGCTTTGCTGCGTCGCCATCTCAGCCATTGAAACTTCTTGTTGGTTTCTTCCATCTGTTCAGCCGAAGCAGTCTTCACATGCTGGTTGAGCAAAGCCCTGGTTCACCAGGGGTCTATGACCCAATGGCTACCCTCACAAGGTTTAGCCGGCCTGTCGAAGCCGTTGCCCGGGGTGTGGCTGCTGCCGCATGCTAGCAGCTACTGGGAGCCACAAGTGAGAGCTGGGTGTCAGGTGGGGGTCAGAGGCTGGAGAGCTGCCCTAGAAGGGCACGACAAGCCCTCCATACCAGAGATACTACCCCTCCCTGAGCACCCCATACACCCCTATGTGTGTACAACTACTTTAGTAGTTCAGTGTTTAACAGTCCAATGCTCTGGAGACCTCCCTTTCAGTCTTTCATGGATATTAGAACAATATTGAGAGTATTTGCCCATCTCCCATGTGTCCAGCCTACTTCCACTTTCCATCATCCCTTTCCAGGATAGTATTTCTATTGAGAGGTAATGTAGCATAATGGTTAGAGAATTTTTTTTCTTTTAATTTTTAATGCAACTTTATTTTCACAATTTGAACATTACATAGTATACTTATTGGCTTGCCACACATCTGGAAATGTCAGTCTGATTCCATATCACAATTTCAAGAGTTTTTTTAGGAATTGTTATCACATCTTTCTCTGGGAAGGGAAAATCAGAAGGGCAAAGTGGACCTATAACCCATTCTAAGGAACACAACAGTTGTTCCCTACTTCCCAGGGCTTGGATCAGCCTACACTGGCTGTTGGTCAGTTGATACTTCTTTAGATCTTCAAACCTATTACTTGGGAAAAAGGCTGTAGGAAGCTCCTGCATGACACAATGGTACTATGGGAGCCTGTCTTGTAGGCTGTTAGAGATCCTGGATTTTAGGCATGAGGTCCATGAAGGCTGACTGTAATTTCAAGGGAAATATATGGGACACAGTCAGAGTCTGGGTTTCAAGGAGCTGTGAATCACCATTCTTATTTTCTGACTAGCTCCTTCATTTGATCCATAACTCAATTAGGGACCATAGGCTAATCTGATGATTCTTAAACCCTTGCTTGCCTGGATAAGTCAGTTCACTTGTTTTATTGAGCTGGTACAAGAGTTCTCTGATATCATGATTTGATTGGCCCCTCTGATAGTGGGTTCAAGCTCTTCCTCTGACACATGCTGGCTTTGTACCCCTTACAACTCTTTAAGACAATGTTGTAGTGCATGTGCCCATGTGCATTGATAGTGAGAATTTCCTCACTGGGAATTCTTTATGCTAAGGAAATCATTTGCCCAGTCCCAAACCATGCTTTATATAATTTCTTGTGAGTAAGATATCCATGGGCTGCAACCTACTTATATCTATCATGTCTCTCTCTATAATTCTTAGAGTCACCATAATTTAAAATCTAATGTTCCATGATTTGAAGGCATGTAACACCACTAGAAGAATATTGATGTGAAGATGGTTTTGTGTCAGGAAGCAGCTTGGGAATTGCTTAAAGTCCTGCACAATTTCCCCAGTGCAACACAGCTGTGGCTCTTTCACCTACTCTACTCAATTCTAGGTCCAGCTTATTGTTTGCTGCCATTTCCTATCCAAGATAGAAATCCTGATTAACAAACTCGATGTGCTGTCCATCCAACTTCATGTCATCATCTGGACAATAGGTCTTCTGGATTACTTTGTTTTTTCCTTTGTGGATCATTAGGCTGATCCCTTCTGAATTGTTGTGACCCTCATTGAGGAGGTCCTATAATGTTCTGGGACTTAATGCAATAAGCACTTTGTCATACACAAACACAAACGTTTACAGGAACTTGCCTCTTTGGAATCAATGTTGGGCATCCTCTATCACAGTGATAAACACTTTTGGTGAAGACATGACTCCCTATGTTATGTTTCATTTTATGATCACAAGAGTGTAGAACAAAACCATTAGTGATAATTGTAATATTTTACTTTTTGTATCTATCTCCTTTGTATTTAGCATAGTGCCTACCAAATAGTAAAGGTTTAGTAAATGCCTTTTATGTTCATTTATTGCATTTAACAAAGTATCTAGTATGAGCTTAGAATATGTCTGAAGGACATCTTGCTGAAAGAGAGCTTTTAAAGCAGTTTTTTTGTTCTATGAAGTCAATACTTTTTTTAAAAAATCATCAATAAGCAACAAACAACAGGCTTATATATTCTCAATAGTGTGACTAAAAATATGCCTGTTGCAGAAAATAATTTGCAGAAGCTTCCTTGTTCTTTTGTAGTATTTTCATCTTCACCTTTGACATGTGTATAAATAATTCTTTTAAAAATGAAAAAAAAAAGAAAGTAGGCATTATGATTCAGTAGGTACTTGCAAGTTCTTGATCACTTAAAACCTCCCATGATGTTTTTTCCAATTATTTCATATCTTTGCTGCTTTCAAATCACTTAAAACCTTCTCTCTCAATTGTTTTGAAAGTTTATGACCTCCAGAATGAATTTCTTCTGTGTAGTTGGTTTGACATAGCTGCTTTTCCTGTCTTACTTTTCTTAAGCACTATTTCTATTTCTTCATAGATCATACCAGGGACTAAGATTTTAGAGTCCAAATGTGTGGTTTCACTATTATTAAGCACAAATAAATTACTATTGAAATACTGACAGATCTGTTTCATTTTGTGTATATTTGTTGTCCTAATTTCACCTATAAATCTTCTTGTAATGATGTTACAAAGCCAAAAAAAAAGTGATTTTAATTAGCTGTCATCTTATTTGTTGTCCTTGACCTTGCTTTAACTTGATCTGTCCCTTTTGGTTTTCTGCATTGTGCTTCATCTTTATCACAATTTAGATTTCTTGAAATCTGGTTTCTGTTCCTTCACTCAATTGAAACAATTCTTTAAAAGATTGCTAATGACCTCCTTATTATAAAGTCCATTGTTTTTATTTTGTCCTTTATCTTTTATATCTACAGAATTTCAATATCTGCAAAATGAGGAAGTGGTAGATAATTCTAGATGACCTCTAAGATTCTTTCTAGCTCTAAGTTTGTCTATCTGTGGATAACCAAAACTGATTATGCATTTATGATCATAGAATTTAGAATTGGAGGGTACCTCCAGTTTAATTAAATGATTGCCTGTGGTAACTTTTTATGTTGTTTGTTAAGGTGAAACAATGACAATATGAATTTAAGAGCATTAAAATATCTTTTAAACAATTAGAGCTAGGATTTTCCTTCCCCAGCTTGTGAGGATTCATTGGCAATTAATCAATAAGCATTTATTAAGGTTTTATTATGCACCAGGTACTTTGCTTATGACACAAAGATAAAAATGAAACATTTTTTGTCCTCAAGCAGCTTACATTTGATAATGTGGAATCTAAGAGAACCCCAAGTCTGTAGAAGCATGAGGTCTGAAGACCTCAAGTTTGACCTTGTCTCATGAGAATTTCTCCTGGAGGAAAATCCCAGACTCAGGGTTTCAGACTAACAATAAGCCTTAAAGTACTTTATGTGGAGCTAGCAGATTCAATCAGATGTACCCTTTTTGTCCCAGTAGGTTTTTCTAATGTATCAAAGTCCTTTCTCAGATAACCTATCCCTTGGTTGGATCTTTCCCTTTTGTGTCCATTGTAAAGCATCAACCTCTTCTTGACAATCCTGTCTAGAGCTCCTCATTTCTTTGTAGGCATTGTAAAGCCAATCAACTCTCAGGTCCTTAATTCCCCAAGAGGTGTGAATTTTAGATTTACTCCACCCTGCTTAGTCTAACAAAACAGGAATGTCTACACCCCTACTTAAGAATTAAGTGTTGAGAAGGATGGCCTATGACAGACATGTGCTAGCAAATGACAAATAAGAAACAACTGACAGATCCCTGGGCTGTTCTAAGTCAAGATTAAGCTACCATTGATACATGTGAGATGCAGGAAGTGATATAAAAAATGGTCTACAAATTTCACATCACTTCCTCTCTCCTGTCTCTTTTTGTGGAGAGGTGGCTGGTGGCAGTGGGCTGAGCATCTTGGCATCTTGGTGTGGCTGCAGCTATTGTCCGGGTTTTGTGGTGAGCGTCCTTGATACAATACTGGGAGAAGCTTAGTAGCCTTGTTCAGGTGAGGCATCTTCACTGAGCTCTCTCGGAGTTTAGGCTGATTCCTTTTTCTGTTACTTTCCAAAACACTATCCTCTTAGGAAGCCTCTAATCTGAGGAGACCTCATGGAGGAGGTCTTTGAACTCCCCCTGGCACAAGCTAGGCTGGAGAAGTCCTATATCCTTCTCCCTCTCCCTTTTCTTAATTCCTTCCCTCTATATTAATTAAACCACCCTAAAATTTCCAACTGACTTGAGTATTTTATTTGGGATTTTCCTTGGCGACCAATTAAATTTATATTCAGTAACAATCCTAAATTTACCCTTATAGAGGTATATGTTCCCCAATTTTCATGGTTCCTCAGAAATGTCATCTAGCATTGTGGCAATCCTAGGGGTCGGTAGCTAGTATAGCTAGAGCCCTCAGGTCTATGTGGTTTTCAGCACATGACTCTGTATGTAGGTCTAAAGATTGAACCCTATCCCTCTCCTGATTAAAGACCTGTTTTTTTCTGACTATTTAATAGTTCTGTGTTTTTTCCAGTTTAACACATTCTTGCCAGGGATACTACATGTACATATATGTAGGTATGTGAACTGAGTCCTTATGGGTATGTACAGAGATTTCTGCTCATATAATGCCACTAGGGAAGTAAGCATATGCAAATATTGTTTACATTCTGCTTAACACACGAAGGAATCTTTTTCATTGGCCACTGAGTTGGAACTGAAAATACATTTAGAAAAAACAACCTACCAATTTCTTTTCTTTCTCTTCCCTGGCTGTAATCTAGGGAAGGCACTTTGCTATAAGCCTTATTTCCATGGTTACATGATTCATGATCTTTCCCACTCCCCTTCTCTGCCTCCTCTCAGAACTGACAAACAATTCCACTAGGTTATACATGTATCATTGTTCAAAACCTATTCATATTTGTAGTAGAGTGATCTTTTAACATCAAAACCCTAATCATATCCCTATTAAAGCATGTGATCAATCATGTTTTTCTTCTGTGTTTCTGTTCCCACAGTTCTTTCTCTGGATGTGGATAGTGTTCTTTCTCATAAATTCCTCTGTATTGTCCTGGATTATTGCATTGACACTAGTAGAAAAGTTAGTTACATTAGACTGTGCCACAACGTATCAGTTTCTGTATACAAAGTTCTCCTGGTTGTATTCCTTTTACTCTGCATCAATTCCTGGAAGTCTTTCCAGTTCACATGGAATTCCTCCAGTTCATCATTCCTTTCAGCACAATAGTATTCCATCACCATCAGATACCACAATTTGTTTAGCTGATCTCTAATTGATGGACATTTCCTCATTTTTCAATTTTTTTGTTACTATAAATATTTTTTGGTCAAATATTTTTCATTATTATCTCTTTGGGGTACAAACACAGTAATGGTATGGCTGGATCAAAGGGCATGCAGTCTTTTAAAGCCCTTTGATCATCATTCCAAATTGTCTTCCAGAATGGTTGGATCAATTCACAACTTCACCAGCAGTGCATTAATGTCCCAATTTTGCCACATCCCCTTCAACATTTATTATTTTCCTTTGCTGCCTTATTAACCAATATGCTAGGTGGAAGGTGGTACCTCAGAGTTGTTTTGATTTGCATTTCTTTAATCAAGAGGGATTTAGAACACCTTTTCATGTGATTATTGATAGTTTTGATTTCTTCATCTGAAAACTCCCTATTTATATCCCTCTACCATTTGTCAATTGGGGAATGGCTTGATTTTTTGTAAATTTGACTTAGTTCCTTACATATTTGGAGAATTAAACCTTTGTCAGAGAGTTTTTTATAAAAAAACTTCCCAGTTTGTTGCTTTCTTTCTAATTTTGTTTGCATTGGTTTTGTTTATACAAAACCTTTTTTAATGTAATATAATCAAAAGCATTCATTTTACACTTTGTAATGTTCTCTATCTCTTGTTTGGTCTTAAATTCCTTCTTTTCTCACAGATCTGACAGGTATGTTATTCTATGTTCACCTAATTTATTTATGATTTCACTCAAAATTCTCCCATTTTGAATTTATCTTGGTATAGAGTATAAGATGTTGATCTAAATCTGATTTTTCCCATACTGTTTTCCAATTTCCCCAGTGGAAGTGCAGTCTTTAGTTTTAATCTCTCTATGGGGAGCCTCATGGACCTGAATATAGATCTCTATTCATTACTTCTTTGCATTTATTCTTTCTTGTTTTTAAATGAAGGAAGATTGGATATGATGTTGAAAGCTTCAAAAGTTGGGAAAATTAAGCCACCATAGATCCAGAAATGGGAGTACAAGCTAACATTTACTATCAGTAAAGTATCAGTGTAACCTTGAAGAGTAGGAGCCAAAGTCCAGATGAGATGCTGACATGTCTAGTGTATGCTATATTCAGAAATGAACTTGGTGGGGGCAAATGTCCTGTAGAATTTGCTTCAAATTTTAGTCCACTCTCCCAAGGGACGAGGGTATTTCAAAAGATACTATCCTTCAGAAGTTGGGGTAAATGTGTTTCTGTTCTTGCAGTATCTTCTTAATAGATATCTTTTTGAAAAACTAATAGGTTAATTGGCTAATTAATTAACATAATAATATAAGATAACATGGAGTAGGGAAGACCTAAGTTCATATCCAGGTCAGATACTTGCTTGCTATATGATACTGAGCAAGTTACTTCACTTTTGGTTGTCTCAATTTCCTCATCTATAAAATAGAGATTATAATAGCACCCATATGTAAGGGTTATTATGAGGATCAAATAAGGTAATAATCATAAAGTCCTTAACACAGTGCCTGGCACATAGTAAGCACTCTGTAAATATTTTTTATTGTTGTTACATCATTTCACTCATATCTTACTCTTTATGACTCTATTTGGGCTTTTCATGGCAAAGATGCTAGAGCAGTTTGCCATTTCCTTTTCCAGTTCATTTTGCAAATGGGGAAACTGAGGCAAAAAGCTAAATGATTTGTCCAGGGTCACTCAGCTTTTGTCTGAGGCCAGTTTTGAATTGAGGAAGAAGAGTCTTACTGACTTCAGGCTCAGTACTCTATCCACTGAACCACATCACTGCCCATATATAAGTATTAGTTGTTGTTATTATTATTATTATTATTATTGCTATTAATATATAATACTTGGAATAATTTCAACTGCTGATTGATACTGGAAAGACAACCCTGGGGTGGGGGATTCGAGCTGATAGCATTAGAGAGATGCCTTCAATCCCTCAGGAAGTACTAGGAGGACCTTGAAGAAGAGATGTAGCTAGCCTTGCTCTGGGAGACCCAACTCATTGAGAGTGAGAGTTGAGATAAGGATCTTCAGAACATATAAAAACTGTTAAGCATTCAATTCCCTCCTCAGTGCCAAGTAGAAGAATGATGCTTTCCAAAGATGGCATAAATTCCTAGAAAATTGTAATCTTTATTTCTAGATATTAAAAAACGCTGATTCTGAAACTGCTCACTCTAATTATTATTTTTAGATTCTCAGTAAAGGCCTGATATTTAAGGTCATGTCAACATGACATTGAAGATTTTTTTTTCCTTCCTCCCTTTAGAAAAACAAAACATTGACAATATAGTAGCTTACACTGTAAAACCAACACTCAGTTCTTGGTCTTTACTGAGTGCCTACTGTGGGCTAGGACTTCAACAACTGGGTTGAAATTAAGAGTCAAATTTATCTCTCCTCAAAAGATTGTGGCATCATTCAGTGGAATGTACACCGAGTCAGGAGACTTGGGTGTGAATCTTTACTCTCTTCCTAAATGGTGTGGTGACATTGGGTAAAATACACATAACTTCTGGGTTTAATGTCTCCTTCCTTTAGATAGATATCAAATCTTTGAAGTTGCCTTGAAGACGTTTTTAATTGTCATTTTAGATAGTCTCAGAAAGACTGGCACCCATGTGCACATAGATAATGTGTCAGAAGAGAGATTTGAATCCGTGTCTAACATTTTCATCATGCTCCATGTATTCTCTGAGGTGAGGAAAATGCATGAATGATATGAAGGTACGAGTGAATGTGATATATTTGAAAATAGCCAAGAGAATTTGTTTAGAAATTGTTAAAATAAACATGAATTTAGAGAGATGTCAGCCTGCTCTGACAGTGGAAATCTTTGAAAGATAGAAGGTAAAACTTTGGTTTCACATACTAGGGAAAGGGTAGTAATTGAATTCATATTTAAGTCTATATTTCCAAATGGATATTCCCAAGAGCTTTCTCCCGATGGATAAATTGTTAGAGGAAGCTCTTTAAGGAAGAATAGCAAACTCTTTACAACTAGATAAAATATTGCTCCAGATCACTAATAATAAGAGGAATAAAAGTCAAATATTCCAGCAAATTGGCAAAGGTAATGAAAGCTAGTGTGAGAATTTAATATAAACTGTGCTCCCTTATTCCATTTGAAAACCCATTTTGATCAGTACTAGCCTCACTCGTGTGTGCTTGTACTATGGGAGGACACCAATGGTCTTGTGGCTTCTTGACTTTGGAAAAGGTTGACCCCAAGTCTTGTGTGACTCCTGGAGTCCAAAAGACTGGACTCTTACCTGGACTGAGGCCCAACAAGAGAGACACAGAAGGAATATTGTCATTGACTTCATAAGAGAGGGGATGGAGATGGCTCTGGGTCTTTTTTTGAGCTGTAGACACTTGGGAACAGGGCAAGTATCATGGCAAATGGATTAATTAGGAGTGGTCAGGCTATCACGCAAGTTTTCTTTCTCTCTTTTACTAATATATAATTATAAATGAATGTCTAGTATCCAGAAAATTTAAACCACAACAATGGAAATGGCCAGTGTTGGACTGTGGGGTGGACTGATGGCAAGAAAATACACATACACATACACCTCTTCAAAAGACAAATAATATGTATTATAAATAAATATGTTACACATGTAAATATTATAAATAAATAAATCATAGTATTATATTCACAGGTACTTTTTTTTTTTAATGAAGCCTAAACAATCAAACATGCACATCCATCTAAATATAGTCACTAACCATTCATCAAGCACCTACTATGTGCCAGGCATTGTGCTTAGCAATTGGGATACAGAGAAAGACAAAAGCCAATCCCTGGGTTTATAGGGCTTACAGTTCTAATGGGGGAGAACACATGCAAATGACTATATGGAGATAAAGTATGCAGAAGATAAATTGGAGATAATGAGGAGAGGAAATGCACTACCATTAAGAGGCAACTAGGAAAAGCTTCTTGTAGAATATGTGATTTTAGCTAAGATTAGAAGCAGGCAGGAGGCAGCTATGAGAAAGGAGAGAATTCCAGACAGGAGGTATAGTACAAAATATGCCCCCAAAAAGGATATATTGAGGACTACCCTTTAACATTAACCCTCAATCATATGAGAAAGATGGAATTGGCTTGCTTTCCCAGAACTGGAAAGCTAGACTGACTCATTTGAGGGCAGGGAAAAGAGTGGGGAGGCAAGTGGGTTAGAGTGGGAGGAAAAGAAGGAAAAAAGAAGTCAGAATGGAGGAATCTCTCCTATTTCTAGTATGCTTTAAGTTTTATTAATAATAACTGGCATTGTGACATTTAAGCACTGCATCTCATTGGGTCTTCATTGAGATTCTATAAAGTCACCAACAGAAATTGTATCACCCATTGTAGAGAGTAAGTGAGGTGCTTGTAGTTACATATGGAGTATTAAGAAGCAAGATTTGAACAGAGGTTTTTTTCTGATTCTTTTTCTGATTTCTGATTCTGATTCTTCTGGTTCTTTCTGATTCTTCTGATACAGTTCAGTACTGTATCCACTTAGAAGAATATGAGGCAGTTAGGTGGTATAGTGAGTAGAGTGCTAGGCTCACAGTCAGAAAGTCTCAAGTTCAAATTCAGCTTCAAACACTAGCTGTGTGACCCTGAGCAAGTCATTTAACTTCTATATGCCTCAGTTTATTCTTTTGTAAAATGGGGCACCTACTTCTCCAAGGTTGCTTTGAGGATTAAATGAGATAATAATTGTAAATCACTTAATATAATGCCTGGTACACAGTAAGCATGATATGTTAGCTATTATTATTAATTATTATAAGATACAAGATAGACAAATGACACAATTGCTAGAGCACTGTGCCTGGAGTCAGGAAGCCTTGAGTTCAAATGAAAAAAATTTTTTTTTGCTCTAGGCAAATCCCTCTGTCTGCCTCAGTTTCCTCATCTATATAATAGGATAATAATATTTGCCTATCAGTGTTATTGTGAGGATAAAATATTTGTAAAGGGTTTACCACAGTGCTTGGAACATAGTATGTCTTCTGTAAATGCTTATTCCTTTCCCTCCCCCATTAGGAGTGATGCTAAACCACTGCTTCCTGCAAAGCATCTTCAATATAGCTGTGAAGCAAGTGGCACAGGATTATCATTCCCATTTTTTTTTTTACTGGATCTGTAGTTTGTTTGTTTGTTTTTTTAATGACAGGAAACAAAATTCCTTTACCAAAGCAGACCAGCACCTTCTCTGTGACTTGCTTTCTTATGGAGTTACCATGGAAATGAGAAGTTGGATGTCTTGCCCAGGTCCAAGAGGTGGTATATGTGAGAGGAGAGACTTGAAACCAGTTGTCGCTAACCTTGAGGTCAGCACTCTATTCACCAAGTCATTGTTTCTCATCTCTATTTTCCAGAGGACAAAACTGAGATTCAGAGAGATTAATTAGCCTGTTATCATATGTTAAAAACAGGACTTGAATCTAGATCTCCCAGTTCTAAATCCATGCTAGATTGTTTCTCACATTAGTGGCCATATGCCAGTGGAACGATTCGCTCAGAGGATTCCCAAGACTTTTGCTACTGCTTATATCTTATCAGAGCTGTACATCCCATTCTGTCTGTGGAATCAGTTGGAAGAAAGGAAATGAGCAAAGATTAGAACTGTAGCTAGAAATAGTTTTACATGAGCCAAAAAATTGAGAGCAGTAAGGCTCAGCCTTCATCTCTTATGGGTTGGGAAAGTCAGTCAATCAATAAATAATTATTAAGCACCTACTATGTACTGGGAACTATATTGAGTACTGGGGATGCAAAGAAAGTAAAAAACAAGAAAAACAGTTCTTGCCCTCAAAGAACTAATAGCTAAGGTAACTGGACCCTGGGGGGGAGAGAGACTATTCATCATTGTGAGCCAATCAGAAGCTGGGAAGAGAATCATAGGCATAGTGGTCACCATGGTGAGGAAGTGAGTCTTATTCTCCCATGTTCTGTTCTATTTCAGTCTCTGGCAGAGATATCCTCAATTTCTACCAATCACCCATGAGAAAGACAAGAATAGCTTTGGGCACATCTCTCTGAATTTCTGGTCTAACTATCCATCATATGGAGGAGAGACTATCAAAAGTGAACTGGTCTTTGCTTCTCTACAGACTGTCCCTCAATTTCTTCTTAGGACTGAAAGATAAGCTGCTCCTTTTGTATCTCAAGCTAAGACAGATCTTGTTGGTTCATACTAAATTTGGGTTGTCCATTTTACAAAGAGGAGATTTGGCAAGACCCTTCCCTTTCTTTGCATGGATAGGCATCTCCCTGTTTAAATCACTTTGTATACAAAGTATTTTAATGGAAGATTGGGGTGTAAGTGGAATGGAGGTGGAGAGAGAGATAATGACATGTCAAAACCATAGAATCTCATATCAGAGAATGACCTCAGAGCTTCTCTAGTCAAACCCATTCTTGACTCACAGGACTAAAAGGATCCCCCTCTACAACATATAGATAAGTGCTTATCCAGTTTTCTCTTGAAGACCTTACTGACTTTAATGTTAGCCCATTCCCCTGTTGGACAGCTCTCATTTTCATGAAGTTTCCCTTACATCAACCTGAGGCTGTATCTTTGCAGCTTCCAACAATTATTCATATTCCTATTCTCTGGGGCTGAGTAGAACCAATCAAATTCTTCTTTTTAGCTTCTCTTAGTTCTTCTTCTTCTAAGCTTTAAGATAACTCAGAGATAGTTATCATGTTCTCTTGAGTCTTTTTAGAAAGAAGAAGCTCTCACTTATGCTAGGACTTATTTTCTACACCTTTTCTGTTTCTTAGCCTCATTTAATAATAATAGTAATAATGATGAATATTTATATAGCATTTTAAAGTTTTTAGAATGCTTTGTAAATATTGCCTCATTTGATCCTCACAATTACCTTAACTCCTCCATTTTGCTGGTGGGGAAATTGAGGCAGACAAAAGTTAAATGACTTGCTCAGGATCACACCCTATTAGTATTGTAGGTTCAATTTGGACTCAAGTCTTCCTGATTAGTGTTCTATCTACTGTCTACCATGGAGATATCCATGTTCTGAGGTCTTGTTCTCCTTATTGATGACTATGCCCCAGGGATCATCATTTTAGGAAGGATCTCAGCCATGCTTCACCTCACCAAATCCTGTTCTCACACTTGTGACAAGGGAATCACTTTAAAAGACTGATATATATTAATTTAAGGTCGCCAAGGAATTCAGCTATGTAATTCCTAAATGAAAAACTCAAGTCAGCCGTCAATCTTTTTTGGAGTTTAATTACAATAGGAGCAAGAAAGGAATTAGAGATAGAGAGAAAGAAAAAGGGAGAGAAGGGAATAGGGCTTAAATACCCCTTCTGTTTAGGCTGGGCCAAAAGGCCCAAGCCCTTAGATAGCTGGGGCAAAGAAAAGAGATCAGTCCCTATCACTCACGTGACCAAAATGGAGAAACAGTCTCAGAGGCCCCCACCTTCAGCTTCCTTCAGCGCAAGCTTCTCCGAGTCCACCGCAATCACCCCGACCAAAACTCCTTCACCTTCATTTCCTCCATGTCATCATTATTTTCTTTTTCCTTTTCTTCATTTCCCTTTAAAACATATATAGCTGTTTTTTGCAATTCTTCAAGGTCCATATCTGACCATCTTGGGCATTGTGTTTTAAAATAATTTTTAATTGCTTTGCAAGAATTGTTTACAAAGATTCTCCTAACTTGTCTTAAACTACTCTCTTTAGTTAAGTCCCAATCTAAGTATCTGTCCCCAAACTCGATAATTCTGTCCATAAATCTGGAGGGTGTTTCTTCGTCCTTTTGCTTAATTTTTTCCAGTTCCATCCACTTATCTGTACTGTCTGCACATTCCTTCATAGCCGTGAGGATGGCCTCTCTACAACGGTATAGTTGTAGATAATCCTCAGGATTGTTATAGTCCCATTCGGGATCCTGAGATGGCCAATGTGCTGCATTACGCCCCCGGGTTTTGTTGACATGAGCAATTATTTTATTTTTTTTCACGTTCACTTAAAAAAGCCTGTAGTAAGCTCTCAACGTCCTTGTAAGACGGATTATACTGAAAAAATATGTCTCCCATCTTTTTTGTTACTAGAAAAGGATCTTGTTCATATGTGGGGATATTTCGTGTAAATTCATTTATTTCTTGGGGAGTAAACGGTATCCTATGTCTTAAAGTCACCACATCCCCATTCCGTCCTATTTCAGGTACTTCTCTTAGAGGAAACAGGCCTCTAGTTGAATTTTGCACCTGTGGGTCAGTTTGACAAGGACAGGTTTCTCTAGGAGGACAAGATCTCCCTTGCATTGGAATTTGGTTTTCTGTAGGAGAAGGAACATGAGAAGCTGGGATTGCAGGGGAAGGGTTTGGGGGATTAAATTCAGACAAGATTTGCACTACACGAGAGAAGCAGTCTGTTAACTGGGCTATAGGGAAGGTGTTTTCCATCTCTATTTCAGGGAAGGAAATTTCCTCATTCAAAGGTTCAGAAACAGGTCTGTTTCTGGTAGAGTGGTTGTTTGCCAATTGATCCTGTAAGAAACTTTTTAGATCTTCTAATTGGGCTTGCATTTTATCCTCAATTTTTCTTATTTTATCATCTCTAAATATAGTATTGAGGATTACAAAAATGACAGTACCTATTAATATAAAAATTTGGAGGTATCCTTCATTCCTCAATGCCCCTACTTCTTCAGCTGCCATATAATTGTCAAAGAATGTAGTACTCATTTATATATATATATTTTGTAATTTCACAAAACACGTGGGGAGCAGGGCAAAGCAACAAACTTTCCACAGGTTTTTTTTTTTAATCCAGGAAGTTGTTCCTTAAGGGAAAGGATATTTAGAAACAGCTCTTCCAGCCAGGAGTTTAGAGTCCTGTTGCTGAGATTTAAAACAGCTGTTTTCTGTCTATCAGAGTCACACAGCTGGGAAGTATCTGAGGTCCGATTTGAACCCAGGACCTTCTGCCTCTAGGGCTGGCTCTCAATGCGCTGAGCTACCCAGCTGTCCCTTAAGATTAAAGGGAAGAAAAAGAAAAAACTGCTGATTCCAATTTAACTTAAGGAGAAAAGAGAAAAAGTTTTTTATACTCACGTGTTCTAGCAGCTGTGTCTTTAAGCCAAGTTTTTTGTTAAAAAAAATAAAAAGAGGGACTAAGTGGTGAGATGGTATAGTAAAAAAGGCAAGGAATTTCAAAAGTTATTTGAGAGGATTCTTTAGACTCCCGTGTGGTCCCTTCGTGGTTGCCACAATGTAACAAGGGATTTCAAAAGTTTTATTGAGAGGATTCTTTAGACTCCCGTGTCTGACCACACGGGAGTCTAAAGAATCCTCTCAATAAAACTTTTGAAATCCCTTGTTACACACTTTAGGTTTCTTCTCTTCTTTGCCCATGTCTCTGTTTGCCTGCCTATCTGGCTATCCTTTTATAATTTGAACATTTCCAATTTCTTTAATTGATATTCACATACTATTATCTTAAGGTCTTTCACCATCTTTAGTTTTTGTTTAGTCATTTTTCAGTTGTGTTTAATTCTGTGATCCCATTTGGGCTTTTCTTGGCAAAGATCCTGGTGTGTTTTGCTATTTCTTTCTCCAGCTCATTTTATAGATGTGGAAACTGAGGAAACAGGCTTAAGTGACTTGCCCATGATCATAGAGTTAGTTAGGCTGGATTTGAACTCAGAAAGAATAGTCTTTCTGACTCTAGGTTCAGTGTTCTATGCACTGTGCCATGTATCCTACCTGCCCTAGCTTATTAGACTCTTGTTGTCTAAGCAGGCAGTCTCTTCAGATGTATGGATGGAAGCTCCTTCAAATTGTAAGCTCCACTATGAGATTTCTCTTTCAAACTCCCACAGAATCATATTGTCATCTTGAACCCAGTTCTGATCATAAATTCAATGCCCTTTTCACTTTTTAAATTTGAAGATTACTCTCTATCACAGATCTAGACCAAAAGTTCTCTAATTAGAGCTATACAAAAGCGTAGGGGTTTGTTTTGAGAGATAGTGGGTTTCCCCTTACTGAAGATACTTCTTGTTGGGCAGGCTATTGGGGGAACTCTTGCCCAGGTACATGTTGGAGCAGAAGATCTCTAATGCCCTTTCCAACTCTGAAATACTGTGATGGATCAAAGCTTTGGGGATCCTTGCTCCCACCTCTATCTCCCATGAAACCTACAAGCAAGTACAACTTTTCCAGCCCCAGAGACTGAAATGAGAGTGAGGTGGAAAACTGGTCATTAACTGGTTTAGCCACTTTGGTGCATCTGCTACAGTCTGATTAGTAGATACTTCAAATGGCAGGGGAATATGTCACCTTATTCATTACTCAGGAAAGGGTAAATTCTGAACCATTTAGCTTGGTTAAAATGAGTGTTTAAGCCTGGAGATCTCAGTCAAGAAAAACAGAGTCCAAATATCCTTATTTAAAAATGAATAAGAGAAAAATAGATGAATAAGAATTGATGCTTTTATGTCCTTTAAATGGTTTATGGCAATGAACTCATCAATTCTTATGCCCCACTGTGAGGCATTATTATCCTTTATTTTCAGATGTGGAAATGAGACAAAGGATGTAAAGGACTTGCCCAAGGCCACACAGCTGGTCAATGGAAGACATATGATAAGGAATTCCCTGGCTTCCAGTCCCATATGCAGCCTAGGATTCAGAAGGAAGTCAATCCCTTGGGCCTCATCCTAGGGAAGAGAAGGGGGGGTGAGAAGAGCCTGAGCCAGGATGCTTGAAGAATCGAAATATGGGATGAATTTTTTCATATTTGTCATAAAATCCATTAATTTGGATGCCACCAATTTATAACTTGTGATAAGTCAGGCTGTTATAGAGTTGGAATTTGCTTTTATATCTAAGTGACAAAAGGTTTGCCAGACCAACTAAACAAGACTGGACCAGTGACAGTTATGTGCTGTGTGGCAGTAGGGGAAATGCTTACAATTTCTGTATATGCAGCGGTGGGTGATATGATTCATGGTGATGGCTATAAAAGCCCCTTCTATTTACCCAGTGCATTGAATTTTTCAAAGCAGTATTTATATCTGCTTTCACAAGTGCCCTTTGAGGTGAGCAGATCCCAACTGCTTCTAAGCATCCTTAAGAACTTGGAAAGCACCTCCCTTAAATGCAATTAATATGTTAATCACCAATCTTTCTTATCTGCTTCATTAAAGCAGATTCCCTCAGGACCCTCCAGCAGGCTTTGGAGTGTAAGCTTTAGTTCTTGTTGCTGGACTGAACTTGAAAGTATATGAATTGCATGTCTTTGAAAATATCCAATGGCTTAAGCCACCTCTAATTTGTACCAGTTCCTATGGATTAGCAAGACCATGATGATGATGATTTTTTTTACTATGGTCAGTAAATCTTAAGACTCAACAAAAATTTATTGAACACTAAAAATGTGAAAAAGCATTATGTTAGTTGGGTGGGAAAAAAAAAACAGAAAAAGAAGAGAATCCTGCCCTAGAGGGCAGCATTTTTTTTTTTAATGGAGTGGAGGAGATAAGCCTGGAGAATGAGAGTTTGAAATTTCCTGAGTGAGAGATAAGGGCCTGATGAGCTGGGGGCAATCAAGGAAGGCTTCATTGAAGAGATGAGGGATTTCTGTAAGTGGAAATGTAGGGGGAGGACATCCCAGGGAAAGATTGTAAGCAAAAACCTTGAGAGGAGGAAACCAGTTTATTAGGAGGGAAATTATGGAAGATGGGAAAGGAGATTTTCTAGGGCTTTGGTTATGACGTCAGTGGACCTAGCCTACTAAGAACAGGACAGAAAAAATAGCATTTGAAGCTTGATAGTGTTCATTTTCCCCAGCCTCCCTATTCCTCCTCCAAAGGATGAGCCACTAACTGGATGCTGGCGCACAGCAACAATTGTTGTTGGGATGTTCCTGCCACCTAGTGGCGATTGCGTTTATTTCTGTATTGAGAAATTATTCCTTAGGGCTGTTCTTTATATAGTGAGTCTAAATGTTTTTCTTGTGACTCATGGGACAAAGTACCAGGCCAGCTTCCTGATGACTTTATAGACTAGAATTGTCAGACTCATAACCTCAAGGAAAAATCAAGAGATGATTGAGGTTTATTTTTGCATTTATTTTCATGCATGAGAATGGAAGAAAGGTCATTAGTAACAGCTATCATATATATTGTACCTTAAAGCTTGCAAAATGTCTTACAAACATCACATTTTTATTTTTGCAACAACCCTGAAAAGTAAATGCTATTATTACTTCCCTTTTTCCAAAAAGGGAAACCAAGGCCTCCGGAGGTTAAGTGACTTTCCCAGGATTGCACAACCAGTAAGTACTGGAGGCTGGATTGGCTCAGTTAGCAAGGAAACAAACAAACAAAAAAAGACTAAAGAAATTGCTTTTTGTGATAGTCTTATATCAAAGGTACCTATGGAACTGGTCAGTAGGTGTTGAATTTATATCAAGAAACTTGGGAACAAGACACTTGATGTCTCTAGGTCTCAGTTTTCTCTTCTGTAAAATAAAGGCTTTGGACTAATTGATTTTTTTTAAAATTATTTTTATTTTATTAAAAAAAAATTTAAAGCCCTTGCTTTCCACTTTAGAATCAATACTATGTATTGGTCCCAAGGCAGAAGAGCAGTAAGGGCTATGCAATGGGGGTTAAGTGACTTGCCCAGGGTCACACAGCTAGGAAGTATCTGAGGTGTAATAGATGATAATTTGATTGATACTAGATGACTAATGGATTTTCTTATAATTTCTCTCTTCCACAAAGGCCAGATTTGTACTTAGGGCCTCCCATCTCTAGGCTCTGGCTCTCAATCCACTGAGCCACTCAGATGCCCTACCTAACTGACTTTCAAGGTCTCTTCTAGGTTTAGCACCATGGCTCTGACTCTTATGCTATCTTATTATCTGCATGACCTTGGATGAGAGATATTTCCTCGGTACTTATTTTTGTTGCTGTTGTTGAAACATTTTTAGTTGTGTCAGACACTTCATGACCTCCTTTGGGGGTTTTCTTGGTTAAGATACTGGAATGGAATGTTATTACCTTCTCCAGTTTATTTTACAGATGAAGGAACTGAGGCAAACAGAGTTAAGTGATTTTTTCCAGGCTTATACTACCAGTTTTGAACTTAGGAAGATTCATCCAACTTCCAGCTTTCTATCCACTGTGCCATCTACCTGCTCCAGGGATTATTTTATTCCTCTATAAAATGAAGGGGTTGAACTAGAGCAAAGTTCTAGATTTTGGGGAGTTCTTGAATTTGGATGGGGAAAAATGACAACTTTATTTTCACCAAACTTTGCATTCTTTGGTGATGTGAAGCATTTTATTTTATGCATTTAAAAACATCATTCTGAGAAAGAGTTCATGGACTCCACTGGGCTGACACAGGCTTTGCCTGTCCAAAGGATCCATGGAACAAAAAGAATTAAGAACCCAAACCCATGGAATAGACAATCTCAAAGGTCCTTTCTCAGTCTATATCTATGATCTAAATCTATTTGTCCATGATTCACCTTGAAACTAGGTAATAGGTATATAGGCAGTTTAAATTGGAAATTCCTTTAGAGACAGGGTCATATTGGAGGTAACTTCAATCAGCTTAGGGAACTGATTATTAAATTTTCAGTGTGAGCATTTACATTCTGAAATAGGCAAACACTAGAAACCAGGGCTTGATTAATGTTTTCTTTTTGATTACCTAAAATTAAGAGAGTAATAGAGAAAATTTTACTTATGAAGATTAAATTTAAAAGTGTGTCTTACATATATTAACCTCCACCCCTCCCCTTCCCCCATGAGAACCTCCTGAAAAACATTTATCAGTACATTTCTGCTTAGAGATCATCTAAGTCTCATACCCTTCATTTTATGGATGAAGAAACTCAAAATGAAAAAGATTATGTTATTTGACAAGGGGGCACAGATAGTGGGAAATAATTAGATTTGAACCCAAGTCCCTTTGACAAGGGCACTGTACCTCCAGAAACCTCCAGAAACTGAAACTCCCTTGCCCTTGCATCCTCCTGACTCTGAACTTAGAAACACCCAATGACCCCCCTAGGGTCCCGAGATATTTATCCTCTTTGATAATCCTCTAGATTTAAGATGGACAAAGAGATGAATCTTTATGCCTCCCCCAGTCAGATGACCACCCCACCCCACCAAATGCCTGAGGGACTAACACTCTAGGTCACATCCACACCATGACATAGCATTGTAAAGAGTATAAAATCCCCAGAACTGATGTCTTCTGGGGGACAGCTTTTCCATCCATGCTGTCCTCCCAGGAACTGCTCCCAATCTTGCTGTCCCACCTTGCTATCCTCTTGGCCATTCTCAATATTACTTCCTAAATCAATAAATTTCTTTTTGCTTTTAAGCTAAGTTTTGGAGTCTTGCATTCTTGCAAAAGGTATCTTTCCTGAACCCCAGGGGTACACATCTGAACCCCATAACACCTTGACCTCTAGTTTACTGACTTAAACCCATGTCTCTTGACCTCTAGCTTACTGTTTTTCCAGGTTTTTGCTATTGTTTGGTTATTTTACAGCCATGTCCATTCTTTATGACCCTATTTGAGGTTTTCTTGGCAACTATATTAGAATGGCTTGTCATTTCTTTCTTGGACTCATTTTACAGATAAGGAAACTGAGGCAAATAGGGTTAAATGGCTTGTCCAGGCTCACACAGCTACTGAGTATCTGAGGTGAGATTTGAATTCAGGGACATGAATCTTCCTGACTCCAGACTTGGCACTCTATCTATCATTGCACTGCTTCACTGTGCTTTTCAAGACTAACACAGAACTCTTCCCTAGTACCAGGGCCCTTTCAAAGGACAAAGGAATCATTTGAACTTGCTCTTGACTGTCAGACACACAGTGAAAGCTGAACTTCAGGATAACCCAAGTAGCATGATTTTCAGTTCTAACATCTGTTTAGGCTGAGCCTCCCCGTATAATTAGTGATCCAGGGTGAGTAAACTACAGAGTGAACTCTGGAAAACAAACTCTTCCCCGCCGTTAAACTCTCTGTAAGCATCTGGCTCCATCCTACAGACTTTTCCTTTTGAAATTTTTTTGTCTTTTGAGTTTTTTTCATCCTCCCAACAGTAAAAAAGGGTTGAAAGGGGATAGGGCAGAGAGAGTTGGGGTAGATAAAAGCCATTAACGTTTAAGTTAATGAGAGATGGGGCATTGCCATGCCATAAATCTCCCATCAATTGACAGCTAAGTTGGAATCAGATTTCTTTTTGATTTCCTTTAAATAGGATCAGATTTCCTTCAGTTGCTAAAGGGCTGCTGGCTCTTGCGTAGTTGGCTAATCAGTAGTTCCTTCCTTTTCCTACAGATGTCTATCTTCTAGGCAGAGAGCCAGGTTCTTTTCCAGACTGCTGCTTTTAACATGGTTTTTAACTCCTTTTATTTTCTCTTGCATCACTTTTTGACATTACATAGAGTATGTATAAAGTTCTAAGACTATTAGAGCCTTTTATACAGTCAGGTTTTCTGTGGAATCACATTACCACAAGTTTAGAGGAAGAAGGGACCTTAGAGACCATCTCATCCATCCCCTTCGTTGTTTAGATGAGGGAACTGAGGTCCAGAGAAATTTAGATGACTTGTCTAAGGTAGTAAATAACTGATCTAGGATTTAAACCCAAATCTATTGACCTCCAATTTGATGAATGAATAAGTGAAAAATCATTGATGGGGGAGCTAGGTAGCACAGTGGTTAGAGCATCAGACCTGGAGTTGGGAGTATCTGGGTTCAAATCTGACCTCAGATACTTTCTGGCTGTATAACTGCTCAATTCACCCTCAATTGCTTAGTCTTTACTGCACTTCTTGGTATTTATTGAGTCTAAGACAGAAAGTAAAGGATTTAAAAAAACACATTTGTTAAATACTTAAATGTTTCAATTATAGTACAAAATTCATGGGACACATGCAAAAATGAAGACAGTCTTTGACCTCATGGATATTACATCTGAACAGGGGCGACAATATTAATAGGAGAGCTATGACCACAGCAGGGTATTTTTAAGTGCAAAATTATTGGAGAAATAATGGAGAAATGAAGCATCTTCATTTGATTATGGTTCTAAGACTGAGCTTAAATACCAAATAGTGTGTGTATTTGCATATACATAGAATAGAAAGGGGGATTTTATGTTGAATTTCAGGTTTCTTTTATGTTCATTTTGTAGCTTTCAAAGCTGACCTTATTGTTGGTCTTCATCTCTTTTTCACTCTCTCCATTAAAAAACAAAAACAATAATTCTCTTTTCTTTCTTTCTACTTTTTTGTCTCTCTTTTTGCTACACTATCACTATAGCTCCTTGCCTTCTTATTCTTCCTACTGGAAAAGAAAAATTAAATAATGCCTTTGTAAGACATATGTATTGTCAAAGCAAACCAAATTCCCAAATTAGCTGTGTCCAAAAATGTATGCCTTATTTGGGATCAGGAAGCCTTCGCCTCTCTGTCAAGAGGTGGGGAGCATGCTTTATCATCAGTCTTCTCAAATAGTTTTTGCATTGATTAAAATTAAGTTTTTCAGAGTTATTTTTCTTTATTATACTATTTTTTTCCTAAAAATTTCTAGTTCTGTTCAATTCACTTTTGAATCTTTTCATCCAAGTCTTCTGGTTCTTTGCTAATATAAAAAGAATGACAATGAATATTTTGTACATATGAACTGTTTCCCTATTTCTTTGTTCTCTTTGAGATACAAGCTAGAAGTGGTTTGGTTTAGATGCATAATTTAGTGACTATTTGGGCAGTTTTCCAAATTGTCTTCCAGAATGGCATAGTTCCACCCACAGTGTATTCCTACAGGGAAAGCAATTTGGAACTATGCCCAGAAAGTTAACCTTTGCCCCAGATATACCATCACTAGGCTTATAATCCCAAAGAAATGAAACATAGAGGAAAAGGATTTATATGTATAAAAATGTTAATAACAACTCTTTTATGGTTGGCTGAAATTGGAAACTAAGGTCATGTTCTATTGGGGAATGGCTGAACAAATTGTGGTATATGAATATAATGAAATCCAATGGAAGGGAATATGCCACTAAGAATGAAAAAAAATTGACAATTTGAGAGGAAGATCTCTTTGAACTGATGCAAGGCAAAATGGGCAAATGTAGGGTGATTTCTACAACAATAACATAATAGACAAATAACTTCCAAAGGCTTTAGAACTCTCAGGGACACAATGATAAACCAAGTATAAAAGAATGAAAAAGAAACTTTCCCTTTACTCTCTGAGAGGGGCAATGAACTTAAAATGCAGAGACAGCCTTTTCAAACAAGGCTGTTGTATGAGGTTTTTTGTTTGTTGTTGTTTTTTGCTGGACCATATAGTTCTATACTGGAAACTTTATTTTTAGATTTTATAAAAAAAAATTGCTCTAGGGGAGTGTGGTAGGAAAATTCATTCAATTAGTCAAATGAATTAAAAAATTAAAATCAGTTATTTAAAGAAAGCAACATTAGAAAGCACTCTCTCCGGAGACCTCCAAGTAATGATTATTTTTCTCTTTTTTGGTCATCTTTGCTAATCTGGTAGGGGTGGCATAGGACCTCAGTATTGCTTTAATTTGCATTAATTAGTGATTTGAAATTTTTTTCATATGTTTATTGATACCTTGGATTTCTTCCTCTGAAAAATATTTATCATTTTCTATTCTAGAAATGGAATTTTCAGACACACTTTTAAGTCCCATCTTGCTCCAGAATGGAATTTCCTTTGATCATTGATCTATTTGGTGGTGGCTATTTAGACATCCAACATTTCTCTTTTCTCTCAAGGTTCCACAATGGTCAACACATCTCTTTTCTTCCAGGGAAACAGAGCTTGAAGTCAGTCCCGCTCTCTCCCCCCCTCCCCCATTTAGCCAGAACCTTCTATTATTGGTTAAATAAAAGAAAAATTCTTCCAATGAAATGCTGATTTAGTGCTTTGTTGTGGCCTATCCATGTCCATCACCCAAAAGTCAACCCAAGGAGGTAGATTTCTCTAAATTTATAAAAGTATTAAGTAGAATAGTCAGGATTTGAACTCATATTTTCTGACTCCTAATCTTTTCCCCATTTGTACTAGGCTGCCTCTCAAATCTAGTGTTATTAAATAAAAGATACCACCATGGAAGATATTCAGAAACACATGTCTTGGGCTTTGTAAGACGCTTGACCTCATGTGGTGGAAGAAAATATAAATACTCCTATTTATCATCTGTGTGATATTGTGGATGTCCTATCTCTCTGGTGTAACAGTTAAAATTTAGGGAAACTGAGGCAGGTAGAAAGCAGTCAGATTAGATGAGCCCTGAGTTCCCTTCTAGATTTAACATTCTGTGATCCCAAATTGTAAAAAAATTTCCAAAATAGTCTTCTGTTTGTGTATGTATTTCTGAGAAGAAGGAACCATAGATGGATGGAATTTATCGTTGGAATAAGTACTTAGTTTCCCAAAATGACTGCTTTAAAGGGGACAACATATTTAATTATGTTAGAGAGGCAGCTGGTAGCAAAGTAGATAGAAACCTGGGCTCAGTTACAGATCTGAGTTCAAATCCAGACTTGGATGCTAACTATCTCTGTGATTCTGAGCAAGTCACTTAACCTGTATTTACCTCAGTTCCCTCAACTGTAAAAAGGAGTTGATAACAATATCTACCACACAGGGTTGTTGTGAGGATCAAAAGAAATAATAATTGTAAAAAGTTCTTAGCCTAGTGTCTGACACCTAGTGGATGGTACCTAAATGT
Organism: Monodelphis domestica; assembly: GCF_027887165.1. Lineage (NCBI taxonomy): Eukaryota > Metazoa > Chordata > Mammalia > Didelphimorphia > Didelphidae > Monodelphis > Monodelphis domestica. The sequence continues at coordinate 468,258,048 of NC_077228.1, forward strand.
TTTTTTTTCCTTTTTCTGCTTCCCCATCTAAGTTCTTGTGGTTCTTCAAAAAATAAAAACAAAAATGAGAATCTATATGTATAGATGTAGCCAAGTCATCTGTTATTTATTTGCTATATATTTTCCATGTCTGTTTTTTGGGAAGAGGTGAGGAGGACTCTTTGAAGGAAACAAAAGCAACCATCCCACCTTTGGCAAGAGGCTTTCCCTAGTTTCTCCTTCCTTCCTGTCCCTTCCCTCATTGCTATGCCTTCTCTCTGAGACAATCTTCCATTTTTCCATTACATATCTAACATGTATAAAGATTTTTATGTTTTCTCATCCATTAGAATGTGAACTCCTTGAGGACATTCTTCCCTCCTTCCTTCTTTCCTTTCTTCCTTCTTCTATGTCTCTCTCTGTTCCTTCCTTCCTTCCTTCCTTCCTTCCTTCCTTCCTTCCTTCCTTCCTTCCTTCCTTCCTTCCTTCCTTCCTTCCTTCCTTCCTCTCTTTCTCTCTCTCTCTCTCTCTCTCTCTCTCTTTCTCTCTCTCTCTCTTTCTCTCTTTCTTTCTCTCTTTCTTTCTTTCTCTCTTTCTTTCTTTCTTTCTTTCTTTCTTTCTTTCTTTCTTTCTTTCTTTCTTTCTTTCTTTCTTTCTTTCTTTCTTTCTTTCTTTCTTTCTTTCTTTCTTTCTTTCTTTCTTTCTTTCTTTCTTTCTTTCTTTCTTTCTTTCTTTCTTTCTTTCTTTCTTTCTTTCTTTCTTTCTTTCTTTCTTTCTTTCTTTCTTTCTTTCTTTCTTTCTTTCTTTCTTTCTTTCTTTCTTTCTTTCTTTCTTTCTCTTTCCCCCTCCTTCCTTTCTTTTCTCCAGAGTCTGGCACCCAGCCTGCACTTAATAAATATTTGTTACTTCACAGTAAAGCTTAGAAAATTGGAATAAATGATTTTAGACTTCTGTACTTCAGTGAACCTTAGAGGCTTTATGATTCTTGACCACAGAGAAGATGAATTATATCTGATAAACACAACAGACTAAGCAGCTCTGGGAAATGGGTGTAGATTATGTTGGTTATTCTAGTAGGTCATCTGATCCAGACTTTGGATGAGGTCCTACACTGTGGTATTTGGCCATCTTTTCCTTCCTTGTGGATCCATACTTCAGTCCTCTTCTGGTAATAATACTACATGAAAGTGTTTTCCTTTCCCTTTTCTTTTCCCAGAATTACAGCCCTCCCATAGTTACCTTTGGCCTAGGAAGCCAGACTCGCCCCATATGGTCCCCACCACAGACTTATGCCTTTGTGTCATCATGAGACAATCCATCAACACTGCCTTAACTGCCTGCAACTCATGTCCTCATTGCTGCCTGTTTAATTTTATCACTCATAAATGACCCATTTCTCTCTGCCTTCTCCCATCCCCACATCCCCCATCAGAAATTCTCTCCCTCTCTTCCAATCTGTATATATTAGCTTCTTTATAAACTTAGCTCTTGGGGTAATAGGATCTAGGACTAGTAGAGAGCTCAGAGAATATCTAATCAAAGGGTTCTTAACCTGGAGTTCATGAACTTGTTCCAAAAAAAATTTGTTAATTATATTTCATTATAATTAGGTTCTCTTTTCAAAGTATGTACATTATTTTATGCTCCTAGCAAGCTACCATGAGGGTCCATAACACACAAAAATGGTTCAGAAATCGTGATTCTATTCTAATCCTCTCATTCATTTTTTTTTTCAGTTGGGGAAATTGAAGACTAGAAAGGCAAAGGGATGTGATAATAATAGCTTTGGTATGAATATATGCATATATACATATGTTCATATGATGCACTTTGAATTTTCTAAAGCACTTTAGAGCTAAGTCAACTTTAGCTATTTTACTTAATTAAGCTGATTTTCACAATCATCTGAGGTAGAAGCTATTGTTAATCTCAGTTTACCAATGAGGACACTGAAGTTCATTAAGGATATTGGTTTTTCTGCTTTTATTCTTAGGTCTCAAGACTATATTTATATAATAGAAGGAATTTGGTAGGGCCTCTTCTTTTGCTACTTACAGTTTATGGAACATTGAAAGTAATTATTCTTTGAATGTTTGTTAGAATTCACTAGTGCATTTGTCTTTAGTTTATTTTCCTTCAGAGTTCATCTGTGGTCTGTTCAGTTTCTTTTTCTGAGATTATTTTGTTTATATTTTTATTATTCTACTAATTTAAAAATCTTATGTTTCTGTTAATATTCATTTATTTAAGTTGTCAGAATTTTTGGTATGTAATTGGGCAAAATAGTTTCTAATACTATTATTTATTCTTCATTTTTTGTGATTTTCTTTTTTTATTTTTGATCCTGGAAATTTGGTTTTCCTTTATCTTCTGTTTAATCAAATTACCTAATGGTTTCTTCATTTTCTTTTTTTCTTCAAAAAAGAACTCAATTATATTTACTACATCAGTGGGTTTTTTTTTTTACTTTTATTTTTGTTAATATATTCCTTAATTTTCATAATTTATATTATAACCAATTCCCCAAAACTACTGACATGGCACTCTCTCTTCTCATTGATGGAGATCAATGCTCCACAACTACATAAGGAGCAGCATGGGAGTTGGTGAGAGCAAAGGAAAAGACTGTAGCCTCTTCAGTCTCTCTTGATTTTTCTAACTCCCAGGACTGAGAGATAAGATGTAGGGATTTCTAATTACTTACTAGGGTTGTGAAGGGGAGTGTCTTTGGAAAGAAGATGACATGTCAACTCTGATCATGTCTCCATTTCCAGCTTGCTACACCAGAGACTGGTGAATGTCCCTTTGAATGAGATCTAAGACTCTTTTGGTTGAATTGAGTTACTCTTCTACTAATTGTGTTTAACTGGGGTTTTGTAATTCATTGGTTTTCTCCTTTTTTTAGTTGCATGTCTAATTTGTTCACCTGTTCTTTCTTTCTTTGTTAATGAAAATGTTTAGAGATAAAATTTCTCCTAGTCACCATTTTGACTGTATCCTCCCAATTTTGGTATTGTCATTATTTTTAATGAAATTATAATTTCTGTGACCATTTTCCAATTCTTTAGGATTAACTTAAATCTCCAAATGACTTTCAAATTTTATCAGCTATTGTCTATTTATATAATTTATATGAAATCAATAAATGTTAAATTTATATAAAATTGTATAAACATCTATATATTAAATCATATAAATATTTAGTGCATAGTGGTCAGTAAAGGATGTGTTTAATATTCCTACTTTTATACATTTGTGAGGGTTTTATGCCCTCATAGTCATTTTTGGAAAAAAGGGTCATTTACAGATGAGAATTACACATCTCTTTTCTTTCCATTCAGTAAATGCCAGAAGTATATCATATTTGACTTTTCTAAAATTTCATTCTGATTTTTAAATCCTTTAAAAAAATATTTTGGTTAGATTTATCTAGAACTAAAAGGGGTATATTATATTGAAGTCTCCCACTATATTATTCTACATCTGGAGTGCTTCCAGATGAAAGCAACCAAAATGGACACAGGCTTTGAGCCCATCAGTTGAAAGAATTGTTATATTTAACCTAGAGACAAGAAAGCTAAGGGGGACATGATTATTGCTTTCAAGGACTCAAAAAGCTGCCATATATGTGAGGTATCCTTCTTTAAATGGGTTTAAATTTCTGTTCAAAAGAGAAATTTAGGTTTTATGTTAGCAAAAAACATTTCAAGGATTCAGGTTATACAAAAATGGAATTATTCTTTTTTTTAAGAGGTTGTGGGTTACCCCTTCCCTGGAGATCTTAAAATAGAGGATGGATGATTACTTGTCAGGCATATTGTAATAGGGATTCTTTTTGAGACTAGATAGTTGCTTAGGTTTCTTCCACAGTTAGAGTCCATGTTTTAGCAATTGTACAAAAGTAATAGTAGGTTCTCTGGTATGGAAGGCAGTGGGAGTTCAGCTAATGGAATTTAGTTATTGGTAGATACCAAGGGTACAAGTGAGTGTATGTGTGTGTAATTTGAAACAATCAACAAACATTTATTTAATACCTCAGTCTTTATGCCAGGCATTGAGAATACATAGGACAAGAATGAAACATTTACTTGCCTTAAAGGAGTTTACATAGAGAGTATATAACTTCCCTGAAGTTTTACTTTCCCCCACTTTTCTTACTAATACCAAATAGTGATGAAGTACTGCTTCCTCTCATTCCCTTATTCTTCTCAGTCCTCCTTGAACCTCAAATCAGCTCTATTTAGAGTCAATGTTGACAGCCAGTTGGAGGTAGACCAATGAAATCTACTGTTATGGTTGGCTTCAGGTTAGGACCAATCACAATTAAGAGGGAAAGGCTTTTATGGATCTAGCCCCCAGATTTCTCATTTGTTTAAGGGAATTCCAAGATGCTTCCACTTTACTTCGTTATAAGAAATCCTCTGTAATGTTTTTTAATTTATTGGATAATTATTTCCACTGAGAATTGACTTACCTCACCCAGGACTCCAAAGACTCTATACCAACCTATAGCCAGAGTGCTTCTCTTCTTGCCCTGAGGTACAGATCAGGGTCAGAAAAGGTGCTATGGACCTGGTTTAACCTTAACTTGAATTCCTTGAAGACTGGAGAGTCTTGCAAAAGTGTATTTGGATTCATGGTATGGGTCTTTGGATCAAACATTAAAAGTCACTGTCATGAACAAAAATGCCTCTAGAGGTCATTTATTACACGCCTACTGTTTATTAGGTATAATGCTGAATTCTAAGGTCAGCGTTTTGTACCTAGTTAGTAGAGAGCATTGTCTCTGCCAGGAAGCCAATAAATGTCTTTCTTTTATATCCTCCCCAGAAATTCTGTGGCAGTTATACCACCTTAAATTATTCTGTAGTTATTTCATATACCCAGCTTCCATCTCCCCAACAAAATTATAAAATGACTTTGTCATCAAGACTATTCTATTTTTTTCCCTCAGAGCTGGGCAGCCCTTCAAAAGTTTTGTGAACTCACAATCTTTTGACCTTGGCAATAGTATGTTTTGGCTAATTGTACCCAATAAAACCATGCCTAAATAGATTTCCCCTTTGAACAGGGTGTATATTTATTGAACACACAGGATTAAAGTATAGATTGATGACTTTGGGGGAATGTCTAATTCAAAATCAAATCTATGCAAAGATGATGTCTTAGCATGAAGAATATGCCCTTTTTAAAAAATTCTAACAACCATTACTCAAAGAAAGACATGCATATACACAAAGGAAGTTTATAGAAAGGATTCTTATGGATTATTCCTAAAATTATGGACACACTCAAGTTCATGGAACCTTGTTTAAGCCAAAATAAAGGAAACCAATGAGGGAGAGGGAAAAGAGAGTATGTACCTTGGGACCTTCAAAGGGCCCAGGGTGGGGTGGGGTGGAATCCTTTGGGAAAGGAGCCTAAGAAAAAAAGAAAACTCTATCTCTGCTCTCATTTTTTTTGGGGGGGCTGCTTTTCATGGCAGCTTTTGGCCAGTGAAGTCTGATGTGAGATGGGGTAGAGAAAGAATGAGAAACCCATGAAATAAATCTAAGTATGAGGAACAAAAGAGGGAAGGTAGCCAAGTCAAAAAGGGTTTCACTGAATAAATTCTAACATTTTTCTGCTTCAATTACTTTCACCAACTGTATTTCTCATTGCTTTCTTCAACCCCTAACCCATGCGTCCAGGGACCATCTTAAATCCCAAATGATTCTTTGATATTTTTTTTCTTTTCCACAGGAAGTTGGGGGTAAGCTCAAGACATGTGGTTTCTACTTCCTGCACATTTTCTTTCTTCTTATCCTAATAGGTTTAGATCCCTCAATAGGGGAGGTTAGTGAGGTTTTGGAAAAAGACCTCCCTTTTACTTCTCCTCTAATTCATTTTCTCTGGGGCAGCTGGGTAGCTGGGTGGATAGAGTATCTCCTGACCATGGAATCAGGAAGATTCATCTTTATGAGTTTAAGTTTAGTCTCAGACACTTACAGCTGAGAAACCCTGGGCACTTACCCTGTTTACCTCAATTTCCTCAACTGTAAAGTGAGCTGGAGAAGGAAATGCAAAACCACTACAGGATCTTTGCCAAGAAAAACTCAAATGAGGTCATGAACAACAAGTTCCTCTGTTCCTAAACACTGATCTGGAACTCTATACTAACCTCAGCCTATTCTTCATAGGAACCCCATTAAGCAAAACAATGAGAATTAACTAGTTCACTTAAGACCACAGGAGATGACTAGCAAGGTGTAAAAAAGATTTAAGCCTATAAATGAATAAAGATATGACTAGTCTAGACATTTTCCTTAAATTTGAGATTCTGGAAAGGCAAACAGAGGCATTTTGGGGACAGAGAGTACATTTTTAGTGTAAAAAGTCTAGGGGCAGAGTGAACTTCCAGGGTGAAGAGACTGATGAGGCATGGTAGAGAAAATCCAGTCAGGAATGGAGATCAGTGAGGAATCTGTAAAATGGGGATAAGAACAACCCTTTATATTTTTTATTGTTTAACTTGTCTGTTAGCTATTAACATTAAAGTTGTTGTTTTAATTCATGTCCAACTTTTTGTGACCCCATTTGGGATTTCCTTTTTTTTCTTTCTGGCTTAAAATTTTTTTATTAATTTAGAATATTTTTCCATGGTTACATGATTCATGTTTTTTCTCTCCCCTCTTTCCACCTCCCTCTCATAGCCAACATGCAATTCCACTGTGTTTTAAACTTCACAACATGTGTCCTTGATCAAAACCTATATCCATGTTGTTGATGTTTGCAATAGGGTGATCATTTAGAGTCTACATCCTCAGTCATATCCCTTGACCCATGTATTCAAGCAATTGTTTTTCTTCTGTGTTTCTACTCCCATCATTCCTTCTCTGGATGTGGATTGTGTTCTTTCTTGTAAATCCCTCGGAATTGTCCGGGGTCATTGCTGCTAGTAGAGAAGTCCATTACATTTGAGTATACCACAGTGTATCAGTCTCTGTGTGTGTATACTGTTCTCCAGGTTCTGCATCAATTCCTGGAGGTCTTTCCAGTTCACATGGATTTCCTCCAGTTCATTATTCCTTTGGGCACAATATAGTATTCCATCACCAATAGATACCACAATTTGTTCAGCCATTCCCCATTTTGAAGGCATCCCCTCATTTTCCAGTTTGTTTGTTTTTTTGCCACCACAAAGAGTGCGGCTATAAATATTTTTGTACAAGTCTTTTTCCTTATTATCTCTTTGGGCTACAAACCCAGCAGTGCTATGACTGGATCAAAGGAGAGACACTCATTTAAAGCCCTTTGTGCATAGTTCCAAATTGCCCTCCAGAATGGTTGGATCAATTCACAACTTCACCAGCAATGCATTACTGTCCATCTGGGATTTTCTTGGCAAGAATACTAGAGTGGTTTGCCATTTCCTTCTTCAGTTCGTTTTTCAGATGAGGAAACTGAGGTAAATAAGGTTAAGTGATTTGCCTCGAGTCACCCAACTAGTAAATGTGAGCTTTGTTGTGAGAATTCATTGGGCAAGCACATATAAAGTGCTCTGTAAATCTTAAAGCACTACATAAATGTTAAGTCATGATTACTATTATTATCTGAGTTACTTTGATTTAGTCATTTTATCTCCTTGGGTCTCAATTTTCTCATCTGTAAAGTGAGGGGGATGTACTACATGGTCTCTGAGGTCCTTTCCAGCTCCAAGATCTGTGATTCTATGACATTTGGTAGACTTTTGGGAGTAATAATAATAATATGCAGATGATGTATAATAAGTATTAACTGATTTATAAATATTAATGAATAAGTATTAGCTGATATTCAAATAGCATTTAAAACAGCTGTTTGGAGCTGTAAAACAACCAGTGAGACAGGTATTATGGGTATTGTTATCCCTCTATAGCAGAGGAGGAAAAGCTAAGGCTTATTAAAAGTAAGTAATTATTGGACATGCTCACATAGATAAATGTCAAGGGTGAGAGCTGAACCTATATCTTGCATAAAGAATTAGAATTAAAGCACAAGAAGAAGAAATCACCCTCCATATGCATAGATTGAGTCAGTGAGTTTCTTCTATGCTAAAGTTTTGAGATTTGCTTTTGGAATTAATTGTAGTTTTAAAACGAAGTCCTTCCTGAGCTAACTTTGAGATGATGTCAGTTAAATTGCTATTTCCTTTTTCTTCAGTGCTTCAATCACATCTGATTTGGTCTTGGGATCATTCCTAATCCACTTGCAATTCATCTTTGCTTTAGTACAGGAAGCCTTAAGTATTTTTGTATTTGGGATCCCTTTGTTACTCTGGTGAAATCTAGGAATCTCTTCTCAGAATAATGTTTTAAAATGCATAAAATAGGGGGCAGGTGGGTAGCTTAGTGGATTGAGAGCCAGGCTCAGAGATGGGAAGTCCTGGGTTCAAATCTGACCTCAGACACCTCCCAGCTGTGTGACCCTGGGCAAGTAACTTAACCCCAATTACTTACCTAGCCTAGCCCTTACCACTCTTCTGCCTTGGAACCAATATGTGATATTGATTCCAAGATGTAAGGTAAGGGTTTTAAAATAAAAAAACAATGCATAAAATAAAATATGTAGAATTGCATGATAATAATAATAATAATCAGCTAGATTGTCCAGTGAATAGAGTGCTGGACATGGAGTCAGGAATATATTTTTTGAGTTCATATATGGCCTCACACATTTAGCCATGTGACTCTGGGCAAATCACTTAACCTTGTTTACCTTAGTTTCCTCATCTGTCAAATGAGCTGGAGAAGGAAATGGCAAACCACTCCCATATTTTTGCCAAGAGAATCCCTTTATGGGATCACAAAAAGTTGGATATGAAGAAAAAAATTCAACAACAACATATATAATATTAATATCTAACATTTATATAACACCTATTTGACTTTCACAACAACCCTGGAAAGTAGGTGCTATTATTATCCTCATTTTACAAATAAAGAAATTGGACCAATGGAAGTTAAGTGCCTTTCCCAGGGACTCACAACTAGAAGTGTTTTGGGCTAGTTTGGTGTTCAGATTTCCTTGACTATAGATCTAGTCATCTAAACCAATTATTATCAAATTATTTTAAAAAGTTCATAGACCCCCAGGTTAAGAATATCTTTTAGTAAATTATCTTTTTGAATTACTATAGTTAAAAATGTCATTATGTAGTGAAAAATCATTTGTACTTTTTGAACTTGACCAGACTGGTGCTTGAATATGAGATGTATAGTCTTTCACTTGGTCCAGACTCAGAGCCTTTTATATTGTCCCCTGTTCTAATTTGGCAAGAAGGTTCAGAGGTTATGCTCTATTGGCATAACATTTGGGAATCCAGGATCACCTTTGGACTATATACTGAGGCATCAGAGTAAGAAATCAGTGGAGGAATTCATTTTGATTTGCATATGTTTAGTAGGCAAATCTAAATATGTATATGTTAATTAATACAGATAAAGTAGCCCTTAGATTCCCAGACTAGAGGTCTTTGGGAGGAGCTCCAGGATCTCTCCCTCTCTTCCCCCCATTTTGAGATGTCCTAGGGGCAGAAAGTTAAGGCTAATGTGGTCTTGAAGGGTGATGAGGTTTCCTGTGGTGGGATGAGGAAGTGTCAAAACATTATAGAGCTTATGATTCCCCTACCATAGGCTTAGCTTTCTGAAAAGCAAAATCAAATTTTAGTGTTTTTTTTTTTAATGAATTTTTAGGTAACTGATGATATTTGCTGTGGAAGCCATGATTAAGTCTTCAGGAAGCATCAAAGGAAGACAAAATACAATGTGATTTCACAAATCCGGATGGGTGGAGCTTGTGTTTGGGTTTATTGATGTCAAGACCAAGACTGACTCATTGAATCCTCTTCAGAGTAACAGCCTTCTATTTCCTTTTCTGTTCTGGAGTTTTCCTCCTGATGATTTCACTATCTCATCTGCTCTTGGATCTCAGTGTAATAGGATAAACCTTCCACGGGAACATTGTGGTTTTATGCAAGAAATAAGTTTGACCTACCACAGGATTTTCTAAGCTCTTGCTGAGGCTCAAAAAGAGATTTGGATTATTTAGCATATAATTCCTGTCCTCTCTAATTCTAATGTCAAAAACCTGACAATGAAATTAATGTGATGAGAATAGCAATAGAAGATAAAAACAATAACAACCCAAGCTATCAAATGGCCATGTAATGTTGGGAGCTGTCAGGCCATGATGTCTTGACAAGGTCATTTGTGGAAGCCAAAAGATCACAAAGTGGCTCCTTGGCAGGATGGAATTGCCCACTCAGCCCCCTCTGTATGATTTCTCTCATCAATATCCCTTACTAATGGAATTGACATGATTATTGTTCTCTTCCTAGTCTCAGAAGGAATAATATGAGAGCAAAATACTTACTATTTCCCCAAATACCACCAAAAGATCAGACTCACAAAACCAAACTTAAAAGACTATCGTGGGTTAACTTCTGCTTAGGTACATAATTCCCAGCAAAAGCTGTGCCCACAAAGCCATGGCCAGAAATCCCCTGCTCCCATGCCCCGAAACTTATTCTCCTAAGCCAGTACATAAATCATTCATAAGGAGAGGCCCATATAATATGCTTTAGCACACCATGCCTCATCATGCCTCAGTGACTTGATTTACCAACCAAAACCCTTCTTGGAAAACTCCCCAACAAACCCTAAAAAATGATTAGCACCTCTTCGATTCCTCCACTTGATTGTTGATTGTCTAGAATTTCTGATTGGTCATCTATTTTTATTAAAGGTAATAAGTGATTTTCCTTGATTGTCTGTAAACCCAACCTCCTCACAGGGTTAATGAGAAAATTAAGTCACTTGTGACAATAATTTATCTTGTCCAAAACCTTTGTGTATCCTGTCAGAATCAATAGTTACAATACAAGTGTATAGAATGATTTCAGAATGTTAATCAAATGATGTTAAAAGTTAATACATCACTTACCCAATTATCTTTACTCAAACATGTATGTTGAATAATGTAGCTGTGTGCCAGGGAAATGGGTATAAAAATAAAAGCTAATAAAATAAATAATTAACTAATAAAAGTTAATAAAACTAATAAAAATAAAAATAACTAATAAAAGCTGGGCATGGTGAAGCAGCCATTCCATGCAGAGTCTTGCCCTAGACAGATACACACATACAGCTGCCTCCTGTCATTCTTTTCCACCTTGCCATTGTCAACTAGAAAAAAACACAGAACTATTAAATAGTTAAAAATCACTCTTTAATCAAGGGAAAAAGGGTTAGCGCTACTAATACGACAACAGAGCTGCTTTCCAAGACTGCACAGAGTCAAGACGCCCTGGTCACCAGCCCCTGGGAGTGCCACCGACTCAGAATGGACTCCAAGGAACAAAAGAACTTGGGGAACTTATATACCACTCTAGGTGACCTGGGGGCTTTAGGATTAGAGGGACAGTTGATTGACTTTACAATGGTAAGAAAGGAAAATGAGGAGTTCCAGACAGGAATAATAGTGAGGGGCTGGGGCCCTACAATGGACACAAAAGGGAAAGACTCAGCCTAGGGCTGGGTCACCTTGGTCATGGACCATAGCCTAGGGGGAAGAAACCATTGGGACAAAAGGGATGTTCAATATTGGATGGGATTAGCTGTTCCCACCCAAACTACCAGGAAGTTCACTGTCTGGTGAAGAGGGACCTTCCCTCAGGGGGAAACTCTCCTGTGACAAGGTCAAAACCTGGGGTTTCTACACTCAAACTAAATAAACTGGGGATCTCTAGATTTCCATGTTGACACCATTATACCTGACTGAGAACCCCAAAGCTATGAGCTAGGCAAGTCCTATCCTCCAATGCCCAAGCAAAAGACTAGACTTACTACATTATGAGTATCTTACTGCCAACTCAAGCAGCTGCTATTTCTGTTGTTATACGAGATAGCAAATTTTGCTTTCTGTTGACCTTGCAAAGTTCTAAGAGTAGGAAGCAAGAGACCTTAAGAAAATGTTGTAGGTCTTTTTAGAGGATGATGATAAAGAATGGACAAGTTGGTAGAATTCTGGAGTCCATGATATATCTTGGAAATGCTTTCCCTTAATAATAATATAGCTTTTATATAGAACTTTAAAATCTGCAGATACTTTTAAAAGTATTATCTCCATTTAATCTTTACAACAATGTAAGGTAGGTACTTCTCTCCCCATTTTGCAGATCAGAAAACTAAAGCTGAGAGGTTAGGTGCCTTCTTCATGGACATATACTTATTAGCTATATGACAAGATTTTAAGGCAAGATTTGAACTCATTTCTTCCTTATTTCCAGCTCAGTACTCTATCTACTACACTACTTTAGCTGTCTTCTTTTCTTTATGGCCCTGTCCAGCAACAGAGACTTGGAACCAGGTTGTTATTTAATAATTCTCCTACTTTTCTATTAAAAAGCATAATAGCTGATTATGATAGCCCTGGGTAAAAATGTCAAATGAGGAAAGTTTGTTTGTGTAGCCCCTTCTTCCCCTTTCTTCCCCCTTCCCTCAAAATCTACCAGAAGCCCCTGTTCTATGTGCCAAGACTCCTAGCTATCATAGAGGATGTGATAAATGAATTCGTGACTGAAAACAATATATTACTCTTTTCAGGGTTATCGAAGGAAGATACTCAAACTCGGCCGATGCTCAACACAACGAAAAACATTCAACTCATTATCTGTAGATTCTTTATTTCTGCTAATGACACCATCCTATTCCACAACTCCCTATTTCAAAACTTTAGAAGTCCTTTTGGATTCTTCACTTTCATGCTTTCCCCATGTGATTAGTTGCCAGCTTCAATTGAATTTGCTTCTGAAATATCTCCCACGTCATTCCTTTGCTTTCTGTTCCTGCTGCCATCATTCTAATTTAGGTCTCTACTGACTCTTTCCTGGACTACTGCAAAAGCTTTCTATTTGGCCTTGGTGTCTCTAGCTGCCAGGCTATGGAAGAGCTGTGAGATAGCATTTCCTGATGTACAATTCTGATTATATTATGCCTCTGATCGAAAGCTTCCAGAGACATCCTAATGTCTACCGAATATTGCCTAAAACTCTTGTCCTGGTATTTAAGACCTTGCATGCTCTGGTTCTGGCTTAATTTTGTGGATATAGTTAAAAGAACAGTGGAATTCTGTCTAGGAGATTGACATATAAGACCCGATTTTGGTGACGCCAAATAATGTTCCCAAGCTTTAGTTTCTCTAAAGTGAGGATAATAGCATTTATTTCAAACTTTACGGTTTGCAAAGGATTTTATAAATATTATACCATTGATATATTAACCCTGGAGGGAAATGTGCCATTATCCTTACAACTGGGGAAATGAAGTTGAGTGAGCTTAAGTTATTTGCCTAGGTTCACGCAATTAGGATGTTTCTGAGGCTAAATCTAAACTCAGGTCTTCCTGACTTCAGGAAAAGTGTTTTATCTACTATACTTAGCTGAATAATATAATCTATTTTGTGCCTACCCTCTGGAAAGAAGTAGTTTTGAATATCAAGTGGTATCCCATTATCATGTATGCTTATTTCAATTCAGATTAAGAAACATTATTTAAAAAAAAAAACCCTTACCTTCTGTTTTATAATCAATACTAAATATTGATTCCAAAGCAGAAAAATGGTAAGCTAGACAATTAGAGGTAAGTGACTTGCCCAGGGTCACATAGCTAGGACATATCTGAGTTCACATTTGAATCGAGGACCTCCCATCTCTAAGCCTGGCTCTCTATTCACTGAGACACCTAACTGGCTTCAACAAGCATTATTAAGTAGCTTTTATGCTCCAGGCACATGATAGATATTTAATAATGTGTTGTGAATACTTATATCCCTAAAATCTATTCTGTAGATGTTGGGGATTCAAAGAAAAAAAGCCAGTCGCAAGTTTATAGCCTGCTGTAAGAACACCATGTACACAGGTAACTCAAATAAAAATACACACAAAAATAAATACAAGATATTTGGTGCTGGGAAGGTGAATTAGATCCCAGGAAAGGGGGCTAGCCTATGTAAAGGCAAGAAGTTGGGGGATAGAATGAAGTGCAGGGGAATAATAAGTAGGCAATTTGATTGATACAAATTTGATACAGAGTCTGCGAAGGAGAATAATATGAAATGACTATGGAGAGACATCTTAGAGCAAGATTTTGAAGACCTTTAAGGTCAAACAGAGGAGCTGGTCCTTTGTCCTGGAGGCCATAGGATGCTACTGAAGTGTTTCGAATAGGGGAGTGACAAGTCAGATTTGTGTTTTAGGAATATCTATTTGGTAACTGTGTAGGAGATTGTTTGGAGAGCAGAGCCACTGAAGTTAGGGAGATTGATTAGGAATCTATTGTAGTAGACCAGGGGAGAGGTGAAAAGTATCCCAATCAGGATAAAGCTGCTTTGTAAGTTTTAAAGAGCTAGATAAATGTTAGCTGTTATTATTTCTGAACTACTTGTACTGAGCACCCTACTTGATTTTCCATGAACATATCTCGATTTTCTTTTTTTTTTTTTGTCTCTGTTCTTTGTTTCGTGTTATCTTACACAGGGAATCCCCTTCCTTTTATAACAACTCACCAGACTTCCTCCCCCCATGTCCTCTTCAACCCCCAACTGTAGGCAATTACAAAAAATCTCTATGCTTCCTGAGCACATTGCTCTAGAGATAGGCAGGCAGTGCCAGACTGGATCTGACTCATACCCTAGCTCTACATCCTAGTTTGAAAGACATGGTGTTTGGGAGAGTGGATTAAAAAGAACCCCAAAAATGAGACCAACACAGTCAGGAATGGGCAATTGCAAATGTGAGTCTAGAATTGTGATAAAATGAACCAACTAAGATTGTGAGGGTGAGTGGCGATGACAGAGAGGGCCAATCTGCTGGAGAAGATGGGCTGGAATGGAATCATTTGTGCACATAGAGGGATTTACCTTGGCAAGAAGAAGGGCTACCTCTTCATGTGAAACAGGGGTGAAGGAGGAGATAGTGGAGAAAGGCATCTAGTGTTGTGAGATGAGGAGGGGAAAAGAGGAAACTCTCAGGGAATAACCAGTGAAATATGAGGCAGCTGAGAAGACCAGGGGAGAGGGTGCCATGGAAGGTTTGATGAAGGATGGAAAACTTTGGAAAAACTTCAGTGATATTCGGGATAGTGGATTAATGTTTCTTGCAACATTGAGAGCCAAATTGAGATATGTTACATGAATTCGTAGTGGATCCAGGTACCCTGATGTTATGATTTTCTCCAACTCCTTTCAGCAGATGAGTAGGAGTGAAGACATTAGATAGTTGGATAGCCCCAAGACTGAGGGTTGGCAGGACAATATTGTCAGTATGATAAGAAGGGAAAGGACTAGAGAAGAGGGTGGCATAGAGATGAACTGGTTCACCAAGGGGACACAATTAGGAAATGAGAAAGAATAGAGCTAATATGGAGTGCTAGACAGGGAAAGAACTGAAAGATGAATGATTTTGTAGGTCATGTTGAGGATAAAGGAAAGGGTTTGGGATTGCAATGCAGAGGGAGAGGTGGAATGATAACAGATGATAATCAGAAAAGGGAATTTCAGAGTTCTTGGGCATGGAAGTGGAATATTTGTGGATGATGACCAGATCAAGGATGACCTGGCCTTGATCACATGCAACTGAACTTGGAGAGTAGGTTATGGGAAATGACTAGGTTGAGGAACTCCAAGGTTAGAGTGTTTGAGGAAGTGTCATTACATATGCTGAAGTCCCCTAATATGAAGTAGGATTTGTGGAGAAGAGAAATACTAAGAGTCAGACATTGAACTTGTTGAGGAAAGAAAGGGACTATCCTTAAGGTCAACAGATAATAGTTACCAGAATTTTGATTGGGTGGTAAATATGGATTGAGGAAGCCTCAAAAGTAGAGTGGTTACTGAGTGATGATGGTAGAAGGAAAGCCTAGAAGTGGCAAAAGGGAGCAATAGTATTCCAGTGATAAACAGGGGTTCAGTATCACTGGGACAGAATGAGTCTTTGAGTTTGTTAATCATTGAGGAATAAATTCAGGTAGGTTATAGGATTTTGGCCTCAGTGTAGTCCTCTCAAGGAGTTAGGTAGATCCAGGGAGAAGACTAGTGAAAGAGTTGATGGAAGGGCATTTCTCTCCTCCTGTAGTCAGAAAGAGACTAGACCAAGAAATCAGCATTTAATGGAGTACCAGTTCTTTCCTTCCAAGGCAGGTAGGAACAAGCTAGATCTAGAAACTGATGCAGTGGAAAAACCTTAAAATTGCATATAAATGCTAGCTATTATTTTAAACATTTTGATTAAAAATTTTCAATACATAATAATTTATTTTCTTCTTCCCAACCATCTTCCCCCCTTTCATAGTTAATTAAAACAAAATTTTAAAATCTGTCTCATTGTGATAATATATGCATATAACCCAGTGGAATTGCTTGTCAATTCTGGGACAGGGGAAGGAAGAGAGAAGGGAGACAACATGAATCATTCAATCATAAAAATAAAATAAAAAAAAATAAAAAAAGACTCATTCTACACTTTTACTGTCAGACGACATGTAATATTATTTATTATCTGTTTTTTGAAACTCTGGTTGGTCATTGTGTTGATTAGAATTATTAAGACTTTCAAAGTATTTTTTTATTGTTATAGGTATTGTTATAGTATAAATTGTTATTGCTATTAAATTGTTCCATTGGTTATATTCAATTAATTCTCTATGACTTCATGCATATATTCTCAAGTTTATCTGAAACCCATTTCATCATGTCTTAGTGGAAGATCAAATGAGCTAATATTTGTTAAGTAGATATTTAATAAATGCTCATTTCCTTTCAACTTCTCTGCAAAATAGTTAAAGAGTCAGTTCTCGTGAGTCTGTTTCTTCAGCTAAAAAAACTGGAAGAGGAGGAAATTATTGTCTCTCTAACATCTTTTCTGGTTCTAGAATTCTAAAATTCAATATATAACAACTATATAAAAGGAGAGATATTTTTGTTGGTGTTATTTCAGTTTGTCTGACTCTTCATGACCCCATTTGGGGTTTTCTTGGCAGAGATACTGGAGTGGTTTGCCATTTCCTTCTCCAACTCATTTTACAGATGATGAAACTAAAACAAACAGTGTTAAATGACTTACCCAGGGTCACATAGTAAGGGACTGATGCTAGATTTGAACTTGGGTCTTCCTGATCCCAGACCCAGTGTTCTATTCATTGTGTTATTTAGCTGCCCTAACAAGAGAAATTAGTCTTCTGTAAAAGTAGTAATAATAACTATTCTACCTACTTCTTAAGGTTGGTTCATATTTCTACCTGATAAAAACACACATTTTGTATTTTAGATATAGAATCTGCTTTTTTTGTTTAGAAGAAATCTTTTTACTTTTTTTTACTCTAGCTCAAAGCATTGAATTTTTGGTGGTTGGGCAGTTTTACATAATATTAAAGGGAATTCAAACCAGATTAATAGATGATAATGACCATGTCTCTTTTGATTAATTTTTGACTTGGCTTATATTAATTGATGTACGAAGCACAAGGAGTCTAGGATATTTCTTAACTTAAGTCAGATAGTTGTCTGAAACAAAAAGGATTATGATTCATCCTTAGGCACAGAGAGTGAAAAGAATAGATTTAAACATCCTGGAAACAATCTTCCAGGTATTTGTCTAGTAGATCTTTTAGCTATGGTCCTTCATTGTCTTTGGTGATGATTAAAGTGTTCTTAGACTGTCTTATCATGGCATGGAGAGGCTTTCTAGAACCTGAACCATAATATATGGAAAGTATGATAGCAATTAGGATTTCAACTGAAGCCCAGCAGTAGGCAGTAAAGTGACACTTCATTACTGTTGCCTAGTAGAGTAATGCCTTGCAGTGACCACAAGACTTCCTGGTAGCAATATACCCCAAGTGAGAGCAAGCCCAGAGGAGGCTGCACAAATAATTCACCACAAAACACTAGGTGCTCCAGGATGGGATCTATGAGCTGCCATTTCAAATATGTGACCTACCTTCCACTCATACTTGTTCCCTACTGTACATATTTCCACACATGTGCCTTCTGGGTGTCTACAAATGGTGTTTATATTTGTGAAAGAATATGCCTTAGACTTATTGTCACTTTTCTTACTATTCTACTTCATTAATTGCCTTTTATTTGAATTATATCCTTTTTCTGATTGGTAAAATAGATACCTCTAGGCTATATGTTTTGCTTTGTTTTTTGACATTTTTTAAAATTTGGTCAATTTCAAACATTATTCCTTGGTTACAAAAATCATTTTCTATTCCTCCCTCCCCTCCCCTAACCCCTCCCATAGTTGATATGCAGTTCCACTAGGTATTGCATGTGTTCTTGATCAGAACCCATTTCCATGTTGTTGGTATTTGCACTAGGATGTTTATTTAGGGTCTATATCCCCAATCATATCCCCTTCATCCCATGTCATTAAGCAGTTGTTTTTCTTTGGTGTTTTTACTCCTACAGTTTTTGCTCTGAATGCGGATAGTGTTTTATCTCCTATAACCCTCCGGGTTGTTCAGGATCACTGCATTACCACTAATGGAGGAGTCTATTACATTCGATTGTACCACAGTGTATCAGTCTCTGTGTACATTGTTCTCCTGTTTCTGCTCCTTTCGCTCTGCATCACTTCCTGGAGGTTGTTCCAGTTCACGTGGAATTCCTCCACTTTATTATTCCTTTGAGCACAATAGTATTCCACCACCAACATATACCACAATTTGTTTAGCCATTCCCCAATTGAAGGACATCCCCTCATTTTCCAATTTTTTGCCACTACAAAGAGCGCAGCTATGAATATTCTTGTACATGTCTTTTTTCCTTATTATTTCTTTGGGGTACAAACCCAGCAATGCTATGGCTGGATCAAAGGGCAGACAGTCTTTTAGCGTCCTTTGGGCATAGTTCCAAATTTTCCTCCAGAATGATTGGATCAATTCACAACTCCACCAGCAATGAATTAGTGTCCCAACTTTGCCACATCCCCTCCTGCATTCATTACTTTCCTTTGCTGTCATGTTAGCCAATCTGCTAGGTGTGAGGTGATACCTCAGAGTTGTTTTGATTTGCATCTCTCTGATTATCAGAGATTTAGAACACTTTTTTCATTTGCTTATTAATTGTTTTGATTTCTTTGACTGAGAACTGTCTGTTCATGTCCCTTGCCCATTTATCAATTGGAGAATGGCTTGATTTTTTGTACAATTGATTTAGCTCTTTGTAAATTTGAGTAATTAGACCTTTGTCAGAGGTTTTTGTTATGAAGATTGTTTCCCAGTTTGTTATTTCCTTTCTGATTTTGGTTACATTGATTTTGTTTGTACAAAACCTTTTTAATTTGATGTAGTCAAAATTATTTGTTTTACATTTTGTGGCTCTTTCTAAGTCTTGCTTGGTTTTAAAATCTTTCCCTTCCCAAAGATCTGACATGTACACTATTCTGTGTTCATCTAATTTACTTATAGTTTCCTTCTTTATGTTCAAGTCATTCACCCATTCTGAGTTTATCTTGGTGTAGGGTGTGAGGTGTTGGTCCAAGCCTAATCTCTCCCACACTGTCTTCCAATTTTCCCAGCAGTTTTTGCCGAATAGTGGATTTTTGTCCCAAAAGCTGGGATCTTTGGGCTTGTCATAGACTGTCTTGCTGAGGTCACTTACCCCAAGTCTATTCCACTGATCCTCCTTTCTGTCTCTTAGCTAGTGCCAAATTGTTTTGATGACCACTGCTTTATAGTATAGTTTGAGATCTGGGACCTTAAGCCACCTTCCTTTGCATTTTTTCCCCCATTATTTCCCTGGGTATCCTTGATCTTTTGTTCTTCCAAATGAATTTTGTTATTTTTTTTCTAATTTAGTAAAAAAGTTTTTTGGAAGTTTGATGGGTATGGCACTAAATAAATAGATAAGTTTGGGTAGGATGGTCATTTTTATTATGTTAGCTCGTCCTACCCATGAGCAGTTAATATTTTTCCAATTGCTCAGATCTAGTTTTAATTTTGTGGAAAGTGTTTTGTAATTGTGTTCATATAGTTCCTGTGTTTGTCTCAGTAGATAGATTCCCAAGTATTTTATATTGTCTAAGGTGGTTTTAAATTGGATTTCTCTTTCTAATTCCTGCTGCTGTGATGTGTTGGAGATATATAGAAATGCTGATGACTTATGTGGGTTTATTTTGTATCCTGCCACTTTGCTAAAGTTGTTGATTATTTTGACTAGCTTTTTAGTTGATTTTCTAGGATTCTTTAAATAGACCATCATATCATCTGATAGCTGTGGTGATAGCTTGGTCTCCTCATTGCCAATTTTAATGCCTTAAATTTCTTTTTCTTCTCTAATTGCTACTGCTAGTATTTCTAGTACAATTTTAAATAATAGAGGTGATAATGGGCATCCTTGTTTCACTCCTGATCTTATTGGGAATGCATCACCTTGTCAGTGAGATATTTTATGTTTTCTTCTAATTTGTCAGTCTTTTGACTTTGCTTTATTAATTCTTACTGTTTTGCAAGATCATTGTCTTCCATTTGTCTAATTCTGGTCTTTAAAGACTGATTTTCTTTTTCAATTTGGTCTACCCTGCTTTTTTGTGGCTTCCAGATGTTTCTCCAATTGGGAGTTCTTGTCCCTCAGACTGTTGTTCTCTCTTTGAATTATTTCCCATTTTTCTTGCCAGAAGGCTTCCATCTTTTGGATAAGCTCTAATTTGAATTCTTCCAGAGTTTGTGGACAATTTCCATTTTTTGGGAAGGTTTTGATTTTGTTTGAATTTCATCTTCTTTTTTCTCTGTAGCCTGGGTTTTCCCTCCATAAAAATTTTCAAGAGTCAATGTCTTCTTCCTATTTTTCTTGGAGGATGTTCGTTGGTCCTGGGCACAATTAGCCATCCCTATGGTGGTTTTTTCCTTCCCTTTTTAGTCAGAAATCTGAGTGAGATGGGCAAGTTTTCTGTTTATGGAGTTAAAGGGAAAGACTTTTGCCTGAGGCAAGCTCTCAAATCTCCACAGCCTCCGCTGTTCGCTAGAGTGCCCGTGGTTTGCACTCTGCAGTGCATAGAGGTTTCTGGCGTAACTGCTCTCAAGGGTAGATCCCTGGCAGTCCTAGTCAGTCTCCAAGGACCTAGAGCTGCCCCTTGCTCCTTCTAGAGGTGTCCCTCACTCACTTGCTATTTCTGCTGACTCTGACTCTGGCTCTGTAGGTGGGGTGGGGGAGGGTAGATCGGCTCACATTTGGGTGGTAGCTTTTTCTCCTTCTTATAGTGTGGAAATGCTCAAACCCCTCATACCTTCAATGCTGCACCCTACTGTTGAGTCCCTCTGTTCTTCTGAAGATGGTTTTTATGTTCTTTTGAGGTAGTCTATTTCACTGGGTGCTGGGGAGAGGAAGCGTCTTGCGTCTAGACTGCCACCATGCTTACCCGGAAGTCTAGGCTATATGTTTTTGAATGAGAATCCACAAAATAATCTGAACCTGGGGTAGCTTTCCAAGGGACTCTATTGCCCAAGGAAAGAAGTACCCTTAATTTTACTTAAAAACAAAAACCCAAGCATTGAGACCTTTAGACTTTTAGTTTACTCAGTGCTTTGGTTCCAAGTGAAACCTAAAGCTATGGTTGTTAAAGATCAGTATGATCTGTAAGCTAATGACAATCCCAGTAGACAATATCTTCACATACATTACTTGATGTAATCTTTTAGGATCTTAAATTTTGTTCCACTCTGTCTGGAGTTGCTCCTCTTCAACTTATCATTCAATAGGATGTTAATTTTTTATTTAATTTTATTTTGCAAAAAAAAGTTTATTTCCTCAACTTCTCATCAATTCCCACTCATTAAAAAAGGAAACAAAATCCTTATAACAAATATACATAGTCAAAGAAAATAAATTTCATCATTTATTCTCTTTCTGTGTCTCTGTCTGACTGCCTATCTCTAGAACTCCTCTATCTATTTATCTCCCATCTTGCATCCTGAGACCATCAGATCTATGTCAGGAGGCAGAGAATGTTAGGATCAGTGCTTTAGAATCATAGATGGTCACTGTGTTTATTATCATTCTTGAGTCTTTCAAGGTTGTTTGTCTTTACATTGTTGTTATTACTGGATAAATTGGTCTCCTGAAACAGGAACTTTAGAACCTTATTATGTAGTCTTCTTCCAGATCTTCCATTAGCAGTGAACCAGGTTTCTAGGTTGTGGTTTTTCATTGCTGTTTAAATTAAGATGATATTTAAACTTTGTAAAGGCAATATGTAATGTTATTGGTCCATATGTTTTGTTGATATAATATTTGTTAGTTATCTCTCATCTTTATGCCTTTGTAGAGCCTCTATCCCTTTGCCAAAAAGTATTCTTTCACTACCACCTCTTACAATATTTAATTTCCTTTAAGGTTCTGTTCACATGCTGTTTTTTTATTAGAAACTTTTCCTAATCCCCTAAATTAATAGTTCTTTTTCTTTCCTCCAATTACCATGTACATGTTTATCTTTTACAAGCTGGATTATCCCTCTGGCAGTAGAGAAAGCTCTTCGAGGGCAAGGCCCATTTTTCAATTTTTCTCTGTGCCTAGAAAAGTTTTGCAAGTCTTAGCTACTTTAAAAATGCTTGTTGTATTGGGTTGCATTTATAATAGGATTATGTCTGCTCCAAATGAACTGTAGAAGCTATGATTTCTAAAGGTCAGTATGACTTTTAATCTATTAATACTTCCTTTAGTTACATAACTCTAAAATATTAAATAGAAAATTATGTATACATTAAAATACTTATTATATTTGGCAATTTTTTAGTATAAAGATTGACTTAAATATAATAATTTTTATATTTATTTTTATTGCTTCCATCCATACACCAGGAAATCCAGAATATTCATTAGTCCAAAACACTGATCTTGATTTAGTCTCATCATTATTTTTAATTTATTTATTGCAGCCTGTGACTGCTTTGATAAAGTAAATGAAGAAATTCCTTCTGACAATGCAGATTATCATCAGAATTGCAATTTTTAGCTTTAAAGAGCTGACTGGTACCCTAGAACCTTGCTCAGTGGGAGGAGGAAAGGGAATAAACATTTATATAACTCCTACTTTGTACCAGATACTCTGCCAAATTCTTATAACATTCCTGAGGAGGTAGATGCCATTATTATCCCCATTTTGCAGATAAGGAAACTGAAGCAAAAAGATATTAAGGGACTTGCCTATGGTCATACATCAAGTAAGAGACTAATGCTGAATTTGAACTCAGGTCTTTTCTGACGTCCAACCTCGTGCTTTATCCATTGTACCACATTGACAGTAAACAGATATGAGACAAAGTCCTATCTCCATGACTTACTTAGAAGTCAGAGAATGCACGCCTCATTTTCATTTCAGTGAGCACTGGGCCTGAAGTTTGATGTTAAACCCCAGATCTGAAGTGTTGGGTTTAAAGATCTGGTTCCACTCTCTAGGCTTCAGAGTCTGTCTCTGAAATGAGCTACAGGTGTGCTGATTGTCAGCTTCCAGGTCTAAGGATTGCATACGAGTTCCTTTGCGGCTTTCCCTCCACCCTATGCAGAAGAGGGATGCTCTCTGGTTCTTCCAGCTCATGCCAGCAGAGGGCACAGGTTGTCTTTGTGAGTTTTTGGGCAGCCTCGACCAGTGCATGCATACGCATACGCAAGCCGGTAAGTTTTATATGCTTTTCCCAAGTAATTTCTAAACCCAGCACGAGGCCACCCAAAGCCCCATTATCAAGCTGGCTGAAAGGCAGAGTGGCAAGAAGGCTGGTTCCCGTGGCAGCGTTCGTTGGTGAAAGCGGCTCTGGGCTTCTTGCATTCCCAGCAGTTCGGTTTTGATTTATAGGGCTGCTGTTTCCCACCTTTCCCCTGTTTATTCGTTTGGAGTAGATGCTCGTTGCCAACCAGCAGCATTGGAGGCGATGCGATCCAGGGGAGGCTTGGGGGGCCGGAGCTTTCTCCTTTGTTCTCTTGGCATGTTTTAGTGTGTCCATAACCAATGAGCAAACACCCGATTTCCCCACCGCGCATTCTGCAGCCTCGGGTTCCCACCCTGCCAGCCCTGTCCCGCCAAGGATGCACTCTTTTCTTCTTCCCTATCGCTTATTGATATTCTGCTCACCTTCTGACTTCATGGGCTGAATAAATGTGTCCTCCCCTTTTCCCTCCACCTCCTTCTCCTCCAAGTCTTTCTTCTTCCTAATGCTCATTGAAATCATTACAGAGGCTGAGCTTTCATTGTCAGCAGTTGTCCCCCCCCCAAAACAACAACACCCCCCCCTCAAATGTTGATGACCAACACCAAATACTACCTAGGTCTAGGGTGGACGACTTTAGGGCAAGGGAAGGGGCTAGCTTAGAGATGTATTTTGAATTTAGTCCTCTGTCTGCTTCCTTGCCTCAGTATTTCCAAAAATTTGATTGAAACAGCTCCTGAAATTTAGCTTAGTGTGGTGGAAAGAGTGCTAGAGGCAGAGTAGTGAGTTCAAATCCTTTGCCCACTACCGATTTCCTTTGTAATGCCTCATTTAACAAGCAAATGAATTATTTAACTTTTCTTGAGCCTGTTTCCCATCTATAAAAAGAATGATTTCTAAAGCTCCTTTCAGTTCTAAATCTATGACTGTGATCTGAGAATCAAAAGGAGTTGATAAGTAGTGATGACAGTTTTCTATTTCTTTCTTTTACCTGTAGGGATATGAATTAATACTCAAAATTTTTTAAATTTATTTTTTTAGAATATGTTTTCCATGATTACATGATTCCTAGTCTCTCCCTACCCTCTTCCCTCCCCATAAGCACTTCCACTGGTTTATGCATTTATTATTACTCAAAACCTATTTCTGTATTAATGAATTAATACTCTTGGTCCTCTGAAAATACTAGCAAGATCAGATATCCTGTGAACCTTATGTTCACAGCAGAATCTAGGATGTCCACAAAATGACAATTTCCACTACTTTACAGTTAGAAGGCAGTTCAAATCCTGGCCCTGATGCTTTCTGGACTCTCAGAGTTGGAAGGGATCTCATTAATTTAGTCCAACCATTGCCTGAGTGGGAAATTCCCTGTCCAGTATCCTGACAAATGATACTTCAGCTTTTGCCTAAAGACTTCTCTCTGATAAGAAGTAATTACTCCTGGAGGCAACCCATTCCACTTTTGGATGGCTTTATTCCTAAGGAATTTTTTTTCTCAAGCTTAAATCTGCCTGTCTAACTTTTCCCCAAAATTCCTAGTTTCACCTGCTGTATCTAAGCAAAGAATGCCTAATTCTTCTTCCACATAATAGTTATTAAGTCTCAAATGGGCAGTTAGGTGGATCTAGAGTTAGGAAGACTCATCTTCCTGAGTTCAAATCTGACCTTGGACACTTCCTTTAATACCATTTGCCTCAGTTTCTTCATCTGTCAAATGAGCTAGAGAAGGAAATGGCAAACCATTTCAATATCTTTGCAAAGAAAACCCCAAATGGGGTCATGGAAAATTGGGCTCAACTGAAACAACTGAAAATCAACATCAACAAAAATTATGTGTCAGGCAGGAGGTTAGTAGAAGTTTAAAGAATGAAACAATTTTTATTCTCAAAGGCCTTACATGTCAATGAGGAAGACAATAAGTATATTATAGAAAGATCATATGGACTCCATAAATAAAAAAAATTAATATGAAGTTTCAGCTTTAAGAGCTTAAAATTGCACTATGACTTTTGGGACCCTCTATGTATATTTATAAACAATCACACTCACACAATTCACACAGCACTAGGTATTTTATTACAGTTTATATTTTATTTATATATTATATTCCTGAGTTCCTAAATATTATATTTATAGATTATATTTTCAGTTGTGGGGGTCAGGAGGAGAGGCTTCATAGTTAAGATGATTCCTAAACTGCATGTGAAAGTGAGGGACTTCACGAAATGTTAGTGAGGAGGGAGGGAGTACATTCCAGTTATGGAGGTCAGTCAGGGCAAAGTCACCAAGACAGGAGACAGAGAGACATGAGTAAGAAGGAGAAAAGGCTTGTCTGGAGTTCAGGATGGGAGAAGCACGTAGAAACTGCATGTACTCACCCCTGTGGCTCCCTCCACAAGGGAGTTCATGAATAATCCTTCTGAAATCTTGCCTCCTACTTACAGGAAGGGGATTTCATACATGCCATAATACTGGAATTTAGACTAGAAAAAGGGAATTTTGGGGGCATTGTCAGCCTTGGTGATTGTAGTAAGAATAGCCCTAGTTTTACTAAAGAGTTGGGACTGCTGGCTTACTAGGAAGAGAAGGGGAATTTTCTCAAGCAGGATACATTTGGTGAGAGAAGAGTCTTGCCCATTTAGTCTCTGCATCTAGAGGAACTAAAACTTAAAGGTATAAATTGGAGCTCAGGTACAGTTGGTAGAGTCTTGGGTTTGTAGTTAGGAAGATCTGAGTTCCAATCCTGTCTCAGACTATTGTTTTCTGTGTGAATGAGTGAGTTACTTAATCTCAGTCTGCCTCAGTTTCCTCATCTATAAAATGGGAATAACAATAGCAATCACTTCCTTAGATTGTTGTAATGATAGAATGAGATAATATTTGGAAAGCACTTAGCATAGTACTTAGCACATATAATATATGTTATTATATAATATATATAATAGAAGCTATATATGTAAATGTTTATTATTATTATTATATACTAAAATCATAGGTTTAGAAGTAGAAGGTACCTCATAGGCCCAACTCTTTTATTTTATAGATAAGGAAACAGAGACATGGTTTCTTTGTCTAAGGTCCCATGGATAGTAATTGCTGTAGAGAATATTTGAACCCAGGACCACTGAATCTAAAGCTATTCTGACAGTTCATGTCTGAAGGAAACAGAGGGAATAGCCTCTCCAGTGGTCCAAGACTATGTTTACCTTTCAGTGGGTATCTATATCACAAAGTAGTTATACTTAATATACATTAGTTTCCTTTAATTCTTATATAGGAGCTAACATTCTTTTATTTTCATTTGTGGAGGTCTAGTCATGAATTCTGCATAAGCTATATTTGAAGGTTTCTCAGTGTTAATATTAGGTGTTACTGTGGAGGGGAGTATGTGCTTTTCCTCAATTTCCCCTCCCAACCTAAACTAAGCTTAGAAGACTCTCATATATCATGTCCATCTATACCTGCTGGGAAGACTTGGAGGTATGACTTTCTCCAGTGAATTCCTCTTACCTTCTGTCTTCTCTTGGGCCAGGGCAGAGGAGGAAACAGCCATGATTACAAGGAGCCATAGTCTCCAAGTGGGCCACACCTATACTGACAACCACTTCATTCTTTTAGGGGAAATTACTGAATTCCATTTTCTCTCTATTAGGAGAATTATAGAATCATGCATAAAACTAAATTGTAGTTTAGTGGTTCCTTCCTGGCACTTTTACACCCCCAGCTAAGAAGAACTAGAAGGTTCTAACATTTATTTTGGGAAAGATAAAAAACTCTTCAGGGCTGTCTCCACATGCACACTCTGGTCACAAATAATAGCATTTCATAGACAATGAGAACAAAGAAAATCAGGATTACAAGCTATCATCTGAATGATGAATGATGGGAAATTAGGAAGCCCTTGGGTTTAATCAGTTCTGTTTAAATGAACTGAGACAGAAAGATGGGAGGATAAAGAAGGAAGGTTGGGGTGGAACATTCTACCTGGTCTTGGATTCCATGACTGAGGTAATTCATCAAGCCTGGGACTCACCTCCTGTCCTAATCACTGCTACTGCTGCCTCCATTGGGCGAGGCTTTTGGCATCCTGACATTTTGGCCACCATATTTACTGGGCTACTTTTCTACCATCTAACTCTTGGGTTCTCCTGAGAGTGTAGTAACCTTCTTCCCCTGTCCCCCCACTTGCTCTTTCTGTTCCAATTATTTATGAGGTAATTAGTTCAAGTTTAAGTTTTGCCTTGCTTTCTTAAATATCATGAAAAAAAAATTCTGTCTTTCCTAGGTTAGAAGGAGGAAAACTCTATCTAGTTCATTCATGATTTCATGAGGCTTCCTGTTCCATCCCCTTGAGCCACAGGTAGATAAGCATGTACCAGAATGAGCTTTGAGTAGAATCAAGGCCAGGAGAAATATATATTCTTTGGGTCAGCCCTTGAGTTTCAACTTAGTCCATGTGACATTTTGGGGACTGTGGATTATGTACAAAGTATGTCATAGTCCTTAGTAGCAGTTTGTACTTTTAATAATATTCCCCCCTCCCATTTTGTTAAAAAAAAACCAAAACAACTTCATGAAAATGTAGTAATGTACTAGGCTATGGCCCAAGTTGAAATTTCACACAGATTAGATGTCCACAGTTCCTCCTCAAAATCTCTATATTCCAGACAAACTGCATTATTTATACAAATATCAAAATGCCCCATCTTATTTCCTACTTGTATACTTCTACGTAAGTTCTCCCTTATGCTTGGAATGTTCTTTTTCCTCACCTCTATCTTTTGGAATCCTTGCCTTCTACCAAGTTTTGATTCAGGGGCTTCCTCTTACCTAATTTTTTTCTGACCTTCCCATTTGCTAATGTTCTCCTCTTCTTTGAAAGCACTTCATATATACTTTGCATTTACTCCTGTATATGCCGTATGTTCTCAGTAGAATATAAGCTCTTTGAGGGCAGGTTTAATTTTTTTTTTGCATTTGTACCCTCATTACCTAGAACAATGCCTTGTGTATAGTAAACATTTTAAATATACTTTTTGCATTTCTGGTTTCCCAGTGTACTTCTTTTTAATATTCAGACATCCCTTGTTTTTCTCCTCCCTCCCTCCCTCCCTCCCTTCCTTCCTCCTTCCTTCCCTCCCTCCCTCCCTCCCTCCCTCCCTCCCTCCCTTCCTTCCTCCCTTCCTCCCTTCTTTCCTTCCTTCCTTCCTTCCTTCCTTCCTTCCTTCCTTCCTTCCTTCCTTCCTTCCTTCCTTCCTTCCTTCCTTCCTTCCTTCCTTCCTTCCTTCCTTCCTTCCTTCCTTCCTGCCTTCCTTCCTTCCTTCCTTCCCTCCTTTCCTCTTTCCTTCCTTCTTTCCTTGACAGGGGAGAAGAGAGAATACTGCAGAGATATGTATTAAATTTCCTTGGGGGGGGGGAGGGGAAGTGGGTAGAAATGACACTAGAAAATGTAAAAGCTGCATGGTTTATAATCTTAAGAATTTCCAAGTGATGATACTTCCCATTTTATGGCGAGTGAGGCGTGTCTCTCTTCAAAATGTCAAATTAAAATGGACAATGCCCCAGTGCTCCCAGTGGAGGATGAAGCATAGGAGGGAAGGGGGAAAGAAAATCACTTAAAACACAGTTTTCTGAAGATAGATTCAATACAAGAGCCCAGATGATATTTTGTTCCTCTGGGGCAGGTTGTCTCCAGTTTGCAGTGAATGCATTTGTATGATTGTTTATAACTGTACTATTGTTAGCCTGACTTTAGAATAATAATAAAAAGAAGAAAATAAAAAAGACGCATGAGCTGCTCCATAGCTTTTCTCAATTTGTCATTAGAATGGAGTCAAGTTTATGCTTCAATAAGTACTCTGAAAAAGCTGAATGTTTCCCCAGCCTTCAACATTGAACCCTTTCACCATTTTCTAGTAGATGTGACTGAGGGAGTAGTTTGTGTCTGAAGGTGATGGTAGCAAAAGAGGAAGGCCAGGCTAGCTGTGTTGCTGACCTTTCCAGTTACCCTTTAGGGTTCTAAATACATAGAGTAGTCCCCATTGGGACAGGAAGAGCCTCATTCTTAACAGGGAACTATTATTTTGACTCCTCAGAATTCTATAAAAATAGTCATCTTGTACTCCTGTAAAGGAGAGTAAACATAGTAGCTTTTTTGAGTACTTTAAAGTTCCTGTGGATCTGGGAGGTGTTAACCCAAAATTTCCCTCCATTTCAGGGTCCCCTACAAGGCAGGCTAGGCACCCCTCAACAGAAAAGTGAACTGAGTTCTTGAGCTTGACCCATTCCTTAAAGAAATGATCCTGGAGGTGTCAAAAGAATTTGAGGAAGTTTCTTCCCCCCTCCCCCATGTTGGGTAAACCCCTGTCGGAAACTTAAAGGACATAGTTAAGAGTTACATGAGATAGGCAGGTGTGGAAAAGCTGCTATCCATAATTTTGGAAGGAGTACCCAAATTGATGAGATCACAGGTTGAAGAGTCACATGGTACGGTGGATGAAATCAGCATTGGACTTAGATTCAAAAAGATGTGAGTTCAAATCCTGATTCAGATTCTTATCTGAATCTTATCTGAAACTAGGTAAGACCCTTAGTCTCAGTTTCATCATCTGTGAGTATAGGCATAATCATTGCAACTGCCTCACAGGGTTATTGTGAGGATCAAATGGGAAAACAATTAAAGTTCTATATAAATGTTATTATTCTTCTTCATCGTTGGCCAGTCAATAAACATTTATTTAGCACCCACTAAGCACCAGGCATTGTACTAAATTCTGGAATATAAAGAGAGGCTAAAGAGAGTACCTGACTTCAGGTGCTCACCATCTAATGTGGTAGATAATATGGAAACAATTATTTTTTATTTAATTAATTAATTTAGAATATTTTTCCATGGTAACATGATTCATATTCTTTCTCTCCCCTCTCCCCAACCCCCTCCTGAAGCTGAAGCATAATTCCACTGGGTTTTACATGTGTCATTGATCAAGACCTATTTCCATATTATTAATATTTGCCTTAGGGTGATCATCCACATTCCCAATCTTAGCCCCATCGAATCATGTGATCAAGGAAATGTTTTTGTTCTGTGTTTCTGCTCCCACAGTTCTTTCTCTGCATGTGGATAGCGTTCTTTCCCATAAGTCCCTCAGAATTGCCCTGGATCATTGCATTGCTGCTACTGGAGACGTCCATTACATTCTATTGTGCCACAGTGTATCCATCTCTGTGTACAGTGTTCTCCTGGTTCTGCTCTTTTCACTCTGCATCAATTCCTGGAGGTTCTTCCAGTTCACAGGGAATTCCTCCAGTTCATTATTCCTTTGGGCACAATAGTATTCCATCACCAACAGATACCACAATTTGTTCAGCCATTTCCCAATTGGAGGGCAGCCCCTCATTGGAAACAAGTATGTACAAATAAGCTAGAGACAGGATGAAATTCAAATAATCATTGTAGTATTAATAACTCTTTAAAGGTTTGATGCTTTTGTTCATTGGATCAAATTCTTATAGCTGGAAGAAATTTTATAGGCCACTGGGTCCCTACACCCTTGTTTTATAGATAAAGAAACTAAAGGCTAGGAAGTTTAAGGGACTTGTCTTAGATGTATCTTAGATGGGTCATTTATCCTGATTATGAAAAGAATTTTGATTCTACTGCTGGTGAATAATGACACTCTGATGAGGTATAGATGATTACTTGAGCTGGACTATGGCTTCCCTGGTGATTTTATATATATATATATATATATATATATATATATATATATATATATATATATATATAAGCAGTACTCAAACAGGCCCCTTGTGTAAATGCTTAATACCTTGTGATAGAATAAATGTTAAATGAATGAATGCATGAAAGCCAGAAAATGACTGCAGAAGAAATATAATAAAGTTTCAAGACTGGGAATCAGGAGATGTGAGCCCTCATCTTTCTCATTCAGAATCTTATCTCTTCCAAGAGTTTTTATTTTAATCTGAAAAATGATGTTCATACTTAGCCTCCCATTCGATGGGAATGTCATGAACACAAATTAATACATGCTTGGATATCCTTGTATAGTCTAGTCTCCATTTCCTATCAATCAAAGAAGACTTGTTTTTTTTTCCCATCTCTTTCCAAATTTTCTCCAATTTGTTTACTATCAACATACACAAAGGTTAGATAAGTGAAAATATACTCTTAGAGTTAGAAGGGATGTCAAAAGTAGGATTCTAGGCTTGAAAGTTGAGACTTTAGTCAACTTATTTAGTTCAACTTATTACTAAGGAGGAATCTCTTCTACAATATCCCAGATAAGAGGTCCTTCATTCCTTGTAAAGCACCATTGATGGGAAATAATGTTGAAGTTGAGGCAGCACATTCTACTTTGTGAAGGAAGTTTTCTTTTACATAGAAGAGAAATCTGTCCCTCTGTAATTTTCATTGATTTCTTTTAGTTCTGTCCTCTGAGGTAAAAACTAAAGTAAACCTTGCAAACAAAAAATCCCAAGCCAAAACAAACAAAAAAATCCCCCCTGAAGTCCAATTTCTCTTCCACATAGCTCTTCAAATATAGAAGACAGCTATCATGGCTCCTTTTTTCTTCCCTTTCAACCCAAACTTCTCTTCCCCATGCTAAGAATCTGTATTTCCTTAATAGATGTGGTTTCATGTCTTTTGGTCATCTTGTTCCCTTTCTTTGAACACAAACTAGTTTGTCAGTATCCTTTTTTTGTTTGTTTGATAGCCTATTGTTTGCAAATTCTACTGCCTTTCCCTTTTTGAAAAATGGTTTATTTATTCACTTCTAGTATTGATTTCTGCCAAATTTCAGTGCCTCTTTGCTCATGTAGCATTTTAAACTTCCCAGGTGGAAGCATTTAACCTTCACCTACATGTAAGTTAAACTGTCTTGTACTCTGTGACCAATCCTGTTCCTAGCAAGGAGAAATGAGGAAACTCCTATTTGGCCAATAGTCCATCATCACATTAGCTTTGCTTTGACTTTGTACCCTGATTATGATCCCTGGCATATCTTGTTGCCTTTGACTAAGTTCTAACTGGGTTCTTTTTCCTGAGTCTCTGCCATGGCTCCATGCCTAGTTCAATAGCTCTTCAGAGACTGGTGTCATAGTGTGTCTTCTTGGTAGGTTCTGGAATGAAAGAACAGTCACTAGTTGTTCAGTTTCAGCTTGGAGGAAAATCCTGGAGTATCTAAGGGATGGGGGATTAGAGGTTTGAAGATGGATATCTTATTAGATTTAGCCCATTATTCTAACATTTTGGGATGCTTGCTTTGTCCTTCAGTATCTTAGCTATTCTGTCCAGGGTTATATGAGCTATAGATTTCAGAAGCATCCCATATATACCTCATATTTATGCCATATCATTCAAGTCATTTATATATCCAACCCCAGTCTTTCTCCTGAGCACCAGTCCCATGTATCCAGCTATAGAGGCATCTCAACTGTGACATATCCAGAGCAAAATTCATCATCTTTTCTATTAAACCCACCTCTCCTTCTGCTATTCCTATTGCTGCCAAGGACATCACCCATTTTCCAGTCATTCATGTTCATAACCAACCCAGGAGGCATCCTTGACTCTGTACTTTCATTATCTCATCCCCTTATCTAATCATTTGCTAAGTCTTCTTAATTCTGTCTTCACAGTCTCCCTTGAATCTAATCCTTCTCTATTCACCCTGCAACCATCATCTTTCACTTAGATTATTGCAACAACTTTCTAAGTGATTTCCCTGAGTCATCTCTTCTCCTCTCCCATCCAATCACCACACAGTTGCCAGATTAATTCTCCAAGTGTGAATCTGATATTATTATTCTTGGCTCATGATGCTTCAATGACTATTGCTTCTAGCATAAAATAGAAATTCCTCTGGTTGGCATTTAAAATATCTCGTCTCTAGAATGTCTTTCTATGATGACTACACATTGCTCTCCTGCATACACTCTATGACCTGGTCAAACTGAACTATTTGTATACAACATTCCATTTCCCTGTTTACATCTCATTTTCCTGTACATAACGTCCTATTTTCCCATACACAATTTCCCTGTACACCATATTCCATTCCCCATATCTGTATCTTTGCACATGCTGTTCCCCATCCCTAGGATTTCTCCATTCACACTTGACTTTGGACTTCCTTCAGGGCTCAGCTCAAATGCTATATCTATCAAGAGGACTTTCAGAATTCCTCTAGTTATTAGTATCTGTGCATTTCTTTTGAATATATGCTGGATTTACTTTCTTTAGCACATATGGAAATCCCCATTAGAATGTAATGTAGAATGTCTCATTATTGTATTTATATCCTATGTCTAGCATGGTTCCCAACACACAGTGGGTGCTTAATACATGTTTATTAAATGAAGATGAATTTTATTTGAGATACATGTAAAGTACTATAGTTACACTAAAAATGAACTTTTCAAGAGTAGGAGGGATCAAGTATGGCTAGATAATATTGGCAGTTGGGACTAGTCTGGAGATTTTAGTGTGTGGCAAACAATGTAAATCTAGAGTGAAATGATAACCAAATAATAAGGCAGTCATGATACCAGAAGAGGGGAATAATACTTCTGATGTTTTCTGTCCTGATCAAGCTACGTATAGAGTATTATATTGAGTTTGTGATCCTCTGATATTTATAGACCTGGGTATATTTCTTTTCTTTGCACTTATCTCATTCTCCCTTTTATAATAGGTATTTGTGTACTTGAGTCAATAGGTGGCACAATGGAATGACGTGCTAGGCAGTCAGGAAGACCTGAGTTCAAATCCAGACTTAGACTCTGGGCAAGTCACTTAACTCTGTCTCAGTTACCTCATTTGTAAAATGAGCTGGTGAAGAATGTGGCATACCATTTTAGTATCTTTGC
This sequence comes from Monodelphis domestica, assembly GCF_027887165.1. NCBI lineage: Eukaryota > Metazoa > Chordata > Mammalia > Didelphimorphia > Didelphidae > Monodelphis > Monodelphis domestica. Next base: position 468,292,643 of record NC_077228.1, read on the forward strand.
CAAGTAAATCCCAAATGGAGTCATGAAGAGTTGAACATGACTGAAATGATTGAACAACAATAGCATTTGTATATTTTCCCTTCTCCCTATTACAATGTAAGCTTGAGAGCAAGGCTTGTATTATAGTAGGCCCTTAGTAAATACATATGTGTTTCACTTAATTCAACAAATATTTATTTATCACCTTCTATATGCTAAGACCTGTACTGGGTGAAGGGGATACAAAGAACAAAATGAAGACCCAGAATGAATACAATTTTGCTATGGAATGCCTCATATTGGGAGCTTGCTGAATGATAAACCAACATGGGGCCGTATTTCCAGCAGAGGGTGTCGCAATGTGAATTAAAATAGTATGCTTTTTGAATCCTCAAACACTGTAGAAAAAAAAAAGGAATATTGGTGTGAATAGTTATAATGTTTGAAATTCTTGACGACTCCCTCACAATCTGAACCAACACCAAAAAGTGAGCAGGGCAGAAGATATGGAGAAACTCTGGTGATCATCTTCCCCTGGACTTCCTAAGACATCTCTGATTGATAAATAACTACTGAGGAGGTGAACTTAGAGACTCCAATTCCTCCCTCATTAGTTCATCACAGGAAGAGGCAGGTCTCAAGAGTACTCCAAACATACTTCTTCTTCTTTGCCACATGGCTGGTTCATTGCAATCCAACATGGTGGCTGGATCTTGTCTACTTTTCTTACCCAAGATAAATAAGGGGATAATAATGCTAGCTACTTAGAAGGGTTTTGTAAGGATCAAATGATATAATAGTCATGAAAAGTACTCAGCATGGTTCTTGGCACCATATAAATGATTCCTATTGCACTATATAAAGACTTATTTTCCCCTTCACAGTAATTTCCTGCATTGTACTGTGATTGGATACACACATAAACACATTATAGTTATACATATATAGATACATATCACATCTCCTGGAGCTTATTGGTTCCTTTTATTCTTTCTAACACACACATATATATACACACATGCATGTGCATATATAAATATAAATAAGTAAAATAAATGCATTTTCCCCTTTTTAATGGATTATTTGTAGTTTACTTTATACTGCATCTCAGATATTGTTCTTTGTGTGTATGCATGTATGTGTATATTTATTTGTGCTTGTGTGTGTGTATATGTGTGTAACTACTAACCTCCCAATGCAAAGCTGTATCCTGGATCCCATGTCTTTCCATTCACCTCACACCCTGTAGTCATTCTAGTTCATCAGATCTTGATGTATGGACTTCCATGGATTTCTGTTCAGCTCGGCTCACCCTCCTTTCCTCTAATCCTCAGTGCCAATTTTTGGAACTCCTTCCTGATTATGCCAGACTTTGCCTCAAAATTCAAGTTCCCAAAAATGCCAAGGCAGAAAATCTTTTTTATTGCTTGATTTGTTCATCCCAGTCTCACCCTGTGCCTTTGGTTTCTGTGCATCTCCTGAATGAATGACTGGATTGGCGACCATTTGTCATGCCTCCGACTTTAAGGTTTTGGTCTTCTTGCCTGTCTGATTTCTAATCCTATCTACTTGTTCTGGCATTTAGCATCTGTGTAAGCCTTGATTTCTGCTTATTTTCCAGTTGATGTTTTACACTGACTTTTATTCCGTATGAGCAATTGGACTTTGATCTTTCTACTTAGTGGACCCACGAGATAAGAACTTTTTAACCTGATGTTTGTGAACTTGTTTTTTAAATATTTGGAAGAGCTGAATATTTATATTATTGGTTCTCACTGTCATCTTTAAATTTTTTAATTTAAAACATGATTCTGGGAAGGGATGCATAGGCCTTATGAAATTGCCAAAGAGGGGTCTTGATACACAAAAAGATAAGACCCTATGACCTAAATGACTGGTCCTCCTTTTTCTATCATGGTTGGGACTTTGATTCCCTTGTCTAGTTTCTGTACTCTCTGCAATCTCCACAGTCTGAGAAATGACAAGGGGAAATCCATCTGTGGAGCTGTGTAAAGGAAACCGAACTCCAAATGGGCCTTTAGAAAAGAAAAAAAAAAGGCACACTGCCACTAATAGGGAATCGAATTCACTTCTTCATTCCTTGAGTCTTTCCTGAGAACTTCCACATTCTAGCAGGCATTTTCTGCTTACTGCTGCTGGATTACTTCCATCCTTCTGGCATGAACCTTGCAGGCTGAGTAAGCCACCAGGGAAAGTCAGCTGCTCGAAACCACTGCAGAAGAAAGGCTGGGTGGCTGTCGGAGTGTGAGGAGGGCACTATTTCATGTTGTCTTAATGATTTACAGGTGAAGCCATTCTGCAGCAGTCATAAAGAGACCATAAATTCAGGAAAAGGCATAACCACCTGGCCTTGTGGTCCCTCCAGCCTTGGTCCTTGGCAGCTTAGCCAGACCCAGGGGATGCCTCCTTTCCCAGGGCTAACCTTAATCACTGCCCTAATTACAGGTTTGGAGAAATGAGTACATCTGCCTCTGATGAGAATTGGTCCCACAGTGCTGAAGTTTTAATACCCTCCTCACCCCTGGTAGGGCCTGTGCTATTGAGCAGGGCTCCTCTACTGCCTTGGAAGGCTTCAATTTTTAATTGAGAACATCTTCAACAAAAAATTGCCCTGTCTAGGGCTTTTTCTCTCTTTCTTTTTTTTAAAGCCCTCCATTCTATTCCAGTATTTGACAGTAAATTTGTAAATTGCAGATCTGCAAGGATGGCAAGAATCCAGAGTGGAAGCCTTTTTTTTTTCCCTCTTAACCCTTCCAGTATTTCTAATTCTGAAGACATGCCTGAAAGGAGGCAGGCAGAGCAACCGCAAAGGAGGGAGTCTTTCCCTGTGGACTCCTACCCTGGCCCTGATTGCTATTGTTTTTATGACAACATAAAACCCTTTCTCTGGTTCCCAAAAGGGCCTTGAATCCTTGATGGACATCAGCCTGTGAAAGTCTGTGAGGAAGTGGTTGGCCTTGGAGATAGGAATTCCATAGCAGCCAGAGACTTTATTTTCTTTGCTCTTCATTTCTGTTCTCAGTCTGGGGTCTTGAGACTCCTGCTTGTCATGCAGATCACACAGAAGGTACAAGAATAGCTGAGAGGGGCTGAGAGAAGAAAGGGACCAAGGCTGTGTGGGCAGCATCCAGTATGAACACAGGTCTTTTGGATGGAGACTTTTTTAGCCCTTGTAAGAGAGGAAAGCAGACTCATTATGCTGGAAGACCAACTGGAGCAGGGGAAGGGCAGGAAGGAGAGAGAATTCTGGAAAAAGAACAGAGGAACTGAGAAGATCCAAACAGTTGAACTCATTTTTCTTTGGGAAGCCCACCAGGGAGGTTGATCTGAGCTAACCTCTGAGCCTGGAGCATCTTCCTGTGAAACCAGACCCCCATTATCCAGTGGAAGAAGAACAAGAGTGGATAGGACTTTTTCAGAAAGCTATGCACCACAGGAAGAGTTCCTCTTTATCCCTCTAATAGTCCTTAACTCAATATCATAGCTAGGACAGCTCTCACAATTAACCCCAGAGGGTCAGGCAGGCAAAGCCTGACCCTGCAGGACTTGTTGAGAAGGGGTTCAATTGTCACCTTTAGGGACGTCCTATTTCCCACCTTCCCACTACCTTATCCCACAAATTCACTTGCCTACCTTTCATGTGTTCCTTTAGAATAAATTACTGTTTACTAGATCAAGTGCCTGCTTCATAGTATCCAAGAAGGGAGACTTGGATTTGGGGGGAGGAAAGTTACATTTCTCTCCTCAGAGAGAGGGAGAAGCTGTCTGCCCTGTACTTTGTTTCAACCAAGTCTCTGAGGGAACAGTAACCTATGATTCTGAAGGCAACCATTCTGGGGTTTACTAGGGAAAGAGAGAGGGAAAACAATCTATTCCCTCTCTCCATCTTTTTGGCTCCATTCCATCTCTATCACACTCTGGTCCTGAATTCAGAGGTGGGGGACTCCATTTCTCTCCCTCCATTACAGTGGCACCCCAGATTACCAAAGAATCCATCACCAATAGTCACTGACTGGCAGTTGGAAGTGACTTCGGGCAGCCATCTTGGGGGAACAGATTCCAAAACAACTACATACAGGATCAAAGCAGACATCTTGATTCCTATATAACAGAAAGGCTGATAGAAACATCTGAGTGAGGGATAGATATAGGAAAGAGCCAATATATTCCAGAAAGTGTTATGGACTCTATTGGTGGTAGCCATTTTGACACACTGGTGATACTTTTCTATATTTGGCACCATCGCTAACATAATCAATGATATGATAGGGGCAACAGTCAGCATTACAAAATACTGGAACCAAATATCACTAGAAATATCTACAGTCAAAGAGGACTTTCAGAAAGAACAGAGACAGAATGAATAGCAAAAATATGAGTTCTGCCCTTTAAGCAACCACTTTTTAATTTCTTTTACCAAAAAAACAAAAACAAAAACAAAAACAAATAGTTTATTAGGCAACTAGGTTGCTGTGCTAGGAATCAGGAAGGTCTGAGTTCAAATCCAGCCACAGATATTTGCTATTTCTGTGACCCTGGGCAAGTCACTTAATCTTGGTGGGTCTCAGTTTCCTCATCTATAAAATGGAGATCCATCTCAAAAAGTCATTTGTGAAGGTCAAATGAGAGAGTAATAATAAAGTGCCTGGAACATATTAAGTCCTCTATAAATATTGGATATTATTATTTATGTTATAGAGATAAAAAACCTTTTTTTGGGTCCAAATGATTTTTTAATCACTGTAGGAATGGGTTGGTGTAGCAACTCCCTCTAGTGATGTAGATTGGTAATTTGTAACATAAAGAGCTTCCTGAAACCCTTAGAAATTAAATGACTTGTCCAGGGTCTTGCAGAGGCAGGGCTTTACTCCAGATTGTTTTGATTTTAAGGCTAAACTTTTATCCATTATTCTATATGCTCTTTTGAAGCTTAGGATTTCTGGGTTTGTAATATACTGATCACCTGCCTGAAGAACAGTGACTTTTAGGTGGGTCTCAGACCTAGATCTTCCTGGCTTGGGAGCAGCTTTGCAGCCTTTACCATTTATTACTTTGAGCTAGGCTAAAGGGAAGGACTCCTGAGTGAGTAAAAGGATGGGGAAAGGGAGTTAGGAATTAAGCCTGAGGTGAAGAATTTCAAGAGTTGTGGAGAGCAGAGCTTCAGATATCCAAAGAGCTGTTTGGGGTGGCATAGAAAGAGAACTAGGAGGGAATTTGGAGCCTTTTTTCATAGATTCAACCTTTTCATTTCACAGATTGGTTCACTGAGGCACAGAGAAGAGAATAAAGAAAGGAAAGACATTTATTAGGCACTTACTATGTGCCAAGCCCTCTGCTAAGCACTTCATAGGTTTTACCTCATTTGGTATATACATTATTTGGTATATATTATATTTGGTATATACATTAATCTTGGGAGAGAGGTGCTATTATCATTCCCATTTTACAGTCAAGAAGACTGAGGCAGATAGCAATTAGGTGACTTGCCTAGGTCACACAGCTAGATTCTAGATCCAGCACTCTACTGCACTAATAACAATGATAATCATAATAAAAGCTAACATTTATATTGCACTTTCTATGTGCTAGGCACGGTGCTAAGAGCTGTGTAAGTATTATCTCAATTGATATGCACAGCTCTGTGATATAAGCGCTATTATTCACTCTCATTTTACAATTAAAGAAAATGAGGCAAATAGAAGTCAGATGGCTTGCCTGGGGTGCATGGTTAGACACTGGACCCAGAAGTCTATTGTACTACTAATATTAATAATAAATAACATTTATATTTCCCTTACTATGTACCAAGCACTGTGCTATGTAAAAATTAAAATTAAATCTCAAATAATAATATATTTTTAGAGGTTTATTAAATGATCATTAGAAATCAAGGAATAAAGAGCATATAAAATAAAAACCACGTGCCCATGACTGGTTAGCCAATTTCAAAATTCCCACCTTACCACCATCACTGCTGATTGTTACATCATGCCAAAGAGGGAGGAACAGGACTTCTCCCTGGATATTTATTCCATGTCTACAGGAAGTACATAATGACAAGAAGTCAGTGGGCTCTCAGGAAATGTAGTTCCCCTTTAGGGTGACAGATTTTCAATTATATAGCTATTATTTACAATTATTATTTCATTTGATCCTCACAACAACCCTGGGAGGTAGGTGCTAATATTATACCCATTTTACAGATCAGGAAACTGAGGCAAACAGAGGTTAAATGACTGTGTTCAGGGTCATTTCATAAATAAATATCTGAGGCTACATTTGCACTCAGGTTTTCCTGATTCCAGACCCAGCACTTGATTCACTATAGTAACCTACCTGCCTTCAGAATAGTTTTGCTTAATCACACAATGACTGATCACACAAATTTGATTTAATCCCACAGGTTGTGGCCATGGCAGAGCTGGGACACTAACCTAGATTTTCTGTTTCCCAGAATAGATTTTTCCTACTCTTCAGAGGAACTTACATGACCGAAGCACCTGTTTACCAGAAAGGATGCTATTTTAGGTAAGTCAATGAAACCCTGTTTGCCTCAGTTTCCCATCTAGAAAATAAGAGGGTTGGACTACTGAGGTCCCTTCTAGCTTTAAACATATCATCTTTTAAAAAATACTTTTTGTTTTTTTTGGGGGGAGAGAGAATTTTATTTAATTCAGAATAATTTCCCATGGTTACAAGATTCATGTTTGTTCCCTGCCCTTCCTCCCAATCCCCTTCCCCTAGCCCATGTGTAATTCCTCTGGGTTTTACATAAACATATCATTTTTAAATTGTGTACCTTGGAATTAGAGGAGACTACCTTAAATGGTTTGACCCTGTTTAAAATGAATGGGATGGGAATGGGGGGCAATTGGGTGGCTCAGGGGATTGAGAGTCAGGCCTAGAGACAGGAGGTCCTAGGTTCAAATCTGGCCCCAGACACTTCCCAGCAGTGTGACCTTGGGCAAGTCACTTAACCCCCATTGCCTAGCCCCTGGTTCTGCCTTGAAACCAATACACAGTATTGACTCCAAGACTGAAGGTAAGGGTTTTAAAAAAAAAAAAGATCTGGGTTCAAGTTGACCCTCAGACACTCCTTGAAGGTGAGGGTTTAAAAAAAATGGATGGGATGGGCAAGGTGGGTTAGGTGTGCATGTTCTGGCACTTCCAGGCTATACCCAGTGACCCTTAGGCTTATTTCCCTGCTTTCTGCACTCTACAGGGAACACTTCAGCAACCACAAAACTAATTAATCAACCACAGAGTTAGGAGGCATAGTAGATCATTTAGCCACCAGATGGTGCTATATTACATCACCAGCCCAGGGGCAATGTTTGCAGGTAGTCAGTGGTCAATGGGCCTGAATGGGTTTTTCCCAGTGTCTGCATTCTCCTGCTGTTCAACAGATGGTGCTTCAGTATCTGAGTAATTTACTGTGCCTCCTCCCACTGGCCAGCTCTGTCCTGAGCCCTGCAATGGCTGCCACTGGCTCTGGTCCTAGGTAGATCTAGCGACATGATTTGAAATATAATTAAATTATATGAATAAATCACACTTATTCATATAATTAATAAATTAATATAAACTCATTAAGTCATATAAATAAATTAAAATTGCCCCAAGTAGGAAATGTTGTCGTTCCTGCTCACAATCCCATTCCCCACATTTGCAATCATCCCTTCTAATTCACAAACTATGTCCTTCATGGAAATAGATAATTTACTATTTGATTAATGGTCATGAGATAGTGAAAGAAGGCAAGGCAACTCTAACTCTAACATTTGGCAGCATAGCAAATAAGAGCTGTTGAATAGCAAGCTACAGGGTTCAGCCACATGGATCAATCTCCTTCCTTTACACCTCCTCCCTGTCAGTAGAAGTGGAAGAAAAAAGAAATTTAGCAAGTCTTGGAACCCTCTGAGAATTCCCTGGCAACTTCTCACTGAAGAAATAAGAATAAAAGGAGAAATATTGGAGTTGGTTTCACTTGATCTCACTAAGGTTGTGGTTCGTGGGGAAGACAATCTTAGAAAAGGTTTTGATTCTGCCTCCACTTTTCCAGCTCCTGTTGTTTTTGCCTACAGTGCTTCAGATCTTTGTATTGTCCCTCACAGCTCCACAAGAGTGATCCTGGTTCTTTTTTTCACTTTGCCCTGCTTGCATGTACCAACAGCATAGGCACGGAACCTCTTTGTTCTAGTCATTTGGAAGGAAATCCCCAAATACAGTCTATTTTCTGGCCCAAGACTGCTGAAATTGCATCAGTCATTCTTTTCAGGGTCAAAGGAAATGGAAACCTAAGGACATTGGGAAATGTGTGCCCGTGTACATTTTCTATCTTCATACCTTGCTGATCCATGATCTCTAGTCCCTTCTGAGAATCATTAGAAACACTTGTTTGTATCAGATTTTTAGCATAGGCAGAAGTGGATGGCATGTTTATGTGTGAGAATGATTTTAAACATTAAACAGAAGAAATTCTCTTTGAGTTTCTGGATTGTGGGCAGTTAAGAGGTGGTAATTTTATAGCTAAATTATATTACTATCTCTTTGTCAAGCTGAGCATGCTTTAATGTATTAAATGGTACAGCTCTTCGTTGACCTGTTCAGGGAGCTGTGATGTGGCTTTTAACCCTATCTCTATTTTTTTACCCAAATTATTTTTAGCATAACAAGTTTAAGTATTCAGAGATGCTGAATTCTGGACTCAGCAAAGGATAGGACCACAGCAATTAATCCCTTCCAGTTCACACAGACTATATAAGCTTTAAGCTACTCTGACTTCAAGATTGGTTTACTGGAGGACCCAATACAATCAATAATTTCCCCTAGCCTCAGGAGTCTCATCTCTAAAGTGAGGGTAAGGCTAATGGACTTTTTTTTAAGATTAGTGCTACAAAAGAACATCTAATGATTTTAAAGTATTTTGCCTGATGAATACTAAAGTTCAAAGTCTCAATAGTTCTTTATGTGGTTGTGAGCTTGAATCTTAATGTAGCAAATGAGTGTTGGAATATGTACGATATATATGTAATAATGAAAATAAATGTAATAGGTAATAATGAAAATGCTACATGTAATATTTAGAAATTGGTTCTGTTAAATAATATTAGTAAAAATTGTTGTGGTTGCCATTTATAAAATTAACTCTTAAGTCACAAGGATGATAGTAGGTTTTAACAATTTAATTTAATATAAATATAGTATAACAAAGAAATAAGGAAGTAAGTGGAAAATTATTTCCTATTCTACTACTCTAAAGTCTGATCTGTAGAATTTCAGCTCACTCCCCGACATGGTTCTGCAGTGAAATCTAGTCAAAGGACTACAGGAAAATTTCAGAAGGGAGAGAATACTTCCTAGCCTAGGAAATTCCATTGTCCTCCCCTTCCACCCCTTGCCCTCCTTTTCCTTTTCCTTCTTTTCTCTCTTCTACCCTCCTCTTCCCTTCTCCCTCCCTTCTTCTTTCCTTCTTTCTCCCTTTCCTTTCCTGTGTCCTAAAATTGGATTTTTAGTTGCTTTCAGATTAGCTCCACATGGATGTCTCACCTTTATTTTCTCATTGTCACCACATTCCAAACTGAACTCTTCATACTTAATTTTCAAATCAATTTATCACTCTTATTTATTTATTATTTCTTTTAATGGCACACCATTCTTCTGGTCTAGTAGGCTTGATAGTTTAGACTCCTCTTTACTCCCTCCTCCTTTCCATTCATATGTAACCAGTCACCAAGTCTGTTCTTGATTTTATCTCATCTGTCTCTTACATTTATTCCTGTTATGTATATGTGGCTGCCATCATAATTTAGCCCCTCCTTATCAACAAACAAGAGTTTGTCTGAAGATCAGCCTTTTAATTTGTTTGTTGAATTTCCCTCCAACACTTCAATCTAACTTGAGGGCTACCACAAGACCAATCTTAAACTATTGATGTGATCTTGTCATTTCTCTACTTAAAAACTTCCATGATTACCTGGAGCCTATAGGATAGCTACCATACCACTATGCTTGTGGTGCATAGTAAGTATTTAATAAGTGCTAGTTAATTGATTGTCTTATCCTCAGTGACCAATTTTATTATACCCCCTATTAAGATAAAACCATTGGGCATACTGTTCTCTGAGTATGTTTTGAATTTTCTTACCTTCTTTTTTTAATTTATGGTGCTCTTTGCATCTAGAATTTCTTTCACTCTCCTATTCATCTATCTAAATCTCCTATCTTTTATCCCTAGCTTTCAGACTCAGAAGAAATCTTCTTCTCTGAAACTGTTCCAACTCTGTTGAGCACCCAATGAACTCTCAGTTCTCACAATTTCTAAAGTATTCCCTATCTAGATACTATCCTCCACTTTATTCTCTCTGTCACTTTGGTCAAATCACTTCTCTGAAACTCAGTTTTCTCATCTGTAAAATGAAGGAGTTAGACTTGATTATCTCTAAATCATCTCTGAACCCGTGATCCTATGATATGATTTTCCTTGAAATCTTGAATCAGATTCACATAAAATTTTTAAAATTTCTAAAATTTAAAAATTTAAAATCTAGTGCCTATCCATGTGCTCTGCACAGAAATGCCCAATAAATGCTTGTTGGTTTTACTCAACACCTTTGTAGAATTGGAGTGAATCCAGTTAATTGTGAGGAGGCAAAAGGTTCCTTTTGCAGGTGCCTTTGCTTTTTTAGACCTTTAAAGTACTGCTTGAATGTTATTATTTTGTAACCCCTAATCCAACATTCTTTCCAATGAATGAACTGATAGTATTAGTGGTGAGCAGTTTCCAGTCTGCTACCCAATAGAGTGATGTGAATGCTCAGCTTTAGTGATAATGTGCTTATTGAGCATTTGGGGCTTCTATGAACAGCTAATTAGGGGGGGAACTTGTCCATTATTATAAAACCATAAGTTTAGAACTACTTAAATAAGTAGCTTAAAATGTTTTTCAGGAGAAACATTTCATCAGATATTAATACTTTGGCTATTTAAAAAGTAAGATAATTAGAGCATTAAGTGCTGGGAATAATGTATTAACAGCAAGTGTATGAATTTGTAAATACATGTTCTACTTCTCTCTAAGTTGTTTTCTTAAATTTAAATTTATTTTTTTGTTTGTTACATTAGAAGACCCAGGTAATAACCCCTCTTCCTTCCCCCTCTAGAGAAGGCATCATTTGACAAAAAGATCTGTGTATGCATAAAACAAGTTGTTTCCTCATTTGTTGAAAGCAAGAGCAAAAATGACCCAATTTTTGGACCAAAGAGGAGCCAGTTTTTTCTGCTAACAGTCCAGTTGCACATATGAGGAAATATGATGTAAAGAAGGGAGAGCAAATTTTGGAAGTTATATCATCTTAGACAGGTCATTTCACTTTCTTAATCCTTTGTTTCCTCATCTGTAAAGCAGGGATAACAATACTCTGAATGTATCTTGCATCTTCTTATATTACTATATTTTCATCACTAAAATGTGAGCTGCTTGAGGGGGAGGGATGATATTTTTGTGTCATTGTATCCTTGTTGTTTAGCCTAGTGTCCAGCACATAGTAAGTGCTTAATAAATGCCTTTCAATTGACTGTATTACATTTCAGAGTGATGAAAAAAGTTCTGGGTGTCACACTTTAGGAAGAAAATTGACAAGCTGTACTGCATTCAAACTAGACAAACTAAAATAATTTAGAGAACTCATGAAGAAAGAAGAAAAAGATACTTAAGTGGGACCTGACTAATTTTTGATGGATGTAGAAGAGAGATGAAAAAATTTGACATGGTCATCTATTGGTACAGTAGATAGAGTGTTGGTACAGTGAATAGAGTGCTGGGGCTGGATTCACAAAAAACCATTTTTGTGATTTCCCACAGACTCTTTCTAGCTGTGTGACCCCAAGCAGGTCACTCAGCCCCCCCCCCCCCCCCGTTGGCCTCAGTTCTTCATCTGTAAAATGAGCTGGAGAAGGAAAAGGCAAAACTCTCCAGTATCTTTGCCAAGAAAACCTCAAATGGTGTCATGATGGGTCAGACCTGACTATACACCAACAACAAAAGAGGAACTGAATTTATTTTCTTTGAACCTAAAAGGAGTAGAAGGAGGAAATTATAAGAAGATAGAAATGATCTCTATATAAGCAAGAAGTTTCTAAGAGTTAGAGCCATTCAAAATGGCAAGGGCTGTTTTGTGATGAACTTATTATTCAAATTCAAATGCATATTTCCATGGGGCTGGAGTTAATTATTATGTTTTATGTAATTGTAGCTCTGAATGGTGCAAATCTGATTACATGCGACCACTTCAGGGAATTAATTATTCATCTAATAGGGACCTCGCTGTCCTGAGTTCCCCAATACTAGAGATCTTTAATTCTCTAGAAGCTAAATGATCATCTACTGGGGATGTTGAAGAGATAATTTACACTTCAATCAGGGATTGGACCAGATGACATCTTATATATCCTCTCTAGCTCTAAGATTCAGTAATTTCTAAACATGATTACATATGTAAAGTTCTTTCTAAGTGTAAAGTGCTATATAAAGGTGGTTTATTGTTATTATTATATAGCTGAATTATGTCTGGCTAAATATAAAAAAGAACAGAATGTGTTTGGCTAAGAATGTCACCTCTGAGCTCTTTTTGTTATGTGCAATCAACCCATCTTACAGGGAGATAGGAAACAATAAAACACCAACTTTTTTTTTTAAGCATTAAACATTTTTTTTATTTTGATTTGAATTTGATTTTGATTTTGAATGGTTAGGGGGCAGCTGGGTAGATCAGTGGACTGAGAGCTGGTCCTAGGTTCAAATCTATCCCAAAAGGCCCAAGCCCTTAGATAGCTGGGGCAAAGAAAAGAGATCAGTCCCTATTACTCACGTGTCCAAAATGGAGAAACAGTCTCAGAGGCCCCCACCTTCAGCTTCCTTCAGAGCAAGCTTCCCTCAGACCCCAGGAACCACACCGACCAAAAACTCAACCCCCTCTAGTCTCCAGACCCTCCTATCTTTAAGGACACCATCCAAGTTGCCTCCCCTCAGTCCTCACATCTACCAATCACTCTTCATCAATTTCCCTGTCAATGGAGGCTCTCGCTTAACCCAGGACCGCCCAGAGGTTTCTGGCTTTTGCACATGTCTGTTGAAGGTCATATTTTCAAATGATTAAATCTATACTCCTTTGCTACAGCCCTTTCTAAATCCTGTTAACTTGAGTATGGTAGAGATTGGAATAATTAAATTTTGATCTAGGCTGCAGCCCTTACTCAATCCTATTAGGACTGAATAGGGTGGAGTATCTCCATTGTATCAATTCTAAAATCAATCAAGACTCAAAGAAATTCCTGTTCTATGCTTAAGCATAGGTCAAAGTCCTTTCCATTGTTCAGCAAAGGGTCTCTGTCCTAAAGTAATCTTAAGAAGGGAAGAGAAGGAACCTCCCATGCCAATGGGGTTCCCATTCCAATAGACTATCAGTAAGAAATTTTCCAAGTATGAAATATCCCAATGGTGAAATTTTCAACAATTATAAGTCTAAGGAAATTTGAGGTTTACAATCCCCCCTGATGATCATTGGGAGACTTGTCTCCCCATTGATCATTTAACATAATCATTTTGTAGTTCTAAATTCACTTCTAACTAAAGATATACACAATATTCAATTTTCTAGGAGAAATTAGAATAGTGAGAGAGGAAATAGAAAAGAAAAGAAAGCAAAACCAATGTTTGCTAGGCGCATTGACAGAAAGCCAAATTAGGGGCAGTCCCTTTTGGCATAAATGTTACAATAAATGTTCAATCAAAAGTTCAGTCCAATCAATCACATCCAAAGTTCATTCTTGATCTTCTTGATGAAGTGTAGGTTTTTGGCATCTTTCTGCAACAGTTCATTCTCTGGATATAAAAGTTTCAAGCTTCTTTCTTGAAGATCTTTTCTCAAACAAAATCAAAGTCTTTGAATTTTTTATAACAGTAAAATCTTAAACAAAAGTCTTGGATTTTTATAAAAATATAATCTCAAACAAAAAAAATTCAAAAATTCTTAGATTTTAAATTAAAATAAAATCCCCCCTGAAGTAAGTATTTAAAAAAAAATTATCAAGTTTAGCTCAGAATGCAATGTTCAGTTATGGGGGTGTATGTGTCAATTATCAAAAGAATAGAAAAATAATCAAAAACATAAGAAAAATTCAAAATAGGCCTTGTATAGGTCCAGTTTAAAGTAATTTCTATCCCACAAGTATGTAGGACAGAATAGGTTTACAGACACTACCCAGCTGTGTGACCCTGGGCAAGTCACTTAACCCCCATTGCCTAGCCCTTACAATATACAGTAGTGATTCTAAGACTAAGGTAAGGGTTTAAAAAGAAATGAATGATTGTACCTAACCCGGAATGATTCATGAATTGTAATTTGCTTTCTTGTTGATTTTCTTGATAGAAGATGCATATTTTGGGCCACATTTGAAGAAGGAGAAGAAGAATATATCTTTCAAGGCAGACAGAAAGCTCCCCACTGGTTTCTTTCAGGATCACACTGCCAGAGTAGTGTTTGAGAGGCCACAGAAATGGTCTGGAAAGCTGACAGTTGGGATTTTCAGTTAATTTTCCACTGGAAAGAACATAGAACTTGGAATCATGGGGCCTAAAATCCAAATTCTGGCTCTTCTATTTATTATTTATAAATACTACCTGACTTTGAGGAAGTCATTTAACCTCTTTGGACTCAGTTTCTTTATCTGTAAAACAAAGAGGTTGGAGTTGAGGATTTCTAAAGTTTCTTCTAGTTCTTATTTATGACCCTATGATCCCAGAAGGCCCAGATATAGAAGTTCAACTGTGAAAAATAGTATTTCCCAGCTTTGAAACCCATGACTAATGGATGGATGGTTGGAGTAATGATCTACTTAATCCATAATCAGGATCATATTCATAAGTACAAGCTGCTCCTCTAGGTAAAGGTAACATCATAATTCTGGGGTGCGTGCTTGTTAAAAAAACAACATCCAATAAACAACAACAACAAAACAAACTCTATATGGTATTTATTAAAAAAGAAAAAAATTACATATATAATATATATGTTTATATTATTTATGCAACTACCATGTTTCAACCATATAGCAGGAACTAAGGATTCAGAGATAAAGAAACAGTCCCAATCTTCCAAAGGTTTTTATTCTATCAGAGAGAGACAGAGAGGGGAAGAGAGAGAAAGAGATAGAGACAGAGAGAGAGACAGAGAGAGAGACAGAGACAGAACACAGAGACAGAGACAGACACAGAGACAGAGACAGACAGAGTCAGAGACAGAAATCATATATAATATAACTGGTTATATTATATAGAAGCAACTACTATGTTCCAGCCACTATGGCAGCACTAAGGATTCAGAGATAAAAAGGAAACAGTTGCTGTCTTTAAGGGGTTTATGTTCTATGAGAGAGAAACAGAGGCACTGAGACAGATAAAGAGAGCCAGGGACAGACACAAAGACAGAGACAGAGAGACAGAGAAAAAGAGGCAGACATAAAGACACAGATGAGACAGAGAGAGACATAGAATAATAGTGAAATAAGCACACAGGTAAGTGAATATAACATACATAAAGAATAAAAATAAAATATTTTTGGGGGGACAGGTGAGCAAGAACAACTTATATGAATTTGTAGATCATTTTGAATATATGGTTTCATTTTAGCTTTATAACATTTTGTAACAGGTATTATTTTTATTGGCTTATCTACTAAATGGGCTTCTTTTCTTCTTAGTGTAGCTGTTTGCTTAACATAGTCCCAACAATAACTTGTTCTTTTCAGAACTGTCAACAAGCATTTATTGAGCACTTAATGTATGCCAAAGTACTGGAGATATAAAGTAGGAAAAAAAACATTTCCTAGATTATAGCATCATAGACTTAAAGCTCAGAGGGACCTTAGACCATCTATTGCAATTCTCTTCATTTAAAAGAGGAGAAAAATGAACATGAGAGGTTAAATGATCTTCACAATGTTACTTACTGACAAAGTCAGGATTCAAAAATCAGGCCCTCTGATCTCACAACCAGAACACTTTCCACTGAAGAGAACCCGAGTTATAGAAAGAATTTTGTGATTTTGCAAGCATTAGGGTAATGGTGTATAGGTAAATGTCCAATGATCTATATACATACATTAACACTTGGTTTCATTCAGTGCTCTTGATTTTTTAAAAATAAAAATTTATAGATAACTTTTACTTGTATATCACCTATATTTTCTAACACAACCTTTCTCTGTTCCCCTCCCAGAGAGTCATCTGTAATAACCAAGAATAGAAAAGAGAAAAAATAGTTTAGAAAAATGAACCAACATAATTAAAAAAATCTGACATATACAATGATCCATCTTCATAGTTCTCTATCTTTGCAAAGAAATAGTGAAGGTACCATCTCTTCTTTGGGGCCATGTTTGGTCATTATAATTTCAATGCATTTAATTTTTATTCTTTAAAAGATAATTTACATTATTGTAATTATATATATTTTTGCTGGTTCTGTTAATTTCATTTTTTACTAATTCACCTAAGTCTTACCATATTTATCTATGTTGAGGCAGTATTGCATTTGACAGTGAGATGGCCTTGGAGTCAAGAAGAACTGAGTTGAAATCTTAACTCTGACACTTAATAGCTGTGTGATTCTGAGCAAGTCTTACTTAACATTTCTGTGCCTCAGTTTCATTATCTATAAAATTAAAGATTTGAAATTAATGGCATCCTAGTTCACTTCCCACTCTGAATCTATGATCCTGTGACAATATTGTTTCTTACAAAGCAAAAAATTCTATTTCATGCACTGTAACTGTTTAGCCATTCTCCAACTAATTAATGCCCTTGATTAAAAAAATATTACTTCTTGAACAAATTCATAAAAATTAAATCTAGAAGTATCTAGTCCAATCACTAAATGTTACAGTTGATGAAACTGAGCACCAGAGAGCTAAAGGGATTTGTGGAAATTCTGACTATAAATTGGCAGCAAAAACAAGACTGGAACTCAGAATTTAGAATATTCAAAACTCTATTCTAACCATTAGATAACATTTATTCTCAATGAAGAGCTCATCATATTGCTCAGTTTTTTTGTAGTCACTGTTACAGTGCATTGTTCAACACACAGTGAAGAACACTTGGCTTAATTCAATGTCCTTGATTTTTAAAAAAACTCGTTATTCCTCATACCAACCCATATAACATTATAATTTGTCATGGGCCTTCTAGTCGATTAGGGCAAATCAGCAAGGTCCAACAGACAACTGAATTATTTCCTACAATATTCTCTATGATGATTAAAAATCTAGTTTCAGTCAAACTTGGCAGAAAAGATGGCAATTATCTCATTTCCATTGAATGACCTCACATTCTATAATTCTTGTTAGAACTCCAGAAAGTAGGAAGATCATTTTTCAAATGTCAAAAGGCATCCTATGAATTCTATACATGGCCATAAGCACGAAAACAGATAGTTAGCAATTAGTGTCTAACTATGAAGAAGTAATCTACCAACTCCCTAAACCAGATCTGAGAAGCTTCCATGTTGCATACGCAGGGCAACATTGAGGGAAGACTTTCATGCAAAGCTAATAATGAATTTTCCTTTGTACAGAAAATCTTTTTCTAACATCAGATTTGATCAAAGCATTATGCACGTCAACCTTTCAGATATATTTTTGTTTGCTTGTTACTAATGTCTTCTTTGGCTTTCCTTTATCTTTAGGTAGAGCATACTAGGTAGGATTCCTTTGCTTCTGACATGAGGACAGTATGTTCTACACCTATAGCAGCCTTGATACTACTCAGAATACCAATATGCAGGGTTAAACATAATTAACAATAAGTAACTGTGCTTTACAGCCTTTGGAAACTGACATCCTGGGTAGACAGTTGGGTTGCTCATCAGCTGGGTAACGTTTTATAAACAAGTGCCTGTAATTTAAGGGCAATTATGAATCTATCCATGTGTGATTTTCTAATGAAGTCAAATGAAGAAATCAGCAGTTGGGAGACATTTTTTACTTCTTAATTAGGAGACTCACAGCAAGTTCCTATGTCTTAATTTTCAGCTAATCCTTCCCATTGTATTGTGCTTACAAAAGCAGTGGGATAGTCATACTGGATTTAAAGAATGTATTTGATAGCTATTTGAGCCATAGAAATTAGCCTATGTGATGCTTTTCAGGGGTGATACATTGATACATCAATGGATTTGTGTTCTCATTGATATAAGCATTTCCTCTACTGAAGAAAAATGCAACCCATCCATGTCTGTAGCCTTTCATAAATCCTCCATGGAGAATTTATGCAACACTTTGGAGATCTTCCTTGAGGAATTTTCATATTTCATGTATCTCAATTCAAGAATGTACCATCTGTGTACTACTCCTTTTTTGCCATTCAAATGACTCACCATTTTTTCTTGTTCTCAGTCTCTTAAATGATGCCTTTCATATCAAATTTTGTGCACAAGTCATCATTAGCAACATGCCACAGACCCATATCTATTATACATTTTTTTGCTGCTCTTTTTTGTCACCTGGAATTTGTATCTCGTATTTTCCTTGATTTTTAATTATATAGTATCATGAGTGGGTGGAGGGGAGCTGGGGATATTGATGCTAAAAGGATGGGCTATAGAGTCAAGAGACTTATTAAGATCATGGAAAATGCTTCGGAGTTTCCTAAGTGCTATTCATTCTGCTTCCTTCTTCCTATTCAATTATGAACCCAATCTGTACATTTGGACAATTCCTACTCACATTATATTTATCCCTTTCTTTTCTCTCTATACTTTCTCCCTTGGCTTATTCATGGCTTAAACCAACCCCTCTAGATGAATAACTTCTAAATATATATCTATAAGCCTCACTTTTCTTCTGAGCTTTAGATTCACATCTCCAACAGCCCATCTCCAGGTCTGATAAGACTTCTTTACATTACTTCCTTAACCTGTTTCTCTAATCTGACTTCAATTTTCAGCCATTCAATTAAATGAAACATATTTTCATTAAATGTCTATGGGCAAGGTGCTATATTTTGGTCTGTACTAGGGGAGACAAAGAAGAAAGTAAAACAGATCTTCCCCTCAGGGAGTATAGTTTTGGAGTTTTCTTTTGCTCCTTTTTCTTCTTCACTTCTGATATCTAAAAAGTTGCCAGTTCTCATTGATTCCATCTGCAAAAGCTCTCAAATCTATCCATTCCTCTCTATTTCTGGGACCAATTACCTTAGTATAGGCCTTGATTATTGCAATAGCCAGGGGTGTACGAGAGAATCTAACTCACTGATTCCTTTATTTACTTCTCCAGCAAGAATCTGTGAGATAGTCTTCCATTTTACTATACTTTCCTTATGACTATTTTTGATGAAGAGAGGTTAGGTTTTCAGTAGAAATAGCTAACAGTTATCGAATGTTATGAAGCATATTTCCTTCAGTGGTCTATGAAAAAGGTAATACAAGAATTAATATCCATTTTATAGAGAAGCAAACTGAGACTCAAAGGGACAATGATTTACTCCAGACTATAGGACTAGTGAGCATGAGATCTGGGATTTGAATCTGTCCTCCTGACTCAAAGTCAAGTCAACTAGCATTTATTACTGTGCTTACTTTGAGCCAGGCACTGTGCTAGTTGCTGAGAAAATAAATAAAAAATAGTTCTTGCCTTGAGGGAGTTAATATATTCTAATAGAAAAGATATAAAAGTAGCAACAACAAAAAAAGCAAAGTTGGGGAAGGAGTTACCCATGTGGGAGTGCTTTCCTTAAATGGAGGATTTTAAAGGAAAGAGTCACTTACTGAAAGGAGCTGCATGGAAGGCGTATATTTCCAGTTTGAGAAGTCCAAGCATAACGTGAACTTCCAGGATGAGATTTATGTTGGCTAAGTGGAGAAAGTCTCAAGTCAGGAATGAGGTCTGGAGAGAAGGAACAAAGTTATGCCATATTGCTCACAACAGAGCTTTTAAATCAAATCCAGTTTTCCATGAATACAGTCAATCCCTCAATAAATATTTATTTAGCATGATGAGGTGCCCATTCCTAAGTGTTGGAAGGGAACCAACCAGGTCTAATCTTGTTTTAGTAAACCCCCCCCCCCAACGTTTTTGTTTTTTTTTTTCCCCCTATGAACCACCTATTCTGTTACTTGAGTTTGATGTCATTTTAACTCTGGGTCTTCAGGTAATGGATTTGCTTTATCAAATCTACAGGTCTTCAGTTCTTCTGGAATCTATATATTCATCACTTAGTTTTCTTCTTCCATGTCTTAATAGACACTCAACTATTAATCATATTCTTAGGTGATTCCTCTCCACATCCTGGTTCGGGTCATGGGTAGAAGTTTTGTTTCTGAATCTTGCTAGAGAAATTTCTTTTCTCTCTGGCCTCCTCCTCCCTTGTCATGTTTCACACTGACTCCTTTGATTGACAAATATGTGTCATCTTTTTCTTTGGTGATCTTGGGTTTCTTACTTTGTAGAAGTTTCAGCTCTTGACCTTAACCTTTCTAGTTATTTCTCCTTGGTTTGAAGTTATTCCTCTGACTTCTTGCAGGGCTACTGGTTGTTTATTATGAAGCTGGTTCCTTTATCCTATTATTCTAGATTGCCATCTAGATTGGCTTTATTTTTTTTTTGAAAGGCCACATCTTCTCCCTGGGGACTACTTCCTCTGTTTAAAGCTGACAGGTCATTCATTCCTAAGTATGGCTGGTAATGCTTTAAAGCTTATTCTGCTAGCTTTTAGATTGGAGCTGTTCTTTGCCATTGCTTCAAATGGACACAGTTGGATTCTTGCTGGAGGGTGGTCTGAAAGATGGAGAAAATAGAAGTTTGGGCTGGTTTATAGTTTTTACTGAAGTACGTTGTTGGATTTGGGGCTAATGGAACCACTCAGTTCAGGGTTTGAGGGTAAGGGCTTTTTATAGCACTGGGACTTCAGCATAAAATTAGGGCAGTGAGAGAGAGACCAAGTGGTCCAGGGAAGGAGATAGGAAGGATGCTATGAATATTTTGGTATTTGTTGTACCCTTGTTTTTATCTCTGACCTCTTTGGGTTAGGAGTGGGATTACCAGATGAAAGGGACAGAGAGTTTAATAATTTTACTTGAATGAATATAGAATTTTAAAAAAATTGCCAATTTCCTGGGTGTGAAATGAAACCCCAAACTTGTTCTGATTAGAATTATTAGTGATTTGGAAAATGTTTTTAAATGGTCATAAGATCATAGATTTAGATGTGGAAGAGAACCAAGAAGGCATCAGTTCTAATTCCTTTGTTTTATAGATAAGAAAACAGGGGCACAGAGGGTTTAAGTGACCTGTCCAAGTCACATAAGTAGTAAATGCCAGACAGAGAATTAAAACTCAGCTTATTCTGACTCCAAGTCCAACATTCTGTTAACTGCAACATTCTGCCTCTACTTTGACAATCTTCTTTTGGAAGCTATGCTTATCCTTGGTGCCTGTTAACTACTTAAGAATTAGCTCTTGGTCTTATAGATAGAGTATCTCAACAATTTTAGTAAAAAAATTTATAAATCCTTACCTTCTATCTTGGCATCAATACTGTGTGTTGGTTCCAAGGCAGAAGAGTGGTAAGAGCTAGGCAATGGGGGTCAAGTGACTTGCCTAGAGTCATACAGCTGGGAAGTGTCTGAGGCCAAATTTGAACCCAGGACCTCTGTCTCTACCCAGCTGCCCCCAGTTTTAGTAAATTTTAAAAGTTCAATAGTTTCAAAAACACTGGCTCTTGTGACATTGTATTTAGGTAAATTTCCTACATGTCATCTGTAATTTTAGATGATCTTCATTTCCCATATTATGATCTATGTGCTTGAAAGCTGTTCTGTAAATCATCTTTTTAGAATCATTAAATCATTATAAAATCCTATGACAGCAAATACTTTGTAAAGAACTTGTAAAGAAATATCTTAAAAATGTCTTGCCTGTTTATGAAATTATTTACCCTTGACACTGTTCCTTAACCATTGCTAAGAGAAATGAAAGAGGAAATTTTTTCCCCTTTGAGTATTTTTTCATGTCTTTTTCCGAGGAAAATTCAAGGCTTCTCAGACCGTCATCCTTCTGCTCATTTTACCTCCCAAGAAGCTTCATTAACATCTTCCTTCATTTGCATTCTCATTCTAGGCCTCCTACCAGAGACTGAGGCAGATTGATTAACACTTCAAAAGGTATGGGATCTCACAAGGTAGGTTTGTTCTTTCCAAAAGATGCAAAAAAGAGAAAGGAATTTAGGATTTCTTTGGAAAGCTCATCTATGAGTCAAAATGACAAAATGCAATATAGGTAATCACTGACCCTATTTTTCAAGGTTAAAACAAGCAAGTTTGTTGATTAAGGACAAAAGAAATAGAAATATTTTAAATCTTCCTATCAGTTTCATTGAAACCAGAAGCCCCCTGAAGCTTTCTAGCTATGTAAACCTGGCCTCAGTTTCCTCATCTGGTAAATGAAAGGGTTGGACTAGAAAACCTTTAAGATTCCTTCTAGCTAAATCTATCAATTTGATTCCACAGGGAAGAGGTCATTGTGAATTTTTCAAATAATACCAAATATCTTCCTTTCCAGAGACAGCCTGCTGCACTGCTCTCCGAGCCATAAAGATCTGGGTTTAAGATTTGCCTCACACACCTGGCTCTGTGACTTTGAGCAAGTTTCTTAGCCCTTCATTTCCCTAAACTGTTCTCTAAGATTTGAAAGATTATAAACTCTGCTGAGGAGTTGCACATCTGCATTGGTAAAGGGAGTCAATTTCCTTGCTGGTATTTCTCTACGTTAATAAAAACAGATCTATTAAAAAGAAAAGTTTTCCTTTGGACTCATCTCCTTATATGTCTCTCTTTCAGGTTATACTGGAATGTCCAGGTAAGATCAAGTATATATACCCAGCAGGATCACAATTGGCAGAGGCATCATCAAATAATTGGTCAATTCTTGGCTGGGTTGAGCCCTTCAGTTTCCATGGCAACTGAAACTGTTGGACTTTGAAGCCGTCAATCCAATTTTTGTGGCCATCTTAATGACCAAATTGAATTGACTGCCTCAATCCAACAATTACTTGGGAGTTGGTGGTTAGGGTTTAAAAAAAAAAAACAACAAAACTCATCAACCTGGCATAGGCTGATTCAGTAGTGGAAGAAGTATAAACTTGAAGGTGAAGGCAGGTCTTCTTTGCCAGCCTCCCCTTCAGAAAAAAAAGTCTTGAGAAAGCCCATTCGTCTTGATGTGAAAAGTCCCTCCATCTTAACCCTGCTGCTGCTTTTTCATCAGGATTGCTATCTATGAAGTGAATTTTGTAATAGCCTCTTTTGTAACTGATTTCCTGCATAGTTGAAGTGTTCAGGGCCCTCAGATTCACTTCATCTTTCCTGAGATGGGTGAGGGTAATACACAGACCAGGGCATATTGGCTTCTCTTCAAAATGTAACCTGCCAGCAAAAAGCCATTACTCCAAATAGACACCTTCAGATCCCATTTCCCTTTTTCCTCTTGTGCAGCCATGTGCTATGTTTTCTAAAGACTTCATCCTTCTAGAGATTGTTTCTATAGCAATTTTCTCAGGGATCCCCTACTGTTTACCCAGGGAGCTCCCAATTTAGGTCCCAAACTGGGCAGTTGCTGCTGGGTGATGAGGAGCTATTGCTAACTTGCTATTTCCATAAAAGGACCCTGTCCTGTATTATTTTCTTGTGAGGTACATGCCATCAGTCATTGATGCTCTGACTTCTCCTTCTTTTGGTTTTTCTATTTTTGCTCCTGTCTCTGTGGCTTTAACTCTTCTGTTCTCAGACTTTGCTAGTTAGCTCCTGCCTAATTCTCTGCCTTTGCCCTTGGCTTGGCTTTCTATTTATCTGCTCAGCTCTGGTTTTGGACCTTGCTCCTTCCTCCCTCCCCCAGGGTCTCTCTCTGGGTTTATTATTGCTATTAGCCTCTGCTCGCTCAATTCTCCCTCCCTAGGAGATAGAAACATCATTCTTCTTATATGCCCCAAATCAAACCAGACTGCCTTGAACCTAATTCAGACAACAGAACCAAGCCCAGGGGAGGCACCTAGAGAGGAGGGCACAGGAGAAACATCCCAGAAACAGAAGCCATGGGTGAGGTTAAACCTAGATCATGTCTGTGGAAACATCTGGGGATTTGGGTGGGCTATAAACTCTAGTCAGCATGAGTCAGTGGTATGATATGGTAGCTCAAATAATGTTTACCAAAATAGTGTCAAGGCCACAAACCACACAGGATGGAATCAAGAAAGAAAATGTCCTACTTGCTCTGAGCTGATGCAACTACATCTGGAGTATTGTGCTTATAGTTTTCAGGGTATGGGTAAGCTTCTGGTAATGTACTTACAAAATCCAAGGTAGGATTCAAGTCCAAGCTTCTTGGCTCCAAGTCAAATGTTCTCTACCATACTTTGAAGGCTTATTATAAGGGCAGAAGACAATCTCTGCCTTCAAGGAGCTTCAATCTATTTGGAACCAAAACTAATTTACTCCCCCAAAAAGTTAGGGAATAATGTAAAGTAGCATAAATTATACAACATATAAAATTAAATACTACTGACTATGTTATATGGATATGTGAGATCTTGGATCCAAAGGGCTGCTGTTCCTTTAAGAACCTAAAAATTAAGTCTGCCAAGCTGTCCAAGCTTGCCAAGATGCTGTCTGCTTTCGCAGAGTTGCATCAGTATGCGACTGGCCTCCTCTGTTGCTACTGGCTACTCTTTTGCATTTATCCATTCTGTCCCTGTCCCTGTCTCTGACCTTGGCCTGTCTTCTGGCTCTTCATTCTGTTCTCTCTCACCTGGCTTAGCTCAATATCTTCTCTGCTGGCCCTATTTATTATATCTCTTGACTCTAGCTTATGATCAGACTCCACTCTCATCCGACAGCGTTGTAGCCCCTTTTCTTCCCTTTTTGAGTGGACTCTTTGATATGTGACTTATATTTGTGGATGCTAGACTTCCTCAGAGATTTATCTCTGGAAAACTTCAAAGAAGAGGTGACAAATGAACTAGATCATGAAGGAAACATAGCATTTGAATAGGCAAAAATAACTGGGAAGGGCATTATAGATGGAGGAAATAAACTGAGCTGTGGCTCAGAGATAGGAATAAGGATGGCAGATGGTGGAGAGAAAGAAATCATCTCTGGTTGAAATGGAAAAATCTCTGACTGAGGTGGAGATTCCATTTTTAAAAAATATTTAATTTAGAATATTTTTCCATGGTTACAAGATTCATGTTCTTTCGCTGCCATCCCTTAACCCCCCTCCAATAGCCAATGCGCAATTCCTCTGGGTTTCACATGTGTCATTGATCAAGCCCCATTTCCGTACCATTAATATTTGCACTAGAGTGATCATTTAGAGTCTACATCCCCAATCATATCCCCACTGACCCATGTGATCAAGCAGTTTTTTTTCTTCTGTGTTTCTACTCCCACAGTTCTTCCTCTGACTATAGATAACATTCTTTCTCATAAGTTCCTCTGGATTGTCCTGGGTCATTGCATTGCTGCTAGTAGAGAAGTCCATTACATTCTATTGTACCACAGTGTATCAGTCTCTGTGTATAATGTTCTCCTGGTTCTTCTCCTCTCACTCTGCATCAATTCCTGGAGGTCATTCCAGTTCACATGGAATTCCTCCAGTTCATTATTCCTTTGAGCACAATAGTATTCCATGAGATAGAGATTCCTATGGAAGAGATTTCATTCCCACAGCCTAAATTTATGAGAAATGTGGCCTTAGTGTACACCAAATAGGGTCTGCAAACCCGGATTGCATTTTCAGTTTTATTTAGTGTGTTTCCAGTCTCTCCCTTCTCTAAACAATCCTCAACAGAACTTCCAATAACCTCCCAAGGTAGTTCTGTCCCCTCCCACTGTTTTGTTTTGTTTTGTTTTGTTTGCAGAGGTGAGAGGCTATGAGTGTGAAATAGTGTTTAATGACAAACTTCTTCAATATGCTGTTCATTTTGCTGAACTGTCCCCTTCCCCCACCTCTTTTTATGTTTTATTTTAAAGGATTTTTTGGGAGGAGGGTGGGGGTAGAGATTACAAAATGGAGGGAGGGATACATTGTGAACATAACATAAAAATAAAAATAGTAATTAAATTTATTAGAAAAAAAAAAACAATCTTCTTCTGATCAAGTCATACCTTTACCCCAACATTTTCAGTGGCTCTTGCTGACTCTAGGATAAAGTACAAACTATTTGGTCTGACATTTAAAACCCTTTACAGTTGCTCTGAAAATTTTTTTTCAGACGTGTATTTATATTGCTCTTAAAATCTTTCTTCTAGCCAAATTGTCCTATTAGGTATTTTCCAAATTTCATATTCAAATTCTCTGTGCTTTTGTACAAGAAATCCTCCATGTCCTGATCTCATGGTTAATAAGATTCATAAACAGAAGGCACCTTAGAGATCACCTAGTTCATTTCCTTTGTTTTACAGAATATAAATAGATTTAATTATTAACTGCTTTTTTTGAATTATTAACTGACCTATTGTGACCCAAATAAGGGGAAAATCTCCCTTGAAAGGGGCGTGAAGTTCATCTGCTCACCCTTACATCCTACAAATGAGTTTATTTGCTGGTGGGAAGTCTGTGGACAGAATTTAGTCTTAGATCTAGTTTATGTATCACTGGTCAGGAACTGTGAGGGGGGTCTCAATGGGTTGATGATGATACATGCCCAATTCTTCAGATACTTGCTGGGATGGCAGCAACTGGGGAGTAAGCTTCAATTACAATTTAATGAGGTAGAGAGAGTACAGAGACAGATGGTTTGAGAATGGGGGGTAGGGGTGTAGAGGGAGGCAGGAAGTGATAGGGAAAGAGCAGAGGACAAAGAGGGGCACAAAGAGACACCTCTATGGACCTGTAGCAGGTAGAGGAGTACTAGGGGCAGGAGTTTAGAATCCCATTTTTATAGGGTTGTGGTATGATGGTAGGACTAATTTTTATCCATGATATTTAGCTTAGTACATTAACATATCAACATTATCTCAAAGCTATCAATACTATCTAAGGGTTAGTTAATTTGCATAACATCTTACTGGTATTTCATTAGTTATACTGCATGTCTGGAGCATATCTAAAGCTTACAGACCAAGGACAGTTATCAGGGCAGAGAGGCCATTAAATTAGAGCCTGGATGGATTTCCCTAATTTAGCAATAGCTTCAGGATGTGACCTCAGTTAATTTATGGGATAGTTGCCAGTCTGTACTCCCCTAATTTTTGAGATAATTTGCAAGTAATTGTTATTCTTCCTTCATTTATGGGACCCTTTGTAAATAACTTCTGTATTCCTCTTTTGCAATCTTGTTGCTCCCATTGATATTTTATACTAGCTACTTCTAAACTTACTATACTAACTGGGATAGCAGCTGTCAGATGATCCAGAAAAAGATATAGTTTCAACACAGGGATGTTTAGAGATTTGAGTTCTTATCTAGGTGTATGTTAAGGGCATGTAAGCTAATCTCTATACATATCATTTATCTTATCTAAAAGGTAGAAATATTTAGAACTCTGGGAATAGTAGAGATAATTTGATTCAACCCTCTTTTTTTTTTTTTAAAAGATGAGGAAATTGAGATCTGGTGCCCATTGCTTCACAAATAATAGTCAGCTACCTCAGAAAGGGTTCTAACATGGCTTCTGACAAATCCAGTGTCCTTTCCACTGAGGACATTGAACTGATATTTAATGTTCTTTCCATATCTAAAGGTCTAAGGTACTATGGAAAACATCTCGAATCCCTGAGTTTTACCAATTAGGCAACTGAGAGCTTGAGAAGTCTAATGACTTTACTGACCACACAAATTAACAGTTGCTTTTTGTTCATTAGAGGCTCATTCCTGGACTGATTTTGAAACCTAGACTTTGGAATTCTGGGACATAGGAGTGCCTTCCTGATACCTTCTCAAAGTCACTCATTGGAAAGTCTCCACCTCCAATACCTAGAAGGGAAAAGAATAAATGAGAAGCCCAGAGTTGGAGCTCTGTTTCTTCAGACCACAGGAAAGAAGCCCTAAGGCTTGTCCCCTTAAAGCACAGTGTCTTACCAAATGCCATGGTTTAGAGGCACCAAATAAAGCCATAAGATCAAATAAAGCCAGAAAGAGGTAGTTGATAATGACAGATCTTTTTGAATGCCTTTAAAGAGAAGCCTTCTCAACACATAGAAAGCCAACATAGAATGTCTTTGCAGGATCCTTAGTTTCTCCAAGGAACTTTCAATATATTGCATCAAGATTCTTTCTGAAACAAGTGATCACAAAGAGAGGCTGCATCTAATGAGCAATCTTATGGGTCTGACAGTTCATTGGATACCCATTTCATTTTATTGGGATTTCTAATTCCACAGAAATGATAGGTCCAGACCTTACCTCCATCTCTAATCCTTTCTTTCTCCAAACTCTAAACACCCTTTCTGCACAGCTGAGAGGGTGGAGAGGATGGCACAGTGGCTAGAATTTCTCTGAGAATGCCTCCTCAGAAAATTTGGGAAAAGATTAGAGACCATAGGATTATAGTTTTGATGGAGAAGAAAACTTAGGTGTCACCTAGTTCAATCGTCTTGTTTTACAAATGATAAACCGAGGACCAGAGAATAGGAATGATTTGTTGAAGATCATATTAGTAGTAAGTAATAGAGCCAGGACATATTTATCCTCTTTATTTCTAAGTTAATTTTGCTTTCACTGAATGCCCACTTGTCAGAGATCCTATAGAGGCCATTTTGCTTCAGCTGTGGTTGGGATGAAATGGCCTCTGAGATCTGTTCTGTCACTGATATTCCATAACCCTATAGGAAGTTTCACTTTCCTGGAGGTATTGGGAGAGTGGACTTGGTTGTCTGCTGAACCTGGAAGGGGTTGCCAGGCCCATTATTTTTTGTTGGGATAAAATCACCAAGAGTTCTCTCTGTGCTGATGGAATTTTCTAATTTTGGGAAGGGGTTAGTAGAGTGAGTGCCCACTTCTTATACTTTGCAAAGAGGGTAGATTCCCCCATAGCCAGGCTATAAGAGCTATAGTCCAATAAAGAGCATGAATAAAAGAAGAAATCCCCTTGGGTCACAATCAAATTTCCACTTAATTGTACAGTTGAAATGCATGCTGGATTTCTATTGATTTTCTCAATGGGTTTGGTAGTGTCTATCAAAGCTATTTTAGCTCAATGAAACTCCCATTTAACTTGCTCTCCTGTAGCAAGGGCAGTGTAAATGAAAGTCCACATAGATATTGGCTTCAAGCCTAATTTCATATGGAGTCAGGAGAGCTACACACCAGCAAATCGAGGGTGACCTATTGTCAGGGCACGAACAAAGCAGTTATTTGCAGTGTCTCTACTCTACAATTTCCTTAAAATTCAAAAGTGGATAATTATGGCCTAATTCTTCTGTCAATGTCAAAATATCAAGGAGCTGGAGCCAGAGGAAAGCTGGAATATATTGCTCTGAATCTTGTGAAGTGCTCCAGCTAGCTTTCTGTTCTGTGCTGTAGTTAATAACCAGAATTCCTGACTTATTCTGTTTCTAACATCCTAAGACTCCATCACTGACCTCTGAAGCTGTGTCTGCATGACACAGTTATTAATGATAAAGATTATGATGAAATGACCAGTTATTTATTTATTTTTTAAAAACAGGTAAAAAAGATCAGTTATTTCTTTTTTAAAAAGTGGAATATCAAATAGGCTTCACAAAAGAATATTGATGGACTAGTTGTATAAAACAATAGATGTTTGGGCATGTTTTAACTTCAGACAAGGGGGAACTTGTGGTGGCTTAAGAGAATACTCAGAAGTGGAAGCATGGGAAAGGAAGGACAATAAGGGAAGAATACAGTTTGAGAGGTCAGTGACATTTTCAGAAGATGGTTGTATAGTGGATAGAGCTCTGGATTTGTTGTCAAGAAGATAAGTTCAAATACAGACAGATGCTTAAAGCTGTGTGACTTTGACCAAGTCACTTAAAAACTCAGTTACACATTTGTATAGTGGCATAATAATAGCATGTACCTCACCAAGGTTCAAATGAGATAACATACAAAGTGCTTTGCAATCCTTAAGGAACTATACAACTACTAGTTAAAAGAGGAAGGGTTCAAAATACTAAAACAGAATACAAATCAGGGAAGAAGACATCAGCAAGATACAGAGTTTTCATGAGAAGAGGGCTTCACTTAAGTATGTCTCATTCATTTCTAAACTCATTTCATAACTGGAGAGTGGGCTGGGGTGGTGTTAGTGGCTAGAAACAGGAGGGATAATGGAGTCCTACAGGAGGTATGAGTTACAGAGTTGAATTCATCTTGTAGAATGAAGAATTACTGGAGGTCATGAATTCCAGGAGAGTAGGAAATAATGTAAATTCATTAAGCACTTCTCTTAAATGGTGGAGGATATGGGAGAAGCTCTCCAGTGTCTAACCTCTATTCTCTGTAGCAAATGGGAAGAAGGACCTCAAATCTCAGGAGCTGCTGAAGAGGTCTGAGGAGTATGAAGTTATTGTTTTATTTAATATTTAGTTTGGTTTTTAGACTTCTCTAAGGAAAACTTGAATTCAATTACTCAATTAGATTTATTTATTTCAATGATTCAGAAAATAATCCAACCATAGCTACTCATCCATGGCTGCCCATCCTCTTATACATGTTCACCTAAAAAGAAAGAAAAGATATTTATTAAGTACCTAGTCTGTGCCAGAGTTTGAGCTAAACAGTTTACAAACACTATTTCATTTGGTCTTTACAACCCTGGGAAGTAGGTGCTACAATCATTCCTATTTTACAGATTAGAAAACAGGCTGTGAGAAGATAAATGATTTGTCCAGGGTTACAAAGCTAGATTTGAACCCAGGCCTTCTTACTGCTAGCTACCTCTAAAAATAGCATTTATATAGTTCTCTAAGATTCATAAAGTGTTTTATATAAACTATTTCATTTGATCCTCAATAAGAGATGAGGAAACTAAGGCTGAGATGGGGATAAGTGACTTATCCAGGTTCACATAGTATCTGTGGTGCAGTTTGGGTTTGTGACTATTGTCTCATAACTATTTACTCATTGTGAAATCCTTCCCTCTGTCCTTAACTACTTCCTTGTCAAATTTAATGTATTTTTTAGTCAATTTCTATGTATGTTTTCAATGATTCTTTGCTCAGTTTAGATAAGAGTGAGGTTCATAAGATGGTTGCTCCCTCTCTACCTCCTTCTTGTTTGTACCTCCTACAACTTTCTTCCTTATTTATTCTCTAGTATATTCCTTTCCTTATCTCTTTTCCTTTCTAACACCCCCCATGGGAAAAAAATCTCTACTATTCCTTTCTCCTTCAGTGACCATTGTAAACAGTGGAATTTGTTATTTAACTCTTCTAGTAACTCAAATGTCCTTACCTTTCAAAGTTTCTATTGTCTCCTGCATTTGTATTATAGAGATTCTACTTACCTCTGTTTTTTTTTTTTATTAAAAATGTTTGAAAACCCTATTGTCTGGTGCCCTTTTGAAACTTCTCTGGGGATAGTTTCAAAGGGAACTTGGCTGGTTACCATCTTTCCCATTGACATTTTAACCAGAAATTCCCTAACTTCTTGATTCTCTTTTACTATACTAAGTAAATGTTCATTTCTTTCTTATAATGTCATGTGAATAGTTTTGATTGACTTGGGTGGGATGTCAGAAAAACAAATGGTCTTAATGAGCAGTAGTTGCCCTGATTTTGAATCCAAAAAGGTTCTAGAAACCTAAACATGGCACATCATTTCTATAGCAATAGTAATATCTTATATGTGTATTGTGCTTTATAGAGTACAAAGAAATTAACATATACATTTCATTCTATCTTTACACAAACATCAATAAATAGGGAATGGAAGCATAATTATCTTCAATTCACAAATGAGAAAACTAAGACTCAGAGACTTTCTTGAGGTCAGACAACTAATAAGTGGTAGGATCTGGATTTGGACTTGGGTCTTTGACTCCAAGTCCAATACTGAATTAATTTAATAGCTAGGAGTGTAGGTGAGAAATGAGAAAGATCACAGTGCCCTACAAAACTGAATTTAATAAAAGTGAGTGGCTATAGGAAGCCCTCAAAAATGGGAATGATGTGATCAAAGTACCTTGGGAAACTTATTTTTTTCAGTCATATTTTAGATCAATAGGAGAGAGTGGGAAGGTTAGAACTGAATAGAATAAGCCACAGAAGCTTATTTTGACTAAGGGCAAGTTGAATTGTACACCGGAACAGCAATATTGTACAATGATCAACTGTGAAAGACAGCTACTCTCAGCAATACAGAATCTGAGATCATTCTGAGGGACGTAAGGTAAAGAATGTTATCCACTTCCGGAGAATGAACTGTTGGAGTCAGATGAGATCAAAGCATACTATCTTTCAAATTAGTTTATCTATGGTTTTATTTGGGGGGGTTTGGTTTTATATGAGTATTATCTTACAACAATTACCAATATGGAAGCATGTTTTGCATGATAATATAAGTATAATCCAGATCAAATTGATTACTATCTCTGAAAAGGGGGAGGGAGATTTTTGGATCTTGTAATTATGGAAAATATGTAGAAAATTATTACATGTAATTGGGAAAATAAAATATTTTTGAACTAAAACATGTTGACATAGATTTTAAGATTTTAATTCATTTTAAGATCATATAGTTGGGAAGATTCTTAGAGACTGTATTGTTCAAATTCTTACCCAATACAGAATGCTTGCTTTAGCATCCCTGAAAAATAATCACCTGGTTTCCTTCCAAACTTATCATGAGACAACTCTTACCATTTTTTGAATATCCCTATTGACTGATGGGCATTGTGGTATAGTAGATAGAGAGCTGACCTGGAAGCCAAGAAGAACTGGGTTCAAGTTCCACCTCTGATACATCTGGTAGTGTGAGTCTGGGCAGGTCATTTACCTTCTTGGTGTCTTAGGTAATGCTTTAAGAATATATGTTGCAGGCAATTTGACTACTTTTATGGGTAGAGGGAGATTTTTAACCCTAGGAGTTCCTTGCTAGTACTGTATCAATGAAATGATTTAAGAGTACTATACTGGTACTAAATCAATGAAATTACTGGCCCTATCCCTATACCTAAAGTTAGAGAGCTTATGCTTCTATTGAGCTGAACTTGACCTCTTTGTAATTCTCTCAAGTGAAATAATCCTAGTTCCTCATCCACATGATAACCCCTCAGAAATTCAGACAGCTTTCATGCTTTTCATGATTCTTTCTCTCCAGAACTTGTGAAAAAAAGGAAAGGTATGGAATTTGGAGGTCACAGTTACACGATTTAGTAACTTCTTAAATGAAATGAGGGCTATTAAGCCTAAAACTGAGGCTTTGAACCAAAAGGACCCAGCTTCTGACACTCATAACCTAGAGCGCTTTGTAAGATCTGGAATGAGCAGGGCCAAGGGCCTGAGAGCAAGTGATTCTTTACCAATTAACTCTGAAAAGATAATGAGGAAAGTTGGATGTTAGGAGTGTAAAGCAGCAAAACTTAGAAATGAAAAAGAATCAACTGAGAAGGGAAAATATTTTCAGTCTTGGGTTTTTCCTCGTGAATATAGTTTCAGTGAGATGAATACTCGATAGATAATTCCAACAATTCTACAGAATTTTTTCCTAGGCATTCCCAAAGTGCAGCAAAGATATCACTGATGGATGACCTGACAATCCAACATTCAAAAGAAAGGCAAGAATATGTATCATATCTGAAATATTAGCTGCCTTATTAATGATGAATCCCCTAGCTATTTTGTGTGGGGCTAGTGTTGAAATATTCACAGAAGGTTTTGATATTAAATAAACAATCAGTCACTCAATTAATGTTATTAATCTCCAAGTATGTGACTGGTACTATGCTTAATTCTGGGGATACAAAGTCATTTCTTTCAAGGACCTTACAGACAATGGGGAGACAACATGTAAACTTATGTACAAACAAGATACACGAAGGATAAATTTGGGGTAATTTCAGAAGAATAGGGAAAGTCTTCTTATAGAAGATAGCATTTTAACTGATACTTGAAGGCAGTCAGGTAAGGCAGAAAGCAGAGATGAGGAGGGAGATCATTCCAGGCATGGGGGATGATCACTAAAGGTGCTCAGAATTGGAAAATGGAATGTTTTGAGGGAGGAAAATCAAGGAGGCCAATGTCACTAATACACAGAGTACATAGAGAGGAATGAAGAGCTCTGGAAGTTAGAGAATTTGATATTTGATCCTGGATGCAATAGAGAAGGGAGTAATATGGTCTGACTTATAGTTTGTGAAGATCAGCTTGAAAGTTGAAATAGAGATTGATTGGAGTGGCAGGGAGACCAACCAACAGGCTATTCCACTAGATCTGGATAAGGTGATAAGCACCTACATTATGGTAGATGTAGTGTCAGAAGATAGAAGGGAGGATATCCATGAGATTTTAGGAAGACAGAAATGAAAGGGCTTTACTATAGGATCTGGTGGGTGGTTCATGGTATAGAATTGAAAATAACATCTAGGTTTTAAGCCTGAGTGAATACTGGGAAGGCGGTAGTACCTTCAACATAACAGGGAAGTTTGGAAGAAGGAAGGGTTTTGGGGAAAGATGAGTTCAGTTTTGGACATGATGAATTTGAGACATCATTCTAGACACCTAGAAAGCAGTTAAACATGTGAGACTAGAATTGGGGAGAAAAGTTAGAATTGGACAAATAATCACTTTACTGAAAATAGTTTTGCATTGGTATTCTCTGAAGAACACATTTGATAAAGATGTTTCTTTTTTCAGGCTGGAACTATGCAATAATGAAATGTAGAGTCAGTCTTGTAGAATGAAGGCTTAGAATCAGGAAGACCTAGGTTCAAATTCCACTTCTGATTCTAATTAGCCATGTAACTTTAGAGAAATTCAGTTAATTTCTCTGATCCCCAGGCAGTTCTCTAGGGCTGAACATGAAGTTTGAAGTGAGTCAGGCTGGCACAGTGGAAAGCATGCTGGATTTGGAACCAGAGGATCTGAGTTTAATTCTCACTTCTTCCACTTACAATCTATGTGATCTTGGGCAAATCCTGTAACTTATCTGGGTCTCATTTCCCTTATCTGTAAAATGAAGGGACTGTACCCACATCCACATGTACCCATATCCACATATGATCCCTTTATAGGAAACCTCTTCTGGTCCATTTAGTCACTAACATCTTTCCTTCTAAGACTGCAATTCATTTATTCTTTATGTATTTTGCATGTATGTATTTATTTGTATGTCATGTCACCTACTATGATATATGTATTTATATGTCACCTACTAGAATGCAGTCTTCTTGAGGGTAGAGACTGTTTTTTGCCTTTCTTTACAACTCTAAAGATTAGTCTATAGTCTGGAGCATAGTAAATGTTTAATAAAATGCTTGTTGTCTAACTCTTACAGTGTTCCCCTCTCCCCCTGCAAATAAATATTCACCTATTCCCAAGAAAAAATACAAGTTGTTTTTAAATGTAAAGATCAAGATTCTTCTGACCATAATTCTTTATTTTGTTATGAGAATCAAGAAAGAAGTCAAAGATAGGAGGAACTAAGTATATATCTTCATATGAAGTGGTTACAAATGACAAGAAGTCAGATGTTCCTTTGGTTCAGTGATAAGATTCTTTATAGGTTCATTCAGTTGTTCTTTCTAGTTTTAACTTTGAAGAATGAAATTAGAGGAAGCAGAGTCTAGTGGATAGAAAACTGACCTTAAAATTTCAACTCTGACTTATGCTAGCTTGTGATCCCTGTATAAGCTGCTTAAATTCTCAATTTCCCAAGCAAACTCTCTAGGACTATTTGTTGCAGAACATTTGATATTCTACATGGAAAGAAGAGGTTTCCAGGCATGGACAATCCCTCTTCCCCTTTGCCACATCCTAAACCAAATAAAAAACAACCCCTAGGATTATCCAGGGATAAAATCCACAAATATCTTTATTTTTTAAATAGACATACTAGGACATATTTACTGGGTTCACTTAAGGATCTAGAATGGGGCTTGCCTTCCTTTCAAGTAATCTAGAGTTCAGCATATTGTATCCACTAATTAACTGAAGACTGTAAAAGAGGCAAGTTATATTGACAGTTTGAAATTTCCAAATATTACTACCTTGAGCATTTGAGCTGAAGCTTGTTTCCATATCCTCTAATGGGAATCCTTTATTTATTGCATGAAACTGTTTTTATAGTAGACCATGAAATTCAGGAAAGAAAAACAAAGTTTCTGTGTGTGTGTGTGTGTGTGTGTGTGTTTTCAAATGCTGGGCTTGAGTGCAGTTTCATGCAGTTTCATAGATAGGGTCCAATTCCTTGTAGCTTTCTATTGCTTTATCTGGTATTCTTTATTTAACTGTGATCTTAGTGGGAAATTAGAAAAGGTCATTTAAATAAGTCTTTCATCTATTTTTATAGAAAAACCAGCACCATATTAAAAATTCAATTGATATAGAAATGAATCTATTTTTCTATTTTAGATAATTTTGTAACCATTCATCCTCATGTAGTTTAGTGACTGAATAACAGTTTTAGACTTTAAAGAGAATATTCAAATAGTGACAATAACTCACATTTGTATAGCACTTTATCATTTAATTTTTTAATCTATTCTATTTTTTATTAAATTGGGAGTCTCTCTGGCACTACTGCTTTATTGTCTTATGTGGTTATAGCTGACAAGTCTCTACTGGACAGAACGTTTGACACTGTAGGATGGACAATGTTTTTGGTCAATGTTGTTTGGTTGCTCCTCTCTGTGATGCTGGCTGGCATCCTGTTGTATTGTCTCCTGTGCTCCATATGCTGACCATATCTATCTGGCCTTACTCCTTTGTTGCCTTGTGTGGTTGTAGCTGACAAGTCACTTTATGGATTATCCTCAATCTTTGTTTCATGACCTAACAGAGAATCCATCTTGATATCTGTACATCATTCTACTGGTTCTCCTTTACCATTGCAGCCCAGTAGACTTTTGGGAGGAGAAGTCCTTTTATACCACTGATATGCCAAAAAAATGCCAAGATGACCCCCAGGATCACACAGAAAGAGAGGAAGAGAGACAGAGAGAGAGACAGACAGATAGATAGAGTCATATAGACAGAGACAGGGACAGAGATCTGACAAATATAAATTAGATACCTACAGCAGGGAAAGCAAAAACAGAGAAAGAAAAAATTTAGGGCAATTTCGCTAATACATATCAATAAAAAAATTTAAGTAAAACACTGGCAAGGAGATTACAACAATATAATTACAAAAATGTAATCACAAATCACTACAACTAAGTGGGATTTATACCAGGAATGTAGGGCTGGTTCAATATTAGGAAAACCAAAGCATAATTGACCACAACAATAACAAAAACAACAAAAATAATAGAATTATAACAATAGATACAGAAAAAGCTTTTGGTAAAATACAATATCCATTCATATGAAAATAGTAGAAAGCACCAGAATAAATGGAGCTTTTCTTAAAAGGCTAAGTAGTGTCTCTTTAAAATGAAGAGCAAGCATTATTTTTAGTGGTGATAAACTATAAGCCTTCTCAATAAATCAGGGGTGAAGAAGGATGTCCACATCACCACTACTATTCATTATTGTAATCGGAGTATTAGTTTTAACAATACAAGAAAAAGAAATTAAAGGAACAAAAATAGGCAAAAAGGAAACACAACTATCACTCTTTGCAGATTCCGTGACAGTGTACTTTGAAAACCCTGGAGAATCAGTTAAAAAAATTTACTTGAAACAATGAACAGCTTTAGCAAAGTTGCAAGATATAAAACAAACTCAGCATTACTAAATATTACCAACAAAACCCAGCAGCAGAAAATGGAAAAGAGAAATTGCATCTAAAATAATTGTGGCAATATAAGTTACATGGGAATCTACAAGCCAAGACAAACTATATGAACATGATCATAAACTACTTTTCACACAGACACACACGCACACACAAACATAGACATTTCTAAACAATTGGAGAAATTTTGATTTCTCGTGGGTAGAATAATAAAAATAACAATTATATCTAATTTACTTATTCAGTGCTATATTACTCTAACTACCAAATAATTATTTGTAAATCTAGAAAAATAAAATTTATCTGGAAGTAAAAAGTCAAGAATATCAAGAGAATTTATGAAAAAAATGTGAAGGAAGGTGTTCTAGCAGAACCAGCTTTCAAATTTTATTAAAAACCAGTAATCATCAAAACAATTTCATAGTAATTAAGATTGTGGTTGATCACTGGAAAAGGTTACTTATATAATACATGGAACTGATGACCATATTTAAGAGAGAGATTTCTGATTTAAAAAAGCAGCAAAAAAATAGCATTGAATTTTTAAAATGGTATATAGCTTTGTGGGAATTTATGAACTAGAAAGTAATATCATTGTGGAGGTTATTTGGGTAATTAAAAATGGCAATGAGGCAATTTTGTTGTGGAATATCCCAAATTTTACCTGACCAGGTGGAGTATATAAATAATGTCTTACTAATATAAATTATAGAAGGAATGGTGAGGTAAAAAATCTAGTAATGATGAATTGCTTTGACTATGTAAGATATCTAAGAGAAATTTAAGCTGCCAAAAACAGAGCACCTGATACAGCTTGTCTTGCTGACCACACTTTCTCTTTCAGTATAATGATGAAGCAATTAGGAGAATTTTTTTAAAAAGGTTATTCTGACCATCAAAAAAAGGTAGAATGGAGAAACATCATAGAGTAATGGAAAGAACATTGTAATTTTGAGGTAGTCTACTGAATCCAAATGCTGGTTCTGTTTTTGTGATTTTGTTTTCTCTGCCTAAATTTCTTTGTCTATAAAATTGGGATTTGGATTAAACCATCCTTACTGTCCTTTAGTATCCTCAGTCCAAGATTATATTATTTGGTTAGTAAAATGAGAGGAATGGAAACCTTGGGGAAAATTCCCTATCTGGGAATTAACACTTAATAAGGAAGACAATGTAATGTATAATTATGGGAAATGTAGAGACAAAGAGAATCATACTCAAAGCTTAAAAAATCAAATTCAAACAGGTAAATTTCATGTGAAAGTTAATTTTCAGTTATAAGATATATATGATCATGTGGTAAAAGATTTTGAAAGGAAAGGCAGTCCTCAAAATTTCTATTAAAACAAAAAAATGAAACAAACACTTAAAATCAGAAATGATACTAATGAGAAAAAAGAGAACCATTTAAAGAAATGAATGTAACTAAGGAGTTTTTTTTGATGAGCTCATATTATTAATGGACAAGCATGAAATAAGGATGGTTCATGACCAAGGTTGAATACAAAAGTGTTAGGGATGTATAAGGATACTGACAGGAAAAACAAAGCTAGAATGATGGATCTTATAAAATGTAACCTCCTGTAGTTACATCTTAAAATTCTCATGGGTGGACACCTGAGGAGAATGGAAACTGAGGGGAAATGGATAAACGAGAGAAAGAGAGAGACAAAGGAATAAAGACTCAGAGACAAGGAGTTAAAAATATGGGCTACATGTTGCCGTGCTCCCCTGATAGAATTGAGAGAGGGCTCCACACGTGCCCTCAAACTTTTATTGGAGAGTTTAGGAATGTGGAGTGGGAGGTAACTAATGAACATGTGACATGGCATAGGCTTTAACATTGGCTCAATTGACAATCATAATCAAAA
This sequence comes from Monodelphis domestica, assembly GCF_027887165.1. Taxonomy (NCBI): domain Eukaryota; kingdom Metazoa; phylum Chordata; class Mammalia; order Didelphimorphia; family Didelphidae; genus Monodelphis; species Monodelphis domestica. The sequence goes on from NC_077228.1 coordinate 468,332,420, forward strand.
GAGGAGGGGGTTAATCAAACATGTGACTTGGAAAGAAATGTGGTCTAACAAGGTGTGAGCTAGGACCCTGTGGCAAATAGTGTCCTGCTCAGGAATTCTTTTTGTCCTTTGGACTGAAGATTTGGCAATACAATAATCAATAAGTAACATGGCCATGAGTCTGGTATATGAACCCATAAGATACAATATCAATACACCAATCATACTTTCAAGATGCTAATATGCCTGGTATGCTACATAAAAAAATTCCAAGGATAACAAAAAGAGATTTAAAGGAAAAGCATGAAAAAAGAATAACAAGATAAGTATAGACCGACTGAATAGGGCAAAACATATACTGTCAACAGACAAAAAAAGAGAATGTTGAGGAGAATGACGTATATTGGAAAGAACAAGATGACCATAATTAAAGAGGAATTCAAAATGAAATGAAGGACAAGAAAAAAACTCTAATTTTAATAAGTTAAAGTCTCTTTGCTCTAAAATATTGCATCACAAGATACTCAACAAATCTGTCAATTGTAAACTAAAAATAATGGAGATCTAGAGAGGCACAGGGAAACTAATGGTCAGATGTCCTGACTTTCAAAATGTGGTAGAAAGTAGATGCCACAAAATTTTGATTTTGAATCTCAGGAAAGTAATGGATGAGATAATGAAGATAATGGAATGTGATAAAAAAAAAAAGAGAAATAGTTACATGAAGAGCCAACCTAGATTCATTAAAAACAAATCATTCTGAGCTATTGTTGTTTTCTTTGTTGATAGGATTATTAGAGTGCCAGAAATCAGAGGAATGACAAAAATTATATTATATGTTAGTAAGGCATTTGAAAAAGTCTTTCATAATATTTACTCTTGTGGTCAAAGTTGTGGCTGGATTAATAGCACAGTTAGGTTTATCTGAAGCTGGTTGAATAGCTCTTTTTAAAGAAAGAGAATACATGGTTAATACATGGTTCATTAGCACCTCAGAGGAAGGTCATCAGTTATATATTGCTGATTTCTGTCTTTGGTCCTATTCTATTCAGTAATTTTGTTAGTGACTTGGATAAGAAGACATTTGTTGATCACATGAAATTGAGGATAGCTAATAATGAATGATAGAACCAAGATTTACAAGGGCCTAGACATACAAAAGCTAAATACAGAATATAACTAAATGATATAAAATAGACATAAAAGTAAATGTGCTTCTAGGTTAAAAAAATCAATAAATAATTATTTATTTAAAATAGTGCATTACACTAATGTAGCAAATCTTTAAAAACACATTTTGGACACAATGAAAATACTTATTTGGCATTTTCAAGCACTTGAAGCATGAAATCCAGTATACTTTTAATTTTTAATTTTTATAATTCACATTATTGATCTTGGCAAAAGTCTAATAGAGTCCACTGGTAAAAAACTTGCTCGTTTAGCAAATAGAAGGATGGAAGGATGAGTTTGTAATTTAATACTGTCTCTATCAATGATCCTCATATAGAAATATTTTTCACTCTTTTTCACTAGTCCGTACTGCTTTTCATTTAAAATTAAAAAGGAAATTTGAAGGGGAAATATAGTTGTCTAGATTTTAAATTCTTTTATAGGATGTTAGGTCTTAGAGATGCTATGGACATAAGGGATCATCTAATCTTAGGATTCTTAACCTGGGGTCCATGAACAAAACAATTCATTTCAGGCTATTGTCATTTTCTTTGTTGATAGGATCACTAGACTGCCAAAAATCAGAGGAATGATAAAATATTATATGTCAGGAAGGTATTTGAAAAACTCTTTCATGATATTTATTCCTCTGGCCAAAATAGTAACTAGATTAATAACATAGTTATGTAGAATTGAAGCTGGCTACCTCTGTTCAAGGAAAGTGAACTGATACACAGATCATTAGCAACCTAGAGGTAAGTCTTCGGTTGTTCTATAAGCATTTTGATAACTATTTAGGTCCCAGCATAATCCCAAGTATTTTATTTTATGCCTTTGAAGACATTATTTTGCGAAGGAGTTAATTGGTTTCATTATAGTGCCAAAAGGGTCCATAACACAAAAAAGGTTGAGAGCTCCTGATCTAATACACCTCTTCATGTCACATATCTGAAAAATAATGCTTGAAAGAAGGTAAGTCACTGGTTCAAGGTCATGCAGGAGTAGTAAAACTGGGACTGGAACTAGTCCTTGAACTCCAAATCCAGCATTCTTTCCATGATGTTATGTTATGTGTATTGAATATATATTTATTCTTCTGGTAATGTCAACAAGATATTTATTTTTTGCATCCTGGTCACAAAAACATGGATTGTTAAGGATTTCAGAAAACAATAATACATCAATAAAGGCTTAGATATTTTCTTTATAATAAAATTCAATTCTTTAAGTACTTAGTGAGCATCTTTAAGATGACAAACACTGTCCTAGGTGCTAGGCATGGGAAGCAAAAATAAAAACATTCATTGTATTTAAAGAACCAACATTCTACTGGGATGGAAATAATGTGCACATGTACCTCCAAAATTTATATGATGAATTTTGGGGGAAAGGGAAAGCATCAGCAATGGGGAACCAGGACAAACTTTATATAAGAGGTGGCATTTGAACAGAGCTTTGAATGGCATTATAGCTCCCTAGAAGGTAGAAGAAATAAGGGAAAGGATTCCAGGATAGGAGAAAGATTTAAAAGGACTTATGTGAATGAAGAAATTTGGGCAAAGACAAAAGTTGGATCTGCAAAGCAATGAGAGCTCAGAACATTTGAAACACACAAATCATTGGAGGAGGGGATAGACTGCTCCAATGGAAGCAAAGAGTGAAAATAGAGAAATAGAGGAGAAATAGAGAAAAGAATACAAATTAAAAACCTTTTGGTAAATAAATGCATTCAAAATTATTATCTTATATTGAATACTCATAGCTTCTCTAGATAATCTTAAAGAAAATAATTATCTTCTGTCTTAGAATTGACACTAAGTTTTGGTTCCAGGGTAGAAGAATGGGCAAGGCTAGGCAAATGAGGTTAAGTGATTTTCCCAGTCACAAAATTAGGAAATATAAGAGATCATATTTGAACCAGGACCTCTCTTTTCAAGGTCTGACTTTCTAGCCACTGAACCACCTAACTGCCCCTCTGTTATATCTTTTGGGACTAGATCCATCTGATTTAAGTGTAACAGGGTTTTGGTATCAAAGAAACTCAGATTTTTTTTTTTTGGAAGCAGGTTCTCTAGGATCTTTACTCAAGACCCTATTATATTAATTACTTCTCATTTGGCCTACTGTAATTTAATTTAACTAACTTTTTATTGAGTTGCCATCCTACTAGAAGATTATGATAGGTACTAAGGATAAAATGACAAAAAATAACATAGAATCTGTATTCAAAATCCTCCTAATTGGTTTCTCAGTCTATCTTTTCCAAATCATTTTGCATATTACCAAAGTTAATCTTTCTAGTGTGTCTTTCTACCTTTGTCATTTCTGTTTGAACACTTTCTGTGACTTCTTTTTGCCTTAGTGTAACCAAAAGTTGCTACTATTTTATTTTTATTACTATTTATTTTATTACAAAGGATGAAGGTTAAGAGGTAAGAGAGTATCCCTCTCTTTTTGGAATCTTTTGGGTTAGTCCCAGGGTGCGGCTACTCTTTCTAGACCATGCTTTCCCCCTTAGGAATGACTTTTCTTTGGGCCATATTTCTATTTTGCCCTTCCCTATGGAGGCTGGAGCTTCACTTGGATTCATGCCCTTCCTAACAAACTAAATCTGGCTTACCTATTACTCCAGCACTTAGGGATGAAACATTGGAGTTATATACTTTAATCTATCTCTGAAGCTGGGGAGCTCTTAAGGGGGATAAATAAAATAAAAAAATGTAACATGTTTTCCCATGGGAAGAAAATATTTTCTCTGCTACTTCACCTTATAGTTTCTATCTTCACATCTCTCCTCTGTTTCAACTATTCGCCTACACAGCTAGTCTTTTTGTTGCAAGTTTTTATCACCTCAACATTTGACTGTTGGTTTTTCTGCTTTATGGTTTTCCCAGGTCCAATCCAACCTTCACACGACTGCCAATGTGAAGCAAAGGTCTAATGGTGTCACCTCCGACCCTGCCACACCTCAATAAATTTTAGTTGATCACTATTACCCCCAGTATAAACTTTAAAGGACTGTTTGGCATTTAATGCCCTTTACAACCTAGCTCCTTACTGTCTATCTAGTCTTATGCTATAGTTCCTCCACATACTCTAAGATCTAGCAACTCTATCCTTGTTCCTTGCACGTGAAACACTTGTCATCTGACTTCTTGCCTTTTCATTTGCTATTCCCCATTCTTTAAATGTTCATCCTCACACCCACCTCCAGCCTATCATGACTTTAGTTCAAGGCTTAGCTCAAATCCACCTTCTGCAGGAGACTTTTCCCAACTCTTTTCTTCCCCACTGGAGTCCCTTCTTTCTGAGATTATTTTCTATTCTCTTCCCCTGTCCTTCTTTCCTCCCCTTCATGTCTGTTTCTGTCTTGTCTCCACTATTAGAATGTGATCTTCTTATGGTCAGAAATTGTATTTTTGTTTTCCTGTGTATCCCTGGTACTTAGAAGTGTCTGGCACATAGCAAATGTTTAATAAATGCTTTTTGATTGACTAGCTATTGTCCCAACAATCAGATTGTCCTCTTTCTCTTCATTTCTGTACCAGCTATTCACTGGGTTCCTTTATTTCAATTCTCTTGTATTAAATTAATTAACTGGCATAAATCACAAAGAAATTATGATTATAGTTTTATACAAAGCAAATTAAGAAATGGAAATGGTTTAAGGAAATAAAGAAACTCACATAGAAATTGTCTGACCACTACAGACCCTAAGGAAAGGAGGGAAGGGAATGAAACCTTCACTATTCTTTGGTCTTAAGGTAGAGTCATTGGCCCTTTCCTGTTATTTCCTTAAAAGAAGATGCCATGACCTTCGGGACCAAGTCTGCAATGTTCTGATCCTAATTTCTGAACTTGCACCAAAAAATGTCCTTAGAAGCTTTTTTTCTTTGTCTCTGGAGCTGCCAAAATTTTCACCATACTCAGCCACTCCAAAACTGAACCCCTCCTGAGCTCTATCTACAGCCCCTTCCACACTGCTGCCTGTATATCCCTTTGGTTAGGATGTCTCTTCTTCATTGTCTATATAAATGACTGCATAGAAACCAAAGTTATTCACTTAGACTAAAGTAATTAGATGATTTGGCATCAAATACCAGCTAAAGGAGAGACTGGGAAGATACAGAATCTGACAGTCAGTTGTGAAAGCCCAAAAAATGGTGAAGTATTGAGAAAATTCTCTAGAAGTTGAAGGCTTGGAGAAGAGATGAGAACATGGACCTTTTTCTGCAAAGCCTGTGGATGTGAAACATTGCATCTGCTTCCAGGTTAAGTTGGAGCACTGCTAAGTTTGGGTTTAGCGACAAAGGGATAGATTCATAAATGGAGGTGATAAAATAAACAAACAGACATAGCCAAATGATGTCAAACTTAAGAGCAAATTCAAAATTTGAAGACTAGATCAGAAAGAATTAGTAGATTTGGGACAATTAGAATTAGCAATGCTTTCTGCATGCTGCTTTGATGAGCTAAGGAAACCTAGTGAAAGGTCCATCTTGAGTTAAAAGTGGAGATAAAAAGACAATATTGGTCTTATATAGCCCAGTAGACAGAGGACTCAGTGGGGAATGGATTGACTGGAATGACTAAATGGATATTCAGGGCTGTAGAATTGCTAAGTAAAACTAAAGTTGTACAAATCTAGAATTTATAACTAGGCATTGTAGCTTCCGTGGAATTGATTGATCAAGCACTGTTCTAGGTGCTCAGGATACAAGAAGCAAAGGGAAACAAGGAGCTGATATTGTAATGAGAGAGACATATACGCAAACATATATTTGGAGAAAGATTCATTGACCATGGTTGAACTATATCAATGTGGGAAACATGATAATACCGTAGAAATTAAGTATTATGTCAATCTAAGAAGGGGGCTTCTATATATAATTAGATAAAATGTCAATAACAACCTTTAGATTAGAGTGTAAAAATCTTAATGTAACTAATTTAAAATAAAAAAGAAAAGAAGATGTCTAGCATTACCAGAATTTAGCCTGGTAAAACATTATTCATCAAACTATTTTGTATTAGTTAATAAAAATCCAAGGGATACTGTGATATTTTGTATGATAGGCTATTTTGCATTATGGCCACAATAGGCTCATTTGATCACTAAGATTTTGTAGTTGTAATTATCTCCCTACAAATAATTTATAGAATCATGAACCCTTGACCTACCAGTGAAATAGCTTTTGTTTTTTTCACAACATGAATGTGTTGTTATTTGGGTGATTTGCTACTGAGGGAAAGAGATATGGGAGGTGCTAGAAAAAAACCAGAGACCGGGGAAGAAATAGGAGGTTCAGGTACTAATTCTTCATGCCATCCACCCCATTCTCCACTCAACTGTTAGTATAATACAAATTTATTTTGTATTTGTTTTCCCATATAGAGATTTTATTCCAACTCTTCCCTCTCCAGGATACTACATGCTTCCTGAAGGCAGAGGTTGTGCACAGTGCCTAGCACAATGTAGGTATCTAATGAATGCTTGAATTTTTTCATAGGCAGTAGATTAGAATTATTATAGCATCATTGCTTAAGCTATCATTTATATAGTGCTTTAAGGTTTGTAAAACATTAAAAAATATCTCTTCTTTACAGATGAAGAAACTGAGGCAGATATTAGCTGACTTGCTTAGGGTCATATAGCTAGTAAGTTCCTAAGGTTTGAACTCAGGTCTTCTTGACTCTAAGTCCAATGCCCTATCAACTCGACTCCACCACTTAGCCAGTTCTCTGGAAGGCACTAGGGAGAAACAAAGTTTAGATAACATTTCCTACCCTCAGAGCTTGTAAACCTCTAGAACAGAGGGACTATTCCATATGTTGCTAAAATTTAGCATAATCCCTTGTACATAGGAGGGTGCTTGAGGGGAGGTATTGGGGTATTAGACTGAATAGAATGACATGTCCTTGTTCTCACAAGGTTTGTAGTCAAGTAGGTACTGCATCATATTAAATTTGTAATCTCCTCAATGGAGAGATGCAATGTTTCATGTTCAACAGACAGGAGTTGCTTAATTCCTTAGGATGGGATTAGGTACTATTTTTTCTTTGTACTGTGAAGCCTTCTAAGGGGAGGAGGCTTTTTCTTTTTTAAAGAATAGTTGATGATTCAAGTGTGAGGGGAAAAAATGGATAATCATTAAAAGATCTGGTTGTCTGATCAATTCAGGCTTTCCTTAATCTGGTCTGAGAATGAGCTCTGAAGATCTGAGTCTGCTCAGATCTTGGATAGGAGGATAGCCATCCCATGAGAACATTTGCTTGGCTCACTCTAGAAAGGAGGGAATAGGTAAGTGCCAAAATTCCAGAAAACACAGCAGGTACTGGGGAAAAACAATATGCACAAGGAATCCCAGCAAAAGGCCCATAGGGAACATGAGAGGCACAAATGGATTAAAATTGTAGATTGGCAGGTTGTATCATGCCCAACAACTTCTTCCACCTCCCACATATTTATACTGGCATTCTTTGCTTTATCATTGTTTAGCCTGGTTTTTTAGATTGTAATGTAAGGTCCTTGAGGACACAGACAATATATTTCCTTTATAAAGTCCTTTAACAAGATCATAGAGTTTCAGGATCTTAGAGTGAGAATGGATGTCAGTTGGCAATTGAGTCTAATCTTTTAGCTAGTGAAAGAATCCCAATTATAAAGCAAACAAACATTTATTTAATTTGTGTTATGGGCAAAGCACTGGGTCAGGACTTGGAAATACAAAGGTGGAGACAAAACAGGGTCTGCCCTCAAGGATTTATATTCTATGGATAGAGCAGGAAGTGGGGAATTGTAACATGGGCAAGTTCTCATGAATCTTATTGTCTAGTAGGGACTTTACTTCATTACATAATAAAAGTAGGGAGTCTTGAGGCTAAGACAAAATGATTAAAGAACATTTCAAGGGAAAGAGAATAATATCAATTTGGAGAAGGAACCAGAGAAGGCAATCAGGGATTCTTAATGTGGAATCCTTGGACCCCCACCACCCGGTCTGTGAACTTGGATGGGAAAATAATTGCATCTTTATTTTCATTATCCTCCAATTGAAATGTAGTATTTCCTTCAAAAAAATTTTTTTTTAACTCACATGATTCCCAGGAGAGGTTCATAAGTTTCACCAGACTAGCCACAGTGGTCCAAAACACACAAAAAATTTAAGAATTCCTAGGCTAAGTGGGGGGATTTAGCACCCGAGGTGAGCCCTGAAGAAAAAAAAGGAATTTGAAAGGCAGTGATGAGGAGGGAGTATATTTGAAGTGGGAAAAACAGACCATGAATATACACAGGTAGGGAAGGACTTTTCAAGTTCATAGTGACTGGGGCTTAGAGTATGTGAAATGGAGACCTATCCTGCAAGGCTATTATAGGGTTGGGAGAAAGGAATATACTATATCTACAGATAAGTATGATAAAAAGTAGAGAATATTGGAGACAAAGGAGATATCAGGCAAAGTACTCCAGGAATTCTTGAGGAAGAGAAGGAACTAATTTCAAATGAGGAGTCTGTCTTAGAATGCTAGGGGTACCATCATGTATATGTTTTCCCAGATTTTCTGTGAGGAACTACCAGTTAAGAGGGGTGAGGAAAAAAAACTCTTAATGTTCAAGTAAGTCCTCTATATTTTGAGACTGTGAATTTTAGATTTTCTCTACCCTGATTAGTCTTTAAAATCCTAGCAACCAGGAATGTATACATCCCTACTTAAGGATTAAGTGTTGAGGAGGATGGCCTATGACAGACATGTGCTAGCAAATGACAAATAAGAAACAACTGACAGACCCCCTGAGCTGTCCTAAGTCAAGCTTAAGCTACCATTGGTACATGTGAGATGCAGGAAGTGATGTAAAGAATGGTCTATATATTTCACATTACTTCCTCTCTCCAGCCTCTCTTGTGGAGACACTGGGGTCTTTCAGCATTGGGAGCTGGTGGTAGTGTCCTTAGCATGCTTGGTGAGTGGTTTAGGCTGATTCCTCCTTTCCTTTACCTCCTAAAGCACTATCCTCTTAGGAGGCCCCTCATCTTGGAGTAGACCTTGTGGCTGGAAGCCAAGCTAGTTTTAATCTTCTCAGGAGGCCTTGTGACTGAGTTCTCTGAACTTCCCTTGGCTTAGGCTAGGATGGAGAAATCTTATACCCTTTTCTCTCTCTCTTCTTAATTCCTTCCCTCTATTGTAATTAAACCACCATAAAAATCCCAAACTGACTTGAGCATTTTATTGGGATTGAATTAATCCCTGGTGACTACTAATATAATATATTCAGTCAATAATCCTTAATTTTACTGCTTACAAGACATAGTGATTATATATAATTTGCAGAATCCACATTTTTTCCACCATTTTGAGAGCCACAACATTACTCTAACTTGTTTTCTGGAAGCTCCCTAGGTCTCCATGGTTCCTCAAATATTACTTAAAGAAGTACATCAATACCATCAACAAGGTCTTTCATATTTCTGAGCTGTAATACATATAGGTTTCTGAGATGTAATACATATAAGTTTGAAAACTCACTTGTAGCTATTTGACCTCTTATTTATTTATTTATTATTTATTTATTTATTTATTAATTCATTTATTTATTTATTCTATTCTGGCCTTCAAATCCTTTTTATGCACTTTCAACTTCCCTTCATGCAGGGATTTCCATTTTCTTCTTCATAAGGGAATATGGAAGCAAAATAGGTGAAGTCTCCATGCACTGTATTCAAAAGATACAATTCTAGCCTCTTCATCAGAAATGTCTTTGAAAGCTATGCTTACCTTTTTAGGGTTCATTTTGATCTAACTAGTTATTCATTCCTGGATTGAGTGTGATAATCCAAGTTGGTCTGACAAAAACCCCAAAATGATCTATTTCATAATCTGCTTTTTCTGTTTGCAGATATAAAATCTAAAATCATAGAAGAAGACTTCTGTTGATTTTCAATTCAATAGAACCCTTTAAAGCTCTAGGGCAGTTCCTAATCCAGGGCTGTGAACTTGTTTATTATTTTATAATAATTGATTTAAATTTAATTGGTTCCCATTATAATCCTCTATACTTTATTTTAAACATTTAAAAACATTCTAATAAAATGTTTCTAGTTTTTGAAAGAGATGCATGAAATAAAAGAATAAATAATTCCTTCTCTTTGGCATATGCTCAATTTTATATCAACCAAGAGTTAGACCTTATTAGAGAACTGTCAGGATTCCAGTGTGAAGTGAAGAGGAGGTAGGAGAGCTTTAGTGGGTAGTGGGGTAGTGGGGTAATCAGGAGCCCAGAATGAAAGGACAAGTAACAGAAATGGTGAGAGAAAAGTACTTGCTTGTTTCTTTAGAAAATGAAGAAATGTAAGGAAAATTTATTTAGTGCCTTCCTTCTGTAATTATCTCCAAATTTATTCTGTCTATAGCTTTTTGGTTCATGTTGTCTATCCCATTGAGCTTCTTGAGAGCAGAGATTTTCTCTTGATCTTCTTTCTTTCCCAAGTACTTAGCCTAGTGCCTCATACACTGTAGACAATAAGTACTTCTTGATTGCTTGACTGAACCAGAGAGTGATGCTGTTCAGAGAATAAGGTACAGGTGCATGATATTGTAATGTGTTCCCTTGGGTGACTATTAGGGCCCTGTGTATAGGACAATTTTTTAAATGGTCTGCATTTTTAATAACTCTGAGCTTTGTAAGTATTGTTATCAAATGGTTTATGCTTATGGAAAGCTTTAACAGTAGGTTGAAAGGTTGAATTTTGTTCCAAGAAAGATCACTCTTTCTCCTAGAGCAGCATTGGCAAACCATTTCTTAGTTCAAGTGACTGGAGGGCAAATTAAAACTGTCTGTAAGCCCCTGTGTTACTGGAGAGAGCTGAAGGAGGAAGTGCTCAGTTTGGGCAGCTAGACAAGGCAGAGCATGGAAAGAATGTCCTTGGGCTCTGGGAAGATGGGGAATGGAGCAGCTCCCTGAGTGCTGGCTCTGCATGTGTGCCACATTTTTTCCCATGCTGTCCTAGAGCTTTCCTGTTTCCTCATGGCTTGACAAAGGGTCACCAATGAATGTAAGGACAGGACTAACTACAAGTATTTATAAAACATATTAAATCTGTCACATGTGTGCTATATCTCCCTCCTCCCCACTTCATTCTTTCTTGATACATCCAAAGAAATCTGATGTATAAGGGGTAGTTAGGTAGACAAAGGGTAGGTAGAGAGAACAGTGACTCTCAGAGCTTTGGGTCTAGAGTCAGAACGATTCAAGTTCAAATTTGACCTTAGACACCTACTAGCTATGTAACACCCCCCTCCCACCCCCAGCAAGTTACTGAGTTCTGTTTGCCTCAGTTTCTTCATCTCTAAAATGAGCTGGAGAAGGAATTGAAAAACCACTTCAGTATTCTTTGCCAAGAAAACCCCAAGTGGACTCACATAGTCAGAAACTACTGAACAACACAAGAAGTATCCTTTGTCTTTCCCTCTGAGTTGATCTTGTTAGTTTTCTTTATTCCCAAATTTGGAAAAAATTGCAACCCACAGGGGCTTTGTGGCTAGCCAACATTTTGCCAGAGGTTGTTCAAATGAACATGTTTTGAGCAGGGTCAGATAATTGGGTCTAGAAACTATTAACCAATGAGCCTTAGTTTGATTCCTGGTAAAATTCTAGGATGTCCATACTACTTAAGGGACATTAATTTTGGTAAAAACTTCTAGCATGTACTATTGAAAGGATGATTAGTGGAATTCTAGAAAATAAAGCAGCAATCACTAAGAACAAGCATGGTTTTAGAAAGAACAAGACTTGTCAGCCCATCCATATTGCTTTACTTAAAAAAAAAAAACACAACAAGCTTGTTAAGTTGATGGATCATAGAATGGTGTGGATGTAGCTTACCTAGACTTTTGTGAAGCATTTTCTAGTCTCTCAAGCTCACCTTGGGTACAAGATGGAAAGTTATGGCCTCTGCAATAGCAGAGTTAGCTGGAATTGAAACTGGCTTAGTAATCAGACTCAGAATAGTCTTTAATGCTCTGATGCTACTTGGAACGAGATCTAGTGGAGTTCCCCTGGAATTGGTGTTAAAATTCTAATCCTCTACTTAGATAAAAGATTAGATAGTGTGTTTATCAAATTTGTAGATTACAAAAACTAATGGCATCAGATAAGATGATGGATGACAGAATCAAAACTCAAAGTTAGAATATGAGGTCCAAATCTTCTAAGGTGAAATTTAATAATGAAGTATGCAAAGTCTTACCATTTGCGTTCAAAGAATCAACTTCTTGTGCAAGAGGGGAGATGTGAGACCAGAAATGTTTCCCTGAAAAAAGATCCAGGGTTTTGAGTAGATTGCAAACTGAATATGAGTTAACAGAATGATGTGGTAGCCAAAAACCTTACTTTAATGTTGTGCTATATTAAAAAGAAAAGGCGTGGTATTCAGGAAAGGAGGTGACAGTCAAAGTGTACCCTAAACAGATCATATCTGGAATATTATGTTCAATTTTGGGTGCTACAAATTAAGAAAGATATTGATAAACTGGACATTATTCAGAGGAAAGTAGCTAAGATGGTGAAGGGCCTTAAGATCATAACATACAAAGTTGAAGGAAATGGAGAATTGTAGCTTGGAAGAGAAAAGTTATAGGGAGTTAGTTACATGGCCGAGATATTCAAGCGTTTGAAGCACTGTCTGTGAAGGTAGATTAAGTTTGTTCTATTTGGTTCCAGAGTGGGTAGACCTAGGAGAATGGGTGGACATTGCAGCTAGACAGATTTTGGCTCAGTATGTGGAAAAACTCCCCAATAGTTAGAGCTGGTCAAAACAGAATTGCTTTCGCAGGAGATTGTAAATTGACCCTTGTTACAAATCTTGAAGCAAAGGCTGGTACATTTGAGCTTAGGTAGGATAATAGAACCAGAGCTGCAAAGAGTCTCAAAGGTCATCTAGTCCAACCCCCTTATTTTTCAGATGAAGGATCTGAACCTAGTACAGGGGTTGTGCATGAAAGGTTGGACTTGAACCTGGATCCTCTAACTCAGAGCCCTTGCATCTTTGGAATGTTGTAAAGGAGACTCTAATTTCAGTACAAGTTGTACTCATTGGCCTTTCAGGTCCCTCCTGAACATGATGTTCTGTGATTCTAGGCTCCCCAAAGCCAGTCAGTCACACAGATGCTTGCCATATCATTTCTATGTGGACGAAATCTTTTAGCATCCATGAGTTATTTTGGCAGAATAACAAATGCTTCTTCTGACCATGAAAGAAGGTAAACATTCTACAGTAAATGGACCTTAATAGGTCAAGCAATGTATTTTGGATTCCTCTAAGGGTTAGTCTAAGAACTTTCTCCTTCCTGGCCAAACATATAAATCCTTTCTTGGTGATGTGAAATAATCCATTCCTACACTCCCGAAGGAAACTTTTCACATTACACTCAGAAATTACATTCGTACTGAGGTAAGCAGATGTGGAACAAGACCAAAAGGATCATCGTCTTTCTTAGAGGACCTGAGTGGCCCAGGACAGAATGACAAAGGGCCAGAGGCAAAATCTTCTGGTCTTTCCATAATAGCATCAAAGCACCAATCAATGGCAAGGTAGAACAATTAGCTATGTGGAGAGGATCGTGAGGGAAGTTTGCCTTGGAGTTTTCTAGCTGTGGTTGTCATAACTGTGAAGCAAAATAACTGCATACCCTTCAGTCTCCAGGGCTGTTCTTTGTGTGAGCAGGAAATTATTCTCTTCAAGAAAAAAAATGAGTAGAAATTTGCAGTAGGCAGGGGCAAAACAGGATGCTATTTTTATCCAGTCTCTCAAGGTTTGTTTTTTTGGGGGAAAAGCAGTGTATGTTTTCTTGTCTCACCTTAATTAAGGAGAGTCCTTTCCTGCCCTCCCCATGGGTTTCCATGAGGCTTTCTTCCATGAGACTTTGTAATCTATTAAATTTTATGGCATTAGCAGGGATTTGAAGTACCAGATTTAATCAATAGTCATTTCTCCCATATCAGCACTTTTGCCAGCGCTCCATATTTTAAGCAGTATTTTTAGCACTTTATTTGACCTTTTCTTCCTAATACTGCACTTCCTAATTATACATCCTCTTGTTTTGCTATGATATATAGCCAAGGTCAAGAGCTGTTAATAGCACCTGTGATTTTTCCCTAAAGGATCACACACACATTCACAGAAAATAGTCTATTTTATATAAACTAGAATTGTACATGCCTTTGGGTCTGAGAGTCCTGGACTTGTGGTTAGGAGGGCTTGGGTCCAATCCAAAACCTGACATGGTTAGATTGCCTGACCTGAGGAAAATCTTTTCATTTCTCCTCATGTCTGTGTTTCTCCAACTGGAAAATTGGGCTGATCATCTATGCCATCTATCTCCTTTTCAAAAAATTGATTTAGTGGTAGAGGCTTAAGTTCTGGGTCCCCAGGACAAGATTTTAGAAAGGCTTATTACCTTGTACACATTTAAACCTCACCAAAATTCTGTGTGTGTGTGTGTGTGTGTGTGTGTGTGTGTGTGCACGCACATGTGCAAGGGGTAGAGGAGGTGTCACTCTCATTAAATTCTTGGCCTATTTGGGCAGTAGCTATACCTCAGAACTGTAGCGCTGTTGGGTTAATACCATATGCCATTCTGAAGGAAGATTTATGAGACCATTGGCTCAGCCTCTTTATAGGCTTCGATCCAGTTGGAAATAAAACTCTGGGCATGAGCTAAAGGATGAGGCATTTGACCCCAATTGTCTATTCCTCTAGCAGATTCTCAGTTTGAATAATCCCCAGGTGCTTCTCAGATCACATCACTTTCAGTGATGCTGGAGCAAATTACTAAGACCTTTCTTGAGTCATGATGTGATGTTTACACATCCCATTTTGCCCATCAGTGGATATCACTGAAGAAAGGTAGCATACTTAGATGATGGAAGTGTGCTTCTTGTTCCATTTCAGAAAGACTGAAGTAGTGGAAAGTGAACTACCTCATCCCACACCCTCTTGAGCCAGAGGAAAGCAGAAAAAAAGCAAAACCAATCTGAGTGATGGCTTAGACAAAAGAGATCCAGGCAAACTCCAATTTACAAAGGGTTCTTCCCTGAAATTCCTCTTGCAAATCAGTTGGGTGGAACTCAAAAAAAAATTTCCTCATGCAAACAATATTATAGCTAATGATTAAGGTAAAAAATCCTATTTAATTTTTAAAAATTAATTTATTTAGTCAATTTAGAACATTATTCCTTGGTTATAAGAATCATATTATTTCCTTCCCTCCCCTCTCCCCACCCTTCCTGTAGGCGATGCACAATTTCACTGGGTATTACATTACATTCACTGGGTGTCCTTGATCAGAACCTATTTCCATGCTGTTGATGTTTGCATTAGGATGTTCTTTTAATTTAATATAAACTTTCTTAGCACCTACCACATGAAAGGCATCATGTAAGTAAGTATGAGAATTAAAGATTAAAGTAGGAAAAAAAATGTCATTGACCTCAGGGAGTTACATTTCATTGGGATGTACACCGTACAAACAGGTAAGTACATATAAGAAAATTTGAGGAAAAGGAAAAGATTAACAACCAAGGGGACAGGAGAGCTTCTTATAGGAATTGGGGCCTAAACTATATTTTGAAGGAAGCTAAGGATTCTAAGAGGGAGAAATGAGCATGTTTCACAATAGAAGACAACTTGTACAAAGGTATGGAGATGAGAGATAGAATTGGGGAACTGCAGTTGTCCAGTTTGGCTGAAAGGCAAAATATAAGAAAGGGAGAAGTATCAAATAACTCTGCAAAGGTAGTCTGGTATCAGACCCCGATGCCAAGTGGAGGCAATGGAACTTATTTACTGGCAATAGAGAACCCCTATATTTTGAGTAGAGATACTGTTCTACCTGTACTTTAGGAAGATCATTTTGACAGATATATTATGAAAAGGGAGAGATAGGAGGCTATCACAACTCTTCAGATAAGAAGAAATAAGTGTCTGATCTAGGGTGGTGGCAATGAGTAGAGGGGGACTAATCTAACAGAGGTAATTGAGATAGACCGAACACCTCAACAATTGTTTGAAAATGCAGGTTGAAGAAGGGGGAAGAATCTAAAATGACTCACAGTCTGGAAAGCTGGATAATGTAGTTGAAATTTTCTACAATTAAATAAGAAAATGGTCAATAATACTGTTGTGAGGCCAGCAATTAAGAAAAATAGGAAAATGTCATTGAATGACAAAGAGGCTTTAAAAACCTGCCTTATTTTAAGTATTGGAATTTGGAGACAATTGATTCTAAGTAGAGGACTAAGAAAACATAGATGGAGACTTTGTGACCATTGTGAGGGGAATAAGAGAGACAGCATGGCATGGTAGAATGGACACAGTATGAGGATTGAGAAGACCTGGGTTCAAATCTTGGTTCTTGAGGTGGATTTGGGTAAGTCACTTCCCCCTTATTGGGTCTCTGTTTTCTTATCTATAAAATAAACAAGAGGTAGAGCCAAGATGGCAGCTTAGTAGTAGTGAAAGGCTGAAACCATTCTGACTATCCTTCTAATCCAATATTTAAAATGTGCCTCAAAAGGACAGGAGTCAAAACAGGACAAGTAAAGGGGCTCTCACACTGAACACAATGTGAGAGATAAACAGAGAGAGTGGATTTCTATGGTATGAGGGGGAACCAGAAGCAAAACTGCATAAAGAAAAGTTTAAGCTGACTACTCCACCAACTATGACACCAGACTCAAAATCAGGGTGAGGGCAATTTCAGGATCCCAGGTAATTGGTTACACCAGCAAAAGAACACCTCAGATCCACCCCTTGAAGTCTCAGGCCTTGGCAGTAAGGTCTGGAGGTCCGTAGCACTTGGTGCTCTCAAGCCTCTGAAGCAGCAGTGAAGACAGCCCCAGGGCAAAATCACAGGAGCCAGAAGCTAAGACAGAAATGGCCCATACAGGAACATGTAGATTTCCTAGTCCACTTCTGGGAAAACGAGCAAACAGCTACAAAAAATCCTTTTGACACTTGAAAATTTCAATGGGGAAAAGAGCAAAGAACATAAGTAACAGGAGATGGTGAGATACAAGCAAACACTTACAAAATCTCCAAAACAAATGGGAATTGGTTGCAAGGTTTGGAAGAATTGAAAAAGGAATTAAAAAATCAAATAAGATGTTTAAAGAAGAATGGAAAAAAGAAATGAAAGTATTGCAAAAAAAAAAGCTTAAAAAGCAAAATTGGTCAACTGGAAAAAGAGGCACAAAAGTCCAGTGAAGAAAAAAAATTAAAAAACAGAATTGAACTACTGGAAAAAGAAGCAAAAAAAAAAATCCAATGAAGAAAAGAGTGCTAGGAAAAGTAGAATGGGCTAAATGGAAAAGGAGGATCAGAAGGTCATGGGAGAAATTCAGTCTTTAAAAACAAAATCAAAAGAGTGAAAAAAATTGAAGAAAATAAGATATATCTCATTGGAAAAAGAACTGATATAGGAAATAGATCCAGGAAAGACAATCTGAGAATTATTGGACTACTTGAAAGTTGTGAACAAATAAAAAGCCTAGATATCATATAGTAAGAAATTATCCAAGAAAACTGCTTTGATATTCTTGAACAAGATTGCAAAATAGATATTGAAAGAATGGTCATTTAATAAAATAGAAGATTTTTTTTTTAGTTTTTAAAACATTATTTTATTTGGTCATTTTCATACATTATTCATTGTAAAAAGATCATTTTCTCTTCCTCCCCCCCCCCCCCGCCACCCCTTCCCTAGCCGACACGTGATTCATCTGGGTATCACATGTGTCCTTGCTCTGAACCCATTTCCTTGTTGTTGGTATTTGCATTAGGGTGCTCATTTAGAGTCTCTCCTCGATCATGTCCCCTCAACCTCTGTAGTCAAGCAGTTGCTTTTCCTCATTGTTTTTACTCCCTCAGTTTGTCCTCTGCTTGAGGATAGTTTTTTTTTTCCTCGTAGATCGCTGCAGATTGTTCAGGAACATTGTAAAGCCATTACTGGAGAAGTCCATTACGTTTTCTTATACCACAATGTGTCAGTCTCTGTGTACAATGCTCTCCTGGCTCTGTTCCTCTCACTCTGCATCACTTCCTGGAGGTTGTTCCAGTCTCCATGGAATTCCTCCACTTCATAAAATAGAAGATTTCTAAGTATTCCTGAAGAAAAGACAAGGCTTAAACAGAAAATGTGAAGCCCAAATACAAAATTCAAGAGAAGCATAAAAAGGTAAATAAGAGAGAAAAAATTTAAGAGCTTCAACAAGGTCAAATTGTTAATATTCCTATATGGAAACATGATATCTGTAACTCTTAAAAATTGTTATCATTATCATAGTAGTTAGAAGAAGTATACATAGACAGAGAGTGCTATATTAAGCTGTTTACAATGATATGTTAAAAAAAAAAACAACTCTAGGGTTAAAAAAGGACTGTTTTGAGAAATTGGGAAGGAAGAAATAAAATGGGGTAAATGATATCACATAAAAAGGCATGTGGTGAGGGTAGAACATTATTACAAAAAGGAGAGGATGAGGGTGGTAACAAGTAATACTGAAACTTTACTCTCATCGGATTTGGTTCAGAGAGAGAAGAACAGCAAGATTAATTGGGGGTATAGAATCCTATCTTACTGTATAGGTAAGTGGAAGAGGAATAAGGAAGGGGGTATGGGGAGAGAATTAATATAAGTGAGGGAAAATTTGGGAGGGGTGATTAAAAACCCTATAGAGGAGTAGGAGGGAAATAAGAAGGGAGGATGGTGGGAAGGGGAATAAAATAAGAGAGGGGGAATGGGGAGCGATTAAAAGCAAAACATTGGTGTGGAGGGAAAGAGTGAAAGGAGAAAGAGCAGGATTAAAAGCGGAAATAAAGATAGAGGGGAGTACAATGATGGTAATCATAACTCTGAATATGAATAAGATAAACTTACCCATAAAATGTAAGCAGATAGCAAAGTGGATTCAAAACCCAAATCCCACCATATGATTTTTTACAAGAAACACATTTGAGACAGGTAGACACACACAGAGTAAAGGTAAGAGGCTAGAGGAGAATCTGTTGGGCTTCAACTGAGAAGAAAAATGCAGGAGTAGCAATCATGATCTCAGATAAAGCTAAAGCAAAAATACATTTGATTAAAAGAGATAAGGAAGGTAATTACATTTTTATAAAAGTCAGTATAGACAATAAGAATATCAGTACTCAACATATATGCACCAAATAGTATAGCCTGCAGATTTCTAAAGGAGAAACTATTGGAGCTTAAGGAGGAAATAAATAGTAAAACTATACTATTGAGGGACCTCAAACTTCCCCTATCAGAACTATAGCAATCTAAATAAAAAATCAAAAAGAAGTAAGGGAAGTGAATAAAACTTTTTAAAAAGGTAATGAATAGATATCTGGAGAAAATTGAATAGGAACAGGAATATTTCTTCCTTTCAGCAGCATCTAGATCATATACAAAGATGAACATGCACTAGAACATAAAAACATCACAACCAAATGCAGAAAAACAGAATAATCAATGTAAATTTTTCAGATCATAATGCAATAAAAATTATAATCAATAAGGGTCCATGGAGAGACAAATTAAAAATTAATTGGAAACTAAATAATCTAATTCTTTAAAAGTGGTGGGCCAAAGAACAAATTATAGAAACAACCACTGATTTCAAGGAAGAGAATGACAATGAAGAGACAACATATCAAAATTTATGGCATATTGTCAAAGCAGTACACAAGGGAAAATTTATATTCCTTAGTTCCTATTTCAACAAAACAGAGAAAAATGAGGTCAATGAATTGGGCATGCAACTAAAAAAACTAGAAAAAGAACAAATTAAAAATCCCCAGTTAAAGACTAAATTTTAAATCCTAACAATAAAGGAGAAATTAATAAAATTGAAAGTAAAAGAAATATTGAACTAACAAATAAGACTAAAAGCTGATTCTATGAAAAAAATTAAATAAATTATTGGTTAATTTGATTTTAAAAAATGAAGAGAATCAATTTACCAGTATCAAAAATGAAAAGGGTAATTTCACCTCTAATGAAGTGTAAATTAAGGCAATAATTAGGAGGTATTTTGCCCACTTATATGACAAAAAATGTGACAATTTAGGTGAAATGGATTAATATTTACAAAAAAGTGTAAATTGCTGAGATTGACAAAAGAGAAAATAGAATATTAAATAATCCTGTCTCAGCAAAAGAAAGTGAATAAGCCATCAATGAACTCCCCAGGAAAAAATTCCCAGGATCAGATGGATTCACAAGTGAATTCTATCAAACATTTAAGGAACAATTAATTCCAATATTATAAAAGCATTTGACAAAATAAGCAAATAAGGAGTCTTACCAAATTCTTTTTATGACAAAAATATTATACTAATGCCTAAGCCAGGAAGACCAAAAACAGAAAAAGAAAATTATAGACCAATCTTCTTTATGAACATAGATGCAAAATATGTAAATAAAACACTAGCAAAGAGACAACAGCAATACACTATAAGGATTATTCACTATGACCAGGTGGGATTTATATCAGGAATTCAAGGCTAATTTAATATTAGGAAAACCATCTCCACAATTGACCATATTAATAATCAAACTAATAGAAATCACATGATTATCACAATAGATGCAGAAAAAGCCTTTGACAAAATATAACACCAATTTTTATTGAAAACACCAAAAAGCACAGGAATAAAAGGACCTTTCCTCAAAATAATAAGTAGTATCTATTTAAAACTATCAGCAAATGTCATCTGTGATGGGGGTAAATTAGAAGCTTTCCCAATAAGATCAGGAGTAAAGCAAGGATGCTCATTATCACCACTTATTTAATATTGTGGCTTCCCGACCTGCGAGAAGCCACAAGGTAGGAAGATAGAAAAAGGATAGAAGTTTTGGATTCTGCGAAGGGAATGTTGGAGCTGAGTTCGAGATGTCAGAAATGAGTCAGAGAACAGGCCTTATTAATTATCATAGAGCCGCAGCCATGCCCCAATCAGTGGATGTCTCTGAAAGCCTAATTCCATCCAAAGATCCCAATTTAACACTTCACCAGTCAGAGGATGATATAGCTTAGCTAGGAGAATGAACAGAGGATAGTAGGAAGAATTAGAGAGTGCTAGGTATTAGCATTGGAAAAGAAAGAGACACTTGGCTGAAGGCCAGGTTTCAGGTAAAGATAGAGAGGAGAGAAAAGTGGAAAGACACTGTTAAGCAATACTGTCAGATCTCCAAGAGAAGGATTGAGATGACTGTGAGCTCCCTTTTTAATCTCTTTGATATGCAAATGTGCTCAATATATATTGATAAGTTACATAGTGTATTGCTATTGGATAATTGCAAATTACGACAAGGTGAAGGTGGGGTTTTATCCCAGGTGAGTAAGACAAAGGGAAGCAAGGTTTTGCGCCCTAACCTTAGCCATGCTGGGAACAGTGTTCATTGCCATGCGCAGAATGGCCATGTGCCCACACACAATCCTTGCCTCTTAAATATACATATGGGCTGGACTGCTACAAATATACTACTAGAAATGCTAGTGGTAGAAATTATAGAAGAAAAAGAAATCAAAGGAATTAAAGTAGGCAATGAGGAAACTAAACTATCACTCTTTGCAGATGATATGATAGTATACCTAGAGAATCCTAAAAAATCTGCTAAAAAGCTAGTGGAAATAATAACTTTAGCAAAGTTGCAGGATACAAAATAAATCCACATAAATCATCAGCATTTGTATATATTTCCAACAAAAATCAGCAGCAAGAGTTGGAAAGCGAAACTATTTAAAATCATGCTAGACAATATAAAATATTTGGGAATTTATCTGCCAAAACAAATAAAGGAATTATATGAACACAATTACAAAACACTTTTTCACACAAATAAAACCAGATCTAAACAAGTGGAAAAGCATTAATTGCTTATGAGTAGGCTGAGCTAATATAATAAAAATGACAAACCTGCCTAAATTAATTTACTCATTTGCTGCCATATTTATGAAACTACTAAAAAGCTATTTTGTAGAACTAGAAAAAATAATAACAAAATTTATCTGGAAGGACAAAGGATCAAGAATATTAAGTACACTAATGAAAAAAAAATGTTTTGGATGAGGGCCTAGCAGTACCAGATCTTAGACTTAAAGCAATGATCATCAAATCAAACCAGTATTTTATCAAACACTAGATTGCTACAGACCAGAGATAAATGACCTAAGCAATCTAGTGTTTGATAAATCCAAATATCCCAGCTATGGTGATAAGGATTCACTATTTGACAAAAACTTCTTGGAAAACTAATAAACAGAATGGAAAAAATTAGGTACATCAACATCTCATACTCTATACCAAGATAAGTTCAAAATGGGTATGTGATATAAACATAAAGAGTGATATTATTAAAAAAATGAGGTGAACATAGAATAGCCTACCTGTTAGATCTATAGAGAAGGAAATAATTTAAGACCAAACAAGAGATAGAGAACATTACAAGATGTATAATGAATAATTTTGATATTAAATTAAAGAGGATTTGTACAAACAAAACTAATGTAACCAAGATAAGAAGAGAAGCAACAAACTGGGGAAAAAAATCATGACAAATTTCTCTGAAAAAGGTCTCATTTCTCAAATATCTAAAGAACTAAGTCAAATTCATAAGAAACCCCACAATTGACAAATGGCCAAGGGATATGAATAGGTAGTTCTTAGAGGAAGAAATCAAAGTATCAATAATTATATGAAAAAATGTTCAAAATTCTCATGATTAGAGAAGTACAAATCAACACACCTCTGAGGTAGCACTTTATACCTAGGAAATTGGCCAACATGACAGTAAATGAAAATAAGAAATGTTATAGAGAATTGGCAAAATTGGGACACTAATGCATTGTTGGTGGAGTTGTGAATTGATCTAACCATTCTGGAAGGCAATTTGAAATTATGCTCAAAGGATTTTAAAATAATGAATGCCGTTTGATCCAGCAATACCACTACTAGGTCTGCATCCCAAAGAGACACAAAGAATAGGGATGGACCTATTTGTACAAAAATAGTTATAGCTATGCTTTTTTTGGTGGCAAAAAATTGGAAACTGAGGGAATATCCCTCACTTTGGGAATAGATGAACAAATTGTGGTATATGATGGTGATAGAATACAATTGTGCTATAAGGAATGATGAAATGGTTGATTTCTATAAGAACTGGAAAGACCTACATGAACTGATGTGGACTGAAATAAGTAGAACCAGCAGAACATTTTACACAGTAACTGAAACATTGTGGGATGATCAAATGTAATAGAAATTGCTACTAAGAACAATATAATGATCCAGGACAATTCTGAGAGTTTTAGGAGAAGAATACTATCCATATCTAGTGAAAGAACCATTAGAGAAGAAATGCAGAAGAAAACATGATTTGTTATTTGTTTATTTGGGTATATGATTTCAGGTTTTGGTTTAAAAGATTACTCTATTACAAAAATGAACAATATGGAAATAGGTTTTGAGGCATAATACATGTAAAACTCAGTGGAATTAGTTGTCAGCTATGGGAGAAGGGAGAAAAAAGAGGAGGAAGACAACATGAATTATGTAATCTTGGAAAACTTAAGCGTAGATTTGTTATTGGAATAAAATAAAGAAAATAAAAAAAATAGAGCAATATCTCGCACTCACTGCTTCATAGGGCTCTTGTGAGGACCAATCAGTCAACATTTATTATGTGCCTATTATGTACCAGAAACTAGGCTAAGCATTGGAACATATGGACTAATAGATATGAAAAGACAATAACCATAAAACTTTAGATAAATTAGAATTATTAATGAATGGACTTTGAAGTCTTTTTCAAGAGCTTTAGATTTGGGCAATGATACCATGAATTCTTTATAATATCTCATTTGATTTTCAACTTTTGATTCCACCCCCTTGATACAGTTATATTACTAGTCCCACATTTATGCTTATGCAGAAAAGAATGGTTTTCTCTTCACAATTGGAAAAGAGAGGGCTATGTATGTCCAAAGGAGGGCAGCCATTATGGGTAGTGAACTCACAGCCATGCCATGGTAGGATAAGTCGAAAGAATTTGAGAAATTTAGCTTAGAGAAGATAGGATTGAATACTTGGAGGAGGAGACTTTATTTAAATATTTGAAAGGTTATCATTTGGAAGACTTGTTTTGCTTAGTCCCAGAGACAATAACTAGGACCAGGATGTTGAAGTCAAAGGATAGTAGAACTCTGACATAAAGACCACTTTAAATGTCCTGCTTTGGAAGATAATAAGTTCATTGTCACTAGATATATATATATATATATATATAAACACAGGCTATTCAGATATTTTTCAGAAATATTGTCAGATTCATACTTCAGGCTAGTTTCCCAGTGTTACTTTCAACTCACACATTCTGTGATTCCTGTTCACTGATATCAACTTACCAATATCCAAAACTTACAGAAAGACTTGTACCAAGATACTTTTCTCAACATTAATTTAAACCGTTCTAATGACTACTGTGATACAGGCTGGCACTAGAGGAAAAAGTGCCAGACTGAAGAGTATATGAAATTGATCACCTCGACGAGGAAGGGGCCTTTGAGACTTTGAGGGACTTTGGAGATGAAAAATGATACATCTAAGAGGGGGAAAGAAAGGAAAATGAGGGGAGAACTAACTTAAATCCAAAAGCCAAAGACTTTTACCCACGAAATCCTATGATACTCAAAGATACCAGTCCTGGGGATGCGATTAGTACAGATTAATACCAAACTTCCAATGATTGTCTATTCCCTGAACCAGAGACTGCAAAACAATGTAAGGGAGTGGGAACAGAAGAGTCTTTAATAGTGAAACCTCATCCAAGCAGTTCTCAAACTGAAATTAATACAAACTCAAACCTTTCCTCTGAGCAAGCTTTAGCTCAGACAGCAGTGGTACAAAGTGATACAAGTGTATTACAAACCCTGGGGCAAGAAAGTAAAAATGACAATAGGAAATCTGTGCATGTAAACACCATAATAGCTAGTTTACAAGAAACTCCAGACCCTATCTTGGGACAGAAGTGGGAGAACAAAAACACAAACCTCTCACTGATATAGGGGCAAGTGGATCTGTATTGACATCATTCCCAGAAGATACCACCATAGAGGGAATGGTTTCTATGTCAATAGATTCACAAGAGGGAGTAGATAGATGGCCAAGAACATGATACAAAAGATGTGGTAGAACCTGTGTACTCCAATAACATAATAGCAGATTTGCAGAAAGCAGTAAACCCACAAGAATCAAATTTTTCACCACAGAACACAGAATTAGAACATATCACTGGGCAACAGATAGAAAAAGAATTGGGAAATATAGACATCACTGAAAAAGGGTCAGACCAAGACATAAAACCTGGGTTAACAACACCTGACACAGAATTACAACAGGTCACTGAATGAAAGCTAACGAAAGACCTGGAGAGTACAGAATCAGTGACCAAGAGTCAGACTTAGACCCAGATGATACAGTACCAAATGGTACAATAATACTTGAACAAAACAGTGATGAAGAACAGGAACCCTATGAATACATCAAGCTTTATGATAAAGTTCATAAAGATTTAGATGAATGGGGGGCAGCTGGGTAGCTCAGTGGATTGAGAGATAGGCCTAGAGATGGGAGGTCCTAGGTTCAAATCTGGCCTCCAACACTTCCCAGCTGGGTGACTCTGGGCAAGTAACTTGACCCCCATTGCCTAGCCCTTACCACTCTTCTGCCTTGGAGCCAATACACAGTATTGACTCCAAGACAGAAGGTAAGGGTTTAAAAAAAAAGATTTAGATGAATGGGACACAAATTGGCATAGTGGACACATGAATTCAGAACAAACAAGCTTTTCTGATTCTGATTCTGATTCAGTAATTGAAAACATAGGTAACTCATTATCAGCACAGGAAATACTGTATATTACAGGTGTCAGTAGTTTTGAAGAATTTTGTAAGAAATATGACTTAGGGGACAGTGACACTGAATTGGAAGTAATATTATAGAGAACTTGGTACCAGGACTGGTTTGAGTTCTATAGGGTAGCAAACACCACAAAACCTTATAAGGACCCAGACTGGTACTATGCATAAGATCTGACACATGATCCACAAAGAAACCTTATTCAAATCAGGAAAACCCCTAAGCCCATAGTAATAATCCCTGGCTGAAAAAAAAAAAAACTGAGACAAGTCCATGAACCACAGTAAATATAGATGAAAAACATCCAAGATGCTATTGGAGAATCTTACCCAAACAAGAATTATTGCCTGAAACCGAAATAGAATAATGCCCAAGACAGATAGTATAAATTTGGGTTAGTTAGATCAGGGAGGATTAGCGTAGCTTTTGAAACACAGGAGAAGTGGTTTCTTGCGGAACCTGGGAGTTTATTTGGGTGGATTTAGAATCCCTTAGAATTATTAAACCTATATACGAATTTCAATCTCAAGCCTAGACTAAAATATCATTAACCTCTACAATCAGCCACATAGGAATATAATTATTGCCTTACTATCACACATTATGAAAAACTTTCATTACATAAAAAAAATCTCACTTGCACACAAATGAGGATGGCACAAAGTTTCACTCACATGCATCAAAATATTCACTCTTACATGCACGCACATGTTAATCTTACACACACACACACACACACACGTGATCCTGTAGTTCTGGATACCTGAGATCATCTTTCAAGATGAGACGACAGGCAAGTATGTTTCCTGTAAAAAAGAAGGCACCCCGGACCTGTGACAGACTTCAATCAACACCAAAAGATGGAAGACACATGGACAAATGGAAAGAACTTTGAATCAAAAACATTATGGGAATGAACTTCAGGAAAATGGGTCATGTAAGATTAATTGCTGATCATATTAACTTCACATATTGGGAAGTACATCCACATATACATTGGAATAAATATGCATCCACCACAACATAACTAGAACATGAGCAAATTTCACATTGACACTAAGGGCTGTACCGTAAATAAGGACAGTCCATGAATTGTATATCTGTAAATAAATCTCTACTACTTGAAGATATATATGTATATCTGTATTTAAATAACATGTGACATATGTAAATGTGAAAAAATAGCAGACATGTATATATAGTAGACATATAGCATAATAATGATCTAGTCCAGTAATATAGATAGAAAGGAGAGTTAAAATACTAACCATTAATAGACAGGGACAGAGTAGTTTAGGGTGGAGAAGGGAATATTATAAATAGAGAGGTAACATAGGGACAGAATAAATCAGATTATATATATATATATGTATATATATATATATATACCTATAAATGTTATTAATTGTTACATTGGAATTAGCATTATATAAGGCATAGGTTAGTTCAATTTTACTTAAGATTTAAATTTTATATTGATTGCAATAGGAATGACTTTTGAATTAAGAAATTGTTATATTGTAAAAATTTTGTTGGTACATAATCCTAATCCTCTTCTCACAACTCAGTCTTAGCATAAGATAGGAATTTAGCAAATAGACAGATTAGGATAAGATTTATTATTTTGGGAGGGGGGAAGTTAGATGGGAACAATAAGTAGCATAGATAGATTAGAATAGACATAGAAGATAAATGACTAGTGTGAGCCAGAGTGGCACCACGTGAACAACAGGAAATGGAGGATTTGTGATAGAGGCTGGCACTAGAGAAAAAGTGCCAGACTGAAGAGTATGTGAAATTGATCACCTCGATGGGGGAGGGGCCCCAGGAGTGAATTTCCTGAGGAGAGAAGACTCTGACAAGGAAAGCAGTGAGGGTCTCTCTGTCTTGAGACATCAAAGAGAGAAAGTAGATAAAGATTTTCTCCTGAGGGTTACCCATTTTCCTGCTGGTTACTGGATTTTTTTCCCCCCAACACTTCTGAATTGAAGGGACTTTCTGAAGAGAAACCTGAGCAGACTTTATCTCAGCTCCTGTTGGCCAGGGGTGAGTCCACCTGACTTCCTCTTGGGGGATCAGGTTGCCAAGGCCTGAGTTCACTCCAAACTTGAGGAGGGAGGAAAAGTGTTTAGAAAGACAGGGACCCCCTTTTCCCACTTTCCTTTTACCATTCTTCCCTGCCCATTATTCCTTTTGTATTATCTGATTGAGTGGACATTAAAATAGTTATCTGTTCCCCAAGCTGAGTGTGAGTGAACGGATCAAGGGGAGACCTTTTGGTCTCAAGTAGTGGAGGGGGAATAAGAGGGACAAGAGTGAATTGGGGATAGAAGCTTTAACTAAGGAGAGAAGGCAGAAGGGGGAATATCTTCAAACCCCCTCTCCTCTCTCTGAGCCAACCTGTTACATCTGCTGTCTCCCCTGAACCCCACTTTGTGGGGAAGGAAGGGAGTTCTCCTCTCTTTCCCCCTCTCTCTATACCTCGGGGTCCAAGCCTCCTCCCTGGGGGTACATTTCCTTCCCTCTTTCTTTTATTTTTTAAAAACACTACCTTATGTCTGAGCCTCATCTCCTTAGTTTATATTTTTATGATTTTTCATTTTTTGATATATTGTTTTTCAATTTTCTTGAATTATTTAACGTATTTCCCATCTTTTGTCCTTTCAAATAAATTTTAAGTTCCATTAGGGCACATAGTACTTTGCCATTTTTATTTTCCCAATCCTCATACCTGTTGACTAATAAAGTACTTTGCATTCAGTAGGCATTCAATGAATGTCATTGTCTCCATGGGAGAGGAACAATAAAAAAAATGGAAAGTGTTATCTATACGTTTTAATTTAAATACTCATTGGAACTTTTTTCAGTAGACCAAAGTTAAGTTTCTGACAGAATGAAGTCATCTGGGTTTTTCATTTTAGAAATCTTAGACCAATAGTCTATGTTAGAGGGGTTGTGGAACAATAGCCACTATAATATTTTTTTGAGGGAGCTGTGAAATGGCAAAACCATTTTGTAAAGCAAGAATTATGTAAGAATACTACCTACAATGTTTATATTCTTTGAATTAGATGATATTATTCTAAGAAGCCATTGGTAAAAAAGAAAGCCCCTATATATACCAAAATATTTAAAGCAGCACTTCTTAGAGATCACAAAGAATTGGAAACAAAGTGGATGCCCATCTACTGAGGAATAGCCAAATGAATTATAGGAAGTTAAAGTGATGGAATATTACTGTGTTGTAAAAAATAATGTTTGAAAAGAAAGAGAAGTATGGAAAAATTTTCTTGTACTCATGCAGAATGAAACATATCCAGCTAAGAAAACAATGTATACAGTAACTACAACAATGGAAATGGAAATAATGATCATACACTAAAAAATAAATAGAATAAAATTATAGAGAACTAACAGGCTTCTAATGAAGAGATATGAGAAGACACTTCCAATCTGCCTTTTCGTGGAAGTTTAAGATACACTGTTGTTGTACGTTGTGTATTTTCAGACTTTTTCAATTTATTGATCAGTTGGGGTGATTTAAAAATACAATTTGTTATATGGGAGCACTCTCAGGTGGGGAGAGTGATACTTGGATAACTATGTTGATATAAGAAGCAGAAGACATCAATAAAATATTATTTTAAAAAGAAAAATGACTATACTCATATTTTTTTCCTATGGCAAACTTCCAGAAGCCATGTGAATTTTGTAATGAGAAATGCTCAACTCATCACTCCATAGATCCAGACCTCTTGCTTTCAAACAAAGTACAGGAGGGAATTCTTCAGTTATTGGAACCCAACTGCTGAAGGTCTAGGTCAGTCATTTCCCATTGTCTGGATTTTAAGGAGAAAATCATTTGGTGTAGGTTAGGAAGGAGTCACAAAGTGATGATGAAGGGGTAAGTTATGGGCAATGAGATTAATTCTCACCTCTATCAGTGGTCCTTTGTGTGACCCTGGGAAGGGCTTTCTACACCTTGCTAACTCAGATCCCTCATCTGCAAATCAGTGAGGCTTCTGCTGTGGGCTTTAAAGAATGCTGTGAGGTGGAAGGAGCTAATATGGAGGGAATGAAAGGCACAGGAGGTCAGAGAGATATTATTATTGCACACATTTTGTATTCATAAGGTTACAGCTTGAGGTGGCACTCTGTCAGGTTAGTTAGATTTTTTTCCAAGTCTCTGAGCAAGTAATGAATAAAAAAGTAATAATGTATTGTGTCCCACCTGCTGTTCTTTAAACTATAGTTAAATTTCCCCTGCTGATTTCTTTTCCATTAATCCTCATTTCTGTGTAAGAATATCTTTGGAAAATTGCTGATATAGCAGTTAAAAATATTTTCTTGGCAACTCCTTTTGAAGTATAATTGAATTAAAGTGCCCTTTTCTTATCTTATGCCTTTAAAATAATTACATTTTTTTGAGGAGGGGTTTCCCCTCATCTAAAAAAGGGAAATAAAATGAATAATTTGTTTTTTTCCACCACACATCATTATTTCAGGATAGTGTGTGTGTGTGTGTGTGTGTGTGTGTGTGTGTGTGTGTGTGTGATTGTGTGAGTGGGTTGGAAGAGGAAAATGGAAGTTTGCAGTTATGACTTTTAGCATTAAATAATGTGTCAAAAATATTACTGGAACAACATAGTGTCCATATGATGTCTATTATCTTCCAGCTGGTCATCAGGCATAGAGGAGATGCTGAAAAATAAGTTTAAGAAATAAGAATCTTTTATTTCCCCTGAATTGAAGCAAGATAATGGGTTGTTCAACAAGCTATGAATCCTGGGT
Organism: Monodelphis domestica; assembly: GCF_027887165.1. Classification (NCBI taxonomy): domain Eukaryota; kingdom Metazoa; phylum Chordata; class Mammalia; order Didelphimorphia; family Didelphidae; genus Monodelphis; species Monodelphis domestica. Next base: position 468,363,343 of record NC_077228.1, read on the forward strand.
ACATGGCTACAAAGTGCCAGTTAACTTACACATGACTAACTCTAACTTGTCAAGGAAGTACAATGTTACCTATTAAATATCTTGTGGGTTAAAACACTTTAAAATGAATTTCCATTTGGCATTTATTTATGACTTTTTTCCTCCCTTAGAAACTTGGGATTTGAAAGAAAAGGGAATTTCCCCCCAGCATATTTCAAGGTTGATTGAAAACAGAATGGTTACTTTTTCTTCTTCTGGCTCTAGGGACATTTCCTGGCATCCAGGACTCATTATATCCTATTCCTCCACCTTCTTTAAGGTAGTTTAGAGAAGCAAGAATCAGATTAGCAGAGAATTCTAGAGTTGAAAATTGCTTCCATCTTTTTATGAAGCATCTCTGGGGCAATCAGTATTCATTAATGTGTCAGGTTACTATATGCCAGACATTATGCTACATGATGGAGACAACAAAAGCAAAAACAAAAAGAATCCTTATAATCAAGGAACTTATATTCTATTTAGGAAGATATACCACTTTATAATATTTAAAATTCCTTTACCTTGATGAAAAGACAAAAGCTGAATAGAAAATTTGACATTCAAACGAAAGACTCAAGAGAAATGGCAAACATGAAGAGAGTGGTTGGGCAGTACTTGATCCTCATTCTCACAAGAATTGCTTCAAAGTGGAAAGAAAAATATACATATATACAAAAATATACATCTACACACACACATACATAGTAGTAGTCTCTTGGTAACCAAGGATGACGATTGTCTTTGTGCGTTTTCATCTATGATAGATGAGTGTGCACAAAGACACTTGTGCATGAAGGAGATTTAAGTGGAAGAGTTGATGCACAGAGACAGTCCCACTCTCTCGGCGTTGGAAGCCTGAGTCCAGTGGCATGAAAAGTAGTTACACCTGGAGACTTCCTCAGCTGTATTGGATGGCCATGTTTTCCTTTGTGCTCCAACACGCCCTAAGCACTCCACAGTGCTTTGCTGCATTGCCCTCTCAGCCGTTGAACCTTCTTATTGGTTTCTTCCATCTGTTCGTCCGAAGCAGTCTTCACATGCTGGTTGAGCAAAGCCCTGGTTCACCAGGGGTCTATGACCCGATGGCTACTCTCACAAGGTTTAGCTGGTCTATCGAAGCCATTGCCCAGGATGTGTCTACTGCCGCATGCTAGCAGCTACTGGGAGCTACAAGTGAGAGCTGGGCATCAGGTGAGTCTGAGGCTGGAGAGCTGCCCTAGAAGGGCACAACAAGCCCTCCATACCAGAGATACTACCCCTCCCTAAACACCCCATACACCCCATATATATACATACATATAGATAATAGTGTACATATATATATATATACAATGAATAATGATATATAAATTATATATATATATATAAATACATACATATACATACATACCCACACACTAATATCCCAATAGGGAAGTGGGAGGGAAATGGGATATGACAAAAATGAGGTGATAATAAAAGGGAGGTCAGATTAAGGGAGGGAGTAGTTAGAAACAAAATGGACTTTTGAGGAAAAGTGAGAGAGAAAGACAGCAAGAAACAGAAGAAAATGAGATGGAGGGATATACAGAGTAATCAAAACTGTAAATATGAATGGGATGAGCTCACCCATAAAATGGAAGCAGATAGCAGAATAAATTAGAAATCAGAATCCAGCAATATACACCAGAAACACAAAGGCACATATAAGGTTAAAATAAACCTAGAACTAAGTCAAAATAAACTTCAACTGAAGTAAAAAAAAAGTAAAGATAGCAGTCACGATTTTAGACAAAGTAAAAACAGGAATAGATTTAATTAAAAAAGTTAATGGGAAACTATATCATTCTAAAATGAACCATAGACAATGGAGTAAAAGAAATATAGCAAGTTTTTCTGAAAAAGGGAATTTCCCAATATACTGAATATAAAATGGAGTCAAATTTATAAAAAGAGGAGACAGTCCCCAATTGATAAATGGTCAAATGATATAAGTAGGTAGTCTTCAGAAAACGAAATCAGAGATATCCATAGTTATATAAAATTATTATATAAAATTTATATAAAAGTTATATAAAGTTATATAAAAAATGTTGTGTCTCTACTGATTAGATAAGCACAAATAAAGCCAAGATACCACCTCACACTTATTAGAAATGGCAAATCCTAAAAGAGAAGCAGTGAACTATTTCAACCATTCTGGAGAACAATTTAGAATTATGCTCAAAGGGTTATAAAACTGTGCATACCCTTTGGCTCAACAATACTACTATTAGGTCTTCTGAAAATTAAATTTAACTCTCCCCTGATTATGAAAATGAAAATAATCAACTCTCCCCTGATTGTGAAGATTAAATTATAACCCCTGACTATTTTTAGACTTAATCATCAAAATCACCATATTTAAAAGTTGAGTAGGAAGACCTGCCCATTTTTAGATTTAATCACCAAAGATGTAAACACCCCATTCACACTTGAGTGGGGGAGGTCTGTGACCCACATGTGCCATAATGGGTGATGAATCAGAATCAACTGACTGCGTCCTAGGCAGTCCTAAAGCAGGGCTTCAACTGTGATTGGTAGATGTAGAATTAGGGGAAGGCACAGGAAGTGATGCAAGAGAAAGTGTCTTTAAAAAGGAGTGACAACTTCCTAAGTGCAGTTTTACTGGTAGTTCTTTATTCTTTGAAGTGGAGGCTGGTGAAGAATGTGATGACTGGACCTGAGACCCCATTTCCTTGTGAGGCTGTTCTAAAATCTGTTCTTTTGAATTGACATGTGGTGAGTGGAAAAGCTGACTCTTGACTGCTGTATTTTTCTGAAGAGACTTCCCTAGGTCCTTGGCTTTGCAGAACCTAAGGACTAACTCTCTCTGCCCAGGACCAGGAGAAAATTACTTAGTGCTTAAGCTAGATATCTTATCCTATCCTCTCTCTGATTTTCTTACTTCACTTTCTATATTTTGTAAATGAATCTCTTTGGAATAAATTAAATTCCTGACTCTTAAATAAGCCAGTACAACCCTTTAAAAATAATCCCTTTTCCCCCTTATAGTCTATAACCCAAGGAGGTTAAAAAAAAGGAAAAGGACCTTTAAGAATGAAAATATTTATAGCAGCTCTTTATATGGTGGTAAAAAATTGGAAATTAGGAAGATTCTCATCAATTGGGGAATGGCTTAACAAATTGAGGCATATGATTGTGATGGAATATTATTCTGTTCTGTGTGAAATGACGTGGAGAGTGGCTTCAGAAAAGTAAGACAAGACTTATATGAAATAATGCAAAATGAATGAGGAGATCCAGGACATCATGTATATGGTAACAGCAATACTGTAATGATGATCAGCTGTGAAAGAGTTGACTACTCTGATTAATATAATGATTCAAGATAATTCCAGAGGATTTTGGATGAAAAATGCTATCCACCTCTAGAGAAAGAACTGATGAACTCTGAATGCAACTTAAAGTATAATCTTCTCATTTTATTTTTCTTGCTTTTTATAAAACTTAGTCAATATGGAATTATATTTTGCATGATTTTACATGCATAATTAATATAATATTGATTACCTTCTCAGCAGGTGGGAGGTAGGGGGAGATTTTGGCAAGTCAAAAGTTAAAAATAAATTAAAATAAAAAATTCTTTTACTATCAACCACTTATTTTCATCTAAAAAATGGTGCAATGGATTAATCAATAAGAACCACAGTTGTAGGATAATAGCTCTGGTGTTGGAGGGGACTTGAGGTGTTATTTCTTCCTACCCCCTCATTTTGCAATTGAGAAATTGAGGCCAGAGAGGTAAAATTATTTGCCTGGGGTTACATAGGAAATTTGTAGCAGAACCTGAATTTGAGATAAAATCTTCTGCCTCCACAAATAGTGCTCCCTAGTGTACCACATAGAGGACCCTGAATCCCAGCTTTGCCATTTATTATCTGCCCCTGTCACCTTGAATTAATCATACCACTTGGATTCAATTTTCTTATCTATAAAATGAGGGGATTTGACTAAATGACTTGTGAGGTTTTTTCGCCCATTCCAAATCTGTGATCGTTCACTCCAGTGTATAGGCTTGCCTTTGCCAGAAATGACACCAGTATCTTCTCAAGTTTGTTTTGATAAATGTCAACAAGTAATTTATTTAACTATTTACTTGGCACTAAATTAGTAAGTAACCTTCCTCAACCTCAGGCTGTCCATTTGTAAAGTAGGTAATGATATAATTAGCCCAAGGATGCCTGTTGCTTTGATAAAGTCCAGGATTGGCTTTTTCCTAACTTATTTTTTTAAGTTTATTTGTCCCTTCAGACCATCTGTGAAAGCCTCTTCCTTTTGACAACAGCTACAGGTATCCTTTAGTTCGGCAAATCTATCCATTCATCCATCTATCTATCCAAGCAAATGCCTCTTTGCTCTTTTCTATAATTTATCTTCCCTATTGCATACAATTAATTTCCTCATTAATTTCCTAATAGTCATTCCCCTATCCTCTCCCAAATTAGAGTTTTCTATAAACTTGAAAAAACAATCCTTTTTATGAGCATCTAGTGTCCAGAGCAAAATCAGACATTTCCAAGCAACAGGGCTACAAATTGTTCAGATACTCCAAGGGATTATTTAAGATAATTTATATGTAGGAGTTATTGCTGGGTGCCTTTGGAGTTTGAGACCTTTAAGCATCATGTGATATGTCTTACTTCACCATAAAATTCTTCAACCATCCAGGCTAATAATCTGATCGCAGTTGTTTATAACATTATAGAATATCAGAGCTGAAAGGGACTTTGATGGCTGTAGAGTTTGGTAGCTAAAGGAGTTGTTAGAATCTTGTTGGTGAGACTTGCTTCCTGTGTGATCTTGGGTCAGTCCTTCACCTTCATAAGGCCTTACTTTCCTCATCTGTAAAATGAGGACTAGATGATCTTTGAGATCTCTTTTAGCTCTAGAGCTAAGATCCTATGATTTTATTAACATAGGTGAATTTGAGTAACATAGATGAATAGAAACAAGAATCCCCTCTACAACATCTCTAAGTGGTTGTCCAGTACCTACTTGTAGACTCTCCAGTGGTATTTATTCCATTACCTACAAAGAAAGTTTATTCTACTTTTAAAGAGCTCAAAGTTTTAGCAATTTCTTTTCTAACAACAACCTTAAATCTGCCTCTGTAACTTTGGCTTGTTATTTCTATTATTCTTTAGGTCAAAATGGAATCCCTCTTATTTATCATAACCTTTCAAATATTTGAAAATAGCTACCACATCCCTTCTATGACTTATCTCCAATACTTAACATCTTCAAGTCCTTCAACTTATTTATTTGTGATTTTTCTTAGTCTTTTTTTTTTAATCATTCTGGTTGCTCTCTCTGGACATGAATGAATGAATCAACAGATGAAAAAGTATTTAAGTGCCAAGCACTGTGCTAAGCAGTGGAATACAAATACATAAAGAAAGACAATTTCTATCTTCAAGGAGTTCACATTCTCATAAGGAAAGACAACACATGTAAGGAAGGGTATTCATGGAAGGACATTTTGGACTAGGATTATGAGTGTAGCTATAGGTTAATTGATTAAATGTCCTTTTCAGGAATGGTGGTATTGATCTGATTACTCTTCCAAGAGCTTAGAGGTAGAAAGGGTAAAGGAAGTTTACTTGGCCCCAATATACCATTAAGATGGCCAGAGAGCAATGGTGAAATGGGTCTGGGTTAGCATAGTTGAAGAACTAGCCTGATAGTATGGATAACTCTCACCTATCAGAAGTTTAAAACTCTGGGGTGGGCCAGAGTGTGGGAGGCATAGCATGGAGATACCTGGGATGCAGCTTCAAATGATGCTTTCTCTAAACTATGGCACCTGGGACTTTGAGTGAGCTAGTGATTTTATACCCAACTGTACAGAATAGATTGAATGGCAGATGCCAAGGAGCCAAGAATTTAGTAATGCAAAAATGCTAGGGAACAGAGGACAGCCTAAGAACTACTTATCACAGATGTACTTTTCCTTCAGTCCCTGTTACTTTGTGCTGAAACATTGTATGAGTAATAGTGGGGTACTCTACTAGTGTCTTACTAGGACACTTCATTGTGATGTGGAGGTAATGCTACATTCTCAGGGGTTATACCAGTAAAATGCAGGAACTGGCAGCTTTTGCCAATCCTTCAAAAATGTATGTGATGATGGCTGTTGTCCAGTGACCAACTACAATAAATTTTGAGATGTTTATCAGTAAGTCAGGACAGCTTGATGGTGCAGTTCCTAGAGTGACAGGCCTGGAGTTAAGAAGACTTTCCTTCCTGAATTCAAATTTAGTCTTAGTTACTTGCTAGCTCTGTGACCCTAGGCAAGATACTTAACCCTATAAAATGAACTGGCAGAGGAAATGGCAAGACAAAATCTGGTATATTTGCCAAGAAAACCCCAAATGGGGTCATGAAATCAGACACGACTGAAAGCTAACTGAACAACAATATCAACAGGTTGGCTTCAGAGTAATATTATTTTAAATAATTTAAACATATTTATTATTTAAATATACTAACTAAAATAAACAAAATAATTTAAATATATTTAATTTAAATACATTTAAGTTATGTATTTATCTAACCATACAACTCTCTAGAAAAGGAGGATTTTGACACGCATTGAAGAAGGAACTACCCACACTGACAATAATTCTTGAAGTATCAAAATACATAGGGTAGAGATTAAACATTTATAGAGTCCCTACTATGTGCCAGGCACTGTGCTAAGCACTTTAGAAATATTATCCATTTCATCCTTACATCAACCCTTCTAGGTAAGTACTCCCATTAACCCTATCTTTCAAATGAAGAAACTGAGGCAAAGTTTAGATGACTTTTTTGGAATCACAATGTTAATTAAATGTCTGAAGTCAGATCTGAACTCATCTTTTTGATTCTAGGTTCAGCATTCTATCCACAATGTGACCTCACTGTTAATAAATGATCTTTTCTTTGTCTTGGTAAGTTTTGGTTTATAGGGAGCATTACCGATTTTCAAAGAACTAGGTAAAATGTACTTGGTGTTAATAATACATGAAATTGAATTGAATTTTCATTTGATTATTTAGGAAAGAATTTCAGATCTTGCAATGTATGAGAGTTTATGGATATTGATAATTTTTATAATAGCAAGATGCAGTTAATAGAGATTTTCCCATTAATGAGTCCACATAAGATCATAGAATCAAAAATGCTGGAAGGGACCTTAGAAACAATTGATTCCAACTTCCTCATTTTACAGATGAGGAAACTGAGATCTAAAGAAATTAGGTGACTTTTACCATAAACTACAAGGATCAGAGGCAGGATTTGAACCTGGAGAAACAGAAAAGATTCCTTTTACATATCTATTGAATTAGATTGCCATGAAGTCTGTTCCAACTCTCAAATCCATGGATTCTTTGGACATTAGAGAATTTTGTGTTGAAGGATAATTGGATTGGAGGTAGTGGTGTTGAGTCCCAAATCTAACAATAAATTCATAGATAGTGAGGCAATACTTGGTACCAAAGAAGACCCAAATAAGAGAATTCTTTTTTTTTTAACCCTTACCTACCATCATAGAATTGATACGGTGTATTGGTTCTAAGGCAGAAGAGGCTAGGGAATGGGAGTTAAGTAATTTGCCCAGGGTCACACAGTTGGGAAGTATCTGGGGCCAGATTTGAACCCAGGATTTCCTGTCTCTGGGCCTGGCTCTCAATCCTCTGAGCTACCCAGCTGTCCACTCCCCCTAACCCCCAGCAGTATCATTCTAATGGGAATTAGTGAGACACATCTTGGATTTCTAATAAGGATATCTGGAGTGGGAAACTGGGATCTGAGCCAAGAAATCAGGCAAAATGAGTCACCCAGATCAGGACTCTGTTAATTCTGGTGGCTGATTTATATGCCTAACATTTGTATCAGTTTCATACGCCAACATTTTTGTAATTTTCTAAACAATAGAAATGGAAAAAGCTGAAGAACATTGGAAAATGGAGATTGACACCAAATTTGTAAGGGGAATAAATTGTGGACTTAATGGATTTTGAAAATTATTTGTAGGATTGGATCGCACAAATTAAATTAGGCTCCCAAATGAGATTTAATTTATGCTAATAGTGTACAAAAGGTGAAATGCTTAACAAATACCAGTCACCTATGGATAATTATAAAGCATAAATTAATTTTATGTTTCCCTCACTTTATCATGCTTCCTGTTACATTTTTAATAAAATATGAATGAGTGTGAGATCTAACACTTAAAATGATATCCATTTGTTCCCTCAGAAGAGAGACCATTGATAACAAAGAGATTACTATTTCCATTAACTTCTCTTGTTAAAGAGATCCAGTTAACTTTATTACATGTACAGTACAGAAGAGAAGAATATATATATATAGTGAATTAGTTAATTGAGTATAGGTTTTATTATCAGGAAGACCTGAGTTTGAATCCTACCTTTGCCACTGTGGGCCTGCTAATCACAAACTCTTTGAATTTCAGTTTCTTCATCTATAAAATGGGATCCGATAGTTCTTACAGCATCTACTCTGGGGCAGCTGGGTGGCACAGTAGATAGAACGCTGGGTTGGAATCAGGAAGACTCATCTTTGTGATTTCAAATCCTAGCTGTGTAATCTTTGGCAAGTCACTTAATCTTATTTGCCTCAGTTTCCTCACCTGCAAATGAGCTAGAGAAGGAAAGGGCAAACCACTTTAGTGTCTTTGCAAGAAAACCTCAAATGGGATTACGAAGAATCTGAAACAATAACAGTATCTACTCCAACAAGATTATTCTGTCTCTACCTTGATAAGGTATGCAAATTTTAAATTCCACATATAGTAAATACCTGTTATTATTATTTATATTTGACAATTATGAAATAATAGCTGATGGGTACATTTGAAAAATCAGAATTACTGTCTGTGAATGAACATATTTTTTCATAATTGTATATTCCCAAATTAGTATTTTTTAAACCTGGAGTTATTATTTCATTGTTATTTCAGCAGTGACTATTTACACAGACACTTGGAACATTTTCTCTGTAATATGATCAGAATAATTCAGATCGATTTGATATAAATAATTCAGAAATGTTAATGAAACTTCCAGCCTGGTAGCATGGTAAGATATGGATGTATTCTCCATGGGGCTCAGTTGCTTTTTAGCACAGTGAAAAGATCCCCTGAAATGTGTGACAGCTTCCTGAATAAATAATTTGGTTTGTGGCCATGTTGTCTCCATTCAGATTTCTTGTCCTACCCCAGAACCCTAAGGAAATTGGGCTTATGGTGAAATACTCATCAGAGAGTCAGTCAGTTAACAGTGCCTGCTCTCTAACAGGTCCAGCCATCTCCAATTCACTTTCAACTGAAAAGTTCATGTGAAAATGAAGGTTTCGGGGTTTTTGTGGTCTCTGATAGAAATGTTGACATATACTAATAATGATATAAATTTGATTTATACATACTCTTTATGATGAGGCAAAGCAAAATGCTAAAGCAGATTGGTTTCACTCATTTTAATGTGACTCAGTCCTAGTTGTACTGGGAGGTCTAGGGAAAACATGTAACAATTTAAGGTATTCCGTTAGCAAAGGATCAAAGATTGTAGATTGTGGAGCTGGAGAAGGCATTTAAGGTCGTCATCCAGAATAACCTCCTCATGTATGAATGAGAGAGCTGAAGCTCAGGTGCAGTTTGCTCCTTAATATGATCAGAATAATTCAGAGCAATTGGATGTAAATAATTTAGAAATGCTAATGAAACTTCCAGCCTGGTAACAGTCACAGACATGGTTGTATTCTCCACGAGAGAATGCATGTAATAAGGGACTGGCCCATGTGCAGAGCACTTCTGGTACAAATTTCCACAGGAGAGTCATGATGGTGGACAATGGAAATACCTTAGAGAGAAATGATTTGCTCAGGGTATGCAGACAGTCATTAGAAGAGGAGGAATTCAAATAGACCCTCTGATTTTAAATTTCAGTATGAAAGAGATCCTCAGTGTCACAGGGAGGGGGATGAGGGGAGAGGGAAGATAATCACTTTCTTGTCTCCTTATTTCTGTATCACTCAGAAGGTGGAATCACTATTATTATCTTCATCTATATTTACATCAGTGATGCCCACACTCATGACAGTCCCCCCAAAAGTCTCTTCTAGGTAGGTTCCTGCTCCTGTTATCTTGATTGTGTTTTTTTCTGCTATTACCGAGGTGACTCGAAAAGATTTGAGATTTACGGACATTTCCCCAATCCCTTTCCACTCTTTGACAACCTCCTTCCATCACTGTCATGGTGGCAGAGTGTATGTGTGAATAGAGTTCATGTGTAGATGGAATACTTTTACTACTGAGTGAGTGACCTTCCCTTAATGAAATATGGATTCCCAGGCTTGGAATATTTGATTAACTTGGCCCAGGCTTAAGCCCTGCAGTCTCTTCTGTTTTCACTTACCTTCAAGTCTTTGGTTCCTCCACTGGCCTTGATCCTTTGTGTCATTGTCCCTTCATCTGTGTTATGAGATAGGACTGGACCTCTGATTTCTTTGGTATAGGAAATATTTCATCAAGTAACTTTTTCAGCAAAGCCTGGCAATTATCCCATAACTTATAGTCCTAGAGAGATGCCTCAAGGATTGAGAGATTAAACAATTTGCCAAAGGTCTCTCTCTCTCTCTCCTCTCTGTGCTGTTTTCCCAGTCATAATAGAGTTTGTAGCTCACACTTAAATTTTACAGAGTGATCCATTTCCAGTCCAAGGTCAAGGTCTTTCAACTCCTCCAGGTAGCTTATAAAAGCAAGATCTTGGGCCCCAGGTCTGTCCTCTTAGTAATAGGTAGAAATAACTTTCCCTAAATCCATCTGAATCACTGACACAGTGGTATCCCCGGGAACTTGCCTCTAAAAATTCCCTGACTAGTGATTTCTTTGTTGCAGGCACAGCAGGCTTTGCTCAGCTCTCTGAGCTGAGGTTTCAATCTCCATCAATTCCTCCTGGGCTCTCCCCAGTACTCCATTCTTCCCTCTTCTTTTTAAAAAAAATTTCCCCTCTGAAATCATACTTCAATATGTCAAGGTTCCATGATTTTTGCCAAGGCTGGCATTGCTTTCTCTGATGTAGATTGCAACCCCTCTGCAGCTTTGTAGATTATCTTTAAAGGTGCTGTGATGGAAAAATCCATCACTCCAGCAAACCTGGGGATGAATCTTTCCAAACAAAGTCAGCTAGGTTGTTCATTAGACAGCACAAACAAAATCCTTCACTGGCCTGTCTTTGGAGGTCATCACCTTAGTAGTACCTGCTAGACCTGGCATAGTCTTTGGGATTTGAGGGTCACTGTTACTCCATCATGAAGTTTTGGAGCAGGGTTTAAAGTGTAAGGCTTCAGAACTCATGATCCATTCCTCAACTATACTCCCTTCCCCCATTTTTGTCAACCTACTGGGTAGCCTAGACCTTCCAACATCTAACCATGTAGCAGCATAAAATCCCACATCCTTCTTCCCTTCCTCTTTTAACTGCTATTCTAAAGAAACTCTCCTTACCCCTGCTTCTTTCTGAGAGGCACTATGGGTAATGGAGGACTGGTCTCTAAGCCAGGGCAATCTCAGTTCAAGTCTCCCTTCTGACACATACTGGCTGTGTCACCCTGGGCAAGTCACTTATCTCCTCAGTGCCCTAGACAACCCTTTGAGATTATTACAGAGATGATGGGGTCCTGTACTGGTAGAGTGATTTACTTGACTCCATAGTTCTCTGTACTATTCCATTCATAGCTCCAGTCCTCTATATTTCTATATGAGCCTTCCGCTTCTAAGCACACTCCTCTCAGGATGTAGGAAGTGAAATTGAATGGGCTTATCAGCCCTAGAAATGTGGCTTATTGATTTGTATCTTTGATTTCTAATAATTTTTAATAAACCTCTAAAAATATAATACTTTTAGTAGAGAAACTAATTTAACTGTTACATTGGCACTTACTTTTGGTACTGGTTTCTGCAAGAAGAATTGGATTCTGCTCAGCTTCTAGTTTAAACATGCTTTGAATTGCCATGGCTCCCTGCTCCTGCCCTTGTCCTTGATTCTGAAAGGCACTTGGGTACTTTCCTGGTTTCTGGGGATTTTTGTCCTGATTGACTTCTCTGCTTCTTTGGCATTGTTTCTCTTGACCTAATATTGTCCCATCTCTACATGTCCTATCCCTGGTTCTGCTGCCCCACAACAAGGCATATGGAAAGAGTACTGGATCTGGAGTCAGAAGGCTGAAGTTTAGATTCCAAGTCTACCACTTATTAGCTGTGTGACCTCAGGTAAGTGACTAAACGTAGAGAAGTTTCCTCATTTGTAAAATGGAAGGGCTGGATATCTAAAGTCCCCTTCCAACTCCACACCTAGGCTCCTGAGAACCTGAGAGAAAACTGGTCTCCTATTACAAAAGAAGGAAAAATAAGAGGGGGCAGTTGGGATGTTTATGGGAGAGTCTCAAAGCTTTCTGTGGAAAAACACTGAGGGAATTGAACACAGCTGGCTAGGTATTCCCTGGATCATCAATAGGATGAGTAGAAGCTCCACTCATTAATAGTCTGTCCCATTGTCGTTGGCAACAGAGATGGAGAATGTGGTGGTGGCTAGGAGGATAGAGGATCCCTGGGACCAGTGACTTCTATCGGTCTGCATTATGTTGTGAAGTGCTTCTTTTTAAGCTATCATAACTTTAAATACAATTCGAAACATTCATAGTGGTGGGTAGGTTTGCCTGGGTGTAAGATTTAATGGATGTTGGAAACTTTCAATTGGAAAACTATCTTTTCCTATCAGCAATTTGACTCATTTATGATTTTAGGAAGTTTCCTGGGGAACAGAGAGGCTACATACTACTTGGCCAGGGTGAAAAAGACAGTCTATTTCTGAGGTAGGAATTGAATCCACATCTTCTTGCCTTCAAGACCAGCCTGCTATCCACAACCCTCTCTGAATACAAATATGTAAGAATGGAAAGCATATGAACCTTGTAATTTCTAGTGTTTGTTATGTCCCGGAGCTGTTAAAAGTTATTAAGGAAATAGAAGCTCTGGGTAACACTGAATACTGTCAGGGGAGTAATGTCAGGGACAGTTGGAACAAAGTTATTAATGTATTCAAGATAAGGAAGTTGATAGCTAGACATCTCTCACCCTCATTCCTCTTTAGGATCTACTCCTATCCTCTTGAACTTCTTTCCCCACCATTCCAGATCAATTGTCTCACCTAGGAAAATCCCCCTGCCCCTAGAGTCTTCTCCTGCTGGAAGTTCCTTTAGACCTAGTCCTGGAATCTCCATTTTAAGAAGGGGCCAGGTTAGTTATATTCACTAGGCTCCTCTCTTGACTTTCCAGTCTTCTTTCTCCACCTTCTCCCTCTCCTTCCAAATGACTACCTTCCCTTTGTTCCTCATTTTTCAGCTTCCTTTTATGGATACTCTTCACTTATTGGAATATAAGCTCCTAGAGAACAGGTGCTGTCTTTCTTTTTGCTTCTATTTCTATTCCCATTGTTTGCCATAGAGTTTGGCATATAGTAAGCATTTAGTAAGTGCCCAGTGACTTGATTTCCATAGTTCTAAATAAGATTGCACTCAAAATAGTCTACACTGAGATGTCATTACTTGGCATTGGAGACCTAGGTTCTATGCTTACTTAGTTCTGTAACTAACCATTTGCAGGGGCCTCAATTTCCTCATTTATAAAACAAGGGAAATGGACAAGATAACCTCTGAGTATTATCTTCATGCTCTAAATCTATGATTGTCTGACACAATGATGTCAGGCTATAGACCAGAGTAGGGAGCTTTTTCAGTAGGGATGGAGAAAATGGAACCAAAGGAGAAAGAGTCCCTTTCACAGTTCCATGTTCAAAGATGTGGTAGATAGAATACTTGGGCATGGAGACAGGAAGACCTGAGTTCAAATTTGAACTCAGACACTTATCAGCTCCATGACCCTGGACAAGTCATTTAACCCTATTTGCCTTCATTCACGAAATGAGTTGGAGAAGAAAATGGCAAACCAGTCTTTGCCAAGAAAATCCCAAAAAGGGTCATGAAGAGGCAAGTTGTAGATGACTAAAATGACTGAAGAACAGCAAAATATACTCCACTCTCCCCCAGCTCTCCTCTCCTTGCTTGATTGCAGTTCCTATTGTTCTCTGGGGACTCCTTAATTCTGCCCAACACTTCTAAAAACATCCCTACTTACATACAAGTACCAGCCTCTGCAATCACCATTTGCACAGGTTCTGGGCAGTGTGTTTTGGTTCTGATGTTCTAGAAGGCCATGGGTACCTCATCCTCTTGACCCTACCATTTGGTTTCTCTTGTGTCTATTATTGTAAGCTTCGCCACTTTCTGCCCTGTATAAAAAGTGAGGGAAGTGGAGAAAGAAGCTGATTGATGTACCCCAAGGTGGTTCACTTAGCATCCCAGTCACAAAGCCAGAAAGGATTTCAAGATCATTTGAAGTCAGCTTGGTCTGGTGCCTGCTCCTCCCATTTGTATGTGTCCTATATCTTTATTGTCGTCTGGCCATTTCTAAGGAATGATGATCATACAGATTGTATTTCTGGCCGTTTTCCGAACAGTCAAGGGCTTTCTCATATGAGGTCATAGTCAGCCCAGATTGGCTTTGTCTATGTCCTTCCTCAAGTTATTGACAAAGTGTTGACAGAAGATTGAAAAAGTCACGGTGCTGCTGATGAGATAGAGGCTGCATGCTGAGAGGAGTGGGACCATTATTTCTTCCAGATAAACAAGCACCACAAATGGATTCATGCTTCTTTCCAGATTAACGATTTTCTGAAACTTTGCCTTTTTTTTTCTTCTGGGAATTGGCACAGAACATAGCTGGGTAGTAACCATGACTTAGTACTCCTGCTCCTATTGCTTTTAATTTACCTAGTGACTCCAGCAACCCTCTATCACTTCTCCTTGCCTTAGTATCTCCATTTACAGAATAAGGATAAAATTGAATTCTTTGGAGGTGTAACCTTTTTAAGGAAACCCATATTCAGAATAAAAGAATTTATAAAAAAATAAACTAGGGATTTGTTACTAAAGAATTCTTTGTTTTCAAAGTTATTTAGTGATGTTTAAACTGATAAAAAGATTTAGGGGATGGAGAGAGCAAGAAAATTGTATTCAGGTTTTTGAATGCCAAGCACATAAAAGATAGATTTTCTAATAGCCTTCAAATTGGTCTCTCTGGTGACAAGTTTTCTCTTCTCCATTCTCTTTTCCACAGTCTGCAAAATTGATATCCCTAATGTACAAATCTTACCATGTCACTCCCCCGCTTAGGAAGTTCCAATGGCTCCCCATTTCCTCCCCACTAAAGTATAAACACCATTGTTTGGCATTTAAAGGCTTTTACATTCTGGTATCAGCCTACCTTTTCCAGATTTTTAACACATTATTGCCCTTCACATAATTTCTACTCTAGCCAAACTGACCCATTTACTACTCTCAGTCTGTGATTCCCGTTTCTCTTTTTCTTTTGTCCCATGCCTGGAATGCTCTCCCTCCTCACCTCTATTACAATCTCTTTATTTTTGTAATTCAGTTGTGTCTAACTTAACTCTTTGTGACTCCATTGGGAGTTTTCTTCACAGAGGTACTAGAGTGCTTTGCCATTTCCTTCTCTATCTCATTTTAGAAATAAAAAAATGGAGGCTCATACAATTAGTAAGTATCCGAGTCCAATTCTTCCTGACTTTAGGTTCTATTTACTAAGCCACTAAGTCATCCTATTAGAATTTATAGTTTCCTTAAATAAATATTATAATATAAAAATATAAAATATAAATAAAAGGTCAATCCAAGTTCTATCTTCTGAATTTTCTCCCAACTACTAGCGTCCCTCAATTACCTTCAATTACTTTATATATTTTAAACATGTGTATATTTGTACATGTTGTTTCCTTAGATAGAATGTAAGCTCTTTGAGGACAGACTTTGTTTTGATTTTTTGGGGTGGGGCATTGTGTTCCCAGAACCTAGCATAGTGCCTGGCAAATAGTAGCTGCTTAATAAGATCTTATTGATTGATTGATTTTGTTTGTTCCTAAAAGAATACTGGATAAATATTCCAAATACAAATTTGGGTTTGCTATAAAGAAAATCATCTTGACAATTAGAGTTATCCTAAAATGGAATGAATTGCCTTGGCAGGTCATTGATCCTAGGGGCAGCTGGAGGAGTCAAAAGATCCTGTGTTCAAATCTGCCTTTAGACACTACCAGGCTGTCCCTGGGCACATCACTTAGCCTCAGTAACCTAGCTGTTACCTCTTTTCTGTCTTAGAAAGTAAGAGTTAAAAAAAACAATAGTTGATCCCCTCAACCAAGGGCTATAAGACTATGAACTTTGATGTGTAGAGGATTCTATTCAGGTATGGATCAGCTACAGAGGCTCCCTCCAACTCTGAGATTCTATGTGGTTTTCCTCCATGGCTCATTTTCATGATAATGTAAATTGTCTCTAGTACTTCTGTGACTTTATTTGCAGAAAATTAAGTCACTTAGAAGGTGAAGGTTGGGCTAGAGAGAAAGGCAGACAACTGCAAACTAAGTATTTCTCACACTTAGGACTCAGTTAGAAATGAAGGAAAAACAATATCCATGGTGTGATTTTTGACTCACAAAGTCTCATCTTTGGGAAAAGTAATACATACTGTACTTGTTAGAGTATTGCAAGAGTTTGTTAGATACTCTAAGATTGATATGCTTCTTCATGCACTCGAAAGGCCCAATCCTGTACATTATGGAAAACGTGACAAGCCCCGAATCCCGAGGGATTCTACTTCATCAAGTCTCAGACAATGCACAAAGCTTTCAGAGGGAGATGACTCAACAGAGAAACAGCCTCCCTGAGAACTATCATATTTTTTTTCCCTTCCTTCTAATGCATGATTTGAAAATCAAATATTGTGTCATTTAAAGGTGATTTTTTTTTTTCTGGGGAGAGGAAAGAATGCTTATTTCTAGATAAGGAATCAGAAGACCCCTGTATGAATCTTGGTTCTACTGTTCACTATCCATGTCTTCAAAATCATTTTCCTCATTTAATTCAGTGCCATTTAAGAAGTGGTTTTCAAACATCTACTTTGTGAAAGGTAGAAGCAGTATAATAGTAGGTACAAAGCCTAGAGCAAGGAAATCCTTGGTTCAAGTCCAACATCTGACAGGTAACATCAATGAGAACCTGGGAAAATCCCTTACCTGTTTAGTTTTCCTGGCAACTCCATAAACCTAGACATGGCAGAACAATAGGTAACCTGCACTGATAAAGGGAGCTCCCAATATTAGTTAGTCAGTAAATATTACATACCAACTATGGACCAGGCACTGGGCTAAATGTTAGGGATACAAATATAGGTAAAAGATAGTCCTATGAACTTTAGATTATTCCACCCTACTTAGTCTAAGAAACACAGGAATGTCTACACCCATACTTAAGGATTACGTATTTAGGAGGATGGCCTATGACAGATATGTGTTAGCAAATGACAAATCAGAAACAGCTGACAGGCCCCTGGGCTATCCTAAGTCAAGCCCAACATATCATTGGTACATGTAAGATGCAGGAAAGTGACGTAAAAACCATCTATATATTTCGTGTCACTTCCTCTCTCTGGCCTCTTTGGCGGTGGAGAGGTGGCTGGCTGAATGTGCTGAGCATTTTGGCATCTTGGGTGGCAGCTGCTATTGTCCAGGTTTAGCAGTGAGTTTTCCTCGATACCATACTGGAGGAAGCTGAGTAGCCTAGTTCAGGTGAGGCATCTTACTGAGCTCTATCTGAGTTTAGGCTGATTCTTTCTTCTTTGCCTTCCAAACGCTATCCTATTAAAAAGCCTGTAATCTTCTTCAGGGACCTTGTGGCAGAGGACTTTAAATTCCCCCTGGCACAGACCAGGCAGGAGAAATCCTACACCCTTTCCCTCTCCCTTCTCCTTAATTCTTTCCCTCTATATTAATTAAACCACCATAAACTAAAAACAAACAAACAAACAAAAAAAAAAACAACTGACTTGGGTATTTTATTTGGGATATTCCCTGGTGATCAAAATAATTTAGATTGGGTCACAACCCTAAAATTATCTTTACAGTCCCTGCTCTCAAGGGGTTCACAGTATAATGAAGGTAATAATATAATAGGGCAAGCTGAAGAAGATGGGTTTCAAAGACAAAAAATTAACAGGTCCCTGGTCTCACGGAGCTTTCTTTCTACTGGAGGATAAAAAATATGTACATATTCATAAATATATGTATATTTTTACACATCTATCTAAATGTATATATGTTTATTGGCATATACTAAACACATATGTATATTTTTACACACATGCTTTTGCATATATTTATTGGCATATAAAAATATATACATGTTTTTATATATATGTGTTTTAGTATATATTTATCAGTATACATAAACTATATATGTATTTTTCACATATATCTGTGTTTTTGGTATATATTCATATGTATACACAAAATATATGTGTATATATTTTATACCTATATGTGATTTTTGGTTTTTATTTATTGGTAGATGTAAAAATATGTATATTTTATATATATGTGTTTTTGGTATATATTGGTATACACAAAATATACATGCATACTTTTATAGCTATAAGTGGTTTTTTGGTTTATATTTATTGAAATATGCAAAATATATATGTATATATATATATATATATGCTTTTTGGGTATATATTTTTTGGTATACACAAACTATGTATGTATATTTTTACTCCTATATGTGTTTTGGGGTATATATTTATTAGTATATACTTTATACCAACCAATAGAAAGGAAGCTCCTTAAAGGCAGGGCTGCTCATTTTTTTTTGTTTTTGAACTCCTAATCCTTTTGTTGGGTTTGTTACCTCTTTCATTAGACTCCTCAAGAGCAGGGACTGTCTTTTATCTATGTTCATATGTATTTGTTAGTAAGAAGGAGAAGGGTGTTAACTGGTGAGGAAGAACGGCAGCTAATAGAACAAGCCTCTTTTGGATATGGCAGTTGAGTTAGACTTGGAGGGAAGCTAGAGAATCTAAGAAGTTGAGACAAGGAAGGAGATTATCCTAGAAAAAGGAGAGAGACGGTTCAAAGTTGTAGAGGTGGTAGGTTGAATGCTTTGATGGGGAACAGGAAGTAGACCAATTTAGCTGGAATGTAGCATGAGTGAGAAGGAATAATGTGGGATGGTAGACTGGAAGGAGACTGAAGGTTTTTAAAGACCCAATAAAGAAATTTTTATTTGATAAGCTGTTATGTCCCGAGGAGGGCAACCAGGATAAGGAAGTGCCTTGAATCTTTGTCATATGAAGATCAATGGAAGAAACTGAGGATTCTTCTCTTGGAAATGAATCAGGGGAACTATGAAAGCTGTCTTCCAATATTTGAAGGGCCTTCTTACAGAGAAGGGATTCTATTTTTTCTATTTGGTTTCAGAAGGCAGAACCAAAATTTGAAACAATAACTAAAAGTTGCAAAGAGACAAATTTAGATTTAATATCAGGCAAAACTTGTTAAGAATCAAAACTGTCAGGGGCAGTTGGGTAGCTCAGTGGATTGAGAACCAGGCCTAGAGATGGGAGGTCCTAGGTGCAAATCAGGCCTCAGACACTTCCTAGCTGTGTGACCCTGGGCAAGTCACTTAACCCCCATTGCCTAGCCTTTGCCATTCTTTTGCCTTGAAACCAATACATAGTATTGATTCTAAGGAGGAAGGTAAAGGTTAAAAAAAAAAAGAATCAAAACTTTCATAAGATAGAAACTAGTTCCCTCAGGAGGTAGTGGAATCACTTTTATTAAAGACCTTTAAGCTAAAAAAGATTATTGTCTACTTTTCAGGGATGTTATAAATGTAATTCTTGCTCTAAGATGTGGTTGGACTTGATTGCCACTAAGATTCTCTCCAACTTTCAGATTCAATGATTCTATTTAATAATTTTAAAAAATATTTATTTTTTACATTAAAATACCCAATTCACTTGTTCCCCTCTCCCCCATTAGAGAAGGCATCATTTGACTATATATATATATATATATGCATATATATATATATATATATAACTCTATGTCTTATTTCTACCTATCAGTTATTTCACTGGAGGTGGACATATAGAAGTCATTCTTCAAACAATATTTCTGTTGCTGTATATGATGTTCTCTTGGTTCTAATTATTTCACTCTTCATAATTTCATGTATGTCTCTCTTTCCATTTTTTTCAGAATTAACCTGTTCATCATTTCTAACAGCCCAGTAGTATTCTATCACAATCACTTAGCCATTTTCTAGTTGGTGGACATCCCTTCAATTTTCAGTTCTTTGCTACTACAAAGAGAGTTGCTACAAATATTTTAGAACATGTAGGTTCTTTCCCTTTTTCCTGATTACCTCAGGAAATACAGTGAATAGTGGTATTACTGGGTCAAAAGGTAAACATAGCTTTATAACTCTTTGGGCATAATTTCAGACTGCTCTCCAAAATGATTGGATCAAAGTTCCAGCATCTGTGTTAAGTTAGAGTCCCCATTTTTCTACATCCTCTCCAATATTTGTCATTTTGCCTTTTTATCATTTTAGTCAATCTGAACTAAAGGAACCTTAGAACCTTCTTGAGCAGGGAACTGATGTGGTTGGATGTACTATAGGCAGAAAAGATATAGTGGCAAAAATGGAAACTTTTTGAAGGCAAGGACTATTTTTGCTTTTATTGTATTCCCATGGCTGTTCAGTGCCCTGAACATAATATTTAACAACTGCATTTTGATTCATTGGTTGTGTGGGAATTACATATCTATGGCACCTCCAACCCAGTCTAATCCTGGAAAGACTCAACACAGAAATCACAGAGTCATGTATCTGGGCTGCCAGCAGGACCAGAGAAAGTCCCTGTTGGACAATCGAAGAATTGGGGAAGGAGCTTAGACAAGGTTCGAAAAGCCAGAGTGTGTGTGAGATAAATATTTAGGGGTCCTCTAACTCAGTCCATCTTGGAAAGGCTCAGCATAGAAATCACTGAGCCACGTGTCTGTTGGCACATCCAGCAATCTGACACAGCCAATGTTAGTGCCAGTGTCTCAAGGCCACTGAAGCTAGACAGCAAGCAGTTGGCAAATGGGGTGTGGAGGGAAGGGGGGCTAGAGCTTAAGGTTGAAAAGCCAGTGCAGAAAGCTGAGTGGATCTCTTTGCTACCAGACTTGGAACTCTTTCTCTGGGCTGATGCCTCCCTCTGAGCATTTATCTCACCTGGCCATCTCTGAGCAGAGGCTGCACTGGGGAACTGGATTTTTACTTGAAGTTAGACAGGCAGAAACCTAATTCTTTCTCTTTTTCTTTCCTAATAAAAGGCTTATAAATCTAGTAATTAGGCTCCATATTAATTTTTATTTAAGACACACGGGAACCTTGCTGGTCTCTTGGCCCCCTTCTCTCTCTCTCTGGTCTTGCTCTCTCTTGAGCCATGGGTCTTATCTGGTTTGCAGGAGGCATTGTGGGCAGGGCTGGAATCCAGGATCTGATCTTACTTTAAATTAGAAAGACTAAAAACTTCATCTCTCTCTTTCTTTTGCTTTACTAATAAGTACTTATAAATTTAGTATTAAGTCTCTAGGATTAATTTTTATTCATAACAGTTGGACTATATGGTCCCTGGGGTTCTTTCCAGCTCCAAATTCATAATCCCAAGATGCTAATGGCTTGTTCTGATTCGTTGTCTGGGATGTTGATTGGTGCAGTAGGTAGAACGTTGGGTTTGGGATCAGAAAGACTCACTCATCTTCAAGAGTTCAAATCCAGTCTCAGATACTTATTAGCTGGCTGATTCTAGGTAAGTCACTTAACTCTCTCCCAGTTCCTCATCTGTAAAATGAGCTGGAGAAGGAAATGACAAACCTTTCCAACATCTTTGCCAAGAAGACCCTGATTGAACCACAACAAATCTAAGGATACCAAAACTTTATTTTATTTTACTGTAGATGCAAAAGGAGCAGTTTATGCTGCTCCCAAACTTATCCACAGTAGGGCTCCAGTTCCACTTTTTCTGTCTACTATTTGCTTAACATTGTGGCCTTAGCCCTTGGAAAACCACTGCTCCTCCTTGTTAATTGTTTACTTCATTCAGCTTTGCTGAGGACACTAGAGAAGCAGGAAGCAAAGGAAAACTAAGTCAGGATGCAAGTTCCCCAGAAAGCTGAGATTAGAATTCCCAGCACTCCTGAAGACAGATCTTTGCATTGCTTTGGAGTCTAGCCAGGCCCTCTGGATAGAAAGCTGAGTCTTCCATATCTTTGTCCTGCCTGTCCTGTGTCAAAGGACAGCTTTTTTCTTAATCTGGATTTGGTCATTGTCTGGCAGGAATTATAAAATCTTAGAGCATCTGGGGGCTTTAGAGGGCATCTGGACTCTTCCTTTTATTCCCTCCTCCTGCCTTATTCAAGACATTCTCTTTTTGTCAACATGTTGCTGTTAAATGTGGATTTAACAGTCTACTTGGCCAACTGAAGATCTTCCTAATACCCTTTTTTGGGTGCTGAAGTATTCCTCGTATTGATAGTAAAATCCCTCCTTTACATAGTACGTTATGGTTTTGTAACAGTTAAAATTTAGGGAAACGGAGGCAGGTAGAAATTCGTTTCTCTCTGCAAGGAGTATTATTTTTTTTAGAGGTTTATTAAAGGTCAAGGATTAAAGAAAATACAAGCAAGAGAAGCACATGCTAGGTGGGCCATGAGGCCCACCCAAATTTCACTCACATCATGAGACGCGTCTGTTTGCCAGCGGAGCCAGGAAGAGAAGAAAAAGAGCTCCAAAAGCCTTTGCAATCAGGTTAAATACCCTATCTTGTTCTCTGCCCAGGTGAGGTTTTCAGTGAGATTACAAAGCATTCTGGGGAAGTGGAGCAAGGGCTTCTGGGGATTGAAATCCTGGATTTGAGTCTATTTTTTACAGTTTCTAAAGATTTCTTATCTCAACAATCCTGTGTGGTCAGTAGTATGATTATTATTATCCTCATTTTACAAAGGAGCAATTTTATTTTACAGTTTCAGAGAGCTTAAATGACTTGTCCAAGGTTATCCCACTTTGAGCTCCAGGTCCAAGTTCATTTTCTACAATGCTATGCAATAGTGATATTTAAACACATGTAATGTTTGGTGGTATTAGTTTCAAAACGACCTGAATGTCATTATGTAGCTTGATGCTAGATTATACAGGATACTCATATACTTCAGAGGCAATGAGGTACAGTGGAAAGGGCATTGGATCTGGAATCTGAGAACTTGGATTCAAATCTCACATCCAATGCATACCCTCTAGATGGTACAGTGAACCCAGGGTGGACTTGGAGTTAAGAAGATCTGGGTTCACAGGCTTAGAGAAAGGAGGTCGTAGGTTCAAATCTGGCCTCAGACACTTCCCAGCTGGGTGACCCTGGGCAAGTCACTTGACCCCCATTGCCCAGCCCTTACCACTCTTCTGCCTTGGAGCCAATACACAGTATTGACTCCAAGATGGAAGGTAAGGGTTTAAAAAAAAGAAGATAATCTGGGTTCAAGCTGACCCTCAGACACTCCTTGAATGACCCAGTACAAGTCACTTAATCTGCCTGCCTCAGTTTCTTAGTCATAAAATTTGGATAATAAAGCACCTACCTCTCAGGGACATTGCGAGGATAAAATGAGGTAATATTTATAAAGCATTTTGTAAACCATACCACACTATATAAATGCTAAGTATTTTTATTAACTACTTTTATCTGTCATCTTTGGCAAGTGTCTTAATCTTATAGCCTCAGTTTCCTCATGTATAAAATGAGGTATGTGCCTTCTGAGGTTCCTTCCTGGTCTAAATCTTTAATCTTTGGTTGCAGATAGCTGTATGAATAATTGAATATTGCAATTCAACAATGCCTGCTAGTTTCTAGTGATTTTGGTATGTTTTCCCCCCAGAAAGCTGCCACAAGGGTCCATCCAATGGTCTGATGACTTCCTTTAAAACATTTGATATGGTATGGATATCATTTGAGCACACAGAGGGATAATGTCTGTCTATCCCTCTTTCCCACTCTATAATCTATCCCCCTCCTCCCCCTTCTTTCTCCTCCTTGTTCTTCTTCCTCTTCCTCCTCTTCTTCTTCCTTCTTCTTCCTTCTTCCTTCTTTCTTCTTCATCTCTCTTTCTGGACCTTTGGTACATCCTTTCTTGTATAGTTCTTCATTTGTAACATGTTTTAGTCCCATTCGAGTCCACCATGCGTTTCTCCATTACCCTTTTGGTGATCCTAAATTTTAATTCTTCAGGGACTATGGTGTTATATGACTAGTAAACCTAGAATATCACCAGGAAATATTGCTTTTAAAAATGCCTTCCCCCCAAAAAAAAGAATCTGGGAGCTATTAAAAGTGCTGAACAATTCCTAAAGATAAATCACCATACTCTTCTCTTGTTTAGTTCTGAGTCTGCCCATCATTGCACAACTCCTGGAAAAATGGTTTATAATTTTCTTAGACAGTAACTTTCCCTGCGCATCCATTATTTCTACACTTTCCACCCTTTCCCCCTGCACTTTTCCCTCTGACTGGTATATTAACTCTGGAAACTAGTGAGAACTGGAGTTCTTATATGAAGGCTTAATTTGCTGAGAAATAAAACATTTTCTCCAAAGTTATCATGCATTTCCCCCTTCTGTTGTTTTCAATCTGGATTGTGAAGGATTAAATTGAGTAAATCTATAAACATATATAGAATAATCTTATAGTTTATTGGATCCTCAATTTTATCAGTGTGGGTCTGCTTTTCAGTGTTATGAGTACAAGCCTTTCCATTCCATATGATTCTTATATTTTAGTTTACAAAAGGTAAGTTTAATAAGATTATTTAAATCTATTTTCTATATTCTTACAAAGGATTAATATTTTAATACAAAAGAATATAATGGCCAAAATAATTCTTATTTATATGAATGAAATAAACTTTAATTTCTTAAGCGACTTACTTTAACCTTTCTTGACATTCATTGCTTCACCTGTAAGCCAAGGAAATTGGACCAAGATGATATCCATGTGCTGAAAATAGTTATCCCCATTTTTAAACCCCTACCTTCTGTCTTGGAATCAATACTCTGTATTGATTCCAAGGCAGAAGAGCGGTAAGGGCTAGGCACTGTGGGTCAAGTGACTTGCCCAGGGTCACACAGCTAGGAAGTGTCTGAGACTAGATTTGCACCTATGACTTTCTGTTTCTAGACCTGGCTCTCAGTCCACTGAGTCACCCAGCTACTCCTAGTTATTTCCATTTGTGAAGATTGTTTATTGCTAGAAACGTACTAATACAATTAACTATGTAGCAAAAACATGTATTATATTGAAATTTGATAATTTAAAGTTGAAGGGACCTGAATAATCAACTAGTTCAACTCTTTCCTTTTACAAATGGAAAAACTGATGCTCAAAGAGGTTAGCTAACTTGCCCAAGATCACAAAAAGAAACAGAAATGGGATTTTGATTCCATTTTATGGTACATCATGAAAATAAGTTTGTTAGCTTCCATTCTAGTCTTCAACATCAATTCACTTCAAAGCGTTTAATAAGATCTAGAGAAGTACTACTGCTTGCGAGAGTGTATGATTCTTATAGCATCTTATATAGCTAAGAGGGAGAACTTCTTTGTTTTCTTCTGAGATCATGAAGGTAGTAGAGGAACATTTGAATCAGGTTAGCCTTCACTCTAGCCATATAGCTAATCCCCTTTTCTGTTTGTTAATTTATTTTATGACAATCTTTACTCCAGTTTTCTTTTTGTAATTCTTACCTGATTAAGAGTTCCTAATTATTGACCACATATGCCCATTATGCTCCTTTCAAATGCACCTAATTTTCTTTTAACTGTGTATTATAGATGATCAGGGGAAACTCTTCTATTGAACTGGAAATCTCTTGTGGAACTCAGCATATGTTTTCTGGCTTCTTGATATGTGCCTTTCCAGTATGACAGAGAGAATTCCTGCTTTGTCCCTAAGGACTAGGGGGTTGACTGGGTATTTAAGCACATGAGATACTCAGAAGCATCAGAGGCAGTGTGGTACAGAAGAAAGGACATTGGCTCTATAGTCAAAGGACTTTGGTTCAAATCTTGTTGGGAGGAACTTTCTCCACTGTAGTTTACAAGATCTGAGGAGAAATGGTTCCAGTGTATTTTTGGATCTCTTTTTCAGTATTCTTTTTTTTTTTTTTGAGTTTGAGAATGACTATGGGAAATATATGCTTGCTTAGGTAGGCTTGAGACTAGACCTCTTATTCTTTTTATTTCCTTTATGAGGAAACAGTTGGGGTTGAATGGACACTTCCAACCTTCATGGTTCCTATGTTTGATATCTGACCTTCTATCAACCAGAGGTAAGAGATTTCCTTGGCATTCTCCTTCTCAGAAGTGATGATGACCACCAACAATATCATCTTGTGGCTGGAGACTAAATAAAGCCAATCCATTACTATCCCAGAAAGCTGAATCTTGTGAGTTTCTCAGAGGCAGTCCTGGATATCCCACAAGAGGTCTTTACCTTCCTTGGGATCAGTATAACAATTGGAATTGGCTATTTAGGTTAGGTTTTCTGTATTGATCATGCACAGGACACATAGTAAGTGATCAATAAAAGCTTGTTGATTAAGTGACTGATTCCATATATTAGCTTTTCCTTCTAGATTCATGGCATGTATAGCATGGTGGAAAAAAAGTCATGGATACAATGTCAAGGAGTTTGGGTTTTATTCTGGATTTTGCTATTAACTAGACATATGACTGGGCAAGTCACTTGGCACCTAAGGCTCAGTTTCCTTATCTGTAAAATGGGAATAATCATTGCTACTCTGCCTACCTCACTGTGTTTCTAAAAGAACCAAGTAAGATAGATGACTTTACAAAGGATTTTTAACTTTTGGGACTAGAGAATGCTAAATGGTAGAATTCCTTCTAACTGTAGGAAATAATAAGAGTTAGCATTTAATAAATAGCTTTAAGGTCAACCAGGTACTTTGTATGTGATATCTCATTTGATCTTTACAACAACCCTAGAAGGCTGCTATTATTATTATCATTTTGTAGATGAGGAAACTGAGACTGAAAGAGATTATGTTACTTGTCTAGTTAGTAAGTGTAGGGTAGGATTTGAATTCAGAACTTCCTGACTATTTATTGTGCCATATCACTGTCTTAAGCAGAGGCAACCCACCCATAACTTATTAGATTTTTGGACCCTAAAGATGGAAGGCATCTCAAAGGTCATCTAGTTAGATGTAACTGATTTATTGATTGATTGATTTATTGATGATGTAATTGACCTGGCACAGGGAGGTCAATTGACTTGCCCAAAGTTATATAGACCATGAACCTAATATAGTGGGATTTGAACCTAGGTCCTCAGTCTCTAAATTCAATGTTCTTTCTACTATATCACAAAGCCTGCCTCCACGCTCAGTATACTATCTCTTACAGATACCAAATGCAGAACAGAGACTACAGCATGTCATGGATAGATTGCTTGGCTTGGAGTCAGGAAACCTGGGTTCAAATCTGACCATACTTTATATCTATGTTCCCTGTGGAATTCTCTGGAATTTATTTAAGTCCTAGTCCTAGTCCATAATTATTT
Organism: Monodelphis domestica; assembly: GCF_027887165.1. Lineage (NCBI taxonomy): Eukaryota > Metazoa > Chordata > Mammalia > Didelphimorphia > Didelphidae > Monodelphis > Monodelphis domestica. Next base: position 468,391,058 of record NC_077228.1, read on the forward strand.
CATAATTCACTTGAAAGGGAAATGGTAAGTTACTTAGTATGTCTCTCAGTTTTTTTAATCAAGAAAACTTTATGGATATTAGAGTTCACAGGGTCCTGAAGAGTCAGATGGGACTGAATGACTGAAAAACAGTCATATTACAGTCTCTTTTGGTAGATGACATTTCTACACCAAGAGTTCTCTCTGATAAAAACAAGCTCAGATTTAATTATATATATTGACATATGAATTGTCAAGTGCAGTATAAAATATAAGGGATGATTATGCACGGATTTGAAAGCTATGCCATCTATACCGTTATTCAAGGTCTAAAATAAAATAAAAATGTCTTACTTTTCAAAGAGAGTGAAAGGCTGGTAGAAGAGACATGATGGTTTTCTTTGTCCCTTTGCTTCCAGCTTTTCAAATTCCTGAGATCTAGGGAACATCACTTCCTGGGAGAAACTCCCAGGATTCCTTTCTGGGGAGGCAGAATGTTTGGGCACTGAGCAGTAACATCATGCATAAGGACTTTGATAGGTGAGGAACCCATTGAGAGGAAGGAGCTTCTAAAGGTTGTTGTTCAGGAAATGGTCATTGCTTTAGGTAGAAAGAGGCATGCTAGTGTCTCCTTTGGGATAGGGAGGTGAAAGAGGAACGATTGGGATCACCATAGCATAAAATTCAGGCATCCTAACCAAATCCTGATGACTTCAGAGATGAAGTGATTGGCTTCAGCAAATGTCCAGCCTGCCCACAAAGACTTCAACAAATTTCTAGCTTCTTTGAGCAGAACAAGGGAATGCCAAGTGAATCTCTCTCCTCCCAGGACGAAGCTCTCCATGAAACAGATGGCACCAAAATCTTTGTTGCTACCACCAGGTATAGGAGCATTTAAGGTGACAAGCTCCTTCTCCCCAGTAGTCTTTGACACTAAATGAATAGCCTGTAATGAGTTGCATCCATTCACATAGTGAGCGCTGGGAATGCTTTTCCAACTATTTTTCCTAGTTATTTATTTTGCAATTAGTCTGCCTTAGCTTAATTGCTATTGAATTTGTGGTTCTTGCCTGGGCTGTAGATATGGGGTACACTGGGATAGGGATTTGACCTATATAATGTGAATAATTTGAATTAGAGAGACTATGATTTTTCTGACCTCTTCTTATCCTACCCCTAATTATGATTATCCTCAAACAACTTATAATGAACTGGACTTGAATTGCACCTCTGTTATACTAGTAATCTCTAAATTCCCTTCACGCTCTAACATAATCATTACAATAGTGATACCCTAACCCTAAATCACACATATTAAAAGCACCTTGCAAATCTTAAAGGGTTATATAAATATCAGCTGTTTTTATTATCACTATTGTAATGATTATGTTAGAGCTTGAAGGGAATTTAGTTCTGGCCAGAAAGACAAGACCTACCTCTCAGAGTAAGAACTGATAAGTGGAAATAAACAAGGTAGCGTTTTATATATCTATTTTTTTTTTTTGTCAAATGATTCCTTCTCTGATGCTGGGAAGGGAAGTGGGGAGGGAGTTACTTGGGAATTTCAATATAACAAACAAATAAATAATAAGTAAATTAAAAACAAAAACCTTACCTCTGACTCTGGCTGTGAGATTCTAAGAAAGTTCATTAATCTCTCAGGCAACTCTCGAGACTACAAATTGCAAAAAAGGCACTAACCTGTTTTGCTTAAGAAAAGTTCCTCACCTGTGAGTTCCCCACATCAATAAAATCACAAGACCTCTTCTTATCCTACCCCTAATTATGATTATCCTCAAATAACTTATAATGAACCGGAGTTGAATTGCACCTCTGTTGTATTAGTAATCTCTAAATTCCCTTCAAGCTCTAACATAATAATTATAATAAAAACAGCTGATATTTCTATAACCCTTTAAGATTTGCAAGGTGTTTTTAATATACATGATTTCATTAAACAAGTCTATTGGTCATTTTGCTTTCTTTCTGACCTGGGTTAACCTTATCAGTCTACAGCATCTTTTAAATGTTTCCTAAGGGCCAGGTAGGGCACCTAGGTGGCAAAGCAAAGCTTCATCTTCCTCAGTTTAGTCTAGCTTCAGATACTTTACTAGCTGTGTGACTCTGGGCAAGTCACTTCATGTTTGCCTCAGTTTCCTCAACTGTAAAATGGGGATAATAATGACACAGAGTTGTGAGGATCAAATGAGATATTTGTAAAGTGTTAAAAATGCCTTTTGGCTTTCTTTTCTTCCTCCCTTCTCCTCTTTCCCTGCTTTCCTCTCTCCTTTCCTTCCTGCTGGCTTGCCTGTTTTAGGAAAATATCCACAGGGATGATGTAAAAGTAAATGAGTTTATTAGAGTCTTTTTGGAAAAATTAAGGGATTCCAGTAACACATTATAGCTTTAGCTGCTGGGACTGGGCACTGTGTAAGTTAATTCATTCAACATTGATACTCTTGTCCTGGGATTGTGTTGTCTGAATTGCGAATGAGTAAATGCAAACTCAGAGTCTAATACAGTGATGGTGAACCTCATAGAGGAGTGCCAGGCTCTGCCCCTACCCTATCTCCCAGGCCAAGTGCTGTGCCCACTTCCCACCAAGTGCTGGGTATGCCTTGCCTCCCCTTACCCCACTCAGGTGAGGGAGAAAGTACTCCCATTGGGCTGCTGGGCAGAGGCTTCTGTGTGCAGTCTCTTCTGCAATACATCCCTACTTAAAAATTTTTTTTTTACTCCTTACAGTTCTCAAAGTGTGATCTCTGGATCACCAAGATCCCTTTAGGGGGTCTTCAAGGTCAAAACTATTTTCATAATACTAACATGTTACTTCCTATTAAAATCCTCCTCCATTTTCTAACTATCTGTAGAGGGCCAGATTTTTTTTTATATATTTCAATCAAAACAACATATTATAACAAATTGAGTACAGAGACAGATGAAAGAATCCAGCTGTCTTCTTTTAAGCCAGATATTAAAGATTCACAAAAATGTATAAGTCAATGTCATTCTTACAATTAATTTGTTTTGCAAATAGAGTTTTTGTGAAATACTATTTTATGTAAATTTTAATGGTTCATTATTGCTGTTTTAAATGAATTAATATTTTAAACATTTAAAAAAAGCTCTTGGAAGTTTTCAATCATTTTTAAGAGTTTAAAGGATCTTGAGGCCAAAAACTTAGGGAAGTAGGTACAGTGATCAAATAACACTATCATTGCTTCTGGAAAGTTGTTTCTGGACTACCCCTAGGCCTTCAATCACTATGGCTTTGACTTCCCAGATCAAATATTCTTCTCTGGTCATTCTTGTATGGAAACAATAGTTAGACTTAATACCTTTTGAAGCATGCAATCAAACTTTATTAATCAAAGCATGTAAACAATACTTTCCTTTTAAAACAAACTATTACTAACCAGACCCTTAGAGGTTGATAAACTTCTTTCATATTAGGCTTAAAACAAGATTCCCTCTCCTCCCAATTGGATGCCATGTTCTCCCCTTTTAGGTGGTCATCTGTCAAGCCTCTGTCAATCAGCACTGTCAAGCTTATACAGGCTGCTTCAGTTTCAAGTATGAAGGACAGAAAAGCCAATCCTAGTTGTGCCCTGGGAACAAATTGATACCTATGGTCTCCAGTGGGTCTTTTGACTTTAAACCATAGATGTCTCCATGTTGATTGCTAGTTTACTATTTGAACTATTATTAAAGTTGCTTATAATATCTTTTTTAAACTTTACTTTTTTCTACGAATTAATACAAAATATGGTTCTAGGGCAGAAGAGCAGTAAGGGCTAGGCAATAGGAGTTAAGTGACTTGTACAAGGTCACACAGCTAGAAAGTATCTTGAAGTCAGATATGAGCTCTGGATCTCTCATCTCCAGTCCTGGCTCTATCTACTGAGTCACCTAGCTGCCCCTATGATATCTTTTCATTGATATTCTGTCTTATCAGAGGATACACATATGTTTTATCAATCATTTAAGAACATGTTACTATCTCATACCACACAAGTGCTTATTATTGAAAAATATCTTACTCTAAGCAACTTAATCACAAAATGGAATTTAAGACAAATATCAGTTAATCTTAGTCTTAAGGAGATAAAAATTCTTACTATCATATTAAGGTATTAAAACTTATTTCCATTATAAATTCTCTTTTTTTAGAATGTAAGCTCCTTGGGGGAAGAGAATGTTTTGGTTTTGTATTTGTAGCTTCAGAATTTAGCTCAGAACTTGGCACATAAACATTTATGGTTTCATTAATTCAAATGTCCCTCATACCTTTCCTTTCTAACCTTTACTCTTTTCATCCTATTATGCATGACCTCCTCTACTCTTATGGCTTTTCCTCCAGCACTCTGAAGCATGGAATAAAAACTAGATCAGAGGCTTCAAGATCAGAAGCTAAAGTATCATTTGGGGGGGCAGGAGATCCTGGAACTTGTAAAGGTGATCCTTGATTTGGACTCCCTGGTATTGATGGAGAAAGGTTTCTTTGAGTTGTAGTCCGCTGACGGATTTCTTGTCCAGGCCTTGCAGTTGCAGCTTCTCCTAAAGATATTGGCTCAACCTCCTTTGCCTTCCTTGGGTCTGGATCAAACCTTTTAAGAATTAATTTAGAAGTCTTGTAGGTTTCTTTTTCCATTACTTCAAGTATTTTTTTCTTCTGTGATTTTAAATCATCCAGTGCTTCATTATTTCTTTCTGTTCTCTTGGAAAAGAAGAAAATGAGTACTCTTTTTATGGTCCATATTATCAATGGAAATGCAAAAAATGGGAGGGTCATAGTGAGTCTTGCTGTAAATTCATCTGGAAGATACCACAAGTATACCACTAAGCAAGTAACCAGGTAAAGAACTGAGGAATAGGGAAGTAACCTTCCAACCCATAGTTTCTGTAATCTTTGATTTTTCTCTCCAAATTCTTCTAATGCTTGGATTTGCTTATCTATATTTTCCAAAACTTCCACTGTTGAAGGTTTAGCCATGCATCGAGAAAATAAGCCACCCATCTTTTATTCGTGAAGACGGGATACTCTGATGACTTTTATCAGTTTTGTAATGAAATTCAGAGCTACACCAAGAGGAGCCGATGCTCCGCGCCTACGCTCCCTTGCGGGCTGCGGTAGCCCCGACCTCGGTAGCTGGAAGTCTTCTCCCGCCTCTGCAGACAGCAGCCACTAGTGACAACAGAACGTTCCTGCAGCTCCTTCCAACTGCCTTCAGCTTACTAGCCACAGGGCATCACGCTACTAACTGTCACCAACTGACAACAGCAGAAATCTTTTTTGCTCCTTTGCCTCTTAAAGAGAAAAAGGGAGAAATTACTACAAGCTCTCTTAACATTCCGCCTACAAATATACCTCATTTCTCCTTATCTTTCCTATTGTTCCCATCCTCTGGACCTTCTAAGAGCTAAGGAGAATTGGGCCACCGAGGGCAAGGTTCTTGTGCAGCAAGAGAGAAAAGCCATCGCGACTTCTTTGCCCCATATCTTGGGGCACATACTTTGAGCTTTTGCTTCAGTTTCTTGCTTTTGATACCTCCGTTTCCCAAGAATTTAAGGCTCTTTTAATTGGAAAGCCCCCTGTCAGACCATCTTACTTTTCAAAGGAAACAGACGATTTTTTTTTTTTTTTTGGTTAAGATCCAATCACTGTTCAGTCACTCAGATCAGTCCAAACCTATACTGCATGTCTTATCACAGTTGTTTCAATTTAGATTGACCAAACTGGAGTCTTTCTCCCCATCTTATCTTTCCCATAAGCCACAGTGAGGATGAAATGACCTTCATCCCTGTCAAGTATCACTCCCCTCCTCCCCCCTCCCAAACTGTCTCCTTGTTTGTTTCATTCTCTTTGGTACCAATTATACTTAATGCTTATATTGCCTCACCACACACTTATTCTTTAAACCCCTAAAGTCAATTTTCCATTCCTATCTAATAAATGTCTATGAGAGACACAGAGAGAAAAGAGACACAGAGAGAAACAGAGACAGAGAGACAGAGATTATTTGAGGAGTTCTTTTATAATTTGAATAGGTGGGCTTTCATTCTTATTAAAATTTTAATATGCAAACATATTCAAACACAAATTTCATCTGCATTAGAAAGTTATTTATTTATTTCCCTATTATATGTTGATACACATTTTAATAATAATTTTCTGACAGTTTGCAATCTGTGTTTTCTTCTTCCCTCCCAGCCCTTTCTAATCCTCAAGATAGCTGATAATATGATATGGGTTGTACATGTGGTATCATGCAATACATATTGCCAGCTTTAGTCATATTGTAAAAGAAGACATATTTATGCTAGAGAAAATTTTATGGAGGAAATAAAGTAAAGAATGGTATGCTTCAGTCTGCATTCAGACAATCAGTTCCTTCTATGGCTGTGAAAAGTATATTTGTAAAAAACAAAACAAAACAAAACAAAACAAAAACAAAAACTCTGTTTCCTTCCATCAGATTTTTTTTGGGGAAGAACGATATACATGGATTTGGTAGACCTGTGTAAAGGGAAAAGGGGGTTTATATTAAAAGTATTGGGTTATTTAAGAATAGGACTGCCAGGAATTTATATTAATTCCAAAGAGATTTTTTTATAATTTATTTACAAAATATAGAAAGAATGAAATAAGAAAATCAGAGAGAGGATAGGGTAAGATATCTAGCCTAAACACTAAGTAAATTACTCCTGGCCCCTGGCTCAACCTGGGCAGGGAGAGTTAGTCCTTAGCCTTGGCAAAGCCAAGGACCTGGGGAAGTCTCTCTCAAGAGGTAGGTCTCTCCTGAGGCTAGTTTTCTTCAGAAAATCTCCAGGAAAGGAATCAGCCTTTTCACTCACCATGTATCAGTCCAAAGGAAGAGATTTTTAGAACAGCCTCACCAGGAACAGGGTCTTAGGTCTATTTAGTATATTCTTTTTCAACCTCCACTCCCAGTAGAACTGCACTCAGGGAGTTGTCACTCCCTTTTAAAGACACTTTCTTTTGCATCACTTCCTGTGTCTTCCCCTAATTTTACTTCTACCAATCACAGTTGAAGCTTTTGCTTTAGGACTGCCCAGGGGCAGTCAGTTGATTCTGATTTGTCACCCACTGTTATACTCATGGGTCACAGACCTCCCACTTAATGATTAAGTAGGGTGTTTACACTTTTGGTGATTAGATCTGAAAATGGGCAGGGGTTACAATTTAATCTTTACAGTCAGAGGATAGTTAATTAATTTCATTTTCACAATCAGAGGGGAGTTAAATTTAATCTTCACACCTGACTCTCTCTTAGATATATGAGTTTCTAGCTACTTTGAGCTAGGGCTATGTTGGTCAATGTTAGCAACTGATTCTTCATCAGGCCTGGTACACTTTGGAGTTTAATATTCATTACTTACATTTTCCCCATTTCTTTAAGTCTAAACCACCAACTAAATCATAAACCAATCCTAATTTGTAGTATTTTCCAATTTTTGAGGTGTAAAAGCTCACATTGAAAATTTAACAGTAGATTCTCATGACAGTTTCAAGCTCTTCCAGCATGTCTCTGACTCAAGAATAATAATATTGCAAATTTGAGCTTTAAGTTTTACAATGTGTCGCAGTAATCTTGTTAGAAAGATGACATGTTATTGTATTTCTTGAGTATTTCTCCAATGATGTTTCTTTTATGCACCTTTGAAGTCCTGAGCTTAGAGGAAAAGTAGGTTTCCTTCTTGTTGTTTCATATTCCTTTATATAGAATTCCATTTTTCACTGGTGCTCTTTGGCTCAGGTGTCCTCCTATTTTTCATCAAAGTTCATATCAGTTGCCACTTTCTACACAAAAACTCCCAGTTCCCCTCAGGATTTCCTACCTCTCCAATTTGAAATTATTTTGTATATCGTTCTATTGACTTTATATTTACTTATCTGCAGAACTGAAAGGGAGTCAGCTCTTATGGGCTGGGGACAGGAGTAAGAGAGGAGGAGACAGCCCTTGTTAAATTTTCATTGCTAGTAATTGAATCTTAGGAACGGCAGAAGTACAAATCAGGGCTTGATTGATTGTTTTGTTGATTGTCTAGACTTAAGAAAGTGAAAATTGTTAATAATGCAGATTAAACTTAAAAGCATGTCATGTAGTTCAGAGAGCATTTGTGAAACATTTACCATATCAACACTGCTTATCTGTCTACATATTTTCTCTCCCCAGAAGGATGTAAACTGACTGTGGGAGAGAATTATTTAATTTTTGTGCCTATAGTCCTGCTTCATAGTTGAGGATTGCACTTCTTTTTGACATGGATGATGGTCCTCATATAATTTGGGGGGGGTTGTCACAGTCTACAGACTCAGATCCCAACTATTCTTTTTTAAAAAAATTAAACCCTTATTTTGTGTCTGAATCAATACTAAGTATTGGTTCAAAGGCAGAAGAGCTATCAGGGCTAGGCAATTGGGGTTAAGTGACTTGTTCCAGCTGGGAAGTATCTGAGGTCAGATTTGATCCTAGGATCTTCCATCTCCAGGCCTAACTCTCTTTTTCTTTGAGTCACCTAGTTGCCTCTGTTCTACAATTTATAATCTTAAAGTATTTCCTAGGACCCTAAGAGATTAATTGATGTGCTTTTGGTCCCTGTCAGAGGCAGACCTTACACCCAGATCTTCCTGACTCCAAGGATATCTGAATGTTCATCACACTACACCAGCATTTACTTTGAACACAATGAGTGCTGACTCAGTTCTTGTTGAATTGAAATGAATAGTTATTCTCACCTTGTATAGAAGAGAAAATTAAGTCTCAGAGAGTTTAAATGATTTGTCTAGGATCACACCATAAATGCCGAAGTCATGATTCTAGGTCTTTTAACTTGTTATTGTTTTTCTAGCCCATATGAACATCATCTGATCCCTCATTTCATCTCTCAAGGTCTCAGTTTCTTCCTCTATAAAAATGAGACAGTAGGACCATTTATATGATCTTAAGGGACCCCTTCTAGATCTATGATGTTTTTATTCTAAGGTAAATGGTGTGCAGATGGAGAGTCCAATGGGAAGGAGTCTATTGCCCAGGTATGAGATCAGCATCAGCCTGAAGAGACTATAGTTGAGGTTACCTTACTTCTGCAGAGTAGATTTACTCTATAGAATGGATGGAAAATTACCTCAAGGTACCACGTAGGTAAGAGTCCAGAGAAAGATGAAGTCCCACACTAAGAGAGCCATTAACTATAATCTGGGGCTATTCTGAAAATCAAGCAAAATTAAAATGGAAGTCTTTGTTTTGTTTCCTGAAGTTTCCATATAATTTTTTTTTGATCCAGGAGCCAGTCACTAATAACAGCAGTGATAAAAATCTTGGGAGGAATTATTTACTGGGAGCACATTTATTGCAGAGCTGTGAGTGTGTTAAAAAATCTTTTCAGAATACAATGGATGTTGCTGTCCCTTCTGAACCATAAAAAGAGGAGGGGAGCAGAGGGAGGAGGGAAGTCCAAGCTCCTAGGGAGTTAATTGGGGTTGGAACATTTCATATGTTCTTGAGTACAAAACACAGTGTAAATTTTACAAAAGAGAACAAAGGAAGCAATATCAAGGGTTGAATCCCCCCCCCCCCTTTTTGCTTGGTACCTGGTCTATAAACTCATGTTAAGCTTTGCCCTAGCAACAATGAAAGAAAAGTTAGCTTCCTCATCTGAATGAGAGAACATCTGTAAAGGACTTTGCAAATCTTAAAGCACTGTATAAATATAAGCATTTTTATAAGAAATTACATATGGAGCTGTGATTTCATCATTGTAGAGAGCTCCTTGGTGTGGAAAATCCCTCTACCAATGTAGGTTAGCAATTTTCGTGTGACTTATAGCCTTTACAAGGGACATTAAGAATTTAAGTGGCTAGTTTGTGGTCACATAGCTAGTATATGTTAGGGGAAAGACTTGAACCCAGTTCTCTTTTATTGCAAGGCTGATGCTTCTTTATAATGACATCTGGGTGCCTCCATAGCATCATGGCAACACTTTATTAGATTATGACATTATAGTTACAAAATATTTTCACATACATTTTCTCATTTGATTTAAATGGAAATCATGCACAGATAGTGTTATTTCCATTTTGCTTATGGGGAAACTAAACCTGAGAGAGACTGAAATGATCTGTCCAAGACTTTAAGCTGGAACAGAGTTGGTAAGTGATGGAGCCTAGACTCAAATTCAAGCCTTTTGTCTCTATGTCTAACAATTTTTTCCCCACTATTTCACCCTATATAGGACAATGACATCTTTTGAAATGTCCAAATACCTAAGTGGATTTGTGATCTCATTGATGTTCTCATGCATGATGCAGGTCACATCCTATCCATACCTATCCAACATCTGTAACTATTGTCCATGTCCTCCCTTAGGTTCTCCATTGGAGCTCTTCCAAGTACACTAGGGACCTCTCTTACCTACATTTGACCTTATAAAAGATACCATTGGAATATCAGAGCTACCCACCAGTTACCTGGATCTTTCATCATGTGACCAGTCTATCTACTTTTTTATTGTATATTTTTCTGATGACATCCTTTGCTATGTTTTTTTATAGTTTGCGTTTGCTTTATTTGCATGTCACAACCTGTTCACACCCTCCATACATCTCTCCACTGCTTTTTGGGTAATACCTATTTTTAATTCTTCAGAGACTATTGTGTTTTCTGACTTGGATCCATTTGACAACATCAATTAATCATTTATTAAACTTCTGGTATATGCCAGACATCCTGCCAGGTGATAAGGATACAAATACAAAGACTGAAACAATCCCTACTCAGTTGAACACTGGTATAAAAAGAGGGGTCTTTGTTTATATAGGAAATTTGAGATCATTGAGGGAATGTTGCTGTACATCAAAAGCAACCCACTTTCCTCTTTTTTAATTCAAAGACCAATTCACTGTCCATTTTTACTCTTAATATACACATGTGCTTATGACATTATAGTTACAAGGTACATTCATGAACATTATCTCATTTGATTTCCATGACAATCTTATGAGGACAATCTAATGCGGTAGTGCTGTTCTCTCTTTAGAGATAAAGCAACTGATCCTCAGAAAGACTGAAGTGAGGGTAAGTGATGGAGCAGACTCAATCTCAGGTCTCAGATCCACACCCAAACTCATATAATATGCAGCAGTTTTATAGGTGGGCAGGTAGCCACATATCATAAGCAATTCTTCATCCACTTGGTTTTTCCTGTTTGGTTAAAATTGTTATTGTCTTACAGAGAAAAATTCGTTTCTTCCTTTATATCTGCCTTTTCTCCCCAGCAAGCTGCCTTGGAATGACTGTGATTGCTTGGGGTGGATCATAGATAGCTCAAACCAAGTTCATTACCACTTCAGAGAAAGCAGTTCAATTCCCAAGGATGCCTGGATGTGGGTTGCTGTTATCATCGTGGTATAAGAAAGGGTTGGTACAATGATTCTTCAATGTTCAGAATGAATAACCAATTAAAAAAAGAGAGGATCTCTGGGGAGAGGGCAGCTTTCGCTTTGCCATGTTAATCCTGCTGCTGGCCCCAGGAGAGGGCCTAAAACAAAGTGTTCTCTGTTGTTTTAGAAGTCCCACAGGACAAATATGAAATGAGGTCTGATTAGCATTCTTGGATGGGAAGGAAGCATGGAATGCATTTGGCACTTTGAAGGGCATACAGAAGGACGAATAACAAAGGGAGGAGTTCTGGAGAACAGTTAGTCTTTAATTGCCCCGGAATATGGATGCATTATTTATTAGGTAAAGATGACACATATTTACATAAATATAGAAAGTACCATCCAAATGGGCATATCAATTTTACGATACGTGTCCTAAAGAACAGAGATTGATTTCACATTTTTCTAGAGAGAACAAAAGTCCCTTCCCAGGCTATGAGGAGCCTATTGTTTGAAGGTTGCACTGTAAAAGTGATATGCATCTGAATGATAAAACACATAGCCATATCATTTATAAACTTTTTTTTCCTGCCACTGAAAGTGTTCACGATTAACTGCATTGCTTGAATTAGATCCACCCCATTTAGCAGCATTAGCCAGGGCCTGTCTGTTAATAACAGCAGTACCTATCTGGTGAGAGTCAAGGTGAACAAATAATTTACTCGGAGGAGAACTTTCTTTCCTAATAGATGCCTTGCCTTGGAGGGCCCTAGTGACCAATTCACACCCTGGCTTAGTTCCTGGTGTTCATTGTAGATGAGCAATGAGTATCCTTTTCTGAGAAGCTATTCAGTTGCTCTCTTTTTCACAACAAACTCCCAACGGATCTCTTTTTCTTAATCATGATGTTTCCTTCAAAGAATAGTTCAAATGGAAGCTTTCATGAGAAATGTCTGGGTTTCTAGTGTCTAGTGCCTTTTCAGGAAAACCTGGCTTTAACTCCTACCCTAGACACATGCTAACTGTGTGACCCTACAAAAGTCATTCAACTTCACAATGCTTCTGACAACTCTCTATGGCTATAAATTGTAGAGAAGTTGCTTATTTGGATTTGTAAAGGGAGTTTCTTATGCCAGTGAAATCACACATCTGAATCACAGGGTTTTCTTTTCTTTTTTTGGTTGGCTACATTTATTCTTACATGTTATACATTGTCTCTTTCCGACATAATGCAAATAACTGGAGGGCATAAGAAGTTTGATTTTGGCTCTCTTCCATAACCCTCCACCATTTTTGTACTTTGAGGAAGAACCCAGACCATCTTTTATTCTCTGGACTGTGCCACTTGATGCCTTCTCCCTGTGATAGAGGCAGGATCCAGAGATTTATTATTAATACCATCCAATCAACCCCTCCATTACATCCCTCTGCCATTGCAGACATTCTTCTCCCCTTGTTAAGTTTTTCAGAGAACCTTCATTTTGAAGAAAGGCCCAGATCTTTCATGCTGTGGATTTTTATCACTGTAACTAGTAGGGGTGTCTTTCTCTTAGCCCCATTTTTTCAGCTCCCTTTTATGATTTCTTACTCCATTAAAATATAAGCTTCTTGAGAGAAGGAATTGTCTTTTTGCTTATATTTCCCCAATGCTTCCAAAGGATCCTGGCATATAGCAAGTATTTAATAAATGTTTGTTAACTTAGCTTGACATGCCTGGCACATAGTGTGTCATTAATAAAAGGGTTGTTGAATGAATGCGAATCAGTCACCAATCCTCTTTTCAGGACCTAGCTATTTCTTATCTGGCTCACGGTATCATCCTCCTTGTATCCCTTTCCAAGGTCCTTTGATATTTTCTCCTTTCCCCACTTTCTTCATGGCCTTCAATGATTACATCCAATTTTGAATTTCTGAACTTCTGGTTGTCTCTCTTTAGTGTCTGCTATGTATCTTTCTGTACATGTCTTATCTCAACTAAATTGTAAGCACCTCGAAGAATCAGGTTGTATTTCTTATCTCTTATTTTCCCCCATTGTTTATGAAGCTTCCTCAAACCCGCGAGAAGCCTCAAGATAGGAAGATAGAGGAAGGATAGAAGTTCTGTATGCCGCGAGGGGGATGTCGGAGCCAAATTAGAGATATGAGGTGGCAGGAATGAGTCAGAAATCTAGGCCTTATTAATTATCAATAAGCCACAGCAAAAACTCCGGTCAGTGGACTACTCAGAAGGCTTGTACCCATCCAGTGATCCAAATTTAATACCACACAGGTCAGAGGCATGATAGAGAAAAGAAAGTGCCTGGCCGAAGGCCAGGTCCCAGGTGGGAAAGGTAGATAAGGAAAGGAATCAAAGATGGAGGTTGGCCAGAGGCCAAGCTCCAGCAAGGACAGGCATCAGTGAGAGCTGAGATCCAAGTGAGGAAGAGAGAGAAGAGAAGGCGGAGCTTGCTGCGCCCTGTATTTAATCTCTTTGATATGCAAATATACACAATACATAGGGATGATTATCATTGGTTAATGACAAGGTATAGGTGTGGTTTCTCTTAGCCAGGTGAGCACAAAGAAACCTGTTTTCCCGCCTAACCTGGGGGAAGCTGGGGTCAAGGGTCAGAGCCTTTCCCAGCCATGCACAAGACTGAGCATGCTCAAGACTGAGCATGCTCTCTTCTAAGCCACTCTGTATATACTGTTTCCCTTGCCCATAGCTATGGGTGGACTGCTACAGTTTAGTGTAATGTCTTATAATAACTCTGTGAGGTAGCATCTATACCCCTCTTTTACAAGTGACAGAACTGAGATTCAGAGAAATCAGAAACATGATCTGTGATTATTCAGCTGATAAGCATCATGGGCTGGAGTTAAAACTCGTTCTTCCTGACCCTCCACTGGCTTACTCCTTTTTTGTACACAGGGCACCATACTTGGATTGGGGAACACAAAAGTAAAATATTGCCTTTTGTTTTAGAAAATATACTACTTGATGACAAGTATGATATATATGTGGCTATTGTTGAGGGTAAAAGTCTTCTTAATTTTGGAGTACGGGGAAATTTATCCTTTGATGATTGAATGCAGCTGGTGTCCCATGTACATTAGAGAACAATCCTTGGAATTCAGTCAGCCCAAATCAGTTGCCCACATAAATAACTCCTTATTGATTCCCATTAACACATACATTTCTTGACTGCAGAAATGATGTCCACTAACTAATTTAGAGGATTTGCATAAAATGAATTCACAGTTTGAATGTTAATAAGACATATTAAAAAGTAAAATGTATGAGAATCCCTCTATTTAGATATGGAATATTTCATCCATATTCCAATGAAAATCATATGAAGGTAGCTTATAAAACAGAGAAAGAGCCCACAGTGGCAAAGATCCCTTGTTATCACTTTATACTTTTGTCCCTCTTGAATGGCTTGTTTTCCTTTAGGATATGGAAAAACCAAAATGGAACATTTTATTTGACATCTGAGATTCAGTCACATAGAAGAACTGATTTCTGGAGTAGGAATGGTTCAAACTTTTCAGGGAAGTGATCATTATCTTGTAGAGTTTATGATTGAAATAGAGAGAAAAGCCAGGCATAGTCTGACTTGAACTCTGGATTTAGGAAATTATCATTCAAAAGGTTCAGAATCATTAAGTAAAAAAACATTCATTAAGCAATTGCTATGTGCCAGGTTAAGTGTGAGGATACAAAGAATGGCCACCATCCCAATATTTGTTCTTAAGGAGTTTATATTCTAATGGAAAAGACAATATGTAAATAGCCATATAGATATAAAATGTATACAGAGTAGATAGAAGGAACTCTCAGTAGGTAAACATTAAACGTGAAGGTTGGAAGGACTAAGAAGTCTCCCAGATTAGAAAATAATTGAGTCCAATCTTAAAGGAATGTCTAGCTGATTCCAACTGGCTAATCATGAGTTTAAGATGAGACTCTTTTATTAGCAGCAGAGACATTCAACAAGGTCTATGAGCATCAGCCACTGCCTGCCTCAATTACTCTTGGGGGAATCTTAGTGACTCTCTCATTGTACCCAGTGAAAGACCATGATTTAATGAAAAGGTTTTTAAAGCAGAGGTCTGCTGGTGAATGACAATGAGCTCTCTCCTCACCCCAAATATATTCAATACACATTTCAGTTTAATATTCATTATTATAATTTTACCATCAATTTAAGTCCAGAAAATCATTAGAACAATAAATCAAATTCTGGCTTGATGGATTTGTAGATTTCCAAGGTGTCAAAGCTCCTAGTCAAAATTTAATAGTTAGCCCTTGAGCTCACTCTGACTTACGGTCTTTTTGCCTCTTGTGAGTGTGGATAACTGGAAAGATTGTGACATTCTTAATAGTAATAAAGCAGTTATGAAGAGGGAAGGGCTTTTTGGGGGGAAGTTCATGAATTCTACTTTCACATGTTGAGTTTGATTTCAGACTTTTTTGATTTTCAAACATTTGCCTAGGGAGCATCTTACTAAAGATGTTCAGAAGAAGGATATGTAGTGTAACAATTAAATTAGTTTCTCTGCTAAAAGTATTATATTTTATGAGGTTTATTAAATATTATTAGAATAAAGAAATAAAGAAAATACAAAATAAGAAAAGCACATGTCTAGGAGGGCTGAATAGCCCATTCAATTTCACTTACTACATCTTGAGAGACATGTGTGCTTAGAAGTGGAAGCAGAGAGACCGGAAGTAGGGGGAGAGTCAGTTTAAATACAATTTGTGTTCTCAGCCCAGGTGAGATTTTAGGGAATTCTGGGAATTGCCAAGGACTTCTGGGGATTGAAGTCTGGCATTCAAATCTCCATTTTACAGTAGAAAGGATTCCATAATCTACAATCCTATGGGTGGAGTTGGCTCAAGGGAGATGAAATTCTCAAGAATGAAAATTTAAAGATATAAAAAGAAAAACCATAATTTCCATGAGAAAAAGAGGGCTTAAAAAAACAGAGAGCATCAGTCAAGTTAGTTTTTAGAAAGATATATCTGCATGATGGAAGCAAGGGCAAGCAATGGAACACTAATACCAAAAGCATGGCACGCTCTTATAAAAATAGCATCAGAAATGTAAAAGTTCAGAGTAATCTGAAGCTGAGAAGGAGACATAAAGGACAAAAGAAATAATTTTAAAACTATACTGGGGGAAAAGGAAGGATCAAAGAAGATAGTAGGCTTTTAATTAAAAAGCTTATTAATTGATAGATTAACTATCTTGAACAGATTAGAGAAGGCGAATTCTGAATATCTCCCCTGAAACTGGACTGGGCTTCCTATGAACAGGATTATGACTTAGGCTATTGTGTACTAATGCTAGAAGTTTCTGTTGCTTTCATGTTGTATCATATAATTAAATACAATAATTATTTTATCTGGGTAAAACAGAAAAATGTGGCATCATATCTGATATTAGAATAAAACAAGTGGATTTAAAAGTGATATTGGAAAACAAATGATATAGAGATACAGCTGGCATTAGATTTGTGGTTTCAGACTCCTCAATGCCCCTGTAGTTCCTAAGAATGAATGGCAGATGAATTGCTGACCTGACCTGCACATAGTTGGCACTTAATAAATGATTATCGAATTGGATACCCTTTGAATCTTGCAAGTACTAAATATATAATATAGTCAGTCTGCTAGATGGATGCTTTTCCTTTTCCATAATTTGAATACATTGTACTAGGAAACAAACTAAAAAAACTTATTAGTAAGGATGTTTTGGACAAAATGACAGGAAATTTAAGAACACTGTGATCTCATCAACTTGATGGGAGAGCAATGGAATACCAGGGGGAATGGTTTCTGGAAATGATGGCCCTAATGTCTCCTGTGACGCACCCCCTCCCTCAGATCCAGAATGTATTTGGTCAAGTTAATTTTCTTTTCTTGTCCCTTTCAAACTGACTCTGATTTAGCCAAAGAAAAGTACAATGACAGCTATGAGTAATACAAGCTTTTAGACAAATAACCATTGGGGTGAGGATGTGGGTTATATAGTGGATGAGAAATATGTTAGCAATGGTTAAGATCATGTGACAGAATGTTCTACCGAGAAGGGTCAATGGGAAATGACCATAGCTATTCCAGGAGTCTCCCATGTGTTGGTGAATATATTGCTCATGTTTTGGGAAGAACTTTTATATAAAGATCTTCAGGTTATGAATGTTTTTTCTTCTACCTTTCCTGGAAAGGTTAGTTTAATCCTTTCATGGAGAAGTGGCCACAATGTGTCATATAAAGGGTCTTGGATACAGAATCAGAAGTTCTCAGTTTAAATCTGAGTTCACTCTTACTACTTGTATGCTGTTAGGACAGCCACTTATCCTTTCTGTGGCAGTATTTCCTCACCTGAAGGTACATAGATTCAGACCTACAAGGGACCTCGGAGGTATTTAAGTTTTGATCCTCAGCCCCTATCATTTTGGCTTGAGAAAACTGAAGTCCAGAGAAGTTAAATAACTTGCCCAAGGTCCCACATGTAAGTAGCAGGGAAGAGATTTGAATCAGAGTCCTTTGACTACAGATTCAATATCTACTGCATCAAACTGATTCTCTATTAAGTGGAAGACATGGAATTTGTGACCTCCAAGGTTCTCTCTAGTCCTAAATCTGTGATTCTCTGAAATTTTTTCTGCTATACATTCTGACTGCTGGGAAATTCATGTAATACATTTTGAAATGTGATCTATTTTCCTCTTTCATTCAGGACTATTTTCCCTTTAATATTTTCTTCACCAAATCAAAAGATTATGGGAAAGAAAATGTTAGATAACTGAATACTTTATATAAATGCGCTGTTAGTTTTATTCCTATCCTTCCAACACAATGAACATAAAGAAAAAAATGAAGACCAAAACTAATTACTTTGTTTTTCTTAATTTTATTATGAGGGACAGCCAGGTGACTCAGTGGATTGAGCACCAGGCCTGGATTGAAATGACCTGGGTTCAAATTTGACTTCTTTGTTTTCCTTTTTTTTTTTTTAAACCTTTGCTTTCTGGCATAGAATCAATACTGTGTTATTGGTTCCAAGGCAGAAGATTAGCAAGGGCTAGACAATGGGGGCTAAGTGACTTGCCCAGGATCACACAGCTAGGAAGTGTCTAAGGTCATATTTGAACCTAAGACCTCCTAACTCTGGGCCTGACTCTCACTCCACTGAGCTATCCAGCTTCCCCCTTCAAATCTGGCTTCTGATACTTCCTATCAGTACCCTGGCTGACAACATTCAGGGGTCTCAAAGGGATAAGAAAGAGATATGGTAAGAAGGATGAAAGGAAAATAAAACACAGCTGGATCAAGAGGGCCAGGCTTGCTGCTAGCAAGTAAGGCAGCTTTATTGAGAATGACCTATGCTTTTATAGAGGGAGAAAAAACAGGCTAGTGATCTTTGCACAGGTTTTTCACATTCACAGTAAGAAGCAATAAATAAAAGAGTGGCCTCAGAGTGGGATAAACATCAGCTGTTCTATGGCCTAAGACTATACTCAGGCTGTGCCTCCTACAAGTTCCTAGCTGTGTGACCCTGGGTAAGTCACTTAACCTTATTTGCCTAGCCCTTGTCATTCTTTCTTGAGTTGTTACTAGGATAGGAAGTAAGGGGAAGTTAATTATTAGTACCTAGATTCTCTTTAATTGTTGTTGCTTTGTAATATGGCACATTTGGAGAGTGCCTCTTGCATAGAGTCATTGAGGAGATTGTTTTCTGCTTTGGGAAAGAGTTGTGATTGAATAGAATGGAAATGAATTGAGATTGTGAAGTATTAATGGACCTTCTGTAAACTGGTTCCAGTTAGCTAATTGCTTGGCGAAGAGGAGGCTCTTTGGCTATAGAGAAATTCAAAAGATATATCATCTTTAGCCACTGACTCTCTGCCTTTTTGGTCTTGAGGGAGCTCAGTGACTCCTCTGCTCATGATGACTAGTGAAGGGAGGAGAGTTTGTGATAGTGTGAGTTTCAAAGGGCTGGATTCTAACATCCTCCTATTCCAGATTTGGGGCTGACGAGCCATGCAGCCTCGAAGCCTCGAAGCATGCCTTCAAGGTCCAAAGGGATAGGAGCCTTCCTTGGCATCCTGGCATTCCAGAATATAGGTTTGGAGACAGCATGGCATGAAAGCCCCGAGGAACAAGGAGTGACCTTTAAGAATGGCTTTATGATGTTTCATCATAATTATCTATAGAAATGGAGATAATAATACCTGCATCATCTCTCTGGTGGGGAGGATCAAATGAGATAATAGCGTAAAGCACTCTCCAAGCTTTTGAACTCTATAATTGTCAATTATCAGATTACATTAAGGATACTTTCTGCTACATAGGGGATGGTTGAGGTCCCTTGAGGCAGATTCAGAGGTGACAGAGTTCTATGGATAAAAGTGTTGCTTAGAGCTGGGATTTGGAGACTGTCGACTATTCAGGGTCTTGTGTTCCGGGCTTTGTAATTTTACAGTGAAATTGGATGACTCTTTCTGTCCTCTTAGAGCTCATGAATTCATGGGGAGATAATTAATCTGTGAATCAAGAAGCATTTACTAAGTGCTGACTGTGTGTTAGGTACTCTGCTAAGTTTGGGAATACAAAGAAAAGGGAGAAAAAGGCTCAGTCTTTAAGGAATAATATTCTAAAAGAGGAAACAACATGGAAACAAAGAGGTACATAATAGAGAAAAACAGGGCAGAGGGAAGTTAATCTAAAAGGGGAAATACATTGGTGGATAAAGAGGATTAGGAAAGGCCCCTTGCGAAAGGTGGAATTTGAGCTGACTTTCAGAAAGCAAGGGAAACTAAGAACAAAGGTATATGGTGGTATTATAGTGGGAAGAACAACTGTCTGTGAGGCTAGAGACCGGGATGACTGCTCTTGTTGTCTTCTTAGCTGGGGTAGCTAGATGGATAGTGGATAGATCACCTGAACTAGGAAGACTGGAGTTCAAATGTGACCTCAGACATTTTGTGACCCTGGGCAAGTCACTTGACCTTGAATCAGTTTCCTGGTCTATAAAATCAGCTGGAGAAGCAAATGGTAAAACCATTCCAGTCTCTTTGGTGAAAGAAATCTCAAATGGGGACACAAAGAGCCCGGAATCCCTTTTTTTTTTTTTTAAATTAAAACTCTTACCTTCCATCTTAGAATCAATACTGTGTATTGGCTTCAAGGCAGAAGAGTGGTAAGGGCTAGGCAATGGGGGTCAGGTGACTTGCCCAGGGTCACACAGCTGGGAAGTGGCTGAGGTCAGATTTGAACCCAGGACCTCCCATCTCTAGGTCTGACTCCCAATCCATTGAGAGCTGCCCCTGAGCCTGACATTCCTGAAAAACAATTGAACAACAGCTAACTAGCTGTATCACTTTGGGAAGATTATGTAATGTCTATGATTCTCCACTTCAGAGGTTAGGGATGTGTCCTCAAACAACAAGATTTCCTTTAATAAACCTTTATGAATTTGGCATCCTGGAAATAGTCTAAAGCTTCCTTTTGAAGTTATTTATATTTTAAATCTAAGTAAGCCACATCTTGGGTTAATGAGTTTTACAAATTTATTACCTGATCTCTTTAGTAGTGTTTCCTATCATAAGCCCTTGATTTACTTTTCTCAGGCTCCAAAGGCATGCTCCTTAGTCTAATCTGCCAGGGTTTGTGGGCTACCACTTTCTTCAGGAACACATTCAGACTTTTATAGACTTGTATTGGGAAGAAGATTGAATTAGGAGTCAGAGGACCCTGATTCAAATTTCAATACAGGTTTGCAATTTATCTGTGTGACCTTAGGCAACTCACTCAACTTTTTTTTTTTAAGAGGCCTCATTTTTCTCATATGTAAAATAAGTAGGTGCTCTCTGATTCCCCTGGAGTTCTGGCTGTTCTCAATATATGCCATGGACCTTTTTGGCAGTCTTATGCAGTCTATGGTTTCCTCAGAATAATGTTAAATCATAAAATACAGAGGATTACAAAGAAAACCAATTATATCGAAACATTTACCAAATTTAAAAAACAACAAAAGATTTAGAAAACAATGGAACAAGAGTTAAGCACACCCATCTTACGTTTTAAACTTATATCCTCCTTAACCTTCATCTTTCTATCCTGGAACCATTTCTTTCAGAATGGCCTCCTATGATGTCTCCTTCAGAGGAAGTGAGGTGCTGTAGTGGATAGAGGTTTGGGTCTGGAGTCAGGAATCAATTAGTTCAAATTCCCCCTCAGACATTTACTAGCTGGGTGGCTATATGAGTCACTTAATAAACTCTATTTACCTCAGTTTCCTCAGCCATAAAATGATAATTATAGCGCCTACATATAGGGGTTGTTATGAAGATCAAATGAGAATGGGGGAAAAAAAAGCCCTTACCTCTTGTCTTGTAATCAATTCTGAGACAGAAATGTGGTAAGGCTGGGCAATTGGGGTTAAGTGACTTGCCCAGGGTCACACAGCTGGGAAGTGTCTGAGACCAGATTTAAACCCAGGTACTACTGAATCCAGCCCTGCTGTTCTTTCCACTGTGCTACCTTGCTGCCCCATGAGATAATATTTGTAAAGCACCTAGCATGTACTAGGCACTATACTATTATTATTGTAATTATTTTTTTCTCACATTTTTTTTACTCTTATCTATCTTTCAGGAGCTAGGATGCCTAGAATCAAATACCGATTCTAAAATATGTTTTTGCATAAAGTGAAATAAGGGACTATTTTGATTGGTAATTGATATCTAAAGATCAGGCTTTTACCTACTTTCTTCCTCTCTTCTTCTCCCTCCCTTCATCCTCCCTTTTCCTCCCCTCCCCCTTCCTTCTCTCTTCTTCTAAATCAACTCAGGGTGAGTTTCTGATGTCTCAGATTAAAATACTCTTTCTCTTCTTTATCTTAAGTAAGGGGTTTATTTGGAGAAAAAGGGAGAGATAAGAAATGGAGGTAAGAGGGTTGAAGATTTCCCTAATACTACAATGAGTCTCAGGTTGGAGGATGATGGAATATTTCAATTTGGAGAAATGGGCTGTTGGCCTGGAAGTTCAGTCACTATCACAACAGAGCAAATCAGAGAGAGAGAGAGAGCTGAACTTTGTCCTTCTTTCTTCTGTCTTCACAGCCAAAACCATCTTCAGACTTCAGTCTCCAAAGTCAAGAGAAAACAGCCTTCTTCCCTCTTTCAAGCCAGAAAATCCAGCCATCAATTGGTCTCCCTCCAACTGTTTCTCCAGGTCACATTCCAAACCAGAATACTCTCCTTTGAATGACAGGTCATCAGTCTCAGCTGCTCCAAACTCCCGCTACAAATCATTCTCAATTTCTCACTTCCACAAAAGGTAAAACTTATTTCCGGAACTCTTTTTGCTAATATCTTGAAGATGAGTGTTGAGAAGAGCTTGGAAAGAAAAAAGCACACAATCTAATGGCAATGGAGGAGAATGTTATGTAGGAGGATTTCTTTGGTTCTGAGTCCCTATCTAACTGGCATACATTATGTACCACGTGGCACTTCGTGATTTCATCAGTGATTGTTGTGACAGCAAGATGACAGGCTGTGAATATCCGTATAGAAGATTGGTAATTAAGATAAGTATGAAGTTGGTGGGTAAGATGGTAATGAGTCCATTCAAGTTCCACTTTGATGCCTCATCTTATTGGGATGTGGAGGTGGTCTTGGGTCCTTTAAGGCTATACCAATGGATTGTAACCTCTGGTAGGTTCTATCTAGCCAGAAAGTGTTGAGTCTGATCCTGGTGGTAACAACTATCTGTCTTTTGTCCAAAGACCAGTAGAGCACTACTGGAAGAAGCTTATCACGGATTGGCAGTAGGGGGTTGAATTTCTTAGTCATTGCTCTTAAAGATTTATTTAAAAAGGAATATAAGGGCAATTATTAACATTTACTTTGAAATCACTTTATTTCACCTCCCCAAGTACTCCTTATTCTATGCAAGGCAAGAGACAGCAATGACTAGAATGGTCATATAGCATAGACAGAGAGCTGGCCTTAAAATAATCTCTAGCATGCAAGAGTTGTCTCCTCTTTTCTATTTGTATCTTCAGTGATTTGCTCATAGTAAGTACTTAATAAATACTTTGTCATCCAACCATTCATTCAAGATACAATCTATCTCTCTGTCACTCTTACTTTCCTTTCTTACCTGTTCTGTTCCTTTTGAATAAGGTTCATCCATATTCCCATAATAAGGTTCATCTCTCCAAGTCTTAGTGATATCTATGGTTTAAATTCTGCTCCAACTTGTAAAAAAAAAAGGGAACTAACACTTTCTATTATAGGCCATCCTGTAACCAATATGAGGGGAATTTCTCAGGGGAAAGAATTACTCAGGTAATCAAATTGCAAAGTAAAAGGTGCTTTGTGAAATACATATTCAAACACATATAGATATAGACCTGGAAAGGAGCCTTGTAATGAATTCTAATGTGACTCATTCCCTTTCTCTCCCATTTTATAGAGGAGGCAATTGAGATTCAGAGAAGTTAGGTGACTTACTCATAGTCACACACGTATTAAGTGACATAATCAGCATTGGAACCTATATTCACTGGCTCAATATCCAGAATGATTTACACTGTACCATATTGCATTGCAAGATAATAAAGTGACTTCTCCGTTCTCTCACCATCTGTTAGTTCCATGAATCTCCTCTTTCTATTTGGAGAATTTTGTGTCTAACTTTCACTGGTGTCAAACGTCAGGAAACTCACTTTCTTTGATGAAAGTGGGGACATTGAAAAATTCCTATGTCCTAACTACTGTTTTGTGCAACTTCCAGGTTGATCTATATTTCTCACATCCCCCACAGCACCTTCACAGCAATTTTACAATTTCAATATCTAATTTTACACCGAGTACATTTTGAATGGGGCGTCTCCTAATTGCCTCTGGGAAGGTTTCCTATAGTGGACTGATTTTTATTCATCCTTTATGGAATCCTGTTTCTCTCATGGAATGTGTTCTTCTGCCTTTGTTCCTTAATTTTTAAAACTTTCATTTGATCTTTTCCTCTTCTATATCTTCTGTCCCTGATTTGGAAAAAAAAAAAAAAACCAAGCCCCCAAATCTTCTTGGAACATATAGTTTAACAAAACAAATCAACACATTTGCCATGCTTTTATCCCTCTCTCTTAACCCCCTCTCTGTCTCTCTATCCATCCCTCTCTCTATCATTCTATCTGTCTCATTCAGCACCTTGAGGCATTCATCCAATTAGCATTATTCATCATTGATCCTTTGGAATTATGGTTGGTCATTGGATTGCTCAGAATCTTTAAGACTTTCAAAGTTGCTTGTATTTTTTTTAAAGGGGGAATTACTTTAATTTTAATAATAATAGCTAACATAAAGCAAAGCATTTTATAAACAGTATCTCATTTGATCCTCTACAGGTTACTATGATGTAATTGTTCTTTACTATTCTCATTTTACAATGAACAAAATTGATGCTCAGAGAGATTATGTGACTTCTTTTTTTTTTTTTTTAACATTTTATTTGGTCATTTTCATACATTATTCACTGGAAACAAAGATCATTTTCTTTCCCTCCCCTACCCCCCCCCTTCCCTCTCCCATAGCTGACACATGATTCCACTGGTTATCACATGTGTTCTTGACTCGAACCCATTTCCCTGTTGTTGGAATTTGCATTATAGTGTTCATTTAGAGTCTCTCCTCAGTCTTATCTCCTCCAACCCTGTAGTCAAGCAGTTGCTTTTCATCTGTGTTTTTACTCCCACAGTTTATCCTCTGCTTGTGGGTAGTATTTTTTTTTAGATCCCTGCAGATTGTTCAGGGAAATTGCGCTTGTATTTTTTATCATCTTGTTTTTCTATAAATTATTCTCTTAATTTTGCTCTCTTTACTCTTTATCAGTTCATCAAATCTTATTAGGTTCTCCAAAAGTATCTCATCATTTCATATGGCACAATAATATTACCATACTTTTTTCATCTTTTTGGGCATCCCCCTAGTTTGTTTGCCATCATAAAAAGAATTGCTATAAATATTTTTTTATGTAGACTTTTTTTTTGTCCTAGGAGTGTTATCAATGAATTAAAGAGTACTTATGATTAATGGCATTCCAGAATAGTTGGACTAATTTATAGGTCCATCTTTAAAAGTATATTAAAAGGGACAGCTAGTTTGCTCAGTATATTGAGTTAGGCTTAGATTTGGGAGGTCCTGGGTTCAAATCTGGATTCAGATACTTCCCAGATGTGTGACCCTGGGCAAGTTACTTAACCTCCATTGCCCAGCCCTTACCACTATTCTGCCTTTGGAACCAATTCACAGTATTGATTCTAAGAGTGAAGGTAAGGGTTTTAAATATATACATTAAAATGCCTTATGTGTGTCATTTATTTTTCTTGTCATCTTTGCTAATATGGTGGATAAGAGATAGGAGAACCTTAGAGATATTTTAATTTGCATCACTCTATTAGTGATTCTGTATACTTTTATTGACCTTAGTTTAGATTTCTTTCTTAGAAGGTGCATTCTGATATATTTATCATTTTTCAGTTGACAAATAGCTCTTATTTGGATCATGTCCTTATACATGTTAGAAAAGAGACCTTTATCAGGAAAAAAAACTTTCTGAAAATAATCCCTCTCCCCACCCTATCCTAATTATAAAATTAGCTGAATTGATTTTGTTTGTACAAATCTTTTTCAATTTTATGTAATCACAACTATCTATTTTGTTTTCTCTAATTACTTCTATTTCTTGTTTGGTTATGCCTTTCCATAATCTTTAATGTCCATTATGGAATGCAGTATGGGGAATGGACCTTTAAGTCAATCATGGCTATTGTCCCTGGCAAACAATAAGCAATTCTCTTCTTGTAGGGGTGGGATGGTGGTAGTGGTGAGTTTTTCCTGAATCTTATTCTATTTTAGTGCCAGAATTAGAGAGACAGATACTGATTCCCTTCAGGAGGCCTTTGCTAACTGGATTCAGAGGTGACTGGACCTGGAGGTATAGGGAAAAAGTACTAAAGGCATGCTATTTTACTACAGCTGTCACAATTCCAAGGTGCTTCTCTGTTTGAAGGTATGTCAGGACAGCTATTCCATTACTTCCTCCTGATTCAGGTCCTTCCTCACTACTTTTCATGTAAACTACTGTAACAGTTAATTAGCTCTGCCCACTTCCAGTGTTTCTCCCTCCCCTTTTAAATGATTAACTTTCCATAGATCTGAGCTTTTCACTCAAGAATACTTTTGATACAAAGTTCATGATGGCCAGTCTTTATGTAGATATTTTTCTCTCCATTGTTTGTCTTAAATGGTACTATTCATAGTATTTGTCTATCTTGCTCTATAATGTTTTACAAATACATTTGTTTTCCACACTGGTGCCGTCCGTAACTATTATGTCTACTTTGCTTAGCAAGAAGATCAAATGCTTGCTGAATGTAAGGTTATTTGTATGCCTTTGACCTCATCATTATGACTATTCTTTTTAGTAGCCATAATAAGTAGCTTTACTGTTCTTTTTTAACAAAAAGTTCTATATGATGTGATAATTCTCTAAGTTGATGATTATTCCTTTATATATTTTTTTCTAACCAATGGCTTTTTTGAATGGGTCAGGTTGAAACTATGGTAGTTGCACACATTTCTTATCTTTATTTCTTTTTTTAATTTGGTGTTGTTTTTCACCTTTTCTTCAACTAGCTAATGATTTGTTTTCAGATTCTAATCTTGCTTCCATTCATGTCAATAATCAGTTTCTTTATCTTATGATATGATCAATTATTTGTTGTGATGGTGTCAATGTTCATTCTATCTAAACTTTTGATTCTTTAAAAAAATTAATTAGTTTAGGATATTTTCCAATGATTCTTTCCATCTCCTCCTCCCTCCCTAACCTTTTGGTTCTTGGTGAAAATTCATAATATTCTGCCATGAGGTTTCTGAGGCATCTATAAACTATTTTTTTATTTAAACCCTTACCTTCCATCTTGGAGTCAATACTGTGTATTGGCTCCAAGGCAGAAGAGTGGTAAGGGCTAGGCAATGGGGGTCAAGTGACTTGCCCAGGGTCACCCAGCTGGGAAGTGTCTGAGGCCAGATTTGAACCTAGGACCTCCCGTCTCTAGGCCTGGCTCTCAATCTACTGAGCTATCCAGCTGCCCCCTCTATAAACTTTTGATCTTTTCTTAATCCTGAATTTTATTGTCCAATTTCTCTTCTGCCATTTCCATCATCTTTCTCAACTTCTTTCTCATGGAAATCTCTGAATATCATATCTATGTTGACTTGGCTTGGAGAATATTGCCAAGCTTTTCAAAGGGTTTCTGCAGTAGTTGTTGACATATACATTGCCTTTTCTGAACCCTCCTAAATCCAATGCCTTTCCTCTTTTAATTATTTCTTCTGTATCCTATTTTTAAGTTTGTCTTGAATATATTCACTTGCATATTGTTTCCCCTCATTAGATTGTAAGTTCCTTGAATAGAGACTCTTGCCTCCTTTTGTATTCCCAGTGCTTAGTATAGAGCCTGACACAATAATAGGTGCTTAATAAATGTTTATTGATTGATTGCCTTTGTGAGGTTCTTTTTATTGATCAGTATGAGCTATGTACAGTCAAATAACTAAGCATCCCCCATGAAATATTGTTTCTTGTTGCCTTTTGGGTGAAAGATGAAACCAGTGCTATTAACTCCTTTCTTTTCTTCTCAAAGGAAAAGTTGGGAGATGTCATTCCATTTAACTGTAATTGCCTTTAATGATTTGGTTTTGGTTAACATGAAAATGCCTACACTGATTTGGTTTCATTCTTCCAGTAACATCCATTCATTGGCCACTGGATCAAGACCTCTCATTTCAAATGCCAAAAATTAAACTGATGTTTATAGACAGTCGGAAGACAGTGTAACATTCGACTCTTTCTTTCCCCAAACAATTGGTAATTAGCTTCTATTTCATCAGTCAATTTGGTTCTAGGGTAGCAGACTCAGGCTGTTGCCATGATCATGTGTGAATCTCTCTCAGTTTGATAGAATCTGGTACGTCTTCAGTTCTGCTGGGACAGCTTTGGTATGATTCAGTGACACTTACCTATAACTACAAAAAGTTTGAGTAGCATCTGGAGGTTTGTGAAAAGTAAGAACTTAATATATGTTTGTTGATTCTATTGATGATGAATTTCTTACCTGGTAAATGTTTATCAGGATTCACTCTTCTTTCCAGTGCCTAATTCCCTTCTCTTTAAATATTGATTGAGTATTGTATCTCTAAGAGAAAGATGGCATTATTCCTCCTTTAGAGGGACGACATTTTTGGATGATACACTTTACATCAATGGTTCAATGTTTCACCTGAATCTAATCTTTGACTTTGAAAGGTAGTAGGTCTGGCTTATACTTTTTCTACTTGGAGTTGCACATATCCATATGTATTATTTCCAAATCTCTCTTTAATATAGATAACTAACTCTATGTTGTTTTTATTATACTAGATAGAAGTCTAGCCATCCCAAGTATTTTTCTGTTGTCTATTTTCAGAGTGCCAAGCCAAGACAATCTATATTCAGTTCAAAATATAGGATAAGAGCATTCAAAACTCCTGACAACAATAATAATATTAACTCGCATGTACATATGAGATTCAGAAGAACTGAGTTCAAATCCTGATTTTGAAACTACAATACACATCACCTTGGGTGGACCACTTAAACCACTTTGTGCTTCAGTTTCCCTGTTAGAAGGATGAGATTAGACTAGATAATACCTAAGGTCCCTTCCAGGTCTAAATTCTATGTTCTTATAAAGTAGTTAAGGTTTATAAAGAACTTTCTTCAAAACAATCTTATGATGGTACTGATTTAGGGCAACCCCAAATATGATCTGGACCCTCAACTCTTTGTTTTTTTTAAATTTATTTAATTAATTAGAATAATTTTCCATAGTTACGTGAATCAGATTCTTTCCCTCCCTTCCACCTACCCCCCTCCTGTAGTCAATAAGCAATTCCACTAGGTTTTACATGTTGGACCCTCAACTCTTTACCTGAAAATTTACTTGGCTCTTTGCATGGACGCAGGCACAGCATGTCCTTCCTTTAAACAGACTAACATTTATGAAAATTCTACGGCATCATTTTTAAAAAATCCCCAACTACAAGGTGATCTTTTAGGCATACCCTCCAGCAGGAGGAATCATTGCTAAATCTAACCAATAATATTTCATGAGCCATCCAGGCAACCTTCCCTTCACACAGTAAATATTTTAGCATCACCCTATTGGGAAGCTTTTGATTCAAAACAAGACTGTAGGATTGAGTACCAGTTCTTGCTTGGATGCTACACATGCCTGGAGAATAACATTGCTTATTCATTATTCAACATGTAAAATTTTATTGATACTTTAGCATTAGAGGAGTAGAAAACTAACTCAGAACAATTTGAGAGTTACCCAAAGGCTATATAGAAGAGAGCAAGTGAAGATGTTGAACTGAAAAACTATTTGGAATTCATTGCAACCTCTAGCTAAGTAGATATTTATTTGCATGCAATTTAGCTTTTAAAGTTTCACTTTTAAATTGAATGAAGAAATGTTTTTTTAACCCTACTTTACTTGGGTCATATTAATACACTTAGAAATAAACCTTCATTAATGGAATTCAGCTGGGGCTGCAGCTGTTCAGCTTGCCCACAATCTGGCTGTTTGTGGGCAGCTCTTGAATCACTCTTGTCAATAAGACCACTCATCCCTGTCTTACAATAGAAATTACAGAAATCAATGTGTCACACCTCGCCTGCTTGGCAAACAGCACAAAGGATTTGTAAGTCAATGACAGCAAGAAAGAAAATAGAATTGTTCCCATCTCTCCCCACCCATCTCCTCCCTGCCACTGTTTCACCCCCTCAACTCTTTCAGCTAGAAGTACAGAACAGCAGAGGTGTGGAATCGCTTTCAAGGGAGATGGAAAGGTGAAAGAGAGACTCAGTAGAAAAGGGAGAAGTCAAGTTAAAACATGGAATAAGGACTCGGGTGAAGGTTATTTAATGTTAGTTGTGCAAAAGGGGAAATTGGAGGCATAGGCACTGTGATGTTTTTGGCCACTTAAGAGAATTGGATTTATCAGGGAAGACTGTGGATTCGAGTCATTCCATGATCCTCGTCGTACACACTCCTTCACCTCAGAAGTGGAAAGAGTGGGGGATTTATGATGAGGCCTCAATTTATAGATCTTAAATGCAGGGAGGGCTTTAACTGTTACTGATTGGGAGTCTGGGTTTCATCTGGACCTTTTAACACTACCTACCCTTAATGGACCACAGAGCAAAAGGGCTGTGAGAGAGTGAAAAGAGTTGAAAGGATTTTCATAACAAGATAAATGGCAGATGAAGCTCTGGGAATATCAGCTTCCAGAGAATCAAAGGAATTCAAATAAGATACATTTAAGCTAAACCTGAGGGATTTTGCTTTCTGGCTATGTATATATATGTGTTGTTCAGTCATGTCCAACTCTTCGTGACCCTATGGATCATAGTCATGCATGATTTTTCTCTGCAAAGGATGTTGGAGTAGTTTGATACTTCATTCTCTAGTGGATCGTTTTGATGGGCAATCAGAGGTTAAGTGACTTGTCCAGGGTCACACTGGTTAGAAGTCTGAGTCCAGATTTGAACTCAGATCTTCCTGATTGAGGCCCAGTATTCTAAGCCACTGTGTGTGTGTACATACACATAGATACACACACAATATACATATATATTCTGTCTGTCTCTGTCTGTCTCTGTCTGTCTCTGTCTGTCTCTGTCTGTCTCTGTCTGTCTCTGTCTGTCTCTGTCTGTCTCTGTCTGTCTCTGTCTGTCTCTGTCTACCTGATCTATCTAACATTCCTGCAGGGCAGGCAGATGATGCAGTGAAAAGAGTTCCTGGCTTAGAGACAGGAAAACATGAGTTCAAATCTGACCTCATATACTTACTATCTCTAGCACCCTGGACAAGTTAATCTTATTTGCCTCAGTTTCCTCATTTGCAAAATAAGCTGGAAAAGGCAAAGGCAAACACTACAGTATCTTTGCCAAGAAAACCCCAAATGGGGTGAGCCAAAACTGAACCGACACAACCACAACATCCCCGAGACTGTCCTTAAAGATCTGAGATTCCTCCCCTACAGGAACTGGGGGTCAGGAGGGAGTATTGTTACTGAAATTAAGTGAGAGACCAGAAGATGATAGCAGAGAGCAGCACATTAGCCAAGAAAACAGGACAGCTGTTTAGAGTTAGCAGAGGACAATGCAAAGAACAGCTGAGTAAGGATGGACAACTCAACCCAGCAATTTAGAACTTGATAAACTAACTCCAGAGCCTTGCTTCCAAGAGGGAAATGATGGTAAGCTGACCTGCCTGTGTATGTGCTCTCTATAGGCACGCTCTCCTACATGTGTTCTCTGGTCATGCAGGGTACTTTTACTACTACTGTTCAATAGCAATCTGTGGGAGAGTCCACCTCCGTGTGTATATGGAAGTGGGAGAGGGAGAGACTTCCTTGTCATCCATTTTTGCTATGAATTTAATTAAATGTGTTTTGCTGTGAACAAGTGTGTTTTCTGACTGGTTTGATAAAAAGATCAATGGAAGTCTTTTAGAGGATGAACTAATGTATACTGTGAACTTAGAGTAGCTGTTCAGTCTCTCTCTTCAACTACATATTGATTTGTCTGTGGGACAATTTTCATCCTAGGTCAGTGACAGATAGATCAGGCTTTGCTCCTTTCTAGCGCCAGCATCCACTGGAACCCTCACATGAACTCTGTTCCCCCAGGTATACAGAGTTAATATCATAACTTTCCTGGCTCAACAGAAACTCTGGTCCTGGGGAATAGACAATATAGGAATATAATCCTTGGGGAACAGAATTCTATTAAAACTCTGTGTTCCGAGGGCTTCTAGTTTTGAAGTGTGCCTAATGGATTCTGAGGGTACAGCCCAAGTGCATAGTAGTGGGAGCACTTCTTAGTTGGTTATTGTAGTAATTACTTACCTAAGCAATGAAATGGATAAGTGAAGCTACCATGCTACTGAAGCAATCCTCAGGAAAAATAGTTTCATGCTGGCAACCATTTATTTTCCTTTGGGATAAAGCAGTTAAAATTGTTGATGTAGGAATGATGGGAACCTTCAGAAGAAATGACAGTTAGATTTCTTGATAAATAAGGAGACAAAAATTATGTATAGTCTGAAGTGAACCTTAGATTTTGGGAGAGTAGATTTCAAATTGTTTATTGAAAGTTAAGACAAGTCAAATCAACAGTTATTTTTAAGTAAGTGCTAGAGATACCAAAAAAAAAAAAGTCCCTGCCCTCAAGGAGCTTATGATGTTACAACAGGGGAGACAACATGAGAACAAGAAGGATAAAATGGAGATAATCTCAGAGAAAAACATTAACATTAAGGAGGCCTGGGAAAGACTCCTTTCAGAAAATGGGATTTTAGCTGATGTTCAAAGGAAGCCAGGAAAGATAGGAGGCAGAAGTTGGGAAAAAATTTAGATGATATCCTAATATTCTATAGGCAAAGTAGCTCATGGGCACTGATAAGTTCTTCTTTTTTTTTTTAACCCGTCTTTTCTGTCTTGGAGTCAATACTGTGTATTGGCTCCATGTAAGGACCACTGGGTGGGAGTGAATAAATTAACAGTAATATTCAACAGAAAGAAGATGGAACTATTTCATTCTTATTTTTGCTCCTCTTCTGTTTACTTTGGAGAATGATCTTTGGATGGAGGATAGAGCAAATATACTTGAAGAGCATGGAAACCAAAATAAAAGAGAAGATAATAAATGAGCAGAGAGCTTTTCTCAAGGAACCCAAGTCATTCATTCATGCATTCAGCAATGTTTATTAAATACCTATCCTGTACAAATCATTTTGCTAATGGTTGGGGATGCAGAGACAAAAAACAAAAGGTTATTCTCTTTGACAGTGAAGCTTTTCATAACCTAACACCTTTCTATCTTTTCCAGTCTTATAAATAAATAATCTATCTGTACTCAAGTTCCACTTTATTGCCCTATTTGGTTTTCTGCATATAAAATGATTAATTTGTCTCCATGCCTTTGTACTCACTCTCTTGAGTGCCTGGAATGCTTTCTCTTCTCAGCACTGTTTTCCCAAAATTCTTGGTTCTGTCATGTCTGAGCTCAAGTACCATCTTCTACTTGAAATCTTCCTTCATTCCCCTAGCTCCAAGTACCCTCCTTGCCAAAACACACACCCTCTCTCACCCTCTGTCCCCCTCTGTCCCCCTCTGTCCCCCTCTGTCCCCCTCTGTCCCCCTCTGTCCCCCTCTGTCCCCCTCTGTCCCCCTCTGTCCCCCTCTGTCCCCCTCTGTCCCCCTCTGTCCCCCTCTCTCTCCCCCTCTCTCTCCCCCTCTCCCTCCTTCTCTATTCTGATATTGCCACAGAAAATACACAACTAGGTGAGTTTTTGCTGGAATCTCTGGCTGATTTTCTCCCTTTGGTGCTTTTTTCTTTCTTGCTCAGTCACTAAGCTCTTACTAAACTCATACTTTGCACCAGGCACTGTACTAAGTGCTGGGGATACAAGGAAAGACAAAAGGCAGTGTCTATTCCTCAGTGAGTATGTACTGAATTGAAAGCAACCTTGCCCATTCAAAAGGTCTGGGGAATTGAAAAGATTTAAGAAGTGAATATAGGACAATCTCCAACAACTTTTGGAAATAAGACTCTTTTTATCAGTGGTCTTTATCTTCTGGTTTAAGTCTGGCTATTTCATTGGCAGAGGTGTAATGATAGTGCTGAGATAAGGTGAAATATAAATACTTCATTAGCAGTGCTACAAACTACTTTATATTCTGATCAAGTTAAATATCAGTTTCTTGGCATATTATAACAGAAGCTATAAGTTAAGTTACTGAATTTTATTTAATTCTGTTATTATGTATGTGAATGTCCCATGCTTAGCATTCCTTTTGTTTATAGGAATGAACTGTTTCATACCTGGTCCATACTATACGTGAAATACCCAACTTAGCCTTATATATTCTATTTTTTTATTATGGCATTCATTGATAATATGAGTTTTGGTTCCCTGCTGCTACTTTCATGATATTGTGATTCTGTATTCATAATTATTCTCTATCTTCTGCTTATGTCTTTTAAAAATCGAAGTTGGTTGATGAGTTTCCTCTGTACCTATACCATTTTCTGAAGCAAATTCTCTTTTCCTTTTAATTAGAATTCTTTGTGTTTGTATCATAGTAATTTTGTTCTTGATTAATTTATTAATCTCCATTTGGGGAGAGACCTTGATATAAATTATAACCTAAGCTTCAAATGTTTTTTGGTGTTTTTTTGGATTTTTTTTGTCTAGAGTGATGGGAGATTTGGAAAATGTGAATAAAGAGACCCTAGATCTCCTGAATAGAGTCAGGCTCTTTCCAGAACTGATCCTGATCCAAACTAAATGCCTCAGGATGGAACAAGAACTGGTGCAGTAGCCTAGTTCTTTAGGCCCAACATTAGTGCCCCAATGAGATATACCGCAAAATTAAATTCATACAGATTGCTTTACCTTTTAGGGTGTAAATTTTTTAAGGGAATATATTATTTCTTTTTTGTCCTTGTATGCTGTATCCCCAAAACTTAGCACCTAAAGAAGTCCTTAACAAATGATGAATAACAAAGGCAATTGATTTATTAATCCACATTTTCACAGATGAAGTGAGTCACAGCAATGTTAAGTTATTTGTTCAAGGCAACATAGGAATAGAAACTTGGTTTCTTGTGTCGAAGCAAGAATGGGAAAGAAATTATGGAGAACTTGTGAATAAAAAGATAATCAACAAATATTTCTGTGAAGTACCTACTATATAGCAGGTACTTTATTAGATGCTGAGGCTATAAATACAAAGATTGAAACAATTTCTACTCTCAAGGATCTCTGTATAAGGATACACAGTATATATGGAATAAATGTGATAGGAATACATTTAAATATATTAGAGAGAGAGCACTAGGAGCTGAAGGAATTAAGAAAGTCTTAATGTTGTTAAAGGCCATTATTCCTTCCTTAAAGGAAGAGTGAGATTTTTGTGAGGTAGAGACAAGGGGGTGGTATATTCTAGACTTTGGGAAAAGCTAGTGAAGAGGCAGGGGAAAAGGAGATGTAGTGCCATGTGAAAAACTGAGACCAGTTTGGATGAAAGAATACAGGAGGGAGGGTAATATCCAATGAGCCTGGGCACAGAGATTGTGGCCAGGTTATATGGGGCTTTAAAACTAAATACAAATTTATATTTTACCCTGAATCAGGGATTTCTTAACTTTTTTTGAATCATAGATCCTTTCCCAGAATAATGCTTTTAATTGCATAAAACACATAGGATTACAAAGGAAACCAATTATATGGAATGAAATTATCAAAATATGCAATATGTATTTTATGCAGAGATGTGTACATATCCATATGTATATGTGAGTAAGCATATATAAGCAACTAGGTGCTATATACCATTATTATTATTATTATACCCATTTTACAGATGAATCTGAAATTAAGGGAGGTTAGAATAAGAATATGAATAATGACAAATATTTGTTTAGGGAAATGTAAAAAAAAATATTTAAATTGCAAAGTTTAAATTCTTTTTGAGAAGAATTTTAGGTAAAGAAAGATGCTACTTCTCTGAATCCAGAAACTGAACTGTTGGAGAAGACATCATGAAGAAGCCTCCAGACCACAAGTGCACAAAAATGAACTTTGCGTGTGGTTGATTGAACATTTATTTGTATGTATAATTTCATGCCAAAGGGGACTTCCCCCTATTGGCTTTCTGTCAATGCATCCAGCAATTATTGGTTTTGTTCTTTTTTTCTCTTATCCTCACATTATTGTAATCTTTAAGTTGATTATGTTTTTATGATCCTTTGGGGGAAAAATTAATTTTTTCCAAAAATGATCACACGGAGAAATGTAAAAAATGGATTTGAACTCTGGACTTCAATCCCCAGAAGCCCTTGCTCCACTTCCCCAGAATGCTTTGTAACCTCACCTGGGCTGAGAACGAGATGGGGTATTTAACCTGATTGCAAAGGCTTTGGGGTCTCTTTTCTTCCCTGTTTTCCGCTTGCAAGCAGACGTGGCTCTTTTCATAATGTAGGTGAGGTTGTGTCTAGGCCTCTCTCTGGCCTAGTCATGTGCTTTCTTTTCCTGTATTTTCTTTAATCCTTAATCTTTAATAAACCTCATCAAATTATAATACTCCTTGCAGAGAGAAACTAATTTCTACCTGCCTCAGTTTCCTAAATTTTTAACTGTTACAATACTTTACAAAGAGTACCTCACTTGATCCCTAGGAAGTAGATAATATTATTATCTCTATTTTATAGATGAGGAAACTGAGGCAAGCAGAAGCAAAATCTTTTAAGGCAAGATCTGAACTTGGGTTAAATAACTTCGCTACAGTCATGCCTAGTAAACATCAGAGGTAGAGCTTTCCTGGTTTCAGGTCCAATGTAACTTCCATTATAGCATTTTTTTCTTTCATGATAAAAAGACAACCTTTTAAAGCAACACTTTGCAGTCACTTTTTGCCACCCGCCTCCCTGCAGTGTCCTCTTCCCTTGGTCAGCACAAGCTGGCTGATTGCTCGAATTCTCTGTTTACAGACTGTCAGGGCATTCTGTGTGCAGAAAAGTTTGATTGCACAGGGATATTAAATTTCTGTGTGCAGTTAGCACTCTATCATACAACAAATGAGAGTGTCAGAGGAGGCTTTTTAAGGCCCTGAGTTATTATATTGAATGATAAACTGCTTGCGGGTGATTAAACTGCCTCCATAGGCCCAAGCCTTCTCTTCTGCTACTCTTTAGGTAATGCTATTTATCTCTGTATTTCTGTTTTTACCCAAGAAAAACTGCACACATATGGTATTGCTGCAAAGCAACTCTACCAAAGAAAAGTGCTCCATGATAGACTGGAAAACAGAGCCAGTTTCAAGCCAGACCGGGACTGAATCCTCACTGTGCCTGCTTCTCTGTCCTGAGACCTTGCATGAAGGACAACCTCTTGGAACTTCAAGTTCCTCCTCTCTAAAATGGACATAATAATACTTAAGTACTCAGTTCAGAAGATGATTGAGCATCTAATAAGATAATGTCAATGAACCAATTGTAGAGTTCTTTGTCGTTCAATCAATGAACACTTCAATGCCTACTAAACTCCAATAGCTTCCAAAAGCTCTCTTTGACATTCCAAGTTCTTCAGAACTTAACTTCTTCCTACCTTCCAATCTTCTTACACTTTACTCCTCATCAGGGGTTCTTCGATCCAGTAATATTGGCCTCTGGCTGTTCCAAGAACAAGACACTCCATCTCTCTGGTACAGGAATTATCTCTTGCTATTGCTCATGCCTGGACCAATTTTTTTCCTCAACTCTGATTACTGACTTCTCTGATTTCCTTTTAAGTTCCAATTAAAATCCTGTTCTATAGAGGATGCCTTCCTCAATCCTTTTTAATTCCAATGCTTTCCTCTTTTAATTATTTCCTATTTATCTTTTAGGTCATCCACTTTATATAGACTTGTTTGAGTGTTATCTTCCTCATTAGATTGTAAGTTCCTTTAGGGGAGGTCTTTCTTTTGCATCTTTTGTATCCCCAGCTCTTAGCTCAGTGCCTGGCACATAGTAGGCACTTAATACATTTTTACCAATTAGTTGATTAACTACAGACTTAAATTATGAGTTGCATCTAATAAGATACTTTACTATATATTTTAGGGTCATGTGGACCTGAACTAGGAAAGTATAAATATGCCCAACTCTTTGATCATGTTGGATATTGATATAAATAGTTCTGATTTTTTAGGTTGTATTTTAGCTTTCATTATAGCCATCTTAGCCTCTCTTTTCTAAATGTTTTGTTTTCTAATCTTGAACTGATTAATGGGTGTAATGAAGTTTTCTATTTATTTCAAAAGGGACTGCTCTTTGAGAATGCTTATTAGCATAGGTTTGTGTTGACAAACCTATGGCACAGTGCCAGAGCATGCTGGAGGGGGCTACTCCCCTCCTCCTCTCCACATGCACCTGAGGACATTTGTCCTATCACCCACCCCTCTGCCCAGCATTGTAATAAATGGATACTGGAGTTTCTATTCATTATTACTGATGGCTAATGGATCTAAGATTTTTGCCTACCCTCCTCCCTCAAAATGTCACTTGTTTTTCCACCCTCTCCCTCCTGCTTCCCTTCCCCTCCCCCCTCTTAGTCAGCTACTTTCTAAGTAACTCAAGGGGAACTATGAGGATTATGATAAAAAACTTTCTCTTTTCTCAAGTAAGGGGTTTATTGAGGAAGTCAGGAAAGGATGGAGGACGAGATTAGAGGGATGGGGTATTCCCTAATCTACACAAGGAGTTAGGAGGGTATTAGGAAAATGGCAGTTCAGTCACAACTGTGACTCAAAGTCTGTCAGGGAGTCACTAGCAGGGACAGTCAGTTTGGAGGACAAGTATTTTTCTTCTTTTCTG
This sequence comes from Monodelphis domestica, assembly GCF_027887165.1. Classification (NCBI taxonomy): domain Eukaryota; kingdom Metazoa; phylum Chordata; class Mammalia; order Didelphimorphia; family Didelphidae; genus Monodelphis; species Monodelphis domestica. The sequence continues at coordinate 468,429,976 of NC_077228.1, forward strand.
CATCTATTGAGATAATCATGTGATTTTTGTCAGTTTGCTTGTTAATATGGTCAATTATGTGGATGGTTTTCTTAATATTGAACCATCCTTGCATTCCTAGTATGAACCCTACCTGATCATAGTGAATAACCCTCATGATCACTTCCTGGAGTCTTTTTGCTAGTACCCTATTTAAGATTTTTGCATCTATATTCATTAAGGAGATTGTTCTATAGTTTTCTTTCTCTGTTTTTGACCTGATTAGCTTTGGGATCAGTACCATGTTTGTGTCGTAAAATGAATTTGGTAGAACCCCTTCTTGGCTTATTCTGTTAAATAGTTTGTATAATATTGGGATTAGTTGTTCTTTGAATGATTGATAGAATTCATTTGTGAATCCATCTGGACCTGGGGATTTTTTCTTAGGGAGTTCTTTGATGGCTTGTTTAATTTCTTTTTCTGACATGGGGTTGTTTAGGTAATTTCTTCCTCTGTTAGTCTAGGCAATTTATTATTCATCCATATCACCTAGATTGCCATATAATTGGGCATAGTAGTTTTTAATGATCACCTTAATTTCCTCTTCATTTGAGGTGAGGTCTCCCTTTTCATCTTGGATACTGTCAATTTGATTTTTTCTTTCCTTTTTTTAATTAGACTGACTAGTACTTTGTCTACTTTATTTGTTTTTTCAAAGTACCAGCTTCTAGTCTTATTTATTAAATCAATAGTTCTTTGACTTTCAATTTTATTAATTTCTTCTTTGAGTTTTAGGATCTCTAATTTAGTCATCATCTGAGGATTTTTAATTTGTTTGCTTTCTAGTTTTTTAATTTGCATGCCCAATTCATTGACCTCAACCCTTCTTAATTTGTTAATATATGAACTCAAGGATATAAATTTGCCCCTGAGTACTGCTTTGGCTGCATCCCATAGGTTTTGAAAGGATGTCTCATCATTGTCATTTTCTTCAATGAAGTTATTGTTTCTATGATTTGTTCTTCAACCGGTTTTAGAGAATCATATTTAATTTCTAATTAATTTTTGATTTATCTCTCCATGTACCCTTACTAATTATTTTCATTGCATTGTGATCTGAGAAGGTTGCATTTATTATTTCTGCTCTTTTGCACTTGTTTTCAATGTTTTTATGCCCTAATACATGGTCAATTTTTGTGAATGTACCATGTGCTGCTGAAAAGAAGGTATATTCCTTTTTGTCCCTATTTATTTTTCTCCACATGTCTACTAACTCTAATTTTTCTAAGATTTCATTCACTTCTCTTACCTCTTATTTTTTGGTTTGATTTATCTAGTTCAGACGGAGGAAGGTTCAGGTCTCCCACTAGTATAGTTTTTCTATCTTTCATCCTTGAGATCCACTAGTTTCTCCTTTAGAAATTTGCATGCTATGCCATTTGGTGCATACGTGTTGAGTATGGATATTTCCTCATTGTCTATATTGCTTTTTATCAGGATGTAATTACCTTCCCTATCTCTTTTAACTAGATTTATTTTTACTTTGGCTTTGTCAGATATCATGATTGCGACTCCTGCCTTCTTTTTATCAGTTGATGTCCAATAGATTTGGCTCCATCCTCTTACTTTCACACTATGCATATTTACCTTCCTCATGTGTGTTTCTTGTAGACAGCATATGGTAGGGTTTTAGATTCTAATCTACTCTATTTGCTGGTGTTTTATGGGTGAGTTCATTCCATTCACATTCAGAGTTATGATTACTAGCTGTGTATTTCCCAGCGTTTTGATTTCTACTCCTGATCCTGCCTTTTCTTCTTTCACTATTTCCTTCTACAATGATGTTTGTTTTTAGTCAGTCCCCCTAGTTTCCACCCTTATTTTACTTCCCTTTCTACCCACTCCATTCTTATTTTCCTCCTTATTTTCCCTGTAGTCTTTCTAAAATTACCCCCCACCCTCTCCCTCCCTTGTACTGCTTCCCTCCCCACCAGTCCATTTATTACCCTTCTATTCCCCTATAGGGCACAAATCTATTCTCTGCCCCAATGGATTAGATTGTTCTTCCCTCTTTGGGTCAATTTCAAAAGACATTAAGAATTGAGTATTTCCTATCTCCAACCTCTTTACCCTTCCAGTGTATTGATGTTCTCCCTCCTCCCACCATGAGCTTCTTTGTGACATATGAATTTACCCCCATTTGTTTCTTTTCCCATTTATTTTAGTATTAACCTCTTTTTTAGCTCTAGTTGTGTGTGTGTGTGTGTGCGTGTATACACACACACATATATGTATTTATACATGCATTATCTATATACCTATTTATGTCTTGTCCTTTCATCCTGTCCAGTTTGTCACTGTTCCCTCTAAGTGTAATTCTTTTAGCTGCCCAGGTGATAACAACAGTTTTTAAGAGTTAACAATGACCTCTTTTTTTTTTTTTTAAACCATTACCTTCCGTCTTGGAGTCAATACTGTGTATTGGCTCCAAGTCAGAAGAGTGGTAAGGGCTAGGCAATGGGGGGTGAAGTGACTTACCTAGGGTCACACAGCTGGGAAGTGTCTGAGGCCAGATTTGAACTTAGGACGTCCCGTCTCTAGGGCTGGTTCTCAATCCACTGAGCTACCCAGCTGCCCCCAGACCTCTTTTCTTATAGGGACACATATCATTTTAACTTAATGAGTCTCTTAAATTTTTTTTGTTTTTTTGTTTTGTTTTTCTTTTATTTTCCTCTTTAATTATCTTTTGATGATTCTCTAGAGTTCTGTGCTTGGACGTTAAATTTTCTGTTCAGGTCTGGCCTTTTTCTTTGCAAATTCTTAGAATTCTTCTATTTTGTTGAATGACCATACTTTCCTCTGTAAGAATATAGTCAGTTTTGCTGGGTATTTGATTCTTGGTTGTAGTCCTAGTTCCCTTGCTTTTCAGAATATCATATTCCATGCCTTTCGGTCTTTCAGTGTGGATACAGCCAGATCCTACATCATCCTCAATGTAGTTCCATGGTATCCGAATGACTTCTTCTTGGCAGCTTGTAATATCTTTTCTTTGGTCTGATAGTTCTTGAATTTGGCTATAACATTTCTGGGTGTTGTCAGTTGGGGATTAAGTACCGGAGGTGATCTGTGGATTCTATCAATCTCAACTTTTCCCTCTTGTTCTAGAATATCAAGGCAGTTTTCTTGAATAATTTCCTGTACTATTGTGTCCAGGCTTTTTCTTTTGTCATGGTCTTCTGGTAGACCAATGATTCTTAAATTGTCTCTTCTCGAACGATTTTCTAAATCCTCTGTGTTGTGAATGAGATGCTTCATATTTTCCTCAATTTTTTCATTCTTTTGGTTTTGTTTTATAGTGTCCTGCTGCGTTGTGAGGTCACTTAATTCTAGTTGTTGTCTTCTGGTTCTTAAAAACTGGATTTCATCCCTGGCTTTTTGGTCATCCTTCTCTTTCTGGTCTGATTTTCTATGGAGGTCATCTTTCATCTCCTTTGCCTCATTTTCCAGCTGATTAATTTTGGCTTTCAAGACGCTGTTTTCTGTTTGCAGATGACTTATCTTGCAGTTAAAGATATCTTCAGCCTTTCTTAATTGTGTTTTGAATTGCATTTTGAGTTCTTCCAAAGCCTGTATCCAATTTGCTGGGATTTCTGATTTATCGTTTTCTGATCCCTCCCCCTCTGTTCCATTCACTGTTTGGAAACCATTGTAATTTCTTTCTTCTTTGTTTGCTCATATCCACCCTTTCTTTGCTCCCCATATTTGTCTGTGCTCTTGCTCCTCTCATTTGTTTTTGGTTTTGGGGGCTTCTGTCAGTCTCCCCTCTTGGAGCTTTGACAGAAGATCTCTCGTTGCAGTCTCTGGGGGAGGGTTGTTGGGGGTTTGAGCTTCCCTGTCCTCTGGAGTCTTTTGGATTAAAGTTCAGTAGTAATGAGGGAGGGATGTGGAGCCTGGGACTTACCTGAGTTCTGAAGACTTTTTATGGGATTAAGTTCCACTTGGTTGGGCTGGGTGTGCTCTGAGGCCAACACCTCCTATAAGGCTGGTGCAAATATGGAGGATCTCCACAGCTCTGGCCAGGCTGCCAGCTCTATGCTCCCTTTCTAGCTCCTTCCCTGCCATCTGTGTTTGGTGCTCTGAGCTTGGCACAGCCCTGCCCACAAGGTACACCCTCCAGACCAGCACCTTTGCCTGCCCAGAAGTTCCCGCTGCTGCTGGAGTCTCAGCGCTCTAGGTGGGTGGGGGGAGGGGTCCTGGCACCTTCCTTCTGCCTTCTCCTTAAACCTGAGTGTTCTCAGATTCTGGCTTTTGGGGGGGGGGACTTACCTTTTGAATTGAGTCCAGCAGGAGGGTTCCTTGGCTCTGTCTTGTTGTTAGGTTTGATTTTTAGTCCCCTAGGAGGATTCAGTTTGTGATCGGTAAGGAAGGGTATTCAGAGGTCTGAACTTCTGCTCCTTCTAGGCCACAATCTTGACTCCGCTTTCTTCTTTCTTCTTTTAACCAGCCAGATTATCTGGCCAGCTTGATTAATTAAAGTACAGAGACACAATTAGCTCTTCAGTTTCATCAACCACCTTCAGCCACAAATAAACTTCTTCTTCCCTCCCCTCTCCAAAGCCAAGAGTCTCTCAGCCTTGGTCAGAAGCTAAGAGGGGTACAGTCAAAAACCTCTCAACCTGACTCAAAAGAAAGTTTCTCATTTCAGCCTGTCTTGGCTCCAACAGCTTCTCCTGGGAAAATTCCAATGGAATCTTCCTTTTGATTGACAGATGATGTCCTTTGCTTTGTGTTGCATGCTTGACTTGCCTTGCAGATTCTCTTTTACAGCAGCCCAATGGGAGAACTATCTCTCTCCCCTGTCTGGGGTAAGGCAGGAGCTCACATGCAGTGTGAGAGTTGCAGTTTGGGCACTCAGTCTCTAACTGATTCATCATCACTGGCATAGATGATATGCTTAGTACTGTAGTAACTTGGCTTTAGAAATGTTTATTTCGCCACAATCCACTATTTGATTGGCCAAGACAATAGCACCAGATGATGGTTGATATTTTCAGAGAAAAGCTGTTAGAAGTCACAAATTGAAGTGATTTGGCCGAACTGAATTCCACAGTTAAGGAGAGCATCTAGGGGCAAAGCTCTGTTATTTCCACCAAGTAGACTGATAAAGAATGATAGTTTCTGTGTATCTGAAGTTATTTTGATAATTTTCACTGTTTAGAGGAGGTGGAAAAAGATTCATTGACTGTTGTGTATAATGTCCTATGATACTACTCTTAGAGGTGATATATCTTCTGATTACCCCTTGTAATAGAGTGATAGTTGAGGGTCTATTGATTGATTCTCTAGATGACTAATGGATCAAGGTTTTTCCTACCCTCCTCCCTTTACCTCCCACATCAGAAGCCTTCAGCTTCCTCTCCCCCTTTCCCTTCAAGTCACTCAGGGTAAACTATCAGATTTCAGAGGAAATATTCTTTTCTCTTGATTTCTCAAGTAAGGGGTTTATTTGGGGAAGACAGGACAAGGGTAGAGGATAAGGTAAGAGGGGTAGAGTTTCCTATTCTTTACAAGGAGCCTTGGTTTGGAGGATATTGGGGAAATGGCAGTTCTGTCACTGTGACATAGTCAGGGAGGTATGAGGACAACTGTCTTCTTTTCTTCTGCTAATCAGTCAGATAGCCTCAGTTTGATTCATTCAAGTACAGAAACACTATTAGCTGCTTCTTCACCATCATCCACAAGCAGCCAAAAGCTTAGCTTCTTCTTTCCCCCACTCTGTCAGAAACCAAAAGGTGTCCAGTTCAGAAGCTTCTCAGCCCAGTTCAGTCTGGCTTGGCTCCAATTGTCTTTCCCAGGAACATTCCAAGTGGAATGTTCCTTTTGATTGACAGCACTTCTGTTCTCAGCTTTCTGTCTTGCATGCATGCCTCCTCCACACCCTTAATTTTGATATTTTTATGACTTAGGTTTGGTTTAGAAAATTGTTTCTGAAAAAATATGTTCATGTCATCACAGTGAGTACTAGATTCAAAGAGAACAGCAATGTTTTGTGTTTTCTGGAAATGATTAGAGAACGTTTAGGACTTTTTCTTGCTGGCAGATATGCATAATGAATCAAGGCATGTAGCTCAAGAACAATACTCAAACACTTTTTTTTCTTCCCTTGATTTAATTTTCATTATTCAAAATGAAACTGGAGTGAGGAGTGGAGGTTTTTTGTTTTTGTTTTTGGGATTTTTTTTGTGAAGTAAAATTTATTATTTTAACACACAACTCAAAATACATCAGTTCCTCCCTGAGCCTAGCCCCCAATTCAAAGTAAATGGAGCCTCCCAGGACTGGCTGGCTGAGAAGGTCCAATTCTGGCCCCTGGGGAGGGGCTACCTTTCAGGGCTACATCCAGAATCCCCCCCCGGGTGTCACCCCATTCCCACACCTTTGTGGCCCGAAGGCAAAGGTCTACGCCAGGAAACTGAGGAAAGGTCTACCCTAGTAAAGAGGCCCCTGAGCTGGTTCTCCCCCAGACAGGGAGAGAAAGGCAGCAAGCGAGACTGGTCTGCCTCACCAAGTGCTCTGTGCAGTAATGGCCCTCCCTGAAGCCCCATGCCCCTGTGTCCCAGGGCTGGAAGGCCAGGCCAGGTCAGACCTGCCACCTGAGTGCCCTCCCGGCGCCATCCCTCGCTCCCCCTTGCTGGTCTAAGTCTTCCTTGGGCATCCCGAGAGCTCTCAAGCAGCTGTGTGCCCGTGCTACTGAGGAGGGGTCATCTGGGCAAGCCTGTGGGACTGGGGAAGGACAGTGAGGAAGTTCCTCAGGGAAGAGAGACGCAGCACCCCCACTGCCACTGCCAGGGATAGGGGCAACTTCTTGCAGCTGCACAGGACCCCGTTGCTTAGCTTCCACAGCAGCTCCTCCATCTTCATAAACTGCCTCTGGGTGATCTTGGACTCCTCTGGGATGTGTGCAGCACCACCTGCTTGCCAGAGATGGCCATGTGCTTTTCATGTCCATTTGGACTTTAAGCTCCTCATTCCTCTGCAGGACCCTCTTCAGCTGGTCTACCAGGGCCCTGTTGCTATCCACCATGGCAACCTTCTCTTTGGAAGTGGCTCTGCTCCTCCAATTGAATCTTCTCATTCAGAGAGACGTTCTTACTTTTCAGATCTTGGATCTTTCTGCAGAGACTCATGCTTCTCTGAGAAGGACTTCTTTTCCAGATCATGGCACTCCCTGATTTCTGTGAGAAATCATAGTTCTTCTTCGGCAAATGCACCTGCTCAGAATGGCTGGACTCCATTTCCAATTTGAAGGCCTCGTGAGCAGCATGTAAGACATTAATGTGGCTCTGCACCTGGGCATGGTACTTCTGGACCTCCTGCACTGGACACTCTGCAGCTGGTCACACTTGCCAGTGTAGGGCTCCTTCAGCTGGATCTCCATCTCCACCAACTCGGCCAGGTACTGCTGGTTGAACTTGTCCACAAAGGCCTGGCACGACGTCTCCAGCTCAATCCAGTTCTTCTTGAAGACAGCCAAAGCAGTGACAGAAATGGATCCACGCTTTTTTCTCCAGGGGGGATAAAGCTCCTTCTGGATAGAAATTCCTGGGCTCAGTGCTTCACCTCTGGCAGGAAACTGAAGGCTAGACTTCCGTTTTGGGGACAGGTATTTTATCCATCCCAAGGTGTTTTGCTTGGATGCGCCCTTCTGTGCACCACAGCCGGAGATTTCAGTGTAGAGACCAGTGACATTCCCACAGAATGGTTTCTGACAGCCGCTCTGCCATCAAGAGTGAACATCTCATTGAGTCCGCTGGTTTCACAGGGTCACCAATAGGTGGCCTGTCCTCCGGGCATTCAGCCAGTGGTGGCACATCCGGCCCGCACGAAATCTGCAAAGTGGATTCAGCATTTGGTGCTGTCTTCCTTGAGCAAAGCCCACTTAAATTTTAAAGACTAGAAAGGTCTGGAAAACAGGAAAATGGGTTTTAAGTTGGCTCCCTAGCTGTACTCAGCTGTTTTTCTTGCAGGATAAGAGCTTCCTTCTCCAGAGTTTCCTCGCTGCTAATCAGTTGATTAGATAAGCCTGGTCTGGCTCTCAATCCACTGAGCCACCCAGCTGCTCCTTAAAGTAAAGGGAGGAGGAAATGAAAAAAAAAAAACTGCTGACCCCAATTTAAATTAAGGAGAAAAGAGAAGAGAGAAAAAGTGTTTTATACTCACCTGTTCTGGCAGCTGTATCTTTAAGCCGAGTTAGCTGGTAAAAGGACTGACTGAGTGAGGAGGAAGTGGGGTGAAAAGGCAAGAAAATTCAGGAAATTTGTTGAGGTTCGATAAACCTTTGAGGTCTGCCAATATTGTAGTGAAAATTTCACCTTCGAAGGTTGTTATAATATTAAAACTATGGCTGCCAAGGAATTTACTTAAGAAATTCCTAAAATGAAACACTCAAGTCAGAATGGAATTTGTGGTGTTTTAATCACAATGGGAGTAAGAAAAGGGAGAGGGAGAGGAGAGAGGAGAAAAGGGAAAGGGGTTACTCAATCTCTGGCAGGGAGCCAGAGGGAGTTAGGCCCAAAAGGCCAAGATAGAGAAGGAATCAGTCCTTGACTCAAGTGACCAATCTGAAGGGAAGCTGTCTGCGGGCCTCCACCTTGCTCAAGCTTCTAGCACGAACTTGCGGCTAGCCCTGTCCACAGGAAGTGAGCGAAATTCCAGAGGCTGCTTTTTCTGTCACTTCCTGTGCCTCACAAGTGCCAATGGTGGCTCAAGCTTGGCTTAGGGGACAGCCCAGGTGGGCAGTTAGTTATTTCTGATTTGTCATTGACTAGCACATGCCCATGTAGTTTGGGTGTGCATAATTTTGGGTACCAGATCAAGCAAGATGGAGATTTTAAAATTCACAATAGCATCTGTCTGCATGGCTGCCATGTCTGAGATAGCCAGATACGTGGTGTGAAGATCTCAAGACCAGGAAGGGGTTTCTGGAACCTTCCCACACAGAAGCCCAGTTTGGGGCCGGCTTCTCAGTGCATCTGAGGGGTCAGGCGTTGCCATGGGGCCCTGGCCATCCCCCTTCATGGCCCATCCTCCTTCCAGTCTGAGGATAGCCTGACCCGTCATCCCTTTCGCTTCTCCACTGTCATAGCTCCACTCCCTGGACCACGACGGCTGAACCCTCGCAGGCTGGGCAACAGAAGGGAGAGAATGGGCACTGCTATACTGGCATTCTGGCTCCAACAGACCCATCTCAGCCCTCGCCCAGGACCACCCTCATGGGGTTCTTCCTCCCTAGCAGGGCTCTGAACAGCAAGCACTTTGGTACATGAATCTGTTATACAAGTCCTCTCCCCAGCGGTCCCCACCAGGTGCAGACAGGCTTCTTGAGCGTCCTGCGTGCCATGGCACGGGGAGGACTCCCAGCGTGCATGAACGAAGGCTGATGTTCCTTCAAGCACCAACTTGTTGCCATGTTTTTCCCCTCGAAATAAGGCCAGCTGGGTGCCATCTTGTGCTTTTTCTTCTGAATTCTGATCGTTCATTCTGGGCTAATCTTTCCGACTAGTCCCTTTATTTCCCCATACAAAATTCGCCATAGGGTCCATATAGTTTTCATTGCCTTATGGTGAGGTGGGGTGGGATCAGTGGGTCATAGATACCAAATCAAGGTTATAGGAGAAATTATAAAGAATTTCCTGACCCTAAGTCAGAGAGTTGTCTAAGACCTCAACACTACTAGACAAAGGACAAATAAAAACATTTAATTCAAGCCTTCAATCATAAATCTGGAGGCATTCTGGTGACTTTGTTTTTTGGCTACTTTTTTCACTTGGACTCAGGGAGAACCCTATATTACAGTAGATTGGAGCAGAGAGCTATAGGTGACTCTGAAGAGCTAAAGTCCAGGAGAGGGTAACAGGAAGAACTGGCTTACATGTTACTAGTAAAGTCTGAGGAAAGATGAAATAAAAGGGCAAAGATGATGCTCAACAGAGCAGAAAGGTAACATTTAGCAGAAACCTACAGTGAAAAGCCTATGACAACACAGGAAGATATGGGATATGATGGCAATCTAAAGGAGAATTAAGAGACTTTGAGTTGTCCTGGTCATGCATGGCCCTAAATACACTTGTACCTATGCATGTACCCCCTGCAGGTATGTCCTGGCTACCTGGGTTCCTGGTATATGATGTCCATAGGTGTGCTTCATCCATTCATATTCCTGACATGGGTGGCATAGCCAAATGATGAGGGTCCAGACATATGTGTTCCCTACACATATTCCTTGGCTGTAGAGATTACCAGTAACCTTTGGAATGCTCTAAACTTTGTGTGTGCCCTTTCCCACTGGTGGCATGCCAGCTTGTGAGAGAGTATTCCCCATGTATTCATGGGAAGATTATTTTGGTTGCTTGATTTATTTTGCTATTAAATTAAATGCCTTTCATTTTAACCTTACATATTCTTTGGTGACTTTTTCCTGGTGGACGAATCATTGGAGTACATGATTCTGAATATTGATCAGCTTTGGGTAAATCATCTGGAACCCACATTTTGGTGGGTGTCATGAAGAAATCTAGAGTCTCTGAGCAAGGTGAAGCTAAATGTGTGTCTTGCTCAGATGGTTCGATGAAAGCATCAGTAAGCATTTAAGAGCCTATAAGTAAGTGACAGTTACTGTGCCGGGTGCTTGGGCTGCAAATACAAAGAATGAAAGAATTCCTACTGTTAAGGACCACATAGTCTGACAGAAATTTACCAACATTCTTATGTTGGTGCCAGAGTTTAGCTTTTTGCCAGACCCAGAATTCCATGAATCAAAAGGAGGGACCTCAGAGACAGAAGGGTCCTTTTATTGAAAGTCTTCCCCAATCCCTTTCAATTCTAATGCCTTCCTTCCATTAACTATTTTCTCTTTATCTTGCATATAATTTGCTTTGTACATATTTCTTTGCATGTTGATTCCTTTATTGAATGGTAACCTTCTTGAGGATGTAGACTGTCCTTTGTCTTTTTGTTTTTTGTATGCCTAGAACACAGCACATTTCCTGGAACATAACAGATGCTTAACTTATGTTTATTAATTGATCAGTTGAAGTCTTCTAAAAAACCTGGAAAGTCAAAGAAATTCCCAGAACTTGTCACCAAAATTAAACAAATATTTATACAAGGGGTCTCAAAATAAACAAGTAAAGCTGGTGGTCACTGCTTTGGATTACAAAAACCTCAAACTGGAAGAGATGTTTTTGGTTCTTAGTAAGAGGGGAAAAATGACCTTTTGCATATGATACAAATGAAAATTAAAAAATGAGACTACTTAATGAGGTAGTAAAATGTACAGTGGATTAGAATCACGTCTGCCATGTTTGCCACTTGCTTTTGGTGTTTTTGTTTTTTCAGTCATGTCTGACTCTTGGTGACTCCATCTGAAGTTTTCTTGGCAAACCACTCCAGTATCACTGCCATTTCCTTCTTTGGCTCATTTTTCAGATGAATAAATGAAAGCAAATAGGGATAAGTGACCTGCCCAAGGTCATACTAATCTAGAGTCTGAGACTGGATTTGACTTCATGCAGATGAGCATTCCTGACTCCAGGCCTGGTGCTCTATTCACTGCACCAGCTAGCACTAATCTTGGGCAAGTTGTTTAACCTCAGTAGACATCAGTTTCTTGCTCTGTCAAGTAGAATAGATAACATTTATAATAATTTCTGGCTCCAAATCTAGGATCCTAGGATTAAGTTCTTAAAAAAAATTTTTTTTAAACCTTTACCTTCAGTCTTAGAATCACTACTATGCATTGGTTCTGTTATAATTAAAATGGTTGATGTTGTAAACTGTAGTGAGTTAAAATGGTGGAAGATATAAATTGTAAGAATTAAAATTGTTGATGGCATAAACTGTGATAGATATAAGAGAGGGTGAGTAAATTTGACTGCAGAAAATATGTTTCACTACAGTGTCTTGGTTTTTAAATCAAATATAAGGTGGTCGCCAGGGAATATATTCCCAAATTATGAATATGCCCAAGTCAACTGGGTTTTATAGAGAATTTAATTAATAATACAATGAGTAATCAAAGAAAGAGAGAGAGAAAAAGGTATAAGTATGAAGGGCCTTAAGCCAACATGGCCTAGACCTGAGTCTTAAGAGAGAGAGAATCAGTTTATTATCACTCACCACAAGATTTGTTTTAAGCAAGGATGTCTGGGGAACAGAGTCTCCCCAGAGGGAGTTCCAGCCAGAGTCAGCCTCCCAAGGGACTTCTTCTCAAGAGATCTTCAAAGGGCCTCCTCCAAAAGGATCTATCTCCAAGGATCCAAGGATCTCTCTCCAAGGATCTCCTGCTCAAGAGATTCCTTTTCTTATATAGGGTTTTTTTCCTATGTTACCTCCCCTAAGTTCTTCCATCTACCAATCACTGTAGATGTTTTCTAAAAGACAGCCCATCTGAATTCCAGCTAAGTCGACTAATCCCCTCAGTAAGTCTGAACCAGAGAAAACACAGCTGAGTTGACTAATCCCATCAAGAGAAAACCTGCCTGACCTTTATAGGTACCTAGCATCCCATTGTATCAATTCTAAAAACAGGCATGGCTCAAAGAACTCCTTGCCTTATTATAAGCATGGGTCCAAGTACTTTCATTGTTTAGCAAGGAGTTTTCTCCCCTAAAGCAGTCTTAAGTATGGGTGGAGTAGAGGTCCTCCCATTTCTGATCCTGGTGAGTTCTCACAGTCAAAATGGGGAATGTTTTCAATGGGGAATTTGTTCCAGTGGAGGATTCCTCAATGTGGAAATTTTTAACATTCACAAGTCTGAGAAATTTCAAGATTTACAGTTCCAAGGTAGAAGAGTGATTAGGGCTAGTCAATGGGGGTTAAGTGACTTGCCTAGAATTACACAGCTAGGAAATATCTGAGTCCAGATTTGAGTCCAAAACCTCCCATTTTTAGGCCTGGTTCACAATCTACTGAGCCACTCAGCTACCCTCCTTTTACTTTTGATATTTGGGAAAAGCAGCAGAGTTAAGTTCCTCTTTCCTTCCTCTTTCACTTGTTTTAGAATTTATTTTTCTTCTGAGTATTGAACTATTCTATCCATATACTAAGGTCACTGAAATCTAAATTTTTTTAGGCAAGAACTTAATTTAATTAGTCCTCTAAATCTAAGTTAAAGTCTCCTACCATGTGTTCTCTGTAATCATACCAGTTCTCATCAGGTGTTGATTATAACTTGGTGCTCAGAATTTTTTGGTGAAAGAGGATTACCTAGAGTTTATATCTGAAGCTTTTATAAAGGGGGAAGAAGGTGTTCATTGTTTATTTTTGGATAACATCTAAATCCTTTCCCATTCTTTCTGTTCCTCCTCAAATAAGTAAAGTCTTAAACTCCTTTCTAGCCTTTACTGTGGTTTCTTCCAACTGAAATAGGAATACCAGTTCTTTGTTCCAACTGAAATAGGAATATTAGTTCTTTGTGCCACCAGGTACATTTATTGAAGGCAGTAGCTATTGGTCCCCAATGCTAAAAGCAGAATCTTAATCAGTGGATGACATCAGAATGAAACAATAGTCAGCTCAGTGAGCCACAACGTTATAGGAAAATGGAACTTCATCAGACCTGTAGCTCATATGGGTGAATTGGGTTTGATCCAGGGAGCTCAAACTTAATAGTTATGTTCTTTCTCCGATGGACAGTGTCCTTCAATGCTTCCTACTCAATAAGACCACCACTTCTGTACCTTGTCTTCTGGTCCTCCACAGGTCCTTATATAACTATATGACTCTTTGGGGGATGAGCTTCTATCTCTTAGTATAGCCAATGATCCATTGCCCAGCTTGGTATTGGTTCCCTACTCATACCTCCCTTTCCTTCACTGTTTGCTCTAGATGCAGTTTTTGCCTAGTTGTAGCTCTCATCTCTGTAGAGAGAGAATCCACCAATTTTGTTATATAAAGAAAGGAGGAGATTGATGTCAAAACAGAGTGGTCTAATTGCCCACAATTGGGTAGCTATAGCCTTGAAATTGTTTTGAAGTTCCCATGTAACTTAAACCAGAGTTTTTCCCTTCCTTCCTTCCTTCCTTGTCTGATGTCCATATAATCTTGCAATTAATTCATTTAAATATGTTTTTGTGTTATTCTCTGACAGATTATAGATCAGAAAGTCACACTGAAATGGAGCAAATGAATATACAATAAATATTGGTGTTAAAAAAGAAAACTTCAGCTAGGAGCAGGAGATAGTATTAGGGAGAAACTTTGCATATGCATGACTGTCCTTTTTCTGGGATTTTTTTTTACTATGGGGATTACCATTTCATAAATGCTTCATGTTGGTATATAGGATGCATTTTTAATAAGTTAGCTATTTATTCAAGAATCATCCTGGTGGAAGTGCTGGGATGTAGGAACTTGGGAGGCAGGCTAACATCCATTGCTTTCTTTGGTGGATCTGCTTGGTACCTTCTGGGTTCTGTCAAACATACTGCTACTTCCAGGGTAATACAGGAAGCCGTGCTTAAGTCTTTTTTTTTTTTTTCACAAAAAGACAAGAAAAGAATTCTGAGTATCAGTCTGGTAGCAAATCACCAATTACTTTGGCTAATTCATCATGAAAAAAAATCACTTCTCCAAAATTCATCTTTATTCATGTTTCATGTTTATTTATTAGCTTCCCAGGGCTCAGGAAAACAGTTTGTTACCAAACCAAAGATCCTGGGTGTGGGGTGTCCCCCATGTGGTGTGTGAGTGGCTTCTTCTCTCTGTCATCCCTCAGAAATTTCCTGATAACTAATGTGCATTGGTTGGAATTGATCTCTAGCATTATTGTGAATGGCGTCCATTATTTGGCCCATAACTGCATATTTTCCAGCGACTCCTCAGCTTGTGGGCTGTAGCTGCATGCTATCATTTCATATTTGCTGCACACTCCATCAAGCTAATAAAGCAGCTGTTTATTATGCATGACCTGCTCTGGAGTGTGACTGACTGATAACTGCAGCATTTTAAGCCTCACACTATATTCTCAGACCTACTGCCAGCTGTTCCATTATAGTCCATAAAAATGTTTCTTGCTACACAACCTCGGAAAGGAAAGTTAGTTGTTTCTAGGGTCTGAGCCAATTTGAATCCTGTGAAGTACTGCCAGATGATGAGTCTGGAGCATGGGGAGGTGGTGTCTGCAAGAGAAGGGGAGGCATTTTTTTTAATATGTCAGAAGTACCAAAAATTGCTGCTGACTTTCTACTCCTAGATGAATGGCAGTGAATCAAAGGAAGCATAAGGTGCAAAATAGGAGTGAAAGGTATCCTCTGTATTAAGTTTAGTCTGAAAAAATGAGACATCGCCTCTTATTCTATATCTCTCACGTCTTTCTTGGTCAAACTCCTTGGGGGAAAAAAGCTTTTTACACTCCTTGCCTCTATGTTCTCTCCTCTCACTCACTCTGGGCACCATTATTCAACTGCTGTCTTCTTCAAAGTTATTGATAATCTCTTACTTAAGAAATCTAATTTTTATTCTTCTCAACATATTACCTACACTTGACACTGCTGACCACTCTCTTCTGGATAGTCCTTCCTCTCTGGGTTTTCACAACTGTTCATTCCCAATTTTTGTCCTACCATTCTGATTGCTCCTTCTCAGTAACCTTTGCTGGTTCATACTCTGTATCACATCCCATAAAGTGTCTTAGGTCCTTTTCTCTTTTCCTTCTACATTCTTTCTCAATTACTTTATTGATTTCCATGGGTTTACTAGCCATCTCTAGGCAGATGGACAGCTTCAGTCTCTCATCTGAACTTCAGTCCCACTTCACCAATTGCCTGTTAGACATTTCAAATGTCCTGTTCTAAAGCTTTAGCAAATTCAACAAGCTTCAAATCGAATGCAATGTCTTTCCCCTCCCTTCCTTCAAACTTCCCTATTTTTTTAAGGCTCCAAAACCCTTCTAGGCTCCTAGATTCATAACCTCTGCATTATGCATTTTCCTTCATTCTATCAATTAGTTGCCAAATCTTCCTATTTCTGTGTTCACAGTATCTCTCGCATCCAATCCCTTGTTTTCACTTGCATTGTTACCAATTTTTGTTCAGGACCTCATTACTTTTCATCTAGATTATTGCAATAGCTTCCTTGTTGGTCTTTATGCTTCAAGTCTTTCATCTTTGTAGTCCATCCTACACAAAGATGCTAAAGTTATTTTCCTTAAACATAGTTTTACTAACCATGTGACTTCCCTACTTTATCAACTCCAGTGGCTTCCTAATTCTTGTATGATAAAATACAAACTTCTCTGCTTAGCTTTTAAAACCCTTCACAAACTGACTTCACACATCTTTTCAGCCCCACTAGACATTATTTCTCATGTCTGCACTCTGAGATTTAGCCAAAATGGCCTTTTATCTATTTTATACAACATACATCTTCAACTACATGAGCATAGAATTCTGGACCTGGAATGGGGAAGGCAAATTTGAATATTGACCAAGACACTTACTAACTGATGCATGGTGTTCATGGAGGCTCAAGGAGGACTTAGCACCTAAGGTATAAGGGATTGCTAAACACCTTTCAAGGGTCTTTATTCACCTTTGGTGTCTACCTGGAACTCAATTCTCACTTGTGGCTCCAAGAAACTGTAGCATGAGCAGTGCAGTGACCACTCCTCAATAAAACCTTTCAGAAGATGGGCTGAAGAAGGTTGAGGGTAACTGATGGGTCACAGACCTGTCAGTGAGTTATCAGGACATCTATGCCAGCCTGTGACTTCTCTGTGAAATGGGCAGATGAGAACAATTTGTTCCAAGGGCCACAAAAGTGTCTGAAGCAGGTGATATAGAGAGCTTAGAGCTTAGTCAGATTTCAAAGATGCCAATGTCATCCACTGCATCCCAGGCTATCACCAATCATCCTTACTTTTTGTCTTGCCCCTAGACTTGGATGACTCTGGAAGAGAGAATGAGACTGATAATTTCGTGAAATTCTGTCTCACTTAAAGCCAATTCATGTACAAGTCAAGGTATAACCCTATGATGCCATTGATCCTCTTCAAAAACAAAGGACAAACAACAATAATTACTAGCTGCATAACCCTTGTCAAATCACTTAACTTCTTTAAGCCTCAGTTTCCTTATCTATAAAATATGAATAATAATAGCACCTACCTCCTGGGGTTGTCATGAGGATCAATTGTGATAATATTTGAAATCTCTTTGCCAACCTTAAAGTGTTATATAAATGATAGATATTATTATTACCTCCTGAGTATACACATATATAATGGCTGTCTTCTATGCATGGAATACATTTCTTCCTGACCTTCACTTTATAGATTCTCTTTCTTCCTTAAAGATATAGGTTTTCCTAAATACTTGGGCTTATGTTTCTATGTCCCTCTCAACCTCAAAGTGCAAAATGATTCTTGGTTCAAAACTGATAAGGTTAGACCTGCAAGAAGTATAATATAAATTCAAACTTCAGGAATCCTAGTTTATATATCAACAAAATAAATAGTTTTATTATACAGGTTATTTGAATTAATGTTGCATATAGAACAACAAGCAATGAATGACTATGTATTGGAGCATTTAAAAAGGCATTCCATAAATGAGAAGTGGCATGACATAGTATATACAGAATGGATCTTAGAGTCGAGACCTCAGTTCAAATTTTTCTTTTTATAGTGACCCTAGGCAAGCCACTTAACTTCTCAGTGCCCCCAAGCATCTCTCTCTTAAGACCTTAAGTTGCAAAGCCTGTATTATTTTGTATTGTTAAACAGTTTTCTAATTGGAAGTTCCATTCACCAATGAAATATGTAGTCTCTTTTTAAAAAATTCTGAAAATTATAGGATTTAAATATTCTTATCCACTTCTGTCAGGGTCCAGCTTTTTTTATACCTCCTTCAGTCTTATTTGTTCTAGCACTTATTTATCTTTCTTTCCTCTGAACATCTATGGCATTTTTAATCTAAACCATATATTTTAATACTTGCAATCTGGAGTGCTGCTCTTCCAATAGAATATCAGCTCTATGAAGTTAGGGACATATCTTTTTCTGTGGGCATATGCCCATTACCTAATCCAGTGATAGCAATAGAATAAGCTCGTTGAATTAAATGGATTATTTAGTTCACAATTATTTCATGTATTAGTCACAGCATTCCAGTTTGTTTTAATATCTTGTACTTCTGCAATAGCTACCTTCATTTATATCAATGAGTTTCTCATAGGAGATACATAGCAACTATTTTCTGATATGTGTATGAAATGCACAGCAAATGGATAAAGCTCATAAGCAATCCTATATATTGCTATTTCCCAATGGGCACATCAACCAAACTAAATCCAGAACTTGGCTGGATTTAATGCTGTTGCTGTGGAATCAAGGGCATTCAGCATCTGTCTTGTAAACAACATATTTTTGGATTCTGGTTTCTAAACCATTCTGCTAACTACTTTTTTATGGGTGAATTCATCCCTTTCACATTTATAGTTATGTTTACTAACTCTATATTTTCTTTGATCCAATTTTATCATCTTTGTCTTTCTCTTTTTTATTCAGTCCCTTCTCAAAAATCTGTTTTGCTTCTGACCATTGTCTTCCTTTGTCGGCCCTCCATTTTATCATTTTCCTTTCTTTTACTCCATCCTTCCTCTCATACTTCCCTAATGGGTGAGGTAGATTTCTATACCTAATTGAGTGAGTGTATATTTGTGTGTGTGTGTGTGTGTGTGTGTGTGTGTGTTCCCTCTTTGAACAAATTCAGAAAGTTAGGTTCAGCCATTGCCCACCAGCCCTCCATTTCTCTCTCCACAATAAAAGTTCTTCCTTGTCTGCCTCTTATGTGAGATAATTTTCCCCAATCTTTTGAAGATTATCTCAATATAATCAGTGCATACCCCTGCCCATTATGTAGATTCCATCTAACTGCCCTAATAAAATCCTCAAAATACATATGATTTTCCCACACATGAATATAAATAGTTTAACCTTATTGAGTTCCTTATGAGTTTTTCTTAATGCTTACCTTTTTGTGTGTGTGTGTTTCTCTTGAATCTTGTGTCCAAATGTAAACTTTTCTATTTAGCTCTGATCTTTTCATCAGGAATGCTTGAAAATCTTTTATTTAATTAAATATTCACTTTCTTCCCCTCCACCCCCAATGGATTATAGTTTTGCTGGGCAGGTTATTTGTGGTTGTAATACTAGATCCTTTGCCTTCTGAAATATCACATTCCAAACCCTCCCTTCTTTTAATGTGGAAGCTGATAATTATTGTGTAATATTAATTGTGGCTCTATGATATTTATATTGTTTATTTATGATTTGCAATATTTTTTCCTTTTATGTGGGAGTTTTAGGATTTGGCTATATAATTCCTGAGAATTTTCATTTTAGGATCTCAAGATATGATTAGTAGATTCTTTTAATTTCTATTTTCCCCTCTGGATATAATATATTGAAGCACTTTTCCATTATAGTTTCTTGAAATATGATAGCTAGGTTCTTTTTTAAGCATGATTTTCAGATAGTTCAGTGATTCTTGAATTATCTCTCCTTCATCTATTTTCCATGTCAGTTGTGCCAATGAGATTTCACATTTTATAATATTTTTTCATTCTTTTGATTTTGTTTTATGTTTTTTTGATGTTTCATAGAATCATTAGCTTCCATTTTTCCAATTCTACTTTTTAAGGAATTCTTTCAGGTTTTACAAAACCAAATAAAACAAGCATTTCCATATATAAAGAAAAAGAAGATTATACCTAAATGAAACAATAAATATATGTTTAGCTTACTTTTCTTCATGCCTACATACATTTCTTCATGTTTCACCTTTCAGTTCACTTTCTGGAGTTAGCCTTCACAGCTTATTCTTCCAGCATTAATTCTGTGGCTGTATATAAGGTTCCCCTGGTTTAAGAAATTCTTTCCGCCAGTGAGCTTTTGTAGTCCTTTTTTTTTTCCATTTGGCCAATTATATTTCTTAAAAAATTCTCCTTTTGAGGGAATGCATTTGATCTATTCTGCTTTTTAAAAAGCTATTTTTTTCAGTGAATGTGCCTCTTTTACCATTTGGTCAATTCCTTTTTTAAGGTGTATTTTCTTCAAGTATTTTGTGCCTTAAAAAAACCAACTCTTTTCTCTTTTCATAATTCATAATTCATAATTTTTCTTTTCATAATAAAGTGCATAACTCATTTCTTTCCCCATTTTTTCTTCTACCACTCTTATCCTTCTCTTCAATTCTTCCATGAATTCTTGTTGGGCTTGTGTCAAATTTTTTTTAAGCTTTCTTTGTAGTTATTTTCATGTTGTCTTCCTCTGAGTTTGTCTTGGTCTTCTCTGACACTATACACATTTTTTATGGTCTAGTAATTTTTTGTTTGCTCATTTTCTCAGCATATTTGTTTACTTTGAGCCTTATATTATTGAGTTCTGCTCACAAGGGGATGGGAAAATAGTGTCTCAGGCTTCAAGGTCTTTTCGTGCTGTTGTTTTCAGAGCTCATTCTGGGAGTCTGCACATTTTTGATGCCTCCAAGGTAATGTGACCCAATGAGATGTGTGATCACTGCTCTCTTGATCTCTGTTCTAGTCTTAACCTGGGAAGGGCTGATACTTCCCTGTAGGCTATAACCAGAAATGTTTCTCTTGACCCTGAGATTGTGACCAAGGTTTCTGCTCTCTGATGACCAATCATAAAAATTCATCATCATCCTAGAACTGCAACCCAGAACTTCATATAGGTAATAGAGTAGTCTAATAGCACCACATCCTTGACCTAGTGTCAGCAAAGAGGCCCCCGTCATTTCTTTCTGACCAATTGCCTTATCTTCATGTCATCTTTGGGTAAAAGGTCATAAAACTAGTGCGGTTATTGTTGTGGATACCTTGAGGCCCACCATTGGTGTTGCTGCTGCTGCACGTTCTTCAAAGCAGCCCTGACCCTGGTGTCATAGACATCTTTGGTCAACCTTCTAAATTTTTTTAGTTTAGAAAAATGTCTCATCTTGACTTTTTTGTTGGTTCTACAATTTGATTTGAGGCATGATTTTAAAGTTGTTTGGAGAGGAATGTTGGGAAAGGTCTGCTGTCTTGATGCCTCTACTCTGCTATCTTAGTACCAATTCTTGGCCTCTAAGTATACATTTCAGTTCCACCATATCAGATTTCATTGATTTCCTACTTTTGCTTTCAGCAGAGAAATTTTAAACCACAATAAGAAATAAGATGATACTATTGGCTCTCTTTATAGAAGACTATAAAAGTGAAGCTAAAGGGGGTAAATGAAATGAAATCATAACTCTAAATCTACATTAACATGTCTTCTAGACTATAGACTTTGGGTTATCTTTTAGGATGTGACCCTCCAAAAAGCTTTCCAAATTGCCTGTTGGAAAATGACATGAAATGTTTATTTCTCAGGTGAGTTTTATTATCCTATAAATGAAGACTGCCGAGAGATAGTCTGTTGAATGGCGCTAAGAGCATCCTAAAATAGAAATGCTCTGAATGGCTGTTCATTTAACTTTCTAGGTTACAATATATGATATATCAGGTCCCTTACTTGCTTCATACTATGAATAACTCTTTTGAATTCTTTCTTAACCTACTACCCACACTAGGACCACAAACACTTTTGCTTTTAGCTGATGGAAAACAAAAATGAAAGGAACATAAAAATCTTATTCAAATGGACATTCTAGCACTGGAACGAAAAGGTAGTTATTTTCTGAATTTTCACTAGATACTTCATAAAAAATTTACAAATCATTTCATTAAAATATTTGTAATATTTGTATATATTGTATAATTGTAAATAGTTCATGAATTATTCATTTTTTTGGAACTACCTCCTTGCTGTATTCTCCTTTAAGAAGTCTTTGCCCAGAATATTTAACATGCCATTTCCAGAATCACATAAATTTTAAGTTAGAATAGTCTTCAGCAAACATTTAGTTCAACTCATGCCTCAGAAACAATCACTACTGTAGAAACACACATACACACACTCACACCTCTAGATGTTTATTGAGCCTTTTCTTGAAGATGGTCTAATTAGGGAGAAGCTACTACTTCTTAAAGAAGCCCATTATGCTTTTGGATATCCCTATTCTTAGGTTCTTCTAATATCAAGCTTAACTTTATTTCTTTGCCACAATCATCTATTGTTCTTAGTTCTCCCTTTCCCCCATCCCCTCTCTTCACCTCCTCCCCCCAAAACAACTACAATCCAATCACATTCTTATGACAGTCTTTCAAGAATTTTGATATAGCTATTATATTCCCCAAGAGCTTTTTGTTCTCCCAGCTAAACATCCCCAGCTCCTTTAATATATCCTCAAATAACATGGGCTGAAGGTTCTTCACCATTTTGTTGATCCTGTTTTCAGTATTCTACTATCCTTCTTAAAATGGGGTACAGAGAACTGAACACTGTATCAAATATCTGGTCTGACTAAAGCAGAATACAATAGGAATTCCACCTTTTTATTCCTATATGTATATTTCTCTTAGTGCTGTTCAAGATTGGATTAGATTTTCTTAGCTGGCATATACCAGTGTTAACTCATATTGAATTTTCATTTCTCTAAAATTTTTAGATCTCCACTCCTTCTGTTATAATTGCTGTCTAGCTATGCCTTCTTCATCTTGTATTTGGGAAGATAATATCTTGAATACAAGTGTGACTTTCCATTTATCTGTATTCAATTTCATTTTGTTAGATTCTGCCTAATTTTTCAGTCATTTTAAAATTCTGATTCCATTAGTCATTGTGTACATTTTATCTCCTAGCTTCATATTTGAAAAGGATGCTATCAATGCTTCAATTGGACCTATCCTGAAGCAATAGAAATCTTATATTCTTCATTGTGGACTCTAGATCCAACTCGTCATAGTGACTGTTCAAAAATTCCTTTTTTTTTCCTCAAGTTTCTCATAGTATGATAAACCTCTAAACTGAGGACCTTGTCTCACTATTTTTACTGAAAACAATCAATGCTTCTTTTATCCTCTCCTTATTCATATTCCCTTGGGTTCATTTCTTACTATTTCTTCCTCTTTTCTTTTCCTGTTTTACTCTATTCTACTTCCTCTTACTACTTTTACATGATAATGAAGAGGTGTCCCTTCTCAACTACCCTTCCATATGCTCACTTTATCTTCTCTATTATCTAGCAGATTCTCCCACTTTTTATAATCTTCCACCTCTTCTTATCTGCTTATTTTCCACTTGCTTACAAATATACCATCATCTGTCATTAGATTCTATCATCCCTGCTATCTCTCATCATAGACAATAGATCCCCCTTTCAGTGAAATTCCTTAAAGAAGCCATAAAAGTACTTGATACTTCCATTTTGTCTCCTCGTATTCTCTCTAAATCCTTATGACTAGTGATCTCTTAATTTCCAAATCTAAGGGCTTTTTCCCACTCCTCATTTGTCTTGACTTCTGTAAAGTATTTGTCTCTGTTGACTATCTTCTCTTCTTGGGTACTTTCTCCTGTTATGAAATTCAAAGGAAAGTTTATACTTTTCTAGCTTGTCAACAGGCTCACAATAAACTATGGATATCTGTCCTCTACTTCAAGGTATCAAAATATGGCTATCTCTACCAATGCAAAATGAAATCGAGTAATGAGGCCATTATTTAGGAGAGTTCAAAGTACCCAAATTGCCTGAAATAGGGGGAAAAACAGAAAAAATGCAACACATATAGTTACCTCTCACCTCACTTCAATTATTTAACATAATCGCGCTATAATTATCAGTCTATGTAGATAAAATCTATACAGATGTTAGTAGATAATAATTAAAGACTAGTGTGAATAGAGTAAATTTAGGCCTTCTTTAATACTTCAAGGGAATAGTTTTCTTATTCATATATGTACCCAAGAGGTAATGTAGCATAATTGATAAAGATCTGGCCTCGAAACATAAATCTGTCCACAAACACTAGCTGTGTGACTCTAGCTAAGTCATTTAACTCTGAGTATAGATAGCATTAGCTATAGCACATACATAGATGGTAATGATTATAAGGTTTTTGTAAGGATCACATAAAACATTAAATATGAGTTGTTATTACTTCCTTCCATTGACCAAATCACAACCATTTTATAGATTTAGACCTAGGAGGAATATTAGAGGTTAACTAGTTCAACACCCTAACTTTACAGATAAGGAAATTACCTCAGACAGGGTGACTTACCCAAGGTCATATAAGCATTAAGCAATAAAACTGGGATTTGAATTCAGTCCCTTGATTCCAAATCTAGTATACTTTCCACCCAATTACAAACACCTTTTAATCTAGTGATATTATAATAATAAAAATAGATAACATTTATATAGTGCTTATTCTTTGTCAGGTCTTTATACTAAACACAATAATTGTCTTATTTGATCAACCACTTTTCAACAATTCTAAGAGAGGTATTATCTCCATTTTACAGATGAGGAAACTGAGGCAAACATGTTGAATGACTTACCAACAGTCACGCAAATAAGTGTTTGAGGTTGGATTTGAATTCAGGTCTTGGGCTCTATTCACTATGCCTCCTAACTGCCTATGGATATGTCTTCTCCTATATGCTCCACTGGGAGTCTGCCCAACATGTTGAAGATCTTTCTGCAGTTCTCTACCCTGGATACCATTATGACAATTATTGTTTTCTCACACTCTTGCTGCATGACTTATTAACCTATTTTGTTGCAGCTATAGATCTTTCTGATTTTTTTAAGGTCATATCTTGGACCTAATTTTTTATTTATAAGATGATGTATACTATGTCTACCATTCATTTCTTTGCTGGCCTTTAAGTGAGCCACAGTTTTGATTCTGCAGATGTTGCAGACTTTCCTAACTTATTCAAAGGATATAGATGAGGTCTTCCAAGAAAATATTAGCAATGGTTCACAACCACTGGTTTTAGATCTAGAAAAAAAATAGACCCAAGAGAAACTTACCTCAAATCACACCAAATAAATAGAGAAAGGTGAAGTCTTGTGAAAGTTAAGTTAAAAATTATCTTGACATTCATCATGCTACCATAGATAACAATTTACTTAATTTAATTCCTTGAGATGGGTTAATGATACTTTTGTAGTTGTGACCTCCAATCTGTCTTTCACAGAGACAGCACCATCATTTGATAATGTCTCTGGTTCAGTTTAGGATTGATGTAGTGACAACAGGGAGTTAAGTGAGCCTTCAAGCAGAGGCTAACCATAAAAAATGGAAACTTGAACAGAAATTTCAAGGGCAGAATTCATGTGTTTTCTACTTAAAACCTTTGTAAGAAACAGGAAGCACATCAAACAAGACATACATTACATTTATTTGATTCAACTTAATTTTAAAAATTCAGTGCCTTATAAGAACAAGCATGACAATGTTGGGAATTAAAATATAAAAACAAAGCAATCCCTGCCTTTATAAGGAATCAATATTTAATTTGAGTGTGTGTTTATGAATGCATTTGGAGGCAGGATAGACAGACAGAGACACAGGATCAATTTAGGCATAGAGTATAAGCTCATAGTTGAGATGTGTTCCCTACCAAGGCTTCATCTTCCCTTTTGGGATTTAAAGGCATTTTTATTTGTTTGGAGATGTCTTTCACCAATATTATTGGTTTAAGTTCCCTTCCCGTGTCCCTTCCATGTTAATCATCATTTATTAGTGTCCAAGTTTCATTTAATCTATTAACATCAACTAGCTTCCACAAAATATATATTTACTGAGAATGTATAACAAGAATGAAAATTATAAACATTTTCCCCAAATACTCAAGGGTATATTTTCCCTTAGATCACCTAAATCCTTGGAAGAATGGGTTTAAACTGTGATGAATAAAATGTTAAAAACTGGGTTTCAGGTATGAAAAATAAGTTTATTGACAGTGCTAGTAATAATCAATAAATGAATGGCCAATGAGTCTCCTTGTAATCAGAGACAAGAAATTCAAGGTCTTGGATGATTTATGTAACTCTGGAAGCTCAATATTCAGCCTTCCCCTGGATAGCAAATTTATCTCTAATTGTTGGATACCTTATGAGGAGGTAGGTTAATATTTCCAGCCTCTCCCAGATTACTTCATGGTAGCAAGAAGAGTCATATGAGGCGTGAGGCCTGATTATGAGATCTTAATAGCCCTTAGTTATCTAGGCGCAAAAATCCAGCTCCTTCTAGTCAACCTTCACCACCATGAGCCATGTCAATGGAGGGAGACTAAGAACACAAGTCACCTCTGGTTAACATCTACTTCAGGTCGGTTCTATTTACAGAGACAGCAAGCTCAGATTCTCAGTTTGGATTGGACACATCCCAGTTTAAAAGATGCTCCAGAGCAAGGAATATAAGGACATCTCTAGCACTTCCAGGAAAAATCCTTTTTTTTTTTATTCAAAGGTATTTTATTTTCCTAATTACATGTAAACACTTTTTTAACATGTTTTCCAAAATTATGAGAATCCAAATTGCTTCCCTCCCTCCTTTCCCGTATCAGAGATAGTAAGCAATTTGATCTGGATTATACACATATGCAAAATGTTCTTCTATACTGGTCATTGTTGTAAGAGAATACTCATATAAAAGCAAAATCCCAAAATAAAACTGTAAATAATGTGGAAGATAGAATTGTTGGAGTCAGATACAGCTCACAAAATACTTTCTCTGGAGGTGGGTAGCATCCTTTGTCCTTCAGATTGTTCCAGATTGCTGTATTGCTGAGAATTGCTATGTCGTTCAGAGTTTATCATTCTACAATATTGAGATTACTGTGTACAGTGTTCTCTTGGTTCTGCTTATTTCTCTCTGCATAAATTCATACAAATATTTCAAGCTTTTTCTGAAATCATTTCTGCTTATATTTCTTATAGCACAATAGTATTTCATCACCAACATACACCTCAAGTTGTTAACCACTCCCAAGTGATGGTCTTTTTCTAAATTTCCAATTCTTTGCTACCACAAAAAGAGCTTATTTTTTGTACAGATAGGACTTTTCTCCTTTTTAAAGATCTCTTTGGTATACCAACCCAGTAGTGGTATTATAGAATTGAAAGGTATACACACAGTTTTATAGTTTTTTGGTCATAGTTCCAAATTGCCTTCCAGAATGTTTGGATCAATTCACAACTCTATTAGCAATGCATTAGTGTCCCAGTTTTGCCCCATCCCCTACAATATTTATCAGTTTCTTTTACTGTCATATTGGACCATCTGAGATGTATAAAGTGAGGTATCTCAGAGTCGTTTAAATTAGCATTTCTCTAATAAAGAGTTATTCAGGATATTTTTCAAATGATTCTTGATGCCTTTGATTTCTTCATCTGAAAATTTCTTATTCATATTTTTGACACTTGTCAATTGGGGAATGACTTGTATTCTTAAAAATCTGACCGTTCTCTATAAATTTGAGAAATTACACTTGTATCAGAGAAATTTGTTATCAACTTTTCCCCAGTTTGTTGTTTTCTTTGTAATCTTGGTTACACTGGTTTTGATTATACAAAATCTTTTTAATTTAATGTCAAATTTATTCCTTTTACATCTTATAATGCTCTCTAACTCTTATTTGGTTAGAAATTATTCCCTTCTATATAGATCTTCCAGGTAAACCATTCTGTATTCCCCTAATTTATTTATGATATCACTCTTTATATCTAAATCATAACCCATTTTGTTATCTCGTGCCATATTGTTTTCCATTTTTTTCCAGCAGTTTTTATTAAAAGTGTGGTCCTATCCTAAAAGCTGGTGTCTTTTGGTTCATCAATCACTAGGTTGCTAAGGTAATTTGCCCTGTATAATATGTATGTCTAATCTATCCCTTTGATCCACCATTCTATTTCTTAGCTAGTACCAGACTGTTTTGATGATTTCTGCTTTATAATACAGTTTCAGATATGAAACTGCTAAGTAGGGAAAGTTCTTTTAAGCTTAGTCAGAAAAAGCAATGCCACAGGGTTAATATTAAATATCAAATGATACATCAAAATTAGTTTTCCTCACTACAAAGCTTTTACTCCACTAAGTTCAATCCCAAATGGGACCTAGTCAATGGACAATTACTCCCTTGTTTATATCCCCTGAATTCTTGGATCTGTATCCGGTTATGTTATAATTAAGCTATTCTAGTCGAGTTCTGTCACCATCTTGTGATTATTGTTCATTTTAATTTATTAGCAACAATAACTTACATTTTTATAACTCCTTAAGGTTATGGTTAATATAGTTGCAAAGTTGGAAGGATCTTTATAGACATGATTTAGCCAAACTACTTCATCATAGATATGAAGAAACTAAGACCTAGGAAGATTAAATACCTTACTTAGGGGAAAGAAATGATAAATGGCAGAGTTAAGATTTGAAACCAGGTCCTTTGATTCCAAATATTATAATTTCTCCATAGTATCCTATGTGTAAAAGACAGTTAGGGTCATAGAATTATAGAGGGAGGGCTGGAAGGGATCTAAGAGGTCATGTAGTCTAATCCTCTAATTTTATAGGTAAGGAAACTGAGGCCCAGGGTAGGTGACTCATCCAGAGTCACTTAGTAAATGTTGGGGATGGGATTTGAACTTTAGTTGGTTCAAAAATGAAATTTGAGCTTAATAGGTGCTCATTGAATGATCGCCGTTGCCCTCATTTTGTAGATAAGGAAATTGAGCCTTTAATAGGTTAAGTGGCTTCCCCATGAATGTATAACTAATTTATGTCTGAGTCAAAATTCTTTCACAGGTTTTCTGCTGTTGCAGCAGCAGAAGGGGAAACAATGTCTTGCAATCACTGTTACTATGTAAGCTAGTAAATGAATAAAGCTGGATTTGACCTCACATTCCAGATCTAGCACTCTATTCATTGTGCCATTCAGCTGGAAACTATCTGAAGCCAACTCACTGAACTGTTATATAGCCCATAGCTCTACATCTTTTCTACAAGAGGAGAAGAGTGATATTATCAAACACTTCGCTGAAATCTAGGTAAGCTATATCAACAGCCTTATCCAACCTACCATTTTAGTCACTTTGCCTTGACATTTTTTAAAACCCTTCATTTCTCTCTTAGTAATAACTCTGAGGCAGAAGGGCTAGGGCTAGGCAATGGGGGTGAAGTGAATTACTCGGGGTCACACAGCTAGGAAGTATATGAGGCCACATTTGAACCCAAGTCCTCCTGATTCCAGGCCTGGTGCTTTGTCCACTGAGCCACCTGGCCGTCTCAGGCATAATATTTTTGATTCAGCTATGCTGGCTCTTTTTAATGACTGCTTACTTTTCTAAATATTTACTGACCGTCCCCTTTGATAATAATCTTTTAGAACTGTATAAGAAATTGGAGTCAAACTCCTTAACCTGTAGTTTGCAACCTTTATAATTCTGCCTTTAAAAAATATTGTTCCTTCTCTAACCCTATGAATCTTTTTCATCACTGTGTTTCAAAAATCATTGACAGGATCAGCAATTCTCTGTCAGTTTTTTCATTCAGGCCTGGTCACTTGAACTCATAAAGGATAGTGAGCAATACCTTACCATCTTCTTAGTTATCTTGCGTGTTAGGTCAGTATTAGTCACTTTTGTTCTATTCTTTCCAGTCAAAGAACATTTTTTCTTGGAAAAGAGAAACAAAATGAACATAGAATGACTGCCTTTTTTTCTGTCCAAACTTGTGATCTTGCCATTTAGTGATTCTTTACTTTCTTTCATCTTGTTTTCTTCAACTCAGCTTCTCCATCTTAAACACAGCAGAAACAACCTCTTTCTTGTCTTCCTTAGCTTTCCAGTTTTATTCCATTCTGAGCTCCTGTCTCTGACATTCCTCGTAGCACATGGTGCCATTTTGTAGCCATATCTCCTTTTTTTCCCACCTTCTCTGAATACCTTAAATTAAAAAAAATCTTTTGTTTTAACAATTCCTACTTTTTATAATTTCTCTTTTTTCTCTCCTCCAGAGACCTAGCACCCTGACTTCTTTAGGGAACCTCTAGGAAAGACAGTTTTCCCCCTCCCCTTCCTTTCTTGCTTCTTCCCAGGGAGCTATTAGGTGCCTTAGGTCTTTTGGTCTACTGAAGGATAGGTGGCATTGTCTGATACCTTCCAATACCTTGCAACTTTTCTTCCTGTCTTTTACTGCTTGAGGAAGTCTATATCTTCCTTTCCTGATATTGGCAAACTCTATTTTAAAATTTTAACAGTCTGTTATTAACCTGGACTTCAGAGCTACTCTAGAATAACTTAGAAGGATACCATTTGGTACCTCTTTTAAATGTATACCATGTAGAACTTTGGTTAAGGCCTCAGGCCTACATTTTCACTTTGTGCAACCTTAAAGCTTATCCTCTTTCAGCCTGCCTTACTTCACTGTCATTGGTCATTTGTCATGGAGGAAGCTGACAAATAAAGGAGACCAAAAAAGTCATGGCCTTCTTGAGATCAAAGATAGTAGATAATGGACATTGAAGGCTGGAAAATGTTCCTCTTATTCTTTGCTACATTTCTATTATTAAAGCATAGCAACCTTTGTTTACTGATACTATTTTCTCTCTGAGAATCAATGCTGGATTTAAGCATTGCAGTTTGGGGGGTGGGTGGGTAGGAAGGGAGGTAGTAATTTCCCCAGCACTTTAACAGTTTGGAAAATTCAGTGGTCCAAGGCTGCATATAACATTTCAACATACAAAAAAGGTTTAGTGTATCTGTGAGGAAAGAGCTGTTTGTCTTTATACTGTATAGTATATATATATATATATATTTACCTCCTCTGTCTCCAGACAGAAAGGAGACTTTGTTTTTCGCTGAGTTTGTGAGATGATGGTAATGATCAAAGCTTTGTCTCTGGAAAAGAAAGCAGAGCTAGCTTTACTAGGATAATTTTGTCTTCAAAATACTTCTAGATTAGAAGATATCAGACTGGCAAATTAGCTACCCAGGTGAAATAATAACAGAGACAAAAAAGGATTTTGTGTCAACTAAGAAGATTTCTTTAGACTGGCCTCTTTGAAAGGTAGCAAATCAGCAAAGGAGACTGAAAAATCTGTGTATTTGGATGAGAGGTGGGATTGAATATGTTACCAAAACACTAGTCTTATGAGTTGCACTTTTCTCCTCCTCACAACTAATACCTACATTCGAGCCTATGGAATTTACACACTTTCAATAAAAAATGTCGATTATTATAATTTCACATAAGTTCCAAAAATGAGACTATTTCCTTTGCATGAGCTGGGGAAAGTGGTTTAGGGACTAAGGAAATGTAATCATATATGGGATGGGAGGAAAGGAAGAAAGTGGAAGAGAGAGAGGATCTTGGGAAGACAGGGAAGCTGGGAAGGGAACTGGAAGAGAATAACAAATTCTAATATATTGATGTGCACAGAGTGGATGTTAAAAATGTTGAATTTAATTAGGAAAAGTTGGGCTAACATTGCCAACAAGATAGAAGATGAAACTTTTTTTTTCTATTCCTCACTAATTTTAAACTCTCTTTCCTTCCTGCCCCTTCCACCAAGAAATTATTTATACAGTTATCTCTATAAACCAACAAGACTTATAAGGTAACAGCTTTATGAATTAACAGTGAATTGTTTATTCAATACTCCCTTACCCCACCAGCTTCCACAGTCTGCCTGGGAACACAACCTGACTTGTGTTTTGGGACCTGTTCAGCAATTTCCTTGCTGAAGCTATAGTTTCTGTTTGCCTACTCTCCTTCTGACCTTACCTCCGCCATTTTGTGGCAATGAGAGTAGGCTTCAATTTTGCCCAGCTTTTTGAGGAAGAAGAGGTATAGAATGGGGTAGATTACAGTCTATTTATGGCAGTCTGACTCACTAGAGAACTAAGGAATGGAGGGAAGTGGGTGAAGATTCCAACACACGGGCTGTACCTGGACTAAAGTAAAAGGTACTGCTATCTAGAAGTCCTGCCCTTCCAGAAGTCACTTAGGGTTAGTCCCAAAGCTGGTGAAAAGTGAATTCTTCAACATGGAAAAAATCTTTGAGGCTCAGCTCTGAGGACAAACTCTGAGGAGTCAGACAGTGAGCAGATAGAGAACATGAGGGTGGAAATGTCTAAAACCATCAAAAATTGCAGGAGAAAGAAAATTCTGTTAAAAACTCAGAGCACAACCAGAAAAATCAATGAGAAACATACTAAAATCAGAAGGTAACATGGCTACCAAGACATCTAAAAAGTTGCAAACTTCCCTGAATAAAAATTGCAAGATAAAGGAATTTGGTTCAAGAGAGGAATCAGGATCTTGAATGAAGTCAAAAGGGAAGAAATGGTAGAATTAGTGGCTTGTTCCCCAGAAATAACTAGCTGAATGGTAGAACTTGAATCCACAGGAATGAAGAGAATAACTGAATAGGAACACAAATATACTGAAATAAAGGACTTTACTGGAAGAATTAGATTATGGAGAAGTAGGAAAGAAAGGGAAGCAGGGATCATAGTCCCTGCAAGCTCACCCCAGTCTAGAAAATTGTTTTAGATGCTATGGGATGAATATAGTGATCAATTTACTCAGCATGGAATTTTATTTGATAAGGTGGGGAAAGATAATTTCAAAATTGACTTCTTTGAAACTCTAAATAGTGGGTTAGCCATGTTAAACGTTTACTCAGCCAGCTCCAAAATGACTACCCTATCCAATCACTGATAGAATATTGACTCCTGTAGGAAACTCAATCAAATGAATATTTATTGAGATACCACTGTGTTCATATTTCCTGACTAGGTTCTGTTGTGATAAAAGGAAGTATAAGGCAGGACAAGCTCTGAAGAAATGAATAATAAAGATGTATAGTAAAAGCATAAACATTTGCTGGGCCTTAAACTAGCACAGGGCAAATGAAATTTTGTCCAATGGAATTGGCATCTAGTGAAAGAGAGTGTGTAGCTTCTTTAAGGGTTCTATTTTTCTCCCTGTAAAGACTACTAGCTCTTTTCTTTGCCTCTTAGTCTTCTGATGGAATTAAATGAAATCATCCCTGAACTCTCACTCCCAGATTATTGTCATTGTGGTGGTCCCCTTCTTATTTCTGGGATGCCCAACCCTCAGAGCAACTCTACTCTCTGGGGGATGGACCTCTTGCTTATCTATACCATCCTTTGCCCTACCCTCAAACTTGCTTTTCCTTAGGTATAATTATGGTTAGTTATTGAACTGAACACATAGGTCACTGGACATGGCCAGGAAGACTTCTGTTCAAATCTCATCTCAGTGTTTCTATCATTTGCTCAGACTCTCTGTGCCATGGTTTCCTCATCTATAAAATGAAAGGTTTCAATTCGGCCTCTAAGGTTTCTTTCGATTCTAAATCTATAACCTTATGGCAGAGTGGGCAGCAAATGCCAAATACAATTTTAATTTCAACTCTGAAACAAACTAAGTGCCACTAGGTGCAGAGCTCTGTATTAAGTATTAGGGGAAGGAAAAAAAGGAAACAAACATTTATTAAGCACCTACTTGGGTGTCATCTACTCTGATAAGTGCTTTACTAATATTTTCTCATTCGATCCTCACAACAGTTCTGGGTGGTAAATGGTATTATTATCTCAACTTTACAGGTGAGGAACCTGAAGCAAATAGAAATAAAATGACTTATCCAGGGTCATACAGCCTAGTAATTGTATGAGGATAAATTTGAACTAAGGTTTTACTGGTTCAAAGATCAGAACACTATTCACTGTACCACATGGCCATCTCCAAATTCAAAGGAGAGATACAAATATGAACTAAGATCTAATCCCCTGCCTATGACACACTGAAGGTGGTAGTCCTTTAGTAGGAGACATTCAGCTTTTTGGAAGAAGCTAGATGGAGCATGAGTCTATATCCAGGTCATCAATGCTAAAAATGTGCAAATGCCCACTGAAGGATAAACACAGTTGACTAAGACAACTTTTTGCCTAGTTCTAACTCTCATTGTCTATATTGGTATCCCTATACAGCCTGAATCCAGTCATTGATTCTCATCCTTAGAAGCTATTGATCTTAGTTTTTTTGACTCTGCTTCTGTTCCAGACCCCGTCTTCCATCTTGGACCTTTTAACAGCATGAGCTGTTATCAGGATTAATTGTTTTCCACATTAGTTAGATGACCACATGGGTTGACTATACATGGGCTTTGTTATACAGCCAAATGAATGAATAGAATCTTTCAATGTGAGCCAGCATCAGACCAGCAGGGAAGTTCACTTGCTAGTGAAACAAATTAGTTATTTATTGGGTTGAAGGCACACATAGAAACATGTCATCCCTACCTGGGGCAGCTGATTCTGACATACTCCCCCTCCTAACGGCTGGAGTGCACAGTTGCACTGATCTTGTGGGGTTATTAACCAACTGGGAAATTCACAGACTCTGTTTGACGATGGCTATCCTGGCTGGGCCAACCCAAAGAGAGAGAGTCAAGCTTTTTATACAGTAAGTATAATGACTTAGCATAGTCAGATTAATCAATGACAGCACAATGGTAAAGCCCAATAGGGAACAAGTATTATAATGAAGGAAACCAATTGTCATAGGGGAATCAAGTATCCTTACCCCTGGGCTGTGCAAGCAATTCTACTAATGCAAAATAGGGCAAAGCACAAAATAATTAAAAGTGCTCAAAGCATAATAGCCTGCAACAGAATTTTGAAGCTTAATGATAATTCTGACATCTACTTGTCCAGGACCTTACCAATTGAGCCATTTAAATCCCCAATCTCTCAAGTCAGCAAAACTTCAGTGAGTACCATAAAACTTGCTGAGCGACTGCATAATCTTCTGTCCCAAGATCTACTCTCTTCCTAACTTTCCTAAAACTGTCCAGGGCACTATACTCCTCCTAGTTACTCAGGTTTACTATATAGGTGTCATCTTCTATGCCTCACTTTTTCTCACCTTCCAAATCCAATCAGTTGCCAAATCTTGCCAAGTCTCTTTGGAACAGCTCTTGTTTACCTACCTTCCAAAATCTTTTCTGACATAGCCCCTACCTTGGGGCAGATTCTCTCAACCTGATTCTTGTACTTTTGTAAAAGCCTACTGGATGGTTTCTCTACCTCATCTCTCCCCATTCCAGTTCATTCTCCACTCATCTGTCAAACTGCTCTTCCTAAAATGCAAGTCAGATTATGTCATGATCCCACCATCCACACTTCAGTGAACTTCAGGGGCTCCCCATTCACCTTAGGCTGCAAATCCTTTACTTCTTTCAAAATATAGCTTAAGTGCCATATCTTACATGAAGACTTTCCTGGTACCCTCTTTCCATAATTACTTGCTTATCTTATGTTTTTATTTCATATATTTATCTAGGGTAACCCAAAAGTTTTAATGCAATTAAGCTTAACATTACACTTGGAGTGTTGGGATACCTTGTATAAGTGCATAAGGTTCCCCAAGATAATATAAGCTTTTTAAGGGAAGATATGACTTTA
Source organism: Monodelphis domestica (assembly GCF_027887165.1). Classification (NCBI taxonomy): domain Eukaryota; kingdom Metazoa; phylum Chordata; class Mammalia; order Didelphimorphia; family Didelphidae; genus Monodelphis; species Monodelphis domestica. Next base: position 468,465,381 of record NC_077228.1, read on the forward strand.
TATTTTGCCTTTGTAGCCCATTGTCTCACATATGGGTTAATGGGTGCCTGTTGATTGATATTCTAGGGCATGAAGTGATATCAACTGTCTAAATCTTAAGTTTTCTGAGTTAGTCTAGTCTCAAGCAGGGCTTTCTTGTAAGGAAAAACTAGCCTGACTTACATGAGAGAGTCAGAATAGCATTCTTATCATAGGAGCCACTGAGGGATTTTTATCTGGGTCAAGACAGGATGAAAGTAGTGTTTTAGACATTTCTAATTTGCCTACAGTAAACAGGACTAGAGGGCAAGAAGAAATACTAACATTTCTAACATAATGCCATATACTTTGATGCTCAATAAATATTTATTGAATGAGTAAATTTACTATCACTTATAGAATATAACTGTTGAAAATAGTTTCTTGGGGGGTGTCAAGGAGTTATAGTTGGAAGTTCTGTAACTTTTCTCAAATGGCAAGCTAGCCTGTCCCCCTCCTATTTCATTCTTGGTCCAGCCCATTGCCCATCTTTAAGTGCCTGAGCAAGATTGACTGACTCAATAAGCTGCTCATCCATCTACATAAAGTAGTCAGGGCAGTAAGCATTCTTCAAACACTTAGATATTTATGTTTGACTATATCGAGGTTGATCTCTTTTGAATAGTCATGGCTTTCATTGAGGAGACCCTATAATCTGTGGTTTGATGTAATGAGCACAGTGTCATCCATTGACCATCTGTGTATGGGAAATTCCTCATATTTGGATTCTGCACAGAGCACCCTCCAGTGGCACCTTTGTAAAATGTTTGACTAGCATACATCTTTGTGTTTCCTATTTAGATGTTGAGTGACTTGAGCATCACTGAATGACGGTATGTTGGTGTTGTATTCATCAAGGAATATTCTAGGATTTTAACATGCACATAAGAGACACTTTGTACCCGAGTTTAAAATCTTGGAAGCAGCCAGGATGAAAAGGAATCCATCACAGTAATAAATTCAAATAATTTCAGCTCAATAAAATGCTTTTTATATGCAAGGTACTATGTTAGGCCTTGAGGATACAAAAACAAAAAAAAAGATAGTCCTTGCCCTCAAGGAATTTTTATTCTACTGGAGAGAAACAACGTGTACACAAAAAAGTATAATACAAGAAAAATTGAAGGCAGAAAATAAATTATGGAATAATCAGGGAAAGCTTCATGGAGTGGGTGGTGAGCCTTGAAAGAAGACAAGGATTCTGAAAGGTTGAGATGAGAAAGTGATAGATTCCAGACATGGAAAATAGCTTGTGGCTGTCACCCAGATTTCAGGAAGGGAGTTTCATGAAATAGGACTGACGAGGTAGATAAGATGCAGCTTATTGAATGATTTTATTTGACACTGAGAACAATCAAAGGGCTACAAAAGCTACCTTAATAAAACCTTCTCTTGTGTAACTATGTGCTAGAAAAGAATGGTGAATTCTCCTATGGGATGCTAATAGTAATTGTTTTGGAATTCACAATGAATCTTCTAAAGTACTTCTTGGTTGTAGTGAAACACGGAGAGATGTAGTCAGAGAAGTTTGCAGCCTTATTACCTACATATTCCCTAAAATACTAAGTGTAATGTTATCAGCTTTATAAAAAAAAAAGCATAATGATTCAGAAAGAACATTTTCAATAAGCAGAAAGAGTTGTAAGATCAAAAAGGTTTGTGAAAGATCTTTTCTATGATTGATAGGAAAGTAATAGTGCAGATTTCTGCTGTCAGACCTCATCCTTGTTGTGTCATCCTTATAGTTCTGGGATAATCTCACTTGAGATTTCTTATCACTTCTATCTGAAAATCAAAAGCAAAGTGGCCCTCTTCCTCCCAGATGAGGGATTCCATTTGGGGTTCCAGGTTCCTCATTTCCTTCTGCTTTTTAATGTTCTCTATAGTAACATCATAGGATGATGGGATTATAAATTTAGCGCTTTACGGGACTTTAAAGGTCATCTAATCAAATTCAAGGGACTAGGACACATCTGACTCGATTTGTATGTAAATAAACTTTGCATTGTGGGCACTTAAGGACTCAGATAAATGCTTTGGATCATGGTGATTACCAGGTCCAGGTCTGGATGCATCCAAAACTCATCTGTAACTGTACTGCAAGTATTAAGAAAGCAAAAGTGGGGAAAAAACAACAGGGAACGAATGCCAACTAACTTTTCTTGCAATAGAAGAATTTTAGATTCCATACTAGACTATCATGCTCCCCAATCAAATATTTATATACTAAAAATAGGATATTAATTGTTATATGTGGACAAATATTATTTATGAATTAGTAGATTTGCAAAGAGCAGTACTGGATTTGTCAAGTGATATTTGGATGGGCACAATATGATAGAAAAATATTTTCTTTCTGCTGTTTGGGCATTTCTGTATATTTTAGAGCATGTAAGAGCAAAGAAGTATGACGATGTAATTCCCAAGCCAGACCACTGACAGTATTCAAATATGCAATTTATAGGATGTATCCAGATTGTTCATTTGAGAATGAGGATGTTACTCCAAAAGACAGCTAGATGGCACTAAAGCATATACTGATGTCCAGCAATAACAAAGTATTGGGAATGTCATTCCCTTCTTAAGTAATGATCTTTTTTTTTTTTTAAGCACTATATAAAAATATTGTTTTTAAAATGCCCACAGAGAACTAGGCAATCTCACAACATTTAAGATTCATTTTTTTCTCTCATAGTACATACATACCGAAAACATCCCAAAATTGAATAGATGGTGTTTTTCCTATTTATTGATAGAAAATGGAGAGCACTAAACAATCTAGGAGAAGCTTTCCACAAAAATAACAAATATATCCCGGGAAGGAAAAGTGCCTTTTTCTGGATGTAATGTCTACATTTGTAAATGGAATTTAAGAATGGGATGTAGCTTTACTTTTAATTGACAATGAGTAATTAACTAACTGTTTTATAACTCTTATATTTGTTAATGCAAGAGATGAAAAAGAACATCAATAGGCATTAGGGAGTCCTCAAAGTCATGGATTTAGATCTGGAAGGCACTTTAGAGGTCATCCAGTCCAAGTCCCTAATTTTACAAAGGAAGAAACTGAGGCTCTGAAAGTTTGAGTGATTTGCCCAGTGCTACACAGAGGAAAGAAGGGGCAAAAGTCAGGGTTTGAGTGCAGATCTTCTAATTCCAAATTCAATGTTCTTTCCACCATACCCCACTAGGATCAGTATAAGTATCAGAACCAAAATTACTTGTTTAATTATTCTCTTACCTAAATTTTAATCTTGAAATATGGTGTTTTTGAAGACTTGTAAGGCATTAACTTGGCTTCATGTTTAAACTCTCAATTTAAATGACATTTTGTGCTGTGATCATAAAAATGGCATTGTTGGTGGCATTTTTAAAATCCAATGTTTGAAGGGTAGATTTGAGGGCATCTCCTAAATTCCCCTCCTTGAAGTCTAAATTACTTCTATAATATCCTTAACAGCTAGTGGGTCCAGGTTTTGCCTGAACAATTCTGATGGCAGGAAATTGATTACCATTTTGATTTTTTTAGAGAGCCTAAATTAATAATGTGTTCTTTCTGTTCAGCTAAAGTCCTGTATTTGGTGTCTGACTATTTCTTCATTCTTCTACTATCTTCCTAATCTTTATCCTGAAATCTCAGGCTAACCCTGGAATTCAGACATTTAAAGTATATTCTGTCCCTCTCATTGGATGGAATTGAAACTCTATTTCAAGATGGTGCCTAAGCCAGCCATATTTCATTACTTTCTTGTACTCGGGATTACTTTGCCCTGGGTATCCTAATCTCCATTTGCAGTTTCTTTTTTATACTACATCTTGTACAACATTCTCTACTACATCATAGTATACATCATATACATTTTATACTACATTCACCGTTAGTGAGGAGAGAGATTGTTTTTCTACTGGTGTTTGTATTCTCAGACCTGAGAATTATTCCTGAAACAAAGTAAGGATCTGATGAATACTTGTTGACTTTCTCTTTGTTTTCAATTTCCTTTAAAACATTTTTGTTCTACCTTTTACAATCTGAAAATAGTTCTTGATGGATAAGATGGAATCAAAGTAACCAGTCAGTTTTACTTTATTTTACTTCTTTAACACTCAGCCATCTGCTCCAAATAGAAAGCCTTTCTCTTTAAGTTTCTTGACCTGCAGATAACAAGGGCCAAGCACCACTTTTTTTTTGTTGTTGTTGTCTTTACCATTTTCTTTTCAAGCTTGAGCTCATTTTGAGCTTTCAGTTTCTGGTCACTATTTTTTACAAGTTCATGCTGTAACTTCCCTATTTATTCTAGATTATGTACCTGGGTTTCCACATTGTATATATGTCTTTTAAAATCTGAGGTCCTCTGGTAATTTCATATGCAGCCACGCCAGTCTCTTTAGATACCTTCTGTATTGTTTTTTTTTTTCTCATCAGGATAACTGGCTATGTTGTCCTTGGAATTTGACTGCTGGGAATCTCTCATCCCTTCTGGACTGCTTTTTCTCTTAGACACAAAGGCTCTGGGATCATTCCTTTCTCCTATTAAACTTTTCAAAATCCACTTTTAGGTTGTCTTGAATATACCTGAAACCATCATTTATCTCCTTGGTTCTTATGAGCTCAGAATATTTAGGTCATTTCACTCATAGTTCCTACAATTTTTTCTTCATCATTAGCTTCTTTTTATTCTTCAGGATTTGTTGCCTAGTTGTAGTTCATTTCAATTTAGCAAATATTTATCACATATTATCTGTATGGCACTGCTAGATGCTGGGGATATAAAGATGAAATCAACATATTCCATGATCTTATGAAGCTTACAATCTAAAAAAGGAAATATGATATTATATGTATATACAAATATATTATACACATGTATAATATACATATACATAAATATGTAATTGTTCTACAAAGGGCTTTAAGAAAATTGGAGAAGGGACAATTCACTTTCTGCTGCTGGTATCAAAGAAATCTTCCTGGAGGACAAGAGAAGGATTTCAATAAATAGTAATGTTGATGAAGTTCATTGCAAACATGGGGGATGGAAAAGAGATATCATGGTATATTGGAAAGAACATTGGATTTGAAGTCAGATGACATATTTGAATTCTGACTTTTCTATTTATTATCAATGTCACATAAAGCAAATCACAGCCTGTCTGGGACTTAATTTGCTCACCTGTAAAGTGAAAGAGTTAGGTTAGATGCCTCTAAACCGTTTTCTAATTTTAAATCCCATGATCCTGGTAGCTCAGTTCAGCTGGAATGAAGATTATGTGAAAAAGAAAAACAATGTGAAATAAGGCTAGAAAGGTAAATGTGTGACCTCATTTGGCAGACTAATGAGGATGAGTTTCATCCCAAAGCCCATAGGGAGCCAGTGAAAGTTTTTGAGCAACTCTTTTCATATTTTCCTTTATAGCTAGGAAACCAAGAAGTTATAGGGAGAAGGATTTTCACTTAGGATATTAAAGAAATTTCCAATAAACATAAACTCTGTATCAGTTTCTTCATCTACAAAAATGGGAATAATGATAACCACACTGCAGGATTAACATAATAAAATAAGATAAACTTCAATGATCAAAAAATGTACCTTCTCTCTACACCCCAATTTAAATGGAAAAAGCCCTCTATTTCAAACATATATGGACAAAATTGATTGACCATGTCCAAAAATAATAATAATTTTAAAATGTCTAGGTCATTCTGCCTTCTGAGACCTTCACTTTTAGGAAAATGAGGAGCATATATCATCATTAGTCTTCTGGAATCATGGTCAGAATTATGCTCAGATATTATGCAACATTATGATCAGAGTCCATAATTCTTTCAAAGTTGTTCATCTTTACCATTTTGTTGTCATGTTGTAAATTGCTCTACTGGTTTTTTCATTTCACTCTGTATCACTTCGTATAAGTCTTCTTATGTTTTTCTGAAATCAGTTAAATTATATTTTTGAAATGCTTTGAAAGGCTATAGAATGTAATTTAAATGCTGACTATTTAAATGCTGACTATCATTACTTTCATCATCATTACAACAGTCAAATAGTATAAGTCGTCTCCCTAGAGGTTTTTTAGCATAGAAAATATGACCACTTATTTAGGTATACAATTCTTAGGGCAGAAAATTAAATAATTTCTCAAGTTTGTTTTACCTCTGAGATTCTATAAAACTATGATATTTGCCTCCTGTAACTTCCCCTATTAGTCCTTGTTCTTTCCTGTAAAGATACCAAGAAGATCTAACTCTTCTCCTTATGACAGTCTTTCAAATAATTATGGGCTGATCATGTCTCCTCTAAATTTCTGCTCCAGGCTAAATATTTTTCATTTCTTCCACGGATCCTAACCACCCCATGAGGATCCAGTTATTTTCTAAGCCTTGCTTTACTTCCACAATACATCTTACATCTATTTCCTTCTCTCTATTCATATCCTACTAGCCTAACTGAAGCCCATATTATTTCTCATTTGGACAATTGCAAATGCCTCTTAACAATTCTCATTTCTCCAAATGAATTTTCATATATTTCTGAGACATAGATGAGGATGTCATTTTCCTACTCAAATAGGTCAGATAGATTTCCTTTTAGTTCTGGGATGAAAGAAAAACTCTTCTGTATGGTATTTAAAGTTTTTCACTACATGCCTGAAATCTACCTACCTTTCCAGATTTATTGTATATTACTCCTTTTCTTATATACTTTATGTACTAGCCAAGCTAGATTTTTGCTGTTCTTTCTGCACAAGTCTCATCTATCTCTGTACCTTCCCTAGATTGTCCATCATGACTGGAATACACTCTCTACTTACTACAGCCTTTTAGAATCCCTTCCTTCCTTCCAAAGCTCTTCTAAAGTGACACCTACTACCCAAAGTCCTTCCTGATTTCCCCAGTTGCCAGTGTCTCCCCTTTCATTGTTGTTCCTATACATGTTTATGTGTATATGTATATTTACATATTTATTTCACTAAAGAGAATTCACTTTATGCTCTTTGAGGATGAAGACTGTTTTACTTTTGTCTTTTTATCCCAAGGACCTAGAATAATGATTCCTGGAGTATAGTAGGGGGTCTAGTAAATGCTTCTTGAATGAATGAATGAATGGGTTCAGATTCCTTGGACATTCTGGTCTTCCTTAGGTGGATAATCACTATGTTTTAAATCTCCTAATGTGAGAGGTAGCATTTCATAGTGGAAAAAGAGGTGGCCTTAGGGGCAGAAAAATTAAGTTCAAATCTTTCCTTTGACATACACTGACTATGTGACCTTGAGGAAGTCCTGTAATTTCTTAGTGCTGTAGGCAACTTTAGAAGTTATGGAGGAGCTGACCTGCCTTGGTAGAGGGAGTTTCCTTTGGTGAAATCATAGGTCCATTCCTTAACCCTTTCTTCTTAATTAATATGCCCAGAATGGAATGAATCCTTGAAGTGCATGCTGAGCAACAGAGTAGAGTAGGGTTACCATTTCTCTTTGTTAGCAGTTCAGGGTGTAGATAACTGACAACTTCTCAACAGAATTACCCTGAACTTCAAGATAGTGGGTATAGCAGGACAGAAACATACTGACTTCATTTGGTGGGATCTATGAACAACAACTAGCCATTGCCAACTAACCTTCACGGTCACTGCTGCGAAGCTCTGAGGGAACAAGGACAATAGCTTAGAACAGAGCAACCTTGCTCACAATCAGCTGGAAATATGATTCCCATTAATCCTTGCCCTAACTAGCAATCTGTAGTTATTAGGAATATTTGGTCTGTTCCAAATACCAGCACAGAAGGTGCTGATGATAATCATAGGATCTCCGTCTGTCATCCTGCCTTCCATTGCCTTTTTTCTGATGGAAATTTCATGAGTTTATGTCTAAGATACTTGGGCATCAGGCAGTTACACCATTCACATGTTTGAAATTCCTTCACCAAATGAGCCTTTCTATGAGTTTATTTATCTCCCTCTCAAGTAGAACCTGAGGGAACTGATAGAAAGGATGCTCTGCATCTATTTTCTGAAGAAAATTAAGACAACTGAGTGGCAAATTACAATGGTCTGTTTTGATATTTGGCAAAAATAGTAGGCATTTAAAAACTGTTTGCTAATTTTATTATGTTGCAATCTTTTATGATACTGTAAGATATAAATCATTTGTTGTCCTCCTATACTCATCTCTATTGCTCAGATATTGATGACCTTGCTTGTTTCCATTGTTGGTAGTGGAGGCATCACTATGTCAATAGTGAGATCATGGGATTCTAAAATAAAAAATGAAGGACCTTAATATCATGTGATCATAGCTCTAGAATGCAGAGGGGCTCCTGATACTATCTAATCTGATCCACTAATCTTACATTTGAGGAAATTGAATCCCAGAGTGGGTAGATGATTTGTCTAAGATCATATCACTGGGAAGTGATCTTAGAACCCAGCATCTTTGATACCAGATAGGATTCCACATTACTCTTTTCAACAAATACTTTCCTCCCATATGCTTCAAGAGTAGGTAGTCCTTGATTATGTCATTTCTTTTTTTTTAAACATTATTTTATTTGATCATTTCCAAGCATTATTCATTGGAGACAAAGATTATTTTCTCCCCCCTGCCCCACCCCCCAACCTATTCCATAGCCGACCCGTGATTCCACTGGGTATCACAAGTGTTCTTGATTCGAACCCATTTCCATGTTGTTGGTGTTTGCACCAGAGTGTTCATTTAGAGTCTCTCCTCAGTCATATCCCCTCAACCCCTGTAGTCTAGCAGTTGGTTTTCCTCGGTGTTTTTACTCCCACAGTTTATCTTCTGCTTGTGGATAGTGTTTTTTAGATCCCTGCAGATTGTTCAGGGACATTGCATTGCCACTAATGGAGAAGTCCATTATGTTTGATTGTACCACAGTGTTATGTCATTTCTAAGAATGTACGTAATACATGGAATTCACATAAGTTGATTCCACAGATTTTTCATGCTAGTTGGCTCCTAAGACAACAATGATAAATAGGGTTTGGAATAAAAATGACTTATGATAAAAATGATAGTTAACATTTTAAAAATGCTTTAAGGATTACAAAGTGATTTACAAATGTTAGCTTGTTTTATCCTTACAACAATCCTGGGACTTAGGTATTATTATTATTATTATTATTATTATTATCCTAATTTTACAGATGAAGTGATTGAGACAATAACTTGCCCAGCATCACACAGCTAACGTGTCTGAGACTGAATTTGAACTCGGACCTTCTTAACAGGAGCTTCAGCTCCTTATCCATTCTCATTTAGTTACCCTACTAACAGAATTTGCTGAAGGTGGACAATGAAGATACATAGAAGACTATTATGGCACAGGAAAGACTTGTAAGCTGTGCACTAGTATTCTAAACTTTTGTCTAATTCAGACTATATTCAATTATAAGACCATTTCCAAAGTTTCATTTTCTCTTTGGATTATATTCATTACCCAGCATTCATTCTAAGAAATCTCAATATGGTTTATATCTAGGTTTCCAGAGGGAAATCTAGCCATTATATCTATACATAGATACAGATAGCTTGGTGATACAGTGAATCAAGTGCTGGACCTGGAGTAGGAATACCTGAGTTCAAATATGACCTCAGATGCTTACTAGGTAAGTGATCCTGGGCAGGATACAACCCTGTTTGCTTCAGTTCCTCTTCTGTAAAATGAACTAGAGAAGGTAATGGCTGACTACCCCAGTATATTTGCCAAGAAAACCCTGAAAAGATATCATGAATATTTTTACATATATAAAAATTATACATAATATAAAATATTATACATATGTAAAATATAGGAAAACCTTTATTTCATCTCGTAGAAAAAGCATGATATGCAAAGGATTCAGAAAATCCATTGAACAATGCAGAAAACAAACAAAGGAGTCCCAATATATTTTTCCTCTGTCTATGGTAGCAGTAGGTCCTTATTTCCCAAAGTTACATAAATATAGATTTGAAAATTGAAAGGGACCTCAGAAACCATCTAGTCTCACATGTATACTATAAGAATTCGCTCTATACCATAATCCAACAAGCAACTGTTCAACATCTGATCAAAGATCTTGTAGGAGAGAGATCTCACTGACTTTTAAAAAATTAAACTTTATCTCTTTCCCATTTCCTTGCTCCTTTCCTAACCTCACCTTGAGAAAGCAAAAACATGCCTTTAAATCCCTGTTGCAGACATAGATAGGCAAGGATAATAATTTCCTCTATTGCCCATCTCAAAAAAAATGTTCCTATCTACACTCTGAGTCCTTATCTCTCTATAGAGAGGAGAGCAGGATATTTCACCTTGTGTTCCTAGACATTCAATAAATATTTAAGTGCCTATGTGCCAGTCATTGTGCTAAGTGCTAGGCATATAAAGAAAAGCAAAAGACAGTACTGATCTTAGGGATCTCACAATCTGATAGAATAGTATTTATAAAGCAATGTTAGGTTTACAAAGTGCTTTATAAATTTTACATCATTTGATCTTCACATCAGCCCTGGGGGACAGGTGCTATTATTATCTCCATTTTGCAGTAAAGAAAACTTGGGCAGACAGAAGTTAAATGACTAACTAAAGTCACACAGTAAATGTCTGAGGCTGTGTTGGAACTCAAGTCTTCCTGACTTCAGCCCAGAACTCCATGTATTGTGCTATTTAGTTGAATCCAACTAATTAAACTGTTATATAGACTGTAACTTCATTTTTTTTTTCATGGAAAGAGAATGAGACTTTATCAAACATCTTGCTGAAGTCTAAGTAATTGATAACTACATTATTCTCTAGTCTTCTACTTTAATGACTCTTTGGTAGACCTGCTCTTTATATAAATATATTGTCTCTTTGTAATTACTGCTTCCTTTTCTAAATGTTTACCAACCATCCCTTTGATAATACCTTTTAGAATTGTATAAGAAGTTAATGTCTATGTCCCTAGACCATAGAATATGCATTCTATTCTCTTTGATTTTATAATAACTTTTCTTCTTCTCCAGGATTTGGTATCTCTTCCATTCTTCATGCTCTTTCAAAAATTCCTGATAGTGGATCAGCAATTCTATCTGCCAGAACTTTTCTCTACTCCTGGTCACTTGAACTCATAAAGGGCAGCTACAGTAAGTGATATCTAATTATCTCCCAGTACTGCTGGTGTGCACTCTAAAATCTCTCTGAAGAACTTTGATATCAGTCGTGAGACACAGGAGATGCTGCTGCAGGACCATCAGCACGGTGTGCCTGTATCACAGAAGATGCTATGTTCTATGAACAAAGCAGAATTGCTATAGGTCAAAAGAAATGTGAGATAAACAAGTTGAGAGAGGTGTCCATTCCAAATGTTCATATGGACCATTTGCACCTGACCTGTTGCAAAGACTTTTGAACAGTCACAGTTGGACACAAGGTATGTTGGCCCTGACACCATGATGTTATTTTGGTCCTCTTCAACTATGAAAGACAGCAACTGTTATCATGTTATCCATTGTGAGCAGTAGTTCTATATTTTGATATTCTTTTCTTCAATATAACTACCCCTCCAACCCAGACAATAGCAACTACAACCTTTCCTTTTTGTCCTTACTTTTCCTACCTGAGTTTATTTTGAGCGTTGATACACATATCTGATATTGCTTACAGGACGTGATACCTTTTGTAGCCTTATTCCCTGATAGCTGACCTCACTTCCATCTTTTTAAAAATTCAGGAAGGATATCTTTTGTTTTACCTACATTTCTCCATTTATATCCCTTCCATCTTTCAGAGGCTCTTTGTTCTTTGATCTCTGTGTGATCTTGGGCAAATTGCTGTAGGTTTGTTTCTTTACCTGTAAAGTAAAGGTATAAGACTAGATGGTCCCAAAGGTCACTTCTAGCTAAAGATTTGTGATCCTATGACCCAGCACCATGTTTTCTATCTGGTTCCTCTCCACTGGAGTTTTAGTAGCCTCAAATCTTTCTCCCCTCTATGGAGGATAGGTGGTATTGGAGTCAATTCTTTTTTGTTCTATAGGACTCAGTTACCTGCTTACTACTGCCTTGGAAAGGTTGTAGCTCTTCCTCCTTCCTTGTTTCTTGAAGTTATTGATCAAATCATAAAAGTTGAATAACTAGGGCATATCATACACTAAATTCCAAGGTTTAACCTTTACATTATTATATTTATTTTTTCCCAGTCTATGGAGCAACCAACATTTAAGTTCCACATTTTTTGAGTAGTCAGTCAACAACAGTTATTAAGCCCCTACTATTTTTCAGACAAATGCAAAGAAAGGCAAAAAGCAGTGCCTGCTCTCAGAGATCTCTTTTTAATAGTGTCAAACAAGATGACAGTGAGTATGTCCAATTCTCATCCCCTTGAAGTAGTTATAGTTTGCACTTATATAGTAATAATAATAACTCATGAAGAGTTTTCAAAGGTTGACAAAGCACTTTCCATACAAGAAACCTGTGAGGTTGTTAAAACAACACTTATTACCTCCTTTTAAAGATTAATAAAAACTTGAGCCTCAGAGAAGTCAAGAAATTTGCTTAATGTCACGTAGCTAGAAAGTGCCTCAATCAGGATACAAACCCTGGAATATCTTTTCTCCCTACCACAAGAAGGCCTTTAGAAAACATTGCTATTGCAAAAAAAAAGTATTAAAAATAACAAGTACTGTTCTGGCTGGGAAGTAGGCCAGGGCAAGAAGCAGATGATGCTTAAAAGACAAGTGGCCATTTTTCCCAGAGAGCTGTTTCAGGCCACTGGTTTTTATACTTTTTTATATTTACAAATGCCCTGGAAGAGGAAAGAAGCATCCTCAGTGAACTGTTGGAAAGGCAATTCTGATGGCTTGGCCCACTGCCATTTCAAAGCCAGTCATAACTGACTCAGATATGCAGTGAATATCATATTCCTCCCCTTTCTTGATAAGTGAACATAAGTTGCTGCCCTATTCTTTGTCAAGAGTGAGCGTAGCATGGGATTACTTTCTGTTGGTTTAGAAATTCTGCTTGAACATTGGTGGAAGAATTTTGAAGATGACAGTTACATGCCATTGCTCCTAGCATCCCCAAGCTTATAAACAGCTTTGGATGTAATAGAGGAGCCTATGGCCATTAAAAGGTCCAGTGTTACATAAGAGAAACTCCTTCCCACTGTCAGTCTCCCACATTGTATATCACGTATACTCTTTGGGAAGCCAAACGCCAAACTGTAGTAATGGACCTAACTGGCTCTTTTATGCTAATTCTTCTCATTCTTTGCTTCCTATTGGAAACATTGGTGAATGCTAACGTAATAAATTGGCCAGATGCAATTAGAGTGGAAATGAATGACTCACCCAGTCTTAACATGTGTGCTAATATTAATGATCAGAACTATTTGCTTTTTTGGTGACTGGTACCATCAACTCAATTCAGTAAACATTTATTAAGTGCCTACTTTGTACAGATGCTTATGATACAAAGATTGAAGCATGTTTTAGTTTGTGTCTCCAAGTCTAAAAGGAAGGAATATGGCAAGATACTGAAAGGTATGATGCACAGTAGAATAGGATGAACCAACTTATTTTTTCACCCATATAATAAAAAGGACTAACCCCACCCCCAACTGAATTGGAGGATAGAGGAAGGTCAAAGAAGGAATAACATCACTATTTCAGGAAGATGAACCAATGATGGGCATCAGGGTGATAAAATGGATAGAGTGCTGAACCTGACTTCAAATATAGCCATAGATACTTCCTAGCGGTGTGAACCTGGGTAATTCAATTCAATTCAATAAGCATTTATGAAGTAATTGATATGTGCCAGACATTGTGCTAAGTGCTGGGGATACAAATAAGAAAGAGAGACAACCCCTGACCTCAAGGAACTTACCATCTAATGGGAGAATTACACATACAAAATGAAGTTGAAAGGGTGGTAATTCCCAGGAGGTACCTGGAGCCAGGAACATGATATCCTCTGTTGTAAATCAAGCTAAGCTGCTGATGGAAAGTGGAGAGATACTTGGAAAGTTCTACAAATTCTGAAGCCCTCTATAAAGGAAGGCATTGAGAGGAGTTTAGTCATTTAATCACTTAGCCTCTATCTTTCTCTGTTTTCTCATTTATAAAACGGAGAATAATAATAGCACTCCACCTTTGTTGATGGGATAAAATGAGATAATACATGTAAGTGCCTTGCCAACCTTAAAGTGCTATATAAATGCTAGCTATTAATAATGGATGACACTGAGAAGATAGAATGATTCACTCAAATCTTGCTTTTCTTTTTCCTCTCCTCCTCTCTCTCTTCCTTTCTCCTCTCCTCCCTTTTCTTCCTTTCCCAAGGCGAATGATGAGGCCAGAACAAATATTTTATTGGCAGTCAAAAAAACAAGATAAGTGGGGAGAAGGTAAAAGAGCATTGAGATGCTCCCCCCCTGCCCACATACCAAATTCAAATCATCAAGTCTAGATTACTTAATTTCTGGGCTGTGAAAAGAACTAATTGATTGCTACACAGATATCATGGAGTTTTGAAAGATTTTAGAGAGTGAGAGGAATGAAGGATTGTAAAAAGTCATATATTCAAATTTTCAAAAAAGGGAATGGAATAGGGTGGATCTGATTTCTATTACTGGATATTTGTAACCCATCTTCCCCAAACTGGAGGAAGAATGTTAGGCTAAGATTGATTGAGTAAATCAATCCAGGCATTCTATTCCACTTAAATTACTAAGTGTTCTTCCTGAATGAGGCGAAAGTGTCAATCACCCATTCAGGACTCATGACTTCTTCCATTCACAGCATATAGCATTGGGCTACCTGTTGGAATATTGGTTATATATAGCATTAAAGAGATGTTTTGTGAGTATTTAGGAAGGGAAATAGTAGTAGTAGTCTCTCGGTAACTTAGGATGACGATTGTCTTTGTGCGCTTTCATTTGTGATGTAGATAAGTGTGCACAAAGACACTTGTGCGTGAAGGAGATTTAAGTGGAAAAGTCGATGCACAGGGACGGTCCCACTCTCTCGGCATTGGAAGCCTGGGTCCAGTGGCACGAAAAATCATTACACCTGGAGACTTCCTCAGCTGCATTGGATGACTGTGTTGTCTTTTGTGCTCCAACACGCCCTAAGCACTCCACAGTGCTTTGCTGAGTTGCCCTCTCAGCCGTTGAACCTTCTTATTGGTTTCTTCCATGTGTTTGGCCGAAGCAGTCTTCACATGCTGGGTGAGCAAAAGAGACAAGCACCTCCCCGTCGGGGAATCGAACCCTGGTCTCTCGCGTGACAGGTGGGGATACTTGCCACTATACTAACGAGGACAGCGATAGTATTATTGTTGAGAATCAGCCTGTCTTTATCCAGAATGACTCATAACAGATTAAAAAGATTTCTTTTTTAGAAAGATGACAGGTTATTAGATTGGCGAGAGGTTATTATGGTATGGCGAACAGAAAACTGATTGCTAGATCAAGAAGATGTGGATTCAGGTTCAGCCACTGCCATATACTGGCTGTGTCACTGTGACTCAGAAGATACCTATGCCCCAGGAAACTATACTGTAGACCTGTGTTGGCGAATCTATGGCATGACTGCTGGAGGGGGTGATCCCCTCTTCCCCCTCTCTACCATACCTGATGATATTTTTTTATATTACCCACCTTTCTGCCTAGCAGGGGTAAGGGAGGGGGTGGCTCATATGAGGAATGAGGGAGCAGTTTGGGCACTTGGTCTCTAAAAGGATCACTGTTATAGACAATATACATTGCATGACCCACATTTGTGGTCTCATTGGGAATATCTCATTGACTATTCTTTTCACTGACCAAACAAAGATCTGAAAAGAAAAAATATACAAAAAAGTTAAAAAACTAGTAGATCAACTGAATATTGTAAATATAGTAGAACTAGATGGCTATGAAATATTTTACAAACTCTTTTGAATTATTCCTTTGAACAAAAGGAAGAATTGTAGGGTTATAAGTAAACTTGTTAAAAGTCAATATAAAAGAGTCATAATGGGTAGATATTACTGGGGAGTTGATTTCTGGTGCAATATTTTAGGGATCTGTCTTTAACTCTGTGTCATTCAGAATTTTTATTTATGCTTTTAATGAAGGTAAAGCTGGCATACAAAAGACATTAGAAAAGATATTAGAAATTAAAAAGGATAAACATTTTGGATGAGAGAATCCAAAAGAAAGAGATCCTGAAAGGAAAGGAAAGATGGACAAACTCTAATCATTTAAAATTGAATAGGGTTAAATGTAACGTTCTATTCTTCAGTTCAAAGAAACATTACAAGTCCATGATACAAAACAAAGCTTCATCTGAGAAAAAGATGTGGGAGTCATAGTAAACTTCAAGCTCAAAATAAGTCAACTGCATGACAGTAAAAAGGCTCAAAGGCTAATGTTATCCAAGTGTTTAGTATAGAAGGAAGAAAGCTACTCTGATCAGGCCACATTTAAAATATTGGGTTCAGTTTGGGTGCCCATTTTAGCAAAACAATTGTTACCCCGAAGAGATTCCTGTATGGCCTTGTCTTAGTCTTTCAGATGGCCTAGGTCCAAGAGATGTTACAGCTCTGATTTATATTACTATGGAGCTACTCAATTCAGCACTCATGTTCTTTATTTAAGGTTTTGTGACTAAAGTGTGATATGAAAATTATTGCCAAAATACATAAGAATAATTGAGTGATCAGTCTTGTAGGCATATGAAAGGCTTGTTTGAGGGTATGGAAATTTGTTTCTGGATTGCTGATGAGCAGAATTTCTCTCAGCTGAAATGGGTGAGACTTGTATTTTAAGGAAAAAGAAGGCTTCTGGGATCTAATGGTGACAAAGTACACAAAGGACAGAGAACGTCCTGGGATGGTTACAGAGGCATATTCTGGGCTCACCTGGGAATGGACCTTTTCTGGCCATCTAGGCTGTTAGTCCTTGAGTGATACAATGATGACGTGAACCAATGATAGCTTTGGCCTGTACATGAAGCCCTCACTATATGTCCCTTGGGATGTGAGGAAATGTTTTCCCTGTCTGCCTTCTCTTTTGTGACAAAATCCCATAATCAGCACATAATGCAAATTGTAAAATTAAAGTTTCCATTTCCCCAAACAACCTATTAGGTTAATAATTAAAATTATCAAATTGTTAACATACTTTGAGAATGAGGTAGAGTTATTAATGCCCAAATTGAAGTTTGGATTTTAGTTCAGAAATAACTCAAAGTTTTCTAGATTTCCTTCAGGATATGGTGTAAAGAAATTAATTTTTGAAATATTGTTATTCAGGTGGTTATAGCTGCTCTGTAAATGGGGGCTTTGCAAAAGGATATTGTTTAACAGAAATGTCACATTCCTGTCAGAGGATGATTTCTGGAGATGAAGTCTGCTGGCTAAGATACCCAAATGTTAATGTTTAATATAAATTTCTCTTGTACTAATTTCCTCTGTTTCTATCTGGTATTTTAGTTTTTGCCCCAGTACTGGTTTCTATACTTCTGCTCCTCCCTCCTGAGCAGTCTGCCAATCAAGGGAGGTCTTCAAGCCTTCAGGACTTCAGCACTGCTTTGGACATGCCCCTGAAGACTCCATGCCCACAGCCCCTTCCTCCTCCTCCCAGGGACTCTACACCCCTTATCAGCTATGAAGAAGCTACAGAAGACTGAGACCATCACCCCTTTTCCCTTAAATATGTGGAGGAGGAATAGGATGGCATGGGACATTGTACCCCCATAGTGTAGAAGTTTTTCAGGCAAAATATAGGCAGGAAAATTCCTTTGCTCCTACTATATACTCTTGACACCGAGTCAAAGGTTTAACTCCGTTCAGCATTGTCACTGCACCTAACTCTGACCCCTGTGAGATCTGGTACTGGAAAGCCCCTCCTGGTACATGATTGGTCCATACCATGGGTCTCATGCCTTGTCTATCCCCTCATACCTTAAGAACAAAGGATGCTGCAGGTAACCCCATAATTATTTTTCCCCAGGTTTGCTATTATTCAGGAGAAGGTGGTAGAGAACATTTTGAAGGGATGCAGACTGGTGAATACCTGGTAGGCCTTGTCCGGCATGTAGAGCACCCATTCTTATGCCAATTTTGGTAGGGCTGAATATAGGAGAAACTTCGGCTTTAAGCACTGCAGCCCTGGTTCAGGGAAGCCAAAATCTCCAGTCCTTCTCTCACCATATTGACATCAGTGAATTGGAAACCTCTATAATTTCTTGGAAAAATCACTGTCCTCTCTGGCAGAGATGGTTCTCCAAAATAGGCGGAGATTGGAATTCCTTTTTCTTTAAGGAGGGTGGACTCTGTATGACATTGGGAGAATCCTACTTTTTTTTTTTATGCCAACCCATTCTGGGGTTGTGAAGGATACAAGAGAGGGAACCAAGCATTATTCAGCCCACCAATTAGTATTCTAGTCTTTTCTCTTGGTCTCTGTGGTTGACCACCCTGATCATGGCCCCGGCAGGACCACTCATATTAGTAATAGTGGACCTTTTAATAGGACCTTGCCTGATCAACTGTCTCATGACCTATATCAGGCAGTGTCTCCAAGCTGTTAAGCTTTCATTCCTGGGATCACATTACTCTCCTTTATCTGATGATGAGTCAAGAAGAGGAGGGAATGAAGTAGTCCCAATAAGAGAAGATAATGAAATTGAAGTAGATAAAGCAGATCAATCCCTTCCTGCATTTTTTAGCAAACAGACCCAGTCCCCTCAGGTCAAGAAGCTTATGCAGGCTGCAGACTAGACCATAATTATCCTAAGGATGAGAATTAGGAAGGTCAGAAAACAAAGGAACATCGGGAATATCAAAGGTCAGGATGGAATGCAAGGTAACAGATAGCTAACTAGGGATGCGTGATTAAGTAAATGTGAAAATAAACAACCCCTGAATAACCTGAGGATTGTCCACCCATCATTGACTGCACATACCTGTGTTTGTGATAAGGTTTGTTTGTCAAATAAGAACTTGTATATGAAAGGAAATAACTTTGTATTGTGTTACCTATATAAACTATCCTGTAATGTCAGTCTGATGCAGCTTCCACTAGGGAAGTCTGTCCCAGCTGGTGGATTCTTTATTAATCAATAAATAATGGTTACAATAATTGAATTTTTGGGTGTTTGGACTCACGTTATGAAGTGCCCCACTTCACCCATTTGGTATAAACCTTATTTTTTTTTCCCCCCAGAGATCATCCAGAGTGCCTCACCAGAGCATGACAGCCCTTCCTCCAGGTTTTTTTTTTTTTTTTAAATATCTTGTGGCTTCTACTGCAATGCTTGGGCTGCTCATCTGTCTCTCATCTTTGGCTCTTGCCAGAGTGGGTGGGCCATCTTTTTAAGCCTTACATTTCCTCATGACATCCGTCATGGCCCTCCTTCTCTCAAGGTCATTTGACAATCGCCAAGGCATAATATTACACCATGTAAACACCAACAAAGCAAATAAAATAAGCATCAATATGTCATTCTAAGGTTTACTGATATTCTCTCCAGGACAGAGCTGGCAGATTAAAAACTATTCATGGCCTCTAACAGCCTAATGAGAAACCTTGCTGACCCTCTGGCAAGATTATTTCCCCTATTCATTTTCCAAGAGGTTCCCAGAGAACCTGACCTTGCCTGTTTTTATTGACTCATCCTGCTTATCTAGTTCTCACCTCTGTTGCTATTGACCCTCTCTGACCTTAGTTAAGTTATCCCCACCAGACTGTGTTTATACTCTGGTTTAATCAATTCCATTCCTTTTCACTAATGACCCATGATGACCTGGGGCTCCATTGGCTTTGATTTGGCAGGAGTACTGAGCCTGTTGGACTATGGATTCTAACAGTCTCCTGATTTTCTTCGATTCTAAGTTTAGCTTTCATGAAAGCTACCAAATTTTAATGTTTTCAGAAGGTTTTTTTAAGGTTAAAAAAATCATCTTCCAAACAGAAGAAAAGACAAGGCAAAACCATGGGGGGAAATGTTTCCTAGGTAGTGAAACTTCAAAAAAGGTTAATAAAATAAAAAGAAATAAATGAAAAAGAATTCATCATTAAGCAAAACAAATATGAAGGAGATACATACATATGTATCTATCGATCTACATGTACATATACACCCTTACAATCATATATCAAAAGCTAGAAGGGACCTCAGAGATCACCTAGTCCATACATTTTACATATGTGGAAACTGAGGCTAAGTACAGTCAAATGATTTGCCTAGGGTCATGCAAGTTTTAAAGCATCACATGAGGATTTTGGTTCTCTGACTGCATAGTCTTACCCTTTCTATAGTACCAATTCAGAAATGTCATTTAATTCAATAGACATTTAGTAAATCCTTCTATACCCAAGATATTTGACAATGTTCCCTGGATACAAAGACAACCTACCTTCCCTTCTACCTCCAACACATAATTCTAAACTGTCTTTACCCTTAAGAAATTCACCTTCGGAAGGAGGAAGGGAACAAGCATTTATTATGTGCCTATTAAGTGCCAGGCTTTCAACTATATAAGGCTTTCCAAATATAATCTTTATTTGATCCTCAAAACAACCCTGGGAGGTAGGTGCTATTCTTATACCCATTTTACACTTGAGAAAACTGAGGTTGACAAAGCAAAAGTGTCTAATTTACCCTGGGTCACACAGCTAGTAAATGCCTCAGATTATATTTGAATGCATCTCTTCTTGACTCTAGATCTACCACTCTATCTACTGAGCCACCTAGCTGCCTTCTACTGGGAGAATTGCTATGAATATAAACAGAAAACTTAATAGAAAATGTATACTCAAACTGCATTAGGCAGAATTTAGTCTGTTCCCCACCTCTTGATGCAAATATACCCAGGAAAAATTAGGCACACCTTTATTAGATTAGAGAAGTAAGGAGAAAGGAAGTCATCAAAAATGATGGTGTATTGAACCTTTTGTTCATGAATTGGATCATAGAGCTAAGGCTACAAGTAATCTTTTATGTTATCCAGTACAACTCCAATTTACAATGGAAAATCTGAGAATCAGAGAGATTACATTCCTTTTCAGAGATCAAAAGGTAAATAGCAAAGCTGGGACTTGACCTCAGGTCCCATAGCTCAGCTTTCAGTGTTCATTCCATGGTACCATGCTACCTTCTTTGAGATGTTGTTGCTGTTCAGTCTCATATAACTCTTTGTGATCCCAGGGATATGTCTATAGTTTTTCTGAGCAAAAATATGTAAATAGCTTGACTTTTCCTTTTTCATTGTGTTCTTATTTTACAGATGAGGAACTGAGGCACAAAAATGTTTTGCCTAGAATCACATAGCTAGTATTTAAGGTTGGATCTGCACTCATCTTCTTGACTCCAAGCCCAGCACTCTATCCACTGTACCATCTAGCTTTCTCCTTTGAATATTTTCATGTTAATTCAATAAACATTGATTAAGCCCCCATTATGTGCAAGATGCCCTCCTTGATATAGAACAAAACCACATGCAAATAGTTTATACCAGTGATGGCAAACCTTTTAGAGATCTTGTGCAATGCCCACCCCTTCAGAGACTGTGTGCCATACTACTCCCTCCAAGTGCCAGGTGTATCCTGCCCCCACCTTGCCCCAGACAGGGGAGGGAGGAAGCTCTCCTTTTGGACTTCTGTGTGGACAGGTGGGTGAAGTGAGGAATGTCCTCAGCTAGTGTAGAGAGGAGGAGGGGAGTGGCCCAAGCTCCTCTATTTGGGGGATGTGAAAAGATGTTATCAGACATAGTGGAGAGGGAGAAGGGAGTAGCTCCACCCAAGTCCTTCTGCCTCTCTAGTTATGAACTTGAGGGGGTGGGGAGGAAGGGCAGCACTTGTGCCCACAGAGAGTGCTCTGTATGCCAAAGATGGCATAGGTTCACTATCACTGTTCTATATCAAGTAATGGAAAGAACTATTGACTGGAAATCAGGAGCTCAAGGATTGAATTGGATTCTATTACCTTGTGTGACCTTGGGCAAGTCACTTCATTTTGCTGCTCATAACTTTTGAGAACTCGGGGATAAAATCACATCCTGTTGAGTTTTAGAGGAGCATTTTGTGACTTTGGCTTGACTACAAATTAGGAACAACAAAACCAAAACCTCTTTGAGTTATAAACTGTGATATACTTTATCTTATTTTACCCTATTCCACTTTGAATAACAAAACAAAGCAACAATCACCTTTAATGCAACTAAAACTTCAGAAGAGGTGCAATAATA
Source organism: Monodelphis domestica (assembly GCF_027887165.1). Lineage (NCBI taxonomy): Eukaryota > Metazoa > Chordata > Mammalia > Didelphimorphia > Didelphidae > Monodelphis > Monodelphis domestica. Next base: position 468,487,609 of record NC_077228.1, read on the forward strand.
ACTCTGTATCAGTTTACTATGTATATATACATACATGATGTGTGTGGTATGCATGCATACTTTAATACATGTGTCCATAAATATTCATGTGTATATAGATGTGTACATAAATACATATATGTTGGGTACTGCCCATTCATGTCAGTCTTTATGAGCATCTATCCAATAGCACTGATGCAATTACCCACTTGGAAGAGTCTCAGATTCATGGGTCCAGGAGAGTATAATCTACATGATAGAAGTGCTTTGGAAAAACTTTGGAGCATGTTCATAGAAATTCTGTAATTGGTTCCAGCACATTTACCACGTGATAAAGAGGAACTTCATTGACCATTTGTGGCTGCAGAGCTCGACCAGGGCTGCATTGAAAGGACACTCATTGACCTAATTCCTTCTCTTGGTTTGACCTTTACTCCTCCAGTGATTTTCTTTCTGGTTAACAAGTTCCAGTGACAGTGCTATAAGGGGCCATTTCTAGAGCCCTCCACATTGGTTCTTTTGATTTAGCTAAAAGTATTAGAAGATTATGACTTTGTGAGTTTTAAAAGCTCAGATGAGTCAGCCACCCAAAATCATAGTGGGGAGGGAGTATCCACGAGTCAAGTCCTTGTTGGGTTTTGTCTGATTCCCCCACTTTTGAGTTTTGAAAGATGTCAACATCTAGTCTATGCCAATTTTTGTAGCCAGCAGGTCTAGCTCAGCAGAAGGAAGCTCTTTGGGACTCAGACTAGAAGAATCTGAGACAAGGGCTCCTCCACTAGCAATACCACTTTTTGAAGTGAACTTGGTGGAACTCACTAAATCGAAACTGAGTTAAGTGTGAATACACTCTCCCACAAGACTGCGGTGGTATAGGGAAGAGTGTAGTCCCAGGTACTGGAGAATAATGTTTATACCTTTGTTCTTGCTTCTTCTTTGAAAAAAATATTCCTTCCTAAATGCTAATTGATGTTAATTAATTAGATGGAACTGGAGTGTAGTTTATATCTTGAAGTACACACCTAGAATGAGAACTTGATCTCATGGAATTAGAAAAGAGAAACCCCAATCCTTAGGGGTACCTCCAGAACCCAGAAGGGAAGATATAGCAGATCTCACTCTGATAAAATGAGGCCAGAATACTCCTTATATAGACATCTTGTTTCTAGACTTGTTCTGTCCTCAGGTTATATATCCCTGCTATTACTATCTCCATTTTACAGAGAAGGAAGCTAGATCTCAGACAGGTTAAGGGTGTCACCTCAGGTAACATAGCTAAGCATCACAGGCAAGATTTAAAGCCATATTGTCTTAGTTTGAACCCCCAACTTCATCCATGAAATGCTGCCTCTACATTGGTATAGCAGATAGTTTATAGGCATAGTGATCATAATACTCAATTTTCCAGCAAAGTTCTGATTTTAAATGATCATATCCTATTATTAACTTTGGTAGCTAGGTGGCACAGTGGGAACATTGGTTCTAGTTCCTGAGTTCAAATTTGGCCTCATACTTACTAGATATTTGACCCTGGGCAAATCAAGTAAATCCTGTTTATCTCGCTTTCTCCTGTGAAAATGAGCTGGAGAAGAAAATGGTGAACTATTTCGATATCTTTGCCAAGAAAACCCAAAATGGGTCATGAAGAGTCAGACAAGGTTGAAATGACAGAACAACAAATTATTAAATTTAATTCAGCCCCCACTGCTTTTAAACAGTGTGCTAGAACCAGGAGAAATGAAGTAGAATGATGGCACAGTCTATGCCCACAAAGAGTTTATAGTAAAACAGTGGGGTATATGATATTTGGAAGAAGACATATATGATAAATGATATATAAAGAAGTGGGAAAAGAGTTGGACATAGAAACCCTATATTTAATTCCCACTAAAACATTACTTATATGATCATGGACAAGTTATTTAATCTTTTAGAATCTCAGTCTAGTTTCTTTAAGATAAAGGTAATAATACTAGTACTACTTACTTTCCAAGGTGTTTATAAGAAAAGTTCTGGGCAGAAATCAAAGCGCTATATAAATTTAAAAGTAGTTGTTGTTTTTATTATCAGGTAGGATGTAATGACATTAGAGAAAGAAAGGGCAAACCATTCTAGGATCTTTGCCAAGAAAATGCCATGGACAACATTGGCATGCTATGGCTCATGGGGTCACAAATTGCTGGATGTGACTGAAAAATTGAACAATAGGATGTAATAAGGGTTAAGAAGAGCCAGGCAAAGTGCTATAAGAAGTTTGAGGGAAAAAATCCAATTTGGTCTAGAAGGAGCCAGAATGCCTTCCTAGCATTAGTGGCACCTTATGTTGACTTTTTAGGAGAGGAATGAAAGAATAAATGAAGGAATGAAAAAAAAAATTACTAGACACTTACACGGTGCCAAGCACTATGCTAGACCCCTGGGTTATAATTACAAAACAAAGATAATTCCTGCCCTCAAGATACTTTAGGGAAGTTTGGATTAGAAAGTTTCAGAAATTGGGAGTGCTGCCGAAGGGAATTAATTGATACGTCTCATCCATGAACAAAGACAAGATTTGATCATAGTTGATGATTCCGGAATTGTGAGAGAAGAGAGAGTGAGAAATGGGTGCCATCAAGGTTATAAAAGACATGATCAGAAAGTTAGGAATCAAGTGGAGGACATCGGAGGGGATTTTCCTGAAACAATTGTGGAGGAGAGATCAATTAGGACAGTAAATGCATGGGCCAAAGTTTTTTTTTTTTCCCAAACTGGAAGATAAGACAGCAGAGAAGAAATTGTCCGAGAGTCCGGAGTAAAGGGAAGTTACTTTAATGTCTGTAGACTGTGGCAGTGGTGGTTGTGGAGTTCTGTTTCTCTTCACATGATTGGGGAATGGCATGAATATATGGGAATTTAACACTAGCCTATACCCCTTTTTTGGTATCCTGAGACAACCTTTTGATTTTAAAGCAAAAAAAAAAAATCTTGCTTCTGAACCCATGAACCATATCTCTCTGAGGTGATGGGTGGAGTCTTTCCTCTATTTGCCTACCATATAAAAAGACAATGAACTGGCATTGTGTAGCCATTCTAAAGATTGCATAGTTAGTCCAGGTATCTGGAAGATCTGCCTCTTGTCCAGTCTGAGGTCAGAATACTCCAAATCAGAGGGACTTGGAAAAGGGATGTCAAAAGGAGCATAAATTGGAGTAGGAGAAGGAAGTATGTTTTTTTTTTCCCCCTTTGGAATCATGGGCAGAGAAAGTGGCTAAGAGAATGCTGGTGCAGGGTATATGGTACCCAAGATCTGGCTAGGCAGCTGGCTTGGGGGAAAGTGACTAGGAGAGTACTAGCACAGGTGGTCTGGATTGTGTCTGGTTAAGGGAGTGCCAGCATACACAGTCTGACTCGATGTTGGCTAAGGACACACTGTTGCATTGAGGTCTGGCTAAGTGCTGGTCAGCTTGGGGAGGAGGTTGCTAAAGGAACAGTTGGTCACACTTGGTTGATGCCTTTTTCCTCCTTTGCTCCACTTTTTATTATTTAATAAATAATTATAAATTAAAATGTGATCTCCAGGGATAAATAAAAATAGAGATATGGCAGGGAATGGTAAGAATAGGATATGGAATGGAGTCCATGAGCCCTTGAATATAGATTATATGAAAATGAATAGTATGGGATAAGGATGGCATGATAGTCTGGCACCAAACCATGAATGGTCTTGAAAGACAAGGTTGGGTATTTAAGCTTTATTTGGCAAATCATAGGTAAGGCATTGAAGGTGTTGAGAAGAAGAATGCCATAATCATAGCAGTGTGTTGAGAAGGCTACTTGGGTAGGGAACAATTTTGGGGATGTTCTCATAAGCCAGTGATGGCAAACCTTTTAGAACCTTTTAGAGACTGCATGCTAAGTCTTGTCCACCTAGACTGTGTGCTATGCTCTGCCTCCCGTGGCCCTTGCCCCTGCCCTGGCTCCCCCCCCCCCCCTACCCCAGACAGGGGAGGAAGAAAGGGAGGAAAGTGGTCCAGGTGTTCTACTCAGGGGAGAGAGTAAGCTATTCAATTGGGCTGCTAGGAAGAGAAGCTGGGAGGCATGGTGGAGAGGGGGAAGGGAGCAGCTCCATAAAGTAGCTCTGACTCTGTAGTAACCAACTCTGGTGGATGATGCATGTCCATGGAGAGGTCTCTGCATGCCATCTTTGGCATGTGTGCCATTGGTTTGCCATCATAGTCAAAAGCCATTGGTATGGAACTTTTGAACCATATCTCTCTGAGGTGATGGGTGGAGTCCTTTCTCTTCTTGTCTATCATATGAGGAGGCAGTATACTGGTACTGTACAACCATCCTAAAGACTATGTAGTGACCCCTGGCATCTGGAAGACCCACATCTTGTCCATATTGAGGTAGGAGTACTCTAAATCAGAGGAGCTCGGGGAAGAGATGGCACAGGGAGCATTAATTGGAGTAGGGGAAAGAAGTAGGGGTTTCTTGCTTCCTTGGAATGGAAGACAGAAAAGGTGGCAAAGAGTGTTGGTGCACTTGTGGTCTGGCTGAGCAGCTGGCTTAGGAAGAGATGGATAGGAGAGTATCAGTACTCTAATATTTTGGCAAATGGGCACTGAAGTCAGCATTGTTGTAAAATAGGCATGATTGAAAAAGACAGAGCTAAAAAGATAGAGAACAATAACCCAAAGAAATATTGATTAGTCACAGAAAAACATGCTATATTGTGCTGGTCCATTTGATCTCTGTTCACAGTAGATTTGTGTGTGGCATTCATGGTATGGCATTGTTGAAATGGATATAATAATAATAGCTACCATTTATATAGCACTTAAAGTTTGCAAAGGGTTTTTCAAACATTTTATCATTATTCTTGACTCTAAGCACTCTATGTGCTGTGCTACCTTGCTGCCCTTAAATAACAGTCATGTAATTAATGTAATAAGCCATAAAATTGTGATTGCAGGGCAAGCTGATGGTGTGTATGACCCATCCCCAAAACACCCTTTCCTACCAGCCACCCCCTCCCCACAAAATGTCTTGGTTGTTATAGCTTTTATTCTCTTGAATATTCAATTCTCACCTCAGCTACTTATTAGTCCTGTGATGATGGGCACAACATTTAATCTTTTAGTCTGCTGCTTCGTGTTTATTCATTTGTATACAAATCATCTCCTCTCAGTAGATTTGTAATCTTCTTGTGATGAAGTAGAGTCCTGAGCCTGGAGTCCAGAAGACCTGACCTCAGACACTAACTGTGTAACCCCGGGCAAGACACATAGCCTCTGTGTGCCTCAACTTTTCCAATTGTAAAATAGGGATAATAATAGCAGCTACCTTCCAGAGTTATTGTTAGGATCAGATGAGATGATATTTGTAAATTGCCTAGCACAATGCCTGACACAGATGCTTTTTTCCTATCACCTTCCTTCCCCCTTGTGCCTTCAATGCTGACTAGTGCTTGATTCATAATAGATGCTAAATAAATATTTATGTATAGACAGGTGGCACAGTGGATAGAATGCTGGGCCTGGAGTTAGGAAGACTTATTTTCCTGAGTTCAAATCTGGTCTCAGACACTAGCTGTGTGACTCTGGGTAAGTCATTTAACCGTGTTTGCCTCAGTTTACTCATCTGTAAAAGAGTTGGAGAAGGAAATGGTAAACTATTGCAGTATCTTTGCCAAGAAAACCCCAAATGGGGTCACAAAGAATTTGGATTTGACCAAAACAACATAAACAACAAAAACAAAATATTTGGGGAGTTAAACTATCTTCAGCCATGGTAGCCTGAGTACCTCTAACTAACTCTGCTGCCCGGAAAGCAAGAAATTTTATTCCCTTGCTATAATGTTCTCAGGCACCAGGAGTCAGGGTATAATGGAGTGAGTACTAATGGATTTAGAGCCTATACCTCCAGATTCCCTTGTGCCCATCAGTAAATATAAAGAGCCTTAGCATACAATATTTTAGGGAGGGAGTGGTCCTTTCTTTAGTCACAACGTTGTATATCCCAATTTTCCAGCTCATAAAGACTTCAAAATGTAAAGAAAGAATGGGTGGTTTTTTGACTACCCTAAAACCATAAAAAAGGCTAAATAAGATCTGAGAAACCTCTCATAGCACTCATGTAATTTGAGACTGCTTTAAGAGATATCTCTTCCTTAGTTTCATCCACTTCTTTCTCTGGAAACATTTATTTCGGAATATAAATATGTTGCATTGGAAAGTGTTGCCAATATTTAAAATCTGTGCTTGCATTTCTGTATCCAACTGAATATCCTAATAATGTTTAATCAGCAACAACATTACTTTATATTAATGCTTTGTGCAGCTCCCGGCCGCCGTGATAAGAGGCCATCCCCATGTTTTTCACACATCAGCAGTTGGCAAGTGTCCCGGCTCTTGCAACAGTCATTTGATTCCAAAAGATGATAGAAATCCTATAATCTACCTCAGGATTATTTCTGAGTTTTCAGGAGATGTTAAATACTACCTTTATCTCCAATAGGGCTGCCTTAGAGCTTGCTGGCCAGTGTGCCTGCATGGGGCATTGGTATTCTAATCAGTGCTTGCAGTCAGTCATTGCAGGCTGTCTGGGTGGAACAGCAGGAAGAGGCTCTAAGAAAGTCTGATTGGCAATGCTATAGGAAGAAAAATCTGCTGAAGGCTACTCGGGAGTCTGATTTCGGGGTTATCGTAGGGAGAGAGGCTCAGTCAAGCTTCAGAAGGCATGCTATCCTGGGGGGAAAATGTGGCCTCAGTTATATTGGGAATATGGATAAAAAGGGTCTGGTCTAGGTGGCACACAGTAGACAGAGCATTGGGTCTAGAGGCAGGAGCACAGGTTCCAATTCAGCCTGTGACACTAGCTAAATAACCTTGGCAAGTCACTTGGCTTTTATTTGCCTCAGTTTCCTCAATTGTAAAAATGAAGAAGGTAACAGCATTGGTTTCTCAAAGTTGTGAGGATCAAGTGAAATATTTTTTATTTATTTATTTTCATATTATTTATTGTATTGTATTATTTATTATTTTATTTTAATTATATTATTATCTTAAAAAATAAACAAACCTTAATTTCTGCCTTGAAAACAATACATAGCCTTGGTTCCAAGGCAGAAGCGTGTTAAGGGCTAGGCAATAGGGTTAAGTGACTTGCCCAGGGTCACATAGCTAGGAAGTGTCTGAGGTTAGATCTGAACCCAGGACCTCTAGTCTCTAGGTCTGACTCTCCATCCACTGAGCCACCCAACTGCTCCCTGATGTACTCTTAAAAAGACCACCTTTTCCTTCTGTCTTAGAATTGATTCTAAGTATCAATTCTAAGAAGAGTGGTAGGTAAGGGCTAAGCAATTAGGATCAAATGACTTGCCCAGTGTCACACAGCTGAAAAGTGACTGAGGCAGGATTTGAACCCAGGTCCTCCTGACTCCAGGCCTGGAACTTTATCCACTGCCTAGCTGCCCTGTGAAATACTCTGCAAAGAGTATTATTAACTATATATTAAAACAATTATATTTTATATATTAATATTAAAATATATTCTAGATTATGTATTAAACACATATCAATTATAATAACTCTAAATGATATATATAACATATACACAAATTTCTATTATATAATATGAATTATAATTATTGAAATCCCAATTATTAAATTAATTTTAATAATTATTACTGTGAATATATGTAAACAAAATATTCATACTTGTTCACTTGGAACCAGAGTTATAAAAGAAAGTAAAGTAGGGAAGGCACAAAAACTAAGTGCCTACTATGTGTTAGCATTGTGCTAAGCACTTTATACATATTATTTTATTCTTATAATGCTGAGAAATAATTGCAATTATTATCCTCATTTTACAGTTGAGGAAACTGTAAGGTTAGGTGATTTATCTAGGGTCACCTACAGCTAATAAAAATCTGAGGCTGGTTTGGAATTTGTCTTCTTCTGACTCTTGGCTTTTGCTTTTTCTACTTAACAAAGTATCTCCTTAAACCATCGCGGATTAAGAACTGGATAATATCTCATTGGTCTAGTCCAATAACCTCATTTTAGAGATGAGGAAATGGAGATGGAGAAAGGGATTCCAACTAACAATGGCTGAGTCCAAGTCTAGTGGATGAGGTGAAAATAGTAGTGGATTGCTTCTGACCTTGCTCTTAGGGTTGTCCAGGAGCAAGCCTGGGTTCTTTAACAAGATGAGGAGATTTTTATAGCTGAGTCCTTGGGAGTAGAAAGTAAGGTTCACCAGAATCTGAGGAGCTGACTCTTGAGACACCTGCATTCAAGAGCATCACAGTCTCTTAGTGTGGCCCCAGGAGGCTGGAGACCTATATAGTTCCATGGAGTAAACAGTGAGACTCATTGGAGGGCTAGGGGTATCTTGATTGTTCTGAGCCATTGTAAGTAGTTAGTGCTTTTGGGCATTGTTTATGAGGTCTTTGTGCTCTTACAGGGCTGCTTTTTTTTTTCCCAGTTATTTCTAGGGGATGAAGTAAAAATTGTCTTGCTTCAGATTTGCATTGTACCTTGAATATTTGAGGACATTTTGGGGATAGAAACCTAGATATGAATTCTATTCTGAAACTCCCAGAGGAAACTCTGCGTAGGGGCACAGTAATCAAATTTTGAGGTTCTCAGGGAAAGCTAACCAGGAACAGAACAAGGCAAAGGAGTCATTTTTGAGAAGATCCTGAGATTGGCTGTAATTCTTATAAATCAAGAGTTCCTAGACCTTGGCGGTATGTGTGAGAAAGTGTAAAACTGCTCATCCATTCCTCATGCCCTCCTCCCCCTGGTCCCAAAGAACAGAAAGTCAACACCACACCAACCACTGAAACCTAAGACGAACTAAGCCCCGAGGATTTTCTCACATACACTTATTTCCTCCGTCTTTGGAATGTGGATTTGCAAAGGTAGGAATCCTTTTTATCCAAGCAAATATGTGAGTCTCATGCTGTTTCTTGACAGAAACACAACAGGCACTAGTACAACATTACATGGAAAACAAATTATGCTTTGCATTTTTAACCTTGTTAGACTATATCAAAATTCTGTCTACTGCTTCTTCTCACACAGGACATAAAACATCGCTGTCCTTAAACACTAATGCTTAGATGCCTTGCTTTGAGATGAACGAGTAGCTTTCATTATTACTAATGGGAGTTATGTTTATGCACTGGGAAAGAGATAGTGTACATTTTAGATTAAGCTTGATCTACAACTTCCAGATGGAATAAATTACAAATGATACTGGGGGAGGAGGGGGAGAGGGGTACTAAATATTGCCCAAAGCCAAGTTTAATAGCAAAGCAATTCTTCTGAGAAACCAAAGTGGAGTTAACAGTAATAGTTGTGCTGCTATCACCATGTTAAGTGGTTGATGTCGACTCTTGAAAGCCCTTATTGGTTTAGCAATGCTCTGAATTCCATTATTTCCCAAAGGCCTGGGAGATATTCCTCAATCTTGACTAGCCCATTAGAATGAATTCCATTTGGTTTAGTGTTCAAGGCCATTTGTTTGGAGTTTGGTAAATTTCCCAATCTGCAAGCAGACTGACAAAGTAATCATCATTTCCCCCTCATGTTAACCCACTCTGTATTTCTATAATAGTGCTGTTTAGTTGTTTTCAGTGGTGTCAAACTTTTTGTGATCTCTTTTTTTGGGGTTCTCTTGGCAAAATATTAAAATGGTTTGCCATTTCTTCTCAAGTTCATTCCTAATAAATGAGGAAACTGAGGCAAACAAGGTGAAGTGATTTGCCTAGAGTTACATAACTATAGTTTCTAGTCCAAGCACTCTATTCTTTGTGTTACCTAGGTGCCTTTCTATGACAGAGAAGGGATGAAAAATAGTTTTGTTGTTTTAATTCTTATTGTTTTTGAAAGTGGGGCACACTGCTCTTCTTTGTTGCCATAATACTCATGTTTCCTGTGCATTCTTTTTTTTAAAATTATGTCCAATTGGCTTCATTAAAAAAATATTTAAGAATTTTTCCATAGTTACATGATTCATATACTTTCCCTCTTCTTTTCCACTCACGCTCCCCAGAGCTAACAAGTAATTTCACTAGATTATACATGTATAATACTCAATACCTATTTCCATATTAACAATTTTGTAATAATCTTTTAAAAACCAAAACCCCACATCTAAAACCCATATAAACAAATAAAAAAATCAAATGCTTTCTTCCTGCATTTCTATTCCCATAGTTTTTTCTCTCGATGTGGAATAGCATTCCTTCTCATAAATCCCTCGGGATTGTCCTGGATCATTGCATTCTGGTCAGTAGCAAAGTCGATTAAATAGGATTGTCCCACAATGTTTCAGTCTCTGTGTACAAAGATTTCCTGGTTCTGCTCATTTCACTCTGCATCAGTTCATGGAGGTCTTTCCAGCTAGTATGGAAATCAAGCAGTTTATCATTCCTTATAGCAAAATAGTGTTCCATCATCATCATATACCACAATTTGTTCAACCATTCCCCAAATGAGGAACACCCTCTCATTTTCCAATTTTTTTACCACCAAAAAGAGCATAGCTATGAATATTTTGTACAAGTATTTTTACTTATTGTCTCTTTGAGGTACAAACCTAGTAGTGGTATTGATGGATCAAAGGGTGTGCATTCCTTGGGCATACTTACAAATTGCCCTCCAGAATGGTTGGATCAATTCACAACTCCACCAGCAGTGTATTAGTGTCCCAATTTTGCCACATCCACTCCAGCATTCATTACTTTCCTCTACTGTCATGTTAGCCAATCTGCTAGGTGTGAGGTGATACCTCAGAGTTGTTTTGTTGTGCATCTCTCTAATTAGGAGGGATTTAGAACACTTTTTCAAGTGATTCTTGATAGTTTTGATTTCTTCATCTGAAAACTACCTATTCATATTCTTTGACCATTTGTCAACTGGGGAAAGGCTTGATTTCTTTTACATTTAACTTAGTTCCTTATATATTTAGGAAATTGGGCCCTTGTCAGAGAGTTTTGTTATAAAAATTTTTTTCCCATTTTGTATATACTTTGTAGTACAATTTAAGAGCTGGTACTGCTAGACCCCCATTCTTCACATTTTTCTTTCATTAGTTCCCTTAATATTCTTTATCTTTTGTTCTTCCAGATAAACTTTGTAATCCTCCTATGTATTCTTACTACTATTTCAAGTGGTTAAAATTTCTGACATAAACAGAATTTAGCATATGGTCTTGTCATATGCAAATACTCAGAAATCTGTGATCACATCAATGTAGATATTCCTTCTAATAATGGAGATGCAACCTAATGGAAAATACCCACTCTTCCCTGCATCCTTCTGTAAATCTACTACTGAGGTTCTTCTACCTAATTTTTAGGGTGGGGACAGATGGACAGCTTTCCTTACTTTTTCTGAACATGATAAGGATACCAGTGGAACACCTGGACGACCTATTGATTATCTTATTTATTATTTCTCACTTTTACCACACGACCATAATATTTTTCCCATCATACATTTTTTTGGTAATACCTACAGCCCTAGATACTCTTATACAAGATGCAGAAATGGAACTAAAGAAAACAAAATTAGTTAAAGCAGATGGATTACTCCAAATATCCAAATGATACACACAGAGAAAGTATGTGCTGGAGGAGACCTAGTATCATGTTGAGAAAGAGGAGGTTTTCTTACTAGGAATATAATATCAATAAACTTCAGCAAGAGAAAGTTTATATAACAATCACAACTCCAAGTGAACAATTTTGCCTGTTCCCAACTCTCTAAGGACTGAAAATTCTAAATCTATTCTAATCCCAGTTCTGTGGTCTTATCACTTCCCAAAGTCAATGTAAGGAAGCTTTAAATAGTAGAATAACTTGACCACTGGAGGACTATTATAGATTGCATAGGGATTATTGTTTTAATACCTAATGTTTTTAGAGCTGGGGCACACTGCCCTTCTTTGTTACCATGATAACGCTCAGATAATTGCTTTTCTTTCAAGTGGTTTAAATTTCTGATCCAAACAGAATTTCTCGGTTTGAGAACTATATGACTGAGCCAGGCATGGACAAAAAACTAATGGCTGCTACTCCTGTTATCAGAAACTTAAAGCTCAATGCATCAGGATTGTTTCAAACCATTCTGGATTAAACACAGAATGGATGAGAAATCTCTGACTATTAGCCATTTTCTCCCCTTTACTACTAATAATTTCTTCTGAATTCTTTCACTGTTGAAAAACTTTTTCCTTATGCATGTGAGAACACTGTAAAACACTTGAGACCCCTCAGGATTACTTCACATCTAGCAGGATAAATTAGGAATTTATTCTTAAAAATATTATTTTCACTGCTGATTAAATTTCTCTAATATAGTATTGAAACAATGCTGGATTCTGGGAATGGGCATTTGCCTCATGCTTAAGAAATGTTCTCAAATAGTAGGCGATATCTTGAACAAAATGGGTTGATACTATCAAGAAAACCACTTTGCTTCTGACTTTTTAAATGAAAGCACAATAAAATTAGCTGAGAACAACAGAAAAAATAACTGTGTGGGAGAAAGAAATAGAGACACTGACAAAGAGAGAGAGAGAGAGAGAGAGAGAGAGACAGAGAGAGAGAGAGAGAGACAGAGAGAGAGAGAGAGAGAGAGAGAGAAAGGGACAGGGGCAGAGAATTTTATCATTCTACTTGAAAATATCTGCTAGGAAATTTAGTTTCTCTTCCTTTTTAGCTTTTAACATTGCACAGATTTTATTTGGGTTATTCTCTTGGAAGTTTTAAATGATTCTCCTGCTTTTCTCTTTTTCTTCCTTCCTGTCTATATTCTAATTTGTTCCTTTATTTGGAATTTTAAAAATTGAATCAAAACCATTTGGTTTGGTTAAAAATTGAAAAGTAGATCAATTGAAGCAACAGATAAGGAAGAATCAGAAATAATTAAACTAAATAAGTCAGTATTTGGTTAACCAGAAAACACAAATTACCTTGGAAAGAAACTATTTAAGATTGAATGAGATAACTAAGGTTCAATACCTTTTAAAAGTGCTATCTAAATGATATTATTATTATTATTATTATTATCAACTAAGGTCTGAGACTAATCTCTGCTAGTCAGCTGTCCAATTTCCCCAGCAGTAATAATAATAATAACAATAATAATAAAAATATTCTACCTTGGCTCCCAAGAATAATTCCTTAACAGAGAAATGATCAAAGGATCAAAATAGTTTTCAAAAGAGTTGCCAGCTATTAATAACCATGGGAAACGAAATTCCAAATCACTAACAAGAGAATTTCAAAGCAAAACAACTCTGAGGTTTCACTTCACATCTTGCAAGCTGACAAAGGTAACAAAAGAAGGGAATGGTAAATGTTGTAGGGTTTTGGAAGGATGGGAATACTAATGTACTGGTATAATTGTGAATTGGTTTAACCATTCTGGAAAGAAATTTAGTGTTATTGGTATAAAGTGACTAAAACATTAGTCCATATTCCTTGATCCAGAGATTCCATATCTAGGCATACATTCCAAAGAGGTCATTAAAAAAAAGGCTTCTTATTTACCACAATATTTATAGAAGGTAGAAAAGAACTGGAAAGAAATTGAATGCCCAGTGATAGGAGAATAACTCATCAAGTTATGGTAAATGGATATAATAGTATAAGTAGTATGATTTACATGAACTGATGAGAAGTGAAGAAAGCCAGGAAAACAATATACTCAATGACTCCAACAATATCAACAGAAAGAATAACAACCACAAAACATTCAAAACTCAATATTGTAAAAATATTTTTAAAAAGCTTGCTCATAATCTTAGCCCCTGGGACATCCCCAAACTATGGGTCCGCAGGCCACATGTGGCCCCCTGAGGCCATTTATCTGGTCCCCACTGACTTACAAAAGGTGCAACTCTTTTATTGGTAGTCAGTGAGAAGAGCACAAGATCCTGTGCTTCTGGAGTACTGTATGTGGTAGTGCCGCAAAACGTGGTATCACTCATGTACAGTACTATTACTAATGATATAATCATTTGTGTGGTGCCTTATTCTGAGAGTAACTGAATGAGAACGAGGCGCCACACAAAGGATCATGTGGCTACACAATGGAAGATGTCAGCATAGTGAGTGGCAATCTGGGGGAGGGGATTCCACTCTCTGTATACTGCTGCCCGATATAGTGGTGGCAGTGATGGGCCTATGCAAGGTGTGACAGGCCCATCACAGCCAGCACTGCAGCCTCTACTATCCCAGACAGTGGTATACAGTGTCACAGGCCCAGCACCACCTCCAGTACTGTATACAGGCATCAGATAGTGGTGATCTGGCCTATGACATCAGCAGTGTGCCTCTACTGTGAGAAGCCCACCACTGCCACTGGGTTTGAGAAGCCCACCACTGCCACTGGGTGTTTTATAAGACACCCCCTGTTTTTTGGGGTCAAATTAATATAAGACAGTGTTATTTTTGGGGAAACACAGTAGTACAATGATTCTCATACTCTCCTAGATGCACAACATAAGGGCCCCTATCATAGGGGCCCCTATCATTGTGAATCTGGGGGGTTATAGTTGCCATTGTACTATGTAGGGGAAGTGAGACATGTGTTTTTCATATTATGGTCTATAATTACAGATCCATAAATACTGACCACAAGAGGACACACCCTAGTGTCGTGCCTTCCTTTTTCCTGCCATGGAATCTGATTGCTTAGGTAAAAATCCCATGCGATCAAATTCCTGTGAGAGTTCACGGATCACAGTGCGGTTCGCACAAGGTAGTATGAACTGGAAAGGTGGTGGAGGAACCGGCTCTGTAATCCTGCTGGTTTCTGCATCGCGCCAGTGTGAGCCTGAGGTAAAAATGGAGTTCCACCAATATGGCCACTGGTGAGACTGAAATGATGTGGGCTGGGAAGGCTGCATTGATGGACACAGATCAGACTGCATCGATGGGCAGTGCAGTCTGTATGCCACTGTGTGGGCAAAATTATTCTTGGTATATTGTTTTTGTAGGTCTGTATATACATGCAAATATATCTGTGTGTGCACATATATATATATATATATACATATATATATATATGTATGTATTTTACTAATAGCAATTTGGAATCCTAGGAAACAATGACGTCAAGAAAGAGAAAAATTGACTTAGAGTGTAGGATATTTAAAGAACAGTGGACTTATGATTACTTTTTCATGCAGTACAAGGAAATAGCTGTGTGTTTGAAATGCCAGAATATAATGCCTGTGTTCAAAGAGTACAATTTGCATCCATACTATTAAACTCAACATAAAGATAAATATGATTGTTTGGTTGGAAATGTGAGAAAAGATAAAATATTTAAACTGAAAAATACATTGACAACTCAGCAAAATAGTTTTGTGAAGCAGATGCAGCTAAATATTTCATCACTGCAAGCAAGTTTTCAAGTTGCCAAGCTAATAGCATGTACTGGCAGACCATTCGTGGAGGGAGAATTTGTTAAAGAGAACCTTCTTTCTGTTGCCAAAGAGATGTGTCCAGAAAAGGCTGACTTATTTAGTACAGTTAGTCTTTCAGGATCTACAATTACATGAAGGATTGAAGAAATGGGAGAAAATTGGCATCAGCATTTGCAAAACACCACAAAAAAACTTTCTATTTTTCTTTGGCACTTGAAGAGAGCAATGGTGTTTGTGATTCTGCAAAACTTCTAATTTTTATTTGTGGGACTAAAGACAATTTCAAAGTCATACTGCAAAGCATCAAAGGAACAACTACAGGAGAGGATATCTATGAAAAGATTTCCCAAACTGTGAAAGATTTGGAGCTGGACTGGGCTAAACTAGCCAGTGTGACAATTGATGGTGCTCCTAGCATGGTGGGGTATAAGAAAGGAGTAATTGCTCACATTAACCAAGAGATTGACAAACATAACCATTCTCATCCAATAGCCATACACTGCCTCATCCATCAACAAGAGCGGCTACGTAGTAAATCACTAAAGTGGGACTCTAATGAAAATTGTGGTATCTTGTGTTAACTTTATTAGAGCTAATGCACTAAACCTCAGACAATTTCAGGAATTTCCATCTGAGCTAAATGTTGCTTTTGAAGATCTTCTGTACCACACAGAAGTCCATTGGCTGAGACGAGGGAGAGTTTTGAGACATTTCTATGACTTACTTCCACAGATTACAGCTTTTATGCTTTCAAAAAACAAAGAAGTACCAGAGCTCAATGATGCAGAATGGAAATGGCTCCTCACCTTTCTGACAGATGTAACAGAGCTACTCAACATTTTCAATGTGCAACATCAAGGAAAAGGAAAGCTCATCTGTGATATGCAATCACATGTGAAAACACTTGAAGTAAAATTAGGTCTCCTTATCAAGCAAATTAAGGAGGAACATTTCTGCCATCTCTCCTTAACTCAAATTCTGTTAGCTGAAAAACCCTTGATTGCATTCCCAAAAGAAACATGTGTGGATTCACTGGAAAAGTTGCAAAAGGAGTTACAATTCAGATTTAAAGAGTTTTATCTCCATGAACAGGGCATACAGCTTTTCCATAATCCATTTTCTATTGACATTGAAAATGTGGATACAATTTACCAAATGGAACTTTCTGAACTTCAGAATTGTGACTCTCTGGGGGGCACCTGGGTAGTTCAGTGGATTGAGAACCAGGCCTAGAGACGGGAGGTCCTAGGTTCAAATTTGGCCTCAGACACTTCCCAGCTGTGTGACCCTGGGCAAGTCACTTGACCCCCATTGCCTAGCCCTTACCACTCTTCTGCTTTGGAGCCAATACACAGTATTGACTCCAAGACGGAAGGTAAAGGTTTAAAAAAAAAAAGAATTGTGACTCTGAAAGACGCATTCAAGTCAAGCAGCTTGCCTAATTTCTATGCATCTCTCCCCTTTGAGACATATCCTAATCTCAGGAAGTATGCACACAAAATGGCAAACATCTTTGGCAGCACTTATGTCTGTGAACAGACTTTTTCCAGAATGAAACATCTGAAATCTCCAACCAAATCTAGACTAACTGATACACTCTCACATCACTTGTTACAGCTAGCAATGACAAATATGGAACCGGACATTGACCATCTCATTAGCCAAAAACAGGCCCATCGTTCTACTGAAATACTGGTCAGTTTGTTGATTTAAATTTACTTGTTCTTTATTTTAAATATTCTATTTGTTTCCATTTTTTTTTTACTTTAAAATAAGATATGTGCAGTGTGCATAGGGATTTGTTTATAGTTGTTTTTTTTTTAATAGTCCGGTCCTCCAATGGTCTGAGGGACAGTGAACTGACCCCCTGTGTAAAAAGTTTGGGGACTCCTGACCTGGGAAATTATAAGACATCACTCTCCCTTTTCTATGCCTTTGCAGAAAAATGTGGCATGCACGTAAAATATTAACATGTCAGATTTTTAAGAAGCAATTATCAGTTTTGCTGATTTTTTCCTCTCTTTTCTAAATAAAACTGTTTGTTGTAAGGAATGGCTCTCTGAAAAATGAGGAGGAAAATCAGAGAAAATCTAGGGTATGCAAAATGAAAGATACAAAAAAAATCTATTAAAAATAAAATTTAGAATTGTGCTGTTGAGGCTTTTTGTCTTTGTAGCCCAGTCACTTCTGAATATAGTCCATCCTTTTTTCTCCTTCCCAGATATTAAGCCTTTTCTTATTACAAAGAAAACAAAGAAACAAAAGTCAAACAAAAATAACTATGCCTAACAATATACTCAATGCTTCCTCTGTATTCTCTACCTCTTTTCCAAAATGACAGTGATATATTTCATTATCTGTTATTTTGGACTAAAGATAGTCATTAATTTATTTTGAGTTCAACTTCCTTCTCATGTTGCTTTATATTTCCATCATTATATTTATTGTACATTTTGTTATTCTGATTCTGCTTAATTTAACTTTGCAGTCATTTCATATAAATCTTCCCATGTTACTTATAATTTCTTCTTATTGAACAATCATATTCCTTTACATTTATGTGTCAATCAGGGCCTACCTACTTTGTCCCCACTTCTCTACTTCTACAAAGAATACTGCTATGAATATTTTGACATAGATAGGGTCTTTCTTCCTGGTTTTGCCATCCTTGGGGTATCTGGTTCCTTACTTCTATAACTTACTGGAAAGAAACCCCAGCGTATGCTTCTCACCTTCTAACCTCCTTACTCCTTTTCTTTGTCATTTTTGCTTTTTTAGTTTTCTATGTCCTATCTTTTCCTCATTTATGAGACTTGATACAAGGCAGTGAGGATAGGTGTCAGAAAAGGAGGAAGGCACAGTTAGAATTCTTGAGGGTCAGGAGGAAGAGAGTACAATTCTAATATTTGTAGGAATGGTGAAATTCACTCCATTTTTTTTAACAAGAATATTTTTGTCAGACACATTTTTTTTCTGTATAATTTCTTTCATGTGCATTAGCCATATTGAAGTCCAACCTATTGTGAAGGTATTTTCTACTCCCCAAATAACTCAGTCCTAGGATTTAAAAGCCCTGTAAGACATTTTATGTGACGTGAGATGACAGCTCTGAAAATCCATCAAACAGAGACAGCTCTCACTGTTTCTGGAAAGAGAACATTTGGATGTTTAAGCAAAGCCCAGTCTCCTCTCTGGGTTTTTAAGAATACAAATCAACAATTCCTCATTTTCAGAGTTGCTAAGGTTAAATGAGTGACTGGGGACCTCAAGCAGCAGAAGAATGGGACAGAAAGCCTGTGGTGCCCACACCTCACATTGCAGGAAGACATCTTTGCCATGAATCAGGAAGGGAGAAAATGGCCAGACTAGCTGGGGCACTATTCTTTCCCTGACATAGGAGAAGCTGTTAGTCATCTATTGACAGCTGTGCCTTTAGATGAAGGAAAAGAAAGTGAGAGACACTGGCAGGCATGGCTTCCTACTGTTTTATTAGCATATCCATCACAAACAACCCTGTCAAACTGAAGACAACCCCCCACCTTTACTCCCCTTTCAAACTTAAATATCCTTTCTGTTGAGAGACTATCCCTAAAATCACTAGATGGAAAATAGTTGGTATGACATGTATTACCAATTTTTAAAAGGAACAGAAAGGTTAAAATTATATTTTTAGAGACTCCCACATTATGATGTTCATTTATAGTTTTGGACTTGTGATAAGAATTTTAATGCTAATTAAAATAGATGAAGTGTAAATAGCACTTTAAGGTTAGTAAAATGCTTCAAACTCATTGTATCAAGGAATTTCAGTGCTTGATAGGATCTCAGCAGTCATCTAGCTCAAACTATATTTGAAAAAGAATTTCTAGAGTGTACCTGATGAGTAGTCATTCAGTTTTTCCTTGAGGACCTCCATTGGAGAAGAATCTGCCCCTTCTCTAGTCACCCTCTTATACTTATGGATAGCCATAATCTTTGGGAAGTTCTTATCTTCAAATCAAGCTTTAATGCTTCTCTTTGTATCTTCCACCCATTTAGCTTTGATGGCCAAACTATGCTTCTTCCACATGACAGCCCTTCAAGTACATGAACAATCATTGTCATATCTGCCTGAAGTTTTCTCTTCTAGAGACTCAAAAATCCCTGATTGAAATTCTTGAAAGTTCCTTTCATATCATAGGTGCTTTATTTTGGATGTTCTCAGCCGATAGGTGAATGTCCTTCTTTTCATTTGATCCTCACAACCATCTGGTGAGGTTGGAGACATTAAGTAATTATTTTCCCCAATATATTTGCCCTTAGGTCACTTGGGCTCTGGATAAAATCATTAACTTACATATTTGAACCTGGAGGGACTTTAAAGATCATCTAATTCAACCTGCCCCTTTTATAGATGTAGAAACTGAGGTTTGGGGAAGTTAAGTGAGATAGTCTAAATAACGATGAATGAATAATTTCCAGATGAACCCAGGTCCTCTGACTCCTAAATTAATTTCCTTTCACTTGTGCCAGTCAAGTAGTGGTTCAGTTCTCTAGTGTTAGTGGGACCTTGGGCAAACCACTTAATCTCTCTGGGATTCAGTTTCTCTGGAATAGATCTCTAAGGTTCTGTGCTATTCTAAAATTTTGATTATTCTTTTTGGTAGAGCTAGATAGCAAGTTCCCACAGGGATACCCAAGAGAATCAAAAAATGATGCAGAGAGTATTGTCCAAAATGAAGCTGCTGTGACTGTTGCTTATAGTTTATCAAACTGCTTATAGTTTAGCCCAACATATACAACTCTCCTAGCAATACACACTGCATGGGAGAATACAAGCAGACAAATTGAGGAAAACTCCTAAGCGGGGTCATAGGATCATAAAAATATAGTCAAAAGAGAGTCCAAATATCACCTCTCTAATTTCCTGTTTTATAGATTAAAACACTGAGGCACAGAGAGATTAATGCTTGTCCAAGGTCACCCAGATAGTCAGAAGCAGAGCTGGGATTCAAACTCAGTTCCTATAAGTCAGTGCTCTTTGTACTGCTCCAACCTTTATTCCCTGCCGCCTTTTCCTCTTCTCCAAGTCTGCTTTTAATTCTAAGGCTACAGAAGAAAGGTCACCAATCCAGAAAGTAGGGCATCCTCTACTTCTTTAAATGCTGCTTACAGCCAGCCTCAGAATGTGAGAGATGCTCATGTCCCCATCAGGGTCATCCAGGGCAGCTGCCACCTTCTTATTCCCACAGCTCATTTGTCTTCTCTCTTTGATTCTTATAACACTATGACTCAAACACAAGCCTCCTGATTCCCAGTTCAGTGCCTTTGCTACTACAATAATTTGGAAGGTGGCTGTGATCCCCTTTTCTCTTCACTTCTCCCTAAGGTGCATTCTCTCCTCCCATCCATTATTTGATTTGACTCTAAAGTGCCCTTCATGGCTTTAGTTGACAAGGCTGAACCCGAGCAACCCTCAGGATTGCTACACTGGGAACATAATTTTTTCCCAGTTATGATTAGGAGAGTCCCCTTCAGATTGGTGCCTCAGGAGGCTTGGCAGGAGTAGTTAAAGAGTACTGAGCAAAGGTTATGGCCTCTTCTTTCATTGTCAGCAAACAGGGCTTAATTAAGCTTTCCCTGCTGACAACTGGAAGTCCACAGGGAAACTTTACAGGGAAAGTAATTTTGCATTTCCATCTGAAAAAAAATTAGGGAGGAGTAGTTCGGATAAGAAGTAAATAGAGTATATGCATCAAAGGCCATTTCCTACTTTTTAAACACGTATTTAGTCTTTTCATGTAGCATAGACTTTTCAACTCTTTTTCTTACTACTTTGATATTAAATCCATCCCAAATTGCAGCCCAGTAAATCAATACTATTATGTTTATTTTATATATAGCATCCTCTCTGCGTACTACCTTCCCTGTTCAGCATTTACAGATTTTCAAGTTGGATCTCCAAGATGTGAATATTCTCACAAACTCTAGGGTCCCCTGGAGCTGAGCTCCTATAATTGGAGCTTATACTTTGGGTAGGTTTCCCATTAATTGTCATCCAATTGGAAGGCAGTTAGGTGACTCAGTGGATAGAGCACCAGGCCTCGTGTCAGGAGGACCTGAATTCGAAACTTGTTTTCTACACTACTCTGTGACCCTGGGCAAGTCATTAACCTCTCTTCTGCCTTAATTCACTGGAAAAGGAAATAGAAAACCATTCCAGTATCTCTGCCAAGAAAATTAACAAACATATGGGCATGATTGAGCAACATTAAGTCACAACTAGCTCTAAATAAATGTATTTTCTAAAACGAGAACTAGAACAATAAAAACCATTCCTTCCATAATCCAAGGGTTGTTCTCTCAGAAATACTCATAGCAATGTTCTAAATTGACTAAATAAATTAATTTAAATTAAAAAAAGAAATACTCATAGCATCCATAGGAAGAGAAAGCATAAAATTAGAGTTAGATGATAAATAGGCAGAGATGTAGGGAATGCATGTGGCTATGGCTACTCAAACCTCTGGTATTAGAGGGCTGAATGTACTTTCTTCCATTAGTCTTTGCACAGAGCTCCCTACCAGACAAAGCCTCTTTTCTGGGAGGACTGCTTAGCTAACTCAGTGATTGCTCCGCACCAAAGCTCAGTTATAAGCTGCCAGAGCTAATTTTATCTTGAATCCATGGTCAACTCCTTTCTCTGTTGCCAGGGGTCACTGTCATTGAGACTGCTTTCTCCCTCAGATAACTGCTTTTCTGTTTTGTCTGTCTGGAAAGCATATATCTCTGTCCTTGTCTGAATGCATGTCAAAATTCTTCCTTGCACTCTCTCCGTGACTCACTCTGGAAATGCTAAAAAGAGTATTTTCTATTAGGTTCTTTGTTCTGCTACTCAATGCCCATGGCCCTTACAGGAAGGCAGAAAGAAAATCCCCCCTTCTACCCACTGCCCTCTAGTGTAAATGCAGATATCCCCACTGGCATCCCCACTCCACAAAGCTGCTTGGGATCTGGGCTGACCAACCTTAATCTGTCTTCCAAGAGCCACTTAGAGCCATGGCTAATTTTTTAGAAAGTCAGTGGTGGGGGTAGGGGTGGGATAGGGCCAGGTAGGTGGCTCAGAGGATCAAGAGCCAGGCTTAGAGTTCAAATTTTTTACCCTCCACCATTTCTAGTTCTGTGGCCCTGGCAAAGTCATTTCACCCTGTTTGCCTAACCCTTGCCATTCTTTCTTATAGTTGCTACTAAGATAGACAGTGTGAGAGTAAAAATGAATGAATACTCCAAGTATTTAAATTGATAGGATTTAATAACAACAGAATGAGAAAGGGGTTCCTTCAGCCAAGTGAGCAGAGAGCACAGAACCAGAGATCCACACCTGCAGTGCTTTACCAAAGCCCAAGCCCAAAAAACCCTAAAGCGAGGGTTTCAGCAAAATTTATCTCCCAAATGTCAGGATGCAAAGTGAGGACATAACTTAAAAGGATGCTGGGTAAATGTAGTTTAGGTGTGTCAAATTTCTATTTGCACAACAGTAAGGGAAAGAAAGGAAGGAAGGAAGGAAGGAAGGAAGGAAGGAAGGAAGAAAGGAAGGAAGGAAGGAAGAAAGAAAGAAAGAAGGAAAGAAAGAGAGAAAGAGAGACAGAGAGACAGAGAGAGAAAAAAGTCAATGGCTATCACCTAATTCAATCAGGGAGAAATAGTCACATTCAGTAAAGTGATCTCTGGATATGGTCACATTTTAACATGAAGATTAATACCTCATTATCTATCGTCTTTCAGTGATTACATTTTGAGCTTTCTGGGCTGGGAGTAGGTAGGGAATTTGTCAAAGATCAGCCCTTTTTGGCATAAACACACGAGTGGTAGCACAGACCTCAACACTATTTCAAGCTTGAATTAAAATTTGTCAGAAGTTAGTGAACTAAATTCTGATTTTTGTCTGTGTACCTATTCACTCACTTATTCTGTGTTACTTACTGGACTAATCAGAAATACTGAGGCAGTCAAGTGGCCCAGTGGATGTGTAAGAACTGAAGTCAAGAAGACCTGGGCTCAGATTTAGTTTCAGACACCTAATGGGGAATTCAGGCAAGTCATGACCTGATTGCCTCAGTTCCCTTATCTATAAACTGGGGATATAGCACCTGCTTCCCAAGGCTGATGTGAGGATAAAATGAGATAATATTTGTAAAAAAACACTTTGCAAACTTTTAAGTCCTATGTAAATACTAGCTATTATTTTATTATAAAATTATATATATATAAAATTATGAAACCATATATTATTTTAATATTATTTTATTGTTATCATTACTATTTGTAATTATTTGAGTTTAGTATCAAAATCTCCTAATAATGATAGCTGATATTTTGGCTCATAGCATCAGAGATTTAGAATTAGGAGAAACTTTTAAGTTTGATCTAGTCTTACCACCTCATGTTCCAGCTAAGGAGACTGACTCTGAACTGAATTCTTTTTCTTTTTCTTTTTTTTTAATCCTTCCTTTCCATCTTAGTAACAAGTCTAAAACATAAGGATAAAGGCTAGGCAATCACGGTTAAGTAATGTGGGGAGGGTTGCACAGCTAGGCAGTATTGAGGTCAAATTAAACCCAGGCCCTTTCAACTCCAGGCCAGAAGCTCTATCCATTGAGCCATCTAGTTGCCTCATAAATGAACTCTTGCTGAAGTTAAGTGACTTTTCTGAGGTCACCCAGGAAGTAACACAAAAGAGATTTTAACTCAGGTTCTCTGATCACAGAGTCTAATTCTATCAATCAGATATTGTTGGATTTAAACAGACCAAATTAAATATTTGTTAGGCTCCCTTCCTTTCAAATAAAAATAATTTGACTTATTTTTCCTCTACCCTGAGTTTCCTTTGAGAAATTTCAGAATCTAGTTTTGTCTTAGTCTCCACAGATGTGGATAAAAATATCTCTGTTTCTCATGAAAAGGCTTAAAGTAATAAAACATATTGGATAGCAGGAATCTCTTATTTTTCCCCAAAGACAGAGTGTAAATTTCATGAAACACAGTGACTCATAAATAAGTAATCTAAGTCTCTTTAGTCCTCAGAGAATCCCTTATTTACCCCCCATGAAACCAAATGCTAGCACATATTGGACAAAAAAAGAGTTCTGTTATCTTTGGTGCTGAGAAAGATTAATTGCTTGATTTTTGTAGAGCAATATAGGTGCCCCCAAGAACTCAAAGTTTGTTTTCAAGTATCACTTCTTTCTAGATCTTCTGAAGGAAATGGGTAAATGTATATGTATATAAATGTGTACTATATATATGTAATATGTGTAATATATATGTAAAAGGATAATTTCATTATATATATTACACATTTATAATGAATGTATCCTTTTATATAGTACAAAGGATTGACTGTAAGAATATGTAGGTAAATATTTAAGTCAATTAAAAAAGTAAACCACATTTTCAGTTGTAATTTGTATTATTAACACTTTCTCCATCACTTTAATTCTAAACAATCTAAGAAACAATAGATCAAGTCTTGATTTGTAGTGTGTGAATTTCTAAATGTGAATGCTCACTGAGAATTTAACAATGTGGAGGGGATGTGGCAAACTGGGACACTAATGCATTGCTGGTGGAGTTGTGAATTAATCCAACCATTCTGGAGGGCAATTTGGAACTAGGCACAAAGGGCTTTAAAAGACTGTCCACCCTTTGATCCAGCCATAGCACTGCTGGGTTTATACCCCAAAGAGATCATAAGGGAAAAGACTTGTGCAAGAATATTCATAGCTGTGCTCTTTGTGGTGGCAAGAAATTGGAAAATGAGGGGATGCCCTTCAATTGGGGAATGGCTGAACAAATTATGGTATATGTGGTGATGGAATACTATCGTGCTCAAAGGAATAATAAACTGGAGGAATTCCATGTGAACTGGAACAGCCTCCAGGAATTGATGCAGATTGAAAGGAGCAGAACCAGGAGAACATTGTACACAAAGACTGATACACTGTGGCACAATTGAATGTAATGGACTTCTCTACTAGCAGCAATGCAATGACTAGGACAATTCTGAGGGATTTACGAGAAAGAACATTATCAACATCCAGAGAAAGAACTGTGGGAGCAGAAACACTGAAGAAAAACATATGATTGATCACATGGTTTGAGGGGATATGATTGGGGTTTTGATGTTAAAAGATTACTGCAAATATGAATAACATGGAAATAGGTTTTGAACAATGATACATGTATAACCCAGTGGAATTTCTTGTCAGTTCTGGGAGGGGAGAGGGAAGAGGGTTGAGAAAAATCATGCATCATGTAACCATGGTAAAATATTCTAAATAAATAGAAAGAAAAAAATTAAAAAAGAAAATTTAACAATGGACTCCTAGCCAGCTCTAACAGGCTTTGACACACGTCTGGTTGGTTTTTTCCACAAATGCTCAAGCCAAATACATTATCCCCAGCAAATGAAACTCAATTATTCATTCTCAGGCAAGTTTTATTAGTAAGTTCCTATCCAAAATGAATTTTCCCTTTTAATGGGAATTTTCATTAGTTGCCCCATAATCCTTTTACTGGGGTTGTAAATAGAACACACCACTGTATATATAATCAGAAGTCCTAAACAAAAGGTTTCCTCCATATGACCTCAAACTGATCAGCAAACTTCTGTCAGTTAACTCCCTAGACATATAGGGTGTCCACAAAGTCTTAGTGCAATTTTAAACTTTAATTTGATTAGTTGATTTTGGCTACACCCTACAGAGTATCTCGCTGAATCATAATAAGGCAAGTAGTGCATTTGTTATTATTCTCAAAATCCCCATGAAAGAATTGAGGCTTTCAGGGGCTGACATCCCCCTGGTTTTATGGTTTGTAAGTAGCAGAATCAAGATTTTGAATGCAGATCTTCAGGCTAGTCCTTTTAAAAAAAATTCACACTACTTCTTTTAAATAATGAGAAAGGACAAACACTGAACTTATCTACCAGCTCAACTTTTCTACAGCAGCCCTTTCTACAGACAGGAGGTGAAATCTGACTGCTTTTGAAAAACAAAACACTTGAAAAACCACCCTCGGCAGTATATATGATGACCATTAAGTGGCAGCAGTGAGCAACAGTACTCCTCTACCCAGGGAGAATTGATTTACATATTCGAAAGAATGAAGCAGTACAGATGGGGCAGGTTCATGAACCATTTTTCTTAGACTGATAGCTTCCAAGACAGTCAGATGCAGGGACACCTTCCTGAACCTGACATTATTTCTTTATTTTTAGTGGGCGAACCAGGCTGTTTCAGCAAATGACATTCAGGTTTGGAAACAGCAAATTTAGCTTTTTCCTGTAGAAAGAGAGCACTTCATGCCTCTCTCTTCATGGAGATTCAGAATGTCTTTTTAAATCATTCATTTTATATACTTTTTAATGGAGGATATAATGTACTAAAGTGCTGAATGCAATTTAATTCATTACAGCTGTCAAATGGGTATTCTGACACTATTTGATTTGTTTCTCTGTCCTTTGGGAAACATGTGAAAGGAGAAGCTGGTCATTACTTTTCCCTGTAAGAATTAGCCAGATGGTGAAAACAAATCAAATGATGGGTTATCCTATGTTAACAGAAGTCCTCTGATCAAGTTGGGCAGGGAATTCTCTCATAAGGAAGTTTTTATGAATTCTTGTCATTCCTTTGGATTTTATGGAGCATCCCAAAAATCCAAGTTTAGCTTTCAACTATTTCAACTCTTTTTATTTAAAAAGGATATAGGCATTTTTTATCACATTTTTTTTTATCAGAACAGCATGAGGGAAATATACTAGAGTTACTATGGTTTGGGATAGTGTTAAGTAGGGAATATATTTAAGGAGACAAAGGAATTTTTAAGCAGCCCATGTATCATTAGGCAAGTCACAATTTCAAGTTAATAAACATTTATTAAGTGCCTACTATGAACCAGGCAGTGTGCTAAGTGTTGTGGATACAAATAAGGAAAAGAAAGCTACAGCTTCAAGAAGTTAAGAAGTTTATAATCTACTGATGGAGGACAACACACACACACACACACACACACACACACACACACACACACACACAAAGATTGGATTTAGCTATCCCCTGATTGTAACAATGAAGGTACTTAGCTTTTCCTTTATTGGGAAAATTGAATTGTAATCCCCAATCTATTTTTAGATTTTAATCCCCAAAAGGTGATAACTCAGTATTTTAAGTAGATCTACCCATTTTAACTATAAAGAAGTCTTAAGTAACTACAAAAGGTAAACTAACCAAAAACAAGGTGTTAAGTAACCCAAAAAGGTATAATCTAACCAAAGAAGGTGTGAACTAAAGAGTGGGCAGTCCTGGAGCAAAGCATCTGCTGTGATTGGTAGACATGAAATTTAGGGGAGGGTGACACAAGAGAAAAAGATCTTTAAAAAGAGGACCAGAGGCCAGAAGAATATATTCCATTTGAGGAGATTGAAAAGCTCCCTGACTCAGAGTAGAGACTGGAAGACAGATAGTTGAGAAGTGACCAGAAGACAGACACCCAGACTTCTTTCTATTTTAGACAGTCACCATTGGTGAGTGAAAGGTTGACCCTCCCTTCCTTGGAGGTCTAAACCTCCCAGAAAGGCTCATTGTCTTAAGACTTTTTTCCCCCTGGCGCTTAGAAATTCTAACTGATATTAGAAGAAGTCAGAGATTTCTCTCTCTCTCTCTCTCTCTCTCTCTCTCTCTCTCTCTCTCTCTCTCTCTCTCTCTCTCTCTCTCTCTCTCTCTCTCTCTCTCTCTCTCTCTCTCTCTCTCTCTTTCTCCCTTCCTCTCTCCCTCCTTTTCTCTCTTCCTTAATATCTTCCGTCTATTGTAAATAAACTACTATAAATTCCATTTATTTTAGTAATTCATTTTGGGATTTAGAAATTAAATCCCTGGTGACCAGCTATATAAATATTCAGAGTCAACCACAAATTAAATTCAACACACACAAATGGGAAAAGGGTGAAGTGTAGAGGTGGGGAAAGAATATTAGGGAGCACCTTGTTTGGAGGAATTCAGACTAAGCATAGCTGCAGATATGAAGTAGAGTGAGCTGTAAAGTTCAAGTCCTGTCAGCTATCACCTGGATGTTAGTACTCCACCCACCAGCCTTCCAATTAGAGGGGAGAGGAGGTTGAGGTACTTGTGAAGGTGCTGAGAATTCAGAGCTAAATTAAACAGCATTTTAAGATTTCAGGTCATCAAATTACCCTGAGAAGGGCATCTTATTTCTTGGAGTTCAGACCAATTATAGCTGCTGACACAAAGTGCAATGAAAGCAATGCTTACTTCACAGTGGACTTCTTCAAAACTTGCTATTTTAGAAGTGAATATGAAAAATATGTTTTTATTGTTGCTGAGTTATCATGACCCCATTTGGGATTTTCTTGGCAAAGATAATGGAGGATTTTCCATTTTCTTTTCTAGCTCATTTTACAAATGAGGGAACTAAGGCAAACAGGGAGAAGGAATTTGCTCAGGATCATACAGCTAGTAAGTGTCTGAGGCTGAACTTGAACTCGGGCCTTCCTGATTCTAGGCCTAGTGCTCTATACACTGCTATCCAGGTGCCCCTAAAAAACATGAATCCCTTTTAAAAAAAGTCTATCTTACATCTTAAAAAGACAATTAAAGAAGTTTAGAGTCTGTGGATAACATTTATACTTTCATAAAATATGATAAAAGGAATTGCCAAAATGGCTCATTATATTTGCTGCCAAGCATTGTGATGATTGAACTGTTCCTACACTGTTCTGCTAAAACTATCCTATTCAGTTAAATAGAATCATTTGTTTCTTCAAACTGTCAGATTAGGGTTAAACTGATGATCTCTTCTGGTCTTTTGTGACATTGACACTTTTTTTTTTAAAATGAGATTGCCCCATTGTCTTGCTCTTGGATCATGGGCAATGTTCACAGTTATCAATAAAATCTTCTTTATGCATCTACCATCAGATTATGCTTTTGAACTGCATCTGACATTAGTTGTTTTGTCTTTTTTGCTCCCTTGACAATTGTTATATTCTAGGTATGCCCGTTTGAGGGACAGAAGTAATCATAAATAGCTGAAGGCTCTTTTTTTTAAAATTAATTAGAAAGAATTTTACTCTAACCAAAAGTTCTGCTTTTTCAGAAGGGGATCTAACCCTTTCCCATTGGAAGCATCTTTTCTTCAGAGTTGAAGATGACTTTTGACAAATCTCAGAAACTTTTGACAAAACTCCCTTCTTGTCTGGCAGGAGTTCCATCTTGGTGAGAGAGTTTTGCTATGGTTCTTCTATCTAACAGTGTAATGAAGTGGTATATTGAAGAATTCTTCATGTAATTTTAGGAAAATCTCATATTCTCTTGCTAAATTAGTCTTCTGTTTAGGTAAAGTGAAGCAAAAGATTGAAAGATTTGTTAGAGTAGGACTGATTGCAGCTAACTTCATCCACTTTAATTTTAATATTTTAACTAGGTAAAAAATACTTCTTGAGCTGTGAACTGATCCAACCATTCTGGAGGGCAATTTGGAACTATGCCCAAAGGGCGACAAAAGAATATCTACCCTTTGACCCAGCCATAGCACTGCTGGGTCTGTACCCCAAAGAGATAATGGACACAAAGACTTGTACAAAAATATTCATAGCTGCGCTCTTTGTGGTGGCCCAAAACTGGAAAACGAGGGGATGCCCATCAATTGGGGAATGGCTGAACAAACTGTGGTATATGTTGGTGATGGAGTACTATTGTGCTCAAAGGAATAATAAAGTGGAGAAGTTCCATGGAGACTGGAACAACCTCCAGGAAGTAATGCAGAGCGAGAGGAGCAGAACCAGGAGAACATTGTACACAGAGACTAACACACTGTGGTATAATCGAACGTAATGGACTTCTCCATTAGTGGCGGTGTAATGTCCCTGAACAATTTGCAGGGATCCAGGAGAAAAAACACTATTCATAAGCAAAGGATAAACTATGGGAGTGGAAACACCGAGAAAAAGCAACTGCCTGAATACAGAGGTTGAGGGGACATGACAGAGGATAGACTCTAAATGAACACTCTAATGCAAATATTATCAACAAAGCAATGGGTTCAAATCAAGAAAACATCTAATGCCCAGTGGACTTACGCGTTGGCTATGGGGGGTGGGGGGGAGGAAAAGAAAATGATCTATGTCTTTAACGAATAATGCTTGGAAATGATCAAATAAAACATATTAAAAAAAAATACTTCTTGATCAATCAACCAAAAGACCTTAGGCTAGAGATTCTTAACTGAAGATCCATGAAATTTTTTCTTTTAAAAAATTATTTTGATAACTGTATTTTGATATAGTGGGTTTCTATGTGTTTTGTTTTATATATAGTATATACATATATACATATAAATGTGCTGTCCTAGAGAGGGCTGCTCAGTCGCCCAGGGTGCTGCCGAACATCCCTGCTGCCCACAAGGCCGAGCGACCACTGGTCCATGGGCCGCCTACGTGCAGGATCGTGACTACAACTGCCAGTGGTCACCTCCACCTGTTGCGTCGCCACTCCCCCATCGCCGCAGGTCTTGAAGAGGGTGGACGGGGTTAGGATAGATGAGTGTGCACAAAGACACTTGTGTGTGGAGGAGATTTAAGTGGAAAAGCCGATGCACAGTGACAGTCCCACTCTCTCGGCGTTGGAAGCCTGGGTCCAGTGGTACGAAAAATTGTTACGTCTGGAGACTTCCTCAGCTGCATTGGATGGCCCTGTTGTCCTTTGTGCTCCAACATGCCCTAAGCACTCCACAGTGCTTTGCTGCATCGCCCTCTCAGCTGTTGAACCTTCTTCTTATTATATTATATTATTATTCTTATTCTATGGTGAACTGTCAGCTGGACTCGGGAAACAAGGTCGACCAAAGAAAAGATTCAAGGATCAGCTAAAGTCCAACTTGAAGTGGGCTGGCATTACACCAAGGCAACTAGAACTCGCTGCCTCTGACAGAAGCAGCTGGCGAACCCACATTCACCATGCCGCCGCCACCTTTGAAGATGAGCAACGTCGACGTCTTGCTGCTGCGCGTGAACGCCGACACCAGGCCACAACCGCACCTCCCGTAACAACTGGTGTCCCATGCCCCGTGTGCCACAAACTGTGCACCTCAGCCTTTGGACTTCAAAGCCACATGAGGGTACACCGTAGATGAAACTGCACAAAGACAATAGTCATTCTCGATCACCGAGAGACTACCACTACTATAGTATATACAAAACATTCTGAGAAAGAGTTCATATGTTTATAAGTATTTTATTACTCAATTTACCTTTAGCAGTTTTTATTGGCTTCAATCCATAATCATTTGTTCCTTCCCTCAACTTTATCTAGTTCTAATGAGACTCAATTCAATTAAACTCAACAAGCATTTAGTAAGTTTCTAGGACAGGTACTCTCCTAGGTTACTAGATGAAACTGATAGAGTCTTTGTCCTCAAGAAGCTTATGTTCTATTGTAGGATATTCTCCTAGGCTTTACAATATCAAGATGAACTAAAATAGGTTTTTGACATCAAGAAATATATTTTATTGGGAAGGGGAACAATTTGTATACATACTAGTTAATACAAGTTTTGTGCAAAATAAATACAAGTAAATGCAAGTGCTGACCCAGTATCCTACAATTTAGGATTGTTTGATAATCAGTGTGGATATTTTATTCCTCAATCTTCATTTTTACTAAAATTATCTGAAAAAATGCCTCAGTTGTTTATAAATGGATACTAAGGTTCTGTAGAAAAATCAGAAACTCATTGTTTTCTGATTCTTTAGGCTTGGGCTCTATTTGACTTTACATGTTTTCTCTCAGAATTTTGAGAGTTAAGCTAAATCAATTATACAAAAAATCAAGCCATTCCCCGATTGATAAATGGGCAAGGGACATGAATAGGCAGTTTTCAGATGAAGAAATCAAAATTATCAATAAGCACATGAAAAAGTATTCTAGATCTCTCATAATTAGAGAAATGCAAATCAAAACAACTCTGAGGTATCACAACTAGCAGATTGGTGAATATGACAGCAAAGGAAAATAATAAATGTTGGAGGAGATGTGGCAAAATTGTAACACTAATGCATTGCTGGTGGAGTTGTGAATTGATCCAACTGTTCTGGACAGCAATTTGGAACTAAGCACCAAGGGCTTTAAAAGACTACTTGCTTTTTTGATCCAGCCATACCACTGCTGGATTTTTACCCTAAAGAGATAATAAGGAAAAATACTTGTACAAAAATATTTATAGTTGTGCTCTTTGTGGTGGCAAAAAAAAAAGGAAAATGAAGGGGTGTCCATTTATTGGGGAATGGTTGAACAAATCATGGTATCTGATAGTGATGGAATATCATTGTGCTGAAAGTAATAATGAACTGAAGGAATTCTATGTAAACTGGAAAGACCTCCAGGAATTGAAAAGAGCAGAACCAAGAGAACATTGTACACAGAGAATGATTCACTGTAGCACAATTGAATGTAATGGACTTCTCTACTAGCAGCAATGCAATGATCCAGGAAAATTTTGAGAGACTTATGAGAAATATGCATATCCACATCCAGAGAAAGATTTGTGGGAGTAGAAACACAGAAGAAAAACAACTGCTTGATCACATGGGTCGAGGGAGATATGATTGGGGATGTTAACTTTAAATGATTACTCTATTGCAAATAATAATATGGAAATAGGTTTTGAACTATGATACATGTAAAACCTAGTGGAATTGCTTGTTGGCTATGAGAGGGGGAAGGGAGGAGGGGAGGGAAAGAACATGAATCATGTAACCAGGGAAAAGTATTCTAAATTACTTAATCAGTTAAATAAATAAAAGAATTTTGAAAGTTAAAGCATTTGTTATATCAGCAAAATCTTCAAAATTTAAGATGCTACAATTATTGGCATGTTAACCATAAATGGAAAAAAATCTGATCTCCAAAGCTATGAAACCACTTTAGAGGAATATAATGTGTCTCCACAGGAAATTTCTAATGAATGTATCCTTGCATATGTTGGAAATGCTGATATAGGAAAGTAGAATTCTGGGCATGTTGGTCACTGACTGTCATTTCCAAGAATGGGCCAATAAAAGAAAGGGCCTCTTTTGTCACATGCCAGAGAGAGATGAGCTGTTTTTTCTAGGACCCAGTGAAAGGACTCTCTATATTACCCATGTATAATCTCTTAGGGCAATCTGTTCAAACAGATGCTCCAGATGCTATCACTTCTGCTACTAGTGAACCAGTTTATCCATCCTACTTCTATTGGTCCAGGTGATTCTTGAATGATTTATCATGGGACACACACTGGATCCTTATGTGCTCAAATGAGAATCAATGTCAGATTTTACAAGATGGTAATGGATCTGATTATGTAAGGTCACTGACTAAAACGGTAATAGCTGTTTTATAATGCTATGACTTCAGTGATGAAATCCCAACGTGTTTTGGGAACTCAGGCACACCTGGGAATCTTAAAGGTTTGAAAGAAACTTAGATTTTCTTGAAATCCCTTGCTTTACTTAAAGAGTAAGAGTATTTCTAAAGATTGAGTCAAGTCAATAAGTATTTGTTAAGTGTTTACTATCAGCAGGTACCAAATTACTGGAACACATGTTAGAGGGCTCAGAGGTATGGTAATAGGGAATTATTTAAGTAGAAATGATAATTTAAGAGCAGATTTGTCACTTTCCTCCCTTCCTTCCTCCTTCCTCCTTTCACCCTCCCTGGTTTACCTCACTTCCTGTCCCTCCTCCCTGCCCATCTAGTTGATTCTTCTGTTGGTCTCTCTAAAATCAACTCAGAGTGAGTATTATGGTGTATCAAATAAATCACTCCTTTCTCTTCTCTAAGATTAAGTAAGGGGTTTATTGGGGAGAAAGGGAAAGATATGAAGATGGAAGGAAAGAGGGTTTGGGGTTTCCCTAATACTAGAATAATTCCTAGGTGGAGGATGGTGGAATATAGTTCAGATATGGGAAAATTGGTTAGCAGATCTTGAAATTCAGTTACTGTAGTACAGCAGAGATAAATTAGAGAGCTGGACTTTTGTCCTTTTTCTGACCCCAGGCAAAGAGACCAAGATTTTCAGTTTGTCAGATCCTCCTCAACAGTCTTTCCTGGTCACCATTCCAATTAGAATGTTTTCCTTGAGTGACAGCTCAGCAGTCCTAGCTACTCCAGCTCTGTTGCAGACTTTTCCTATTTATTCTCCTCCACAGTATATAGAAAAAAATGTAGATTTTCCTGATACCTCTTGCTTTATTTAGACCATCAAAAAGTTTTTGAAGATGGATTTGCAAATTAATAAGCAAGGCACAACTCAAGTGTGCCTTCATTTTACAGATAACTATACTGAGGCCCTGTGATATGAAGAGGCCTTTTCAGAGATAACCCAGGAAATTAGTAACAGAGCCTGGATTAAGTCCTGATCTTGACCCCTAGACCAGTACTCTCTAATGGTACTTTATCTTTATGAATACATGATTTTATTTGTTATGCCTTCTTATCCTGTCTGAAATATGCATTTATTCCCCTGTATAGACTTACAAAGTGTGATAAAGGATGGAAAGGTGTTCAAATTGCAAACCTTTCTAACCTTTATCACAAAAGGGAACTATCCAAGGTTCTTGTTGATATCATACTTTGAAGTACTGAAGAAGTTAGCCTCCACTAAAATCCAACTGCAGTGACTTACTGTGGTATGAAAGCAAATTGAAGTTCTCTTCCTAGTGGAGTACAAGTTCTCATAGGTTTTACTAAGCTAGAAGGTAATGAGTATAGTTCTAGTGACCAACAAAATATTTCACACCAGGCTGCCTAGCAAAATATATAGAAATTCATCAACAGAAAATTGGCCACTTTGTGATTTTGTTTTTTATTCAGAAAAATACATAAAAGCCATCTTTTAAGGTGTGGTAGAGTTGTGATCTGGGATCAGGGAAAAATTACCCATACCAATGAAATCATATATCTTTCAGAATGTTTGAAAGCAATTTTAGCTAAGCAGTGGTGTCAGAAGATAATTTATAGAGTGGTTGAGAAGAGATTGAGTGGTGAGGAAGTGGACGTAATGTCCTTTTCATCATGAAAGAACAGTATTGGGCAAGCTTTCCTTTCTACCTTCTTTGAAAAGGTAGTCCATTGCCCAATTTAAGAGTACAAGCTTATCCTTGTGGCTATAATGACAAAAAAAGGTCATTTCAACTCCTTGGACTCCTTTCAACCAATAGCATCTGAAAGCCTGAAGGATAGTGTCTTATCTAGTCAGATTTGGAAAAAGACAAGTCATTTAGCCTATTTTTTTTGTCTGCAATTTGAAGCTATTACACAGAGAGAAAATATGACTTGTGAGGTTTCGCAGCATATGTAAAATCTGACCCATTTTTTCAAATATGATTCATTTGTTCAAGCACACATTTTCTTTTCTTTATTTCCTTACTAGGCAACCTAATCCCAAATATTTTATTTATTGAAATTCAGAGATGTTTTTTTCAATCCTTTATTTACAAATTTAGAATATTGCTAGGCTTACTGTGGCTTTTTCAATCAGAATTAGCTGCATACTGTAAACCTTAACATTTCTTAGACTTATAAATGTTGGAAATTTCACCATTGGGAAATTTCATACTTGAAAAATTTCCTATTGATAGTGGGAACTCTATTGGAATGTGAACCCCATTGGCATGGGAGGTTCCTCCTCCTCCCTTCTTAGGATTACTTTAGGACAGAAACCTTTTGCTGAACAATGGAAAGGGCTTTGACCTATGCTTAAGCATAGAACAGGAATTTCTTTGAGTCATGATTGATTTTAGAATTGATACAATAGAGATACTTGGAATGACAGAACCAGGTCTCCAAAGGAGATCAGTCCCTATTACTCATGTGACCAAAATGGAGAAACAGTCTCAGGGCCTCCACCTCCAGCTTCCTTCAGAGCCAATCCTCAAAGCACCACCTCTCAGACCAAAAACCTCTCCAACCAACCACCCACAGTCCTCAGACCCCTCTCTCTTTTAGGAAACCATCCAAGTTCCCTCCCCTCAGTTCTCACATCTACCAATCACTGTCCATGTCTTCCCTGTGCCAATGGTGGCTCTAGCTTAACCCAGGACCGCCCAGAGGTCTGTGGCTTTGCACATGTCTGTTGAAGGTTATATTCTCAATAATTAAATCTTGATCCTTTGCTGCAGCCCTTCCTAAATCCTGTTAGGACTGAGTGGGGTGGAAATTGTATTTTCCAAGACCTGGTTCTGTCATTCCAAGTATCTCTATTGTATCAATTCTAAAATCAATTATGACTCAAAGAAATCCCTGTTCTATGCTTAAGCATAGGTCAAAGCCCTTTCCATTGTTCAGCAAAAGGTTTCTGTCCTAAAGTACTCTTAAGAAGGGAGGAGGAGGAACCTCCTATGCCAATGGGGTTCACATTCCAATAGAGTTCCCACTATCAATAGGAAAATTTTCAAGTATGAAATTTCCCAATGGTGAAATTTCCAACATTTATAAGTCTAAGAAATTTTAAGGTTTACAATACTGAATAGGTAACCTGGACTAGAATATAAGCAATGTATAAAGGGAGAGGTTTATTTGTCTTTCTTGTTTTATGGAATCGTCTTTGCATTGATGGGGAAACTGGTCACGTTCCTATAATTGCCTTGAAGCTATTTATATACTGGGGAAGATTTCTGCTATATAGTACAATTCTGATAACAACTCTGAAATTTCTACATTGGATTGGTTTGTTCTAGGAAGGTTAGTGTTAGATATGGTAAAAGCCAAAAAAAAAATCCTTTTAATAATGGCCATAGAGATTGTGGAAAGGAAACAAGACTGACAGTTTGTGGGGGAAGGGGAAACTGGGAGTGGCAATTGGATCTTGTGACTAGTACTTCCTTCCTGCTGGGAGTGGCAGTTGGGTCTTGTGACTAGCACTTCCTTGCTGCCGGGTTGGGACTTGCTTCCTGGTGTTGGGGGAGAGAGGAGCTTGTTCAGCCTAGTCTGGAGTGGTGAGCCTCTTCTTTGTTCAGCTGGAAGACACAGGCTTCTGAAGGTCAGATCTGTTCTTGTTTGCTTTCTGTCTACTGCTAAGATTCTAAAAAAGACAAAACTGGACTGATATAGAGTAGATGGGAGTGGGAGAACTGTCTGCCAGCCTCTGGCCTGGCCTCAACTCTGAAGCTGAGGAAAGAACTCCAATTCCAACTGGTTATTAAACTTTATATTATTTGAATTTGCAGTCAGATAAGTGGACTATCTTTTCTGGTCATAGAGGGAGCTGAACTTCAGTTCAGTCATTCCAGAACAAACAGTCCTTATCAAACCCCTGCTGCTTCCTCTCATCAGGGGGCATCTCCCTCCCTTGCCTCACCGAATATTCCCTCTCTCTCCCTTAACTCCTCCATACCCCATACAAACCTCCTATTATCCCTCATTTTTCCAATCTCATTTCCTTTCCCAGCAAATATTACACTATATAATTATTTAAGTATTATAGAATGATTTACAGGTATTGCTTTATTTTATCACAACAACTCTGGGGGTAGATACTATCCTTATTTTTAGTTTATAAATACATAAACTAAGGTATATTGATTTCAAGTAATTTGCCCAGGGTCATAGATTTAGTAAGTCTCTGAAGCTAGGTTTGAAATCATGTATTCTTAACTTATTTAAGTTCTTCTTAATTTTAAATACTACTTAGCTGGACTTCCAGGTAAACATGACAGCAGTGTAGACCCAGGACTCTTTCCTCTCCTCACCACCTACTGAAATAGGCTTCCTCAAAAGGCCAAAAAAACCAAATTCATATGAATTAAAGGACTCTAGAGTAGGGTGCAACATTGAAGGTACATGGGATTTGGGCATTTCCACACTATATCAGGGTAAAATAGCTTCCAACAAAATGTGAGCTAATCAACCCCCCCCCCACCTCACCTACAGAGCCAGAGTCAGAACTAGTACTGGAGAATCAGTGAGTAAGCTAGGGGCACTTCTAGAGTGAATGAGGAGCACCTCTAGGTCCTTGGCAGCTAACTAAGACCACCAAAGACCTACCCCTGATTGCAGCTAGACCTGAGACTCCAGCAGGCTGAAGAGCACAGACCTTGGGCATCTTCAAGGAGATAGTTCAGAGAAGGACAGTAAAAAGTAGAAGCTGCAGAGACTCGAGAGGTGACCTCAATCAAAAACCATGTTCCTTAGCCCCATACACAGAGAGACTTCCCTCCTCACACTTCTGACTGTAAAGGGAAGGAAAAACCATCATAGTGATGGCAAACAATGCCCAGGAAAAACAACTTCTCAACACCAAGGCAAGCAAGAAGAAGGCATTGACCCTGAATAATTTTTATGGAGGAAAAATCCAGACTACAGAGGAAATAGCAGAAGAGGACATACAAATAAATGCACCAAAACTTTCCAAAAAATGGAAATTGACCAGAAGCTGTTGAAGAATTTAAATCAATTCTCATAAAAAAGATGGAAGAATTTTGGCAAGAAAAGTAGGAAATAGTTCAAAAAGAAAATAATAGTTTAAAGGACAGGAACTCCCAATTGGAGAAATAGCTGGAAGCCATGAAAAGCAGGATAGACCAAACCGAAAAGGAAAATAAAATGATCATAGTGGAAAATCAGTCCTTAAAGACCAGAATTAGGTAATTGAAAGCCAATGATCTTGCAAAATAGCAAGAATTAATAAAGCAAAGTCAAAAGACTGACAAAATAGAAGAAAACATAGAATATCTCAATGACAAGATGATAGTTCAGGAAAACCAGTCTTGAAGAAATAATTTGAGAATCATTGGTATACCTGAAAACACAGAAATAAACAGAAATCTTGACATCATACTACAGGAAATTATCCAAGAAAACTGTCCTGATGTTTTTGAACGAGGGAGCAAAATAGACATTGAAAGAATTCATAGAATACCCTCTACACTAAATCCTCAAAAGACCTCCCTCAGGAATGTAATTGCCAAATTCAAGAAACTCCAAGCTAAGGAGAAAGTTTTACAAGAAGCCAAAAAGAGACAATTCAGATATCAAGGAACCCCAATCAGGATTACACAGATTTGGCAGCTTCCACACTAAAGGGCCTCAAGGATTGGAATATGATGAATATGATATTCAGAAAGGCAAGAGAATTGGGTTTTCAATCAAGGGTCACCTACCCATCAAAACTGACCATATGCTTCCAGGGGAAAGTATAAGCATTCAACAAAATAGAAGATTTCCAAGTATTTGTAAAGAAAGGACCAGAACTAAGTGGAAAGTTTGATATCAAAACAAAAAATAATCAAGAGAAACATGAAAAGGTAAATAAGAAAGAGAGGGGAAAAGGGGAAAATGGTTTTTTAATTCAAATTTTCTTCTTTAAGGGCTTCAATAAGATCAATTTGTTCATATTAATATATGGAAAATGTTATTTATAACTCTCAAAAGTTTATTTACTATTAAAGTAATTAGAAGAATCATTCACAGGTAGAGATTGGGGTAATAAGTGGTATAATGACATGCAAAAAATAAAAAGGGAGAGGGGAATAGAAGATGGAACCAAGAGAAACATGAAGGAATAAGATAAATAGGATAATCTATATAACACAAAGAGGCACATGGGAAGGGGAGGAGAAGACTACTATCATAAGAAGGAGAGAAAGAGAATGCTAATAGATGATACTTAAACCTTACTCTCAGTGAAATAAATTCTGAGAGGGAAGAGCATCTAGATCCATTGGGATCTTGAATTCCATCTTACCCTACAGGGAAAGTGAGAAGGAAAAACTAAGGTGGGGAGTGAGGGGTCCAAAAAGGGAGTGAAATAGAGGGGGGAGAGAACCTAACAGATCCTAAACATAATAAAAAGGGAAAAAAGGGAGGGGACAGAAAGGGAACCATAATAAGGATGAGGATTAGGGGGATTGATTAAAAACAAACTCCTGGTTTAAAAGGATATAGCAAAAGAAGAAAGGGCAGAACTAGGAGAGGATATCAAAATGTGGGGGAATACACAAGTAGCAATCATAACTTTGAACATGAATGGGATGAACTCACCCATAAAAAGAAAGCAAATAGCAGTGAATTAGAACTCAAAATCCTACCATATTTTGTCTACAAAAAACACACATGAGGTGGGTAGACACTCATAGGATTAAAATTAAGGGTTGGAGCAAAATCTATTGAGCCTGAACTAAGAAAAAGAAGGCAGGAGTTGCAATCATGATATCTGACAAAGTCAAAATAAAAATAGATCTGCTTAAAAGAGATAGAGAAGGTAATTACATCCTGATAAAAGGCAGTATAGATAATGAGGAAATATCAGTACTCAACATGTATGCACCAAATGGCATAGCATACAAATTTCTAAAGGAGAAGCTAGTGGAGATCAAGGATGAAATAGATAGGAAAACTATACTAGTGGGAGACCATCCTCTATCCAAACTAGATAAATCAAACCAAAAAATAAATAAGAAAGAGATAAGATATGTGAATGAAATCAGAAAAATTAGAGTTAATAGATATATGGTGAAAAATGAATAAGGACAAAAAGGAATACACCTTTTCAGCAGCTCATGGTACATTCACAAAGATTGACCATGTGCTGGGGCATAAAAACATGGCAAACAAGTGCAAAAAATCAGAAATAATAAATGCAAACTTTTCAAATTATAATGTAATAAAATAAAAATTAGTAAGGGTACATGGAGAGCCAAATCAAAAATTAATTGGAAATTAAATAATATGATTCTCCAAAAATAGTTAAAGAACAAACCATAGAAACAATAATTTCATTGAAGAAAATGACAATGAAGAGACATCCTTTCAAAATCTATGGGATGCAGCCAAAGCAGTACTCAAGGGGAAATTTATATCCTTGAGTTCATATACTAACAAATTAGGAAAGGCAGAGGTCAATGATTTGGACATGCAAATCAAATTAAAGAAGAAATGAATAAAATTAAAAGTCAAAGAACCATTGAATTAATAAATAAGTCTAGAAGCTTGTATTTTGGAAACAAAAACAAATAAACTAGACAAAATATTGGTTGATCTAGTGAAAATTACAGAAGAAAACTAAATTAACAGTATCAAAGATGAAAAGGGACGCCTCACCTCTAGTGAAGAGGAAATTAAGGCAATCATTAAAAACTATTTTGTCCAATTATATGGCAAAGATATGGCAGTCTAGGTGATATGAATGGATATTTACAAAAATATAAATTGCCTAGATTAACAGAAGAAATAGAATACTTAATCCTGTATCAGAAAAAAGACATTGAACAAGCCATCAAAAACTCCATAAGTACTACTTAGCTGCCTATACTTTTGAGGCTTATGAAGTAAGCAAA
This sequence comes from Monodelphis domestica, assembly GCF_027887165.1. Classification (NCBI taxonomy): domain Eukaryota; kingdom Metazoa; phylum Chordata; class Mammalia; order Didelphimorphia; family Didelphidae; genus Monodelphis; species Monodelphis domestica. The sequence goes on from NC_077228.1 coordinate 468,529,391, forward strand.
GGACAATGAATGTTCTTTTTTCCCTTCTTTTTTGAGCTTTATAGAGGAAAATAAGAAAATTTAAAAAGGGATAGGATCACTGCTCCGATAAGAGAGGGTGATGACTACAAGATCATTTGGATTATAGACATAGTCCTGGACAGGTCATTAAGCAGAAGACAATGGAGAATGGTTGCTGGTAGTAAAGAGAAGATAAGGAAGAGGATATTGATTGATTTTCCTCAAAAACTATAACTGTGCTCAGACTTATTTTCGAAGTTCACATGTTTTTATCTCTGTAAACTTCCTAGGGGTACAGTCTAGTTTTTAAGGATATTCCTCCCAAGGAAAGATCATCTAGTCCAATCTTTTAATTTTCCCTCCTAGGATAGTGAGATCTATAGAGGTTAAATGGCTTGCTGTCCAAGATCACAAACATTGTTTCAATGGCAGCATTTGAATCCAGCTCCTCTAAATTCAGAGACAATACTTGTTCCATCATATCATCCTGCCTCATCACAATTGGCTTACTTCATATTTTACCTTTATATTCTTATTTAAGAAAATAATTTTTGTAATGGATGGAACAAAAATTGCTAAGAGAGAGTTGGTGCCTAAGCTAAGGTAGTAGGGAGTAGATTTTGTCTCTGTCTACAATTTCAAGCTGAAGGAGGAGTCTTGCTCTAGTAGATTCTCCCAGGAAAGTCAGGATTTTTGTGGAGAAAATCTTTGGCAGATAGAGTATTTACTTGGAGAAAACTAATTTCTTTGAGTCTAGTCTTCATCTGGCAGTGATCCATCTACCAATTCTATTAGTTAAGGCAATCTAAAGCTTTTCATCTATAACTTTGGTTACTTAGGACAGCAACTAAAACCAGAGGTTTTTCTTTCTTTATTAATTACTGGTAGGAAGATTATAGTCAGTTAGATAGCCTGGGAAAGGTTTTAGATAGCATAAGGAGGTGTAAGTAAGACCAAAAGAAAAACAGAAGGCTCTCCTTAAGCAGAAGACTTAGGAATCTGGTGGAAGTAGTCTGAAGAGTGTCAGGGTCATACCTACCAGTTGTGAACTTTAGATGTACTCCACCCTGCTTAGTCTAACAAAAAAGAATGTCTACATCCCTACTTAAGGATTAAGTATTGAGAAAGATGGCCTATTATAGACATGTGCTAGCAAATGACAAGTCAGAAACAACTGACAGACACCTGGGCTGTCCTAAGTCAAGCTTAAACTGCCATTGGTAAATGTGAGATGCTGTAAAATGATGTAAAAATGGTCTATATATTTCGTGTCACTTCCTCTCTTGGCTCCTTTTGTGGAGAGGTGGCTCTGGTGGCAGTGTGCTGAGTGTCTTGGCATCTTGGCATGGTGGCAGCTGTTGTCTGGGTTTGGTGGTGAGTTTCCTTTATACAATTCTGGGAGAAGCTTAGTAGCCTAGTTCAGGTGAGGCATCTTCACTGAGCTCTCTCAGAGTTAGGCTGATTCTTTTATCCTTTACCTTCCAAATACTATCCTCTTAGGAAAGCCCCTAATCTTCTGAAAAGACCTTGTGGCAGAGGTCTTTGAACTCCCCCCTGAAACAGGTCAGGTGGGAGAAATCCTATACCCTTTCCCTCTCTTTTCCTTTATTTTTTCCCTCTATATTAATTAAACCACCATAAAATTTCCAAACTGACTTGGGTATTTTATTTGGCATATTCCCTGGTGACCAAATTAATTTAGATTAAGTCACAACCCTAAAATTACCCTTACACAGTTCTCCTTACCCCTTTTGTTAAAATAAACTTTGTTTCTATAATCAAAAGATTCGGTGCTTAATTGACCCTGAGGAGTTCCTAGGTGAGTTTTAATATCTTATATCCTTCTAGGACACATCCACATTACATTTGGTGAGCCATATATATATTATATATATATATATATATATATATGATATATATATATGTATGTATGTATGTATAGATATACATATATCTGCTCTGTATGAATTTATGTGACAAAGCCCATAGGAATTATATCTCAGGACACTGAAAAATTGGCAGATGTGAGAGCTGGGTCATTTAGAATATTTTTTTTTAAGCTCAGAAAAGAGTGAGGTACCAGAGGATTGGATGAGGTCAAATGATGTTTTTAATTTTCAAGAAAAGAAGATGAATGGGATGTGCAAACTAGAGCTCAATGGACTTTGTTTTAGATCTTGGCAAAATTAGACAATAACTTTTGTAAAAGATGTGTCCATGAAGTGCTTTTTTAGGAATGAGTAGTTAAGAGGGAAAGGTTTTTTTCTTTCTTTCTTGAAAGACAGATCCCTATAGATATTTCCATATTTATTAGGAATTTTAGATTTTCTCCATCCTGATTAGTCTTTAAAATCCTAGCAACCAGGAATGTATACACCCCTACTTAAGGATTAAGTGTTGAGGAGGATGACCTATGACAGACATGTGGTAGCAAGTGACAAATAAGAAACAACTGACAGACCCCCAGGCTTCCCTAAGTCAAGCTTGAGCTACCATTGGTACATGTGAGACATAGGAAGTGATGTAAAGAACAGTCTATATATTTCATGTCACTCTTCCTCTCTCCAACCTCTCTCATGGAGACATGGCTCTCTCTCTAGTTCCTGTTGCTCATTGCAGCATGCTGTGCTTCTTGGCAGTTTGTGGTTTGCTGGTGAGGTGAGTTAGCATGCCTGGTGAGTGGTTTAGGCTGATTCCTTTTTCCTTTACCTCCTAAAATGCTCTCCTCCTAGGAAACCCCTCATCTAGTAGGACCTAGCTGAGCTAGATTGAGAAGGCCCACTGGCCAAGGCTTCTGAACTCCTGCCTGGCTCAGCCCAACTGGAACAGTTTAAATTCTCTTTCCTCATTCTCTCTTCTTCTTAAATTCTTCCCTCTATTGTAATTAAACCACCATAAAAATCCCAAACTGACTTGAGTGTTTTATTGGGATTGAGTTAATCCCTGGCAATCAGTAGTATAATATATTCAATCAATAACCCCTAATTTTACCCTTTACATTATGAGATGATTGATAATGGGTTTCCTTGACAATACCAAGTTCTTTGATCTGGTCTCTGAGAGGAAATTAGAGAGATTTGCCATGGATGGCACTGATCTTCTATACCTAGTCATTGGGAGAGATGAGGAGTTCTTCTTGTGTTCTCCAATAAAGTCCTTTGGAGAGAAATAAACACTGGAACAAGAAGCCAAAAGAACAAAAAGAAGCTGTCACAATGTGAAAAAAGCAAACCAAGGACTTCCCTTCTACTGATACCATGAGTTATATAAACTGTGCTGATATGAGGAATAAAGCTTTCCTCACTAGATATTTCAAGTGTGAAGATATTCCTTTTTAGAGGTTCCTGAAACCATTGGGAAGCACTTTAAATTTGGAGGACTATATCTTCCCCTAGGGGAAAACAGGCTCATTTGAGATGGAAGGAACATTGTTTTGATAACTTATGGGCTCCTATGAGTTCTTTGTGCTTTGCTGAGTTCTTTTTATGGAGTGAAATAAAGGCTGCACCATATCTGAAATATATTGTTAGCATGAGTAGTCAGATGGGAGTTAAGGGTCCTTTCTTGTCCTTTCTTTAAAGACTTAGACATTAGTTATATTTTAATGTTACAAGGGAAAATCCTGAGGAGGGCAAAATTTAAGGCCTCCAGGAAAATTCTTGTTAAAACATGAACTGAAGAAAGATTTGTGAGAAGTTGGTCTATCTAAATCCAGGGCTTGTGACTGGATCTTAGCCATAGCCAGGTTAAGGTATTTAAGGCTTTGCCTCAAGACCTAGCTTTGGGATAGAGGAAAATATGCCTTTCCTCTTGTGGGCCATATGTTACCAACCCATTGAATCACAATCCTCCACTGACTAATATCCCTGTGGAGGTTGGATTATGGGGAGGGTGAGGCAGCTCAAGGAAAAGACAAGGGAGCAGAGTTGCTGGTAGTAAGGAGAGGATGAGGAAGAGTGTATTGATGATTTCCTCCAAAGGCTATAACTGTGGCTATATTAATTTTGTGGATCTATTTGTTTTTTCTTTCTAAACTTCATGTGGGGTACAGAGTGGTTTTTAAGTATATTCTTTCCAATTTCCAAGCACCAACAACAAAATTTGCCTCAGGTGCTAAAATTTTTATTCATGACTCTTCTGGGGCATAACTCATCTTTCCTGTAAGAGAATGCACATAGTAACTCACCATTGAAAAAGAAATCTATTTTCTTTTCCCCAGGATATCTATCACTCTGCTTTTTCTCTCAGCTGCTAACATCTCTTTGTCTACTTGGTCCTCTTCTCTCTTGGTATCACATGATTCTCCTTTCAGGAATTCACTGACCATTCTGGCACTGCCTTTGAACAGATGCCATTTTTGGGGTTGAGGAAATGCTCTGTAGATTGTTATTTGGACAAGTGAACTTTTCCTTTCTTGGGATCCAACTCTAATCTTTGGTGTCAGATCTCTATCTATGCTATGCTCTCCCTGTCTTTCTGGCTTTTGGATAATTTGTGTACTTTTTAAATTCCTGATTTCAATGGAATAGCTCAGTATTCATTAGTTCTGACTCAATCCATTCTTGAGAGCCATTATTCAATCAATCAACATCATAGTACCAAAGAGTGAAGTACTCAGCTCAACCATACTCTTTGGACTTCATCAAATATCTCAACATGTTCAGTGGGGAAATATCTTAAAAGACACAAAAGAGCTTTATTCTTTAAGTAATTAATCCCTACCAATCCACTTCTAGTTGTATATTTTACAAATGATTAAAATGATAGATAGTAAATATCTCAAAAAGGAAGTAGTGAACATAAAGAGCCAGTATGATTTCAATAAGTTTATACTAGTGTAATTTCTCTCTTAAAGGGCTACTATACAAACTATGTTGTGATATTAGAGAAAATATAGAGGCATATACAGTTATGTGGATCTGAAACTAAATGAATGGCCAGATACAAAGTGATCATTAATGGTGCAATGTCATCTTGATAGGAGATCTCTAGTAGAGTGATCTCTTTCTTTAAGAAGTTCTTTTGGGCCTTTTCTTATTCAGCATTTTTATGAGTGACTCAAATAAAGACATAGATGAAAGGCTTATCAAATACGCTGATGACCCAAAGTTAGGATGGTCAATGTATATATTGGATGATAAAGTCTCTATTTTATCATATATGTGGATACTCCCTCCACTGATGGAGTTTACAATATACTATAGAACCTGTATATCCTGTAGAACTCTGATCCAAGTCTTCCCATAAGTTTTTAAAATTTTCTTTCAATTACATATAGAAATAATTTATAATGGTTTTTTTGACATTTTACAATTCAGATTCCTTTCTCCTCCCTTCCCAGGTGTAAGTAGTTTGATATAAATTATACTAGTGCTTTCATGCAATAAATATTTCCATATTGCTCATGCCATGTCAGAGGACACATGTTACACATACACTAAAAAACTCATGAAGGAAATAAAGTGGAAGATAGCATGTGTAAGTATTGAAATTTCTCAGACTTGTGAATGTTAAAAATTTCTACATTGAGGAAACCTCCATTGGAACAAATTTCCTATGGGGAACATTCCCCATTTTGATGTGAGAACTTGCCAGGATCAGAAATGGGAGGACCTCTACTCCACCCGTACTTAAGACTGCTTTAGGGGAGAAAACTCCTTGCTAAACAATGAAAGTACTTGGACCCATGCTTATGATGAGGCAGGGAGTTCTTTGAGCCATGCCTGTTTTTAGAATTGATACAATGGGATGCTAGGTACCTATAAAGGTCGGGCAACTTGTAAACTTGCCAGGAGCAAAGAGGTGAAAACTTACTTAGAGGTTTTCTCTTGAGGGGATTAGTCAACTCAGCTGTGTTTTCTCTGGTTCAGACTTACTGAGGGGATTAGTTGACCCAGCAGTGTTTTTTCTGATTCAAACTTACTAAAGGGATTAAGTCAACCCAGCAGTGTTTTTAGAATGGGTTGTCCTTTGGAAAACGTCTACAGTGATTGGTAGATGTAAGGACTTAGGGGAGGTGACATAGGAGAAAAACCCCTATATAAGAAAAAGCAGAATCTCTTGAGAGGAGGATCCTTTTGGAGAAATCTCTTATGAGGTGGATGAGGATCGCTTGAAGACAATCCTTTTGGAGAAAGGTCTTATGAGGATCTCTTGGGAAGAATCTCTTGAGAAAGGCTCTGGAGAAGGGAAGCTCTTGGAGGACAATCTCTAAGGAAGTCTCGCTGGAGCTCCTCTGAGGGGACTCTGTCCCTCTGGAGGCTCTGGAGAGAGGCCCTTTGGAACAGTCTCTGGCTGGAAGGCTCTTTGAGGAGGACTCTGGCTGGAACTCTCTCTGGTGAAGTCAGCTGAGATGGAGCTGGCCTGCTGTCACTAGAATCCTTGCTTAGACAGACCTTGTGGTGAGTGATAAAAGACTGACTGACTGATATCTCTCTCTTAAGACTCAGGTCTAGGCCATGTTGGCTTAAGGCCCTTCATACTTATTTCCTTTTTCTCTCTTTCCTTTAATTACTTATTGTATTATTAATTAAAATCTCTATAAAATCCAGTTGACTTGGGTATATTGAATAATTGGGAATATTTCCCTGGCAACCACCTTATATATTGATTTAAAAACAAGACACCATAGTGGAAACATATTTCCTGTGGTCACAAATTTATTCACCCACCCTTATATATAGCACAATTTATATCTTCAACTATTAACTGCCACAGTTTATGGCATCCACTATTTTAAATATTACACATGCTTTGGTCTGCAATTAGACTTTAGCAATACCTTCTTTGACTGTGGACAGCATTTTTCATTATAGGTCCCATAATAGTTTAATAAGAGGTCCATCTAATAGTTTAGATGATAAGCATTCATCTTCTAATTGTATTTTCTTATATATACATTTCTGCTAATTATTCAATGATGATAGGTTTCCTTTAGGAAGTTCTACAATGTTCCTGATACATTAAAATCTTCTACAAATAGGAGCAACTGGTGGAAATTGCTGTGTATAAAAGATTCCTTTTTTCATTTGGGCTTTATTTTGGACAGCCTCCGTGACCATGACAAACATTGTAGTAGCCATATATATCCCTATTTTATGCTTCTTTTGATACTAACCACCAGAAGATGTTGGATTAAGTTATCTGTTAAATCTATCAAGGAATATTAAATAATCTTGATATATTTGAGAAGAGACACCTTGTTAGAAGGGACTCTTTCAAGCAGTATTTTTTGAATATTTTTGAATAGTTAAGTTAAATAAGTATTTTATATTTTTGACATTTTCAATAATTGGATCATTGTGATGATATGGGTAACTATGATGCTATGATCTACTGAAGAATATAATTTTTGAAAGATTACCTTTTTCTTTTCATACCTTCAGCCAGAATTCCCTCAATGCATGTACAGATTATTATTATTATAATTTTTTTTGCAGAAATGGGAAAGTAGTGATATGGTTCATTAATTATTGATATTTTCATAGTTACTATTTTTGGATTAGAGATTTTTCTCCCATACTTGTGTTATCTTGTCCTTTTATTTTAGAAACCTTAAGAATCAAACCTTATATATTCCCTCCCCAAATTGTATCACCTTTAGTACAGACCTCCTTTTTGAGTAGTTTGCCTAATCTAGCTACTTCATTTTGTAATCTTAAATACTTTTACCATTTCCTCCAAGTATCACCTTGGGGATTGTGATGTTAGAATCCAATTGTGGTAGCTCTTCTGTTACTGAAGACGAAAAGAGATTGTTATAAAAATCTTTACAGATATTTTCCACTTTGCATACATTTGATGCCTTCCACTTTCATTCTTAGATGTCCTTGGGATGACTTTGATTAGTTGAATTTCTTGACAAAATCTGTTCATACTTATGTTTACCTTTACTGACTCTTTTTGTTTTATGAGACAATTTTACTTATAATTTTCCCTGATTATCCTTTACAAGATTAAAAAATTATTGTTGTCATTTTAATCATGTTACATTAATTTCCAAATATATCCTTCCTCTATTTTTTTATGTAACAAATTTTATGTAACAAAATCCAAAAGATAAAAATTATAATGAGATCACTTTCACAAACTAAGCAACATATTACCTGTGTTGATAATACATGCAATATTCTATACCCACTGTATTCTGTCTCCTCAGTAAAGGGAGGGAAATGATTTTTTTCAACTCATCTTTAGAATAAGTCTTGGTAATTATAATTAAGCATTCAGTTTAATTTCATTATTCTTTCAATTTACATTGTTGTTTTCCTTGCATGTAGTCTCCCTAGTTCTGATTACTTTTCTCTGCATTAGTTGTGTATTGTAATGATTAAAATAGTGGAAGACTTAAACTGTGGCAGATAGAAGAGTGGCTTAAAATGTGACTGCAGAAAATATGGTTTCAAGACAATGTCTTGTTTTAAATCAAATATAAGGTGGTCGCCAGGGAAAAATTCCCAAATATGAAATATACCCAAGTTGACTGGGTTTTATAGAGATTTTAATTAATACAAATGAGGAATTAAAGAAAGAGAGAGAAAGAAAAGGGAATAATGAGAAAAAAGAGCTAGGCCAGCTTAGGCCAGCCTTAAGAGAGAGAGAGATCAGTCTTTTATCCACTCACCACAAGGTGTGTCCCAAGCTAGATTCTAGTGTTCAGAGAGACACTAGTTCAGCTTTGGCCAGCTGCCATCTCCAGAGAGAGTTCCTCTGAAAGCTCTCCTCAAGGCAGCTTTTCCTCTCCTTTTAAAGGGAATTTTCTCCTATGTCACCTCCCCTAAGTTCTCACATCTACCAATCATAGTAGATGTTTTCCAAAGGACAGACCATTCTTAATTCACACCTAAGAAGGCTTGAACTTTTGATGAAGTTCACACCAGAAAACCTCTGAGTAAGTTCTCACCTCTTTGCTCCTTGTAAATTCACAAGTTGCCTGACCTTTATAGGTATGGCAGCCTTTTGTATTAGATCTAAAAATAGGCACAGCTTAAGAACTTTTGCCTTACTATAAGTATGGGTTTAAGTATTTTTCATTGTTCAGCAAGGAGTTTCTTCCCCTAAAGCAGGCTTAAGTAGGGGTGGAGTAGAGGTCTCACACTCCTGATCTAAGTTCCTTCATTGTTTAAATGGGGAATGGTCTTACCCAAAATTTATGAAGTAGGGTCTGAGAATTTTTAAGGTTCACAGTATATATATATATACATTTTCATGTTTTTCTTTTTTTATATTTGTTATTTCTTACAGAACAAAGTAATAGTCATCCATTTATGTACCATAATTTGTTTGGTCATTTCCTAAATGATGGACTCACACTGTATTAGCAGTTCTTTGATAAGACAAGAAATGCTATAATGAATATTTTGTTATATATTTCACTCCCAGAATATTAATAGGGATAAATGTAACATTTTATACTAAAATATAAAAAAATCAATACCACAAATGCAAAATAGGGTAAGGTGTTACCAGACAACAAGAATTCATGTGAAAAAGATCTGAGGGTTTTAGTGGACTGTAAATTTATAATACATGTTAACAGTGAGAAATGGCAGCCCCAAATGTGACTCAGGATGTTTAGTCTTGAGAAGCAAATATCTGAAGTAGGATATGATAGCTGTCTTTTAGTACTGGAAGAACTGTCATGTGAAATGAGTTGCCTGGAAATCTTATCCATCAGTATGTTTATCTGGGACAGACAATACACCTGTATAACTTGGGTCCAGAATCTCCTCTTACAGGAGTAGAAGAATTGGCTAGATTGCTTTTAGGAAATGGCAAAGCTCTTTGCTGACCCCAAACTTTCCATGAAAATAAATATCCACTTAGGACAGTAAGACATGGGCTACAACTCTACAACTATCTTCAAAGCATTGAAAAAATGAGCAATACAAAGAAGAATGAGAGGTACATGGTAGGTGTGAGCAGATATATAATGAATGAGGTACTCAAGGCAGAAAAGGAGTATAAGATATCATTAAAGAACTGAATAATAGAGAAAATGGACTGATCACATGGGAGAAGAGATGACAGGTAGGCATCTGGAATCCTCCCACTGTTGAGTTTATGATTTTAGGGGGTAAAGAAGAATAAATGTGTTCAGTATAATAGATGGGACCTTTTTGGTGAATTTGTAGAAAAATATGGATGAGAGTTGTACAGGAAAAGCAGGTATAGATGAGCTATGATATGCATTGTTGGAAAAGAACTTCAAGATGTATAAAATTATAGATTAATCTCTGGGTTTCACTGAGACAATTATCTCTATCTCTGTAAATTTTTCTTAATATTACCTATTATATCCAGGCCCAACTCACTTTTGGGACATTTCCATAACATACCATCTTTATTCCTTCTACCTGCTTCCCATCTTCCCTTTATTTATGTATTGTATTCTTCCATTAGAATATAAATACCTTGAGGGCAGAGATTTGTTCTGCTGGCTTGAACTTGAATTCCTAGCAAATAGTACTTACAGCTTCTCTTCCCTCATATCTCTCTCTTTCTCTTCTCCCCTCTTTCCCTTTCTCTCTACCACTCTCCTTCCTTCTCTTTCCCTCTCCTTTCTTTCTCTTCTGTTTCCCTCCTCTCTCTCCCTTTCTTTTTCTCTCTTCTTTCTCTTTCTATCCTTCTTTTCCCTCTTTCTCCCTCCTCTTTTTCTTTTTTGTTCCTCTTTGTGTCTTTGTCACTCTCTTGTCTCTATCTCTGTGTATCTGTCTATTTCTGTCTCTGTCTTTCATCATGATTATAAGAATTAGACTTTCTGCTTCTCCCCTTAAAATGGGAGTAGGAGCTATATATAGATTTTACATATCTAGTCTGTCACCAAATCTTGTCATTGATATATATATATATACTTATATGCCAGTTTTCAAATGTCCCTTCTTTCTGTTCATGTAGTCACTACCTTGCCCTTCATCAGTTCTTGCCTGGTCTATTGTAGTAGCTTTCTAATTAGTTCACTTGACTCAAATTTCTCCCTATTCACTCAGCTCCCAAAATGAGTCTCTAAAATGTAGATCTGACTGCATTATTTCTATTTTTTCAATGAGCTCTAGTTGCTTTCTGTTACTTCCAGGTTAAACTATATGTCCTTATTTCAAGTTCTTCACAACCCAATCCTTACCTACTTTTTCAGTCTTCTGGCTTTATTCCCCCCTACACAATGTACTCTTTGATGAGGACATGATCTCTGGCCCAAGAAACAAGGCAGAAATCAAGTTGCAGATGAGCAGATATAAGGGAAAACTTCTAAACTGGTTCAGTAAGTAATAGTTTCTTATCCTTTGACATCTAGGGGACGTTTGGGACAACTTTCTGGGAACATTGTTGTGGAGATTATTTTTTAGTTGTGTCAGATTTAGCTTCAGAATTTAGCTTCAGAAGCTCCTCACTCTGACAGTCTCTGATTCTGTGACTTTCTTGAATCTTTAATGCCATTAATAGTAGACCTGGACTTTAGTAGCTCTAAGCAAGTTTGGCTGCTCCGGGTAGTCAATGGTATCTTGAAGATGCTCCATATGAGTTGACCAGTCCTGTCTGATAGATCACAGTCTTGGTGGTGATCATTTTCTTATCAGCTGTGAATAACAAAAAAAAATGGAAATGGGTCTCTTTATAGAGCAATGCTTGAAAGGTTACAATGTAGATATTCTTGGTATTATGGTAAGTCAAACTTAGGATAAAGCTTCGCCAAATGTCAGAGAAAGTTTGGATATTTTAATAATTCTCCTCTTACTTTAACAAAAGGAAATAACAACAGAATAGATTTATTTGGTGCTTTGTTACCATCACAGATACATCAATGCTGGAAGGCAAGGAATGAGATGCTATTATTTCTATTTTTAGGTCAGGAAACTGAGATATAGTAGAGTTAGATGACTTTCTTAAGTCAAATGACTAGTGATTTTCAGTCAGGAATCAAATGTGGATTTTCTTATTCTCCCATCAATCTGTATTCCTGTTCTCCCTTACTGCAGGTAGCTTCTCTGGGGAGAAGCCATTGCATCCACCTTGAAACTACCTCAAAAAGTGTGTAGCACTCAGTGAATTGACAAGAAATTTGAAGGAAATTGAAAACCTATAAAAATGAGCCTGCTGGGATTACAATGATGACAGTGATGAGGATGACAACAATTATTTTTTTTAACTTTTTAAACATTATTTTATTTGGTAATTTATAAACATTATTCATTGGAAACAATGATAATTATCTTTTCCTTCCCCCTCCCCCCTCCCACCACTTCTCCCATAGCTGGCGCACAATTCTAGTGGGTTTCATATGTGTTCTTGGTTCGAACCCATTTCCATGTTGTTGGTATTTGCACTAGAGTGTTCATTTAGAGTCTCTCCTCAGTCATTTCTTCTCAGCCCCTGTGGTCAAGCAGTTGCTTTTTATCAGTGTTTTTATTCCCACAGTTTATTCTCTGCTTGTGGATAGTGTTTTTTAGGTCCCTGCAGATTGTTCAGAGACATTGCATTGTCCTTAGTGGAGAAGTCCATCACCTTCGATTGTACCACAGTGTATCAGTCTCTGTGTACAATGTTTTCCTGGTTCTGCTCCTTTCAATCTGCATCAATTCCTGGAGGCTGTTTCAGTTCACATGGAATTCCTCCAGTTTATTATTCCTTTGAGCACAATAGTATTCCATCACCAACATATACCACAATTTGTTCAGCCATTCCCTAATTGAAGGGCATCCCCTCATTTTCCAATTTTTGGCCACCACAAAGAGTGCAGCTATGAATATTCTTGTACAAGTCATTTTCTTTATTATCTCTTTGGGGTACAAACCCAGCAGTGCTATGGCTGGGTCAAAAGGCAGACAGTCTTTTATCGCCCTTTGGGCATAGTTCCAAATTGCCCTCCAGAATGGTTGGATCAGTTCACAACTCCACCAGCAATGAATTAATGTCCCTACTTTGCCACATCCCCTCTAGCATTCATTACTTTCCATGGCTGTCATGTTAGCCAATCTGCTAAGTGTGAGGTGATACCTCAGAGTGGTTTTGATTTGCATATCTCTGATTATAAGAGATGTAGAGCACTTTTTCATGTGCTTATTAATAGTTTTGATTTCTTTGGCTGAGAACTGCCTGTTCATGTCCCTTGCCTGTTTATCAATTGGAGAATGGCTTGATTTTTTGTACAATTGATTTAGCTCTTTGTAAATTTGAGTAATTAAACCTTTGTCAGAGGTTTTTATGAAGATTGCTTCCCAATTTGTTGCTTTCCTTCTGATTTTAGTTATATTGGTTTTGTTTGTACAAAAGCTTTTTAATTTGATGTAGTTGAAATTATTTATTTTACATTTTGTGACTCTTTCTAAGTCTTGCTTGGTTTTAAAGTCTTTCCCTTCCCAAAGGTCTGACATGTATACTATTCTGTGTTTACCTAATTTACTTATAGTTTCCTTCTTTATGTTCAAGTCATTCACCCATTTTGAATTTATCTTGGTGTAGGGTGTGAGGTGTTGATCTAATCCTAATCTCTCCCACACTGTCTTCCAGTTTCCCCAGCAGTTTTTATCGAATAGTGGATTTTTGTCCCAAAATCTGGGATCTTTGGGTTTATCATATATTGTCTTGCTGAGGTCAATTGTCCCAAGTCTATTGCACTGATCCTCCTTTCTGTCTCTTAGCCAGTACCAAATTGTTTTGATGACTGCTTCTTTGTAATATAGTTTGAGATCTGGGACTGCAAGGCCCCCTTCCTTTGTATTTTTTTTCCATTATTTCCCTGGATATCCTTGATCCTTTGTTATTCCAAATGAACTTTGTTATGTTTTTTTCTAAATCAGTAAAGAAATTTTTTGGAAGTTCTATGGGTATGGCCCTAAATGGATAGATAAGTTTGGGTAGGATGGTCATTTTTACTATATTGGCTCGTCCTACCCATGAGCAGTTAATGTTTTTCCAATTGCTCAAGTCTAGTTTTAGTTGTGTGGAGAGTGTTTTGTAGTTGTGTTCATATAGTTCCTGTGTTTTTCTCAGGAGATAGATTCCTAGGTATTTTATTTTGTCTAAGGTGATTTTGAATGGGATTTCTCTTTCTAGTTTTTGCTGCTGAACTATGTTGGAGATGTATAGAAATGCTGACAACTTATGTGGGTTTATTTTGTGTCCTGTAGCTTTGCTAAAGTTGTTGATTATTTCAATTAGCTTTTTGGTTGAATCTCTAGGATTATTTAAGTAGACCATCATGTCATCTGTAAAGAGCAATAGCTTAGTCTCCTTCTTGCCTATTTTGATGCTTTCAATTTCTTTTTCTTCTCTAATTGCTACTGCTAGTGTTTCTAGTACAATGTCAAATAGTCGAGGTGATAATGGGCATCCTTGTTTCACTCCTGATCTTATTGGGAATGCATCTAGTTTATCCCCATTACAGATGATATTAGCTGATGGTTTTAGATATATACTGTTTATTATTTTTAGGAATGACCCTCCTATTCCTATGCTTTCTAGTGTTTTCAATAGGAATGGATGTTGTATTTTATCTGTAAAAAATAGACTCGAATATAGGACTACAATCCCCATGAGCCTTTGCTCCACTTCCCCAGAATGCATTGTAATCTCACCTGGGCCGAGATCGAGAAGGTATTTAAGTTGATTCAAAGGCTTTTGAAGGGCTCTTGGCTCTTTTTGGACTTCCGTTTTGGAGCAGACACGGCTCTTTCCATAATGTAGGTGAGGTCTAGGCCTCTGGCCTAGACACGTGTTTTTTCTTATCCTGTATTTTCTTTTAATCCTTAACTTTAATAAACCTCTAAAAAATATAATACTCCTTGCAGAGAGAAACTAATTTCTACCTGCCTCAGATGCCTCAGTCTCCCCATCTCCCCTAAATTTTAATCTTTACAGATGGCGACCACGAAGGGAAAAAAAAAAACTCAATCTTCTGATTTCTTTTCTGATCTTAAATTCAGTTTTAATAGCTAGTACCTAGAAATTTTTTTTTGAGCCATATCTCTCTGGCCAAGGTTTTCTACCCTCAGAAAGCTGCTACAGGCTCCGGACCTGCTGCCCACCCCACCTGGCTCCGTCCTGCTGCTTCCTGCCTCAGCCTGCAGCCCTGATCGTCCTCACCTGGTACCTGGTCCCAGCCTTGCCCACCCCCGCAGCCGCTCCTGCTCCTGGACTCTCGGCCCGCTGCCTGCCTATTTCTGCGCCCCAGACCCATGAGCGTGACCCCAGCCAGCTCATTACCCAGATCCTTGGAGCAGATCGCTCAGGACTCATTGTGACCAGCTGGTAACAGTATTGGCCATGTGGGCAGAGGGGAGAGACCAGAGGGAAAGGAGACCGGGCAATTTTCCTTTAGGCTAAGCTTCCACGTGGCTGGGGGTATTGGCCGCAGGGGTATCAGAGAGGGGAAAGAGAGAAAAGACTAGAGAGAAGAAACAGATCTTTTCAAACAGAAACTTAATAGCAATGGGCTGTTTAAAAGGATTTTTGACTCTTCTGGCAATTTCATTGATTTTGCCTGCCTGTCTGGGAGCAGACTCAGCCCAAAGATTCAACTTTAACTTTGGGGAGGAAAATGGGTGGCCCAGCGAACTGGAAGCCAGGCCCAGAGACGGGAGGTCTTTAGTTAAAATCTGGCCTCCGATGCTTCCCAGCTATGGGGCCCTGGACGGATCCCTTGAACCCCTTAACCTAGCCTTTACTACTCTACCTTCGGACAATAGACATTTAAATGGATAATTAAAAACAAACAAACAACAACAACAAAAAAAAAACCCAAGGAACTTTGAAGAGACTAAAGGCTATATTCTAAGGCATTTCAGACTCCAATGGTTTATAAAAATCTCTGTATTCTATTGCATGTTTTGTTTAAGATATAACTTTGTGATTTTAAGTTCATATATTACTGGATTGAATATTATTCTGTGAACTGAAGGTTGATTGAATTTATTTTGAATGTACTGAGTTTTAAAATTCTGTTGTTTTTCCCCTATAACTGTGTTGAACAAATATTATTGTGAATAAGCCCATATATGAAAAAACAGCTTTTTTCTATTTTGCTGAGGATTGATGGACTTCAGAACTGGTTATAATTGTATTAACAACTTTGGAAATTTTAATGTGCTAAATATAAATACCTCAAATGATTTGATTTTAAGGGTTTTTTAAATATGATTTTTGGAATTTTTTTTAACAATCTGGTTATTTTTGCCTGCCCCTACCACGAGGTAAGGCCCATTAGCTGAAGTGAAATACATTTTATAACCCCCAACCTTCCCACATGTGAATGGAAGTTGGGCAGTTAATCTCAGGGCATTTGTATCCCTATAAGCCTCCAAGAAAAAGGAGCACCCCTTTATTTATGCTCTTCAGCTCACTATTTTACTTCTACCAGAATGATATATAGATTTCTTGATTATGTTCTTAACCCAAGATGAGTTTTACTTTGTTTAAAAAATATGTTTAAATACCAAGGTTGAAAGATTGCTACATTTGTAAAAATTGTGACAAATGTCCATCAATTCATATCTTTTAAAAATGTCATACAGCAACTTATGTGAAATATGAAAGTGTGTTTGTTTGCTATTGTAATTAATTGGGCTATTGAGAATTTTGGGGATTTTGATATCTACATATTTGTACTACTGTATTTTTAAAAAATGAAAAATTGTTAACCTTGTTCAATTCATTTGCCTTCTACTCACAGTGATCATGGCCAGATACAAAGAGGAAATGGATCTCATTTTTTGGTGAGAAAGCCTTGTATTTTATATTTTCTTAACTGACACAGAGTGTCAATGGTTATAAGCTATATTTTTGAATTTTTTAAAGCTCTTTTATTAATATATATTTCTTGCATGTGCAATATACTTTTTCAGTTTTTTTATTATTTTTTCTCTCCTTTTTTATATTTGAAGCACATGTCACCAGTATTAAGATTTTCTTTAACCTTTTGATTTTTAAGTTTAAGATACATTTGCTAATACATGCCCTAAAAAGCTTGTGACTAGAAAAATGATGCCACTAATTATTTAAATAAATTATGGGACTTTGCTTGATGATTCTGTCTGATTTCCAGGACAAGAGCTACACACAAGAGCCATTTCATAGGGCCAAAGAAAGGCCAATCTAGGATGGATTGATGCACTTCTAGGCTAATACAAAGGTCTTGAACCTAGTGTGAAGACTCGAGGTTACTATGTTTAACATATGTTAAGACATAGGCTTTCCTTGTATCCACACTCACTCTGAAGGTACTCACAGACGAGTATCCCCGAAACCTTGGCTCCTATAATCTGGTCCCCTTTTCTGCCTCTCATAGTGTGGTACCTTTCTGTAGTCCTGGCAATGACTGGGTAAATGCATCATTACTTAGATCATTTTGATTGGGCCCTGATTGAAGGACCTGTTATAGATTTATTTTTCTTCTACTTGGAATTTTTACACAAAAGACTTTGATAGTCTATATTTTCATCCAGAAATTTTTCTTTTCTTTTGGATTTTCTGATGTCTTTTTAATATCTCTTGCCAATTGATTCATATACCTCATACCTCTGCCATGCATCCCTAAGTGATCCCTTTTTTTATATCACCCTCTTAACGGGGGGAATGTAAAAAAAAAATCATTATTTAAATTGCAAAGTTTAAATTCCTTTTGAGAAGAATTTTAGGTAAAGAAGATGCTACTTCCCTGAATTCAGAAACTGAACTGTTGGAGAAGCCATCATGAAGAAGCCTCCAGACCACGAACTGCACAAAATGAACTTTGGGTGTGGTTAATGAACATTTATTTGCATGCATACTTTCATGCCAAAGGGGACTGCCCCCTAACTGGCTTTCTGTCAATGCGTCCAGTAATTCTTGGTTTTATTCTTTTCTTTCTCTTATCCTCAATTATTGTAATCTTTAAATTGATTATGTTTTCATGATCCTTTGGAAAAAAATTAATTTTTTGCAAACGATCAAAGGGGGGAATGTAAAAAATAGACTCAAATACAGGACTACAATCCCCATGAGCCTTTGCTCTACTTCCCCAGAATGCCTTGTAATCTCACCTGGGCCGAGATCGAGAAGGTATTTAAGTTGATTCAAAGGCTTTTGAAGGGCTCTTGGCTCTTTTTGGACTTCCGTTTTGGAGTAGACACGGCTCTTTCCATAATGTAGGTGAGGTCTAGGCCTCTGGCCTAGACACGTGTTTTTTCTTATCCTGTATTTTCTTTTAATCCTTAACTTTAATAAACCTCTAAAAAATATAATACTCCTTGCAGAGAGAAACTAATTTCTACCTGCCTCAGATGCCTCAGTCTCCCCATCTCCCCTAAATTTTAATCTTTACATATCAAAGGCTTTTTCTGCGTCTATTGAAATAATCAGGTGATTTTTGTTGGTTTGCTTGTTGATATGGTCGATTATGTGGATAGTTTTCCTAATATTGAACCAGCCCTGCATCCCTGGGATAAATCCTACTTGATCATGGTGAATGATCCTTCTGATCGTTTGCTGGAGTCTTTTTGCTAGTATCCTATTTAAGATTTTTGCATCTATATTCATTAGGGAGATTGGTCTATAATTTTCTTTCTCTGTTTTTGATCTGCCTGGTTTTGCAATCAGTACCATGTTTGTGTCATAAAAGGAGTTTGGTAGAATTCCCTCTTTGCTTATTATGTCAAATAGTTTTTATAGTATTGGGATTAACTGTTCTCTGAATGTTTGATAGAATTTACTTGTGAATCCATCGGGCCCTGGGGATTTTTTCTTAGGGAGTTCTTTGATGGCCTGTTGGATTTCATTTTCTGATTATGGGATTATTTAAGAATTCTATTTCTTCTTCTGTTAGTCTAGGCAGTTTGTATTTTTTTTTTATATATTCATCCATATCACTTAAATTGGTGTATTTATTGCCATATAATTGGGCAAAGTAATTTTTAATGATTGCCTTAATTTCCTATTCATTGGAAGTGATGTCCCCCTTTTCATCTTTGATGCTGTTAATTTGCTTTCCTTCTTTCCTTTTTTTAATTAGATTGATCAGTACTTTGTTTATTTTGTTTGTTTTTTCAAAGTACCAGCTTCTAGTCTTATTCATTAAATCAATAGTTCTATCGCCTTCTATTTTATTAATTTCTCCCTTAATTTTTAGGATTTCTAGTTTGTTTTTCTGCTGGGGTTTTTTAATTTGATTGCTTTCGAGTTTTTTTATTTGCATTTCCAATTGATTGATTTCTGCTCTCCCTAGTTTGTTAATATATGCACTCAGGGATATGAATTTACCTCTGATTACCACTTTGGCTGCATCCCAAAAGGTTTGAAAGGATTTCTCGCCATTGTCATTTTCCTTGATGAAATTATTGTTTCTGTGATTTTTTTCTCTAACTAAATGATTTTGGAGTATCATATTGTTTAATTTCCAATTAATTTTTTATTTGGTTTTCCACGTACCATTACTGATCATTATTTTATTGCCTTGTGATCTGAAAAGGCTGCATTTATTATTTCTGCTTTTCTGCATTTGTATGCCATGTTTCTGTGACCTAGTGTATGGTCAGTCTTTGTGAATGTGCCATGTGGTGCTGAGAAGAAGGTGTATTCCTTTTTATCCCTATTTATTTTTCTCCATATGTCTATTAACTCTAATTTTTCTAAGATTTCATTCACTTCTTTCACCTCTTTCTTATTTATTTTTTGATTTGATTTATCTAAATTTGATAATGGTTGGTTCAAATCTCCCACTAATATTGTTTTACTGTCTATTTCTTCCTTCAATTCTCCTAGTTTCTCCATTAGAAATTTGGGTGCTATATTATTTGGTGCATACATGTTGATTAGTGATATTTCCTCATTATCTAAAGTCCCTTTTAACAAAATATAATTACCTTCCCTATCCCTTTTGATCAGGTCTATTTTTGCTTTGGCTTTATCAGATATCATGATTGCCACTCCTGCCTTCTTTCTGTCAGTTAAGGCCTAGAAGGTCTTACTCCATCCTTTAATTCTGACCTTGTGGGTATCTACCCACCTCATGTGTGTTTCTTGAAGACAACATATGGTAGGGTTTTGGATTCTAACCCATTCTGTGATTCATCTACGTTTTATGGGTGAGTTCATCCCATTTATGTTCAAAGTTATGATTGTGACTTGTGAATTCTCTGGCATTTTGATATCCTTCCCTAATTCTAACCTTTCTTCTTTAGCTCTAACCTTTTAATCCAGTGATTTACTTTAAATCATTCCCCCTTGTCCCATCCCTTGATATGTTTCCCTTTCTAGTCCCTCCCTTTTTGTTCCCTCCCCTTCCCCCCTCTTCTTCCCTCCCTTTTTTTTGTGTTCCCTCCCCCCTCCCCCCCTTGGTTTTCCCTTCTCCCTTCCCTTGTTGGGTAAGATAGAATTCAAGGTCCCAATGGATCTGGATGTTTTTCCCTCTCAGAGTTGATTTCCCTGAGAGTAAGGTTTTAGCAAAAACTCTCTTCCTCTCCTTCTTATAGGAATTTTCCTCCCCTCCCCTTCCCATGTGAATCTTTGTGTGAGAAAGCTTATTCTCTTTGATTTTTCTTTTCCCTGTATTTACACATTACATTTTCCATGTATTAATAGATATAGGTTGATATAAATGTAGTCCTTATAGAAGAGAGTTTGAATAAATGAAAAGATAACAATTTTCTCCTTTTCCCTTTCCATCATATTTACCTTTTCAGGTATTCCATGCTCTTTGTTTTTTTGGTATCGAACTTTCCACAGAGCTCTGGTCTTTTCTTTGCAAAAACTTGAAAATCTTCTATTTTGTTGAATGCCCATACTTTCCCTTGGAAGTATATAGTCAGTTTTGCTGGATAGCTGATTCTTGGTTGAAGACCCAGCTCTCTTGCCTTTCTGAAAATCATAATTCCATGCCTTACGATCATTCAGAGTGGAACTTGCAAGGTCTTGTGTGACCCTGATTGGCATTCCTTTATATCTAAATTGTCTTTTTCTGGCTTCTTGTAGGATTTTTTCTTTTGCTTGAAAGCTTTGGAATTTGGTGATTACATTCCTGGGAGTTGTCTTTTGGGGATTTAGTGTAGAGGGTGTTCTGTGAGCTATTTCAGTGGCTGTATTGCCCCCTTGTTCTAGAATCTCTGGGTAATTTTCTTTGATTATATCTTGTATTACGATGTCGAGTTTGCTGTTTATTTCTGGATTTTCTGGTAGTCCAATTATTCTTAAATTGTCTCTTCTCCCTCTATTTTCCAAGTCTGTCACCTTGTTAGTGAGATATTTTATGTTGTCTTCTAATTTCTTGATCTTTTGGCTTTGCTTTTTTGATTCTTGATCTTTTACACGATCGTTGTCTTCCAGTTGCCTAATTCTGACCTTTAAAGCCTGGTTTTCCTTTTCAGTTTGGTCAAACCGGTTTTGTAGTTGCGTGAAATTCTTTTGCATTAATTCCCACTTTTCCTGCCAGAAGCCTTCCATCTTTTTGATCATTTTCGAATCAAATTCTTCAAAAATTTGTGGAGAATTTCCATTTCCTTTGGAAGTTTTCGGCGCATTTGCTTGTGTTTCCTCTTCTATCTCCTCTGTATTTTGTATTTTTGCTCCATAAAATGTGTCCAAAGTTTTCCCCTTTTTGTTTTTCCTGTTGTTTTGAGGCTTTTTTGCTTCTGCGCTGTTTGCCATCTCTATCTGAGTGAGGGGGGCTGGCTCTTCTGTTATCTGTCTGGTGTTCAGTGGCTTTAGCCCCAGGCAAATTGTCTGTCTTCCCCAGGAAGCCCAGAATTGCTGGTGTTTTGGTGTTTAGGTGTTACTACCCTCCTCAGTTCCCTCCTGATGCTTCTCTGTTGCCTTACTTCTATGCTCTGCGCCTGGCTTGACACTCTCAGATGTATTTCAATGCCTTTGCTGGCCAGAGGAGCCTGCACTTTGAGGGGCGGGGTTGTGGCTTCCTGGAGCTCTGAGGGCTGGTGATAGGATTAACCTCAGACTGAGTATGCCCTGAGGCATGGACCTTCGGTGAGACTCAGATGGAAACATCTGATCAGTGGGCTACAGGCTCCCCCCGTCTCTCTCTGTCCCTGCTGTCTGGGTGCCCCTGCGACTGGCTCAGGTTGTTTTCGGGGTGCGGCCTTCAGAGTAGCCAGCTCCCGAGGTCCTTTTGCTGGCTCTTAAGTTCCCGCTGCTGCCTCAGATTCAGTGCTCTGGGTTGGGGGGGATGGGTCCTAGGACCTTCCTTTTGCCTACCCCTTAGATCCGAGTGATCTTGGGTTCTGTCTTTTGTGGGGCCATACCTTTTGATCCAGGTCCAGGAGGAGTATTCCTGGGGTCTATTCTGTTGTTTGTTTTGAATTTTGGTGCCCTAGGAGCATTCAGTTTGAGATCAGTGAGGAAGGGTTTCTGGAGCTCTGAACTTTAGCTTTCTCTAAGCTGCCATCTTGACCGGAAGTCTGACAACAACTATTATCAGAGCAATTTAGTATTGATAATGTTAAATCATTAACATTTTTAATTCATTAGTTTAAAAAGTAGTGTAATGATAGAAAATTAGTTGGCAGTCAGGAAGGCTAGAGTTCAAGTCTGCTTTCTGATACATGCTGGCTACAAGATCCAATGCAAATTACTGAACTTCCTAATGCCTCAGGTTCCTCTCTCTAAGATAATAAACTGCAGAATAGACACTAATAGAGGGAGTTTCCTCACTTGGAGTTCCCTATGCCAATGAAATTGCAGGTCAAGTAAAAAAAAACAATTATATAGTAAAAATTTTTTGTTGTTCAGTCAGGTCCAATTCTTTGTGATTCCACTTGAGGTTTTCATGGGAAATACCCTGGCATGGTTTGTCATTTCCTTCTCTAGTTCATTTTACAGAGGAGGAAGGTGAGGCAAACATGGTTGTGTCTTTCCCAGGGACACTCAGCCAATAAGTGTATAAGGCCAGATTTGAATTCAGGAATATGAATGTTCATGATTGGCCCAGCACTCTGTCAACTGCATCACCTAGTTGCTCATAATGATAAATAACTAAAAAAATAACTGTGCTAAGTTTTTGCAATGATATCATTTGGTCCTCATAATGCTAGTATTGTCCTCATTTTACAGACAAGGAAACTGAGGCAAGCAATAGTTAAATAATTTGCTCAGGTTCATAAAGCAAGTTTTAGAATCTATCTCAGCTTTTCCTGACCTTGTATTCCATCCACAAGCTTTCCCTAATAATGTTTTTTTAAGTTGTTTTTTCTTGCATCATAAACATTTACAAATTGTTCCTGTTTTGTGAGATTTCCAAGGAAAACAGGTAAATAAAACTAACAATAGAGTATAACACTTTAAGATTTGCAACCTAAGTTAGGAAATTCAAATACTATTCTCTTTTATGCAAAAGAAAACAATTTCAGTGAAGTTGAATGACATGTCCATTTTCACACAGCTATTAGGTTCAACCATTGATCAAAAAAAAAGAAGAAAATAATATCAGGTGATCCCTGGAGTAAGTGAGGAAGGAATTTCATTCAATCATAATGAGCATAATTTTTTTTTTAATTTTGGGATGATTACTTCAGTTTAGACAGTTGTGAGAGCCTTTTCTGAAAATACTCTGTTAAAGACTTATTGGAAGACTTGTCCTGACTCAGACTGATGTCAACAGCTAAAAGCCAGGGAAAGAGCATGAGCTTCATCTTGTCCAATGGTTTCAAAGGTAGGTGCTGTATAACCCTAGTGGGTGAAGTTTGAGGACCTGTAAAAGAACCCTTTAGCACTTCTTCATTTAGCGCTCTTTTCCACATGCATAACTATTGAAAGAAGTTCTCTTTTTCCTGAATTCTTGACTGTTGACTGTCACAGAAGCTGTTGCAGACTTGGAGTCATCATCTGAAATGAAAACAAAGTTAAAAACATTATTTTTGATCGAAGAAGTTAGCAGATACTATACAAATTATAAAAAAATAAAGTTTGTTCTTTGGCTATGGGAGGGGGGAGGAAGGAGGGGAAGGAAAGAACATGAATCATATAAACATAGAAAAATGTTCTACATTAATTAACCAAAGAAATAAATTTAAAAAATAATAAAAACAGTAGACGATAATATATTATCAAATTACATTGCAAACCTGTGATAGGAAAATAATAGTCTGATGAGAAGTAGAGTAATATTCCAAAAAGAAGCCTGATTTTTACTTCTTTTGTACTCATAACATTCTATGTTGTAAGAACAGAAGAAGTTAATGCTGAGGGAAGAACTGAGAAAGAGTAGGGGCCAGTACTCCAGAAGGACCAATGGTACTGCCTCTTGAACCTGAGTGATGTCAAATTTTGATAAAGGGCAAAAGAGAATTGGCCTGTGGGGGGGGTGCTGGATGGCTTAGTGGATTGAGACCCAGAGTTCCTAGGTTCAAATGTGGCTTCAAATACTTCCTAGCTGTGTGGCCCTGGGCCAGTCACTTAACTTCCATTGCCTAGCCCTTACCACTCTTCTGCCTTGGGACTAATATATAGTATTGATTCCAAGATGGAAGGTAGAGTTTTTAAAAAAAAAGATAGAATTGGCCTGGATGGTAGGAAATCTAGGTTCTAGTTTCTGATGGGAAAACACCCTGTATCTTTGTTTATTTCTTTATAAAATGAGGCCATAGGAGAACATGGTCTTTAGGGACCCTCGCAAATCTAAAAATGTGAAACTATGAGATATGGGCAACATTGGTTTGATCCAGGTACAAAAATTCCTAGTTACAATCCCTTTTCATTTTGAATTCTGGAAGAATCTCAATAAATTTATTATGAAATATAAGCTTCTTGAGGGCAGGGATAGTTTCATTTTTATCTATATGCTTAGTTTCTCTCATATATTTAATATATGTTTGATAAATTATTAAATTGGATTAATGTCAAATTGGGCATTGTAAAATGGTTTTTAATGCTTGCATTGTACACCAGTTCAACATACTCACCTTCAAGACTAATTTCCTTTATTGGACTTTTAATTTGTATATTTATATTTTTAGGGTTTATAGATTAAATGATATCTGTATTTCTAGACAGCTACTGCATATTGAAGTGGTATTCTTTTATCTTTAAAAAGCTTGAGGACAAAGAATAAACATCCATCTTTAGGCATAATTTAAGGGTCTTTGCGAATCATGAATAAATCTTTTGGGAAATGTTTGGGATATTTGAATCAGATTTAGTGGAACACTGTAGTATATCCTAGGCAGACACTGACAGTTGGTTTTCTAGTTGTTTAGTCAGCTTACTTGAATTATTGTCTTCAAAATTCAGTGCAGATTTTATCCACATCTTATCCAGTTAACAGTTGTTTTTTCTTATTGTCTTCCCAAATCTTGAGGTAAAGCCTGTAGAGAAAGACTAATTTGCTAGTAAAGCATATAATCTTGCCGACCATTGAAATTTAGTGATGTTATTAAAGGACTTTTTTCTCTGATTCTCTTCTTTCTCCTGGTCTCTGTCTCTTACATTTGCTTCTAGCTAAAATTTTTTAGGGGTTGTAGATAAAATTTATTTTTAATGAAACACAGGGAGAGGAAGAAAGATCAGTAAATCTCCCCAACGATTTTCCTCCAAATTTTAAATAGTAATTGGATCTTAGAATAAACAGGATTTTGTGGGGAGAGAGACTTAAAAAGGGGGAAAGGAAGAAAGTAAGCATTTATATAATGCTCAGTAGCTGCCAGGCATTGTACTAATGTCTTTACAAATATCATCTCACTTTAAAAAAAAACAGTCGGCAATCTTTTTTTTTCCCCTCCCCAAGGAAGTCTTCCTTATTTCTCATTTAATGAGTCCTCACCTAGAATGCTGTGCTCAGAAAAAAATCCCCCTCACAGGTGTGCAAAGTTCATACAAGCCAAAGGAATTTAATTCTCAAGAAAACACCCATGATTGTTTCTTTTTCTATATTTTGAACCAATATTAAGATCCTTTCTTTAGAAATTTTGAAATGATCATGTGATGGGTTGGGATTTTTTTAGCTTTGAAAATCATATATTAACTTTACTACAAATTTAAAAGAAAAGTAAACTATATGTATATACATAACTGACATATATAAATAATATTACACATAGTATTTATATAGCATTTTAAAGTTTGTGAAGTGCCTTACATATGCTATTTCATTTGATTCTTACAACAACCTTGTGAACTCAGTTATTATTATTATCTCTGCTATAAAGAAGGTAGAAACTAAGGTGGGGAGAGATTAATAACTTGTCCAAAGTTATACAGTTAGGAAGTTGCTGAGATAGGACTCAAACTTATCTTCTTGACTCCAAGTCCAATATTCCATCTATTGTGCTACCTAAATCTACAGTATCATATATAATCCTCTTCTTTAGTTATATGTTATATATGGAGAAATGCTTGATTTATGTGGCATTAATTAAATTGATTATAAAATAAAATTTTAAGTTAAAAATTATATTATTCCCATTTATTAGAATTAGTCCCAATGGATCATCAGAATTGCCCATCCTTCCTGGGCTAGTTTATTTTGGGGATTTTAATCCTCAGAATTTTCCTTCCTTCTATAGAATGGAACATTTTTGAGAAATTCATATTTTTGTGCTATACCACCTGATAGGAGGAGAGTAGAACTTAAGCTCAAATTATCTTTGTCAAATTACATATATATATATATATATATATATATATATATATATATAGAGAGAGAGAGAGAGAGAGAGAGAGAGAGACATACACACACACACACACACAAATATATATATATATACATATATATGGAGAGTTTGATTTTATATATAAATCCCCATTTTATACAATAGGAAGTTAAGGTCCATGAAAGGATGAGTTCGCAAGGTGACTTGGGGAATAAGCAGTATAGTTAGCATCATATCCCTCAGACTTTAGAGCTAATGCTTTAAATTAAAACAAACAAACAAACAATTATACCTGGCCTCTGTCTAAATGATAGTAAGGTCAAAAGAATGTGTATGGAAGAAAAATGACCTAGCTAGATGGTGGAGTGGATAGAGTATTGCAGGAGTTGCAGTCAGGAAGATGTAATCCAAATCCAGTTGTAGATACTCATAAGATTTATTATCCTGTGTAACTCACTTCACCTTTCTGAGCCTTAGTTTTCTCCTCTGAAAACTGGGGATGATAATAGTATCTGCCTTACAGTTGTTGTGAGGATCAAATGAGATAACATGTATTGAGCACTTTGCAAATCTTAAAGCACTATATAAATGCTAGTTATTATCATTTAAGATGGGAAGTATATCTACTCATTGATAACAAGTATTAGTCAAATACTATAGAAAATTTAAGGACTCCCATTATGAATGTGAACAAACCAATTCTCTTTTTAAACATTAGATTTATTTAAGTAACAGAAATCTATTTTTTTTCTTCTTCCAAATCACCCATTTGAGTGAAAAAATTCTTTGTAACAAGTATGTATAATTAAGCAAAATAAACTTCCTCATTGGCTATATTAAAAACATGCCTCATTTTGCACTCAGAATTTATTATTTCTCTTTCAGGAAATAGATAGCATTCTTCATCATACATGCTTTGGATCATGGATGCTCAGTGCATTGACATAATTTCTTATAACTTGCCAGCAATTTTTTATAGTGTTATTGTTTGTTTTTCTATTGATTTTAATTTCATTCTTCATTTATTATTCAGTAATTTGTGTTGTTTTCAGCTCATCATGACTCTGGGGTTTTCTTTGCAAAGATACTGGAGCTGTTTGCCATTTCCTTTATCCAACTCATTTTACAAATGAAGAAACTGAGGCATACAGGGTTAAGTGACTTGCCCAGGATCACAAAACTAATAAATATCTGAGGCTGGATTTAAGCTCAGGAAAATGAATCTTTCTGGCTTCATGTCTGGTGCGCTACTGCACTACTTAGATGACCCTCTATGATTTATACAATTTTTCAAACTGGTTTTGATAGTGCTTTTGTTAAGTATAAATTATTTTTCTGGTTCTGCTCATTTCACTTTATATCAGTTCATATAAATCTTTCTTTGTTCTTTTAAAATAATTTATTTCCTCATTTCTTATAGCATAATAATATTCCATTACATTCTTACAGCACAATTTGTTTAGTCATTCCCCAATTCATGAACATCCTCAAAATTTACATTTTTTGTCACCATCAAAAGATATACTACAGCTATTTTTTTCATTTGGAAAAAATTCTCTTTCTTTCATCTCTCTCAGGGTGAAAGGGGATAATTCCAAGTTGCTTTATAGAAGAGTTGAATCTCTTCATAGGCCTATCAATAGCGCATAAGTATGTCTTCCTAGTCCTTCCAACATTTGGGGTTTTTTTCCCTTTGTTTTCCATCTTTGCTAATCTAAGAATTTCCTTAATTTGCATTTCTCTAATTATTACTGATTCATCGGATTTTTTTTTAAATGGCTGTACATAATCTGGATTTCCTTCCTTGAGCACTGCTTGTTTATATCCTTAGATCATTTATCAGTTGAGAAATGGCTCTTATTCTTATAAGTTTGGCTTTGTTTCTTAGATTATCTTGGGAATTAGATATTTAGATAAATTTGTTGTAAAGATTACATCCCAGGTATTTTCCCCATATAATTTTAGTTTTATTGTATTTGCTCATAAAAAAATCTCCTTTTAAATTTTATATAATCTTTATTATTTATTTGCTGTGATCTTTATCTTGTGTGGTTAATTTTTGCATGTTTCTCTAATGTATTTATGATGTTACTTTTATAACTAGGTCAGCTATCTATTTTGAGCTTAATCTTGGTATATATGAGTTGTTAGTCTAAATCTAATGTCTTCACTACTGGTATACATTTTTCTTGGTAGTTTTTTTCTTATCAAATAGTGAATTTTTATGGGCATAGTTGTGTGACGAAGCTTGTATGTTTGTCTACTTTCATATATTATGCACCTAATCTATTTCACAGATCAATCTCCCTGTTTTCTTACTAGTGCCAAACTGTTTTGAGAATTATTGTTTTGAATGATAGTTTGAGTTCTGGTACTATTACATCCATTGCATTTCCCATTTAAAAAATAATTTCCCTTTAGATGTTTAACATTTTTGCTCCTATCCATTATTTTTAATACTCTATAATCTATTTGGTCATCTGATTTGTATGGCACTAAATAAGTAAATTAATTGAGGTAG
The DNA here is from genome assembly GCF_027887165.1 of Monodelphis domestica. NCBI lineage: Eukaryota > Metazoa > Chordata > Mammalia > Didelphimorphia > Didelphidae > Monodelphis > Monodelphis domestica. The sequence continues at coordinate 468,558,473 of NC_077228.1, forward strand.
CATTGTTATTTTTATCTTGTTGCCTTGTCCTACCATAAACAACCAATATTTCTCCAATTGCTTAATTCCATCTTTAATTCTGTAAACAAAAATAGTTGTAGTTGTATTTATTGTGTCTTGGTTAGTAGAAACCCAAGTATTTTATATTTTCTATAGTTATTTTAAATGAAAATTTTCTTTCTATCCCTCCCTACTGTGTTTTATTGGTTTTTATAGAAATGCCGATGGTTTGTGTAGATTTATTTTGTATCCTGAAACTTTACTGAAGATATTGTTTCAATTTTTTATTTTACTCTCTAGGGTTCTTTAACATCATATCAATTTCAAAAAGTGGTAATTTTGCTTGCTCTTTACTTATATTTAATCCTTCAATTTATTTCCTTGTCTTATTGCTCTAGCACAGCCATTATTTCTTATAAAATATTAAAAAGAAGTGGTGAAAATTGATATTCTTTTTTCATACTTTCCTGATTTTCATTTCCAAAAAGGATTCTAGTTTATCAAATTTTATTGGACAGGATTTTAGTTTACATATGATGGTGGTTCTTAGTTTTAGATATATATTATTTATCATTTTAGGGAAAATTTTTCACAGCATTTTTGTTTTTATTAGAACAGAAATGAATGTTGCATTTTGTGAAAAACTTTTTCTATATTCATTGATGCATGTTGCCTTTACTTGAAAAATAACAATGGATACAGAGAAAAAAGGGGGTACTCCTAAGGTAATGGTACAATGGGGTAAGAGGGATAGGGTAAAGAAAGCTTGGGGAGTCCAGAGCAGAGCCCAGAGAAGAATGAAGACATAATTATACTGGCCACTTTTCTTAAAATTGAAGTTCTCAGAGGAAACAGCCAATTAGGGGAAAGAATGTATTTCCAAAAAAGATCAGAGGTGATATGAATTTGAAGGATGAGGAGATATCTATGGCATAAGAGAGAAAATTTGGAGCGTCAGTAGGGAAGGCCATAATGATATATATATATATATATATATATATATATATATTTTGTATTAATATGGTTAATTAAGTTTGTCATTTTCCTAATAAACCAGCCATATATTTCTGGCCATAGTGTAGTTTTTGTGACATGTTGTTCTATTCATTTTCCTAATACTTTGTTAAAAATTTATTTTTGCATTAATTCTAATTAGGGTTATTGGCCTATAGAGTTTTCTTTTTCTATTTTGACTTTCCCTAGTTTAATTATATTATTGGATAAACTATTTGTGAAATTAGTAAAAGATGTACCCTACCAAATTCCTTCTTTGACAAAAATATGGTCTTGATTACTGAACAAATTAATTTTGAAGGAATGAAGGCAAATATGCAATTGGGAACGCTGAAAAACACAACTAACCCAAGACAGAGAAAACTTCTGGGTAAGATCAAGGAAATGGTAACAACTTACTTTACTAGGTATAAAGATGAAAATTTAGGGGAGACTGAGGCAGGTAGAAATTAGTTTCTCTCTGCAAGGAGTATTATATTTTATGAGGTTTATTAAAGTTAAGGATTAAAGAAAATACAGGATAAGAAACACGTGCCTAGGCCAGAGAGGCCTAGACAAGATAATCTCACATCATGGAAGAGCCGCGTCTGCTCCAAAACAGAAGTCCAAAAGAGAGACAAAAGCCTTTGCAATCAGGTTAAATCCCTTCTCCATCTCAGCCCACCTGAGAATTCAGTGAGATTACAAAGCATTTTGGGGAAGTGGAGCAAGGGCTTGTGGGGATTGAAGTCCAGAGTTCAAGTCCATTTTTTACATAGGATAAGCTAGGTTGGATAGGGCACTGGACTTGGAGTAAGAATTAAGCACAAATCCTTTCTCAGATACTTCCTTACTTTGTGACACTAGGGAAGTCAACCGAATCCTTAACCTTAATTTTTTCATCTGAAAATAGTGATCATAACAAGTGTTGTAAGAATCAAAATTGGCGATATGTGTCAAGAGCTTCACAAAACTTAAATCACTATATAAATGTTAGCCATCATGAAGTGCTTTAATGTTTGGAAAGCCCTTTACTCATTGCCACTGTGTGAGTCAATAAGAATATTTATATTCTTATTTTTCTCTTTAGTTAAGTACCTTCTATGCGATCACACAGGATATGTGAAAATTTCAATACTGTTCTCCTAATTCCAGTTCCATTACTCTATTCTCATTTACCAGCTTTCTTATTTCTCTGTGTGTATATATGTACACATATATATGCATATGTATTTGTATATATATATGAGCCTTTTGGGTATGTGAAATATAGGTTAAATTTCAAGGAATATTTTTCTAAACTTCTTTTCAATTATATGAAAGCATATATTCTTTCTTTCAGCTACAATACACCCAAATTGCTAGCCTTCTAGACTTTTGCAACTTGTTCTATTTTAAAATTTTAATTATTTCTCAGTGCCAACACACAAGAGAGTCAACATAATATAGTGGAAAGAGCACAGAATTTGGAGTCAAAAGACACAGTTTTAAATTCTCCCTCTAACACTACTTGTGCCACCAGATAAAGCATTTAATCCCTTTGGCTTTGGTGTTCTCTTGTAAAATGAGGTGGTTGAACTAAATGATCTATCTGATCCTGAATCTTCTGTAGAGCAGTAGATATTTGTTGTGTCCACACTTAAATCAGTGGGAAGTAAATGGAATTGGTGCCACCCTTAAGTAATTTAGACCTAAGTCTTTAGCGGTTTGAATGTGGAAAGGTTCTCAGAAGGGTAATCACTATATACAGGAATACTTGCCTAGTTATGGATTACTTTCCTGTCTAGATTGTAGAGTCCTTTACCTGGCCAATACTCCCCCTTCTCCATAATTAGCCCATTTGGAGGTATTTAAGCCTCAAGTGAAAGAAACTTCATGGACTTCATTTTTTTCCCTACTTCCTCCCTTGTCTCCCAACCCCCGCTTTTATAGAGGATGAAAGAGACATTAAGCAATCCTAGAAAGATCTGGAATGTTTGAGATTGTTCCATTTGGAGAACAGTGATTCATACTTTTTCATACTCAGAGTGCTTCTTGAGATTTTTCTCATGCTCAATGAGCAAAAGAATCCTGCCTCCATCAGAATTCATTATCTCCTACCACAGGCAAGTGAGCTGTCTAGGAATGATGACCACAAATTAAGACTATCACCGAATTGCCTGAAAGTGATTGTCTCATGGTTCTCAACTAGTTAGTGGCATTGATTGAAAGAAATAGGTGATGGAAACACTTCCTATATTTTAATTTTAATTATAGTAAATTTTAAATAGTATAAATAAATATATAAATAAATAAAAATAAACAAAATAGTATATTTTAATTATAGTAAAATAATTAAAATAAAAATATAGGAAGTTTTTCCATCAGTAAAGATATTTTTTATTTTTTCTATTATCTTCATTTCCCAGCATATTCCTCTTCCTCTCCTACCCAGAAAATAAAATCTAATAACAAAAAATATGGAAAAGTAAAGAGAAAATTATTAGGTAATACATCAATAGAGTCTGATAACATGTATGAGATACCAGGCCTAAAGAGAACCTGTTCTTCCTTTTACCTTGTTATATAAGCAGGCATATATATATATATATATATATATATATATATATATATATATATATATATATATATATATATATATACATGTTCCTCTAGCCACTTTTCTGTATTCTGTTGGCACTGGAACTTTCAACATTCTGATTCTGGGAACCTGTCCTATTGGGCCTGGGAATGGGTTTCACCCATCCTGAGAATATCTTTATCAAACTGCTCCCCCAAAGACATCTGTGAACACCTGGCTCAGTTATGCATGCTTTTTTTTTTACTCTTCCCTATAAAGAAGAGCCCCTTAGTGGAATCTGGTTATGGGAATCCATATGTCCACCATCCATCACAGATTACTCATTGTCCATGTGTAAGTTGTCTGTAATACACTTCTTTCTTTTCTTAGCCATGCTGGCTTGTCCATTCTCACACTTCAGTATCTCCTTTGGGCTTTGTTTTCATCCAACAGTATGACATTGTTCCACACCCATATCTGTAAACTGTGAGGAGGAAGTATATTTTCTCATGTCTTATTAGGGGCTAAAATTGACCACTAGAATTATGCAGCACATTTCCCCTCCTATCAATATTCTTATCATTTTACATGGTTATGGCATATATTCTTTTTTTGGTTCAGTTTACTTTTCCTTTGTCAGTTCAAGTCTTTCTGTGTTTCTTTGAATTTTTCACATGTATCATTTCTTAGAGTGTAGTACTATTAATTTCAAATTGTACTATGGTGGGAATCTACTTTGTTTCTACTGTTTTTCTACTATACAAATACTTTAAAGGAAATTTTGGTGGATGCGAGACCTTTCTTTTTATCTCTGACAACCTTGGGATATATGCCCTCCCTACATTTTAAGTACTCCCTTAAGTATGTCTGATAGCCTATTAGCTCAAAAGTTCTTCAATCAATGCTGGTTCTTGCTTTTTTTACTTCCATTACAAGGAGGGATATTTCTATTTATTGCACACTTCTAATCATTTTACTGTAGCTGCTAGGCTACATTGAGGAGTGGAAGATGCAATGTAACTGAATTGTGACACAATATATATAAACCAAAGGAGAAAAAACCTTCTTCTTGTAGAAAGGGTAATGACATACTCTGTAAAATTAACTAATATATTCCAAAATCACTGAGTTGGGCTCTGTAACAGAAAATTGGTAATACATTATTCAGGTTGAGCACTCTATTAGTTAGATAGGCAAGTAACCTTCTGATAGGCTTAATCCCTAAAGGACACCTGAAGGAGGTATTGTATACTTCCTGTTTTAAGAAAGAGGAGTGGGAAAAAATAGGTTTATCCTATTAAAATATGCTTGCTGTCATTTGTCTGTTTGGTCCATCTGTCACCTGAGTAAGAAGAGTAAAGTGGTCTGTAAATTGCCTCATGATCCCCATATAATTAATTCTGCTGTCTAATGGTGAGAGATTCAATCATGTTCAACAGGACAGATGCCAGTCATGACTGGCTTTTAGCCCATTGAAGGGTTGTTGCAGTTGACATGCTTCAAAGGCTCATTTCTTGCTCTGCTACTCCCACAAGAGGCTGTCAACCCAAAGACCGTTAAGCAATTGTACAAGACTGTTTAAAATGTCATGAGCCTGAATTTTCTTTTTTCCTTTGACTCTTTGTTTCTCCCCAATTTGAAAGATATCATCAATTATGAAATATGAGACTGTCTTTATAAACAATTATAAGTATTATTTATAAGCAATTGTTGGTATTACTTATAAATTGTTTTGGCTCTAATATAACCTCTTTCACAGAAACAGAGTATTATTGAATTTAAGGATTAGCTGACTATATTTTCTTTCTTTAGATGTTGCTTATTTTTATTTGGGAGCAAAGAACCTGAATAAAAATCTCTGGGAGCAGCCTTTTCTCACTCTCTTTTGGATAGCCCAGCTGCTGAGTGCCAGAGGCCTTAGTCTCTGGCTAATTATAGAATTTTAATTGACAATTATGTAGTACACATCAATAGGGCATGTGTTCCTAGGCCACCAGTGCATACCACAGGTGCAATAAAAAGTATGAGGCCAAATGAAGAGAGCATCAATTACCTGAAAACATACTTTGGCAGATATTTTTGCTAATGGAATGCAGCAAAATCTTGATACAATAAATCCTATAGTGTATGCTGAGAATGCTATACATGAGCTTTTATGATGTCCAGTTTTTTTTAAGAGTTTTGCGAACGGTCTGGAGAGATTTAGAAATACTTCTATTCATGTTATTTCTCTGTTTGTGAGTTGTTTATAAGGAAGTTTCTGTATATTCCTTATCTATTCAGAATATACCTTTTAAGAGATCAGTAGAATTACAATGATAATCCTCTACAATTCTTGGCTTTCCTCTATTCTTTTAAGACTTAGTTAAAATTTTACTTTCTATATGAAGCCTTTTCCATTTTTCTTTAATGCTAGTGCCTTTTTTTAAAGACTTTCTCAAATTTATCATGTATATATCTTGTTTACACATAGTTGATTGCGTGTTGTCTCCCTATTAGACTATGAGTTCCTTTTGAGAACAAAGATTATTTTTTGCCTTATTCCTGTAATAGATGATTTTTGAGGGTGTATGTTGATGGATACTAGACAACTAATGGATCAGGTAGTTATCTTCTTTTTTGCCTAACCTCCTCCCTTTTCCTCCCTCTTTAGAAGCCTTTCAGCTCCCCCTCCTCCCTTTTTCAGTCTCCTTCAAGTCTTTCAGTATGAGCTGTGAGGTTCTTAATCTTCTTTGTCAAACAAGAGGTTTATTTGGGGAAGACAGGGAAAGGGTGGAGGATAAGGTAAGAGGGGTGTGATATCCCTATTCTCTACAGTGAGTGTTGGATTGGAGGATATTGAGAGAAATGGCAATTCAGTCACTAGCATGAAACAGTGCCAGTCAGAGAGATATATGAGGACTATTGTCTTTCTTTTTCTTCCTTCAAATCAGCCAGGTCACCTCCAACTTGATTATCTCAATTCCCAGAGATAAACAACCAACTTCCTGCTTCAACCACCACCATCAGCCAAAGACCCTCCAAAAAGTCACCTTTGGCTTGGTTCCAAACTGCTTTTACTGGTCAGATTCCAAATGGAATCTTCATTTGACTGACAAAAGACTCATCTCCAACTTCTGTCCTTTGCATGCATTTTCTTATAATTTCTCTCTCTCCACAATCCCCCTTCTCCCAGTTTTTATATAATGCCCGCAACATTGTAGATACTTAATAAATGTTTATTAACTTGACTTGAAGATGAACACAGGGTGCCTTTTAGCTTTCAACGTAGAAAAAGTGAGCACTTGGAAGTGATGACATTAATATGAGCATTACATTTTGATAGACAATTCTTCCTCCTCTTCAAGTAATATTAGATTTTTTAAAATGGGACTTTATGGTTACCCTCCATTCCAATAATTAATTATGTTATGGACCTGACTATGGATTCTCCAGGGCTATACAAATTGAACAACAAGCTTTGGAAGGATCCACAAATTTGGAGAGTCTTTAATTTTAATCTTGGTGATAAATAATGTTTGCTTTCTTAGAAGCAGTCCAACTAGGTATAAAGAAATTCATTACTTGTAGGCTTGTCACTTGGTGTTGAATGAAATTAACAAACCCAAAATTGCAAAATGTCTTTCAATCTTTCATGGATCTAGTAATGTGGTGATGGTGACAGGATAAGAACCAGGAATCACAGTTTTTGTTCAGCTGACAAATATTAGCTTAGCTGTTGGCCTTAGATGTGAAATCCAAATATCTGTTAGATTTAAAATAGTTTTGAGCGTTAAATTGTTGTAGATAAGAGAGTGGGAGCCATGAACTGTGTTAATTAAAATGTTTGGGAGCAAGGGAAATATATATAACAATTATGACCACTGAAATATGTTTTCTACTCTGTCTTGGTTTTATATAAATATAAGATGGTCGCCAGGGAATATATTCCCAATTTATGAATATGCCCAAGCCAACTGGGTTTTATAGAGAAATTTAATTTATAATACACTGATTAATCAATAGAAAAAGAGAGAAAGTAAGAAAGGAATAAGAATGAAGGGCCTCAAGCCAATAAGGCCTAGACCTCAGTCGTAAGAGATAAATCAGTCAGTTGGTTTTATCACTCACCCAAGATCTCTCTAGGTAAGGCTTCTCATGCCAACCTCAGGCTCCACTTTCAAGAGGGCCTCCTTTCAAGAAATGTTTCCAGAGAATCCTCCTCCTGACTCCTCCTGAGTTCTCCTTCTACAGCCTCCATCAAGACCTCTCCAGGGGCTCTCCTTCCAGGACCTCTCTCCTCTCAGACCTCCTTCAGAGCATCATCCCCTTCAGACCTCCTTCAGAGCAAAACCTCCTGAGTTCTCCTCCAGAGCAACCTCCTCTTCAGACCTTCTTCAGAGCAAAACCTCCTCATTCCTCAGACCCCGCTATCTTTAAGGCAACAATCTAAGTTCCCTCCCCTCAGTTCTCACATCTACCAATCACTGTCCATGTCTCCCCTGTGCCAATGGTGGCTCTAGCTTAACCCAGGACTGCCCAGAGGTCTTCCCCCTTTGCACATGTCTGTTGAAGGTCATATTCTCAAATAATTAAATCTTGATCTTTGCTGCAGCCCTTCCTAAATCCTGTAACTCTGAGTAGGGTGGAGATTGTAGTTTCCAAGACCTGGTTCTGTCATTCCAAGTATCTCTATTGTATCAATTCTAAAATCAATCATGACTCAAAGAACTTCCTGTTCTATGCTTAAGCATAGGTCAAAACCCTTTCCATTGTTTAGCAAAAGGTTTCTGTCCTAAAGTAGTCTTAAGTAGGGAGGAGAAGGATCCTCCCATGCCAAGGAGTTTCATATTCCAATAGAGTTCTTACTATCAGTAGGAGATTTTTTCAAGTATGAAATTTCCCAATGGGGGAAATTTCCAGCATTCATAAGTCTTAAGAAAATTTAAGGTTTACATATCCAGATGTAAAGATGGTTGTCCTACTGGAAAAAGTAGATTACATAGCTCTTTTTAATCTCATTATACATGAAACTAGAACAAAAAAAAGAAAGTTAAGCTTAAATGGAAGAATGGCTCATAGGTTCTATCTGAGATGTGAATAAAACAACCAATAGAGTTGGTTTTGCTATTGATCCAAAAGCTTTGGGTAAGCATTTGTAATATCATCATAAAATGCAATAATAATAGTGAACATTTATATAATTTCTTTAAGATTTACAATATAATTTATAAATATTATCTCATTTACCAAAGTAAATTCCTGTTATTTTTTGGTATATATTTTTCCAAATATACTTTCTTTAATATCTGTTTTGCTACTGACTTGGTTAACTAGGTTTATTCCATATTTGATATGTGTGTTCATTGTGGGACTGGCATATTTTTTTCCTGTTGAGGGATAGAGATGAAGGAGTACAGTTTGAAATGAAAAAAAATTTTTTTTACCTGGATTAATAGTATTTAAGGGAGTAGACAGATATAATTCTAGCTTGTTACCCCCTAACTTTGAGGAAATCAGAGGATTACTTTCTGATCCCAACCTCCTGCTTCCCTTCTTGGCAAGAATCTGTCTTCATGGGGCAGATAGGAGGCTCAATGGGAAGAGAATCAGGCCTAGAGATGGTCCGTGGTTCAAATATGGCCTCAAACACTTCCTAGATGTGTGACTGTGCAAGTTACTTAATTCCAACTGCCTTAGCCCTTACTGCTCTTCTACTTTGGAACCTATATTTGTTATTAATTCCAAGATAGAAGTTAAGGGTTTAAAAAAAAGTCCCTCTCTTTCCTTTTTTGCACTGCAACTGCAGCCATGAGTAGCCTCTCACTTCATAAGAGGCTTGCTTCTAATTTCCATCCATGTAGAAATAAGAAAGTATGGCTTGACCACAGTGAGACCAATGAAATTGCCAGTGATAATTCCTGTCAGCAAATCTGGAAGTTGATTAAAGATAGTTTGATCATCTGGAAGATTGTTACTGTCCACTCTCATGACTGAAGCTAGAAAAATGCTCTGACTTGATGGAAGGGAAGACAAGATTCTTAAGAACCTCCTGCCTGAGCAGGCTGAGACTCAGAGATCCAAGAATAGGGAAGCATGAAAGTATTGGGAAGTATCTGCCAGCTAAGAAAGAGGGAATCATCAAGACCTTGTCTAACTAAGTATGAGGAGACCAAGAAATGATTCTCCCCTATCTCCTCTGAATAGATTACTCCAGTACTTGTCTTTTACAATAAAACTTGTAGATCCATAAAACAACCACAATAAAAAAAGAATCAATCTCCCCTGCAGAAGCAGGAGAGAAGGAAGGAATAGATGTTATCTGTCTGTCTGTCTATCTCTCTATCTCTCTATCCTTGCTTCTTTGTGAGCCAATCTAGAAAGACTTATGTGAACATGCATAACCTACATGGAAAACATACCATACCCTCTACATTTCAATTTTGTCTTCTCCAGTAGAATGTGAGCTTCTTTGGAGCAAGGATCATGTTTTTGCCTTTCTTTTTATCCCCAGTGCTTAGCACAATGCCTGGCACATAGTAAGGGCTTAATAAATTCTTGCTGACTGCCTTGCATTACTCCCTTTCATTTGCTCCACAATCCATTTTGATTTAGCAACCAGCTATTCTTCAGCCATGTTCTATGTTCTCTCTCTATATTCATTCATGCATGCTATTCCCATGCCTAAAGCTTGCTGCCTATTGAAATCTTCTTCTTCAATCCAACAAATATTTATTAAGTATCTGCTCTATGCAAGGCATTGCAACTAGGCATTGGGTATATAGAGAGGCAAGGAAATGCATACTGACAAGTATAATACAAGGTAGGGAGTGAAGTGGGGTGGGGACCAAATGAAGAATCAGTCAAAAAGTTCTGGAAATATATACGAGAAGAGAGAGAAACATAACTACTATGAAGTCAGGCAAAACTTCATGGATTAGGTGACATTTGAGCTGACAAAGGAAGGAAAATAAGAAATCTAAAAATCAGAGATGAGGAGCAATTCACTATAGGAGTGGGGGATGACTTTATGAAAAGATAAAGGGGTAGGAGATAGCATAGTCAGTAACCAGTAGTTTAGTTTGGTTGGATCATCGTGTATGAAGGGAATAGTATGACCCAAAGCTGAGAAAGAAATTTGGAGATCAATTGTTGAGGGCTTGTAATGGAAAGTTAAGGAATTTGTATTGTACCTTAGAGACAATAGAGAGCTACTGAAAATTTCTCACCAGGCAAGTGACAGAGTCAAATTTGTTCCTTTTGGAGATTATTGAAACAAAGAAGAGTTGCACAAAATTATCAGCCTCACTCTTTTTCCCAGAGTCATAAAAGTCCAGAGGCAAGAGAAAAGTCAAGATGACTGGTGATGACCCAAGATGCAATGGATGACCTTGGTATTGTAAACCTTAAAATTTCTTAGACTTATAAATGTTGGAAATTTCACCATTGGGAAATTTCATACTTGGAAAATTTCTTACTGATAGTCTATTGGAATGTGAACCCCATTGGCATGGGAGGTTCCTCCTCCTCCCTTCTTAAGATTACTTTAGGACAGAAACCTTTTGCTGAACAATGGAAAGGGCTTTGACCTATGCTTAAGCATAGAACAGGAAGTTCTTTGAGTCATGATTGATTTTAGAATTGATACAATAGAGATACTTGGAATGACTGAACCAGGTCTTGGAAATTACAATCTCCACCCTACTCAGTCCTAACAGGATTTAGGAAGGGCTGCAGCATAGATCAAAATTTAATTATTCCAATCTCCACCCTACTCAGGGTAACAGGATTTAGGAAGGGCTGCAGCAAAGGATCAAGATTTAATTATTTGAGAATATGACCTTCAACAGACATGTGCAAAGCCAGAGACCTCTGGGTGGTCCTGGGTTAAGCTAGAGCCACCATTGGCACAGGGAAGACATGGACAGTGATTGGTAGATGTGAGAACTGAGGGGAGGGAACTTGGATGGTTTCCTTAAAGAGAGCGGGGTCTGAGGACGAGGTGTGGTTGGTTGGAGAGGTTTTTGCTCTGAGAGGTTGTGCTCTGAGAAGCTTGCTCTGAAGGAAGCTGGAGGTGGAGGCCCTTGAGACTGTTTCTCCATTTTGGTCACGTGAGTGATAGGGACTGATCTCTTTTCTTTGCCTCAGCTATCTAAAGACTTGGGCCTTTTGGCCCAGCCTAAACAGAAGGGGTATTTAAGCCCTATTCCCTTCTCTCCCCTTTCTCTCTCCCTCTCTCTCTATCTCTAATACCTTTCTTCCTCCTGTTTGTAATTAAACTCCATAAAAGGTTGACTGCTGACTTGAGTTTTCATTTAAGAATTACATAGCTGAATTCCTTGGCGACCTTAAATTAATATATATCAGTCTTTTAAAGTGATTTCCTTGTCACAGTATCTTCTCTGTCTCACCAAGCTTTAAGCACTCCATAATTCAACTGCCTTCACGATTATTAGAAAAAAAAGTGTTCATCTGCACATTCTATCTGGGAAGTCTTCACATGTTTAGAGTAGACATCTCCCTAACCCACTCATGAGTTTGAAGCCTATTGTTTACTGTCATTTTTGTTTAGTCCCATCTGCTCAGAGGGTTTACTGTTGTATGGCTGCTTCTGCTACATCTTCTTGTGACAGGACCTGTCTGACAATGTTTGGGAATCTAAAGGGATGAGAAGAATGAGATGTAGTAGTGAGGATGAGATGAAACACTTGTGAGGGATCAGGAGGGCTAAGGAGTTGATGGCAACCAAAGTGACTTTATTGAAAGTTATCACACTTTTTAGAGGGGGAACAAAACAAGCTAAGGTTCCAACACAAACTTTCCACAATCATAGTAACAGATAATGATTAACAGAGAGACTTTAAGTGATTACAATACAACCTTCCATACATCAGTGATAATTAGGGGATATGTAGTGCAGGGGTCTGAGAATCAAGGGGAGTCTCCACCGGCTACATGATACATACACAAGAGTTTCCCTGCAGTTTCCAAGGGTTCTATGATGTATATACAATCAAGGGTTCCTAAGGGTATTGGACACAAACATGCTCTAGATGGAGAAGGAAAGAAGGGAGAGGGAGTGTGGATAGGAACCTTCTGCTCTGTGTTCTAGAACTTTGCTCAATGGGGATCAGGCTTTGGCTGCTACATTCTTGGAGACACAGGTTACAATTGGGTGAAAGGTGCACACAAAAGATAGATAAGCAGCCCTGAAAAAGACTCAGCAAGCCCTCACACCAGATATATGCCCAACATAGATAGGGCCTGGACCAAAGTAGATCTTGAAAAAAATTTTTTTTTTATTTTTGATCATCAGTTTTTCTCCTTTCATACAATGACTATCCTAGTTAAGGACTTCATTATCTCTTGCCTGGTCTATGCTAATAGGCTCATAATTGTTTTTCTTGTTTCCAGTCTCTTCCATTTTATTCCATTATTCACACAGTTAAAAATGGACTTTTTATAACTTAAGTTTGACATTGGTGGCATCAGACTAAAAAAATCTGCAGTTTCCTTTGACCTGCAGAATAAAAATACATACTCCTCGGCCTAGAATTTAAAACCTCTCCAAATCTACTTGACATTTATATTTTCAGTCTTATTTATCATGATCCCCTTTTAGGCATTCTATATTCCAATTAAATTTTCCTAAATTCTGCTTCCAAATTTTATATTCCATCTTCCACCTTTGAACCTTTGCTCATACAGTGCCCTGTGTTAGGTTGTCCTCCATCTCATGAGAACAATTTGTTCCAATGGCCATGAAGGCAGCTAAAGTAGGCTCTGTGGAGTGCTTAGAGCTTGGTGAGATATTGAAGATGCCATGGTCATCCATTGCATCTTAGATCCTCACTAGGCATCTTTACTTTTCTTTTGCCACTGGACTTTGATGACTAGAAGAAAGAACGAGGTTGAGTCCTAAAAAAATACTAATTTAGTAAAACAAAACAAAACAAAACAAAAAAGTACATTAAATCGGTAAGATCATTCGTCTCACCTAGATCCTGAAGTATCAGAAGAAGAAAAAGTCTTTATTATCAAACCCTTCCAGGCTCACATTCTATTCAGCAGTCTTAGAGGAACTTTAGAAAAGAATTGTCTGGTGTATTAGACTAGAAAACCATTTGGACTGATGCCTCTGTTTCAGAGTTTTCATTTCAAGCCTGCAGGGGGGAGCAAATATAATTCTCATTAGCTAACTTTCCATGGTCCTCCTTGATGCTAATGGAAAGGGATTCTGTCTCACCAAAGTCACTCTGAACTGCTAAACTATCTTTAAAATATTTCTCCAGTTTAAACAAAAGATAAGAGTTTATTAAAATAAAGTCCATACCCTTGGACAGGGAAACACTTCCAAGGGACATTAACATTCTGGTGTTCATATTTTTAACCTTAGGGTGGATGTCTGTCTATTAGAGTAGTAGGAGAGAATAAATACAGTATAATCCTGCCATCATAGGACCAGAACTCATTGGGGCGTGTGCACACATTTATTTAGACAATTGAAAGCTGGGCACTCTTTTCCCATCTACTCAGTTCAGAAAAGTAGACGATTGAAAATAAAAAGCAATAAATAAAAAGAACCAAAGTGTTTTCTTGCTTGATTTATGCCCCCAACACTGCCAACAGAACACAGAATGAAAATACTGTTTGTTTGCAGAGCAATTTAAAAAATATATATATAGAAAAAAAATCCCTAGAAAATAGACTGCCTATAAATCAAATCTGTGTTAGTTGAAAGGACTACATGGAAGATGTGGTTTGGGTTGATATGCAGACTGGATGGAGAAATGAATTTTAACTGGGACTTTACTTTGACAGTGCCAGGTTTGCAGCATTGTGAGCCCTCTTCCATTTCCCTTTCTTGGGACAGATTGCAACCCCCTCCTCTTTACCATATCTTTACATAAATCATCCATAGGGGATTTATCTGAATCTTTATAAGCCTCCCTCTGCTTCTTTTAATATTTTATGGGCACCAGTACAACACTTGACTTTCCATCTGTTATCCTGCACTCTTGATACATGACCAACCCCTCTCCATATCTGGTAATACAACTCTTTGATGATGTATTTTCCCCCCACTTTTCTTGTGAAAGTCATCTTTGGTGTTATGCTGCAGACTATTTGCATCTACTTTTTTAATCTCCCCTCATTTCCTTCAAGACATAGATTGAATACTATCTTTTACAAATGCCTTCCTTGATTCTTACAATTCCTAGTACCTTTACTAACTCCCTCTATTCAACTACTTTGCATTTATTTCACACACATATACATATATTTTAGATTTTGAATTTTATTCTGAAATTAAACACTACTTTTATAAAATGGACCACTTACTTATACAAATTAGAACGGGTTATATAGGAAACTGAGATTATCACATGGTTTGTTTTTCCATTCAAGAAAATTAATATAAAACAGAAGTTGAAATTCTTGCCTGTCTTTCTTTTTAGCATTCCTTTTGTTTTCCTCTGTTTGTCTTAAAAATGCTTCAATGAACCTTGTTTCTCTCTTATCTTTTTCCTATGGAAACTCAATCATCAGCCAGACTCTTTATAGTCAGTTTTCTCCCTATTCCTTATATAGTTCAGAATTTATTCATATTATTTTATTTATATATTTATTTCTACATTTCAGGATATAGTTATTTATTTATATGTATATATTGTCTTGCCAAGGGAATGGAAGCAGAAATTGTTGACATTTTGTCTTTGGGTCCCAATTGCCTGGCACATAATAAGTAATAAATATTTGATTGATTGTTCTTTAGGTCATCTGTAGTTTGGTTGTTTTTTTTTTCTTTTGAGATCATGGTGTTTCATGATTGTCACTCAAAGTGGCACTGGAAGACTATTGGTGTTAAAAAAAAGTTGGGCTTTTGTGGAAATGAAAGGTTTGGGTTGAATGACAGCACCATTCAGTTTGACAAATGAGATCTAGTTTGATCTGCTTATCCTAATCAATTCTAAGCCCAGCTCACTGGGTAGTTACAGCATCTATTTAAGTTATATAAACTAATGGTCTACTTTCAATTTAATAGATAAGATTGAGGCCCCCTGGGATGTGAATCCCTTCAGTTTTCCTATTTCACTCCTCAAAATTTCTCAGCATCATCAAACACTTGCTCCTCCTTTCCTCTGTTCATGGCAAAGGAGTTATTTGTCATCCTCCCTAAGACATTTAATCTCTTTACTTGCATCTTTAATCCCTTTGCCTTCTTGCTCCAAGACCTTTCTTTAGCAATGATTCAATCTTTCTCTGACATCTTTAGTTTTTTTTCTCTCTCTATCTCTCTGTCCCTGTCTCTGTTTCTCTCTCCCTCTCTGCCTCTATGTGTGTGCGTGTCTCAGCTTCTTCACTGTTGCTGCTCAAAAACATACTAATTTCCTCAGTTCCATTCTACCCCAGTGAGCTACAATCCCTTTTCTTTCATTCCTTTCAGTAATAATTATTTTTGTAAAATAAATTTTATTGTAAATTTGATAATTGTCAACAAACATAAACATTTTGATATACAATGAAAAAGTCACAGGTTTGTATGAGAAACAGCATCTATTACTTTTAGTTTTTAAGAATTATATATTAAATTGAACAAGGGAATGAGAAAACTGCTCTATTGTACTAGCTTCTGCACCTTTTATTTTTGTTTTGTGCTATGTATTAAAAGTTATCTTGATCGTCTTTTTAGAGAAGAAAGAAAAACCACCTGTTTGCTCTTGTACAAATTTCTTATTTGTTAAGGCTTAGATCTCAATAATCTGAAATGATAGAGGTAGAGTGGTACAGCAATGAGAGGGGCTGACCATGGAGTTAGGAAAAACTGGAGTAAATCCTGGCACAATCCAGGTATTTGATCCTCTCAGTGTCCTAGACAATTCTCTATATTTGAAATAGCTTGCAGATCTGTATTGGTTTGTGGTGCATCGAGTTTCTACAATTAAAGAACCTTCCTTCCACCTACCCTGCCCCAGACATCCAAAACAAGTGGCATTCAGTGCATTTGATTTGAATTTTGTTTCCTTTTAATTTTGTCATTTATATTATTGTATTTCCTCTCTGCTTTCCTCACTCTATTGTGTTTTTCTATGCGTATTCAAACCTTTCACATAGTCACTCTTGCATTGTAATAGTAATAATTATATTTTATAGAATATTTTCTTGTTCATGGCTAAATTTAAAAAATTACTATTATAAATAATGCCCCTATGAATATTTTGTTATGTGTGAGAATTTTATTTCTGTCATTATTCTGTTTAGAATATAAATCTAACATTGAGATGACCAGAGCAAAAGGAAAAATTATGTAGTAATCTTTCTCAAATAATTACATATTATTCTGCAGAAAGATTGGATCCATTCATAGCTCCAAGAACTGTACCTTAATGGATCTCTTTGTCTACAACCCCTTCAACAAAAATCTTGGTAATTTACTTATATCTCAGTTTCCTTAAATGTAAAATGGAGGGACATTTGAGTCTTTTCTCAAATGGTCATTTCAAGGTCCACTTTCTCTCCATTTTATTTTTACTTCCCTTCATGAATTTTAGGATTCAGCATCTTTGACCTATTTGTTATTCCTCACCCATGACACAGCCTTTCATGTCTATATCTTTGCATTGGAAATGTTCGGCCATTCATGGAATACCATCCCTATTCATTTCTACTTTTTAGACTCTCTGACTTCCTTTAAGACTCATCTTAAGTGCTAACTTCTCAAAGAGACCTTTTTTGGTTCTTTTAATTGTCAGTATTCTGCTTCTGAGATGACCTTTTATCCAGTTTGTATATAACCTGCATATACTTAACTATTTTCATATTGTCACTGCCATTAGAATGTAAACTATTTGAGAACAGAATCTATTTTTGCTTTTCTTTTTATGACCAATGTTTTGCACATTGCCTGGTATGTATTAAGCACTTAATAAATGCATAGTGAAGTCCAGCTAGGTGCTTCAGTGGATATAGAGGTTCAAATCTGGCCTCAGACATGTTCTAGCTGGTTGATCCTGGCCAAGTCACTTAATTCCCATTGCTCAGTCCTTATCACTCTGCCTTGGAACCAAAATTCAGTATTCATTCTAAGATGGAAGGTAGGGGTTTAACAAAATGCATATTGACTTGATGATCTTTAGAAACTTTCTGATGAACAAGGGATTTCAAGAAAATCTGAAAGCCCCTTCCAAACATTTGAGACTTCCAGGCATGTGTCTGAGTTTCCCAGCATCCCAAACTATTGAAAGGTAATGGGATTTCATAACTGAAGCCATGGCATCATAAAACAGCTGTTACTCTATTAGTCAGTGACCTTACATAGACAAACCAATTACCATCTTGTAAAATCCAAATTTGGTTCTCTTCATTTGAGCCCATAAAGATCCAGTGTGTCTCATGACGAATCATTCAAAACCCACCAGGACAAACAGAGTAGTAAACAAGTTGGATCAGCTGCTTTGTTAGTAGCAGAAGTGACAGCATCTGGAGCATCTGTGTGAACAGACTGCCCTGAGGTAATGTAGTTTGTCTTCTCATGTAGTGTTGGAAAAACAACTTATCCTTGTCAGACTAGACTAGCAAGCTATTTTCTTTATTGTTGTATGTTCTGCAAAGTGACACTTGGTGACTTATTTGATTACTAACTACATCTACTTTCCTATATCAATCAATCAATTAATCAATCAACAAGCATTTGTTAAATATTTAATATGCATTCACGAAATTTGCCCTAAGGAGATAAATTATATACTGCTTATGCATTTTCATGGACTTGTAGTATGTTATTTTTCCATCAATGGAAGATATTAGAGGTTGAAGATTATATTGAAGCATCCAGTAATTGAAGTTTTCCAAATCCGGAGAGGCCAAATAAACCCTGTGGGTACAGAATCAGGAAATAACTACTCTCCCAACTTAGCTTCTGACATCTGATGAGCACCTATTCAGAATAGATACATTTTTTTTTTATTCAGGTAACATGTATGGAATTATGGAAACAATAATAAATTAAATATTTTTACTTAAAAAGAAGACATGCAATATCAGCTACATGTACTTAATTTATTGGTATTTTAATAATTTGGTAAATCTGTGATTGCATTGATATGGATATTCCCTCCAATGGAGTAGACTGCAAATCACCCATGACCTTTCATTGAGGATGAATCATTCACTTTCCCCTGTAGATCTTTCACAAAGAGCTGAAACATCTGAGGATGTTTTTCTAATTCTCTTAATTTTATATGGCTACTACAGAATACAGCAAGTATTCCACACATGACCAATATAGCTTTGTTTTCATGGAATCACAGAATTTGAGGGTTGGAAAGGATTTCCCCCTGTGGGCTTTCATATTATTGTTCTCTCTCTTATCCTAGATACTTGTCTTCCTAGGTTTTTGTGATACTTCTCTCTCTTTGTTTTTACCTTTCTGAACATTCCTTTTCAGGTTTCATTGTGGGATCTTCTTCCAGGTCAGTCCTGTTAACCATGCGTGTTACCTAAAATTATACACATATATGTATGTATGTATGTTTTTTCTCCCCCATATAATTTCATTTGGGCATCTCATCTGTAGGCAGATGATTCTGAAACTTATTTGTTTAATCTTAACTTCTCTTCTGATCTTGTTACATGTCCCCTCTCCTTAGATGTCCAACAAACATCTTAAACTCAACACATACCAAATCGAACTTATCATTCCCTGTAAGCCCTTCTCTCTTCCTAACTTCTTTGTTACTGCCTAGGGCACTCAAGTCACCTTGTCTCAATATAGGTGTTATCTTTGACTCCTTATTCTCTTGTCCTTCATATCTAATAATTTTCCAAGACCTGTTTGCAATATCTCTTTTATAAGCCTTCCCTCTCCTCTGAAACTTCCATCATGGTCCTGGGCAAGGAAGCCAGACATCACTTCAGACACGGACTAATGACTGACCTCTTTGACTCATCTCTCTTCACTATAGTCTGTCTTTGATTCTGCTATCAAATATCATCTTACTTGATAAATTCTAATAGCTCCTTATCATTTCCAGGATCAAATATAAAAACTTTTTGACTTTTAAAGTCCATTAAAATCATAATGTTTCCTACTTTTCTAGTCTTCTTATGCCTTACTCTCAGAAAACTCTGTGATCTGGTGAAATTCACCTTAATTCTGTTCTGAATACAAGATACTTCATTTCCTAAGTCCAGGCATTTTCTTCAGCTGTCTTCCATGCCTATAAATCTTGCCCTTCTTCCCTCTACCTCTTGGCATCCTTGGCTTACTTTGAATCAACTAAAATCTCATCTTCTGCAAGAAGCTAGTCTCTATTATTTACCTAAATCTACAGTTTATCCTGTATATATCTTATTTGTACTTGGGTTTTTGCATGTTATCTCCGTAATTAGATTTTAAGATCTTTGAGGGCAAGGGTTGTTTTTGTATTTCTTTGCATCTCAGCACTTAGCATATTGCCTGGCATATGTGATTAGCACTTAAGTGCTTGTCACCTTGACCTCAGTAGTTCTCTAGTACAATCCACTTCAGAAGTAATCCCCACTATACTATACCTCTCAATTGGTCATCTGGCCTCTACTTGAAAAAGCAAAATAGGGAAATACTTTACTACCTCTCTAAGCAAGCCATTTCTCTTTGGGGTTGCTTTAATGGTTAGGAAAATCTCCGAAAAATAAAGTCTAAATTTACTACTTTTCTGGTTACGTATCTTTCATATGTCCACCAGTAGTCAGGCATAGGAGCCCTACAAGGCAATAATTCTTAGACCTCCAGTCCTATTTTCTGCTCAGCCCTCACAGTCATCATTTGGAGAGTCTAACTGTTGTGGATAAGGGGTCAGCAATCCCTGTCAATTACCAACCAACTTCCACCCAAAGGATAGATAATGAAAGGGAATATTTTATTCTCTTTTGTCTATTTTAAGTTAATCAATTAGGTGTTTGAAGTACCCCTACTTCACACTTAGTAAGCCAGTAAGAGAGTTCACATTTACTTAGTCATTAACACTTAGTCCTAAAACATCACAAACTCTGTCTCCCCCACTTTCCCACCCTCCACCCCCTTCAGTGCTAGGCAAATTGAGAGACTTTGATTTGTTCCTGAGATTTAATAGATCAGCCCACAGTGAAAGGAAGGAGAAACCACAGAGATAGGAAGTGACTTGGAGAAAACTGCTTCTAAAAGCCAGCTGAGGGCATTTTGATTCACTTCTGCTGCCTTGGTGGTTCTTGCAGAGGGAGGACTTCTGTGTTGGTGTCTACATTGGAGGTATTTTTCTGCCTTATACTTTTGCATTGGGGATTGATTCTGCATTGGTAAGACTCTTGCTGAAGAGACTACCATGACTCCTGGTTGGAGATGAGGACCTGAGGGAGCCTTTGTCAGAGTTGAGCAGGATTTCTTTGGATCAGCAATTATAGGGTACTTATCTAGACAACATTTTCTACCTCCTTCCTGTAGTAATGAAAGTAAAATATTAAATGTAATATTAATTTAAAAAAAGATTATGGTCACTATCTATAAACTCTCAGGTCATGAGTCTGTTAGTAGCTCTTAAAAATTAAGTTTTAATCAAAATTGATATAAAGTAAAAAGAGGGAAATATAGGAAGTAGACAGAAAATATCGCCTAGTTAAAATACCCCGAGCTGAATCAGGAAGCTAAAATCCAAGGTCCCACCAAGCTGCCAAACCCTGCAAAAGACCCCAAATGCACAGCAAGTACCACAGCTCCCACTCAAGCCTCTGTGCCACTGAAGTGCAAACACAGAGAAAGCAATCCACATCTTGCAACTTATGAATACAAAATGGGATGCAGAGTAGGAGGAGATTGGGGATAATGAGGCTAGGTAGTGGATTCTATCTACTGTAAAGGTAATTTTAGGGTTGTGACTCAAATTGAAATTAATTTTGGTCATGAGAGGAAATCCCAAATAAAATACCCAAGTCAGTTGGAAATTTATAGTGATTTTAATTAATATAGAGGGAAGGAATTAAGGAGAAGAGAGAGAGGAGGGTATAGGATTTTTCCCACCTGGCCTTTGCCAGGGGAAGTTCAAAGACCTCTGCCACGAGGTCTCTGAAGAAGATTAGAGGCTTTGTAAGAGGATAATGTTTGGAAGGTAAAAGAGAAAGGAATCAGCCTAATCTCTGAGAGAGCTCAATTAAGATGTCTCACCTGAACTAGGCTACTCAGCTTCCTCCAGTATGGTATCAAGGAAAACTCACCACTAAATCTGGACAATAGCAGCCACCACCCAAGATGCCGAAATGCTTAGCATGCTCTGCCAACCACCTCTCTGCCACCAAAGAAGCCAGACAGAGGAAGCGATGCGAAATATATAGAAGATTTTTACATCACTTTCCTGTGTTTCACATGTGCCAATGGTAGCTTAAGCTTGACTTAGGGCATCCCAGGGATCTGTCAGTTGTTTCTGATTTGTCATTTGCTAGCACATGCCTGTCATAGGCCATCCACCTAAATGCTAAATCCTTAAGTATGGGTGTAGACATTCCTGTTTTTGTTTGACTAAGTAGGGTGGTGTAATCTGAAATTCATACTACACAATCCCCTCTTTGAGTCTATTGGGAGACAAGCATGTTGAAATCTCCCAGATTTACATGCCTAGTCTCCCCAGTGAATCATCTTTTAAAATGTGGGTTTTGAAATTGATATTCAATAATTCAATATATATTTAATAATATTAATTATATTTAATAATATATTTAATAATATTTAGTTATTGAATATCAATTTTAAAACCCACATTTTGGTAAAAACGAAGGGAATTTTTAAAAAATGTTTGAGCAGATAGCCTTACAGTAAAGATAGTAAGTTTGCCTGGTCACTGCCCACCATGAGGGTCCGTGGCGGGGTGTGCCTGTGCTCCTGCCATGGCCTGCCCTGCCATCTGTCATTGACTGCTGTTTCTCCTGTATATCTGCTTGGCCAGCATTCATCACCACTCTCCACCCAGTTTGGAGCCTCCTCTTGCAGAGACAGACCCGCCACAAGAGACTGCCAATCCCAGCCATTTTTACCCACAGAGGGTGATGTATAAAAATCTTTTTGCCCCAATCCCTTTCGAAATTCCATGTGTGTATTTATAGCCTGCCAAAGCCATTATTCAGCATGGAAAAAGGAACATCACACCTAATTTTCAAGCAGATTTTTTTTAAGCTGATCCTGATCTCCTAGTTTAGAAGGCTGTTACTAAAAGTTTTTTGCAGGGAGTGCAGTTAGTTCCAAATCAGTAGATTTAAAGTCAGTATGGGGGAATACACTGGATTTTTTTTTCTTTCTTTCTCTTGACCCAAAACACCAAGGAGAAATAATTTTTTCTCTAATATGCAAATACGCTATTGTTTTCCCTTGAAGTATTGCTTCTTTCTGTTTACTCTTTAAACAAGCCCCATTCACCCTCTTTCTGATAAAATGCTATTGCAAAGCATGCTTGAAACTCTGAAACAATGGTTTGAGTTGGTAGAACTAAAAAGTGCAATTTGGATCTGCTTAATTCTTTTCCTGGGACTTTTTAATTTCCTTTTTCTCCATTTGAATTAGTTTATTTAGTCAATTTAGAACATTATTCCTCAGTTACAATAATCACATTATTTCCCTCCCTTCCCTCCACCCATCCTTCCCACAGCCCACATGCAATTTCATCAGGTATTATTTGTGTCCTTGATCAGAACCTATTTCCATGTTGTTGATGTTTGCACTAGGATGTTCATTTAGTCTACATCCCCAACTATATCCCTTTGATCCATGTATTCAAGCAATTGTTTTTCTTTGGTGTTTTTACTCCCATAGTGGTTCCTCTGAATGTGGATAGTGGTTTTTCTCATAGATTCCTCCTAGTTGTTCAGGATCACTGCATTGTCACCAATGGAGAAGTCCATTACATGCACACACAGTGTATCAGTCTCTGTGTATAATGTTTTCCTGGTTCTGCTTCTTTCACTCTGCATCAATTCCTGGAGTTTGTTCTAGTCCACATGGAATTCCTCCACTTTATTATTCCTTTGAGTGCAATAGTATTCCATCACCGACATATACCACAATTTGTTCAGCCATTCCCCAATTGAAAGGCATCTCCTAATTTTCCAATTTTTGGCCACCACAAAGAGTGCATCTATGAATATTTTTGTACATGTGTTTTTCCTTATTATCTCTTTGGGGTACAAACCCAGCAGTGCTATGGTTGGATCAAAGGGAAGACAGTCTTTTAGCACCCTTTGGGTGCTAAATTGTTCTTCAGAATGGTTAGATCAGTTCACAACTCCACCAGCAATGCATTAATGTCCCAAATTTACCACCTCCCCTCTAGCATTCATTACTTTCCATAGCTGTCATATTAGCCTGCTATGTGTGAAGTGATACCTCAGAGTTGTTTTGACTTGCATTTCTCTGATTATAATAGATTTAGAACACTTTTTCATGTGCTTTTTAATAGTTTTGATTTCTTTAATTGAAATTGCCTATTCATGTCCCTTGCCCATTTATCAATTGGAGAATGGCTTGATTTTTTGTACAATTGGTTTAGCTCTTTATAAATTTGAGTAATTATACCTTTGTCAGAGGTTTTTGTAATGAAGATTGTTTCCCAATTTGTTGCTTCCCTTCTAATTTCATATGCATTAGTTTTGTTTGTCCAAAACCTTTTTAATTTGATGTAATCAAAATTATTGATTTTATATTTTGTGATTTTCTTTCTAGCTCTTGCTTGGTTTTCAAGTCTTTCTTTTTCCATAGATCTGACAAGTATACTATTCTGTGTTTGCCTAATTTGCTTATAGTTTCCTTCTTTATATTCAGGTCATTCACCCATCTTGCCTAAAACCCTTGTTACTAGATCCACTGGAGTTCACATGTTGCCTTTGTGTATTGTCACATAGATGATGATGGATGGACTTCATCAAAAGCTATATACAACTTTTAGAGAATTTAATAAGCTAAGAATTTAATTATAATTCTAAGGGGTCTTCAGAAATAATTTTAGTAACTAGTAGTTTCTCAATGGATGTTTTTAAAAAAATTATATGTATATATGTATATTATAAAGAATGTTATATTAAAGGTAGAGAAACAAAGAAATGTTCCTACCAAGCTGTTTATATGAATCAGGAATCCAAAAAAAAGAGCTCCTGGAAAACTCTTCATTTTAATTCACTTCCAGCAGAACAATCAGGATTTCTTGATGATGTTCTAGACCCAAATAAGTTTTACTTTGTTTAAAAATATGTTTGCCAAGGTTGAAAGATTTGCTATATCTGTAAAAATTTTGACAAATATCCATCAGTTCATAGGGATTTTTATGTCATACAGCAACTTATGTGAAATATGATAGTGAGTTTGTTTGCTATTGTAATTAACTGGGCTATTGTGAATTTTGGGAACTTTGGCACTTTGAATGTGCATTATCTACTGTGTTACTGTTTTATTCTGAAAATCATTTGTACTCATACATGGCTGACACAGTGTGTCACTGATTTTAAGCTATATATTTTTAATTTTTAAAACAAAAAAAAACTTTGATTTTTTTTATTGCATATGCAATATAGTATCTGAGTTTTATTTTTCTCTCCTTTTTGTATTTGAAGCACATGTCAACAGTATTGAGAAGATTTCTCTTTATTTTTTTTTAAATTTTGCAGTAATATGTTTTAAATACATTTGTTCTAATATTAATGCATACCCAAAAAGATTTAGACTATGAAAATGATGCCACTGAGTGTTTAAAAAGTATGGAACTTTGCTAAGTGATTCTGATTCCAGAAGAAGGGTATACAAAAAGAGCTACTGTATAGTGCTAAAGATGTACAAAACAACTTTTATAGTGCCTATGGAGCTCAAGGTCAAAGAGACCAGATCCCAGTGGGATTGATGGAATTTTGAGTCAAGATAAGAGGACTTGAACTTGTTTGGGGTTCAAGGTTGTGGCTGTTTAACACGTATTAAAGATAGGTCTTCCTTGTCCCAAATTCTTCCAAGTATCTCAAATTTGGGTCCTATAATCTAGTCTCTTTTCTGTCTTTCATGGTGTGGCAAACTTTCTGTAGTCCTGGCTACTGATTGGGTAAATGCATAATTGCTTAAATCATTTTAATTGGGCCCTGATTCAAAGACCTGTTATAGATTTGTTTTTCCTTTACTTAGATTTTTTTAGAATCAGACTTTTACATTTTGTATTTCATCGACAAGTTATTTTCCTCTTTAATTTGTATTTTTTCATGTTTTTTTTATTTTCTTTTGCAAATTGATTCATATACCTCATAACTCAGCCATGCATCCCTGAGTGATCCCTGTGTTTGTTATTATTCACCTCAGGGAGGGCCAAGTTATTATTGTGAACTTTGATTTAAATTTGAGCAATTTTAGGATAAGAAACTTGCTACCTTCCAGAATCAGAATGCACCATGAAGATAGATGCCTGCAGCGACCACATGCTACACCAGAAGATCCAGAGTGAACTTTGGGATGTGAATTGAACTATGAGGGGTGGAAATGCCTTTGTTTTGAATGTATACTCTTATGCCAAAGGGGACTGCCCCCAAATTGGCTTTTTGTCAACCTAGTAATCATTGGTTTTGTTTTCTTTTCCTTTTATCCAAAAATCATTTCAATTTTTAAGTTGATTATTTTTCCATGATCCTTTTGGGGAAACTGGTTTCCCAATAGGATCATGGAGGGGTGGGAGGGGCATATATACATGGAGATTTTGAGCCTTTGGACTTCATCCCCTAGAGGTCCCTTAGTATTTCCCAAAATTCCCTTTTCCTGCATCCCCACATTTTGTGTGATTGTATTTAAGTGGCTGTAACTCCTCCTTCTTCCTCTTTTTTGGACCTGTGACCCTGTTGAATTCAAGCAGTTCTTTTGCCCTAGTTATTATTAATAAAACTTTTAAAAGATAATATGTAGTTATTTATTATTAATTTTCAAACCCATAATAACCATCTTATATCTCTAAAAATCTCTTACTAGAGGTGTATACAATATTGCATTAAGGGGAAATTACATTAATTGGAAATAAGAGAGAAATAAAAGAGAAAGAGAACAAAACCAGTGATTGGTAGCAACATTAACAAAAAGCTAATTAGGGGGCAATCTTCTTTGGCATAAAAATTTACCTTCAAAATAAATGTGTTCAATCCCTTTTGATTCAATTTACCACATCCCAAAAGGTCATTCTGAATTTTTTGATGTAGTGTATGGTTTCTGCAGGCTTCTTTATTGTGCCTTCTCCAAACAGTTTACTTTCTTGAGTTGGGGAGTTAACAAGTTTCTTTTCCTGCAAATTATTCTTAAGAAAAAAAAAATTTTTATCATGAATTTTACAAAAATTATATAACCCTCCCCCCCCCAGGAGGATATTGACTAACACTAGGCATATGTGGCCGAGTTATGGGGCATATGGATAGAAAATTCTAAGTAAGCAAGAATAAGCCCATAATAGGTCATTGAATCAGGGCCAAATTAAAGTAATATATGTCCTGCAAGCCTATAGTGCAATTGTGGCAATGTAGCACTTACCCATTGGCAGCCAGGAAATTGCCATACTATAAAGATAGAAAAGGGACTACATTTTTAAGCAAAAGAGAAATATGATTTCTTGGTCTGATTTTACCTTCACTCTCAGGGAGAGGGGAATCAAAATGGTAGCCAAACTGAGGTACTTGTCAGAAATCTGGCACAGGTAAATACTGTGTTCACTGTTGTCAAACAGCCTCTTTTTTGAACCTCAAAACAAGTCCCCTGTCTTGGCACAGATTCTCATCAATCCCATTGGGATTGGTTGGTCTCCTTGACTTTGTGCTTCTTAGCAGTGTATAGTGGCTCCTTTGTAATTCCTTCTTCTGAAATCAGACATAATTATTATTCAAAGTCATATAACACTTAACAATTAATGAAAGGTTTCTCTATTCTAAAGCTTTTGGGTATGCATTGATATTAGGGCTAATGGATATTTTAAACTTATCCTTTTACAATTAAAAAGAAAAAATAATAAAATTTAAAAAATCAAAAATTCATTGTTCCCATTCCATAACAATGTATCAATCAAAATAGTGTACAAAATAGTGCACAATTTTCCAATCATAGTTTTAAGTTCTCTACTCTATTCTTTCAACTTGGCCTGAGCTCTGGGGATGATATGGTACATGGAATTTGGGAGTGATCCCCAAACAAGAATAAATCTGAGGCAAAAGTGAATTGATAAATGAGTTCTCTGTCTGAATCAATTTGTTCTGGCATGCCAAACAAGGAATACTATCTTTTAAGAACATGTTGGCAACAAAAGCCTCTGTTGCTCAAGTGCTAGAAAATGCTTCTGCCCATCTGGTCAGCTGATCCACAATGAGTAGACAAAATTTAAAAGGTCTGCCTTTGACATAGTGATAAATCGATTTGTAAATGTTCAAAAGGTGTGTAAGCCAGAGGATGCTGTGACAGAGGCTGGCACTAAAGAAAAAGTACCAGGCTGAAGAGTGTGTGGAACTGATCACCTCGATGGGGGAGCAGCCCCAGGAGTTTGGAATCTGGAAGAGGAGGAGGTTCTGGCTGGGAGAGGAGTTGGTCCCTCAGTCTTGAGAAGTCGAAGAGTAAAGGTGTAAAAAAGATTTTCTCCTGAGGGTTACCCACTTTTCCTGCTGGTGACTGGAAATCTTTCCCCCCAACATTTCCCAATTGAAAAGACTATTGAAGAGAAAACCTGAGAAAGATATTTTCAATGTCTGTCTGACTTTATCTTAGCTCCTGTTGCTCTGAGTCTGAACTGTGGTGAAAGGGCTAATCCCAGGGTGAGTCAACCTGACTTTCTCTTAGGAAGCTCAGGCTGCCAAGGCCTGAGTTCCCCCCAAATCAAGGAGGGAGGGAAAAGGGTTTTAGATAGAGACAGGGACCCCCTTTTCCCACCTTCCTTTCCAATTCTTTCCCTGCTAGTTATTCCTTTGTATTACCCCAAATGAGTTGCCATTAAAATCATTATCTTTTCCCCAAGCTGAGTGTGAGTGAACAGATCAAGGGGAGACCCTTTGGTCTTGAGTAGTGGAGGGGGGACAAGAGTGAATCTGGGAGAGCAGCCTTAGCTAAGGAGGGAAGGCAGAAGGGGGGAAATCTTCAAACCCCCTCTCTTCTCTCTGAGCCAACCTTAAATATCAGTTGTCTCCCCTGAACCCCACTTTGAGAAGGAAGGTCTCCACTCTTTCTCTATACTAAAAGACAGAACCCCTTGATTTCAACTAAACAATCCCTCAAATACAATGCACAACAAAAGCTTTGCCATGAAAGGTATGCTGATTATAGGCTTGACAGGTGCGGCAGGCTGCACACACTTTAGATGAACAGATAAGAATATTTGGTGACAAAAACTTCTAGGAAGTAGGGGTTTTTCTTCAAATGCCACCCATACTCCATTGATCTGTTTAGCTTTAAACTTTTGTTTCCATTTTTCCACTTCCTGTTCATTGTAAGAAAGGGATAAATTTGGGTCATTAGTAGTTGCCAAAGTTAAAATGTATTCAGGTCCTTCAGAGGCAGCTACCTTTGCTGCAGTATCTGCCCAGTGGTTCCCACTAGAAACAGGGTAAGTTCCAATTGTATGGGCAGAGCAATGAACTATAGCTAGGGCTGCAGGTAGTTGGAGAGCAGAAAGCCCTTCATTAATGATTTCTGAATTTTTGATACATTTTCCAAATGAGGTTAACACCCCCCCCCTTCCCTTTGGAGCTATAGCTTACATACTACATTCAGGGTAAGTTCCAATTGTATGGGCAGAGCAATGAACTATAGCTAGGGCTGCAGGTAGTTGGAGAGCAGAAAGCACTTCATTAATGATTTCTGAATTTTTGATACATTTTCCAAATGAGGTTAACACCCCCCCCCCTTCCCTTTGGAGCTATAGCTTACATACTACATTACACATTCCAAATGCAAATCTAGAATCTGTGTAAATTGTTGCCTTATTATCTTTGGCAATTATACAGGTATGTTTTAGATCTATCAGTTCTACACCTTGAACACTTATATTTGACAGCAGTGAAGCTGACCACACAGTGGCAAATTCTGTGACTAAAATAGCTCCACTGTGGCATATGCTATCCCTCATGAATGAAGAACCATCAGTGAATAAAACTAAATCTGGGTTGTCAAAAGTAGCATCCAGGAGATATCTTGAAGCTTTTCAGCCATGTACACTAAAGATTCACACCTGTGCAATGGTTCTCCTGAAACTGGTAAGTCTGGAAGAAAGATAGCAGAATTAAGAACTGTATAACATTTTAAGGTAATATTCTCATTACCTAACAAGGTTACCTCATACCTTGCAAGTGTTTGATCAAAAAATGCCTGTGTTCTATGTCTTAACAACAATGCTTTGACTTCATGTGGATACATTACTAAATCCCAATACTAAATCAGAAGATTTGATTACTTGCAAAGTGGTGGCAGCTGCATCTTTAAGATGTGGTGGGGCTCCTGAAACTACTGGGTCCAGCTAGGATGAATAATAAGCAATTGGACATTGATATGGTCCTAAAGCTTGAGTTAAAACACCTCAAGCTACACTTCTCTGTTCAAGAACATGCAAAGTAAATGGCTTTTTCTTATCTGGAATGCCTAGAGAAGGGGCTGACAGGATAGCCTATTTTAATTGTGAAAGAGCTGATAGGTGTTCCCCCTCTAATCTAAGCTCTTCAGGGACTAAATTTTTTGTCAGAGATATAAGGGTTTTAGTAATTTCCTCATAGCAAGGGATCCACTGCCTACAAAACCCTTCTGCACCTAGAATTTCCCTCTATTTCTTAGTGGAAGGGGTACTCAGTTTCTGAATATCTTATATGTGTTTAATGGAAATGGAGTGGGCACCAGCAGTTAAAATAAAACCTAAATATCCCACTTTGTGGAGTTACCACTGAACTTTTGCCTTTGAGACCTTATGGCCTCTCTTATGTAGCTTTAAAAGATGATGTTTTCTATCTTCCTGGAATGCTGTGGCATTTGGTATGGCCAAGAGCAAATCATCTACAAATTGTATCAAATAGTTCTCCTGAAACTTAATATTTCCTAAATCCTGTCTTATAATTTGTGATAACAACATAAGACTGTCCACAAAC
The DNA here is from genome assembly GCF_027887165.1 of Monodelphis domestica. NCBI lineage: Eukaryota > Metazoa > Chordata > Mammalia > Didelphimorphia > Didelphidae > Monodelphis > Monodelphis domestica. Next base: position 468,589,119 of record NC_077228.1, read on the forward strand.
CTTTGTGGTAACTAGAACCAGGTCAATTGAGAACCTTTCTAGGTGAAAACAAATATATTCCTGGAATTTTCATCAATAGGGATTGAGAAAAATGCTAAGTATAGATAAACCGTAGTAAAATATGTGGCTGTGCCAGGAATAGAAGAGATAATTGTGGATGGCCTGGGAACCATAGGATTTTTTTTTAAACCATTACCTTCCGTCTTGAAGTCAATACTGTATATTGGCTCCAAGGCAGAAGAGTGGTGAGGGCTAGGCAATGGGGGTTAAGTGACTTACCCAGGGTCACACATCTGGGAAGTGTCTGAGACCAGATTTGAACCTAGGACCTCCCATCTCTAGTCCTGGCTCTCAATCCACTGAGCTACCCAGCTACCCCCAAGGATGTTTTTTTTTTAAATGACATGATTATTTACAATCCTTAAATCTTATACAAATCAATATACAGGTTTTCTATCTGTGCCTTATTTTTGGTCTTATTACAGGTAGAATAGTGTATTATATTCAGATTTGCATGGAATTATTCCTTGCTCAATTAATGAATCTATCACTGGGGTAATTCGCTCAATTGCCTCTTCTGATAGGGTATGAATCTTGAAATTTCTCAGACTTGTGAATGTTAAAAATTTCCACATCGGGCAATTCTCCATTGGAACAATTCCCTACTGGGAACATTCCCCATTTTGACAGTGAGAACTCTACTTGGATCAGAAATGGGAGAACCTCTGCTCCACCCATACTTGGGACTGCTTTGGGGGAGAGAACTCCTTGCTAAACAATGAAAGTACTTTAACCCATACTTATAATGATGCAAAAAGTTCTTTAAGCCATGCCTATTTTTAAAAGTAATACAAAGGGGTGCTAAGTACCTATTAAAGGTCAGGCAACTTGTAAACTTGCCAGGAGCAAAGAGGTGAAAACTTATTCAAAAGTTTTTTCTGGTACAAACTTACTAAAGGGATTAGTCGACCCAGCAGTGTTTTTAGAATGGGTTGTCCTTTGGAAAACGTCTACTGTGATTGGTAGATGGAAGAACTTAGGGGAGGTGACATAGGAAAAAAAAACCCTACATAAGGAAGAGATTCTCTTGAGAAGGAGTCTCTTATGAAAATCCTTTTGAAGATCTCTTGAGAGAGGCTGTGGAGAAGGGAAGCTCTTGGAGGACAACCTCTAAGGAGGTCTCGCTGGAACTCCTCTGAGGGGACTCTGTCCCTCTGGAGGCTCTTGAGAGAGGCCCTTTGAAACAGACTCTGGCTGGAACTCTCTCTGAGGAGACTCTGTCACTAGAATCCTTGCTTAGACAGACCTTGTGGTGAGTGATAAAAGACTGACTGACTGATCTCTCTCTCTTAAGACTCAGGTCTAGGCCATGTTGGCTTAAGGCCCTTCATACTTATTTCCTTTTTCTCTCTTTCTCTCTTTTCTTTAATTCCTCATTGTATTATTATTTAGATTCTCTATAAAACCCAGTTGACTTGGGTATACTCATAATTGGGAATATTTCCCTGGCGACTACCTTATATTTGATTTAAAACCAAGACACTGTAGTGAAACATATTTTCTGTGGTCACAAATTTACTCACTCACCCACTCTTATATCTATCACAATTTATATCTTCCACTATTTTAACTCTTATAGTTTATGACACCAACTCTTTTAACTGCCACAGTTTATGGCTCTAACTATTTTAAATGTTACAATGGTATACTGAGGAATGGAAGGAGGTGGACCACTTTTTGTCTTAATTTGAATAGGAGCAGATTATTTGAATAGGCCTACATTGGAAGAAGATGTGGAACAGAGAGACTCAGATATATCAGTTGGAATTTCAAAGGTGGGTGTTTCCTTTACCTCTCAATTATCTAAAAGAAATACAGGAAGCAAATTTAAGGGTTCCTCAGGCAATTCTAGCATCATAGAACAATCTGGAGAGCATGTTATTGTGGCTCTAAGTTTTCATAAAAGATCTCTCCATAACAAATGTATAGAGGAACCAGGCATTAAAAGGAAAGAATGTTCTATTGATAGGGGTCACACAGCTACCATTTGAGGAGAAACCTTTGGGACCTTTAGAGGTGCTCCTGATACACCTACTACATTTAAAGAGACAATAGAATTGCATTCAGAATCAGGATTATTTACCAATACTGATCTGGAAGCTCCAAAGTCCAAGAGGCAATCATAATACATGTTCCCAACATTCAGGGTTACATTAGGTTCATTATTATGGGTTTAGGGAGTAGAGATAATGGATGGGGATAACTGGTGTTAAAACATCAGGGTTTGGGAAATCAATGGTTTCCCTCTCTGATTCTGGAGCCCTCTCCCCCACCTCATACCTTCATAAAGATCTCTGTCTATTTCTATGGCATCCGCCATGCTGAGGGGAATTTCCACCCTGAGTATAGTGTGGATAAGCCCCATTTGGGGTATTTTAGTGTGAGTTATCATTTGCTTCATTTGAATTATTATTTTAAATTGGTTTCTATTATTGTTATTTCTATAATTGTTATAATTTCTAATAGTTTGATTCCACTTTCTACAGTTCATCATTACATAACCCCTTTTTCCACAGAAGTAACACATTAATGGTTGATTTGTAGATGCCTGAAAAAGGGCTATGGCCACTCCTTGATATGCATTTCCTTTTTCAATTTTTTCCTTTAGTACTTTCATTTCCTTCCTTAATGACTCCACTAAGTCACTATTGTCTTCATCTTTCTTTTCATGGCTGTTAAAGATATAAACTGCTAGTCTTCTCAATTCCTTGAGATCTGTATTAGCCCAGTTAAGGCAGTTAGTCTTAAAATAGTCTTTGACCATTTTACAACAGTCTTTTACAAACTGTCTTCTTAATTGTCTGACATCCATGTCTCTGGTATCCAAGTCTATATATACGTCTTCTGCCCAGATCAATAAGTCTAGCCATTAACTGGGAGGGATTTCCATCATTTTTTTTTTGCTGGAGATTTTCAAATTTTGTCCATGTATCAGAGCTATCAGAACAAGCTCTCATTGCTTTTAGCAATGCCTCTCTAGCCTAGCATAATTTTAAGTAATCTTCCTCTTTATTCAAATTCCATTTTGAGTCTTCCTGTGGCCAATGAATTGCTTTCCTTTCCTGGGCCTGATTAATAAGAGAATCAATTTTATTTTTTCTCTCTTTCCCTTAAAAAGTCTTGGAGCAAATTTTCCATGTCAATTAATGTGAGACCATAAGTGCAGTAAGTACTTTCTAGATTTTTTTTATAATCACAATGGGTTCTGCTTCCAAGGGAGAAGTATTTTCCTTGAATCTCTCAATATCTTGTGGAGTGGTGTCTAACAGTCATTAAATCCCAACTTTTATTTTAAGTGAATATTTCCCTTAATGGAAATAGGCCTTTAACTGAATTATTTTTTATTTCTGTTGCTTGCTCAGTTGTTTGAGTTGCAATGAAGTAGGTAAGGGGAGGGAAGGAATAGGTGAGTGGAGAGGGATGGGTTGGTCTGGGGGTGGGGTAGTAGGGTTAAAGGATTTGGGGTGGGGTCAGGGGGAGGAGGGAGGAGTGGTGAGTAGGATAGGGGAAGGAGGGGGAGAAGAAGGGTCAGGGACTGGGCTCATAAGAAAAGGAGAGGGAGCAGGGGAGACAAAGGGAGAAGTTGAGCAGGGGAGAAGAAAAAATGGGTTTGGGTTGTGGGTGGGGAACAACTGAGCAAGGTAAGAGAGAAGGTAGCCATGGCAAGAGCAAGTGTGGTCAGGGTGAAGCAAAGGCTGGGTAGGCTTAGATGGTAAGTGAGTGTAGGGGGATGAATCTTCCTTTTGAATCTTCAGATTACTCAAGCTTTTCTCAAGGTTTTCTATCTGAGTCTTGACATCAATCAAGCTAACTTTCTGTTATTTTTCCTTGAGGAGAAATAAACTGCAAGGCACCCTATTAGTATAATCACACCCAGGAATAGTACTAAAAAAAGCCATTCTGAAATTGTGAGCTGTTCAAACTCAGTGAAATTCTCTGGGAACAGGAGCTGTTTCAGATAGGCAGAAAACTGTCCTTTCAGTATTTGGGACATGCTTTTGAGCACCATATTCAGTCACCTATTTATTTTTAAATCTAATTATAAAATTGTTTGCAATTCTACTTCCTATATGTAGGTGGTGCTACCTTAGTATTTACTAGCTAGGTATATTATAAAGACTTGAGAGAAAAAAATTGGTGTAGATGGAGACACGCCCTGATTAGCTTTTGAATGGTGGGTGAGAGAAAAGCCTATGCCAGAGACTAAATTTAGGAGGGGCAACAAGAAGATGGAAAAGATTCTTTTTTAGGCAAAATAAAGGACACTTTCTTGGAGGCAAAAACAAAAACAAAAACAAAAACAAACAAAAAACCAAACTTGGAGACCAGCCTGAGTTCAGCCAAGAGGTTTGGAAGAATTTACTCCCTTCTGCGCCCCCCTAGTGGCCATATGCTTCCACCAGTATGTGGGCAGGTAGCTGCTTTGCTGATATGGCACAGGAAGGCAAAAAAGGGTTTGGGGTATAGATTACAGGCTGTGGACTGTTGAGATTTTTTTCCTTAGTAGGCTCTGAAAGCTTCTCAGGATTAAGGGACAGTTTCAGTTAACTCTACTGTTACTTTCCCTGATTTCCCTCTTCAGTGTTCTAACTCCCACTTAAGGTCATGCTATAGTCACATGGGGGTTCAGGAAAGATTTTAAAGAGAGCTAACTTCTAAAAGTAAAATGAGGCTAAACTTTCTAAATTTACCCCAATAATTAATACCTTCTAACAACAAAAAATTCTGAGCTGAAATTATTAGCTTCCTCCAATACTTTGGGATTCTGGGTTGTGAGATAGTAGCTTGTGGGGATGGGGTAGTTTCCCCCAGAGACAAGGAGTCAGGAGGGTGAAAGCCCTGAGGAGGATAACTATTGCTATAAAAAAAAAAATCCGACTTACAAGACAGCAGCAAACAATGGCTATCCAGCTGTTCTCAGTCAACCCTCAGCCCTGAGTTAGGTCTCACCCTTCCATGCAGGAAAAACAAGGTTCTTCCAAATGGCTCTCAGACCTTTGGTATGTGTGTGAGAGAGCGGCTCTGTGCTGCATGGCTCTCAGTGGCTTTCCTTTGGTAAACCTGGGGAGGTGAGGAAGCCTGCTGCCCTTGTACAGCTTTCCTTAGACTGTTTTCTCTGCCACTGCTTCAGGGCTTCTAAAGCTTTTTAGTATGAGACCAATGGCTGTTGCCTTGAGGCTAATCTGTCTTTTAGTCTGTTTCAAAAACTGCTCTACTAATTTAGAGTGGAGTAAGAGCTCTGAGCTCCAGAATTTTCTATTATTGAATTGACATGAGAGTAAAAAGGGGAGAAAATTGGAGACAATTGAAGGTAATCGTCAAAACCTTTGTGGTCTGCCAAATGTAATAATGAAAGTAAAATATTAAATCTAATATTAATTTAAAAAGATTGTGGTCACTGTCTATAAAATTAACTTTCAAGTCATGAGTTTGTTAGTAGCTCCTAACAATTAAGTTTTAATCAAAATGGAGATAAAATAAAAAAGGGAAATGTAGGAAGGAGACAGAAAATATCACCTAGCTAAAAACCCTTAGCTGAATCAGGAAGCTTCAATCCACAGCCCACCTAGCCAACAAACCCTGCACTAGCCCCTGAGCACACAGCAGGCACTACAGCTCCTGCTCAAGCCTCTGGGCTACTGAAGCACCAACCCTGAGAGATTGTTCCACATCCCACAATGTAGACATGCAAAATGGGGGAGGATGAGCCTGGAGAGTGGATTCTAGCTACTCATTCCTACATTTCTCTCTTTACTCTCTCTACCCTGCTGTAATAAAGCTACTAACATACTCATAATTTAATTTAAATTTTTATAAATGGCAACCACAATCATTCTTTTTAACTCAAATTTTAATCAAATAATTTTTAACCCTTACACTAGAGAAGCAAGCTTACTTTAACAAAATACTAACATACTCATAGTTTAATTCAAATTTTTATAAATGACAATCACAATCATTCTTTTTAACTCATAAATTTATGTAAACCATTTTTAACCTTTACACTAGAGAAGGCTTCTTGAGAGAAAGAGGAGAGGCAAAATATTCTAGGAAAGTCAAACCACCATCATCACCTAGACTACCATAACTGAGATCCTAGAATCTAGGAATAGCAATGTTTTCAGTCTAGTACTCTCTGCCATCATTCTTGAAAGCAACTGCTTTGGAGATACATTCGGGCAACTGCTCCTGCAGGTCCTCTAGATACCCAGACACTAAAAGTCTTAATGCTGTCAAAGAGTTCAACAGCAGAAACCAGTATATAATATTTTTAACAGTAGAAATGACATAAAAGAAGAGACATTTATATTAGCTTTACTGCTGCGTCCTGAGAATCATGGGACTTTTCCATCTCACTTGAGGCCAAAACCTTGCCTCCTCCATAACAATGTAAGTTTTTTGAGATAAAGGACTGCCTTGCTTTTCTACTTGTATCCCCAGCACTTGGCACAGTGCTTTTCCATGTAGTAAAAGGCTTAAAAAATGTTTCATTCGTTCATTCATTTATTCTTTCATGGCATGCTGCTTCTTTGTAGGTCTTGCTTGATTATATAGTCTAATCATGAACATCATGAGTTTCTTCATTATCTTTTGGATGATTCTCAACTTTAATTATCCACTGACTATTGAATTTTATTGCTCACAACCATATATGACCATTGAAAGCATGTAGTAGCAAAAAATGTGGAGCCTTTTCTCTCTAAGCAGAACTCTGGTAAAAAAAAATCTTACTTAGGTGAGGTTTCAAAGTGTCTTTGAATATAAGAAATATTATTTGGAAGTTACCACTTATACTTCATAATAAAATTCTCTTATACAATCAGTACAAAGAATACTAGTTTCATTCCGTTAGACTTTTTCTTTTTTATTTATTGTTGTCATGGCTTCATGGTTTTTAATCTTAAACCTATACCCGGAGGTCTTTGAAACTTAATAAATACTTCCTTTAAAATAATAAGTAATATTGCTTTAGATTTGATCAGATATTGGTTATAAAAGATATTGCCTTTGTAGTAAGTATGGCACGTCACAACATTTTTATAATCTCTAGAATTATAATTATCATTCCAAAATGAACACACTTTTTTTTTTTTAATATTTACCTTCTATTTTGAAATCGATACTATGTATTTGTTCCAAGGCAGGAGAGTGGTAAAGGTTAGGCAACTGAGATTAAGTGATTTTCTTAGTGTCACACAACTAGGAAGTATCTAATCCTAGATTTGAACCCAGGACCTTCTGTCTTGCGGCCTGACTTTCAATTCTCTGAACCACTTAACTGCCCCCAACTTTTGTTTCTTTAACAAAGAATATTTGACAAGGAACAAAAATGGTTCTGGGTTTAGTTGAGTTGTGTTTGGTAAGAAGTAATCTTTTTCTTCAAAGAAATACTAAACTATTATTCTAATTTTAGAATCTGCTAATTTGTTTTTCCTGGTTTATTCATATATCAAATTTTGCTTTTCAAGGCCGGAAACCTCATTCTTGGGTTCCTTTCTTCACTTCTGATAGGCATTTATCAGACTGGCAATTAGTGGATGAAACACTGGGCTTGAAGTCAGAAAGACCTCAATTCAAATCCTGCTTCATGCACTTACTAGCTGTATAACACTAGACAAGTCTCTTAACATTTCTCAGATCTACTTTGCTCAGCTGTAAAATAAGGGAGTTAGGACTCAATGACCTCAGGGGTCCATTCTAATGCTAAATCTATGATTGTATGAGTTCAGCCAAAGGACAATGATTAGATTGATGATCAGACTGGAGTTCAAACCAAATAAAGATCACTTAAAGGAACTAGCAGTGGGAATAGTCTTACCCTATTTGATTTCAGAAGCCAGAACTAAGTAGGTAAAAATTATAAGAAAGCAGATTGAGGCTTAGCTTAAGAGAAAATTTCCCAACAATTATATCTATCCAAAAGCTGAATTGATTGCTTTGATGGAATGGTTTCTCCATCACTAGAAGTATTCAGGTAGTGACCAAATGAACAGTTCTCAGGAATGTCATAGAAGTATTATTTTTTTAAACATTATTTTATTTGGTCATTTCCAAACATTATTCATTGGAAACAAAGATCATTTTCTTTTCCTCCCCCCCCTCCCACCACCTCTCCCATAGCTGTGAAGGACTAAACTGATATCAGCAATATAAGGGTCCCAAGACAACCCCAAAGGACTCATGAAAATTACTATCCACAGTCATAGAAGGAACTGTCAGAGTATGGATGCAGATAGAGTCATGCCATTTTCTTGCCTTATTTCTTTCATGGGTTTTTTCTTACATGTGAGAGATATGTCTTCTTCCACCACATGAAAAATCAGGAAACTTGTATCCCTTCTAGTATTTATCACATTTTTTTTTGTCATATTAGCCAATCTGATAGGTAAAAGGTGGTACCATGGAGTTCTTATAAATTTGACTCAGTTCTTTATATACTTGGGGATTGAGATTTTTGTCAGAGAGACTTGCTATAATTTTTTCTCAGTCTATTATTTACCTTCTAATCTTGGTTGCATTTTTTTTGTTCAAATACTTTTTTAATTTAATGTAGTCAAAATTATTTTATATCTCATTATATTCTCTACATCTTGTTTGGAAAGGAGTTCTTTTCTTATCCAAGATCTGACAGGTAAAATATTCCATGCTATGAAAGAGAATTTAAACTCCTTTTGTTTATTTTAACTTAATCAAGAACTTGGAGTCCTCCACCTTTCACCCTTAGTCACCCTTAGTCATAAGAACCTTTTACTAGAAAAGGAAGTTCATACCCTACAAGACCACAAGCACTGCCCCTCTCCTGGGGAGGTGGGCAAAAGACCACAATGGATCAAGCTCTTGAATGGCTCAGTGTCTTTTGAGGCTTTGGATTTCGGTTTTCTGTTTCAGACTTTGGATTCTGGTGAAGAGTTGGCTTTCTGTGTTGGAGACTTGAACTGAAGAGGGACACTTACTCAGGTGAGACTCTTGCCTCCTTGTCATGGGAGACTGCCCTTTGTGGCTCAGCCTCTTTGGCGTTGATCTTTGGTTGTTGAAATGCCTGGCTGGAGACACTCTCTGGGGCTGGTGAAATTCACATTCAGATTCACATTTGAGGTCTGGAGGCACTTGGACCCGGACTTAGGTTATTTTTAGCAAGGCAATATTTTCTACCTCCTTCCTACATTTCCCTCTCTTACTATCACTCTTTTGCTGTAATAAAGCTACTAACAGTCACATGACTTAATATTTAATTATTAAAAATAGTGACAATTAAAAAAATTCTTATATTTGTCAAATGCATTTCAATTATTACAATGCTCTCCTAATTTGTCTATGGTCTCACCCTTTATTTTTAAATCATGATTCCATTTTGACTTTACCTTAGTAATGGTGTGAGGTATTGGTCTGTGCCTAGTTTTTGCCAGTTTTCCAGTTTTCCATCAGTTCTGTTGAAAAAAATGAATTCTTTTTCCAGAATCTTGGTTCTTGATTTTGACACACAACTAGGTTACTGTGGTCATTTACTACTCCATATTGAGTGTCTGATATATTCTGTTAATTTACTACTCTATTTCTTAGCCACTACCAGACTGTTTTGATGATTGCTGCTTTATAATACAGCTTGAGATCTGGGACAACTAAGTTACTTTCCTTCTCCCCTCTTCTTCATTAATTCCCTTAATATTCTTGTCCTTTTGTTCCACTGGAAGAATTTTATTTTTTTCTATAAAACATTTTTTGTGTAGTTTCAATGGTATGGCACTAAATAGGTAAATTAATTTAGATATAGGCATTTTTATTATGTTGGCTCTGCCTACTCATGAGCAATTAATGTTTTCCCAGTTGTTCAGAGAAGATTTATTTCTGTCAAAAGTGTTTTATAGTTGTGATCATACAATTCCTGGGTTTGTCTTGACAGATAGACTTCCATGTATTTTATAATGTCTACAGTTATTTTAAATATGACTTCTCTTTCTATTTCTTGCTATTGGACATTATTGGTATTTTAGAAATTCTGATAATTTATGTGAGCTTACTTTATATCCTGCAACTTTGTAAAAGTTCTTAATTATTTTTTGACTGATTCTCTAGGATTTGGTAAGTATATTATCATATCATCTACAAAATTTCTTTTTAAAATATTGTTTCCATAGCTCCTTTTGTGGCAGATCAGATGAAGAAAGAGGAACAATAAGAGATAGAATGCTTTGGGTCAAAGAAAATAAATACCTGATTTGCTTTTCCTTATGCTATGAATAAAGATATCCTTGTTCTATGTTTATCATTATAATGAAATTTTGGTTCTATCTATGGAGTGTCAAAATACAGGAATATTTATTAAATCATTTAGCTAATTTAAAATAGATATTTCCAATCATAGAAACATAGCTTTAGAACAAGATATATATTAAGAAGCTCTTAGATAAAATTTTACTTTTAATTTGAAAGGAAAACAATTAGTAAGAATAAAAGAATAGCTTTATATTTTAATATATATGTACATTTATATATGTTGTTGTACATTGATTTGTACATGTATGGCATCATAGGCATGTAGACTAGCGTAGACCCTTACATATAAAAATATTTATAGCACTTCTTTTTGGTAGCAAATAATTGAAAACTGAGGGGATATCCATAAATTGGGGAACAGTTGAACATATTATGACATATGACTAATAGAATATGTAATATTATGTTAAAAGAAATGATGAAGAGGATGGTTTCAGAAAACTTGATATGACATGTATGAACTGAAGCAAAGTGATGTGAGCAGAACAAGAGAATAATGTACAATCTAATGGACTTAGTAACTTTATTACACAATGACCTATCATAATTCAAAAGAACTCATGATTAAAAGCATTATCTCCATATAGAGAACTGGTTGATTAAGAGTGAAGATTGAAGCAGAGTTTTTTCCTTATTATTTTCTTGTTCCTTTTTTAGAGCTTGGATAATACAGAAATTTATTTTGCACGACTTAATATTTCAAATAAGTTTTGTACTTCTTGCCTTCTTAATGAGTGGGAGAACTGAAAATAAAAACTGACTTAGGGAGTAAAAAGAAAAAGAAAAGTAGACTAGAGAACTTAATTCTTATTTCCCCATCCCTAAGATGTCTTAGGTTCATGGCTGTTCTTTTTCAAAAATTAAGATTTTTAAGCCAAAGTACATAAAAGTTAAATCCTTTTATGTGTCTCACTTTCTTTTTTTTTGGCATTCCAATAGTAATCTCTAGGTTGTTGACTATTCCACATCCCACACATTTATCCTAACTGCTTTAGGGAAAGGAGACCTCTCCATCTTTCCTTGTAGTAGCTGGAACTATTAAACAATTACTCTCCCACATTTGTTTCTTTTCATTCAGGGAGTCAGCAAACCCTAGCCTTCTGAGTTGCTTATTTTAAGTCATGGAATGTTGTAATTCCTTTCCATTAATCAGTGTTATACCTATATGTGTGTGGTATGAACAATAGAAAGGGGCAATGAGGCATGCTGTTTACTTTGATGCATTGAATAGGAATACTCATCTTGGGAAGAAATGAACTGAAACCTTAAAGCATTCTCCCAGGGAGCACCTATTATGCATTACACTGAATCTGCTTTTTCTTTTTCTTCTCCCTTAGGAAAGGGTTTTTTTTTTCTTCCTCTGGTCAATTGAGTATGGCACGAGGGTAATAACTAGTCTAATAGATGTTGTAAACCACTACTTTTTAATACGTAATGTAATTGAGTGAAAATATAGTGTCTATACTGATGGAATCCCTGGTGCTTTAGCTGCTGAAATTATGATTAGAAAGATCCAGATAATACTGACTTTTATTACATTAAGCCATAGCATTATACAATTTCACTGCTACAGTGTATCCATACTTTTCTTTTGAATTATGCAATGCTATCTTAGTTTAATATTACATTGAAATTGAATTCTAAAGCTGCAGGAAGAGTTCTTTTTTTTTTTTTTGAAGCATTTTGGTAGAAAGAGATACAGAGTCAATTTGTTAGTCATCTTGTTTGGCTGACATTTCTTTCCAACAACTTTCATATACAAATGCCCCTTTAAGTTCCATCCAAAAGGAGCACGTCTTAACTGGTTGCAATGGAATGGAATGGGATTGAGAGCAGTTGCTCTCCAATGTTCTGAACATAGAAAGATCATTAACATGATTGTTGAGTATAATGGTGAGCCATATTGTGCACTGTGCTTTACAAAGTCACAAAACAGTCTGAGTATGTTAGTAATAGTTGTGGGAAGTACTTATAAGAGAAGTCATGCTACATAACTCAAGCAGAGTGATATGTGAGTGAAATATGATTTTTTCCTTCATGAATAAATATCAATCACTCTAATTGACTGAAATGCTTTCATTTTTGGTCTAAAGCCAACTAGAGTCATCAGTTAGAAAAGTTAATTTCAACTCTATATTCATTGAATTACCAGCCCTTTCTCCTCTTCAAAGAGTGCTGAACTTTATTGCATGTGTAGATTTTGGCAAATATTTTTATTATGATAATCTTAATTAGTTGAGGTGTAGGGACCTAAGTCATCTAGTTGCAAAGATTCCAACTAGTATTATTGAAAGAATCTCAGGATATTTGGTACATTTGACTTGAATCTACATTATTTTCCTTATTTTGCCTGAGTCAGACCACATCTGGAGCATTGTGTTCAATTCTAATCTCTCTAATTGAGTAAGGGTATTGACAAATTGAGACTTATTCAGAGAAAAGTGAAAACGATTATAAACAGACTAGAGACCAAAACATATGAGGCTCAGTGAAGAAGCTGAATATGTTTATCTTAGATAAAGTAAGATTTTGGGGAATCATCATTGTTGTCTTTAATAATTATTTGAAGGGATGTTTAAAAAGAATTTGATCTCTTTTGCTACACAGAGGGCAGAAACAAGAGCAAAATGTAAGAATGGCACAGAGGTAGATTTAGGATTGACATCAAGAAAAGTTTCCCAACAATTAGAAATATCTAAAAGATTACTTTGGGAAGTAGCAAGTTCCCAATCATAGGGATAACAACAAGCATAAATATTTTTTGACTTGACAATCAATGTACATCTTCAAGTGGAAAGTGGAGGACCACTTCTCAGAGATTTTGTAGGAGGAGATTCTTGTTCAAGTAAAGCTTAGGAAAGATGACCTCTGAGGCTCCTTCCAGCTCTGAGATGCAATGATTCTAAATTGAATCCTCAAATGTGATAGCTTAATGCTTGACACCAAGAGTGCCCAGGGGAATGGATGACTGTACTGCTAAAATCTTCAGGTGAAGAATGTGTAATTGAATTTGTCAAAAGAAAAGAGTTCCTAAACTTGATATGAAAAAGAAAAGAATCTGTCATCAATTGAAATATAGTACTAAACATATTTATTAGGTAGGAAATCACAAAAAAAGCATTTTTAATATCAAAAATCTAAGTAGTGCTAACAATACATTTCTATGATAAGAACAAAAAGAAATATGTTAGAAATATTCTTTAAAGGAGAAGGCTAAATGATGAAAATTATGGTCATTAACAATCTGAAGATATTTTACACAAAGGAAAATGGCCATAGTAGAAAGAACACAGAATTTAAAGACTGCTATTATTCTCCAACTTTCTAATGGTATTTTCAGCAACTCACAACTCTTCTGAAAGCTTTTGAAATGAAGATAGAGTAAGATGAAGATAATAATAATAATAATAATAAATGTTCATGTCTCAGGAATTTTGGGGGGGTCAGAGGGTAAATTATCATCTGTACAAATATTATCTAAAAGTCAGTAATATCAACAATAATTCTTCCTGAACTTGGCCTTGATCTAAAGTGATAGGGTAGGAAGGAGACTATACTTCTGTAGGGAAAATGAACCCAGGATGGGAAATTCTGAAGACAGAAAGAGAAGCAATAATTTTCATGTGAGAATAAAAGTAGTTTTTTGGGGAGGGTAAGTGGAGAGGTTGCTTAAAAAGACCAATGTGGCAACATGGATACTTTGGAGACTCATGATTAGATTTTACAAAGATACATGTAGAAAATGGAAATAAGGGAAAGTAATAGAAAATAAATGAAAGCATATGGCATTGTCCTATAAGAATAATGTCAAGAGCATTAATTAAAGTAAGGAATGTTAAAGATAAAAAGTGTATGGGTTATCTTTACATAGGGAATGTACAAGGTGTCCTTAAAGTCTTGGTGCAGTTTGAAGTCTTAAAATCTTTTTGGACACCTACCTCCTGAAGTATTTTCTGGGAAAAAGTTGGAAATCAGGTTGGAAATTGGCTTCAGATCCAACTATATTTAGTACTATACTTTAATTGATGACAGATTGATTTGGTTACTAAGGAAAATAATGCAAAGATGATCAGCTTTACTAAATCCAAGCAGTTCTTTCAGGCATGATTTACATGTGTTGAAGTTAGAGACTAAGGTACGTGAAGGACAAGGGATTAAAAATAATCCCCATACCCTAACTAAACCCATACTATCATGCTTTTATTTATTAGTAAAATAATTAAATAATTAGCACAGGCTTAGTGTTATAAGAGGGCTTAAACAGAATTTTTTTACTCTAACTTATAAAAAGGCAACTAAATGGTACAATAGAAAGAGTGCTGGGCATAAATCAGGAAGACTCAACTTCCCAAGTTCAAATCCAGTCTCAGAACTTACTAGTTGTATGACCCTGGATAAGTCAATTTAACCCTATTTACCGTAATTTCCTCATCTGTAAAAGGCTCTTGGAGAAGGAAATGGCAAACCACTTCAGTGGTGTCACAGAGTCTGGCATGACTGAAAAAAAAAAAAAAAACCTGAACACAACTTAAGAGTTTAGATTCAAAGTATGCAAAGGAATGTGGGGAATTCATTTAAAATTTTTGACAAATTCTGAAAGACGTCCCTAAAGATGTGGAGGTTTGTAACTGAATGGTGTCTAAAAGCATAAAAGAGTCAAATTGTCCCTAGGGCTATAATGTAAATGATTTGGTAAATCCTTACCAAATAGCAGCTGAAGCTGAGCAGATGACAGCATTGCTGCAGCAACTCAGCAGATATGTCCAGCCCAGAGGAACAAAAATTAGCAGAGAGTAGATCAGTTTAGATTACTGCAGAGAGCTGCAGGGCAGACAGAAAAGTACAGCAGTGAAAACTGTTCTTAGCCTAAAACCACAGGAGGAGATGAGTAGTTCTGGGGAGAAGCAAGGAGTAGTGGTGTCTGCAGCAGAGAAGGGTTGTAGCATGCATAGCACCTTAAGAGTGTGGGTTGCTCATGCTCTGTGGGTTCCCTGGCTATGAATTTTCCCTATTCTTTTCCCCTTCTATTTTATTACTAAGGCTCAGGTGTTGATAAGCCAGGAAAATTCTCTGCATCTGTTCTTCCAATGGTGATGTACTAACCGATGGAAGAATCTGCCCATACACTGTGTATATGGGTAGAATCTTTCCTAACACTTGTTTTACCATACTGCTTAATTAAATACATGCTCCAACAGCAAGAGCATCAGTTCTACAGTCAATGGAACAATGTTCAAATCCCAAGTCTGACATTAACTACTTGTATTACTCTGGGTAAATCAATTCCCTCTGTCTCAGTTGCTTCATTTGTAAAGTGGACGATTGGATTAAATGATCTCTAAGATCCCTTTCAGCCCTAAGACTGTGGCCTTATGATCCTATGAAATATGCTTTTATTTGAACTAATGTGATCCATGATTGATTAGTAAATGAAACACATCAGTAAGAATTATAGTTTTGTGTTGATACTGACTCCCACTGTTCCTCTGTCTGGATGAGTATTCATGAGGTACCTATGTGAGAGACTTTGAGCATAATTAGATATATTAGATATATATATTGGATAATTAGATATATATATTAGAAAACAGAAAAGAATAAGGAAGGAGGTGGCCTACTATCTATGGTGAATCGAGAAGTCATAATGGATGAAGGAGGGGAGGAAGAACTACTCAACTTTTAGTTTACTTCTGTTTTCTCAGTCAGCTTTAGAATGGAAGGTAAAGAATAGAAAGATGAATAAAGAATAGAAGATGAAAACTAGGACAACTTGAAAGATAGGAAGAATGCATTCAGGGCTCTTAATAGATCTAAATCAGAAGACAGACAAACAATTTAGGATCATGAAAGAAATGATATATTTGATAGTTCAAGCATTGCTGGTCATCATTCAAAGATCATGAAGAAAAGATGAAATTCTTCAGGACTAGGGTTAGGCTAGTGTTCTGACTTTTTAAAGAACAGAAAAGAATGGAGTCTGAAAACTATAGTCCAGTTATCTTGATTTTGAATCTCCAAAATTCTGAAACATTTCTTTTTTTTCAGTGAAAATTTTTAATTAATTAATTTAGAATATTATTCTATGATTCATGTTCTTTCCCTCCCCTCTGGAACATTTCTAAATGGATATCTTGTTAATGTACAGAAAAGGGCAAAGGGATCATGAAAATCAAATGTAATTTCATTTGAAACAGGTTATCTAGGCTAACTTATTTTCCTTTTGATATTCTTACTAAATCAGTTATTCAAGGCAATTGATTGAACTACCAGGATTTTGGAAACACATTTGACAAAGTCTCTTTCATGTTCTTCTTGTGGAAAAGGTATAGAGAACCTCAAATGGTTAAATGGTTTGGGGGATGGATTAAATAACTGGACCTAAAGAATTTTCATTATACTTGAAGTGTGATCTATATGGGGAGTGCCCTAGGGACTTCTCTTTGATGTGTACTGTTTTAACATTTTAAAATTTAACATTTATTTAACATTTATTGGATTGAGCCCTAAATGATATCCTTGTCAAATTTCCAGATGATTTAAAATTAAGAGGTGTGATTAGTACACCGAATAACAGAATTAGGTTAATTTAAAAACTCAGTGGCTTAGAATCCTGGGATCATTTTGAGAAGTTGAAATGTAATTGGAATACAAATAACATCTTATGATTTAGTTAAAAATAAGCTACAAGTATAAGATGGCGAAATACAGCTAGATAGCATACTGTATGAAAATGCACTGGATGTCTTAGTGGACTTCAATCAGCATGAATCTTATGTACAATTGTAATCGAATACTTCTCTTCCATAAGAAATGATGAATAGAATAATCACAAAAGAACAAAACCTGGAAAGTCTTATATGAAGTGAGAAGAACCAGGATAGTTTTGTACACAGTAATAGCAGTAATATATAATGATCAACTGCAAATGTCAACCATCATCAGGAATGTAAAGATCCAAGAGAATTCCAAGAAATTTGTAAATACAAAGGCTAACTCCCTGCCTTGATGAAACTGATATAATCTGAATGCAGATTGAAGCATATTATTATTCACTTTATTTCCTTCCTGAGTTTTTTCTTGTAGAAGCAATATGTATCTTCTTTCACAAAATGAGAAACATGAAAATATGTATTCCAGAATGCACACGTATGACCTAGATTGTATTACTTGTTGTCTTGGGGGAAATAAAGGGCAGAAGGGAGATAACATGGATTGTAAAAAGGTGAAAATCATTATGAAATTGTATCTATGTGTAATCTGGAAAAAATATAATTTAAAAAACTTTAAATGAGTCAATAGTGTGGTGACAGGCAAAAAGCTACTGTGACTTTAGGCTACATTAAAAGGAGAATAGTACTCAGAACTAGAGTAGTATTATTTCAGTTATACTCTCATTTGATCAGATCACACATGCAATCTATACTCAGTTCTAGTTGCTACATTTTAGGGAAGACATCAAATAATTGGAAAGCCCCCCAGAGGAAGGCAATCAAGGTGGTAAATAGATATAAGGTCAGGTCATTTGAGGCATTAGTTGAAGAAACTTATAATGTTTAGCTTGGAGAAGAGTTGATACCTCTCCCAGTTGCCAAGTTATACTCATCCAAGAGTCACTTTCACAGTAGGAAGATATAGATTTGAAGATATATAAAAATCCATATTACATAAAATATCAATTAAGGCATGCCTGTTCACTTTACAAAAGAATTATTCTCTTTAAAGAAGAATTCATCAAAGTTTTTTTTTGTCCATTAGCCAGCTCTTTTAACTACTTCACAATTATTTGATTTACAAAAATGCAACTTTAAGAGAACTTTCCAAGAATATAACCACTGCCTGGAGGGAGGATTTCCATCCATTTTGTTTATGGATAAAAATTACCATCCTCAGTTAGAAGTCTTTGAAAAAGCAAGTCTCTAAGGGCTGCCTGTGGCCTCTGAATTGATATAGACCCAATGAAAATATTCTTTATTAGGGCAGTGAAGGTTCGATGTCATTATGGCATAAACGTAGCTTATGTAGGAGCTCTCTTGCTATATAGGCAAATAATGCTTAATAAATACTTGTTGACTTAAGTATGGGCCACAGAAAGAATATAATCCAGCTTTTAAAAAACCCAATGCCTGAAACTACTGTGCTGTTTAGGTCTTAAATGTCCTTATGTTATGGAGGATATCTATTGATGTTGTAGCCTTACTATATTGTGTTTCTGTAGCATCATTACATTCACTTGTGAACAGTTTTGAAATGGACAGGAAACATGTATCTAGAGTTTTGAGAAACTATAAAATTGAATTTTACAATGCAAATAGTTCAAAGGCTGTTTCTACAAATGTATTATGCACTTATAGACACCCCAAAGCCTTGCTGGATTGATAAGTTCACAGTTGTTGTTGAACACCCTTTAGACACTTAAAAGCAGCATAAAACAGAACATTCGTAGAGGTGTGTGTTTATGCCTGGAATAGATCTCCTCTGAGGCAAAGTTGAAAGCTTATTAAAAGCATTTGATCTTAGTCTTTAGAAGTTGTTTCCTTTTGGGTTGGGAGGCTTGCTCTCGTACAGAAAAAACTAATACTGATTTTATGAGGAGTACTGGTTATACCAGAGATGCTACGGCAACTGAGAGAGGTGGAGCTAAGAAACAAAAGTTCATCTGCTCCCTGAGAACCAACAGAAGTTTGGCACATACCAAGACATTTATCTTTGGTGGGATCACGGTCATGGTGGTGGTGGCGGTGGTAAAATCCTAAACTTTTGGAGCATGGAATTGTTGTTTCTGGTTCTTCCTGCAGAATAGGAGCAGAATATTGGAGGCTACTTCATTTGAAAACAGATATTTCATAATTCTCCTAAAAGACAGCCTAGTTTATGACAGCTGAGAGTTCACATAGCTAATATGTTTATATAGTAATTTCCCCCTATAACCTTGTATGGTAGGGCAGTTCAAGCACTATCATATTACATACTTTTATTGAAGGGGAATCTGAAGATCAGAGGAGTTTTGTCAATTAGTTGGTCGATAAACATTGATTACTGAGCCAGGCACTGTTCAAAGCATTGGGGATATATAGAAAATTAGAAGAAAGTCCTGCCTGAACACAGTTTAATGGAAAAGATAATGTGCAAACATCTATGTACAAACTAGCTATATACAAGGTAAATTTGGAATAACCAACAGAGGATGACAATAGAATTAATTAAAGATCAATGAAAGACTTCCTTCAAAGTAGGATTTTAGCTGAGACTTGAAGGAAGCCAGGGAATCCAGAAGGCTGAAATGAGGAGGAAGAGCATCCCAGACATGGGGAATTTAGCCAGTATTAACACCCAGAATCAGAAGATGGAATGTTTTGCTCAGGGAGCAACAAAAGGAGGCCAGCATCACTGGATCACAGCTGAAAGTTTAGGTAAGCAATTAGCCTTTATATAATGATTTCCTCACAGCAACATTATATGGTAGCCAGCTTGAGCATTATCATTCTGCTTATTTTTTAGATTAGAAATCTGGAGGTCAGAAAGATTTTGTCAGTTAACAAGCATTCATTAAATGAATACCATGGGCCAGGTACTGGATTCAAGGACAGGAAAAAATAAAGAAACAAACAACAACAACAACAACAAAAACCCGTGATGCCTGCCTTCAAGGAGTCTCCTTTCTAATGCTGGAGACATCATATTAATACTTATCTTTATGTAACATTCAACATGGTAAGACATAAACTTTAGGAAGATCACTCTAGTGGTTTGAGTGAAGGATAAATTAGGATAAAGAAAGACTTGAGGCAGGGAGACCAATCAGTAGATTAATGTAGTAGTTGGGAAGAGATAATGAGGGCTTGCCCCAAGATGGCAGAGAAGGGGATGTAGAAGAGATGTTTTTGGGCTAAAAATATCCAAGTATAATAATAGATTAAACATGTAGCATAAATGTAAATAGCAAAGGCTTATTGAAAGTCAACCAGAACTGAAATTCAAGTCCAGCTCTCTTGGCTCCAACTGTACTATTCCTTCTACTACTATATGTAACTTTTATGTCTCTATTCCTACCCATAAAGGTATTCTTTTATATATAACTGTAAGACCTTTTTTAGTCCAACTAGATTTAATTTTATTTGGTAAGAGGTAAAATGACTTGACATTAACTTCAGTATAAATAGACAACTTTTTTGGAGGTTTATTATACTTGTTCAATCTGGAGCAAGTGTTTTCCTGAATAGAAGCATCAGGTAATAATGAGTAGATAGGGTAATTCTGTAATCTCTTCTATTTCAAAGAGTCTATAGTTCTTTTCCAGCCATATTTGTTTAAAATTCAAACTTCAAAATATATGGATCCCTGCTGGCTACATATTGATTTAGAAAACTACAAACTAATTCCTCTACATTGCATTACATTTTTTAAATACTTTGCTAGACATTTTCCAATTATATTTTAATTCAATTCAATGCCCTGGAAAGTTTTGTGGGCTGCTTATGGCCAGTTGCTTTTGAATTTGATACCTCTGGTTTAGACCAGATTACATAACATCAGAGGTCCTCTTTAGTCTACCAGGTCTTTTTTCTTCTTTTTTTTAAACTATTCTTAAAAGGCTTAAAATATGGAAGAACTCATTATTTAACAAAAATTTCTTTGATAACTGAAAAATAGTATGAAAGAAATTAGGCATAGACTAACATTTCAGGCCATATGCCAAAATAAATTCAAAACAGATACGTGATTTAGGAACAAAAAGTGATACCATAAAGAAATTAGAGGACAAAATAGTTTACCTGTCAGACCTATGGAAAATGGAAGAATTTAGGTCAAAACAAGATATAAAGAATATTATGAGATGTAAAGTAGGTAACTTTAGCTACATTAAATTAAAAAGTTTTTGCACAAGCAAAATCAATACTAACAAGATTAATAAGGAAACAACAAAATGGCAAAAAAAATTCTTTACAACGAAGTGTCTCTGATAGAGGCTTCATTTTGCAAGTACATAGAGAAATGAGTCAGATTTATAAGAATATAAAGCATTTCTCAATTGACAAATGGTCCAAGAATATACAATCAATTATTAGATGATGAAATTATCTTTAGTCATCTAAAAAATGCTCTAAATCATTAGTGATTAGAAAAATGCAAATTAAAACAACTCTAAGTTACCACCTCACATCCACCAGATTGGCTAACATGATAAAAAAGGAATATGATAAATGTTGGTGGGAATATGGAAAAATTGAGACACTTATCCATCTTTTATAGAGCTATGAACTGATACACTGGAACAATTACCAAAAGACCACGAAACAGTACATATACATTGACCCAGTGATACCATTACTAGGTCTATATTCCAAAGAGATTAAAGGTAGGGGAAAAAAACCTACTTGTACAAAAATACAGTTCTTTTTATGGTAGCAAAGAACCTGAAACTGAAGGGATGTCCATCAATTAGGAAATGGCTGAACAAGTTGTGATATATACTTGGAATGGAATATTATTGTGACATAAGAGAGGACGAACAACATAATCTCTTCCCAAAAAGCATTGGAAATGCTCATATGAAGTAATACAAAATGAAATGAGTAGAACCAGGTAGTTTTTAACAACTCAAGCATGAGCTCAGAAGTTGTCTATCTACAATACTCAAGTTGGAAAGGAAACTAACTGTCAAAAATGGTTGTTTCAATTTTACCAGCATAAAATGATGTTGGATTAGTGAGCATAGCTTTGGCTTCACCCAAACATAAACTACTTGAAATGACGTAATTTTTTTTTATTTGAGCTAGCTGTAACCTTAGAAATTTAAATTATTTTTACATAGCCATAAGTGTCATGTTTATCCTTCATTACCAGGCTTTGTTTGTTCATATATTTCTTCAAAATATCTATTATGGTAAGTAATTCCCTATGTAGCCACATCATTTCTTTCAAAAAATATCTCCTTTCCTTCTTATTGGAATTATGTCCCTTTGTTTTTTGAGAATTTTATTCTTGAACATTTCCCAAGTAGCATGGACTGACATGTCCTGTAGCATTTTTTTTCAGTTATTTATCTTCCCCTGAATCTTTTGTAATCGGTTTTCCCAACATCTTTGGAGTTTGCCAAACTGTGTCTTGGTTTAAGCCACTCTACCAAAAAATTTGTAGGGCGTATTTACTTTATCAAAGTGTTTTTTTGTTTATTAAAACTCTTATCTTCTGTCTTAAAATTGATACTTGGTAGGCAGAAGAGCAGTAAGGGCTAGGCAATTGGAGTTAGGTGACTTGCCTATGGTCACACAGTTATAGAGTGCCTGAGATCAGTTTGAATTGAGGTTCTCCTGACTCCAGCCCTGGCTTTCTAACCACTGAGCTGCCTTGGTCCCCTATCCAAAAGCTTTTATCATTTATACCCCTAAAATCAAGTCCTTGTCATTAAAGGGAATCAGATTTATAATAAGATTTCATCATTGATAACTCCATCTTTTACATGGTGAAATTATTAGTAAGGCAAGCCAAGAATTTTAGTTACTCTGCTTCCAACACAGAGTAAGCCCCAACTAATACTTTGATAATTGAACACCCTCTCACTCTGCTACCAATGCTATTTAATGCCTCTGTGTAAGGCTTGTGATCCCTCTTTATTTCTTCTTTCTGCTGATGAGGCTACAGTATACTCCAATGACAAAATCATTTTTCCTCCTCCCATTCATCTTTAGAAAAATACTTTCTGTAATGATTATTCCATCTGGTTCTTGGATTTTGTTACCTTCATATGTATAGTTTATATGTGTGTGTGTGGGTGTATTTATCCATATATTTGTGTATTCATCCATACACAAAATTTCAGTGATACTTATGAGAGATCAAATTTGTCTCCTTTAATTAGTATCTTATTTCTCTTTGTTGTCAAAACTTTGTATATTTGTGTTTAGATGTTTGAGACCATGGGTTTTATTACTGGCTCTTTTCTTGTACTTTGTCTCCTGTGAAATTCTGTAGCTTAACTGCTATTCTTCCTTCTCTCTAGCTAATCTCTATTGTATCCAGCTTGGAGTATATATAGTCTTCCCCTCTTTTTTATGTTATTTGCAAGTGCTTTTTAAAAAATGGCCTTTGTAAAATATTCTCCATGTGTGCTGAGGGATCTATCATCCTTGTATTTTAAGCCATTGCTGAAAAATCCAAATCCCATTCTGAGACATTACCTTCTTTGTACTCTGTTCACTTCCTAAATTAACTTTTTTTCTTCTGCATCTTTTGCTTTCCATGGATAACAGTGATAAAAAATAGATTCTGTGCCCTTTGGTCTTCAATTTTTTCCCCAAGACTTCATAATTGTTGGCAATGATTTCTAGGTTTCTTTTGTCTATATCACTTCTGCCCATGTGAATTCCTAAAATTGACTAGTTATCATCTATTTTGACAATTTTTCAGAGGTTCTCTTTTATGTCTTGGATACATGCATGCCCTGGAAATGCAACAGAGTTCAAATACTTTCCTGAAATCTAGGTAAAATATATTTTTAACAACTTCTTGATATATCTGTTTAGTAACCCTGTCAAAAATGTAAATATAGCTAGCAGGACATTGTTTTTGATTGGGTCGTGCTGCTTCTGTAATCACTGCTTCCTCTTTTTTTAAAAAAAAAATTGAATTCAATGCACATTTATTAAACACTGACTCTCTTCCCAAGGGCAGCCAGGTGGCATAATGACAGAGTGCCTGGCCTAAAGTAGGGAAGACATATTTCTGAGTTCAAGTCTGGTCTTAGACACTTACTAAACCTGCTTGTCCCAGATCCTTATCTATAAAATGAGTTGTTATCAGAAAGAACACCTATAGGTATTTGAATATTCATATGTATGTGTTTATAATGCACATATGTGTATATGTAATGGAGGACTTAAATGACCCAGAAATGTATATATTTATAAGGGAATATACCTAAAATGTATATTTGAATATATGCATGCTTATTTATGTATACATATGCATATATCTCCATATTTCCACCAGTCTATCTCTCTATCTTGCCACGAATTACTGACCAATTGTCACTAATTGGGGCAGGCAAGCCAGCTTACCTAAAGCAGCCAGACATCATTAGTGATAGACAGGAGACCATATGCATCATGTTAGTCAACCACCATCACTGCTTCAACCACCACCTTCTCTCAGACCCCTACAGGGATAGATCAGGACAGAGTCCAAGATATCTGGGAATAGTGTTGGTCCCTATTTACCAGTATCCATTCTGGCCTGGCAGTTACAGTCATCATTGAGGAAAGAAGAGAAACATTACCTTTACTAGCACTGCTCACCAGAAACTGCTCACCTGGGCTTCATGGGCATGTAATCCCAAAGCCTCGGGGCGTTACAGATTGCTCCTTCACACCCAGTTTTACATGAAGACCTGCCTTTTCTCGTGCCCAAGTAACCTCTCTCTACGCACAGGTGATCCCATTCTACCCTGTCTTCTTTAGCAGATCTTCTCTACCACCCCACACTTTTATTAATCTTCAATCACTCTATCTGCTAGTGATATCCCTAATGCCTACAAATATGGCCATGTCTGTCAGTTGAGGACAAACTCAAAAATTAAAAAAAAGTTTTAGAAAGATATTTTTTCAGTTGTTGGGCAGAGGTCAAAGTCAAGAAAGTTATAGCCACCTCCCCTGAGCCTCTGTAAGTTTTATATTATGTAGAGTTCAAACATGGGAGCAAGAACACAACAGCTGAGTGGTCTGCACTTAAACAGTTTCAGAAAAGAATATAAGGACATACGTGCAGTATGTAGGCAGATAAGGCAAGAAGGTTGCTTGAGATGTAATATCAGTAGGCAGGTATAAACATTTAATAAAGTTGAGGTGAGGTTAAAACACAAACTTTGAGTAAGGTCTGAACAGGAGAATTGGATAAGGTCCAAGCTTTCCAATAAAGGTTACCACAATGAAAGCTTTTAATAATATAAAGTACCTCCCTTCCTCCTGTTCTTCCTACCTTCTTTCCTAGAAACCAAGAATGGTTGCATTGTTTTTCCTTTGTTCCCTACTACCTTACAAAGACACCGATACATAATAAGTATCTAATAAATAAAGAAGGAGGGAAGGAAGGGAGAGGATAGGGTCAGTTCCTGTTACCCAGAGTCTGGTTTGATTTCAAACTAGCTCAGTATACCTAGATCTAGTTTGAAAACCCAAGAAATCTACTACTAAAGAGACTTTGAATTTGAAAACATTCAACCTCTCATTCATATCTTAGTGAACTCATAACAGATTATTTATGGGAAGACATAGACAAGAAATGCATAGGATGGATAGCCATGGATGAATCCTGAGCTGCTTCAGTTAGCAAGAGTGCCCCTATCAGTTTGATTACAGACTGTCAAAGTATCTGTTGCCGTAAAACAGAAATTAAATTTAAGCATTGTGCTTCTCATGTCCTCAAAATGGTGCCAAATATCTTCTTCTCCGGTCAATTTAAACAACCCATCATGGAGTGGGGGGGGGGGGAGGATGAAGTACTTGAAGTGTTTGTAAGTCAGGTCTGGAGATGAGGAAATTTGGTTCTTGACCCAGAAGTCATTGCCCATTGGCTTCAAATCAAGTGAAGATAAAAGCTTCCCAGAGAACAAATCTTACTTTTGAAGTCCCTTCATAGCTCTGCTTTCCAGGAAAGACAGCCTTATTTGGATGTAAATAAATCCTCTAAATCTGAGACAATAATTGAATACCTGAAATTCATTGTCAGCCATGAGGAGTTATGATGTCCATCTGGATTCTTAATGTCAATCATGTTATTAAGAACAGTGGCAGAACTCAAGGGACTTCTCTTCTTTTTTAGAAGTTCTCTTTGTGAAGTTTTTATTCAACAGCCAAGCCATTTCCAAATATCCTAATTTGCTTAAGCAGGATAGATACCCAAAGATATTTGACCCATGTCAGAAGCAATTATTTCCATAGCTCTCTGCAGCAAACTGATGAATTGTTCATGCATGCTATGGTTTTGTAACTTTAAATGATTCTTAGCAAAGTGACAATGTTAATTCCTCAAGTAATTGATGGAAATAAAGGATAGTACCCCTACATTCAGAGTATAATGTCCTGGGATGGCAATGTGTTTGCAAATGAATTCAAAACAGTATTTTATACACTTGAGGGTAACTGCTACATTTATGTGATGGCCATCAATAGGCAGCAGAGATGCTATTTGAAAAATACAATCACTCAACCCAAATAAGCTCTCCCTGGATTTGTAATTCATTATGATTTTTTTATTCAAGACATGGATCTCAAATGATTTCTTTTGTGAATTTATATTGTATTTGTTTCTTGGCAGTCTTTGTTTCATTGCAGAAATGAATCCCCTTGGTACCAACTGCCATCAGTCTAATTTTGATCTGCAAAACATTGTAGTTTTTTAGTTCCATCCCTTCAGAACTTCTCCAATTTATAACAGATCTTAAATTTGTCATTTTATTGAACATAAGTGAGAAAGTAAAAGACAACTATTTTTTTGTCCTACTTCCTGACTGTATTAATTTGGGCAAGTTTTAACCTTGTTGAGCTTCATGCATAAAATATCATTATTGATTCTTGAAATGCCTACTTCATGGTATTGCGAGAATCAAATGAGAGAATATATCTAACATACATCTACCATTTAGGTCAGTTGCTATTGTTTTTTTTCCTCAAATCTTTGATTTTCTTGATTTGAGGCCATCCTGATGGATTGTACAAAAACAATACAATGCAGGATAGGACAAAAAAGAGACTGAGAATGTGGCAGGTGGCTGTATAAAAGGACAACCAAGGTTAGAAAGAAAGAAAATGGGAAAATCCCCCGGAGAAAGGTCAAATTGTATTCTACTGCTTTCATGGTCAAAGGACCAAGAACTGAGAAAAGTACTTGAGGAAAACAGGACAGAGAAAAAAAATCATGTGATTCTAGTGAATTTGTCAGAGGCTAAATTTGTGCAGAAAACCTAGAGACATTTTTGAGAATTTGAAGAAAATATAAAGGCAGATCATCTATAGGCTACATACTGGTCCAGATTTTAATTCTAATTTGAAAGAAGAGTAGGCTCAAGGATAATTTAACCCTCCTCTTCCTCTTCTTCCTACAACAACTACTACCAGCATTTATATAATGTTTTTTTTTTAAACCCTTACCTTCCTTCTTGGAGTCAATACTGTGTATTGGCTCCAAGGCAGGAGAGTGGTAAGGGCTAGGCAATGGGGGTCAAGTGACTTACCCAGGGTCACACAGCTGGGAAGTGGCTGAGGCCAGATTTGAACCTAGGACCTCCCATCTCTAGGCCTGGCTCTCAATCCACTGAGCTACCCAGCTGCCCCCTATATAATGTTTTAAAGTTTGTACAGAAAATCATAAAAAAATGAAGAGGCAGTATAGCATAAAGGATAGGAAAACTAGACTCAAATCCAGGAAGTCCTGATTCAGGTTCTCCCTTTGACACAAACTGGATAAGTAATCCAAAGAAATTCATTTAAAGTCAGCGTGTTCTCAGAAACTCCCCATATCTATAAATTGCTGAGATGTTGTCTCTGAATTAGGAGAATTTCATCATCTGATAATTCTTGATACTAATGAATTCAAAGGTCAAGTCCCTATCATTCTAAATAATTAAAAACAAAGAAGATCAAGGAGGATTGGGGAGTATGATTAAAAAAAAACAAGACTAAAAAAGGAAAAGTAGTAGGAAAAACAAGACAAAGTAAATAACAAAAGATATATTGGGCAATATGGGAGAAAATTATGCTGTTTGAGTGAGTCAGTGGATTCGGTAAATTAGTTAAGTTTGTTAGAATTTTGAAAAGGAGATAGAAATGGCTGTGAAGCTGCTGAGACTAAGAAAAAAAGATACATAGTGTGCTTGACAAGTTATTAAGATATCTAAATTGGCTAAAAAAAGTTTTAAGGGGTCAACACCCACCAGTAGTTAAACCAAAAACAAAAATTGAGACTAGACATTACAATATGTACAGTGAATAGGGAAAATTGTGCAATAACTGGCACAAACTATATAATGTTTGTGTGTCTATCATAGCTAGTGACTTTTATATGACAGAAATATATGCTAGTCTGCTAGGGATAAAGCAATGGGATGTAAAGAATGTGCTTCCATACTCGTCTTTGTTGAAGAGAATGAAAGTGTTCCCAAAGGAAACAGGAGGAAGTATTAAATGGGAGAGGGGAAGGGATCAGAGATAGAGGTCAGACTTGATCCTTGTCAGAATGTTGGCCAGAAGAATATGTAATACAGTGGAGTAAGAGACAAAAAAAGGACGACAACAACAACAACAACAACAACAACAACAACAACAACTACTACTACTACTACTACTACTACTACTACTACTACTACTACTACTACTACTACTACTACTACTACTACTATTACTACTGATGGTTGATGAGTTGAGGGTGAGGAGGAGGATGAAGATGATAGGGATAGCATTTATATGATATCTTAGGACCTGCAAAGCCCTTTCCAAAATATTATTTCAGTTTTATTCTCACAAAACTCAAGTCAGATAAGTGATATTGTTTTTATTTTATAAATAAGGAAAGGGAAGCTAAAAAAAGGTTAAGGAATTTGCACAGGGCCACACAGTTATTAAGTAGATGAGGTAAGATTAGAACTCAGGGCTTCTTGACTCCAACTAGGATTCTATCCACTGTATTACCCAGCTCTCTCAAGTCACATAAGTATATAATAAAAGAGATTTAGTTTCTTCTTGAAAAGAGAAATCTGTATGTTTTGAACAGAGAGAAGCTACCTGTACTCCCTAAAGTTATATAGTAGAGCAGCAGAAAGAGTCAGGTGAGAGATCATCTACAGGAAGGTCAGGGGAAGAAGAGAATGGTAGTTGATTATTGGTTATTTCCTTCTCAGTGGTACAGACATGGCTATTTGTCAACATGATTACAAGAGATAGGAGTATTATTTTTCTGGGGTCTGTACATAAGATATAACAGACACATTCCAGGCTTATCAAAATGGGTGAAAACCACTCACTTCTGCTGATTCATCTGGACAAAAATGTTACCATTAAAAAGAGTTTAAGATATGTTGCCAATATATTGTGAAGTTTGGGGGAAAACTGAAGACCATGAAGATATAGATTGCCTTTCCTCACTGTTGCCATTGAAAGCAAAGGTTGAAGAAGAGAAAAAATTAATTTGGAAAATGAACAGCTGGCTCTGAAGGTGGTAACAGAACATGATATTTGGCATCTAGACCATCGTTTAAAATATAGCGATGACAGAGCTCTGGCCAGAATCAGAAAATAGTTACAAAGGCTTGCAACAATTTATTTGTTAGTCTCTTGGAAATCTCAAAAAAAAAAAGAATAGGGGAAGGAAATGTCTGTTTATGCATATAAGCTAGACATCATAGAGAATAATTTTTATCTTGAAGTTGTTTCAGTAATGTCTGATTCTTTGTTTCCCCCTTTGGGGTTTTCTTGGCAAAGATAATGGAATAGTTTGTCATTTCCTTCTCTTAGTCATTTTATAGATGAGGAAACTGAAGTAAACAAATGACTTGCCCAGGGTCACACAACTAGTAAGTATATAAGGTCAGATTTGAACTCAGGAAGTTAGTCTTCCTGAGTTCAAGTTTGGTATTCTATCCACTGCACCACCAAGTTGCTCCAGAGAAAAACTACAAAGAAGCAATAATAGTAATTGATATGCCCAGAAGTTCACAGGAGACAAAAAACAAGAACATAAAAGTAGTGAAGTCCATGACCTCAAATATCTATACACAGACACCCCAAATTCAGAGAATAAACAATAGGAAATGTAAGTCTTAATAAATGGGATCAAATTTGGCCTTGATCAGATGAAATCAATGACTATACTATGTTATGTGGGTATTCCTTATTTTAAATGATGATAATTACAACAAAGAAGAGTTCAGAAAAAGTAAAAGGGGGTTAAGGTCACATTATATGCTAAAAAAAGTATATTCATGGGAAGAAATCCAATAACTAGAGGCAAGAAACTTGATAAAGAATATCTGTTTAAAAGTTAACAAAGGTGAAAGAAGAAATCATTTTCTTATTAGAGTATGCTCTAGACTACCTGGACAGAAATTGAAAATAGATAAATTTTAGAATAGAGACATGATATAGTAGTGATGGAAGAATTCAATTATTCAAATATCTGCTAGAAGTGTTTCTCTGTCAAAAGGAGAGAAAGAAATAATTTCTTGAATCATCTTAGAAATAATTGTATTCTTCAAAATGTGGAAGAACCTATGAAGGAGAAATTCTATTCTGGATCTGATATTAATAGAGAGAAACTTGATTCTGGGGTATAAAGATTAGGAAACCTGGGACTCAGGGTTTACAATAAAAAAAGGAAATTTCCCTAGATTGGGGGAAGCACATTTCAAAGGATTCAGGGGAAAGGTAGGGAGGATTTCATGGACTTAAGTACTATAGGAGATTTCTGTGATGGGATATGGTAGATGCTCAAGAAAATTCTGAAGGAAAAAAGTTCTAGCAAAGAAGAAAAATTAGATTTATCTGAAAAAATTGGTCTGAATGCACAAGGAGCTTATAAATCAACTTAGATTTACACAAGAAAGAAATGTATAAAAGATAGAAGCAAGACTAGATAAGAGAAGATGAATATAATGGCATGTCACACAGTCTTGCAGAGATATTGTTTAGTGTTAAAACAGAGAATGAGATGAGCTGAGACTGAGAAAACTTAGGATAATAAGAAAGGGTTTTAAAAAATTATATTAGGAAGGGAAAAAAAAGAGGATCCAAGAAGTTTAGGTCCTTTCCTGGTGGTTAGTGGGATTATGGAAATTGACAAAAGAGAAAGAGTAGAGCTGTTAAAATTTATTTTATTTTATTTTCTGCCAAGGTGAAGACCATCACACTGAAAATGATAGACCAAAAAAAAAAAAACAAAAAAAGCCCAGGGATCTGATACACAAGATAATTAAGGAAATATACACCTACTTTCCCTTAATGAATTTGAGTCATTTGGCCCAAATGAATTATATCCTCAGATACTCAAAGGTCTGTTTACCATGATTATTGAGCTACACTCAGTAATAATTAAAATATCATGGAAAATGGGAGAAGTACTCCAAAATCAGAGGGAGCAAATATTCTTCTTTTCATAAACAGCAATCTCTCCAGCTCTACTTTCATTTCCCTCCCTGTGGCAGACTGGATCCTTTGAAGATGTTTGCATAGGGTTCTTAGGAATTGGGGAGTTTCCTAATACTCTTGTTCATGTCCCATCTGAATGTGTTCCCCCAATAAAATACTTAGCTCAATGCCTGGCACATAGTAGATGCTATGTAATGATTATCCTCTTTCCCTTCCCTTCTATTATCAATTGATCATTTAATATATTCTTAAAATTAACATCAATTGTTGTTGTTGTTCAGTCATTCAGTTGTTTCCAATTCTTCATGACCACATGGGCCATGGCTGCTATCCATGGGATTTTTGTGGCAAGGATACTGGAATGTTTTGCTATTTCCTACTCCAATAGATTTTTTTTTGTCAGGCAGATGTTAAATGACCTGCCTAGAGTAACAAAGTGAAGAAGTGTCTGAGGCCACATTTGAACTCAGATCTTCCTGACTCCAGTCCCAGCACTCTATCCATTGAGCCACCTAGCTGCCTCCTAACATCAATTAGCTTTTCCAAGGAAGTACTTATTGAGAGAGTATATAATAAGGACCAATGTATAACAACATCCTAGGAACTGTCCCTCTAGATATCCATTCAGTCCCTGGGGATAATTAACTTGAACTTAAATTAATTTAAATTAAATTAAATTAAAGCCCAAAAGAAGACTCACTGCAGCACCATGTTGATTAGACCCAGACAGCACATGCTCAAAAAGAATGGTCCCTCATTGGCCATTGAATTTCTAAGTTTCTCAAAAAGAAAGGAAGGAAGGAAGAAAGAGAACAGAGTGTATAAATTGTTACCAACATACACAACTATGATGTCTGGGAAAATTCCAGAATGGATCATTAAAGAGATGGCTTGTAATCAACTAGAATGAGTAGTATTGATTATAAAGAGTCAGCATGGCTTCATCAAGATACAAAAGGGATCAAAATCAAAAGAAGGCCATATTAAACTAAAATCATTTTCCATTTTGCAACGTTTACTTGATGAATAAATGAGGGAAATGCTGTGGATCTTGTTAATGTTAATTTTAGCAAAGCTTATGGTAAAATACCTCCTTCTAAACTTATAGAGAAATTAGTGAGATGTAGATAGATGATAACACAAATAGATTCTGATTGATTGGATGACTGGAGACTCAAAGAGTATCCATTAAAAGTTCCAGGACATTGTAGTCAGAATATCTCAGGGATCATAGTCATAGTTCAAAAGATAGTTCTCAAGGTGGAAAACATCTTAAAGGACATTCAGTTCACTACTCTCATTTTAGAGATGAGGAAACGGAGGTCTAGAAAAATCAAGTGATTTGTCCAAGGTCAAACCAATTCAATTAAAAAATATTAAACTTATAACATGTGACAGACAATGATCCTTTGAGATCCATTGAGAATACAAGTAAGAAAAAGCCAGTATCTGTCCCTCAAGGAGCTTACCATCTATTGAGGGAAAATAATATAAATAGGTCAAAAGAGTCAGAGCTAAGATTTGAACCCAAATTATGTGACTCCAAGTTGTGTGACAAAGTTTAAAGTCTTTTCTGCTATAGGATGTATTTATGTCTGTGTCCCATGTTATTTAACACTTTTTGTTAATGGCTTAAATAAAGATGTTTGTGTCATGGACATCAAATTTAAAGATGTTACAAAGCTGCGAAAGATACAGCTAGCACATTATTTGATAAGATCTGGACCTAAATAGATTTTGACAGGTTAGAGCATTAAGATAATTCTAATAAGATGAAATATAATAGGAAGAAAATGTAAAATGTTGCACCTAAGTACAAAAGCCCTCTCAAATTTTGCAAGTATATTAAAATGGAGGACGCATGAAGGGGCAATAGTTGTTCTAAATAGCTATTTTTTTTATACTGCTTTAAAATTTGCAAAGCACTTCATACATATCTCACTTTATTCTCACCACAACCCTGGGAGGTAACTGCTATTATTATCCTCATTTTACAGATAAGAAAACTAAGACAGAAGTTAAATGACTTGTCAAAGGTCACAAAGCTACTGTCTATGGCTGGATTTGGGCTCTACTCTTCCTAAATCCAAGTCTAGTGCTGTATCCACAGTGCTACAGAGTTACCTCATCTCTGAAAAATATCTCATAATTGAGTAGACTGAAAGATATCAACATAAGTCATCCATGTAAACTAGTACTATCTTGTGTTGCATTAAGAAAGACATAGTTTCCAAGAATAGAAAGGTCTTCTATACTCTGTGGGATCTAGCAGATCTCTCCATACTTAGCAAAAATTTGTCTGGGTTAAATTGAGTTCCATTGTGGTTGCTACAATTTTAGAAGATATTAAGATGATGATATTTTCCTAGGGAGGCAATGATGATGGTATTATGGTATATAGATAGTGAAGGATATTGAGTCTATGT
Organism: Monodelphis domestica; assembly: GCF_027887165.1. Taxonomy (NCBI): domain Eukaryota; kingdom Metazoa; phylum Chordata; class Mammalia; order Didelphimorphia; family Didelphidae; genus Monodelphis; species Monodelphis domestica. Next base: position 468,623,011 of record NC_077228.1, read on the forward strand.
CAGATGAGGATAGATTGAACAAAGGCATGTTTAGCCTGGTGAAGAGAATTGCCTGGGGGACATGATGGCTCTCTTCAAGAATAGAGAAGGAAGCATTAGATTTGTTCTATTTGGTTTCAGAAGAAAAAGCTAGTAGTCATGGATAGAAGTAGCATGGAGACCAATTTATTCTTGATGTCAGGAAAATTTTTCCTCTAAAAAAATCAAATTTTTAATTTTAATTAAAAAGTTTACATTTATTAATGTTATCCCAAATTAGAAGTGGTTTCATGAAGAGGTGATGAATCTTCCATTCTGAGAGATCTTTAAAAAGAGCCTTGATGAATATTTGATGCATTTTATATAGTGGAAAGTCCTTTTATGCATGGATTTAAATCATTGATTGCTGAGGTCCATTCCATCTCTCAAATTCAGTGCCTTTTGTACTTTTGGTACCAAGTCTTGTTGTATCAAATCCCTAGCCACAGGGCAAGACTACTATCCTTGCCTAAGAGTTTGGAGAATAGAGGGCACCCTGGCAAGTGCAATCATTGGAGTCAACACTGGTAGCAGCATTTAAGTGGAGGAAGGAGCTAACTCTGTTAGATAAGGTCTGTGCTTAGCTACTCTATTCAACAGTATAGGACAAATCCTGACTGGAAGAAAGGACTAATCCTCCAACTGAAACTGTAGGAAAGAGCAAATAGCAAAACAAATCAACAAATCAACCAAACCACAGCCCTACTACAATAAATACTAAGGATTAAAATACTAAATCTGAAATCGAAATACAATAAATTGATGAATTGAAAAGGAAAAAAATCAAGTCCTCTAATTAGAGAAAATTGTCCTTCATGAAGGCGTTCCATCAACAACATAAACTGAAGAGAAGAAGAAAGGAGAGAACCAAGCATTTAAGTTACCTCTATGTGCTAAGTACCATATTAAGTGCTTTACAAATATTATCTTATTTGATTCTCACAACAACTCTGGTTGGTGGGTACTATTACTATTCACATTTGACAGATGAAGAAACTGAAGCAAACAGAAATCAAGTGACTTGTCCATAGTCACACATAGGTTGGATTTGATTACCTGTTCTACCCAGTGCTTGTTTATTCCCTTCTTTCACATTTTCTGCAGAATTCAGACACCAAATCCTTATTTTTACACATTTAGAAAATTTTCATGTTAATGGGTCCCAGTTGCAATTGCATTTTGGACATATTTTAATAAATTGTTAAGTGGATGAATCTTATTTGTCTTCGCTCTTTTCCCTTGTAGAAGGCTACTCTGTGGGGGGAAAACTGGTATTTACCAGCTGGGGTGTCCCTAGGAACAATTGGAAAAATTACTTGAAAAACAAATGGAATAGAAGTGTACCACACTATGCCCCATTGCTCTGGAGAAGAATCTCCATTAGTCCCTTCCGCTGTGTGATTCCTAAACAAGATTGCACCAAGTCAATTGGCTATGAAAATGGTTGACTACACAGCAGAATTGGAAGTAGATGGTTTTCTACCAGGGCAAACTTCACAAAAATGTTTCTCAGGACAAATAGCAAGCAAAGGTCTTCAAATAAGTCATCAAGCCCTAGGATAGAGATCCTCTTATATTATCATCTCAACTTCCATGGCTAAGTGGATTTCAAATGAGATATAATAGCTACATGGAGGAAGAGGGCAACCTGACAAATCCTTTAATTAGTTAGTTTTTCCAGCCAGATGCAAAACTCAATTATTTCAATGCTACTGGAGGAGAAATGCAGTCAATACTCTCAAATTTGATGTGTAGATTGTCTAGCCGTAGTTATTGCTCTCAGATTTAGTACTTAGAAAACTAGGCTCAAAAAAGCTACAATTTCTAGCAAGCTTTATTCAATAAACTAATATATTTCCAGAAGCCAAGTCACTCAGATTTCAGAGAGTAAAGAACTATTTCTTCAAGGTTAGTTTCCCTCAGATCCACAGACTGTTTCTTTCCTGTGAATTGCTCTAGCCTACGAGAAGGGCATAGATTCCATTTCTTACTCACTGAGCTGAGATGAGAAGACAAGGAGCTTACATTTTATATGTTTAGAGTTTGCTGCAGTGACTGAACACATCTAGTGCATGTCACCTAACCCAGGTAAAGTTTAAAGAAAGAGAAATAAGTTGTAAATATATTTTTGTCATTTTAAGAGATCCCTTAAGGCACATTAGGGGCACAGCTCCTTTTTTTTTTTTTTTGCTGAGGATGATTATAACACATAGCATAATCATAAGAAATACACAAGACATGAATAGGCAGTTTTCAGATAAAGAAATCAAAACTATAAACAAGCACATGAAGAAGTGTTCTAAATCTCTTATAATCAGAGAGATGCAAATCAAAACAACTCTGAGGTATCACCTCATACCTAGCAGATTGGCTAACATGACAGCTATGGAAAGTAATGAATGCTGGAGGGGATGTGGCAAAGTAGGGACATTAATGCATTGCTGGTGGAGTTGTGAACTGATCCAGCCATTCTGGAGGGCAATTTGGAACTATGCCCAAAGGGTGCTAAAAGACTGTCTACCCTTTGATCCAGCCATAGCACTGCTGGACTTGTACCAGAAAGAGATAATAAAGAAAAAGACTTGTACAAGAATATTCACAGCTGCGCTCTTTGTGGTGGCAAAGGATTGGAAATGAGGGGATGCCCTTCAATTGGGGAATGGCTGAACAAATTGTGGTATATGTTGGTGATGGAATACTATTGTGCTAAAAGGAATAATAAAATGGAGGAATTCCACAGAGACTGGAACGACCTCCAGGAAGTGATGCAGAGCGAGAGGAGCAGAACCAGGAAAACATTATACACAGAGACTGATACATTGGTGGTACAATCGAATGTAATGGACTCCCCCACTAGGGACAATGCAATGTCTCTGAACAATCTGCAGGGATCTAAAAAACACTATTCACAAGCAGAGGATAAACTGTTGGAGTAAAAACACCGAGGAAAAGCAACTGCTTGACTACAAGGGTGGAGGGGATATGACTGAGGAGAGGCTCCAAATGAACACTCTAATGCAAATACCAACAACATGGAAATGGGTTTGAATCAAGAATACATGTGATAACCAGTGGAATCGCTCATTGGCTATGGGATGGGGATGGGGGGAAGAAAATGATCTATGTCTCCAATGAATAATGCTCGGAAATGACCAAATAAAATAATGTTATAAAAAAAAAGAAAGACACAAAAGTGAGCTGTTGTGTCCTCTTCCTTCCTACCACATGTAGTTCCATTGAAGTACTTTGGAGAATTGATTTTATTTATTGCTTTTATTCTTTTTTATTTATTTGTCTTCTAAAACAGATAAAATAATTGCTCTTTATAATTGAATAAATGTTATAGAGGGGTGTATGGGGTGCTCAGGGAGAGGTAGTATCTCTGGTATGGAGGATTTGTCGTGCCCTCCTAGGGCAACTCTCCAGCCTCTGACCCTCACCTGATGCCCAGCTCTCACTTGTGGCTCCCAGTAGCTGCTAGCATGTGGCAGCGGCCACACCCTGGGCAACGGCTTCAGGCCGGCTAAACCTTGTGAGGGTAGCCATCAGGTCGCCGACCCCTGGTGAACCAGGGCTTTGCTCACCCAGCATGTGAAGACTGCTTCTGCGGAACAGGGAAGAAACCAATAAGAAGGTTCAACGGCTGAGAGGGCGACGCAACAAAGCACTGTGGAGTGCTTAGGGCGTGTTGGAGCACAAAGGACAACACGGCCATCCAATGTAGCTGAGGAAGTCTCCAGGTGTAATGACTTTTCGTGCCACTGGACCCAGACTTCCAATGCCAGAGAGTGGGACTGTCTCTGTGCAGCGACTCTTCCACTTAAATCTCCTTCAAGCACAAATGTTTTTGTGCATCTACATCACAGATGAAAGCGCACAAAGACAATCGTCATCCTCGGTTACCGAGAGACTACTACTAAATGTTTTAGAAAGTAAGCTTATCTTATTTATTTATTTAGAATAGTTTTCCATGGTTACAAGATTCATAATTCATCCTCACCCCACTCTTTCTTCCCCCCTCCTGAAGCTGACAAGCAGTTCTACTGGGTTATCCATGTGTCATTGTTCAAAGCCTATTTCCATGTTATTCATATTTGTAGTAGAGTGATCTTTTAACATCAAAACCCTAATCATATCCCTATCAAACTACATGATTGAGCATATCTTTTCCTTCTGTATTTCTGTTCTCACAGTTCTTTCTCTGGATGTGGATAGCGTTCTTTCTTATAAATTCCTCTGGATTATCCTGAGTCATCGCATTGCTGCTAATAGAAAAAGTTCATTAAATTCTATTATGCCACAGTGTATCTGTCTTTATGCATAAGGTTCTCTTTGTTCTGCTCCTTTTGCTCTGCATCAGCTCCTGGAGGTTGTTCCACTTCACATGGAATTCCTCTACTTTATTATTCCTTTTAGCACAATAGTATTCCATCACCAACATATACCACAGTTTGTTCAGCCATTCCCCAATTGAAGGGCATCCCCTCATTTTCTAATTTTTGGCCACCACAAAGAGCGCAGCTATGAATATTCTTGTACAAGTCTTTTTACTTATTGTCTCTTTGGAGTACAAACCCAGCAGTGGTATGACTGGGCCAAAGGGTAGGCATTCATTTAAAGTCTTTTGTGCATAGTTCCAAATTTCCTTCCAGAATGGTTGGACCAATTCACAACTCCACCAGCAATGTATTAGTGTCCATATTTTGCCACATCCCCTCTAGCATTCATTACTTTCCTTTCCTGACACACTGATCAGTCTGCTAAGTGTAAGGTGGTACCTCAGAGTTGTTCTAATTTGAATTTTTCTAATCAGGAGGTATTTAGAACACTTTTTCATGTGATTATTGATAGTTTTGATTTCATCATATGAAAGTTGCCTATTTATGTCCCTTGACCATTTGTCGATTAGGCAATGACTTGATTTTTTGTAAATTTGACTTAGTTCTTTATATATTAGGGAAATTAAACCTTTGTCAGAGAGTTTTGTTATAAAAATGTTTAGAGAATTGATTTTAACTCTACTCTAGATGCAGAAATTATCTTGAAGGACTCCAGTATACAGTTGTGTATGTCAGGAGCATCAAATGCATGACTCATAGGCCACAAGCAGCTTGTAAAACTACAGAGTAAGGAACAAGATTAAAATGTAATTGGGTGGGGCAACTAGGTGGTTCAGCCAATAGGGAGTCAGTAGTTCCTGGGTTCAAATCTGGTCTCAGATTCTACCCAAATGTTTGACTATGAGTAAGTCCCTTAATCCCAATTGCCTAGCCCTTATAGGTCTTCAGTATAGAAATTGGTACTTAGTATTGACTCTAAAAGAGAAGAGAAGATAAGGGTTTGAAAAACAAGCAATAAACAATCTAAAAAATGTAAATGGGAAATGCTGAACAAAATAAAAATACAATACAACAGATAATATTAACTTGCAGTTTTATATGTTAATATGTGGGACACAGGAATCCTTTTCTGTTTGAGTTTGACAGCTCTGGAATGTATACAACATAGCTAAAGTTCCCACATTTGAGTAGGTTTCCCGAAAATTTTTGCTAATCTTTGAATGATTTACCACTTGACACTCTAGCTTCTGTGGAATTCTGCATTGCTATTAATGTCATGGCTCTTAAGAAATATTTAAAGATATTGCTATACTGTGCTGCAAGGCAGGGTAATCTTTGGAGTGTGAAGTGACCAACTAGCAAGTATAGATGTTGAACAGATGCTGAACACAGCAGGGGCTATTATTGTTTCCTTGAAATTCCAAATGCTGCTAGCAAATGCAGCTCATCTGCAACTTCTGCAAGAAAACCTTTTCAGATTTAATTATAAGATTTATAAATAGGTTTAGAATCTAAATGAAGGGGCCCTGTGGCTAATTAATCGCAATATACCAGCAGTATCACCAACTTTTTTGCCCCATCATACAGAAGAATTCTAGCTTATAAACATAAGCATTTCCTGAGGACATGATTCAAAGTTCAGAGGGATAAGCAACACAGTGGAAGACAGTCAGGATCCCCCAAGATTTTGAACAGCTATCTAGAATATTGGACTGAATATAATATGGTTGAATTTCATAGGAAAATAAAGGTGGAGCTAAAGTAACTCCACCCCATTTTAGCTTTGATATTTTAACTAAATGAGAACATACTCTAATTGATCAATTATTCATAGACTCTGGACTGTTTTTTAAAAAAAATTCTTTGGCTTCAGAGATAAGGAAAGGACCTACCTGTACCAAAAAGCAGCTTTTTGAAGTGGTAAAGAATTGAAAACTGATAGGTTGTCTGTCCCTTGGGGAATGGATGAACAAGTTGTGCTTTATGATTGTAATGAAATACCATTGTGCCATAAGCAACGATGAACAGGATGAGTTCTGACAATTCTGGAAAGACTTATATTAACTGATACAAAGTGAAGTGAGCAGAACCAGGAAAACCATGTATATAGTAACAGAAATATGATGGGGCATTTAAGAATCACCTTTGATTTCTACTCCTAGAACCCTGTGGAAAAATGAAATCAAGCTCTGGAGAATCTGATATTTATCAGTTGAAGTTGGAATATAGATCCTGAGAGCATATGAGAGATACAAGGATAAATATAAGATATTTATTGCAACTATATTCTGAAAAAAACCCCCAATACATAGGGACAATATGGGTAAGATATTATTAGAGAATAGTCTGTCTTAAAAAGATTGAAATTCTTTAGTGAATTATAGAATCAATATGAGTTACCAGTATGATATGGGAGTATGAAAGCACAATTGATGTGGGGGTGTATTATGAGAGTCATAATTTCCAGGAATAGGAAGGTGATACTTTTACCAAACTCTAACCTGCTCAGACCACAGTTGGAGAATTATAGTCAGTTCTGGGTACTATGTGTTAGAAAGGACATGAGTAAACTAGAGAGTGTCCAAAAGAGAGCATCGAAGATGGTGAAGGACCTTGAGTCAGTGTGATGTGAGGATCAGTTAAAGTAGTGATGGTGAATCTTTTAGAGATTGAGTGCCCAAACTGTTCCTTCATGCCACATATAAGCTCTCCCTTTACCCCAGATAGGGGAGGGAAGAAGCACTCTCATTGGACTCCTGGGTAGAGGAGTGGGTCATGTGAGATAAGTCCCCAGATATGGTGGAAAGAGGGAGAGAAGCAGTCCCATTCAGCATATGTGCCATTGGTTCACCAATACAGAGATAAAGGAAATGTAAATGCTTGATCTGGAGAAGAGAAGACTCAGGAAAGGAAGGTCATGAGAGTTCTCTCTAGATATTTAACAATTTGTCATGTAGAAGTGGAATTGGGTTTGTTTTGTTGATCCCAGAATATAGAAGCAGCAACAATAGGTCAAAGTTTCAAAGATGCAAATATAGGCTTGCCATCAGGAAAAAATTCCCCAGTTATTAGAGGTCACTCGTGAAATGACAAACAAAATAATCACCAAAAAAACCGAAAAGACATATGAAATGATGCAAAGATAAAAGAACAGAACAAGGAGAATGTTGTATATACTAAGAAAAACTATTATCTATGAATGATAACTATTATCAATAAGGCAAGGATCTAGGACAACTCTAAGAGACTCATGACAAAAGCAGGATATCCACTGCCATAAAAAGAGCAGAATCCAAATTTAAATTGAAACATACTACTCTCCATGAACTTTTTTTCTAGTCAAGGCAATTTGTCTACTTTTACAACATGATATGACATACATGGAAATATACATTATATGATAATATATGTACATACATATTGTATTTATGGACTTTTTGAGGATATGGGATAGGGAAGAGGAAGAGAGAGAACATGGATTAAAAAATGTCAGAAAGTGAATATTTAAAAATTGTGTTGACATGTATTTTGGAAAAAAATAATTGATTATAAAAATAATTAGAGGTCACTATAACTAAAAAAAGCAGAGCCTCACTGCCTACTGCTTCCATAGGCAGCCCATTCTACTCTTTTGGGCATGAGTTGGATTATGTGGCTTTTGAGGTCACTTCTAATTCTAATATTCTGTGATTTTCTAACCTGACAAATGGACAGATCTAACAATTGAAATCTATTAATTGTATAATGAGATTTTTTATTTAATTAATTAAGAAAAATTTTCCATGTTTACATGATTCATGTTCTTTCCCTTCCCTCCTTCTATCTCCCTCCCAAGTTGATGATCAATTCCACTGGGTTTTACATTGATCAAGACCTATTTCCATATTATTATTTGCACTAGGGTGAGTGTTTGGAGTCTATATCCGCAATCATATCTCCATCGACCCATGTGTTTTTTCTCTGTGTTTCTACTCCCACAAATCTTTCTCTGGATGTGGATAGCATCTTTCTCATAAGTCCCTCAGAAATGTCCTGGATCATTGCATTGCTGCTAGTGGAGAAGTTCATTACCTTCGATTATACTACAGTGTATCAGTCTCTGTGTACAATGTTTTCCTGGTTCTGCTCCTCTCACTCTGCATCAATTCCTGGAGGTTGTTCCAGTTCACATGGAATTCCTCCAGTTCATTATTCCTTTGAGCACAAGAGTATTCCATCACCAACATGTATCACAATTTGTTTAGCCATTCCCTAATCGAAGGTCATCCCCTCATTTTCCAATTTTTTGCCAGTACAAAGAGAGTGGCTATAAATATTTTTATACAATGAGTTTTAAAGTGAATTAGTGTTCAATTGTTAGTGTTGTATATTTCATTCTGGCTATTTTCTGTAAGAAGTCTCTAATCCTATTCCATCTCATAAACCTGAACAGGTTTGAGTATGGTGCTTTTGAAGACAAGGCTATAGTTTTTATTTTCATTTGACCTATGGTTAACTTCACACAGAGAGAAACTCTGCTCTGTGATTGTTTTACCTTCTTTAGGTTTGGTTGATCATTTGCAAAATGAAGTTGATGATGTTATCAGTGCAACTGCCAGTCTCATCCTTTCATAGCTGGACTATTTAAATAGGCTTTTTTTTTTTTTCTGTTGGAGTCCATATTCCACTCAGCTGTCAAACTAATCTTCCTAAAGTTCAGATCTGATGTCACTTTACTCCCAACTCCATTCAATAAACTATAGAGTCTCTCTATCCCTTCTGAGATAAAATATAAAATCACCTGTTTGGCATTTAAAGCTCTTCATACCTGTGTCTTCTACCTTTCCCCAAATGCCTTACTCCCTTCTCTCCATCATCTTCCATGAACTCTATAATTTGGTGACACTGACCTGCTTACTCTTCCTTAGCACAAGATAACCATCTCCCAATTCCAGTTCATTTTCTGCCATCAGACTACTTATCATGGTTGTCTGTTATGTCTGGAACACTCCTTTCATCTTCACTGTGTAGATTTCTTGGCTTCCTTGAAGTCCTCACTAAATCTCACCTTCTGTAAGAAGCTTTTCCTGATATCCCTTAATGCTAATGTCTTCTCTCTGATGTTGTTCTCTATTTGTGCTGTGTACTTCCTGTTTACTTTTTTTTATCTATTTGACAGTTTGCTCCTTGAAAACAGGCACTATTTTAATTTTGCTTTTCTTTGTATCCCCAGTGCTCAGCATAGTGCTGGCACATAGTAGGCACTTCATCAATATTGTTAACTATCAACCAAGATAGCAGTGATGGGAAATATTATAATATTTATAAATATTATATTTATATATAAATAAATATAAATAAATAATAATAATAAAATGTTATAGAGGCTTTTTTGTTCCTATATGGGCTCAATTAGATAATATCCAAGGTTCCTGCCAACTCTTAGCTTCTATGTTTCCTCTCAGTTTGTTTTCCAAGTTGTTCAAGGAATTACAGCAAATTCAAAGATCTTTCAAGTTCACTGTTCTATTATGACATGAGATAATGTCAGAGTACATATTTCATAGACCTGAGAAAAATTCTAAAATGTAATCTTATATTCCACAATTAATTCGGTGCAGAAATAAAGCATTAAAGTTTAATATAGTCTTGTATAGATTCTCCTCATTGACATTTTCCTTCCTTATTCATTTACTCTAGGCCTATTCCTGGGCTTGTATTGAACTCTTACTTAGTTAGCTAATGTTTTTTGGTGAAAGATAGTCATTTTCCCTTTCAGTGTATGATTCACCTCCTTCAACCTTGGACTAAAACTCTTTATAATTTACTGAATCATCTATTCATCCTTAGCTCTCCCCACTGCATTTCTTCCCAAACCTTCCTCTCTGATTTTAGGCAGATTAGCATTTTATTCTATTGCCCTGATCTAAGACATTCCTTATAAGAACTGGATGACTCACAACTTTTTCTCTTTTTCCTATCATAGATATAGACAATTTTGTTATGGGTGAAACATCCTATTTATGTTTCCTGCCTTTATGCCTTTGCAAAGACTGTTTCCTATCCCCATAATCCCTCTCTTCTCACATACTTTGGGAATACCTATACTTCTTAAAGATCAACATAGATGACCCCAGCCCAACTTATAATTCTGCATTTCCTTTATATATATATGTAAAGTTGCATGGTACAGAGGCTAGGGCCATGGTGACAAAACCATGGCACATGTGCCAGAAGGGGCACTCAAAGCCCTCTCTGTGGACACACACACACTGTTGTCCCAGCACAGAATTCCCACATTACTAGAAATTTAGAGAGACTCAGGGCTAGGCTGCTCCCCTTGCCCCACTCTACATGTGCCTGAGGACATTTCTCACATCATCTACCCCTTGAAATGATTAAAATAAAAACTCTTTTTTTATCTGACTAACTTTAATGAATGAAGAAAAACTGGAGTTTACTCTAGCTGAAATTAACTAACTTCACTAAACTTTGAATCTAGTTAGATCCTAAGTACCCCCTCCTAGGCATGGGATTGGTCCTTGTAATATTTATTGGGAAAGGAAATAGGAAGATTGGAAAACAGGGGATAAATGGGGAAGTTTGTATGGGGTATGGAGGAGTTAAGGGGAGAGAGGGAACACTGCTTGGTGAGGCAAGGGAGGGAGATGCCCCCTGCTGAGAGGAAACAGCAGGGGTCCAATAAGGACGGTTTGTCTTTGAATGACTGAAACTGAAGTTCAGCTCCCTCTATGACCAGAAAAGATAGTCCACTTGTCTGACTGCAAATTCAAATAATATAAAGTTTAATAATCCAGTTGGAATTGGAGTTTTTCCTTAGCTTCAGAGTATAGGGTCAGGTCTTAGAGGCTGGCAGAGGGTTTGTCCCACTCCCGTCTACTCTCGTTGTTCTAATTCAGAATCTTAGCAGTACACAGAAAGCAAACAAGAACAATTCTAACCTTTAGAAGCCTGAGTCTTTGGGCTGAACCAAGAAGAGCATACCACTCCAGACTGGGCTGAACAAGCTCCTCTCTCCTCAGACACCAGGAAGCCCATCCTACCAGGAAGGAAGGAAGTGCTAGTCAAAAGACCCAACTGCCACTCCCAGTTGGCCCCTTCCCCCACAAACTGTCAGTCTTATTTCCTTTTCACATCCTTATATAGACCAATCCCTCACCAGGAAGTAAGGGGGAGGGACCCCTGGGGCCTGCTGGGGGATACAGTTCCTCAGCCACAACACTTTAAAACCTACATCCTCTTTAAGGTTCACCATCACTGGACTAGGGCATTGGACTTAAAGTCAAAAGCAAATAGCTTTTTGTTGGGTAACCCTGAGAAAGTGACAATCTCTCTGTGTCTCAGTATGCTCATTTTTAACAAGAGGGAGTTGAATTCCAACTCCTTTCAAGCTCCAAATACATTACCTTGTGAATAGTTTAATTTTCTTCTTTCTTTCCAAGTAACATACACACAATAGTAATAGTAGTCTCTCAGAAGCCGAGAATGATGATCATAGATACTTGTGCGTGAAAGAGATTTAAGTGGAAAAGTCGATGCACAGAGACAAACATACACACAATAGGTACTTAATAAATACTTGTTGAATTTAATTATTCTTTCCATCACTTTCTACCATACTCTGTCCATTTAGAGGGAGAAAATTTAACACAATGGCTCCCCAAATTCTTTCAAGCCATAGATATATTTGTTTAAAATGTGTAAAAGTCCTTTATAATTCTCTCCAATATCATAAACTTCTTTGAGTAGACAGAACCCTCAGTTTGGTATTAATGCATTAATAAAATTATGTTTGATGTCATGTAGTTCTTACTGATATCCTTTAGTACAATTTGATGGTAACTGAAAGAGAATAGCTCCTTTGCCATAATCAGCTGGAGTCCCAACTAAAATATAACAAGTGTTTAGACTTGAGGAGGAGTGTGAAATAGAGCTCTTTACAGTACTGAGAAATATATAATTGCTCACTTTTCTTCCTAAATATTATCCCAGATAAGATAACTATTTGTGAGGTGCTGAGTATAGTGTCTAGCACAATGTGCCAATACAACCAGACACATAATAGACAATTATTAAATGTCTTTTCTCCTTCCTTCTCTTGCCCTCAGTCCTCATACAAGAATTTGGAATGCCCAGATTTACATTGTAGCTCAAATTTATTTTTCATCTTTCACTGTACCCTGCTGTTTTGGGAGAAACACATCCAAGTTTGTAGCAGGGTGTTGCCCCAAGAATGGAAGACTCAAACTTCATTTAATTCAGAAGTAAGAAAAGAATTTTATTTGAAGAAGAGGTGGTTTATGTTGTCATATTAGCTGGTAGAATAGACTGGGAGCTAATCAGGTTGTCTTAGGGCTGATGGCTAAGCTCAGAGGCTAGTAGAGGAGCCTTTTTGGAAGTGGTTGTATGGAGTAGCAGCTCTATAGTAGAATGGCAGCTTCCACAGAGGAGTGGAGCTTCCACTGTACAGTAATAGCTTCCACCATGGAGTGACAGTTTCCACACTCTGTGCATCAGGATTGGCCTATTTACTGGAGTCTGGGTAGATTAGTATTCTGCTTTTAAAACTTTGGGATTTGTTGCCATAGGGAATAAGGAGCATGCATAAGATTGAGGGATTCTTCTGGAATGACAGTCTCCAATGTATAGGTTCTATATTCCTCCATTGTCCACATTATCGTCATTTGTCATTGAGGGAGAGGTCTTATTGAACTTCTACAGCTTAGTAATGTTGGGGTTGTGTTGTTGGTGGTTAGGAAGTATATGTTAAGTGTCAGCTAGACAGCAATGCAATCATCCAGGACAATTCTGAGGGACCTATTAGAAAGAACACTATCCACATCCAAAGAAAGAACTGTGGGAGTAGAAACACAGAAGAAAAACAATTTCTTGATCACACGGTTCGAAGGGGATATGATTGGGGACATAGACTCTAAATGATCTCGCTGGTGCAAATATTAATAATATGAAACTAGGTCTTGATCAATGACACATGTAAAACCCAGAGGAATTATGCATTGGCTATGGGGGAGGAGTTTGGGAGGAGGGGAGGGAATCATGTAACCATGGAAAAATATTAATTGCCTTAAGAGGTTGCCCTTCACTGGAAATCTTCCTCAAACAAGATACTCTGTCTCCCACTTCTAGGCATTTTCACTGGCCCACATGCCTGACATTTTTCCCTTCCTCACCTCTGCCTCCTGGCTTCTGCGGCTTCTTCTAAGTCGCTGCTAGAATATTGTCTTCTCTAAGAAACCTTTCCTCATTCCCCTCAATTCTAGTGCTTTTTCTCCCTTGATTGCCTCCAATTTATGCTGTATATATCTGGTTTGTACATAGTTATTTGTATGTTCTCTTCTCCATTAGACTGTAAGGTCCTTGAAGTTAGAGGCTATTTTTTGCCTTTCTTTGTGTTCCCATCTCTTAGCACAAAGCCTGGCATATAGTAGGTCATTTAATAAATGTATATTTATTCATTGTCTTCCTGACCAGGGGAAAATCTTTGTTCAGGTATGGGTTGGTTGAGACAGCCTCTGAGGCCCCCTTCCTATTTTGAAATCTGTGAATAGAAGAAATGTGTTTTTTTTTTAATATATTTTTTATCTCTAGTATTTGTTATAGTGCCTGGTACATATTGTTCAGTTTTTCAGTCATGGCTGACTCTTTGTGACCCCATGGACCAACTGTCCATGGAGTATTTTTGGCAAGAAAATTGGAGTGATTTTCTATTTCCTTCTCTAGTTTTTAGCGGGCAAGGATTAAGTCACTCACCCAGGGTCACTCTGCTAGCAAGTATCTGAGGTCAGATTTGAACTGTGGTCTTTCTGACTCCAAGTCCAGGGCTCTTGTCCTCTGTACCATCTAGCTGTCCCATATTATGCCAGGTATAAAATAAATGCTTAATAATTTACTGAATGAATGTTACTTCAAATAGAGATATTTGTCTAACTATGGGGTAAATAGCTTTTCCACTAAAAAGCTTTATATTTTGGAAATATTTTATATTTTTTTATATATTATATATATATATATATATTTATATTTTATATCTGGGGCAACTAGGAGGCTCAGTGTATTGAGAGCCAGGTCTAGAGAGGGGAAATCCTAGGTTAAAAGCTGGCCTCAGATACTTCCTACCTGTGAGACCCTGGGCAAGTCACTTATTATTTTATATTATGGAAATAGGTGGGCAATAAATATATTTTGGAGTTGTGTATTGGGGAATTGCATGCTGAAATAATACTTGAGGAGGCTCCTTTCTTACACTGTTTTTGTATGAGGACAGGGCTAGTGCTAATAATGGTATAGCCCCAAAAGGTATTGAGGAGGATAATCTACAAATAAACAGCTCTTGCATATTGAAAAATTGACTATATTTAAATCTAAATTGGTATTAGCATAAAGCTCAGGTTTATGACTTGTTGGCAGCTTTCCAAAAACATCTTGTAAAATCTAAACCATTTGAAAGGTTTTCTTAAAAGATAGTCTTTCCCCCTCCCAACCATAGTCACTATTACTCTAACTATGTATGGACAGAGCCAAGGCAACCTGGTTCCTGCTCTGCTTCCAATATTTATTGAGGGAAATGCTCAGTCATCTTCCAGAACCAAATTGTCGAGTTTTATGTGGTCTACTGATGGCATCACAGAGATTCCTGATAAAAAAGAAAATAAAACAAAACATTGTCACTTTAGATTAGGTCGAAAATGATAGACTCCAGATCCATGCTCTCTCTTTCTGGGGTCTTCATTGTCTTTAGCAAGGAACTTCATCTATTTGCTTCTTTGACTCCTTTCAGTGTCTTGCTCTTCTCAGTTTGCTTCTAATGACCTTTGTCACCCCTTTGCTTTTGCTCTCCTGCACTGGGTGATGAAGTTTAATTCTTGTTTGCATTCATGAATTGGGAAAAAAAAGCCAACAACCAACAACAACCTTGCTCATTTCATCTGGGATAAACTACAAGCCTTTTCCCCTTGGCCTATCTTATTAATATTTGATGGCATTTACTTTCAAAGTGACTTTGCTGAGTTGCCCTAAGGGTGCAGTACAAAGGAGGCTTTCTAATGCAAATTGGATTGGATTGAAAGTTCTGTTAAAAGCAGACCCAAATGACACTGCTCTCAAAGTCAAATCCCAGGCACCAAAGCAGTTGTTCAATCAATAGATCCATCAACAAATATTTATTACACTCTTCCAATGGGCAAGGCAGAGTGTCCAGACTATGACATATAATTGGAAAACAGCTTTTTGACTCAGTCCATGAAGGAATATAGTGTGAACAGGTGCTGTAGATGGACAATGAGCTGGTCCTAGAGTTGTGTAAAACTAGGAGATGGGGCTAGATTGAATTTAGGAAATTATAAGATATTTTTCAGAGGTTGCAATATGCATTGCAATGGGAAAAGTCCAACTTGTTAACCCCATCATCCTCCAGATGATTCTCTGTCACTGCAAAATAATGAACTCTTATTGCAATGTAGTCACAATTGTAGGAGAAGATATAGAACAATTCCAAGGTGAAAAAGTGGTTGTATTTAATTCAGTTCTATTCTGCAAACAACTATTTAGCACTTATTATGTGCAATGCCCAGTACTCTGAAAATAGAGACAAAAATGAAACAATAATTCCCCCAATAGACTTGCAATCTACTGCTTATGAAAAGCATTTATGCAAGCAAGTAAATCCAAATGTGTACAAAGTAAATGACAAGTAACAAAGCAGTGGAAAGTAGAAATACTAAAAATAGAGTGTGAAGGATAAGCAAAGATCTTATTTAGCTGATAGTTTTTTTTTCTTTTTACCTTTACCTTCCATCTTAGAGTCAATACTGTGTATTGGTTCCAAGGCAGAATAGCTATAAAGGCTACCCGATGGGGGTTAAGTGACTTGCCCAGGGTCACACAGCTAGGAAGTTGTCTGAGGCCAGCTTTTAACCTAGGATTTCCCCTCTCTAGACCTGTCTCTCAATCCACTGAGCCTCCTAGTTGCCGCAGATGATAGTTCTTGAGCTAAACCTTGAAGAGGAAGATGTAGGAATCATGAAGGCAAAGGTAAGGAAGGACCATACTCCAGGCAATGGAGAAAGTCTTGATGAGGACACAGAAACAGAAACAGGAATTGGGATATTACATATGGTCAATAAGAAGCAGGCCAATAGGGCTAAAACATAGTATTGACAGTGGAAGGTATTGTGAATCCTGTGTTTTATCAATAAAGACCTAAGCATAAAAAATGTTACAGTAGACATTGTCAAGACCTAGCTTGACAAGAAAATATATATGGCTCAATTGGGTAGTTAAAATGAGGGAAGAAGGGGGAAGCTAGGTGGCTCAGTGAAGAGAGCACCAAGTCTAGGGATGGGATGACCTGTGTTCAAATCTAGCCTCAGATATTTCTTAGCTGTGTGGCCCTGTGCAAGCCATTTGACACCCATTGAAACACATCAGTGAAGAACATAAAGAATGGGATGAGAGACATGTCTGATGAGAAATTATGGCTGGATTTTTTTTACCACAAATGAGGGTTAAGCAATATCCTATCTATATGCTACAATCATATCCATATAATATCAAGAGATCTAGAAGTCCTCTAAAATGTTAATTGAATCCACTTTGGAAATTTTTTAAGACATAGATAAGAGTTGCAAAGGATAAAGTAGATATGGATCAGTTGTGATCTATAATGTTGTATCCATATTGATGAGATCTGTCAAAGTCTGTAATAACTGATGACTGGCTATAGGCAAAGGAAGACTGGGTCTGTGAAGTATTATGAAAGATTGTGGCAGACACAGAGTAGTATATGACATTTTTATAGGGTCCTCAAAATTGAGTATTGGAATAAAAATAAAGGCCCAGACACTCCACCTGCAGAATGCACAAAAATTGCTAACTATGCCTATGACAATTTTTTAAAAAGTATTGAAGGTATTTTTTACCCTATGCTTGTGGATAGAATGGAAAAGGAACTAATTGGTAAAAATTGTATAGGTAGAGAAGAGCAGGAAGGTATTTGAGTCAACTGTAACAATGACTTTTGGTTGGTCATGGGCAAGGTGAAAGAAGTGTAAATAAAGGTTTAGTTAGAGATGAGAAATATGCAAGAAAGTACAGAGGATAGTGAGTAGATCTGGTTAGTTGGAAAGAATGGTCTATTTTTCTGTCTCAGCTCTATCTCTCTCATCTATATACTCAAATCATCCCAATTTGGTTTTATTTGAACTGTTGGTTAAACCAAGAACTTTCTGGAAAAAAATGATAATTTAAGGGTCAGGTTACTGTTTTAGCCCTCAATGGCTGGCCCTGAGTGTCTTGCATATTTTGGCCAAGATCCTTTCTCTAAGCAGTATCTTTCTCAGTCTAATGGGCTGTTGAAACGAACATAATGAAAAGAGGAAATAGCAAAGATAATAAAATAGCAAATCAATAAGAGAGTTTAAACCAATGTCACCAGCCCACAGATTCATTAGCAGTTGCCTGGAGGCACCAAGGGAATTGAAACGCATGTGGTATTCTTTCATTTCTGGGCTATTCAGCCAAAGGAAACTAGGGGAGAAGAGCTTGAAACCATATTGACCATTTTCATGAATGCAGTAGTTATTAGCATCCTCAGAGTTGGGGCAATAAGCCTTTTCTATCACTGAACAAATTGATAAGGTGGTTAGCAATAATGATATAGCCACTAGAAACCATTTTCAGGTCCATTATCGTTTAGCATTTTTTGGAGAGCCTGTGATATTCTAGGCATTGTACCAAGTAGCAGCGTAATCTCTGTTCTCTCTAGGTCTGAGATTCAACCATGAACAAACAAGCAATATTATATTATTAGTCATGGGGAAATTCTGTGGGGAGCATTGAGCAAAAGCCATAAGGAACATGGCAACAAATTTGGGAGGTGCCTGAAAATTGGCTGATTGATACATATATACTGACAAGCTGATGCTGTATGTTCATCTCCATCACTTTATCCTGGGTTCTACAGCTAAGTCTTTAAGAAGCCATCATCTAGTTGTACTACTCTTCCACTGATAAAATCATTTCTCTACCATTCTGAATGCTTTGGGGAAGTCCACTAATTGGCTTTCTGCCTTTTTGAACTGGGATGGCTCATTAAAGATTGACTCTTAATTACATTTGTCTTTTTAAAAATGCTGCATAAGGGAAAAAGAAAGAGAACCTATATGTTTCAAATATTTATAGCAGCTCTCTGTGGTGTCAAGGAACTGGAAATCAAGGAGATGACGATCATTTGGGTAATGGCTAAAAATATTGTGTTATATGATTCTAATGGAATACTATTGTGCCATAAGAAATGATGAGCAGACCAATTTTTAAAAAATTAGAACCACATTAGACAAGGAAGAGTAAAACTAATAGAACCAAGAGAACATTATATATAGCTGCAGATTTAATATTTGAAGAATAACTTGTGAATGTTTGTCTCCAGAGAATGAACTGAAAAATGGACACATGAAAGACACAGTCTAAATATACATATTTTCTTGCCAGATGATGCCTTCTATAGTGTGGGGAGGGCAAATAGGGTCTGAGACACCTGGAAATAAATTCTATTAATAAAATGTTTTAAAATGCTGCATAACATATATATTACAATTTTTCTTTAGATTCCTCCCTAGACTTCATCAGATAGAATTTGGTTCAGTAAATCAGTTCAACAATGAGGTGCAGTAGAAAGTCTGATGGATTAGAAGTTAGAGATCTGAGTCTGAATTCTTGCCCTACTATCTGCTACTCCCCATGTGACATTAGGACTGAACCCCTCTAGGCCTCAGTTTCCAAATAAAATAAGGAATCTGAACTACATAACCTTTGAACTCATTTCTACCTCTAATTCTGTGGTCCAGTGGTCCTACTGTCCTTTGAATATTTACAAAAGCTTCTATTCTGTGTGGTGTAGGGGATGAAAAGATGAACAATCCTTGCTCTGAGAGCTTACAGTTTAACGTACATTATGTAACAAATATATCTTAACCAAATAAATATTTGAAAAGTTAGAAAGTCTAAGTGACAGAGGAGACATCAGATAAAGTACTATAAGAAAAATTGAAGAGGGAGAGATCTCTTTTAACTCTGAAGGTCAAGGAAGTCTTCGTGATAAATCTTCAAGATCTAGTGAGTTAGGTTTGTCCACTGCTAATAGAAAACCTTCAAAAGATAGAGATTAGGATTTTATAGACTTGTTTAGACCTATTATGTTTTAGGTCAAGATTCTGTGATCTATGTTACCATCAGCAGAAAGAGGGAAGTTTGAAGGAGGGGAAGATATTAGGATCAAGAAGATTTAACTAATTTCATCCTTTATTATGTATCTACTGTGTTCAAGGCATTGGGTTTTTATTATTTTTATTTTTCCTATAAATTTAGCAATATGGGAAACTTCTAGTGGGAAAGTCCTTTCTTTGATGCAGATCAGTAACTTATCTAAAACTTATAGTTTAAGAGAGTTGCCTGAGGGCACTAAAAATTAAGTGACTTGTCTATGGTCAGGAAGCTCATATGTGTCCAAGACAGGTCTTGAACCCAAGTATTCCTGACTCTGAGCCCAGCTATCTGGTCACTTTGCCATTTTGTGTCATTGGCCCTGCAATGATGGATAGGGATTTATCTTGTGATTTTTATTGATACTGAGAATTCTCAGGTGAAAAAATGTCATCTACTAGTGTAGATTGGCATATTCTTTGTAACTCATAGCTGTAGATAATTACATAGAATTGTTTGCTCAGTTTTATTCTCTAGTGTGTCCCAGTTTTGCAGATGAGAAATACAGGCAAATAGGGGGTAAATGACTTGCCTAGGGTCACCCAATCTGCACCTGGATTTAAACTTAGATCCTCCTCATTCTAGGACTCATGCTCTGTCCACTGTATCACTTAGATGCCAATTACATAGACTATGAGTTCCTGAATTTGTTGGTATCATAGACATTTTTGGTCTGATGAACTCTTCTTAGAACATTTTTAAATGCATAAAATATATTCATAAGATTACAAAGAAAGTCAATTATACAGTTATCCAAATACTTCTTCTATAAAGGTTCATCAGATTCAGAACTATTGGCTTAGAACTTTGAGAGGTATGAAATAATAAAGAGTAAAACAAACAGAACCAAGAAGTCTATATATAGTAATGGTAGTGTCTTTGAAGAGTATATGAAAAAGACTAAGCCATTTTGAATTAAGTGAAGATTCAAATCAACTACAAAAACCTATGAAAAAATAGGCTATCTCCCTCTAGAGAAAGAACTGATAAATGGAACAAAGTTCCAAAGTACAGTTTCACACACACACACACACACACACACACATATATATCTGTGTCAAATATTGGCCTTCTCTAGTATAGGGGTGGGAAAGAGGGGAAAAGGAGGAAAATATCTTGGAATTCAAATGTGACAACAACCAAAAGAACTTGGACAGACTGTTAGGTGCCCCGTACCACATAGCCAGTGTTGGTGAGCAGTAAGAATTGCCCTCAGGATGTCCTGGCTCCAAGCCTAGCTCTATGTCCAATATGCCATGCTTTCTCCCTGACACTAGGTCTAATAAAGAAAGTCCCTGTCCTTGACAGTGCTCACTTATTTCTATTGACAGACATAATACAAATTCTTTTTTGTGGGCTGGTGGTAGAGGTCTTGATCAGGTGTAGGGGCACCTGTATTATACTTTATGATGCCTTTCTGGAAAGAGACGCTCCAGCTTCTTCCATGAAGAAATGTGGATGGATGTTCACTACCTCACACATAGTTTGAAAAGGGAGAGAACTCTACCATCTGGAGGGATCAGGGAAAGCTCCATAAAGGAACTGTCTCTGGTGCTGATCTCTGTAGGAAGACAAGGCTTCTGAGAGGCAACAATGAGGAGATGAAGAGGGAAATCATTCTTGGAATGGGGAAATATAGTGAAGATGGAGTGTTCAGTTTGGAAAATAGATTTGTTCATTTTGAATGGTAAGTCTGTGAGGCATCCAGACTGAGATGTTTGAAAGGGAGTTGGAGATGTTGACCTAGAGCTCAGGGAGAGATTGGGACTAGATGTATGGTTACTGATAAAAATAAAATCAAAGTAAGGAATATCTATTATTTGCTTTGCGTAAGACATGGTGATAAGCAATGCTGTGAATACAAAGATGGATAGAATCCTCAAGAACATCCTGTCATCTAATAACAGGGAGGAAAAGGCATAAATGTTTGAAATGTTACCATAAATAATTCACCAAAAGACCATTTTAAAATGATCTTAAAGCCAGTTTGCTTATTAGCATCTTGAAGTCAGTAAGAGACCCTGCCAATACCAGGAGATAAGATGGATCACCACATACTATCTAAAATGAGAAAAAACTGGTTAGTTTTCACTATGTTCTAGCAGTCTTTTCACCATAGCCCTATTTTTTGTCAGTCTCTACTCTTTTAGGAAATTTGGCTATCTTTCCACATTTCAACTTGTAGGCAGTTACATGGTTATGTGGTCAGAGTGCTGGGCCAAAAGCAAAAAAAAAAGATATGTGTTCTAATCTGGATCTAGATACTTACTGGCTGTGTGATTCTGGGCAAGTCTTTTAACTTGTGCTTGCCTCAGTTTCCTTAATTGTAAAATGGGAATAAAATCATATCTATCCCCTACACTTGCTATGGGTATCAAATGAGATAATATTTAAAATATTTGTAAATGGAGACCATGAAGGCCAGGTTCTCCTCAGCTGTAAAATGGGGAAATAATAGCGTCTACTGCACAGCATTGTTGTGAAGATTAAATGATGAATGATAGCACATTTTCAACCTAAATCATATAACCTGCCCTCTTGGGATGTGGGAGTTTTGAGAGGGAGGGAGAGAAAATGGATTACAAAATGTTAGGAAGTTATTACTGGAAATTATATCAACTTGTAAAATTTTTTAGAAGATCACATGGGGGTAATATTTGTGAAGTACTTAGCACATGTTGGCACATAGAAGGTGCTCTATAAATGCTATTGTTGTTGTTGCTATTATTATTACTTTCTTGACCAGGTCAGGCTTCCATGAAACTTTGCTTAGTCTCCTTCCCATGATCCCAGTGGGTATGTTATCATCATTTCCCTCCAGCATGCTTTAATGAACTGTCTCCTCTTATCAGGAAATATATTCCTTAAAGTCAGAAATGTCTTTTCTGCTTGCTTATATGTCTATCCCTAAGGCTTTGAGCAGTTCTTGGCACATAATAAATATTTAATAAATGTCATATCAAACTAGATAACTATTTAAGTCACATAAAGCTATGATATAACCCTTTAAACATTTTTTGAAGTTGAGGGAGAAGATATACATTTTCCTCATTTTGAAAATAAGGAAATTGAGACCAGGAAGTTTAACTGGTTTATCCAAGGACAATTTGCCCAAGGTTAATTGACTGTTCAAGACAGTAAGTAATAGAATCACAACTTGAATCCAATACTTGTGACTCCAAAGTCAATCTTCTTCCTACTATATTATTCTGCATCAGATACAGAGGATAAAATTTTCCTGGGCCAAGGGAAATTATCTAGGAAAAGAAACTGAATTAAGAGTTAGAAACTAAGTGAGATAAACAGAAGATTGAAGGTGGGAAATAGCCTGTGATGATGGGGTATAGCATATGAACCCCGAAATTTTTGTTTAGATGTTTCCCATTATGTCTGACTCTTCATGATCCCATTTCGGGTTTTCTTAGCAAAGATACTAGAGTGGTTTGTCATTTCTTTTCCAGTTCATTTTATAGATGAAGAAATTGAGGCAGGCAACAAGGTTAAATGACTTGTCCTAGGTCACACAGCTAGTTAAGGTCTGAGGCCAGATTCAAACACAGGAAGAGGAATCCTAATGACCACTCTGCCACGTGGTTGCCCAAACAATGAAATACCTAGTTCCAGTGAATACTATGCTACACAAGATATATAGAGAATTTTTCTGGGAAAAACAATATGAATGACAAGCAACTGTATTTGCTCTATGTTATTTGCTCTGGCCATATATCCTACCAGATCTCTGAATTTTGGGAATAATAAAAAGAACTTTTTGTAAACTTCATATATATATATATATATATGCATATATATATATATATATATATGACTCAAAAACACCTCACGAAATTTTAAGAAGTAATCTTAGAGTTTTTTTGTGTTATTTTTTTTTTTTACCAATGAGAAGAATGAGATGGAGGGGAGTTAAGTCAGTTGCCAAACGGGCACATAGCTATTTTGAGTCAGAACCAAAATTAGAATAAGAATCTGCCAACTTCTAGCCCAGATCTCTTCCTTCAATATCAAGCTTGATTAGTGCTTTGAGGAATTAGAAGTGAATCTTTGCTATCGAGGGGATACTCACTAGGAGAATTAGATGCATTATCCCTCAGGCCCTATTCCAAGGATACCTTCTATTCTAAGGTATCCTCAATAGATTTATAATATTTAGGTCCATATTTTGACTGACATCTTTTGGGTATTATTTCTGTTGGCAAATTAGATAATGAATGAAAGTCTAGATTAAATTCTGTTCATTTCAACAAACATTTAAGTGCTCACTATATAACTGATATTGTGCTAGGCTCTGAGGATACCAAGCTAACTAAAACACAATCTTAGCTCTCAAGAAAATTATAATCAAATGAAAGAAGAGGACAAATACAAAAATGACTAAGACATAAAGCAGAGTGTAGAGAAAAGGGAGGCAAAAGTCTATGAGAAATTTAAGGAGGGGGGAGGTTATTTTAGCTAGGAGAGAAAGCAAGGTCATGGAAGTTTTCTTGAGAAGATGGGCCTTGAGTCTTGAAGGAAAGGTGGAGCTTTCATGATGGATGCTAAAGGGAATAGGAGAGGAGAGAGTGGAAGCAAAAAATGGAGATGAGAAGGAGCTAAAAGAAAATAGGGAATAGAGAGTGATTGAATTTGAGAACCAAACTAAGGTGTGAAAATCAGGACTTCATTCTAGGGCACTAAAATTTAGAATGGGCTTGAGAGTACTTGCAACCCTTCAGAATCTCATATAGCAAGCTTCACCTAACAAGAACAGTTAATTAAAATAGGAAATTACCGTGTGATGATCATTTCCTCTCTTAGTAGTGTCAACATGGAATCTAGGAATCCCAAACTTGTGGCCTAGTGAGATCTGATGAACCCCAAGTTTCAGGATTAGCTTATAGGTTGGAGACCCCAAAGCTTATCTTTGTTCCCTTTTCCCATGGGAATCTACCCTGAGGATCTCCCACTCAGTCTGAAACTGCCAGTTTGGGATTAAATTACCATGGGAAGAGGGAACAAGGATAAGCTTTGGGGTCTCCAACCTATAAGCTAATCCTGAAACTTGGGGTTCATCAGATCTCACTAGGCCACAAGTTTGGGATTCCTAGATTCCATGCTGAAAGTAGTCATGTCTCACTAGAATTCTTTTCAGGTGTGGACCTATACTAATGGCTTTCCACACATAGCAACAGCTTCATGGTCTCCTGATATCTCTGAAACACTGTATTTCACTCTCAAATTGAAGATGCATTTCATGCCATTTGCCTGGATCCTTTTTTTGTTATTTGTTGTGGGTATAAAATTTGCAAGTAATAGTAATAATACCAATAACTAATAAAATAGGATATAGAATATGATATAAGACTGAGAGGTCAGTTTGGAGTAAGAGTGTGAAAGGTCTCAAATACCAGAATGAGGAGTTTATATTTTATTTAGTAGGCATTGGGGAACCATCAATGGTTTTTAAAAGGAAGAAGAGAGATGATTGATATGAATTCCTTAAGATGCTGTTCAAAACCTTCCAGGATAATATTTACCTTTTATTCCAGACAAATAAGATTACTTTGTGGCCCTTGAATACTTTTATATTCTCTCATCTAGGATCATATTGTTCCTCAAGTCTAGAATATTTTCTCCCAATTTTAAAATATCTAAATCCTTATTCAAGGAAGACTAGTTTTCTAGGATCATATTGTTCCTCAAGTCTAGAATATTTTCTCCCAATTTTAAAATATCTAAATCCTTATTCAAGGAAGACTAGTTTTCTGGTGTGAAGGCTTGCTAAGCACTTTTTAGGGTTGCTTTCTTCCTTTTTTGTCCACCTGCCCCCCAACCAGTGACTGAACTAGTTTAAGGGTAATTGACAGGACTCAAATCCATCACTGAGTTAAAAGGGTGTCTACTTCAAGCATATGAAGATTTCCTCCCTGGGAGAGTTACATGAGGACAATTTCTTCCAATGGCCACGATGGTGACTGAAGTTGGTGATGTGGAATGCGTAGAACTTGGTCAGACATTGAAGAAGTCAAGGTCATCCACTATATCTTAGGCCACCATCAGATGTCCTGATTTTTGTCTTACTACTATACTCTGATGACTATGGAAGAGAAAGTGAGTTTGACCACATTGTGCAACTCTGCTTCATTTAAATCCAATTTATTCAAGAATCAAAGACATAATAAGTGTTGTCATTTTGATCCTCTCTGAGTGCAAAAGAAAACAACTAACTAACTAGCCAAGGCTTTAGCCTCTGTATCCTTTCACCATCCAAAGCCTCAAATCCTATCTACTATATGGAGCTTTCCCCAAAATCCAAAATAAAGGTAATTTTTATCTTCTGAATCTCTCATAGTTTTTTACTTTTACATCTCTTGTCACTGAGAATATTGGATCTCACCTTATGATTATTTGCATAGTTGGCTCAACTTCTCTATTTCTGGAAGGTAGGGACTGTGTTCTCTTCTCTTTTATGGTTTCCACAATCCTTACCAAAGTGTCTTGTACATAACAGTCTTTCAATAAATATTTCACCAATTAGTGAATGAACAGATAATGAAAATATATACTAATAAAACCTCTTCTAATAATTTCTTATGAATATTATTTTTCTTGAGACCAAAAATTATAACCACCATGACCATACTTCCAGTTTGGAATAATATTATATTTTTGTCATCAGTGTGAATTGCTTCTGAAAATAACAAAGAAAGTTACCATTCTGATGATACATCTGTGATGTTGGAAAATGTTCATATTATTATGTATTTTTCAGGATAAGTAAAATCACTCTGCCTTTTGGTTAAATTTGTTTTTTCGATTTGGTCATAAGTTTTGGTGTTCTTTTTAAATCTATGCTTTCCATTCTAAGGCACTATCTACATAAGTTGGCATGTTCAACAGAGACTGATAAAAGCATACATAAGAAATCATATTTATAGGGCACTCTGAGCATTACTCAAGACTCTTTTTTTTTACAACAACCCTATGTGGGAAATAACACAAGTTTATCATTACCTCTTTATAACTGAGAATACAAAGACTCAGAGGTCAAGTGACTTGCCCAGGGTCACATGGCTAATAAATTTCAGAGTTAGACCATATCTATCTACCACCTCACGCAACTTTTTTGAACTGGGATTGATCAGTTTCCCCAACAGATAGTATGCTATAGGAACTCTTCTACTACTGAACATATAGATATGTAGGCATCAGCTAAATCAAGCTTTGGTCTCCACCACTGACTTGGATATTTGTTCGTTTCAATGATAAATTTAAAATTTAATGTGGACAAGATGAAGCCCGTCAAATTATGCTAAGTGTATTTTGGAAAAATAACCTTCTAAAGTAATAAGAAATGAGAGAATGCAATAGTGAGCCTCTAATATACTATAAATGCTCCTAATAGGATATGAAAGTCTTAAATCATGGAAATGAAATAGTAAATGCTCAGCTTTTGCAAAGCACTCTATTTTGAAGAAGGTTCTATTATATGATTCTGAGACATATCCTAAGGCAGAGTTGGGTTTATTGAAGGCAAGTTTGAATTTAAGATGTGCTATTAGTAAAATCATCTTCAAGTATAAAGGAGAACAATGAGTAAATCCTCACTTGGCCTTTACCTCTGTAGAGTAGAATATAGGGTGTCCCTTCCATCTTGCTAGTTATTCAAGGTAGAGTGTCATTGTTGCTGCAATTGTACATTATTTTAAAAGTTTACCTTGCCTTGGGTGAAGAATAATTTTCTTCTGATCTCATAAGAGGAGTCCATAAATTGTACCCAAGATTCAAACTTGAGGAGGTAAAATATACAAACCAGTATTACTTTCCCTTAAAAACAAAACAAAAATATACCCTTTCAGAACTGTTTGCGAAGAATAATTTCAATTTGGCCCTGGTAAAGTATATGGAATTTTGATGAGGAAATTAGAGTGTTTATAGATCAAGCTAATGGATAAAGTGGACTGGAGTAGTAGTTCAAATTGGCCTCGGACACATAGTTGCTCTGTGACCCTGGGAAAGTCACTTAACCCTGTTTGTTTCAGTTTCCTTATCTGCAAAACCAGGTGAAGAAGGCAAATCATTCCAGTATCTTTGCCATGAAAAAAAAAATGGGATTATGAATTGTTGTACATGACTGAAAATGACTGAATGAGAAAACTGTGCATAAACTGAAAAGCAGTATGGCATAATAAATAAAAAGCTGGCCATAAAATCAAGAAAATTTGGATAAAATTTCCGCCTCTGAAATATCCTCTGTTACCTAAGGCAAGTCTCTAAACTTCTTAATATTCCAGGTAACTATCTAACAGTATACTTTGTTATACAGTTGTTGACATAAATTGGTGGAGGGAATTTCCTTCTAAAAGGAAAATAAATATCCAGGCCCTCTATTTCCTTTCCTTCTATATTCATTTATATATATATAAAAGAGTATAGTACTGTACCTTTGACAAATGAGGAAGTATGAGAAGAGTGCAAAATACAGCCATAGGTTCCTAAAAGGTTGGTACTAGAAAGGGCTCTAGGGGTCACTTTATTCATCATATTATAGATGCAGGAAAAAAAAAACATTTTAATGATTTGATTTTTCTCTATTTAAGAATGTTTCTCCAATTCCTTAGAAGCTTTTTAAAAAAATGATTGAGAAATGGCTCAAACTCTTTGAGACTGATTGATTTGGGGCATTTTATAATTTCCTTTTTCTAATTAAAAAAGCCCTCTCCAACCCATAAAGCAATTTTATTTGTACCTTAATATAAAAGGTCTAATTTAGTGTTTCTGTGATACTAAATTTACCGTATACTTTCCCTAAGGAAGTTAATTTAAAATCAAACTTGACCCTGAAATAGATTCCTGTGCATTAACATAAGCAATCACTTCCCTGTACCTAAATCCATTATCATGACCTCATGCTTATCTGATCATTTTCTGGAAAACTAATTTTATCCTGACATAAAATATATGTACAGTTAGACTGTACCTATATACACAAATCAATTAAATTAGCATAAGTTAAATTTAATTGAGTGACCTTTAGTTATTCAATCCCATTTGCACCCTCCCCCTTTCTACTTGTAAGTTAAGCTTTAGTGTTGAAAGCTTACTTTATTCTAATAAAGTACAACTCAGTCCAACAATTCAATTATGTTTATTAAGTACCTACTAGGTGCAAGGTGCAGTGCCAAACATGAAACAACTTTTGGAAATTGATGATACTTCATGATTCATATTCTGGACTTTCTTCATTATATTTTGAAAAATTCTCCACATTTGTCTGGAAAGATTTACTTTTTATGAAATTGTGCTGGCTAGTTTTTATCACCTCATATTTCTCCAGATGTTTTGCGATTTCATCCTCTATTAATTTCTCTAATGTCTTACCTGCCATGACTACCTACTGTTGATAATTTACGGTCTCCACTGTAGATATTTCTTGAAAAGTATGGCTGTACTGCCATATTTTAGTCCTTCTGAGGAGAGAAAAAAAATTTTTGTTAATGTAGTTATTTTGTTGGCCTTTTATTTTGATATTCGCAGGCATCACTTGTGTAGCATGGATCTATATATATTCTTCTGGACTTTAATTTAGGAAAGATGAATTTTCCTGAGACAATTAATGCGACTTTATTAACCTTGAGTTTATTTTTGGCACCACCTTTCTGGTTTCCCTTGAGCTAGAAGAAGTCACAAAACAAGGTGCTTTGGGATCACTATAAAGGTATGTTATTTAATTTCAATTGCTGCACTAGAGCACTTGTCTCCTACTCTTTCCTAATTTATTGTCTGTCCACCTCATCACAATGCCTATTCCAGACCTCATCTTCCCTCAAACTTCATCTAGGTTTCCTTCCCCAAAACTGAGGATTTTGCTTTATTCTCCATTGAAAATATTGAGGTTATTCTTTTTGAGTTTCCACTTATCTCATGTTCCTCATCTCTAATCACCCCCCCCAAACCCCTGCTATCTTCTTTATACCAATATCTAACAAAGATGTAATCCTTCCTCTTAACAAGGCCAACCTTATCTTTGATTCTATTCCCACCTGTCTTCTCTAGCAGATTATCATGTACACCATTTCCCCATCCCCTATCTTCAATTTTTCTCTCTACCGTTTCCTTCCTTGTTGCCTAGAAACACACCCAAGTCTCCCTCGTCCTTATAAAACCTTGTTAGATCCTATTATCACCAATAACTGTCATCCTCTATCTCTTCCCCTCAAGTAAACTCCTTAAAAAAGGCATATACATTCAGTGCTATTACTTCCTCTCCTTGTATTCTAAGATTCAATTTTATTTTATTTTCAGGTTGTCATTTTCTTCCTCTCCTCTTTTCCTCCCTCTCACGTTGAGAAAACAAGAAAGACAAAACATATATCACACATATATAATCAAGCAAAACAAATTCCCCCATTACCTATGTCCAAATATAAATGTAAATGGCTCACTCTGCTCTTTGAGTCCATCATCTCCCTTGGTAGATAACATGTTTTGTCATAAATCCTCTAAAGCTATAGTTGGTCATTGTGTTGATTTAGAGTTTTGAAGGTTTTCAAAGAATATCTTCATCATATTGTTTTTGTAGAGACTGTTCTTCCCCTTTGAGCTCCCTTCTCTTTGCACTAATTCATACCAGTCTTCCCTGTTTTCAGCATATCTTAGAGTAAAAGAGCACATTTTTATATTCATATACCATAACTTATTCAGCCATTCTTCATTTGATGGGTGTCTCCTCACTCTCTATCTCTTTGCCATCACAAAAAGAGTTACTACAAATATTTTTGTATACATACGTCCTTTTCTTTATTTGATCATTTTGGGAGCATACACTTAGTAGCAACATTGCCAGGACAAAAGTTATGTGTTTTTTAATAGCTTGCTAGGCAGATTTCCAAATTGCTTTTCATAATTTCTGGACCACTTCACTACTCCACCAACAGTGGATTAATATACTTGTTTTCCCACAGCCCATTCAAAATATATCAATTTCCTTTTTTTTTTTGTCAAACAATATAGCTTCTGCCTTCAATGAGATGATATTCTAATAGGGGAAGACAATACATCCAGTACACTGGTGGCTGAGAGGAATGTGGAGCAGGGACAGGAAAAGGAAAATTTGAACTAGATTTCTCTTGGAAGTATTTGACACACTGGTTCCAATTTGCGACTGCCATAGCAAAGGCTGATTAAAAGCTGCCACTTTCAGTGAATACATTTATCAACCAATCTAATGAAAGAAATAGTTGTTGTGAACAAACAACAACTTTACACTAATGGCTTAAAATCAGTCAAATGATTTGTTTGATGTGTTTACAAGCTCCTTGATAATCTGACTGTGTCAGAAGTTTCATATTCTCCGTTAGCACAAATTATTTTTTGAGGTGGTTATAAATCCTTCCATTAGGTAAGTATCAGGAAAAATCATCTTCATCAACATCATATACATTTAGAAGAATACTGTCTATGACAGGTTCTAGGCTACATGTCATACATTTAACATGAATTGGGCACTCCCTCAAGGAGCTAACTTTCATATCTCCATGCCCTTGGATAGCCATGCCTCATCTAGATAAAGGAGTAATCTCAGCCAACACAGATATTCTGGTCTAGACAGGATTTGGGACAGAAGGCATCATCAACCAATTTGGGACAGAAGGCATCATCAACCAATTCTCTCAAAGATAGAATCTATGTCTGACCATTGAGTCATC
The DNA here is from genome assembly GCF_027887165.1 of Monodelphis domestica. Lineage (NCBI taxonomy): Eukaryota > Metazoa > Chordata > Mammalia > Didelphimorphia > Didelphidae > Monodelphis > Monodelphis domestica. The sequence goes on from NC_077228.1 coordinate 468,654,350, forward strand.
TCAACAAAACAGCTACAGATTAGTGCAGACAACTCAAGGGTCACAAGAATTTTCCTTATTCTTACTTGGAGAAGATTGGGTGACCTCAGTTGAGGTATATATGTGTGTATATACACACATACACACATGCAGGAATCCTGCACTATTAGGTTCTCACAAATGGGAACCAGTGTGTCAAATGTTCCCAGTAGAAAACTAGTTCAATTTTTGTTTTTTCCAGGTCCCATTCCACACTCATCCCTGGCCACCATTGCCCCCACATGAGTTGTCTTCCTCTATCAGAATGTAAGATCAGGAATCCTAGACTATTGCAATGATGTTTCTGTATTTCTGCCCTTCCCTGGTTCCTCAGTCTCCCCACATTTTTTCATATAATACCAGTATACTGACTGGCTTGGACATAACCAGAGTTTGTACTGCAGTAAAACCTGCTAATTATTCATCTTGAGCCCTTTGGGGGCAATCTCTGGTTGCTGATCTCTTTTGGCTTTCTGCTGCTTCTGCCTCAGTGCTCTGTGATTGCTCTTGTGATTTAAATAAGATAATGCTGATAAACTCACATGTAAGAGGACAAAATGTAGCCAAGCATGTGGCAGTATACCTTGTAGGAACTTGAATTATAAGGAAAATGTTAAGTATATTTTCTGTGGTCATGAAGGAAAGAAATGGAAATTTCATGCTAAGAAGGGAAACCTGGGGAAAATTGCCATTCTGCTTTCAGAGGAAAATAGACTCAGGGGATTATAAAGGCAGTAAAGTTAAACATGGGTTGATCTAATTACCCATTTCAACTGTTATCCATTCGGGACACCTAGACTTTTCAGGGAGTGCTTCTTGATGAGTCAACAGATGATTATTCAATGAACAGTTTTCTTGTGTGGTAGAAAAGATATCCTTTGTCCAAGGAATCCAGGGAGAAGTAGAAATAAAAGAGATGAAAGTAGAAACTTTCAAATTTCACAGACCAGCAAAGATAAATGAGAATAAAAGCTTTTGAAAATAAGGTGAGTTAGAAGTATTATGATGTGAGAAAGTAAGATAAACAATAGAGAAGTATTAGTACTTACTGGAGGTCATTGTTTTTGAAGAGGACCAATGCCATCATGGAATGATGTCTTGACTTGCATGTTAGAAGTGGGGTAAAGTTTTGGGTGGTAATATCAAGATGGAATCTAAGAATCACAGAGTCCCAGAACTGGACTGACCTCAACTGTCATATCTTCCAACCCATATATTTTAAAAAATCCTCTCTATAAGATACCTAATAAGAGATTATTAAGTCTTTGCCCAAAGGTCTTCAATGAAAGAAATCTTGCCAAAATAGCCCATTTCACTACATATTGTTAGAATATTTTTCCTTACACACACCTAAGTTTGCCTCTATATAGCTTCTACTCCATAGTTCTGCCCTATGGGTACAAAGAGAACAAATCATATTCCTCTTTTATGGAAAGGTCCTTCAAAATACTTGAAAAGTATTATCACCCCTCAAACCCAAATTATTTCCTCTCCTGGCTAAACATACCCAGTTCCTTTGACTAATCCATTTATGACATGACAACTTTACTCACTATCTTGACTTTTCCCCCTTGGAATCCTTTTAACTTGCTGATTTATTCCCTAAAATGTGGTGCCCAGAATCAAATACAGTTTTTTAAATGCGGTTTGATCAGGGCAGATTAGTAACAAAGATAGCTATATAAAAGATAAAACATTTATTAAATGCTTAATATATACTAGATACTATGCTAAGTGCTGGTCCAAATATAAAGAAAAAACATGGTCCTTGCTCTCAAGAAACATATTCTAATGGGAGAAGGCAACACAGGAAAATGGGGGGGAGGGTAGATGTATAGAAGTTTGATATGGAGATGGTTGGAAAGTGATATAGAGGCAGCATTCTCGGGAAAAACAAGCCTGATTTCCTGGGGCCACAACCTATAGTTATGGTAGTGGGGAATAAGATGGTTACTGGAGTCCATAAAGGATGTTTTCGAGATGTATGTAACCAGGATTCATCCTCATAATCCTAGATATTATGTATCTCTTAATGAAACCTAAAGTTGCATCTACTTTATTTCCTGTTAAAATACATTGTTGGCTCACGCTGAGCTTACACTACATAAAAAGAAAACCCTGTTTTTGAAGCTGAAAAGATGAAAATGTAATACAAGGACAAGAGGAAGAAAAGAAATTGAATTCAGTAATATTTACCAATGTTAAATTCAGCCTGTTTTAAAATCTTGGGTAAATCTGTGACACAAAAGGGCAGCAATTACTTGGTTCGACAAGTAGCTGAGAACTGAAATTGAGTGATGTGTTCAGCAGAAATAAAAATGTTTATAAAAGGTATTTGCTAATGTCATACATGATTTTTTGCATAACATGCAAATGAAGGGGAAATGTTCTATAAATGGCGAAACTATCCAAAAGAGTTCATTTACAAGTTATTGCACTAATTGCAATAAGTTCTAGAACAATGTAAAAAAATTTCAGAATAAAATTTATAGTATTATAAAAAACAAAAAAGATTGACATGACTATTGAAAGTAAAAAAAAAAGAAATAAAAATATATATAAAGCATTTTTTTGCCTAGATTCTAAAATTCCCCTGAATAGCTAATTGAGTTATTCTACAGTATGCACACATATGCATATATGTATATATATATATATATATATGTTTATCATCATAGATGACCACAGCTGATAAATTAGGAACTATATCCAAAAATGAACAAAAGGGATGGATCATAGCTAAGGAATTTCACAGCATTTTCTTTTATCTCAAACTATTTGCAGATGCAAAAAGTCATCACATTTTCTTGTGGATGCTATCTGTGTATCACAACACATAATGATCACAAAAGAATTAAAATTAAAATCCTTGAATTCAGTGAAGATTCATGATGAGAATAAGGAGGCACATTAGCAATATAGATTTGTGGGTAAGAAGTAGAGTAAGGGACATCACCCAGCACATATATCATAGGATTTCTAGCTCTTTCCATTTAACATATAGGAAGCTTTAATCTGAATGGAAAAAAAATGAGAATGGAAGTGTCTTAGATTGGATCGCAGTGGAGAAAGAGTAGAGGGTTTTTCATTCCTTTTTCAGAGAAGCATGTTTTCTAAGAAGGCAGGTTTGATAGAATTTGGTACAAAGATTCCTAGGACAAATGAAAAGAGGCATGAAAAAGTACAGAGTGATCAGTCAAAACCTGCAAGCAAAAACTCCAGTTTCTCTTATTTATTTCCCTCTCCTGGAGGCTACTTAGCACTCCGCTGACCATGAACAATTTCTTTGCCAGTTTCATCAGCCACTTAACAAAATGGCTCTTTTTTAAAAAGAAAAAAAAAAAGAGAAACATATTTGTAGCAATTTTCCTCCTGTATTTGCCTTCTCTGTTTGTATATAATCAGACTTCCATTTTTGAAAATCCATCCCAGAAGCAGTACTTGGATTTGGGGAGCAGAAGACCTTCCCTTCAGAGAAAGAACACTCAGAACCCCTTTGAAGATTCCACTTTTATTATTTCTCAAACTGTGCTGGATGAAAGCCGACTATACGCTAGTTGAGGTAAGCTGTCACAGCAGCCTTTTTAGATTAACTTAGAGAAATATTGTCACAAACTGGCCCAAATACAGGATGTGCATTGAACAAAATCAGTTTTTTTTTTGCAACACAGATTGCCTGCCAACTGTGTGTACCAAAATTGGAAGAACCATTCTTCGAAAAATGATAGGTTTCTGAGGGAGAGAGCAAAAAAGTATTTCAGGATGACTTTCTTCTCTACCTTCATAAGCTGTTTTGGATCTTTTGAACCCTTTGACCTAAGAATAATAGTTCTCAGGCTCAGAAAGTTGGGGTTAGCATGAAGTGATCAAAAATGACATTGCTTTTTAAGCTGTAAGTCTGGAATATGAGGATGTAGAACTTTAACCACTTGCCTTCACAGTATGGCAGCATGGAGACAATATGGTAAAATGGAGAGACCGCTGGATTCTTACTCAGAAATTACCTTCCCAGCATGACATAGTCAATTTTCAACAAAACTTAAATCCAGACCTGAAGTCACAGAACTTGGTTTCAATTTCTATCTCCATTCCTACCCTCATGACCTTGAGCAAATCATTCTTCTTTGTCCCTTTCTGGGCTATACGACTGACTTATCTCTTGTTCTTGAGGCATTTCGGTCATATTTAGCTCTTCATGACCCCACTTTGGGGTTCCTTCTTGAAGATGCTGGAGTAGTTTGCCATTTCCTTTTCCAGCTTCTTTTACAGATGAGGAAATGAGGCAAAAAGAGTTAAATGACTTGTCCAGGGTCACATAGCTAGGAAATGTCTTAAGCAGAATTTGGTCTCATGAAGATGACTCATCCTTGCCATTCCCTAAAAATTTCATTCTGGAAGCCCATTCCACGTCTGTACTACTTTTTACACTATAGGTACTTGCCCCATCCCCACCCTATCTTGTGATTATAAGTCACCTTTTTCAAGACTCTTGTTCTAAGAAAGAGCAAATTTGTTGCAAGCTAATTTAGTTTTAAATGGAAAGACTGAATCTCATTAAAGTTGTACACTTGCTTGGAAAACATCTCCCATATGACCTTCAATTTAAGAAGTTCCAGGCCAAAGAGGTCTTCTTTTCTCGCCAGGATGCATTGCTGACTCAGCCTCAGAGGGCTTTTGGTGCCCTGGCCTCACCCTTGGTTCCTGGTCTACTTTCTCTATCCCAACCCTTTCAGATGTGTTGTCTTACCCCATTAGTAAGCTCCATGAGGGCAGACATTGTCTTTCTGCTTCTCTTTGCATTCCCAGCTCTTAGCAAAGTATTTAATCAAGCTTGTTGATTGACTAATTGATGATAGTAAGCCACTTAAACACTTACAATCTTGGTTTTCCCAGCTGTAAAGTGAAGGATATAAAATAGATGATCTCTAGGGTCATTCCAGTTTTAAATCTATGGTCCTAAGTCCCAACTCTTCAGCTTATAAATCCTGTAATGACAAGCTAGCCAGTCATTGTCCTTTATTATCCTCATTTTCCCCATCTGTAGAATGTGACTAAGTAGTGTTTGTACTACCTATTTCATAAAGATATTGTAAGGAAGGTGCTTTATGTACCATCTGCTCAATGTAGATTTAGGATTGGCAGGGATATGAGAGATTATCTAAGTGCTTAATTTTACAAATAAAAAACTGAACCCCCAAGAAGCAAAATAATTTTCTCGAGGCTAAACAGGTATAAGGGCTAAATTTGGGGTTCAATATTTTAACTTCAAGTCTAATACTCTTTTCTAGGTCTTCTACTGCCTCCAGGATATTACCATATTACTATAAGTTGCTATTATTATTATTAATAATTATGATTATTATTAAAGGGGCAGCTAGATCATGTAGTGGATAGAGCACTGGGCTCAGAATCAGGAAAACATATTATCATGAGTCCAATCTGGCCTCAGACTTTTACTAACTATATAACTGAGTAAGTCACGTTGTTTGCCTCAGTTCCTCATCTTTAAAATGAGCTGGAAAAGAAAATAGAGAAAAGGAAACTCCTGCATTTTTGTCAAAAAAGACCCCAAATAGGGTCATGAAGAGTTGAACACAACTGAAATGACTCAGCAATAAAATTGTTATCATTGCAAGATTTAAACATAGCTTGCTGCTCATATGTGACCTTACCTTCTGTCCTTACTAAAAGGAGAGCCAATGGTTTTTGTTTTCTCTTTGTATCACAGTTTGATCCCCTTGTTAGCAAACTTTGGTGAAAACTGTAAGCTTCTCATTTTTTCACTACTTGTGTACAAATGTTTAAAGAACTGTCACCATCTAAATTAGCAAGAGAAAATATTTTTAACAGAACATAACATAGTTGCCTTTTCAAGAATCTTGCTTTTCAGGGAGTAAAAACACCGAGGAAAAGCAACTGCTTGACTACAGAGGCTGAGGGGACATGATCGAGGAGAGACACTAAATGAGCGCCCTAATGCAAATACCAACAACAAGGAAATGGGTTCGGAACAAGGACACATGTGATACCCAGACGAATCGGCTAGGGAAGGGGTGGGGGTGGGGGCTTGGGGGGGAGGAAAGAAAAAGATCTGTTTCCAATAAACAATGTATGAAAATGACCAAATAAAATAATGTTTAAAAAAAAAAGAATCTTGCTTTTCAGAGACGTATACAAATGAAAATACTTTTTCCTGGATAATATTAGTATTGAATGGAAAACGTATTAATATCATCAAAGTTGGGTCCTGTGCTTTGCAAACACCTACTAAAGCTTCATCATTTTAATTCTATGCTGCATAGACTGTCAGGAAGCTCCAACGATCATATATTTAGAGATGGAAAGGAACCTCGAAATCATCTGATTCGTCTCTATCATTTTCCAAATGAGGAAAATAAGGCCAAGAGAAGAGAATGAGGCCAAGTGATGTGACCAGCTTTACACATGGAGCAGGTAGTAGAAACTTGGGTTTGGTGACATCATGTTTAGACCTCTTCTCATTGTATTGCATGGAAATCTTTTAATATGAAAAGATTTTTTTAAAGGAAAAAATCTTTTCCCATCTGAGTAATATATTTGATTCATTGTGGATGGAGAATTTGGGATGAAGAGTTTTCAAATCAATCATCATTGCTTGTACATGACATGCTGTACACCATGGAAGTTTGGATGCATAATTAGTCACCTAATTGTGCTAAAAATTCATTTGAATAAATGGCCACAATCCCAGCTCCACCTTCATTTTTTTTATTACTCCCACTTAGACTGAATAAAATTTCAAATTCACATTTACAAAGATCTGTGGTCTGACCAATGCAGCCTGGCTAGAAAAGGAAAATGACCTACATAAAACATCCTAGCATCCGTGTATTTTTGTCAGGGACCCATATTGACCAGTTTTCATCAGGATTCAGTGGGAATGTTCTCTGTGTTTCTACAAGTTTTCAAAGCACAAAGTGTATATAACTCTCTTGGTAATGTAATACAAATATTAGTAATAATGTAGTAAGACACCGTAGATAATTTTGTGACTCTTCTGACAAATAACAAACATATAGAGGATTGTTAACTGTTTCTGGCCACAAGGAACCATGAAGTACCTTTTTTTTTCTCGACTGTGTTTAAATTAAAATCAAAGATATGAAAGAAAAACCTTCTTCTAATGTAACTTGGAAGCTTATAATAAAATACTCGTTTTGGCAGAGCCCTTATCAGAATTTGTGGTCAGTCAGTCAATCAATAAACTTTTAAGTATTTTCTATATAGTAGATATTGTGCTGAGTGCTGGCTATAAAGCCAAAACCAAAACCAGTACCTGCCCTCAAGAAGCCTCCATTCTAATGGAAGAAACATCCTGTACATAACTATTTGGAAAAGGCATTCAGAGTGGATTTAAGCAATTTGAAGAAGAGAAGGTTTCACACTTTGGGAGACTTGGAAAGGCTTCCTTTGGAAGGTGGGTTTTGAGCTGAGTTTTATGGAAGCCAAGGACTAAGAGGCAGAAGTGAGAGGGCCAGACATTTGTAATATAAATGAAAAAGACCCCATCTGCTAACTATAATTCCTTTACTTGGAGTGGTAATCCATCTAGGGTTGATTAATTTTATGATCATGGAAATAACTTCTGTCATTTGGAAGGAGTATTAGAGTTTTTTTCTGCTTGACCCCAGAAGGCAGAATAGTATACTAGAGGTGAGAGAAAAGTGAATCAATATAGCCCAACCCAAGAATCCTCTCTCCTGACAATCATACCATCTTAAATGTTGAGGTACTAACAAGATCACTGGATTCTAAATCGTAACCTGGATTTAAATTCCAGTTTTGGTATTTACTACATATGTGAGCTTGAACAAGCTATTTGTCTTTTTGGGAGTCTTGATTTCCTCATCTATAAAATGAGAGATTTGAATTATATGACCCCTGGGTTCCCTTCCTGGGGCAGCTACATCGTACAGTGGATGAAGCATAGACCTGGAGTCAGAAAGACCTGGCTTCAAATCTGGCCTCAGATGCTAGCTTTTTGACCCTTGGCAAGTCACTTAACCTATGTTTGCCTCAATTTCTTCATATGTAAAATGAGCTGGAGAAGGAAATGGGAACTTCTCAAGTATTTTTGTTTAAAAAAAAACACAAACTAAGTGGGGTCACAAAGAGTCAGACATGACTAAAACAGCTAAACAAGGGTCCTCTTCAGCTTTAAATCTATGGTATCAAGTAACTAGTTTACAGTTTCCTAAACCTCATAGAAATCCCATGCTAGGTATTAAAAGCACTATTTACCTCTACTTTTCAAATGAGGAAATTGAGGCCAGAGAGGCAAAGTGGTTGGTAGTGCAAGACCACATGACTAGGTGGTGGCAAAGCTAGGCTTTAGGTTTAGAAATTTAGGGAGAGAATTGCTCAGAGGTCATCTAGTCCAACTTTCTCCTTTTAGAAATGGGAAAACTAAGGCCCAAATATTCCTTTGCTCATGATCACTCTGGTGCTAATTTTTGCCTCACTGGAGGTTCTGAAGCAAAAGCTAGATCAGCATTAATCATTTAGGTTAAAGAAAACATTTTTAGTCAGGTATGAATTGGACTAGATGCCAATTGATGGCCCTTCCAAAGAAGACTCCTACGATTTTGCTATATTACTTAAGATAGAAGATTTATTTACTAGTTGGAGAGGGTCATTCTTGAATGAGAATGCTGGTACTTGAGCATGACAAGAATTAGAAGAATTATTTTGAAGTTTCCCGTAGTCAGATATTGCATGAATAGCTTGTCAGGCTCTTTAAACGTTCCTGTGATTGATAACTTCAACCCTATGATACAGATGTTTGGGTAACATGCTCAGAACTGAAATACCAAGATCATTTCATACCACTTCCATTCTGGCCATTGTGTCCATCTCTTATCCTTCCAGAACCTTGGACTCTACCTCTACCTCACTTAAAAATAATTATAATTGCTAATAATATTATTAATCTATATAACATTTTAAATACTCAGTAGTATTTGACCTTCACAAAATCAATGTAAGAGAGCTGATATTGTTCACCCCATTTTGGAGATTAGGAAACTGAATTTCAGAGCTTGGTGTCAAAGAGCTAAATATCTAAATTGGGATCTGATCTTATGTTATCCTGACTCCAAGTCCATCACTCTATTTACTGTGTCACCTAGATATTATCAGGACTAAACCATGAAGCAGTGAGCATGTTGGCTCCTCCCCTTTCCAGTTTAAATGTATGTGTCATATTTCTCTATTAGAATGCAAACTTCTTTAGGGTAAGGGATTGACTTGCTTGCTGATATACATATCTCTGGTACTATTTGTATTCCTTAGTTAGGCACAAAATAAGTGCTTAACAAATGTGCTGTCTCTCTGTCTATCAATCTATCTATCTATCAATTTATCTATTAACCAATCTATCTGTCAATCCATCTATCCACCCATCCATTTATCTGTCAATCCATCTATCTATCTATCTATCTATCTATCTATCTATCTATCTATCTATCTATCTATCTGTCTGTCTGTCTGTCTGTCTCTATCTATCTATCATGTCTATCTGTCTGTCTATGTCTGTCTGTCTGTCTCTATCCATCCATCCATCCATCCATCTATCCATCTACCTATCTATCTATCTATCTATCTATCTATCTATCTATCTATCTATCTGTCTGTCTGTCTGTCTATGTCTGTCTGTCTGTCTCTATCCATCCATCCATCCATCTATCCATCTATCTATCTATCTATCTATCTATCTATCTATCTATCTATCTGTCTGTCTGTCTGTCTGTCTGTCTGTCTCTATCTATCCATCCATCTATCTATTTATCTATGTATGTATCTATCTATCTATCATTTATCTGTCTGTTTCTCCTCCCCTCCAAACTCCCCAGTTAGAAGCAGCTACATGGCACAGTAGTTGGAATGTGTGACCCAGAGTCAAGAAGATATTAATTTAAATCTGATTTCAGATATTGACTGTGTGTCCTTGAACATGTCAATTAACCTCTATCTGCCTCAATTTCCTCAACTATAAAGTGAGAATAATCATGGCTTTTATCTCAAAGGGTTGTTGTGAAGGTCAAATGAGATAATATTTATAAAGTGCTTAACACAGTAGCTGGCATATATTAGGCGCTTAAATGATTATTTCCTTCCATTCAGAGAATCTGATCTCCCTTATTTACACAAATTACATTTTTCGGGACCAGGGAAAAGAGCCTGATTACTAAAACAGCTTATTCCCTGAAGAAATTGTTATTCTACTACCACAAAGAAAGTGGATAGAGTAGTAATCAGGAGCAAATAGTTTCTGAGTAAATTTGTACCTTTTTTAGGGTTCCGTGGGCTGGTCAATGAGGGAGAAAAGAGAGGATTTGCAGGTTTGGAGCACCCAAGCTTCATTCTCTACCCAAATGCTTGTGGCCCTTCCCTTCTCTCTGACAAGAATGGAAATGAAGTATAACATGAGCTTGCCTTCACTGGCGATGAGGCTTAGATGATGTGGGAGGGGGCTCTATTCACCAAAGTCACTGGTGCCTGAAGTGAGCAGATGCCGCTTCATTTCCATTTCTAAGCTACATGCTCATTAGTCGGCCTCTAAAATGAACTAACTTTATTGAGAAGGGGTTGCTACCACACTCAGAACTCAGCCTGATAAATTAGATATTGAAGACAAGGCTAGAGAGAGACCAGGGAAATGTCTGACCTGAATGAGCTCACTCCGATTCACTTAGCTCAAGCTGGAAACCTTTTGTCCTGACTTCTAGGTTATGGATGGGGCATGGAAAGCTTGATTAACTTTATGTGTTAGGTGGATAATTTAATTATATACATAAAATGACTGCCACCAATCGTTTGTTTTTATAGCCTTGCATGGCCAACATAAAAATAAACAAACCAAGGCACACTATTGATGACAGCTAAGTAGTGCTAACAAGCACCACTTATACTCATTAGTTAATTACAATGAACAGAATTCAGGGATGCCTCTTGAATCAATTTTCAAACATTAATGGTCTTATTCATTTGCAGTGTAAATTTTCATATGAAGAGATTATAGGATTATAGACCTAGAGCTGAAAAAAAAGTAGCTACCCCAACTCCATTTCACCAATGAGAATATAGAGATTCAGGGAAATGAAGAGCCTAATATCACCAGGAGAGTAAGAGTCAATGTGGATTTGGAAATAAGTCCTTTGACTCAGAGTCAATTCATATAAGAATTACTGCATTTTTTTTTTTGTGCTTGTATCCCTAGATACAGTGTTTGGCTCATAGTAGACAGTGAATGGATTAATTCTTTTATTAAAAATACTTATTAAGTACCTACTATGTGTCTGATACTATGCTATACCCTGAGGATACAAAGAAAGACTAAAGATACTATAACCCTAGTCTTTGTAAGATTGGTCCCCAACACCTGTGATACACTAGAATGCCTAATTTCGTCAAAGCTCACTGTAGGCACTTCCTTCACTTTGAGACTTTTCTTTAGATGGATTAATTCTTAGATACATATGGAACAATAGAGTCTTATGCAATCTGAGTTTCCCATTGGGGTAGCTAGGTGATGCAGGGGATATGGTGCCAGGTCTGGAGTCAGAAAGACTCATCTTCCTGCGTTCAAATCTGGCCTCAGACACTTACTAGCTGTGTGACCCTAGACAAGTCATTCAACCTCATTTGCCTCATTTCATTTGTAAAAACAAGTGGAGAAGGAAATGGCAAACCATTCTAATATCTTTGACAAGAAAATCTCAACTGGGACCATTAATAGTTGGACATGACTGAAAAATGACTGAACAACAACATTTATCAATTATATGTAGGATGGTCAAGTGGCCTTCAGTGATGGGGTAGTAATAGTTCTCCTTGTCTAGAATAACTTTCACTCTTCCTTTGAGTGCAATCTTTACTCTCTCTTTTTCCTGTTTTGTTTCTTTAATTTAGAGTTTGTGTTCAGTGCAAATCAATTCCCCAACATGAAATTTCTTGACAAGTATCTATGATCTTCTATGATAAGAGGACTTTTCCCCATTTGTCCATTTAACTGATTTTTAGTACTTCCGCAGCCCCTAATATTCTCCCCTCCTCCCCACTGTTGACAATGAGTTACTTGTGTCTGAGTAAGAACTGGATCTTTCCCAATTGGACTTTTTCTCACTCTGTGGTATTTTAACTCCCTGATGTGATTTAAATGGATTTCCTATCTTCCAGGAAGCCCCACACTATTTCTATCAGGCTCGCTTACCAAATCTCTATGATGGTCCATTATTCTAATAGTTATTGGTAAGAAAGTCTGTGGGTTTTTCCAAGTCCTCAGACCCTTGAGATGTGTTGTGCTGTTACTGAAAATGGATGAAGAGGATTGGGAATTTACCTCCATTCAAAGTCTTTTGTAAGTCTGATTGCATTTCTGATTTTTTTCTCTACTTATATATTTATGTTGTCCTTCATTAAAATGAATCACTAAGATCTCTACTTTGATTCTTATATGTGTCATCCGAGGAACAATGTTCTGAGTAACATATAAGTTTGCTATGATTTTAGAAATCTTTTAATGACAAAAAATATCTTCTCTTTTACCAAATTTAGTTCCCGGAGATTTGTATTATTATGCTATAGAAGGGTCAAGTTAACTAGATCAAAATTAATGTTGAAAAAAAAACCATTTATTTCCCATGAATTAAATGATAAGAGTTTGCAGTTTTTATTTTTCTGCTAAGACATTCACATCACTTACATTCTATCACCCTGATAAATATAATCAATCAACAGAGAACTTGCACTTAGGAATTAATTGTTGTCAGTTGATGTATTTAATGGGACATCACACTTCATTAACTTAGCTAACTCATTAAGCTTAATCAGACATGTAAGAAAAAAGTTAATGATCAAAGTTAAAAAAAGTCTGGACTCCAGAGAGTCTTCATTTGCAGCACAGAAACTTAGAGTTCAAAATGAATTGCTTATTTATGCCAGAAAACACCTTTAATTCAATTGGATTATGTGCCAGGAAAGGAAATGGGGCTTCACCGAACTTTGGGGTCTGGATCACATGCACTATTCTTGACTACTTCATGGATTTTTACTTTCATGGATTATGGTTACCTCCTTCCTCAACTGTCTCCCCCACAAACATTCAATTGAATTCCTGCTTTTTATGTTCAAAGGATTGTCTCAGGCATTGGAGATACAGAAATAAAAACAAAATAGTCCCTGCCCTCAAGATGTTTGCATTCTACTGTCTGACTGGATCAGCTTTAGATTCCTTTTACAAAGGGTGGATCCTCATCTCCAGCACTCTCTGCCTTAGTGAAGGTTTTTGGGAAGAAGTAATATTTATTGGGAAAGGAAATGAAGGATTGGAAAAATGAGGGATAATGGGAGGTTTGAATGGTGTATGGAGGAGTTGATGGAAGAGAGGGAATATTGCTTGGTGAAGCGAAGGAGAGAGATGCTCCCTGCCGAGAGGAAGCAGCAGGGGCCCAATAAGGTCTGTTTGTCTTTGAATGAGTGAACTGATGTTCGGCTCCCTCTATGCACAGAAAAGATAGTCTGCTTATCTGACTGTGAGTGCAAATAATATAAAGTTTAATAACCAGTTGGGATTGGAGTTTTCCTCAGCTTCAGAGTTGAGGCCAGGCCCCAGAGGCTCGCAGAGGGTTCCTCCCACTCCCGTCTACTGTATATCAGTCCTGCTTTGTCTAATTCAGAATCTTAGTAGTAGACAGAAAGCAAACAAGAACAGTTCTAACCTTCAGAAGCCTGTGTCTTCGGGCTGAACCAAGAAGAGGAACACCACACCAGACTGGGCTGAACAAGCTCCTCACTCCTCCAACACCAGGAAGGAAGTCCGACCCAGCAGGAAGGAAGTACTAGTCACAAGACCCAACTGCCACTCCCAGCAGGAAGGAAGTGCTAGTCACAAGATCCAACTGCCACTCCCAGTTGCCCTTTCCCCCACCAACTATTATAAAGTTAAGAGACCGAAACTTATCATCCTATAGCTAACCTGGTGGTGAGACTTTAAAAACTTAGCTAGGCTGGTCTTGTTATGACAGAATTTCAGCAAAGTCCATTTCTGGGCTTGTCCTTGGAGCTTTGCCAGTTTGGCAGAAACTGTCAGTGCTTGTGCATCATTTATGGTATCTTTGAGAATCCGTGGCCACTTCTGGCCAGAATGACGCAACAGATAAGAGTTTAAAGTACTATTAGAGAATAAAAGAAAAGGCGTCACAATTTTTATACATAGGGGTCATTTAAAGAACAATTATTGTCTTGGGAGTTGACAAAAGAGACTACAAAGAATCTTAGAGTGGGGAGGAAACACAAAATTCAACTAATTCAACTTGCACCTAAGTAAGAATACTGTTTCCAGGCTCCTTGACAAGTGGTTATTAAGTCTCTGCTTACAACATCTCCAGGGAAGGGGAACCTACTCCCTAGTAAGCAACCTATGCCACTTTCAGACACCTTTAATTTTCAAGAAAAAAGATTCTCTTCAGTTTTGTTTGTTTCTTTTTTTTATATCTTTATCTTTCATCTTACAATCAATAGTGTGTATTGGTTCCAAGGCAGAAGAGTGATAAGGACTAGACAATTGGGGTTAAGTGACTTGCCCAAGGTCACGCAGGTAAGAAGTATCTCAGAACCTTCTAAAGCTAGTCTTGGGTCACAATTCAGCTTCCTTTAGTGTGTTTCTTTACAACTTCTATTCATTATTTTTTGATTGGCCTTTTGGGACCACGCAGAAAAAGTTCAATGTGGCTCATATATGGCTTATGATCTACCTTTCCATAATATTATAGAATTAGAGTGAGAGGAATCCAAGATTATCTTCTCATTTCACAGATGGAAAAACTAAAGTGCAGACTTGTTAACTTGTCAGTGTCACATAGCTAGTAAGAATCTGAGACTAGATTTGAATCTGGGGTTTCTTGAATAAAGAGATTTAGTTAGACAGTTGTAGGGAAAAAATTACATTCCCTGAAAACATATTATCTATGCAAAAATGAAAGAGGAAGGTTTAATGAGTTGAATATACATTTAAATAATAAAAGAAAGATAATAGAATGAGAGTCAACATTTTTGCCTAGCTCTCCTAACATCTAGCCTCAACAATAATCTAGCAAACATGCTAAACTGAACTCTGATTGGGAGATCCAAGAAATAGTCACAAAAAAAGTTATTTATCTTGCCCAAGGTACCCTAGGCAAGCAAACAGAAAAGTATAGAAACATAAGGGTGATAGGCGGCAAGGAACACAGGTGAGGCCTGGGAATACTCCAGTACCTAAGGACAGGAAGGGAACCAAAGTTTAGGGGAAAAGGAACTGGGGCAGAAAGAAACCCAAGGGCACCTGTGAACTAATTCATGGAGCAGCAACAGGTGCCAGCTCACAGCTTTATCATTCATTACCTAGTTAACTGGTAGATCCATAGGTTCAACTGTGAAAGTCCAGGCATCCCACTGGAAGTGAATAGAGCTCAGCAAAGTCAAAAGTCAAAAAGTAGGCTGGAAGAATGAGAAAAGAAAACAAAAACTAACCATAAAGAGCTACTATGGTAACTGGAAAGCTCAGGGCACAAACTCAGAAGATGTATAAACAAAGATTCTAAGAAAAGTACATATTGGAAAGAAGTGTAACATGAATTCTGTGATAGAGACATGAAGACAGAGAGGTTTTGCAGGACTTGTGAACCAAGATGCAAGAACCAGGGTTCCAACAGAATGTCCCCAGTTGGTGGTAGTTTGAGCTCTCTTCATGTCTCTATCAGAATTCCTAGATAAATTTCAAGCAAGAACTAAAGAAAAGATTAAAAAGAGCAAAAAGAAAAAAATTAAAAATAGAAATCCCAACAAATAAACTCAAAATAAGCATAAAAGTCAAAATGTTGGAAATACGAGTGAATTTAGAAATCCAAAAGACTATAGAACTGATAAGCAAATCTAAATGATGGTTCTTTGAAAAGATTAAGAAAATCGATAAACCTTTAGCCAACATTATTATAAAGAAGAGAGAAAAAACAAATCTGCAAAAAAAGAATAAGCGAAATCATAATAAAACTAGGAGAAATAAAATGAATTATTGAACTAATTATTTATAAATATATTCCAAGAAAACAGAGAATGATAAAACATAATATTTTCAAAAATACAAACAAAGCACTAAATATAGAGCTTAGATATTTCAATATCAGAATTGAGCCTTTTCTTGTGATTTGACATGGTTGCCATTATTCCACAATGGCCACTGTCATGCTGTCTTATTTAGAAGCAGTGATATAGTTGTTGGCCAAATTCATCTCTGCCCTGTTAGTTGGTTCATCACTGCCTTGTGAGGAAAAGACTTCTCTGCTATATTTTCTTGCATTCTTTACTATAGTTGGGCAATTATCTCAAGGAGCTGTTCTAGATATTGGGAATGCAAAAATGAAAATTAAAAAGCTTTTACCCTCAAGAATTTACATTCTACTGAAAATAAGTATTGATGGTATAATATAGCATGCACATGTTATTATAACGCAATATAGGAAATTATGGGAACAATGAGTAAATTTAATGAGAATTAAAAAAATCAATGAAAAACATTTCACAATTTCCTATTATATGTTGAACATTGGGTTACAAAATTAAAAAATGAAACAGTCCTTGCTTTTAAGTGGCTTAATTTCTACTGGGATCAAAAGGAAAAAAAACTCAGTTTAGACAAAATAGCACATTTTAAAAGTCATTCTTTTTTTCATGGATAGAAATGATCAAAATGGAACTTTAGTTGGCACTTTATTTGATCCATTCTTTTTAAAGATAAGGATATCAAATTGAAATTTAACTTAACAGACAATTTATTGATTAAATGTCTACTGTGTTCAAGGCACTTTGCTAGATACTAGTGATATGAAGTTGAAAAAAGATAGTCCAGGAAACTTGCTGGTAGAGGAATCAACTACCTAGAATTACATTCGGTTGCTGAATCATGGCAAGCTTATGGCAACACAAGAGCTAGGATATAATGTAGGGGTGTGCTAGGAAATGTTTAATAATTTACTCTAAAAAAGTTGCCTGTGATACACTTTCAAGTTCAAACTGCATTATTAAAATTTGCTATAACACTTTGCTGAGTGTAGATAATCTATAAATCAAGCCCCTGATCCATAGCATTTGCAGATATCTGAGGCATAAATGATCATATTGAAGATTTAACAGTAGGCTCTTAAAAGCTAGCATACCACTGATATTGTTTCCTCCCCTCAACCTGAGTGTACTCTTCATTAAATCATAATATATCTCTGATAATTTAAGCATCCTTTTTTACATTATTAAAGTTTGTCTCTCTGAATTTTTGTTTTTAATATCATGATGTTTTTTGCCAAATTTTGCCAAATAAAAATTATAAAACACTCAATATTAGTTCAGCAAAACTGCCAACACTTTATATCATTGTATTGTAATATTTCATTCCCATAGATCTCAGCTCTTTTCTGGGGCCAAATTTGGTCATCATAATTATCCACTTCACTACCATTTATATAGCCTCCCTTCAGATATTCAGCAATGTTAGAAATAATCTGTGTCTAGATTACAACATCTCAAGTGATCACTGTACTCCTCTCATGCTCATATGATTGATCTGAGATTTTTAATTGATTTACTATCAGGATGGATTGTCAAGTAGTTAAGCACAATCAATTGAACTAAAATGACAGAGAAGGTCCACTGAAAATTCCATAGCTGGTTTAGTCACTGAATATAAACTCTGCTGGCAAACTAATTCTCTATGTGAATTAGGCCCATAGGATTTACACTTGGGTAAACAAAGGCAATACATTTAAATGACAGCCTGTAAGTTGTATGTGTATTCACAGATACTCAATTTTGTACAGATACAGACAAGTCTTTTTCCCTCAGAGAAAATGCACATTTCTTTCCATTGGCTATACTGAAATATTTGACATTTTCAATGAATCTTTCTGCAGTCCTCACATGGAATTTTTCCTCCTTCTGGTTTTGATAGGTTTCATATTTCACTCTCCTACTTCGATGACATATAAATTTCCTTTTTCTTTCTAAGCTACACATTGCTGTTGTTTACATTGAAATTTTAACTTTCCATTCTGCAAATTTCTTTCCTCAAAATTCAAAAGTGAAATTTTTAATTGTTACACCTTTAGGAATTCTGCTTTGGCTTCTTTCAGAACTTTGACGATTTTTTTTCCCCCAGAGACTATTTCAAATTATTTTGCTTGTTTGCTTTGTAGACATATTTCTGAATGATGTTTTTTTATAGACATTGAATGACTAAATTTGGGAATGCCACTGATTTCTAGCAAACAGATTACAACTGGTATTTTTTACTTCTAAATAAAACATATCTCAGTTCCATCTTTCTTCTAATTTTGTTGTCAGGAAAAGATTTCCCTCAGTGATTCAGATGGAGTTAAAAATGATACATAATATAAAAACATAGCATTAAATGAAATTCTTCCTCAATTTATCATCTCCCTCATCCAAGAGCTACTTTCAGATATTTCAGGTTGCTGTCCTAAATATATTATGAGGCTCATGAAGAATATCTGCATCCTTCAGTATTTACATTCTGATTCTCATAAGTACAGTACATAGGAGAGAAATTAAATTGATATATTGTATTTTCATTCCTTCCCCCACCTGGATCATAGGATCTAGATATTTCTGTCTTTGTTCATAGTTTTTTTATAACTTCCTATAGTAAACAAGTATGCTGATGCTGTTAATATAGTGGAGGGCTCAATACTGATAAGTTTTTCAGGGGATTCTAGTCAATGAGTAGTGAAAGATGAAGGAAGGTAACACAGAGGATGACTATTTCAGTTTAAGATACCATTCATTGCATTTTCTGATGAAGACTTACATATAATGATTCTATTTAGAAATAGCCTAAAGATAACCTGGCCATGTATTAGAACCTTGACTTATGCATCTGTAACAGGTTTCCTATTGCTTTTCATGGGCTTATAGTACTTAGAGCTGGGTGGGACTTTAAGAATACTCTATAAATGGGATGTAGCAAAGTGGCATGGAGAACAGAGTGTTAGATCTTGAAGCAGGAAGACTTCCATTCAAACCTTGCTTTTTAGCACTTGTTAGCTATGTGACTCTAGGGAAAAAAGCAACAACAAAAATGCCTCCTATAAGTCTAAATTTCCTCATCTGTGAAATGTGAATTTAAAGAAAATTATATAACAAAGAGGAACCTGCAGTTCAATCATGTTGGAGCAAGAAAACTTTCCATTTGACTGGTAGAGATTGAGATTAGCACCAGTTCACTGGAACTCTAACCAGGGCAATCTCACAGGCATATTGCTCAGACCTACTCCCAGGTCAGGAATTTGAAAAGATTGGACTATTATTAGAATTTTTGAGGTCTGTAGCTCCTCAGCCTGAGCTATTTCTGAGCATATAGAACTCAATATTTCAAGAAAGTAGCAATAAAAGCAGTCCAGACTTTCCCTCCAAACATTTGCAGACCCTAGGTCAAATATAAAGTCAGAACTCAGGAAATAGGTGGGAAGGATGAACAAACAAGAATAGAATCCCATCATAAAAAAGCTATTATGACAAGACTCAAGAAACAAACTGAGAAGAAATATATCTCCAAAACATCTATAAGCAAAGCATCAAAGGAAAACACAAGTTGAACTGAAGTTTAACTATAATTACGGGAAGAGATGAAGTAAAATCTTAAGTAAAAAGTCAAAAATGTTTTTATGCATAACATGAGAACATTATAGGACAAAAATGATAAAAGAAATGAGAGCTATGGGAAAAGACTTGGAAGGAGGAGTTTATTAGGGAGAAGTGGAAGAGAGGAAGAGAATAAGGTTTTTCATTGTTGGAAAATTGAACTTAAGTTTAAATATAGTTATAGATTTATCAACATGATATTTATAACTAACGTTATTTGAGTTACCCTGTTGTTCTAGCCTGTTGGAAACTGGCTCATTATATTTAAAAACTAACTTTACAAGCTTTGTGACATATGCCAACTTTGTAAATGACATTTGATTTTAATTAATCTGAAGATTATTAAATGTTTTTTTTATTTATGACATATTACTATTGAAAAAAATCTTTATTTTTGATATCTTACATACTTGGTAATGTGAAGATTAAATTTACTCTCATTTTAACTCTCATTTAACTGCCCATTTTCAATTTAATCACCAGAAGTGTATATACCCCACTTACACTTGAATGGGGGAGGTCTGTGACCCACCTGTCCCATAGTGGGTGACTAATCAGAATCAACTGTCAGTGGATATGCAGTTCTTTTTTAGGGTAACAGATTTTCAATCATACACTGGGTTGAGACCAGGGGTCAATTCAAAATACTTAGTGTGTAGGCTAGATATCTCACCCTATCCTCTCTCTGATTTTCTTACTTTCACTCTTTCCATATTTTATAAATAAATTGTTTAAATAAATCTCTTTGGAATTTGACTAAATTCCTGGCAACCCTACTCCTAAATAATCCAATCTAACCTTTTATACTAACCCCTTATATACTACCAATTCTGCCTCTTACAGTATACAAGTAGTCTTCCTGATGCACAGTTATAGTCATTTTATCCCTCTATTCTATAAACTTTGTTGGCTCTCCATTGCCTGCTTGACAAAATGTAATATCTTAACGTCGAGGTTTTTTTTTTTAATTTATTAAACCCCTTGAAATACTTTTCCTTTCAAACTAGACTTTCGATTACAAGTCTTTGAGGGTCATGAAGAGATAGACATGACTAACTAAACAATAACAATTAGCATATGGATTTCACAAACATTGTGGAGTTGGAAGCTGGAAAATCCTGATAACTGGAACTTGATGGTGATGAAGACAATTTTACGTAGCCTATTATGTTGAATCTGACAGAAATATGAATATTGTTTTGTACCTTAATAAAGAAGTAAATAACTTCCCTCAAGAAGACCCTGCTCTGAGATAAGGAGGCACCTTGAAGATTAAGAAAAAACAATAACAAGGATATCTATATATACAGTAGATATACATCTATAGAGAGAGGGGAGTGGGGAGAGTGGAGGGGTAAGGAGAAATAACTAAAGGAGCCAGTTAAATAATTCTGCAAACATCTAGACAACTGATGGCTCAGTAAAGAAAGTACAGAGCTGGAAGTCAGGAAGACCTAAATTCAAATCCAGCCTCAAAAATTTATCAGAACAATTGTTCCCCTGAGTAAGTCACGTAACCTCTATTTATTTCATTTTTTTCAACTGTAAACAGGAGACAATAATAGCACCTACCTCTGACGGTTATTGTGAAGTTCAAATGAATTATACTGTAAAAAATACCTTAACACAATAACTCACACATTGCAGATGCTATATAAAAATTATTTTTCCCTTCCTCCTAACCCAGGCTAAAATTTTCTGCATTTTAAAATGTTAAACTATATGAGATGAATTCTGCTTTAGTTGGTTGAGGGTAGAAGATAGCAGAGAAGTAGTTTTGTCCAGAAAGAAAGCTGAGCATATTAGCAGGTTAAATGTGGTACAAACTAT
Source organism: Monodelphis domestica (assembly GCF_027887165.1). Lineage (NCBI taxonomy): Eukaryota > Metazoa > Chordata > Mammalia > Didelphimorphia > Didelphidae > Monodelphis > Monodelphis domestica. The sequence goes on from NC_077228.1 coordinate 468,675,923, forward strand.
TCTCTGAAAAACACTAAATACATTAATTCCTGCAATCCAGAGTTGTGAATTTCCCTGAGCTCATGATTTCCCTATTCATGTGGTTCTGTGCTAGTTTCTCTGCAAATTTGTGTATCTTCTTCATTTGTAGGAGATTGTAATCTAGGTTGATGGATAGATTTTTATAGTATGATTATTTTTTGCTTTTCCCTTCTTATTTAGAAAATCTTTCATATATTGGAGTCATTCAGGATGATTTGTTTAAATTGGAAGTCTCCTGCTGAGGGGTTCAGGAGCTACTCTTATAAGTAGTGGGTGTTTAGTTTTCTCACACTAGGACTATTCCCCAGCACTCGGAAAGTGAATTAATGTATCATGGATCCTTCTTTTGAGAATCACCCCATTCTGAGGGAGTGAAGGAGGAAAAAAAAGAAGAGTAGGAGAGAGAGAGAGAGAGAGAGAGAGAGAGAGAGAGAGAGAGAGAGAGAGAGAGAGAGAGAGAGAGAGAGAGAGAAAAGGAAAGGGAGGGGGAGAACTATGAAGAATGAGTAGGGAGTTGGTATGTCTTATGCTACTCTGTAACTTTCTCTTTACAATTATCTCACTCTTCCTTTTATCATAACAATTTGTTGACTACCCTTCCCTTTGTTATATTTTAAGCCCTTTGATATCAGGACTTGCATTAGACTGATAGATAAAAAGATAGACAGCTATACATGTAGGTATTTATATATAGAGATAGATATCTATTTATTTTCATCTCTATCAATTAGCTTTGTTTCCCCATTTTTCATTAGCTAGTTAGGGTTGAGCCAAGGAACTTAATGCAATAAAACATAACTTATAAAATTAGATGGCATGGAGGAAACTTGTAATAGTGAATAGAAGAGTAGCTTTAGAGTCAGGAATCTGATTTCATTCTGTTTTTGTGACTGAAGAAGTCACTTACTTTTCAGTCCCAGAAAACTCTCTAAAACTTTAAATTGCCAAATAGTTCTCGACTTGCATGTACAGAGGAGATTCCTCACTGAGAATTCCCTATTACAAGTTTGGACCATGTAATGATTGAGTGGCAAAAGATGCTGTATGGACAGTAAGTCATCTATAATTTCAGAGGTGGGAGTAATCAGCAATGCAATGATCCAGGACAATCCAGAGGAACTTAGGAGAAAGAATGCTATCCACATCCAGAGAAAGGACTGTGAAAACAAAAATACATTAGAAAAATATATGATCAAACACATAGTTTGAGAGGGATGTGATTAGAGTTTTGACATTAAAGGATTACACTATTACAAATATGAATAATATGGAAATGGGTTTTAAACAATGATACATGTATAACCCAGTGGGTCTGCTTGTTGGCTTTGTGAATGGGGAGGAAAAAGTGGGAGGGGGAATCATGAATCATGTAACTATGGAAAAATATTCTAAATTTGTTTTTTTAAAACCCTTACCTTCTGTCTTGGAGACAATACGGTGTATTGGCTCCAAGGCAGAAGAGTGGTAAGGGCTAGGCAATGGGGGTCAAGTGACTTGCCCAGGGTCACACAGCTGGGAAGTATCTGAGGCCAGATTTGAACCTAGGACCTCCCATCTCTAGGACTGGCTCTCAATCCACTAAGCTACCCAGCTGCCCCCAAATATTCTAAATTTTAAAGAAGGAGAAAAAAGATTTCAGGGTCTTGATCCTAACCTACTGGTATTTACTCTTTGCTATATGACAAGTAGAGTTCTTAGCCCTTTTTCCTACTCTTTGCTTTTCTTATGGTTCTCATAGTCACCTTTAAAGCCACTCCACCTATCTTTTAACATTTAATTCCCACAAAGATAAGGAGAGAATCAAGTCCAATGCTATTCTTCAAATTTAGAGGATATTTTGCCTTATGATTTTTAGCACGTCATAATGAGATATATGGGGTGTTCAGGGAGGCCTAATACCTCCAGTGTGAAGGTTTGCTGAGCCCTTTTCAGGGCTTCTCAGCTACCTTTCAGGTCTATGTATCTCCAAAGTCTCACCCATGTTTTCAAGAAGCTGTAGCATATCAAGTGGACACACCCTAGTAAAACTATCTCAGCAGATGGGCTAAACCAGGTTGAGGGGAACTGATAGACCTCAAACTTTTCTGTTATTTAGGGGGATGTCTACTCCAAGCATGTGAAGAATTCACTGAAAGAATGGGAAGATTAGAACAATTTGTTCCAGTGGCCATGAAGGCAGCTGAAGCAAGAAATGTGGAATGCCTAGAGATTAGTTAGACATTGAAAATGCCAAGGTTATCAATTGTATCCCAAACCATCACCAGTATCTTGACTTTTACCGTGCCAGAGGACTTCAATGACTCAAAAAGAGAGTGTGACTGACAACTTCCTGCAATTTTACCTTACTTAAATCCAATTCACAAGCAAGTCAAAACATCACTCTGTGATATCATTAATCCTCTTTGAAAATGAAAGATGAACAACAACAACTTTACAGTATGGAGCTTCTCATCCTTACTTCCCCCTGTAGATATAACTCCCTTTAACAGACTGTCCCATTAGGAGGGAAATACAATGGATATCCCACAACTTTCTTTGCTCTTTATGAAAGTTCACTCTAATTTTTCTGTTACCTGCTGATTACATATTAGCAATGAGGCCTCATGCTATAGCAACCCACTGACAATACTACCTACATGAAATTTTTTCCTGATACAAAATGCACCAGGTAACTTCCCTCATTACATATGATTTAAAATCATTTAAAAGGTATAAAATGTTATTTTTGAACTCTTTAATATCTATGTCTGAATATTGTTCATATGTTATGTATTAACTGTGCAACCCTAAACAAGTCACTTAATCTCTATCTGCCTCAGTTCTCCTATTTTAAAAATGGAGATAATAATAGAGTTGTTGTGGGGAATCAAATGAAATAATATATGTAAAGTTTTTTTCAGACATTAAAGTGCTCCATAAAAATTAGATATGAACAGTATTAGTATTTCACAATATATTGCTTTAAAGAATATGAAATGATGTGATTAGAGGGAATTTATTGTGTCTTCTATAAGTCAGGTATTAAGCTAGACACTGGGAGACCAAGAAAGGCAAAACACAGTCCTTTCTCTCTCAAGGAGCTCATAGCCTAGTGAAGAACAACACATATATGATCTCATTTTATACTCACAGCAAATATGGGAGGAAATTGCTATTTTTATCACAATTTATAGGTGAGAAATTGAGACTCCAATGGAACAAATGATTTGCCTGTGGTTACCCAGTTAGTAAATTAATGTTTGATTTATTTTGTAGGCAATCATATATGTACATGTAATTTCCTTTGATGGAATATAAACTCTCTGAGGCAAGAGATTATTTCATTTTTTATTTTTTTGTCTTTTATTTCCAAGTTCAGCATAGTATCTGGAACATAGCAATTGTTTAATAAATGCTTATTAACTGATGGATGATAGAGCAGAGTTGGGACAGTATCTTCTATATTCTGAAAGTTTTGAGGAGCTCAAATAGCTTTGTTATGGTTTTATCTATCAATTTATTAAAAATTAAAATTGATACAATGTTAAAATGTCAATTTATTTAAAATAAATCAATCCATTACATTGTAATATAAAAAGTAGGTTAGGAAAAACTATATTTTTCAAAAGAAAAAATTAGAAGAAAGACATTGTTTTACATATTTTCAAATATCTTTAGTGCCTTGCTTTTGGAAATAGAAAAATTATATCAGCATCCATAAATATTAGTTATGGTTTGCTTATTTGAGTTAGAGTTTTTCTTTCAATATTTACTGTACTAGCAATTGAAACTGGTCAAAATTTAAAATATTAATTTATTTAAAATTAATAAATCTATTATATGCTAATATAAATAGCATTTTACAAAAAAATCTATATTTTCAAAAAATAGAAAAGAGGCAATGTATATTTTTCAAATAGCTCAATAGAAAGTTCTAATTATCTACTTCTGTATTCCATCTGTTTTGATATTTTGTTTTACTTGAAGTACATGAAGAAAATCTGACTCCACACAGATGTGTATTTGGAAAAGGGAGGAATATTTTAATGGCAAATAATACCTTAAAATTATTATGAAAAAAGTTTGAACCTTTCAGACCCTCTGAAAGGGTTTCCAAGGAACTGCTGTTCTCACCATGTTATCTTCTGAATTTGAAACAAGGAAATATTATTTTCTGTGCAATGAAAGTGTGAAAATTAAAATTAAATCTCAATAATAAAAATTATATATTTTAGTAGATTTATTAATGATTATTAGAAATCAAGGAATAAAGAAGATACAAAATAAAACCCACATGCCCATGGCTGATTAACCATTTCAAAATCTCCACGCTTAGCTTACTGCCACCACCATGCTGGCTGCAAGCCCAAGAAAGAGCCCCAAGAGGACCACCCACTCATTAATATCCTCTGTCTACAGGAAGTACCTAATGACAGGAAGTCAGTGGGCTCTCAGGAAATTTAGTTTTTTTAGGGTAACAGATTTTCAATTACACAAAGGTAATCAAGAAATAGGTCTGACTGGAAACATTCCTCATGGATCTCTGCCTGCATTCTTGTTCCTTCTAATGGACTGAATGTTTATATTATTTGCTACAGGACATTCAGAACCAATCAGGAGAGCCTCTTGGTTGGTCCTCATGTTCCCTTGAGAATTGAGCACAAAGAAATATCTAGCAAATAGTTCTTAAAAGGAAAAAAAAAAACTTCTGCTCCCTTATTCTTTGATTGTGTAATTTGGGTTTCTTGACAGCTGGCTCTTTCTTGAATTTCCTGATAGTGGGACCAGGATTTCGTTCTTTTTTTTCCCCTCCTCAGAAATAGTTATGGAGGTTCCACACATAGGGCAGTGATTACATGTTCATGACTAGGTAAGCCTGAGGTTGGATTTGAAGTCCCTAGATTCTTTGACTTTTTTTTTATTATTTCTTTGAGGACAGGTGGCTGAACAGTGATCCTGAGATGAATATTTTCAGCTTTGAAGATTATCTTGTGATCCTGAGAGCCTGGGTCTTCTTGGATGCTGTTTGGCATCAGAAAATGGTTTCTTTAACTTATCCTTCTTGAAGGAGATCACTGCCCTGATTGATCAGAACTGTACCTTGAATTGCTGCTAATGAGCACAGTCTGAGGTGAAAGTGAAATCTGTTCATCAATGTCACACGATTTAACAGAATCTTTCCTTCTCTGAGTAATTTACTAGAAAAGATGAGTTACTATTTTATGCTTTTGAGTATTTGCTAGTGCATGCCTATGATTCTATATTTTAAGAATTTCTCTTCTGATAAAGGAAATAAATAACCGTCTTATACCTGATAGCTACTATTTTGCAGAGTGATTACTATTACAAAATAGAGCCTATTAATTCCATCTGGGAAGACCTTAGATCCCAGCTGTACCTAAGTTTTGCTATAAAACATTTTCTCCCTGACAATCAGTTAGTGATTAAGGGGAAAAACACATTAATTCTCTATCTTTGGGGTTAAATTCCCCAAACTGAAACAAGGTCCATGCAAATGCAGAGAGGCCCTGTAGTGGGATCCCTTCCCCTTCTCCATCTTGCCACCAACTGTGAGTAACATTTATAAAAAGGACAGAAATAGAAATAAACACATCAACTGTATAGTCTAGAGAAATTTCAAGTTTCCAATCTTCCAGCTGGAAGCTGGAAATTTTTAAATTTAGAAAACTACAGATGCAAAATTAAAAACAAAATTGTTTGTTCAGCCATGGTGGTACATCCTTGTCAGACTCTAAATACTTCTCCTTCTATAATTTTAGCCCAGTGGTCAGTTAACACTCTTTTGACAAATAATGGATGTCTAGCAGTCAATACTATCTCACTCAGCACTGAAGAAACAACTTCTACTAGTGTCACTGGCTTCAGGATAAACTCTTACACAAAGCTGTCGTGTATTTGATCAATTGATTCTTTGGACCGGTGGGACAGGAAATCCATGTGTTCACAAGGTGTTTTGAGGGTTGTTATGGAGACAGAAAAATTCTGAGATACCCTGTTCTCTCCATGAAGTCTATTTTGTGATTTTAACTTTGTGTAGTGAAGAAAGAAAGGAGAGAAAGAAGGAATAAGGGAAGGAAAGAAGAAAGGAAAGAAAGAAAAAAGGAAAGAAGGTACCAGCATTTATCTAGTACTTTCTATGTTGAATATACTGTGCTAAGTACTGGGGATATAACTACATGCAAAAAAAGACCCTATCCTCAAGAAATTTACCTTCTAATAGTCTAACTGGGATGTCCAATTCAAAAAGGGAAGCTGAAAAGTATGTGGATGGGGGAAGATAGTGATGAAGGTACCCAGTGGCTGAGCATGATTTTGAAATCCACAAGCCAGGAGAAGAGCTGAGAATATAATAAAGGATGGCCAGTTTGGACTACCGCAGCCTTCCAGAAATGGAGGCTTTCAAGAATAACTCACCAATAGTAGGAGGAGGTTGGCATTGTGGAGGAATATTTCTAGGTGAGAAGGTTTCAAAGTGGTTGAATGGTCCAAGCTGAGATGCCTTTAGGTACCTGGGGAAGTTTCAGGTTGAGGCAATTATAAAGGTATGGTTTTGAAGTCTGGAAATGAGGGGAAGAAATAAGAGTGGAATGGGTGAAAAAATACTTATAAAATTAGAATGACAGATTCTCAGAAGAAACCTCAACATTCTAAGCTATATCTAGAGCACGAATCTCATTACTATAATATCCCTGGAAAGTAACCACAAAACCGTCACTTCTAGTTTCTTAATGATAGAGATCACTATTGACTAAGGCAACTTATTTCAGTTTGGATGCTTTAAGAAAGTCATTCCTTCGAGTTGATCCAAAGTTGACCTCCCTGTAAATTTTACATATTGGTCCTCTATGGTCAATTAGAATTAATACAAATTCTTTTCCATATGATAGCACTGATATCACTTTAAATATTTCAGGATAGTAATCACATACTCCTTTCCCATTCCTAATCTTTTCTTCTCAAGGAGAAATTCTCTGAGTTCTTTCATTTATTATTCTTTGGTCTGATTTCTAGTCCCCTGACATACTGATAACCTTTCTTTGAACATACTTTTAAATGTTATTACCAAAATATGACACCTAGAGCTGAATATAATATTTTAAATGTAATCTTTTAGGGAAGATCATAGTGTCAGTATCTCACCTTTCTAATTCTGAGAAGTGGTACTTCTCATTATTACTATTATTATTATTATTATTTTGGCAGCAATAGCTTATTGCTAGCTCATATTGAATTTAATGATCCATAGAAATGCTCAGGACTTTTGTGAATAGCTTATATGTCTATATCTCCATCATCCTATACCTTTATAGTTGACTTAAAAAAATAAGTAAAGGAATTTATATTTATCCCTTTAAAATTATTTCTTATTAAATCTGAACCATTGTTTTAGCTAGTGAAAATCTCTTGTCAATGCTATATCTTTTTTTTTACAAAATAAGTTCTCAAATTTCTACATAATTTCTTAGCATAAATATGCCTTCTAGTTTTTTTATTCTTGCCATTGGTAAAGGTGTTGATTCAAAGAACAGAACCATTCCATTTCCATCTAGGTTGTCACAGATCCAGATCCATTGATTAACATTGGGAACCATAATTTTGGACCAATCATTCAAACAATTTTGAGTCTCCTTAATTATATTAGCATTCTATCCATATATCTTCATCATCTTGTTCACAAACAGTGATATGCCGATAAATATTTTGCAACCAGCTCGTTGGGGAAAAATTACCCATGATATACATTTTTAGTTTAATTTGTATGATTAAAATTTTTTCCCCATTAATTTCTTCAGTCTAGACTAGTGATGGTGAACCTTTTAGAGTTGATGTGCTGGGCCCCACCCTCCACCCTCCAGTCCTAGTGCTATGTCACTCCAACCCCCCCAGACCAAGTGCCATGGCCCTCCCACACACTGAATTTAAGGTGCCCCCTGCCCCTCTCCTTACCTCACACAGGGGAGAGAGAAAGCACTCCCATTGGCTGCTAGGCAGAGGGATGGATGATGTGAAAAAAATGTCATCAGGCAAGTGGAGTAGGGTAAGGGAGCTGCTCTCCCTGAGTCCTTCTACTTTTCTAGTAATAAACTCTGGGGATGGAGGGGAGGGCAACTGCCTGCCCATAGAGAGTGCTCTGTGTGCCACCTTTGGCACCTATGCCATAGATTCTCCATCACTGGTCTAGACAATCAACAAAAAATAAATCAAATTCTGCTTTATAGTATTGTTCATTTCTGAGGAGTAATTACTCCCACTGAAAAATTAACAATTGCTTAACTTAGCAAAAGCTGATTTTAATGGGCTCCTGTATGCATCTACCAGAAGGATAATTTTAAAGGTTCTGGCAAATGTTTTTATTTAATATAGTAACATGTATAATCTACAATTTCACTTCTCTAATAACCCTATCAAAAAGGGAATGAATGAGGTTAGTCTGATATATTTTGTTCTTAATGTATGCTGATTGACTTGTAATGATCATTGATTCCTCCCTAAAAGTTTCACAAAGTAAAATTACATATTAGATGTGTGCTTCATGAGATCATAGACTCATTCTCATCTAATTATTGTATTTTCCTTTCTACAGAGAATAAAATTATCCACAATGAGAATTTAATAAATTTGTTGAATCAAGTTGGATTTTTTTATACCACCTTTGCAAAAACTATCTTCTCTCTTTTGGAAATCAGAACACATATTTTTTAGTCTAATTTTGCTTTCCTATTTTCCATGCTTCCTTCAAGATCACCTATGTTGATTTAGTAATCATACCTGCAATTTCTTTCAGTACCCTGGGAAGAATTCTGCAGAGGCAGCTTTGTTTAGTAGACAACATGTTGGACTAGTAATTCAAGAGATCTTGGTACAAATACTGCTTCGTGCCTCTGTTGCTGTGGGCAATCACTTAACTTTTTTGAGGCTCCATTTCCTTTTCTGATCTTCGGACACTAGTACCTGTAATATAGCTCTCATGAGGTTGTTGTGAGATTTAAATGGCATAATAAGTTTAAGGAATTTTATATGTTTCAAAGAAATGTATGGATATTCTTCTCACAGGCTGAGTGAGGCAGATATATTACGGTGAAAGGACTGGTGAAATTTGAACCACAGAACCTTAATGTGAATTTCAGCTTGGTCCTTTGCTAATTGTCTGATTCTTGGGCAAATCACATCACCTCATTGTATCTCAGTTTCTGCATGCAAAAAATGAGAGAATTAGATTAGAGGACCTTTAAGATCCTTTCTAGCTCTAGATCTGGTCTTATGAACTCTTTTGTAGCAGTTGTCGATTACCTTTTTTTATCTGTCTTCTTTTTGTTTTAATTTCCACATTAACAATTTTTCTTCTATTCTTTCTAATCTGAAGATCACACTTGTTAATAGAGATAATAGAAACCAAATAGCACTTGAATTATTCAGTTTTCTTTTTTATCTGTTAACACACAGACAAGACCTAATTCATCCTAAAAGTAGTGGCTTTATAATACTCAATTTCGTTTTAAATAATCCTTCTTGTTGCCCTTAGAATTTTTTTTCACAAATTTCAACTCATTCTGGATTTTATTCTTCCTAACTCAATGCATGCATGATTTTATGAGTCTTTTGTAACTATCTGTGGTTACCAAATTTTCATTTTATTTTTGGTACTCATCCTTTTAAATTTGAGCTCATCAGTGAGATTTCTGAGCAATCACATTAGCTGCTTTATATACTTCCTACCTCTTTCAAGTTCACTCTCCCAAAAGCATAGTTCATCCATCAGCAGAGTCAGGATCAGGGGCAGGCAAACCAGGCAGCAGCTTTTTATGCAATATTCAGCATGGTGCAAAGAGATATATTTTAGTAGTACTTTCCATAAATGCTCATAATTTCAATAGGAAAAAAATTCCATTGCCTGTGATGTGTCTGAACAATTGAGCAAAGGGAGATCTAGAAATTTCCCTTTGTCGATCTTGCATGCAAATATCCTAATCAAAATCTATACATTAGACTAAATCTTGAAGTTCTCTCTTTGCCTCTATCAAACTTCAAGGTAACATTATCACCTTCTTTTATAAGTTTATCACCATTGCTTTGATGAGCTTCTCATTGGTCAAGATCAGAGCATTTTCCCTTATAACTTCCTCTTACTGAAATTTTTACAAAGGCAAATAAAAATCAGAAACTTTGCTTTTAGCAGAAAGCCCATTACCAAGTATTTAGTTAGTTGATAGGCATCCTGTTTAATCTTTGCTTACACAGACTCTCCATACAGTGGGTTTGTCAAATGCATTGTAAACCTTAAAGTGTGATATAAATGTAACTAATTAATAGCTATCATTTTCTACAGTGTAGTAACTAGGTCTGAAAGCAGTTCTCCAATCTGATGATGGCTAAGTAACAGTAGGTCTACAACAACCTTCTTTCTAGACACTGTGTCTTTCTTAATAAAACCAAGTATATCATCATTTGTTTATTTGACTGTCCACATCATACTCTTAAAAAAAAACCAAAACTTATCTTTCATCTTAGAACCAATGCTACATATTGATTCCGAAACAGAAGAGTGGTAAGGGCTAGGAAATGGGGGTTAAGTGACTTGTGCAGGGTCACTTAGCTAGGAAGTGTCTGAGGTCAAATTTGAACCCAGGGTCTCCTGTCTTTAGGCCTGGCTCTCAGTCCACTGAGCCACCCAGCTCCCCCCTACATCATGCTGTTGACTCATATAGAACGTGAAGTCTACTAAACAAAACAAAACAAAAGTACCCAGTTACCTTTCATTAATGTATAGATGCATTTACTTAATTTGACCTTCTGTGGTTGATTTTTTTAACCTATGTGATCCATTTTGTACTCATCACTATTATGTTTAATCTTACTAGAATTCTCCCATTCTTTTAGCCTGTTGAGATAATTAGCTCTTGACTTTGCCATAAGAAAGGCAAGTTTATTTTTCCCCCAATTCCATTCAACTTGTAGATTTAATAAATATTCTGTCCTAGTCCATGCTTCCTACTTTGGGGAGATAGATATTTCCACAGCAGATAGAGACCAACAAGATATTAGGTAATAATAGGAAGAGGAATTTGTTTGCCATTTTTTAACTCACATAAAAAAGGTACCTAACTTGATGTGTCCATGAGGAAAAGGGAAAGGATGGAGGTATGGGTGAGGAGATATATGGATTATAGCCCCCAGAAGGATGACCACAACCAGATAGCTGAAGTGGCAAAATACCTGAATAATTCATCCATCAGAGAGGAGCCCAGGCTTCCAATAAAACACTCATTACATCAAGGCAGGAGAAGAAATGAAGTCAATAATCCAGTGAGAGACATCTTCAAGACCTAGCATCCAGATTATGCCAGGCTTTTGCCACATCCCAGATCAGTGCAGATATGTCCAGGGTTTATCTCATATGGTTCAACAGATGTAGACAAATACCACGTATTATCTCAGGAGGACCTTTTATCTAATAGGAATATCTGGTTGGTTTTTTAGATGTGATGCCACAGGCAAGAAACTGCAGATTAGTGAAGTTGGGCAGGAAGCTTCTAGTGTGGAATATTGGAGGCATAAATGATTTCAAATAAGAAATGAGGGTCCAGGCAGAAAAAAATATCAGAATAACTATGACAGATATTCTGAATTTTTTTCTGACACCCACACCCATACATAAATAAATAAATACTGAAATTCTGAATTGGACTTAAAAACTCTACCTTGCATTTCATCTGTGCCTTTATAAACATCATTGATAAGAATGTTGAATAAATAGTATAGTGTCAAGGGCAATTTTATATTCACTTATTAATGGTGATTCTTGATTCCAAGGTGACCTTTATAGACTATTATCTAGTTTTCATTTCTTCATCTTGTACTAAGACAGTGACGGCAAACCTTTTAGAGATGGAGTGCTGGGCCCTGCCCTCACCCCCAATCTCCAGACAAAGCGCCATGCCTGCTCCCCTCAGAGACTGAATGCTGTCTTCCCTGATACTACCCCTTACACCAGACAGGGGAGGAAGGAAGTGCTGCCACTGGGCAGAGGAGTGGGAGAAGTGAGGAATCTCAGGCACATGGCAAGGGGGAGGGGACGAGCTCTGACTTTCTAGTAATGAACTTTGGCGGGCAATTGCAGGTGTGGCCACAGAGAGGACTCTGTGGGCCCTTTTTGGCATATGTGCCATAGATTCATCATTACTGTACTAAGAGATAGCAAGAGGAACCTTAACAAATGCTTTACTGAAATACTGAAATACTTTTTAGTTTAGTAACTATCAAAAAACTAATTAGTGTTAGTCAGTTATGAACTGGTTTGGTGGTTTTTTTTTTTTAATAAACCTACACTAGCATGGTACTTTTTTATTTTTTTAAACCCTTGCCTTGCATCTTAGAAACAATATTGAACATTGGTTCCAAGGCAGAAAAAGCAGTAAGGGCTAGGCAATGGGAGTTAATTTACTTGCCCTGGGTCACCCAGTTAGGAAGTGTCTGAGGTCAAATTTGAACCTAGGACCTCCCAACTCTAGGCCTGGCTCTCAGTCTACTGAGCCACCCAGCTGACCCCTGGCTTATTACTTTTTAAAGGAGAAAGTATTTACCTCCTTATTTTGCATATTTGTGGCACTGCATAGGAGACTACAAGCTTTAGAATCATTCCATTATACTGGGTCTTAAGAATGACTGGTCCTTTCTACTTATTCTCTTCCATCATACCTGATATTCTTTTTTTTATCAGGCTTGGCAGATATATGTTAGCAATCTTGTTGCTTCCTTTCCATTTTCAGGATAAAGCAATTTTGAGTGGATTCACAAGAGACTCCACTCCAATTTTTTTTTAAGTGAAAAGTAGCTCCCTCTTTGGTCAAAATCCCAGCATTCGTGTATTTTAAGCCATTCTACAGGAACCCTCAACCTATTTTCAGACATCATTTCCTTAAGCAGATATTCTTTTAAATTTTATCTTTCCTACTTTGCATCATTAGCCATAACAAAAGCATTCCTCCTGTCCCTAAGAATTTTAGCTTTTCCTCAGGAAGTTATAGTCCATATTAGTTATGCCTTATAGATGCTTCTGGAAGCATCTGGTTTGACAAGTCTTGGTTCTCCGTGATAATCAGTCAGTAAACAATCATTTATTAAAGTTCTACTATATGGCAGGGACTGTGCTTGGCAATAGGGATGCAAAGAGGAAGATACAGGGGAGGAGAAAGGAAGGAAGGAAGGAAGGAAGAAAGAAAGAAAAAAAGGGAAAAAGAAAGAGAAAAAGAGATTAAAGGAAGAAGTAAAAAGAGAAAGGAAGGAAGGAACAACATATCTATATAGAGAATAAATATGACAAAATACAAGGCACTTAAAGTATAAGACAGTTCTAGCAACTGACAGATTCAGGAAAGACTTCTTAGAGAAGATGGTACTTGAGCTTCATCTTGAAGGAAATGAAAAATCTTCAAAGGTAGAGTTGAGGAGGAAGTGTATTGCAGGCATGAAGGACAGCTTATGAATGGTAGCTAGAGAGGAGATGGAGTGCTGTGTCTGGGCAACAGGAAAACGAGGTCAGTGTGATTGGAAAGAGAAGTAATCTACAAAGAGGCTGGAAAGATAGTTTGGGTCTGGCTTGGCAAGGATTTCAAAAGTCAATGATGGGAGTTTAAATTGAATCCTAAAGGCAGTGTAGAATGATCTGTTGACCTGATCTGACTCACAATTAAGGAAAATTATTCCAGCAGTGTGGAGTTTAGAAAGGAGAGGAGAAAAAGAAGGCTGGAACACAATTAAAAGATCATTGCAATTATCTAGGCACCAGATGATGAGAACCTGAACTAAGTTGTAAGTTGTGAGTAGAGAGATGAGGTCAGATCAAAGAGACATAAAACTAGGAATGTCAAGATTTGGTCAGGATTTCGGATGCTAGCTGTTTGACTCATGGCAAGTTTCTTAACCTCTATCTCCTTCAGTTTCCTTCCCTGTAGCACTCACCCTGGGTTGTTGTGAGGATAAAATGAGATAATATTTATAAAGAGCTTTTCCAACTTTAAAGCACTATATAAATGCTAGCCAGTGTTATTATTATTGTGAATACTATTATTTCTTCCGATTAAGAATTATTAAAGAGGATTAAAGAGTCAGCTAGGTAGTTCAGCAAATGAGGCATTGGATATGGAGTCAGGAAAACCTGATTTCAGTCTGGGCTCTGACACTAGCTGGATGGCCATGGGCAAGTCATTTAGCCTCTGTTTGCCTTAATCCACTGGAGAAGGAAATGGCAAACCATTTCAATATCTTTACATGCTATATGGCCCATGGAGTCACAAAGAGTTAAACATGACTGAACAAGGACAAAGGAAGATCAAAGATGACTAAGGTGTAGCAGCTTCAGAAGTAGAAATAAAGAGGATTAGGAAAAGGTAGGTAACAAGATAAGGCAAAGAGACTAAGAAAGAGTTAGTGGAAAAACTGGAAGATTAAATGAATTGATAGAATGGATCAGTGAGTGGGGCAGCTGTGGTGGAGTTGTTGAGGCAAAAAAAAGGAATTTGTGTTGAGTTGTGAGGTTATTAAGAAGGAAGAATTTGCATCAAAAATTTTATCTGGGTGCTTAGTGTTGAAGTATAAATGCCCAGAAGCAATGCTTAAAATTTCAACTATTAAGAAGAGGAGGAGAAAGTGTAAAGGGACTTATCTTGAGTGTACATTGTATTTCCAACACAGATGAGTTACTGTTACTTGCATTCCAAGAGTAGAATGATCTCCCTCCTGGAAGAGAAGATAAAGGTACTTCAAGAACTTGAAGAGCTCTAACAACTTAAAATGAAACAGCAGCAAAGTTTCAATGGAGAAAGAAGGTGATTAGAAGGTGGGGTAAGGGAGATTTGACACCTGTCAGAATGATGAAAGATAGAAACTTAAAAATAGATTCAAGGCTCTTCCTGAAGAGGAGAAAATCGTACTCTCTGAGGAGAAAGAAGTAGCTTGTTCTCTCAAGAATGATATAGCAGAACCACAGAACCTATCAGGTGAAAGATAATTCAACAAGAAGCAGAGGAAGAAGAGTAGTAGATGGTGACTTGCTTCTCAGGGATACTGAGAAAAAGATTTGTCAAAATGATAGCAATAATAGAGTGATCTGCTGTATCTAGGGGCCTGTATGCATGGCATAACAGATAACCTCTTAAGACTTCAAAACATGACAGCTAGCCACTTTTAATGATTCATGTGGACACAAATGGCAGTACCAGATGAAACCTAAAAGTATTGCCAATGGTTATGAAGTCTTGGGCAAGAAACTGAAGACCACAGGGGAATAAGTTGTATGTATCTTCCTCACTGTTGTCTATTGAGGGCATGGAGCACAAAAGAGAAAAATTATTCTGAGAGTGAGCAGTGTTATGGATAAAAGAATTTCTGACAGAACAAGAAACAGAATTAGAGGGTATACAATGGATAATTTTGACTGTTAAATTAAAAAGCGGTTGTCCAAACAAGAATAATACAACCAAGTTATAAGGAGGAAAGAAAAAAACTAGGGAAATTTTTTTTATGGCTGATTTCTCTGAAAAAGACCTTATTTCTCAGATTATACAGAACAGACTGAAATTTTTAAGACTATGTCATCCCCAAAATGATAGGGCAGTTTTCAGATGAAGAAATTAAACCTTTCTAAATCAAATGAAAAAAAAAAACACCTCAAATTACAATTGATTAGTTAAAACACCTCACACCTATCAGAATGACTAATAGAATAGCAAAGAAAAATGGTAAATTTGGAGGGAATGTGGGAAAATTGGGACACTAATGCACTGTTGGTGAAGTTGTGCACTGATTCAACCATTCTGGAACATGATTTGGAACTATGCCCAAAGGGCTGTAAAAAAACATGCCTGCCCTTTGACCCAGTGAAACTACTACTTGGTCTATATCCCAAAGAGAGTCCCCTCCCCCACAAAAGGGAAAAGGATCTATTTGTACCAAAATATTTATAGCAGTCATTTTGTGGAATTGGAAATTGAAGGGATGCTTATTAATTGGGGAATGACTAAACAAGTTGTGGCATATGATTATGATGGAATACAATTGTACAGTAAGAAAGTATGAGCAAGATGCTTTCAGATAAACCTGAAAAAGTTGAACTGATACAAAGTAAAGTGAGCAGAATCAGCAGAACATTGTGCACAATAACAGCAATATTATACTATGCTCAACTATGAATGACTTAGTCATTCTCAGGAATATAATGATCTAAGACAATTCTGAAGGATTTAGGATGAAAAATGCTTTCATATCTCTGGAGAAAGAACTTGGAGTCTGAATGCAGACTGAAGCAAACTGTTTTCCCCAAACTTTCATTATTTTTCTTGGCTTCCTTTTGGTTTTGGTCTTTATTTTCTTTCATAACATGTCTAATATAGAAATATATTTTGTAAGGCTGTACTTCTATAATATACATAAAATTGCTTTCCTTCTCAATGAGGGTTGTGGAAAGGAAGGAGAGAATTTGGAAATTAAATTTAAAAAAAAATGAATGTTAAAAATTGTTACCCTCATGTACTAGCTTAATAATGTTGTACCAAAAAAGGAAATGAGATTAGTCTGAAAGGACTTATTCTTAATGAAGTCAATCTGGTTCTTTAATGAGCAATTCTAGAATTTTCCCTAGCATAGAAGTTAAACATTGGGCTGTGGTTTTCAGACTCTATTATTTTCCCTTTTTTTGGAAGAAAAAAAAGCCCTTTGTTGTTTCTTCTACCTTTGAAAGAAGAAATGATTGTTAGGCAAGTCAAGAAGTTATCTGTAGGTCTGCTTTAGACAGGGAGAGAGCTCCAGCAGATGTTTGGGTTACTGAAGTCCCTGTCATTACAATAATGTACCTGTATTCCTGGTTTTGATCTCCATTTTGTTCTTGTTTGTGGCCTAAGCTTTGGGAACTTGTGTGTGGACTCATGATGCCATGGGTTTTAATTATTAGCTCCTTTCTTGGAGTCTATCTCCTATACATTTCTGGGTGTCTCAGTTACTATTATTCCTTCTTTGTGACTGGAGTATGTATATGTGGCATCCTAGAAAGCAGAAATTAATTCCTATTTTATATTTAAATCTAGAGACATTTTGCACATAGATGGTGCTTAATAAATGCTTACTGATTAATTTGATTGGTAATAGAAGACCTGACTCTGGGAAGTCCTCTGCTGCTCATGCAAAGGGAAAGGAGTCAAGAGTTCATAAGCAAAGGTCAGTTAAAGTAGTAGGTCAGTTAATTGTACGATTTTTGCCATAACACAATTCTGACTCAATTGAAGCAATTCAAAGGGTAAGCTCAGATTTAGAGCAAGAAATGCCCTTCAAGGTCATTTAATTTCAGCTTCTCTTATTTTTTTAAACCCTTACCTTTCCTCTTAGATTCAATACAATGTATTTATTGGCTTTAAAGTAGAAGAGTGGTAAATCCTGGGCAATGGGGATTAAATGACTTATCCAAGGTCACACAGCTAGGAAGTGTCTTAGTACGCATCTGAATCCAGGACTTCCTATTTCTAGGTCTGGCTCTCAATCTGCCTTTAATTTTTAGATAAAGAAAGTGATGCCCATTGTGGGAAAGTTCCTTATTCAAGGTCACACATAATAAATAGCAGAGCCAGAATTTCATACCATGTTGTTTGACTGTAGTTCCAGTATACTACTTGGGGTCCCTGTGCGGGGATGGGGACTTAGGGGGTGAGGGGGTGGGGAACAAAACAGAAAATTAAACAAACTGGGTGGTTAGAAGTGAGAAGATGGAAACCACTCAGAAAGTGATCACCTTGAAGTTTCCTAATGTTTCTATTGCCACATAGTTAGCCTGGCATTGCTTCTCTGTGGTTAAGCAAAGCAGCCCCCCTAATAGACATGCATATTGACCCAAATGGGGCACAGGAATAGCAGCTACTCATATATGTGGTGTGCTATTACTAACCATTTAGCTGATTGGTGATACGGTGAGTATGAACATGCACACCCAAAATGCAACCCTTGCCAAATCAGTAACCAAAGTGCTTGACACAATGGTGGCATCTATTTTAAGTGCCTTGCTATAACTACTTAAAATAATTTTTCATATTATATATATAATTCATAATTTTTTACCCTCATCTTCTGATTTATTATCAATACTAAGACAAAAGAACAGTTAGGGTTAGGTGATCAAAATTAAGTGACTTGCCCAGGGTCACATATCTAGTTTTAGTGACTGAGGATTTAAATTCAGGTCTCTATCTCTAAGTTCTACTCTATGACCCTATGCTGCCTGATTGCCTCAGAATCAAAGGGCTCTGTTTTGAGGACTGAAGGGGGCTCACAGGTCATTTCCTCTTGTCCTCCCCCTATTTAAAGATGAGGAAAAGGAGACCCAGAGATTTGCCTCAGTTTATACAGTTTGGAAATCATAGAACTGGGATATAAAGTTCCTTTGTCATCAATCATGAAGACCATCACATTAGAAAATGGGTTTCTGATGAGTAAAAAGGGGTTTCCGATGAGAACAACTCCCAGATTAATCTATTAGCTTCCTTAAAAATGTACTTGTATCCCTAATTCCTAGCATGATACCTGGCATATAGCTGGTGTTTAATAAATGCTTGCAAACACAAGGAACAGCAAAGAAATCTAGTGTTAGTCTCCAAAAGCATTCGATTTATTCCTCCCAGCTAATAAATGAAAATCCCTCCTCTGCTCCTCCCATTTTTTTTTTTACCTCTGTAGATAGAGGCATAATAACACTGAAAGAGAAGCCATATGGTGCCTCCTTGAAGGCAATTTCCATTGTTTTGGTTTGGCTGTGTGGACAAGGGCATGGAGGGGCTCCCCCCAAACACACCAGCTACAAGTGAAAATGTATGAGGAATAATACATCATCAGCGTGTAGAATACAATTTGGCTAGAGTTGTGACAGTCTGAGAGGCATTACTTTTGGGTGGGATT
Source organism: Monodelphis domestica (assembly GCF_027887165.1). Lineage (NCBI taxonomy): Eukaryota > Metazoa > Chordata > Mammalia > Didelphimorphia > Didelphidae > Monodelphis > Monodelphis domestica. The sequence continues at coordinate 468,694,877 of NC_077228.1, forward strand.
AATTTCTGAAATGACATCCTAAGCCAGGGATCTCAACATACATATCCCTCAATTATTTTGGGAGTGCCTGGAGAATCTAGTGTGGAGTGGGGATTTTATAGTTGTGGCTTAAAAAAAAAATGAGATTGAACTTTAAGATGAGTTTTTAAAAGACCACAGAGAAGTTGGAAAGAAATAATAGACTCCAGCAAAAGAAAAAGTCTTTGATGTGGCAGCTGAGTGTTGATCAGGGGTTCTTTAGCGTTAATTTGAAATAAAAAAAAGCAAGCATGGGCTTCCAAGTGTAATTCTGGACCCTTGTTTCTTGTTTTATTATTATTATTATTTTTTGAGGTAGCACAGTATAGAAGATCAAGTGCTAATTTTAGGGTCAGGAAGTCCTAGGTTCATATCCAGCATCACATTCAGGGTTTTTGGCCATAGGCAAGGCAAGTAACCTCTCTGGAACTCACTTTTCTCATCTGTGAAATGGTTCAGTAAGACTTAATGGTCTTGAGGGTCCCTTCCAGTTCTAGATCTAATAATCCTAGCATCTGATTTTAGAAGGGTTAGTCTTCCAGTGTTTAGGGGAGAATAAGGGAAACTAAGGCAGGTATAGTACAACTGAGAGGGGCAGTGGATAAAGTCAAGAAGACCTGGGTTCAAATACAGCCTCTAATACTAGCTGAGTGACCCTGAACAATCACTTAACCTAGTTTGCCTCATTTTCCTCATCTGTAAAATGAGCTGGAGAAATGCTAAGATTAAATTCTCAAGAGACTGGATATTAATTTATAATTATTTATTAAATAGGGAAAAGCTGGTCTGTCTCATGGCCAGTCTAGCTAACACAAGTTCACTGTTCACCTCATCTCTGTTCACTCTTGATACTAGACCAGAATAGACCCCTGTTTGGCCAGAAAAAAAAAAAGACCTGCTAGCTTCCTTGATCTATAACTTATACCCACCCTGATATCACTTTTTTCTTGGTCCCACAATTGGATAGACTTGACCTCTTTCTGAGTCAGAGACTGGTCTTCCAGAAGTCATGTGGAACAAGAGGCAAGTATCTTCTAGGATAAGAGGGAGCCTCAGACCTAGTTCTTAATCCAGTTAAAGGGTATAAGCTGAGCAAAAAACCAATTTACTAGATACTAGGCTTACAAATTCAATAAGAAACTTTCTTTTTAACACCCCAAGACTGATCTAAGGGCAACAAGAAAAGGGGGGCAAACCACTGTTCAACTCTTACAGAATAAAATGGTAAACTACTCTAGCATCTTTGCCAAAAAACAAAATAAACAAACAAAACAACAACAACAAATGGGCCAAGAAGAAGCTGGAACAAATACATAATAATAACAACCACCAGGTTTATCTAGAACATTGAGATGTGATTATTTAATTTAACTGGAAGCTCTTACTTTCTGAACTGCACCCTGATTGCAGGCAAGTCTTTAGTATCATCACTTTCACCAATCAGGGAAATTATTTAAAGTGGGAAAAATGGGAAAAAAAAATAATGACATAATGCAAAAGTCAGAGACATAACAAATAAATGGTTCTTCCAATAATAGGTCCAAATGTAGCCAACGGAACTCATGTACTTGCTGTGGCTAAAGTACAGTATGGCATAGTAGAGTGCTACATTGGGATCAGGGAGAACTGAGTCCTAAACTGACCTCCATTAAATTCAACAGACTTTTGTTAAGTGCCTCCCATATGCCAGGAACCATGCCTAGTGCTAGAAGTATTTTGTTCTTGTAGAGTCATTTTTAAGTCATGTCCCACTCTTCCTGAACCCATTTAGGTTTCTTGGCAAAGATACTGGAGTGGTTTTCCATTTTCTTCTCCAATTCATTTTATAGATGAGGAAACTGAGGCAAACATGGTTAAGTGACTTTCTTAGGGTCACACATGAATCTGAGGTCAGATTTGAATCCAGGTCTTCCTGACTCTAGATCCAGAACTTTATGACTTTGGGGATAACACAAATGCTTTTACTCTGTTTCCAAATCTTTAAAATGAATGTGATATTACCTGTGGGTAAGAAACAAATAAGATAATATATGTAAATAAATTTTCAAATGTTAGAGTGCTATGTAAATATAAGTTATAATTATGTTCCCCTCAAAAATTCTGAACTAAAATTCAATTTAATTCAACAACAAAAAACCAAGCATTCATTCATTCATTCATTCATTCATTCATTCATTCATTTGTTTGTTTGTTTATTTAACACCCTTACCTTCTGTCTTAGAATTAATATTGTGTGTTGGTTTCAGGGTAGAAGAGTGGTAAAGGGCAAAGTAATGATGGTTAAGCACGTTGTCAGGGTCACAAAACAAACATTTATAAAAGGTATACTAGATATACATATTGGACTATAGTGTTAGCCCAGATATCTTCACTTCTTTTTAAAGAATGAAATGAGATGAGGGCACTAGGTAGCAAAGTAGATAGGTCTGGAGTTGGGAGGACCCGAGTTCAAATTTAGTTATCACTTAATCTCATTTGTTTAGTCCTTACCTTTTTGTCTTCCTATGGTAGAACATAAAGGTTAAAAAAAAAAGAATGAAATGAGCTATTTTATCTAAGGTTTTGTTAAAATACCAGCAAATTATGTGTATAGTGTTCCTCTAATTTAATACTTTGTTCAAAAAGAGAGAATTTTAAGCTGATATTACATGTGTCCTTTCTAAATTCTCACTGGCATTATGTGATCCCTGCTTCCTTTTTTGCCATTTTATTAAGCATCTCTTTAATCAATTCATTCTATCTTTTTTGAAATTGAAGTCAAGTTCTCTGACTTAGGGTTTGAAGGCCACAAAATTAGGGCATTTTCTCATTTCTAATCTCAAAGTATCTCCCTGTTCTACATAATTTTTTGAATATCATCCACAGTTGTCTAGTGCATTTTTTATTTGTTTTTGTAGCCAAGAATTTAGTTTAGCTAGGCCAAATGACTTAAAATAAGGAAAGACTACTAGGTGCTCTCTTACCATTTCTTTACTTATCTCAGTCTTTTTTAGACTTGAGGTCATTCTCCTTAAAAGGGAGAAAAAGAATAAGGAAAGTACATCACTAAATGGAGATGGGTAGGGTGGAGGCAATCCATTCCAGGAATGGAAAATAAGATGAACAATGGCACTTAAAACATTAGACCATTAGACGTAGACTTAGACCATTAGAGAACATTGCATGACAATTTGGTAAAAACAAGTAATACATTTAGTAAGTAATTGGGAGCTGAAAAGGTTTCTCTGTAGAAAACGTATATGATCAAAGTATAACATCAGTCAGATTATGTTGGATAAATGGAGTTCCCATGAATATTTAACACTTGGATATACCCAATAAATTTTTTAAAAATTTAACTTTTTAATTTTTTCAGTCACATGTAGAAATATTTTTTGACTATTGTTTTCTGACATTTTGAAATTCAGATTTTCTCCCTCCTCCCCTGTCATAATATATAGGTTATCCAGTACTTCCATGCAATATATATCTCCATATTGCTCTTGTTGGGATATAAGACACATATCACACATACAATAAAAATCTCAAGAAGGAAATAAAGTGGAAGATGGCATGCTTTGTTCTGGATTCAGACTTCAACAGTTCTTTCTTTTGTCTAATACACTCTTTTATGTCAAATCTGCAACAATATTTTTTCCATCATTTTCTTAAGAATAGATAATCAGGGGGCAGCTGGGTAGCTCAGTGGATTGAGAGCCAGACCTAGAGACGGGAGATCCTAGGTTCAAATCTAGCCTCAGACACTTCCCAGCTGTGTGACCCTGGGCAAGTCACTTGACCCCCATTGCCTAGCCCTTACCATTTTTTTGCCTTGGAGCCAATACACAGTATTGACTCCAAGATGGAAGGTAAGGGTTTTAAAAAAAAAGAATAGATAATCAGCAAAACAATAGAAAGACTCACACTGAAAATTTAACAATTCATTCTTAAGTTATTTTTTTAAACCCTTATCTTCCATCTTAGAATCAATACTATGCATCGGTTCCAAGGCAGATGAGTGGTAAGGGTTAGCCAATGGGGGTCAAGTGACTTGCCCAGGGTCACACAGCTGGGAAGTGTCTGAGGTTAGATTTGAACCCAGGACCTCCTGATTCTAGGTCTGGCTCTTAATCCACTGAGCCACCCAGCTTTCCCCAACAATTTACTCTTAAAAGCAGGTTTTATTTGACTTCAGTACAATTCTGGATGCGATGTCAAAGAGAGAGAGTAACTAAAGGAAGGAAGACCAAAGAGAAGGCTTGTATAATACTACCAATGAGAAGAGGTGCCAGAAGATTAAGATTTAGCAGGTTAGTTCATTTTGCCATTTAAAACTGGTCAAGGGAAATAGAGATGGCCATTTTCCCCTGGGTGAAAAGTTCCATGTTTGCCACCATAAATATTGAGTTTCTGTGACTTCTATCCCACCTACCAGAATGTGGCTGCCATAGCCAAGTGCCTTCTTCCTCTGGGATGAAGCTCTAGGGATTGGATGCCATCTTCTAAGAACCAGCCATAAGCCACGTTGCCCCTAATTGCTTCAGGTTTCCTCCAACTATCAGACTTGATAGGGGTTGTCTTGGAGGGGCTGTCAGAATTGCAGCTCCAGGTAATGGAATTGCAGAGAATTAGGGGAATATCTTTTGCTTTGGGAGTCTTGCAATATACATATGCTCTTGTGCTTCCTGAGGCTCCACAGGAAATGATAGCATATTCGAGGTGTAATTACTAACACTGAGGATTAGAGTTGTCCCACACTGGCAAACTCTCACTCTTCCTTTGGCTCTCTTCTTTAATCAAGGGCGCTTTGGGGGCCAAATTTGACAGCTGCAGTGCTGGCAACAAACCCAGGAACATGGTTCTGGGATAAGTTACATTTTCGGGAGCTTTTGTGTCAGGGTTATTGGCAATCTGTTAGAAGGTTTCACTGTCAGCATCAAAGCCAGAAGGGTGTAATGCACCATCCGTCTGGCAGAAGTAACAATCAGATAAAGTGGGTTTGATAAAATCTCATTATGTTTTCATCTATTGGATCAAAGGAAGAGGAAAAGAGTACATTTTATAGGAAAGAAATGTTTACATTATGGCCCTCAGGAGTTTAGAGGACACAGACAACTGAGAAACTTGTCACGAGCTATGTTGTTTATAGTATATCCTAGCCTATGATCCTCTCTTTTCAATTCTCTCTCTTTCTTTTATTCTTTCCTTTAGATTTCTCCTCAACATCATTACCAAACCGTATCGAATTCCCTGGGGATATGTCTGCAGATATTACATCGACCTGGAATGGAAAATGCAGGAGCATTCTTGACTCTGAGTTCCCTTAGCAGCCTCTGCTCTTAGTGAGTTTTTTGGTTGTTTTTCCCCTATGATCCAAATGGTATAGATGGTGCTATGTGACCATGGGTGAATCACTTAACTTCCCTTTTTCCCAGGTTAATCTCTGAAACTATAAATTACAGATGGATGTCTGACCTGTACCATTGGTTGGAATGCCTACTCTATGAATTCTAAATAAATAAATAAAATCACAGGTTGGGATTTTAAAATAATAATAATAATAATAATAATATAATGATTGTGCTTTTAGTGGGGTTTTATTTCCTATGATCCAAATGGCGTGGATGGTGCTATGTGACCATGGATGAATCACTTAACTTCCCTTTTTCCCAGGCTAATCTCTGAAACTATAAATTACAGATGAATGTCTGACCTGTACCATTGGTTAGAATGTCTACTCTATCAATTCTGAATAAATAAATAAAATCACAGGTTGGGATTTTAAAATAATAATAATAATAATATAATGATTGTGCTTTTAGTGGGGTTTTATTTCCTATGATCCAAATGGCGTGGATGGTGCTATGTGACCATGGATGAATCACCTAACTTCCCTTTTTCCCAGGCTAATTCTGAAACTATAAATTACAGATGAATGTCTGACCTGTACCATTGGTTGGAATGTCTACTCTATCAATTCTGAATAAATAAATAAAATCACAGGTTGGGCGATTATGCTTTTAGTGGTTTCTTTCCCTATGATCCAAATTATGTGGCCATCATTTCAATGCCATTTGCAAATGGTACTATATTTATATGTGAGATACACCCAGGTGTTCACTGAATAAACAATATACCTATTATGACAGAAAAATAAAATCTTAGAGTTGAAATAGATTTTAGGGACTCCAGCCCTAAATTATCAGAGAATAAGATATAATCCTTTTGAGGTTAGAACGGTTTCATTTTTGCCCTTGTATTCCCAGTGCCCAACATAATACTCTGCATATTGTATTATTATTTTAAAATCCCAACCTATGTTTTTATCAGAATTCTTAAGACTGGAAATTCCAACCATTGGTGCAGGTCGGGCATTCATCTGTAATTTATAGTTTTAGAGATTAGTCTGGGAAAAAGGGAAGTTAAGCAATTTGTCCATGGTCACCTAGCTAGTAGTTTTCAGAAGTTGGTCTCAAGCCCTGATCTTAATGTCTCCAAGGCTGGATCTCAATCCACTATGCGATAGTAGTAGTAGTCTCTCGGTAACCGAGGATGACGATTGTCTTTGTGTGTTTTTGTGCACAAAGACACTTGTGCGTGAAGATTTAAGTGGAAAAGTCGATGCACAGAGACAGTCCCACTCTCTTGGCGTTGGAAGCCTGGGTCCATTGGCACGAAAAATTGTTATGTCTGGAGACTTCCTCAGCTGCATTGGATGGCCGTGTTGTCTTTTGTGCTCCAACATGCCCTAAGCACTGCACAGTGCTTTGCTGCGTCGCCCTCTCAGCCGTTGAACCTTCTTATTGGTTTCTTCTGCCTGTTCCACCGAAACTGTCTCCACATGCTGGGTGAGCAAAGCCCTGGTTCACCAGGGGTCGATGACTGGATGGCTACCCTCACAAGGTTTAGCCGGCCTGTCGAAGCCATTGCCTGGGGTGTGGCTGCTGCCGCATGCTAGCAGCTACTGGGAGCCACAAGTGAGAGCTGGGTGTGCAGGTGGGGGTCAGAGGCTGGAGAGCTGCCCTAGGAGGGCACAACAAGCCCTCCATACCAGAGATGCTACCCCTCCCTGAGCACCCCATACACCACTATGCGATACTGTCTTTCATTTTACATATAAGTGAAGTCTATTAAATAAATATTGAATTGACTTGAATCTCCTTTATAATAAAGCAGTCATCCATTTGTTTGGAGGCCTCCAATGCGTGAGGAATCTATTACCTCCAGAAATAGGCATCCCATTCCCCTTTCGAGAGCTGCTTTTTCTCATTACCAGCCGAAGATTGCCACTGTGAACTTTTTAGAATTAAAGCAATCATCTCTCTAGGTGATCATTTCTGGCTATTACCAGTTTGAACAGATATGCACAATACTCCATTGAGCTGGGTAAGCATCAGAACCTCCAAAGGATCATTGCATCTTAGATTTAAAGATGGAAAACAGATGATGAAAATGCAGAGGTGAGATCTGGAGTAAATCAGTATTTTCTACTTTTAAGAGCCCTGATCAATCTAGACAAGATAGAATATTTCTGCCCTTCAAAAAAGGCTCTATTTAGTTCAGGAAGAATCCTGGCAGAGTGAGAGTGGGCACGATTGTGCCTGATTAGAGTGTAGCACTAATGGAGAGTGTTGTTTCCTGTTAGCAAAATGTCCTTTACCAGGTAGCACATAATTGGGTTGTGCCAAAGCTGTTAGCTCACTTTTCTTTATATTTTACAGGAGGGGCACTGGTAATTCAGACAAAGGACTTCCTGAATTTCAGTACCCTTCAGATAGTCAAGAGTTGTTCACAAGGATATAGGTACAGTCATGTCACTTTCTAATTTCTTTAAGATGCCGTCCTTAAGATTCTTTTTTCCAGCTTACAAAATCTTCCTTTTTAGAAAAAATTCAGGCAGTGACAATGCCAGATTGTTTTCTCCCCAGACATGATGGGTGAAATAAGTAAAAATAGCTCTTCGAGTAAAAAAGGTATTATTTGTGAGTCTGGGCAAACAGAGAGTGAATAAAATTCAGAGAGATCGAGAGAGGGCACTCACTGCTCCCTAAATTCTCATTTTCTTCTTTTTTATGAGAATGGTTCCTTGAGCTGAAGGAGGTTAATTGCTAATCTTTCAGAATCCCTTGACTATATACTTATTATAATGCTAGATCATATACCAGTGTGTTTCCTATAGGACATGACTGGCTAATTATTAAAATAGTCCAGTTTTTTCTCCAGATGTTTCCTTTCTGGGTAAACAAATTGCTAAGTTCAATTACCTTCTATTTGCACTTCATTGCTTCTTGACAGCAAATATGCTGCAAAAACAAGTTGCCTCCTACTGGTTATAATCTCCAAGGATAGAATAAACAACTGTTTGTTTAAATTTCAAAATTATAAATATATGTGTGTATATATAAATATATATATATAATATATATATATATATACACAACTATATAGATAGATATACCCACACATACATACACATACTCTTGGTATAGACACCTATACCTATTTACATATATTTTAAAAATTGTCCTCCTTAAAAATCTAAAAATCTTTGTTTAGAGTATTTTGTTTTTAGTTCTTTAAAAGTACTGTGACCTTATTTCTTCATTTTCTTTAAAAACAAAAACAAAACTCTTGTCCTCTTTCTTAGAATTGATTTAAGTATTGATTCTAAAGCATCAAAGTGGTAAAGTCTAGGCAATTGACTTGCCCAAGGTCACACATCTAGGAAGTGTTTGAGACCCAGGTCCTCCTGACTCTAGGTCTGGAGTTCTATCCATTGTGCTACATACATGCTGTTCCCCACCCTCCACCCCCCATTTCTTAGATTTCTTAAAGTTTTAATAATAAGATTTTAGCTATGACATTATAATGCAAGGTTGCATAGAATGGGTTGACAAATTATTTCTTACAAAATATAAGATTAGCAGAAATAAAGGACAGAACCAAGAACCATAGAATTTCAGAACTGGAAAGGACCTCAGAAGCCAGGAATTGTTTCATTAACACTGTTTTCTTTTTCTTTCTTTCAAGAGATGATATGACTAGATAACCTCATAGTTTGAAATTCTCCAAGTCTATGAAATTCTGTAGTTTTGTCCTTGAGTTTTGATAATCACATGCTTTGAAGTTGATGTTTTTTCAAGACATTCTAAGCAATCTTGTCTTAAAACCCTTTAATGATATCTTTAAAAAATACACAGAGGAGTACAGAAGAAAGTTCTAAAAGAGGACATGGACAATCAAGGCAGCAAGACTCTACCATGCTAAATTTAATGTATATTTAAAACCAAGCTGTGTGTAATAGAAATTCACAGTTTCATTTAAAGATCTCTTTTTCTGTTGCTTAGATATAGACATAATTATGTTTGTTGAGTTTTACCAAGCTCATCATTGACAAAAAAAAAAAAACAAGGAAATTATTCAACGTTATAATTTTGGGCAATGTTGAACAGCTATCTGTCTTTTTGATTATGGTTTTAGAGAGTAAAGAGGCAATAATTTCTAGGATTTAATGTCTTTTCTTATTCCTTTTTTGAGGCATCAAAACAGAATCCATAAACTATAATAGTCCAATAGTCCCTGTTCCTACTGTGATGTTTGATAAATAAACATTCTCGTATGAATTCTTGGGCTTTTCAAATATTATGTGGCTACTTTTCCATCTTCTGTACTAAGACCCTCAGTTTGGGAGAATATATTTTATTACTTCCAATATATGTACAAAAACAAAAAACAGAGAAAGAATTAATAGTTCACATTTGTATATTGCTTTAACGTGTGCAAAGTTCAGGCATCCCTTCCACACTGTGACTTTCCCCATCTCAGTTTCAATATATCACCAGTTGGCATAGGAAACTAAATGGGAATATTTTGGGAGTTTTCCTGATGCCTCAGACAATACTCAAAGGCCAGCAAACAACACATAAAGAGCTTCAGAACTATATAGTTTCTGGCCAAATACTTAACCCAAATTTTACACTAATGTACTATAAACATCCCATAAAAGATAAAGAAAAAATTCAAACTTCTTTTCTGTATAAATGAAGGGTCAAAAATTTTACAGGAATTTTGCAGATTGTGGAGACACCATGCCCCTGACCCCCCAATGTGGAAGGGATACTTGTATTTAATATGTTGTAGAAATTAAGCCTTGTAATAACCATATGAAAGAGATATTAGGATAATGATTATTATTCCCATTTTTATAGATGAGGAAACTGAGGCTTAAAGGGATTGTTTATGATCATATATGTAGGAAGTATCAAAAGGAGGATTTGAAGCCAAGTCTTATTGACTCCAAACTCAAGATTTTATTTACTATGCTTCACTGTCATCCCTATTATTTTATTAATAGACTTGTGAAGAACCCAGAACCCTAGCAATAGATGGGGACTTCCTATTTCCTCATAAAATAAAGCATATGACAGAATAAAATTGCATGTCACAGAATAAAGAATATTAGGGCAAAGAATAAAGAAAAGTCTTCTCTCATGAAAGAAACCAACACTTAGTAACCACTATTGACAAATTTCTACTCTTGCTTTTGAGGCCTTGAAAAGCACGCCAATTCATTATATGATGTAAATGAAAATGGAATGAAAGGCAAGACTACTATTACTTCAGACTATCCCAAGATGTTACTTGTATAATTAATTAATTATAATTAATTGTTATCTCTCTATCTGGTAGCAGCTGTGTAATGGTCATAGCAGGACACCTACCTTTCAAAAGAAAAGGGCTGACTTGTAGTCCTGACTTTCTTTTTTATTAATCAATTAATTAGTTAATTAAATTTATTTATTTGGTCAATTTTGAACATTATTCCCTGGTTACAAAAATCATTTTCTACTCCTTCCTTCCCTCCTTTCTCCCTTCCCCTCCCATAGCCGACACACAATTACACTGAGTAGTACATGTGTCTTTGATCAGAATTTACTTCCATATTGTTGGTATTTGCACTAGGATGTTCATTCAGAGTCTATATCCCCAACCATATCCCCCTCAACCCATACAATCAAGCAGTTGTTTTTCTTTGGTGTTTTTACTCCCACAGTTTTTCCTCTGAATGTGGACAATGTTCTTTCACATGAATCCCTCCAAGTTGTTCAGGATCACCGCATTGCCACTAATGGATAAGTCCATTACATTCGATTGTACCACAGTGTATCAGTCTCTGTGTACAACGTTTTCCTGGTTCTGCTCCTCTCGCTCTGCATCACTTCCTGGAGGTCGTTCCAGTCTCCATGGAATTCCTCCACTTTATTATTCCTTTGAGCACAATAGTATTCCATCACCAACATATACAACAATTTGTTCAGCCATTCCCCAATTGAAGGGCAGCCCCTCATTTTCCAATTTCTTGCCACCACAAAGAACACAGCTATAAATATTCTTTTACATGTATTTTTCCTTATTATATCTTTGGGTAGTACTGACTTTCTGAAAGCTGATCCCTATCTTCTTATGGACAACATTGTTAAACAGTGGTATACAGAGGAATTCAAATTTGGATTCTCAAACATTTTCTGCTATGATTCCATCTTTGTTCTCTACCTCTTTCACTCCCTAACACCAGCTTGGGTTTCTAGATCTTCTAAGAAGAATGTAAGCTTCTTGAGAGCAGGGACAGTTTGATTTTTATATTTAAAAGAGCCTAGCCTAGTGCCCAGTTTCTATATACCTAAAACATTTGTTATGTTGAACCTTCTGTACACATTCATGGAATTTGTATTCAACATGTTTTCATCTTGGAATAAAGCAAAAAATGAAAAAAAATACATTTTAAACACTTTTTCACAAAAAAGTGAAATTAATAATAGTAACTGACTTTGTATGGTATTTAAGCCTTCTGACAATCCTAGGTGGCAGTAACTACTGGTATTTCCTATCTAGTTTTCAAAGAAGAAAGCTGAGGGTCAGTGATGTTAATTGACATTCCCACAGTTTCCCCTCTTGTGAATGGAAAAAGCCTAGTTCAGTGGAAAAAAATTGTGATTTTGGCATCAGAGGAGTGGCATGCAAATCCCTCCTTTGTCATTTATTACCATGTGTAAGTTGTTTAACCTACATAAGCCTTAGTTTCCTAATCTGTAAAATAAGAGGATTGGGCTCGATCATTTATAAAAGATCTTTTTCAGTTCTAAATCTATGATCCTTTAAAAACATTTAAAGGCAGGATTAAGCCTCAGCTATTTTTCCTTTTTATTTTTAACCCATATCTCCAGTCTTAGAATTGATACTGAACAGTAAAAGGGGTTACTTGCCCAGAGTCACATAGCTAGGGAGTGTCTGAGGTCAGATTTGTACCCAGGACCTCCCATCTCTAAGCCTCACTCTTTATTTTTTCACCTATCTAGCAGTTCCAAGAATTTTGTATTTCTATTTCCAGACCAAGACCTCTATGCTATCTAAATCTATGGTTTCAAAAGCAAGATTTGAACATCTCCTAGCACTTTAAGTACTCCCTCACTTTTAGTGCTCAATAAGAAAAAAACTATCACATCAAATGTCAAAGTTTTCATGATGGAATAAAGAAGAGGTTGGGTGAGGACAAGATTAGACAGTGTTCTTCTTCTCTTTCCCATCATCCTGTTTGTTGCATTCATTTTCCCTAGAGTTGGCAGATTGAGCCTGTGAATCAAGAAATGAGGAAACAATTATTTCACCAGCAAGAGCGGTCAGGCTGTGCCAGGAAAGGTGGTGATGGATAGAGGGATATGAATGCCAGCTAGCACCCTTGCCGCCCTCTATTGAGAGGTAGTTGCTGACAACCAGTCTCATCCTGCATCTAGTGATTACCTCTCAAAGGAAAACTTGGACCTTTGAGCCTGACCTATTTCATGGTCTTTGATGATTCTACTGATTCTCAAGTGTCTCTATTTGTGGGCATAGCAGCTTGTAAACATATCCTGTATAGCTGCGGGTCAGCAGGTGAATGTCTGTGAGAGGTGCATGATTTGTGTTTATGTCTACTGTGGATTTGTCAGGGACCTTTCTGGGACCAGAGGGAGATGAAACAGGCTTTCTCTGTGCTCAGGAGAAAAAAAAATACTCTGACTTGTATTTTCTCATGTCTGACATGTTATTATTTTTTTTTCTACGGGAAGGAAGTATACACAGTTTCTTCTCTAAATGACAATTTTACTTCTAATTATACATCTAGTTAATGTCTTCCTGAGGGACTGTCTGTTGACATACTGACAAGATCGCAGCCGCCAGTACGTGCAGAATTTAGATTTGGGGCCCATTTTCCTGATGTGTGCCTTTTTTATCTTTCTTATTTTCATAGATTCAATACACTAGGACTGATAGATGTGATCTTGAGTTCTATGCACAAATAGATTCTGGCCAGATCCATTATGGGATCCTGAGTGGTTTCAGTTGAATGATGTTAACTGATAGACTAGGAAGTCAAAATGCAAAAAGTTTAGAAGAAAATGAAAGGAAAGGAAATGTAGGCATTGATTATAGATGACCTTCTCAAGGACCTTAGCCTAGGAGGATAGACATATGAAATAAGGGTTTTTTGATGATGGGATAGATTGATCTTTGATTGAGGAACTTAATAGAATATTTAGATAAAATAGGATCACAAAATAATTATGAGTGGTTGGGGGGAACTTGTGTAGGGAATGACTTGTGGAAGGAAGACCTGGGAAGCAACATGAAAGCAGCCTATACCTGGTGATTCTTGGCTACTTTACCTTCAGAGAAAAGAGATGTGTCTGGGTACTTAGAACAACATTTAGAAAGTGCAATACATCTCATAAAAATTGGAGGGAGAGAAAGAGAAGAAGTAAGGAAGAGAAGGAGGAAGTGAACGAGGTCACAGGAGAATGAGAGGGTGAAGGAAGGAGAGATAGAGACAGAGGGAGAAAATAAAAATTATCCTTTAAGTATGAAAATACAAAGTATATACAAATTAATTTTAAGAGACTATACTGAGGGGAGGTGAATCAAGAAAGCCTTCATAAAAGGCAATATCCCAGCTGTGCTCTAAAGGAAGCTTGAAATCCAGGAGGTGGAGGTGAAGAAGGGGGCTTGATAATATAAATGAGATAAGACATCCTCATCTTCATGATTCTGCTTGAGCACATAATGGGACCAAATTTTGAAACTTCTGTGAGAGTCCTAGTACATGCTGTGGAAAGGAAAAGCAGAATTTCAATTAATATGTTTACTGGCCTTGAGGAAAGGGCATCAAAGCATTATAGTATTATTGAATGAGAAATGGATTTAGAGTCAAAGGACTAAATTAAAATCTTGGCTCTGCTACTTGTTATGCTATGATCTTTGGGAATTCAGTTAACCTCTCTGAATCTCATTTTCCTTACCTGAAAAATGAAAGTTAGACTAGATTACCTCTAAAGTCTCTTCTAGCTCTAAAAATCTGTGATCCATGAATCTATAGTAAAAATTATTTTTGAGACTACAAAACCAAGTGATTCTTATAGCTATACAGAGTATCACTTCTCTTTGAAAAAGCAAGGATTCTTAAACAGGGCTGGAAATTCTAGATGAGCTTGGTCAACTCAATTAATTGATAGTGTCTTCAACATTTCAAGGATTTGTCCTATTGGTTAGTGTTATGTATACCCTCCCTACCAAATATGCTTTAGTAGATCATTTTAAAAATTGTTTTAACTAAAAAGAAAATGCGCCATGTCATGGCCAGCCTTCAAGGAAGGAGTCTTTTAAAATTGAACTCTGTCAAATAGCAAACATGTAGATGGTCTCTGGATCCTTATTTGAAGTTACTTCGGCTTGGTATTATTTGCTTGCAATGTACCTGCTAGGTTAGCCTTAGAGACCTGGTGCCATATCTAGGCATCAGAGTACATCCCTTAGTATAATTTGATTGACAACAAAGGTTATGTTATTGTCATACTCGTCTAAAACCTTGATATTTTATTTTTACATAGCTTGCACTTGTTTCTCCCATTAGGAAGTGAATTCCATGAAAAGAGGGATTTTTTTTTTCTTTGTATCCTTGGTGTTTAGCAGGTGCATGATGCTCCTTCACTGACTTGAGAACACAGTATTGACCAATGCTCTCTTCTCATTGGTGCTCTTAGACTTTAACAAGGTGATTCCCTCATTTTTCCTGCATATAGTTTGATTTTACCTCTTTATCTGGATAGTATCTTTCCTATTAGGCTTGGAGCTTCCCAAGAGAAGGAACCATCTTTTGTTTTTCTCTGTATCCTCAGGACTTAGCACAGTGCCTTACATAGTAGACATAGTGCATTTTTATTGCCTGAGTGATGGCATCTTCTCTAACTTCCACCAAAAGGTACATTGGGGGAAAATATATATATATATAAATTAAACCTTTTGAGGAGTGAGGAAAGGATGCTGATGCTTTTGTTAAGAAGAACAGTTAAAGATAACTTAAAATAAATTTTGAGTTTCATAATGAATAAGGAAATGGCTCCAGAATCAGGAAGACCTGCATTCAGGTTCTGCATCTGATATTCTGCCTGTGTCCCTGGGCAAGTCTTTTAACCTTCAGTACCCCACAGAACTCTAAGACCATTAGTCACAGAGGCAGTGCTAACCTATATTGATAGTAGAAATTTTTCTCTTACACCAAAGATATCTCTGTTATTGTCACCCACCCTCCCTTTATAACTCCAGTGACCTTTCTATTGAAAGCATTATCAGAAGCAGCTATATGGTCTTTTCAGAGAGGAAATGAAAATGTTATTGGGTCAAATATGGCCACAAACTAACTTTTATATAAGAAAAACCTGAATATAACCTAAAATAAAGTTACTTTTAAAAAGTGACAGTGCAGAAACTTGTTGTTCCTTTTGCTATATTTTTCATAGTGCTTTGGGACTTGGTTTACTCAGCTATACATTTTTTAATAGAGTATTTCTTGCTTTTGCCTGGGAAACTAACAGGAATATGACACTTTAGGGGCTGTTTAATGGGAGGGGAAAGACAATCTTTACAGCTTACTGGAACAAGCTACAGCTACTCTGCTTTTTTTTCTGTTAATATTGGACTCCTGCTCCAAATAAGGTACTCTCTTTTCACAGCTAAAGGGTTCTTCCAAGATAGACTCTTAAATTTGTTTGTAAGATATAAAATTACCTTAATCATTAGTACTATTTTCATTTTCTTAATTTGATATTTCCAGTGTGGTTCAAGGCAAAGATTGCTCAATTTGTCTTATATCTTGGTTCTGGTACTTAAGATCTGTGACTTTGGGTAAGTAACCTTTTCTTTCTAGGCTTCTGTTTTCCCATGGGTAAAATGAGTCCTAGATGACTTCCAAAGGCCTTCCCAACTTTAAGTCTATGATGCTACGGAACATAACTGCCCTTTCTTCTATCTCATTCATGCATACTAGTAATCTAGCCCTCATCATCCTTGGAATAAATAATTTATAGGTCTACCTATCACATGATGACCATAGCATAAATGCTTGATACCTAGTTAACCCTTAACCTTTATAGTATTGTATGGGTGTGAGGGGGATATAATGCTTACACATGAGTGAATGAAAACCATTGACAAAATAATATCAAGTAATTTCAAGAAGGAAAAGATGCTGATAATGCCAGAAGTATCTGATTTGTACTTCAAATGTTATAACAGTATGGTAGCTACAAGAACATGGAACCTGGAGTCATGGGAGCAGAGTTCAAATTTGAGCTCAGACAACTGACTATAATACTAATACCTGCATGAAGCCTGCTGCAATCTGGTATCAAATCACTTAATATCTTTGGGTCCAGTTTTGTCAACTATTAAAATGTAATGGGGAGTTTCCTAGACATGCCCAGATCATCTAACATGGGAGGACCCTGTTTTTGGGAGAAGACATCTTGTTCTCCTACCACACAGGTGGCAATAGCTTCTTTTAACTGTCTGCACCACCAGAGTTGGCTGTATCATTAAAAACTGACAGATTGGGACTCATTCTTTTTCCTTTGACTTCCAGAGAGCATGAAGGTCACAGTCACTAAGACTGACAGGGTTGGGGAAAGGACCATCTTCCTCCCATTTTATTCTTTAGCACTGAGGAATGGGTGTAGGCTAAGGGTTTTTGTTTGTTTTGTTCCTCTTTGTTTGCTATTAAATGTTTCTAGGCATTGCTAGTGGAATCACCACTGGGTCTAGTAATCTACTGCCATGATGCTTTGGAGTCAGAGCAGATGTACACAACCAGTCAGCCTAAGCAGGGAAAGGCTTAAGAAGCCAAAGTGCCTGCCTAGGTCTTGAGTTCAAGGTAGGGAATGGAGTCTGGTTAGGATTTAGACCTTTCTACAACTCTGCTATAGAGAAATTGAGCTAAACTGTGGACCTAATCCCTTTTCCCTCCTCTGAATATGAAGTGGTACACGGGACTTATACACCCAACTACTGGGAGGGATGTTTGTGTGTTTATTCTTGCTATATACCTTTAAAATAAATTCCTTTATAAAAGCTAATCTGTTAGGGTGTTAAATGGAACTGGGGTGCAGTTCCTTTACACTTGGAAGAACATCAGTAGGGGCAGAAAAATGAGAGATCCTCAGCTCCCTTGAGTACTAAAGAACTTTGGGGGAGAATGAAATGTAGCATACATTGTCCCTTGGCAGTGAGTGGGGAGGTAGGGTAGTCCTTGTTATAAATGTAAGGGACTGGATTAAATGACTTCTCAAATCTCCTCCAGTGATGGATCTGACTCTATGAGTGAACAAAGGGAAGTTTCGAAAATCCATCTTGGTCTCAGGTCTCCACCCCACTCTTTTGATTGAGTGTACATGCTTACAATGGAGGACTCCAGAGGACTTTTGGGAAGATGCTTGTCCCTTGTCCTGGTGACTGGACATCTGGAAGACACCTCTGTCTGGGACCAAGGTCAGGTCTGTACAACCAGGGAGACCCAGAAGGAGTGACATCATTGAGTTTATAAAAGAGGGAATTAAGGAAGCTGGGACATCTTCTTGGCTCTTGGCTCTGGGTGTGGGGTTTTGGCTGGTGTGTGCTGGCATTGGCTAGGAAGCAGCAGGGGCCTCTTTTGACTCCCCCTGGTGTAGCCTTTCTTGGACAGGATGATCTTCCCTGAACTACCCCTCTGGGCAGCACAGACAAAATGGAAAGCCATGGTTGTTTCCTGAGATTTGACATTTGAGAGTTAGTGGGCCAAGGAAGGACCTTATGAGAAGGAGGTAAGGAGGGAGTCCTCTCTTGACTTGGGTGTTGATGATCCTGGTTTGACTTGCTGCTGAATGTAGCTAGGAGGCCATTGTGTTAGCCTCAGGATAATCCCCTAAAGCAGCAACAGGGAAAGTACTCTTTATATCTTTTTCTTATTTTCCCTTTTCTTCCTCCTATTACATTTGATTTAATGAAATTCTTAATCTACAGTCAGTCTCCTAATTTTAATCTTTACAGAATAAAATAAAAAGCATAGCATTACAAAGGATCCAATTTATTTTGAAATATAATGATCAAAGTGTATATTTAAAAAAATTAAAATTAAAAACATATATTTAAAGGCCATAGACTCTGGGTTAAGAATCCCTCTCTAGAGAGTGGCATAGAAACACCTAGAAGTTGTTTACCTTGTCCAAGTTCACACAGCAAGAGGCTGTGTAAGATGAATTTCAAACCCAGGTCTTTGGATTCCAACACAACTCTGCATTAGGGTCAGTTGCTTCTTGAAGAGGCGAAGACCAAAGGAACATGAATAATTTTGCAGTTAACCAGTGTCTACTCTAGTTTCCTATCAAGATGAGAGAAGGTAATTCTTAGCAAAATAGCATTTGGTGACTTGTAGGGGAAGATTTTGACCATTCACATTCCTGCCTCCACTATCCATCCTTATAATAAACTGCTTCTGGATTTTTGCTTTAATCCTCACTAACTCCATTGTTTTTCTCTGTTCCCTCCCACATACTCCCTTCTCTGGGAAGATACTGCTCCTTTCTGAGCCTCTTTCCCTGTGTGGGAGGAAATTATATTTCCAGGTTTTTATTACTTTAGCACTTCAAAAGAAGCTTGTTGATTCTCTTAGCTGGAGTTTTCAAAATGGAGTAGACTCCAGGCTCACCCCAGGCCTGAGTAAAGGATGTGTTGTTGGCAAAAATGCAGTTGAGGATTAAAGTTGCCAAGTAAAGGGCTGATGACATTGGGGTCAAGTTTTAGTGTGTCTTCTTTGTGTTCTAGAAAACATACACACACACACACACAGCCCATTTTACCTAGGCTTGAGGGAGAAAAATACAAAATGGAATTAGGAGGGCTAAATTAAATGTATCAGGTACTTTCTGAGTGTACAGAACCAGGCTAAATTCTCTGGGGCCTGGAAATCTTATTTTGCATTCCTGCTTTCAATGAGTTTTGTCGTTCAGTTGTTTTAATCCTGTTCAATTCCTCATGAACCTATTTGGGGTTTTCTGGGTAAAGATACTGGAGTGGTTTGCTACTTCCTTATCCAGTTGATTTGACAGATGAGGAAACTGAGGCAAACAGGATTAAAAGACTTGCGCAGAGTCACTTAGCTAGTGTCTAAATGCAAATTTAAACTCAGGGAGATGAATCTTCTTGACTTTTGGGCTGACCCTCTATCCACTGCACCAGTGAGCTTATCTAACAGCATTTTGCTGTATAAGTTATCTTGATATGCCAGAGTTGCCCTTCAGTGGGTGATGAAGAAAATATGTAAGACTCTATTTACCTGGGATTTAGAGTCATTCAAAGAAACCGATTGTCTTGAGGACCCACAGTAACCTGAAGAAACTGTTTTTGAAAATTACAGCCTGGCTGAGGTAACCATAGAAATCAGCTGTCTCTGCCCTTAGACAGCAGACTGAATTTGATTTCTGCCTGTCACTGGCTCGTTCTATACCAGCGCTCACAGGCTCTCTAGCCAAAAGTCCTTGTGCTTTGGGAAAACGCGCCTGGTCCCAGACTCTATCTCTGAGTGAGTTTATTGCTTGGACTCAACTATGAGACATTTGGCCCTGAGATTCAGTAGGTCATTGTACTGCTGAAACCTTGAGACTGAGGCACTTCATAATCTTTCTTATCTTGCAGTCTTATGCCAAAAAAGATGTACCAGAGATGTCTTTGTTATCCCTTGCACCTGGGAGTCCATCATCTTTTCTTGGGTACTCTCTGCCAGAACCACCACAAATCCCTCTCTGGATTGGTTTCCTTTAGTCCTTTTCCTGCCTTCCTTCATGAAAGATTATAAAAGCAGCTGCTTATTGGTATTAGACCAATTTGCTCCCATGCACATATATGTCCTTGTTTAATAATGTTTATCTTGATTTTAGGGCATCTTATCTCTTGGTTTTCTCTGGGTTCTGGGAAAGCAGGTCAGGGGTCTCTAGGGCACCTCAGAATGTTTGCTCCTCCTTGGATGAAAGAGAGAATTAAATTCCATAGAGTTTGTGACTCATTTTATACAATTCAGGGATCTTTCCTATGATGGTGGCCACTGAGTGAAACCTTTTGGTTTCAATTTTATTACAAACTTGTTCAACTGAAGCATGTGTCTCTTGGGTTCTTTTTTCTATGAATTTGGAAGAAGTGTTTTGTTGACCTTTAAAGAGAGGAATTGTGGAGGCAGCTAGGTTTCTCCATGGATTGAGAGCCAGGCCTAGAGACAGAAGGTCCTAGGTTCAAATTTGGCTTCAGCTACTTCCTTGCTGTATGACCCTGGGTAAGTCACTTAACCCATACCACTCTTCTGCCCTGGAACCAATACCAAGTATTGAGATCAAAATGGAAGGTGAGAGTTAAAAAAAAAAAACAGAGGTAGTCAGGAATGGATAAGATACTGGACATGGAGTTAGGAAGATTTGGGTCTGCCAGTCACCCTCTTCTCCTTGATACTTTCTTCTTTCTAGATTTCTTTGACACTACTGTATCCTCATTCTCCATTCTGCATTGCTGCTGCTTCCCAATCTCCATCCATGATCTTCATTCAGGTCATGCTTGCTAAAAGTAGGTGTTCCCCATAGTTCCATTTTGGTCCCTCCTCTCTTCTCTCTCTATACTATTTCCCATGATGATCTCATTAGCTGTCATGATTTCAATGATCATCTTTTTGCTGATGATTCTTAGATTTACTCATCTAGCCCTAACCTCTCCTGGCACCTCCAGTCTCACATCTGCAACTGCCTTTTAAATTGTATACATAAATGTCCATAGATATCTTAAATTCAACATGTCCCAAATTGAACTAATACTTTTCCCTCCAAACTCTCCTACCTTCTGAAATTCCTTGTTGGTGGCACCATCATCTTCCCAGTCATCCAGGTTCATAACCAAGGTGTCACCCCTGATTCCTCTCACTTTCTACCCTTCCTCCCAGAAACAATTTATGGATCAATCCTGTTGATCTTATTTTTGTATCATCTCTCCTAGATGCCTCTTCTCTTTTTTGACTCTCTCACCACCCGGCACAGCTCCTTATCACCCTTGCTTAGACTATTATGATACTCTGCTGATTTGATCCCCCTGACTAAAATGTTTGCCTCCTTTGGTTCTTTGTTCATTCAGCTTCATTCATGAGAGTCAAATTAATCTTCCCAAAGCCTAGATATACGTGACCATGTCATTCCCCTCCAGGCAATAAATCCCAGTTGGAGAAGTATCAGTTAAGGTATCCAACTGTTCATCTCCATGGGTAAAAATAATGAGTTTGGGATCTAGTCATTATTGCCTTTCCTTAAAAAATAGAAATTTCTCCAAATAGCAGAATATAAGCTGACTAAACACATTTTATGTTATCATTAAGAGACATATTTGAAACAAAAATTAAACAACAATAACCACTTACACAGCACTTTGGGATTTGCAAAGCTTTTCACATATTACTTCATGTGATCTTTATAACCATACAATGAAATAGGTATTATTATATGATTACTCTCAATTTAGAAAATAAGAAGCTGAGAGAGTAGATGATGAGCTCGAAGAAATTCCATTAGCAAATGTCTAAGACAATATTTGAACTAAGGTCTTCATGGCTCTTAATTCTAGCCCTCTCTATATATATTATGCCACCTAGCTACCATAGCCTCAGACACACCTGGAAGATTTATCTGTTCCTCAAGTTCCACTAGAACTAGGCTAGACTGGTTTGTTTAAATTAAAGAGAATGAAGCTATTGAATTCCAAATGTGATTTTGGAAGGATAAATAATAGTATGCTCCTCCCATGCTCTCTTTGACGTGTGACCTGGCTGAATTCAGGCAGTTCTTTAGATGTAGTTATTATTAATAAAACTGTATAAAATATAATATTTAATTATTGTGTGTTTATTTAAATATTTACATTTTTGGAGACCATGAAGGGATAGAATTCTAAAATATTTTTAAGATTGAATATATTTTTTCAAGCCTGCGCTCCTGTCAGCTTGCCTGTTTTCACACCATCTGTGTGCTCTGCCTGATGCACCTGATTCAACGTGAACTGTAGCTGCCCAGTAGCCCTCAGACATAGACAGCCCCCAACCAGACCTGCCTGCCACGTGTTTTTGTTTTGTTTTGTTTTTCCTAGAAAAGGTGATGTATAAAAATCTTTTGGCCCCAATCCCTTTCCACACTGCACATGTGTGTTTCTAGGCTGCCATAGCCATTTTTCAGCATGGAGAAATCTTCTAATTTTCAAGCATCTTCTAATTTTCAAGCAAATTTTTTAAAGCTGATCCTGGACTCCTAGTTTAGAAGGTTGTTATTCAAGGTTTTTCACATGGAGGGCAGGGAGTCCAAATCAGTGGATTTAAAGTCAGTTTTAGGAAATAAGCCTGTTTTTTTCCTTCTCTCTCTTGGCCCCAAACACCATTCCTTCATATACAAATATTGTTGTCTGTCCCTCAGAAGTTCTGCCTTTAGGGAAGAGAGCACAGAAGAATAGTTCTTAAAATCCCTTTAGTAAAAAACCCTTAAAAAAGTCTCTTTACCTTCAGTCAGGGTCTCCTTTTGATTAACTTTTATTTAAGGGGTGATCTTGTCACAAAGCATGGCTCATTCTATGAAAGAGCAGTGACATAGACATATGACATAGACACGTATCTCCAGCAGATCATAGTTTTGGAGTGTCTTTTCTTACTACTGTTCCTGGGAACAAGAATCCTTGTGTTTAGCTTGAATAATCATCTTCCTACACACTTTTGGCATTTGGGCCTGCTCAAATTCTACAATACCTCCAATTTGAGATTCCCGCATACTGTATTCAGTGCAGAATTCTCTCTAACTATGATCAATTTCAGATCTCTGACAAAAGAAATGCAAATACATGATAAATACTGGGGGAGGGGAAGGAAACTTTAAAAGTAATCTGGAAGTTTATTGCTAACTATTTTGAGTTTATTCTCCTGTTATAGTGAACAAATCTATTGGGATTGGTGAAAGGGATTTTGATTGCATTGCCTGCCAGCACCTTCTCATTTGTTATACTATTGTATTTACTGATTGCTTTAAAGCTTAATTTTTTAAAAGTTTATCTGTACTAATCTAGTATCTTTTTTGTAATTACTGAATCATTTTAAGCTACTATGTTTTGATTATATTGATCTGTAATTTGTACCTTTACCTCTTCTGAAGAACAAAATAGTGTATATACAGCCCATGAACATCTTGCTCAAACCTAGATCCATTGAAGAGCACATGTTGCCTTAAAAAGCCTTTTCTGCTTTTTTTGTTTGTTTTGTTTGTTTTTTGTTTTTTGTTTGCTTTTGTTAATTTTCACATAGATGATGATGCATGGATTTCAACAAAACTGGTTAAATTGTATGCAACCTTTGGAGAATTTAATGAGCTAAGAATTTAAATTATATTTTTAAGGGGTCTTCAGAAATAATTTTAGATAACTAGTGGTTTCTGAATGGATGATATTTTCTATTCACATCTCCAATTATATATCACCTCCCCCCTGATCCTATTGGGAAACCAGTTTCCCCAAAAGGATCATGGAAACATAATCAACTTAAAAATTGCAATAATTTATGGATAAAAGGAAAAAAAACAAAACAAAACCAATGATTACTAGGTTGATAAAAAGCCAATTTGGGGGTAGTCCCCTTTAGCATAACAGTATACATGAAAAACAAAGGCATTTCACACTAGGAATAAAATGACCAAAATGAAATACCAATTGCTCTTAAGAAGCTTACATTCTCTCTTAGGAAACAACATGTACACACATATATTTTATGTATTATGTATTATTAGAATTATTAGAAATTTTTAATTATTAATTTCATACTATTTAATTACTCCTCATGTGCCTTAATTTCTTAACTCCTTTATTTACTCTATATTTCTTCCAGATATCAGCCTTCCTAAAGCACTGTTCTGATCATGTCATTTCCCAACCCACCTCATTCAACAAATTCCAGTGACTTCCTGTTATCCCCAGGATCAAATATGAAATCCTCTTTGACTTCTCATACTCTTCACAATCTAACCCCTTCTCTCTTTTTAAAAATGTTATTTAATTGATTAAGAAAATTTTTCCATGTTACATGATTCATGTTCTTTCCTTCCCCTCCTGCAACCCTCCCCTCTGGTAGCCAACACTCAATTCCACTGGGTTTTATATATGTCATTGATCAAGACCTATTTCCATATTATTGATATTTGCACTCAATTAGAGTCTACATCCCCAATCATATCCCCATCAACTCTTGTGATCAAGCAGTTGTTTTTCTTCTTCATTTCTACTCCCACAGTTCTTTCTCTGGATTGACCCCTTTTCTAACCTTTCCAGTCTTCTTATGCCTTGCTGCCAATTTGGAAATCTTTCAACCTGACATTCAGTCCCCCAGTCTCGAATATTTTCATTCCAATGTCCATCATTTCTTGAACTCTCCTTCCTTATCTTGTCTTCCTTCCTTCCTTGGCTTCCTCCAAATGGTAGCTAAAGCATCATCTTCTGCAAGAAGTCTTTCCCAGTCCTCCTCAATATTAGTCATTCTCCTCTGTGACTATTCCCATCTTATTGTTTTTATATGTGTATATAGGCATGCACATGTGTGTATTTACCCACATATGTATCACATGTACAATTTGTGCATAGTTTTTCATGTTATCTTTTCTGTTAGACTGTGGACTTCTTGTGCAGCGACTGTTTTTATGCCTTTTGTTTTGTATCCAGGGCCAGTACATACTTAATAAACTTCTGTTGACCGACATTAATTTGACTGAAGAGTGAGAATGAAGCTTTTTCATAGAAAAAAAGCCTTCCCAGGTCATTGTTCCTGTAAGTCACTTGCTACATCCTTTTGGCCCTGATTTCTGAGAAACTTCCTTGACTACTTCCCAGACAGGAAGAAATCTTTCCTATTGCTTCTTTGTCCCCTGAAATCTGAAGGCCAGACAACCAACATACTCAATACATGGAACACTGAATATGAAGGCTGGAAAGGACTTGAAAGATTATCTGATTAAAATGAGGCTGAGAGAGAGAGAGAGACAAAGTCCCTTCCCCAGGTCCAGGTTCACTCCTTATCCTTTCTAAATGTAAATGTAGACTTAAAGCCCTTCCACATTGTGAGTTGAATTCACATTTCAATGAAATGAAATGCCTTTCGAAGGTCCCAATATGTGTCCACTCTTTCCCTATACATGAAAGAATATTCCCTCCATTAAAGGTGGGTATACTTTATTGCTACTTTTCTCCCTAGGCTAGTTCATTAAATATTCTGTTGCTTTCAACCAATTGTGTGGTCTAGCCCACTAATATAGGCAAATATATTTTGCTTATGGGCAAACCATGTAATCTCTTAAAATCTCAACTTCTTCATTTGTCAAATAAACATGAAAATAACAACTTCCATATTATTAAAGGATAAAATGATACACAGCTGTCAGCCTCAGTTTCCTTATTTGTTAAATGGGCATATAATAGTATCTACTTCATTGGAATCTCTTGTGAGTCTCAAAAAGAGTTAATATAAATAAGATGCATTAGCAAAGAGTTACATAAATGCTAGCTGTTAGAACCACACTACGTTTTAAGCAGTTTTGCCCTCTTGCCTTTATTTTCTGCTGAACACTTTAAAAACTCATTTTAATCTAATGCCATGATTTGCAAACTCAGATTTTACAAAGTAGTTCCTTTGTATTTGATGTCGGAAATTCTTTAAACCCCCCCAACTTGTAATCAATGTCAATGTTTTAAATAATTTACACTCAAAGGTGAAATATTCATAAAAAGGAAACTGCCTGAACAAATGTCACCACTATATTTTTACTGGCCAGATTTATTTCCTGTTGCTGAGTCCTGGAGATGATAAAAATGGTGGTGGTGGGTAGGAGGAGTGGTTGGCTGCAATTATCAGGCTATCAATGCCTTCCATCCCACCATTTCTAGGATTAGCATAATGTTGAGACTGGGGAAGGATGACAGCCACGATTTCCAAATTTCTCCCTATCCTTTGTCTTGTGCAGTTTTGAACAAGCTGTCATAATAAGGGCATACTACAAGCTCAGCCTTATGTTAACAACTTTCTGCAGTTGAAATAGAATTCCCCTGGGGCAGCCCAGACAGCAGCATTTGACATGTGAACAAAATGAACCAAAATGCACATTTTCCTGGGATGGGCATACCCCTTGCTATCAAGGTTCCAGAATATTAACTAATAATAATAATAACAATAATAAGAGCAGACTTATTAACCACCCCTTTCCCACTCTAGAACTCCTTCCTACCCCCAGATGGTTTCCAAGACCTATGAAATGCAATAAAAGGTAAATATTTGTTCACTGGTTAAATTTGCTTAATGATGATGCCTGATTTCTTAGCCCTTGCCCTTCTGTCTTAGAGTTGTTACTAAGACAAAAAGTGTGGTTTTGATGTTAAAGTATTATGTCTAACTGCCCTTCTAATATTTCTAGTTAAGGGAATATTTTTTTCAAAAATGCAAAAAGCCACTCTTTTCAGTGGTCACTAATTCTTAAAAAGAAAGGGTCATCTAAATTGACAGGTAAGACTCTTTCCCTGTAGGGGATGAAGACACAGAAAACAAGGAAAAATCTTTAAGAAGGAATAAACTCACTTATCAGTGAGGCAACTCAGTTTGATCTTGAGATAGGAAGACATGAATTAAAAAAAATCACTTACTAGCTATGTGACCTTGGGAAAGTCATTTCCCCTTTCTTTACCTTAGTTTCCTTTTCTGTATTATCTGGGGATGATAGCACCTTCCTTCCAGTGTTGTTATGAAGACAAAATATGATGTTATTTTTAAAGGGCTTTGAAAACCTTAAAGTACTAAACTAAATAAATGCTAGCTATTATTATTATTATTATTATTATTATTATTATTATTATTATCTCAGTAGATAAAAACCTGAAATAAGAGTTCTGCAGTATAGAATATATTAGAAAAAAATGATTTGAATGAGTTCTTTATGTAGAAGCAAGTCGAGATCTTGTTTAATGACAAGAAAGACCCTGATCTAATCCCAGGTAAAATCTTCCAACCCCTTGGGAGGCAATCTGGAAATCCTGGAAAGTTTAACAAGTCATGGACTGAAGTACCCTGAAAACAAAAGAACAAATAAGGCAGGCTAGTGTTTGACCTTCCATTAGTGGGACCTCCTTGTCTTTCATCAGTATATCTTGCATCTGACATCCAGGCTAAATGAGCCTATCATTATGAATCATATATTAATTTCTTTTGAAAAAAATTTTGATATGTTTATAAAGCTGGCTTCCCTCATGTATCTGTAAGTGAGTTGTTTTTTTTTTTCTTATTCTTCTCACTAGACCTGATCCCATAGACAGTATGGATCTGGAATGTCCTGGTCAATATTTAACAATTGACTCTTAGGGGAAAAGTGTACTCAATACAAGATTTAAAATTTAATCTAGTTCATTAACATTTTCTCCATCACTTTCGTAAATCTAGAAATCAATAAAACAATAAACTCCAATTTCATTTATAGAGATTTCTGAGGCACAAATACTAAAATTGAAAGTTTAATAATCAGCTCTTCTGAGTTGAACTGGCTCTAGAATCCTCCTTGTTCTGGAAGCACCTTGAAAAAAGAATGAAGAATGCTTCATCTCTCCAGAATTTTTCCATCACCTCTACCCTTTATGCAGGCATATTACGTTGAGTCAGGAGAATCTTATGCAAAATCTTACAATCTTAAAATCCCAATTAAACATAGCAAGATATATCCAGTGTAAGGTCAGAGGGAAGTGAGGAGGAGGATGGAGGAAAGGAGGAAACAAATGTTGTGCTAGGCATTGTGCTAAGCACTTTAACAAACATCTTATTTGATTTTCACAACAGCTGTGAGAGGGAAGTGCTATTATCATCTTCATTTTATAGTTGAGAAAAGTTAAGTGACTTTCCCAGAGCCACATAGCTAGTAAATATCTTAGGCTAGATTTGAATTCAACTCTTCCTCACTCTATGTTGTAAAAATGGAGATTTGAACCCCGGACTTCAATTCCCAGAAGTCCTTGGCCACTTCCTGAAATGCCTTTTAACCTCACCTGAATTCCCACCTGGGCCAAGAATAGAAATTGTATTTAGGCTGATTCTCCACCTACTTTGGGGCTCTCTTCCTGCTTCCACTTCCAAGAACAGGCTTCTCTTGAGATGTAGTAAGTGAAATAGAATGGGCCTTTCGGCCCTCCTAGGCTCGTGCTATCTTATGTTTGTATTTTCTTTATTTCTTAATCTTTAATAAACCTCTAAAAATATAATACCTTTAGCAGAGAAACTAATTTTTAATCTTAACAATGTCCAGGACTCAATTCACTGTCACCTAATTATAGATCATTCTTTTCCAATAATTTCCCACACTCATTCTTTTTTCCTTTCTTTTTTTTCCAATCCATATTCCATCCCACAGGTATTCTGTAAAAGTACTACTTAATAGTCTAGTGGTTTTCCACAAGATAATATTTATCATCCATGTTCCATTATGTGGTGGATAGAATGATATATTAGCATCAGGAAGATGATTTTTTTTATTCTCTGAATGACTTTGGATAAGTCACTTAACCTAAATTCTCATATGCAAAATAAGGGATTGGACTGGATGACCTCTGAGGTCTCTTCAAGCTCTAAATTGATTATTATGTGATCCTTTGATCCTTTGATATTAGTTTATGTCCTCTTCAAACTGATAGAGTTATATAGTAAAGTCACTTACATTTTCTGAGCCCATTTACTTCCCATATTAATGAAAGAACAGACAAAATCAAATGAGCTCATGTTAAAACAAGAGAGATTCTAGCTTTCTTCAAGACCTTTTTTTTTTTGACATAAAGTGGGACCCAAAACAGGAAATGGGCCACTGATCAAAACAGACAAGTGTTTAATGATAATTTCCCCTTTCAAGGGATGCAGAAAGTAATGAAGGAACTGCTATTCTGGACTGATTCTAATCAGCAATGAGTAAATGGTTGATGAATCAGAAATTACGAGAACCTTGGTGGAAAGTGACTGTTCCCTTTTAGAATTTATGATTGAGAAGGCATACTGACTTGCACCCAATATATGGGAGGAACATGTATAATTTCAAAGGCAAAATTCTTAAAAATTAATTTCTCATAAAAATAATTATAATAAAAAGAGGTGGAAAAGGAATGGTTTAAAAATAGTGTGATACAAAAGAGTACATCAGAGTATATTTTCAGAAAATACATATAGATATGGGGGGGGAATAGCTAATGGAACATAATTAAAAATTTTATATTCCTGTAATAAAAATATCAGGAACACTAATTATCATTCTGAGTTTTAGCAACAGTAATTAGGGACAGGAAAAATAGTTTTTGGCTCCATTAGAGAGAAGAGGAGGAGCAAAGAAAGGACAATGTCTTGGGGCAGAAGAGATAACTGGATGATGGAAACAAAGCTTAATCACTCAATTCTCATTTTGCTCCTCTTTTGTTTACCAATGGAACAATTTTGACCTGGAAGAGACAACTCCAAATACTCATTATTGATTTGAAATCTAAAATAAATAGGATGGAAATTGGAAGCACCTTTCTAAGTTCAAATTACCAGACCTAGGCAAACTGCTTCCCAAAAAACTGAGAGAACTGGTAAATTTAATTGCTGATCCATTGTCCATTGATCTTTGAATGTTTATGGAGAATGGGACAAATGCCTCAAGGCTGGTGAATGGAAAATGTTTTGATTTTCAAAAAGAAATGGAGTAAGGGCAGCTAAGTAGCACAGTGGATAGAGAGTCAGGTCTGGAGTCAGGAGAACTGGGTTCAAATGTGGTCTTAGACATTTCCTAGCTGCGTGGTCCTGGCTAAAGTCATTTACCCCCAATTTCCTAGCCTTTGCTACTCTTCTGCAATAGAACTGATGCTAAAACAGAAGGCAAGGGTTTTTTTAAAAAAAGAAACTCAGTAAAATGTGTAAAATAAAGACCAGCAAGCTTGACTTCTATTGCTGTCAAAATAACGTAACATATCAAAAGGCTTATTAGTGAGCATCTGGACCGAGCATGACAGACTAGCTTTGTTTACTTTTCTGACAGGTTTTTAGAATATTCTATCAGGAGAGTGCTATAAACAGTTTGCTTAGTTTTAGGGAAATAAATTCATAAATAGTCATATACTATTATTTTGGATAAGATATAGAGATAAAGGACAGATTATATTACAGTTGGGTGGATTTGAAAGTGGTTGACTATTAGACATAATGAACAGTCATTAATGATTTGATGTCAACTCAGAGAGAGAGGTCTTTATCTTAGTGCCACAGGGAATATGTATCTGGCCATATGTAGTATAATATTTTTGTGAATGAAGGCATGAAGCTATAAATGACAAACTTATCAAATTTTCAAATTACACAAGGCTGAGAGGATAGCTATTATCCAGAATGACAAAGTCAAGATGTAAAAAAGATAGCAACAGACTGACTCTACTAAAATGGAATTAAATAAGGATAATGTAAAGTGATACACTTGAGTTAATGTCAGCTTAAGTAACACAAGATGGCAAGAGAATGCCTAGATGACAGTTCATCTTAAGAAAATAATTTGGGCTTTTTCAATAATTATGAGCTACATGTGAGTCAAAACTATATTGCTTTTAAATCCCCCAATTCCAAATTGATGCAACCTTGATTTACATTAAGGGACGTATAGTATTTAGAACAATATCAATGATGGTCCCAATCTATTCTAGGACCACATTTTATTTATTTTTATTTTTTAATTTTTCAATAAAATTTTTTACCTTCTGTCTTATAATCAATACTAAGTATTGATTCACAGGCAGAAGAGCATTAAGGGTTAGGCAATGGGGATTAAGTTACTGAAGCCCAGGGTTATGCAGCTAGAAAGTATCTGAAGCCAGATTTGAACCCCAAAACTTCCAACTTCTAGACCTAGCACTCTATCCACTGTGCTAACTAGCTGTCCCAGGAACCACATTTTGCAAGAGGGGGGGAAGATGGGGGTTGACCAATTGGAATACATGTAAAAGAAAGTGACTGGGATTATTAGAGTTTTGAGATCATTCCATGTAATAATTTATTGAAAGAACTGGGCATATTTTACTTAGGGAAGAGCAGATTTTGTGAGGGTCTGGTAGCTGTAATCAAGTATATGTAAGGCCAGCACATAGAATAGAGAATGTCAAACTAGAAGCTATAGAGAGCATGGGCTGGACTGGATTAAAATATAATTGGGAAATGCTTTATTAAAATAAATTAAAATAAAATAAAATATATAATGTTAATTAATGATTTTCTAAGTTAATATGCTGCTTCAGGGATCCATTTCTAATTGACTGACACCATTGCTATAGAAGGTGAAATAGATTTGTTCTTATTTCCAGCATATAAAAGTAACCAGAGTAGGTATAACTTACATTTTATATTTTACTGTTGAGAAAATTGAGGATGAGAAAAGTTAGATTTCCCCTTGATATAAAGAAAAGCTTCCTAAAAATCAGAGATATCCCCAAATGGAATGGACTGTATTGTGAAATATTGTTGGTTAGTCTTTTTTAACTCTTCATGACCCCTTATTGAGTTTTCTCTGCCAAACACTGGAATGGTTTACCATTTCCTTCTTTGGTGAATTAAAGCAAAGAGGGGTTAAATGACTTACCCAGAGTCACCCAACTAGTGAGTGTATTAAGACAGATTTGAATTTGTATCTTCCTGGCTCCAAGGCTCTATACATTGAACCTATCTCACTGCCTCTGTTACTATGAAGTATTGGTTTCTCCTTACTATGGACTGCTATCAGAGACTAGATAAACAATTTTGAGGGAAGTTGTAAGGGCATTGTTGGTTGGGTACGGATTCGATTACATTATCTGTGAGATCCCTTCCAAACCTTGGGCTTTATGCTTTGGTCTTTCCAAGATGCTATAATCATTGACTTAAGTAGTCAGGACTCAGATGATGAACAGAGTCTTGACAACTACATTAATCAGTGATAGCCATTTTTATGACAAAGGTGGGAAATGAACACTATGGCTTTTCCTTTGTCATCCTAAGAACTGTCTGTCATTTCATTAATCATTTGCATATTCCTCTAAATAAATCTCTTCAGAATATAGACGATGAAAATAAAAAGAACAAAGAATATAGAAGATGGCAATTTGAAGAAAACAATTCCCTGAAGCATTTGTATTGAGTTTTCAACAAGTCTACCCATTTAAGAAGTGGAATATAATAGGACTGGCTCAAGCTGACCAACCTTATAGCTGTAGCATACAGGGAGAAAGGCAAATGATCATTCACTTGATAGCTCTTATCCAGGTTCACCTTAGCTTTTTTAACCTTCAGTTTATTGAACTCCAGGTTCCCCCTGCTCTTGACTTTTGCTCCTGACTGTTGACTCAGACATTGTTGAACTCTTACTTTTGCTTCTGCTGTCAACATTGATATAATGACTTCCTTTCTTCAAATCCTATCATATAACCTTTGTTTTATGACTAAAGATGACCTATTGTTTCTATTCCTAGTATTGATGCTTAGATTCTTTCTTTGTGGGCCCCTTAACTGCTCTATTGGCCCAGCTCTTAAACCTTACTACTAAGCCATAACTTTTTTTCCTTTTTTATGTGAGAACACTTAATAATTAATCAGAGGTCTGCTGAACAGTTTTATTGAGTAAATCAATGAGTAGGTCAGTCAAAGGCTTAAGATGAGGTACAAAAAGTTCTGGATGATTTTAGAAGTCATTGAAAGGATGGATTTGCATTCTATCACCATAACCAAGAGGGCAGCAGCTTGTTGCAGTGTCTGCATCAAAATAAAAAAAAGAATAGACATAATGGGAAAAAGCAGCTTCAGGACTCTATGAGGAGTCTGGTCCCTACATCATGTGCAAGGGAATTTCATAAATAACCAAATGGAGGGGGTGGGATTCCAAAAACTAGGATCTAGGAGCTCCCTTTTGGATACATGTACTCACTACCTTTGATATCACTTTTCCCTTGTTAAAGGGAATTTTGGAAGGAAGCAAGGGAGCAGAGTGGAAACAGAAGTTGGATGGAATTCAAAAAACCAGGAATTACAGGGGTAGATCTTAGAATCCTGTGGAAAGATTCTGGGACAGTGAACAGCCCTGGAGGGGGAGATAGGGAGAGCAAGCAATGGCTCTGGAGCTGATCTCTCTGTCTCTGTCTCTGTCTCTTGTCTCTCTCTCTCTCTCTCTCTCTCTCTCTCTCTCTCTCTCTCTCTCTCTCTCTCTCTCTCTCTCTCTCTCTCTCTCTCTCTCTCTCTCTCTCTCTCTCTCTCTCTCTCTCTCTCTCTCTCTCCCCCCCTGATCCTGGAGAAAACCAACCCAACCATCTGTTGTGATTGCCTGTGATTCCTCTGCAATCCCAGACACTGGAAAACCACCTCAAGACCTCTAAAGAAAACCTAGCTTTAGTAGTGACCTGAATTGCCAAGTTGCCTTTGTCCAAGCCAGGGTGACTAAATCACTACTGACTCCATTCTTTAACACAACTGTTATCTCTGGATTTTCATCAAAGACTGTTTATGTGGGCTTAGCCTAGGTAGTAAGTTAGGAAACAGGGGAAATCTAGGTAGAGAGGGAGGGAGTGTAGCCCCAACATTTGTTGGGGGTCAAAGAGACCTTCTGCAAGGTCAGTGGTCTGGGAAAAGGTAGATTTGGTAGTGATAGGGAATCTCTGAGCCCTCAACCCAATACCCAATCCATTTTATCCTTGTTAATAAATCTGCATCTGTTAAACAACTGAAGTCAGAGTGAGAGCCAATTAGCTCTCTGAGTCTGAGTAGACAATCCTTTCAGATTGAGTCAAGTAAAATCTTAGTCACCCATTTTAATCACCTTTGACACCCTAGACTCTTATTTGGCCCAGTAAATAATGTGTCATACTTGTGAGGAGATGCTCCTTTTTACCAAATAGATGGCCTTAGTGAATAATCTTTGTTAAACACTAAATTTAGAATTAGCTTCCTAAAAGCTAATTCTAACAATATTCAAACCAACTAACTGATATCAACTTCTAATGATGGGAGAAACAAAATGGTATAGACTTGTGAGCTATGACATAAGAAGACTACTACACAACCCCTCAGGGATGCCCTAGATCTTATTGTACATTTGTGAGTAATGGAAAACTATATTAAAAAAAAACTGAAATTGAGAGTCACTGAAATGAGAAAAATATGATGGGCATGATCAGGCAGTCATACATTACAAATAAGAAATTAGGAAGGGAGAAATAGCAAAAAGGAAATGATCCAAGAAATGTACAAGTGAATAAGAGAGGTCGGTAACTTGGTGAGAAAAAGGCATAGACAGCCCATGTTCAGCTGAGCCTCAAAATATAGAAGGAGCAAGGAAGCCCTCTAGCATGGTTGGTGTACACTGTGAGGATAAAATGTTCTCATTGAGAGACTGGTTACAGCTGGATTGTGGGTAGTGTGGGGAATTCACCTCTACCTGGTATTCCATAGTAAGTATAGATGTAACTTAATAGTGTGTCCTGTGCTGGATGAGTTAAAAAATGTATGAACAACATACATTGGATATATTCATTCCTAGGCTGTCCAGCTCCTCTGGGAGTTTGAATGAAATGTGGGGACAAAATAATTTTTACATTTTTCCTGTGGTGTCCTTGTTAACTTTAATTGTTGGTAAACTAATAAACACATTGGGTACCAATGTGTTTTTTTTTTTGTTCATTTGTGTATGTACCCTTGTGTACTCTTTCCTGGGATTATAACTATATTTCTGTGACCCACAGGATATACACTAGGTGATGCAATATATCATGTGCTTTTTGACTTTTTGTTGTTTTTTTTTGTTTTTCTGTAGTTAGGTTGCATAGTGTAATATTATTGGGAAAGGAAATAGGATTATTGGAAAAATAGGGGATAATGGGAGGTTGGAGGAGTGTGGAGGAGTTAAGGGGAGAGAGGGTATACTGCCTGGTGATGCAAGGGAGGGAGATGACCCCTGCTGAGAGGAAGTAGCAGGGGTCCGATAAGGCCTCTTTGTCCTGGACTGACTGAACTGATTTTCAGATCCCTCTATGACCAGAAAAGATAGTCCACTTATCTGACTGCGAATTCAAATAATATAAAGTTTAATAATCCAGTTGGAATTGGAGTTTTTCCTTAGCTTCAGAGTATAGGGCCAGGCCCTAGAGGCTGGCGGAGGGTTTTCCCACTTCCGTCTCCTCTATATCAGTCCAGTTTTGTATATTTCAGAATCTTAGCAGTAGATAGAAAGCAAACAAGAACAGGTCTAAACCTCAGAAGTGACTGGGCCTGAATCTTCCAGCTGAACCAAGAAGAGCATGCCACTCCAGACTGGGCTGAACAAGATCCTCTCTCCTCCAACACCCGGAAGCAAGTTCCACACAGCAGGAAGGAAGTGCTAGTCATAAGACCTAACTGCCACTCCCAGTTGGGCCCTTCCCCCACAAACTGTCAGTCTTGTTTCCTTTCCACAATAGTGGATAAAACCAGTAAGACCTGGGTTCAAATTCTGCCTCAAACACTTATTAACTAGCAGTGAGATCCTAGGCAAATCACTTAACCTCTCTCAGACTAGTTTCCTAATCTATAAATTGGGAATAATGATTGGCCCTACCTTCACATAATTGTTATGAGGATCAAAAAAGAATGTTTGTAAAGCCTCTCAAAACTCTTAAAAATTAATTAAATTTTTTTTGCCAATTACATATAACAAATTTTCATATAAGTTTTCTGGAGTTATATGATCCAAATAGGATCACTCCTACCCTTCCTGCTCCCAGAGCTATCAAGCAATTCAATCTGATTTATACATATATTATGACACAAAACATATTTCCATATTGTTCATTATTGTAAGTGACTGACCTATAAAACCAAAACCCACAACATATACCCAAATAAACAAATGAAAAATCACAAGCTTTTATCTGCATTCCTACTCCAACAGTTCTTTCTCTGGAGGTGGAGAACATTCTTTGTCTCAAAATTGTCCTGGATCATTGTATTGCTGAGAGTAGCTAAAACCATCATGTTTCATCATCCCACAATATTGCTGTTACTGTGTACAATGGTTTTCTGATTCTGCTTATTTCATTTTGCATTGGTTCATGTAAGTCTTTCCATTTTTTCTAAATACTTCACAAAACTTAAAGAGCTATGTAGAGTAATTAATATTATTAATTATTATAATTCATGTTATTAATAGTATTATTTTTAGAGAGAAGAGCAGTTTATATCAATATGGATGGCTTTCACAATTATAATATTTTTCTCAGAAGAAATTCATGATTCAAGGCATTGCTATTTATAAATATAAAAACATACCTTTATGCATATATATCTATGCATATATGTCTATCTATCTCTTCTTTTTGTTGTACATGCTGATTCTTCCTGCTTCTCAAGATGTATTGAATTTCTAATTATAGGAGATTCTCATTTATCTGAAAATCTACTTACTATACTCCTTGGCATTTACCTGATAGAAATTCTGATTAATATGACAAGATGATTTGATTAGTTGTGAATGAAAACTCTATTAGCCCTGTCAAGTTTAGGGCTAAGAAATTTGAATAAAGCTCCCTTTATTATTTCCTGACTCTTACAACAAATTTCTCATATAAACATCCCTCCATTTTCTAATTTCTAATTTTCCCGTCTTGGCTCCTTTTTTGCTTACAAAACTCATCCATTAAAAAATATAGTCTTAACTTTACCTTATCTTTCCAAGTTATTATCCTGTAATTTTTGTCTTTCCCTGGAAAATTATGAGCAAAAAAGCTCTATATTTACCTCCATTTATTCTCTCAATCACCTTTCAGTTCCTTGCTTTCTGGCCTCTGATTTCATCATTCATCTGAAACTGATCTCTGCATTTTAAGAATAATGTCTTAATTGTCCTTTTTAGTTCTTTATTTCTCTGAAGCGCTTGATACTGTGGCTTACTCTCTCCTCATCTCTTCCTCTCTGGGTTTTCATGACATTGGCATGTTTTGTCTCTCCTGTTTTAATCATTTTTCTGTTTCCCTTTTTTTTGATCACCATCTATACTGCCCCCTGGCTCTGAATGTAATGAGGATTTCGTCCTAACCTCATTTCTCGCTATATCTTTTCTCTCTTGGCAACCTCATTAGCTCTGGTGCTTTCAATGATCCCTCTGCTGGTGATCCAGTTTGGATCTATAGATCCAGAACTCATTTTCCTTTTTATCTTTAAACTCTCATAATTTATTGCCTATCAAACATTTCAAACTGGATATTTGTAGGTATCGCACACTCAACATGTTCAAAAAATAATTCATTATATTTCTCACTAAATCATCCCCTCCATTTCCTAACTTTCCCATTTTGATCTAAAGCATAACAATCCTTTCTATCACTAAAGTATGCAGCTGTGTAGTCATCCTTGACTCCTTACTCTCCCTCAACCCAGACTATCTAACCAGTTAATAAGTCTTGTTGATTTTGTCTATACATCTCTAGCATCTCTCTCATCTCTTGACTCATATATCTACTTCATTAATTCAGGTTCCCATGACCTTTTGCCTCGGTTATTGAAATAACCTTCTAATTGGTCCCACTGCTTCAAGTTTCTCTCTTCTCCAATCCAACCCAATATTTGAAATTCCATTGCCCATCACTGGTACTTTGCATACACTATACCCTTTGCTTCCTTTTAGAATAATTAACTTTCCTCACATTTCACCTTAAGCATTACCTTATTCATACATGCTTAGGAAGTATTTCTTGGTTCCTTAACCTCATGTTTACTTCCTAAATGTGTTGCATCTACTTTTATGTACATACACTATTTTGTCCAGTAGAATGGAAGCTCATTGAAGCAGAGAATATTTTTTTTACTTTTATCTCCAGAGCTGAGTATACTGACTGAGACATTGGAGGCTCAACATAAATGTTTCCTAGTTAATGTATTACTTAAAGACAACCAGTTTTTCTGTTCCCCTTGAATGCTTTAGGTAGGTTTTATACATTTTTTAAAGTATTAAAGCATTTAGTTCCTGAGAAGCATTTAGAAAACTCACTTGTCACTTCATCCTTACCATAAAGTCAAACTCAGTAAGTTGTTATTTT
Organism: Monodelphis domestica; assembly: GCF_027887165.1. NCBI lineage: Eukaryota > Metazoa > Chordata > Mammalia > Didelphimorphia > Didelphidae > Monodelphis > Monodelphis domestica. Next base: position 468,733,379 of record NC_077228.1, read on the forward strand.
TAAAGTTGGAAAATCATAATTAGGAAAAACACACCCATTATGATTATCTCATGCTAAGATTACCTTGAAGTCCTACAAGTTTATTTATCATTTTAATACGATTCTTTTAATTCATTAGAACTCTCCTATAATGCTTGCACCTGTCCTTAGGCTCATTAGTAGCTTTATAAAATCTTTTTTTTCTGCCTTGATTAATAGACTGAAGAGAAAATTGAAACAACTGTTGCTTTAATTTTAAGACAAACAAGAAGACTGGACTTTTCTAAAAATATTGAAGAAAATTTTAATTCTCATAATACTCATCTCTCTTCCCCTTAGGATATTTCCAATATTTATGCAACATGTAATGATTGATAATAGAATAAGATCATTTAGTATACTTTTTATTTAACATGGAAATATATGGAATTGGGTAACAAACAGATGAATTTTAAAACTACCCCACCCTACTCAGGCCGTACTTTAGCAGATCTGATTTGGCTATTTCCTGATTAGTAACAATGGCGATACTTGGTTTAACAGAATCAAGTCTTGGGAACTATACATTTCTCCACCCTACTTAGTTTAACAAGATTAGGAATTTCTGCACCATACTCAAAGATTTAATTATCTGAGGAAATGACCTTCAACAAACATGTGCAGAAAAAGCAGACAGACCCTTGGACTGTCCTAAGTCAAGCTAAGTGATCATTGGAACAGATGAGACGCAGGAAAGTGATGTAAAACCATCCATATAAGGCACGTCACTTTCTCTCTCTCTTTTTTCCCCTGGAGAGGTGACTCTGACTGGCAGCGTGCTAGGCGTTCGAACATCTTAGAGTGGTGGCAGTTATTTGTCTGGGTTTGTCAGTGAGTTTGTCCTTGAGTTGATTCAGGTTCAGGCATCTTGGCTGAGCCCTTCCCTTTCCTTCTTCCTTCTTCTTAATCTCCTCCACTATATCAATTAAATCACCATAAAATTTCCAGCTGACTTGGGTATTTTATTATTTGGGATTTTCTCTGGTGACCAAATTAAATTTAGATTTTAAGTCACAATGCTAAAATTATGCTTTACAGGGTCAGACCTTGTTTAGGATGACTTGAGTTCAAGTACGGCCTCTGATTCTTACTAGCTATATGACCATAGAAAAGTTACTTAACCTTTGCGTGCCTCAGGTTCCTCAATTTTAAAATGGTGATAGTAATAACACTTTCCTCACTGAATTGTGGTGAGGCTAAGATGATAAACTTATAAAGTGTTTTATAAACCTTAAAGCATTATACATATTCAAAATTTTATAATTTTAAAATAATTGACATATTAAATTGATTCAGGCCAACAGTCAGTTATTTTTAGAGACCTGTGCTACAGTTACCTCTCTATGACCCAAAGGTTTATGAACAGACTGAAAGTTTGAGATTTCCCTTTAGTAATATCATGGAATCCCATCTTGAAATTATTGTATTCTCAGTGATTTAAGAATGCAATCAACACTTTTTAATTAATTCTCATATAATTAGCAAATATAAAAACAAAATAGTTTCTGCCCTCATGTAAATTGTGTTCCATTTGGGGTGTCAGAGAAGCAGTGTGATATATTGGATAGAGAAGAAGACTTAGGTTTAGGATGACCTCTGTTCAAATAATACCACCAGATTCAAGCCACTAAACCCTTGGGTCCTCAGTTTCTTCATTTATAAACTGAGGAGATTAGATTTAATGAGCTTTAAAATCTCTGATCTACTCAGCCACTTCCTAGCTGTGTGACCCTGGGCAAGTCACTTGACCCCCATTGCCTAGCCCTTACCACTCTTCTGCCTTGGAGCCAATACACAGTATTGACTCCAAGATGGAAGGTAAGGGTTTTAAAAAAAAAATCTCTGATCTAATGTCCAGAGATAATCAAATACACTGTAGTTGAAAAAGGGAGAGATTGTAAGCAATATGGCTAGGGAAGGTGAAGAGATCAGGGAAGGTACCTAATCATTAAAGGAAACTATTGAAGATAAGAATTGGAGGTTGAGAGAATTTATTTATTCTAGGCCTGAGATAGAGTCTCCGCAAAGTCTTGAAGATGGAAGTTGGAATGGATTTGGTGTATGGCCTGTAGGTGAATTTCACTAGAACACAGAAATTGAAAAGGAAATAATATGAAATGAATCTGGTAAGATAGGACAATTTACAGTGTATGTGTTAACATTGATGTTAAATAGTGTTAAAATTGGTGTTAATATGTATATATGTGTATTGGTGTTATTTATGTAAATTAGGGATTCATCTATATAGAATTGAATTTAACGAATGGTAATTAATGAGATCATGATTAGAAAAAGTATAAAATGAGAACCAAAAAATGTTTATGATACGTTACTAGGGAATGCTCACATATTTTAGGTGGGAGATGGATAATGATCCAGCAAAGAGTACTGGGGAAAAAATAGTCATTGAGGTAAAAAGGGAATGAGAAGAGAATAGTGTCATGGAAATGAAGAGAGAGGAGAATCTAGTAGAGAAGGTTATATGGGGTTAATGGTTTCAAAAGCAGTAGCAGGGTCAAATACATTCAAGAAGACTTAGACAAGGCCATTAGTTTATCCACCTAAGCAAATATGAGTAACCTGTGAGAGTGTTATTTCTAGAAAGTGAAGAGTCTAGAAGCCATATATAGAAATGATTAGAGAAATCAATGGAGGTCACTACAATTAGCTGATCTGATCTGAATTCTGAGCTCTTTAAAAGTCGTTTTGCTTCACATTGTATTATCTTTTCCATCTTATGCTCCCCACCTTCTAACCCTGTCTGGGGATATACTTAAAATTGTGGACCTAGAACTGGGAGGAATCTCAGATATCAATACTTCTCATTTTATAGATGAGGAAATTGAATTACAGAGAAGTAATGGGACTTGCTGGAAGTCCTATAGGTAACAACTGTCAAAGGTAGTCTTTGGAAAAGATACCCTGCTTTCCACAGCCAGTGCTGTCTGTACTGTGCCAAAATGTAATATATTCTACCTCTCCCCATCTTTACCTCTTGAAATCCCTCATTTCCTTTAAGTTCCAATTCAAGTGTCACCTACAATGTAAAGTCTTTCCTGTAATAAATGTCTATCATTATTCCTGTAAAAATTCTGAATTGTAGATTTATATCTATAGTAAAATACATCTTAACTTTATATGGAAACATTGACAAAATTGGAAATAACATTTTTACTGTCTTTTCTGCTTAGTATTCGTCAACTCCTTGATGTTAGAATTAAATTAAGTCCAAAAAACTTTTTTATGTTCCTATCATGTCCAGGCATGGCAAGAGAATAAGAGGCAAGAGGATAACAAGTTGAAAACGGATTATCCTAGGGGCAGTTAGGTTGTTTATGTTAGGAGCAATTATGTAGATATAGAACTAGCCCTGGAGATGTGAGGTCCTAGGTTTCAATATGGTCTCAGATATTTCCTAGTTGTGTGACCCTGGGCAAGTCATTTAACTTTAATTGCCTAGTCTTTCTGCTCTTCTACCTTGAAACCAATACTTACTATCAATTCTAAGGCAAAAGTTAAGGGTTTAAAAAAATAGTTCCTGTGCTCAAAGATCTTTTTGTCTAACAGTTTTCAAATAATAATAAACAGCAAGTGGGAAGCAATTGAGGTGATGAGGTCCTTTAAGTCCATGTCATTACAGTCTTTTGAATGGGTATATTTAGCTTGAAGTAGAGAAGTCTCAGGGGAACATGATAATAACAGTCTTCAAGTATTTGAAGGGCTATCATTAAAAAAAGAAATATAAAAGGGGGAGACCCAGACCCAGAGTGGATAGAGAATTTTCCACTTAGGGATTCCCCTGAATACCCAGGTGGGTATTCAGACCTCCAGTTAGTGAGAATGAAACAGAATCACTTTCTCTCACTGCCAGTTGTACAAATGCCTTGGAGACAATTGATATAAAAAACAGTATCTTTTTTATTATAAGAGGGGATACAAACTGAGGACCAGAACAAGGGGTCCCTAACTCTAAGGGATTTAGCTAGTTTCCCACAATCCTCTACATCCCTCACAAGAGGGAGCCTTCTGGTCTTCCAGCTAACTTACCAGCCTCTTGTTTATATCTAGGTGTCCCCAAACCTGACTAAGTTACCTATCTATGGCCCTCAGTAGTTGTTTAGATTTATTTCAATGGCTGTTTCCAAAACCGTTATGATAGACATTAAACAACTAAGTTCACCCCAGGGGGTCTGACCCCTGAGGTAAAACCTCAAAGCCCATCTGACAGGATTTTTTAGATAAAACCTTCTAAAAAGCATAGCAGGTATCATCATATCCTTTTCTAGATCTTTCCCATTTAAATAGAGTACCTCCAAGGATAAATTAAGGCTTTACTCCTTCTCCACAGTCAGGTTGAGGTAGATGAGCTATGGCAAGCCTGCCTTTCCCCCACCCTTCTGGGACAGGAAGTGACAAACCTCCTCCAGGAAGTCACTCACTACACCCCTTGTCACTTTCAAACTGTTCCTCTTCTGCCTTCCACCTCCTAAAAACCTTTCCTTTGAGTCCCTACTATGTGCATTAAAGACAGCCTTCCACTTCTCTTAAATCTTGTCCTTTCTCTATCCTTTTCCCATTACATCATGCTGAGGAAAGATTCAACTTAGTCTATCTGGTCCTAGGGAAGGAGAAGGAATAGGAGCAATGATTTAAAACTATAAAGACATAATTAGGCTTGTTTTTAGGAAATTCAAACAAAACCAACTTCCTAATATCCCTTCCTCATTCTACATAGGACTATCCAAAATAGAAGAGTAATGACTTGAGAGACTGTGGGTTCATTCCACTTCTTTCCCCAACTTTAGAGTTCTTCAAAAAGAGATTTGATGACCATGACATCATAGAGGTGGAAAGTATCCTAGAAATCTTCAAATCCACCCCCTTTATTTTACAGATAAGGAAACTAAGGCTCAGAAATGTTAAGTGGCTTCACTAGAGTTATAGCTGATAAGTGTCTGAGGAGGGATTGAACCTCCACTATTCTTAACATCATGTCCAAGGGTATTCCATGTTATTTCTCCTGATACCTCTTATCAAATATATTATATTGGGGATTTTTTTCATCTAGAGTTTAGGCTAAAATGGCCAGCAAAATGTTTTCCAAATTGAATATTCTGTAATCATGTGATTCTATGATGAGGCAAAATATAAGAAATGAAAAGAATATGCTGAGAGTGCTGCAAACAATTAGATGAAAGAGATAGGTGAAGGAGAAAAAGAGAGAGAGGGAGAGAAAGAGAGGGAGAAAGAAGCTGATACTCAAGCAAAGGCTGGATAACCATTTTCTGGTCTTGCAAAAACAGTATATTATAATGGGTGTAGTGCTGAATACAGAGTCTGGAAAATCTGACTACAAACCCAACTTTTGAAACTGAACAATTGTGTAAAGATGGGCAAATCACTTTATCTTTCAGATCTTCGATTTTGCCTTGGTAAAATGGGAATAATAATAACTATAGGACTTTCTGCTCCCTAGGGTTGTTCTGGTACCCCACTAAAAGAGTAGATGTATAGCACTCTGAAAATGAAAAATGTTATATGAATGTCAATTATGATTTAATTTCACATTTATGTTTTGGACAAGGATTAGATTAGATGACCTCAGGGATCTCTTTCAAACCTATCATTCTATGACTTGACGTGCTGTCCACAAGTCCTGACACATCCCATACCATCAGTTAATTTACAATAGAGTTTTTCAGAGCCTGATCATATGAAGTATTTTGTTATAGAAATTGTTTTACTGGTTCAAACAAGGGTCATTAAAATGCCCTTGATCTATGCCAGATTCCTTTTCTGTATTTTGGATTTTGCACTTGAAGCAATCTCTTTGCTGACTCCCCTCTGTAGAAAGAATTGTGAGTGTGCTGCAATAAAACTACAATTCCACTGGAAAATGTTAGCAATAGCTAGTGCCCTCTTAAGCTTTGGAGCTCTGGGTTAACGAGATGCCCTCCACAAAACCATCAGTTCCTGACTGCAGGCATTGCGGGAATCATCTATTACAAAGACTTGTGCAGGCAGTTTCCTTCTATTAGTTTGTACAGCAGAAATCTAATCAGAAGAATGTGAATGAAAACAAATGAGCACTGAGCCCAGTGGCTAAGCCTGAACCCTACTTAGAGTTTTTCCAATTTGCTACTTGATATTATTTCTATGGTGTAATAACACCTGAAAAATTTTTTAATAAAAGTTGAAGACATTTAGATCTGTAAGAAAAGGCAGGAAAGAAAGAACATGAAGCACTAGTTGAAATAACACTGAGGTCTGTTTTATTAATATCCCAAGGAATGGACCTGTTTTTATCTTGCCACTAATCATCATGACATTCACTTTTGAGTAAACTCCCGACTTGGAAGAAGACGAGACCAGGACTAAAGCATATAGAGAAAAGAAGATTTGCTTTTATAGAATAATTCCCTACTTGGGCATGCATTCCCAAGGCATAAAATGTAATGGTTCGTACTCAGATAAGAAACCAAGGGAAGGGGCCTCTGACTGCATGGAACAATAATTAAGCTCCAGACAGGGACCTATGTAAAGGAAGCCAGTATCCATGAGGAAGCTGGCCAGGTGTTTCTCAAACCTGGTCTCTGACTGTAATGCTACAAGAGGTTCAAAAACAGGAAACTAACCTTTTTCAGTCCTCACGGCATTTTAAAACTTCTGGGAATGAGATATATGATAGTGAAATACAATCAGTGCTTATATTGCCTATAATTTTATTCCAGTAGCATGGAAAACCCATAAAGTTGGAATTTTTTTATGCTGCATTGCTGTGTAGATTTTCTTTAGATTTACATCTTGATATTTTCTCAGTAATTTTTCTCATTTACAGCTCTAGATCTCTTCTGTTGTTCATATAAGAGCCGTGAATCGTGACAAGTAGTATCAGGACTGTGGTTCTATTTTACTTTATGGTTCTTTAAGGTGGTAAGTTATTTGTAATTAAGTCATTTTAATTTTTGCCTGATTAAGACATTTGAACCCAAAGTGGGTGTGTTGGTTTATTTTTGTCATTTTTTTTGCCCCAACTTTTTTTCTATCTAAAATAGGTGAAGATACTGAACCTTCAATACTTGCTTCTGATTTCCCCAAGTATTTAAAGGGGTCATTTAGAGAACATTTGTTATAATGACAATTATACCCAGTGATTGCATCCATGGGTCCTCCCTCCATTAGTGAAGGATAGAACCTTTCTACCCTATTATTATGAAGGTCTTTTTTTAGATGCTTCGACTGAAGAATCCATCAACTGGTGGCCTGTCTTCTGACATTGATCCCCATTAAATTTAGTTAAGCTTGGTGCTTGGTTGACCAAAAAAAATGTACATTATGTTATGATTAAAATTTCTTGAGAGACTGATTTGGGGGTAAGAATATGAGTTTATTGATTATATAAGGCTTATTAGCCAGGCCAACATCATAACTACTGAAGTGATGTAGGTCTTGGTTACAAGATTATAATTTAGCTCAGTTCCTATGTGGGATTTGTCCTACTAAGTTCATGACACAAAGGTGTCACTGCTGCCAGATGAGTATTTCTATGGGTTTATAGTGCTGAAATTCACTGCCAAAGTTTGCTTTTTTCTCTTTGGGGCATCAAAGCTGCATTGATCACCAATCCTAGACTGGATTCTGACTTCCAGATTCTATGACTTGTACTCCTTACCCAGACTAGACACTAACACTTATACTAAGAACAGAAAAGAACAAATGAACAGGCTTGAGACAGTGTTTCTCATTTGGTTTCAGAGAAGAGAAATGGCCCAAAGTCTTTTTCCTTAAAACATAATCTCTCACCTGAACTTATGAACAGAATACCACACTTTTCTAGGGACTGCAGCAATCAGGCAAAAGGAAAGTAATGGAAACTGAATAGTCTTTTTGAATATCTCGAAAGCCATTCATCATGTGGGTTAGCTGACTAGAACCAGTTAAATATCTACAGGTGCTCCAATCTCTCCAAGCCACTTCCCTTCCATGATGACATCACATATCTCTTAGAAGTATTTTCCATGTATTCCCCATGTGCAGGGATCTTTTGTTCACCAGTATTTTCCATATGGGATATCATTGGTTGGGCAAGATGATGGGGTCTTTAATGGCACCAGACTCCCATTACCTAAGTCAAATGGTATTAAACTCAATATCATAAAAATATGATGAATATTTTAAACAGCTAACTTGGAAAGGAATATGGAGATCATTTACACCAGTCCTCTTAATTTATTCAGCAACCCTCTCTGGTAGTATGGAGAGGCTTAGTCATTTACCCATGGATGAATGTCTATTTGAATGTATCATTGTTGTTTTTCACTCATTTCAATAATGTCTGACTCTTCATGGTCCCATTTGGGATTTTCTTGGCAAAGATATTAAAATGGTTTGGCATTCCTTTTCCCAGCTCATTTTATAGATGCGGACACTGAGGCAAACAGAATTAAGTGAATTGATTAGGTCCACACAGCTAATAGTACCTAACACTTCAGGTCTTCCTGACTAAAAGCTGGACACTCTATCCACTACACTATCCAGACAGTCTTGAGTATGTTTCAAATTGGATTTGGATGGCGGCTGAGATAATTTGAAATCTGAAATTCTATTATTCTTCATTCCAAAGCTAGTTGTCTATCCACTTGCTAAATGCCATCTTTTCTTATTATTTCATTAATTTGAAGGGTATATGCAAATCTCAATTGTGCAGAAGGGAGTTGACTTCACTAGCAAAAAGACTAACTCTTGAATGTGTAGAAATACTTGAATGATTCAGTTGACAGTAAGAAATATGTTTAGCACAGTTTAAAATAATTTTTGCTCAGAGCAATGGGATATTAACAGTAATTGGAATCTCTGACAAGCTGTGACCTTCTCACATCCTGATGTAAGTCAAATTTATTTTAGTGGCAGTAATGCTTCAATGAAAGTGGCCAATTTCTCATTCATTTTCAACTACTGTGTGCAGTATGCAGTGTGCAAAAGGGATTAGAGAAATACAAACCTTGGAGTATAAAGCCCAAGAGAAAATAAAGATAGAAGATTTTAATTGGTAAGGATGTGGAAATTAATTTTTAATGACAAGATTACTGAATTATTAGATTTTTAGGACTAAATTTAATACTATATACTATTCTCTTGAATTTTTACTTAGTAATAGAGTAGGAAGAGAGATGAAGTTTCTTATAAGTTAAATCACTAATTAGTTGGAAAGAAATCTTTTTTTCAAATAATTTTACTTTTTATCTCTTTCTAAAAAATACTTGTATAGTATTTTTTACCCCAAGAGAAATAAAAAATACTCAAAATTTTGTCCCTTTTTGTAGTATTTCATGAAGTCAGCAGTATGGCAACTGCATGTAATAAAATGAATTGTAGTCTAGAGCAGGAGTCTATGAGGCAAAAATATATTCTTTATTTTTTTAAAAAAGTGATGCTACTGGCAGGTGTTTAAGTAGTTTTTTCCCCAATAGTGGTAAATAGTTCATACTGAACTATTGACACTCTTTTTTTCTGGTATCTTGTAACTAATGGAAAACATTTTTGATTTAGTTATCACAGAGAACACCAGAGAAGAGAGTGTTATTGGGCTAAAGTTTCTTATCGATAAAATAAGGGAATTGGAGTAAAGAAGCCCTATGGTCCTTTTCAGTTCCCAACTCTATAATTTTATAGCAGGATATTGTGACCAGAAAGATTCAGGGATAGGGTTAAAATTCCTCAACTACTTGTCAATTAATATTTACTAATTAGGGTGGTCAGAGGATAGTACTTTTGGAGCATATCACTTATTATAATTGTGTGGGTCAATTTGGTTATACTGCATTTTGAAGTAAAAGACATTGAGGAAGTAAGTGACTGAAAAAAAATGGTGTCCTCAACAATAATAAGATAGTTTATAATAAGGAAGTATTTGGGGGGAAAATTAATGAGTCGTGTTTTGACCATGCAGAGTTTGAGGTGTCTATGGGATATCCAGGTTGAACAACCTAAGAGGTAAATAGTTATATGAGTCAAGGTCAATAAAGAGATTGAGGCTAAATATATGATATAGATGCTAATTGACTATGGGAGTTGATAGGATCACCAATTAAGATAATATAGAGCAGAAGTTCTTCTTCTTTAAACCATGAACCCCATTAGCAATCTAATGAGACTTATAGACTCCTCAGAATAGTTTTCAAATGCATAAAATAAAATGTAAGTATTTCCAATGGAAACAAATTATACTGAAATATAGTTATCAAAAATTAGAGTTAAAAGTTTATAGATGATCTGTTAAGATCATTGGTACAGAGGAGAAAGGACCCAGGACAAAATCCTGGAGGACATCCAAAATTAGCAGGCATGAAGATTCAGCAAAAAATGATTGAGAAAGAATGACCAGATTGGTAGGAGAATAATCAAATGAGAGTAATTCCACAGAAATCCAAAGATGTGAGGTCAGGAGAAGAGAGTGATAAAGAAAACTATAATAAAAGCAGGAGGATGGAGAAATTCCTTTTAGATAGGTGTGGAAGAGGAATGCATGCAAAGGACAGAACCTAGAGATGGGTCAGCTGTCAGTCAAATGAAGACTCCATTTGGAATGTTACTGGGAAAAGCAGTTTGGAGCCAACCCAATGGTAACTGATTTTATGGGACTTGGCTGAGGACTTCTTGGCTGATGGTGGTGACATGGAAGGAAGAAGCTGGGTTTATCTCTGGGACTTGGGATAATCAAATTGGAGGTGGCCTGGCTGATTTGAAGGCAGAAGAAGGACAATAGTCCATATATTTCTCTCTGACTTGCTCTGTTTCATGGTAGTGACTGAATTGCCATTTTTCTCAATATCCTCCAACCTAAGACTCACTGTAGATAACAGGGAAAACCCTAACCCTTTTACCTTCATCCTCTCTCTTTCCTGTTTTCCCCAATAAACGCTTATTTGAGATAAAAGAAGAGAAAGGAGTATTTCCTCTGAAAAATCATAGCTCACCCTCAGTGACTTAGAAGGAGGCTGAAGAAGGAGGGGGGAAGGGGAAACTAAAGGGAAGAAGAGGGGAGGAAGGAATATTGGAAGAGGGAGGAAGGAAGATATAGAGGGAGGAGGGTAGGCAAAAGGAATATCCATTAGTTATCATTTATCCATCAAATATACCCTCCAAATTTATCTATTACATAGAGCAATTAAGGTATCATTAATAACTTTGAAAAGAATGTTTTGCATCATAAGGCTGGAAGCCAGATTTCTGAGGGATTAGAAAAGAGGAAGACAAGAAGTACAAGCAACAATTAAAGATAGCTTTCTCAAGGAGATGTAACAAGTGGGAGAAGTTATAGTGCATACTAGAGGACTGAAGAGTGATGTACCCTAATTTTTCAGGTTTATCTCTATTCAATTTCTATAAAGTTTTCCTCTTGATTGAATAAAGCTCAAAGGGTGAGAAGTTACAAATAATGATGTTAGAGGAAGAATCCAAAAGTAGCAATGGGAAGCAAGAATATTTCAATTTCCCCAACCACCAAGTAGCGAGTCATGGGGTATGAATGAAAGTATAACCAGAACTAGAAAAAGTGTTTGGGATATGATGCCATTAGGCATGAGCTAGGTCTCAGTGAGAGCCTGAAGAAGGAGGGAATGAGAAAGTAAAGCTTTAAAATTGAAGCAAATTTGTCAATTCTGGGGCTAGAATTCCAGAGTACCCAATGGAAAGAGTGGACATATCTAGAGCAAGACATGGTTGGGGACAATAGAAAGGAAATCAGTGGCAGGAGAGAGCAGGTAGTTGGGTGTTGGGAATGGTTTTGATAGGATGATAGCCAAGGGTTCAGAATCAGTGGGATGGAGATTATATGGGGGGATAGGAATATACTATTCATTGAGAAACTAGTCCAAGTAAAATGTCAGCATCTAGAGAAAGTTCCCAACAGGAAGGCAATTGTTTAAGACTCTCAGGTTCCAACCTCATGACAGATGATTATGTTATAATCTGAAACCTACCTCAATATGGGGCAGGAATGGACAAAAGTATGGACTAGTGGCATACAGAGAAGAGACTGGATCTTTAGGGGTAGATTTAGTCAGATCATAGCCTCTAAAGCTCTGTAGAAGGCCATTAGGCAAAGATAGAGACTTAGAGTTGAGTGGTCTGGATCCTGGGCTGAAGAAGGATTACTTGGGAAAGGTCTTGGAATAAAGACAATATCCAGGAGGTATATGCCAAATGAGTTATATCTTGTACATCATTCTGCCTCAGAGAAAGTCATATTTTATGTTTCTTTGCTATGTGGGAATCTGTGAGGTTGTTCTCTATATATAATTGTTCAATACCTTATTAACTATAAGGTTTGTTTTTTCATGATCTTCTTCATTCTCTAAGTAGGGGAAACATTGGGATAGGAATTCATTTGTTTAGTAAGCCCTAATGATTTATGTAGCTTCAAGAACTATGAGCCACCCTCGAGAGGTAGATAACTTATTACAGAAACCAGCTTTAAATAGCACTTGTTTGTTGAAGTGAAAATAAAGTATTCTTTGATTCTGTGCATAGATTATTTCCCTATAAAGCATTTGTCAACATCTTGGCATTCACATCAGAAAAAAATAGAACATTTGGGTAGCATGTTAAATTTACATGGATAAGTGTGCTATGTCAAGGCATGATGAATGTTCATTAGAACTAACTAGACTCTTTAATAGACAAATAGCTAAATTTATCATAAATGATCACACTATATTTATCTAGCATTTTCCAAAATGGATTATGTTACAGGCTAATAAATTCTGAGCAAATGATATTCTCAGTTAGCCAGAAATTTTGTGTTAAAAGCAGTGCTAGCTCAATGTGGTCCAACTTTATCACCACAACAAGGAGGGTTAAGGTTAGGAGATGTCAAGGAATATTTTAGAATATTTTACTCTAAAATTTAGAGCTTTCATTCATATACTCTCCAACATTAGAGGGTTAATATTAAGAGAGATTCTCTAATTATGAGAGTGGGCCATATGTAAAATTATAAAAATTAGCAGCTTAAATTTGGTGATTATAATTTCTTATTTCTGCAGTCATTTCTCTTCTTCATGACATTATTTCTTCTTTGTAAATAACCAAACTCTTTTCTATTCCATCTTCAAGCCCTATCAAGGACCTGCTACAGTTGCTTATACCCTGATATAAACTTAGGTCAGTCTCTTCCAAAGGATATTTTCATAGAGACAGCATGTTGTAGTGGCGAGATTACTATACATAGAGTGTGGGAAGAATTTGGGTTCAAATCCTTCTTTTGACACAGACTATGTGACTGTGGATAAGTCATTTAATCTTTCTGAGCCTAAGTTTCCTCATCTATAAAATTACAGGACTCAACTAGAATACCTTCAAGATCTTTTTCATCCATCTCTAAGACAATGATCCAATATTTTAAATACTATTTTAATTTTAGAGATCTTTTTCACCTCTAAGACAATGATCCTGTATTTTAAATACTATTTTAGTTTTTGAGAGATGCTAAAGAACCCCGAGCCTCCCCCACCCTTTAAAGGAAACTGGCATATCATTAAACAGTAGATTAGGAAGTGGGAAAGATGTATTTTTGGGAAAGAGCCCTTGTGATTAGTTATAAGTCATAAGTCATAGTCATTTTTTTACTTCAGGTTATAAAGAAATTGAGGCTATCCCCAGAAGTATGAAGACCCCAGAGCATTATGGTAAAATGCTCAGATTTAAAAATAGGTGCTCTACCTTCTTCTGCAAAATTGGAATATTAGGAGAAGAATGCAAAGTTTTAAAGATACTCCTCTCTATAACTTTCTAGAAGAAAGGAAAGAAAGATGAAAATGTCAGCCCTTGAGGTATCTTTGCTAATATATATATATATATATTACATACCATATTTACTATGAGATATCTTTACTATTATTTGATATTATGCATTTTGTAGAATCCTCCTGGATTGGCTATCACATAATAATGGCAGCCATGCTCCAGTGGAATCACTTGATGAATTTAGCCTGTAATGTAATATTGCTGATAGACATCCCCCCCCCCCATAGGTACATAAAACAATAAACATCTCTCTGATATTCTCTGATTTCATCAGAGTTAGGAGAATGTTTGGCATTATCAACATCTATGCTCTGATATCCAATGAACAAGTTTTATTGTCCTAGGGGAACTCTCCCAAGAACCTGACATGGGCAATATGGGAATAACTGCCTATATGATGTTTGGTATTTTTTAAAAATAATTTGTTCAAATTATCTTCTTCAGTGGAGTGAATCACAGCTGTATTACTATTCCATACAGCCAGTAAGGTTAAGGAGGCAAGATATCCACTTACTATAACTCCACCCTCTTTTTGAGGTCCTATTTGGATACTCCCTACCCTGTGAAGTTTTCTCTGACCCCCAAAGCTCAAAATAATCTCTCCTCCCTCAAATGTCCCATTGGAGTTTGTTTGGATTTCTTCTTTGCACTTATATTTATGGTGCAAAGTTATTTGTTGGAGGATGTGTAACAACTGATCCAAGGACTTCTGATTGACTTCGGGCATTCTGTCTGGCTGTCCCTCATGCCTGGAATTTCCCCAGCCCTTCTTAATTTGAGTAACTTCCTTATATTAATTGTTTCCCATTTCTTCTGTACATCATATAGTGTGCTTTTATATATTTGTTTGCTTGTTACTTCTCCTATTAGATTGTAAACTCCTTGAGGTTATCAGGACTGTCTTTTCCCTCTATTTGAATCCCACCATACTTCTTTCTCCAAGGGAGTGTTATCATTCTTTTGTAAGATTATCTCATACCAAGTGCTAAACAACTTATTTTCAGCTTTTGTTTTTTTCTTTTCCCAAAGACCTACAACTATATTTAGATCAGAAAAAAGTCGTTCACTTTAAGAAATTTTTACCCCCTTCCTAAGTGGGAATTCTTGCAGAGTTATTTGATGTTTAGCTTTAAGTCCCTTTCTAATTCCATTTTGCCCCTAGCAGTTCCAAGGTTATAAAAATTAACTGAAGTTTTGACAATCCTCTTCTAAGCATTTAGCAATACTGGAGGGCGTAAAATAGAACTGGGGAGCTTTGCCCTTAATTCTTATTACCATATGAGAGTTGTGTTCCTTATATATATATATATATATATATATATATTTCCACCAGGACTGGTTCGATGAGAACAACACTGCTATTGAAGACCTATTGAGCAAGAAGAACAAAGCCTTTATGGAGTGGCAAAATAACCCAAACTCTGCTCCTAAAAAGGACAGATTCAAGTCTCTTCAAGCCACGGCACAGCGTGAGATCAGGAAGATGCAAGACCGATGGTGGGAAAAAAAGGCAGAAGAAATCCAGCAGTTTGCTGATAGGAAAAACTACAAACAATTTTTCAGTGCCCTCAAGACTGTCTATGGGCCATTAAAACCCACCACCACTCCCTTGCTATCCTCTGACGGTGACACTCTCATAAAAGATAAAAAAGGCATCAGCAACAGGTGGAAAGAACACTTCAGTCACCTTCTCAACCGACTCTCTTCAGTCAACCAAAGCACCCTTGACCAGATCCCCCAAAACCGCACCATTGAACAACTTGACGTCCCTCTTCAATAGAGGAAGTCCAAAAAGCCATTAAACAAATGAGTGCAGGCAAGGAACCCGGTAAAGACGGGATCCCAACCGAGGTGTACAAGGCCTTAAATGGAAAGGCGCTCCAGGCATTCCACATAGTGCTAACCAACATATGGGAAGAGGAAGACATGCCCCCAGAACTCAGAGATGCCTCCATCGTAGCCCCATACAAGAACAAAGGCTCATGAGCAGCCTGTGACAACTACAGAGGCATCTCACTACTCTCCACTGCCAGAAAGATCCTCGCCCGTGTTATACTCAACAGACTCCTGTCATTTGTTTCAGAGCAGAACCTGCCTGAATCACAATATGGCTTCCGACCAGATCGCAGCACCATCGACATGGTCTTCACAGTGAGGCAAATGCAGGAAAAATGCCTTGAGCAGAACCTGAGTCTCTACATTGTCTTCATAGACCTGACAAAGGTGTTTGGCACAGTGAACAGGGATGCATTGTGGGTGATCCTCAGCAAGCTCAGTTGCCCAGCAAAATTCATCAAACTGATCCAGCTCTTTCATGTTGACATGACAGGGGAAGTCCTATCTGGTGGAGAGACTTCCGATCGCTTCAACATCTCCAATGGCGTGAAACAAGGCTGTGTCCTCGCTCCGGTACTATTCAACCTATTTTTCACCCAAGTATTACGACATGTTGTGATAGATCTAGACCTGGACGTCTACATCAAATACCGACTGGATGGCTCACTATTCGACCTTCGCCGCCTGACTACAAAAACAAAGACAACAGAGAGACTCATCCTGGAAGCTCTCTTTGCAGATGACTGTGCTCTCATGGCCCACCAAGAAAATCATCACCAAACCATTGTGGACAGGTTCTCCACCGCAACAAAACTGTTTGGCCTGACTCTCAGCCTCAGCAAAACAGAGGTGCTGTTCCAACCTGCACCAGGGAGGCCAACGAACCAGCCATGCATTACAATCGATGGCACACAGCTTTCTAACGTCAACACTTTCAAGTACCTGGGCAGCACCATCGCCAACAACGGGTCCCTAGACCATGAGATTAATGCCAGGATCCAAAAGGCCAGCCAGGCACTCGGGCGGCTGCGCTGCAAAGTCCTCCAACACAGAAGTGTAAGCACTTCGAGGAAGCTCAAAGTGTATATTGCAGTGGTCCTCAGCTCGCTCCTGTACGGTTGTGAGACATGGACACTGTACCGGAAGCACATGAAACAGCTGGAGCAATTCCACCAACGCTCCCTCCGGTCAATCATGAGGATCCGATGGCAGGACCGAATCACCAATCAGGAAGTCCTCGACAGAGCCAACTCCACCAGCATCGAAGTCATGGTCCTCAAAGCCCAGCTACGATGGTCTGGACACGTCATCCGCATGGACCCACAGCGAATACCAAGACAGGTATTCTATGGTGAACTGTCAGCTGGACTCAGGAAACAAGGCCGACCAAAGAAAAGATTCAAGGACCAGCTAAAGTCCAACTTGAAATGGGCTGGCATTACACCAAAGCAACTAGAACTCACTGCCTCTGACAGAAGCAACTGGCGAACACACATTAACCATGCCGCCGCCACCTTTGAAGATGAGCGATGTTGACGTCTTGCCGCTGCGTGTGAATGCCGACACCAGGCCACAACCGCACCTCCCGTAACAACTGGCGTCCCAGGCCCTGTGTGCCACAAACTGTGTGCCTCAGCCTTTGGACTCCAAAGCCACAGGAGGGTACATCAATAGATGATAATGCACAAAGACAATAGTCATTCTCTGTCACCGAGAGACTACTACTACTACTATATATATTTCTTATCCTCTATTTCTTCCACTTCTATTTCATTAGATTATACATTTCTCATGAGATACTTACTAGCTGTGTGATCTTTGGCAAGTCACTTAACCTCTATTTACCTCATTTTCTTCACCTGTAAAATGAGTATAATTTAGTCCTCCTAGAAGGTACTTACCTCCCAGTACTATTGTGAATATCAAAGGGATAATAACTGTAAAGTGCTTAGCACAGAGCATAGCACATAGTAAAGGTTATAGAAATGTTACCTCTAATTACTTATTATTCTTGAACCAAGGTTGGTATATTTTTAAATCGTTGTGTCCTTAGCACCCAACATTGCCTTGCACAAAACAGGCATTTAATAAATGTTTGTTGAATCAAATGGAACATGGTAACTAGAAGTGGGGTCTAGACTCTTTGGAAGCACCTAAAAACTCCAGAGGCATTAAGAACCATTAGGATTATGTCTTTGAGACAGCCTGTTTCATGGTGATTGCATTATTGAAACCAACATATATTCTTAAGAGACCATTTAGTGGAGAAAGCAGTTTATTCACTACAAAAACATGCTCCCAAAAAATTGAGGTCATCTGTAACAGTTTGCGCCAGAGAACCCCTGACTGTGGTTAAATGTTCAAGATGTAGAATCCTGGCATGGATAATTGAGATTTTAAAACCCTCATACACACATCCTACATAAGTTTCCAGAGTAGTTGCTTGAGAAAAATACAGTTCAAGAAATGGCAAGGGAAAATAAAAGCAAAATAAGTCTTTCTTTAAATTTAGACATATTATGTAGTTGGGAAAAATTAGATAGCCTAATTTTGAACTCAAGAACTTTGTAACTGATAATTTGCCTCAATAGTCCAAAGGATGTATGACCTAATTAGTGAGACTCCTTCCTTCAGCAATACCAATTATGATTTTAGTATGACTTAGTGGGTGATCTGGTATAGTTTCTTTGAACCATAACAATAAAATCATTACTCTATATTATGCTGCACAAAATATGGCATGCAAACCAATGCTAATTAAAAAAAAACAGAACAAAACTAAAATGTTTATAACTTTTGATATCAAATAATGTTTAAATTGATACTAGGGATCTTTTTTTTTTGCATTTAATATGCTTTGGGGATAGGGATTAGACCTGTAATATAATTGACATAGAAAATTCCTGGCTAAGGACATTCCCTCTCCCAATGTAGATTTGTATCTTCTCTAAAATTTGTAGTCTTAGATATGCCTACAACATTGAAAATTAAGTGACTTGCTCAGGTCTTTTAGCCAGTACAGATTGAACTGGAGTTAAAACATAGGATTTCCTGGATCCCAGCCTAACTCTTTATTTCCTATACCACATTGCCTCAGCTTATTTTAATGTATTCTAATGATTTGAAAATTGATCATCTACACGTGTATTCAAGTAATCAACCATTTGAGATAAATGGTAGTTCACTATTATGTCAACATTTAAAGTACTTATGAGAAGAAATTACTCAGGGGAACTCTTTTGCTTTTTGAAGAATTTGGCTCCAATTACTGAAAACTTTTATATTTGAATACTGATTTACCATTTATTACCAATGGGACCTTAGGAAAGACACATAGGCTCTCTATCTTTCACTTTCCTATCTGCAAAATGGGGGTATTTAGATGACCTCTTCGGTAATTTCTAATTCTGACTTTTTCTATCCTATTAATCTGGGTAGAGGTGTTACTAACAGAAATGAAAAAGTTTGGAGGATGGATCTGTTGATATGGGAAGGAATAACTTCTTTTTTGGATATGTTGAGTTTGAGAAACCTTGTGGGATATCCAAGTGGAGATTTATAGTGGGCAATTGGTAATAAAGGATAGTAAGTTGGGAGAAAGTTTAGGGTTAGATATAAATCTATCTATCTATCTATCTATCTATCTATCTATCTATCTATCTATCTGTCTATCTATCTACTATCTATCTATCTACTATCTATCTATCTATCTACTATCTATCTATCTATCTATCTATCTATCTATCTATCTATCTATCTATCTATCTATCTATCTATCTATCTATCTATCTATCTATTTTCATCTATTTACCTCTCTATCCATCTGAAACAGTGATATAGAGATGATAATTGAATCCTTTAGAGACAATGAAATTACCAAGGGAGAGATAATAAAAGACAATCTAGTACCAAGCCTTGGATAGTGCCCATATTTTTTTGGCATGAAATGGATGATCCTTCAGCAAAGAGGACTGAGAAAGAACAGTCAGATGGGAAGAAAGAGAACCAAGAAAAAGAAATCAGTGTAGTATGTGAAGATTAGATTTGACTCTCCCCTGATTGTAACAATGAAGGTACTTAGCTCTTCCTTTATTGTGAAGATTAAATTGTAATCCCCTGTCTATTTTTAGATTCTAATTCCCAAGGTGTAAACCCAGTACTAAAAGTAGATCTATCCATTTTAACCACAAAAAAGGTATGAACTTACTACGAAAAGGTATGAACTAATCACAAAAAGGTATGAACACCTATTTAATACATTGAGTGGGAGGTCTGTGACCCATGTGTGAAAGAATGGGCAGTCATGGAGAGGAGCATTGGCTGGGATTGATAGATGTAAAATTTAGGGGAGGTGACACAAGAGAAAAAGGTCTTTAAATAGTGGAAACAGATACACAGGGATTCAGTCAGTCACTCAGAGTTGGACTGGAAGAACAGTAACTCGGGCTCAGAGTGAAGACAGTTGGTTGTGGAACTGGACCCCTAGAGGAGCTGGTCCGGGAGACCTCAGACTGCTTTTCCTTTTAGATGGTCACTGTGGTGAGTGTAAAGGTTGACTTCCTTCCTTGCCCTTTCTGGAGGTGTGAACCTCAGAAAAAGGCCCATCATCTTGAGACTCCTTTCCCCTGGCTGTGGCTTAGAATTTCTACCTGGCTTAGAGGAAGCCAGAGTTCTCTCTCTCTCTCTGTCTCTCTGTCTCTTTGTCTCTCTCTCTCTCTCTCTCTCTCTCTGTCTCTCTCTCTGTCTCTCTCTCTCTGTCTCTCTCTCTGTCTCTCTCTCTCTCATCATCTCTCTCTCTCTGTCTCTCTGTCTCTGTCTCTGTCTCTGTCTCTGTCTCTGTCTCTCTCATTCCTTTATATCGTCCCTCTATTGTAAAATAAGCTAATATAAATTTCATTTACTTGAGTAATTCATTTTGGAATTTAGTAATTAAATCCATGAAAACCACCAATTAATTATTTAGTCCAACCATATAACATTAACAAGTATAAAACCAAAGAAGGAGAGGGTGACCAAGAAAAAGTGGTGGTTGCCATATTAAAACCTGCAAAGATAAAAACTGAGAAAAATCATTAGCTTTAATGCTGAATAAATTGGAGGTAACCTTTAAGAGAGGAGTTTCAGTAAGGAGGTTGTATCTGAAGCCAGGCTTCAAGGAACTGAAAAATGATTGGTAGGCAAGATATACAGGCAATAAATGTTGATAAACCTAGGAATTTCTAGTAGAAGACAAAAAGGGTAATGAGAAGTTGAAGGGATGGTAGGATTGTTTAAAAGTGTTTTTAAGCAAAAGGAGACAAGAGCATGGTTGTGAGTATGCTGTTTGAGCATACACAGTTTTGTTTGGGATTTCCATATAGAAAATCTCGAGATATATGCTTTAAGTGGTTTTTATCTCTAAGGCAATCTTCTGCTAGATAAGCAAACTTTTCTATGCTTTTGACCCTCTCCTTCCTGGGTCTTTTTTCCCATCATTTTAGTGTTTTCCCTCTTAATACATTGTTAAACACTGGGCACTGAGACTGCTTTGGATGAATTGATGTCAATTATTTCTTCAGAGTTTGTGACCATAGAGGCTTTATAAACTATGATTGCTCTAGTCAGGAGATTAAAAGGAGGGCAGTACCAATTTTCCTTTAATATTTCCATTCCTTCCTCCCACTCCTCCAAAATAATTAAGGAATTGCCCAGAGGGCTTATTCATAGATTTCTCCTGTCCCAGTAGGGAATGGAGAAATAGCAAAGAGTTACTACTATAATCTCACAACTCTGCCCTTAATGAGATCCTGTAAGAAATATTTAATATTTAAAGAGTCTTTTAAATAATTTTTGGTTAAAAAAATATCCAACCCAGGATCTTCCTTTAATGAGCTCATATAAATAAGCCCAACATTAAAAGGGATTCCTAGATTGTTGTTTTTTCTTTTCATTTTAAAGGAGCTTTATCATCATTAATATATGTACAACAACTTTCTGATTTAGAAAATCAGCATCTTCTTTCCAAGTATATCCCCTTTTCATTAAAGAATAAACAGAAAAATCAATTTCCTTACTTAGTCACATAGTAGATGTTGGTGGGTCATTATGAATAAACAAATATTTATGGAATATCCTAAGGGTAGAGAATACTTTAATAGGCACTTGGGAGTAATGGGGGCAGGGGGATGAAAAATAATGATAATAGTAATAATGACATTTATATAGCATTTACTATGCTCCAAGCCCTGTGATAGAGATTTACAATTATTATCTCATTTAATTCTCACAACAACCCTGGGAAGTAGGCGTTAATATTATTTTCCTTTTATAGATGAGAAAACTGAGTCAAAAGGAAGTTAAATGACTTGTTCTGGGCCACACAGCTAGCAGGTGTTTGAATTTGAAATTTAATCTTCCTGACTCCAGTGGTCTGTCTGCTATGGTGCCACTTAGGCACCTAATTTTGTCAGGCACTAAATAAAATGATCTCAAAGAGATTCTAGAATAAAGGAGGCATCAAGCCATTTTAAAATGCAGTCAGTGACTTTGAATCAGGGAAGAATAGTTATTTCTGGTCAGAACAGTGGGTACAGGTATAGCAAAGGGGAAATTTCCAGAGATATCATAAGGCCATGGAACCAGTGAGGTCAGGGTCAGGTAACTGCTTCTGATGAATGAGATACCACCAGACTTTTTATGTGGGTGTGTGAGGGAGGGGGTTATTGGGTAGAGGGATGAATGGATTACAACAAATAAAGATGTTTGCTTTCTAGACAATATGAAATTTTTTATTATTAGAATTCAGGCATACCTTCATCCCTAGATGACTCAGATGTACTCCTGTCTATCCTCTTGCTTTATAGGTTTGACTGATTTTAGTTTAATAGGTGGATTAGGAGAGCTAATCAACTTGATAAGTTATCAATTGTCCTTATTAATAAAAGTTTTTGATGGAGAGAAGCCATTATTTGGGACATTGGCTATATTACTCTAGGTTGTGGCCATACCCTTTATGCCTTATGGAGATATCTGTGGATTTATCCTGGTCTTGCCTATTTGTCCATTCATATACTTCATTAAAGATAAATTATTTGATTGGTGTAGGCTATTGCAAATAGTCATTGTTCCCTTGTATTGAATTTATAAAATGGAGTTAAGGAGTCTGATAGCCTAGGGGAGGGCACCAAGGTGGGGAGGCAAAGCATTTGCAGCTTTGTGGGCTCTTCCTGCCTTTCACCCCCAAATCAAGTTCCAATATTGAATCCAAATTAAGCCCCCCAAAAGAGATGTATTTCTTAATAACCTCCAAATCATATCCCGTCTATGAAAGTTCTTTGATACTAAAACTCCATCTTATATCATTAGATCAAAACTGCAAAATGGGACTAATGTTAGTCAAACTGTTGTTGCTTTGTTTTGTCTGGGGGTTAGGGTGGGAAAAGAGATCTCAAGCTGACATGCCTAATAATAGGTCTGATGCAGTTTTTCACATCCCTAAATCTTGCCTTTTTACAAATCGGACCTTACTTAGTCCTAGTAACTGAGAGCCTAAGGTAACCCTGAGGGGAAGGCTCTTCAAAAAATGTTCAAAGAAATTCTGTTCCTCAGAGAGTTGTAAAACTAGAACATTAAAACCCAGTGCTAGGGTGAGCATTGACTGCCTTTCTTAGTTTCTGTTCAGTTCTAACCTTATAGATGCCCTATATTCATGTGCATATGCTGTATTTTTTTTTCAGACTCCTTGCTTTTTCCAATTCATTTAAAATGACTGAGGCCAGACAGAAGGGAAAAAAATGGGATAGGCCATTATTTACTTTCTCACAAATTTATCAGTATGTTTTCAGAACAAATAAAAGGAACTGAAAAGAAAATTATTGCATTAACATGAAAGAGGATAAGTTCCTAGAGAACAGAGCTGAACTCTAAGGAGAAGGCATGAAGATTAAAGAGTCCACAGGGAGACAGGAGATCAGATTTGCAATTCAAATTTAAATCCTTTAAAATATTTCCTAGGCAGATTTCTTTAAGGATTTCTCTCAATGAGATTTTCCATTCAGTTCAACCAGACTATTTTGCTGAGTATTATTAAAGTGTAAGACTGTCTCCTACTCAACCTGGGTGAGTAATAGAAATGGTTCATATTATATTCACCTGAGTGTCAGTTGGCTACTTTGATTAATGCAAGATTGAATGGAGGGTCAGCTGGGACTTGGTTAATGAGAATAGGCTACCATTATTAAGAGCATTGGAAACTGAGGTTATCCCCAGATGGTGGAACTAGATTTAAGACTGTCTAAAGGGTACTTTCTGTTAGGGCACCAAAATTTACAAGGTGCTAATAGTATTTAAGATTCCTTCTAGAAACAACTAAATTTATAACTTAGTTGGGAGGAATAATTAGTTAATAGAGGAATCCACCAAATAATCCAAATGAGTCTTTTCCCATCAACCCATTTTGTATTGGGTTCCTCAGCAGGAGACTTTTCCCTCCAACTCCCAAGTGAAATTCAATACCTATAGTCCATAAATATTTATTAAATGTGCACTATGTGCCAGGCCTTATGCTAAGCACTAAATAATACATATATATGTATATGTATATATTCTCATATAAAAAAAGGCAAAAGACAGTCTCTGCCCTCAACAAGGTCACAATTCAAGTGGAGAGACAACAAACAACAAAAACAAGAAAAAAATATACAAAGCAAGCAATATACTGGACAAATAGGAAATTATTAAAAGAGGGAAGACATTAGAATTTAGAAAAGTTGGAAAAGACTAAGTGAAGAAGTTATGGTTTCATTTATGACTTGAACCCAGGGAAGCCAATAGGCATCGAGTTTTTTAAAAAATTGTCTTAAGGGCTGACTTAAGGGCACATTTCAAACTACAGAACATTTTTTGTGAAGTTCCCTCTATTTGCTAGTTAAGGCTTTTTCCTGATAAATATGTCCTAAGAAGAGGCCAGAGAATATCAGAAGACCAAGTCAAGGAAGTCTTGGGGACTTGGGGCTGGTCATAGAAGTGTTTGGCCTTTTCTGGACCTCTGAACCCAACTTTGCACCCAGGCACATGGGGATAAAGATTCCAAAGATTACCATCATCTTACCTACAGAATCTGGGAAAAATGCAGCTATAGATCTGGGGGGAAATGAGCATTAGATGAAATAAGTTTATTGAAATTTACTGTACTGTTTAGGGTATGAGTGAGTGAACCCAAGAGCCATTGTCCAAACAGTATGCTTAGGTTAAGGGTCAGGGTTCTAAGTCAACCTAATTGGCTACCTTAAAAGGTCAGTAATACTTTTTCATAATAAATTCTTATTCCTCATTCATCTTCCTGAAGTTATTCATTCTACTAAGAAGCACAATAGACTTAATCGACACCATTAAATATTAATGCAAGGTGAAGGAGCTGGAAGGATTTGAATTGAGCAATTAATTCACATGTGCTAATCCAGTGTAAAACTCTTCTGGCTTTGTGACCACAACTAAAAGATTCATGAGGTAAATTGAGCTTTTACTCAGGACAATAACATGGAGGTGGGCTGCTCATGCTTTCTCCCTACAGTAATGTACCTGTGCTTTACCTAAAAGTGAAGCTGTTGTTACTGATAGGTAGCACAATTGCCATTTGGCCAATTCCAATCCCTAGGTTCTTGTCTCTAGTGACACATCTTTTCCCCTAACCTCCCATGTAGAGAAGAGCTAAGGGAATGAATATCTACTTCCTCTTGCTCACTATATAGTGTTAAATTTATATATGGACTGAATTATTTAATTAGTGATTGGACTCTGAATATTAAATTGGTGGTCACTGGGGATTTAACTTATAATTCCAAAATGAATTACTAGAGTAAATGGAATTTATAGTAGTTTATTTACAATAGAGTGAAGATATTAAGGGATGAGAGAGAGAGAGAGAGAGAGAGAGAGAGAGAGAGAGAGAGAGAGAGAGAGAGAGAGAGAGAATGAACTCTGCCTTCCTCTGAGCCAGGTAGAAATTCTAAGCCCCAGCCAGGGGAAAGGAGTCTCAAGATGATGGACCTTTCTCAGAGGTTCACACCTTCAGAAAGGTCAAGGAAACTAAGTCAGCCTTTATACTCACCATGGTGATGGTCTAAAAAGAAAGCAGTCTGAGGTCTCCTGCACAAGCTCCTCCAGGGGTCCAGTTCCATGGTCAAGTGTCTTTACTCCAAGTCCAAGTGTCTGTCTTCCAGTTTCTCCTCAAGTGTCTGTCTTCCAGTTTCTCCTCAAGTGTCTGTCTTCCCTCCAGCTTCAAGTGACTGTCTTCACTCCAAGCCTAAGTGAGTCTCTTCCAGTCCAACTCCGAGTGACTGAATGATCCAGTTCAAGTCCAAGTGACTGATTCCTTTGAACAATCTCCATGTGCCTCTGTTTCCTCTATTTAAAGATCTTTTTCTCTTTGGTCACCTCCCCTAGATTTTATGTCTATCAAACACAGCAGATGCTCCTCTCCAGGACTACCCACTCAATGTATGAAATGGATGTTCACACCTTTTTTAGTTAGTTTTACCTTTTGTGGTTAGTTAACACCTTTTTTGGTTAGTTTACCTTTTCTAGTTAGTTAACGCCTTTTTGTAGTTAAAATCTACTTTAAATACCGAGTTAACACTTTGGAGATTAAAATCTAAAAATAGACCAAGGATTACAATTTTATCTTCACTATCAAGGAAGAGCTAAGTAACTTAATTGTTATAATCAGGAGATAGCCAAATCCAATCTTCACAATAGGTAGCTCTATTATTCACTGAGCTGGTAGGATAAGAAAGATTTTTTTTTTTTTTAGTTTTTTAAAGACACCAGTCTCTAAACTGGTTTTGGCATCTTTCTAGGTCAGGTATATTTTATTCAAGTCATCAAGTATATTTTCCTAGCTTTTATCATTTGAAGCATTATCCAGAACCATGGCTACATAGATTGGAGAAGTAGAATACATTATGGTTGGCATGCATCTCACTGACATGGTGCTGACTTCTCCAGTTTTGGACATTTAATCTCAACTACATAGCACAAAGCAGACACTGATCTTCACTGGTAGAGAAGTAAATAGAATATCCTTAAGCCAGTGAAATCAAAGACCCATTAAGAAAAAATGCTATACACATGCCTATTATTAATTACTAATATGGGACTGCAATTCAGGATAGAGGTTAGATTGTCATAGAAAAGAAAATGGTGTCCTTGGGAACATATTGGTATTTGATGGAGTGAGTCGATTGGTTATTTGAAGGCTACCAAAATGAGATCTTTGGGCAATGTCTTTTGACTCATGCATGAATTGTATTTAATTGAGGCCTGTTTGAACTTAGGTCTTTCTTATTCCAGGCCTGGTGCTTTTATCTACTATCCCATTCACCATCCTCATTAGCACAATGACTTAACAAAGGAAACAGGGAAAAATGTGATTTCACAAGAAAAAAGAAAATAAAGAGTGGTATCATTGAAGATAAGGCATGGGTATCCAAACCAAGATGTTCAATAATGTCTAACACTGTAGTTAGATCAAGAAGGAAACAAGATGAGAAAAGGATATCAATCTTAAGAGTTTGTCCATCTTTAGTGGTCTTGGAAAGAGCAATATCAATAAAGTGTTTTGTTCAAGAATCAGATTGAAAAAGAGAATGAAGTGAGTGGGCAATGAAGAAATGGAAGCAATGGGTGGGGATAACTCTTTCTAGGAGTTTCGTTGTGGAACAGAACAGGATGAGAACTTGAGGGCCAAAGATGAGGGATCCCTAGGCATGTTTATAGGTAGCAATGAAAAGGACATTAGATGGGGGAGATTGAAGAGTGAAAGATAGGAAAGGGTCAAGAAAACAAGGTTATAATATTGAGAGCACAAGTGGGCAGAGAAATGAAGGAAGCAAAAGAAGAAAGAGTGAGAATTGATGCAAAGGGATTTGTGATGTAAAGAAGGAAGGATATGGGAATGAGTGATGGAGAGATTATATTTTCTCAGTAAAGTGTTGTAAGAGGCTAGGTGTTCTGATGCAAGAAAGGGAAAGAGGTGACAGGAAATCTGAGAAAAGAGAAAGCCTAAAATGGCTACTATGGTAACTGTGATAGAGTCAGTCATGGAAGAATAAAAGGACTTTCAAGTAGTAGTGGACCCATTTGAGATAAAATAGCATGAGTCTTTTTTTTTTAAGTAAACTCATTTAGTATAGTCATATGATTTTTTTCCCCAGAAATGTCATCCATGAGTAAGACAGAAAAGGAAGGGAGAAAAGGCAACAGGACTAAGGTTTGACAAAGTGTTACTACCAATAAAATAGAGACAAGTCAAGTTAACATAAGTAATTATTCACTTATTATATTCTTGGCATTGCTCTAAACAATGAATATACAAATAAAGGCAAAAACCAATTCCATCTCTCAAGGAGCTCACAATGTAATGGAGGAGAACGCCATGCAAGTTATTATGTGTATACAAGATGCTGTTGGACCTTGTTTTACATGAATTCAACACATACAAATTCAGGTATATGCAACTGGCATTTGGGAAAAAAAAAGGCTGAAGAATGCCTAAAATAAGAATTTTAAATTATGGGCTAAATCCACTCCATTTTTCCGAGTAGTATAAATTCTCCAAACAATTTGCTCAATAACACACATTCTGGTTCTTAAAAGCATTAGTGTGGTTGAGTTATTACATTATTTTGTACCAAACATTAGCTCCTGTATTGGTCTTTGTCCAAAGTTCTCATTTGTAACAAGTCATGTCCATTTTAGAGCAGTGCTCCCTTTTGTTTCATTCATGCTATTTAGTCATTAATAATGGCCCCAAAACACGAGTGGTGATGCTTTTAGCTCCAATAAAGCTAAGAATAGTCAATTGATGCCTAGATTTGTTTGTATTAGAAATACTTATCAAATAATGGGGCTGACTATTATTTGTGATTTCAGCTTATACAAAAGATATTGGAATATATTGGTTGTATGAAATGAAGTTTCTCTCTCTCTCCCTCTCCCTCTCCCTCTCCCTCCCTCCCTCCATCCCTCCCTCGCTCTCTCTCTGTCTCTCTCTGTCTCTCTCTCTCTCTCTCTGTCTCTCTCTCTCTCTCCCTCCCCCCCCCCTCTCTCTCTCTCTCTCGCTCGCTCGCTCGCTCTCTCTCTCAGTTTAATCAGAGGTCTTAGAGAAAAGGCATTAGCTTTAAGAGATCTTGGGAAAGGATTTTTGAAGAAGATGCTATTTGAGCCAAGTCTTGAAAGAAGCCCAGAGAAGCTAGAATTTAGAGATGAAAAAGGAAAAAAGAAATTCAGTCATGGGGAAAGCCAGTGAAAATGCATGGACTTGTTGAGTGTGAGAAGTAAAAAGGAGGCTAATTTTGCTGCTTCATTGTATCATAGAACAAATGGATGGGAGTAAAGTCTAAAAAAAAAAGGTTGGAAGGGGCCATGTAAAAGGGCTTTAAAAATAAAAGAGGATTTTATTTGATCCTGGAGGGAGTCACTGGAGTTTATTGAGTTTTGAGTGTGTGTGTGTGAACGTGTATGCTTGTGACATGATCATATGAAAGCTTTAGGAAGATCACATGGGCAGCAGAGTAGAGGATGGATGAGAAAGGGGAAAGACTTTAATCAGAGAGATCAATCAAAATTTCATTTCTCTAGGAAGGAAGTGATAATGGGCCTGGACTAGGGCAGCAGCTATGTTAGGGGATAGTGGTGAGATATATGAGAGTTGTTGTAAAGATAGAAATAAGACTTCAGCATCTGATTGAATATGAGGTGAGAGAGAATGAGAAGTTAAGAATCAAGGAAAACTAACACATTATAGAACAAGCAAGTTCTGGGAGAACAAGCAAGAGTGAGGGGTAAAGGTACTCAAGGATATGAGGACACTGAATAGGCTTAAGTCAGAAGAAAAAACTAGATTAGGAGTTTATGGTTGGAGAGACCAATTTTGAATTCTAAACCATGTGCAAGAGAAAGTACAATAGTTTTATATGATTCCAGAAGACAGAACTAAATCCATTGAATGGAAATACCAGGGAAGAAAATTTATCACTCAACCTAATGAAGAAATTTTTATTAATCAGAGTTGTTTAATAATGGATGGTAAGCCCCAGACATCTACTCTCTGTCTTATTCTATTACTTAACCTTTCTCAACCTTGTTTTTTTATCTGTAAAATGGGAATAACAATAGCATTTACTTCACAGAGTTGTTAGGATCAAATGAGACATTTTTTTAAAGTGCCTTGCAAATATTAGAATGCTATTAGCTACTTGACACCATGAGCTTTCTCATGAAATATTGAGCATTCAACCTCAAATGGAGGGCTTATAGAAGTGGTTTCTATATAAGAGAGTGGTTACACTAGAAATCTAAGCTCTTAACAAGTCATAAATTTTATTATTCCAAATAAAGCTTTGAATAGATTTGCTCCAAGCTTTTGGTAATCAGCAATACATGGCCTTAGTAGTGAAACCAGATAAGATAAGACAAGAGGTCAACAAATCCATTAGAGTTTCTTGCCAGCACTGGCAAGAAGGTTGCATTGAGGTTGAGAAGTAGAGGATAGTGGTGAAGGGAAGAAGAGTAGATTACAGGAGTCCATTTGAATATTTTTCGTACTAGATGAAATTTAAACTTTCATTATGCTAAGATCTTAGCTCTTCAGGCTACTGGGAAAAAATTACTTCATAATTATGTTGTATGGGGAGAGTATTGGAAAGGATGATCCTAGAGGTGATAGGAAGCCCCTGGAGTGACATAGTCAGGCCTGAGCTTTTGGAAGATCACTTTGACAGGAGAGTAGAGATGGACTGGAGTGAAAAGAGATGTGAAATAGGCAGATCCTCAATTAGGCTACTTCAATAGACCAGGTGTGAAGTGATGAGGGTATACATGAGGTGGATACCAGCATTGGAGGAGAGAGGGGGGAATATATGGATTAATTTTTGTCCTTCCCTGTCATCTTTTCCTTAAACTTATTAGCTAGAGAACTGAGAGGTTAAGTGACCTTCCTAGAGTCTCACAGTCCTTATGTGTCAGAGGTAGGATTTGATCCAAGGTTGTCTTGGCTTCAAGGAAAGCTCTTTATCTCACTGTACCCTCGTGCCTGTTGTGATCTTATACACATGTCAGCTATCATCATTATTATAAATGGAAGGCATCTTTCAACCAATTAAACACTCCCCAGAAACAAATCAGTGTTTTGGTTTGCCACAAAGAACTCAGGACCTTTGCAGATGAAAGCGGGCTGAACACAATGCCAGAATAACAAATGATAATATCCTTCCCAGAGGGAATGAGGAGAACTGCAAGACCTTGGACTCTGTCCATATTTATTTCTACATTTCAGCCCTGAAATTTTTAGCTGTTTAGATCTAAGTTATATTTCAGCTGAAAGGATTGTTTTTTTTTTTTTCTTATGCCATGCTCAAGATATCAAGTGAGGCAACCAAGGACTGGCAGTGTCCCAAGATGAGGTGTATAACATACACAACCAGAGCTCCATTTTAATCTACTTAGGGACCATTCTTTACTAAAGGATCATTCATCTTTCCTAAAGACTAAGTTTTTCTGTGTTTCATTTCTTTCATGGCATCTCCTGAGGAGAGATAGAGACTCTTGCCAGACAGAAAACAGACTTCTGGGGTTCTATGCAACTTTTTGATTTATAATGATGCTTTTAGAACTGATCCTCTTCCAGTTCCTCTTCCCTTCTCCCAGCAAAATCATATTTGAAATTTTCTTCATGGAAGAATTAGCAAAGCTAGCAAGCTCCCCCTCCCAATGTCACTGTTGATTCTGTTTATCATTTTTAATGCTTGAAAAACTTATGATTTAAATGTCCATTATGTTAGTTATGGTTTCAAAAGGGTTAACATTTCTGGAGGGGTGAGATAAGCAAGGTAATTCTGAGGAAGAATCATCTCATCTAAAGATTTAAATTAAGGTACTCCCTGGTGGAAAGAAACAAAACTGGATTGTTCAAGGTTTCCCTTTAAGGTCTTTTCAGTACTGGACACTATTGAGCACCATCTTCTGTATATTTATTCCTCTCTGAGTTTTTGTGATTCTGCTCCCTCTTGATTCTTCTCCTACTAGTCTGATTGCTCATTTTCTTCCTTGATCAGTCTTCATACACATTCCACCCACTAATTCTGGGTATCCCCCAAGGCTTTTTTCTGGACCTCTTTTTTAATTTAGAAAAAAATTTGCCTGATCACATGATTCATGATCCCTCTCCCCCAAATCTGACAAGCAGTTCCACTGGGTTATATAAGTATCATTGTTCAAAACCTATTTCTGTGTTATTCATATCTGCAGGAGAGTGATCCTTTCACATCAAAACCCCAATCATATCCCTATCACATTACATATTCAATCAAATATTTTTCTAATACATTTCTGTTTCCACAGTTCTTTCTCTAGATATGGACTCTGGAGCTCTTTTTGAAAATCTATATTCTCTTTATGATCTCCTCCAGTCCCATGAGTTCAATTATCATCTGTTGCCAATTATTTATAGATCTTTATATGCAATTTTAGTTTCTCTCCTGAGCTCCTGTATCACCATCTACCTATTGGAGAGTGGATTTCCTGTAGACATCTCAAATTTATTAAACCTAAAAAAGAATTTGTTATTCGTATTTCCCTCCCTCATATTCCTTTTCTGAACTTCCATATTACTGTTGAAGACACCACCACCTGCCAACCAGGTTCATAACGCAGGTGTCATCTTTGACTCCTCACTCTCACCTCACATATTGGGTTAGTTGCACAATTGTGGGATACATCTTTCATACACACATACATACATACATACATACATACATACATACATACTTCCTTCTCTTCACTTCCAGCACCACCACCCTAGTTCAATCCTTCATCAATTGGTCAGTCAACACATGTTTATTAAACTCTTAATATATGCTAAATACTGGGGATACAAAGAAAGCAAAACAACAACAACAACAACAACATTGCATTGTCCTTGGCCTAAAGGAGCTCATATTCTAATGGGATAAAACTATGTACACTGTATATAAATTGTATGTCTACGAATTATCTAATTTGAAATTTTTAAAGCTGGAGAAATTTACTTAAATAAATAATACATATATATAAAATGAATAAAATATTTTTAGGGAAGAACATTAACAACTGGGGAAAATGAGGAAAATCTTCATTTAGTAGTGAGACCCTTCTTGCTTTATGGAATTACATTATGCAAATTGGACGCCTAATGGGTATAGTAGTTAAGCAGAACTTTAAAGGAAAATGGAGGTTCTAAGAGGTGAAAGTGGAGAAGGAGAGAGTTCCAGGTTTGGGGGATAGCCTGTGCAAAGACATAGAGATGAGAAAGATGGAATATCATGTACAGGAAGTCATACAGTGGACAAGGAAGTTACTCCTAACCTCAATAAGAATGACCCTCTAATGGTGGGTCTACAGCAGCACCTTGTTTTAAGAAATGCAAAACTTAAAAAAAAATTACTCTCCATTCTTTATACAGTGTCAGCTGAAAACTGTTCAAAAGACCAAAAATTCAAGTTGTATTTTCTAATCATGGATCTTTTATCATGATCTCTGCAGGGAAATGGTTGAATTCTTGTGCAAATAATTTTTATCAGTTTATAAAGGAAGACACAATTTATTTTGCTGTAGATCTTGTCTTTGCCAGGGAAAACTGAAATAATTCATCTAAATATATAAGCATGAAGAATCTATGATTTCTTCAGTTTATAGAACTGATGTTCCATCAGTAGGTGGATTCTATTTTATAATGCAGATCATAACACTTATATCAATTAGGCAGTAAGACCTTTGAGATTACCTGAGGCACATAGAGGTTAAATTATTTGTCTAGAGTCATATAATAATAAGTGACAGACATGCAATCTGAATCTAAGTCTTCTAACTCAAAGCCCAGGTCTATATATTACACAACACTAATATGTATTTTAAAATCATTCAAAAGACTAGTGAAATATAAAAGGAAAAACTCCATAATCCTTACCCTCCATTTATTTACCATCTAAACATTCCAGAATAGGTGCTAAGAGTGAAATCAGTAAAGAGTAAAATTCATAATTATACATTCTAAGCCAAAACTAATGATAGACAAATATGTACTTCTCAAAGGAACAAGTGAAGTGGAGGTTTTATATCGCAGAATTTAACACTAAGTTTCTTTATGATAAAAGCCTTGATACATGGGAGCAAGAGATATGTGTTTGATAGAGGAAATGGAATGAGAAGTGACTAAGATAAGAGAAAGAAAAGAAAATTAAAGAGTAATTTGGGTGGAAAGAAGTGATTCCTCGTCTCAATTCACTTACTATGCTAATTTTTAGTAGAATTTCATGTATACAGACATTACTCATTAATCTTTCCCTTCATATACAGAAGATGCTAGCAATACATCTTTCCTCATGCTTTTACAGGACAGATTCTAGCTCAATGGAAAAAATAAATTTAAGTCAGGAGGTCACCATTACAGAGATATTTAAATAGATACTATCTAAGAATACTGCTGAAATTTCTTTTAAATTTCCTTGAAGGAGGTAGCAGGTTGGACTACATGATCTCTAAAGTACCTTTAATCAATAAGATTTTATGTAGTAGAAAACTTTTCCATCTCATCTCATTCAAGATTCCTCTGGCACCAGAATCCTTTTTTACTGACAAAGTGACTTTCTTGCAAAATTTCAAAGACATCTCATTAAAGCCTCTGATAAATTCTAATATAATTTGGTCCAATCAATCCAATCCAATTAGGATTTTAAAAGCATTTTAAAGTACCTACTACGTGAAAGTTATTGAACTAGGCACTAGTAAATGTCAAAACAAAACAAAGCAAAACAAAAAACAACTAGTCCTTTCCTTCAAGGAATGTCCTTTTAATGATGGTTCTTATGGAATGACTTGTGATCATTTCTAGTTGTACTTGTCAAAGTATTGACCTTTAATACATCAGTACTGTGAACATTTGGATATATCATTAACCAGGACTGTAGTATTTGTGAATGGCATCCATATCATAGAATGGAGAATGATTCTTCTCTAGCCCTCCCTTTAGGAAGGGAGAAGAGACATGTGGATGAAAAGTGATCCAAAAAGGAACCAAAAAAAAAAGCTATTAACCAGAATTGCTACTATACCAACCCCTTACCAACCAGCAAATTAAAAGAGAATTATATTTTTTAAAAGGTATATTTGTTTCACTCTGATGTCTAGATAGCTGATGGAAAACTTTGCTCACTAAATGAGTTTCATTTCTATAATAGAGCAATTCCTATAAGGAATAAACTTCAAAATGCTTCACTAATGCTTTTCTTAATGTGTTAAATCCT
Organism: Monodelphis domestica; assembly: GCF_027887165.1. NCBI lineage: Eukaryota > Metazoa > Chordata > Mammalia > Didelphimorphia > Didelphidae > Monodelphis > Monodelphis domestica. The sequence goes on from NC_077228.1 coordinate 468,768,355, forward strand.
CCTTTGTCATTTTGATGAATTGAGCTTATCTAGAGTTCTCTTGGGGATTTCAGTAAAGGAAGTAGGGTACTCTTCTAAAGTTTTGTAATATCATCTATCATAGATAAAGGTAAAGCACAAAGCAACTTTTTTTTTTTAATTTTATTTTCTGGGTTAGTATAAATGATCCACTGAGATTCTGTTGGATTCAGGCTTTGACTCTTCCTTAGCATTTCATGGGAAAATCATAATAGATTTTCAGAGAAAAGTATGTGCTCCATAGAAATGTAGGGTTGGGTAGAACTCTTAAAGGATATATCTTATGCTTCCTAATGAGATTTGGAACTAATGATCTTCCCAACTGATTGACTTTTGCTATCTGAAACCTTTGCAAGCAGATATTCTGGTAGCCACTAAAGGAGAAAGAATCATGTATTTTATTCTGAGAATAAGACCTGTACCTCACAAGCAACAAATGTGGGGAACTTGCATTTCAGTTCAAATGTACTTTCAAAAAAGTTCTGTTCACAGTCAATCAAAGGTCCTTTTTTCTTCCTCCATCTCCTTTTCTTCTTCTAAATATTCTAGAATTTACCCCTATTATGCTACATAAAAATCAGTTACATACACTGCTATAACTAGCAATTCTGGCCACAGGAGAAAATACTATAAAACATGGAGTGGGCAAACCATATAAAATATAAATGCACAACAAAATCCAAAGAGTAATTCAGTGAGTAGGAGGAGAGACTTTGGAGAAAACCATGATGTTGCAAGTCCCACATAAGTAGAAAACTTGGGAAATGACTTTTTGGAAGAGAGGCAGAAACTACAGGTTAGCATACATTGTTCCTTGGGGAGGTCCCTGAGAAAGAATCACAGAAGTAGGCTAGATGGAGTTCACCCTGGATATTCATCATCTAGTAGTGTCTTATTTTAATGGATTATTCAAATTAACTAGGTTCTAAACTCACTTATTCCTATCTGCTAAAGGAATAGATGTACTGACAACACTCTCAATTCTTTACCCAGGAAGATAAAACTGATCATACTGCTCTAGCTACAGGTCTGGTTATGTATATAATATGACCTGTGTGATTTTTAGTGCAAAGTTAGTGTATTTCTTCTTTCCATTCCCCTCTACTTTTTAATACCAAAGTATGAACCAAGATGGCGAGAAGGTAACTGGGGTTTGGGGTTAAAAAGGAGGCTTTTTCACCTCTTCATTTAGCAAACATTATTAATTAAATTGACATTTTAATATATAATTAATTAAATTAATTAAAATTATTAATATTTCTATTCTCAAGGAGGAAACCTGATTTTCTGAATCCAACTAGTTATAGGAATGGTTCTATACAATGCAAAATTCTTTTAAAGTTATGATTATTATTACTAAAACTACTATTAGAATTTATAGGGTATTTTAAGATTTTTATAAAGCACTTTACATGTTCTTTCATTTGATCTTCAGAACAAACCTGTGAAGCAGAAGCTATTATTATTCTCATTTTATTGGAGAAAAAAATGATTTGAACTCAGGTCTTCTTGAATTTAAGTCTAGCCTTTGATCCCATATGACCCCTAGTTGCCACTTGGCTAAATCATTAGATTTCAGAGTAAAACCAGATTTCAAAAAAAATTGTAACAATAACAAAATGCTTCTATTGGGGTGAAATATTCAGTAAACGTTCATTTAGGTTTGATAGACACTCAATTTACCCGAATAAGTTTTGTAATAGATTAATCCTATGTATGCTTCTCAGTCATTGGACAGTCAACTTTTGGCCCCAATGTAGGATAATCTTGTAATGTATTTAGATTTTGCTGAAAGTATTTGTGGTTATATGGCTACAAAATAGATACAATTATTCAGAAATGGTACTTATTTAGATGTATAGTTGATTCATTCAATTATTCTTTACAGCAGTATTCTTACTAGCACGTTGCTTTTCATCTATTAAAGAAAGCTGAGATAAGATTGGGTCATGTTTAAGGGGAGCCATAAAGAAGAGTAAAAAAGCTTGGCTATTTGTTTTTAAAACTATAAAGTTTCTTTGTAATAACTTCATGCTATTGAAATGGCTAGAAAGATGATTCATTCTCTAGCCTCCAAGTAGGTGCTTGTGGAAATGATGATAAAATCAACTTGAAATCCAATAAGTGGTCTACAAATTGCCGTCTTTCTGTCTTTTGAAGCAAGCTATTGCTTTCATTTTAAGATAAATTAATGAAATTTGTTTCAAGCAGTGTGGAATTGTAGCTGTTCCATTAGGTTAAAAACAAGGGAAGAAGCCAAAACAATGTATACCACTGTGAGTGTAGAAGATAGAAGCCAGAGTCAGGAACACTTGGGATCACATCTTGCTTTTGATAGATTAGTTAAAGGATCCTGGGCAAGGCTCTTAATATCTTTGAGCCTCAGTTTCTTTATCTGTAAAATGGAAAGATTGGACTCAGTGACCTTTCAGATCTCCTTCATTCCTAAATCCTATGGAATTGTATATTTTCTATGACTACACAGTATAGCAAATCTCTTCTAATAAAACTGAAGTAGGTCAGTGATATGAAGCAGCTTTGGCATTTGAAAGGTAGGAATATGTGAATGCTTTAGTTTTCTTACATGTAAAGAGGTTGCTGGAACTCTCACTAGCAGCCATTAAGGATTTTATTTGAGAAAACTGAGTTTCTATAAACCTATTAAATATGAAGAGGTGGTAAAAAACTCACAAATTGGAAGCTGTTTGGGCCTAATTCTTTGAATGACCTAAAACATCAAATGTAAACATAATTATTTATTTCATTTGGATAAGTGTTTCTTTATAATTTTGAGTTTCTAGCTAGGCTATGTGGTTTAAGTGACTCTCTTTGATTGTCTGCCCTAATAGCTATTACATTATTTTACTTGTCACCCTTCTTTCAAGGCTAGGTAAGCAGAGAGCACCTTTTGTAGTAAGCTAAACATTTTAGAGATGGGAAAATACTATCTGTGAGTCATTTTCCATCAAAGTTCACCAGTGGTTCTGACTCTCTCTCTCTCTCTCTCTCTCTCTCTCTCTCTCTCTCTCTCTCTCTCTCTCTCTCTCTCTCTTCTATTCTCTTCCTCTCTCTGGACATTCCTGCCCTCCTTCCTCCCTCCCTCCCTTCCTCCCTCCCTCCCTCCCTCCCTCCTTCCCTTCCTTCCTTCCTTCCTTCCTTCCTTCCTTCCTTCCTTCCTTCCTTCCTTCCTTCCTTCCTTCCTTCCTTCCTTCCTTCCCCTTCCTTCCTTCCTTCCTTCCTTCCTTCCTTCCTTCCTTCCTTCCTTCCTTCCTTCCTTCCTTCCTTCCTTCCTTCCTTCCTTCCTTCCTTCCTTCCTTCATCTGACCCAGTATAACAAATTCCCAAAGTGCTTAAACTATACAGAGTAGATCCCAGTCTTAACTGGCTTCTTATAAAGAGCTTTTGAGACAATGCAGATGGAATTATGCCCTTTGAGAAACTACGATTAAATGTACAAAAATCACCAGATATTACATAGCCTGTATAGTTTGCATTAGTCCTGTTCTTTTTTGACCTGCTATTATCCAGATGTTTCACTATAGATTGGCAGAAAGGGCCAAAACATGACAACGATTATTTTTCCCCCCTCCTTTCTCTACTGTCTTCATAGAAGCATCACCTTTTATTTGGTGACGAAAGTCTATAAGACCTATTACATTTTCACCTCAGGCTCAGATGATGTCTTTGTGCCAGCCTATCACTGTTGCCTATATAGCTGATTGGCTATGTCTAGAAGCCTATAGTTTCCCAGCATTCTATGGCAGAGGTAGCCTCAAATGTATTATCTGTGATGTCTGTGCAAGGTAGTTTTCACATTCACATTATAATTTAAAAGAATCATAGGCTCTAGAGGTTGGTAAGAATCTCAGAGGTCATCCAGGACCAACCCCTACCTGAAGCAAGTGAACCTCCTCTAGAATCTCATGGAAGTCTTCATCTATGATATGCCTGAATGTTTCTCGTGAAAGAGGATTCACCAATTCACTAAGATATTTGGGCAGTACTAAATGCTAGAAATGGAAGCAAACTGCATGTACTGATATAAAAGAGTTATAGAATTATCTACTGCCATATTTCTGGGAGCAGTTTTGCCTGTGGACATTGTGATTTAAGGATGTGCATGAAATATTAACTATTGGAATGCTTTTTAATACAATGAAATAATAACTTATTAGATGACACTCTGATGTCTAGATAATTAATGAAGCTTCCACAGGTGACTAATTTAATCATAAGGATGAAAGTTGAAGCTTTGAGAGAATCTGGTATATGTAGGTATCTTATAATAGCGTTTATAAATGACCTTTAAAGATTTACAAAGAACTATGGGTCCATTATTTCCTTTGATTCTCATAATCATTGATACTACTGCTATTATTTTCATTTTATACATGAAGAAACTGAATCCTGGCTCTCTATCCATTACATCTTATTTTTAGCACACTCTCAGATTTGGATCAAGTTTCAGGATACAAAAAACCCATGATCCTCCTTATTCTTGATAAAAGTAAACTGTTTAATTGTGGTTTTAACCAGAAGCATTATTGTTTTTATATGACAAATTGTGTAGCACACAATGTCTCTACAAGACTTTTTTAGAGACTCACTCATAAATATATGACTCCATTCATTCCTTAAGGCAAAACATTCAACCTAAGATTTTGAACAAGTCAATGCTTCACTAAGCTATATTAAGAGAAATGAAACCATGCCAATTAGTTACTCTTTTGTAGTCTTATGCCAGGCCAGCAGGGGGCATTACAAGTTGATAAAATATAGCTTGTGGGTATATAAATTTGAATTAGTCACAAAAATGGAGGTCACTGTGAATTTACAAGATTTAAAAAATTAAATAACTTTGCTTTACAAATAGGGGAAAAATACAACCCAAATAATATTTAGATATTTGTGATTTAAATCTTGCCTTAAATAAAAACAAGTGAAATTCAAATGAAGTTAAACTAAAACTTCATCAATTTGGAATTGATGATAATTCATATATAATGAAAGGAAATTTATATTTGTAATGTTCCTCCAGTGGGTTTTGGTGGAGATTAGAATGTAAGGAAATATTTTTAATCATATTTCCTTGAAATGACGTGTCATTTCTAAGATGGCAGAGGATAGGATGTAAGTGTGGAGTCAGACAGACTTAAATTTAATCTATCCCCAGATTCTCATTAGCTGTGTGATCCTGAGAAAGCCACTTTATTTCCCTCAATCTCAGGTTTTTCATCTGTAAAATGAGGGGGTTGGACTGAATGATCTTTAAGGTCCTTCCTGTCTATGTTTGGGTTTTTAGAGCTAGCTATCAGTGGGACAACTTGACCTGGATAATAGCAGATGCCAATAGCACAATCTCAGGAAACAGATGAGCTCCTCATTGTCCTGGGTTCTGCTCAGATCCTTCCTGACTTTCTGTACATCAAGTCTAAAAGCTTCAGAATAGAATGTGTTTCCCCTGTGACTACAGTGTTGGTGAGCACCAAGATCCTGATGGGGGCATGGAGCTGAGTTCTCTCCTCTCCAGATCCTTTCCCTTCCTCTTACATCTCCCCCTGCTAATCCTTAGTTTCCTCATTTATTCAATGAGCAGGTTTACTAGATGACCTTGAAATTTGGTGATAGAAAGTACTGAACCTTGTGAATTTCAAAACTACTCAACCCTATTCAGACCATTCTTTAGAATATGGGATTTGGCTATTTCCTGATCAATAACAATAGAGATACTTGGAATGACAGAATCAGGTCTTAGAAACTACAATCTCCACCCTACTCAGGTTAACAGGATTTAGGAAGGGCTGCAGCAAAGCTCAAGATTAATTATTTGAGAATATAACCTTCAACAGACATGTGCAAAGAGGACAGACCTCTGGGCGGTTCTGGGTGAAGCTAGAGCCACCATTGGCACAGGTGAGACACAGGAAGTGAGGTAGAGGACAGCTGAGGAGTCTGGGGACTTCCTGTATGGAGGTGAAGGTGATTGGAGCCTGGTGCTTGGTGTGGAGGAGCCCTGAGACTGTTTCTCCATTTTTGTCATGTGAGTGATAGGGACTGATCTCTTTTCTTTGCCTTGGCTATCCAGGGCCTTGGGCCTTTGGCTCAGCTGAAGCAGATTGGGTATTTAAACCCTATTCCCTTCTCTCCCTTTCCCCCCTCTCTCTCTTTCCCTGTAATACTTTTCTTCCTCCTGTTTGTAATTAAAACACCATAAAAAGGTTAACAGCTGACTTGAGTTTTCATTTAGGAATTACATAGCTGAATTCCTTGGCGACCTTAAATTAATATATATCAGTCTTTTAAAGTGATTTCCATATCACAACCTGAAGTCAGGATGTTTGGATTTAAAATCTAGCTTCAAACACTTACTAGCTGTATGATTCTGAACAAGTTGCCTAACCTCTGTCTGCTTTAGTTTTCTTATTTGTAAAATGGGGATAATAATGACATATCTTCTAGAGTTGTGAGCATCAAATGAGATAATATTTGTACAGAACTTAGTGGAGTATCTGGCACAATATGCTCTGTGTGTGAGTATTACACATATAAATAAATAAATATATGAGATTGATTGATTGATTGATTGAACTGGGTATTGAATTTTCTTTGTATTCTCAATAGCAGTGTCTTACACATGATCAATAGATATTTATTGAATTGAAATTAATTTGGTCAATTAAATAAGGGAAGGCTAATGAAGAAAAAGCTAAAAAAGAAAAACACCTCTCACTTTGATCTTTCTAAAGCTTTATTGAAAGCAAAAGCAACCATAGTTTCTCCCTGCTGAAATCAAGTAACTTTTTCACTTCTATTAACCCCATTCACCACCCTCATTCATGAGAGAGAGCCTACCCTTCCTAGGTGCTGGATTGGCTAGGGAGGGACCACACTCCTTACTTCCAGGCATAGGATTGATCCATTCAAGACCAATCCCACACCAAGAAGTAGGAGAGATCCCTGAGGCATACTGGGGGATTCAGTTCCCCCACCCCACCCCCAGGCTACAACATTTTGAAATGCATACTAGGGTAAGTCTATCAATTTAGTCAAATTAATTATTATTTTTTATTAAGCAAATTGTCATTCTATTGAGTGGTTGATTTTTGTATATCTACTCCAGATCCACAACAGAATTTAAGTTCCTTGAAGTTAAGGATTATTTCATTTTTCTCTTGGTTTCTCCATTGGTTGGTACTTTGATTGGAATATGATGAATTTTATTTGAATTTAATAGAATTTATGAGTTGGATAAGGATAGATCTCAAGAAAGTCAGATATCACTTTATTTTGTCCTCCATCTCCTCATGCAATTAGAAAATACCATGCCTTTCTTTTATAGGAAATTGAAAAAATATTATCCTACTTCATAATTTTAAAACTAATTTAGATGCATATTTATTCCCCTCATTGCACACATACACATGATATATATGTATATATATATTATTTCCCCCACCTCTTCTTTCTTCAATTGACTTTAAAGCAAGTTACACTTGTGACATTCAACTTTAAATAAAGGAATTAGAACGTATTTCTGTTTCACAAAGTGAATTAGATCAATGTTATTCATTATTCCTTAAACAATTTTTTTTAAAAATTCATTATTTTGTTTACCTAATTAAAAAAGATAGAAGGGAAAAGCAATATTTTCTGAAGATAGGTATAATAGACAATTAATTACAGAACTTTGGAAAAATATTTGTAGAACATTGTTTTTGGAATATATTTACCAACTACTTATCGCTTTTAAATTTCCTCATTTTAAATAAGATGGACCAGAGAAATACTATGGGAATCACCATTTAGAGTTTAAAAGGACCATAGAAATCATTTAGTTTGAAATGCTCATTTTCACTTGTCCAGAATCACATGACTGCTATATGTCAGTGGTAGGATATAAATCTGGGTGCTCTGGAGCCAGATTTAACTAGCTTTTGAGAGAAAATGTTAAATTTTAAAGTAAGCATGTGAACCTCAGAAATCATCAATTGGTACAAATCAGGTTTTGATATATTGCTTAACTGATTGTTTAGACTTAAGGAATTTTTAATAATAGAGAACAAAATGAAAAGTTTGTGAACATATCTCCCCCCCACCCCAAGAGTCTGATTAATAAACATTTACTAGCATAGCTCTATAGTGATCTCAATCAGCATGAATGTAGTAATAGGCTCAGGGAATGAAGTCATCATCATCAGAACAGGTTACTACTACTACTACTTACAACAACTACTATTACTACTGTTTGTCATTGTTAGGGTGTTTAGTTGTGTTAGACTCTTGGCAAAGATCTTAAATGTTTTGCCATTTACTTCTCTGGCTTATTTTAGAAATGAAGAAATGGAGACAAACAGGGTTAAATGACTTGCTCAGGGTGGCAAAGTTATTAAGTGTCTGAAGTGAAATTTGAATGAGGGAAGATGAGTCTTCTTGACTCCAGGTCTGGTTCTCTATTTATTGTATCACCTCGTTTCCCATCTTCAGTTTATATAATTCTTCAAAATTATTTTGATAATGCCATTGTTATAAATTAATTTTCTTGTTCTGCTCATTTCACTCTATATCAATTCACATAACTATATTTTTTAGAACCTATTAACTACTAACTACTACTATTAACTGGCATTTATATAGTGATTTAAGTTTTGAAAAGTTTTTTATATCCATTATCTCATTTAAATTTCACAATAACCCTGATTTATTATTTATTTATTTAGTATAAACCCACAGTGTCCTAATTTCAAGTATAACACTCTTTTCACTACTTTGTGTTCCCTTTCCAAAAAGATGTAAAAGTCCTAATGAAATGCATAATAGGTTCTGAATTAAGAAGCAACAGAAGTGGCCAGACCATACTGATGAGCAAGAATGACCTTAAGATAATTATTACTAGTAATGTGTTCCTAGTAGTGTGGCAAGTAAGGTAGGTAATCCAAGAGTGATATGATATAGCCCCAACCCTGAAGAGTTCATAGCCCCCTGGGGACACAAGACAGTTTTCTCCTCAATGTATATTATAGATAAAACAGGGGAGTATAGTCTTTGTTATCAGCTGATGTGATGAAATTTCAGCATGGACTTTGTAGTATATACAGACATTCTATAACTAGTTATGATTTACTAAACAGGTAGTAAAATGATTTTTTCCCCTTTTAATTAGCTGAACCAGAACTCAAAAAACGTATTCAAAATCCAAATTGAGCAAAATCAAGCTCTGGCTTTTGACATTGGAGTGAGAGTGACATACTGTAATTTAGGGGGATTGGTTGTTGCTTTGGGTCCACCTTATCTCAAGCTGGCACATATCCTGATGTCTTTGTTCTTTGATTCCGTGTTTTCATTACCTCCTCTTTTCCTGTGAATTGGAGACGGTGGTGTACTTTGAAAGATCAGAAGGGCAAGGCACCAATTGTCTAGGAGGTGCAATCTTCTGAAGATGCTGTGGCTAACCAAGATGGTGAGGAGCAAAATGCAGAACAACTTGTTTGACCCAGCATAGATGGAAGGCAGTCAAGCAGAAACTATAGTAAATCATACATCAGTTTTGACAAATACAGAGGTTAACTTGGTGGGGTGAATGCTACCTAGGAGCAACTTTATTTTTGTGCCCGTTTTCCCAGGGTAAATATGTTTCTAGTTTGGGGGGAAAATATTTATCACCTGTTCTTACTTCTGTTCTTACTATACTTTTCCAGTAAATATCCCTTTGAAAAGGCTAATTGATATAAATTGGCTAAATGACATTAGGGCACTAATTACCTGCAGCTAACATTGTAGAGACACAAAAGAAGCAGGACTTAAGCTGATAACATCAAAGCAGAATGACCCAGTGCTTTGAGAGTAAACCTAGAATCTCTAGGGAGAGAACCCTAAGTCTTTTCCTGGGCATCTGATGAATCATTTTGGCTATAAGCTGTGATGATGCTCCTTAGAGCTTATAAAGGCTACATAGATATAAAAAATGATATATAGAAACTAGGAAAGACAAAGGTTAATACAAGCTGGGGTAATAGAGGATGCTGGTTCACTGAGAGTGTAACCACTATGGTACAATAAATAATGGCAGCAAAGACAAGAGCATGGATGGAAAGCCTCCTTCTACATAAATAGGCATCTCCAGGAGCAAAGGGTTCTTATTCAAAATGCTGGCTCACTAACAAATCTCACTCATTTTGTTCCTTTGTTCCATACTTAGCCCATAGGTTTAGCTTTCCTTGAAAAAATCAAACCTTGCCTGGATAGACGGCAGCCCTTTTAATTTTGATGTCCTCACTTCAATTTGCTCCTGATTACTTATGTTCTTGGCATGTCTCCTTCATGAACTATCATTTTGATCTGTCACTCTTTGGGCAACTTGCCTTTCATGGTTTGACAGTTATTACCCAGATGTGAATCCTGTCTTCCAGCCCAACAGCTGACTTCAATGTCCTGGACCTCAGAGAACTATCCTACACGTTTTTAAATTTGAAGTGGAAATTGAAGAATAATTAGGGTTTGGATTTGTTGAAAGAAGAAGAAATGGTGCTCTAGGATGGTGGCGGGTGAACACATGTCAAGGGGGGAAGCAGGAATGAACATGGCATATCAATAGTCCATAAAGTGAGCAGAGTACTATGACTGCAAGGTAGGAATTATTTCAGAACCTACTGGTAGATCAAGTGGCATATAGAAGGTGCTAACAAATTATGGAGAAGCCTAAATGAAAGGCATTTGAGAGACATTATAGATGAACAAAATTGTAGAATCTCAGAATTGGAAGAGATCTCTACAAAAATCCCTATATTTATGACAAGCAATAACCCTGTTTTTGTTTAGAAACCTTAAAAAGGAAAAACATATGACTTCGGAAGCATACGACTCTCATTCTACTTTTTGAAATCTCCAATTTTGATATAGGGCTATGCTTTCTTCAGCATGGGGACATCCTGATTTGGAAACTGTCCCTTAGTGGAGATCAACAACTTCTATATAACTTATAATCTTAAGGAAATTGCTTTAGGCACTTCTGAAGTTAAGTAGTAAATACCAATATTTATATAGCAGTATGTGGCAGGCACTGTGATAAGCCCTATTCAATTATCTTTTTTGATCCTTATAACAAGTTTAGGAGGTAGGTACTATAATCCCCATTTTATAGATGAGGAAACTAAGACAAACAGATTAATTGACTTGCCTCGAGTCATACAATTTATAAGTGTCTGAGACTTTATTTGAAGTCAGGTCTTCCTGACTCTAGAATCAACATTCTGGGTAAACCTTGTCCTGGCTTACATAGTCGGTATATGCCAGAAAGAGGACTTGAACTCAAGTCTTTCTAATTTCAGTACTGGCTTTGCATACATGTCCCCATTCTACTTTTCTATTTCTAATTGTTGGAAATATTTCCCTTCTCTCTAAAGTTCCCACTTTGGAACTTCTACCCACTACTCATAGGAGTGCCCTCTAAGAATCAAGCAAACAAGTCAAAAATTCCCTCTCCAAAAGAGATCCCTTTTAATATCTAGAGACAATGATATCATATCACTGCTGTCTTATCTGGTCTAGACTAGACTCTTAGTTCTTTTTTACTAATGCTTAAATAACATGAACTTGAGATGTTTCAACAAAGACAAAATGGATGTCATGAGGTGAAGATGTTGAAACTTGAAGAGAACTGGTTCTCTACTTGATCATATATACTATGCTATACTGAAAGTTTAGTCTTTATAATTGAGACAAGAGAGTTGGTAAGAGTCTAGTTTTGCCATCTCGTTTCAGGAGGGAAATTTATGAAGAATTTTATTCCAAAAAAGATCATATTTATTGACCAATAGCTATTTTGTTAATAGGATTACTACTAACAGTTAATTATATCAAATTAAAAGACATCTCCAAAACATATTCTAACCTTCCACCTATTGCTTCCTAAACATAGAAAGTGAATTTACAAATTATATCTTGACTTTGGATTAAACAAGATCATCTAAGTAATGAAATTGTCTATGATTCCTCCAATGAAAAACTTGGGTTTTGGGGGGTGAGGTGGGGGAGAGCAGCTGTTTAGATCTAATAATTACCTCTGATTTTGTAGGATCATAGAATCCTTGAATTGGAATGGGCTTTAGAAATCATCTAGCCCAAAACATACTTGAAGCACAAACCATCTCTAAAATGAATATGCAACAAAAAATATTCAGACTCCAATTGAAGACCTCTAGTGAAGGGCAACCCATACTTTATTTCATTCTCTGAAAATGTTAATTGTTGGGAAAATTTTCTTTTAATTGAATTGAAATTGACTTCTTTAGAACTTCCACTTATGAGTATAATTCAACAAGCCTATTGCACAACAGTGTATTAAATTCCTACTATATATAAGACTATAAGTTGCAGAGTAGTTCCTGGTATGCCCTGGTAGAGGACGTTTCCTCTATAACAGTAAAATTATAGGTACTGTCAAAAATTTTTAAGGCATTGTGCTTGTACAATACATGGAAAATGAAGATAAGAAAAACAGGCCTAGTTCTGATATCTGGAAATTAGCAGAACATTTACTACTTCTGTGACCTTGGGCAAGCCACTTAATATCAGAGCTGTATCTATAAAATAAGAGGGTTGGACTTGGTGCCCCCAACTGTTCCTTTTAGTTTAAAAAATAGATTATCCTATGTGTGTTGCCTCTTTCATATCACAATAGTTCAGATAACCTGTCAAGCCTTCTCTTTTTCAGATCAAACATTTCTGTTCCTTCAAATGATCATATAATATAGTTTCAGATCTCACAAATAGGATCGTTCTTTCTCGTGTATGTTAGAGCTTGTCAATAGCCTTCTTAACAAGTGATTCCTACAATTGCTTCTAATATTTCAGATGTGGTTTGACCAGGAGAGGATATAATGGGATTACCACTTCCCACATTCTGAAGGCTGCATCTAATCCTACTGAAAAGAGGACTCTGGTGTCTGGTTTTCATTTAAATTACTCAGTTCATTTTACTTGCATCTGATGCCAGACCTAGGACTGAGTAGTTACTCATTTTTCCAGCAAGAATCCATCTTTTCTCATCCTTGGCAAAATGTTTATTAGATTCATTCTTGATGAAACCTGGCCTCTAAGAGCAAACTAGACTCCTTTATACATTTTGGGTCTTTAAAACCTCCTTCTTAGTTCTTGAGACAAATCATTTAAAGCTTTGGTTTAGACTCACATAAGTTTTCCCCCAAAAGGGGTGCAGAAAGATATTCATTTTATAGTATAAAGTATGGGGTGAGTAATTATTTTCTGTCCATAAAAAGAATAGTCATAGAATACTCAGAAGTGCATATCTTTAAAAAAGCAGACAAAATGGTATTTGGAAATAACTCATAATTACTGTTATAGTCTTCTTGGAAGGGGATATTAAAAACCTCATTAAAACAATTTTTTGAGATTAATGATGTCATTTCATAACTCACCTCTATTCCACACTGTCCATACAACTCTTGGTATGTGTATTCTGATAAAATGGCTGCCCTTGGGCCAGTCCTCTTGCCAGTCAACATCTTCTCTGACAAAAAAATCTTCTGCTGCCATCAGCCAGATCCATTCATTCAGCCCAGTGCATCCAGACCTCTCAAACTCACAAAGTCACCTCCATGCATGGACACATCTATTTTGAGGCTAACTGGATGAACTACTCAAAAATGAAAGCATGAAGGTATAGGAGCAATTTTACCTGGTTAAATCCATACACAATATAGAAGTGCCAGTTGGAGAATGGGCAGGAGGAAAAGAACAATCCATTCCCCAACCTCTCTAATGGGGAGTTTAGACTTGCCATGTGGAAGAGTTAAATCAAGAGAAACCAAGAGTCAGCTTTTTCACTCACCACATGGCAGTCCAAGGGGAAGCAATCTGAGATCTCAACCTGTAAACCTTAAAATTTCTTAGACTTATGAATGTTGGAAATTTCCCCATTGGGAAATTTCATACTTGAAATTTCATACTTGAAATTTCCTACTGATAGTAAGAACTCTATTGGAATGTGAAACTCTTTGGCATGGGAGGATCCTTCTCCTCCCTACTTAAGACTACTTTAGGACAGAAACCTTTTGCTAAACAATGGAAAGGGCTTTGACCTATACTTAAGCATAGAACAGGAAGTTCTTTGAGTCATGATTGATTTTAGAATTGATACAATAGAGATATTGGAATGACAGAACCAGGTCTTGGAACTTACAATCTCCACCCTTCTCAGAGTAACAGGATTTAGGAAGGGCTGCAGCAAAGATCAAGATTTAATTATTTGAGAATATGACCTTCAACAGACATGTGCAAAGCCACAGACCTCTGGGCGGTCCTGGGTTAAGCTAGAGCCACCATTGGCACAGGGGAGACATGGACAGTGATTGGTAGATGTGAGAACTGAGGGGAGGGAACTTAGATTGTTGACTTAAAGATAGTGGGGTCTGAGGACAGAGGAGGAGTTTTTTGCTCTGAGAGGTTTTGCTCTGAGAGGGTTTGCTCTGAAGGAATCTGAGAGGAGAGAGGTCCTGGAGGGAGAGCTCCTGGAGAGGTCTGAGAGGAGGGCTTGCTCTGAAGGAGGCTGGAGGTGGAGGCCCCTGAGACTGTTTCTCCATTTTGGTCATGTGAGTGATAGGGACTGATCTCTTTTCTTTGCCTCAGCTATCTAAGGGCTTGGGCCTTTGGCCCAGCCTAAACAGAGGAGGTATTTAAGGGTATTTAAGTCCTATTCCCTTCTCTCCCCTTCTCTCTCTCTCTCTCTCTCTCTCTCTCTCTCTCTCTCTCTCTCTCTCTCTCTCTCTCTCTCTCTCTCTCTCTCTCTCTCTCTCTTTATCTCTAATACCTTTCTTCCTCCTATTTGTAATTAAAAACTCCATAAAAGGTTGACTGCTGACTTGAGTTTTCATTTAGGAATTACATAGCTGAATTCTTTGGCGACCTTAAATTAATATATATCAGTCTTTTAAAGTGATTTTGATATCACAAACCCCAAGCTCCTCCACGGTCAAGTTCCAAGGCAAAGACCTCCTCACAGGAACAGACCGTGAAACTTGGCTTTGGACTGCCCAAGGGGGAAGTCAGTTGTTTCTTATTTGTCACTTGCTAGCACATGTGAGTCATAGACCTCCATCCCCCACACTAAATCCTTAAGTGGGGTTGTATACATTCGTGGTGGCTAAAATTCTAAAGAATAAGTAGGGTGGAGTAAATCTAAATTTACAATCCCCCCTGATGATATCTGGTAGACTAGTCTCCCCAATTGATCACTTAAAATAATCATCTTGTACCTCTAAAATCTTCTAACTACAGGTGCATACAAAATTTCGCCTTCTAAGAGGAAACTACAATAGTTAGAGATGAGAGGGAAATAGAAGAGACAGAAAGGAAAACCAATGTTTTGCTGGGTCCATTGACAAAAACTGATTAGGGGGCAGTCCCATTTTGGCTAATTCAATAGTTTTTGTTCAGTTTAGTTATAGGGGAAAGGTAACTAATATATATAGATATATATATAATAGTTAACTAATATATATAACTAATAGTTAAAAAACAGTAGATTAAGCTGAATTCATGTGATAGACTAGTATTGAATGCATTAATATATGAAACTAAAACAACAAAATTAAATCTTAAAGCAGACAATCAGCAAAATATAATAAAATACAGACACTTTCATAAAACAATGAAGTCTGAAGAGGCTTAAAAATTTCACCTCCAGTCTTTTTAAAATTCCTTTCTCTATCCGTTCAGATTCCTTTTGTCAAAACTGTGGAATTTCCCATAGTGAGGTAGAAGATGGGGTTGAGGAATCTCAAACTGAATGAATGTTAGAGACTGGGCAGGCCCCAAAGGCAAAGGGTTGTGTTTAAAAACAATATTTAAAAAGAGAGGAAGGAATGTAGTCCAGAGGGGAGGCTTGGACCCCAAGGTATGGAGAGAGAGAGGGAAAGAGAGGAGAACCCCCTTTCCACAAAGTGGGGTTCAGGGGAGACAGCAGATGTAATGAGTTGGCTCAGAAAGAGGAGAGGGGGTTTGAAAATGTTCCCCCTTCTGCCTTCCCTCCTTAGCTAAAACTGCTATCCCTGCTTTGCTCTGGTCCCTCTTGTCCCCTCTCCACTACTGGAGACCAAAAGATCTCCTTTTGATCCGTTCATTCACACTCAGCTTGGGGAACAGATAATTTTTAATGTTAACTCAATCAGGTAATACAAAAGGAATAACAGTCAGGGAAGAATGGGAAAAGAAAAGTGGGGAAAGGGGGTCCCTGTCTCTATCTAAACCCTTTTCCTCCCTCCTTGAGTTTGGGGAAACTCAGGCCTTGGCAGCCTGAGCCCCCCAAGAGAAAGTCAGGTTGACTCACCCCTGGGCAAAAGGAGCTGAGGTAAAGTCTGCTCAGGTTTCTCTTCAGAAAGTCCCTTCAATTGGAAAGTGTTGGGCAGTAGGATTTCCAGTCACCAGCAGGAAAAGTGGGTAACCTTCAGAAGAAAGTCTTTATCTACCTTCTCTCTTCAAGGTCTCAAGACAGAGAGGCTCTCACTGCTCTTCCCACCAGTCTTCTCTCCTCAGGAAATTTACTCCCAGGACCCCTCCCCCATCGAGGTGATCAATTTCACATACTCTTCAGTCTGGCACTTTTTCTCTAGTGCCAGCCTCTATCACAATTGTAGGGAGATGAATTTCTCCCCTGAATCTCAGGCAAGATAAAAGAAAGGAACAGTGCACTCATGAATAGTGGAACCTGTTTGAAATAGGCAAGGTACTGCCCTTTCAAAGATTACATCATGCTTATAATTTACTTCCTATTTAGAAGAGTAACTTCCTTCTTCCCTTCCCTGCTTAGGTAAAACACTAGTTTCCCCAGCCACATAGAGAGGAAGTTAGGAAGCTAATCATTGCCTAAGGAAAATACACGCTGGTTTTTACCAGGTACCATGTTGTGAGTTCTGAAGATAAAGCAGCAGCTACCAGCAGTAAGGAAGTCAGAGTCACGGTCGATGCTGTAGCAGGAGCAGGAGAAGGAGTAGGAGCAAGCAGTATAGGCAGCAACAATCAAAGGCAGCAGAGAGAAATGGGGAATGAAGGCTCAAGCAGATGGGTGAGAGAAGTGGCTTATCTCTTCACAACCAAGAGTCCCAGGCTAAGTTCCTCAAACTAGTAGTAGCCAGTAGGGAGGGCAACTGGCAAAAAAATAGGAAAAGAAAAATAAAAAACAATAACAAACAAACTGGCAGGAGCAGGGCAGTAGCTCAGGTAGAAAGTTTAGAGTTTGAGAGAGGGGTGGGGTAGGGGTGGGGTGGTGAAAAGCCATGGCCGGAGAAATGTGGCTTAAAATTTTTTTATCTAGTCTATCTTTAATAAATTGAGAGGTTTTTCCTCATCCCTTCTCATTGCCATCAATATAAAATTTAAAATTAAATCTCAATAATAAAAATATTAGCACAATAGTATTCCATCACCAGCATATGCTAAAAGGAATAATAAAGTGGAGGAATTCCATGGAGATTGGAATGAACAACCTTCAGGAAGTGATGCAGAGTGAAAGGAGCAGAACCAGGAGAACATTGTACACAGAGATTGATACACTATGGTTCAATCGAACATAATGGACTTCTCCATTAGTGTCAATGCAATGTCCCTGAACAATCTGCAGGGATCTTGGAGAAAAAAAAATATCCACAAGCAGAGGACAAATTGTGGGAGTAAAAAAAATGAGGAAAAGCAACTGCTTGACTACAGGGGTTGAGGGGATATGATTGAGGAGAGACTCTAAATGAACATCCTAATGCAAATACCAACAACATGGAAATAAAAAACGTTTGAATCAAGAACACATGTGATACCCAGTGGAAACGTGCGTCAGTTATGAGAGGGGTTGTAAGAGGGGGGGAGTAAAGAAAATAATTTTTTTCCCAATGAGTAATGTTTGAAAATGATCAAATAAAATAATGTTTAAAAGGGGAAAAATAACAAAAATATTATATTTTAAGAAATTTATTAATGATCATTAGAAATCAAGGAATAAAGAGGATACGAAATAAAGACCACATGCCCATGACTGATCAGCCAGTTCAAATGTCCACCTTACCACCACCAAACTCAGGACAGGAAGTTAAGAGGTGGGACCCTCTATGTCCCTGACTAATATCCCCTGTCTACAGGAAGTATATGATGACAGGAAGTCAGTGAGCTCCTGGGAAATGTAATTGTTTTTTAGGGTAACAGACTTTCAGTTATATACTATATCCTTCAGCACCAGAAGCAGACAGGGAATTCATCATCTTATATTTGCCCAGATATTGAGTCATTATGTCCCCAGAATCCCTGGAAAGTTCTAAGGACTCTGAGTTCATGTTCCTTGAAATTGCTCAACAGGCCAATTCAATTTTCTACTACAATAGAAATACTTACTCTACTCTCAAGAAAATTTGGTCTGTAAAATGCTGAAGGTTAAAAATTATACATGCATCTTCATTATACATGTTTTATTTTAATAGAAATTCTTTATTTTTATTCTATTTTAGGCATGATTGTCAGAAATCAAATAATTTCACAAATATGGAGGGAAATTAAACACCAAAAAGATTCAGGGTGTGATGGATTGTGTGAAAATTATAACATTGGAAACTATATTTCTGAAGTTAATGTTTAACCTGGGAATGATCAATTCTCTTTCTTCTTTATTTTTTTTCTAGACATTTTTAATTTCTCTTTCATCATTTTTGAAATGTCAATCTTTCAGAACAATTAAATTTTCTCCACTGCTTTGAGCTTTCACAAGAGTATTGTATTGGACTACTGCAAGTCCTAATCTCTAATCTCTACAAAGGTTTCAGGCTTGTTTTGCATACTGGGACTTAGATCAGGAAAAAAGAAGGATTTTTGTTTCTATTAGAGATGATCTCTTGTTCAGTCAGAACCATCTTCAATAACTGGTTCCCATGGGACAAAATTACTTTCAGGCTTCCTGAATAACTTACTGCAGCCTTTCTCATTATTGATACTCAACAGTGTCTCTTCATATATGAAGTGTTTTCCTCCATATTAATGTTGCAGAAATTTGCTGGGCTTTGTATTATCTATTCAAGCATGGAAGCTCATTCTTCACCCACTGGGAAACCAAATATGGAAAGACCTTTTTGACTCTTAACTTGTTTTCACACATATCCAGTCTGTGCCCAGGGAGAGGGAGCTATGGTGCCTTCATATTTTTTTCAAAATCCTGCAATTAGAAAAGACAGCAGGCATTATATTGAATGAAAAATGAAAACTTTAGAGGAAAAATTAATACAGCACATCTTGCTTGTCTAGCACTGACTGCTCTTTTCCTTATTCCTGCTTACTACCAAATATAATTGAGCATTGTCTAGACATAATAGCCAGGGTGATTAATTCAAGAAAAGAAACAAAACAAAACAAAACAGAAACAAACAAGAAAGATTAAATTCAGAGAGCACCATAGGATTTTAAGATTTGGCTACTCTATCTCACCCAAACTGGAAGTATGAGTCACTGCATAGCTCCAACCCATCTCTGTTTATAGTGAAAGATTTGACCAACTGTTTCCAATCTGGTCTGATTCAACTCTTGCTAGGCAAGTCCTACTCTCCCAGGGGCTTACCAGACTAATGTGAATTTAATACAGACACCTAGTTGGCTTAGACCTTTCAGTAAAAACTCTATGGCTGAAGCAATTTAGCTATCCTGGGCAGGGGAGGGCAGAGATTATGAATGTGTGCCACTATGTCCACTTTCCATGATCACGAATAACTAGCACTATGATAGAAGTTGTTACTTTTCAATGAGTATTTACTGTAACCATTGGTTACAGTAAATGGAGAAATTGTAATTGCTGTAGATCAGTTCTTGTACCTCGACAATTTACTCTCCAAGGATGTTCACATTAATGATAATATATATAACGATAATAGCTGATGCACACATTTCCAGAGCTAGCTCAACATTTGGGACACTCCAAAAGAAAGTGAGAGAGGAGAGGTATTGGGTTATATATCAAACTGGAGGTCAGTAGAGAGGACTACTTGTGCCTAACCCCTGGTAGAGGCTTCTGAGGTTGTATTGGACTCATCAGCCACAGTCAAACACACTGTACCCCAACATTGTGATGTCATTGGTCCTCTTTGACTATGAAAGACAAACAACAACATAATCAAACACCTTTAGTTATTTGCTATGGTGTTCTTAATACTGGCAAAGCTCAGTTTCTCTTTTTAAAACTTGAGGTGGGAGGATATTAAATTTTCACTTTTGCTTTCTGAATTAAACAGAATATTACAAAATTTCCAACCAATCAAAAATAGTTTGGGGAACATTTGGTTTATTTTTATTTTAATGAAGCACCCTCTTCCCTTTGGAATTACTTTGTATTTATTTCATATATATTTAGTCTTTACCTTCTACATGTTTAATTCTTCCTCTACTAGATTTTTACTTTTAAAGTCAAGGATTTAAGTACAGCAGCTTGATATTGTTGGTGCTTAATAAATGTGTGCATACATGTGTGCATACATGTGCATACATATACATACATATAAATGCATACACACACATGAAAATGTATACATATATTTACACTCATGAGGTAATATTTTATTAATTGGAGAGACAATAGCAGCTTTGTGGGGTAGAAGTCTCTGGTGGAAGGTAAAGACTGAACAAAGCTTTAAAGAGGTATAAATATTCTAAGAGACAGAGGTGATGTTGGAGCAACTTCAAACCAAGGGGAATAACCTCCATAAAAGCATGAAGATGCAAATGGAATGTTTCACATGAAGGAAAACAAGGTCAGTTCAGCTATACTGCAGAGTGAATGAGATGGAGGAATTATATCTTTTGTGAGCTTTGCCTAAATTTAGCTTAATCCAACAGATTCAACCATTGTTTTGCTTTTTAAAATGCCATAGACCCTCATGAACATAACAATCTAATTAAAACTGCTTTAATAATTGAAAATTTAAAACAAATAATGTGAGAATTTTAAAGGATAGGAAACACAATTTCCTTTGCCTGGTCAGGAGCTGCTGGAAGTGCCTGGAAGGCCACTGGAACTCAGGAAAATATTTTTGACAGCTTGACACCCCCAGGCCAATCATTTTATAATTCAAACCAACAGGTACTGGTAAGTCAGTGGGTAGAAGACAGACTGTGTCCACAATAGCTTTAGTAGCCCTAGGAGTCTGCCTATGCTCTTGTTACATCTTGCCCCATTGTGACAAAATCCCCCAAATTTTCTGGGGCACTTTTCATCATTAAAAAATATCAAAGCCATGCAAAAATTGCTAAAGAGACTAAAACAGGTAAGAATATAAAGTAATATAAGAAATCACTTTTTTATTTTTAAAATTGAAAAAAATAATAGAGGTAGTTCCCCAAATCTAGGATAATAATTGTGATGGCCAGGAATAGTGCCAGGAACATTAGTCAGCTCCCTGAAATGGATGATGATATGTGACATTATTACTTGTCCCTATTACAAGTCCTAACCATCTAAATTAAAATAATTAAGGGGTTACACACCTTTAACATGCAACCTGTCCTAGAGTCTATATTGATATAGAGACTCACCCAATACTTCTACCTGATCAGTACTTTCATCTCCTACCATTCCAAATGTCACCTTCCTTGGGAGTCCCACCAGGGTAATAATAATACTTAATTGTAGCCCTTTTACTAAAGGCTCTACTGAGAGTCTGCCATCTTATTCCATAAAAATAGGCTGAAGACTCCCTTTCAATTGCATCTAGGGAATTAAAATAATTGCTAAATAGGCTAAAGGATTCCCTTTCCTCTAAGTAAACTCTCAGTCAGTAATTATAATTTGATTTCCCCCATATTATTCAAAAGGGAAGCCCCTCGAAATAATTCTACTCTTTTATTCTTTAAACTCATTATGACACGATACTATTGGAGCCATCCTAGGGGTAAGAAAATTCATCCATCAAGGGGAATCTGAGTCATTTCTTTGGATTACACAGATCCTTCTTTGTGGGGGCCAATAAAGTTGAAATCCTGGGTAAGCCTAAAAATAAAATGGAGTAAAGAAAGCTGGAGAATAAATCCCCAAGTGGTAAGGTGTTCTTTTTCTGATTCCTTGAAGGGCAAATCAAATCTAAGAAACTGTTAGAAGGGAGATCCTTTCCCCTTCTTGGGAAGTAGTGCTAATTTCTCAAAGACCAACCCTCTGTGGGTAAGTAGGTAGCACAGTGGATAGAGCATAAGACCTGGAATCAGGAGGACCTGGGTTATCTGGGTGATCCTGGGCTAGTCACTTTATCCCAATTACCTAGCCCTTGCTACTATTCTGTTTCAGAATTGATACTAAGGCAGAAGGTAAGGATTAAAAAAAAAAAGACAAAATCTCTAAAATTGGAATGCAACCTTGATAACTAGGGGCTTGAAAGGGATTTGTTGTATTTGATTCGTGCCCACTCCTCACAACCCTCTACTCTTTGCAAACTTCAACTGCAATTAGATCATCCCTACATATCATAGTACATCCCTCTTGCACTCCCTCTTGATAGCATTGGGCTCTAGCTATGGGTCTTTATAATCCTGAAGAGATCAGTTCATGGTTTGAGCAAGAGACTGGGGCAACCACAGCAGCTGTTCAGATAAACAAACAGGAATAATATATCCCCCGGCTCACAGAGCCAAATATTGTGGACTAAGCCTAAATTTGGCTTAGTCAAGCAGGTTCAAGGATTTTTTAAAAAATTGATGCAGTAGACACTCATTTGCCATGAAAATCCAATTAAAACTACTTTAATAATTGAAATTTAAGAACACATAATACAGGAATAAAGAGGATATAAAATATAACTTCCCTTCTAGGCTCAAACGCTGAAGGAAGATTCCTGCTCTGGGAAAATATTTTTGAACTTTTCTGACCATACGCCAATTCTGTTTTTATTCAAACCGCCAGGCTTGCAACGCTCCAGGTGGGCTGAACCAAGAGGTATGGTAGAAGACAGACTGTGATCACAGCATCTGCAATAACCCTGAGGAGCCTGCCAAATCTTCCACTACTATATCATAAGCCTGCAAATGTATGATAGAGACAGATTATAAAGGACATTAAGTGCCAAAGAGAGGAATTTGTATTTGAACACAGCTAGTTTGTATATGAACAATGCCAAAGGCAATAGAAGCAATCTCAGTTATTTTGCAGTTGCTACATCATTCCCAAGAGTCTATACATTTGTTTTCTTTTTTTCAATTCAGTCCTATCTAGAAATGAGACTAGTCAATACTTGGGATATATATATATATATTTCTCTGTGGCATAAATACAAATATTGCACATTCAATGCCAATCAGGCCAAACCTTTAAAGCTCTTCACACTAAGTAAGGGTCTTAGCTTGGTCTCAGGAACTATTTGACAGCTTAAATGATTCTTCTTTTTTTTTTTTTAAACCCTTACCTTCCATCTTGGAATCAGAACTGGGTATTGGTTCTAAGGCAGAAGAATGGCAAGGGCTAGGCAATGGGGGTTAAGTGACTTGCCCAGGGTCACACAGCTAGGGAGTGTCTGAAGCCAGATTTCAACCTAGGATTTCCTGTCTCTAGTCCTGGCTCTCAATCTGAGCCACTGAGCCACTCAGCTGACCCTTTAAATACTTCTTAATACCATTTTGAGTAAGATTTTTCAGAGCTCCATTTAACTAATATGATATCTAAGTTGTTTTCATATTATAAATTAAGTAGCAACTAATACAATATTTCCATTGGGAATAGCTTAATTAATTCTAATTTTTAAAATAAAAAAGATGGAAGTAAACAAAGCCTTTAAAAAAAACCAATTACTTTTCTGAAAGGATAGTTTTCCATTTTCTTTCCAACTACTTATTGAGAATGCTTTAGAAAGGATTCCATTTTTTAAAAGTCCTCATCTTTTATCTTAGAATCAATACTATATATCGACTCCAAGGTAGAAGAGTGGTAAGGGCTAGGGAATGGGTGTTAAGTGACTTTTCCAGGGTCACACAGCTAGGAAGTATCTGAGGGCAATTATGAACCTAGAACTTCCCATCTCCAAGCCTGGCTCCCTATCCACTGAGTCACCTAGCTGCCCTTCAACCCATAAATTCTTGAGGCATCTCATTCTATTTTGAAACATATTCAGAAATGTCCAGAAATATTTACTGATATTGAGCCTGGATTTTTCAACTTCTGGGCACTGTTCTTGTTCCAGTACCTTTTGCCAAATAAAGTAAGTCTAATTTTTTCTTCCTAGATTAGCTCTTTGGATACTTAAAGACAGCTCTAACCTACTCCCTGAATCTTCTTTGCTTCAGGATTAAAACCCCAGCACCTTCAAAGAGATGAACTTGAGATACTTAATCATACAGGTTGCTCTCCCCTACATGCTCATTAGCTTACAAATATCCTTTCTAGAACATGGCTTCAACAAGCAGGAAAGAGGAACTTCAAAGCTCTAGAAAACACTCTCAAGTCTTTGAATGCTAATAACTTGAGTTTAAGCAGATACTATCATAAGTATCTTTTTTTGCTTGGCCCTTATATTTTTCAGAGCAAACCAGGGAGGAATATCCCATAGCTGGACAAGAGCAGTCATCAATCCCACTTGGTATAAGAATAATTTGCTAGTTTCCAACTACCTTCTTTCCTCTTTCCCTAATGGCTTCTGTCTGAGATGACTTTCCATCCACAGAGAATATACCTTGTATGCACATTGTTATTTGCTTGTAACCTTCCTAATTAAAATGTAAACTTCTTAAAAGTAGAGACCATATTTTTGCCTTTCTTTGTCTCCTTAGTATGTAATAAAGTGCCTAGACAGCAGAAGCATATACTTAAATGCTTGTTGACTGACCGACTGACAAAGGAATGGTATTGAATATCTTACTTCACAATTTTAGGTCATCCTCATCTGCCCATTGTACAGGATGCAGAGGTTATATGAATACATGTAGATACACTCTTGGGACTATTAGGTTTAAAGATGGCAATTTTCTATTACTCTTTCGGAATTATAAAGAATAAGGATAGAAATTCAGGAGAACCACTTCAAGGAAAAATTCTCCCCCTGAATTTTGAGTATAAACTCAGTGTCTGGAGAAAATGTCAGGGACTAGAGAGGTAGAGGTTTTTTATTTTTCCTTTCCTTTTTTCCCTTTTTTTCCCCTTATTTTTCCTTTCCTTTCCCTTTTTATTAAAGAAGGATATTGCCAAGTAAAGTCTCTTTCTGCAATCAGCATATGTAGTGAAAGGTGGGTGATAACATGGGCAATTTTGAATTAGTGACTACTATTCAGTATACTCAGTTTTGGAAGGTCATAGAAAAGAGAATTGGAGATCAAACCCCAAGACTCTTTTTAGTACCAGTTTCTATAAGGGTTACAAAATTAAATTTGACCTAAATATGAGTGTGGTTGCCAAAATTAATATGTCTCATCAAATGATTTTTTAGTATTATTTATTTATAAAATAGAGGGAAAGAGTGAGAGTAGAGAAATCAGAAAGAGAATAGAGAAGGTATTTATCCTAACAAGCTAAATATCTGCTCTGGTGCCTAGCTTTGCTGTGGCAGGGCTCCAGAAGCCCCAGCCAGAGGGCCCGGAGGGTAAATTAGGTATCACTCACAGAGACTCCAAGGAAGGTCTCTCTGGTGTTCATCTCTCTGGAAGTCAGGAAAGGAAAGGTCAGCCTTTTCCACTCACCAATCCAAAATCCAAGGGGAGAAGATCCAAGAGCAGTCTTACCAAAAGCAGTCCAACGTTCCAAGCTGGAGCTCTTCCAAAACCAAGTTCAAAGGAGAAAGAACTGGTCACAGGAAGTTGCAACTATTTTTAAAGACCCTTCTTTGAGTCACTTCCTGTGCCTTCCTTTCACTTTACATGGACCAAAAGCAATTTTAGAATTTTCTTAGGACTACCCAAGGGGCACTCAGTAGTTTCAGAGTTGTCATCCAGTTTAGCATGTGGGTTGCGGACCTCCCCTCAATTAAGGAAATCTGGGGGTGTATACACTTCTGGTAATTAAATCTAAAAGTGGGCAGGGGAGAGTTAATCCCATCTTCACAGTGCTAACATAAATCTTTATTCTTCTCATTCTATCTTTTCTCTCTTCTATTTTTCTTTCATTGAAAAGCACTTCTTTTAATATTCAGAGAGCATTTTGTCTGCCCTGTGAACTATCCCCCCCTAAACCACACTATTTTGTAAGACCAAAACTTAACTATATGCAATCCAGCTTTTTCCCCATTTGTTATATCATCCTTTGTTTTATGCCATAATAACATTAGAGAATGAAGAATGAGAATTGTGTAATATAAGAAATGCATAATTAGTGGAATATATTGTACATATACATATTTTGCTTTATGTCATTGTGACTCCTTTACTTAATTTTTCCTCCAAATACCATGTCATTGTCTCCCTCTTCTAGTTGTATTCAAGTGGGGCTTCTGATTGTTATATTTAGATATATGTCTATGAACCATAAATCATCCTTTATCAGTGATCCATAGGAGGTATCCCTTATAGAAGTCCCTAGGAATCTCCTTCCTGTCTCCGCCCCACCTCCCACCCAACACCATATGGAGACCAGTTAGGATAACTCTGTGATCTTAGGCAAGCTCTTGACCTTAGTTTTCTCATCTACACATTATGTTTTGGACTTGAAACTTCTTGTTGAATCATTCAATTATGCTCTACTCTTTGTGACTGTGTGTACCATAGTATGCCAATACTTTCCATGGGGTTTTCTTGGCAACTTTTATTGGAGAGGTTTGCCATTTTCTTCTCCAGCTTATTAATGCAAACAGAGGTTAAGTGACTTGACTGGGTTCAGATGGTCAGTGAAAGTTTGAGGCTAGATTTAAATTCAGGTCATTCTGAATTCAGATCTAGTGTTCTATGCACTAAGCCACTTAGTTACCTACTGATATTTAGATTCCTTATAACTCTTATACTCTAACAGCATTCCATTCTACCTACAAATACAATGGATCTAATTTGACCCTGCTGAAGAGACCCCAGACCCAGACTAGGAACCAGTACATTTAACTTCTCTATGGAGGGAAAAAATGTCATTCCAAATTTCAGGAACAACAACAACAAAAATACACAAAAAAACCAACCAATTATTTGGGCAACACAGTCTTTCAAATCACTCCCTTCCAATAGATCAAGATTACAGTATTCACAGACGCTTAGCATGTTGTATTTTTAGATGTAATAGCCATCAAGAAGCTATACCAACTTGTAAAGGGAAGTACTACCTGCCATTATTAATTAATAGGCAAAATTACGTGTGGTCATTCCAACTAACTTGGCATGGCAATCAGGTGTTCAACAATGACCCCAAAAGAAGTAAAGTCAACTTACTATGTCATAGAGGACCCAATATTTCTTTACTATGATTACTTCCTGAATCAATGTAGATGTTAACCCTCATACCCCCATCTTAATAAATTGTCCTTGAGAGCTCTGCAAATGAAAAATTCATCACATAGTGACCACACCGTCGTCTTGTACTTCCAAAAAATATATTTAGATTTGTCTTTGTAAGGCAAATGTAAAATTTGTCACCTTGCCTGTAGGTGATGTGGAAAGGAAAACTAAAGAAAGTTCTTGATTTTCTGCCACTGAGTTGAAACCAACAGCAGGTGGAATGTTAGAGAGAAGATATTGACACAACTGACTGTTGATGGAGGAAGGGGCAATTAGGAGTGGCAGTTGGTCTTGTGACTAGCACTTTCTTCCTGGCCCTGGAACTAATAGGAGGCCTTTCTCCCTGTCTCTGGATAAAAGTGGTTCTATTCCTGAATTTCCCAACTGTGCTCTCCCTGGATTCCTGTGATTGTGTGAATTGTGTGATCGTTTGAAAAAAAGGACTTAAGGGAAGCAGTTTGAACTGTAAGGCCAGTCTTTAGGGGTGTCAGCCCAAAGAGACAGGCCCACCAGCTCTGAAGATCAGAACTTTTCTTCCTCTCACTGTCTACTGCTAAGACTTTTGAACTTTAGAAAGCTAACACAGATATATCATAGACAGTAATAACAGAAACCCTCCACCAGGCTGTGAGACCTGGCCTCAGCTCAAAAGCTGAGAGAGACTCAAACCTCATTTAGGGACATCCCTCTTCCCTGATACCTCCCCAATCCAAACTTGTTATTAAATTTTATCTTCATTGAATATCGCAGTCAGATAAGAGGACTAAAATTTCAGGGGACATAGAGGGAGCTGAACCTCAGGACAGCCATTCAACTACAAATGGTCCTTGGTCTAGGTGGAGGCTTGTCCCTCAGGAATGTCCATGTTTACCTGCTCTGGGGTATCTGCAACATCAATCTTTAGAGAAGACGTCCCCTCAGGCTATTGTAAGTGGCCCATTTCTCAGGAACCCCATTTTTCAAAAATAGTCTTTCGGCAGGGGGCATCTCTCTCCTTTTACCTCACCAGCAGTCATATTCCCTCTCTCCCTTCAGCTCCTTCATTCCCTGTTATAACCTTCAGAATCCCCTGTTCTTCCATACCACCTCATTTTCATTATAAATATTACAGTGAATATGCTATATGGGAAAATATAACTTCAAAGGGGACCAGCCCACCTCATTTGAATAGAACCTAAAATAAAAGTCTAAAATTTGTAATGTATACCAGGATACAAATGAAAGTAGGCCCCTTGGCCTCACTAGTGACAAAATTAGACTCACTAGTGACAAAACTAAGAAGCATTGGTAGGAAACATGGGAAGATTTCCAGAGAACAATATATGGAATTCCCCTCAAGTTGATAATAAGGTTTAACAAATTTCCAATTAATGCCATTGGCTATTCATTCCTATCTTCATAACCTGTATCTTTTGCTCTCATTCATTAATTCTGCCAAATATCAAAAGCTTTCTTAACTTTGTGATATTAAGTTTTTCACATATTGGGGAAACTTCAGGCTAGTAATTTCCTTTAGTTTTATTATTTCTATGAATATATCATTCTTTCGTATTCAGGGATGACATTTCATATTTTTCATCAGTCAAAAACATTTGGAAGAGAATTCATCTAAAAAAGTCATCCAGTTAGGCATAAAATTCTTTCTTCTTGAAATTAATAGCCATTTCTTCCCCTTCTCTTCTTTTTTACTGTATAAGAGGTTTTTAAAAAATACAAAGAACGGTGATTTATTTTTGGGATATTACTAATAAATTAATATTTTTCTATGTAGAATGATTCAATTTAGAATGTTTAAAATCACCCATTTCTGGCTTTATTGTTATAAATGTTTTATTAAAAGCTTATAATAAAAATGATGTTAAATGTTTATGGGGAAAATGTAACTAGTTATTCACTTAAGCATGAGATCCTCTTAGGGGAGATCTGACTTTCTGGTATTTACACATTATTCATCATTACAGTGCTTTCAGTTTGAACAAGGAGAAAAGAACAATGATATTATTTTACTGCTTTTGATATTTCCAGGTTCTGCAGAGCTGGGTAACACTGAGGTTCATGGTACACATGAGTGAATGGAATTAAAAACAAAACGAAACAATGTGACCTGGAGAATAAGTAGAGACAGTAGTAAACAGCATTCACCAACTTATTAGTTTCCAGAGGTCCTGGATGGCAGGAGTCACAGTTTCTACCTCACATGGTTTTTTTGAGAATCCAATGAGAAAATAAACATAAAGTGTTTTTTTTTCAAAACTTAAAGCATTCTATAAACATGTTATTATTATTGTGGTGGTGGTGGTAGAGATGATGGTGGAGATGGTTTATTATGGTTGTCATTTTTGCTGTTATTACAATTTGCTTGAAAAGTCTCAAATGAAGAAGAATCACTTTCTCTTGAGGTACCCCATTCACTTCTAGATAACTCTAATTACTAGGAAATGTTTCCCTATGTTAGAGAGTAAGCCTCCACACAGATATCTTAGTTCGTGTAGTCACACATGTGAGATTTTAATGAATAAACAAGGTGTTTCAGTACTAACACCCCTTTATTATTTATCACCTTTTTGAGTTAAGAAAAGAGCCACACAACTGGCTGAGAGAATATTAGTCATACTACTGGTGGCTTTAAATTGTTAAGGTCCAAGAAACTATAGAAGGTGTGGACTAAGGATTGTTTTTCAGAGCAGACACTTGGAGGGGGATGGAAAGCATGGAATTTATCCTCACAGGACACTGATTTGAAGCCATTTACTATCCTGATTGCCCTTCTGACAATAATTCAGCTGTTCAATACCTCTTTTAAACTGCCAAAGGTTGCATGTTATAAAAGGGTTTTACTTTGAAGGTTCATTAAAGTAGATGACCTTTGAGATATTTTTAAATGGTAAGATTTATTTTGTAATCATAGAGGTCTTTATGGAGATCATGATCAGGTTGGCTGACCAGCTGTTAAGAAGTACAGGAGGTGGGTGTTTACCCTGTAGCACAGCATGAATTGTGCAGCTAGGTGGAACAGTGGATAGAGTGCTGGACTTGGAGTCAGAGAGACTTGTCTTCCTGAGATCAAATTTGGCCTTAGATATTTACTAGCTGTGTGAACCTGGACAAGTCACTTAATTCTGTTTGCTTCAGTTTCCTCATCTGCAAAATAAGATTGAAAAGGAAATGGCAAGCCACTCCAGTAAATTTGTCAAGAAAACCCCAAATGAGTTCAGGAAGAGTCAGGCACAGTTGATACCCCATGCGAGTATCTGACTGTGCTCAGTTGAATTATTATTACTTTATGTATGAATGGACACATTGCTATTCCTATTCAAGTTTGAGCTATTCTTTAATACACAGCCAAGCTGGGCATATTGGTACATACTTGTAATTCCAGACTGGTTAGGCTGAGCTGATCAAATGCCTGAGCTCAAGAGTTCTAAGTTGCTCATTAGGCATTTGCCCATATTGGGCATCAATATGATGAGTCTGTGGGAGGAGGGATAACCAGGCTATATAAGAAAGTTTGGATTGACTTAGATGGGAAACAAAGCAAGGCAAATCTTCTGGGCCATTTGTGAGTGAGATCAAGTCTGTGAGTGACCACTGCACTTTGAACCCAGAGAAGAGAGTGAGACTCAGTCAGAGAGAGACAGAGAGACAGAGAGAGAGAGAGAGAGAGAGAGAGAGAGAGAGAGAG
Source organism: Monodelphis domestica (assembly GCF_027887165.1). NCBI lineage: Eukaryota > Metazoa > Chordata > Mammalia > Didelphimorphia > Didelphidae > Monodelphis > Monodelphis domestica. The sequence continues at coordinate 468,799,469 of NC_077228.1, forward strand.
AGAGAGAGAGAGAGAGAGAGAGACACAGAGAGAGACAGAGAGAGACAGAGACAGAGAGAGAGACAGAGAGAGACAGAGACAGAGAGAGACAGAGAGAGAGAGACAGAGAGATGGAGACAGAGACAGAGACAGAGAGACAGAGACAGAGACAGAGAGATAGAGAGAAAACCATAGGGACAGACAGAAAGAGAGACAGAAATAAACAGAGACAGAGACAGAGATGAGATAGAGATGGACAGAGGCAGAGAATGCCAACCAAGGCAGAGAGTGTGAGGTAATCAAAGAAGATTTGTGGAATTTGGATTTGGACTCCAAGGACTGAATTTCTGAATTCTATCTCTATGGTATTTGCTACTTGTTTCTTCTATGACCTTGGGCAAGTGGCTTAGTGTAGCTGTGCAGTGTGTATGTGTGTGTAAAGTTAAGCTGGGGTAGACTAATGAAGAGCTTTATATAGAGGACTTATATTTGACCCTAGAGGTAATAGAGAACTACTAGAATTTTTAGTGGAGATGAGGGGAGATTTACATGGTTAGATCTATGCTTTAGAAAAATCACAACTATAATAGAATTCCATTCTACTACCTTTCATATGTTTGCCTTTACCCATCTTATAAATGCATTATCTACCAGCATCTAAAGCACTGAATGAAACCCCCTGAGTGAGTATTAACCTGTTTACTGCACCTGTATAGAATGCTTTAGTGTTTGGAGACTGGCTCAAGAGAGTTAAGTGTTGCTGTTTACTTAGGCTGTAAACAGATTTAAAGCCAACTTTGTGATTTTTGTTTGTTTGTTTTTACTATCCTTTTGAATATGAGAAGAGTGGGCTCTTTTGCTTTGGGGAAATTGCAAAATTCTTTCTATAACTCTTAAGCTTCTCCCTGAAACAAGAGCCCATTAAAAAAAAAAAAAACACCAGTATTCTTCTGCTCTTGTTGTATGATTGTATGTGTTGGTAAACTACAGTCACAAGAAAAGGGAAATTAAAAATCTCCCACAAGACACTGGAGTGGCAGATGGAAGGCAGAAATAGATTATAACATACTACAAAGAAGCAGTTATGGAGAAACGGGACAGTAAATAAGCCATTGCTTGTATCATCAAGAAAACTTGATTCAGGTCCTCAGTACACTGGATGGATCTTCTGTGGTGAGTTTATAGGGAGACATTGACAAGAATAGTATATGATGGGCAGTCATGGTTTTTAGTCTGTGTGTTCAAATTAATACACATATAAAAGAGATCATACATGCATTTAGGGATTTCAAATATCTAATTTTCTTATGTCTTGAAAAGACACAATCTTTCCTATCTACAATTCTGATCACAAAAAGAGTTGTGTATATATAGATAGTTGATCCATTACTTATGATCAAGGAAATTAATTGAGACCCCTCTCTTTATGAACAATTTTCAAGGTCACTTAGGACCTGAATTCAAGTACTCTTTCATTTGTCTTTAAGTAAATTATAGTGTTCAAATATTATAAGTCCAAGGTTTGAAAATGGATGCATCAGTTAATGCCTTGTCTCTGTACCACTTACCATTATGAAAATTCCAAAGAAGAATCAAGTAGTAGCAAGAAAAAAGGCAACTGTAGAGAATGGTTCAGAAGTCAGGTCATCTTTATTTGTCTTAGCACAAGGGCTTTAAAAAAATTTTTTTCTTCAATTCCAAATTTTTTCTTTCCCTCTTCACCAAATGAGAAGGCAAGAAAAATGAAACCTATTATGAATGTTTAGTCATGCAGTACAAATTTCTGTATTAGTCATGTTAAAAAATGAAGAAAAAGCACTAAAGAGAAGAAATATACTTTGGTTTGCACTTTGAGTTCATCAGTATTCTATCTGGAGGTAGATAGCTGGTTTCCTTTATATGTCCTTTGGAATTGTGGTGAGCTATTTTGTTTAGAATTACTAAGTCTTTTAAAGTTGATTATCTTAATAATATAGCTGTTACTGTATAGGTTTTTCTCCTTGTTTTGCTCACTTCACTTTGCAGCAGTTCATATAGGTTTTCTGAAACCATCTCCATTATTACTTACAGTAAAATAATATTCCATCACTTTCATATACCACATCTTGTTCAATCATTCACCAATTGATGAGTGACCCTTCAATTTCTAAGTCTTTGCCATCACAAAAAAAATTTGCTATGAATATTTGTGTATATATGGGACCTTTTCCTCTTTCTATCATATCATTGAGATATAACCCTAATAGTATATTACTGAGTAAAATGATACACACAGTTTAAAAGCCAAGTCATTATTTGAGTAGCTGGGATGCCTAGATGTGGGAGCTCACTGATGGAATGGAGATATGATAGTTCTAAGAAGAACATTAGAAACAGTTACGGTTTAAGACTCTTTATCAGAACGAGACATGGAAATTGGTTCTATATCCTTTTTTATTAAAAAAAAAAACCCTTAACGTCTGTCTTAAAATTCATACTGCCTTCCGGGCTAAGATGGTCACAGAGTAGAAGCAAAAGTCTTCTTTTCCTCACCACCAACTGATATAAAGTGCCTCAAAAGGATGAAAATCAAAACCAGATGAGCAAAGGGGCTCTACCATAGGGTGCAGCCTTGAAGGTTTTGGCTTTTCCACACTATAAGGGAGTAAAATTACTTTTACCAAAATGAGAAATTATTACCCCATCTCCACTCCACCTACGGCACCAGAATCAAAGTAATTGCAGGGCAATCTCTAGGTTCTGGGGGGTGGGGGATGGAGCCTGGCTGAAGACACAACAGAATTACCCCTGAGAGCAGTGAGACATGGGACCACAGGAGGCTGAGGAATGCAGAGTTTGGGTTCAGAGATAAGACAGAGAGGGGGGCTGCCCACAGCAGATACAGTAGAGACTGACAAATAGCCACAGGGTTAAAACCACTCTGCAGTTCGATACACAGAAAGCCTGATCTCACTCATAATTTTGGCTGGGAAGGGAAGAAAAAACTAAAACAGCAATGTCCACTAACACCCAAGAACTACAATCTACACTACCAAAAAAAAATTTAAAAAAAAAAAAAAAGCTCTGACTCTGGATAACTTCTATGGTGAAAAATGTCAGACTACAGAGGAGACAGCAGAGGGAAACAAATAAGCAAATTGTGAATATGGGATTAACTCTCCCCTGCCCGTTTTTAGATTTAATCACCAGAAGCATATATGTCTCACTGATCCTTAAGTGGGGGAGCTCTGTGACCCATGTGTGTGAAAGTGGGTCAGAACCCACTGATTACCCCCTGGTCAGTCCTAAGCAAAACTATAGCTATAATTGGTCCATGTAAAAGTGGAAGGAAGGCACATTAAGTGACAAAAAGAATGAACTTTAAAAATGCCAAGAACTTCCTGGGAAAGAGGTCTTGTGCCTTCAACATGTCCCTGGAGGAGCACTGGCTGAGGACCTTGGACTGCTTTTTTGTTTTCTATTAGAACTACCATATGGGTGAGCAAAAAAAAAAAAAAAAACACAGATTCCTTTCCCTGGCTTGTTCTGTAGATACACATGCAAACTTCCCTCCCCCCACCCCAAGAAAAAAGGAAATTGGTCACAAGCTCTCTAGGAATTCAAATTGGAGTTTGAGAACTTAGTAAGAAAAATAGAAGAAACTTGGCAAGAAAAGTAGAAAATAGTTCAAAAAGAAAATAACATTTTAAAAGACAAAATCTTCCACTTAGAAAAAGAAGCCCAGAAATAAAATGAAATGATAAGCAAATTGGATACCAGAATTGATCAGCTGGAAGCCATGAAAAGCAGGACAGACCAAACCAAAAAGGAAAATCAAAAGATCATAGTGGAAAACCAGTCTTTAAAGAATAGAATTGAGCAAGTAGAAGCTAATGATCTCACAAGACAGCAAGAATTAATTCAGCATAGTCAAAAGAATGATAAAATAGAAATAAAAAATGAATTATCTCACTGAGAAGATGAAGGGTCTAGAGAATAGATGTTGGAGAGATAATTTGAGAATCATTGGTCTAGTGAAGAACCTGGAAAAAAACAGAGGCTTTGACATCATACTACAAGAAATTATCCAAGAAAACTGCCCTGATATTCTTGAATCTCTAGGATTCTTTATGTAGACCATCATGTCATCCGCAAAGAGTGATAACTTGGTCTCCTCCTTGCCTATTTTGATGCCTTAAATTCCTTTATCTTCTCTAATTGCTACTGCTAGTGATTCTAGTACAATGTCAAATGATAGAGGTGATAATGGGCATCCTTGTTTCACTCCTGATCTTATTGGGAATGCATCTAGTTTATCCCCATTGCAGATGATATTAGCTGATGGTTTTAGATATATACTGTTTATTATTTTTAGGAACAACCCTTCTATTCATATGCTTTCTAGTGTTTTTAATAGGAATTCGTGTTGTATTTTATCAAAGGCTTTTTTCTGCATCTATTGAGATAATCATGTGGTTCTTGCTGGTTTGCTTGTTGATGTGGTCAATTATGTGGATGGTTTTCCTAATATTAAACCAGCCCTGTATCCCTGATATAAATCCTACTTGATCATGGTGAATGATCCTTCTGATCACTTGCTGGAGTCTTTTTGCTAGTATCCTATTTAAGATTTTTGCATCTATATTCATTAGGGAGATTGGTGTATAGTTTTCTTTCTCTGTTTTTGACCTGCCTGGTTTTGGAATCAGTACCATGTTTGTGTCGTAAAAGGAGTTTGGTAGAACTCCCTCTTTGCTTATTATGTCAAATAGTTTGTATAGTATTGGGGTTAACTGTTCTTTGAATGCTTCATAGAATTCACTTGTGAATCCATCTGGCCCTGTGTGAATCTTGAAATTTCTCAGACTTGTGAATGTTAAAAAATTCCCCATTGGGGAATTCTCCATTGGAACAATTCCCTACTGGGAACATTCCCCATTTAAAATGTGAGAACTCTACTTGGATCAGAAATGGGAGGACCTCTACTCCACCTGTACTTAGGACTGCTTTAGGGGAAAAAACTCCTTGCTAAACAATGAGGGTACTTGGGTCCATACTTATAGTGAGGCAAAAAGTTCTTTAAGCCATGCCTATTTTTAGAATTAATACAATGGGGTGCTAAGTACCTATTAAAGGTCAGGCAACTTGTAAACTTTCCAGGAGCAAAGAGGTGAAAACTTATTCAGAAGTTTTTTCTGGTACAAACTTACTAAAGGGATTAGTCGACCCAGCAGTGTTTTTAGAATGGGTTGTCCTTTGGAAAACATCTACTGTGATTGGTAGATGGAAGAAAGTGGAGGTGACATAGGAGAAAAACCCCCTATATAAGAAAGAGATCCCCTTGAGAAGAAAATCCCTTGAGGAGAATCTCTTGAGGAGAGGCTCTGGAGAAGGGAAGCTCTTGGAGGACAATCTCTAAGGAGGTCTCGCTGGAGCTCCTCTGAGGGGACTCTGTCCCTCTGGAGGCTCTTGACAGAGGCCCTTTGAAACAGTCTCTGGCTGGAAGGCTCTTTAAGGAGGACTCTGGCTGGAACTCTCTCTGAGGAGACTCTGTCACTAGAATCCTTGCTTAGACAGACCTTGTGGTGAGTGATAAAAGACTGACTGACTGATCTCTCTCTCTTAAGACTCAGGTCTAGGCCATGTTGGCTTAAGGCCCTTCATACTTATTTCCTTTTTCTCTCTTTCTATCTTTTCTTTAATTCCTCATTGTATTATTAATTAAATTCTCTATAAAACCCAGTTGACTTGAGTATATTCATAATTGGGAATATTTCCCTGGCAACCACCTTATATTTGATTTAAAACCAGGACACTGTAGTGAAACATATTTTCTGTGGTCACAAATTTACTCACCCACTCTTATATCAATCACAATTTAAATCTTCCAACCATTTTAACTCTTACAGTTTATGACCTCAACTCTTTTAAATGTTACACCTGGGGATTTTTTCTTAGGGAGTTCTTTCATGGCCTGTTGGATATCATTTTCTGATATGGGATTATTTAAGAATTCGATTTCTTCTTCTGTTAGTCTAGGCAGTTTGTATTTTTGTATATATTTGTCCATATCCCCTAGATTGGTATATTTATTGCCATATAATTGGGCAAAGTAATTTTTAATGATTGCCTTAATTTCCTCTTCATCGGAGGTGATGTCCCCCTTTTCATCCTTGATGCTGTTAATTTGCTTTTCTTCTTCCCTTTTTTAAATTAGATTGACCAGTACTTTGTCTATTTTGTTTGTTTTTTCAAAGTACCAACTTCTAGTCTTGTTTATTAGTTCAATAGTTCTATCACTTTTGATTGTATTAATTTCTCCCTTAATTTTTAGGATCTCTAGTTTGGTTTTCTTCTGGGGGTTTTTAATTTGTTCGCTTTCAAGTTGTTTTTTTTTTTATTTGCATTTCCAATTCATTGATCTCTGCCCTCCCTAGTTTGTTCATATATGCACTCAGGGATATGAATTTTCCTCTAAGTACTGCCTTGGCTGCATCCCATAAGGTTTGAAAGGATGTCTCACCATTGTCATTTTCCTCAATGAAATTATTAATTGTTTCTATGATTTCTTCTCTAACTAAACGATTTTAGAGTATCATATTATTTAATTTACAATTAATTTTTTATTTGGTTTTCCATATACCCTTACTGATTGTTATTTTTATTGCATTGTGATCTGAAAAGGCTGCATTCATTATTTCTGCTTTTCTGCATTTGTATGCCATGTTTCTGTGACCTAGTGTATAGTCAATCTTTGTGAATGTGCCATGTGGTGCTGAGAAGAAGATGTATTCCTATTTGTCCCTATTTATTTTTCTCCATATGTCTATTAACTCTAATTTTTCTAAGATTTCATGTACTTCTTTTACCTCTTTCTTATTTATTTTTTGATTTGATTTATCTAAATTTGATAGTGGTTGGTTTAGCTCTCCCACTAATATGGTTTTACTGTCTATTTCTTTCTTCAATTCTCCTAGTTTCTCCATTAGAAATTTGGGTGCTATACTATTTGGTGCATACATGTTGATTAGTGATATTTCCTCATTATCTAAAGTCCCTTTTAACAAAATATAATTACCTTCCCTATCCCTTTTAATCACCCTGATATTCTTTAACAAAAGGGCAAAATAGACATTGAAAGAGTCCATAGATCTCCCTCTACATTAAATCCTCAAAAGACAACCACCAGGAATGTAATTGCCAAATTTAAGAGCTTCCAAGCTAAGGAGAAAATATTGCAAGAAGCTGGAAAGAGACAATTTATATATCAAGGAGCACCAATCAGAATTACACAGGATCTGACAGCTTCCACACTAAAGGACAAGAGGGATGAGAATATGATATTCAGAGGGCAAGAGAATTGGGCCTACAGCAAAAGGTCACTTCCCCATCAAAACTGACTATATGTTTCCAGGGGAAAGTATGAACTTTAACAAAATAGAAAATTTCCAAACATTTTTAAAGGAAAGATGAGAAATAAATATAAAATTTGATGTCCAAATACAAAATTGAAGTGAAAAATGAAAAGATAAACAAGAGAAGGGAAAATTTTTTTCAAGGGCTTTGGTAAGGTCAAATCATTTATATTCCAATATGGAAAAAATGATATTTGTAACTCTCAAAAAGTGTGTTCACTATCATAGTATTTAGAAGAATTATTCATAGGTAGAGGGAGGGGTATTAAGTGGTTTAAGATGATAATAAAAAAGAAAAGGGGGAATAGAAGATGGCACCAAGAGAAACTTGAAGGAATAAGAAAAATAGGATGATTTATATCACATAAAGAGGTGTATGAAAGGGGGAGGGGAAGAATACATTTATAAGAAGGAGAAGAAGAGTGTGCTAATAGATAATACTTAAACTTTACTCTCAGTGGAATAAATTCTGAGAGGGAAGATCATTCAGATCAATTAGGATGTCAAATTCTATTTTATCCTTCAGAGAAATTGAGAGGGAAAACCCAAGGTGGGGAGTGGGACAGGGAGTGCCAAAAGGGAGGGAAAGAAATGGGGGAGGGAATGTAATAGACCCTAAAGAATAATAAGAGGGGAATGCAAAGAAGGAGGTGAGAAGAGAAGTAAAATAAGGCTGGGTGGGGACTAAAGTGACTGATTGAAAGAAAAACAATGGATAAAAAGGAAATAGTGAAAGAAGAAAGGGCAGGACTAGGAGAGGAAATCAAAATGATGGGGAATACACAAGTGGTAATCATAACTCTGAATGTAAATGGGATGAACTCACCCATAAAATGGAATCAAATAGCAGAATGGATTAGAAACCAAAATCCTACCATATGTTGTCTACAAGAAACACACATGGGGCAGGTAGACACACATAGGGTAAAGGTAAAAGGTTAGAGCAAAATATATTAAGCATCAACTGAGAAAAAGGCAGGAGGCACAATCATAATATCTGACAAAGTGAAAATAGATCTGATTAAAAGAGACAGAGAAGGTAATTACATCCTGATAAAAGGCAGTATATACAAAGAGGAAAGTACTCAACATGTATATCATGGTATATCAAATGGTATATCATTTACATTTTTAAAGGAGAAACAATTGGAGCTTAAGGAGGAAATAAATAGTAAAACTATACTAGTGGGAGACCTGAACCTTCCCCTATCAGATCTAGATAAATCAAACAAAAAAAAAAGAGAGATAAGATATGTGAATAAAATCTTAGAAAAATCAGAGTTAATAGATATGCAGAGAAAAAAATAAATAGGGACAAAAAGGAATACACCTTCTTTTCAGTAGCACATGATGCATTCACAAAGGTTGAACATGTACCACAGCATAAAAAAATTGCAAAGATATGCAAAAAAGCAGAAGTAATTAATGGAACCATTCAGATCATAATAAAATAAAAATAATAATTAGTAAGATTATATGGAGAGGCAAATAAAAATTATTTGGAAATTAAATACTATGAATCTCTAAAATTAGTTAAAGAACAAATCATGGAAAGAATTAATAATTTCATTGAAGAGAATGACAATGAGGAGACCTATGAAAATCTCTGGCATGGGAAAATTTATAATCTTGAGTGCATATAGTAAAAAATCAGAAAGGGCAGAAGTCAGTGAATTGGGCATGCAAATTAAAAAACTAGAAAGAGAACCAATTAAAAATTCCCATATAAAAACTGAATTAGAATTTCTAAAATTTAAAGGAGAAAAGAATAAAATTGAAAGTGAAAGAACTATCAAATTAATAAATATGATTAGAAGCTAGTACTTTGAAAAAAACAAATAAATTAAACAAAGTTTTGATTAATCTAATTAAAACAAGGAAAAAAGAAAACCAAATTAACAGTATCAAAAATGAAAAGTACAACCTGACCTCTAACATAGATGAAATTAAGGTAATTATTAAGAACTATTTTACCCAATTATATGACAATAAATAGGATAATCTAGATAATATGAATGAATATTTACAAAAATATCAATTACATAGATTAACAGAAGAAGATGTAGAATACTTAATCCCATATCAGAAAAAGAAATTGAATAAACCATCAAAGAATTCCGTAAGAAAAAAATCCCCAGGGCCAATGGATTCACAAATGAATTCTATCAAATATTTTAGAAACAATGATTCCCAATATTATACAAAATATTTGACAAAATAAGCAAAGAAGGAATACTACTAAATTCCTTTTATGACACAAATATGGTAATGATTCCAAAGCCAGGCAGATCAAAAACAGAGAAAGAAAACTACAGACCAATCTCCTTAATGAATATAGATGCAAAAATCTTAAATAGAATACTAGCAAAAAGACTCCAGCAAGTGATCAGAAGAATCATTCACCACGATCAAGTAGGATTCATACCAGGGATGCAGGGCTGATTCAATATTAGGAAAATCATCCACATAATTGACCACATCAACAAGCAAACCAAAAAAATTAACGATTATCTCAATAGATGTAGAAAAAGCCTTTCACAAAATACAACACTCATTCCTATTGAAAACATAGAGAAAGTATAAGCATAGAAGGGCCTTTCCTAAAAAAAAATAAACAGTATGTATTTTAAACCATAAGCAAACATCATCTGCAATGTGGATAAATTAGAAGCCTTTCCAACAAGATCAGGAGGGAAACAAGGATGCCCATTATCACCTCTTATATTTAACATTGTACTAGAAACACTAGCAGTAGCAATTAGAGAAGAAAAAGAAACTGAAGGTATTAAAATTGGCAATGAGGAGACTAAACCATGACTCTTTGCAGATGATATGATGGTCTATTTAAATAATCATAGAGAATCAATTAAAAAGCTAGTGGAAATAATCAACAAATTTAGCAAAGTTGCAGGATACAAAATAAATCCATATATGTCATCAGCATTTCTATATATTTCCAACATTTCTCAGCAGAAAGTGTTAGAAAGTGAAATTCCATTTAAAATCACCCTAGACAATATAAAATATTTTGGAATCTCTTTGCCAAGACCAACACAGGAATTATGTGAACACAACTATAAAACACTTTCCACACAATTAAAATTAGATCTAAACAACTGGAAAAGCATTAATTGCTCATATATAGGATGAGAAACATGATAAAAATGACAATCCTACCCAAATTAAGTTACTTATTTAGTGTCATACCTATCAAATTATCTAGAAACTATTTTTAGAGAATTAGAAAAAAAAACAATAACAAAGTTCATTTAGAAGAACAAAAGATCAAGAATATCAAGGGAAATAATGAAAAAAATGTGAAGGAAGGTGGCCTAGCACTACCAGATCTTAAACTACTATAAAGCAGGGGTCATCAAAACAATTTGGTACTGGCTAAGAGATAAAAGAAAGGATCTTTGGAATGGTCTTGGGATAAATGCCTCAGCAAGACAGTCTATGATAAGCCCAAAGATCCCAGCTTTTGGGACAAAAACCCACTATTTGAAAAAAACTGCTAGGGAAACTGGAAAACAGTATGGGAGAAATTAAGTTTAGATTAATATCTCACACCATACACCAAGATAAATTCAGAATTCATGAATGACTTAAATATAAAGAAGGTAATTTTATGTAAATTAGGTGAACACAGAATAGTATACCTGTCAGATTTTTGGGAAAGGAAAGATTTTAAGATTAAGCAAGAGATAGAGAATATTACAAAATGTAAAATGAATAATTTTCATTACATTAAACAGTTTTTGTAAAAACAAAACCAATGTAATCAAAATTAGAAGGGAAACAACAAATTGGGAAAAAATCTTCATAACAAAGGTCTAATTACTCAAATTTATCAGGATCTAAATCAATTGTACAAAAAGTCAAGCCATTCCCCAAATGATAGATGGGCAAGGGACATGAATGGGCAATTTTCAAATAAAGAAATCAAAACTATCAATAAGCACATGAAAAAGTCTTCTAAATCTCTCATAATTAGAGAAATGTGAATCAAAACAACTATAAAATACCACCTCATACCTAGAAGATTGGCTAATATGACAGCAAAGTAAAGTAATAAATGTTGGAGTAGATGTGGCAAAATTAGAAAACTAGTGCATTGATGGTGGAGTTGTGAATTGATCAAACCATTCTGGAAGGCAATTTTGAACTTAGCCCAAAAGACTTTAAAAGAATGTTTGCTCTTTGGGGTTTATACCCTAAAGATATTATAAGGAAAAAGACTTGTAGAAAATATTTATAGCCACACTCTTTTTGGTGGCAACATTTTTTAAAATGAAGAGATGCCCCCTGATTGGGGAATGGCTGAAGAAATTGTGATATCTGTTGGTGATGAAATATTATTGTACTCAAAGGGATAATAAACTGGAGGAATTCCATGTTAACTGGAATGACCTCCAGGAACTGATGCAGAGTGAAAGGGACAAAATTAGGAGAACATTATATACAGAGAGACTGATACACTGGCACAATCAAATGTAATGGACTTCTCTACTATCAGCAGTGCTATGGTTCAGGACAATTCTTAGGGACTTATGAGAAAGAATATTATCCATATTCAGAGAAAGAACTGTGGGAGCAGAAACACAGAAGAAAAAAAATTGCTTGATCACATGTGTTGATGCCGATATGATTGAGGATATAGATTCTAAACAATCACCCTTGTGCAAATATTAATAATATGGAAATAGGTCTTTGATAAATGACACATGTAAAACCCAGTGGAATTACTCATCTATAGGAGGGGTTTGGGAGGAGGAGAGGGTAAGAACATGAATCATGGAATCATGGAAAAATATTCTCAATTAATTAATTAAATAAACTTAATAATATGTATAGTAAGTATTGATTCCAAGCAAAAGAGTGATAAGGGCTAGGCAATTGAGATTTAGTGACTTGTCCAGGGTCACACAGCTAGGAAGTATCTGAGTCCAGATTTGAACCCAGGACCTTACATCTTCAGGTGTGGTCCTCTATCCATTATACCTCTTAGCTGCCCTGCTATGTCTTTCTATAAACCTTTGAGTTTATAGAATCTACATATAAGTTCTATGCCTAAGTTGCCTTTTTTACTTCTTTGGCACAGGTGAACTTATTATATAACTTCCCTTTTAGAAAACATTTACTATGAAAAAGTAGAGAATCATCATTGCTCCAGTTTACAAAAAGTAGCCCAAAGAATAAATCAGGAAGAGAGACTAAGCAAAAGTTTCTAGTTCTAAGAATCTTGTTTGTAAAAGTCAAAAGTCAAAAGCCAAATCACTTGACCAGAATTTTAATTCATGCATGTGACTTGAAAGAAATTTCAAGAATTTTAATTCAATTGAACATTTATTAAGCCCCTAAGATATACAAGAGAAATCAGCAGTATAAGAGAAGTTCCAGTAACATCAATTTACTCTTAGCAGAACTCCAAAACTATGTAGGGTCACAGTAAATGGAAGGGTCATAACTAACTTGTCAACAAAAAGGCACGAATGAGAATCAATACAAAAAAAGGACTACATATCAGCAAGTTGAGACAGGTAGTTCTGACCCTTAATCCTATGGGAACATGCAATATTAGGGAATGGAATCTGAAGAATAAACAATAAAAATAAAGACTTTGGCAAAATGCGCTTGCTGGTGTGAACCAATAGCTACCAAATATATGTAAGGAGACAAAATCCCACCAAACTCTTCCCTTCTCCATTCTTTCTACAGAAGGAAGAGAGGATAAATACTAATTCAAAATAAGGAAAACCAGTTAAATGATTGGTGAGTCTGAAAGGTAGAAGATATTACAAGGGGCTTAATGTGAACACAAGCTTTTCTTCCCCTTTGCATGTGGTCATAAACAGCCTACAAAACCTTATTTGTAGAGCTGGTATTTTAAAACTGAATGATATGAAAGGACTTATTTCTTTGTCATGATAGAGAGGAAAAGAGCCAATCTCCTGGCAATATATCTTCTTTTCCTTTCTGCCTGTAGAAAACATTTTTTTTCCCCAAACTCACTAGGACCCTAGTAATAAACTTTCATAGAGACTTTGTGGGAAACTCTCCTCTTTCTTCTTCCTACTTCATTTAATAAGATACTTATTTTATATATGTATTTCTTGCATATCATAAACTTCTTGAATATAGAGAGTTTATAATTTTTCTTATTTGTAGCCTCTTCTCATACACATGTCAGTACACCAGTAATCTTTATGTGGGAATTATTTCTATCAAATCATATTATAATCACTTCTGGCTTGGTAGAAAAGTCTTTGGGAGATGCTTAAAACTTAGGCAATTTGAGTAACTTTGACCCAATCCCAATAACTATTAAAGAGGTTAAGTGGCTTGTCCTTGTTTGTTACCCCATAGTTATTAAGTATGAAACATAAGTTTGAAACCCATCCTAAACTGAAGCTTCTTGTTGCCAGTTTATCTCTCTATCATATAAATAATATGTAAAATAGTGCACGTAATAAATGTTTATTGAATTGAATGAAATGTTCCAGATTTTGGTCAATATTCTTGTTTGGCTCGGATGTGTTATTCTCACTTGTCAGTGTGCTCCTAAAAAGTGAGGAGAGGCATAAAAAAAAGAACTCTATACATTAGAATTATCTTCTCTGCTGTTCTATATAAAGTATATTTTTTCTGATGTAGTTTAAGGTCAAATTACCTTTTTATTTGGCTGTCAGACAACACAAATGACTCTTGCTGAGCTTGAAGACCACTAAAATCCAAAGATCCTATTCACATGAACCAGTATCTAGTCAAGATTCCTCTATATATAACCATGTTAGAGTCAGATCATCATTTGAGCTCATCAAAAATCTTTAAGTTCCTCCTATGTGCAAAACCAATTCTCAGGAAACAGAAACACAAATAAATCCTGTTATCAATATTTAATGTGTTAACTGTCATCCAACTTTTTGTCATTTAACAACCTGATAAAAATTCAATTTATGCCTGTTTTTTAAACATTATTTTATTTGGTCATTTCCAAATGTTATTCATTGGACACAAAGATCATTTTCTTTTCCTTCCTCCCACCCCACACCTCTCCCATAGCTGATGCACGATTCCACTAGGTATCACTTGTGTTCTTGATTCGAACCCATTTCCATGTTGTTGGCATTTGCACTAGAGTGTTCATTTAGAGTCTCTCCTCAGTCATATCCCCTCAACCCCTGTAGTCAAGCAGTTGCTTTTCATCGGTGTTTTTACTCCCACAGTTTGTCCTTTGCTTGTGGATCATGTTTTTTTAGATTGCTGCAGATTGTTCAGGGACATTGCATATCAGTCTCTGTGTACAAAGTTTTCCTGGTTCTACTCCTTTCGCTCTGCATCCCTTCCTGGAGGTTGTTCCAGTCTCCATGGAATTCCTCCACTTTATTATTCCTTTGAGCACAATAGTATTCCATCACCAACATATACTACAATTTGTTCATCCATTCCCCAATTGAAGGGCATCCCCTCATTTTCCAATTTTTGGCCACCAGAAAGAGCACAGCTATGAATATTTTTGTACATGTATTTTTCCTTATTATCTCTTTGGGGTACAAACCCAGCAGTGCTATGGCTGGATCAAAGGGCAAGCTCTCTTTCATCGCCCTTTGGGCATAGCTCCAAATTGCCCTCCAGAATGGCTGGATCAATTCACAACAACAGCAGCAATGAATTAGTGTTCGAACTTTGCCACATCCCCTCCAGCATTCATTACTTTCCTCTGCTGTCATGTTAGCCAATCTGCTAGGTGTGAGGTGATACCTCAGAGTTGTTTTGATTTGCATCTCTCTGATTATAAGAGATGTAGAACACTTCTTCATGTGCTTGTTAATAGTTTTGATTTCTTTGACTGAGAACTACCTGTTCATGTACTTTGCCCATTAATCAATTGGAGAATGGCTTCATTTTTTGTACAATTGATTTAGCTCTTTGTAAATTTGAGTAATTAAACCTTTGTCAGGGGTTTTTATGAAGATTGTTTCCCAATTTGTTGCTTCCCTTCTGATTTTAGTTACATTGGTTTTGTTTGTACAAAACCTTTTTAATTTGATGTATTCCAAATTATTTATTTTGCATTTTGTGACTCTAAGTCTTGCTTGGTTTTAAAAACTTTCCCTTCCCAAAGGTCTGAAATGTATACTATTCTGTGTTTGCCTAATTTTCTTATAGTTTCCTTCTTTATGTTCAAGTCATTCACCCATTTTGAATTTATATTGATGTAGGGTGTGAGGTGTTAATCTAAACCTAATCTTTCCCACACTGTCCTTCAATTTTTCCAACAGTTTTTTATGAAATAGTGGGTTTTTGTCCCAAAAGCTGGGATCTTTGAGTTTGTCATATACTATCTTGCTGAGGTCACTTACCCCAAGTCTATTTCACTGATCCTCCTTTCTGTCTTTTAGCCAGTACCAAATTGTTTTGATGACTGCTGCTTTATAATATAGTCTGGGATCTGGGACTGCAAGGCCCCCTTCCTTTGTATTTTTTTTTTCATTATTTCCCTAAATGTCCTTGATCCTTTGTTCTTCCAAATGAACTTTTTTATGTTTTTTTCTAAATCAGTAAAAAAAATTTTTGGAAGTTCAATGGGTATGGCACAAAATAGGTAAATGTGTTTGGGTAGGATAGTCATTTTTATTATATTGGCTCATCCTACCCACGAGCAGATAATGTTTTTCTAATTGTTCTAGTCTAGTTTTAGTTGTGTGTAGAGTGTTTTGTAGTTGTGTTCATATAGTTCCTGTGTTTGTCTCGGGAGGTAGATTCCTAGGTATTTTATTTTGTCTAAGGAGATTTTGAAAGGGATTTCTCTTTCTAGTTTTTGCTGCTGAGCTGTGTTGGAGATATATAGAAAAGCTGATGATTTATGTGGGTTTATTTTGTATCCTGCAACTTTGCTAAAGTTGTTGATTATTTCAATTAGCTTTTTGGTTGAATCTCTAGGATTCTGTAAGTAGACCATCATGTCATCTGCAAAGAGTGATAACTTGGTCTCCTCCTTGCCTATTTTGATGCCTTCAATTGCTTTTTCTTCTCTAATTGCTACTGCTAGTGTTTCTAGTACAATGTCAAATAGTAGAGGTGATAATGGGCATCCTTGTTTCACTCCTGATCTTATTGGGAATGCTTCCAGTTCATCCCCATTGCAGATGATATTAGTTGATGGTTTTAGATATATACTGTTTATTATTTTTAGGAACAACCCTTCTATTCATATGCTTTCTAGTGTTTTTAATAGGAATGGGTTTTGTATGTTATCAAAGGCTTTTTCTGAGTCTATTGAAATAATCATGTGATTTTTGTTGGTTTGCTTGTTGATGTGGTCAATTATGTGGATGGTTTTCCTAATATTAAACCAGCCCTGCATCCCTGGTATAAATCCTACTTGATCATGGTGGACCACTTGCTGGAGTCTTTTTGCTAGTATCCTATTTAAAATTTTTGCATCTATATTCATTAGGGAGATTGGTCTATAATTTTCTTTCTCTGTTTTTGGCCTGCCTGGTTTTGGAATCAGTACCATGCTTGTGTCATAAAAGGAGTTTGGTAGAACTCCCTCTTTGCTTATTATGTCAAATAGTTTGTATAGTATTGGGATTAACTGTTCTCTGAATGTTTGATAGAATTCACTGGTGAATCCATCAGGCCCTGGGGATTTTTTCTTAGGAAGTTCTTTGATGGCCTTTTAGATTTCTTTTTCTGATATGGGATTATTTAAGAAATCTATTTCTTCTTCTCTTAATCTAGGCAATTTATATTTTTGTAAATATTCATCCATATCACCTAGGGTGGTATATTTATTGCCATATAGTTGGGCAAAGTAGTTTTTAATGATTGCCTTAATTTCCTCTTCATTGGAGGTGAGGTCCCCCCTTTCATCCTTGATGCTGTTAATTTGCCTTTCTTCTTTCCTTTTTTTAATTAGATTGACCAGTACTTTGTCTATTTTGTCTGTTTTTTTAAAGTACCAGCTTCTTGTCTTGTTTATTAGTTCAATAGTTCTATCATTTTTGATTTTATTAAGTTCTCCCTTAATTTTTAGGATCTCTAGTTTGTTTTTCTTCTGAGGGTTTTTAATTTGTTTGCTCTCAAGTTTTTTGATTTGCATTTCCAATTCATTGATCTCTGCCCTCCCTAGTTTGTTAATATATGCACTCAAGGATATGAATTTTCCTCTAAGTACTGCTTTGGCTGCATCCCATAAGGTTTGAAAAGATGTCTCACCATTGTCATTTTCCTCAATGAAATTATTAATTGTTTCTATGATTTCTTCTCTAACTAACTGATTTTGGAGTATCATATTATTTAATTTCCAATTAATTTTTGGTTTGGCTCTCTATGTACCCATACTGATCAATATTTTTATTGCCTTATGATCTGAAAAGGCTGCATTCATTATTTCTGCTTTTCTGCATTTGAATGCCATGTTTCTGTGACCTAGTGTATGGTCAATCTTTGTGAATGTGCCATGTGTTGCTGAAAAGAAGGTGTATTCCTTTTTGTCCCTATTTATTTTTCTCCATCTGTCTATTAACTCTAATTTTTCTAAGATTTCATTCACCGCTTTTACCTCTTTCTTATTTAATTTTTGGTTTGATTTATCTAAATTTGATAGTGGTTGGTTCACATCTCCCACTAATATGGTTTTACTGTCTATTTCCTCCTTCAATTCTCCTAGTTTCTCCATTAGAAATTTGGATGCTATACCATTTGGTGCATACATGTTGATTAGTGATATTTCCTCATTGTCTATACTCCCTTTTAACAGAATATATTTACCTTCCCTATCCCATTTGATCAGGTCTATTTTTGCTTTGGCTTTATCAGATATCATGATTGCAACTCCTGCCTTCTTTCTATCAGTTGAGGCCCAAAAGGTCTTACTCCATCCTTTAATTCTAACCTTGTTAGTATCAACCCGCCTCATATGTGTTTCTTGAAGACAACATATGGTAGGGTTTTGGGTTATAATCCAATCTGCTATTTGTCTACGTTTTATGGGTGAGTTCATCCCATTCACATTCAAAGTTATGATTGTCACTTGTGGATTCCCTAGCATTTTGATATCTTCCCCTAGTTACCTTTTTTCTTTAGCTATATCCTTTTGAACCAATGATTTACTTTAGGTCAGTCACCCTAGTCCCCTCATTTGATATGTTTCCCTTTCTAGCCCCTCCCTTTTTGTGCTCCCTTCCCCACCCCCTCTCTCCTTATCTCTATTTTCATACTCCATCCCCCACCCCTCCTTAATTTTCCTTTCTTTCTTACCCTGTTGAATAAGACAGAATTCAGGATCCCAATGGATTTAGATGTTCTTCCCTCTCAGAGTTGATTTCACTGAGAGTAAGGATTAAGTAATAACAATTCATGCTCTCTTCCTCTCCTTCTCATATAAGAGTTCTTCCCCTCCCCTTCCCACGTGTATCTTTGTATGTGAAAGATTATTCTATTTAGCTCCCCCCCATTTCTTGAAGTAAATCTTAGTATCATTGACGATTCCCCCCCTCCCTTTTTCTTTCTTAGGCCCCCCTTTCACCAAATCTTCATGATGCTCCTATCTTTCCCTATGCATGATTCTTCTAACTACTTTTATGATGCATACAATTTTTGAGAGTTACACAATACATTTTCCCCCACATATTAATATATATAATTTGATGTAAATGTAGTCCCTATAGATGAGAGTTTGACTTAAAGAAAAAGATAAGATTTATCTCCTTTTCCCTTTCTTTCATATTTCTCTTGCTTTCTGTGATTGGATATCAAATTTTCCACTAAGTTCTGGTCTTTTCTTAGCAAATGCTTGGAAATCTTCTATTTTGTTGAATGCCCATACTTTCCCCTCGAAGTATATAGTAAGTTTTGATGGGTAGTTGATTCTTGGTTGGAGACTCAGCTCTCTTGCCTTTCTAAATATCATGTTCCATGCTTTGCGTTCTCTTAGCATGTTAGCCGCTAAATCATGTGTGATCCTTATAGGAGCCCCTCTATATCTGAAACTCCTCTTCTTGGCTACTTTTGGATTTTCTCCTTTGCTTGGAAGCTTTTGAATTTGATAATTTTATTCCTGGTGGTTGTCTTTTGGGGATTTAGTATAGAGGGTGTTCTATGAACCCTTTCTATTTCTATTTTGCCCCCTTGCTCCAGAACATGTGGGAAATTTTCTTGTATAATCTCCTGTGGTATAGCATCGAGATTTTTGTTTATCTCTGGTTTTTTGGGCAGATCAATAATTCTCAAGTTGTCTCTTCTTCCTTTGTTTTCCTGGTCTGTGACCTAATCAGTGAGATATTTTATGTTTTCTTCTAATTCATTACTTTTTTGGCTTTGCTTTATTAATTCTTGCTGTTTTGCAAGCTCACTATCTTCCAGTTGCTTATTTTTGGTCTTCAGGGACTGGATTTGTTTTTTTAGCTTGCTACCTTTTTGTTAGAGACTTCCAGCTCTTTTTTCAATTGTGAAGTCTTGTCTATCAGACTTCTGATCTCTTTCTTCCATTTTTCTTTCCAGAAGTTTTCCATGTTTTGGATAAGCTCCAATTTGAGTTCTTCCAGGGCTTGTTGATAATTTCCATTTTGGGAGGCATGTTCTGATTTTTTTGGGGTTTCCTCCTCATTCTCCTCTTTTCCTTCGGTACTTCCACCATAAAAGCTTTCAATAGTCACTTTTTTCCCTTTCTTCTTGGAGGCTTGATTTTGGGCCATGTGAGCCATTCCTTTGGTGGTTTTATTCCCCTTTCCTTTTTGGTCTGGGGTCTGGGTGATATGGGTGAGTTTTCTGTGAATTTCAGGTTGCCTCAGACTAGTTCTTCCCAGCCTCCAAGGTTTCTTATAGTGCTTGCCCCTGTGCTCAGTGCACCTACCCCTGTCTTCAGTGTGCCCACCCCCGTGCTCTGTGGTCTCTTCTCGCCCAATCCACTGAGGGGTGGAACTCTGGTATTCCCTTTCAGGTTCCAGGGAGTCTGGCTTGCCCCCCCACTTCACTACAACGAGGGGCAACACTTTGGCCTTAGGCAGTTTTTACAGACTCTCGAGAGTCCTCACTGTTCCCAGTTTGCAGGGGACCCGCTGTCTCTGCGCTCTCCAGTTCCCAGTGTTCTCCCGAAACACTGCCCTGAGAGGTTGTTTCCGAGTAGTCTTTAGATCCAAAGGACCCTGGTGTGCCCCCCCCCCAAAGACAGAGATATACCTCACTCACATGCTGTCCCAGTGAGCGCTCTGATACCTTACTCTGGTTTGGTTGGTGAGGTGGGGTGGGAAGAGTGGCTCAGTTCACATTTTTGTGCAAGCTTTTCCTCCTTCTTATAGTGTGGAAATGTTCAAACCCCACTTACCTTCGTTTTTGTGGGGTACCGGAGAGTACCTCTGTTCTTCCAAAGGTGATTTTTATGCTCTTTTGAGATAGTCTATTTTGCTCAGTGCCGGGGAGAGGAAGCAATTCGTGTCTAGATTGCAGCCATGTTTACTCAGAAGCCCCAAATTTATGCCTTTAAGAAGCTATTGATCCCAGTGGAATTGTTTGTCAAATACAGGAGGGGGGAGGGATGAGGGGAGGGAGAAAACATGAATTATGTAACCATGGAGCAATTTTAAAAATAAAAAAAATAATAATTAAAGAAGTCATTGATGAAATTGCTAAGCATGACAGATTCAAACTATTAAATTTTTTATTGTTGGAACTGAATATATTAAATTGGTGGTCACGAGGGATTTAATTTCTAAACCCCTAAATGAATTACTCAAATAAGTGGAATTTATGATAGTTTATTTACAATAGAGGAAAGATATTAAGAAAGAGAGAAAAGGGGAGAGAGAAGGCCAGGTAGAAATTCTAAGCACCAGTCAGGGGAAAGGAGGAGTCTCAAGATGATGGGCCTTTCTTGAAGGTTCACACCTCCAGAAAGGCAAAGAAACTAAGTCAGCCTTTCACTCACCACAGTGACCTTCTAAAAGGAAAGCAGTCTGAGGTCTCCTACATAAGCTTCTCCAGGGGTCCAGTTCCACAGCTAAGTGTCTTCACTCCAAATCTGAGTGCCTGTTGTCCAGTCTCTCCTCAAGTGTTTGTCTTTAAGTCCAACTCTGAGTGACAAATTCCAGGCTCTCCTCCAAGTGATTCTTCTTCACTCCAAGTCCAAGTGACTGATCTTGACTCCAGTCCAACTCCAGGTGGCTGAATCTTGATAGATCAATCTATATATCCATTATTTGTGCCTCTGTTTTCTCTATTTAAAGACCTTTGTTTCTCTTGTGTCACCTCCCCTAAATTTTTAGGTCTACCAATCATAGCAGACGCTCCTCTCCAGGACTGCCCATTCAATGTATGAAATGAGTGTAACACCTTTTGTAGTTAGTTAATACCTTTTTGTGGTTAGTTAACACCTTTTTTGGTTAGTTAACATCTTTTGTAGTTAAAATGGGTAGATTTACTTTAAATACTGAGTTAACACTTTGGGGATTAAAATCCAAAAATAGACAGGGAATTACAATTTAATCTTCACAATAAAGGAAGAGCTAAGTACCTTCATTGTTACAATCAGGAGATAGCCAAATCCAAACTTCACAAAGCACAGATCCTAGGAGAACTCCACTAGATACCTTTCTATGTATTGCTATTGATAATTATATTAACTTACTTTGGGCCTCATTATTAACCTATTTCTTATTCCTAGTTTTACACTATTCTTGCACATATTTCTTTATTTTTGTATACAATGATATCATGAGACAGTTTGTCAAATGTTTCTCTAAAATCTAATTATACAGTTTTTGTGACTTCCTATTATCTAATAGATTAGTAATTATAAAAAAGAGAAATAATGTTTATCTGGTATAATCTGTTGTTGGTGAACCCATGATGTTTCTTAGTGATTATTGCTTATCTTTCTATTCATGAAATATCTTTTTAATTATGTGTTACAGTCTTACAAGCAACAAAAATCAATTTCACTGATATATTTTAAAGACATCACCCCTTTCTCTTCAAAATCGAGATGTCTGACAGTAAAATATAATTGTCCTGAAATTCGAATCCAAATATCAATCTTTGATCTTCATTTCCAACATAGCTGAAAAAGTCTTTAGCGTGTCCTTTTTATTTAATAGCAGTATCAGCCACTGCAGGCTGTTACACTCATGATAGAATATATCCTTTAAATTCTTCCTATCCCACTCTTCTCTCAATACCTTCTGTTCCCTGGCCTTGCTTTCATATTGTGTCCCTTAGTAAAATGGTCTCATTTATATGAGTGCTCTAACTAATAGTTTAGTTTACATTTTTCTCATCTTGTTTATTCTTGTTCATGTTTTTCCACAAATACTCCCAGGAGGATCCAACAAATGCACTGGAAACTATTATAATGTATCTTAATATTTCTAGGCTACCAGAGTGGCACGCAGACTATTTGTTATCATTTGTTCTCATCTATATGAGAGCTCTATTCTTGACCTACATCTGTTCCCAGTTTTATACTTCCTGCTTCTATCTTTTATACTTTTTAATAGACTATATGGATATAGATATATAGAGATTATATATCTATATCTATATATATAGTCTATATACACTCCCAGGAATATACTCAGCCTGAGCCATTAGCCAATTGATAAATGTCTAAAAGATATGAACAGACTGGTTTATGATAAAAAAATTAAAGCTACTTATAAATATATGAAAATGCCCTAATTAATTATTAATTAGAAAATTGCAAATAAAAGAACTTTGAAATATCATGTCATACCCATCAGATTGACTTAAAGGATAAAAAAGGCAAGATGATAAATGTTGGAGGGGATTTGAAAAGTGAGGAAACTAATATACTCTTAGTGGAACTGTGAAGTGATCCAACCATTTTGGAGAGCAATCTGGAATTATGCTCAACTGGATATACTTTTTGACCTAGAAATACCAATATTAGGTTTATTTCCTAAGGTTATCAGGGGAAAAGAAAAAAAAAAGTATATGTTCTAAAATATTTGCAGCAGCTCTCTTTGTGGTAGCAAAGAATTAGAAATGGAAGGGATGCCTGTCAATTGGGGAATGGTTGAACAAATTATGGCATGTGATTGTAATGGAATACTACTGCACTGTAAGTGAGGATGAACAGATTAATTTTAGAAAAAAAAAACATGGAAAGAACTCCATGAAGTTAAGTAATGAAAAGAGCCAAATGAAGACATCATATTAGAGCAACAGAAATATTGTTTGAAAAATGACTTGTGTATGTCCACCTTCAGAGAAAAACTGATTAATAGAAATAAGTAAGACATAGTTTCATATATACACATATCTTTTTGTCAATTGATGCCTTCTCTAATGGAGTGGAAGGGTAAAGGGGGGGGAGTTAAATGGGTATTTTAATGTAACAAATAAATAAATTTGCTTTAAAAAAGAATAGACTCAGCCTGTTTTCTGGGGCTTATAATGATAAGCAAGCTGTCCAGTGGATTTATAAATAGACAACACAACTAGTTAGAATAAAGACATTAAACCAGTGCAACTCAATTACCACAACAAAGAGATCAGAAAACTTAGAAAACACAAATCAACAGTAAAATATTTGATCTTGCCAAGTAGAGATAAGGAGGAAAGATATGTGTTTCTCAAATCTTATGAGAGAACAGAGTAGAAGATTATTAGCAGTATCATTTAATAAAATAGAGATAAGCCAATCAAACATAATAAAAAATAAAGACATAATTTTAAAAACTTGACAAGAAACCCAATATAAGAAATTCTCAATATTTTTTAAGAATAAGACTGGGAGGGAAGCAAATAGATGAAAAAAAATCCATAAAAATTTATAGCAAACTCTTCATCTATCAATACAAAGGAACAACCACATTTGAACACAAAACAATTTCTTCCCTGATAAGCTGATTGAAGAAGAGAGCATGGCACTAACCTAAGAGGGAGAGAAAAAAAAACACACTGGAAAAGAAGATGGAATAGAAGAAGAGTTTATAGAGAAAGTCCATATTGGTGATAACAATTATAAGGGCCCTGTTAAATCAATTCTCAAGTTATCTGAAAAAGTGAAAGATATCAAAGGAAGAGAAAAGGGAAAAAAAAACAAGCCTTAGAGGTTACTACCAAAAAAGGCAATTAAAATATTAATAATTATTGATATATGTCTTTTTCCATTCATATAACTTTAATATAAGAATAAACCATATATGCATGGGACCATATAATATAAGAATAAACCATATATGCAAGGCATAGAGAAGGAAACACATAGGCTTTGCAAATGATTTTTTCCAGTTGACCATATTCAGGCAGCCACAGAATTAACTAAAATATGTATAAAATACAAGCCTCCCCCAAAACCCAGTGTTTATTGGTAATTGACTACCACAAGGATTTTAGTAAGACAAAATGAAAACTTAAAGGTTCTTTTCTTACAAATATTCTCTCATGTATATATTAAAAAAAATACCAGATTATTTGAAAGCTGTAGCAATAAAATTAACAATGAGATTATAGAGCCATTGGAATATTCAATAATCTCCTGATAATTAACACCAAACAAGGCATAAATACATGAACCAATCTACTGATAAATCAAATTAAACAATAAACTTTTATTTAGCACCTAATATATGCCAAGAATTGGGCTATCTGATAGAGATACAAAAAGAAGCAAAAAAATCTAAGGTTGTCAAAGAATTTACAGTCTAATGGGAAAGACAATATACACATAAATATATTCAAAATATTCTATATACAAGATAAATAGGAGATAATTAACAGAGAGAAGGCACTGGAATTAGGATGGTTTAGAGGAGGCTTTCTGTAAAAGATGGGATTTTAGTTGAGATTTTCAAGAAACCAGGGAGTCAGCTGTTGGAACAATGATGGGAGAGTATTTCAGGCATGGGTGACAACCAGAGAAAATGCCTGGATCCAAGAGATAGAGCATCTTGTTTGTGGAACTGCCATGATCACTGGAACAAGGAATATATATTAAGAAGTAAGATTTAGGAAGACTGGAAATGTGAATAGTGTCTAGGTTATGAAGTATGACAAACAGAGTACTTTATATTTGTTCCTAGAGACCAGAGGAAGACACTGGAGTTTACTGAGTAGTGTAGTGATATGACTGAACCTTTATGAAAATCCTTTTAATGGATAGTATTGCCCTCTAAGTAATTGGGAAGATAGATTTGTGAGAAAGGTTGGGTTCCCGGGAAGAATGATGAGTTTGGTTTTGGACACGTTCAGTTTAAGATTGGACATTTAGTTCTAGATGACTGTAAGATAGTTGGAGATGTAAGATTGGAAGTTAGCAAAGAGTTTAGGGGCAGCAAAGTGATGCAGTGGATAGACTGCTGGACTTGGAGTCAGGAAGAGTCATATTTGGTATTAGATACTCAGTAACTTTGTGACCTTAGTCAAATCAAGTAATTCTATTTGATTCAGTATTTGTAAAAAGGGCTAGAGAAGGAAATGTTAAAAAAATATCTTTCCTAGAAAACCACAATTTTGATTATGAATATTCTAATGCAATTCACCAACACCAACAAGAAGGGAGTTTTGGAGAAAGATGGGTAGATTTAGGAATCATTAGCATAGCATAGCAGAGCATAGAAATTAAATCTACAGAGCTAATGAGACTAACAAGATCACCAAGTGTTTTCTATTACCATGGAAGGATTTTAGAATAGATTTCAAACCAAAAAAAGAATTTTCTATATAATAGAAGGCTATACCCATCAGATAGATCCTCCTGTCAGAAGATGACCTGGTGCTTATTACATGAACTCCCTAAGCATGACATTGAAAGATTTTGGCATAACTAAGCTTACCATAAAATAGCCAAGTGAATGAGGAATAACTTTTATATATAAAATAGTATATGCAATTCAATGGATGGCTCATAATGCTGGTTGATCAATTAATATATCTAGAATACACACAGAAAATTATCAAGGGATTAGTCCAGAACCATGTGAGAGGAGCAGATGGAAATGATTACATTTGGGAAACTACACATACCTTTTAATGACTGTAAACCTTAAAATTTCTTAGACTTATGAATGTTGGAAATTTCACCATTGGAGAATTTTCATACTTGAAAAATTTCCTACTGATAGTAAGAACTCTATTGGAATGTGAAAACCCTTGGCATGGGAGGGTCCTTCTCCTCCCTACCTAAGACTACTTTAGGACAGAAGCCTTTTGCTAAATAATGGAAAGGGCTTTGACCTATGCTTAAGCATAGAACAGGAAGTTCATTGAGTCATGATTGATTTTAGAATTGATACAATAGAGATACTTGGAATGACAGAACCAGGTCTTGGAAAATACAATCTCCACCCTACTCAGAGTAAAAGGATTTAGGAAGGGCTGCAGCAAGGATCAAGATTTAATTATTTGAGAATATGACCTTCAACAACATGTGCAAAGGGGCGGACCTCTGGGCGGTCCTGGGTTAAGCTAGAGCCACCATTGGCACAGGGAAGACATGGACAGTGATTGGTAGATGTGAGAACTGAGAGGAGGGAACTGAGATGGTTTCCTTAAAGATAGCGGGGTCTGAGGACTGAGGAGTTCGAGAGGTTTTGCTCTGAGAGGTTGTGCTCTGAGAAGCTTGCTCTGAAGGAGGCTGGAGGTGGAGGCCCCTGAGATTGTTTCTCCATTTTGGTCACGTGAGTGATAGGGACTGATCTCTTTTCTTTGCCTCAGCTATCTAAGGGCTTGGGCCTTTTGGCCCAGCCTAAACAGAGGGCGTATTTAAGCCCTATTCCCTTCTCTCTCTCTCTCTCTCTCTCTCTCTCTCTCTCTCTCTCTCTCTCTCTCTCTCTCTCTCTCTCTAATACCTTTCTTCCTACTGTTTGTAATTAAAAACTCCATAAAAGGTTGATTGCTGACTTGAGTTTTCATTTAGGAATTACATAGCTGAATTCCTTGGCAACCTTAAATTAATATATATCAGTCTTTTAAAGTGATTTCCTTGTCACAGACTCCAAACTTTCTTCCTAAAACAAAGGTTTATCTTTTTATCATGAACATTCTTACAGTGGTGTTATTTGCCTGCCCATGAGTCATGGGATAATATTAGGTCTGAAGAATTGAAATCATTCATGCAAAGAAGTAAGCCATGGTTATAAGTAATCTACAACACATTACAAATGATTAAGTATATAGTAAAAGAGAGCCAAGGATGTCATCAAAGACATGTGAGTGGAAAAAAGATAGCCTCATCAAATAGCAAAATTGAAGGATAACTAAAATAAATCAACTGATAAACATGATTTATTAAATGCCTAGTATGTTCCAGGTACTGTGCTAAGCACTGGACTGACTATGTGTTCTATTGATATCTATACAATGTGACAAAGGCTTCCAGCATGATGAATTGACTGTCTATGATGAATTTTGGGGAAGTAATGAATGAGTAGCATATGAGGAAATATGGATGAGATGTGAATTACACCATTACAGAGAATTACCACATAGATGAGACCATGGATAATTGGAAATATTGAAAATGGTCTAAACTGTGATTTTAGGATTTTGCCTCTTTTTTTCTTTTTTTTCTTTTTCTTTCTTTTTTTTTAGCACTCTGTCACCAAACATGCAGGAGTGGAAGGGGCTGCATTGTATGAAGGGCAATTTTGTTTTATTTTGGTCAAGATTCTTGGGTTGCCATGAAAAAAAATATTATCATTTAGATTTAATTTCACTGATAATGATGCTCTTTAAACTCCATTAATTTTATCTTTAGACAGCAGACTTAGTTGGGTACTACAGTTATGTTCAAAGCCTTTCTGGGAACTTGCCAAAGTTGGGTTCTCATACCCTAATCCCTGAAAATGTTCTGTAATAGTACTTATGAGATGAAATCATCTAGCTCTTGACTTAACTGCTTCTCTTTCACCTTGTAATCTGCCATGGATCTTAAAATAAAGGTGTTATTGCCTCCCAAATTTCAGATGATTTCTATTCTATGAACAAGTTCTTCTTTATATTTCAGAATTATATTCTGAATAACTCATTCTCTAATTATGAGTCCTAACTCTGGAAAAAAATCATTAGAGCAAGTAAAAATTAATCAGCTATTTCAGTTTTTGCAAAGGGAGAGCTCTAGCAGATGCCTATGTTATTTCTATGATCTTTTTGTTTGCCAGATTCACAATTCAGTTTTTTAAACTCAATGCTCTTTTTTTTGGCAAGTTCTTGCTGTTATTCACATTCCCAATATTATTTGTTTCTTTCCTAGTTCATCCTAGTGCAAATGCTCCCCATTATCTCTTCCTCAAAGCAGTACATGAATTTCCTCTAATGAATATGTATTCTTAAAGTGTAGTGATACTTTACTATTATTTTTGCCTAGTCTCTTCACCCATCCATGACCATATTCTATTAACGAGTCACATCCCACCAAGTTACACCCATATTTATAAGGTGAAATTTAACTTCTAGAATTTAGTTTTCTGACAATATTGTTTGTTCCCAATACTTTGTAATTGTATCATGATATACAATGCTATGGATTTTATTGCTGCCTGTCTTCCTCATACTGCCTTCTATGAATTACTTATACTCATCAATAATGCTATTTTTCCTCTTTCATATTCACTATCTCTGTCAAAAAGGAATGGCAAGACAGAAATGAATCAGTCTACTAATGTAAGGCAAATAGCTTGCTGATTTATGAGTTCAGCCAAATTAGAAAAACAGAAAGATTAAGAGAAGGAAAACAATGTGCAAATATCTATAAGCATGGGCTTATAGCTACAACATAGGCCATGCATTATGTTTCCTGATCCTTTCAATTTTCTTTTTTTAAAAGAATTTTTGTTTTTACATTTTCTAATAGATCCTTTCCTTTCACAGATCCATTCCTTACAACAAAAAATAATAAATAGAAAAGGAATACATCATTAAAACTAGCACAAGCTAAAAAAAAACACATAAAAAATTGACATTATGTGAAGTAGTCTTTTGTGATAAAAAATTTCTGGATACTGTATTTTAATTATTAATTAATTAATTATTAAATAATAAAAAGCAGGCCAGAGAAAGAGAAGCCTCTGATCATGTGTGGCTAGCTGCCTTCTCTTCTGAGTGCTGTGACTAC
This sequence comes from Monodelphis domestica, assembly GCF_027887165.1. Taxonomy (NCBI): domain Eukaryota; kingdom Metazoa; phylum Chordata; class Mammalia; order Didelphimorphia; family Didelphidae; genus Monodelphis; species Monodelphis domestica. The sequence goes on from NC_077228.1 coordinate 468,828,923, forward strand.
TAATCTGCTCACTCTGGATTTCCTGGAAAAAAATTTCCTACATTCTCCAAGTACTCCAAGTTATGCTCTTCTTGACATCTCTTTCTTAAGCCTTTTTTATTGGAACAGTCAGACCTCACTCTGGTCAAGAGCCAAGTCTTCTGGATGCAACTGTGCAGTGTTCAAGTCCATTTTTTTCTACCATATTATCTTAAGCATCTTGTTTATAGATAAACAAAAAAGCTTTGTCTCCACCCGTATTCAGCAGAAGGTGGGGGAAGAAGAATGTTGTAGTTTCAATTTTAAGATTAAACTTTTTTTTTCCCTTTAAAATTCAAAGATTGTCTTGGGATGCCATAAAAGGGATACAAGCTAATATTTCCACAATCCTATACCCAAATCCTCCAGTTTTGAAAAGAATCTAGGCAGGTACCTTTTAAATATCTCAGGGCAAGCTTAGTCATATTTCACTACTTTCATTTAATTTATTTTTTGGATGTTGTTCCATTTATATAGTTGTAGCAATTATGTGTATGTTCTTCCTGGTTTTGCTAACAACTTTAAATCAGTTTATTTAAGTCTTCCCACATTTATTTGTTTGCATAATTTTTATTGGTTCTCATAGCATAGTAATATTTCATTCTACTCATGAGAAAGAGGGGGTAGTATTGCATAGTAAATAGCTGGTTTCAAGGGGAGGAAGATCTTTCCTTCTTTTAATTTTTTTAAACCCTTACCTTCTGCCTTAGAATGTATTGGTTCTAAGGCAGAAGAGTGGTAAGGGCTGGGCAACTAGGGTTAAATGACTTGCCCATGGTCACACAACTAGGGAATGTCTGAGGCCAGAGTTGAACCTAGGACTGCCTGTCTCTGGGCCTGGCTCTCAATCTATTGAGCCACCCAGCCATTCCTGGCAAGTCACTTTTAAATGGAAGTCTCTCTCTCAATTCTCTCAATAACTTAGCTTATAAGTTGCAAAGCAAGTGCCAGTGTACGTTGGTATAAGGAATTTCCCCATCTGGGAGTTCCCACGTCCATGCCCTATCCATTTCATGTACCACAACCAATTCTGCCAGACCCCAAATGAAAGATAACTACTTAGTTTCCAGTTCTTAGCTACTACAAAAAGGCAAACAATGAATATTTGGGAGTACAGGTGACCTTTTTTAAATGATCGTTGATTTCCCTGGGATATACATTTTATTCACTGTCAACATAATTCTAGAACTGTGCACAGATCTACCCCAACAATGCATTAGAATGTTCACTTTCCACAACCCCTTGACTATTGTTTGTCATCTTTTCCAATTTACTGGTTGTCAAATAAAACTTCAGTGGTAGTTTGATTTTAATTTTTCTCATTCTTAGTGATTTGGCATAATCATTCACATTGTTAATAGTTTGCAGTTCTACTAAGAAATTTTTATTCTTATCCATTGATTTTATATCTATTGGAGAATAGTGTGTAATCTGCCATTTTTCTATTAGTTCTCTCTATATATATCTTGGGCATCTTATACTTATCTGAATTATTTGATGAAAATGTTTTTCCTACTGGATAATTTCTTTTTCTATTCTTAGTTGCGTTCATTTGGTTTGAGCAAAAGCTTTTCTATTTCATGAAATAAAAAATATCTCTTTTGTCTTTTGTGATCATTCATATCTAGTTACCTATTTTTTGTTTAATAAGGTATCTGCTAGGCATAGCTATGGAAAGTATCTGATGTGATTCTCTTCTAGTGTTAATGTTTTTATCTTTAATATTCAGATCATATATCCATTTTTATTTTGTGGTTTAAGGAGTTTGCCTGAGCTTAATTTTTGACAAATTGTTTTCCAGTGTTCTCAGAAATGCTAGTCAGATATAAAGTTATTTCCCTGGAGATTTATGTTCTTCAGTATATCAAAGACTAGATTATTGAGTTTAATTTTTTATGGTGCTTCATCGTCTATTCTATTCCATTAATCTACCATTTTATTTTTGAAATCAATACCAAAGTGTCTTGATAATAGGACCTAAAAATGCTATTTCTTACTTTATCTATACTTAAAATTTTTTTCCTTAATATTCTAGATGATTTGTTCATCCAAATGAGTGATGTTTTGTTTAATTCTATAGATAAATTATTTTAGTATTGTGTTTGATATGTTGCTAAATCTATAAATTAATTCATTTAATTTAATTATTTTTGAATATATTGGAATGGTCAATCCATAAAACAACCCCTCTAATTACTTAAATTCTTTATTTCTCTAAGCATCATTTTATAATTTTATCAATATAATTCTTGAGTATATTTTGGTAGAATGACTCCCAGATATTTTATGAATTTTTTACTTATTTTAATTGGATTTTTCTTTCTATTTTTCCTCTTGGATTTTCATATTATTTTATAGAAATGCTGTTGATCTTTATGTATTTGTTTTGTGTACTGATACACAAGTATGCAGAATAAAATGGGAAAATTTCACAAAGATCCCAAGAGCAGGTTTGACTGGATAAAATATAGCATGTAACTGCTGTGTACTCATATCTGTCAACTTGGAAAAACATAGAACCACTCAGTCATAAAACAAAATCTTTAATCAGGAAAGAGGAAGGTCCTTAATAATTGTTTGCCACACAGAGCCCAGCACTAACTACCATGGAGTCAGTACTCTAGGGCTCTGAGGGCAATGTTTCTGAGAGGACCACCAGGATAGATGGTTCTCCAAAGAACAATAGAACATAGGAATCCTATATACCTTTTGGGGAACTAAAGAGAGGGAAGTATGATTGATTGACTTTATAATGGCTATAAGGAAATGAGAAGTCCAAGACAGGATTATCAGGAAGAGGCTGATGCTTTATTACAAAAGAGTCCAGTTAAGGGCTGAGCTACCTGGAAGAGGAAGGGAGAAACTTCTAATACAAAAAAGGTACTTAATATTTGATTATGGCTTTTAGTCTCACCTAAACTGGGATCATTAAGTACTTTCATGTTTATTATTCAATCTAAAATAAGGTCAGTCTGGGTCTTCCCTTAGGGTAAGTTCCCAAGGGATAAGGACAAACTTGGGGTTTCCAGATTTTAAGTTGACATATCTTTATAGAGTCTAGGAAAGAGGACTCAGGACACAACTCAAAATAATCTTGCATGATCCATAGACAGAAAAGAAAGGAGATTTTCTTCAGGAAGATAAATGATTCTGAAATTATATCATTTTATCTTGTTTTCAAATTCAGATGATCTTTTTAAAAACTTTTACCTTCTGTTTTAGTAAAAGCTCTAAGACAGAAGGGCAAGGGCTAGGCAAATGGGATTATGTGACTTGCCCAGGATCAGACAGCCAGGAAGTGTCTGAGTCCAGATTTGAGCCCATTGTGTCACTTATCTGCACCTTCAGCTGATTTTACTTATATAGAATTTATGCATTCTTTTAACATTATTGGCTTTTGACAAATCTCCAATCACTTAAATTGTTCTGTGTTTCAAATGCATTAATACCTCTTTGCCAGAAACACTCAATTCTTGACCAAAAACCCAGCCTTGTTATACATAATTAAATTCAATAAATATTTGTTAAGCGCTTATGTGTGGGATGAAATAGAAGACCAGTCACTCAAATTATAATTATAAAACTGGAGTCAGAGAGTGGATAGTAGACAGAAGATGCAGTCTTTATTCTTACTCATCAGTAAGGGGACATGCCCTAATGGCAATGCCCAATGCATGGGTGCAGATACAAGCATTTTATAGATTCCTGATGCAAAGTCGTCTCCCGCTCTGATACCCCATGATCTGGGGACTGAATTTACAATCTAGGCACAAAAGTCTACCCAATTGGAAAGCAATAAGTTTCATAGCATAAGCTTCATCAGATCTTTGAGGGTGGTAGCTGTGGTAAAGGTTATGAAGAGGTAGCTCCATCCTCAGGAGTGGTTCTTTCTGGCTCATAAAAGTCAGGGAAGAGAAGAAGGTAGGATTTCCTAACGATTTGGTCTCTTGAGATAGGCAGCCTCCCAACTCACTAGAGAATCACAGAACGTCCTTGAGGTCCCTCCCTGAAAAGAAAAACATTAATTTTTTTTCTTTCTTCACACATTTATTATATGAAAATCTCTGTGGTAAATTAGATACTGGAGATACAAGAACAAGAAAACAATAATAATAGCTAACATATATATCATGTTTATTTTTGTCATGCTTTGCATAACAAGTTTTAAGTGCTTTGCAATTATCTCATTTAATTCAAAAGCAAACATGAAATAGTCTTGCCCTCAAGTATGTCATATTAGCATACTATAATATAGAAACAGCCGAATAAAAGTTGATTTGATAATGGATAGAGAATTAAGAACTAGGCACACTGGGCAAGGCTTCATGGAAAAAGGCAAATTAGATGAGTCTTAAAGGAATATAAGGAGGTATATATTCTGTGAGATAAAGATGAAGGGAGAACTTATTCTAGGTATGGCCTTAATTTTTCCACAGAAACATTTTCCTTCTTTATAAGGAAAATGCTTAATTTAATAGTATTAGGGAAAAGGCCTAGAAGAGCTATGTATACTGCTTTATCTTGGCAAATGACCAGCAATAGTCTAACTTTAAGTTTCCAAAGCTGTCGATTAGATCATATGAAGGTGCTTGTCAGGTCCTGCCATTGAATTATCAGTTACTTACTGGATATATGCATATAATATCAGCTGTACAAAAACAAAACAAAACAAAACCTTTGAGCATCTCACTATTTTGTTGTCCTTGACTCATTTTTAGCCATGTCTCATTCCTTGTGACCCCTATTTGGTGTTTTCTTGGCAGAGATTTTCAAATGGTTCGCCATTTCCTTATCCAGCTCATTTTACAGTGGAGGAAACTGAAGCAAATGGGATTAAATGACTTTGTGATTCTGAACAAATCAACCCTACTTGCCTCACTTTATCCTACTTAGGACAAAGGGTTATTATGTTGTTTAGATTTTCTACTTAACCTTTCTCACTTTCAACAAGAAACTGAAAGATATTGAATTTTATAAACCAATGTTAGATTTATTATATGAGGAAATTTAGATCACAAATACCCAGACCATACCCTTTTGAGATTCAAGTTTATTATATTTCTCATGTGAAATTAACTAAATTTCTAAGTCTATTTCTTCCTCTTTTTCAAAACCTTCCCATATTCCTTAGTGGTTAGACAGCCCTAGTAAAATGCTTTATTGAGTTATGTAATATGTATGTATGTGTGTATACACATATGTGCATGAATATATGTATAAATGTGTGTAATCTAAGGCTGTTATAGAGTGTATATAGAGTAAGAGACATTTGGGTTAAATCATGGTGTAGTACAAATGAGGTCCAGAGTCAAGAAGCCTGATTTTGAATATTGATGTATATTGTATTATTGTATGATTTATATGTATTATTGGCTATGTGATTCTGGGCAAAGTAACTTTTTTGGGGTAATTTTGATTACCTACCTCACAAGTTTGTTCTAAGTAAAGTGCTTAATAAACCTTAAAATATTAGGTGAATTAATATAATTATGATTACATTTTCATTATTCTAATTTTTTTTTGTGTGTAGATTTGAGATAGAAATAGTCCTGGAATAAGTCGCTTATTCTTTTTATTCTTTTATTTTTAGTGTTCTAAAAGTTGATGCTCAAGTGGATAAAAGATCACTTTTTATCAGTTGAGTAAAAGTATTGGGTTTCAAGCCCACGTTATGTAGGCTTCCCATAGATATCTTTGGAACAACTCTAGTAGCAGAGAAGTTGGCTGGGAGGTTGTTGACATAAACCTATTCCCACGTAGATTTAATTTCTTCTAATAAGTCTCTATGCCTTTATAGTTTTTTATTCCATGTAGTTTAGAGATGAATATTTGGCATGGTAATGTCTATTCAATACATTTTTCTTAGATTTTGAAAAATCAATGTTTTCCGGTGGATTGTAGTATCATTTTTGTCTCATGATGCTTCAGTTTAAGGAAAGTTCATTTGTTGAACTTTAAAAGGATATTTAAGTTCTTCACTATAGGAGATTTATTATCAGTTAATTTATAAAAAAAAAAGTGAACTGATATGTAATTCTGGACATAAATTTGTATCTGGCTTGGTCTTTAATAACTTCTAAATTTTGCTTATGTACAGTAATGTTTTTTCACTTTATCAACAATTTCTTTGTATAGTCTGCAAAGATAATACATAATTCCCTAAGGTATAACTTTTTTATAATTCCTGGAAGTAATGACTTGCTCTTCAATTGCTGTCATAAATTCATCTATTTCTGTAAACTACGCACATAGACAAAGCATTTTGTTCTTGATCAACATATTGCTGGCGGAGTTTATTTGGTTCTTATTACCTCTAAAGAACCTTCAAATATTGAGTCACTGATTCCATGAATGTGTAATAGATTTTAAGGAATTTTTAGATAACAGGAAGAGAGATACCATTTCTTTGTGGCCTGTGTAAGGATTAAGGAAGAGTGCTCACTCAGAGATCCATTCTATACTATCTGGAGAGGATTTTTTTTTCTTTTTTTCTCCCCTTTTCAGGCAGGAGTTCAGAGTGGATTCAAAGATCCAGTGAGACTGCATGCTTCCAGGCTCATGTGTTTATTAAAGGTCAAACAAGATAAATGTATCCTCTAAAGTAATTTTGTAGATGCATTTAAAATTAATTTTTGACTTAATGCTTGAAAGACCTGAATTATATCTCCTTTGGGGATTCTGCTGCTACACATATGACATGTTATTGAAGTAGCATTTTATGACTAACCTTATAAGGTAAGTAAATCAATTGCCCTGGCAATTTTGGACCAATTACATAATCAAATTTGTTTAGCGCCTTTTCATCATTATTTTCATTGTTTTTCTCTAAAATATGAGAGGTAACAATATCAAATCTATTTTATCTCTGGGAGACTACTAGAACTTTAAAAAGTAGATATCTTATTAACTGTTCCTTAAAACAAATTTATATAATTCATAAAGTATTTTTGTTATCAATTTTATATACTCTCACTTTAAAGATTTTCTCCTCTATGCTTTATATATTGATATTTTTAATTTTTATGTTATTCTATTTTTCCTCCTTTTGTTGCTTTATGTTTTAGTAGATTTAATTTTTATTTTTAAAGGACTATGTTAGCTGCATCACAGAAATCTGACATGCTAATTTATTGCTATCATTCTCTTTTACATAATTATTAAACATTCACCACACTATTCTGGGCAGTGGTTAACTTTTGGGATTCACATATCCCCTTTCTTGGGAAGAAGGTACAATTTTTCTAGGTAGTATTCATTCCCACAAATAATGGTGTTTCCTCTCTCTCTTGCTTCTTTTCCTACTTGGATATTTTCCCAATGTGTTATCCCTCCTGTAAAAGATAATGGTTTATTAATAGAGAGCATGGGATTTGTTTCATGAAATGTCATTTTTCTTCTTCTGATTCTTTTAATATCCCTTGTCTTTAGCTTTTACCCCCCCCCATGATTCATTTTTGTTTTTTCTTTTACTATCTAGTCCAGTTTACTTTTTAAAAATCACCTATAAACATTAGGTAATTAATTTTTATTAATGTTTTCTGTTTCTTTCTTTCTTTTTAATCCCTTAGATTTTGTCTTAGAATTCATAGAAGCATCAGTTCTTTTTGTTTTTAAACCCTTATCTTCCATCTTAGAATCAATACTTGGTATTGGTTCCGAGGCAGAAGAGTGGTAAGGGCTAGGCAATGGGGGTTAATTGACTTGCCCAGGGTCACATACCTGGAAAGTGTCTGAGGTCCAATTTTGAACTCAGGACTTCCTGTCTCTAGGCTTGACTGTCCATCCACTGAGTCACCCAGCTGCCCCCACAAGTATCATTTCTAAGGCAAAATAGAGGTAAAGAGCTAGGCAATCAGGATTAAGTGAATTGTGCATAGACACACCACCAGGAAGTGTCTGAAGACAAATTCAAACTCAGGTCCTTCGAACTCCAGGCTTGGCATTCTAACCTCCTAATGTTTTCTTGACATTTAATTTTCTTTTGTTTCCATTGTTTCAGGTGACTTTCAAGTGTTTTTGTTTTTGTCCTCAGAGAGACTTAAACGCCCCTTTGAAGGCCCATTTTAAAAAAAAAATGACTAGATGGCTTTCTAGTATATGAAATGTAAGTTTGCCGCTTGAGCACTTATGTTTTTAACAATGTCTTTTTCTATCCTTTTCCTCCAATTTCACCTCAGAACAGAGTAATTCTGGATTCTTTAAATGAATGTTCTTTATATTTTCTGTTTTTTTTTTTACTACTTTCAAAATTTGTTGTTTGTTAATCAAAACTCTGAAAATATGTTACCAATATTTCACTTGGTGTTTGAAACATGGGTTGTTTTTTTTTTCTTCCCCTGATTGCAACCTGTGTATTCAATCAGTGTTTGCTGTCTTTACTTAAAAGTTTTAGACACTTTTTATTTCATTTTTTAAAATTCTCTGAAACTTTTATAAGGATCTTATGATTATTATTCTTTTCCCCCTACTATACTATACTATTTTTAAGGGCATTCATTTTATTTTATGTACTGTAGAAATCATGTATTCTTACACCACGGCCTTTTGGTTTTCTTCTGCTCATTTTTCTTCCATTTATTTTTTTTTCCTCCTGTCCTTTTCCCCCCTAGAGCCTTGACTTTGGAGAGAACATGCTTTATATTTTATTAGTATCTAAGCCATTGTAAATTTTTAAAAATTCAATGTTGAATACTTTAATTTCTTATTTAATTTCATTCCTGCTATTTTCTTCTTTAAAAAAATAAATCCTTACCTTCCATCTTAGAGTCTATATTGTGAATTGGTTTCAAGGCAGAAGAACTGTAAGGACTAGGCAAAAGGGATTAATTAACTTGACCAGGATTGTATAGCTAGAAGTGTTTGAGGCCCAAACTGTCTCTGGGCCTAGCTCTTAGTCCACTGAGCCACATATCTGCCCCTGCTATTTTCTTATAGTTTTATTTATCTTTTGTTGTTGTTGTTGCCATTTTTGTGTGAATTTAAAGATGGGGGAAGATTCTGAGAATTCTCTTTTGAATCACAGAATTTTGGTTCACTTTATTTCATGATGTTTGGCCCCTTTTTGACTCATTCTTATTTATGTCTTTTCTAAGACTTAAATGTTCTTTTATTTGCCTTTATTCTATTTTCTACCTATTGTCAGGAAGTAAATTATTATAGATATTCTTTCCTAAGAGCTAAAACTGTCATAATTTGTTGGTTATTACAAAAATTAAGAAAGTACTACAAATGTCTAATTACTGTGATGATTCAAAATTCTGAAAGCCTGGGTTTTGGATAAGAAAATCAATTTATTGATCAGGCTAGCAATAACCAATAAATTAATTTTGATAAGCGATCTCTCTTGATGATCAGATCAAGATATTCAGCCTTACAGATCATTAAAAACAATTCTGGAAGCTCATTATTCAACCCTTCCCAAAACATTTTAAGATACCTATAATTGGTGACCAGCTAATGAGGAAATGGTTCAATATTCTTTCAGTCCCTCTTGATTAATTTATTGATGATGGAAAATCACATGCACTGTTTTGGGTAGAATGTCTAAAAGAAGAAATCAAATTCTAGTTCTGCCTGGTTAGGAGCAAACTTTGTTCACTTTTCAGTGCAAGATTCAAGGGCATTGCTGTGCTCCTTCCAGACACTTCTGGTCTAAGTTGACTTTTATTTACCAGGCAAGATGGAACCCATAATCTCATTCTTCTATTAATTTACAATGATAGATACTCTAGCCTGGGAGCATTCATTGAATTTTCTGGAAACAAACTTGAGCCTCCACTCAAAACCTAGAAATAGAAATCAATATATTAGAAATAAATCTTTTCAACAGGATGGTTATTAATATTGTGATAATGTCTCTATGACTTGATTTCCTATTTTTCAAATAAGAAAAATTTTTACCTGCTTTACTAACCCCATAAAGCTATTGTGAGGTTCAAAAAAGAAAACAAATTTTAAAGTGCTTTTACATATAAAAAAGTTTCATGAAAATGTAAAGTATTATTCTCAGTATAATCTTTGCTTCTCTTATTTCTTTTACTACTACTACTACTACTACTACTACTACTACTACTACTACTACTACTACCACCACTACCACTACCACTACCACTACCACTACTGCTACTGTTTATACTACTACTACTGCTGTAGCTGCTGCTGTTGCTACTACTACCACCACTAGGATTTATTCTGTGCCCCCTCTCTAATCCTCTCCTAAATTTTAAGTGAAACATCTCCTAGGCACTTAATATTTTGCATGGCTTTTGCTCTAGGCATGCCCAGAGGGATTAGACATGGCCAAATTTCCAATCTCTCTTCAGCCAAGTCAACAGAAATAGTTCCCAGGTCTTTGACTGAATCTATCTATATTCTTTCCTTCCTGTCCTTTCACATTTTGATTTCTCAGAATAAAATGAAATATATTTCAGGGTCTAACACCACCATTTGTGGTGTCAAAAGCACTTTTCCCTAAAGGAGAAACACGTCTCAGGATACTGATTAGAAGAGCCATTGTGAATTCCAGGGCAAGGGAGACATTTGGGAAAAAAAAAAAAAACTGTCAGTATGGAGGGAAGTCCTACACAATTATGTGCCCAACTTCAGTTTATGCTGTCATCAAATCCAATTTTAGAGGAGAGAGAAATACAGATGACAGTAAAGCTGACAGGAAAGTTAACTAGCTCCTGATTTCACTCTACATTGCTAGAGGGCATAGAAAATGAATCCAAGAACTGGAAGATGGAAGACATTGTCATGCAACTTTTTTCAAGGTCTATACATAAGCTAAGTTCTTCCTAGGCAAATACACTTCTAGATTGGAAATTGTAAACCATTTTTTGGAGGCCAGCTGAAACAAGATAAAATGTGGTTCAGGTCATATTTCTCTTTCATAATTAAGAGATTCTTTGTCTCTGTTATCTCTGTTTTTCTATCTCTTTTTCTTTTTTTATTTCTTTTTTTGCCTGTCTCTGTCTCTTTCTGTCTCTATGTCTTTATCTCTAGCTTTCTCTATCACTTTCAGTGTGTTTGTCTTTGTCTCTTGTCTCTTTTTCTTTTTCCTTACTAAGATTTGAGATCCAAAATGGAAGTATCAATATTTTCATAGGAAGATATATTTTGAAACTAGAATTACAATTGCATCTCAAAAATGATATAGTACAATCCACAAACCTTATTATCCCTTAAACTCAAGAATATGAAAGGGACAGGTTTAAATGGAGGGTACAAGAAGAAGGGGAGTCAGCTGAATAAAGGACTGGGTTTGGAGTCAAAGAGACCTGAATTCAAACCTTGCCTCAGATACTTATTACCTGTGTGACCCTTGGCAGGTCAGTTAACCTCTGTTTGGCTTAATCTGCTGGAGAAGAAAAAGGCAAGTATCTCCAATAACTTTACCAAGAATGCCCTATAATGGAATCACAAAGAGTGAAACAAGACCAAACAAGGAGAGGGAGAAGAAGACTTTAGAGGGATCCATATAGGCATGCATTTTAAAAAGCATAGGTGAAGAATAAGGGAATTCAGGGGAAACGAGTTCAATATCATCATTTCACAGATGAAAAAACTGAGATTTAGAGAGGGAAATAATTTGTCCAAGGTCCCACACTAGTAGAATGAAGTTGTAGAACAAAAAATTAAACTCAAACACTGAGACTCTGGGTTTAGCATACTTTCGATTACACTAGGCTTCATTTTTCCTCCAGAATGTGAACTCAGAAAATTCCACAGAAAGATCAGATTTTCATACTAAAGGGACAACCAAGTGTTTGTTTTTATTTTAGATCTGTTTTTATTGCTTTTGATTAAATACTTTTTATTAGCCTTAGTGTATACTCAAAACTAAGAAAATTAATTCATGTAAGAGGCAAGAGAAGTAACTGGTATGTGCCAACTTGATCAATCTGTTAAAAACAAACAAACTAAAACAACACAATTTATTAAGTATCTATTATGTGTCAGGCTCTTTGCTAAGTTCTGGAGATACAAAGAAAAAAAGATTGCCTGATCATTGTGAACTCATGATCTGACAGGGGAGATAACATGTAAATAACTATGTATGAACAAACTATATACAGGACAAATTGGAGGTAATTAAAAGAGGGAAGGAACTATCATTAAGGGGAATTAAGAAAAGACTACCTGTAGGTCAGATTTCTGTTGGGACTTGAAGGAAACCAGGGAAGTCAAGAGGTGAAGATGAGGAAGGAGAACATTCTAAGCATGTAAGAATCATGGACTGTCAACTCTTCTTATGGTCCATGTCTTCTCTAGCTTTATGTTCCTTTGCTTTGCTTTCTTGATACACATTATCAGTTTTTTAGATTGTTCCAGTATCTTATTTGTATCTTCAGCTCTTATGCAAATTATTTGAATTCTCTTCTGAGTATTTATTTCCCTTCCCATAACCTTCATCAACTACAATATTGTAATATTGTAGTATCCATTGTTCTGGGTTTGGTCTCACTCAAGTGAGTCCCCTGGTAGTTTAGGGTCAACATTGAAACAAAATGAGAGTCTTGAATGACTTGTAGGTCATTCCACAGTTAACCAAAGGAGATTGACTTAACCATAGGAGAAGGATATTCAATCAGCACAGACATTGAAGGCTCCTTGTGTTGATTCATCTGATAAGTGGTTCTATCACTGTTCCCAAGAGAGCTCTTTGCTTTGTACTAAAGGCAATGAAGATGTGATTTGAAGAATTTGAGCCCTTAGTTGTGAATTTTAGATTTTCTTCACCCTGATTAGTCTTTAAAATCCTAGCAACCAGGAACGTATACACCCCTACTTAAGGATTAAGTGTTGAGAGGATGGCCTATGACAGATATATGCTAGTAAGTGACAAATAAGAAACAACTGGAAGACCCCCCCTGTCCTGTCCTAAGTCAAGATTAAGCTACCATTGGTACGTGTGAGATGCAGGAAGTGATGTAAAGAATGGTCTACATATTTCACATCACTTCTTCTCTCCAGTCTCTCTTGTGGAGATGTGGCTCTCTCTCTGGCTCGTGTGGCTTATGGTAGTGTGCTGGGCATCTTGGCAGTTAGGTGAGGCATCTTCCCTGAGCAACCTGGATGAGTGGTTTAGGCTGATTCCTTTTTCCTTTACCTCCTAAAACACTATCCTCCTAGGAGACCCCTCATCTTGGAGGAAGCCTTGTGTCTGGTAACCATGCTAGATTGAGAAGGCCCCTTGCCCAAGGCCTCTGAACTCCTGCCTGGCTCAGCCAGCCCTGTAACAGTTTAATTTCCCTTTCCTCTCTTTCTTCTTCTTAATTTCTTCCTTCTATTGTAATTAAAACCACCATAAAAATCCCAAACTGACTTGAGTAATTTATTGGAATTGAATTAATCCCTGGAGACCACTAGTATAATATATTCAGTCAATACCCCTAAATTTTACCCCTAACATAGTCCCTGACTCTATCAAGTCTTAGAGCAATTACTTAATATCTTTTAAAAAAAATAGTAGAAACTTCATAGGTGACATTGCCTCACATCATTCCCTACTTCAAAAGATGAGTGATTTTTCTAAAGTGCAATTCGGAGAATGTCACTGCATTATTAAATAAACTCCAGTGCCTTCTTAATATTTCAAGGATCAAATGTAAACACCTTCATTTGATATTTAAGTCCTTCACAGATCAAACCTAACATACCTTTATAGTCTTCTTTCCTTGGCCCCCTATTTTAGATCTTTAAAAAGTTCTCTATTTTTTTTCCAAAAAGTTTTTATTTATTTATAACATTATTTTTTTAAATTTTAAAACCCTTACCTTCCATCTTGGAGTCATTACTGTGTATTGGCTCCAAAGCAGAAGAGTGGTAAGGACTAGGCAATGGGGGTTAAGTGACTTGTTTAGGGACATACATCTAGGAAGTGTCTGAGGTCAGATTTGAACCCAGGATCTCCCATCTCTGGGCCTGACTCTCAATCCACTGAGCTTCCTAGCTGCCCCCTACCGTTATTTTCTTTTTAAAGTTTGAGTTCCAAGTTCTCTGCCTCCCTTTTGCCCCACTCCCATCCACTGAGAATGCAAGAGATATGATATTAATTGTACATGTAAAGTCATGCAAAACATATTTCCATATTAGTCAAATTGCAAAACCCCAGCAACCGTAGAAATGTTAAGTAGGTAAAAAAATATGTTTCAATCTGTACTTAGAGTTCGCCAATTTTCTCTCTGGAGGAAGTTAGCATTTTTCATCATGGGTCCTTGGGATTGTCTTAGATCATTGTATTGATTAGAGTAGCTAAATCTTTCACAGTTAATCCTCTACAGTCTTCTTAGACTTTATGTCTCTTTACCTATGTGAGAATGGGAGGAGGGGAATCTCAGATCAATGAATTCACATAGTCTATTTGAGGAAATCACAGAAGGTAAGGAACATATGGCAAAAACAATGAACTGTTAAAAGTTTTGCCCATTTAAGACTTAGAGTAGTAATATTAGTAATATTTTCTTTTTAGTCCATCATCTTAGGGCCATTCTGAGTAGATAAAAGAATCCTTTGAATGGCTCACATACTGAGTGGCCTAATAACAGATTACAGTGAAAATCAGAAATGGGTTTTACACTTTTATAGCTCTTTTAGGAGGGGCAAAAATGTTCTTCCAGCAATTTTATAGATTGATAGAATGGTGAGTCATTGGCTGGCTGAAGGGTCAGTTATTTCTTTGGTAGCCTTTAAAAAGCCATCAAACTCTTGCAAAAACATATTTTCCAAGGCAGTCATTGCCGGTATGTGAATGAGTTAAATCTGAAGAAAGCCAGTTATTGTGGGGAAAAAGTAGCTCTTGAGAAATAATTGCTGTTTGTCTTTTCCCTTGGGTCTCTATCAGAGTACAAAGGAGAGTGTGCATATGTGGGGATTATTATTCTATCCTTCTTCACCATACCCCACTTAAGCTATGGGATCTTGCAGGGAAGCAACTAACTCAGTAGGTGATGCTGTGCTTAGCAGAGAACAATTTTAACGATTTCAATTGAAGAGTTAAGTTGAGCCATAGAGAAGAGCAGGTCCTTGAAACTCAGTGGAGTGAATTGCTCAGAAGAGAATCTTTGCCTTGGAGGAATAGTAAGAGGCTACCATGGGAAGAGAAAGGAAATTGGAACCTGCAGTATTGGAGGACTTGCATTTTCCAAATATTTAAGAGGAAGGTAAGTAGCAGATGGGGTAGAGTAATGAACTTGCTGTTAGGAGAACCTGAGTTCAAATCTTCCCCAGGACACTTACTAGGTTTGTGACTCCGGAAGAGTCACTGTTTGACTCAATTTCCTCATCTGAATATAGGGAATATCATAGTCCCTGTCTCTCAGAGTTGTTGTGGGAATCAAATGAGGTATTTATAAACATTTTGCAAATCGTAAGTATTGTCAGTGTCAACTATTTTTTCTTACATCCATGTATTTCTTCTGTTATATTATTTGATGTGTTCCCTCTTCATATAATTCATCTTCCAGTAGAAGCTGTGTGTTTTAGGTGACAGTGACCCAGCTTTATGAAGGGTATGTTTTGTTACTCTCTGGTTAACTATTATAGGTAAACACATTGATGGGGGCTCATGATCTAGAAATTTACAAGTGTAGATCCCCCATAATACCCTCAACAGAGCTGTGGTAGTCATTTTATAGGGGGACTCTCTTCAAGAAATGAGGGCAGTTAGGTAGATCAATGTTCAAATCTGACCTCAGACATTTCCCAGCTATGTGACCCTGGGCAAGTCACTTAACCCCCATTGCCTAGCCCTTATCACTCTTCTGCCTATTGGTTCCAAGACGGAAGGTAAGGGTTAAAAAAAAAGAAAGAAATCAAATTGGAGGTGCAAGGGGCCAATCCCATATCCACCCTAGTCCAATATAACCATTACTTTTACTCATAAATGATATTCTATCTTTCCTTTTCATTGTTAGTCTTGGCCATTCTCTATGTTCAGAAAGAGCACTGTTGATTTTGGAGTCAGAAGTACTGAGCTAAAATCCTCCCTTTGTCACTTACAGCCTGTGTGACTTTGGACTAGTCATTTTCAACTTTCAGTTTCTTTATCTGGAAAATGAATGAGTTGAACTAGGTGTTCTCTAGGGTCCCTTCTATACCTCCATTTGTGATACCTCCTCACGACTCTGCCTCATAGAATCTCTTGTTTCGTTTAAGAGTTGGCTCAAATGCTATCCAATACATGAAGCCATTCCTGATTCTGCAGTTTGTAAAATTCTTTGTATCCCCAATTACCTTGTACCCATTTTGTATGGATTATAATTAGATAATATTCTCCTCAATAGCGGGGACTATTTTACTTTGGGATTGGTCTACCATGCATCTAGTAGAATATCTCACATATAACAGTTTCTTGATGGCTGATGACTGAATGAGTTAGAAGTGACTTTAAGCCTCATCCAACCCAGGCCTACCATTATTTCAGATGAGGAAATTAAGAACACATTTATAATTCCATGCTGTCCAAATATAAACCCAAGGTAGCATTTCAGTCTATTTAATTTTTAAAGTCATCAGACCAATATGTTTTTATCACTATACTATCTAAATATATATTGATATTTCTCTCTATATATAACTTTAATATCTATAGAATTTTAATATCCAAAATGACATGGATTCTGATGGGTACACAAATGTGGGTTCTAAAATTAATAACCAATAACTAAATATTATATTTTATAAAGTTTTATTAATAATAACTAAAGTGAAAGAACTACCTGACTTCAGCACTATAGCAGGTACAAAAGAGGAAGAGGGAGGAGTTACAGCCACTTAAATATAATCACACAAAATATGGGAACGCAGGAAAAGGGAAAAGGATTCTAGCAATACAGAAAAGAACTTTGGGTAATGTAGTTTTGTTTAGGGGTTCAAGAATTTCTAACTATACAGAAACTATACTAACTATACAGAAAAAAGTAATTTTCCATAAGCTTAATATATATATATATATATATGTATATAATAGATACTTTCTAGTGTTTTTTTTTTCTTTTCTCTAGAAATACTACTAAGGAAGCCACACAGAATAACAGAGAATATTCTGGATTCTGAAGTAAGGGATCCAGGTTTAAAATCTGATTTAAAAATCACTCCCAGGGGCAGCTGGGTAGCTCAGTGAATTGAGAGTCAGACCTAGAGATGGGAGGTCCTAGGTTCAAATCTGACCTCAGACACTTCCTAGCTGTGTGATCCTGGGCAAGTCACTTGACCCCCATTGCCTAGCCCTTACCACTCTTCTGCCTTGGAGCCAATACACAGTATTGACTCCAAGACGGAAGGTAAGGGTTTTAAAAAACAAAAAAAATCACTCCCATAAGTGATGTAATTTTGCACAAGTCACTTAAGCTCTGAACTCCAGTGCTAAAAGGAAAATTCTTTGTTCGGCTTTCACTGTTATTAAGGAGGCAAAACTTAAGTCAAAGAATTAAAAGGAGTTTATTCAAATACTTCAAGGTAGCCACACTTTGAGGGGGTGATCACTGTAGATCATTAAATGATTCAAGATGAAGCCAGTTTTTTGGACAACTTTAGTCATGAGATAAAGGCAAGTCAGAATGGTCCACAACAGTCAAAAGGAATGGGATATTGTCTCCCAGTTCCTCCCTAATAGCCTAAATGTGAAATTTATCACAGAGCAGTACAAACTTCACAGTTAGGTGTCTATGTTCAGGGCTGGGAATATAGTAGCTGCCACTTGGTTAATGCCTTCTCCAGCAGAGACTCTCTCTACAAAACCTCTCTCATTACTGATTTACTAGCAGGACTGGAAACAAGGGGTCCTCCAAGTCAGCATAATTTTCAGTGCCAGATTCTTTATTAATATATGATCAATAAAAAGTGTTCTACATCTCTTATAATCAGAGAGATGCAAATCAAAACAACTCTGAGGTATCACCTCACACCTAGCAGATTGGCTAACATGACAGCAAAGGAAAGTAATGAATGCTGGAGGGGATGCAGCAAAGCAGGGACATTAATGCATTGCTGGTGGAGTTTTAAATTGATCCAGCCATTCTGGAGGGCAATTTGGAACTATGCCCAAAGGGTGCTAAAAGCTTTTCCGCCTTTTGATCCAGCCATAGCACTGCTGGGTTTGTACCCCAAAGAGATAATAAGGAAAAAGACTTGTACAAGAATATTCATAGCTGCGCTCTTTGTGGTGGCAAAGAATTGGAAAATGAGGGGATGCCCTGCAATTGGGGAATGGCTGAACAAATTGTGGTATATGTTGGTGATGGAATACTATTGTGCTAAAAGGAATAATAAAGTAGAGGAATTCCATGGAGTCTGGAATAACCTCCAGGAAGTGATGCTGAGTGAAAGGAGCAGAACCAGGAGAACATTGTACACAGAGACTAATACACTGTGGTATAATCGAACGTAATGGACTTCTCCATTAGTGTCAATGCAATGTCCCTGAACAATCTGCAGGGATTTAGGAGAAAAAACACTATCCACAAGCAGAGGACAAACTGTGGGAGTAAAAACACTGAGGAAAGGCAACAGCTTGACTACAGGGGTTGAGGGGATATGACTGAGAAGAGACTCTAAATGAACACTCTAATGCAAATACCAACAACATGGAAAAGAGTTCGGACCGAGGACACAGGTGATACCCAGAGGAAGCACGCATCGCCATGGGGGCAGGGGGGAAGAAAATGATCTTTGTTTCTAATGAATAATGTTTGAAAATGACCAAATAAAATAATGTTTAAAAGGGAAAAATATATGATTGATAGATGATAGATACCAGATAAATGATAGGTAACTGATGGATAAATTGATAGAAAGAAAGATTGATAGAGAGAGGGGTTGATAGATAGATACATAGTGAGTTCTCTGATCTTTATGAGAATGAGACCAGCTATTTCTCACTCTCAAAATTCTAGGGCCAAGCCTGAGAGGTTGAGGATTCCTTTAGTGTTATTAACTTGAACCTTCATTCTGTTATATTCCCTACTGTTAGCTACCAGTGATTAATTCCCTAGTTCTGTTTAATCAGTTTATACTACTTATCTTTTTACAAAGGTAAAATTTTACAGTTAGCTTTTTACTAAATTTGGTTTATAGGTATGATGGTGAATAAACAAAAATATGGAATGCCATATTACTATCAGGAGCTCCAAAAAGTTCGTTGGGCTGAGTTATTTACCTTCAATAATGATATTAGAAATGATTTGAAAATGGACCAAAACAAATGTTTCTTTGCCCTGATTTCCTATATAACACTACCCTCAGGTCATAGTTTTTAACCTACTCCAGTCTGCTGTTCAGCACCTAAAAAATTTCAGCATTTCTGTTGTAGTCTAATAAATATTAATTGTTGGCAGATAGTCAATATTCTGAATTTTTTCTCTTCTATTTTGCCTTATGGCCCTCTTCTTCTTAATAGTTTAGAGATTTCCTTGAAACCTCTGCATAGGAGTAAAGTTAGAAGTGAAGGAAGAGGCCTCTAGTCCTCTGTCTTTTAGTAACAGCCTTATACATTGAGCTGTACAGTCAAGTAATGAGCTCTAAATTGTGTCATTAGGCAGGTAGTTTGGTTTCATTATCACCAATTCCTTCAATGTGGCACTGCTAATCTCTCCAATTAGTCCAGTGGAAACTCTGCCAACTGATTAGATAATTGGACGAATGAAAATGGTAACTCAGTAATGGCTTTAAAATGCAATTCCTTTTACTTGAACACTGGCTTTCTCAGAAAAAGGACTCAAGGGAGAAGCTGTCTGATAAAGAACAATTCTCAGGGCATCCATATGACATATTAAAGATAGTGTCTGAGTGTAAGGTCAGTTGCCAGAGGGGATAACGTATTAAAAGTAAATAGAATATTTTAAAAGGTAAGTTACACTATTCTCGGTCTTCAAAAACCTTCACTTAAAGCCTTGACTTTTACGTATCTGATGGCTCATATATAGAATTTCAAAAATGTGGATTTTTGTAAAATTTCATGTGTGTTATGATCAAGATATTTTGAGTCCTGGTAAAGGCCAATTTCAAAAATCTCAGAGTTTGATAACAATTAGGGGCAACCTTATGTAGTGGTAAAAGAACTGGACTTAAGGTTTCTACCCTCTTGTGTTCAGAAATAAAATCTGCTACCATATTAATGGATGGCATACACACAGAAATAAATTAAGATAATTTACAAAGAGAAAGAACACTTCTAACTAGGGGTCAGGGTATGGGAGGGGTAAGTCTGGGGGAATGATATCAGGAAAAGCTTCATATTCAATGGCAGTATACATGGTATCTGAGCTGAACCTTGAAGAAAGTTTGGGATTTCAAAAAGCAGAGGTGAAGAGTGACTGCATTTCAAGCAAAGGAAACAGCCTGTGCAAAGGTGCAGAGATGGGAGATAAATGCCAATTTCTAAGAACCAATTTTAATTTAATTTCAGTTTAACCACTTTGACTAGAATATGGAATGTGTGAAGGAAAGTAATAAGTAATAAATATTGAAAGGTAGGTTGGTGGGATCTGAATGATAGAGGGCTTTGGAGTTCTATAGAAGGAAGAGAACATTGGGCTAAACCTGATAGTCAAGGGGAGCCCTGAGTAAAAAATCAGGGAATAAACCTCAGATATATTTTGCCCATTTACTGTTCCCCTCCCTCCTCTCCCCCCTCGCCCAAGCATATCAGTCTCCAGCTCCTTAGAAATAGTGATTCAAACTTCAGCTGTCATTTCACAGTTCCAGCTTCAATGAGTCCAAATGATTAAATCTACATCAATCATTCTGGGTGACAGAAGTAAAGTTCTTGTAGCAGAATATTGTTACAAGATCAATTTATCCTGCTTTGAAAATAAATGCCTTGGAATTATCCTAACATTTTTGTAGATGTAGAAGACCATTTACTAACAAAAACATTTTATTTCCATGCCATTTCTTTTTAATTGTACTGGATGTTTCAAAAATATATATTCAATCCCAAATACTCAGATCCAGATTCCCTTGTGGGAATCGTGAAAACTTAAGAACAACCAGTTTTCTTGGAGAAATTCATGTGCATCTGACTTCAAGGCAAGAGCAATAAGGTTTATTTTTAATTTTTTTTTGAAAGCTGAACATTGACAAATGGCCTTCGAGGCTCCCTGTCATCCCCTAGCCTTGCAATTTTGCCTGCTCTCCTTAAGATACATTTGAATCTTATTTCCCCTTTATCGTACCTCAAATGTGCATTGTATGATATTCATATTTTACATGTTCTTACTGCTGAGATTAGAGATTATGGTAATGACAGCATCAAAACAAACCTCAAAAACTTTAATCTTGTTAGAATTTTCTTCTCTAGTCAGAGAAAATTCAGACCAACTTGTTCAATAACCCTTAGACTTTTTCTGAAACTAACTTTTTGAGAATCAGCAAGTTATTTTCTGGGAGAAGAACCAGCCAAGGGGCACAGATTACATTTTCTCCCAAGCATAATCCCTTCTGGCATTATTTCTATCTGTCTATGCACAGGGCTAGAGATGATTGAGAGAAAAATAGGATTTAATGGGATTTAGTGACAATCTCAATGAAAAGCCTCAAGTCAAACCAAGAGTTCTGATGGGAATTCTTTCCTGAAAAGGTATTTTAAATCGTGGCTTGATATGAAATATTTATAAGTATGTTTACTATCACATGTGTGCATATATATGTATAAATGCAAAAATAGGTATATAAATACAGTGAAGAGAGAGTTATTTCTTTTAAATGAGAGTATTAATTGAACTTTTATGACCCCCTTGAAAATACCATGGGCTAACAAGAGGATGAAGTCAGAATATTCTTAAGCCTTTGAAGTAATTCTTTTATTCCTGAGTATTGACTTTGCCTAATATATTCTGTGAATTTACACTCGATGTACCTAGCAAAGTAGAGTATAATTAACCACTACTTAGGTTGACTGTCAAGAATAATTAAGTCACATTGATCTATGAGGCATTCATAAACCATTGGCCTCCCACCGCCTATATCTTTGGCACTTTGAGTTGTAAGATTATTGCTAATGTAGTGGAGAATAAGTTTCATTTCCTTGTTTACAGAGAAAAGGTACGCGTTCTTAGAAAAGTTTAGATTAGAAGCTAAAAAAAATTTTCGTTGGCAGATGACAAGAAGTTAATTGAGAGTGTCACCTGGCTAGAGCCCAATAAAAGTAGGCAATACATTAGTACTGACAGAATTCTAGCATGGAACATTGTGAATAACATGGATGTGGATATAGGAAGGATGTAGTTTCTATTATTGCCTCTGACACAATGTCAGCTGGCATTATATCAAACATATTATATACCATATATTTAAATTTTCTCAATCTCACTTTCCTCATCTTTAAAATTAGGGTGTAATAATACTCTGTAGTATGTAGAACTGAAATATGAGAACTGATTGAAGACTGAGGATACTTCATTCAGAGAAGAAAAGACTTGGTGAGATTGGGAGACCACTAGAGGGCTAAGCAATAACTAATGGGGATGTTGGGGATGGAAGGAAGATGTCTTCAAGTATTTAAAAGGACTCTTACTTACAAGACAAACCTGGGTTATTCTGTTTTGTCTCAGAGGGCAATATTAGAGGCAATCAGTAGAAGCTGCAAAGAGGTAAATATATATTTGATGGAATAAAATGCTTAACATTAGATGTTATAGAGGGCATTCTTGTGGAGGTACAGATTGGACTTATTGGCCTCTGGAGTTCCTTCTAGCTCTCACCTTCAATGGTCTGTGATTCTATTGATTATTAATATTTCATAAAATTAGAGGGAATAGAGATACCCATTAGAATTCAGTGAAAGATACAGATAACCAATTATCATCCCCAAAATCATGAAGTTCCAAATCTGTCACTGTTGGAAAAGAATTAAGCTTTTTTATTAATGGAAAAATAAGAGATTTTAAATATAATATAAGGAAAGAAAACAGTAATAAATTAAGTAGTGCTTAATAGTACATAAAGGGTTTTTCTCAACTCTCTTTAGGGAAAAGGGCTCTCTTTCTCCTCAGATAGTCATAGAATACTTTGGCCTGTATTATTTTTAACTTGTGTATATATTATATTTCAACCCCACCTTCCTACCAAATTAAAAGAAAATATTACAATTATCTTGACAGGAACTGTCATTTTTATCTTTGTACTTAGCACATTACTTTCGATAGAAGAGGTACTTAATATCTATTCATTGAAATGAATTATCATTCCAACCTTATGAAGTAAATAGTACAAGTATTATACAGATAAAATTTGTAAAATTTTGCATTATTTGTAAAATATTGCATTATTTTGCGGTCAAGGAGCCTGAGTGCTAAAGAAGTTAAATGACTTGTCCAAAGATGCATAGAAAGCAAAAAAGAAAGCCAGGACTCAGTTTCCTCATCCACAACTGGGAGATGTGGCATGGTAATATACTGGAAAATATGCTAGATTTCCAGCCAAAATATATATGAGTTCAATGCATCCCTTTGCCATTTATAAGTGGTATAACTAAATAAATCACTGAACTTTCTCAGACCCCAGATTCTTCATCGCTAAATAGAAGGGATTTGATTAGATGCCCTGGAAGGTCTCTTCTACTTCTAAATTAATGGTCCTCTCATCCTACATTACTTCTAATCCTCCTTCAAACTCTATCTCTATGATTATATGACTTGAACTGAAATCTTCTAACTCCTCATATCGTGTGCCTTCTATTGTACTAGACAATCTCTTGAAATTCCTTTTTATGAGAGTGGATCATAGCAGAAGGAGAATGACCAACATTTTGCTGTACAGAAAACTTTTTTTAAGAAATAAATATAAAAATAAAGCACTGGTAAAAACATAAATTACTTATAAGATTCTATTAATTGAGAATATCTATCTATATCTATATCTCTCTGTCTCTGCTTCTATCTCTATCTGTCTATCTATCTATGCATCTATCAATCTATATATTTATCTACCTATCTCTCTCTCTCTCTCTCTCTCGATATATATATCGAGAGAGAGAGAGATATATATATATATATTTTTATATATATATATATATATATATCGAGAGAGAGAGAGAGAGAGAGAGAGAGAGAGAGAGAGAGAGAGAGAGAGAGAGAGAGAGAGAGAGAGAGAGAGAGAGAGATACTGGAAATGACCTGCAAACCAAAGATGACACAGATGACTTCTCCCAAATATGTTCTGCAAATAGTGCATAGAGAGAGCAGACAAATGAAAAATTCAGTCATACCACTCTTAATTCTTTGACTGATTGTGCTTGCCAAATGCTTTTTCGACTTTAATCTGTACCTATAAATGGCCTGTGGCAGGATAATATTAATCTATAGTAACTTTCTGTCAACAATATGAAACTCCTTTTGATAGACCAGCTGCTGCTTGATGCAGGACATTATGGGCAATGTAGGTAATTATTTTTATAGTACATCCTAAGCAGAAGTGTTTGAAAGGGATGACTTGTCTCTTGGCTTTTTACCAGTTTCATTTCCCTTCTGTCTTAATCTTCTGTTAGCTCCTCTACTGTCCATTGAACTCTTGTCTTATTTACTGATCTAACTTGCTTTTCAGAAAACTCTGCTTCATTATTACCAGTTCCTAGACTCCTATCTGATTAAAGAACCTGGACTACATAGTAGAGGCTTCCATGTTTTGGAGTTCCTGCCTGTCTACTAAAATAATACTTCTAGATGACCCCTGGTCATCATCAAATAGTTGACCCCTGGTGGAATTACCTTGTCTGTAGTTTATGGGGTGACCTATGTTGCCAAGATGTATGGCGTCAAACCCTATAAAACAAAATCAAATCATGCCTTTTGGTTCTTTAAATTTATGGTCTTCTTAGCCAGTTTGCCCATCTGTCTCTGTATCCACCTCTAAAAAATGAAGAGAAGGTGGAACCCCACTAAGGCCATGTCCAGTTTTAAATCTATGGCCCTATGTTTTATTAACTTATCCATATGAAAGGGATATTGCTAAAATACAAACAAGTTAATGCAAAAAGAGACTGCTAATCAAACATTTTTACGTGTGTAAACAATTCCCCAAATAGAGAGCGATGGTCAAGTTTCCTCAAGCTTCCACAAACAAAAACCAACTTATCTTCTGGCACTGCATCATATCTTACCTAAGGCTGGCAGTCTGTATATTTGTATGTCAACATATGTAAATATATGCTAATAGAAATGGGATATTTGGCAGGCTGGAGGAATCCCCATTTAGCAGCTGCTGGGCAAGCTATCCCCAAAGAATACAAATTAGAATAAAATTGTCCCGAAGCCTGATTAATTTTTTTTTTTGTGGTCTGGATATAGCTGTCTGCTCATTTATCAAACTACTTGCAATGGAGCCCTTTCATTCCCCTCTCCTCATTTTCAGAAAGATCAAATGCAAACTCTGTCCTGTTCATCCTTTTAATTCTAGCACTCAGTCATGTGTGTTTGCTATAACTGTGTAGCCTCATGGGCCTGGAGCAAATGTTAGAAGTTCCTTTAAGCTGAAATGGTTCATGTTTAGTGTTAAATTGAGATTATACAATTTCTAACTAGGACCATGTCCCAAAACCAAGAGTGGTCTTTGTAGAAAGATTGTCTTCAGAGTAGCAAACGTTGAACATATTTGTATTTCTGCAAAGAAAGACTTGGGCAAACCAGCACTAGATCTACCCCAAGTATCAGGGCATTGAAGTCCAAGACTTATGCTAGGCTCTAAATGATGAGCCTTGATTTTTACTTAACCAGCCAGGGACCATCACGGTCACTTCTCCGAACATTTCTGAGACCCTCCAATGTGTGCAACCTTCTCTTCTCTCCAGCCCTTCTGACATTTGCTTTCTAATGTTTTGTCTTTCTCTGAAGAATGGAAGCTTCTTCAGGATAGGAACTGTTTTACTCATTTGTATCTGCATCTACAGTACTTAGCATGATGTCTGGTATATAGTAAGCCCTTAAAATGCATTTTAATTTTTGATACAAGTATGTCAGCTTCATTTCCAATAGAAACCAATTATGATATG
This sequence comes from Monodelphis domestica, assembly GCF_027887165.1. Taxonomy (NCBI): domain Eukaryota; kingdom Metazoa; phylum Chordata; class Mammalia; order Didelphimorphia; family Didelphidae; genus Monodelphis; species Monodelphis domestica. Next base: position 468,854,928 of record NC_077228.1, read on the forward strand.
ATATGGCTTGTCACCAACCCCACTTGAGATTTTTATTTTTATTTATTTTTATTTTATTTTATTTTTTAGCCTCAATTTCTTCATCTTTTTTCTTTTTTCCATTTAAATAAGTTTAGTCAATTTAGAACATTATTCCTTGGTTACAATAATCACATTATTTCCCTGCCTCCACTCTTCCCACAGCCAACATACAATTTCATTGGGTATTACTTGTGTCCTTGATCAGAGCCCATTTCCATGTTGTTGTTTACACTAGGATATTCATTCAGAGTCTACATCCCCAACCATATCCCCTCAACCCATGTATTCAAGCAGTTGTTTTTCTTTGGTGTTTTTACTCCGCAGTCTTTCCTCTGGATGTGGATAGTTGTCTTTCTCATATATCCTTCCAAGTTGTTCATGATCACTGCATTGCCACTAATGGAGAAGTCCATTGCCTTCTATTGTACCACAGTGTATCAGTCTCTGTGTACAATGTTCTCTTGGTTCTGCTCCTTTCACTCTGCATCACTTCCTGGAGGTCGTTCCAGTCTCCATGGAATTCCTCCACTTTATTATTCCTTTGAGCACAATAGTATTCCATCACCAACATATACCACAATTTGTTCAGCCATTCTCCAATTGAAGGACATCCCCTCATTTTCCAATTTTTGGCCACCACAAAGAGTGCAGCTATGAATATTTTTATACATGTATTTTTCCTTATTATCTCTTTGGGGTACAAACCCAGCAGTGCTATGGCTGGATCAAAGGACAGACAGTCTTTTATCGCCCTTTGGGCATAGTTCCAAATTGCCATCCAGAATGGTTGGATCAATTCACAACTCCACCAGCAATGAATTAATGTCCCTACTTTGCCACATCCCCTCCAGCATTCGTTACTTTCCATAGCTGTAATGTTAGCCAATCTGCTAGGTGCAAGGTGATACCTCAGAGTTGTTTTGATTTGCATTTCTCTGATAATAAGATTTAGAACACTTTTTCATGTGCTTATTAATAGTTTTGATTTCTTTAACTGAAAATTGCCTATTCATGTCCCTTGCCCATTTTTCAATTGGAGAATGGCATGAGTTTTTGTACAATTGGTTTAGCTCTTTATAAATTTGAGTAATTAGACCTTTGCCAGAGATTTTTATAATGAAGATTGTAATGAAGATTTTTATTTTTGACAAAGATACTGGAAGGGTGTCTTCTTTCTTTAGCTTTTTTTACAGATGAGGAAACTGAGGCAAACATAGTTAAGAGACTTGCCAAGGGTCAGACAACTGGTAAGTGTTTGAGACTAGACGTGAACTCTGGTCTAACTCACTCCATGTCTTGCACTCTATTGTACTACCTAGCTGTGCAGATTTGTCATTCTACAGATTTAAATGTTCTATCCCCAAAATAGGACCTACCTTTAGGGAAAAAAAGCCAGATTCTGACATAGTTTATAAATAAGATGAATTATTTGAAGTTTTCAGTGCTCCAGGCAGTTCTTGAAGCCTATAAATTGCTCACCAGATCTACTTTGGTAGAGGGATTTCTATGACAGGAGTCTTCACAAAAATGAAATCACATGTCCAGAAAGAGAAAGAAAAGGGATGGTTAATAATCTTTTCTGTATTTACCTCAGAGGATTTCTATGAGGCTCAAATGAGATGATGCAGACTTGCAAACCTAATAAAACTCTTGCAGTTATTTCATATGTTCATTCTTATCTTAAATTACCCAAATAATTGTCAGAGTTCTCTGATTTGCATTAAGAATAGATATAGAGGGGACATCTGGGTAGCTCGGTGGATTGAGAGCCAGGCCTAGAGATGGGCAGTCTTAGGTTCAAATCTGGCCTCAGACATAGCCCAGCTGTGTGACCCTGGGCAAGTCATTTAACCCCCATCGCCTAGTCCTTACTGCTCTTCTGCCTTGGAACCAATACACGGTATTGATTCTAAGACAGAAGGTAATGTTTTTTTTTTTTAAAAGAATAGTTATAGATGTGAAGTCAAAATTCAAGAAAGATCTATGTTCATTACATATTCCTTGTCTACATAATGTTCCAGAAGAGATTCTGTAGGGTTCATTTCATCTCAATTTTTTTTTTAGTTTGTTCCTGCAGTTGATAAGCATCCAAATTTTGATTTTTTTAAGAGACAGACTATGATTCTAATCATTTTGAATGTTTAACCTTTGCTAGGTTCTCAGAGATTCATATTTTTTTGCTAAGAAGTTGCTTAGTTTCTCCACCCCTATGTTCCAGATGAACTTAGAATATTGTTATTAATTTTTATTTTCATCAAGGAGACTGGTGGTATTTAGCCTCAAAAGGCATATATATCATGATATGAAGAAAATTCCTTTCTTTATCAGAATATATGGAAATGTTCCATTACAATATATCCAATTCATCTAAGTCAGCAGTAATGACACTATTATGGTTGTCATGGAGCTAAATAACTTTTTCCTTTAATCCAGGGATGTTACCTTTTTTTGTTGTGGTTGTTTGTGGGGCCCTGATTTATTGTTATTGGGAACCTAGAATACGTGAGTTCCCTCTGACAATGCAGAATAGCACCTACTTTGCAATTTTCAGTCTTGGAGAGTTGCTCAGGGTATGGCCAGGGATTTGGACAAAGTCTGTAACAGAGGCAGGACTTGAACCCAGGTGTTCCTGATTTTGGGGTCAGTTCTTTACCACACTGCTGCTGCTAAGTGTGCAGTACTTAAACACTAAAATTAGAAATAGTTTCACTCTTATCCACATAATGAATAGTGATGAGTGATAAAAAAACATCATTTTTATGAGAGGACTATATCATAGGATGATCTTTTCCTCAAACTGCCATTTTCTTGCTTATCTTCATATTTATAGAGTTCAATGAAAATAATGGGAAAGGAAGGAAACAATAAATGTTTGTCAAATGGAACTGATTTAAACTGAGTTGAATAGATAGTAAAGCATTCAGAGGAGTATAGCCCTCACTATGCAATAGAATAGAATGGAAAACCATTTATTAGCTAATAAGGGAACTGGAAACCATGCTATTTGAGGATCAGCTGATGGAACTAAGAATATTAAGTTGGAAGAAGAGATCTGCCGATGAAGAGTGGGGGAGTGTTAGGTTTAGATGACATGCTAGCAAATATTTGGAGAGCTGTCATATGGAAGACAGGATATATTTGTTTTTCTTGAGCCTGAAGGAAAGTACTAAGGGAAATGGATGCTAGTTTCAGAGACAGATTTAGGTTTGATTTTAAGGATAAAAAACCTTTCTACCAAATAGAGCTATCCAAAAATGGAAATGGAATGTCTTGAGGGTACATTAATTCCATGGGTCATTTTCCAGAATTCTGGAGATCAGGCATGTTGGTCAAGTATTTGGGGTTGACAAAAGGGGAAAAGCTGTGCTGATTTTAAGCATTCCAACTGTAAGGATAGAAAGCTGGAGCATTTATTTATACCCAGATTTCATTAAATAAAAGGAAAAACAAAAAATGGCAGATAAAGAAGCCATTCAAAGTGTTCCTTTGGGCACTCCTCTCCTATCCAAGTGTAAGCTGAAGCTGGTTAGCCTACTAGGACCTCATCCATTGTGAATGTTTCTCCTCTCCTGATTCTCCTTTGAGTTTGCCATTCAATTTCCCGATGCAAGGACCAGAGGTAATGAGCCATTTGGCAGGATTTACAGGGACAAAGTGAAGACAGTGATTTCTCCTTCAAGAGGCAACGGAAATGTCACCTGCAGTGGTCATATATTTAGAGACAAGGAGGTCATGCACTTGGGCATGTGAGTGGTGTGATTGAAATAAAAAGAATTCACTTTTATTGAATCTTATCCTGCCTAGAGGATATCACATCCAGAGCCAAAGAAGGTGTCACTTTTCTGAGGCTCTTGAATCAGATTCAACTGGAAGCTGTCAATATGTGGAGCATTACTTCAGCTTGATGCTTTCCTGTATTTAACCAGCCCAAGATTTTTCTCTGTTCAGCATGTGTCCCACAGACCTGCATGTGTATATGTTTGACAAAGTAGAATGACAACAAACATAAAAAAGTCAATAATCAAGAGCTTATTAGTACTTTAAATCCCCATCCCATTCCTCCACTGCAATTCCAGGATTAGTGATTGTATCCATAGTTATCATTATCAATATCTTTTCCTCTTCAGTTACTAGATTCTGATAGCAGTCTACCATACCTCCCTCCACCTGTCTATTTTTTTTTTGCTACTTTACCTATTTAGTCTTTAATTTCCAACCATCTGAGTCATTGTAGTGGTCTCCTTTAGCTCTCCCCAGCTGCATTCCCTCTGACTTCCTCACTGTCCTTGTAATCTTGTTGTAGTCATGCTAGTTCTTTGCTCAGTTAGTCAATTACCAACCATTTCTTATTTGACAGGCACTGTGCTAGGTCCTGGGAGCCTCTGGCTTAAAGGAGTTCAGAATCTAAAGGGAGGAGACAACATTCGAGTAGCTTTGCACAAACAAATATAAATCAAGTAAATGGCATGTAGCTAACTGCAGAGGGAAGACTAAGCAGAGGAGCTATGTGCAAGGGGAACAGTGAAGAGGCCCTTATATAGACGGTAGTATTTGAGTTGTCTTAAAAGAAGCCAGGGAGTCAGGACTTAGAGATGAAGGAGAGTATTATAGACACCAGGACAGTCAGTGACAAGGAATGAATCACACACACAGTAAATATAGAATAACAGCAAAAGAACCACTATTGCTAAATTATAGATTAAAAATTACAATTTAATAATAAGTGTAATAAAATTATAGTTATAAGAAGACTGGAAACATTAGAGGGGTTCAGTTTGAAAGTGGCTATAAATGTATTATATATTTGGTTCTAGAGGTAACCCCTATTGTCCAATATAAGGTTGAGACTGCATTGATTATCTTACTCATGTAAATGTAATTACATTTCTTAGGTATGACTTTTTGACTGAATTAATTAATTGATTGAATGAAATGAAAAAAAAAAACCAAGTATGAATAGTTCTTGTATACATCCTCGAATTGATCAAAATTATTGTGTGGGACACTTGGCCATGCCCTAAGGAATTTACTAAAAAAAGGAAGGTACTATCTCAGAACTAGAGAGGAATTGATTATCTTCTCCTGTATATTTTCTCTGCTCCAGGTTTATGTGGCATGGATCTTTCTTAGTTCTTCTGTCTTTCTGACCACTGTCTCTCATTCTCCTTTCCTTGTTTTTTACCTGTATCAATCCTGTTAACTCCAGGTCTCCTCTGAGATCCCCCACCCTGGGTTTTTTTTCTTTTTTTTTAACCTTATATTATCTTACTTATTGATCTTAGAAGTTCCAAGTTTTTTGAGAATTGTCTCTCTATGTGATTTCCAGCTTTACATATCCGACTTTAATCTCTTTTCTGAACTATGGCCACATGCCACCAACTGACCTTTGATGTCATAGACATCTCAAACTAAACACATTTAACACAGAATTCATTATCTTGCCCCCCCCCCCCCCAGTCCTCTTCTTTAATAGTCTTTCCTTATTACTGTGTAGGATAGCTCAGGTCTTCCTGACTCCAAAACCAATGCTCTATCCACTGAATCATCTAGGTAGACCACTTAAAGTTTGTTGAGTGCAACTTGTCCTATCTCCACACCTTTCCTCTTAGTGTCCCTCAGGTCTAGCATCCTCTGCACCAGCACCTTGACCTCTTAGTTTCTCTGCCTTCTTCCAAGATGCATTCACCTTCTGGAAGGGACTTCTCCAGGTCTCCTCAGATGCTAGTACCTTTCCTTCTCAGATTATGATCTATGAATTTTTTCCATGTATCTAGTTACTTGTATGCTTTCTCTCCCATTAGAATGTAAACTCTTGGAAGAGAGAGAAAGGGATATATATATATATATATATATATATATATATATATATATATATATATAGAGAGAGAGAGAGAGAGAGAGAGAGAGAGACAGACAGACAGACAGACAGACAGACAGAGACACAGAGAGACAGAGACAGAGAAGACAGAGACAGAGAGAGAGAGAGAGAGAGAGAGAGAGAGAGAGAGAGAGAGAGAGAGAGAGAGAGAGAGAGAGCGCATTTCCCTCCTTTTCTTTGTATACCCATCATTTATCATGGTTCCTGATACACAGTAGGCACTTAATAAATCCTTGTGGGTTGATTAGCTAATTATCATCCTAGGGCATCAGTCAACGAATAATCATAAGACAACTTCAGTTACTGGGAAGAACTCATTATGTCCTTTCAGCAAAATTCATGCACTTTAGAAAGGGACCAAGTGCAGATATCCAACTCTGTAAGAGGTATTCCCATCAAACAGAGGCACATAACACATAATCTCCTCATGTACAGAATTATGGCAAATTGATTAGTTTCTCCTCATCTATCCTGCTATACAAGCAAGATACACTATTTTTTCCTAATGCACATTTCTTCTTATTCTTATTACTGGAATGCAATAGACTGAAATCCATCATAAACTTCAGTTCTCAAATGTTATTATTTACTCAAAAGAAACAGGGGTAGTTGGAGGTATTGTGTATGGAAGCATGCTATATTAAAAAATCATGATATGCTATTATGTAGTCAGAAGATCTACATTAGAAGACTGATCTTAAATTTCTGTGTAACCTTAGGCAAGTCCTTTCCTGATAATGGGCTCAGATTTTCTCTTCTGCAAAAAGAGAATATTGAACTAGGTGATCTCCAAGGTCAATTTTATGATCTCAGGCAATTCAGTTCTCTTATCTGGGCCACAAGTTCTTCAGAGAGGAGGAGAAGTAAAATGTGGAGGCTGAAGCAGATGAACACTAAGTTCCCTGAGTAACCTTGGGCTAATTATTTCCTTTTCAAGTCTCATTATCTTTTCCTATAAAATGAGGTGGTTGGATTGATTTTAGTGTGTTTGTGAACTTGCATGAATCATATTCATCTATGGACCTCAGTTTCCTCGTCTGTAAATCAGATGGACTCTAGACTCCTCATTCTAGATTTATGATACTATGATTAGAAAACTTTAAAAAAATCTTACTTACTCTCTGAGCATTGATATCAAGTATTGCTTCCAAGGAAGAAGAGTAATAAGAACAGGAGAATGACGTTAAGTGACTTGCCCAGGGTCACATAGATAGGGAGGCCAGATTTAAACTCAGTATCTCCCATTTTTGAGCCTGGCATTCTATCCACTGGGCCATCTAACTGTCCCTAGAAAACATTTAAAATTCCTTCTAGTTCTAAATGTTATAAGCCTTCTCTTGCCAGCCCTCCCTTCCTCCTCCCGTAGCCACAGCTACTGGAATCTGGTAAGCTAAAGTTATCTTCCTTTTACTCTGTATATATCTTGTGTATTCCTGTCACTTTATGTGTGGGCTCCGCTTTTTGAATGTGAGGGCAGACAATGCCTAGGAAATTCACAGATGACACAAAGCTGGGCTGAGGCCATTTAAAAATGGTCAGGATCCAGGAAGATCTTGAAAGGTTAGAAAGTTGGATCAAATTCTATCAAATGAAAGTTAATAACAATACATATATGGTCTTACACTTGGATTCAAACCATCAACCTTACAAGTACAAGATCAGGGAGTCATGAACAGAAAATGTTTCATTAATAAAAAGATCTGCTATTTTTAATGGGCAACAAAATCAATATGAATGATAGCTAATATAATTATAGGTAACAGGTGGAGGTCCTGGGTTCAAATCTGACCTTGGACACTTCCTAGATCTGTGACTCTGGGCAAGTCACTTAACCCCCATTGCCTAGCCTTTACTGCTCTTCTGTCTTGGAACCAATACACAGTATTGATTCTAAGATGGAAAGTAAGGGTTTAAAAATAATTATAGGTAACATTCATAAAAGCATAGTTTCTAGTATTAGGAATATAATAGTTCAGCATAAGAAATGATGAACAAAATGAGCACTAAAAAGTAAAACAAACTGTAAAGACTTACATGAAGTGAGGCAAAGTGAAGGGAACAGAACCAGGAGAATATTGTATACTGTAACAGCAATAAAATATGACGATTAACTGGGAATAACTTAACTATTATCAGAAATGTAAGAATCCAGGACAACTCCAAGGAACTCATGGAAAAAAGGCTACCCACTGTTATAGAAGGAACTGACAAAGACTGAATGAAGAATGAAGGATGCCATTCTTCACTTTGTTTCCCTCTGTGGATTTTTCTCTAGTGTAAGCAATATGTATTTTCTCTCAAAACATGATGAACATGGAGTTATGTATTGTAAATACATTGGTACCTACATCATATTACCTGTATTCTTGGGAAGGGGTTAGATATGGGAGAGAGGGAAAGAACAAGGATAGCAAAATGATAAAAGAAATGACTGAATATTGTGTTGATGTCATCTGGAAAAAAATTAAAAGAACAAAAAGTAATAGTTATTCTTTATTTTTGTTCTTCATTACACACACACGCACACACCCATAGTAGTTTATTTAGTTCTGCATTCTACATCTTAGGTAGACTATTGGTAAGATATCTAGTGGAAAGGAAGCAAGATGGTAAAAAGCCTGCAGTTTATATTATGAGAGAATGAATTAAAAATATTTATCCTTGAAAAAAGAAGAATTTTCAAGTGGAAGATTCAGCCTTGCTTTTCATGGTCCTAGAGGATCAAATTGGAAGCAGTGGACAAGTGGTAAATCTGAGCTTTTAGTAAGGAAACACTTCATAATAATTCAAACTATCCAAAAGCAGAGTAAGCTTCCTCAGAAAGCAGAGGATTTCCCCTCTCTGGGGGCTTTCAAGGAGATGCTGAATAGCTACTTTTGGGGATGTTGTGGAAGGAATTCTTGGTCAAGTTGAATTTGGAGAAGATGTCCCTTATGTTCTTGACACCTTGGAATTTCTGCCATGTAGTGATTCTGACTTGGCTGCCATGAACACAGGAGCCATTCTATTCCTTCTCTCTGTTCTCTTCTTTATATATGGCAAATTCTGTAGAAGACTCCAGGTGTCTCTTATTTTAGGAGGTATCAGGGCTATTTTGAAGCTTTTTATTTAATTTGGCCACGAGTCCTATAAGGACCATGTGACTCAGGCTCCCTAAGGTGTGAGGAATTCCAACATGCTTAGTTAGACAATTTCAAGGTAAAACTTTTCTTGAATTCTTCCTTCACCCTTTCCAGGAAGAACCAATGGAGACTGAATTCCATCCCCTGAAGTCCAGTTCCAATTCCACCGAAAATTTTTATACATAGCAGAGCTGAAAGGTGAAAATTAGACTGGAGTTATGGAAGTTTTCAGTGGACTATCTTGAACCTCTAAATTTTTATTTTACTCACCAATCCTACTATATCTCTTGAGGCTAAGCTCAGTTGTTTCTATGGTGCTGTGGGTGTTAAATGACTATTCTCTGCCTTAAAATTCTCTGCTGTGGAGTTTAATGATTGAGTTATACCTCCATTAAAAGGTAAATGGAGTTGTAAGTAGTTAGCACAGGCACATCCTTTAGGGAATTTAAGGAAGTAGAAAATAACGATGCATCTAGGATATCATTCATCAGCCTATATATAATGAACAAAGATCAGGGATAAAACATGCAGAGAACCTGATTGAGACTCAGAAGAAGGGTTAAAGAGTCAAGGTGCTCTGAGCAGGCAGAGGACTCTTTTTCTTTCTTTCTTTCTTTCTTTCTTTCTTTCTTTCTTTCTTTCTTTCTTTCTTTCTTTCTTTCTTTCTTTCTTTCTTTCTTTCTTTCTTTCTTTCTTTCTTTCTTTCTTTCTTTCTTTCTTTCTTTCTTTCTTTCTTCCTTCCTTCCTTCCTTCCTTCCTTCCTTCCTTCCTTCCTTCCTTCCTTCCTTCCTTCCTTCCTTCCTTTCTTTCTTTCTTTCTTTCTTTCTTTCTTTCTTTCTTTCTTTCTTTCTTTCTTTCTTTCTTTCTTTCTTTCTTTCTTTCTTTCTTTCTTTCTTTCTTTCTTTCTTTCTTTCTTTCTTTCTTTCTTTCTTTCTTTCTTTCTTTCTTTCTTTCTTTCTTTCTTCCTCTTTGCATTCCTCACAGGTGGGAGGTTAAAAGAAGAAAAAGAAAGGTCACCTTCTAGAAGCTGATTTCAATTATTCCTCTAGCTTAGTCTGTGAAATACAATTGGTGCTGGTTCCAGGCAGCTTTACACATGCTGGAAATCTAAATTTTATATAACTGTGAAAATAAATTAGGGCCTTCTCACAGTGATGTTCTCTGAACTATAAATCTCCTAAGCAGTTACAAGTTCCATCTAAACAACTCGGCATTAAAATTTGTTCAAGAGGAGCTGCATTATAGCAGGTGTAAGCAATGATCACAGTTAACATAAACAAAGAAGAGAAGAGAGAGACAGAGAGAAGACGAGGGATAGAGAGAATTAGAGAGACAGAGAAAGAAGTACAGAGATAGAGATCCATGGGGAAGAGAAAAGAAGAAATGGAATGAATCATCAGAAGCAGAGTGAGGGAGATAAAGAGAGCTGGAGTTCATGATGAACATAGGACCATGGGAAACATTTATGAAAAAATAGTCCTATAAAATACTCACTTATAAATGATTGCAATTATTCCTTTTGTTTACAGTTTTCATCTGTTGGCTTTGGTGTGTGATTTCTTTTTGTATGTCAACATTATGATGACAGGACTGAGGTTGCCAGATAGGAGAGGTTGCTATAACTTTGGTTTCCTTTATTTTATTTAATTTTTTGAAAAATTCATTTAATTAGTCAGTTTAGAACATTATTCCTTGGTTACAAGAATCATATACTTTCCCTTCATTCTCCCTACCCCATCCTATTGCCAATGCCAATCCTATTTAAAATCCTTTGGTTTCATAAGAAGATGGCAGGACTATGTTTTTAGAGGGGAGATTTTGCAGTAGTCCAAATAATGAAAGTCTATAATAGAGGGGTAGCATTGGGAATAGAAAGGCAGGGAACTGATATGAGACCTTGCAGAGGTGGATTTGATGGCCTTTTAAAAAAGGATCAGCAACAACACGTGTAAAACCCAGTGGAATTGCTCCTTGGATTTGGGAGGGGGGTGGGAGAAGATGAGGGAAAGAAAATGAATCATGTAACCATGGGGAAAATATTCTAAATTAATTATTTAAAAATTTTCAAAGCACTAAAAAATAAAATAAAATTTAAAATGATCAGGTACATATTTTTTCTTAATATAAAAATGAATATTACAATGAAAAATTGACCTTTCTTGGACTCACACTTTCCTCCTTTTATTGAAATAATTATTTTTACAGTCTGTTAAAAATAAAGACAAGAAGTAGCTTATAGTATATTATTTAGAAAGTGAGTTTCAGAGTATGTAAGACCTGGATTTAAGTTCCATTCCTGATATATACAGGCTTTGAGACATTTGTCATGTCACCTAACTTTTTCGTGCCCAGACAGCACTCTAAGAATATAAGGCTTTGATTTGCATCGATAGAAGGAATTTCTCCAATGGGACTTCCCACTCCTAACAAAATTACAATTCTGATTTAAAAAAAAAAATACACAACCATTTCTCCTAATGGAAGTCCTGTCAATTCTACCTTTATGACATGCTTTGCAAATCCCCTTCTCTAGATTCCATTGCTATGACCCTGCCAGAGACTCTCAAATCCAAATTATTTCAGTAGCCTTCTAATAGATCTTTCTTCCTCCACCTGTTTTTGACACTAACTACTGAACTGTCTGGCCTACAGTTTCCTTATCTGTAAAATGGGTTTAACAACAGCTGTGGTATCTGTTGCACAGAGTTGTTTATAAGGTTTGAATGAAATTTTAAAATATACATAAATACAGATGCACACACCCATGCATGCAAAACAAACAAAAATCCCCAGCGTTTTGCTTCCTATATGACCAGGTCACATAATACTGAGGCACCTACACTTGAAATGTCCAGGATCTGCTTCTGTTAGATGTTTGGTTTTCCCGTGCCATGTGGGTAGGCAGCTAAGTGGCACAGTGAATAGAGTGTCAGGCCAGGAGTCAGGAAGATGAGTCTTCATGAGTTCAAATCTGGCCTCAGACATTAGCTGTGTGACTCTAGGCAAGTCACTCAACTCCACCTGCCTCAGTTCTTATCTGTAAAGTGATCTGGAGAAGGAAATGGCAAACTACTCCAGTGTCTTTGCAAAAAAAACCCAAATGGAGTCACAAAAAGTCAGGCAGGACTGAAATGAATGAACAGCAAATATCCTATAGATGGGAATAGAGGCTTCTTTGCATTAGCCATGTAGCTAGAACAGGCTGTGTCTTTAAAACTACCTAATTGGGGCAGCCTCTCTCTTTCCAGGTGTATCCAGATTGTGAAGGTCCTGTTTACTCTAAGATGGACCCCATCAACTGAGCTGGCTCTCAACTCTAGTCTATGTTCTATGGCCCCAAAAAACAGGCTGGGGATTGCTTTCTGTTTCGTTTTGTCTTTTTTCAGCTCAAGGCACTGATGATGGAATCCTCACCAAACTTGAATTCAGGTAGAATCAGAAATCAAGATTTGAATGGAGATTCACTGATTTCTTTTCCACTGTGGCATGATTCTAGGCACTGAAGCTTCAAAGATGAAAATCAAAGCTTTTGCCCTGATGCAAATAAATAGATGCAAATCAAAGACATATAAAGTAAATACAACACATGTGTATGTGTATGTCTGTGTGAATGTGTGTGTGTGAAAGTGTTGGTACTAATAACTGGGGGAATCAAGGAAGGTCCTTTGTATAAGATGGTGCTTGAACTAAGAGTCAAGGGAAGTTGGTGATGCTAAAAGGCAGAAATCTGTATGGAGTGTATTTTAGGCTTATGGGACTCCAAATGAAAGGATGAATCAGGTGATACAGTCATATTGATGAAAGAGAGCAAGGGAAAAAGCTTGACTGGATGCTAGCATATACGAAGGTCATTTATGTGTAATGTCTTGAAAGGTAGGCTAGATTGTGAAGGAAGGACTTAAAAGTACCAAGCAAAGGAGTTTATATTTTGTTTAGTGCTTGGTACTTATTTATGTGCCTTTTAAATGGTTGTTGATTGATTGCTAATTGGTTTTCTAAATCCAGAGGCCAAAGGGAGCCCCTGGAACTTCTTAGATGGGGAATAACCCAGAACACTAGGAATGCTGTTCTAAAAGCTCTACGGATTATAGATTGGAGAGGGGAGAGACTGTAGACTAATCAGGTGTTTATTGCAATAGTCTAGGTTATGGGTAAGTGGACAAAAGGGAATGAAGATGAGAGATGTTAGAGAAAAAATAGAATCAATTAGACTTGGTAGCTGATTAGATTTGTAGGATGAAGGAGAGTGAAAAGCTGAATGAATGGGGGGAAAACATTTAGGAAGGACTTTCTACATGCCAAGCACTGTAGTTCTAAGTGCTTGGGATAGAGATTCCAAAAGCAATATTTCCTGCCCTCAAAGATCTTTTTCATTCTAATAAAAAGAGGCAATTTACAGGAAAGGGTGGTAGTCATGTAGGAAGGTGACATCCCAAGGATGATGATTGGAATCATAGGACAATTGCTTAAAGTACCCAACAAGAAGCAAAGGTGGTAGTAATGATTTGATTACTTTTCCAGGGCAAGAGGTGGAAAGTGGGTGATATTGTAAGGGTACACATCCAGTGTCTTGGCAAGAAGACTCCATAGTTGGTTGGCTGCCTATATGTAGTGAAATATCACCAATTAACATGATCCTAGGACAAAAAATGGAGCTCCAGCTGGAAGGGATGCCTTGAGTGGCATGGTAAGAAGATGGAATGGTCAGGATCATGTAGATGTACTTTGTGTCTACATGTGATTCACATATGTAGTATGTTATGAATATAATTATACTATATACCACTGTACAGAATGGACCTTCACATGGCCCATTCATTTCAGCTACTTGGCATAAAACCATATTTTGTTTAATATGAATGAATGTTGTATATTTTGGTCCTGTAGACATTTTTTTTAAACTCTTACCTTCCATCTTAGAATTAATACTGTGTATTGGTTCTAAGGGAGAAGAGCAGTAATGTGGGTTAAGTGATTTGCCGACAGTCACACAACTAGGAAGTGTAAATCCAGATTTGAACCCGGAACCCCTGTTTCTAGTCCTAGCTTTCAATTCACTGAGCTACCTAGCTGCCCCTGATCCTGTTATAATTGCGTGCATTTTAGCATGTGTGGAATATACAAGAGGTAACATTTACAAGGGTTATAAATCCTTAACTGGAGTGTGGAAGAATCTTCTCATCAATAGAATTTGCACAGTCCTAAAATGGATATAAGTTATGCAGCCTAGAAGAACCATCTCTTAAAAGAACTATTAGCATCTTTTACATTTTGATAATTAGAAAGAAAAGTGGTGGCTTTGTCAAAGGCAGTTGACAATTGGGCCATTACTCCAGAATTTGTGTTAAATTGAGTGCTCTTGGAATTATAACACTATCACAGTGATAAATATAATGTGGGACTAGGAACTAAATGATATGACACAGAATGGGCATTCTTGGGAAGAACTGCCCTGGAAGAAGCCAGAGAAAACATAGAATCAAATGTTGGCTCCATTAGGTTATCCAACCCCACTCATGCTACTGAGATTGCCCCTATTACTGAGAGATTTTTGTTTTGGTTTGGGAACTAATTCTGAAGTGAGAACATTATCCATTTGCCACCAAAGCTAAGATGTGAATTCTTTTTCCTCTTCTTTATGTGTTTTATTATTATTCTGCTTTGTTCAAATATTTATTGGAAGATTGCTATTTGAAGGGCCAAGGGAAGACTAGCCCTAGAATAAAGCTAGAAGTGAGCCAAATTTGGATATTTTTAGACTTTCTTTGAGTCAAGTGATGAACCAATGTATATTAGAGGGAAACCTTTAAACTGAACTAATTTACCTGTAAGTGAAGAAGTGTCTGGCATTCTCAGTTGACACATTAACTATAGATACTGTCTTAAGACAGGTCCTGACATTCAGTTGAAAAGTTAGAAGAGAAAAATCTGGCCGCCCTTATATAATAAGTGGAGATTGCATTTTTAAGTAATTATAACACAACAGTAGGTTTTCTATTTGTTTTTGAAGATGTTTTGTACTGCATCCTCTGAGTAACCACTGGTTCTTGGGATATTTTAAGTTGCTTTGCTTAAATACACTCCTTAAATTCACGTACTGTGACTAATCCAAACACAGCACCTATCAAATCCTTTTCATTAAGAAAAGATTAGGTGGAGAATCAGAAATTTTCCCCTGACACTTTGATGCACAATTTATGCCTTAATTAAAAGTAAACACTATTGCTTTGGGGGAGCATGTTAACTGGGAGAAGGGAGGGAGAATATGCTAATATAAAGGGGGTATAAGTAAAAAGAAAAGAACATAACTTTAAGAAACCCAACTTTTAGACAGCTTGGGATGAGGCAGTGAATCAGCAGAATCCCTGAACTAACCTGGAATCCAAATACCCTAAATTTACACATCATTTGAGGTCCAGAATAGTTGGGTGAAAAATTCAGACAGATATGTGTATATAATATGAATTGCAGCTCTGAGAATTGCAGGATATACAAGAGGCTAAGTAGGTAAATGGAGCTCAGCTTTGAGAATTTGATTTTTTGCTCTTCCCCATCACATTCTATTACCATAGGCAAATGAATTAATCTCTCTATGAGTCCATTTATACCTGTGTCACATAGATATAATAATACCTACTTCATAAGAATGTTCAGAAGCTTAATTAAATTAAAGCTTTGAACTTCTCAAATGAAAGTTGTTAGAGAAATGCAAAGTACTGATTGTAGTCATTTTCTCCTTTCCAGTATGACATAATGATTGACTTTCACTTTTATTTTAATTGGAAAAGTGACTAATTGTCTAATGAGTGCTCTATTCTTGGTATATTGAAACACTGGACCAATTGTCTCAAGTCTATTACAATGAAAATAATACAATCATAAATTTCTTTCTATCAATTCAATTTAACAAGCATTTATTAAGTGTCTACTATCTACCAGGTACAACTTGCTTCTGGGGATATAATGTCAAAACCAAAATAACTCCTGTTTTCAAAGGGGAAATGACTAGCTTTGCAGAATCAGAGAACCTCAGAGCTGGAAGGAATCCAGTCTTTGAGGTCACCTAGTTCAATGTTAAACTGAACTGGAATGATCTTCCAATCTCTGCTGTGATATAGAAATTATTACCTCTGGAGGCAGCCAGAGGCAAAGACAGGATACACTTCATCTTCATTTGGGCCTGATGGTAACTTGAAGTCATCCAAAGCTGATAAGTGCTCTCTCTCTCTCTCTCTCTGTCTCTCTCTCTCTCTCTGTCTCTCTCTCTCTCCCTCTCCCCCCACATCTGTCTGTCTGATATTTTGTTCTGTTCTTTAATAGCCAAACATCATTCTACTTAATATATAAAACAGCAGTTTTATTCTTTATTTGTTTTTCTTCCTTTCCTTGACTTAAACAACTATATCGTTTAATTGTCTTTTGAGCTTTAACATCCCAGATTCTATTCTTGTAAGACAATGCAACTATTTTATATTTTTTTCTTTCTATGTGTATACTTTCATCTTTTCTATACATCTTAAAAAAGAGACAAAAAGATAATGTTTGATGAGCTCCCATGAATCCACATTGGTCTTAGGTAGCCCAGATTAGCAAGAGGATGTGCATATTAGTTGTTCTCATATTTTCAAGTCATAAGACTCCTGTCCTTATCCTGTGGTGTTAAGCATATTCATAAAAAACTTACATGAGGGAAGGAATGGAAGTCATGCTCATGAAATTTATAGATTCCATGAAGCTGAGGGAGTCTAACCATTGGAAAGAGTATTAGAATCCCAGAAAATATTGACAGACTAGTGTGCAGTGCCAAAAGAATGACAGTCTGAAATTCGAAATAGTCCTCAGAGGCCAGTTACTTTACTTTGTAGCTGAATGACAAGTCCCACCACCACCTGTAAGGAGGGGGCTGACTCTGTGCCAGAGAAAACACTGCATTTTTCTTTCATTTTAAGGACACTTTTCCTCCCAGAGAAGTTAAAAACTGCCTTTCAGCAATTTGTAACTTTTCTTTTTGGTTCTGTAATTTGGAGTAAAGCAGAATGAATCTGTTCTATCTTCTACATGTTGTTCAGTTCTTTCAGTAATATTGGACTTTTTGTCACTCCGTTTGGGGTTTTCTTAGCAAAGACACCTGCCACTTCCTTCTCCAGCTCATTTTATATATGAGAAACTGAGGCAAACAAGGCTAAGTGGCTTACCCAAGGTCATGCTAGTTGTCTGAGGCCATATTAGAACTCAGGAAGAAGAATCTTCCTCATTCGGTATTATTATCCTATAATGCAAAATTTAAATTCTTTTGAGAGTAATTTTAGGAAAAAATTTGCTACCTCCCAGAATCCAGAAAGTGAACTGTTTGGAGAAGGCACCATGAAGATGCCTGCAGAGACCACATGCTGCACAAAAAGATCCATAGTAAACTTTGGGATATGGTGAATTTGAACTGTGGGAAGTTGAATGCATTTGTTTTGAATGTACACTCTTATGCCAAAGGGGATTGCCCCAAAATTGGCTTTTTGTCAATGTAGCAATCATTGGTTTTGTTGTCTTTTATTTCCCCCATCCCCAAATTGTTGTAATTTCCTCTTAGAAACTGAAATATTGTATATACCTTTCGTTAAAAATCTTTAGAATTTTAAGTTGGTTATGTTTCAAATGATCCCTTGGGGAGACTAGTGTCCCAAAGGATAACAGGAGAGAATGTGTAAATAGAAATCTTGTATTCTAGGACTTCATTTCCTAGCACCCACTCTCCTTCTGCCCTCATGTGCTGATGTAGGCAGGATATAAATTCTGTGTAGGTCTACCAGGATATAAATTCTGTGTAGTTCCACTTGTTGCAGAAAGATATTGGAAAACCTACACTTCATCAAGAAGATCAAGAATGAACTTTGGATATGATTGATTGAACTGAACTTTGTTTGAACATTTATTGTAAATGTACACATTTATGCCAAAAGGGACTGCCCCTAATTTGACTTTCTGTCACTGCGCCTAGCAAAACATTGGTTTTGCTTTCTTTTCTTTACTATTCCTCTCTCACTATTCTAATTCCTCTTAGAAATTTGAATATCATGTATATCTGTAGTTAGAAGTGCATTTAGGATTATAAATTGATTATGTTAAATGATCAATGGGGAGACTAGTCTCCCAATGATCATCAGGGGGGATTGTAAATCTTGAAATCTCTCAGACTTGTGAATGTTAAAAATTTCCCCATCAGGGAATTCTTAATTGGAACAAATTCCCTACTGAGAAACATTCCCCATTTTGATGTGATAACTCTCCAGGATCAGAAATGGGAGGACCTCTACTCCACTCATACTTAAGACTGCTTTAGGGGAGAAAACTCCTTGCTAAACAAAGAAAGTACTTGGATCCATGCTTATGGTGGGGCAAGGGGTTCTTTGGGCCAGGCCTGTTTTTAGAATTGATACAATGGAATGCTAGGTATCTAAAAGGGTTGGGCAAGTTTTCTCTTGATGAGATTAGTTGACTCAGCTGTGTTTTCTCTCGTTCAGACTTACTGAGGAGATTGGTCAACTTAGCAGGAATTTAGATGGGCAGTCCTTTGGAAAGCATTTACAGTGATTGGTAAATGTAGGGACTTAGGGGAGGTGACATGGGAGAAAAACCTCTATATAAGAAAAAGCAGAATCTCTTGAGAGGATATATCCTTTTGGAGAAATCCTTTTGGAGGATCTCTGATGAGGATCGCTTGGGAAGAATATCTTGAGAGAGGCTCTGGAGAAGGGAAGCTCTTGGAGGACAATATCTAAGGAGGTCTCCCTGGAGCTCCTCTAAGGGGACTCTGTCCCTCTGGAGGCTCAGGAGAGAGGCCCTTTGGAACAGTCTCTGGCTGGAAGGCTCTCTGGTGAAGTCAGCTGAGGTGGAGCTGGCCTGGTGTCACTAGAATCCTTGTTTAGGCAGACCTTGTGGTGAGTGTTAAAAGACTGATTGACTGATTCTCTCTCTTAAGACTCAGGTCTAGGCCATATTGGCTTGAGGCCCTTCATAATTATTCCTTTCCTACTCTTTCTCCCTTTCTCTAATTCCTCATTATATTATTAATTAAAAATCTCTATAAAACCCAATTGACTTGGGTCTTTGAATAATTGGGAATATTTCCCTGGCGACCACCTTATATTTGATTTAAAAACCAAGACACTGTAGTGAAACATATTTTCTGTGGTCAAATTTACTCATCCTCCCTTATATCTATCACAATTTATATCTTCCACCATTTTAACTCACTACAGTTTAAGACCTCAACCATTTTAAATCTCACAATGGGGAGTTCACTGAGACCTCAATTTACAATGAAGGTGCCAACCTGGATTGGAAAAGAGAGTGTCTCTTCACCTTGAAGCTCTTGGAAGCTAGGTTGCCCAGTGGATAGTGTGCTGGACCTCAAATCAGAAAGATCTGATTAGTTGTATGGCTGTGGGTGTTTCAGTTAAGCTCTTGTCTGTCTTAGCTTCTCAAACTGTAAAATGAAGACTATCATGGCACCAACCACAGAGTTGCTGTGTAGATTAAGAGATATAATATGTATCATTTATAGCATACTGCTTGAGAAATAGTAGATGCTTAATAAGAGCCACCCCTCCTTCCTTATGTGAATGAAATAATAGATCCAGTCTCAATCCCTATCCCCATGCAGAATAAGTACAAACAAAATTAAAACATAATAAATAAAAGGAATTAAAAAATATAAGGCAGTGAGAATCAAGCAAACAGGCATTTATTAAACACCTATTATGTGTCAGGCTTAGAGAAGGCTCTCAATAACTAATGGAATTAGAAAAGTATTTAAATAGAAGATAATCCTTGAATTTCAGCATGAAACAACAGACAGATACATTCCAGGTATGGAGATGAGAAACAGAAGGTCAATTTGGTGAAATATAGTGAGTAATACATGATGAATCTGGGAAGATAGTTTGGGTCTAAGCTGTGAAGAGCTTTAAGAACTAAATAGAGTTGTTCTTTGGATTCTGAAGGAATTAGAAAACCGCTAGAGATTATTGAGTAGAGGAGTGACATAGGTTTGCACTTAAGGAAAACCATTTTGGTCTAAGTGTGAAGGATGGACTGAAATAGCAATAGACTTGAGGAAAGAGAAAAGATGGAGGCTTTTGCAATAATATAGATGACAGGTGATGAGAGATTGAATGAAGATGCTAGCTGCATGAATACTAGTTTTGAGAGATGTAGCTATAGAAAAAAAACAGGATTTCACAACTGACTGCATATGTGGAGTGAACGACAGTGAAGGGTTGAGAAAAGTGACAGTTATAAACCTGGAAGATGCAAAGGATGCTGATGCCTTTAGAAGAAAGTTCGTTGCTTCACCTCTATAAGCCATATGCTTTCTACCTGTAAGATGAAGATAGTGCCTAACTCACAGTGATGTGAAGAACAAATGAGATAATTTACCTAACTGCCATTGAAACATTCAAACTCTATAGATATATCAGTAACTGCTAGATAAATCAATTAAAAAATCAGACTGGAAGATGTTATATTTATCCCTATTACATTTTAGTTTGATAGATTCAGTCCATCATTCCAGACCAGAAGACCTATGGCCCATGAACTTGTATAAATACAAACACACATACATATATGCAATTTGATGTGTATATGTGCATACACACATGTACATATACATACATTACATGTATAGATACATAAATAACATATATCTTCATATAACTTGTTTCCTTTTTAATTCAACATATTTTATGCCTTTAAAAACTGAAAATGAATTCATTGATTTTACCAGACTGCCAAAGAAATCCATGACACCTTAAAAAGCATTTTAGAACTCCTAGACTATTACAGTTTGGAAGGTAGGGTGAGATAATTCTATTAAAATATCATAAGGTCACATTATGGAAATGGAGCAATGTGATATGGTGAACATAAGTGTAGTGAATAATATATAAACTTGAATTTGGGGTAAAGAAGACTTGGAATCAAATCTGACCCATGACATCTGACTCTATTGCCTTGGCAAAGTGACTTAAACTCTAATTTCTCCATACAACACTCTAAAAGTATAAATTTCAGAGCAATAGAACAGGAGTCACCTATACCAATGAAATGATAGACCTGGTAAAATATATGCATATTTATACACCATATTCAACACATCTTCACTGTATGCACACATATAGCACTGTATGTGTATCCATTCAATATTTGCATGTATATTTACACATATGTACATGTGCATATACCTCAAAAGTGGGATCATTTTTTCTCACCTTTGACTTTTTAACCTCCTGCCTCTTTGGAGAATTAAGTCTCTTTGGCAAAGCACAAATCTTTTGAGGTTTAGTTTGTAAAGCAGGGTCACTTAAATATTTCCAAGTTATTGGTGAGATGGGACTTTATAACTCCTGCTGGATTTGAGGATGTCATGTAAAGAAAGGACTGAATTTTAGGGAAATGCTGACTTTATATCACATATTTTTCTCTCTTTTTCTCTCTGAGGAGCAATATAAGCAAGTCCACATTACCTAATGCTCATTTGGAACAGAAGGACTAAACAACTTAGTGGTAAAATAATAATGATAGCTAATGTTTACATTGTGCTTTAAGATTTGCTAAGTACTTTGAATACACTGTCTCATTTGATTTCCACAGCAATTCTATTAGATAGGTATTATTCTGATATCTGTTTTAATTGAGTGACATCTAGAATGTCACTCAGGTAAGTTATGGAAGCAGGATTTGAACTTTGGGATTCCTGAACTCAAATCTACTACTTTATCTAAGATGATGCCTCATTGCTTCAAAAAAGTAACTTTTGACCTTCTTGTATTGCAGGTGGAAAGAGAATTCCTCCTTGAGGGATGGTCTGAGGGCTTCTCCTCCTATGTACTCAGGAATAGACCAGAGGGGCAACAAGATCAAAGAATATTTTTTAACATCCTTACTTAGCTTAGTGCCTGGCATATAATAGGTACTATAGATATGCTTATATATTCTCCTCCCTTCAGTGATATGGACTCTAGTAATACTTGAGAAGTGCATAATGTAGATGTTATCCATGAACACCTTCAAACTATGGTTAGGAATTTGGTTGACAACATCACAAAGGAGTTACAGGTCAGGAAGTTTACACTGATATGAGGGTACTTCGTGCAGGGTCATTGTTCTTTTTTTTATGTTTACTTACTTACTTACTTACTTACTTAATAATATTTTTGGTAGTTACAGCTCATGTTCTTTCCCTTCCCTCCTCTCACCCTCCTCCCATAGCCAACGAACAATTCCACTGGGTTTTACATGTGTCATTGATCAATACCTATTTCCATATTATTAGTATTTGCACTAGAGTGATCATTTAGAATCTACAGTCCCTATCATATCCCCATCAACCCATGTGACCAAGCAGTTGTTTTTTATCTGTGTTTCTACTCCCACAGTTCTTTCTCTGGTTGTGGATAACATTCTTTCTCATAAGTCAGGGTCTTTATTCTATATGGAAACAATTGACTGGAAGAAAAGTACTCATGTTTATATGTCCTAGCTAGAGTAATTGCTTGGTTAATTAGGATAAAACATTCTCACAGATGCATCAATTTTCACTCAAGATCATACATCATTCGTTCAAGCACTCCATGTTTTTTGCCATATTGACCTATTTGGAGCTCTGCAACACATGGCTTTCCATTCCTAACCTTCATGTTTTTGTACTGACTGTCCCTCACAACAGTAATGCAAACCCTTTTCATTTCTGCCTTGTAGAAACCCTGGCTCTCATTGAGTCTCACTTCAAGGGTCCTCTTCTTCAAGAGACTTTTCCTGATTGTTCTAGTTAAGACACTCTTCTTTTGGGGGGACTCCCAATAGCAACATTCATTTGGTATATTTTTGATTTTTTACTTTTTCATGTGCATGTTTTATCTTCCTTTCTCTCTCTCAACTAAAGACTGTAAATCCTTCAAGAACCCAGTTGTTTTTATTGTTGCCTTTGCAGTCTGAGGACCTAGTACAAAGGTTGATCCACAGATGTCACTTAATAAATGATGTTGAATTGAATTGAAATGAATCACAAAAAAGGAATCATAGTGTCTAAACAGCTAATGATGTATCAGACAAGCTGGCAGTGGTTAACTAGCCTCCAATATCCTGTGGGAAAAAAAAAAACAGCAACAGCAGAAATATGATCTTTTCTCTTATTAATGAAGAAGCAACATTTTCTCTCACCAGATCATCTTGTTTTGTGGCTTCAAAAGGAAAGTAAGCTGGCAAAGTATGAGAAGGACTTATAGTAACATCAGTTCAGAATGCTCATCTCCATTTTTGAGATGAAACAGATAGAATTGATGGTGAAAGCATAAACATTATCCAATAATCAAATGGCTTTTTGGTTGCCCCTGCTTTCTCTCCTTTATTTCTTCCAAATTATCCCCCTTGACTGTGAGGAGAGTGAAAATACAGTATCAGGGTTCATCAGAGATTTCACTGGACTGGAGGAGCCTCAAAATCAGCCAGAGAGAAACTCTAGGGAGGAACTAAACTCCAAGGAAGAATTTCAACGCAACCCAAACTTGTTTTTTACTGTAATAAACATCCCTCTTTCCTTTGGGGATTCATTAGAGAAGAATTTCAGTGTATTTCTTAGAACTGCTAGAAATTGTATCATTCCTCCAGAGTAACATAACCAATGTGAGTTGAGCCTAGTGAAATGATGGTTCAAACGTGGAGTTTCATTTATAGAGGTTTTATGACATCATTAATCAGTTCCTGACAGAGGTTGATGTAACATAAAGACTAGGGAGCATTTTGGGAAGTAATTAGTCAGTGTATGTAGGTGAGGGCAGTGGTGTTTTGTTGCTTCTGTCATCTCTAATGGGGAGCAAGTCTGCTTTCCACACATATAATCCAGATGTTTCGTTTGAATCATTGTATTCTGTCAAATTGAAACTTGTAGATAAGAACATTTCAGTTACCATGCAATATGTAAATTTAGAAAAAGTATGCTAATTTCCTCTTTATTTTTGCTTTTCATATCGTTCATAGATCAGAGTAGATAGTCAATTAACAAGTACTTATTAAACAGTTACTTTATTCTGAGGGATATCCACAGATACAAAGAAAAATTTTTAAAAATTGTGACGGTTAAGGAGTTTAGAGTCTAATGGGGGAAAACATAGAAAAAATTATGTACCAGATAATGTCTAAATTGGGAGCAATCTCAGAAGTAAAGCACTAGCATTAAAATGGAATGAGGAACAGCTTCTTGTAGAAAGCTAGATTTTAGGTGAGGTTTGATGGAATCTAGGAGATAGACAGGGAAGAGAATTACAAGTATGTGGGACTGCCAATGAAAATGCAATCAGGAAATAGAATTTCATATTAAGAATACTAAGGAGATCATTATCACCTAATTGTAGAGGATACTAGAATGAGTAAAGTATAAGAAGACTGGAAAAGTAAGGAGGAGACTGGTTACAAGGGACTTTGAACTCAAATACACCAATTTATATTTGATTCTGGAGATAACCACTGAACTTGTTCAACAGAGGGTTAGCATGATCAAACCTGTGACTTAAAAAAAAAAACAAAAACAAAAACAAAACTTTCCTATCTGACAGGAAGATTGGCTGGAATGAGGGGAGACTTGAGACAGGCAGACCAGCCCAAATACTTTCAATAACCCTGTCTTGAGTTGATGAGGGAAGGCCTGCTCCAGAGTGGTAGAAGGATTAGAAGGCAGAAATAAAAGATGTTGTGAAGGGAGAATGATAGGTCTTTGCAACAGATCATAGTATGGAAGAGGAAGTGAAAGAGAAGTAGGAAGAGGAGAGGGTTTGGGGAGAAAGGTAATTGGTACATTTTGAGTATGTTGAAATATGTCTACAGAATGTCCAATTCTAGATGGCCAAGAGGTTGTTGGACATCTGACTGAAGGTCAGAAGAGAGGTTAGGACTGAATAAGTAGGTCTCTGAGAATTTTCTATATAGAGATAACTGAATCATGGGCACAATTTAGATAGCCAAATAAAATAGAACAGAGGAAGAAAATAAGAGGGATCAGAAGAGGACCTTTGGGGACATCCAAGGTTAAGGAAAGTGACCTGGAGGAAATCCAGCACAACAAATGAGGAAGAATAGTAAGACTGGCAAGAAGAGAGGCAGGTGAGAGTTATGTCATGAAAGCCTATAAAGGAGAATTTATGAAGTGATCTGTAGTATAGTTTCTAAATAAAAGTTAATTTTAAGGAGGTAGAACTTTTACTGGGACTAAAGGGATTAATAAAATTTAAACAAGAAGCCATAAGGAGGGAGACATTTAAGGAGGTAGGGGCAGTTTACACAAAGATTTGCAAAGTGATTTTCCTCATCTGAGAAGAGACAAAGTTTCTGTAGGAGAAGGAGGAGAGAAGAAAAGGAAAAGGGAATGGAATGGTGTGTTGGGGGGGGCTTTGTAATTTTGAATGAATTGAGAAATTGAATTGGGGAGGACAAATTTTGGAGAACAAAAGAAGTGGAAGGATTGAAATTGAGGACATGACTTCCACCGAAGGAAAAGAAGAGATAAAATCAAAGGACCAAAGGAGGAAAAGCAAAAAAGGTGAATATAAAGAAGTGCATTTGATGACAAAGAGGAATAGATAGAAGGAAGGAATCAAAGGTTAGGAGGCTATAGCTTGTAAAATAATGTAAGAGATTACTGAAGAAAGGAAATGAACATTGAAGTGGCTTTCAAAGAATAAAGATGCTAAAGTCCAAAGAAGACCCAGGAGTCTAAGATATCATTATCATCATTACAAATATTGATTAATTATATCATCTACTATGTGTCAGGCACTGTGCTAAGTACTTTAAAATTATTATGTCATTTGATCCTCATAGCATCCCTGGGAGGTAGGTGTTATTATCATTCCCATTTTACAGTTGAGGATACTGAGGCTAAGACAGGTTAAATGACTCACCCAAGTTCATATAGCTAGTAAGTGTGTGACTATAGATTTTGAGTCTTCCTGACTCCAGGTTCAGTTCTCTATCCACTGCACCACCTAGCTGCAGTCCAGTTCTCCTAGTGAATTCCTAGTACAAAATGTAAGCAACCAGAATCTCATTTGCACCGAGTATGAGCAGCAGAATGATTTTTTTCAGGCATGTTTCTGAAGTAGACAACATCCGTGTTTCTTTCATGGACAAGGGACTTCTATTTATGTCCAAATCTTAAACTGGCTTCTCTCCCAAAAGAAACTGTAAATGGCTCTGAAGAATTCCTCAGGAAGTCCTCTACTATTGGGTTACCTGGGAGAATGAAGAACATCTTTGGAAGAAAAAACAAAACAAAACCATCCCACTTTCAATGGGAAAACAAAGAAAAACAAGGACATGAAGTGTTAAAGAGAAAGCCTAATATGTCAGGAGGTTGAGAGATGGAAACAAGATGGTTCCCCCAGAGAAGAAAAGGAAAAAGGAACAAAGGATTCTGTGAAATAAATAATATCAGGTCCTTTGAAAAGAAGGGGGTCTTTGACACTAAGAGGAGGAAGTAACTACTCATTTTTAGCTTTTTCTTAAGACAGTTATTTGGATAATAATAATAGCAACAATAATTTCCCTCATTTAATTATTTCCTATTTATCCTGTATAGAGCTTTCCAATTTTTTGCTTGTTGTCTCCTTTTAGATTATTAGCTTCTTGAAGGCAGGGCCTATCTTTTGTCTATGTTTGTAATCCTATCACTTAATGTAGTGCAAGACACACAACAGGTATTTAAGAAATATTTATTGTATTCAATTAATATCAATAATAGCTAACATTAACAAAGTTCTTACCATGTACCAGGCATACAGGTGAAGAAACTGAAGCAGATGGCAGTTGAGTGACTTGATCAGGGGTCACACTACTTGAATTTCTGAGGGCACATTTGAACTCAGGTCTTCCTAATTCAGGTTCAATACTCTATCCACTGTGCCAGGCAAGTATGATAAAATGAATAAACAACACACATATAATTTGTAGATGAAACAAATCTGGAAGAGATCTTTGGAGGTCAGAGTCAATATTCAAAAAAGATTTTGATTAGAGTATTCTAGAATATTACTGAGTCAAGTAATATTTATTTGACATTAGGAAAATTACTTTATCTTTCTGGGCTTAAATTCTATCATCTGTAAAATGAGGGCACTGGAAAAATCTATCTATTTATCTATCTATCTATCTATCTATCTATCTATCTATCTATCTATCTATCTATCTATATCTAGCTGTCTCTCTATCTTCTGCCTCTCTATCTATCCATCTATCTATCTAAGAATTGAAAACAAAATGAATATAGATAATTTGGGGACTGGCAAAACAAATTAGTGTATACAGTATCATAAAATATATTACTGTGCTGTAAGAAAAGATATTCTGAACACAAAGAAATATAGAAAAAATTCTATAAATTGGTACAAAGGAAAGCCATCAGAAACAAGAAAACAAGAAAAACAATGTCTGAAGTCATTTAAATGGAAAAAAATAGCTATCTAGTGTTTGTCAGGCAATATATAATTTTCTACAAGGAGTAATTTAAAATACTTATTAAAGTATTTACTTTGAAGATTTATCATATTTTTCTTATTTCCCCTCTGAAACTTAGCAGAGTTAAGAAAAATGTATGAAGAATCTGATAGAAATCTAATTCTTTACATAAAACTACAGACAATATTTTAAGTGTCATTTGCATATCAAAAAGAACAGTGACCATCCAAATATAAATGTGGATTTGTTGTTCCTTTAAATCTAGATTTCCTATTATTTCTTCTTTTCTTTAGTAATTATTGATAGAAAGAAAGGTAGTGATGAGGAATATGGGAGAGAGGCCAGCCAGAGAAAAGGGAGGAATGACCTCCTGGCCTCACAAAGAGTAGAGAATCAAGATCTCTAACAATGGACCACCCAGACAGTGATTCAGACTGACTCATTTTAATTAAACCTTTGTCTAGGTGGAGCATGAACATATCATATTTATGGATTTGGAGTTGGGAAGGCTTGCGTTCAAATTCCATCTCAGGCTGTGTGATCTTAGTTCTCTCTGTGTTTCAATTCTCATCTATAAAATGTACTCAATAGCCTCTAACTACCTTCCAACTTTAAATATAGGATCTAGGAGTTAGAGAAACCCTGTGTAGACAACTTGAATGGTGTTTAAAGTCAGAAGGAAAGAAGATTGTGAGGTGTAAGAATTAAATTTTAGTGATTTGACTATTATATTTGAAATTTATAAATAATAATTGTAGTTGCCAATTCAAAGTATTATTACTCAAAGTCAGCATGACTTTGATAGCTTTTATTTACAAAAGAGGTGGGAAGAGTGAAAGCAGAGAAATAAAAAAGGGTAGAGAAGACATTATTAGCCTATCTAACTAAATATTTCTCTGGTGCTTGACTCAGCCAGGACTTGTTAACTTTCAACTGCAATTAAACTCTCTCCAGAAGACAGGAAGGGAAATCCAGCTATCCACTCATCCAAGTCCCTTCCAAGAGGCAGATCAATAGGATGACTCAAGATGAAGGTGACTTCTGAGGCCAACTTTCTTCCTTGAGCTGACCTTCTTCTTGAAGCTGATTTCCTTCTTGAAGTCCAACTCCTTCTTAAAATGAACTTCCTTCTTGAAGTTGACTTCCCTAGTCCCATAAATTCAGGGACTTTTATAATGCTTCTTGTCTCTTCCCCTCTTCACAAGGGCTAATCAAAGCTTCCAAACTGCCTAGTACTGCCCAAGCGGCAATATTTGTGGGAACCATTTCTCACCTTCTGGAGAGGTGAATACTCATCAAAAGGATTAACAGATTCCTGGCTGATTGTGGTGTGAATTCTCATTTCCTGGCTGATTGAGTTGAAAGGGGGGCAGAGTTCCTCCACCTAGTGCTAAGTAGGGTGTTCAATCTTTTGTTGATTCAGTTCAGAAGTAGATAAAGGAGAGTTAAGATAAAGGAGAGTTAATCCTGTCTTCACAGTCTAGTGAGGTACTAAGTAGGGGTATTTAAGTTATTGTTAACCAAGTGTTAACTCAAAATAGACAAAGGGAATAAAGGATTCCCTTTTACAAGTGTAAACTGAGAATAGACAAAGAGAATAAAGAATTCCCTTTTCACTGAGGGAAGGATATGGGAGGAACATCTAACTTTATTTTCTTTACAGAATAGGTTTGGAGAAAAGTAATATAGATGAATAGGGATTATAAAAAATTCCTGAATGGGAAAGAATACAAAGCCTAACTGATTCTCTTAGAATAAATGAAATATAATTTTGCTTTCTCAAAAATTTGTTGATGAGCAATTTTGATATGATAAGAGATAAATAATTTTTCTCTATATAGAACAATGAAATCAAAAGTTCGGCTATTTCTTTAGATAGACTGTAGAATACACTGAGTTTATAAAGTCATTGAAATTTTATTTTTGTTCCCAGTCTTTCACCTGTTGAATGTATTAGTTTATAATTTTTCCTGATGTAGCAATATTTACAGAGCATTGAACCAAGTTCTTGAAGAACCCTAAACTATGTTCTTAGAGAACCCTAGTTCTAATACCATTTATGTGACCTTGGGTAAGTTATTCAAATGCTTTGTCTCTCATCTTGCTCATTTGAAAAAATGGAGTTTGACAACACCTGGTATCCTAAAAACAAAGTGGCCAGCTTGCTGCTCCTGAACTTCTTCTTCAGTCCTTAGAATGCAGACTCAGTTTGATTTCAAGACATTCTTGGAATCCATTATGGTAGAACCTACCAGAGCTTACTTTCTGTTGGCATAAGTTTTGAGAAACCAAGGTCACCTCTACAGCATAAGATATATAAGCGAGAGGATAAAATAAGAAAAGACAGGAAAGCTCTTTGAAGAGTATAAAGCACTATCAAAATGTTAGGTATCTAAATAGAAAGTTATATGAAGTTAAAAGAAAAAAATGCTTGTAAGTAATAGAATAAAGACACTACAGATGATGTGTCTAGATAAAAAAAAAAGGTGAGAGAGTCATTCTGAGAATGAGAATAACAAAAATGTTATTTGATACACTGGTATGCTTGAGATATAAAAGGAAATGTGAAGCCCATCAGCTTTCTTTGTAATTCCTCTCTGGAGGATTTATGGTAAAATAAAGATCTCCACAGAATAACAGGGAATACAGGGACTCTAATTTGAATTATTAGAAGAAATACTTTCAGATGAGATCAAAGAAACTCCTTCAGCATGCCAATGTAAGAAAGTCCCCTAGTACAGAAAAGCCTGTCCTCCACTTTGAATGATGTTCTTATTGTTCAGTCATTTTCAGTCAGGTCTGACTCTTGGTGACCCCATTTGGGATTTTTTTGGTAAAAATACTGTAGTGGTTTGCCTTTTCCTTTTCCAGTTCATTTCATAGAAGAGGAAATTTAGGCAAACAGGGTTAAATGACTTGCCTAGGGTAACCCAGTTATTAAGAATCTAAACCCAGATTTGAACTTAGGAAAATGAGTCTTCCTGACCCCAAGGCCCAGCATTTTACCCACTGCTCCACCTCACTTATTTTCGGTACATAAACTATATTTCAGGATCGAATGCTAATGTGGGCAAATGAAAACCTTGAAGAGGAAGAAAACATTTATTTATATTCATTATATGAGTTTCAAAATGGAATGAGAGCCTAGGGGTATGTCTAATCAATCTAAGATTTAAAAAAATCTATCCCATGCTGGAAGCAGCCTCAATTTAATATCTAATGCAATTCACAATGTAAGGATTCTTGTAGATTTTTTAAAACTAGACAGAAAACTTAAAAAGCACCTTTTATGTATTTTATTTTTCAAGAGATTGTGTATGTCATATACAATCATTTCTAAGATAAAGAAACAATCTAGGCATCTTTGTTGCTTCAGAGATTCTATAGCAGTTAATTTCAGAAGTCTTTAAGCCATGTTTTTTGTTAAAAAAAAAAAGGGACTAAGTGGTGAGACGGTATAGTAAAAAGGCAAGGAATTTCAGAAGTTTATTGAGAGGATTCTTTAGACTCCCGTGTGGTCAGACAAGGAAATCACTTTAAAAGACTGATATATATTAATTTAAGGTCGCCAAGGAATTCAGCTATGTAATTCCTAAATGAAAACTCAAATCAGCCGTCAGCCTTTTATAGAGTTTAATTACAAACAGGAGGAAGAAAGGAATTAGAGAGAGAGAGAGAGAGAGAGAGAGAGAGAGAGAGAGAGAGAGAGAGAGAGAGAGAGTGAAAGGGGAGAGAAGGGAATAGGGCTTAAATATCCCTTGTGTTTAGGCTGGGCCAAAAGGCCCAAGCCCTTAGATACCTGGGGCAAAGAAAAGAGATCAGTCCCTATTACTCACGTGACCAAAATGGAGAAACAGTCTCAAAGGCCCCCACCTTCAGCTTCCTTCAGAGCAAGCTTCTCAGAGCACACTCCAACCACTCAGACCAACTCCTCAACCACCCCCCTGAGTCTTCAGACCCCTCTATCTTTAAGGAAACCATCCAAGTTCCCTCCCCTCAGTTCTCACATCTACCAATCACTGTCCATCAATTTCCCTGTGCCAATGGAGGCTCTAGCTTAAACCAGGACCGCCCAGAGGTCTCTGGCTTTGCACATGTCTGTTGAAGGTCATATTCTCAAATAATTAAATCTTTGATCCTTTGATACAGCCCTTCCTAAATCCTGTTAACCTGAGTAGGGTAGAGATTGGAATAATTAAATTTTGATCTATGCTGCAGCCCTTCCTCAATCCTGTTAGGACTGAGTAGGGTGGAGATTGATTCCAAGTATCTCCATTGTATCAATTCTAAAATCAATCATGACTCAAAGAAATTCCTGTTCTATGCTTAAGCATAGGTCAAAGCCCTTTCCATTGTTCAGCAAAAGGTTTCTGTCCTAAAGTAATCTTAAGAAGGGAGGAGGAGGAACCTCCCATGCCAATGGGGTTCACATTCCAATAGACTATCAGTAAGAAATTTTCCAAGTATGAAATTTCCCAATGGTGAAATTTCCAACATTTATAAGTCTAAGGAATTTTAAGGTTTACAGAATTAAACTTTATGGGGGCCAGTCTCATCTGCTCAGTAACAGTCAGTATCTCATGGTTATACCAAAAGACTGGCGCAGAATTTTAAAAGACTACTTCTGAAGCCCAGCAAGTTAGAGACCAGGCTTCATAGGGATACATCCTAGGTTACTACACCATGTTGAAAACAGACCCCTGGGGCTGCCTTTTCTACAATACCTTTACTGGTTCTATTCTAAATACTGAAAATCTCCATGGGTCCCTTTTTCAGACAACTATTAAAGGAAAGGAGGGAAATCTCTCATTTTTACAAGCTACATCATAGAAGAAGCAGCTAAAACTATGAAACCTGACTTTATTTTCAATTGAAGCAAGCTGATATTCTGAAAGATTAATGGGATCCAAGAGTATTACTGAGTGAGATAAAACAATATTGGGGTACACTGATATTCACTGACAGAAAGAGAAAGATTAAATATATTTGGAAAAAATATGATGGTCACTTATTTCGAGACAGTTTGGAATACAGGTTCACAAGACTCAAAGTCAGGGAAATCTGGGTTCAAATGCCACCAGTAGTACTTATTAGTCACTTAATGTTTCTGTCTCAATTTCTTCATCTGTAAAATAGGAAAAATTACAACAACACTTTCTACCTTACAGAATAGATGTGAGCTTTAAATGATATATTTATAAAATGCTTTAAAGACTTTAAAGCATTATATAAATGACAATCATTATTATTATCTCTTGAATGTCCTTCCTGTGTGCTACTATCTCAATCAAAAGTTCCTAAAGTAGCTCCTAAATTCCAAAATCAATATATCCCATTTGATGAGTCACTTGGGAATTGAAGACTTGACCTGGGGGATTACTTCATAACTTGGCAACACCAGAATTAACTTGGTTAGTTTAACGAACTCCAACTTTTAAGGTTCAGGACTTTTTTTTTTATTTAATGGAATTTCTATGGCACTGTACAACCTATGATGTATCACATTTCTTTTTCTAGAAATGTTCAGTGTTATACATTGTTTCAAATATATGCTATATATGCTATGAATAAGATAGCATTGCCATTTTGAAGGGTATTGACCTATTCTTTTACAGTACTTGTGTAATTGTCTCCTTAAAATGTCATTGAGCACCTCTGACTATATTCTAGCATTAAGATGGACACATAGAATGTGCCAAGTTTGATAATTTTATATATTTGCCAGGACACTGTTTTTTGTGTTTTTATTTTATTTTACTTTTTTGCTTAGTGAGGAGTCTAGCCATATGATTTCTTCTTCTTCTTCTTCTTCTCCTTCTTCTTCACCATCATCACCATCATCATCATCATCACAATTTCTACAGATTGTATATTCCTTTATGTAATTTAAAGTCTTAAATAGTTGCTGGGGTGGGCACCT
Source organism: Monodelphis domestica (assembly GCF_027887165.1). Taxonomy (NCBI): domain Eukaryota; kingdom Metazoa; phylum Chordata; class Mammalia; order Didelphimorphia; family Didelphidae; genus Monodelphis; species Monodelphis domestica. The sequence continues at coordinate 468,888,370 of NC_077228.1, forward strand.
TAAATTTAAGTGATTTGAAAATGGTCACGTAGCCAATACATAGCAAAAGCATGATTGGAACCTAGGTAATTCCTGATTCAAAGGTCTGCTGCTAGAAAACCTGCCAGGTATCCTATTTTTTCCCCTGAGAATTCTAGGATGCCAATCTCTAACTCTCTAATGCTAATCTAGTCTATCCCAGATTAGTTCTGGAGTTCTAAAAGGATTACTATGTAAAATCCTAGGCGTGCATAAAACAGACTCAGAAGGCTGACATTCCCATTTACCATGGTCTTGGGAAAGGCCAGTGGAAAATCTCCCCCAAGGTGCCCTGACCAAAATTGGCCCACATTCTTTACATAGCTATGTACACACACACAGACACACACACACACACACACACACACACACAATTACAAAAGCTTACAATCTTTATCATGTGCACATCAGGTATAGTAATATGTTCCTTTTCTAAAACTGTTAACAGTAACATGATGTTGAGATATTGGCTAGCTATTTTGATCTTGTATTTTTGGAGGAATGAAACTCATATTATTGGAGGAACATTAGAAAGGAAAAATACATCCATTTGAAAAATGTCTGATTAATTATTAAAGGGATAAGTTGTATATTATCTTCCATAATTCCCAACTTCAGATCAAATTTACTTAGCAAAAGTATGTTTTTTTTCTCTTGTTAGGCTAAAAAGACTGATGTAGAATAAACACTTAAAAAAATCTAGGGAACTTCAAATGTCAAGAATCTTCTTCACAAGGCATGAATACAGAAAAGATCAGTGTGATCTTGGGTAACTTTGGCAACTCCTCTTGTAGCAACCTCCTCCACCAAGGCAGAACATAACCTATGTATATTTCAGAAAATAAATTCTAGGAAATAGGTATGCCTTACTTGGAGATAGGAGGGGAATCTATAAACTGGCTTTTATTTTAAAAAATATTATTATGAAGATAACTACTTCAATTTATAATACTATACATTTATGTATTTAAATTATTATTATATGGGAGTACATTGAGCTTACCAGATTTCCAAAGGGGTCTTATATATATATATATATATATATATATATATATATATATATATATATATATATAAATAATACATACACATACACACATTAAGAACTGTTGACCTAGAGTGTTGTCTAAGGCCCAGAGAAATCAAATGATTTCCCCACTAAGTGATAGAAGTGGTGGTAATCGGCCCCAATTCTTCCTCACTCTGAGTCTAGCACAATAGCCATTATTCCTTTTGTCTCTCACTTTGGGCACTAGAGAGTTCAACTCCCTTTTCTAGCTCTTTCCATAGTATACTAAACTGGCTGGGATGGAAAATATGAAATGAACTCAGTCTATGACAGTGCTATTAAAACATGTATTAGGAATATTAGATGTATAGTTAATTATGGGAGTGAATCATACACACTTCCAGAAGTCAGCTGAACACCACTTTTAGATATGCTGACTTCAAGTATAACCAGATCATGAGTAGGCAGGCAGATTGGAATTGGAAAGGTAAACACAGTGGGTCTCTCTTGAATGAAGGATTTCGAGTTTGCCACTACTCACATTCACATCAGGGCTCTTGAAAGGACAAATTTGATGTTTTTGAGCCCCAAATTGGCCAGGGAAGTTGTTTTTTTTTAATCTCTCCTTCAAAGTGGATAAAATGAAGAGATGTTAGTGAGCAGCTAATTAATGGAATGGAGACAAAGACAGGTTGAAATCAGGAGAAACTCCTGAGTCGAAATATTGACCTCATTCATTTACTAAATATGTGAGCTTGGGCAAGCCACTTAACCTCATTGTTTCTTTATCAGAAAAAGAGAGATAATGAGCATCTGTCTATCTCATGGGGCAATTGTGAAGATTAAATGAGTTAGTAAATAAATTAGTAAATAAAATGCTTTGCAAACTGCAGAGCAATATTTGAATTATTATTTGTATTAGTAACTATTAGTAATAGTAAATATAAAATTTACTCAGATCAAAATACTATTTATTTGAAGGAACAAAAATAAAAGCATCAAGCTAAATTTTCTAAATTATAAAAGTATATTCTGGTTAGACCATCTACTCTACTTCTATTCTATAAGTTAGGTGGTTACTGATGACTTTTAGTTTTATTTCATTGGAAAGAAAGAATAAAGAACAGGACTTTAATTTCATTGTGACAGATAATTCTAGGATGAGATGATTCCCTATCCTAATGCAAGTTGGTATCTTCTCTGCAGTTACAGGCTAAGAGAGTTTCCCAATAGCTCTAAGGAGTCATGTTACTGGCTTAGTCATATAGCCAATATTTGACAGATGAGGACCTTGAACCCTAATATTTCTGGCCACCAGAGCAGATCTCTTTTGCTGCCTCTGGGAAAGAGAACCAGAAAGACATTGCCATCTTTCCTTCTTATTAAAAGAAAACAAATATGTATTTGTCATCAGGTATGTCAGCAATATTATAATTAAGAGAAATCTGATTAAATGAAAAGATTGATTTCTAGGAATATGTATGGACTTTGGTTTAAAAGTTCTTGGGTTATTTTAATATCTTTGTCTTTTCCCATACTGATTTTAAGGTATTATCATTTTATTTCCATTTTGGTACACCTATTAGGAATATATTATGAGAACAAAAACCTATTCAGAGATATATTTTGTGTGAATTAATAAGCCATCATACACAAAATAGTCATCATTGTTTCATTGTCTCTTGGGAGGCAATGTCAAATTGGAGGCAAGAAGATATAGTCTTTTTTTTAAAAACTGTTACCTTGTCTTAGAATTGATACTAAATGTCACTTCCAAGGCAGTAGACTGGTAAGGGCTAGCCAACTGATGTTTAGTGACTTGCCAAGGATCACACAGTTAGGAAGACCAAATGTGAACCCAGGACCTCCCTTCTCCATGCCTGGTTCTCTGTCCACTGAGCCACCTAGCTTTCCTTGAGAATATATAGGTTTAATTCCCCTTCCCCCCGTTTGTTCTTAATCATTATGTAAACTTGGGCAAAACATGATCTGTAGTTTCCTCAACTATAAAATAGGAATAAAATCTATACATAAATATAAAAATACAAAATAGGAATAAAACTAGTCCTTTTCTCACAATGTTGTAATGAACCTCAAAACAGATGCTATGAAGTACTTTCCCCAATTTGAAGTGCTATATGAATGACTAGATAAGACTAGAAAACTAAGAAAACTAGCCCTAGAGTCAGTTCAATTACTGCTTCTGATACATATTGACTGTTGTGACAAGGAAATCACTTTAAAAGACTGATATATATTAATTTAAGGTCGCCAAGGAATTCAGCTATGTAATTCCTAAATGAAAACTCAAGTCAGCAGTCAACCTTTTATGGAGTTTAATTACAAACAGGATGAAGAAAGGTATTAGAGATAGAGAGAGAGGGAGAGAGAAAGGGGAGAGAAGGGAATAGGGCTTAAATACCCCTTCTGTTTAGGCTGGGCCAAAAGGCCCAAGCCCTTAGATAGCTGGGGCAAAGAAAGGAGATCAGTCCCTATTACTCACGTGACCAAAATGGAGAAACAGTCTCAGGGGCCTCCACCTCCAGCTTCCTTCAGAGCCAATCCTCAACGCACCACCTCTCAGACCAAAAACCTCTCCAACCAACACTCCTCAGTCCTCAGACCCCTCTATCTTTAAGGAAACCATCCAAGTTCCCTCTCCTCAGTTCTTACATCTACCAATCACTGTCCATGTCTTCCCTGTGCCAATGGTGGTTCTAGTTTAACCCAGGACCGCCCAGAGGTCTGTGGCTTTGCACATGTATGTTGAAGGTCATATTCTCAATAATTAAATTTTGATCTATGCTGCAGCCCTTCCTCAATCCTGTTAGGACTGAGTAGGGTGGAGATTGTAATTTCCAAGACCTGGTTCTGTCATTCCAAGTATCTCTATTGTATCAATTCTAAAATCAATCATGACTCAAAGAAATTCCTGTTCTATGCTTAAGCATAGGTCAAAGCCCTTTCCATTGTTCAGCAAAAGGTTTCTGTCCTAAAGTAATCTTAAGAAGGGAGGAGGAGGAACCTCCCATGCCAATGGGGTTCACATTCCAATAGAGTTCCCACTATCAATAGGAAATTTTTCAAGTATGAAATTTCCCAATGGTGAAATTTCCAACATTTATAAGTCTAAGAAATTTTAAGGTTTACACTGTACTACTGTAAGCAAGTCATCTAACCTTACAGTGCTTTGGGTAATTCCTTAAGACTATCAATTCAGAGGAAGTATCAACCTAAATTAAAAGAAGAAGTTCTTTCATCTAGGAGTCCTTTATATTAAAGATTTCAAATGTTTAACCCTGCATTGCCAACAACACTCTTGAGAGTTGCCCTCAAAAGATTAAATTATAATTGGAAAACATTTAACAAAATAGATAAAAATATAATGGGACATAAATAATATTATGGTTTTTTTCTCAGTCAAGATGTGATCCACAGGGGTACTTTTATAGGTTTTAGTGCCCCCCTTTCTATTTGAGGTTGATACAACATCTTTATAACAATAAAATAATAGGTCTAGTCAATAATCAGATCATATTTTTTAAATTAAGTTGAATTTGTTAAATTTAAATTACTTACCATAAATTAAAGAAGTAATTAAATAGAATTGTTGTTTTCTGGGCTATGGCTACATATTTTATTATAACATTTATGTTTGCCAATCATATAGCTAATTTGATTTATATTGGGAAATCAGTGCATAGAGATTTAAAAGAATTCACTCTAGTCTATGAGTTACCTGATTTTCCCGTCTCACTGATTAATGTAGTACAATGGATCAGATTCTGAATCTGGAGTCAGAAAGACTGGTGCTCAGATCCTAACATATGGGTAAGGGTAGGTGGTCATGAACACATCATCTCTACCAGCTATAAAATGGTGATAATATACATAGTTACTATGAAGAGCAAATGAAGTAATCTACATATCCATCTAAACATACATGTAAAATGCTTTACCTACCTTCAAAGGCTGAGTAAATGTTAGCCATTTTTAAACATCCATTTCCATCAGTCAGTTTTCAGAAATGTCTACTCATTCTTTTCTTGGTTCAAGATTTGAATATCAGGCTTTTGCATAAGTTGCCTTTTATCTCAGGTACTGATCATCATTTATTGAGAAAAGAAATTAATGTCTATGTGTATGTATTTAATACAAATCATATAGGAACTGATGCTATCCCCACTCAGTATAATGATGAAGAAATCTTATACTGAGAACCTGAAGTGCTTCAAGAGCTTTACAACTGACAAATAAATAGCAATCATCTTGGAGTTGAATGTACCACATGATAGCCATTGTGGAAAAGGAAATGAAGAATCATGTATCTAATTGAAGTCATTCATTTAGAGAGCTATCGCTTCAGAAATCGATGTAGCTTTCTACCTTCCTCAAACAAAGACTTACCATCCTAAATCATCTGTATATGATATTGTGTTTTTTTTATTATTATGATAAACATAAATGTCTTGTTTGTTTGAATCTTCCAAGATTTTTCAACTGTTGCTACCTATACTATTAAGGATAAATCTTTTGAAGATGTCACTGATCTTCTCTAGTATAGAGGGCAATAGTTTTCAATACAAGTAATCAAAAATTTTCCAAATTAAAAACTATAGCCCACATGCTGAAATTTTGTTACTTCATGTAAATATGGATGCCATCTTCATTAAGGAATGAAAAATCAGTTCAATAGAAGTATAAATGATTTACACTCATAATTTCCGATGTCATTAAATGATTATTTTTGCAGATGAAATTTGAATTTAGTTTGAGCTGTTAACTTTCAACATTACATTTGTTTTCAGTACTTTGCATGACTTTCATCATTTATCAGTGTAAATATAGCATGATATTTTTTTCTGAATCTTGCACATCATTAATATGTTATTTAAACTGTAAAATAAAAGATCAAACTAAATACCTCCTTGCTGCCACTGGCAGTACATATAAATTTTCCAAAATTGAATTTAAAAAAATTGATTAATGATCAGGGGGAGGTTATCTTAAGGTGGAACTTATCTTAAAGTATTTGTAGGGCTGTCAGCTGAGGAGTATTAGACGTTTTCTGCTTGGTCCACAAAGTTATAACTAGGATCAATGTTTCAAAATTGAAAGCTGAAACTCACAATAAAATCTATCATAAAGTAGAATAAAGGATCTGTCTTTAAAAATAGCTGTTTTTCCCCTCAAGGTCAATCTTCCAATGACAGGTAAATGCATGCCTGTCAGATATGTTATTCAGATTATTATTCAGAGATTATTATTCAGATAGGAACTGGGTAAAATATGCCCAAAGATCCCTGCTGATTCCAAAATTTAATGATTCTATGATCTTCAAATTTGGAGAATTATAGTGAAAATTTAATTATTCTGTTTATACTAATTATGTATTATGAGTTTTAGTAAAGGAGAATAGCATTTTGCAAGAGGTAAATTCACTTGCTAAAAGCAATGGGTTTAAAAAAAAAACAACCCAAAACAAGGAATTTTTTGAAATTTAAAAAAAAAAAAGTAGATGACACTATACCCCTTAGAATCTCTATAGGATACCTAAACAATTGAAACCCCCAGATAGCAAGTAAGACTTGTTTTGTTTTTTGTACACACCTACTGCATAGCTTCATGGTGCTCATATTATGTTTCTAGAGAATATTTTGAGTCATTTACAAGGACAATTTTCTTATGTTCCTTTTGCAGCATGAAAATCCAGATAACATGGACTTTTTCTTGCTCCTGCTTTGTTATCAGTCATTTAAAGAGGAAAGTATTTGTCCACAATGTGCAAAGTTTCCTATTGTCTGAGATATGGGAAGATTAATTTCTGTTCCCGATTTGGGGAGTCAACAGCCGCTGCAGACAACTACAGTGAATAATTGCATCAGACTGGTTATACAGAACTACTTTTTTCATTCTTAGGTGTCAATTGTCCATCATGCACAGAGAAGGTAAAAATAGTGCTTTGAGATTACTTGTATTTTATGTGTGTACAGCATGTATTCCTCCAGGTGGAGGATGGAAGGATGAAGGAATGGAAGCAGCTTGAGAGTAGGGGAGGCTTTTCATTTTTTTTTAATGTATCCCTACTGCCTTGTATGTGTTACATAATTAGCTAACTCATGCTAAATCCATTTGAATAAAATGAATGGAAAAGGAATATTTTCACTATCTTTTTGAGGTTTATACTGAAAGGTACCCAGTGGAGAATATAATCCTTTCTTGACTGTATTTCCAAACCCATCCATAGTCAACACTGAGATTCAACTTCAATGTATTTTATAAAAAATAGTACTTAGTTTACTTTCACAGAAGTGAAGAGATACAATTGCACAATGGTGGTTACAATGGTAGAAATACATATTGCCAATAAAATGTTAGCAAGAGGTTTAAAAATGTACTTTACAGCACCTCATCAGAGAATTAGATAACAGCAAAATGAGAGACATTTATTTTTCCAAGTAAATCATATCCTTGAATCTGTGTGTGTGTGTGTGTGTGTGTGTGTGTGTGTGTGTGTGTCTTTTAAGAAATAAATGGGGGGAAAGTGTGACTTTTGCTTCCAATTACTACCAAAATATTCCTGATGTGGAGCAACAAATTGACAGATTAAAAAAAGGACAGAAGTAAAAAAAGACATTCATGCATTTAAGCCACCATTAGTCTCTGACTCAAATATAAGGCAGATCATTAATCTTTTGAAAACTATGACTTTAGCCACTCAAACTGTCTCTAGTGCTTTCCACACAAGGTCATGAAAGACCTTGCAGATCCCATAATTAAGATGCATTTCCAATGAGTCATCTTAGGACAGTCGGGTGTTTTTGTGACACACTATAGTATAAAATGCTTTTTTGGCAAATGATGAAAAAAACACATACTACAGAAAAACATGAGATGCTATAGAGTTTATCACAAATGACACCATTAAGATAATTGGAAAAAATAAAAAAAATAAATTAAAATAAAAAGTAAAGCAACACTTATGTGTCATCCTCAGTCTTAATAATATGGAAAAGGGTGACATTGAACAGGACCTGATGACCGTTGTTCCAGGCATATAGAGCTCTATCTCTTGCGTTGTAGTCAAGCATGGAGATGTGAAAGTATTGATTATGGAAGGGGATGTCTGTGTACTCATACGTGGAGGTTTTGGTGGAATAGGAGTAATAAACCTTGGCTCCAGTTAGATGGGAGTTGGTGACATACAGGGTCCCACAGATCATGAAGGACTCTCCAGCACTCCTTTTGGGATAGCCGGTGCTCCAGCTCTTCATCACCTCCAAGGTATCCTGGTTGAGCTGGCTGATGACAATGTTGCCTGCATTCTGATTGGTTGCATATACCGCCCACAATCCAATCTCATCAGCCATCAAATCGATGTCTGAGAAGCCGCCCCACGTATAAGGGTAGACGTTATGAAAGCCGGCATACTCGAGGCTCCGCTGGGCAAGTACTCTTCCTGTGTCAAAACTGTACTTGATGATGATATTACTCTGATACTTGTTGAAATAGAGGGAGCCATTGTAGACCACATGGTTAGTCCCTGCCCATTTGAAAGGGAGGTTGTATGTCCTGGATTCAGCTCCACTGACAAAGTCTGCAATGGATTTATATTCACGAACAATCTTATTGTTAGTGTAGCTATCCATGTACCAGACCTGTAGAGAGTGAAAAAAGATCAACTCAACTTTGCATCCCCATCAAACAATATAAAAACATGAAAATCATCCGATAGGAAATGGATTCCTATGTTTGTCTGGAAGATTTTGGAAACAAGATTATTTTCCTGCTCTGATCTACTTTTTATCTTACCCCCATACAATCTAAACTCCTCAAGGGCAGGAAATAATCTTGATTTAGGATATCGTTGGTATCTAGCCTTGTAGGTAGTACCCATTTGATACACTTGTTAGAAACACTCAATTTAATTATGTTAGAAGAAGAATCTGAGAGATATTGGGCTCAGTCTATAGTCAGTCATGGAGTTAGGAAGAATTGGATTCAAGTCATGCCTGTGATACATTTGGGTTATGTGACCCTGGGTAAGTCCTTGACAATTCTGTAAGAAAATGTTGATGATCTGCATCTGCCATAGAGTGTTGTTTTACTAAGTGTTTTTCTAATGCCAATGAAATCACAATTCTTGACTCTAATCAAAAAATAAAATTAAAAGAATTGGCCAAGGCAGGGGTCCTCAAACTAAGGCCCATGGGTGGGCCACATGAGGCCCCCTGAGGCCATGTATGTGGCCTCCACCACACTTCCAGAAGGGACATCTCTTTCATTGGTGGTCAGTAGGAAGAGCATTGTATATGGCAGCGCTGCAAAGCCTGGCGTCACTCATGTACAGCATTATTTCCAGTGACATAATCCTTTGTGTGACACCATAGAATGAGGCACTGTGCAAAGGATTATGTGGCTGCACAATGGAAAACATCAGCATGGTAAGCTGCAATCTGGGGGAGGGGATTCCATACTGTATATATTGTTGCCCGGTTAGGGTTAGTGTTAGGGTTAGAGTTAGGGTTAGGGTTAGGGTTAGGGTTAGATTTTTATAGTCCAACCCTCCAATGATCTGAGAGACAGGGAACTGGCCCCCTGTGTAAAAGTTTGGGGACCCCTTGTCCAAGGCATTTACAGATAGTAAATAGTTTACTCTCTTATATTCTTATTTTCCTCCTGCAATATGAAAATCCAGATACATGGACTTACTCTTGCTCCTGTTTTGTTAACAGTAGATTAAAGAGTAAAATATTTGACTATAATATGCAAATTTGGAATGGGAGAAAAGCGTGGGGAGGAGAACAAAAACATCTTAAGCATCTAGTATATGTCATGTTCTATGCTAATTATTTCACAAATATTTCATTTGATATGGATGCTATCTGAATTGATTAGTTGATAGTAAATTTCTCTCTCCTTTGTTGTCATTCTAAATTCTTTTTCATATAGATTTCATGTAGTTCATTGGTCTTTTTTTTTAAACCCTTACCATATATCTTAGATTGGTTCTAAGATAGAAGAGTGGTAAGGACTAGGCAATGGAGGTTAAGTGACTTGCCCAGGGTCACACAGCTAGGTAGTGTTTGAGGTCAGATTTGAATCCAGGACCTCCCATATCTGGGCCTGGTTCTCAATCCACTGAGACACCCAGCTGCCCCCTAGTTTATTGTTCTGATCTTAGGATAATACATTAGGGCTGGAAAAGACTTCACAAGTCATCTAGTCTAATACCATCATTTTCCAGATCAGAAATGTGAGGTCTGGGAAATTTATTTGTCTAGACTCACCCAAACAACAAATGGTAGAGGTATAACTTAAACCCAGGTCCTCTGACCTATATATAGGTTTTCATATAAAATTACATCTAAAATACCAGAGGTGATCATTTTCACTTGTACAATTCAAATATCAATTTAAAACTAACTTCATGATCCATGGAGAAAATGCCTCATAATAAATTCCATTTTTTCCTTTTACTTCAGTAATCAAACCACTTTCTATTGGATCCCCAAAGGGTTAAATTATATTGAATTCTAAAATTCAAATCACATTCTACCAAGATTCCATTAGGGTGGCTTACCATTCTTAATTCATGAAAATATCAGAGAGAATTCAATTCTGATGAACATAATGCTATCTCAAGGTTTCACCTGGAAAACTAAAAGATACTTTAGAGGTAAACTAGCCCAGCCCTTTCATTTTACAGGTGAGAAAGCATAGGTTTATTGGTTTTAAATGAGTTGGTCAAGATCATCAAAGTAGTGTGAAGTGCCAGTATTTATTTCCAGAAGCTCTGATCGAAAATCTACCACTTTTCATTATATCACATTTTTTCACTTGCTAAGTGAGTTGCCTGCCTCCTGTAGTTCTGTTATTTCTTCACTTCATAAGCTCATAGGAGCTTATAGAATTCATTAGGTGATATAGAACTCAAAGAGGCCTTAGAAGTCATCCAGTCCAACCCCTTCATTTTATACATAGAGAAACCAAGGTCCCCAATAACTTACAAAAACAAGTGGGATAGCCAAGTTTTGAACCCAGATACTCTGACTTCAAAAATATCCAACTTTATACTTCATTAGATAACCTTTTCTTCAACAAAAACAATTTAGAAATATAAATACAAAGAATCTACCTAGTTTTAATGGTTTCTCAGGATCATTCATGCAAATAAGACTAATGAAAATTAGATTCAATGATATTGAGAATTTCTAGGGAGGAATATTGTACCACTATATCTTTGACATTCTCCTTTGCAGGGGCTATTACCATGGATTAAGTAAAATATACCAAAGAAGTACTATATTTCTTAGATGACTGTGTACACCTGAAAAAAGTTTATATCCTTGTGAAGCTAAAGTACAAAGAAAATTCCAAAGAAAGGCAAAGAAATTTGGGACAACAACATACTCGATTATTTTTTTCTGATGCTAAAGGATCTGTCATCCAAGCTCCAAATCGGGTTCCAGATGTCTTGATTGTAATGGGACCTGTGATTTTCATCAGCTTGCCACATGCTGAAATGAGAAGAAACAAACACATTTCATAGACATGACCAACAATTTACACAGACATACAATAGGAGAAAAGATAAATGTTCAGACACAATCATGAGTTTTTCATATAAATATTACACATAGAAAAGACATGGAGGTTTGAGATAGGAAGTTCACATTTTATCACTTTGGTACCTAGACATATTTTTACTGCTGAAGGTGTTACAAAGTTAACTTTAGGTTGAGAAGATTTGAAAGTAAATTGTACATTCTGGGAAAATAAAGGAGACATGCTAGTTCAGCAGTTATCTCTGATGTGTTTTATTCAAAAAAATTTTTTTTCAATAGTAAGAATTTATTTTCCATTCTCTCTCATCCTATTATCCATTGATTATCAGTATAAAAGGCCAAACAGTCCTCAATGACCTTGATTTTCAGTTGATGAATAAGTATCTCCTGAGAAAGCCATTCCTGAAATAGAATTTCATGAAATTTCCCTTCTGGAATACCTGAAACAGAGGTTAAATTTTTGCAGGATAAAGAAGTCCAGATAGAATAGTAAAGAATAAGCAAGAAAATCTTCAAAGTCTCAGACTCGTGACTTTATAGTTAATCCAATGACAGTGTATTGGATTGCCAGGAGAAGCTGAAAGGTGAAAATGTAATGACTTGGCTGGAAATATATAGTACCATCCAGGAAGGAGTTCAATGGGAAAAAAAAATCCTTCAAAAATGCAAGGGTCTAATAAAAAATAGGAAATCTGAAATATTTATTGTGAGACTAAAGAAGTTATTTTTAAATAAAATCTGTATAGTGAACATATTTATAGCCAGAGGTATGTGGCTGTAAATGTAGACTTTTCAAATGTGTCCAAAGATTGCCCATCTCCCAGAGAATTTAAGATATCTCATTTCTCTTTTATTTTCCTTCTGTATCATCTTGTCTGTATTTGTCCTCTTTTATTGCTATGTTGTTTTCCACTCCTTTCATCAAATAATCCTGTTTTCTTCACTGTGACAGGGAAAAAAAAGCTTAACTATTTCTCATGACCTGAGAAGTAAAGTGACCAGATTTTAAAAATAAGGCAAGGGAACTAGTTTACTTAGCACTGACATACATCATGGTATGTAATCTTTCCTTCTTGTTTTCCCAAAAGAAATCAGTTTATTACTGACAGAATCTGAAGTTGTACATCTTTCCAGGATACATAGAAGTATTATGTCTTTCACAGCATAGAGCTGGAACAAAGGAAAACATTTAGATATAATCTTGAATTTTTCATATTAGTATTATACATGGAAAACAAATGAAACATTGAGATAGAGTTCCCATTTTAACTGTTTGGGTTTTTTCTATTTTTTATATTTTGCTCATGGAGTTACAAGGTTGATTTTAATATTTTTTCCCTTCTTGTTTTCCCCACGGTATCAATTTCTTACTGGAAGAATCTTGAGTTGCACATTCTACAAGGCTATGTGGAAGTGTTGTGTTTTTGACCCATTAATTCCATGATAATTGGTCGATTGGTCATCCCTAGTAACTCAGAGTAACTGAGTTTCAAAAAGTAATCATTATGATAATGAAAGAAACTACTCATGTTAGCATGTTTTTAAACCATTTTTTTCTGGTTTCCTTGAATTTAATATATAATAGGTGATAAATTCTATGAGAAATGGTCATTTCTTCCTTAGAATTCTTCTAACGCTTTGCATTTTTCTTAACACTTTTTGTCAGCACCAACTGAGGTTCCTTGGCAGTTCATTGTTGGGTAAGCAGAGCAGGCCTGGAAATAGCTGGTTGCTCACAGCACAAGATGATTTGTCTAAATCATTAACTATAGCTGCCAGTTCTGCAGAACAGCTACCAATCCTGCTGATTTCTAAGTTTATTTAACTGGTTGATACTTGCTTTGCATATCTCACTACATTCCATCCCTGGCCCCCTGCTATGCCTAGCTACACACATCACTGCTATGGATAAATCTCCTACACACAGGTTAATTCTTTTCTTTTGCATTCCAGTTTCATTCAGATTCTCCTCCCTGAAGCTGATTTCCTGATAAAAATCTGTGTCGATAGAACAAGACAATTAAAACTACTTCATGACCATTAAAAGAGGATGGGTCTAGTCAAGCCTTTATATCTATAATTTAAAATTTTTTCTACCAGATACTGGTGCACACTTATCTGATTTCCTTGAAAAAGCACGTCATCCATTTTTGTATCTTTTTGGATGACATCAATGTCCTTTTTGCAAGTTTACTTCTTCATTTATAGCAAGAAAGGATGTTGTTCTGCTTTTGAAATGATGTGTCAACCCACTGATCATTGAACAAACATCCCAATGTAAGTTTTAAAAGTGTGAATTTTTTTTGTGCTCTCTGCCCACTTTTCTATTATTTCACCACTCTCATTGTAGTAGTAAGAGATGGCCGCATAAATTCAAGAAATATTTTTTAATTTTGTTTTGTTTTGTCTATTGATCACTAAAAAATGTATCACTTCATAGCCAGTGTGCTATTGATCAAGCCTGCTGCCATTAGCTAAGCTGGCCCTTAGGCTGCAAAGTCTGTCACTGGACCTATATCCGAAGTGTTTATAACATGGTAGGTAGAACATAAGAGAACTTTTGCATCATTAGCATAGGGTTCAAGATCCTTAACTCACCTCCTTATAATAATGAAAAATGTATAATGCACCTGTAAAGAACTCAACACATCATAATTATTTATTTTGGAGGGATAATGACATAATGGGCACAGGGAATTCCTTGATGAGAGACGTCCTTCTATCAATGAAACTAGATACCTTCTTTGCAATTTATAATCTTAGAGAGATGCTCAGAGCATCAAGCAATTAAATAACTTTCCATTGGCCATATTGCCAATATATGACAGAGACAATATTGAAAATTAGGTCTTCCTTACTCTGAGGATGACTCTCTTATCCTATGCATTTCTGCTTCTCCTGATGAACATTTAGCAAATGTTTATTAAAACCAAAGTTTAAAAGAATGAAGGTTGTGGCTTCAGTAAGCAGAACTAAAGCCAAAACAATCTCTGATTAGATTTTAAACTTGATTAGTTCTATGCTTTTCTTTGCTTTCCTTCAGTTTCCTCATAAAAATGTTGTTAGAGAAATTCTAAATCTGTCTTCCCACCATATGTACATCTATTGCATCTATTGAAAGAACATGGAAGCTTGAGGCTAGAGAAGAGAAGACTCAGTAGAAAAGAATTTTGGTAATTATATTAAAGGATCCAAAAGGTATCACATGGAATAAGACTTATTTTTGATTGGTCAGAAGGCAGGATGATAGAACCAATGAATGCCTCAGAGAGGCAAGTTCAAGCTCAGTATGTAGAAGAATTCCCCAACAGCTAAAACTGTCCAAAAATGCAAGGGGACGCTTGAAAGGTGATGATCTTCCTGCCATGAAAAGTTTGTAACAAAGGAAATTTGGCCACTTTGGAGAAATATAGCAGAGTAACATTCATACTTCAGTTAAGGATTCTTCGACAAAATGCTATCTATAGGATTTTTGAAAAAAAATATCTATGAGCTCAGGAAATAAAACTTGTAGACAACTGTGAACATGGATCCCTTTTTCATTTCAAATGGCTATTGATGGCTAAATTATAATTACACAGTATTTGAAATTAATAACCTTATATTAATGAGGTATCAGAAACTATAAATTTCGCAACTTTTTGGATCTGTTCCTTGGTAGACAGATATATAAAGTATCTACAGAATAGCATTGAGGAAATAACATTGAGAAAATATCTGGACATGGATTTAGGAAACAGATTTGTAATGCTGAACTCATATTATTCACATGACCATGGGCAAATTTCTTTATCCATCTGTGACTCGGTATGTTCATGAGTAAAATAGAAGTGATAATATTTGTACTGCATAACTTATAAGGTTGCTATGATCAGAGCGCTTTGAAAATCTTAAATAATTAAAAATAAATTATTATCTTTTTTTAAGTCTTCACCATCTTATAATTGTTACTGTATATTGTTGATAAGGCAGAAGAACAGGAAGGGCTAATTAAGAGGAATTAAGTGACTTTCCCAGGGTCACAAAATTAGAGTCTTAGAACAGATTTGAACCCAGGACCTTCCATCTCTTGGCCTTACTCTCAATATGCTGAGCCATCTAGCTGTCCCTTATTATTTTTTTGACTTTCAATATAGTACATAAATCATTTAAAAAAGACAAGGCATGAATTATGTAACCATGAAAAAATCTTCTAAAGTAATTAATTAAATTAAAATTTTCAAATAAATACTAAATGAAAAAATAGGAAAATCACTCTTTTCCCTCCTGTTAGCATATTTAGTCAACTATTATTTATTAAACATGTATTACGTATAAGGCACTGTTCCAATGATGGGCTAAAAAGAAAGGCAAAAACCAATCCCTGCTCTTAAGGAACTCCCAGTCTAATGAGGGAGCTCACAGTCAAATTAAAAAAATAGTATGTGTTTCCATAAGTCATAGAATGCTTTATTGACAAACTCTAATGTCCTATGAGGGGAGGGAATTGTTTTCCTTCTGAAAACTGTTATCATATTGTAAGGCGCTGAAAGTATATATATTGAAGGCACCTAAGTGACTCAATGGCTAGAGAGCCAGGCCTAAAGATGGGAGGTCTTAGATTCAAATATGGTCTCAGACACTTCCTCACTGGGTGACCCTGGCCAAGTTACTTAATTCCCATTGCCTAGCCCTTGCCATTCTTCTGCCTTGGAACTCATATGAAGTATTGATTCTAAGATGGAAGGTAAGGGTTTTTATTTTCAAAAAAAATTTTAAAGAAAATGTACATATTTAGTATTCAGAAAATTTTACTATAGAAACAAGTATTAACAGGGACCAGTTTATTTCTTACTTGATTTTTTTATGATATAATATCAAGTATGAGAGACTTGTCAATCAGTAGTTTAGAAGCAAGAAAAAAATAAAAAACCAAAATAACATTTAATTTTAGAATGAGTCATACAAACCAATAATCTCTTTTTTCACACATAGTTGTGCCAAACTACTTCAAAATATTCATAGACTCATAGAATTTCAGTTGTATGGGAACTTAGAGGAAATACAGTTTCAAGGTGTCTAAGGACAATACCCTCTCTGATATTGCCGAAAATGGCCATTCCATTTCTAATTTTAAAAAGTCTACATTACCTCCTGAGACAAATCGACTGAATTCTGGGCTGAACTTATTGTTAGGATATTTTTAAATTATTTTTTCAAATTGACATCAAGTTTAAAGTTTTCTCTTTGCCATGTTCACCCTTTACTTCTAGTTCTCTCTTTTGGGATCAAGTGGAATAAATCCAATCTCACTTTCATAGGAATTATATGCAGGACAATTTTTCAAATATTTAAAGATAGCTATCACATCTTACTCCACAGAGTGTCTTCTTCAGCCTATATGTCTCTACTTAATTAATCTGCACCTCACATGGTATGAAATCCCATCCACTTACAATCTTGGTGAACAAGGCAAGCTAAAAGCCCCTCCATTTGAAACCCAAGAGCATGTTCACATCTTCACCACCTTCGTCTTCCTAATAATTTGTTGGGTCCCTCTTCATTTTCAGACAGTGCTACCCACCATAGATCCAGAGGAGCCAAATTCTTTTCTTAGAGGATTCACAAAAAAAATAAACATTTATTTTTAAAGAAAGGAGAGGTAAAGGGTCAGTGCATGGCTTAGGACTCAGGGTTTGAGGGAGCACCTTTTGTGGAGAGCTTTACAGAGCATCTGAGAGTATATGTAAGATCCACAAGGTACTTTGGACATCGATAATATTGGATTTAGATGTGGAAGAGTTCTTTGAGATGACATAATCTGCTTTCCACATTACCCAATTCACTTTACAAATGAGGAAATCAGCATTTAAGAAACTTATCTAAAACCACAGAGGTAATAAATATCACAGTCAGGATTTAGAGCTGTGATTTCTATTTAGAGGTATTTGCATTTTACCCTAGTCATATAGTCTTAAAAGAAAGAGTAGAGTAAGGTTTTTACTTTTCAAAGATTTTTCAAAATAAAAACTTTTGCTTCACATTGTTGATTTAAAGGAACTCATTCTCATTTTTACACTTTTATATGGATTTCCCAAATATCCTCCTTTTGAATATTTTGGTTAGCTCTCATCCTTGTCTAATTCTTTGACTCTTATATGTCTTTCTTCTCCTGAGAGTTCCAGAAACTCCTGAATAGAGTGGCTGAACTCAATATAATATCAGGTATCTTGGCAAGACATATTGGAGCCCCATTATAAGAAAGAAAAAAAAACAGATGGCCAAAAAAATAGAAGAGATAAAGAGGTTATATCCCCAAATTTCCTTAGGTTAAAAAAAAGAAAGATTTGGACAGGTTTTTGAGTTTACTACATATTGCTTTGCTGACTTGGAAATGATAATAAATGTTTTATTTGAATATAAGAATATCATTTCTCTTATTCACAAGAATAAGACCATTATCATATATGATATTTAGGCCATTCACAATATTTGATTACTAGCTACAAATAGAAATGATAGCATCACAAATCAGAGCAGTAAGGTTAGTCTGTTTTTTAGGATGTCTTTTTTTAAAGTAATGATTTTCCTCTCAAATTTTTAATTACTTCTTATATTTCTGTTAGCTATTAATTCTCATGAACCTCTATGTAAATGGAAAGATACATCTGGGAATTCACTAGATGGCACCAAACCATTGCCCTAACAAAGTGCTACGTAGTATGAATTTTTAAAGGGATGAAGAAGAGAAATGGAATGCCTAAGAATCATAGCTTTCACACACACACACACACACACACACACACACACACACACACAATTTCAAAATGGGAAAAAACCTTAATTATGATGTTTTATCTGAATTCTAAAAAGCATGTAATTATAGTATTTATTTGAAAAAAAATCTCATACTGTTGAATTAATCATACTGCCTCTACTCAGCTTAGTCCATTCATAATAGTAATTTAGATGCTTAATGAGGGGTCCAAGGATTATAATGACAATTGATTTAGAGGTGAAAGTTTGGACCTTTGGTATTAACTAGTCTTATTCTGTGATTTTAAAGGTGAGAGAAATGAGTCCCACACAGGTTAAAGGACTCATCTAAGGTCATGCAAGTCAAAAGAGGTTGAGGTAGAAAAGGTATCCAGGTCTTCTGCCTCTAAGTGCTTTATTTTTCACATTGCACCATAAAACCTCCCCATGTTCTCTATTTGGGGCCAATAGAGAATATTGCTGCTAAAATATTTCTTTATTTTGTGTCTCCCCACCAATCTTTAATTTTATAACTGAAATGAACAAGATGCTTATGTTGGTGACTAAATTTATAACCAGAAGATATTATGTGGGGTGATTTTGTGTTGTACATAAAACCAGTATGTGTCATACATAAAAAACCCTTATCATGCCAGAAGCAAACTCCTAAACATGGTGTATAGGAATGCCTTTCTACAAATTCTACTCTTCCCTACCTCAATCCACTTCTACCAGCAAGGTAGACTATCATTGATTAATTCTATAGTACTGAGAAATTTTAATGGACAGGAAACAGTTCTCTGATGGGTGGATTTTAGGAACAAAAGATCACAAATGTAGAGTTGGGAAGGAGAATATAAATCTGTTAGTAAAATGTCCCCTTAATATTGACAGTTTGAGAAACTGAGACACAGAACAATTGCCACTTGCCCAGGATGCTATCAGTAATAAGTAGAAGAGGAGCAATGATGATGATGATGGGTCTTTGGATTCCAAAGCCAATGCTCTTTCCAGGATATCATACTCCCTACTTTCACTTACTACTCTACCACCTGCTCTAGGAATATCCCATCCCACTGTTATGCAAAGTAGAAATGCAATTTTGGTTCCTGCACTCCTAAAGAATGGGCATGTTGACCAGCATTTCTCCCTACTCCTAGCCCACATGTTATGGATAACATGGTATTACTTATTATTTTAGTTCCATGTTATCTATACCTGTAATAAATTTCTAGAAGTATTTTCCTTACAATGAACATTATACAAAATATTATACTCATCTTTCATAAAAGGAAACAGGTTTTGAGGAACTAAGTAACATGATAAATGTAAGATTTGGGATTCAAACCCACATCTCTTCTTACTCCAAGTCCGGAGCTCTTGTCACTAACTTATACTGACTCTCAATAAAAGTCAATAGAATCCTGGTCTTGAAATTGATTTTTACTGGAGTTGTTTACCATTTCCTTCTCTAGCCCATGAGGAAACTGAGACAAAAAGTATTGTGATTTGCACAGTATTACACACCCGGTAAGAGTCTGAAGCCAGACTTGAACTCAGGAAGATAATTCTTGATTCCAGGCCTGGGCATTCCATTCAATATGCCACCTAGCTGCCCCTAAAATCTGAAGTTGTCTTCAAACTCAGTCTCTATGTTAATGAGATATCCCCTGATTTTACTCAGTTCTGAGTGCTTATTACCATGTTGAGAAAGCATAAGCAAAGAATTCAGCACTCTCTGTGATGATGTTGTTGTGAATATGGAAAAAGATAAGGAGATGTGGATATCTTATGATCATTATAAGAATAAATATCTACTTCAATGAAATTATAGCAACATATCACTCTCATTTGATTTATGAGGAAACAGGATTGTGGATGTCAAATGGCTTGGGACTTTTGATCTAGAGCTGCAAGGGCTTTCAGAGGCTATCTATTTGAACCTTGTTTTAAACTTGGGAACTGAGATAGAAGGAAATAGAATGACTTATCCATTGCATCTCAGATAATATTAGAAGTAGGATTTAAATCCAGTTCCATGGATTCCAGAACTAGTCCTATTTCTATTGTACTCAAATACCCACCGATTTGAGTGTTTGAATACTGCATCCTCTACTCTACCTACTCGGGAAAATGAAAATTTTGTGATTGGCAAGGACTATTTCACTTTTCTCCTAATGTTCCCAGAACCTGGTAGAACATTTGCCACACAAATAGGTGCTTAATCAACATTTTTGAATTATTCAACTGAGGCACCCTTAATTCTAAAAATAATTGAAAGAACTTTGAATTATTGGCCATGCAGGCTCTCTATCCCTTTTAGGTCTAAATAACAAGTGCACCTAGTTAGTACAAGAGCAGAAATAGAGGGGAAGAGGTACATTTCCTTGAGATTATAATGCTAAGAGTTGAACAGTTAAACAGATAGGAATGATTTCTAGCACAATATGGCCAGGGATGCTCAATGTGAAATGCTAGAATTCAATCCTTTTCTCATATTAAATAGTTTTCCTCATCAACATCCTACAAACCCTCTTTCTAAATCTCAGGATCTTTCTAGGTTAGAACATTCTATTGTCTGCCACACTGTTTTAGGAAAGTCCATCTGTCCATAACAGATGCCGAGGCTCTACATGGTGGGAGGAGCTGTAGGCTAGCATTTATGGTATGAGCCCAGGAAACAAACAATGAACTCATTCCCAGAGCCTGGGCTCTTACATTGGTGACAACAAAACCATGGGAGCAAAAATAAGTTCTTACAAGTCAAACCAATAAGGATAGGAACCAAGATGGCTTGATATTTTGTATTAGTATCAACTGAAAATTTAACCAGATATCTTAGCCTGTAATCATTTTATATCACCCCAGCACTTGGAAAGGGACTTGATGATAGTAGATAATCTGAAGCTTTTTGTTATTTACTTCATTGGAGAGTCTCTGCTTTCATGTTTTGGTGAGATGCCAGTAATATTGGAAAAAAGACAAAAATGAAAACAAAACAAAAACATCCAGACTATGTGGTAGGTAGAGGTGATCTCAGGACATTTCTTCATGCTTTAGAAAGGAAGAACATTTAGGTTTGATCCACTAGCACTGAAAGGTAGAATTAGGGACAAGGGGCAGATGTTACCCAGAGTTATATTTTAACATGATATAAGGATAAACTCCCTAACGATTAGAAATATTTAAAAATAATTAAGGTAAGATATTCTTTATCATGGAAAGTATTTAAAAAGAGATTGAATGAACTTATCCTTGATGTTGCAAAGGGATATTTCTGCTCAGTCAACTAGATAACTTTTGGGTTCCTTTCCAACCCTAACTAGATTTTCAATTTATAGTCTTAGATGTTGAGGCACTGAGAGGTTAAGGGACATGCCCAGCTCCACATAACCATATATCAGAATCAGAATAAAATGGAATGGTCTTAAAGGCAGAGGACCTGTGCTTAAATGCTGCTATTGACCTCTAATATCTATGGACCTTGTGTGAGTCCTTTATTATATCCCAGTCTCAGTTTCCACATTTGCAAAATGTGGGAATTGGAATAAGTGGTCACAAAAGTTCTTCCTATCTCTATATTTATGAATTTAAGTCTTCCTATATCTGAGCCTGTAGCTTTTTTATGTCATAATTCTCATATTTTTCTTTATCCAAGATAAAAATAGTATCACCCATCAAATAACCTAAGCTATTCTTATCATGAAGGAAGAATAGAATAAGGAGTGATTTAAACAGTTCTATGACAAAAACAATTCTTTCCAATTACTACTGTATAATTTCTGTTTAAAAATGAAGTGAATTTTTTTCCCAAAAAATGACAATTCCTTCCTCATCTCTCTAAACAATAATTATGAAAAGCTATTCCATAGGCTATACCTAAAAAATGATCATCACTGGTAATGAATGAAGTGTTGGATGATTTTTTTGTTACTAGTTTCGGGTTCCTCTTCATATTTTTAATTTAATTGATTATGTGATATGATATGATTACTTTCATTGATGTAATTTCTTATTGTTCATAATGGAAAAAGAATGTTCTATAACAACTATGGTAGTGTTTTTCTGGGATTACTGCAGTAGGGGTCAGCATACAGTAAAGCGTTCAGATTTCATTTCATTGATGGGTAAGAGTGGAATATATGTGACATCTAAGAATTAGGCTATTCTGAAACTGTATCCTTCTACTACGACAGTACATTTTATTTACAAGTCAATTCATCTAGGTCTTTATTGAGGCAGTGTGCATGATAGATTCTGCACTGGATTTGGAATCAGAAAACATCCGAGTTGGAAACTCCAACACTTAGTGGTTGTTTAACTCTGGATCTCAGTATCTAAATCAGTAAAGTGAAATTATCAGACTGGATGATGTCTAAAATCTAAATCTTTCATCATATGACTAGGGGGACTCTTCATTTAAAACTGACATACTATATATACCTGAATAACTTCCATTCTAACCTCTGATTTAATTAAGAGGAACCTATATGTATCTATTTAAATAAGGCATTTAACAAAGTGACAACTAGGATGGCAAAGTGCCTTCAGTTCGTGCTTATGTGGATTATTAGAAGGCAAAGAGATTAAAAGGGTAATAGTAGCTATCATGAAACATTTTAAGCATTATCACATGGAAAATTGATCAGGCTTATTTTGCTTGCCTCCAGAGAGAAGGATAAAATAGATTGAAGTTGCAAAGAGGAAAATTTAGGCTTGATTTAAGCAACTACTTCTTAATAAGCTGTCTGAAAATTAAATGAGATGCCTTTGGATCATAGTTTGGTAAATAAGACAAACCTGACATAACTATGAACAGGTCAGAGATGGTTCTTCCAGATTGTTTGGAAGAAGCTGAGCCTGAGTTGCCCCTTCTTTGTCATTTTGTAGAGAGGGTTTTTTTTTTAATTTAGTCAATATTTGGACTAGCTGGCTTCACAGAAGTCTTCCAACTCTGAAATTCTGTAGATGTTTTATTTTTCTTTCCCTAGTATTTATTTTCCATTTTCAATAATGAGAAGTATAATTTATATAGTACTTTGATGTTGGCAAAGTGCTTTGCAAGTATTATTTTACTTTTTCTCTTACTAATTTGGGATTCAGGTGCTATTATTATCTCCATTTTATAGATGAGGAAACATGAAAAAAGGTTATATTACTAGTTTTGACACATGGGTAGTAAGTGTCTGAGGCCAGATTTGAAATCAGGTCTTTCTGACTGCAGGCCCAGCACTCTATCAGTTGATTCACCAAAATGGCTATTTTCCCCAAACTGTTAGTCCTTACTTCTCCTTGCTCTGTGTTTTAGCACATAGTCTTATTCTACTCAGGGGAAACACTTCTGAAGTTAATGAGCAGCCAAGTGCTCCCTGGAGTACCCTTTATGTGTAAGCATTCCTTTTTCTTAACAACATACATAGAGTTAGTTCCTGAAGAGACTTCACCTTCCTTCCCATTTCAGGCCATGACCAACCACTCATTTTATATCTGTGTTGTAGATATGAATCCCAGGAGGACCTAAGTGGAATCACTAACTCATAAAGTTTATGAAGTAGTTATGACTAAATCTTGGTGTAGCTACCAACAACATCCAAGCCATAGCCTACCATGGAAGAGAGAGCAATGGTTCTGTAGTCAAGTTATGGAAAAATGCTGTAAATTCTGTCTGTGAGCCAGGCATACCCTCTTCGCCTTTTATCCCCTCCCATGCATTTGAATCACTGATACTGCCATTCCCCAGGATACTGAGTGTGCTTTGGTGGAACAGTTTGGACTACTGCTGTTTCCCAGAGAGTTCTAAGATATTGTCCTCCATTCTCTACACAGTAATCTTCCAACTATAGTTCAAATGTTGAATTATTGGCCACATCTAGCATATTCTCTCCCATTAATAAGGTCATTAGAGAGATAATACTGTTATAGTGGTTCCTTCCTTGTTTGTGGAGTCATTAAACTTGAGTCCTGGCACCAATATTTCCAGGCTATGTGATTCTAGGCAATTCACTTCAAGTATCACTTATCAGAGCCTTGGTTCTCTAATCTGTAAAGGGATAACATAGAATCATAGATCCAGAGAAAGAAAGGATTTCATAGGTAGCCTAGCCCATTCAATTCCGTTTACAAAATAAGAAATTAGGACTCAGGGATGACAGTCGACTTGCCCAAAGTCACAGAGGTATGTGTCAGGAGCAGAATTTTAATCCAAGTCTCTGACTGTAGAGTCACTATTCTTTTTCCTGTGTAGGATGAGATTTTTATTCCCTGCATCCTGCAAAGTTATAAGGAAAAGCACTCTCAAAAGGTTTAGAAAGCACTTTCCAAGTCATTGTATACTATTTTAATACCTATATTATTAAAGATACTTGAGACTTGGAAGGAAATTCAAAGACATCTAGATCTAGCACAGATCTCAACTCTATTCTGTATTTAGTTCCATTTGTTAGTTTGTTATTTTTATGTCACTAAAATGGTACTCAGCTCTCCTGAAAGTTACTTATTTGCTAATTGAATATCAGAAAGTACTTATATATACTTAGTCCATTTGAGGAACACTTTATTCAAAGAGGGACATGAATTTTTGTTAAGGGATATCTAGAGGTGAAGAACCCTGAGTTAATACTTATGGTAATCTCTTGAAAAACCTAGAGTAATTTAGCCTGGAGAATAGAAAGTTTAGAAAGGATAAAACTCTCTTTCTGAAGATTTTGTAGACTTGTCTGTTTGGCTCTAGTAGACAGACTAGCAACAGTATTTGGAAGATATTTGGAAGAGCTAAATTTAAGTTTCATGAAAAGGCAGAATTAATAAGTAGTAAAACTATCCAGAAGACTTTTGTGGGAAGTAGTTGTTTTCCTCTTTCTGGAGGTCACAAGGAAAGGCATCATTGTTCCTCTGATGAGATAAGACCATCCTTTTGTACTGATTGTAATAAGACTAGGATCAGAGATGTAAGTGGAAGAACAGAGAAGCAAAAACAGTAGGTCACTTTTCTAAGGTTATTCAATCAATATGTGTCAGAGGCAGGACTTGAACTTAAGATTTTCTGAGTCAGAAGCTGAATTTCTATCCACTCTTCCAGGATTACTCTCATGATGTATTTGAGGAGAAACAATGTTACATCATTCCATTATTAAAGAAAAAAAACCAGAACAAAACAGTTTGCTTTTTTTTTTTTTAACTATAAACCCTTACCTTCCATCTTGAAATTAACACTGTGTATTGGTTCCAAGGCAGAAGAGTGGTAAGGGCTAGGCAGTGGGGGTTAAGTGACTTGCCCAGGGTCACACAGTTGGGAAATGTCTGAGGCCAGATTTGAATGTAGGACCTCCCATCTATAGGCCTGACTCTCCATCCACTGAGCTACCCAACTGCTCCCAAAACAGTTTTCTTTTTAAAATATATTTAAATTGAAAGGACTTCCTTCTCCTAATCATTTAGCCTCTGTTTGTGTTGAGTAATTTATTTTCATTATCTCAATACCTGAGGTTAAAATGATTTCCTTGGCCTTTTAGAGTAGCTATATTCCATATTACAAAAGCAAAAGATTTAGTTTTAACAAGGATAAACATTTAACTCAGAAAAGTAAATAAAATTATTCGACTTACTTAGCTTCTTCATGCAGTCTCGAAGCCTGGTTTCTAAGCTGAGAACCCTCTGATGCAGTTCCTCATAGTCATAGGCCCCAATTTCTTCCTGAATTCCCGTGAGGACTGCAGACAGATTCCTAATTTCCTCTTTGAACTGGGTGATTAACTTGGCATCCGTTTTGTACTGTTCTAGGACTGGGATCAAGGGCAGGAGCTCATCCATCTTTTCTTTCAACTCCTGTGAAAAGCAGCCAATTGTTCCTGAGAGCAGTTTAAAACAGATCACACGCCTAAATCCCTTTAATATGATATTTAAGGGTGATTATTGGAATGGTTTCAGAATTTCTTATTGATTTTAGGTAGAAATTGATGTTTAGGGACAATGTAAGTGACCCCAGAATTATGAGCCTTAAATCTACTTATTCCAATATGGCAGTACAAGAGTCTCTTAGTTTTTAAAAGTAAGATAAAATAAGCATTTCCTGAAAAGAAACATATATTTATTGTTGTTAGAGAAAATATGTTGATAACAATGAAGGATTTTTATTTTAGGGTCTAAGTTTTTGTTTCATTTTGTGTTTTTCATGCTTTGTAATATAAAACGTATGAGAGAGAGCATGGTCAAGTAGTTAGAGGGTAGACCTTAGAGTCAAGAAGAACTGAGTTCAAGGTCTGCCCCTATCAATTACTAGATATGTAACACTGGGTAAGTCATTAAAACTTTTATGGTCACTAGACAGCTTTGAAGGTCAAGGCTCTTTTTTTTTTTTTTAGATTTTTTGATAGTAGTTTTTTTTTAAACAATATTTTATTTGGTCATTTCAAAACATTATTCATTGGAGACAAAGATCATTTTCTTTTCTACCCCCCCTCCCCATAGCCAACGCGTGATTCCACTGGGTTTCACATGTGTTCTTGACTCGAACCCATTTCCATGTTATTGGTATTTGCATTAGAGTGTTCATTTAGAGTCTCTCCTCAGTCATATCCCCTCAACCCCTGTAGTCAAACAGTTGCTTTTCATCAGTGTTTTTACTCCCACAGTTTATCCTCTGCTTGTGGATAGTGTTTTTTAGATCCCTGCAGATTGTTCAGGGACATTGCATTGCCCCTAATGGAGCAGTCCATCACCTTCGATTGTACCACAATGTATCAGTCTCTGTGTACAATGTTTTCCTAGTTCTGCTCCTCTTGCTCTGCATCACTTCCTGGAGGTTGTTCCAGTCTCCATGGAACTCCTCCACTTTATTATTCCTTTGAGCACAATAGTATTCCATCACCAACATATACCACAATTTGTTCAGCCATTCCCCAATTGAAGGGCATCCCATCCTTTTCCAATTTTTGGCCACCACAAAGAGAGCAGCTATGAATATTCTTGTACAAGTCTTTTTCCTTATTATCTCTTTGGGGTACAAACCCAGCAGTGCTATGGCTGGATCAAAGGGCAGACAGTCTTTTATCGCCCTTTGGGTCAAGGCTCTTGTCTATATATTTAAGGGAGGCATTTTTATAGTGGGAGTTCCTTGCACTGATGAAATTATAGTTCTGAACTGGACCAATAATAATTTATTCAAAAAACAAAACCACTAAAATTCTTTCATTCTTTATTTTCTTTGAATATAAAACTTGGGAGCAAGATGGTTGTAAATTATTCCTAAGCACAAAAGATTTATAGTTGACTATCAGTTACACACCAGTGAATTGCACATTTTGGTAGATTGCCTGTTGAAAATCTTAGTTCCAACTTCCTGTTGCATCCTAAATTCTCTACAAATCACTTTTGTTCTAAACCTTCACCCTTTACTATGATCATTCCTATTTCAACATATGCTATCACATTATATAATTAATTTATATGTTCATGTAATGCATTATTTCTATTTTTCAGGTTAAATAAAATGTCAGCAAATAAAGAAGTAAGTCTGCCACGCATGCAAAAAAATATTATGTAATTCTTCCCAAGAAGAGGCAACATGGCATGGTCGAAAGAAGGAAGGTCTTAGAGTGAGGAAGACCCGAGTTAATATTCTATTTTTGATATAACTAGTTGTGTGGCCTTGTACAAATCACCTAATATCACCTTAGGTAATTTCCTAATGATTATAAGTTACAGTATAATTAAATTTAAAAAAAAATTAAGTCTTTTTCCCCCAAATAATTACTCCTTTCTCCAGGATGCTCCCTTTTTTAGCTCATGGAATTACTCAAATGTTAGGGAACATTTTTATGGAGTTATTGAACAACCAGTTGCTCCCCAGAGTACCCACTATGTGCAAATCCTTCTCTTCGTCATCATCATCATCAGCATCATCAATTTAGAGGTAGTTCCTAAAGGTAATTCACCATCCCTCCCATTTGTGTTTATGGTAAGCTGTTCATTTCAGGTTTATGTTATGGATATGAATCTTAGGAAGGTCCAAGTTAAATCACTAAATCATAAAATTGGTGAAGTAGTCATGATTAGATCTTGATGCAGATGTCAACAAAATCTAAGCCACATACTCTAGGAGAGGAGAGCAATAGTTCTATAGTCGACATGTGGCTCAATGATTGAAGAATGCTACTAATTGTCTTTGGTCCAGGAGCATCTCTTTCTAGTCTTGGGATATGAACTACTGACATTCTCATTCTTCAAGGAACTCACAATGCTTTGGAAGAGCAATTCTGACCATTCTGCTTCCCAACTAGTTTCTGCATCAGTGGAAGGTGTTTCCCCTCAGGATAATACACCCATATGAGCTATTCAAATGACAATAAAATCGAATTTTCCAAAGCTTTAAGAAATTAATGCTGGCCAAGCATGGTGGTGTGTATTTGTAATTCCTACTACTGAATAAAACTTGGATTTGGGAGTTCTGAGTTACGATAGAGTTAAAGCTGTTTTAGTGTCTAAACTCAGTCTGACACCAATATGTTGAGTGCTTGGGAAGGTGGGAGGGGATAGATGGTACACCAGATTACCAAAGAGAGGTGAAGTCACACAGGCTGAGAATAGAGAAGGTTAAAGTATATATGCCGATCAGTAGTGGGATTAGACCAGTGAGTAGATGTGGCAATTCCGGCCTGAGTGAGATAGGAAGAGAGGAGAAATAAAGTAAAATTGGAAGGAAATAAGCAAGGAAATAAAAAGATAAAGCAAGACAAAGAAACACACAGAGAGACAGAGAAGAAAGAAAAGGGAAGGAATAAAGGAAGGGAGAAAAAAAGAGAAAAAGGAAGGAATAAGGAAAGAAATGGTTGGCTTTTGCACTTTTTTGAATTATTTAGGATAGCTTCTCACCACCAGCATGGGGAATTGAGACCTAACTGTATTTAGAATGACTGCTTATTCATATGAGGTAAATTAACTCGCTGAGGGCATAAGGTTGCTGCCACTACTAATGGAAATATTTTCACCAAATAAGCACTCTGCACATTAAAAATGTTGATTTGCTTCCCTAGATCAAGCAGCTTTTTTGGTGAAATATTTCAGGCACTTTGCCTCATTTCAAGGGTCAATCACCATTCTCCCAACAAGTATTTATTTAAAATTTCCTCTTTGTCAAGCATTCTGCTATTCTCTCAGTATACAAAGGCAAATAGGAATCAGTCATGTCTTTAAGATGCTTATATTCTACTGAGGGAAGTTGAGGAGATGAACATAAATGTATAAATTCATACAAATCTTACACAATAAATAGAAAGGTATCTTTGGGGGGGGGGCATTGGTGATGGTGGTAAAGTACTGATCCTTAGAAGGATCTAAAAAGATCCCATATAGTAGATGATTGGAGATGAACCTCAAAGAGAGGAGAAAACCCTAAACAGTTTCTAAAAGATGGAGGTGTTGCAGGATTGTGTGCTTGGTGTATGGGGAAGCCTGTGCAAAGAAATGTTGTTGGGCCATAGAAATGCCTATAGAGGAAGAGCATTTGGGAGGTCAGCCTATCCGTTACATAGAACATGTGAAGCAAAAAGAATGAGAAATCAGTTAAAAATAGGTAGGAACCAGATTACAAAAGACTTTAAGTGTAAAACAAAGATGTCTGTATTTTTATTCTGGAGGAAATAGAGAGTCCTATAATATCAATAATATTCAATGCCTTCCAGAAGGAAGAAAAACAGACTATTACTTTTCTTCTCATGAGAATCCACCTTGTTTTCCTGAACTTTTAAAAACTGGGTGGTTGTCAGTTTTCAAACAATCTACATTTTCAACTTAGCCTTACATTTACTGCAGAACGATATCATTTGGGGCAACAAATTGCCATTATTATGATCACTTGAGAATAATCCATAGGTGCCGTCAGAATGCACATTGTACAGCTAGCTAATTTAAGCAGTGGAAATTGCATTTTTAAATTACATTTAGAGGCTGTTATTACGATAAATGCATTAGAATAGCAGGAGATCCCATTGCTGTACTGATTTATGGATTGATGTTACTTGTGGGGAAATTTCCACTTACTGTATAGGCTTGGAAATTCTTGAATTTAGGGCATGTGTGCAAAATGAGAGTGAGGATAGAGTCTGCATAATGAGTGAGGTCTCTCAAAACATCAGAATTGAAAGGCCTGAAAGGCAGAGCTAGCCTCATTTTTAGTATCTCATCTGGAAATGCATTTCTTATTTAGAACATCAGTGCATTCCTAAAGGATGGCAAGATTGCTCATTATGATTTTAATGAACATAGTTAAGTTGGTATCATTCAGTACACATAAGCATTTTCAGGATCATAGTATTGTTCTGGTATTGTGAACTCCCTTCACCACTGAAAATGATCAAGCTCTAAGCAATCTAGGGCCCTGGGATGGCACATCAGGGCCCTAACAACTCATTTTCTTTCTGAAAGAAAAAGGATATTTGTATTATTTTGACCTTTTAAATACTCCATTATTTGATTGTTGGCAATCCATTTTCTAGCTCTGGCAACTTGTCAGAGAGAGAGGGAGAAAGTCCAATCAGTACAAAATCGAATATTTAAAAGGTTACAGCAGAACAACACAGAAGTGGGCTTAATGACCTATACTGGACGTTCCCTTCCTGGAATCTTGCTCTTCTGAAAAAAATGTCATATAAATGCCTAATCTATAATTGCACGGCAAATACCTTCTGCCTAAAATTATTGGCTACATGAATGAGCAAGAGCACAATTGTTCCATCTAAAGTTTATAAGCACAGATTCCATTTGTCTTTTTGATGAGCTGAAAATAGTGTACAAGATATTGTTTGCATCAATTGATTGGGGAAATGAATTCTTTTTGATTTAAAAGTATTTTCAAAGGCAGTCTGTCTTTTTCTCTTCTTTTTTTAACCAGGCTACACAGAGATGTACTGATAAGTCTTTAACAACTAGCTCTCAAAAAAACCACCAAGTGAAAACTGTAACCATTATATCATTTTAAGTTTTAACTGTATCATTAACATTTTCTCTGTAATTTTTCGTTTGGACAATCAATAAAGTACTAAATCAGGCACTGATTTTCATAGCTTTTTTGGTTTCCAAGGTGCAAATGTTTCCACTTAAAATTTAACAGTGGGTTCCAATGAGGCAATTCTAGCTGCTCTAGCATACACCAGACAACTCGCCTTCTCTTAACTACATCATGAGATTTATCCTGACAAATTGAATAGAAAGTTCCCCTTGTAGTCAAGGAAGCCCTGGTTTCAAGGTCTGTTTCTGACATGTACCAACTGTGTAACTTTAGAGAAATTAATTAGCCCTTTATTTTTCTAGGTTCTAGAGTCTAGGAAGGCACAGGGTGTCATAGAATTTAAGAGTTGAAAAGGAACTTAGTGTTCATCTAATATAACCCCCACCTGAAAGAATCTTCCTCTCTAAAGTATCTGTGAAGTGATCCATACAATATCTGCTTAGGGAACTTGCTATCAACTGGCAACCTATGTAGCTTTTGGGCAGATTTAATTATGAGGAAGATTTTCTGACATGGAGCCTAAAATTGACTTCTTTTTTGACTTCAACTCAATGCTCCTGTGCCTGTTTTCTGGAGTTTAACAGAATTAAGTCTAATCTTTCCTCTGCATTGCAGATTTTCAAATACTTGGAGACAGGATATCTCTCTGAGTCTTCTTTTCTTTGGGCTCAGTGTCCCTAGTTCTTTCATCTATTCCTCATATGATATGGTCTTTGGGCACTTTTCCATCCTGATTGCCTTCCTCTGGTCACTCTAGGTTTATCAGTGTCCCCCTTTAACCCTCTTTTCCAGAACTAAACACAGTTGTGCAGATGAAGAATGATGAAGGCAGTGTACAATGGGATTGTTCCTGGAAACTCTGCTCCATTTAATGCAGCCCCAAATCATATCAGAATTTTTGCTATTAAAAATTATTTTTAAAAGTGTGCAGATACATACCGGTAGAGCCTAAAACAACCTTTTTTTTTACTCCAATAGTCTTCTATTTCAGATTGACCATGTCTGACAAAGCCATTTGGTACATAGTAGGTGTCTTTTCTATTCCAATGAACTCCCAGACTATATTCATATATGTACAGTTGGAAGGGACTGTAGGAGCCTGGTAGTACAAGCCTATCATCTTAAAGATGGGGAATGAAGACTCAAAGAGTAGAAGAGACATTTCTAATGTCACACAGATAATAAGTAGCAGAACCAAAATTTAGATTCAGATCCCTGATTCCAGTCCCAGTGATTTTTCCATTGTACTAGGATACTCAAAAAAGAAACAAAAATGAGATATGTTCCTGGTTATAGATCCATAATTTCATTAGACTGAGAAACTCATTATCAAATTATTTTCACAGTTAGAGATCTACAACTGATATGTAACTAAACTCTTTTAGAGATGAATGTTGCAGGTCACTGAGAGATAGTTGCTGACTTAGTCATGTTTTCAGAGGTAGACTTGAATCTATATCCTCTTGAGGACCTTAATACCTTCTATTTATTCTGTCATGATGCTTCAACTACAAGCATTATAATGTTAGCCATATATGGCATTCAAAGCCTGTTGATTACCTGATGTGACCAAAGACATTGCTTTATTTTTTTTGGGGGGGGTCTTCTTCTATGCTATTCTATTGGAATTTTGAAAATGCATATCATCAGAGAATGTTCTTCATAGTAGAAAAGCACTTGCCAGGTAATTCAGATGAACTGTATTCAAGTCCTGACCATGTCACTGACCAATTATTAGGCCAAAGGAAACTAGGTGGATGTAGTGGATAGAGTGCTGATCCTATAGTCAGGAAAACCCTAATTTAAATCTGTCCTCAGAAACTTACTAACTGTGTGATTCTGGGCAAGTCACACAACTTTGTTTGCTTCAGTTTCCTCATCTATAAAATGAATTGGAGAAGGAAATGGAAAACCACTCCAGGACCTTTGCCAAGAAAACCCTAATTGTGGTCACAAAGGGTCTGACATGACTAAACAACAATTCTGTTATACTCTCTATTCTTCTGTTGTATGATAAATCTCATCTACAAGATGAGAGGAATGGCATAGATCATCTTTACTGTCTTGGCTTCAGTGATTTTCTATGTATTCTAGTTCTATTTATAATGATATTTTTCTTTATTACATCAACATACTGTCAGTAAGCAAACATTTATTAAGTGCCTTCTCTATGCCAGGGACATAAGAGTTAGCTGTGACTCAGTGGATAGAGCATTGGGTCTGATGTCAGGAAGAGCTGAGTTCCAATCTGGCCTTAGATCTCCTAGCTATGGGACCCTGGGCAAGTCACTTAAGCTATGATTGCTTGACAAAGTTATCCACTGGAGAAGGAAAATGCTCCAGCACCCTTACCAAAAAAACAAAAAAAACAAAAAACAAAAACATGGATACATATGGTTCTTGGCATCAGAAAGAGTCAGTAATGAATGAATGACTAAACAAGTGCTAGACAAATACTGAAATGGAAGGCCATTTGAAAATAAAAGTTGTTTTAGACTTTTCTTTGGAGATGCTACATGGTATAGTTGTCAGAAACATCTAAGTCAATCTCTGCCTCTGATAAATAAATATCAGTTGCATGATTATAGGCAAATTGCTGAATCCTTTCATGTACCAGCCTGAAAAGCTTCTTATGAGTTACTAAACTCTATTGGTGGAGGAAGTTTCCAGAATGGGGATTTTCCACACAGATGAAATCATATTTTATTTTTTAAAGGTAGTTATAGCAGAAGTTTACTGGTGCCAGCTAGAATTAGATCAGGAGATCTGATTGTTAAATATTCTTTGTGAGCATTCACATCTTCATATTGGTAAACATTATAAATCAGTGCTTGATTTATTATATTGTTGACTGTCTAGACTGGATAAAGTGAATAATGTAGTTGGAAAGCATTTATCAGTACATCCCTGAATATGAGTGAAAATGAGATTTGGCCAATTAATTACTGCATCTGACTGTACCTCTTTTGAATAGGACACACAGCCAATGCTAATCATTCATGGGTCTGAATGATCCTTTCAACATTTGAGCCAATCCTTTGAAATATCAAAACATTTCTTCCTTTGGTGCTGGTTAGATTTTATATCATCTTAAATGGTAATAGAAAAATATGCCAGAGAAACTAATATAATATATATGTACACATGCGCACACACACACACACACACACACACACACACACACACATATATATAATGTTCAAATATTGTCTCTTTTTCCTTCCTTCTTTCCTTTTCCTTTGCTCTGTCTTCCTTTCTTATCTCTTCTCTTTCTCCCCAATCACTCTCTCTCTGCCTCTCTTTGTTGTTGTCTCTCTTTATCTTTCTATCTCTGTTTCTATATCTGAGGTTTTTAAAGAACATTTGGGAGTCATCTTAGACAAAGGTGTAGTTCTTTGTTGTTTTCATGGATGTATATTTAAACCTTGAGAATTTGCACTGAAAATTTTATTCTCAATTTGTAGAAGATATATATTTCTTTCATTGAGCCACTAATTTCTCTGAAAAATCCACATGCTTGCTAATCCTATAACTCATAAATATATATTTTTGTTCAGAAAGTTATTCATGTTCTTTGTCCATTCCAAAAATTCCAATTCATACTCTAGTAGATCAGTAGAAGGAACTTAGGAAAGGAAGATTCAGAGGAAACATGGAAGCTATCATGAATTATTGTAAGACTGTCATATGGAAAACTGTTTTAACTAGCAATAAAAAACAGACTTTTAGGGGACTTAGCTGGGAGGAAGAAAAGAGACTGAACCTCTGCCACATCCCAGCCACCACCACAACGTGGGAAACATTTTTCCTGTTATTTTGAAAGAGTATTTTCAGGGAAATTAAGATGTCTGAAAGGACTCTCTTTAAATCTTTTTGACCCATAAAAGAAGTGAGGCAACACTAAGCACTTCAAACAGGAATCTTCTCCCAAAACAATTCAAAAAGCAGGGAAGGAGAGGAAGCTGCTTCATGTGGAACTGGAACATTCTGATGCCCCTGAGCAATATTTTCATTGAGTGTTCCCATTGTGATGGAATATAATACCAGAAGCTTCACAATGTAACAGCAAGATATCAGTCTTGGAAGTAGGGCTTCATTGAAAGGTTAGTCACCCTTCAAGGAGAAGATCGATCAACAGTCTGTGTTATTACCACTTCACAAGTGATTTAAAATGCAGTGCTATGAAAAGATTTAATCAATTCCTATTGGCATAGTTGTCTGGTTGTTTTTTCCCTTTAAGATTTACCCAGATGCCTCTTTTTTTTTGAGGAATATTTTGTTCTTGGGATGCAGTGTATCAATGGACAAAGGACTAGATGGTTTTTTTTTCTTAATGAAGGGAAAACAAACAATAATCCCAACATAATAGACATTAATTATTGTAATGTTAAAGATGACGATTCCTTACATAAATTAAAAAATGTATATTTTTAAATGCTTCTTAATGGTTCCAATGAGTTGTTCTGAGTTTTTCTGGTTAGTGCTTTCCTTTTAGTTATCTTAACAGAGAGTAATTAACAACTGAGGCCATTTTCTTCTGTAGTTATTCCTCTTCTAAACATCTCCGGTTTTTGTTCTGAGACTTGCTATAAGGATCCAGGATATGCGATTTATATTTCCACCATTGCTCACTCATTGTTTTTGTGATTTTTAGATAAGTCACTTAAAGAATCTGAGGATTAATTCCCCTTTTTGTAAAATGGGTTTAATAGATAATACATAACCTCTTGCTATTTATATATATATATATATATATATATATATATATATTTGTTTTGGTGGAGATAAGATGAGAAAAGTCTAGAATCTGAGAGTTTGAGTTAATTGTCTCTTTATATCAAGATATAGATTCGATCTACAAAATCTCTAAAGAATAGTTCATTCATTATCTTTTTAAAGACTATTCATTATCTTCTTAAAGACTATTGAAGCAAAATCATAATTTACCAAGAAAATTCCTTCAATTTTTAGACCATTTCTAATTGTTAGTATTTTTTTTTCTTTTATTGGGTCAAACTATGCCTTTCTGAAACTTTTACCCAATGGTAATTTCTCTGCTCCTGGAAGTAAACAATACAATGTAAGAGTCTAGGCATCTGCAGACTACTCTGCAGGCACTTTAAGTCTTTTCTTTTTCAGACTAAACACATCCTCATTCCTCAAAATATTCTCATATGGCAAAGATACCAGGTCTTCCTAACAGGTGTAGTATCTCCCTCTCTAATCAGCTTATCTTTCCTAAAATAAAGTTAGTAGAACCAAACAGAATAGTTCATATGTGGGGTGTATACACATACATGCACACATATATGTATATGTTACATATAATCTATAATATGTATTTTGAATTATATGAAGCTACTTTACAAATTAAAATGAGGAAAAACATAACTTGCTTTCATCTTCTTCAATAATAATAATTCCATTATGAATGTGTGGAACTACATCAGAATATTTGTTGAAGTGATTTATCCTATCTGTCCTGTCTTCCAACTCTGCTTTCACAACATCCCTTCCCCTTAAACTCCTCTTCCACAGTTCTTGCCTTACTGTCTTACCTAAGATTTCATTGCTCCCCAGACTCCTACAATCCTAGCAGATCCAGAGTTGTGTCTTATGATACTTCACAGCATCATGCTAAAATCCAAAGCCCTACAGATGATAGAATTTGAGTGAAATTCATGTATGTATGAAATTCAAGAAAATAGGGGTAGATGCATCTGGAAACTAATGGCATTAACGCAGCACAGGAAGGAATAACTAGAAACCACAGAATTCTGAAAACTTCTAAAATAGGTTTTTGATGACATAACTATTATATTTCTCTGATTGTTTTGATGTGGTGTGGTGTAAAGACTTTCAAAACAAAGGATTATTGTTCTGTTTTTCATTTATCTTTAGAATTTACTTTCTATATTTAGTACTCAATTTTTTTCATGTTATTCTTTTGCATTATTAAATATGAAAGCCAGAAAACATCTTTTAACCTCTTTCAAAGAGGTACAATTGGGGCCAAGAAACTGTTAGAAATTTGAACTTCAATATTTGATGATTTGGGCATTAGCTAATCTTATTATTATATAAATAATTGTGCATTAATTTATATCCTCTAAATCAGGAGTTGCCATCCTATAGCATGAGAGTCCTCAAAGCATACCGGAAGTTTATCAAGACACCACTGGGAAATATTTTGTAAATAATTATGTTACCTTATTGAAAGTAGTAGTATTAATTTAAAAAAAGAATGCCAAAGAGAAAACAGTGAGGAAGAGGGGATTATTAAAAGGAAATAAGGGTAATTATTAAAGAGAAAGATGTAGACATATTTTGTACTGAGATCTGAGACTGTTTTTCATATCAAGCTAGGGGAAAAAAGCAACCAACCATGACCCACAGAAAGGTAATCTAATTGATCTCTGCAATAACCAGAAACTCTGAATTGATTCATAATCAATTAAGTTATAGAATTTGGGGTGTCCTATTGGAGAGGTATATCCTGTTCTTACTTAACCTGCTCCAAAGGCTTTAAATCCATTTTTAATGATTTCTCTCTGTGAATCAGTATTCTCAGTGCTTTT
Organism: Monodelphis domestica; assembly: GCF_027887165.1. Taxonomy (NCBI): domain Eukaryota; kingdom Metazoa; phylum Chordata; class Mammalia; order Didelphimorphia; family Didelphidae; genus Monodelphis; species Monodelphis domestica. The sequence goes on from NC_077228.1 coordinate 468,926,281, forward strand.
CTCAATCAAATCCTAAAGAACAAATGAATCAGAGACTGAACATTATGTTTAACAGTCCCTTTCAAACACTAAATTCAAAATATAGCTATTGGTTCATAAGGAAAGTAGATGGTATATTGGATAGAATGAAGGGTCTGATGTCAAAAATACCTAAATTAAAACCTTGCTTCAGATATGTCAACTAGCTGTGTGACCTTGAGCAAGTCACTTTACTTCTGCTTGTCAGTTTCTTCAATTGTAATATGGGTGTTGTCAGTCAAATAATATATTTGTAAAGCATTTAGCATAGGCAGTAGGTGCTGTATAAATTCTAGTTGTTATGATTAATTATTCAATAAGAAGAATTATATATGGAAGAACAAAAGATCAAGGATATCCAGGGAAATAATGAAAAAAAACACATATGATGGGGGCCTTGCAGTCCCTGACCTAAAACTATATTACAAAGCAGCAGTCATCAAAATAATTTGGTACTGGCTAAGAAACAGAAAGGAAGATCAGTGGAATAGACTGGGGGAAAGCGACCTCAGCAAGACAGTATACGATAAACCCAAAGATCCCAGCTTTTGGGACAAAAATCCACTATTCGATAAAAACTGCTGGGAAAATTGGAAGACAGTGTGGGAGAGACTAGGAATAGATCAACACCTCACACCCTACACCAAGATAAATTCAAAATGGGTGAGTGACTTAAACATAAAGAAGGAAACCATAAGTAAATTGGGTAAACACAGAATAGTATACATGTCAGACCTTTGGGAGGGGAAAGACTTTAAAACCAAGCAAGACTTAGAAAGAGTCACAAAATGTAAAATAAATAATTTTGACTACATCAAACTAAAAAGCTTTTGTACAAACAAAACCAATATAACTAAAATCAGAAGGGAAACAACAAATTGGGAAAAAATCTTCATAGAAACCTCTGACAAAGGTTTAATTACTCATATTTATAATGAGCTAAATCAATTGTACAAAAAATCAAGCCATTCTCCAATTGATAAATGGGCAAGGGACATGGATAGGCAGTTCTCAGATAAAGAAATCAAAACTATTAACAAGCACATGAAGAAGTGTTCTACATCTCTTATAATCAGAGAGATGCAAATCAAAATAACTCTGAGGTATCACCTCACACATAGCAGATTGGCTAACATAACAGCAAAGGAAAGTAATGAATGCTGGAGGGGATGTGGCAAAGTAGGGACATTAATTCATTGCTGGTGGAGTTGTGAACTGATCCAACCATTCTGGAGGGCAATTTGGAACTATGCCCAAAGGGCGACAAAAGAATATCTACCCTTTGACCCAGCCATAGCACTGCTGGGTCTGTACCCCAAAGAGATAATGGACACAAAGACTTGTACAAAAATATTCATAGCTGCGCTCTTTGTGGTGGCCCAAAACTGGAAAACGAGGGGATGCCCATCAATTGGGGAATGGCTGAACAAACTGTGGTATATGTTGGTGATGGAGTACTATTGTGCTAAAAGGAATAATAAAGTGGAGGAGTTCCATGGAGACTGGAACAACCTCCAGGAAGTGATGCAGAGCGAGAGGAGCAGAAACAGGAGAACATTGTATACAGAGACTAATACACTGTGGTATAATTGAACGTAATGGACTTCTCCATTAGTAGTGGTGTAATGTCCCTGAACAACTTGCAGGGATCCAGGAGAAAAAAACACCATGCAAAAGCAAAGGATAAACTATGGGAGTGGAAACACCGAGGAAAAGCAACTGCCTGAATACAGAGGTTGAGGGGACATGACAGAGGAGAGACTCTAAATGAACACTCTAATGCAAACACTATCAACAAAGCAATGGGTTCAAATCAAGAAAACATCTAATGCCCAGTGGACTTACGCGTCGGCTATGGGGGGTGAGGGGGGGAGGAAAAGAAAATGATCTATGTCTTTAACGAATAATGCTTGGAAATGATCAAATAAAATATATTATAAAAAAAAGAAGAATCATATATCTCACTATTTTAGACTACATACTGACCAACATTTAGCAACTTTAAAATACTAAAAAATGTTGTCATATACTGAATAAAATTTTCATTAGGAAAAACAACGTTGTATTCACATACACATACAGAATACAGTTTATTTCTCTTCATTTTGAATATAGGCTTGAGGACTGAACACCTTCAGCAAGGTTGGCATTAAGCCGAGGAGTACTTTGGAGTCTGAGAACTTTTTTTTGCACCCACCTCACAGTTTACTTTTATTCAATTTAAAAAAATCCGTGCTTTGAGAGGACACCCCCATGCAACTCTTCATGGTGGCGGGAGATCCATAAGTGTTGTACATCATTGCATGCATTTTCAAACTTTTTTTCATGTATTGATTGGTTGTGCTGTATTTTTTCCTGTTTTTCTTTTAAATATCTTATTTTTATATGATTTGGCTCTCTGGGAAACAGATCCTGGGGAAAACTATCATGATATAAAAAATAGGCATCCATAAAATCTTCTTTTAAAATGACAAAAAACCCCCAACAAATATCTGCTTTGAACAAGGTAGTGTGCCAGGTTCTTTGGCTAGAAAGAAGAAGAATAACATAATCTTTGTTTTTATAATCCATATGTGGAGGTCAGACATGTCTTCATAGAAATGGGAAATGAGGTGGATTTCCCAGTGGAAAAATTGGAAACCCAAAGTAGTCTAATGAGAAAGAGAGAAGAGAGAGAGAGAGAGAGAGAGAGAGAGAGAGAGAGAGAGAGAGAGAGAGAGAGAGAGAGAGAGAGAGAGAGAGAGAGAGAGAGATGGGGAGTGGAGAGTGGAGACAGACAAACAGACAGACACAGAGAGAGACAGAGACAGAGAGAGAGACACACAGAAAGAGACAGACAGACAGACAGACAGATGGAAATAGAGAGAGTTTGAACTACAGAATATGGGAAAGTTTATGTAAGAGGTAGCAAATGTGACTGAACATTGAAGGAAAGGGATTTTTAACATATAGAATGAGAAAGGAAAATACTTTAGGCACTGAAGTGGGAGAAGGCAGGGTGAAATCAAAGAATATCCAGTAGTTCTATTCAGTTGGTATGGTGATGTTTATGAATAGGAGTGATAGGAAATGAATGTAGGTTTATTAATGCACTGCTCCCACATATGGAAACCTTTCAGGATTGGGCTATAACATTTTTATTTTATCCTAAGGATAATAGGGAGCCAATCAAGGCTTTTGAGTAAAGGAGAGTAAATGGTCACACCTTTTAGTTAGAAAAGTTTTTTTAGCAGCTATGTGAAGAAAAGATTGGGAAAGGACAGAGGTAAAAGTTAAGAGGCTTGGTCTAGGACATTGGTGAATCCACAGAAAGGAAATGATAGATATATGAGATAAGATTTAGAAACTGATTAGACTGTGGGATGCTAGAGAAAAAGGGAGGGAAAAGATACTCTGGCTAGCAACTTAGGTCTTTGACTAGAAGGTGGTACCATAAGTAGAAGTAGAAAAGCTGGAAGTTAGTAAGAAAAAAATACTTGAGCAATCTAGTTATCATCATGGATATTAAAATACATTTAATATATAATATAATCTATAATGCATACTTTCCACATTTCCATAATGGAATAGGATTCTATTTATAGAGAACATTTTCCACCATCTTACAACTAATAGTCACTCAGTGGTTAAGTGAATGCTTTCCCAAATGAGTCTTTAACATTGTATGAATGCATTTTTAGTAAAGATACATGCAGTTAATACATTATGGTTCAGTGCTTTGCTTTCACTTGCTTTTTCAAAGACTAAAGAACTAAAACCTACTTGAAAATGTTTGGTCATTAACGTCTTCCGGTCATCTTCAATCTGTCGAAACTTGGCCTTCAGTCCTTTCATTTGGGTTTCCATTTTTAAAACATATTGGAAATCCCTCTGAGTCCGTAAGTTTAAGACTTCAATGGACTGAGACATATTCTGAACCTGGAGAGAGAAGAAAATTGGTTATAGAAATATTTTCCAGTAAGAGACATATTACAGCTACTGGATGAGTTCTACAATGACATTCTTATTCTAATAATTGGTTAGTGATGTTTTCTGTGCTAAAAATTTATAACTTCATGCTAAAACACAGGTTTTTATGAATAATAAGTATGTGTTATAAATATTTAGAAAATCTGGTCAGAGAGAAATTACAAATACATGGAAAGCAATAAAAAACAGAGATTAAATCCAACAGCACAGATAAGCGTTTATTACAATCAAAATACTAAATAAAATTGCTTAGCTAAATGTATCAAACTTGGTACTAAATTTATGGGCATCAAGTCATACCTTGCTGTAATTTGGAGTTTTAGAAGGAATTCTATTTTCTCTTTATTTTTAAATTATATATAGTAACTAAGAAGTACTATAACATTTTACTTAGAAAGAAATATGGTTGCTTGGGAGTGTGGGTGGTGTTCAGGCATCCAATGAAGGTTTGATATGTATGTTTGCTCAGTGACATTCAAAGAAGCAAGAGTGAATAGGCTAGAGCAGGGGTCCCCAAACTTTTTACACGGGGGGCCAGTTCACTGTCCCTCAGACCTCTGGAGGGCTGGACTATTAAAGAACAAAACAAAACTATGAACAAATCTGTATACCGCTGTCTGGGAGAGCAGAGGCTGCAGTGCTGGCTGTGATGGACCTGTCACACCTTGCACAGGTCCATCACTGCCACCACTATACCGGGCAGCAGTATACACAGTGAGGAATCCTCTCCCCCAGATCTTCGCTCACCATGCTTCCATGTCTTCCATTGTGCAGCCACATAATCCTTTTTGCTGCTCCTCGTTCTCATTCAGTTACTCTCAGAACAACACATAGGATTATGTCACCAGAAGTAGTATTATACATGAGTGACACCATGCTTTGGGGCACCACCACATACAGTGCTCCTCTCACTGACCACCAATGAAAGAAGTGCCCCTTCCGGAAGTGAGGTGGGGGCCGGATAAATGGCCTCAGGGGGCTGCATGTGGCCTGCGGGCCATAGTTTGAGGACTCCTGGTAAAGATTGAATATGATGTTCAGTGGTGAATCATAATAGTCCATCAAATCCTCTAGTTTAACACTGACTATTATAATAGTAAACTACTCGATAAAATTGGTAAATGTAATCTGTGCGTTAAAATTCTACTGGAAGCCAGAACTTAGCTCTGGATACAGAAAAAAAATCATTTGAGGGTTATGAAATGGTAATAAAAATATTGACAGGAAAGGATCATCTCATAAGAGAAAATGACATGTGATATTTGTGACAAAGAGGTAAATAGTTCAGAGCATAGCTTGGCCATACAGTTACATGATTAACAAAGATGAGAGGACTTCAGACAGAAAAGTGATGGGTCCTGCTATGCATCCTTCTCTGATCTCTTCCTCTGTCCCCTTGTCAATCAAATGCACCACATCCAATCATCCTTCCCTCTACCACCTGAATCTGAGATCCTTAAATATTTAAAACCTGTGTTATGTGGTTTTTTTTAGAAATAACTGACAATGAAAAAATTGATACCTTTTAAAGTAGAATTTTCCCCTGTTGATATAGAATAATTGATTATTCTTCATGGGTCTACGTTATTTCTTCATTCATCATGATGATCATACTAAAAAGATTTTTAAAAATTATTTATTTTTCTTTAGTAAAAAGCAAATTTGAGAAGTAGTTTGACATAGTGGATGAAGAATTGAGCTGAGTCAAAAAGAATCAAGTTCAAGATTCTCTGGCACATACTGCTATACAACCCTGGGTAAGTCACGGCGCCTATCAATACCTCCTATGTAATTCTTTAAGACAATGAAATGAATGGTCTGGACCATTTCCTATACTCTTTTCTCCACCAAAGCCAAATCCCAGAAACAAAGATGAAAGTATTTTAACTGCACTTGTCAGAGTTTGCAAATATTCCCTGAATTTGGTTATGAATATTTCTCTAAGACAAATCCAATGACATATACCCTGAAACAGCTTGATCTGTCCTAGGAACCATGATGTCTTTATTAATGATGGCAGGAGGTTTTCTTGATAATTTCAGATAATTCTTGATTTGCAGTGTGTTACATTAGCTAATAAAGCCAAAGGGAGAAAAGTTACTATGAAAATATTTTGTGATTACCTCTAGTGTATAATCAAGTATAATTAGAAAGGATCACATGCTAATAAATGAGCAGAGTTATAATTGTTCAGTGTAAAGGCAGTGGTTTTACCTTTTTTTTTTGCTTTTCCTATTGATCATAACTGGGTCTACACAGGCCACAAAATTCACAGATACATGGATGTTAATAAAAGTATAAGGGAATTCACTCGTATCTTAACAAACCCAGTGATGCCCTAGACTAGTTCTATTTGCTTATTCTATCTCATGTGAAAATGCATTCCTTAAACTTGTCTACATAATAATTTTCCATATAATTCCACATACTTAGAACTTCTAGACTTAGCCAGTAGATCTATTCTTTCTCCTGAGAGTTTTTCATTTCATTATACATTTAATCAGGTCTCTTTTGCCTAAAAAATAAAAATTTAAATTTGCCAAGTATAAATTTGCTTTCTTGGATTAGCATTTTCTTCTATCTATGGTAAATTACAGAAGACAACTGGTCTAGATACTTTAGAGAAACTAAAAATGTAAGCATTTGGCTTTTCTGGGAGACTATTTCGAACCCCCTGTAAAATGAGGTGGTAGGAATAGATGGCCTGCCTGTGAGAGTTCTGCCAACTCCAGACCTATGTATGATCCTTTGTGATTCTCTGTAACTAGAGGACTTTTAACATCCCTTTCAACTCCAATTTAGGATGTTCTGGTTTTACCAATTAATCTGTTATTCTACCTATGTGGGCACAGTTAGAATGATCAAAGTGGAAGATTAAATCTGTCTTTTGGCTAAAATTGAATCTGTTGCTTAAAGATCAAAGTGTTGGTTGTAGTCATGCCTTTTCCTTATTGTATATGTGATTATTTTGCTTCCATGATTCAGAAAGTAGCATTTCTTCCTCGGGTTACTGAAACACACTATTGACAACAGTTAAGGCTTACTTACTTTCAGTTCTGTCTGACTTTTTGAGACCCCCTTTTGGGGGTTTTCTTGGCAAAGATAGCAGAGTGGTTTTCCATTTCCTTTTCCATATCATTTTACAAATGAGTAAATTGAAGCAAACAGGCTGAAGTGACTTACCCAGGATCACACAACTATTAAGTGTCTGAGGCTGAATTTGAGCTCAGTTTTTCCTGACTCTTAAGTCCAAAACTCTATGCACTGAACCACCTAACTAAACCTCTTTTCAATTCATCATTAGATAATTATAATATTTATTAACCTGATGGCATAAATTTGGGTTGTTATAGGCAAGAGTTCCTTGAGAAACTTTTATACTTATTCTTTTTTTATAAAAACCTTACCTTCTGTCTTAGAATCAGAACCATGTAATAGTTCCAAGGCAAAGAACAGTAAGAGCATGGCAATGAGAGTCAAGTGACTTGCCCAGGATCACACTGCTAAGAAGTGTCTGAGGCCACATTTGAACCTGGAAATTCTTGTCTCTATCCACTAAGCCATCTAACTGTCCTGCTTTATTCGTATTTTTTTAAAAAAAGTATTTAATTTTTTCATGAACAATAACTTGGACATTTAGGGAATCACATAATATTAGAGATGGAGAGACCTCTACAACTTCCATGAGAAATGAAGCATCTGACTTCTGTCTGAAGAACTTCAGTGATCAGGAACTCATTACCTCATCATGTAACTTATTTCACAAAGACACTTTTTTGTTTGTTTTTTAAGGAGCATTTTCCTAACAGAGAGTTGAAATGCCTTTCTGCAGTTTCCATATATTGTTTCTATTTATGTCTTAAGGACCCAAGGGGAACAAATCTCACCCCTCTTACATATGACGATCCTTTAAATCCTTTAAGAGAATTCTCATGCTTCCCCCTCCCCTCAAGGCTTTTCTTTTTTAAGCTAAACAGTCCTAGTTCTGTCAATCAATCTTTTTCTTCATTTTCCTCATTCTAGTGGTGACCTTCTTCCAGATGGACTCCAGCTTGTCAAATACTCTTCCTAAAAAATGGCACCCAGAATTGAATGTAAGAGACTGAATATAGTGGAACTAGGGCAGAACACATCATTTTTTTTCTCCCTCAATCCTAAAAACTATGTTTTCCTTAATATATTATAAGATGATTTTTATTTTTTTTGGCTGCCATGTTATACATTCTTTAAATCATTTTCATCAATCCCAATGTAATTAGGGAATTCTTGACAACTGGAATATTCAATATTTGTCATCCTTATTAGTCATTTAGTATGATACTTTCATTAATTGATAGTTTTCTTCTATCCTTTGAGATAGTGATATATGAAGTCATATCATAGCTGGCAGATTTTCGCACTGAGTACCAACTAATCAAAATGACTTTATTCAGCTGATAGTAGACAAAATTGATATAACAGGGGACATAGAATATGTAGCAGAGACTGGGGATATGTCTAAGTATGTTCAATATAGGAAGAGGGTAGGAGGTATCTGATCAATACTCTGTAGCAGCTTAGGAAGTTGTCAAAGGAGAGTATAGACATCAAGAAAGGGAAATGGACCATTTAGCTTCATATTTTTGAAAATTCTTCATTATACCCTGGTGTGTAACTCTATTATTTTGGTATTGCATGAAGAGTGCAAATACTTCCTCTAAATTGGATCCAGGGGTCAAGTTGTAGTTACCTTTCCCTAGTCATAGCTTGATGTGAGGGTTCATTAGCACTCTCTTCTTGTGGAAATTGGACAAAATGGAATGATATGATTGACATTGTCAACCAAAAGAAGGGTGAGACAAGAGTAAAAATGCTATTTTCACTGAAAATCAGTTCCAGCTTGTATGACAGTGAAAGGCATGACCCTGACCAAAGGTTAGGTACACTGAGGAAATAAAAGAATCCTGATCAAAGTGTTATGGATCCAACTGTTTTGGCCACAAACAAAATAGTCAAATTCCAGTGGGGGGCATCCAGAAAGCTTAATAAGTGGACAATAGAAAACAACTAGCAAAAATTAAATTACTGTTTTGAAACTACACAATGAAAAATGGCAAAGCAACAGATAAGCTATGACCATTTGTTCATTGTATATTCTGAACTGATTGCTATAGCAAATAAGCAAAATGTGTCAAAGTAAAAAAAGAACCAATGTAAGAAGAAACCCATGATGAGTGAGACATACAAACCAAGAAAGGAGAGGGACAGAAAGAGAGAGAGAGAGAGAGAGAGAGAGAGAGAGAGAGAGAGAGAGAGAGAGAGAGAGAGAGAGAGAGAGAGTATTGGACTTTGTTTTGGAATCAACAATGTCTTGATTCCAGGTCTATCTCAGATATTTTTCTAAGTGTGAATTTGATCTAGTCACTTAAACCTTCTGAGCTTTAAATGCTCAAAATGGAGATAATTAAAGAACTTTCTTTGGAAAGTTGTTGTAATATGTAACTCAAAATATGAAATTTATATAAGGTGTTTTATAAACTGATAATAAGTAAAATAATTCTAAACATGATCAATAAAAATATATTTTGCTTCTTATTTTCTTTACCATCATGAAAAACTCCCCCTGAATTCCTCAACAAACTGTTTCTTTATTTTCCACTAACTGCACTCTATTGGGAATCCCAATTTACTCATTCTTTAGCCAATTGCTCATAATATAGGGTTTTAACTTCCTCTTGAAGTTTCTTTTAAATTTAAAATTCCCTTGCATATTTACTCATAAAAATATTGGGAAATTCCTGGTATTTCTATTGTATAATTTTCTGAGTTGTAGGTGCTTCTGATCAAGATGACTTTTAAGTGGTTTATCCCTTCCCTTTCCCACTCACTGTCTTATATGAATTCCAGAATCCCAGTCTAGAAACAATGAAAATAAGAAGGAAAGAGAGGAGAAAGTAAAAATAGAGGAGGAAAGTAAGGAGAAAGAAAGAATAGGAAAATTAAAAGAAAATGAAATAAGAGTAAAGGAGAATACTTTCTAATGAATGAAAATGCTGAGAGTGAAGAAGAAAAATATACAAAATCTTTAAAGTCTTTAGAGAAATGAGAATAGAGGAGAAAGGAATTATTGAATTGTTTCCCCAGATAACAGCTTTTAGGACTTTCTCTTTCATGTGTTGGGACTTTGTCAGAAATTGACTAATTTGTAGAACAAATAAATCTAATGCGGGAAAACAAAAAAGTAATAAATGATTGTTGAATTGATTTGAAGTCAGAAGCAGGAGGAAGATGACATTAACAAACACTGCTTGAGGTGGATGAAATAACAATAGTACACGATGAGAAGACTAGGCTACTCTGTTTTCATTTTGACCTTCTTTTCTCTACCCAAAATAGTCATTTTTGTATTGGAAAAGCCATAACTTGGGCCAACTAGAATGAGACTCGAGTGGCCTGTGGCCAGAAAATAAGGAAAATGAAATTCAATTCAAAATTTGTAAGATTTATATTTAACATTAAAAGTATAAAGCCTACTTTTTTTTTTTTATCACTACCTGGCTGATAGAGGGCAAAAGGCTTTTGATGAAAACTACTATAATTAATGCAAGCTTTTGCACATAACTGAGTGCTCAAAAACCCGTCATCATCATCATAGTAGGGAAATGATACTATTGACAATCTAAACAGTTGATAGATCAGGTAAGCCCTAGAAACACAGGGATTATGTGACTTGCCCAGTGTCACAGAGGCAATAAATATAAGGTATTAGGTTTGAATCCAATCCTTGCTGACTTGCTTCTGTACTGTGGATGGGGCTTTAAATTAATCTAGATTAGATAGTATGATATAGTGGATAGAAGGGTAGACTAAAATAAAAAAGAAATGAGTTTGGATCATACATTCAATAGCTCTGTGATCCAAGATCAGTAATACAACCTAATTATGCCTTAGTTTCCTCAAATGCAAATAAGAATGGGACTAAATAACTTTTAAGGTCTGTTATAGCACTAATATTCTCCTATTATCCTATTTATATTCCTAACTATTCTCAGGAAAATCTTTCATTACTGCATATGTTATATTGGTCTAATCTCTCTCTCTCTCTCTCTCTCTCTCTCTCTCTCTCTCTCTCTCATCTATCTGTCTGTCTGTCTATATTTTTAAAGCAAAACATAATTAAAAATCTGTTTATAGAGTTTTCACAAAAACTCACAAAATGCTTAATGTTCAGGCAACAGAATATTTTAAAGTGCTTTGTGAGAAGACACTACTTGATTCACTAGTTGTTGCAAAGGATTAAATATAACATACTTGTTCTCCTATTCCCCATGATTCTCACATTTGAATATGACCAATGAGTTTTATTTTACAAATTTGAAAAAAAGGTTGTGTTTAAATTTCCTTTCAGAATAACCCAATTTTATGGATGAGAATAATATTTGCAAGGGTCTATAGTCAGATCAACATGGCAAATGAAATTAGAATTTTAATTAGAATTTTTTGTTTTTATTGCAGCTCCAAACCTAAAATGAAGAGGTTTTCCTCCTATGGGGAACTGCTAGACAATATAATATATGAATATAATTGAATATTATTACACTATAAGAAAAAATCAAATGAAATACATGACTTAGTCACAAAGTGAGGTATCACACACAAATTAGAACAGGGAACATATTGCTTATCAAATTTATGGATGGCAGAATTTATGAATAACCAAGAGATAGAAAATATTGTGAGATATAAAATGGATGATTTGAATCCATTAAATAAAAATGATTTTGTATAGATAAAACTAATGTGGCCAAGAATAGAAGGAAAGGAGCAAATTGGAAAAAATTTATAGTTTCACAGTTATATATCTCATAACTAAAATATATAGAAAAACATATAAAATATAAGAATGTGAGATATTCTTCAAATGATAGTCAAAAGTTATGAACAGAGAGGTGTGAGATGAAGCAAAGTTATATATAGCTATGTGAAAATTGTTCTAAGTCATTATTAATCAGAGAAATGCAAATCAAAGTAACTCTGAGATATTATCTCATATTTATTAGATTGATTAAAATGATAAAAGGCAAAATGACAAATGTTGGAGGGGATGTGGAAAAATTGAGACATTAATATGATGTTGGCTGAACTGTGAATTGTCTCAACCATTCTGAAGAGCAATCTGGAATTATGCTCGATGAATTATAAATCTGTATATACTTTTCAACTCAGGAATACCACTGTTAGGTTTATTTCCTAAAATTATCAGGGGAAAAGGAAAAGAGCCTTTATGTTCTAAAATATTTATAGCAGCTTTCTATATGGTGGCAAAGATTCAGAAGATGAATGGATGTACATAAATTGGGAAATGACTAAACAAATTGTGACATATGATTGTACTGAGAAATGAAGATCAATTTAATTTTTGAAAAAACATGGAAAGACTACATGAAATTAGCAAAACCAAGAGAATATTATACATAGCTACAGAAATATTATTTGAAGAATGACTTGTATATGTCCACCTTTAGAGAAAGAACTGATAAGTAAAAATAAATAGGACATAGTTTTATACATTCGTATATCTTTTTGTCAAATGATGCCTTGTCTAATGTGGTTTGTATATTTTTGTAACAAACAAATACATTAATTGATGTTTTCAAAAGAATGAAATAGAAAGCTACAAAGGACACTGGAAGACCTCCCTGAATTGATGCAGAATAAAGTGGGAAGAACTAGGGGCACAATTTATCCAGTGAAAATATTATAAAGGAACGTGAATTTTTAAAATAAGCTTTTGTTTATTTGTATTGTAAAATTATTTGTTATTTGTATTATAAAAATTATAAAAATAAACTTTTGATGATAGAGGACTATAGATAAGGCGTGTTGCTCATATTCTGCCCATATGAATGGTGACATATTTAAAATGCAAAATGGTGCATACTTTTTCATATTGATATTTAATTTAATATCCCATATTAAATTATCAATGTGGACATTGTTTTTTTCTTTTCCTTGACAATGCATATTTGTTAAAAGAGTTATATTTGTATTTTATCATATTATTGCTCATTTGTAAGAAGGGGAAGTGAAAGTGATATGTAATAAATGTCTGTAAATATAAATGAATGAATAAATGATAAAAGTACAAAAATAATATGCTTTACATAAGAAAATGCAAATGATTATAATACAATGAAGAGTCATTTTTATGTGGGAATTGCATGTCTATGAATCAAAAAGCAAATATCTATACACTTTCCATCTAAAATCTCAATTAACTTTATAAATGACATCATGTTATTCTTGTTTAGAGGAGGTAGGTTGTGTGGATGGATAGAGTGATGGTCCTGGAGTAAAGATCTAAGTTCAAATACAGCCTCAAACATTAGCTATATGATCCTTGGCAAGTCACTTAATCTCTATTTGCTTCAGCTTCCTAATTCGTAAAATGGGAATAATAATAGCACCAACCTTCTGGGGGTGGTTGTGAAGATCAAATGAAATAATTGCAAAGTTCTTAGCACAGTGTCTGGCTCATGGTAAGTACCATATAAATGCTTAAACAACAACAAGTACAACACAACTTTAGTATGTTGCATGGTGATCTTATAGACAAAATTAGTTTTTCACAAAAAGACTGGAGACAGTCTATACCAAAAAGGTTAATTAAAAATCTTAATGTGATAACACTATTATGAATGCAATTTACTTTTGTTAGGAGGCAGCTAGGCAGCACAGTAGATAAAGCATGGGACCTAAAACCCCTAACTAGCTATGTGACCCTGGACAAGTCACTTAATCTCTATATTATTCAATTTCCTCATTTGTAAAATAAGGATAATAATAGTGCTTGTTTCTGAAGATTTTTATGGGAATCAGATGAGATAATATCTGTAAAGTGCTTTTCAAACCTCAAAGCCAGTTAGCCATTGTTATAATTTATCCTTCACTTACAGTAAAAATGAAAAAAAAAGAGAATCAGTCCAATAGTAAGTTATTGTTCTGGCTACTACTTGAGAGCATGAGTTCCTCTTAACTGGAAGTGTTCACACAGAGAGGCTGAAGGACCATCTGTCAGTGATGCCACAGAAGGGATTCCTCATTGAAGGGCAGCTTGGATTAGAGTATATCTTAGGTCCCTGCCAACTGTAAAAGGTTATGATTCTATGATTTTTGCTGTAACCAAAATGAATTCAATTAAACATGAGATCATACAAATACTGGAATGACTTTTATATTCATATGTATACTCCTGCCTGCAGTACCCAGAAAAGTGATCAGCAAATTGTTAGTCACTAACTAGTTGAAACCAAGTTGGGTGGCACAGTGGACAGAGAGCAAGACATCGAGTCTAGGAGACCTGAACTCAAATTCAGCTTCAAGCATTGCCTAGGTATATGCCATTGGGCAAGTCATTGTTCATCCTCCATTTTTGAAGAGGACCAATGCCATGGTGGAGTCGTGCCCTGATTTGAGTGTGAGCCAGAATTAAATGAAGCAGAGTTGTACAAAAAAAAATTATCAACTTCACTGTCTCTTCCAGAGTCATCAAAGTCCAGTGGCAAGACAAAGGTCAGTATGATTGGCAACAGCCCAGGATGCAGTAGATAGCCTTGGCATCTTCGATGTCTGACCAAGTTCTATGTGCTCTGAAGTGCCTGCTTTAGCTGCATGCATGACTTTTTGAACACGTTGTTCTAATCTGTCTATAATGCTAGTGTAAATCTTCACCCTCATCCTGGTTTAGCAGTCCTGCCAGATCCTGTTTTTCCAAGGTGTGACCACTGTGTATGCTACAGTCAATAAATAATCATTGAGTTCCTACTATGTGCTAGGCATTGTGCTGAGCACAGGGTCACTTAATATATCTCGGGATAGTTTCCTTGTCCATTTTATGGACAGCTAAGGTCCCCATAGAACCTCTCTTCTAATTTTATGCTGAATTTTTTCTTTGTGTTATGGCAAAAGTTCTTGCTCTGTTCTCTTGGGACAAACAAATAACCTCAATACCTCTCATGTTCAATTATTAATTAAAACTAATATTCTATCCATGGGTCAGACACTGCACTAGATTAAGACAAACACAATTAAAAGTGAGACAATCCTTGTCCTCAAGGAACTTCTATTCTATTTGGAAGGAAACAATGAATAGACAAAAATGAAATTTTAATAAAGATATATGTGAAGTAAAAAAAAATAGAACAGCCATTTCTAGACCATATCATCTTTCACAAATTTAGTTTCTAGGAGACAGGGCACTACCAACTGGACTGTAGAAGATAAGGGGAGGCTTCTGGGAAGTAGTTTGTTGGCCAAACTTTGAATAAATTATGGGTTCTAGGAAGTACAGCAAAGGAACATACATGATTTAGACATGGGCAACAGACTGGTCAAGGCATAGAAGAGTTGGAATGTCATGTACAGGGAATAAGGAATAGTAACTTTTGGATGAAACATTGAATGTTGAAGGGGATTAATGTGCATTAAGCCTAGAAAGAAGGCTAGAGCCAGATTGTGAAGGGCTTTAAAAGGCACATAGAAAAGGTTATATATTATTTTTGAGGCAAGAGGGAGTCACCAGAGCTTTTTGGGTAGGGAACTGACATGGTTAGACCTATGCTTTGGGACTATTTCTTTGGCAAGTATGTGGAGGATGGGGATTGGAGGGGGAAGAGATTGCATGTAGGGAGACTAATTAGAAGGTGTTCATAGTAGTTCAGCTGGGTGATGATGGGTTTCTGAACTAGAATAGTTACAGTGTGAATGGAAAGAAAAGGACCCATGTAGGAGATATGATATAGGGAGAATCAATAAAATTTAGCATGTGTTTGGATATAATGGATGAGGAAGAAGAATGACTCAAAAGTGAGGTTGTGAGCCTGAATGACTAGAAGGATGATGATGTCCTCAATGGAAATACAGACTTTAGGAAGAGATGGTTTTTTTGAAAATTAGCTTAAAAGGCTTCCATGTTGAACTGTTAATTAATTTTTATTTTGAACTATACCACAGGGGGCAGCTGGGTAGTTCAGTGGATTGATAGCCAGGTCTAGAAATGGGAGGTCCTAGGTTCAAATCTGGGCTCAGACACTTCCCAGCTGTGTGACCCTGGGCAAATCATTTAACCCCCATTGCCTATCTCTTACCACTCTTCTGCCTTGGAGCCAATACACATTGGCTCCAAGGAGGAAGGTAAGGGTTAAATAAAAAAGAAATATACTACAACCTTTTGGTCTTTATTAGGAATTTCTCCTGAAGTTGAAAAGATGATTTTGATAAAAACCTACAAATATATCTTTACAATTATCTCTACTACATTTACGTTAGATTTTTGTCCCTACTTAAGACTATTAGGATCAACCAATCAACAAAAATTAATTAAGTGGTAGATAGTGTGCTAAGTTTGGGGTATATATATAAAATAAATCCTAGTCTGAAGGAGCTTATATTCTAATGAGATATTTTTAGAACTCAATTCTGTCATCTAATCTTGTGTGATTCTGAGTCACTGATCAAAAAAAAAAAAAAACCCACACATATGCACTCCACTAGACACTTCTTCTAAGTCAAAAGTTCTTAACCTGGGATTCTTGAATTTTTTAACAAAAATTACCGGTAACTGAATTCAATATACTTGTTTTCCCTTTGATCCTATCTTTTAATTTATGTACTTGAACATTATTCAGAGAAGGACTTATAGACTTCCCCTGATTGCCATAGGGGTAAATGACATTTAAGGATATTTGCTCCTCTGTGTTAATGTCAATCCATTACTTGAGTCTCTTTGGATCAATTATTAAATTCATAATCTATACTTGGTGAACTCATATGCATGTTATGCATACTCCAGGTTGTGTTTCATTTGAATCTAGGAGGAGGTGGTCCATGGAGAGTCAACTATAATATAATAGCCAAGAAAGATTTAGGGTTAAGGAATTCATAGTATCATAGATTTCAATTAGGGAGAGACTTTAAAGGTCATCTATTACAAGTTTCTTAATTTATAGAAGGGGAAACTGAGATGTAGGGAGGTTAAGGAACATGTATAAGATCATATAATAAGCATCAGAAGCAGAAATTGAACCCAGGTCCACCAATTCCAGAATCAACAATCTTTCCACTGAAACATACTTCTTAGGACAATTCTGCTGTTTTCTATTCTAATCAAATCATAGCGATAGTATTTTGCCAATACAAGGTACCATATTTTTTGAAAGCTATAGAGAGGCAATTTGGTATAATAGGGAAATAGCTTTAAAGTCAGGAAAATCTGCATTCAAGTTCTAATTTTTAAAGCTATGACTGTCTGAAGCCAAGAAAGTCAAAACCTCTCAATATTCAAGGGAACTCTAAGATTATTTGGCTATGTAGATGTTTCCATGTATTGGAGAGATAGTTTCCTCACTTGGAGGGGCCCCTAAACTAATTAAGTGAGATGTCTATTCCTTATCACAATACTTAGTTAATGAGTGTCCAAAAGGAAAGACCATGTTTATAGCAATTATATAGCTATATAATCAGTTTTACTTAAACACAAACAATAACAAAAAGAAGCAATATTTTCAGATTAGACAAAAGAAAATGCATCACATTTTTTAAAGAGTCAGAATGTACCTATATAAAAATTGCCATAAACTTAAAAAGCATTTGAACTTTGGGTACAAAAATGGGAAGTCAAATGTTTAAATATTATAATGTTGGTATGAGATAAAACCATGTATAGAAGAACTATGCAAATGCTGCCTATGACATAGATGATATTCAAATAGGGGTTTTTTAGGTCAATCAAAACCAGAACTAGAAAGCAAAAGACTCTTATTTATTGCTTACATGGTACAAAAACGCTCAGCAGGAAATGGCCATGATAAAGAGGCTTCATAAAAATACACAATAAGAGCAAGTGGTATTATTTGCCTGAACATGTGTAAAAAATTTTTTTTTTACCAAAACTGTAATACGTTCAATACTGCTAAGTATTAAAAACATAACCATCTATAAAATTTAGTCTATTTTGACATATTCTATCTATTTATATTAGGATAAAAACATAGTAATATAATAGAAAAAGGCATATATTATCCTGAGGTTAGTAGATATCATACTTTAATAGCTTCTCTGATAATCTTCACTGTATTGAATAACCAAGTCTCAGTTAGAGCTATATAAATCCACCCTTTAAGCTTATGAGCCATTTCCCATTTCTTTTCTATACAGTATTCTATAGCTGTGTATGATTTGTTCTTCTGTTTCTTGTGATATGATAAATTATTTAAGGGAGTACTCCACTAAAGTAGATAGAGCGACAGTCTCAGAAGACCTGATTACAACCTGCCTTTGATATGTACAAATAAAGTAATCAAGAACAAATCACTTTATATTTCAGTGACCACCAGCAATTTTCTAATTTAGGATGAGTTTCTAATCTGCAATGATGGAGTTTCCACTCCAACAAATCCCTGTCCCAATGAAATCATAGATCAGTTTCTTTCTTCCCTAATTCTAATCCACAAAATGATTAATTTTTTATATATTCAACAAATATTTAATTACTACAAATTATATTTTTTATTATTTCATGTAAAGTATTATGCCTTGATGTTAGCAAATAGACTATCATCTTATGTTTTTTTCCAAACAGGAAAATGTTGCCAAATTAGGAACTACAAATATAAAATGAGAAAGATTTCAAGGACACACAGTCTTCTCTGGGACCTGCATTGGAAGGAAGTGAATAAAAAAGATGTTTCTAGTCATGATTTTGAGATAGATGATGGAGAGAATCATAATTATTAAAGCATGATTTCATCCATGTGGCAACTCCTTGTGTTTATGCAAAAAATTGTGATTTTATTTATACCTTTCCATTTATTCTTTGCAGAGTATCCACAAGATATGCTTGAGGTCTTCGTCATATATAGGCATAAAATTCAAGCTGTGTTCTGTCTTTCCCACACCATGAACACCCCCTCTGACACATGCCTTTGATAATGTCATTTACACTTTTTTATATGATCCAGAGTGGCATGCTACAATTCAATTATGCTTTCCATTGCCTGTCAGATTATTTGTAAATTTGATTGTTCCAAGATCATGGTGTTCCATGATTTGAAGCCATATAACATCATCAAGAGAATATTTACACTAAAGAAATGGAGATGGGTTTTTATAGCACAGAACATTTAGGAATCAATGAAATCACTGCAAAATTTTCTTCATGCAATTGAGCACAATTGCCTCCTCCTACTAGATTTTAGGCCCTGCTCATTATCCGTCTGTAATGCTTGTCTAAGATATACATATTGATGGGCCAACTTGATAAACTGCCCTGTCATAGTATAAGAAATATGCATTTTTCATTTTCTCTGTGGCATTATAATATTGCTAAAATTGTTAGCTGAGAATTAGCTCTCAAATTTTCCTTGGTAAAGGAATTATTAAATGGGTAACAAAATAACCAAAATTGCTCAGTGTACTACTACATTAGAACAACAAATGCTAGTAAACAAATTAGAGAGGATATTGTTCAATAAATGAGATTTACTGTGCCATAGTGTGTTGTGTTGGGGATAGAGTAAGGAACATCTGGGCGCAAATCTCCCTTCTGATATTTATAAGGTGGTATCTTTGGACAAATGAAATAACTGCTATCAGCCTCAGTTTCTTTAAGTGTAAAATGTGGATAATAATAGCATCTAACTCCCTAGAGTGTTGTAAGGATAAATGAGATAATGTTTTTAAAATGCTTGGCAGTGTGATTGGAACTGCATAATAGGCACTTAATAGGCTTTCTTCTTCCTTCCTTCCTTCCTTCCTTCCTTCCTTCCTTCCTTCCTTCCTTCCTTCCTTCCTTCCTTTCTTTCTTTCTTTCTTTCTTTCTTTCTTTCTTTCTTTCTTTCTTTCTTTCTTTCTTTCTTTCTTTCTTTCTTTCTTTCTTTCTTTCTTTCTTTCTTTCTTTCTTTCTTTCTTTCTTTCTTTCTTTCTTTCTTTCTTTCTTTCTTTCTTTCTTTCTTTCTTTCTTTCTTCCTTCCTTCTTTCCTTCCTTCCTTCCTTCCTTCCTTCCTTCCTTCCTTCCTTCCTTCCTTCCTTCCTTCCTTCCTTCCTTCCTTCCTTCCTTCCTTCCTTCTCCTCAAATATTTCCCTTGGACTTCTCTAGCTATGGACATAATCAAGTGACTTAACCTCTTTAGAAATCAGGTCTTCATCTCTGAATTGAGGATACTGGACTAAATGATCTTTAATGTTGCCTCCAACTCTAATCTGGGATTACTATGGTAAACTAAGTCAAAGATGGATTGTATTTTCTTGGAAAGAGGTTTCAGTGGGCATTTCCCCATGCTGATGAAATCACAAAACCTTCTCATATTTTTGTAATAAAAATAGCAGCAAAGGATCTTCCTTAGCAGAAAAAAACAACAAAAATAAACAAAAGAGGAGTTCAGCTGAAATGCCCAACAATTTAAGCAAAGCAGTGCAAATTAGAATATTTCAGGGCCCTGACTAATAGTTGAGGTTGATGCCAAAGTGCACAGAATAATTTTCTACAGCATGCTTCTGGGTATTCACTGATGGGGACCCAGTATTAGAATAGATATGTAACAGACTTGACCCATAATGGCATTACTTATGTAGAAGGAGAAATACAATTGAGAATTATATCAGAGAAGTTAAAAAAATTGATTATGAAGGGACATCACAGTTTACCCAGTTACACTGGGTCACTGCTTATACTGGCAGCAGCTGGAGATCTAATATGTTCTAGAGTACTCTGGAAAGTTCTTCTCCTGATAACTTGGTTTATTACCAGGCAAATTTTATCCACCAAATGGCTAATTTTAATGTGGTTGACCAATTGAACTTATACAATTGTAATGAGGCTATATTGGATTTGTTGAGTAATAAAAATAAAAGCACAGATATACTAAACACTGACATTTGTAGAGGTCTTAAGATTTGCAAAGTGCTTCAGACACAAATAAGCTCCTTAACTGCTTTGTAAGCATTTAGCAAATCATGTCCTATGTCATTACTTTTCAAACCCTTTTAAAGATTTTGTAGGTGTAAATAGCTTGGAATTGCAAGTTCTTGTGTAGAGCCACATGTCTGGAACTGGAAGTCCATCTAGTACAAGCCCCTCATTTAACAGACATGAAAACTGAGTCTTAAAGGGCTTAGTTGACTTGTCCAAGGTCACACAAGGAGTATAAAATTTAAGTTATAAAATCCCATCTTCTTCCTCCACATCCATTGTTCTTTCTACCCCATTGCATTGCCCCTTATATGGTATGTGTTGGGACTGCAGAGTGAGGAGATGCTGATATCAGAAGGAAGAAAAAGTCTGTCTCCCAGTCATTGCCAATCTGGTGCCATTTTTCAGACATCAGGGTAGTTTCTGAACTGGCTATGTTGGGTTATGGAGGAGAAGGAAGGCTGCAAGAGTATTCTTCACATATCAGGGAAGGCTATTGCTTGTAAATGATGCCAGAGATGAAGAAAAAACAGCGATGTAGTTGAAGGGAGAATATATTAATAATACTTGTTCTTGGAAAGAGTCAGTGTTGAGGAAGAGTGAATGAGGGGAGGGATGATTGAAGCAGAGGCAGGAATGGGTCTTCATTATCTTCCTTGTAGTGTGGTGGAATAATGGATATTAGTATTGGTTAGGACTTGTCTTATTGTTATGAAACAAGCAGGGTAGAATGTTAGGCAGCCATAATGCAATGGAAAGAATTTGGGATTTGGAATTAGAAGACAAGGTTAAACAAGAAGACTTGTATTCATACCCTAGCACTAGTCTGAGCAAATCCTGTAACCTCTCTGAGACTTTCTTTCCTTATCAGTTAAGGAAGGAAAATGGATTATACAGCTTCTAATTTCTACTTCTATGACTACAAGATTCCAGAGAATTAAAATTCAGCTCATTGTAAAGAATTCTTTAACAATTACAAGTACTTTCAATTGAAAATAGATTTTTTTTAGAAATGTTGAGCATCCTGTCACTGTAGGTATTCTAGAAAATATGAGGTGACTTTCTGTCAATGATATTATAGAGGATACTTTTGCATGAGTAGTAAATAAAACTCAATGACCTTGATAATATTTTCCAATTGAATGATCTTTATAGATGCAGCTAGATGGAATAGTAAATTGAATACTGAATTTGGAATAAGATAAATGAATTCAAATCCTGCCTCAGACATTTGTTATTGTATAGGCATTTCAGTTATATCTTACACAATGATTCTCTGTGTGAGATTTTATTGGCAAAGATACTAGAGTGGTTAGCCATTTCCTCCTGTAGCTCATTTTACAGATAAGGAAACTGAAGTAAGCAGAGTTAAGTGACTTGCCCAGGATTACACAGCTAGTCAATTTCTGAGGTCAGACTTGAATTCAAGAAGATGAGTCTTCTTGACTACAGGTCCAGCACTGTATCCACTGTGCTAGGTATTCCAGACACTTACTAGTTCTATTTGAGTAAGTCACTTAACCTCTGCATGCCTCAGCTGCTTTCACTGTAAAATGGGGATAACAGTATCTGCTTTTCAAGGTTGTTGTGAGGATCAAATACCTACATAGATATATATGGTGTATATTCATTTCATTTCCAAATATAGTATATAATCATATATATATATAATCATTTTTAAACCTTAAAGTTCTCTATAAATAAAGCTATTATTCTCACATATATCTATCTTTTTTTTAAAAGTTCAAAGAAAAAATGGCTACAGTTTTAAAAACTTTATTGGAGAGATTTCTATTTATTAACAAAGTACAGGGAAATCGTATTTTCATTCAATAAGAAAAAAATAAATGATCTAAACTGGACTTTTAGCATTCTAGTATTCAAAGTGTTTACAGACAATACTTTGCTTGCTTCTTCCACACCTAACTTTTCCTCCAAAGACCTAGATGTTCAGTGTTGTTCTTGTCTGACTGGGTCAGTGAAACCACATGAATACTACATGACTATAAGCTGGTGATTCAACGAAAATCATGTCTTCCAGGGCCACATCTATCTTTTTGTGATTCCCTAAAGTATTCAAAATTCATACAACCCTTTTCTTTGATCACCTACTGCTCAACTGTACCCAAGGCTCAAGGCAGGATAAACAGTTAAAAGGGGAAAATGTTTAGCACAAATCCTTCTCTTCATAATTGAAAAGATCTTTCCTTTTTTTTTCTTTAGCACAAATCGCCTTTTATAAGATTTTTTTTTGTAAACTGTAGAGGGAAATAAATCAAGGGTTCAAGGGTCTTTTGGTATTTAATTGTTATGGTTTTGGCTTAAGCAAATTACAAGAAGGGGAAGACTGTTGACTGAAATTAAGGAGTACTAATGTTCAAAAGAATGACTTAGAGGAAGATGGTAAATACTTGGAATTATTCATTATCTTCCAAATAGCTTGCATACTGATGGCCATAATTTTATCTCCCTTGCAGGGATGTTAATATGATTCAAAAGAATAAGCTCAAGGGACCTACTGTGATCAGAGACTGAGGCTGAATTCCTGGTATTGAGTCAGACTTTGAATCTTCTCTCTTCCTCCCCCAGCCCTGCCTTTTTTTGAAGCTTTGGATATTAAGACATAAGGTAAAGAGTCATCCCTATTAAAGAAAAGAGTTTGGAGGCTGAGAGAAAGGAGAAATGCATGTGATTATCCTCCTGGAGCTGGGAGTTTGAACAACATTTTCATTTAATTTTACTCTAAAAGAGAATGTTGCATTGTTTGGAAGGGGATCCAGATTCAGGATAGTGCATGTTAACAACTTTTCCCCTTCATTTATGCCATGTCTCAGGATTGCAGGTGGGGCAGAGGAATACCAAGAGGTATTATTATTCATTCTGGGACATAGGAAAGGAATCCTCAAATTTTCTATTTTTTTCAATTTTACATTTTTTTACATCTTTAATTTTATTTTTATATCATCATTATTTACCAATATATCCTGCCCCTGTTCTACTAAGAGATCAATTGCCTATGACATAGATTAAATAAAAGAAATGAAAAACAATCAGCTTGGAAAACTAACCAAGTTCAACAGTAAGTACAGTATTCCCCACCCAGGGTTCTTCTTCAAAGAAATTGGATGTATTCTAATAGTTCTTCTATAGGGTCTGGCTTACTCTTCAAGTGACCTTTTAAGACACATTTGCAAGACAGAAGGATGGGGTAAATGTCTTCTCTTGGAAGATTTCTCAACTTAGAACATAAAACACTTTGGGAGAAAAAAAGTCCCTAAAGCACTGGCCATGTGGTAGTCAGAGAGATCCCAGTGTACCCAAGCTGCTGTTGACTGGGCCTCCAGAGCCGAAAGGAGATCAGACAATATGTAGGAGAGCCCCTGGGAGAAAGAAGCAAAATTTGAGTTTTCTATTTTTTATTCTACTTTTATTCAATTATCCATTGCTATCTCCTCACTTCCCACCCTCTCTCTATGGGACTGAATGTGTCTGTCCCTGGGTAAGTCATTTAACCTGCAATTACCTCAGATAACTCTGTAAAATTTCAAATTCCTGAGAAATATAAATTTGTGAAAACATTCCTTACAAGGAATTCCTGACACTGAGAAATTATAGATTTAATTAAATATATGTGTGTATATTATAGATATAATGATATAGATAAACATGTGTATGTCTAGATATATGGAGAGAGACAGAGAGACAGAGACAGACAGACAGACATAGAGAGAGAGAGAGAGAGAGAGAGAGAGAGAGAGAGAGAGAGAGAGAGAGAGAGAGAGAGAGAGAGAGAGAAGACCCATACCATCTAAATTTTGGCATTCCAGGGGAAAAGTTCTCTTTGCTAGTTACAGATTAGGTCATACCTACCTTTTCTAGCAGTTGTCGAAGTTGTCTGCTTTTTGCATCCCGGGAACATAGGTTCTGTTCTGGGGCAACCACTGTACAAATGCATCTTCCATCAGGATCTTGGGCTGAGCTATACACTTGCCACCCTTCTTTTGGGCTAATCTGAGTCTAGGAAAACCAAGGACAAACACGGGAAACACAGAACTCAGTTCATAGGATAAAGAGAGGTCAAAGGTTCCAAAGTGTAATCAAAGACTAAATTGACATTGTTTATGACTGGCAGCATTAGTATAACAACTTTGTCAAGAGCATAGAGACATTTTGATCCACATATCCCTCAAAGATTGGCTTTTCCCACCTGAATTTAGAGTTGTCATTTGCAAATTGTTTACTGATCCCATAGAAATCCTTAGTGATTTTTGTCATATCTTTGACATTTCAATTCATCTTAAAAGGCTTCTAACAACATTATAAATTTATAAAAGCTTCCTAAAGCAAAAAAGCACAAACACTACCAATACTTTCACCCAAAGAGATGTGTTGGCCAAGGCATTTCAGGCAGTAGTAACTAACAGTCATTGGTTTATGAGTGGTGTAAATGTATAAAATGCCCTGTAGTTCTATAATCTTTTCCAAGAGCTTCAAGTTCCAACAAATTTTGTGTGTATGATGATGTGTGTGTGTGTGTGTGTGTATGTGTGTGTGTATTTTCTTTTCAAACTACATAGTACCAGATAAGAATATGATTTCACCTGGGATTTTGTTATATCAATAAAATCATAAATTTACTTATCTATCTCTTTTGTTTTTCTATTGTTTTCATTTACTAATCTATCCCTTTCCCGTCCTCTTCCCAGGGAGTTTACCCTGATAACAAAGTTAAAAAAGAAAGGAAGAAAAGGTATTTCATCAAAATTAATAAACACAACAACCTAGTTAGATAACATTTGTGATGTTTGTTCAGATATTTTCAATAACATCCCATTGCCAATAAAGCAAACTCCAAATTCCTTGCCCTTCTGCCCATAACTCCTCCACACATAGCTCTATCTAATTCTCTACTTCTGTTATATTTTACTAATCTGATAAAGAAGCAAATTTTAAAATTCCAAATTGGTATTCGTTGTTCCTATATATATATATATCACTTCCTCTGGACCTTAGCTAATGATCTTTCTTGTTCTTAAAATGCCTCCTAAACTTTAGCTGCAATCATGTACATATAAACAACAAACATTGTAAACATATACATATAAACAACAAGCATCATTCAAGAGATATGAATTCAGTCAGACTATATATACAGAAAATGAATACTTGGTAGTTTGAAAAGTGAGGAAACTAGAAGCTGAAAGATGAGGAAAGACTTCATGTAAAAAGTTAACACTTGAATTAAGCTTTGGAGAATTCATGGGGAGAGAAATATATAAGAAAATACTGATCTTTTTATATAAAGGGCTAATCTTCCATAATGTAGTTATAAATCCCTTGAAGGCAGGAGCCTGGCTTATCCCTTTTTTTGTTTCTGGAGTGCACAACCCTATTCCTCAGGCATGATTGAGGAATAATTTTTCTCTTTGTATCCCTAGTGCTTAGCCCAGACTCTTCAGCATTATAGAAGGGTACTTTAAACTATTTATTAAATTGATTTTTTTTTCAGATGATGATGATAATGATGATGATGATTATGATGATGATGATGATGATGAAATCTTATGACAAACACCCCAATGGAATGTTTGAATAATCTTTTTATTCAGCATGTTTTTGAGTTCCTTAGAGATCAAAGGAACATTATAGGTTTTATTTTTCTTTGTCTCTGGACTTGCAGTTAAAGTAGAGCAACCCCTTTTTGTTTCTTCTTGAACTTAAATATAAAATTATTTTTATGTCATAAATTCTTTGAAGAAGAATATTATATTTTATAGTTTGTAAAATCTGTAAGAGTGTCATTTGTAGGACAGTGTTTTGATACTGATGTGTGTGTATGGGAAGGTGGAAATTCCTTCCACCCTTCCCTGAAATATTTGGATTATTTTTTTTTCTTTTGTCAGGGTGCTAGGATAGAGGTAGGCTGTGGTTGAAATTGACCATATCCTGCAATGATATCTACATAAAGTTTAACATCTAGATTGAACATCTTCACTAAAGATGAAAACAACAAAAAAAGGCAACCATTTGTGTATTTCAGTATACAGTTGTTTGGGTCTGTGTAGACTCAAAATGCAGTTGACATTTCACTTTTCACTTGGGTGTTCTGGTTTCCTGTGGACATAGCCACAGTTTCTTAGTCCTTTTCATATAATCTGAAAGCACATGGCTGTTTGCACATAATGGACAGATAAATGATAAAATGAACACAATGTTGAGTGACCGCCAGCTAGGAAAGAAATGCATTGTTTGATTTTTACATCTGCCTGGGTTTCTCCCCTTTTGCCTCTTAGAGGAGAACTCATTTAAATAATTTGAATACATTATAAGTTATGCACTCATGCCGACTAGCTATTATAGAGACATATAAAAGCTATATCTCTGTTTTCATAAATTTTAATGAATTCCATTTGTCATATGAGGCAGTGTAAGGAAGTAGAAAGGGCAATAGCCAGAAAGCAAGGTATCAAGTTCCAGTTCCACCATTTGTAGCTTTGCAATCTCAGTTTAAAAAATTCATTGTAGCCTTAGAAAATGGAATTTGTTATCTAGCTCTCAGTATAATTTTAAGAATCAAATTATGTAGCTAATTCATTCATTTATTTATTAAATGCCTACTGGACATGTGTAATAACTTTATAGCCATATATAAATGTCAGTTATTATAATCATTATGATGCACATCTGATCTATATAAATCATATATAAATACTGGTCTCAATTTATTGAACCATTGTTGGAAAGGAACTTCAGAGGTCATTTAGTCTATCTCTTACTCAAAACATGAATCAGCTCTTCAATATCACTAATAGGTCATCATCAATGTTCCTCTTGATGATCTCCAATGACAGGGAATGCACCATCTTTCAAAGCAGTCTATTCTATTTTTTGATATCTCTAATTGTTAGGAAATACCCCCTTATGTTTAGTCAATATTTGCCTCTCTGTAATTACCACCACTGATCCTAGTTTTTGCCTTCTAGAGCCAAGTAGAACAGATTTAATATCTTTTTATACATAAGTCAAGTCAAGCCATGTCAATAAACACTTATCAAGCATTTGTTATGTGCCAGGCAGTGCACTAAGCACTAATCACTTTGCAAACATTATGGTATCACTTTAGTTCTAGTTTCCCTTTAAAATATGTAATATGCAAACTGTTCTCTGCAGTTGTAGTCAGAAGACAGAAGCCAGAAAATGTTAAAAGGCTTTTTCTTATTTTCATTTTATGGTCTTAGTGGTAACACATTCAGAAACACATAATTTAAATACTGTATAGATGCAAAAGATAGAGCAAAAGCTGCTGCATACAAATAAATCCATACATGTGAATATATGTAAATAATATATAATATATAAATATATACACATAAAAAGCAATTTCTCTTTTGATAAAGGAGCTAGATCTTACAGTGCTCTTTTGTTTGTTTTACATGATTAATTCTCTATTGCTTAATTTAAAAAGAGAAAAGAATATGAAAAAATGTTATACTATAGGCCTAAAAATGACTTTGTAGTGTAGTTTCCATGAGATAATTGAAAAATGTCTCAGTCAAAATACTTTTATTTCTGTAAGTGGGTATTAATATAGTCTTTTGAGGCAAACATAAAAATATTTGTTTTCCTTGAATGAAAGTATGTATTAAAAAGCTTACTATGTGTCAGACACTATGTACTTTTAGGTATAGAAACAAACAAACAAAAAAAACAGATGATGCCCTCTTGAAGCCTAGATTCTAACAGGAAAAGATGGTACATAAAGAGAAGAGTTGCTAGGAAAAGCAGTTTTAGTCTGGAGCATCTCAGGGATGATGAGTTGATGTATAGGGCAGTCAAATGATATTCATTTTCTAGAAGCAATGCTACTATTGATTTCTGTTTTGTTTTAAGAGCAAGGAGAAAAAAGTGGATCAAATGAGACATTAAGCAGATGATGAGGTGGCCCAGATGACTGGCTGGAAGGTATGTGAAAGGGAAGTATGCTTCACTTTCTGGAGCCTGGGACCAGCTAGTAGACATAGTGGACTAAATGGACAAGCATATACTAAGTCAAGATAATTGGGTTCTATGAAAGGATCTTCAAAGGTGAATGAAAATGAGAATATGGATCCTGGAGCTCTATGGCTCACAGGTCTGGTATAGAGTACATTGGTTCATGGAGGATGAAGTAGAATAGCTGCAGAAGGCAGATGAAAGATGGCCTGAGTATATGGCTAGAAGGTTGGTAGAAATATGAAAGTGTGATCATCTTTTCCTATAATTGGATACAATATTTAAAAAAGCTAAGAAAAAAATTACCAGTTATTTGAATAGATTTCCTTTGTGAAGAGGGAATATGAATTGCCTAATTGCATTGTTAAAAATCCAGGTGAGTCCACCTGGCAACCATGAATACTACTGCTCATTTGCCAAGTTTTATATTCTTTAACACATTTTATATAATCCCAAGGGAAAGTGGTAGCTCTTCTTGAGATTGAGGGTAGATGGAAAGGTGGAAAGTTAAAAAAGAGTTTCCTGTTCATTTAACATTCTCTTAATCTGCTGAAGAAAGTAATGATCTCATTGGTTTTTCCAATTGTCCAGCTGTAAAAGTAATTAGTGAAAGCAATGACCTTTCTTTTAGTTAGCTGAATGAACAAACCCGGCGATCTTAAAATTATAGTCCTCCCGATAGTTGTTCAACAGCCTCTAGTCTAGCCTATGAAAATAAAACAAAACAAAAATAAAATCTTCTCTACCAAGAGAAAAGAACAAACAACATAGAGACAAAGGTAGTAGGAAAGATAGTGCCTGACAGTGCTGTGGACTTCAAGAAAGGGATAGGACTAGGAGCCACTAATAAATAAGGCTACTTTTATGACTAAATCTAGCCTCTCTTCTTATGCTGCTTACATGCTGAAAAGGGGACAAGATTCCAGCTTCAGGGATTTATTCTAAATCTTTTGAAAGGCTGGCAAAATTCTAAAGTCAATTCAGTTTTCCTGGAAGACACCGTTTACTTTCTGATGTCTACAAAACTGAAGGCAAGACCTCCCACTCTCTTAGGCACTCTCAAGTTCTTGATTTTTTTTTATCATATGGGGGTAGTGGAATCTAATAGTAGTTTCTACATTTATAAGGAGCTGGGCACTGTTATCTTCCCATATACCTAGTCGTTACTGCTGATGCTACTCCCCTTGAACCTTGTGTGTTAATTAGAGGAACCAATCAACTATTTAATATTTTTTAAGGAACTCATGAAATTGAAATGGGGGATCTAAGCAGAATTACATGATAATTTTAACAATTTGATTTTTTAAAGTTTGGATTCCTTGCTTGCTTTTTAATTATAAAGTAACACTACTCAACTCTTAGGTGTAGGTCCCCTTTAGTAACTTAGACAGTCAGCTGATACTTGTCATTTGTCACCCTAGAAGGCAGAATTGATGAGTTCATGAGAGTTTACCAAGGCAGTGATGACTGACAAGTAGAGAACCAGAAGTATGTTTGATATGTGCTGCATCAACATTTAAGTATAGATGTATATATTACTGATGTACTCTGCAGTTCTGAGTGGTCCCATTAGGAGTTGGGACAGTCACAATGAATCATTTAATTCTTTAGGCAGCTTCAGACTTAAACTTCTGCCAGAAGACATTATTATAGGATTATTTTCTCTAATAATTCACTGAGTTAGTTGATTCCTCTTTCTATATGGATATCAATATCAATGTCTATCTATCTACCTATTTATTTATGGATCTATTCTATTTTTTATATTTCTCACTTGAGCACGAATATGCCTTTTGGTCTGGAAATGTTGTGGCCCAATAAATCTGGCAAATTAACAAAGATATTAATTATGTATATCAACATAATTTTAAGGTTTGCAAAGCACATTAGGTACATCATCTCACTTGATCTTCATAATTGTCCAAGCCTGTTATTATGAATATCATCTGTGTTTTGCACATAACAAAACTAAGGTTAAGAAATTAAGTGGCTAATCAAGAATCATACCGTTTAGGGAGTTTTTGAACCTGAATTTGAACCTTGTTGTTTCTGACTTTCAATCTATCAAACTATATCCATTATGCAACACAGAAATATTTTTAAGGAGAAAATGTTATTTTTTTCAGGCCAGAATAGATTCCTTTCTGAGATTCCTCCTTGTAGATGAAACAAAGTATGACTTCTTATTCTTTTTGGTTTACATGAGATATTTACACCTTTTTTGAGATGATGTCTTGTCAAGGGATGGTAAAGGCACACATGACTGTTGCTTGAGTTTAGCCCTCTTCCTTTCCATGAGAAGCCTGGGTTTGAAATCCTTACATGAATGGTGTCAAACTCAAATAAAAATAGAGGCCACTAGATTTATAGACATAAGTATATTATATCTCTGGAGAAAATATAATGACAGTTTTAAAATGTATTCAGCTTTTATTTTTTTATTTATTTTGTTAAATATTTCCTAGTGTTGCCTTAGTCTGGTTTAACCTGGGACTAGGGGTCACATACAGTCCATTGGCTTTGTGTTTGACACTTCTGTCTTACATCAACTTTAGCTGGCTTGTCATTAACAGAGAAAAAACCAACTACTTGGTCCTCATTCACTGTTACCACTCATGTAGGCAGGAGGTGTCTGGAACTTTTCTCAGCCTCCCAATACTCATGCTAACTTTGTAAAGGACAACTTTGTTCTAGGAGAATATAACAAAGCAGTGTGGAATACTAAAGAGTATACTAGCTTTGGAAACTGCCAGGACTTAGCTTTGAATTTTGTCTCAGACCTTTATAAGATACGTGCCTATTAACCTTTGTTAGCTCCAGTTTTCTCATCTGTAAAACACAGATATCTGTACTACCTGATTTACACAGAGGTAAGGGTCAAGTGAGATGCTGTTTTGTTAATCTTAAAATAAACTCCACTTTTATCTCTCAATTAGGGTATTCTGTTGTTTAATACTCTTTAAAATATATATATATCCCTTCAACTTTGGTAAGAACATGCATATTTATTACATAATTTAATAATGGTAATTCATATTTTCCTGGTCTCTTACAAACATTTAAAGAATTAATTTCATTTTATCCTCAAAACAGCCTTGAGAGGTATGATATATATATATATATATATGTATGTATGTATGTATGTATGTATGTATGTATAGTTGTGTGACCTAGGGTAAGATATAACCTTTGTGTGTCTGTTTTCTCATCAGTAAACTGAAACACTTGACTCTATAAAGAGAATGGCTCTAGAGGCAGAGGACCTAACAGAATCACTAGCAATCAAGGATGATTACTACCTCTGTGACCTTGGGCAAGTCATATTTTCTCCCTGAACCTCTGTTTTCCCTTCTGTAAAATGAGCAGATTTGGCTTGATGACTTCCCACATCCCTTCTGGCTCTGGATTTTTGATCCTCTAACTAAATGATCTCTAATTTGCTTTCCAGCTCTTTGTAGTTGATAATTCATATTTATCTCATTTCCCCCCTCAGACTTCTGGATTGAGAGGACCTGGGTTCAAATACCATTTCTGATTTTTATTGCCTGTGTGACCTTAGTAACTTGACCTCTCTGGGACTCTATTTCTTCAGTTACAAATAGAAATGGGTGGACAAAATGGAGATTGAATTCTCTTTCCTGCTTTACATTTGAGTCTTCTTAATCCCTAAATCCCACAGGAATTTTTATATTATTCCAAAACTGACTTTTGTAGGCATTCCTAAGAAATTAACTAATGAGGTCTAAAAAAATCTACCACCAAAGATACGAAATAAAAATTTAGGGCTTTTTCTTATTAAAATTTCTTGTGTCTGCTTTCACATGGTTTACTTAATGATTTAGAAAATAAAAGAGTTCTACTTGTTTGAAAAAAACAAACAAATAAAAAAATGGCCATAGTGATCTCTGAATTGAGGAAAATGAGTGAGGAAGAAATGAGAGTGGGAGGGATGTTTCTTGGGGTTTTTTTTTGGGCATTTTCAACTTTTCAGAAAGTTCCTAAATTCATCTAAAGAGAATTGATTTGAGGTGAGAAAGGATGAAATTTGTTAAAAGGACAAAATAAATAGAGTTTGTCATTAGGTTCCTTTGCAGACTCTCCTCTCCACAGTGGTACAGCTAGCTTCCTGAAAACAGCTGGCTTCTGCTGAATGTTTGCTCTCTTTTTAATTGCTCTTTGCTGGTTCTTTCCCTGAGAGGAGGTCCCAGCATGGGAGCTGGCACACAGGCTCCGCCTCGAGAGGAAGTTACTCTGCCTTCTGCATGATCACAGACCAGTGCTAGAAGGCAAAGGAGCTGAAGGGTAGCTGCAGAGTCCTCCTTTCTAACCTAACTCCCTCCAATGTAAATGGAATGCTGATGTGTCAGGGTAGATACATAGAAAGATGAATACACAGAGCCCTATAGGAGAATAAAATAACCTGGCCAAGTTTTCAAAATGCTGAGAAAATTAAGAAAGGGAGGGAGAGAGAGAAAGTAAGGGAGGAGAGAGAGAAAGTGTGTGTGTGTGTGTGAGAGAGAGAGGAAGACAGAGAGATAAAGAGAAAGGGATGAAGAGAAAGACAGAGACAGAGAGATGGGAGAGAGGAAGGGAGAGGAGGGAGGGAGGGAGAGAGGAGGAGGGAAAAAGAATGAAGAAGAAAAAAGACAGAGAGAGAAGAGAGGAAGGAAAGGAGATAGAGGGAGAGTGGGGAAAGGGAGGGTGAAGGAGGTAGGAAGAGAGAAAGATAGAGACAGACAAAAACAGGAAGAGGGAGAGAGAGATGGAGAGAGAGAGACAGACAGACAGACAGACAGTCAGACATAGAGACAGACAGACAAAGAGACAGAGTTAGAACATGTACTCTAAAGAATGTTATATTCTTCTGAAAGATTATACCAGTTTTACCCATCCGCATGGCACATGCCTTGAAATTTCATGACCAACAGAGTTCATTTTTCTTTTATAAAGCAAATATTCGATGATAATACATATTAAGTTGTTTTCAGTCAGTATGTGCCATCTCAGGGACTACTCAGAATCCTACAGGAGGATAAAATAAGCTGAACTAATAATATGCTGAGGAATCTACCCACTTGAATAGTCATCTACTCAAACCCCCAAAGTCCTTATGTTACATATGAGGAAACTGAGTCACAAAGAGAGGAAATTACTTGCTCAAGGTACCATAGATGTCAGATCTGGGATTTGAGCTAGAGTCTTCTGACTCCTAATCTAGGATACTTCACACAACATGAACCTTTTTCTTATATGCTGAGGAAATATTTGTTTGGGGAGAGATGCAGAAAAAGAAAGGAAGAAATAATCTAACAATTTTGATCAACAGATTATTGCAGGAGAAGGGCAGATGATGAGTGGACTGTAGCACAAGATCACTTAATTCCTGCCTAAAAGGGAAAATGGGAAGAGAAAGTGTGCAGAAGGGGACCACAAATGATAAATTATCAAACTTGCAGTTTTGAATAGGGCAATATGGCAGAATGAGAATACTGACCTACTTGGGAAATCTAGGTTTTTACCATTAACTAATTAGCTGTGTGGTCTGAAGTAAGACATGTGAGTTTTGCTATTCTGATTTACAAATTGAGGGAATTTAGACTGTATAATCTCTCAAATTCCCTTTTAACTTTAGCATTCCATTTCCATGATCAGAAAGATGAAAAAAAAATTCACCATTCAATCCAAGAAGTAGAAGATGTTTTCTTGATTGTCCAAGATCATTCAAGTTCACATTTGATATATGTTCACAAATGGGTCACTAGAACAATCTTCTAATTTGGTATCCCATCTCTAATTCTGAGACTGACCTCTAGATAGTGTTCCATCATAGAAATACTTTAGAATCAGATGTTTTGAGTTTGAAGCATTCTTAATCCTTAGTTCTAGGGCCATCCTTTTATTATTTTATATTTATCTTGTATACAGCTTGTTTGTACATTATTGTCTGCTTGTTGTCTAGATTGTGAGCCCTTTGAGGGAAGAGATTTTCATTTGCCTTTATTTCTTTAGCATATAGTACAGACTCTGGTCCATTGGAGGTTACTTAATAAGATTATTGACTGAATTTCATGCCTGACACACAATACCTATGCGATGCTGGAAAAATAAATGAAACTTGGCCCTCAATTTTTTCACATTCAAAATGAGGAGTTGGGCTTTACTATAGGTAAAATCCCATCTTCAGCTCAATCTATGATCCTATGATTTCCATGTCATTGATGTTTCCTGGCCCAAAGTGACTGTCATAATTTGAAATTAGTATATATCCAGAAATTATGCATTGCTTTTTATCATTTGATCCAAAGGTGATCTAATGAAAAATGATAGGGAGAAGAAAAAATAATTCCATGGTACTTGCAAATGTCCTAGGGGTTCTAGACAACTAATGATTGTTAATCATTTTAGAAATTCATTTCTCCTCCTCCTTAACATTTCATCCCACTTCCTCAATCCCATAGCTAGCCTCTACCTCACTATCCATGCAAACCAGTATACTTAGACACACACACACACACACACACACACACACACACACACCCCTAAGAACTTTTCTGTCAGTTTAAAACAGTGGGAAAATACATAAATATTTGTTTATTAAATTATATCTAAAACTGGCTAGAAGGAGTTAATACTGCATTTAATACCTTAAATTTGTGATTAAGTGTTTTGGCAATGATAGAAGCTGGTTCAGTGAGTCTTAAATTTACTCATCTTGAATTTTAAATTATAGTTAAATTTGACTTAAATCTCTAGTCATTTTGGGTCCAAAAGCTGTTTTTAGTTCTAGCTCTCCTTACTTCACACTTGTTTAGTTGGGAGGATCCTTGTTTTCCTACCCAACCTGAATGTACACCTGGCTCTGCTTACCCCAAATGACCTGAAAGAGAAATTAAGATTCCAAAACACACTAGATACCAGATCATCCCTCAAACATGTTATGCAATTAATTTGGCCCTACAACCCTCAATTTCTTAATTAAAAATTGATTGATAAATTAATCATTATTAGGCACTGCCATCACATCTTAGAAAGTATAGGTCACTTTTTGATTAATATTTAATTTTTCCTGATATGCTAGAATGCCAGAATGGGATCAAAATCCCCAAAGCTTTCATTGGTTCTTTAGATTTCATTCAATAACAGGGAAATTGTCTATCCAAAATTTGTGTGTTTGAAGAATGGGGGTGGAGGAGGACTCTATAAGTGATCTGCTTTGAATGAGCTATGATTTTAATTTTTCCTTCTGTAAGGTTGACAGAGTAGTTAACAGAACATTAAAGCATGTTTTCAGAATTTTTGCAAGGATATGGAAAGGTTTGTGAAAACACTTTTCCTTTCATTTTGGGTGAATGGAAACTTTTGAGATTGTAGATATAGATATTTTTAAGAGTCAGAAATTCATAGAAGATGCAACTAAAAATGAATCACTTATATTATCCCTTAGCCTACTTTATAGATCTTAAGGACAGATTAAGAATTGTTCAGGTTTTAAACTTTTAAAAATATATTTACATATATATATATATATTTCCCATGAGGTTGATTTCCTGAAATCCTTAAAAGGAAACAATAAAACTACAGAAGGCAGAAAGCTTAAAAAATTATCTGAGGTTTTGTATTATACCTCACATTCAAAGAAAACTGCACATACATTTGTTTGATTAAAGAAAAGAAAATGAAACTAAAAAATAACAAACATTCTGTATTTCTTAAGAAAAGAAAAAAAGTTCAAACTTTCAAAATATTGGTGAAGCTTTTCATTTGTAAGAATTTACTGAACCTAGTTTTATAGTCTCTTTTACAATTAAAGAGCCAGCCCACATTTGTCCATGTGTGTGCATGTGTAAGTATAAAACTATAAAGTGGTCACAGAGAAACATGCATGAATAGAGTCACAGATCAGAAATAATCAGCTAGAAAGCAGATCTGCAAATAGAAAACCTCTATCTTTGTGGTTTACCACAAATGGTAAAAGAGTTGAACAACCAGAACCCCCCTGAGATCTTTAAATGTAGCCGAGTTACTTACTAGAGTGTCTGGCGTGGAAAGCCTGGTGGTGTTCAATCCCACTAAAGATGGGAGAGTTTGGGACATCCAGTTTGAGATCATGGCCATGGTGCTGAGGACAGCACCCAGCTTCAGCAGTGGAGGACTCATGGCTGTGGAGCTAATGAGTTTTCATAGTGACTGATTATGATCCTGGTGCGGGGCTGGCAGTGAGAGGCGTGACTGCAGCACTCCACATCTCCAGAATGAAAACAGATCCACTTTCCCAGATCTAATCACCCGGGAAAGCACGCCCCCTCAACCCCAGTAGAGTAGACAGCTCCCTCCCTTGCCTAAGAGAAATTTGGCTTGACCACCAAGGTGCTCTTAATATAGGTTTATAATTATCATCATTTGGGTGGAGGGAGGAGAAATGCCTCCCCCCCCCCAGCTGCACTATATAATCAATTACCACCAGTAGAGTGTGTCCACTCTGGGGGTTGTATGAATATAATCAGTTGCTCTTTACTCTTAAAAAAAATCCACCTTTGTGGAAGACTGCCAAAGTGTACATTTCATGCAGCAAACTTAATATCTACATTTGTCTTTGGGGACATAGCAAACAGCTTTTAGGCAGAGCACAAAAACAAAAGCTGAATAAAAAATGTCTAGGCTAGCCAGACATAGATATTATTATTTATCTATAGATAGATAGTTTGTATAAGAATCTAAACTTCCTGTATCCTTTTCTTCTTTTTAATGGGCAAAGATGGATAGAATAAAAGTTAGCCCCAACTGGTTAATTGTTCTAGTTATGTAAATTGTTTATTTCTATAATACTATGCATAATACCTATAATAATAATAATAACAAAAATAGCTATGCATGGGAGCTCCAGAGAATAGTGATGCCTGCTTAAATATCTCTTCTCTTTAGTAGATGTAGCCTGATTTGTTTAATTTGTGTAGTGCCAAAGGATTTAGGATATTTGGGGGTCAATTTTAATAGATGAACCACTAAGCATTTATTAAGCACTTACCAAGTCAGGCACTATGATAAGAGCTGGGGACACAGAAACAAAAATGAAACTCTTTCCTGTCATGGATCTTTGTTTCTGTGGAGGGAGATAGAATATATGCAGATAAGGAAACACAAAGTAAAGAGGTGGTAATTATTTTGATGGGGAGAGATTATTAGTAACTGAATGAGGATGAAAAAAGTTTCATGTAGTAGGTGGGGTTTGGCCTAAACTTGGAAGGAAAATAGGGATTCAAGAGTCAGAGATGAATAAGGTGTTCCTATGAGATAGTATTTGCAAAGTGCTCAGCATAGTGACTGGCACATAGTAGGCCCTATATGCCAGGAGCCTAAATATTGATTCCTTCCTCCCTTTCACATGTGAGGGAAAGCTTGTGCAAATGCCTAAAGATGGGAAGAGATGAAGTTCCAGGTAAAGGGAAAAGCAAGAAAAGCATTTTGACTAGACCAAAGTATGCATAAATTGAGTAGAAGGGTGGATTGCTATCAGTTTGTGAAAGACTTAAAATACTTTAAAAAATCAGGGGAATTTATATCCAATTTTAGAGCTAACAAGGAGTGACTGAAGTTCATTGAAAAGCAGCATGACATAAAGGATAGATCCCTGGATTTGGAGTCCAGAGAAAAGTGGGTTCCTGGCTCAGATATTTACTTTGCGATTCAGGGCAAGTCATTTAGCACTTTAAAATCTATTTCCTCACTGATAAAATAAAGACATGACATAGATTTATGATCTCAAAGATCTCTCCCAGTTATATATTCCTACAGTCTATTTCATAGGATTTAATTCATAGAATACTAGAGGTACAACTGAAAGGGACCTTAGAGATCTTCTAGTCCATTGCTTTACATTTCACAGATAAAAACAACCCCTAAAAACCAAAACTGAGGCCCAGAGAGGTCGAGTGCTTTGACTAAGGTCACACAGGTACTACATAGCAAAGTCAGGCTACAAATTTGGGTTTCTGACTTCAAACATCTAATATACTTTATATCACATCAAAATGCATTGGTATATTAGGAATACTGCTACCAAAAATCTTACTGAAAACATTTCACTTTGCCCTAACCCAAAGCTTGGGTACTATATAAAAGAGATTTTGTGCCATTTTCCTCAGTACAATATGTATATTTTTAATAAGAATTCAAGCTGAGTACAAGGCATGTATTAATGGTATTCATATGGAAGGGAACCTGATTACAAGAAGACAGAATATTGTTTTAGTCCCAAAGGAATGTGCAGAAGTTGTTTGTTTCAGGACTTTGCTGCCAAAGACATAGATTTTTCTTAAGCAGCTCTGGCAGGAGAAATGGACAGAAATCTTTGATGAAATTGAAAGAGATACATATTTATAGTCAAGTAGATGGCCCTGACTTCTGTAAACAGAATTAAGCTAGGGTGACTCCTGAAATACTTTCAAATCCTCCCCACTTCTACTCAAAATCTAGGATACATCAAACAAAAATCTCTAAAACCACAGTAAACTGAATTCAATTGGTCCCTGTTTTTTTTTAACTAAGATAGAGAGAAAGCCAATTATTGATTCTTCCTCACCAAATTCAAGAAACACAGAACTCAGTAAAGATGATAGTATAATCTGATAAATCCCCCAGACCTTGAAACTAGTAACATTACATTCTAGAGATGAATACAGTTTCATTTGTATCCCAGTGAGTTGACAGCTAAGTGAAAAGTGAGTTTCAAAGCCTGGGTGATTAAAGATTGCACTTGGAGCTCTACCTGACAATAAAGAAAAAATCTTTTTGAAAGCTTTAATTTCTGAAATTGCAAATGAATACACAAAGTAATTACTGGATAATTTAAGATGCAACAAGGCAGATGGCAATTACACTTATTAATGAACTATCAGTCCGAAAAA
Source organism: Monodelphis domestica (assembly GCF_027887165.1). NCBI lineage: Eukaryota > Metazoa > Chordata > Mammalia > Didelphimorphia > Didelphidae > Monodelphis > Monodelphis domestica. The sequence goes on from NC_077228.1 coordinate 468,966,109, forward strand.
GAATAGCTTCTTCAGAAGAATACAGGATTGAATGTCAGGGGAAAATAGCAATATAGTTAGCAGTGATACAAACAACAAAAACAGCAATAACAAGCAAGTTCTTGCTGGAATGCCATCAAGTTTCAATAAATTGTAAATGACACAAAGTAAACTAAAAAGTCAGTGACCTTAATCCCACACTGACATTAATTATAAACAATAAAATAATGGAGACTGGATATTTTCCAACCAAATTTACAAAGTCCATACTATGATCTATTCAATCTAAATATGGGATCCTTTCTAGCCTTTTGCTTTGCTAAATAGGAATAGAAATTTCTTCAAGTCAAACTTTATATAAAGAAACACAGTTAATTCATCTGCATCACTTTATAATTAACACAAGTTTTTTTGAGACCTGAATCAATCTCCTCTATATTTAGGTACTTCTATATATCTAGGTGTGAAATATATTTTCCACAAAACCCTAGAGAAAACCAAAGACAACTAGCCAGTGCAACTAATAACTTGGTAATCCTTTCTCTAAATTTAAATTATGCTGGACACTTTTTTAGAGTCTCTCCCCAATATGTCAATAGACATATAAACAACCAAACAAGAGTAAATTATTGCTGTTAGAATGCTAAGCTATATTGATATTAATTTTACTCAGATTTTTAAAGAAGCCTGTTCTTTTATTACCCTTGATTTTGTTTCTTTTTTATGATGTAACTCTCCAATAAATATTTAACAAGGAAACAAATTGGCTGGGAAGGTTTTGTAAACAAATACAAGCCATATTGACATATGGTGTCACAAGAATTGCCTTTCCCCTAAATTTGTCACATAGTAGAGCAGCACAAGGTTATGTTACAAAAATATTTTAAAATAGATGTGTGTTAGTGTGTGTGTATTAGTGTGTGTGTGTGTTTGTGTGTGTGTATGTGTGTTTGTGGGAGAAGGGTTTGAGGGAAATTGACTTCTGCCACTCTGAAACCTAGACTATAAAGTGTAATAAAGGAATATAACACATGAAAGTTTCAATTGAGAATTTGCTAAAAGACTACTGACTTAATATGCTATAGGGGAAACTCTAGGTTAAGTTCAGGTTGGATAAGATGTCCCCTGAGTTTGCTTAAAACTCTAATTTCTGTATGCTTGTATGGCATAAAAAATGGAATGTCCATTATGGAATGTAAGGCGGTAGAATGGTAGTATTTCCATAGGCATACATAGAGTGTGGGCCAATTAAAATCCTTTGTGCTGGCACAGTGGGGCCATGATCAATTCACGCCTGTAAGTATTACACTCAAATTATTAAGTAATTTTTCTGTTATTGTCTACTGGGATATCTCTTCTTATGTATTCAAATGCTTGGGGAATGATTAAAAAGGACTTAGAAAACTTATTAGATAAGAAATATTAAAAATGGAGCTAGGATTTATGAGTGCTTATTGTTTAGAACTGGACTGAACAATGGAAAGCTTCTATTTACTGACAGAAAAGTGATTGACGTGGGGTAAACATGAGATATTTTGGGGCATGTCCAATGTGGTAAATCATTTTGTTTGCAAATTTTTGTTTTTTATTTTATTTCAGGAAATAGAAAAGGTTGTCAGGAGAAAAAACAAATGCTTGCCAATTAAGAAAAAAAATAATCTAAAAGACCTTTTTGCAAATATGTGTATGTCTTTAAGAAAAAATGGAACAATCTAAAGGTGGTCAAAAGGAAGTAGACAAAAAAAGTTATAAAATCTGGCTCATGAAAATGAAACAGAGACCAAAGGATTGTAGAGAACTCCTACAAATCATGAAAAATTTGCCGAAAATGAGGAGGTGTAGAAATGATAAACACATAATAATATGCAACAAAATGAAATTAACTATCTTAATGGACAATAACAACTGTTTACTAATGTTGGAATAATTTCTGAATAAACTATAGTAAAAAAATGGCTTGTGAGAACAAAGATAAGAATTACAACCAAAGTAGAAAATTTTTTTAAAAATTAGAAGATATGTTCTGTTTTGAAGACAACTCTAATGAAACTTCCTTATAGAATTTATCAACCTTGAAAAATGCAAAACAGATAAATGAAGAGACATTGATATACATTTTTGCCATTTCCAAAGGAAGTTTAACTCATATGAGGCAATTGACACAATGAGAAAAAAGTCTAAAGCACATCATACAAAAATAAATTTAAAAAATACAAAGCAAAACTTCATTCCTGCCGAAGAAAGCTAATACTAGTATGGCAGGCAAGGCAAGTGTGAGGTTAGAAAACACTCATTTGCAAGGAAGGTAGATATGATCTCATAGAACAGTGAAAAGTGGAAAAGAGAAAAAAAAGTAGAAAATTATCTTCATAAAAAGTAGTTACATATGTACTGAGAATACCTTTTAAGGAAAATATAAGGGAATAAGCAGATTTTAGAATGTTATATTCTCTAATAGATCAAATCTTTCTTGTTGCACAATTGAATAAATGGTCCAGAGAAAGCAGCTAATGCTGATGTACTTGTTTGTTGAATACAAAAACAAACCATTTATTTTGGTAGAGTAAAATGTAAGCCTAAAATATATCCCCCAACAAGTTGTTCCTACTACATATACTAAGATTATTTAAGATATAAATTCAACAATAGATATTACTTTGTTCAATGATCCTCTGATGAGTAAATTTATGCTGTTCTAAGATAGAGAGAAGTATGTTCAATAAAGCTTGGTTCATGACCTAACTTTAAGATATTGCTATAACAAGCTGATTGCATCAAGCCCTAAAACTTTTCAGTTTTCTAAATAAGTACCATATTAATTAATGAGTTTAACCTGATAATAAGGTTTGAAAAGAACTTTACATATAGCATCTCATTTATTGCTTATAATCACTTGGTGAGGTAGGAGCTATTATTATCCCTATTTTACAGATGAGAAAACTGAGGCTGAGAAAAATTAAGTAACTTTCCAGAGCAATACAGTTGGTGAGTTTTGAAAGTAGTCTTCCAATTCAAATACTTCATATTACCTCTCCATTATGCCATCTAACTGCTTGAATTCAACATAGGAGAAAAAATAATAAATGGATGAAATAAAATTATGTTATTGGAATAGTATGAGTGAGTCTGTGCAAAAGGATTAGTGTTTGCATGCAAGCCTACTGGAGGAAGAAGAAAGGAGGAGAAAGAGAATGATAGAGACAGAAAACAGAGACATCTAGGGACAAAGAGAGAATTAGGTACCTTGATAAAGAAGAACTGGACAATACTTACAGCCTTAACTCCTTATTGGTTTTTGTTTCCCAGAGTTTTCGAATAGACTGTAAATGAGTATCTGACCTAAGCTTACGTATGGAAAGTTAACAATTTAGTTCAATTCATCAAATATTTATTAAACTCCTATTGGGTCCAAAACACTGCTAGGCACTGGAAAAAAAAAAGCAAGTCTAGAAAACATCTGCCACCAGAGTTTCTAGTCTAATAAGGCTGAGACAAACACAAATAACTACAATATATAATAATGCTTTTCCTATACCTCAAGCATTTATCATCTCATGGAAATAATTATGAAGAAATGTTACATAGAGGAGAAATTGAAAATAGATATAAAACATAAACTACTCAACGCTTTTAGCTTTTTACAGTATTTCTCTTGGTTACCTTTACAGACTTATTACACATTTCTTGCCTTCATGAATGATATAGTTCAGTCAAGATTGCCTATTTGCTGTGCTTCATAAAGGACATAGAAACTCTCTCAGTGTCTTTTACAGACTAAGCCCTCTACCAGAAATTCCCTCCCTCCCTAATTCCATCTCTCAGAATCCCTAGACTCCTTTAAACTTCACCTTAAATGCTACCTTCCACATGAAGTTTTTCCTGATCTTCCCAACTACTAGTAACCCTTTCATTAATATTATTTTACTTCTTATACATTTTATTTCATTAGTATTATTTTACTTCTTATACATTTTATTTCATTAATATTATTTTACTTCTTATACATTTTATTTCATTAGTATTATTTTACTTCTTATACATTTTATTTCATTAATATTATTTTACTTCTTATACATTTTATTTCATTAGTATTATTTTACTTCTTATACATTTTATATCTTTTTAATATATACTTGCTTCTTTTTCTCCCATAAAATGTAAATTATATGAGTGCAGGGAGTATATCATTATTTTTTTTTCAAATCTTGAGTGCTTAATAAGTGCTTGTCATTTGACTAATTGATTGAAGGAAAGGCAGGTGAATACCTGGATGGATAAAGAGGACTAATATGGTAATTTACTATATTTATCTTATCAGCATTGCTAGTCAGGAAGTTGCTTCTTTCTGATCCTTGAATTTAACCCTTTCTTTATCCTGCCTCAGTCCTTTAGCTTTATAGGGGGGAAAAAGAAAAAAAAAAGAAAAAGATACTATTTCTCATGTAAAAACAGTGAAGTTATAATTTAAAAAAATAGGAAAGCACTTTAATGGAAAGATTTTTGTACTCTTATCTCTGCCTCTAGCTGGGAAACTGATTAATGCTCTTAATGCCTGGGAGGATTCTCCCAGAACAGCTGTTGTTCCATTTCAAAGTAGAGGGGAAAAGTAGCAGGGGGAGGAAATTATGTAGGGAAAGCATTGTTTTTCTTGTTTGATTTTTTTCAGCCCAAATTAGAGAATGGGCAAAGCAGAAGTAAACACAGTGCCTGGCTATTATTTGGATGAAGAGGAAGCAGCAGAATAGGGTGGCATCACAGTCGACTGAAGGTAGATTGCGCCTCTTCTACTTCTATTTAAGTGGCACTAGGCATGCCATAAATCTACTTTTATCCTAGGTGAAATATGGCTATTTGACCATCTTCATGCCTGTTTCAGCTCTACACATATCTCTGTTTTCTATACTCAGAGTAAGGAAAATAGGGGGGAGAATTAAAGTTAGAAATGTGAGGAAGAATTTGATGAGGGATGGAAACAGGTCACACAAGTGAAGCAGTAAAAATCTCTGGCTCCTGAATGGTTGAATTTATTAGTTTGTCTTTGCCATAGAATAGTCTGTTAACATCAGTTTGCTATTATTAAACACTTCTAGAATATGTGTCCATACATTACAGTTTTTGCCATAGTTTTAGAGATAAAAGATTTGAACACATCTATTTCCACCTCTTTATTTTACAATTGAGGAATTAAGGACTCAAGATGTTAGTTAAGTGACTTATGGTCAGATGAGCTGTAAATAGGAAGGAAGGAAAAAATTATTTTTCAACTATCTGCCATATGCCAACATTGTATAATTATTATCTAATTGGATCCTCAAAAACCCCCTATAAGGTAGGTACTGTTATGATCTCTATTTTATTATGAGGGAACTGAGATATAGTTCATTTAGACGAGGTTAAGTGGCTTGTCCAGCGACAAGTGATGAGTCAGTTGATTAAGATTGTATTTGAATTCTGTTCTTTCTAGCTCTAGATCTGATCTCTATCCACTACCTAGTCTAGAGCCTAGGAAGTAGCACATCTAGGATTTCAACTCAGATCCTGTGACTCTACATTAGAACATATACATACCAGCTTCGTATATATATATATATATATATATATATGTATATATATATATATATATATACATATATATATACATATATGCCACTAATTAAAAGTAAGTCAGTGCAAAAAAAGAGTAAAAATCTGGTAGAGAACCATTAACAACTTACTTCTGTCTTTGCTTACTTTTTATGCTTTTTGTATTCAACATTATTCCCCTTTTCATTGGCTGATTTCCTACCCCCATCCATGAAAATTGATCTCAAATGTCACCTCTGATGTGAAGGCTTCCCTGATCACTACTGGTTGTTATCTGCTGTACCCTTCAGACCTCCCATAGTATTTCATCCCTCTCTCATGCATATATATATATATGCACACTATAATATACTGTATTCTTTTATTTTACTAATACTTCACTCTCTAATAGTCTATAAATTCCATGAGGGAAAGCACCACAAATGACCCATACTTTTATATTTCCTAATAGTTAGCACACAATAGATAACCCATGTTTTTGTTGCTTTTTATACCCTTACTTTTTATCTTAGAATCAATACAAGTATCACTTCCAAAGAGTGGCAAGGGTCAGGCAATTTGTGTCAAGTGCTTTGCCCAGGATTACACAACTAAGAAGAGTCTAAGGTCAAATTTGAACCCTGGACCTCCCATTTCCACACCTGGCTCTCTATTCACTGAGTCATCTAGCTGCCCCAACATATGTTTTTAATTGAAATAAATTGAGTTTATGCTTTATGACAGAGCATCATCATCCTCAAGAAGAAGAGAATAATGGATAACATTTGTGCATTTCATGTTTTCTACCATATTTTTTCTCCATGATTTAGAGATTATTTATGTTGTCTCTACTAATCTCCCAAAGTTATAAAGCACTGAAAATCTTATAAAGTTTTTTTTAACCCTTACCTCCCATCTTAGAATCAATACTGTGTATTGGTTCCAAGGCAGAAGAGTGCTAAAGGTTAGACATTTGGAGTTAAGTGACTTGTCCAGGCTCACACAGCTAAGAAATGTCTGAGGCAAGAGTTGAATCCACAATCTCCCATATCCACACTTGACTCTAACCCCTTAGCCACCTAGCTGCCATACTTGCTTAGCAGACCTTCAGAGGAGGTGCCATTAATTTTGCCAGTTTTCAGATGAGAAAATAAGATATATAGATTAGATGATTTGCCCAGAGTCACAGAGCAAGTTGACAAGGCAGAATATGAATTCTGATCTTCCTTATTCTTTTCTATTCTTGTCTAACTCTCTACTATGCCTCATGATTTTCACCTAGGCATTTCTCAAGATAAAATGGATGGGAAATCTGTCATTATTTCCACCATGCTTAAATGGGTCCCAGATTTGCCACTTGGGTGACCAATCTCAAGTCTGACTCACTCTCTTTAGCCCAAGTGTTACTACAAACTCCAGTCTATAAACTATATTGGAATACCTGAAGCCATTATTGTGACCCATGCTTCCCATACTCAAATCTGGTCCCCATCCTTACCAGAATTGTTTTTAATATGGCGGTGGCTGAGGAGGAGATGGAGATTGTTATGTGGGGTTGTAGGAAGAGAAGGGGACAGAGACTTAGATTACTTAGCTGTTGGCGTCCAAGGTCAGGAAGTCTTAGGGTTGGTAGTTTATTTCACTCTCAGTTCCTGTGGAGAGCTGGTTCCATTTTGATAAGGATTCCTGCAGCTTTGCTGGGGTTTAATTATGTCCTTGGTCTTGATGCTAAAGGGGTTTTTGTATTTAGTCAAAGAAGCATTTAAATTTTCCCTAATAAGTATGTCTCTTAGGGTTAGTGCTCAGGATAGAAGGTTCAGATGATATCATCAACCTGTGCCCAGATATTTAGTGCTAGTTTGTTAGCTATGGAATCAGTTCCAATTTCCTCATTCTGTTATTCAAGGTCCTCCTTTATCTAATTGAGTTTGAAGTATTTATCCTTATTTCCCATTAGTGGCCTCTGAAAATCCTCTGGTCACACAGCTCAGGTGCTGCCTCCTTCATGAAGCCTTCCCAGGTCCCTCCAGTTATTATCACTCTTTTCCTCTTAGAATTTCTTTGTATTATTTGGTATAAAAATGTACATGTATGTATATCACATAAAAGCTAAAAAAAAGGCATCAGCAACAGGTGGAAAGGACACTTCAGTCAGCTTCTCAACCGACCCTCTTCAGTTGACCAAAGCATCCTTGACCAGATCCCCCAAAACCACTCCATTGAACAACTTGACGTCCCTCCTTCAGTAGAGGAAGTCCAAAAAGCCATTAAACAAATGAGTGCAGGCATAGCACCCGGTAAAGACGGGATCCTAACCGAGGTGTACAAGGCCTTAAATGGAAAGGCGCTCCATGCATTCCACATAGTGCTGACCAGCATATGGGAAGAAGAAGACATGCCCCAGAACTCAGAGATGCCTCCATCGTAGCCCTATACAAGAACAAAGGCTCATGAGCAGCCTCTGACAACTACAGAGGCATCTCACTACTCTCCACTGCTGGAAAGATCCTCGCTCGTGTTATACTCAACAGACTCCTGTCATCTGTTTCAGAGCAGAACCTGCCTGAATCACAATGTGGCTTCCGACCAGATCGCAGCACCATCGACATGGTCTTCACAGTGAGGCAAATGCAGGAAAAATGCCTTGAGCAGAACCTGAGTCTCTACATTGTCTTCATAGACCTGACAAAGGCGTTCGACACAGTGAACAGGGACGCATTGTGGGTGATCCTCAGCAAGCTCGGTTGCCCAGCAAAATTCATCAAACTGATCCAGCTCTTTCATGTTGACATGACAGGGGAAGTCCTATCTGGTGGAGAGACTTCCGATGGCTTCAACATCTCCAATGGCGTGAAACAAGGCTGTGTCCTCGCTTCAGTACTATTCAACCTATTTTTCACCCAAGTATTATGACATGCTGTGATGGATCTAGACCTGGGCGTCTACATCAAATACCGGCTGGATGGCTCACTATTTGACCTTCGCTGCCTGACTGCAAAAACAAAGACAACAGAGAGACTCATCCTGGAAGCTCTCTTTGCAGATGACTGTGCTCTCATGGCCCACCAAGAAAATCATCTCCAAACCATTGTGGACAGGTTCTCCACCGCAACAAAACTGTTTGGCCTGACTATCAGCCTCAGCAAAACAGAGGTGCTGTTCCAGCCTGCACCAGGGAGGCCAACAAACCAGCCGTGCATTACAATTGACGGCACGCAGCTTTCTAACGTCAACACTTTCAAGTACCTGGGCAGCACCATCGCCAACGACGGGTCCCTAGACCACGAGATCAATGCCAGGATCCAAAAGGCCAGCCAGGCACTCGGGCGGCTGCACTCCAAAGTCCTCCAACACAGCGGTGTAAGCACTGCGACGAAGCTCAAAGTGTACAACGCAGGGGTCCTCAGCTCGCTCCTGTACGGTTGGGAGACATGGACACTGTACCGGAAGCACATGAAACAGCTGGAGCAATTCCACCAACATTCCCTCCGGTCAATCATGAGGATCCGATGGCAGGACCAAATCACCAACCAGGAAGTCCTCGACAGAGCCAACTCCACCAGCATCGAAGTCCTCAAAGCCCAGCTACGATGGTCTGGACACGTCATCCGCATGGACCCACAGTGAATACCAAGACAGGTATTCTATGGTGAACTGTCAGCTGGACTCAGGAAACAAGGCCGGCCAAAGAAAAGATTCAAGGATGAGCTAAAGTCCAACTTGAAGTGGGCTGGCATTACACCAAAGCAACTAGAACTCGCTGCCTCTGACAGAAGCAGCTGGAGAACCCACATTAACCAGGCCGCCATCACCTTTGAAGATGAGCGACGTCGACGTCTTGCCACTGCGCGTGAACGCCGACACCAGGCCACAACTGCAGCTCCTGTAACAACTGGCGTCCCAGGCCCCATGTGCCACAAACTCTGCGCCTCAGCCTTTGGACTCCAAAGCCACATGAGGGTACATCAATAGAGGATAATGCACAAAGACAATAGTCATTCTCGATCACCGAGAGACTACCACTATACTATGTATATCACATAATTACTTATCTGGGTACATGTTGTATTATTCCCTCTCTTCCCCTACAATACCACCCACACTACGCTGTGCTGTGTATGTAAACTCCTCAAGAATAAAGTCTGTTTGCTTTTGTCTTTATATCCCAAGAACCACACAAAATGCCTTTCATTATGTAGCTGCTTAAACAAATATTTTAAAAATTGAATATGATCCAGTCAAATGGCCTTTCCATTATTGCATGTGGACACATTTTACTCAGTTCTACTCATGTTGTACTGCCAATATGCTCACCTGTAATTCCCTTCCTTACTCCTTTCTTTCAATCTAAATTCTTTAAATTTCCCCCTAATGAGCTCCTTCTCCCAAAGTCTGAACTGATTCTTGCTCACAAATCCTCATAGAGAGTTCCTCTGAACCCTCCCTTCCCCTGAAGGATTTATTTGCTAGCTGTACCCCCAGAAGGTACTGATTCAGTAAACTTTATAACAATTATAGTTACTCAGCAACAGAATAGACTGCCCCATTGGGCATTAACTAGAAATATTCAGAGACTAGATGGCTACCATTATTGATGAGGTTCCTTCAATGGGTAGGAAGTTGGATTAGTTGACTTCTAAATGCTATATGGATTAAGTACAATATAATTCTAATATTTCCTATACATGTATCTTGTCTTTTCAACTAGATTATTAGCTATTTGAAGGAAGGGGTTACATTATGTTTCTTGTATTCCCAGTACTTGGGACAATTTCTTATAGACAGTTTGAATTTAAGACATATTTGTTGTACTTTGTTTTCCTAAGTATTGTGAAGCCTTTGCTGATTGCCACATAGGTAATGTATACTTTCTCCTTGACTAACTTTTTATTGATTTAGCTGTGTAAAATTGTACCCTGTCAAATTGTAACTCCTTGAGTTAAAGGGCTATTTTTATCTTTGTATTCCTTAACAGATAAGATCATGAACTGAAAAGTAACTTGGAAACCATCTAATTGAACCTTCTTTCTAAAAATGAAGAAATTTTGGCAATTGAATTGAATATTAATAAATCCAAAAATAATTTTGAAGAAGATAGATGCAAAATAGAAATATAATAATTCCTCTTTTTTCATTGTCATTTACCAACCTTGCATCTTTGTGTAACGGCATGTTTGTCATGACTCACTCGCTCACCCCAGACTGCCCTCACATTAGCCAGCGTGGATTCTGAAAACCTTAAAATTTCTTAGACTTATAAATGTTGGAAATTTCACCATTGGGAAATTTCATGCTTGGAAAATTTCTTACTGATAGTGTATTGGAATGTGAACCCCATTGGCATGGGAGGTTCCTTCTCCTCCCTTCTTAAGATTACTTTAGGACAGAAAACTTTTGCTGAACAATGGAAAGGGCTTTGACCTATGCTTAAGCACAGAATAGGAATTTCTTTGAGTCATGATTGATTTTAGAATTGATACAATAGAGATACTTGGAATGACAGAATCAGGTCTTGGAAAATACAATTTCCACCCCACTCAGTCCTAACAGGATTTAGGAAGGGCTGCAGCATAGATCAAGATTTAATTATTTGAGAATATGACCTCTAACAGACATGTGCAAAGCCACAGACCTCTGGGCGGTCCTGGGTTAAGCTAGAGCCACCATTGGCACAGGGAAATTGATGGACAGTGATTGGTAGATGTGAGAACTGAGGGGAGGGAACTTGGATGGTTTCCTTAAAGAGAGCGGGGTCTGAGGACTGAGGGGGGTGGTTGGGGAGTTTTGGCTCTGAAGTGGTTGGAGAGGTGCTCTGAGAAGCTTGCTCTGAAGGAAGCTGAAGGTGGGGGCCTCTGAGACTGTTTCTCCATTTTGGTCACATGAGTAATAGGGACTGATCTCTTTTCTTTGCCCCAGCTATCTAAGGGCTTGGGCCCTTTGGCCCAGCCTAAACAGAAGGGGTATTTAAGCCCTATTCCCTTCTCTCCCCTTTCTCTCTCCCTCTCTCTCTCTATCTCTAATTCCTTTCTTCCTCCTGTCTGTAATTAAACTCTATAAAAGGTTGATGGCTGACTTGAGTTTTCATTTAGGAATTACATAGCTGAATTCCTTGGCGATCTTAAATTAATATATATCAGTCTTTTAAAAGTGATTTCCTTGTCACAATTCCCAGAGAAAGATCATAGTCACTTGGCCATGCACAAATTCCCTCAGGATCTTAGGGTTAACCCTTTTGGCAAAGGGGTGATGGGGAGGAATATACTTGCTATTATAATTCTTAAATCTCCATAAGATACTTCTTTTAAAAAAGATATAGCCATTCATACATATGATCTTAAATTAGATTTTAGATATTAAATTAGATTTATTATTATTATTACTGTTAATTAATAATAATTTAATATTAATAATTAATATAATAATTATTAAATTAAATAGATATTGAATTAGATATTAGATCTTAAATATAAACATTTACTTAATACTAAAGAAAGACAACAATAGTAATCATAATATAGCTAAACATATAATGTGAATGAAGGAATACTAATCACTATATTCAAGGACATATATTCAATTAGTTCATACTATTTCACTAATGCACTCATTATCTTAAGATGCAGTTGACAACTATTGTGGAAACAAGGCAGGAAACACAAAAACTGAGGAAAATCAATATATTTAGTGTAATTCAATTTTCTGGAAACACAAACTTCATATTTCCCTACAGATGAGGAATCTAAGACCCAAATTGTATTAAGTTTTATGTCCAGAGTTATAGAACTATTAAGACCTTGAGGAAAAAATTGAAACCTAAGTCTTCCTAAGTTCCAGACTAAGGTTCTAGCCATTTATTTTATTCTCTGTTCATAATGGGACCATCCTGAGAAGAGAAAAGAGGTAGCCCAAGTTGGATCCATGAAGCTTTGGAGGAAGTGTGTTCCTGATTGAGTTCCTCCCTCTTTTGTGTGTGGTTATGTTTCTACACACGATGTGTAATTGGTTTGGGTTCCTTTGGGCCAAGTATTAAGAACAAAGTACACACCCGATCTGGCTATGCTGTATATGTATCACAAGTTTAGGAAAATCAGAGTCTTTGGCACTGTCATCTAAGTCTTTCTCATTTCTTCAGTTCATGTTTGGGTCACTATGTCCAAAGCCCTTTTTTTAGAGCTTTTTTTTTTTTTTTACATGGGCTCATATTTACATCTTCTTTGAATTTGTCAGAATTGATGTTTCCCTAAGACTCAGAGATTGATACCCTTCCTACTTTAGTAGATAAAGGTATGGAATTTCGTTTATAAGGGCTTTTCAACATAGTCCTCTTGTCTGATTAATGAAAGTTATCACATACTTGAAAATGTTATCCCATCCTTAAGTGATTACAACTCTGATGAGAAAAAAATTAAAACTGTCAGTGTTTAAGTGTTATGTTTTAAAGTCAGAACCCTATGCATGGTGCATGAGAGTTTATACCTACTTAGTCATGATATCATATATTCAAGTATGTAGATAAAGGTGAATCTTTGTGAATTTTGATCAAATAAGGTCATAAAATACATTGTAGACAAGATACATAGACAATACATAGACAAGTTGTGCTAGTCAGGAGTCTCCGACAAGTTAATAAGAATCTACAAATAAATCTTTAAAAAAACTCTAACTTCCCTCTTAGAATCAGTATTAAATATCAATTCCAAGGCAGAAGAATGGGAAGATCAGAGCAAATGGAGTTAAGCGACTTGCCCAGGGTCACACAGCTGGGATTTTTCTGAGTCCAAATTTTAACTCAAGTTGTCTAGTCTCCAGATCTAGCTATCTATCCACTGAGCCACCTAACTGTCCCTCTATAAATAAAACTTGACAACTAATATGATGCAATTCAAGTCTTTTATCAACATCATCTTTCTTTTTCCATGATATTCCTATAGTGGAGGATGGGTAAACATAAATTACATTAGTGTTCACCCTTCTCCAAATATGGGCAATAGTTTTATAATCATCATTACACATACAACAAACACACATTCAGACACATCCTTTCTTATTTCTATTAGTTTATAAGCCATCAGGGAAATTTAAATAATTTAATATACCCTATACTTCATGACCTTCAAAGACTTTAAACTGGTGTTTTACTTCTATGGATTTTCTCAATTTTTCTATTTACATTTTGTTTATATGTAATTATTTCCCATTGAGACTGGAATAAAGCACCAACCATTATTTAAATTAGGAAAAGCCTCTTGGAGGACATAGCATTTGTTCTGCACTTTTCAAGGAAGCTTGCGATTCTTTTTACCCTAAAGGAGGAGGTTAATTTAAGGATGAACCTATGGAAAGTCACAGACAGAAACAACAGGCTGAAATGTAGGGGAGACAGATAATTAGACCAGCTTAGATAGAACTTAGAGGGGAATAGCATGAAGTCATTCTGGATGTAAAAGGTCAAGCAAGTGAGCCAAGTATTTATTAAGCACTTACTAAGTGCTAGATCATGAATTCAAATCCAGCTTCAGAGACTTGCTAACCACATAACCTTGGGAAATCTCTTGACCTTTATTTGCCTTCATTGAGTCATCTTAAAATGGAGAAAATAATAGCGTCTACCTCTCAGAGTTTCTCTGAAGATCAAATGAGATAAAATTTGTATTTTGTATGTATGTACTATATTGTATGTAGTACCTCATAAACCTTAAAGTGCTATAGAGTTCTTCTTCTTATTATAATCATGTACTAGAAGTGTCAAAAATAACTTGTATTTTATTTTAATGCAATAGGAAACCTTAAAGCGGTATATAATTTTTATTATTATTATGTACTAGACACTGTAAAAGAAAAGAACTTGTATTTTATTTTAAGGCAGTAGGGAACATTCAAGGGATATATAGTTATTATTATATACTAGTCAGTATCAAAGAAAATAACATATATGATTTTAAGGCAATAAGAAGCCATTGAAATTTCTGGAGCTTGGGGATAGCATGGTCATTCCTATGCTTTAGGTACAGCAATTTGATGGTTTAGTGGAGTATAAATGCAAAGAGAGGAATCTTGATGCAGAGAAATCAATTAGGAAGCTACTACAATAGTCAACATGAGGGCATGAAGGCTTAAACTAGGCTAAAAGCTGTGAGAATGTAGAGAAGGGAATGAATATAACAACCTTATCACCAAATTACTACATTGAACAACTATCTAGATTGGATAGATTTAACTCTGCCATATACTTTTGAGTCTTGTTTTTAAGGGTACAGTTTCATATCAAATGGTGACTATTCCTTTCTTACAAAGCATTTGCTTCTAATAAATACCCATTCTCCAGAGTTTTCTCCAAGTTGTGGATAGATATAAACTCTATACATACACCCTAGTTAAAATTACTAGAGATGCTAGGTTAGGATGGCAAAATTTAAAAAAAATAATTTTTATTCTTTTCATTTTTATTGGTGATAGATAAAGAATCACATAATTTATCAAAGCATTCAAATGGAGAATTATATTCTATACTAGCTACAGTAGATTGAGACTTAGCACTTAGGTGCACATTGATTCTTGCTCATCTTTTGTATGTCTTAAAGTATGTCTTTGCGCAAAGAAGGATATAATTTTGCTTCTTGTTATACTCCTCCACAAGATCTAACACTCTGATGAATTAATCTCTTCAACAGGAGACCTTAGTTGGTGCTATAATTGCCACTGATTTTATTTCAATGAAATAGCATTGTATTTCAAATTAGAGAACAAAGGTTTAAACCTTGGCTCTCCTTATTCTCTGCATAATTTTGGGCAAATAAAAATCTTACTGTTCTTCTCATTTGAAACTTCCTCATTTGTAAAAGAAGAGGATTGTTAAAAATAATACCCAATGTCACTATCAGCTCTAAATAAAGATTCTAGGACCCAGAGTGCAAATATAAACTAAGCTGACAAGTTCATCCAATCCCAAGACTTAATTTCAGAGGATCTTATGAAATCTCCCTAAGGCCACTTCTCCCTTAAAATAATCTACACAATTGTAGATTACAAAAGGACAGAGAAAGTCAGAAAAAGGAATAGTAATACATAGAAAAAAATAAGGTGGAAGAGGAGGAGGGAAGAACATGTGGAGGAGAATGAAAAAAGATAAGGAGGAGAATCATGATGAGGGAGACAAAATGGAGAAAAGAGAACAAAGGAGAAAAAAAGTAAAGAAGAAAGGAGAATGAAGAAAACTAAAAATGAGAAAAAGTTGGAAAAATCAAAGAGAATGTAGAAAGGAGAAGGGAAAAGGAAAGACACAAAAGGGAAGATAGAAGAGAAGGAAGCAAGGAAGAAAGTAAAGAAGAAATAAAAAATGATTTTACTTAAGTAACTAAATTTCACATTTCATTTCTAGCTTTTTAAAAAATGTTACCATTATTTGTGAATAGTCTTTTTGAGAAAACTAGTCCAATAATCCACAATTATATTCAACAAAACTTTATCTTTTAGGTTCCATGAAAACCTAGAAACAGTAATCAAATTTCATCAGTCATAGGTATTTATCAATATTTATAATATCAATAATTATGTAGTCTTGTACTAAAATATGGTCAGATAAAACAAAATGCTTCTGATTTTCAGAAACTATATTTAAGGAATAGTAAGTATATATAATAAACAGTGAAGATAATAAAATTAGTTCTACTTTTAAAAAGTTGGAAGTACAAAGTTTTTCTTATCTTCATTAAAAGAACCATTGACTTTGATTAAAATGAATTTTGATGTGTGAGAACTAATGCTAAAAGGGAAAATGTTTATTTAAATGGTTTTACTTTATTAATTGCTTGCCAAAGGGGAGAGGGTGTGCTTTGGCCTCATGTAAACATCACAATTTAAGTATGGAATCTACAGAAGAGGGAAAATGTGTAATGATATATGCTTTTAGCTTGCAAGATTAGTACCTTCTGAAATGCTTTGCTTTTGCTTTACAAAAATCATATGCAGTTGGTTAAATGTCATAGTATGTTAGGAATGAAATTTGCATTTTAAAATCTGGTAAATGTTAATTAAATATAGTTGCTATAAAGAACTTCAGAATAATAGTACTTCACAAACTGCGTATTATGTAAATCAGAATCCTTCCATTCATATTAATATTTTTATTTGTATGTACCCCACGCAAGTTGAATTATAATAAATGATAACATATAATTATCATTAATAATTTATTCTAATATCAACATTATTTTAAATAAATAATGAGCTCAGCTGAAGCTTTGAATGTTGGTTGCTTCACTTGCTTAATTTACTTTTCTTCCGGTCTCAAAGACCTGAGTAAGAACCAAGCATATGTGTTTCATGGAAGAAAAGCAAGGTTATCTTATTTTAATAGGCTTAAGGGATAATGACATTCTGTAAAATCAACTCATTCTGCCCTGCTGGGGCTAATGACTTGGATATCTGAAGCTGCAGGGAACCAGGGGAGTGGCACTAAGAGGGAGCATCTCAAATGCACTTTAATTTGCAAAATTCTCCCAGGGTCACGATGTAAGGTGTTCAATTCAACTTCAGATTTTCAGATCCAAGAGATTGAAATATGTTGCTTAACTGAGCATATTTTGAATAGTTTTAGTATATCCTGAAGTATGCTCTGTGAAGATGACTAGATTTCCTTGGCTATGAAATTCTTTCTAAGTCTGACATAAAAATGCATAGAGCACTATTTCAGTTTTGCCATGGAAGTATTAATACTGGAAGAACAGAGATTTAAGCATACCCAGCAAGATAAAGCAAATTAATTCTTTTTAAAACTATTTCCATCTAGCATTCCTGTGGAGGCAGATAATATTTATATATGGGATCTGTTGAACACTATAGATAATCTCACCAAATGCTGATGAATTCCCATTAATCAATATCAATTTTGATACAGCGCCAAACTGAACATGATTTTTCAGCCCTAATAGAATCATTGACTCTTGTTTAGAATAGAGATTGATTGTGATTGATCAGTCAACTGTGAAGGCAAGATCAGTCAATTATAGGCAGCTAGTCCCAACTTTCTCTTTTGCAAGGGACACTGGCATTTCAAATAGCAAAATGGAATTGAGAGCATCCCCTTCCCTCAACATATTTCCCTTTGATCCTCAATAATTTTTTAAAACTTCAAAGTGAGCAAGCTTTAGAAATATTCAAAATGTCATCATGCATGCATGATGGAGAGATTGATCAACTAGAAGAAAGAAATAGGTTTGTTTGAATCACAGCTCAAGCACTTACTGTGTGAGCATGGGCAAATCACTCGCAATCCTTGAGCCACAGTTTACTTATCTGTAAAATGGAAGTAGCGATGGTAATTGTAATTCCCTCACACTTTTCCATTAGGAGACTCAACTGAACTCATGTACATAAAGCACTTTACAAACCTTAAAGTGACATGTAAATGCAACTATTATCAGCAAGATTATTACTTTCACCTTTCTCTACTTTAAATGCCAGTGAGAATTGATGAGAGTTTCAGGACATTGCAATATTGGCTCTACTCATGCTTCCAATAATCCTTGGCCACTATCTATCAGTACCTAATTAGGACCAATCATCACCCTTTCAACAATCATTCAGCACTAACTCTGTCCTTAGCCCAGGGGATCTCAAAGCTTCAATGAAAAATCACACTAACTCCTCTGAATGAAAGCATTGGTAACCCATGCCTGAAGAGATTTGTTTTCTTTAGCTATTACTGTCAGTGATCAATATGAAGTTATCTGCCCTTAGGTGATTTGTGGCCACCACAAACATCATTCTAGGTTGATTTGTTTCCTGACCTTAACATCCTGTGATGGACTAGATTATATGACTACACAAATACTTACTGACTCACTTATCCGACCACTTGTGTGGCAAATTCAAACATCTTGAATACAATTAAGAACATGAAAATGGGGGAAAATTCATATGTATGATGAAGATATCTTGAAATACAAAATATAATATATATAATTCATATCTTAAAATCTTTAGAACTTCCTTAACACTCTTGATAAGAACCTATTTTTAAAAGAACCCATTTAGTTTGATTTTAAGCATAACATTAATAATTTCCACTCTATTTCATATTCTTAAAGCCTATGTTTTCCAGACTAATGCTGGTAGAATTTGAACCTAGATCTTTCTGAATCTAGTAATAACAATTGCAATTAGATGACCTTTCTATGGTTTCCATTATAAACAGCAAATTAAAACATCATGGGGTAGGAGACCATTAGAAGTGCCAAGAAGTGTCAACTGAATGAATGAACACATGTACTGGGTCTGTGTGTATGTAGCATGGTATAGTCTATTGAGGACTCTCTAGAATTTAGAATACTCCACTTCACAATCTATATCTAAAGAATATTTTAGTTTGACCAGTGGCAAATAATTTAATATCTCTAATTCTTTATTTCTAAATTATGCATGAATTTCAGACTGTATGCAGGGAGATTTTTTATTGTCCATAATTGAGTGCATTGAAGCAAGTGTACTAGGGTCAATCTTTTTCCCACCCCTCTCCCCAAGCAACAACTTTGAATATTGCAATGAAGTCCAAAATGCCAAGTCTATATAGCTCTAAAACTCTGTGCTTAACATGTGTATAATGATATTTTTACTATTTTGAATTTTTGTAACTATGAATCTCACCCTTTCTAAAAGAACAAATACTGCATTCTATAGAGTGAATATATATACATTAATATTTAATTATATTCATTAATTAAAAGGCTTATTTCCCTCATATTCGAATGCTATTAAAGTTTTTCTTTCTTGTCCCTTGCCCCCATCAAGGTCAGTATTCATATGTAGAATCCCAAGAAGTTGTAAGTTCACCTGAGCAAAGTTTCTTATTTTTCCCAAGAGAAGGAGCTCTTAGGACCACTTGTTTGGCAGTAGTGAAGGTTATTTAGATGATAATGATAATTCCGTAGGATTTTTACTGTTTGTTTTTCAGTTTACTTACGAATTTTATTGAAATTTCACAATTTTGATTTATACTCCTAAACTTCTAGTATGATTTCTCCCTATTTCCAAAGTTAGAAAGTTGTGAAAATACTCATATAAGGTTGTTTTTTTTTTTTGCTTTTTAGCACCATTGTACATGTAGACAAGAGATTTCTGCATCCTAAACAGAAATGAGAAAGAATAGATTTAGGATCTTATCCTATTCATCCTGTAGAGCCAATTATCACCACAAATCTTCAAGAACTAGAAAATGGAAACATTCCTATTTCCATGAAAAGCAATATATTTCTAAGTCACCTACTTTTGTAAGCTTAGAGTTGTCTTGGAGTTTAACATAATACTATACAACAAATTAGTTATCAAATCTTGTTGATTCTTTCTCCAAACTCTTGTTCTATTCACAAGGTAAAGACTTTCATTTGGGCTCTCCTAACCCACCTCCAAGATTTTTGCAATAGTCTCTTAGTTGGTTTCCTGCCTCAAGGGTCTTTCCACTCCAAATACAACCTTCCACACAGTTGCCAAAGCAATTTTCCTAAAGGACAGTTCTAATCATGTCACCCCCTGCTCAATAAACTCCATTTGTCTCCACAGCCTCTAGCTCTACATACAAACTCCTCTCCTTTCCTTATTATCTCTCAGTGGGGTTAACATTCCATCTTTGGTGTTTCAAAGTCCCCTGAGGTCTCTAGTTACCACCCAATCTCCCAATAACTTACTAGAGAACAAGGTCTTCTGTGTTGTCTCAGTAGAGTGGAGGACCCCCTTAGTTTCTGCCAGGCATTCTGTGACATTATAATGCCCCAGTAGTCTGTCAGAGAGCTGTTCCCCCCACCCCATCTATTTCCCCAAAGTAGTCTGAGCCTTCAGGACTTTGTGCTCCTCAGATTAAAACAACTTAAGACACAGACATGAGGGCTGTCTAATCTTGAACCCTCCCTGGCTGTTGTCCTCCATACTCAAACAGGACAAAAATAATATTACTGGCCATATATCTTTATTTGAGTATAATAAAATGGACTTAAGTGAGGCAGAGTTACGTGAAGTTGCCACCTCACTGTCTTGAAGAGGCACTATCGATGAAGAGTCAGACAGGACTGAAAACAACTAAACAAATATATATATTAAATATATATATGTACCCATATCCATATGTATATATACACACACACACACACACACACACACATATATATATATATATATATATATATATATATATATACAAGCACACACATATAGATGTATACAACTGTGTGTATGTATATATATGTATATAAATAGATAGATTTTCTTAAAGATAGATAGATAGTCATATATCTCTACTAAAGTTCTATTTCAAGGTCTCATCATTACACAGTGGTAATCTTTGGGATCTCAAGGCTTGGCCAATGGAATGAAAAGTATAGAAAGTATACCCATTGGAAAGGCTTTGAGAATGAAATTGGGGAAACACTATATATCTTTTCTCTGATAATAAGCTTAGTTTGATATGGAGAGACCAGAACAACCACGGGATCATACATTTTTCTGTCATAGCAACTCTCAAAGATGATCATTTAAGTCCTATAAGACTCCTCAATCTTCACAGGTAGAAGAATACCCACCCAAATGTTAAAATACTATAATTTCTTCAGGGTATTAAGGATACACTGTAGTGACAGAGGTTCTTAACTTATTTGTGTCATAGATCCCTTAGTAGTCTGGTGAAGCCTATGGAAGCAGAATATTTGGAAATTCATAAAAGGAAAACAGAAAGGAGATTAATTACATTTATTTAAAATATTTTCATCAAATTCACAAATTCTGAGAACACTTGCTTAGAAGGATTTAAGGGAAAATTTATATAATGGTTAGAGGTAATGAAAAAGAATGGTTAGATTTTGATATGCATTGTTGGATAAAGGGCATCAGAGAAATCATGTATCCATTAATACATTGAAATATTATCTGTATATAGACATAAATCCCTCAGTGGACCCAAACTCATAGGCAAATCATGTCAGACTTTACATTTGACGTACCTAGCCTGTGTCATCTCTACACCATAACAAAATAGAAATTTAATTAAGGAACATTATATAGATTTGTAATTAGCATCATATACCCAACAATAGAGAATGCCAAGGTGTAGGTTTTTGCAATCAATGGACAATTTCATGGATGTAGGAAAAAACAGATGTAAATAAAACTTTATCTCTACCTTCAAGAAGAAGTAACATCTATTTTATTTCATCCTGTTAGGAAATAAGGAAAGCCCAAAGTCTACTTGTGAGAATCCACACAAAGCCCCAGACTCTGTATTTAATATCAGATGGTCCTGATTACCATAATAGAATATCTTTGTAAAATCATCTTGAAAAATTAGTATAATCTAACTATGTATATGCCCTTAAATGCTCTTCTGAAGCATCATAAATATGTGTTTATATTAAAAAATTAGAAGCAAATATAAAGAATCTTATTTTTCCATTGCTTTCCATTTCCATATTTGTTCCCATGGTAAAAAAAAAGTTTGAATTAATGTATGATACTTAAGTCACAAATAACCAGCTAGTGTAATAAAAACTTGGTTTCTCAGTTTCATGTTTTTTTGGAATACTTGTGGAGATAGAATCATTTGAACACTGACCCTTATAAACTGGCTCAGTAAGTCCAATCAGTCTGGGTGATGCCAAGATACCCTTCATATAGTCAGATCAGACAAGAAGACCAGGTTGGCCAGAAGGCTCATTTATAACTAAAATAGAGTTCCCACTTGTGGAGTCCATCATTCTCTCCACAAAGGGCTGTCCTTCTGCCACTTTCACAGTGATAATAGACATAAATCTGCTTGAAGCAAGCTCTATAATTTTTTTTGAACTGCACATTTTTTTAAAGGGGGAATTAAGCTTATTTCTACACTTCTTTGTATGGCAAATGTCAGCATGAGCTCTTCAGCCCTGCCTCCCCAAAATACTTCCGTATTCTAATTTAACCTTAATCTAGTCATAACCAGAGCTCTCAGTGTATGATAATTATGAATTATAATTATTCTTCTACAAAAGTTCAACCTGGCATATCCCAATTAGTCAGCATGAGGAAGGAAGGTTATTTTTGTTAAAACCTGTGGCTTTATTTTGGGAAGGGAAGGATCTATTAATTTCAAGACCACAAGACCTTGATTTCAAGTCCATTATTTTTGCTTCGAAACTATTCAAACTATTAAATGTGTCTCTTGCTCTATAATCTTGATAGACACAATGCTGAAAGCACATATGTTATTGAGTTACTGGGCACAGAAGTGACGTTCAGAGCGATTTTTTTGAAAACACACACATTTTAATGACTGCAGAGCCATAAAATGCAGGCAGCTGGGTGGCCATATGGGTTAGGTAATAGTAGTGATCTTAAAAGTCTAATGCCATCTGAATACCAGGTATCTACTAAGAATATACAAATTTCAGAATGTAAATAGGCTTCCCACAATTATTTTGAACCCTGTTCTCTTTACTTTGCAGCATTATTTGTGACTATATATTTGGTTATAAATAAAGTAGTTTCAGGCTTTGTGAAATATAGCCAATTTATAGCATGTATGAGTCCTTTCTACATTGAGAAAGATAGAGAGAGGTATGGAGACAGAGATAAAGAGAGACAGAGAGAGAGAGAGAGAGAGAGAGAGAGAGAGAGAGAGAGAGAGAGAGAGAGAGAGAGAGAGAGAGAGAGAGAATGTGTAGAGTGTAGTATAGTGAACTAGGGGAGACAATTTTATTTGATCCTCATTTCTCAGTGTTTTGGGATTTCTTAGATTGACTTCTCTACTATGTCCCAGGAAACTCATAATCTCATCAATCTATAAGAGGTCATCAACCTTGGACTCCATTTCATCACTACCCCCTGCCTCTCTGTAGAGTGAGGCTGTGAACTTCAAATATACACTTAAGAAAAAGACTCCATCCAGACATGTCCTCATTGTCATCTGGCTATACTGACTTCACCCTTTACACTGTCTTTTTAGGTACTTTCTCCAGCCTTCCTCCTACCATATCCCCTCCTTTTCAGCTTCCTTTTGTATGTTGTTTGCCCCTCATTAGATTATAAACTCCACAAAGGCAGGGATTGTCCTTGTCATATTTGTATTCCCAGCACTTAGTATAGTACATAGATCACAGGCACTTAATAAATGTTTATTGATTGATCAGTTGATGTGTTTAACATTAGACTTGCTTCCAGGACCACTGGATCTTTTTCCTGAATAAGGGAAACCTCTGTTCTGGATCTATATGTGTCAGACTGGAGTTTACCTTGTTCCTACAGAGAGTGTTGGGCTCTTTTTGAAAAAAAAATATTCTTCAAGTTGTTATAGCCATTCCCTACTCCCACCAATTGCTTCCAGTCATTGCTTACTTAAAATATAGGTTTGGGCATGGTCTCTCCAAAAGGGGAGAATAAAAGAGTTAGTACACAATGTACAATTTTACAAACTAAAGGAATCCTTAAAAACGGGGCATTTACTCTCAAAGTCTGTTTAGGGGTACTTAAATAGGATTCAGTGACTTTACTTCTAATTTTTGTAAACTTCTATAAGTGCCAAACATTGTGCTAAGCATTATTTTAATAAATATTATCTCATTGGATCCTTACAATAATATCCTATTTTACAGATGAGAAAACAGACCAATGAGAGCTTAATGACTTGTTTGCCCATAATGATGTAGCTAATATTATCTGAGTTTGGATTTAAATTCAAATCTTCCTTAGTCCAGGAATTTCAAACCCTGCACCAACTAGTTGCCGAGTAGAAAGTAATAGCATTTTGAAGTCCCACAGCCCTTTTGCCTGATTGTTAATGGTTCCCATTGTATAATTAGAACCTTTTCATTCAACTATTACTCATACTTACAAATTGTTTTTCTCACAGGTCAGTGATGTAGTAGTATGAGCGTCATGATTTTATTTTTGTAGATGAAGATACTGCAGCTTACGCATATCTAGGTTGCATGACACCCATTGTTAACCAACCAATCCAAAAGCTTCTACGTGTCTTTTCTGTGCTTCTAGGTCAGGTACAACATAAATACTAGCAAGTTACCTCTCAAAAGTCATCTAACTGTTAAATAGGAGAGATGGGATTTGTACACTCATGTCAGCAGAGTCCTAATCCAAGTATTCTTTCTGCTGTTTAATCCTGATTGTTTTCTCACAGGGAGCCACTGAATTCATCTCTTCCTCAGTAGGGAGAGAAGAGATTTAGATGGAGGAAGGAAGAAGGCAACCAGTCTTTTCATCCTTCCTCTGCTAAATATTATTATGCATTTTTTTTGTTACGAGCAAAAACAAACCAATCCAGAATAATTTAATCACCAACCACCCCCTTTAAAAAAACCCTTTTTTTTCCTTCTTTTCCAAATTCTCCAAGTTTACCAATTTCAAGGCATAACTGGAAGGAAGAATAATGTCCTTATGTTTCTGTTGTTTTGTTTTGTTTTGTTTTTCATTCAGCTCAACTCTGCCCATGATTTGATGACATATAGTCAGGTTACACTTAGCTACTTTCTTATTTGAGTACCCAAGTATTTTGTAATCAATAAATTCCTTTTCATATAACATCCGTGAAGCAAAACATGGTGCCCTCTATCATTTCTTTATTTCTTGTCATGTTAAAGGAAAATCTTCCAAAAATGAATGACTAATAAAAATAACAAAGCTCTGAAACAGCATAAAAATAACAATAGAAACTATGAGAGTAAGTCATAATGAAATTGTGTAGGTAATTTTTGAACTTCTCCCCTGCACAGCAAGATAGTTAATGATGAATGGCAAACTGGAAACTTCCCAAGCCTTTTATCTATTTATAGGCATGTTCAAAAGGATTAATTCTTGGAGGCAAAAGTGTCTATGCACATACAAAGATACAGCTCATAATAATTATAGAGCTCTTTATAGTTTGTAATACTGACATTCACAAACATACCTTCCAGACTAATGCAAGGAAAAATTAGTAAGAGAAATTCTATAGCCCTATATGGATAACTTCAATTTGTACTTTTTACTTCCAGAATCCAGGTGAATTCTATTTCACAAAAGGGTATATCCAAACTCAGGGCAGGAAATAGGATATCCAGATCCTCTTTGAGAAAGTAATACAAAGCATAGGTGTACACACACACACACACACACACACACATACACACACACACACACACACACATCCAAATATATATACATGGATACACATTTTATCAAGAGAGGGAGGCTGAGTGATATCATGAAAACACCTCCAGCGCCAATCAGATTTGAGTCTGAATCTTAGCATAATCACTAGCTATATGACTCTGGCCAAGTCACTTCATTTTGGCTAATGTCAATTTTCTTACTTATGATATATTTGGAAAAATATCATAGGGTTTTGTGAAAAGATCCATAATAAGTTTAGTGCTTATAAATAGAAGACATTTCAAAAATTAAGGGAAATTGTACTTCCTTTCTTTGATAGATCGGTGATATGGACTCTACATCCAGTTTTACAATCAATAAATATATCTAGAAGAATTTATAATACATTTTCTATGTTCCAGACTCTGGAACTCACCCAAGCCCTCTCATTCTCCTTAGCATTTGTTCTATCTAAATCTTCCACAGCATATTCAACCGATGTTCTGAGATATTTGTGTGGATTATATTACATAGTTTGCATTGGAGCATAAGGTCTTTCAATGAGTCCTTTCATGCTTTATTTTACTTCTTTTTTTTTTCAGTCAGACATCTATTTGATGATATCTTTTATGTCAAATCTATCCAATTCTTTTTTTTTTGGTAATAAGCTAAACATATTCATATCCATTATCTACTCCTCCAAGGGAAACCTTAACTCTGCTATATTTTATGGCATACTTCTAATCAGACCCTTTGAAAATACTGATGTTCAGAATGTGGGATTATGTTTCAGACAGGAAAATATCCTTGTTAAAAATGATTTTCTTCCTCCTATTCACTTAAACTCCTAAAATGTTAATAGGTGAAGCATAAATAATAACATAATTAGTAAGCATCTATTAAATACATACTTTGTATATACTGACACTATTTAAAAAGTATTCCTTCCCTTCATAAAAGTTAAAACATTTATATTAGGTATCAAGGCCCTCAAATCACTTGATATATCTTATTACATTTAATCCTTTCTTCCATGATTCCTCCTTTTTTTCTTATTCTGATTTGTTATTGTTTCTCTGGAAGATTTTGAATGACCCATTTTTCTCCCTTGATTGATTAGGATCCCTTCATCCTGAATTCAGTATAGGTCCACTTGTTATTGTAATATTTATTGGGAGAGATGGGGAGGGTATGAAGAACAGGGGGATGACGATGGTTCGTATCAGGGTATGGAGGAGAGAAAGAATTGAATGGAGAGAGGAATATTGCTCGGTGAGGCAAGGGAGAGAGATGCTCCTTGCTGAGAGGCAGCAGCAGAGGTCCGATAAGAAACATTTGTCTTTGAATGACTGAACTGATGTTCAGCTCCCTCTATGCCCCAGAAAAGATAGTCCACTTATCTGACTGTGAATTCAAATAAAATAAAGTTTAATAACCAGTTTGGATTGGAGAGCTATCAGGAAAGAGGGATGAGGGATGTCCTTAATAAGGTTGGAGTTTTTCCTCAGCTTCAGAGATGAGACCAGGCCTCACAGGCTGGTGGAAGGTTTCTCCCACTCCCGTCCTCTGTGCTAGTTTTGTCAATTTCAAAATCTTAGCTGTAGACAAGCAACAAAAACAGTTCTAACTTTAAGAGCTGATTGGGCCTGTGTCTTTGGGCTGAACAAAATATTGGCTTCACTCTCCAGAGACTGTGAAGAACAACCTCCTCACACTCCCCATGCCAGGAAGGAAATCTAGTCGGCAGGAAGGAAGTGCTAGTCACAAGACCCAACTTCCACTCCCAGTTGTCCCTTCCCCACCAAATGTCAGTCTTGTTTCCTTTCCACAATCATCCCCTTTTCTTGTTGTGACCTTCCCAAGGTAACTTATTTATATTATAGTTACCAATTTACTAAATCTACTCTAAGGAATTCTATGCAGGAAAGTTTGGGTAAGGGTACTTTAGGGTTTTACAATAAATTCAGTACAATAAATATTTGAACAAAGGTATTACAAAAAATTAATTTTAGTGCTAATACTACTTCTTTTTACTAAGTTAACTTAAACAAATAGTTTTCCCATTATATATATATATATATATATATCATTATTTGCAGACTATCATATCTATCTATCTATCTATCCATTAAACACAATTTCATCATCAGCTTTATAGTAAACAATTAAAAGTCTAACTATCTGCAAATGCACTCCCTGTTCTTCATATCCTCCCCATTTCTTCCAATAAATATTACAGTTTTTGGTGAACCAGCTAGGAGCCAAACCTACCTAGAATCTTCTGATCCGCAGTCAGAAGCATTATCCCTTGCACACTCCCCATGCCAGGAAGGAAGTCCAGCTGGCAGGAAGGAAGTGCTAGTCACAAACCTAACTGCCACTCCCAGTTGCCCCTTCCCCCATCAACTGTCAGTCTTGTTTACTTTCCACATTATGATATTATAATAGTTTTTAATGGGCACAAAAATTATATTTTTCTATTCTAAGCTTACTGATTAATGCAAAAGATAAAATGATGAAAGGGAAATATTTGAGAATGTTTCTTTTATTGAGACATTAATTGTAAAGTGCACTGGATATGAGGACAGAGGAACTGGTTTTCAAAATAACTACTGCTATTGTTCCACCTGTGTCATATTGACAAAACCATATTGTCTTCTCAGTTTCATCTTGGATAAAATGATGAAGTTGGACTATATGACCTCTAGGGATCTGTGGAGCTCTAAGTTGTGAGCCAATTACCCAGGGTTGTTTTTTTTTTTTTGAAGGGTGGCTAGGGGATAAAATGGAAGTTCTACACATTCCTGCTGCCTTACTTGCCTTCTTTGATTAATTGTTAATTTCTCCAACTGGTTCTTGGATATCATGATGAAGTGAATAGCACAGAATGAGAGAAATGGATTTATGATGGTTTCTCACCTCATTCTTAATTCCATAGTGAGTAAATTTTAAAAAGTCAATTGAGACAACTAGAAAATAAAGTCTATTTTAATTAGAGTAACTCTTATGAACAATTTCAAAGGATTGTGTCTATTTTTAAATAGTGACTTATTAAAACTGGTTTTCTTTAGATATTATTAATAATAATAGCTTGTAATTAATGTTGCCTTACTATTATGATGTAATTTACATATATCATTCTATTGTTCCTTGAAAACAACCCTATTAATTAGGTCATATTTTAAATATCATTATCCTTATTCTAGAAATAAGAAAGCTGAGACTTAGAAATAACAAAAATAAAAACCTAGAAGCTCAATTTAAATATAATTTACATGTAAATTATATATTTTAATATTCAGTATAGCAAATTGTGTTTTTTTTCCCACAATAACACCATGAGATGGGTTACAAATATTATTATTCACATTTTATAGATACATTTCAAAAAAATCAAATAAAAGAGGTTAATTGACTTGCCCAATGCCATACAGATGGTAAAGATCAGGCCTCAAACCCTGACTTTTTGATTTGTATATAATGCTTTTTCTATTGTAGCCTATTTTCTGAACCTACTTTCCAAGTTCCCACTGACCCTGGCAAGTTGGACATATCCCCAGAGACTGGCTGCTTTATCTTCTCTCAGATTTCTAGAGGTACCTCTGAAAGGTTAGAGGAATGCCCTTTTTAAAACCCTTACCTTCAGACTTGGAATAAATCAATATTGTATATTGGTTCCAAGACAAAAGAATGATGAGGGCCAAGCAGTGGGGATTAAGTTTGCCCAGGGTCACACAGCTGGGAAGTGTCTGAGGCCAGATTTGAACCTAGGATCTCCCATCTTTTGACCTGACTCTCAATCCCCTGAGCCACCAGTTGCCCCCAGGAATGTCTTTCTATAGCTTGAGTACCCTATTAATGCTCTTCCTTGATTTTCAGTTAATATCAATTATTTGGCCAAACTCAATTAGTTTTTAGAAATGGAATTTTACTATGGTGGTTAAGAAATAGCAGTAGGTATAAAATATGATGCCAAAAGTTTGTGGCATACTCTACTACTTGTATATATAGAGCAGGGGAATGAAAAGGTGATCAGGCTTGGAGAGCACATGTAATTCATGTTTCTAGCAGTATTCTTGAGGCACTGGAAATTTTCCATAGTTCAAGAGCACCCCAACAGCATGATTCCATCATGATTCTCAGTTCATCAAACAGACTTAATAAGTTTTTAGAAGGAGACTTTTTATTTTTATTTTTTTTAGTCAAAATCACTCTTTAATCAAAGGAAAAAGGGGTCAGCGCTACTAAGTTGTGACAACAGAGCTGCTCCCTGAGAGTGCACAGAGTCACTGACCCCTGGGAATGGACTCCCAGAAAGGGACTTTTATTAATGTGTTTTAGTAAGAGCATTTGGCACAGAATATTCCCCAAAGGTCTGTGACACATTCTTTCACCACTATATGTAGAGACCAGGGAAAAGGGTGTTCTAGCTTAGAAAGCACATGTGGGTAAGTGGGAAATCATAGGTTCTGTAAATGATTTTTTCAGGAATCCTCATAGTCCTATTCATATGGTAGGACTTTTTTTTTGCTGGACTTCTAAAAAATACTTGAATCTGATTTTCCTCAGCACATGCAGACAGTGGTTCCCCATGTAGACTTTGATGCCAACCTCTACAGAGCCCCTATAGTAGCAGAGATAGTGCCAGGATGCTGATGAAATGTCCAAATCCTTTGGTCCTCCAAAGTTTAGAAGGTCCTTCTTTAATCTGAAAGAGTGGAGTGAGTGTACTAAGATTAAGGCTGAGGATCTTCTCTTATTTTTCCATCCTCCAAGGAGTTTTTTCCTCAGGAGTTTTTCTAAAAGATTTCTACCACTGTTTCTATATTTGGGTCCAAACTGACTCATCTATTTTATAAACAATCCACAGGGCATGACCAAGTTTTTTCAACCAATATGAACACATTTCCTATGTGACATCCCTGCAGTTCACCTACTACCTTTCAAGGATATCTATATCAGCCAAAGACTTTTTCTATACTCATTCTAAAATCTGAAATTGATTTATTTCATCCAGAAGTGTTATTTGCTAGTTAACGCATCAGGGCATAGAATAGAGTTACTTGTTTTCAGTCATGTGGGTTAATTGATCTATTGACTGTTAGCTATTTTTAAACAGTAATTTATTACAGTTGGATTTCATTAGCTCTTATTAATAATAATAGCTTATAATTTATGCTGCCTTAATATCATAATGTCATTCACATATATCATTTGTTCCTTCAAAACAACCCTATAAATTAGGTCATATTATAAATTCCTTATTTTAGAAATTCTTATTTTAGAAATAAGAAAGCTGATACTTAGGAATAACAATAAAAACCCTACAAGAGGGTTTTGACTAACAGAGGAACTACAAGTCTTTTTTCTCTCCTTCATGCATATGACTTCTCCAGGGAAAAGCTGGCAATATATTCTCTCCCTTTTCTAGATGTTTCGGGAAAAGTTATGGATAACTATAATTTCTTGGCCCAATTATCCTAGGGGAATATGAGAGATGGAAGAGAAATGGAAAATAAATTAGATGATTTTTCTAAATTATCAGATGCAGTATACTGATGTGACTAGAGAACATAGGTTTTGGGGAAGAAACAGAAGAAGAGATAATGAACCATTATAAACAAATATTTGGGAAGGCATAAAATCATCTATGAAGTCCAAGAAGAGATTATTTCTAACTTCCAAGTGGAGTCTTATATGAAGTCTAGGGCTATAGCAACTATTTAGAAAAAGAAAGCTCAATAATTATGGAGATATATTTTTGACTTATAAACGTTAAAAGGTTCTTAATGAATGGGACAATTGTTAGAAAACAAATTCCCTGGGGAAAAAGTGATGAGTGTTGGTTGCTGGAGGATAGTACAACTATTGAGAACAAGAAAAAGGATTAGAGGGAAAATTAATATCTGCTGAGGAAATTATCTGAGAAGGGAACATAGTTGAGTAGTTAGAATATAAAATGGGGATCATAAAAGGTAACTCTGAGATCTTTAGTGCAACGCTACTTTATAAGTGATGGAACCAGGAATTGGTAGAGTCCCTGTTTTTAAATCCATCATCTTTCCACAAAACTATGCAGCCTAGAATTGTAGAAGGATGGGCTATGGAGAATGGTATATGGAGTTCATAATAAGATGATCTCAACCTACTATGAACAATAGCAGTGCCTGCAATGGGGCAATGAACACTAATGGTGAGCAATGATGAGGAACAGGGACCGGTAATAATTTCTAAGGATTCTAAGAGGGGAAATTGTCTAAATAGAACACAATAGGATGAGAAGGATGGCAAGAATATAAAGGAACTAGCTCTGACCATTCCTAACTAGAACCACATCCAAAGCAGCACTGTGGGTAATAAAGACTTGGTAAGATAGATTTGCTTAATGAATCTATTAATACATTCTATGAACTCAGATGGCATTCACCCCTGTTTACATTAATTTATACATTCTATTCTTCCTATTTTGGAATTTCTTAGTCTATATGATTGCGGTAGAGTTAAATATTATCATTAGTAGAATGTCCAAAATTGAGTTACTAGATTTGGAAAGTATTCACACTATACAGAAATGACACAAATCATCTGGAAATTATCTAGAAAAGTAGAGTTCCCTGAAGTGTAATTGGACTTTTCACATTAGGAAGGAGTCTTTGAACAAGTGCTAACAGTGAATGCTATTGAATATGAGAATGTGTTCTCAAGGGAGATTAAAATGACCTCTTTCTTAGGTGATCTTCATAAATAGTAGAGATTCTCATTTGAATAGAATACTTAGACAAGTCCTTATTGAAGACAAGAGAATAGACTAGATAAACACTAGATTGATTATAAGTTTCATTAATGCAGGGCCTGGCAAAATGGAGAAAGGGCTGAACTTGGGAGTCAGGAAGACCTTGAGATGACTCTCATGCCACATATATACTGTATGACCTTGGGAAAGTCGCACCTTGCTGCATCTCATCTTTAAAATGATAATGAATAATACTGACTACTTCTCAAGACAGGATTGTAATAGAAGTGTTAATCTGTGTGACTATTTCTTGTTGTTGCCAAATGGAATGTACTCTGGCTTGGCTAGAGAACAGCTAGTATGGGGACACACCTGAGGGTACCTAGTTACAATGGTGGAGATAGAGGTACTACAGAGATAGAGAGATACTAGAGGGAGATGCTGCCACAGGGGAATGCTCTGGGGTCTGCCTACTGATCCCTATGTGAGGCTAATGGAGCAATATATTTCCTAACCTCCTCCTCCCTTCACTCCCTCCCTTCTCCAACCCTCTCCCTCCCAGTTTCTTCTTGAAGCCTTTGGCTTCCTCCCTCCTCCCCTGAGTGGACTATGATATTTATGAGAAAAACTTCTTCCTTTCTTTTCTCAGGTAAGGGGTTTATTGGGATAACAGGATAAGGAAACTGAGGGAAAAGGGATGAGGATTTCCCTAAACTATAAGGAGAATTTGAGGGTTTGGGAAATCAATCCAGTAACAACTGTGACAGAGGGACAGTTAGAGAGATGGAGGACAACTGTTTAAAATATTCTTTCTTCTTCACAAAGCCACCAATGTATCTCAGCTTAACTTCAGAAGCCCCCCTTAAGGGTCCTTCTACCTGGGACAGAAACTACAAGGATCAGTTCAGCTTGTTGCCCCTACAGCCATCCAAAAAAACCCCAGAGAGCCAGAGTTTCCTTTCTTGGTCAGTCTCCCCCAGAGAGAGAGAGAGACAGAGTCAGAAGCCCCAGTTTCTCCCCTGGTCAGCTTCAACTCTCAGAAAGAGACAGAATCAGTTCTTCCTTTGGTCAGAGCCCAAAGCCAAGCCAACCCCCCAAGGGGCCTTCAACCAGCTTCAACTGCCTCTCCTCCATGGAACATTCTGTTTGGAACCTTCTTGATTGACAGATAGGTCCCCAGCCTTGGTCTGCATCTTGGCTTGTCCTGGAAAACCTCTCTCTCTTCAAGTCTCTACCACAAGATTAAATGAAACTATATATAGATATAGATATAGATATAGATATAGATATAGATATAGATATAGATAGATAGATAGATAGATAGATAGGCATCTAGAAAGTACAATGGATAGTGCCAGGCCTGGAGTCATAAAAACCTGGGTTTAAATCTGGCTTCAGACACTTCCTACCTGTGTGAACCTGGGCAAGTCACTTAATCCTGATTGCCTAGCCCTTACCTGCTCTTATATACTAGAATTAATACAGAAAAGAAAGAGCTTAAAAAACAAAACAAAAAACAAACATGAACACTTTGAAGCATTATGTAAATGTTAATTATTACCATTAACTCATAGGCATAGTGAATAGAATACTGGACAAAAGGTCAGGAAGCTTCATTTTCTTGAGTTCAAATCTAGGTTCAGACACTAGTTGTGTGATTTGGGCAAGTTACTTAGTCCTCTTTGCCTCAGTTTCCTCATCTGTCAAATGAGCTAGAAAAGGAAATGGCAAAGTACTTCAATATCTTTGCCAAGAAAAACCCCCAAGGGATATATGAAGAGTCAGACATTACTGAAGAAACTACAATAAAATTTGTCCTACTAAGTTAGCATAATTCTCTGATTCCTTAATAAGTATTTATTGAATTAAATTGAATTGAATCCAAGTTCTGATTGATACTTCTTATTGTACAGCTTTTAAGCATTAAAGAATCAAAGCTCTATATTGGACCCTCATTTTCCCTCTCTTTGTACATTTTCTTTTGGTGATATTATGGACTCTCATGAATTCAATTACAGCCTCTAAGCATGTGATTCTCAAATCTAGGTGTCCAGTCTTCATCGCACCATAGAACTCTGGTGGTTCATTTGCACAGCACACTGGACATCAGTAATGCTGGCTGATTCTGCTCCCATAGTTGCTGCTTGCAAGTCTCTTAGTAAGATACCAATTCACTTCAACAAACATTTATTCAACATTTATGAAGTTGCTAGTGGGCGGAAAAGAGATCACAAATTTATATCAAAGTCTGGCCTAAAAAAGAGCATAGAAATGAGGAGGCATGTGGGACTACCCCCTACTCCCATCTGCCATTCTCAGTTCCCAAATAAGCATAACTCGGTGGTTTTCAAGACTGGTTCAAACAACTTATAGATGTTTTGAAAAATAGTTGTAGAATTAGTAAGGTCTCAAATCTCTTTGGACTTAGACCCCCATTGCACCTTGACCAGCAAAGTCGTCAAATGTGTTTATTTCATACCTAAAATGCTCATGTTAAAACACATTTGTAAAAATAATTATTTGGTAAAACAATAATGATGATGAAGATGAAATTGAACATAATATTTTCAAGTATGAAGATGTGACTGCATATGTACAGAAGGTTGGTATCTTGAAATAAAAATTTAATTAAAATGTATGTAATAGTTATCTTTCTATATACTTGGGCACTTGAAAATGGACATATATAGAAATTATGCCCTCCAAATCTTTTAAATACATATGTGGTCCATAACCCAAAGGTAGGAGAATTTTAAACTATATTCATCAAGGGCTGAGGGGAGATGGTGGTTGATGTGTTTGTAGGGGCATGAACTGAGTGACATATGCTATCTCTTGTCTCTCCCTCAGGAAACCTTGCCACTTCATTGAGGCTGAATTACCTGTCCTGTCAGTGGCATTTGATGGAGATGGTTGGTCTTTTCTCCATAGGAGATTACGAATATCAGGGATAGTATGGACATAGTCTGGGAACTGATTCCATTTCTATGGCCTCTGTGAAATGACCAATGAGGCAGCCATGATGTAGGATTGGAATTCAGATTGGAGACTATGACTGTGCTTATGACTGGGTGTCATATGCATAAATATGATCATTGAACACAAATAACCTGATAAGCTGAGAGAGTATAGAGAAAGAACAGAAGAAGGTCCTGGATAACCCTATGGGGGCACAATGACAGTTAGGGGGCATTATATAGATTATAAGTCAGCAGAAGAAATTGAGGAGGAATGGTTAAATAGAAAGGAGGAGAAATAGTTGAGAGGAATATTATAGGAACCTAGAGAAGAGAGAGAAAAGCCAAAACAAGAGTGGTCAAAGGCATGAACCACTGCTGAGAGGTCAAGAAGGAGGGTGCTTGAGAAAAACTCTCAAACTAGGAAATAAAGAAATCATTGGTTATATTGAATTAAATGTTTCTGTTACATGATTTAGTTGTATCAGGTTAGAGGTCAGATTTCATTTAGCTGCAAAATGAATAAAAAGGGGGTAAAATAGAGATAATGGGTTTAAGAGGATTCTTCAGGATTCTTCAGGATTTTGGATGAGAAAGGGAAAAGGAGATAATAGCTTTGTATGGAGTAGGATTCAGTGAAAGTTTTATTATTCATTTTTTAAAGAAAGACAGAGTCTTGGGCATGCTTATGGACAACTGGAAAAGAAATCCAGTTCATCAAAAAGGATGTTTAGAGTGAGACAACTGAAAATTCATCTGCTGGTATAGAAGGGAGCGTAGGGCTCTAAAGAGTTTGTCCTTGGCAATGGAAATTAAAAATTCATTGTCAGAAAGTAGAGTAAAAGAGGGGAAAGTTGTAGTTAATCATATTAAGAGGTTTTTGTTTTTGTTTTTGTTTTTATGAAAAGAAGTGAATAAGAGGGCCCTCCCAATGAATGCTTTTAATTTTCAGTTAAATAAAAATCAAAGATTTAGTTTGAGAAGGTAGGGATGGAGAATGAGAAAGGGATGGGGAAGAGAAGAGAAAATTTGAAATAACCTTTATCTGAAGTAGGAAAGGAAATCAATTAGAGAGAATAAAAAGATTGCTTTGCTCCAATAAATATCCAACTATGGTTATATTTAATATAGACTTGTATTAGATCTCATAAGTTTTATTGTGTGACATATTGCACATCTCTTCAGTTATACATAAATAGGAACAGAGAAAGTGAATGATCTAATATTGGGATATAGTATGATATTAGTAGCTATAGGGCAATGGAGTCAGAACAAAGGGCAGTGTGCAATTGAGCTGAGGTTTGAAATGGAGGAAATAAAGTCTGAGTAGGGCTAATGATCTGAACAATTACAGGGGAGTATGTGGATAGGTTCAAAGAATGGATTTATAAGACATGAACCTAGGGAACCCTAGGGAGAAATTATGTTTTTAACTCTGATTTATTGAACAAAATGATAGAAATGATGAACATATTGATGGGAGATTACAGAAAATTGGCACCTACTAATTTAATATCTATAAATAAATTGGTGATTATAATTACACATCAGACATGCTCTGTCTTTTATGGACTGACAGATGCCAAATTCCAATACAAAAATTCAGATTAATAATATTGTTGAGACTTCAAGAAAATAACTAAAAAAACAAAGACATAATCAGAATAACTGATCCATAGAAACTGAAGGACAAATTTTGAAAAGACACTTCATACTAAAAGACTCAACATTTCCAAGCAATATAGAATGAAAGAACTTTAAAAAATACAAAGACATATTAGAAGAAAAATCTCACCACAAATCCATAAAAGTTGGTACCATAAGCATTATTATTTTCATTTCGCATATAGGAAAATGAAGTTCAGTACAATTAAGTGATGATAAGGTTAAGTAGCGAATAGTTAAAAAAATCATAGGAAAGTTAGAATATCAACTGAGGACTTTCTAAGGTGATCTTCTTAGGATTCAGACTTTATCCATAACAGCAGGCAAAACCTGGTAAAGTTGAAAGGAATGCAAATATAGTAGAATTTTTAAAATAGATAATACCCTTTAGATTAAAAGGATAAGGCAGATAGTGATTCAGTAATCATTCAGTGATAACTGCTTTTCAAATCCATATTCTGGGACTCAGAAATAATCAACAAGGAGACATACTACATATATCAGACGAAGTGCCCTAGGCTGACACTGAACTTCCAAGGGTCTATCTGTTATTATGTAAATATCATCACCAGCTCCAGGAAACAAATGTCATAGTTTCATTTAAATGAGTGTCACAAATTTGATTTTACCTGAATAGCAAAGTGATTTAATCTTTACTTGAAAAACAATATGCACAAAACTGAGAAAACTATTTCCATTAATGTCTCTTTCACTTCTTCCCCAAACTCCTGCATCCACTGAAAAGTTCCATTCTATTATTTTAATTTATTTCCTGGAATTTGATATGAAAGGACTTCAAAACTAACACAATATGTCTATAAATATTTAAAAGATGGTAACATATCATTGAGTACTGTATGTTTATATTTTAGTTTTATTTTTTGCTAGAAATGAGAACTAGAAATAAAGCTTTTCAGTCCTAATTTCATATTCATCTTCTGATAATACACTTCAAATCAAGACCCAGGCTATATTAGAAGATCCCCAAACTTTCAAATATAGGGTAGATAGCAGAAATGTCTTATGAATGGGATCGGCATATATAATCTATTTCTCCCAAAGCATCCCCATTTCCTAACTTTCTTATTTCCTAATGCAGTTTGATTGTTTCTACCCTTGTAATATATATACAACAATGGATACACCACTTAATCTGCCATTACTTCATCATTTTACATCTGATCTATTTAATAGCATTTTCACCAACTTTTCCCTTTTTAACTCAGCCTCTAGGTTACCATGGCTTCCTTCAAATTTCAGCTAAAGTACTTCCTTCTATAAGGAATTTCTCCCAGTCCCTCTTAAAACCTTCTCTCTCAGATTATCTTTGATTAAATATTGTTTGTAAAGCAGTTGTTTGAATGTTGTCTTCTCCATTAATTTGTGAGTTCCTTGAAAACAATCAATAAATATTTATTAAGGTGCTAATATATGCCAAACAATCTTTAAAGTACTGGGGATACAAAAAGAGGGAAAAGATAGTTCCTGTCCTTAAGGAATTTACAGTACAAAGGAGGAGATAACATGTAAATAAATATGTAAATATATATATATATATATCAAACTTTTTTGTTGTTATTCGATTGTTTCATTTGTGTCTGAGTCTGGAATATCATTAAGCATATTCTTGGAAAAGATGCTGTAGTAGTTTGCCATTTCCTTCTCTAGTTCCTTTTATAGATGAGGAAACTGATGTAAACAGGATTAAGTAATTTGCCCAAGATCACAAAGCTAGTAAGCCTCTGAGCTTGAATTTGAACTCAAATCTTTTTGACTCCAAGCCTGGTGCTCTATCCACTGCCCCACCCAGCTGCCCAAAGGAAGCTATATATAGGATAAATTGGAAATAATTAATTGAGGAATGGCTCTAGAATTAGGAGTAGTTGGGAAAGAATTACTATAAAAGATGTAATTTTAGTTGGGATTGAAAGGAAATAAGAGAGGATAGAAGGAAGATTTGAGGCAGAAGAAGAGGAACTGTTTTATTATTTTTTTTTTACTTCTGCTGTATGCCTAGGGCTTAACATGGTATCTGACATAGAGTAAATATTACATTACATAACACAAATTTTTGGTTGACCAGATTTATTGACTATAGATGAATCCAGAGCTAAGGGCTAGAGAAAATCTTGGAGTAATGCATATATATATATATATATATATATATATATATATATATATATATATATATACATTACCAAGTCCCTAGTAATAAACAAATTTTAAAGTACTTAAGTACTACTAAATAAGTCATGTGGTCAAATCCTGGAGGATTAGACATTTTCTCTAGTTCTCATAAATTTTCAAAAAACAAAAAAAAATATGTTCAAAAAGTCAAATACCTGTAGTCGTCTCCACAGGCCAAAACACCAAGACATTAAATAAAGTGACATCCTGTTGGATTAATATCAGAAAAGGGTAATCCCTAATTCCTAACACACTTATTTACAACTTCTCCTTCCCCAGCCCCAACACTCTGGAAGGCAGCACAACCTGATTTGTCTCCACGAGCTCTTGCATTGCTACAGTTTATACCAATACACTCTTCACCTACATTCATTGCAGAACTCTGTGACAACAAGCAACAGAATTCAACTCTGTTCCTTTCCTTGGCAGAGGATGAGGCAGTATGGGACAGTGAAAGTAGGCTTTATCTGGGTGAAAGTGCATGACAACAATGCTCAATTACTGACCTAAAGCACAGAGAAACTGAGTCAGGTCACCAGCTTGAGGGGATCTCCATTAGGTATGAATTTCTTCCCTCTTAGAAATCACTTGGGTTGATGAAATGAGAATTCTTCAATTTTGGAAGGACAGCTTTGGAATTCAGCCCTTGGGGTATCTGGCATCAAGGCAGAAAGTATAAGAAGTGATTGGAAGTTATTAATAACAGAAAGGTAGGTGGCCACCAAGACATGTAAAAGAACCTAGAATTTAATAAATATTGTATGAAAAGAAATTTAAATGCCACCTGATGATGTAGGAAACCACATGAATTTCCAGGAGGAAATCATAGTAGGATATCCCCAAGCAGTTCTACAAAGAAAGTAAAATCATCAAAGTAGAATTTATGGCCTACACTGCAGAAATGATTGGAAAACTAGGAAAAAAAAAACCTTGAATCTAAAGTGGCAGTTCTTTCCAAAGAAGTGAAAGAGATAACAAACTTTGGAATCCAAACATATTGAAATGGAACAAAGTCTCTAAGAAGAGAAATAATACAAGGCTATTAAAAGAATGTGATTTCTTTATGAGCAAAATCAGAAGTCACCCTAAAGAAAACAAGTAATAAAAACCCTAAACAATATTAAGTAAAAACAATGAGAAAATTGTACAGAACTTCTGAATATGTAAAAAAGTATCAATTTAAAAAATTCACAGATTATTTCTAGGAAAACATAAGAAAACAAGAGAACACACCTTATGCTAGAAAATTTAAGATATACAGTGGTTGAATTCTTATCTCCAATGTCAACAAATTTGGCAGATGCTCAGGAAAAAAAAAACCCTTTAAATATAAAGGAAAGAAATTAGAAGGACACAAGACTATTTTGTGACAACCAGAAAGTAAAGAATGGAATGAAAAAAGTATAAAGAGCAAAGGAGCTCAGGATATCATTCCCTACAGACCTGATCATAACAATCAATGGAAAGACAGATATATTTGAGGATTTCCTTGAAAAAAGCTAAAATTCATTGTCTTGCAAGCCTTCTAGATAATGGTTGCAGAAAAAAAATGTATTTTAAAACAGTAAACAAGTAAAGGACTAAATAAATTACAAAATGATAGAAAGGAGGGGGGGAAACCTAAAAAGAAAAAGACACCTATGGGATTAAAAAAAATTAAAATAAAAAATATAACCATG
This sequence comes from Monodelphis domestica, assembly GCF_027887165.1. Lineage (NCBI taxonomy): Eukaryota > Metazoa > Chordata > Mammalia > Didelphimorphia > Didelphidae > Monodelphis > Monodelphis domestica. The sequence goes on from NC_077228.1 coordinate 469,006,971, forward strand.
GAGGGACTCTTAAGAAATTTCTTTCTAAAGACCACAAGGATATAAAAGTAAAAACAGAACATAAATAGAAATGATGGATGAGGAAAAGTCATGAAATAGTACGGACTTAAACCTCACAATGACTTTCCTTAAGATAAATCTTTTCATGGTAATAAATTTCAGAATTAGTGAGTACACAATAATGGACAGGAGAGGAAGAAGTAATCATTGAAAGAAAAGTAATCCTCTTTCAAAGAAAAGAAGGATTTATAAACATGGATGAAGTTTTAAAATAGGACTGAAACAGGAAGGAAAATAAAGCAATCTAATTTAGTGCTGAGAAAGGGTCTCATTGAAGAACATTCCTGTGTGTGACAGAAAGAGATTCTGTAATAAGAGTTGGGTATCTAAAACAGGTATTATTAGAAAGGATTTGGTATTTCATGAGATCACTACTTCTGAAAAAGTATGCCTCCATGGATAACATCTTGTCTCAGTAAAATGGGAATTATAGTCCCTTGGGATAACTTAAAGACAAAAGGAGGCAAGGCATAGATCTAAAAAGATTTCTTGTCAAATGGGAAAAAATGTATTATAGAGAAAGCAGAGGTTCTTAAGGGACTATATTATCAAGAATCCAAAAAACTTACATCATGGAGTGATTCTATTTTCTTTATTTTTCAGGAATTCTAAGAATGAGGCAAGGCAGAAAAAGAGACCACAATATAGAAACTATTTAGAAGATGGGACTCAAATGAAGTACTATAAAATCTTTAAATTCCTAAGCAACACAAAGACTAAAGGAGGAATATATGAGGACAAGTACCAGGCATCAAAGAATAAAAGTCTAAAATAGACAGAAAAGGAAGGTGATTAATGACAAAAATGAGAGAGAAAATCTTTTTTTTAAATAATGCAGAAAATAGAGGGGAAGAATTAAATTATATGATAAAATGAATAAATAAAAAAATCAATGAGGTAAATAATATTCCAAATCTGATTAAAAAGTCTCATCAACTGGAAAAGGGCAGCTTTATCATAATGGCAAGAAAAGCAATGAAAAAAGGGTGTTTTAAAGTAGAGTAAGCAAAAATAACTGAAGAAGCAAAGTGTTATCGTTATAGATGAAGATTAAGCAAAATAAATCCAATTTGAAGACGAGTCTAGACAGAGATCATTTTAGACCACTAAAAATATAAATGGGATTGGATTAACCAATCCAACAAAATGAGAGATAGTGAATTATTAGGTAAGAAAACATGACCCCACAAACTGATACTCATAAGGAACATGCCTAAAAAAAAGCAGACACAAACAAATGAAATAAAGTCCAAAATAATGATATTCTCAAGAATCAAAAATGAAAGATATTAGAAATTAGAAGAAAATAAATAAGGCAGAAATCAAATTGAAAATAATCAAAACTCAAAACTGAATTGTTGGAAAGACTAACAAAATTGCTAAAATATTTTCCCACCTAATTAATAAATCAAAGTCAGAAAATAAACTCAATGAAAAAGCAAATAAGCAAAGTAAAAATGAAAACAAAACCAAGAAGAAATATAAAGATTGTGTACTAATTGCAATTATATGCTAACAAAATTTGACTATTATCCTATGTTAGAAAATATAATAGAACTAGATACAAAAGGAACTACAAAGTTAAAAATAATACTGTCCCTAATAGATTCATAGAATTCTATTCAATTTTAAGATAAGATTAATGACAATACTATAGAAATTCTTCAAAAAACACTCTACTAGAATACTTTTGTGACACAAATATATTATTAATACATATATATATAAGCAAAAAATATTGCTATTACTCAATAGCATTAATGAATATCAATTCAATTTTTTAAAAATCCTGAAAAAGAGACTACTGATGTATGTGAAGAAAAAAAAACATTCATTATGACCACTTTGGATTATATCAGGAATTCAAGGATGTTTCATCATTAGAAAAAGTCAACATGATCATTAATATAATAAACAAAACAATATTATTCTTTTATATAGACTATCTTATATAATATTGCATATTATATCCTATGTTATATATACAAAAATAACCTTTGATAAAGTAGAGCACTCATTTATTCTTAAAACCTTATGAAGTATAGATACAAAAACATCTCTTGGGAAGTATCTAAAGCTAAAAACAAGTACTCCGTGCAATTTTGGTGTCAAACAAACATCAGAACACAAATTATTTAGCAAAGAATTCTATTTGGTAATAAAAAATATTTCTTGGAAAACTAGAAAGTTATGTCAGAAAACTGACAGATCAACCCTCTACATTGTATTTCACTGCACATTCTAATTTGATGCATGATCTCAAAAACAAAAATCAAATGATCAAAAATTCAGAAAAGGCATTATTATTTTTTAACCTCCAATTTTGCTATAGCTGTTGTCTTTATCAGTATCTTCTGATTTCATGGAATTTTCTAAGTAAAATATCATGTCCTCAATAAATTGTTAGAATGAAATAAAGACTGATATATAGACTAAAATTTATTAATCAATTTATTAAGCAATGGTTGTTAACTACATAACAAACCTAGACTGAGATTCTCTTTAGTCAATGACCTTGAACATTGGTTTCTACAGAGGTAATTTTATATATTTCACAGTTTTTATTAAAAAACAAAACACCAAAAAACATTTTACTGTATCAGAGGTAAAGGCTTGAAATTAAATTAAATTAATATTAAGTGTGTATTATATGTGAGACCTGGTACTGTGTCTAGAGACACTAGAGATCTAAATACAAAAATGAGACAGCCCTTGTCCTTGTGGAGTTTATGTTCTAATAGAAGACAATACCAAAAAAGGAAGGAAAGTTTGGTTCCCATTACAGGGGAATTACCCAAGATGACAGAACAGGAATAAACATTTTTTTGAATATGCACTTGGTGACAACACAATGTATATTTCTTTTCCAAGGATCAACCCAGTGAAGCTCATTACCAAGACTAGATGCAAACTGAGGAAGTTCTCAGCCACAAACTCTGAAAGATCATTTACAAAGTTGTAAAAGGGTTGGGAAGCTCATAAGTAAAGAGAGCAGCAGGATTCCTAGCAATGAAATAACAGATTCTGAGTTGGTTGTTGAAGATGCTAAGATAGCTCTGGGGATAATTACATGTCCTAACTGTAATAATGCATGAAGGAAGAGAAAAAATGGAATGTTCAGTTGATTTATTTTTATTATTTATGTAGCACAAGTGCTGTAGCCTGGAGTATTGCATTGATGGGAGATGATGATGGCAATGGGTTGGCAGATGGCAGATGGCAAGTTGGTAAAATCATTTTAGGGAATTTTTTGGTTCTATTCTATAGAGATATTTATTTTCATCAAATGCTGAGAATAAACAGTAGTCTTCCTAATGCTACTAATTAGTAGCTAATAAGCTTAATTCAAGTTTATATGTCAATTTAGTGTCAAATAGATACAATTTTAATTGGTTACATGGGGTGTAAGTATTTAGGAGATTTAATGAAATTCTTTTCTTTTATAGACTTTTTGTTTCCCATGGAACTCCTCATCCATTTATTAAAACATTCTTACAATTTAAATTAATATCGATGTGCTAAATCCTTTTGATTGGACTTGACTCCCCAGAAGATGCTGATTATGACTTTTTGTATCTCGGTCAAAGAGATATAATTTAGGTTATTCCCCTTATACTTCCTCAAGAGGCAAGACCTGAATTCAGATTCTACCTCCAAAATTTACTAGCTGTGTTATCAGTTAGCTTTCTGAACCTCCCTTTTTTAGCCATTAAATGGCGATAATATGCACATGATTAATTACATCCCCTGATGAGTGAATGGCAGCTTTCTAGCCTCATCTCAATTGCTTCCTTAAGGCCTTTATCACTTGGCACAAATAAAAGGGAAGTTATTCTTTAAAACTGAAGCCTAGGGTGAATTCTGAGTGTTTGACTATTTCCATGTAACCTAAGATCCACTGCATTTCAACTCCTCTTGGCTAAAGGGCTTTGTTTGTTCTTTGGTAGAGGTGTGATAGCTCTTTCCAAGGTTTAATGAGGTATTTTGTTTGTTGGAGCACAGTCTAAGGTTTTGACTCCAAAATCAATTCTTTATATTACTCTTGGCAGGGAAAGAAATAGAGATTTTTTTTTTTTTAATGAAAAAGGTGAGCTGGCCCAGTACTGGGTTTGGAAGCCAGAATGATGGGAGTGGGAGGAGTCAGAATATTGAATTTAGAGGCAAAATTCTTAGGTTCTAGTCCTGGGCTTGCCATACATTGGGCAGGTGAACCCAGATAATTCATCTGTGCTCCCAGCTTCTCAAGCTCTCAGGTTTGTTTATGTCTAAAAGGAAAGGATTCACTAGATAATCACTATCCAAGTTTCTATCTACCTCTCTATGAGTTGATATGAAAGAGCTAGCAACTAACTATGCAGAGTATGGATGTTGCTTTTGCCTGAAATTTGAAGATGGTTAGCCAGAGTGGTGGCAACCTGAATGATTGGAGGGAATACCCACACCATTGACATTAGAGATGTGCAATGCTTTATTGAATTCCTCAATGTTGCTTTTACCCACCCATCCACTGGTGATCTGAAAGACCATACCAAGTCTCCTCCATCACAATTCTAATTGCAAGGAAAAGAAAATCGTAGGAGTTGATGAATCACACTGTTACAAATCTGGGCTTAGAAAAGAGCACTTGATAACAACAGAAAGGCATTTTGCTGTCAACAAGACCATCTGTTTTTTCTGTACTCACACCTAAATATTGAACTCCTACTCTATCCTTCCACTTAGTTACTTCTCCAATGGCCTACCTCGGAGAAACACAGAGAACAGTTAAAGGAGAAATGGAAAATTTCTGTAAAATTAACTAGCTTAGTTTTATGGCAATCACCAACCAACAAATGCTCAAGTGCCTACTATGTGCAAAGCACTTAGATACTATAAAGTGAAGAATAGAAAGAGGTTATGCCTTCAAAGAATTTAGATTTTATTGGAAAATATAACAAGGATTTAAAAAATAAATATAAGGTCCTTTTTGGAAGGAGGCACAAGCAGCTGGGAGTGGAAAGGGACAAGAGAAGGAAGGAAGAAAGGAGATATATAATGATTAAACAGATCTTATATGCCAGGCACTGTACAAAGCACATTATAAATATTATCTCATCTTATTCTGACATAGCTCTGAGAGGCAATTGCTATTTTTTCCCATTTTTCAGAGAAGAAAACAGAGGTAAATAGAAGTAAATGATGTGCCTATAGTCATGGAACTAGTAAGTATCTGGGGGATGGATTTTGAACTTTGGCATTCTTGACTATAGGCCCACAATATTTTTCCCTGTATCATCTACTTGCTGGAGAAGATGGCATTTTAAGTTGAATTTGGATGAAAACTAAGGATTCTAAAAGATATAGTTGAAGAGGTGGTACATTTGAGGCCATGAAAGATGGAGGGTACAAACAGTAAGTCTAGTGACTTTTTAATATAATAGCCCTATTGCAATAACTTCTTAATTGCCCTCCCTTACTCAAGTCATTCTTCCTTCTAACCCATCTTCCATTCAGCTTCCAAAGTATTTTTCCCACACTAAGACTGGCCATGTCACCACCATATGTAATAAACTCCCCAAACTTCTTATTGCCTCTAGATCAAATATAATCTACTCTGATTGGTATTTAGAACTCTTCTTTATAAATTTTCTAATATTCTTATAAATTACTGCCCTCTAAGTACTCTATGGTCCAGACATACTGGTTTCATTGCTTCTTGCACATAATATTAACTCCCATTTTTTTCTATCTATGGCATAATTTTAGTGACTCTGAATAAGTCTTCCTGGACCTCGATTTTCTTATCTGTAACATTTAGAATTTGGATTTGTATGAAAGATCTACAGTTGGAAGAGACTTTGTAGGCCATTTAGTACAGTCCCCTCATTTTGCATATGAGAAAGCTGAAGTTCCAGGAGAATGATTTCAAAGTCCCAAAAATATGTGGGAATTGAACCTAGGTTTTCTGACGCCATATCTTGTGTTATTTCCACTGCACTATAATTCCTCAATTACCTTCTAAGTCCCTTCTTTTGGTAGAAAGTAAACTTCTCTTCTTTAAATCAAGGTCATTGTAAAATTATTTGTATATCCAGCACAGTGCCTTTCAAATAGAAAACCATTAAATATTGCATAAGCTCTTAACTTTAAAACTGATATCCAATGAAATTATCTGCTCAAATTCTAGTTAAATAGTTCTTAGGAAGAATGCTGTGGCACAATAGTGTTTTTTGAATTTGCTAGGTATGCTAAGAAATTGTGTTCTACATAGGTCTATCTAAAAGTCCACAAATTATAAACTACTAGCTTTTATTTCCAGATCATGCTTACAGTCTCCAGGAAGGGGAAGGAGATGAAGGGAGGGAGATCATTTGGATCTTGTAACTCAGAAAATGTATGTGGGAAATTGTTATTATATGTAATTGGTAAAATAAAATTTTATTTAAAAATATAAGGAAAGGGGGAGAGGGAGAAGATCCTCCTAAACTATTGTAAATCTTTATTTTGTTTTAAGTTTATTTTGATTTTTTTCCTCTCAAAATATATATTTTCTCTGTCTCCTATCTCATTCCCTCCTTCTTTATAATAACCACTACAACACTAGAGGAAAACAAAATTCAAATATAACCCACATAAAGCAGAAAAATAAATCCTGAAAATGTCCAGGTTTAATAAAATATCTTATTCTGCACCTGAGTCTATCATCTCTCTGTCAGAATATGGGTAGTATGCTTATCATCAGTCCAATGGAATACTCATTATCTCATTGAAGAAAGTTCTTAAATTTTTAAACATTATTTATCTTTATGAAGATTACTGCACAAATATTTCTCCTTGTTTTTCATACTTCCTTTGCATAAGTTCATAAGTCTTCCCTATTTTTTCTGAAGCTATTTCTTTCTTAACCTTTATAGACAAAAGAATCAATAGAATTCATGTACTAAAAGTTGTTTATCCATTCCCCAATTTATGGATTCCTCTTCAGAGTCCAATTCTTTGCCAATGAGCTGCTATAAATATGTATTCTTTTTCCATATTGTTCTTTTTTCCTTTTTCTTTGATCTCTTTGTGGGTACAAACAGGCATATAACTGACATTTCTGGGTCAAAAGGTATTCATTGCATAGTGAGTTTTTGGTAATACTTCATTTTTTTTCCACGGAAAGGCTGAACCACATTTCATTAATAATTAGGGTGTTAATTTTACTGTAGTCTTGATATTAGTAATTTTTATTTTCTTTTTCAATTTCTCCAGTCCAACAAATGTGAAATGGACTATTGGAACTGCTTTAAGTTGCTTTCCTCCCTAATTATTAGCAATTTGGGGCATTCTTTTTTTTTTTGAAAATGGCTATTGATAACTTATTTCTTGTCTTGAGATTTATCTGCTCCTATCTTTTGACCACTTTTGAATTGAAATATGGCTTGTATTCTCATAAATTTGAATTAGTTCCTTATGTAATTCAAAAACAGTCTTATCATAAAAATTGCTGCAACATTGATCTATTTTGAAGGGACATCTCATCTCCACTAACTCTAATGCCACTCTTCATTCTTCCTTCCCTCACCCCTAAACATCTACCTGGCCTGGTTCCTGTCCCCAACATTAATTTGCTTCCTCTTTTTCTGAACTTGGTGTAAGGAAAGTCACTCTAGTACCTTCATTCCTATGGGCAAAATGATACTTCTTCCAATGTGTATAAGGACCTCTTTCCCCTGGGATTTATTTTGACTACCAATTTAAACATTCAGTGTACCTCAGTTCCCTTTTTACAAAGATTATTGTGCTATGAAACAAAAAGGCTGGAGAAAGATTGTCCTAGTTGCTCCAATTACCCACCAGCCTTTTCACGTTTCATCAGTTTTCATGAGGAGTTTTCATATTTTACATAGGCCAAAATCACACTATGTTACCAAGTGTAAGAAATTATACAGGCTATTGGCTTTATGCTTCAGACAAACTCTAGTATCACCAATTTTACCTTTGTAGAGCTCCACATGCTGCTCAGATATTATCGGGAGCATAATAGATTCATATGGCCACATTGGAAATGGGCAGTCACATAAAGGATTGCATTACATTGTCCCTTTTTAAAAATTTAACATTTGTCTTTCACATTGTTTAATTTAGAATAGGTGAAATAGAGCCATGTTGCACCTGTTTCCTCCAGCTTCTTGGCCCTTGGCTTCCTCACAGTCCCCAACTTGCCTTCAGAGACTCTGATAATAGTAGAACCCTGGGTGTACACTTAAGATGGCTCCTCATTAATTCTGGTGATTGCATGTTTGCAATGCTTCACTTCTTGTTCTGCCCATTGTCAAGAATATAAACTATGTCCTCTGAGTTGGAGACCTGGAGCCCGAAAGATAATGGAGGAATCTTCAATTATTTTGTGCACAGGGTATTTGCAAGTGAGCTGAAAATACAAAGGAATGACTAGCCTTCATGGCAATGCATGTACCTGTCCACTTCTTTCTCCATGAACATAGTCAGTACCTTAGTTGAAGTTTTGTTGTCATTTCACCAGGTTTACTGCCATATTTTTCTGTTTGGATTCCTTTCCTTGAGGAATGCAACCATTACATGACCACCAAAATTATTTCCTAGACCACAGATCTGATTTTGTCCTCTCACCTGCTCAATAAATTCTAGGGGTTCCCCATTACTCCTAGAATATGGATTCTTAAGGACAATTAGGTGGTTGCAATGGATAGAGCACCAGGCCTGCAGTCAGGAAGACCTGAGTTCAAATTTAACTTCCTTAGCTGTGTGACCCTGAGCAAATCACAACCTTATTTACCTCTATTTCCTCATCTGAAAAATAAGCTGGAAAAGGAAATGGCAAATCATTCCAATATCTTTGCCAAAGACAAACAAACCCAAATGAGGTCAGGAAAAATTTAGGCATGAACTGAAATGATTTAACAGCAACACAAGTTCTTTATGACGGGGATTTCATAGGCATGTTTTTGTTCAATATATTTTATATTTATATTTATATTTAAATATATTTTAAATTTTAAATTTAAATTTAAATTAAATTTAAATTTATATTTTTAAATTACATTTTGACATATTTGATTGTCCTCTAATCTTATTTTATGAAGCTAAAAATATTACAAGGAATGTAAAAGTTTTACCAAGTTACCAAATTTTTTACATAATGATGCATAATATACACACACAGAGAATAGTTAAAAACCCCTGCTCCAGAATCAAAAACTCCTTGGTATGGGATATAAATCACTTCACAATTTCACTCCAATTTATCTTCCCAGGATATTCCATTTCAGGTATTTCTTTTGCCTAGCCAAAGTGGCCTCCTTACTATGTTCACATCTGACATTCCATTTCCCATTTCTATGTCCTCACAAACTCTAGAGTGTGACTCATTTCTGAAATGTACTTTTTCTTCCTCTTAGCCTCTCTGAACCCCTTGTCTTCTGGAAAGCTCAACTCAAATGCCACCTTCTATCTTAGATCTTTCCTAATTCCTTTACCTGCTAGTGCCAACCTCTGCCATTAGTTGTCTTGTGTTTATTCTGTTTTTCTCATACAATTTTCTTTTACATTTACCAATAGGGACAAACATTGCGTATAATGTCCTCTCTAAATTCTTGTTAGCAGAGAATTTCATTTTTGACTTTATATCCCCATCACCTATGATAGTGTTGGGTAAGAATTGGTTAATAATGTTCCTACTTAACTCAATGATTGGTTTTCCTGCTCTACTGCTCTTGTAGAAGAGTTCTTTGGATTCCAGAAGGAAGCACAGGGGACAAGGAGCCTTTTCCTATCCAATGAGATACCCCTGACAGTATCAGACAGGCTGATACATGGCTGTGTTTTTACAAAGACCTCAGTTTCTACATTGAAGACCTTATTACCAACAATGATCATATTATTAGAGAAAATCAATTCAAATCAACAATAACATGAAAAGGATTTAATTGGCCTTGAAGGAAAAATGCTCTTTTAATTTTTTAAAAATATTTTTTATACTACCACATTTGATTCCTCTTTTCAAAAGACACAAACTTCTGAAGAAGAATACGGGCCCTATGTACTTTTTCACTCTCCTCACCATAAATATCAGGTAGCAATGTAAAACCTATATTTTGAGACAGTTTTCTTTACCATTCTTATCTTATCTTTCCCCTACATAAAAAAAGTCTCTAAGGCTACTGATATGAGAAGTAGAAGATCAGGGACATCTTTATAATATCAAATATACATCACCTGAAAAGGATGGAATTTATGTTTTTGACTGATACCTAATCATTTATTTGAAATAAGAGTTATATATTCTAAGAGCAAGAAAAGCTTCAGGAAATGAACATGGAGAAGGAACTGCACAATTCCTAAGAAAAAAGAAAATCTCTTTCTAATCAAATATTAGTCCTCTTAAATCTCAAAATCCTTCGTATATAAGAAAGGAATTATCTATATACGTAATTTAGAATTACTTTTCATTTTCCTAATTCTCTGATAGGTAGTGTGGTTTGGTGGAAGAAAACAATCATTTTGGAGTAAGAAGATGTAGGCTTAAGTTTTGCCTCTGACAAACATGTTAGTTGTGTTTTCGTGATCAAGTAAAATTCCGAACCTCAGTTTACTAATCTGTAAAATGATGATAAGCCTACATTATCCATTGAATATGATTGTTCAGAAAAACATTTGTAGCAAACCTCAAAACATACTGTGACTATTTTCAGTGATCATGGGATAGAGTCTGGAACTGTTATTTTATTACTTTAAGTAACAATTGAATTAAAAGATTCTTTCTGGACTTCCAAGCTAAGATGGCCACAGAGTAGAAGCAATGGTCTTCTATTCCTTACCACCAACCAATATAAATGCCTCAAAAGGGCAAAAATCAAAATCATATGATTGAAGGGGATCTACTGTAGAGTTCAGCCTTGAAGGTAGGCCGGGTGTGGATATTTCCACACTATATGAGGTTAAAATTACTTCTACCAAAGCTCAAGCTACCCACCCCCACTCCACCTACAGCACCAGAGTCAGAATGAATGCAGGGCAATCTCTAGGTTCTTGGGGGTGGTGTGGGATGGGTGGCTGAGTTCACCACAGACTTACTCCTGAGAGTAGCAAAACTTTGGAACCCATGAGGCTGAGGAATATGATGCTTGGGTGTAAAGATAGGGCAGAGAGTAGCTGCCCACAGTAATTGTGGTGGAGACTAAAACATAACTTCAGGGCAAAACCTGATTTGTAGCTTGATACACAGAGAGCCTGCCCTCCTCACTCAGACTTCAGGCATGGAAGGGAAGAAAAAACTAACACAGCAATGGCCACTAACACCCAAGAATTACAATCTGCAATTACCATAAAAACAAACAAACAAACAAAAAAAAAAAAACTCTGACCCTGGATAATTTCTATGGAGAAAAAACAGCAGACTACAGAGATGACAGCAGAGGGCAACAAACAAGAAAACCCATCCAAACTTAAAAAAATGGAAATTAGTTATGTAATATTTATTGAGAAAATGGATGGGATTATAGAACAGGAGATACTGAAGGTTTTTTAGCAGGGTAAGGAGGAGTTAAAGGGAGAGAGGGAATATGGCTGCCAGTGAAGTTAAAGGAGAAAGATGCCCCCTGCCAAGAGACTATAATTGAAAAATAGGGTTCCTGAGAAATTGGCTATTTATGATAGCCTGAGGGGATGTCTTCTCTATGGCTTGATGTGGAAGATACCCCGAGCAAGTAAGCATGGAGCCTCCTAAAGGACAAGCCTCCCCCCAGACTTAGTCACCCAGCAGGGATCCAATAAGGTCAGTTCATAGTTGAATGGCTGTCCTGAGGCTCAGCTCCCTCTATGTTCCCTAAAATGTTAGTCCTCTTATCTGAATGTGATATTCAAATAAAGATAACTTTAAATAACAAGTTTGGATTGGAGAGGAATCCGGGAAGAGGGAAGAGGGATTTACTTAGATGAGGTTTGAGTCTTTCTTAACCTTTGAGCTGAGGCCAGGCCTCACAGGCTGGTGGAGGGTTTCTGTTAATCCTGTCTATGCTATATCTGTGCTAGCTTTCTTACGTTCAAAAGTCTTGGCAGTAAACAACGAGAGGAAGAAAGTTCTGACCTTCAGAGCTGGTGGACCTGTCTCTTCAGGCTGATGCCCATAGAGAGTGGCCTTACAGTTCAAACTGCTTCCCTTAAGACCTTTTGTCACTGACACGATTACAGGAATACAGGTAGAACACACAGTTGGGAAAATCAAGAAAATAGAGGCACTTCTATCCAGAGACAGGGAGGAAGGCTCTTCTCTTTCCAGGGCCAGGAAGGAAGAGACTCCTCACAAGACCAACTTCCTCTCCCAGTTGCCCCTCCCCCCACCAACTGTCAGTCTTGTCAATATCTTCTCTCTAACAATCCACCTGCTGTTGTTCCAACTCAGTGGCAGAAAGTCCAGAACTTGACAAAGTTTTCCTTTCCATAGTCACAAGTTCTCCAGGAACTCAAATGGGAGTTTGATAATAAGAAAGATAGAAGAAACTTGGCAAGAAAAGTGGGAAATAGTTCAAAAAGAAAATAAGTTGAAAAGACAGAATCTTCTGCTTGGAAAAAAGAAGTTCAGAAATCAAATGAAATGATAAGCAAATTGGAGCCCAGAATTGACCTGCTGGAAACCATGAAAAACAGGATAGATCAACCTGAAAAGGAAAATCAAAAGATCATAGTTGAAAACCAGTCTTTAAAGACTAGAATTGGGCAAGTAGAAGCTAATGATATCACAAGAAAACAAGAATTAATAAAGAAAAGTCAAAAGAATTACAAACTAGAAGAAACATGAAATATCTCATTGAGAAAACAACTGACTTGGAAAATAGGTCGAGGACAGACAATTTGAGAATCATAGAGGAAGGTTCAGTGTACCTGAACCTTCCTCTATGATTCTTTACCTGAAAACCTAGAAATAAACAGAAACCTTGGAATTATACCACAAGAAATTATCCAAAAAATTGCCTTGATATTCTTGAACAAGAGGGAAAAACAGACACTGAAAAAGTCCAAAGATCACCCTCTATATTAAATCTTCAAAAGACAACTCCAAGGAATATTATTGTCAAATTCAAAATCTTCCAAGCTAAGGAGAAAATACTGCAAGAAGCCACAAAGAGACAATTCAGATATTGAGGAGCACCAATCTGGATTACACAGGATCTTCCAGCTTCCACACTAAAGGATCATAAGGCTTGGAATATGATATTCAAGAAAGGCAAGAGAATTGAGTCTGCAACCAAGGATCACCTAACCATCAAAACTGACTATATACAGGAGAAAGTATTGACATTTAACAAAATAGAAGATTTCCAAATATTTGTAAAGAAAAGATGAGAACTAAACAGAAAATTTCATGTCCAGATGCAAAATTCAAGAGAAACATGAAAAGATAAACAAGAAAGAGTGGGAAAAATTTAAGGGCTTCAGTAAGATCAAATTGTTCATATTCCAATATGGAAAATGATATTTGTAACTATCAAAAACTTTATTCACTATCATAGTAATTAGAGGTATTATTCATAGGTAGAGGCTGGGGTACTAAGTGGTTTAAAATGATATATAAAAAGAGAAAGGGGAAGAGAAGACGGAAACAAGAGAAACTTGAAAAAAATAAGAAAATCAGATAATTTATACCACGTAAAGGGGTGCATGGAAAGGGGAGGAGAAGAATACTATTATAGAAAGGACAGAAAGAGAGTGCTAATAGGTAATACTTAAACCTTATTCTCAGCGGGATCAGTTCTGAGAAGGAAGAGCATTTATATACATTGAGGTATCGATTTCTACCTTATCCTTCAGGGGAGTTGAGAGAGAAAAACCAAGGGAGGGGTATGGGGCAGGGAGTACTAAAATAGAGGGAAAGAGAGGAGGGAGGGAATTTAATAGACCCTAAAGGAAAATAAGAGGGGAATAAGAAGGGAGGGGGTGGGAAGGGAAGTAAAATAAAAGTGGGGATTAGGGGGAATGATTAAAAACATAACACTGGTGTAGAAGGAAATAGTGAAACAAGAAAGAGCATGATTAAAAGAGGAAATCAAAATGATGGGGAATACACAGGTGATAATCATAACTCTGAATGTGAATTGGATGAACTCACCCACAAAACAGAAGCAAATAAAAGAGTGGATCAGAAACCAAAATCCTACCATATGTTGTCTACAAGAAACAAGCATGAGGCAGGTAGACACACATAGAATAAAGGTAATAGACTGGAGCAAAATCTATTGGACATCAACTGAGAAAAAGAAGGAAGGAGTTGCAATCGTGATATCTTATAAAGCCCAAGTTAAAATAGATCTGATTAAAAGATATAAAGAAGGTAATTACATCCTGATAAAAGGCAATATAGTCAATGAGGAAATATCAGTACTCAACATGTATGCACCAAATGGTATAGCATCCAAATTTTTAAAGAAGAAACTACTGGACCTTAAGAATAAAATAGATAGTAAAAGTATGCTAATAGAGGACCTGAACCTTCCTCTATCAGAACTAGATAAATCAAATGAAAAAATAAGAAAAAAGGTAAGAGATGGGAATGTAAACTTAGAACAATTAGAGTTAATAGATATATGGAGAAAAATAAATAGGTAAAAAAAAGGAATATACCTTCTTTTCAGTAGTACATGGTACATTCAAAATGATTGAACATGTACTAGAGCATAAAAACATTGCAAACAAATGAAAAAAGCAGAAATAATAAATGCAACCTTTTCAGATTATAATGCATTAAAAACCATCAATTAGTAAGGGTTTATGGAGAGTCAAATAAAAAAAATTAATTAGAAATTAAATAATATGATTCTCCAAAATTGGTTGATTAAAGAACAAATCATAGAAACAATAATTCCATTGAAGAGAATGGCAATGAGGAGACATTCTATCAAAATCCATAGGATGCAGCCAAAACAGTAATCAAGGGAAAATATATATGCCTTCTTTCTTCCACAACCTTAGTGCATATATTAACAAATCAGAGAGGGAAGAAGTCAGAACAAAAAATCTAAAACATCAAGGAAAATAAGGAAAAAATAAATGTGAAGGATGATGACCTAGTACCAGATCTTAAAGTGTACTATAAAGCAGTGGTCATCAAAATAATATGGTACTGACTAAAAGTCAGAAGGGAGGATCAATGGAATAGACTTGGGGTTAATGACCTTAGGAAGACAGTGTATGATAAACCAAAGATCCTTTTGGGACAAAAACCTGCTATTTGACAAAACCTGCTAGGAAAATTGGAAGACAGTGTGGGAGAGATTGGGTTTGGATCAACATTTCACATCCTACACCAAGATGAATTCAGAATGGGTGAATAACTTAAATATAATGAAGGAAATTTAATAAGTAAATATATATATGTAAATTAGTAAATTAGGTGAGCATAGAATAGTATACCTGTCAGATATATGGGAAAGGAAAGATTGTAAAACCAAGCAAGGTATAGAGAAAATTACAAAATGTAAAATGAATAATATTGATTACATTAAATTAAAAAGATTTTGAACAAAAAAATGCAACCAAAATTAGAAGGGATTAAAAAAATTGGGAAAAAATCTTTATAACAAAGACCTCTGACAAAGGTCTAATGTCTGAAATTTATAAGGAGCTAAATCAATTGTACAAAAAATCAAGTCATTCCCCAATTGATAAATGGGCACGGGACATGAATAGACAATTTTCAGATAAAGAAATTAAAATTATCAATAAGTACATGAAAAAATGTTCTAAATCTCTTATAATTAGAGAAAATCAAGACAACTCTGAGGTACCACCTCACACCTAGCAGATTGGCTAATATGACAGCAAAGGAAAAGAATGAATGTTGGAGGGGATGTGGCAAATTTGGGACACTAATGCATTGCTGCTGGAGTTGTGAATTGATCCAACCATTCTGGAAGGCATTTGGAGTTATGCCCAAAGGGCTTTAAAAGACTGCCTGCCCTTTGATCCATCCATACCACTGCTGGATTTATACCCCCAAAGAGGTACTAGGGAAAAAGACATCCAAAATATTTATAGCCACACTTTTTGTGGTGACAAAAAGTTGGAAAACAAGGGTATGTCCTTTGATCAGGGAATGGCTGAACAAATTCTGGTATCTGTTCATGATGGAGTAATATTGTGCCAAAATGAATAATGGACTAGAGGATTTCCATGTGAACTGGACCGGGAGAACATTGTATGCAGAGTTGGATATATTATGGTACAATCAAATGTAATGGACTTCTCTGCTTGCAGCAATGCAATGATCCTGGACAATTCTGAGGGACTTATGAGAAAGAATGCTATCCATAACCAGAGGAAGAACTGTGAGAGTAGAAACAGAAGAAAAACAACTGCTTGGTCACATGTTTCAATGGGGATATGACTGGGGATATAGACTCTAAATCATCACCCTAGTGAAAATATCAATAATATGGAAATAAGTCTTGATCAATGACACATGTAAAACACAGTGGAATTGAACATTGGTTATGGGAGGGGGTTAGGTGTATGGGAGGGAAAGAACATGAATCATGGAACCATGGAAAATATTCTTAATTAATTAATTAATTAATTAAATGTAAAAAATGATTCTATGAATCTAGATTTCTTTATAAGATCAAAAAATATGTCACGAAAAAGATTGAAGGAGTTTCCTTCCAAAGATTATCCGTTAACTGAGACCTAATCTTTCATTTGAATTAAGTTATTAATTCTGAGGAGCCCGAAATGTCTGATTCTAAAGCCAGTGTGTTTCTTTTGCCATTGGTCAGGATGGGCATAGAAAAGGTCATATGAAATGAAGTCAGTTCCTTTTAAACTTAACAGGTGTCTCTTGGCCCTGAAAGCTACCACATCCTAACCTACAGACCAGATGAATGTCTAAATGAAGACAAGGAGGAACCACATTTATTAGAATAAAAAAGTACTGGTTGAGTATCCTTTATATGTGATAAGTAAATCTGCTTTAGTTAATTGCTATACATCATTATATCATTTTCTTCTAGTATCAACCTAAATGACTAGATTGACTTGTGTCAGGTCTGGTCTATTAAACTGCCCAAACCCCAGGCATTTTCTGCTCTTTTGTAGCATAGAATAATATATATGTATATATATATGTACATATATATGCACACACATATATGTACATATACATATATATGTATATGTCCTAATGTCTGCTTTTATGTTAGTTCTACTGTCACTTTGTTCCTATGAATTTCATGATGAATAATCTTACTAATTTTATTTTTAAAATTATATGACAAGACAAATACAAACAATTTTATAAAAAGAAAAAGGAAAAAAGTGGCAATGATATTTTAGCAACAAAACACATGTAATTCAATGTAATATAGAAATATCAAATGATTGCCATCAACAAAATGTAATTTTTAGTGTCTCAAATATTAAAAAAGCACATTTTTGCAAAAGGGTACCTGTCTTGTTTGACCTTTTAGGTAGGCTATCTGGAGCTAGGAAACCTAGAGGAATATTGTTGAGGATACTAGTATAGCATTCTTGAGAGCGTTCTCCTCCAATTTATTTTCAAAGTCCTCAGTGATTCCCCCTAATATAAAAACATATATGGAATACAAGGAGAGAGAGAGAGAAAATGACTAGTTATTCTTACTTCCAGGTAAATTGAAGATTGACTGAATGACCAGAAAATGTATTGCCATTCATCAGTTTTCTTGAGAACTTAGAGTGAAACTATGGGCAAATGACTAGAGAAGACACATTTTCAGACCCCAGTGAATGGGAATCATTTCTTCAATGGCTGTAAGGGAGCTCCCATACTCCTGGTTTGACTTTAAGCTTCCAAAGAATTATAAAGGCACAATTTTCCAACAGAAAATAGTTTTCCCGCCATACTAAAACAGGATAAAGCCTTTGGTGGATTATTTCCAGTAGGTAAAACTGAGACAATAGGCTATTGAAATCTCCACAAAACTGCTGTATGCTAGAAAGGAAGTCATCATTTGCAGAAGGAAATAACAACTTTTAAGATTATGATTAGGCAGCCATGTTTATAAAATGATTAAAAAACAAAGACAAACAGCAGCAACAAGCCTCTGTTCCTATGGCAACTTTCCAGTATATTCCTCATGAGAGAAATCACATTAAGAATAGATATGCTCAAGTTTTCAACATTTGACAGGGAAAAATAGTATGTGCATTCAAAACAAGTTTGTTTATTGTTCTTTCTGTCTCTCTCTAGCTCTTTTTTGTCTCACTTTTTTCTTTCCCCTCACTTTTTTCTCTTGTTAGTATGAAAAAAAAGACCATTGATATATTTTATTTTTATATCATCTTTATTTCTGAATAAATCTCCCACCTCTATCTTCTCTTCCAACCAGTCATCCCTGGGGTAAAAAAAATGAGAAAGTAGGAGATTGAAACAATTCAGCAAAACAAACCAACACATCAACCATGCCTCAAAGCATTCGAAACCTATAGTTCTCCATCTCTGTAAAACAGGAGGCCTCAATCCTTTTTCAAAAGAAGCAAGAATAATAGAATTTTAAGTGATGGAAAAGATCTGAGCAGCCATCAAATTTGATACATAATTTAAAAGAATAAACAACTATAATCTGCTTTACAAGGGGATTTAGCTCCTCTATGAAGACTTCCCCGAAGGAAGATGAGCCCATTAATTCCAATGGCAGTTCATCCTGCTTTTGGATACTTTCAATTGTTATAACATGTTGCCTTATAAGAAGGTTAAAACTGCAACTCTTACCATTTGCTCCTGGCTTAATCACTCTTCTATACAGACAGTTCTTCAATTACTAAGTATTATTTCGTCTACTTCCCTCTTTCCTTTTCTTCTCTTTTTCTTTTCTTTTCTTTTCTCTCAGTATTCTCTAAATTAAATCTTAGTTCTTTAAACAGATTCTTGTATGATATAGACATTCCATATAGAAATTACATAACTCTGGACACTCCTCTATCTAACAAATATTATTCTAATTTGTGCTACCCAGAAATGTGGTCTAAGGAATGAATATAGTATAAAAAGCAAATAATCTAACTGCATTTATGAAGACAGCATGCTAAATAAAAAACTATATATATTCATACATATTTGAGTTAATTATCTTGAACAGTTTTTTTTTTTCCTTTTCATATTTGTGATTTTAGGTCAGGTTACAAAGGAGATTTAAAATATTTAATACCCAGGGATTTCAAATTTCATATATTGAATAATTTTCTATTGCTTCTGTGGTGTGAACATTTTTTTTCTTATACAAAATACCTCTTCCATAAAGATAGGATTTTATTACCTGTTAATAATGGCTTACAATTAATTGGTCCTTGACCACAAGAAGTGGTCTTCCATTGGTTTCCAAAATCCTCTACAAGATGTTAGTGGGGTGGTGTGCGAATCCAAAGTTCTTAGAAACAAAATAATCATTTGACATTTCAAACTGTATTATTGTTGTAAAAGTTCACTCTAAAAAATATAAACCATCTTTGCACTCCAAATGGACAAAGGAATGTCAATTCTATGTTTCTTGATACATCTATTGACTATGAAGGAAACATTTGGCTTTTTATTTCAGAAGATATCAAGAACCAGAGAAACACATTTCAATTTTTCCCTTTTTAATTATCCTTCTTTCATCTCTAATGGGGGCTGGAATTATTAAGATATAATTTTCAAGGATGCTCATTTGATTTAGCATGACCTTTTTCTCTTTTACTGTTAACATTCTGAAGGCAGAGTAAGCTGAAATATCTACTCAAACTCTCTTAGCATCATTCCCCAAAGCATTGCTTTGCCTTCAGCAAGGGCTTTATGGGGGTTCATCAACAGATACTTGTTTCCTTCTCTGCCAGCTATGTATTCACTAGATAACTGATTTCCAGCCTGAATGGATAGATTAGTCTGCCCCAGAAAGGAAAAGATCTATTTTTTTGTTTTTATTTCATTTCCATAATGATATTCACAATTTTTCCATTTTTTACTATATATCAGCCAGAATGTCTACCTAAAACAAATACAAAAATAAAGGTGTGGTAGAATGAATATAATAAATGTG
Source organism: Monodelphis domestica (assembly GCF_027887165.1). NCBI lineage: Eukaryota > Metazoa > Chordata > Mammalia > Didelphimorphia > Didelphidae > Monodelphis > Monodelphis domestica. The sequence goes on from NC_077228.1 coordinate 469,027,076, forward strand.
ATTATTTACTTATTCTTTAATCATAGACTATGAAGGTACATTAGAATAAATTATGATAAATGTGATTATTTATTCTCTATTCCTAGATAATAACAGCAGCTAAAGTGCTTACTGGGAAAAAGATACAAACCAAAAAGAGTTCAAAAGAATAATAGTTATAATAATTGGGTTATTCTTAAAAAAAAAACCTTATCATCTGTCTTGGAATCAATACTGTATATTGGTTCCAAGGCAGAAGAGTTGTAAGAGCTAGACAATGGGGGTTAAGTGACTTGCCTAGGGTTACATAGCTGGGAAGTGTCTGAGGCCAGATTTAAACCTAGGACCTCCATCTGTAGGCCTGGTTCTCAATCCATTGAGCTCCCCAGCTGCCCCCTATTCTTTCAATATTACAAACAAACAAAATATTAAAAACAAAGAGTTTTGTGATTCCATGACTATCCACTTGACCTTTTAAAGAATAGAAACATATATAAGATCTAGTCTTCTCCCAAAAAATTTTCAGGAAGATAAACAGAATCTCAGAGTCAGAAGGAATCCAAGAAATCATCTAGTCCAACCATTTATCAGAAGAATCCCGTATACAACAATTCTAAGTAGTCATATAATTTTTGTTTGAGGGGGGAAAATATCATTAGATCATTAGGAAATCAGTTCCATTCCTGGATAGTTCTATGTGTTAGGAAGATTTTTTCCTGACATCAAGCCCAAGTTTACCTGTTTACAACTTTCATACAAGTCTTCTATTCTCTCCTTTTGGGCCAAGTAGATTAAATCCCAGGCTCTTTTCCATGGCAATCCTTTACATACTTAAAGAAAATTATGATTTCATGCCCTAGGTATTCTTTTCTCCAGGCTAACCACAGTTCTCTCAACCCTCATATAATATAAAATTCAGGCCCTTTCCATTCTGGTTGACTAATTTATACATACATATTTACTATTATATGCTATATAGGGGTGCTTTGCCTGAATTCCTCATTTCTCTGTATTTTTGTCTATAACCTTGTCATAGGATAGATGTCAATGTTCTTCAGCAACATCATCACATATTTAATGCCAGAAGTTACCTTTGAAGGAATCTAGTCAAAACTCCTCATTTTACAGATAATGAAATTGACAACTGAGTATCTGAGTGAATTGCCCAAAGTAGCAGTAAGTACACAACTGGTAATGTGATACTTATCCAGGTCTTCTGACTGAGGACCCAGTGAGAGAAAGGATTTTGTAAGTTACTAAAAACTCTTTGGTCTAAAAATGCCAGCTGCTATTCAAATCCCTCGACATGCTCATCATAAGGATCTAGAAACTTTGAGGCTATTTCCTCCCAAAATTAAAAGAGAAAAGACAAACTTCCCTTAAAACTCAACCCTTCAGTAATTCCAGAAGTATGACTTTTTTTAGCAGTTTTGGTACTCCTTTTTACTAATGCAGATTTTAGTCCTGCTAGGAGATAGTAGGTGGTCTTTGAAAATTTCCCATTCTAAAAAATTCAGCACCATGTGGCTACCCGTAGGCTCTGAACAGCATTTGACTAATTTTACACCTGAGGAAAGAACAGAAAATTTGCCTCCTATTCTAATGGCAAGACTTTCTTCAGTAGACAATGCATATTTTATATATTTGTCTGTACCCCTCAGTTTTGCTTGCCGAAGGCAAATGTTCAGTAGCTTAACTCTTTTTACAGCTCTGCTAAACCCAAGATCCATTGCTATTTATTTTGAAATTTAGCATCAAAAGAAAACAGTATCAAAATAAAGTAAATGTTTAAAAATTGTAAAAACCGGAGGCTGTTAAGAAATAAGGCTTTATTAAACACTGACTAGGCACCTTATCAGGAACTGGGGATACAATGATAAAAATAAAATAGCCCTTTCCCTCAAAGAGCTTACATTCCATGTAAGCTCTGATCCCTGAAGGGATCAGAAATGCCAATCCTCTACTGACTATGTAACCATGGGACAAGTCCTATATCTTTTCATTGCTTCAAGTAATCCTCTAAATCCATAAGTTACAGATGAGATTCTGACCTGCCTAGGTGAAGTATTTCTTTAACTTGGGTGGATCATGCTTTTGAAATCACAGATCAAAACAACAACTAAATACCCAGGCATTTTTAAAAGTCCTCTTAAAGTAATGGAAGGGTTCAAATTCTTTGGAGACAGTACCTTAATTTGTGATTATTTGTTAAATAGTAAGTGTCAGAGAAAGAAAAATCTCTGGGCACACGAAGTAGGCCACTCTCTTAGCTACCTTCTTCCTGAGCTGGCTGCACCATCTCTGAGCCAGAGTGCACACCTCCAGTCCATTATTCCAAAGGAAGAGATTGAGTTCTTGTCTTCTTTTCCTGATGACCCTTTCCCAAACTCCTGTAACTGCAGAAGTGTAGTCTCAGATCAAACAAGAGGTAGGTCTTCCAGATGCAAGGAGTTAGATCCATACATGTAGCTTTGCCAATTTGTTAGAACCTGCCACCACTTTTTCTTCCTTGGCATCAGACTAGAGAACCCAAACTAATACAATATCATAATGAAGCAGTGGATGAGAATTTTAATAGAGGTCTTCCTTCCAACCAACCCTTGTCTACCCTTACACAATAGTTTCTGGTTCTTAAGATATGAATGGCATGCCTCATTTATTAAATCAGAACTTTTTTGTCCAGAAAAAATGGCAGGAAACTGACATTTAATATTCCTTGTCATGTGTGAATTAAAAATAAACTTGGGTTCTGATCAAGGACATATGCAATACCCAGTGGAATTGAGCATTAGCTATGGGAGGGGTGGGGGGAGGAGAGGGAGGAATAGAAAATGATTTTTGCAACCAAGGAATAATGTTTGAAATTGACCAAGTAAAAAAAATAATGTCAAAAAAACACTTATTTCTTCCTCAGTACATGTCGTATGATTAAACTAAGACATCTTTAATAGAGACTTAGTTATGACCTCATCTTTAAAATAGATTTCTCTAATAGGTGGTTATATATATCAAATAACATTATTTCTCCTTCACGACTGCTTTCAATACATTAAAACACCATACTTTTAAAAACAAATAAATATAATGAACACTACACTATTTTTTACTAGGGCAGATGGAGAATGAGCTTTGAGATAAGAAAACCTGGGTTCAAGTTCCTGTCACATAAACTCTCAGTGCTCTAGGTAATTCTCTAAGATTAAAAATTGCAGAGATATTGCCTATATTGGAAGATGATGTTTTCTTATCCAGGAAACCCTACATACAATTAAATAACCAATTAAAAAGCAAACACTACATACCAATTACATAACAAATCATTATCTCCCATTTAAATCATGAATACAGTATTTAAAAAAATAAGTATAAAGAAAAATAAATTGCAAACTACAGTTATACTTAATTTTCTAATTATTAACATTCTTAATCATTATTTTATTTACTTTGATGTTTTCTCAATCCATAGAATTTAAGATGTTAGATATATAAAAGCTTAACTCATTTCATTGAAGAGGAGACTGAAGCCTAGGGAAGATAAGGTACATCTACAAAGGCCATATGATTAATTAGTTGCAAAGCTGGACTTAGGTTTAATGTATATCAAGTGTAAAGCTCTTTCCATTACCCAATAGTACCTCTGATATATAATACCTATCTTGGATCTTTTGTGCTCAGTCATTTCAATTGTGTCTGACTCTTCATGACCATTTGCGGTTTTCTTAGCAAAGGTACTAGAGTGATTCCATTTCTTTCTCTAGCTCATTTTACAAGTGAGGAAATTGAGGCAAATATGGTTAAGCGTCTTGCCCGGGATCACACACAGGTAGGAAGTGTCTGAGACAAAATTTAAACTTCATGACTCTGACCCCATCTTCTCTCCACTGTGCCTCCTCGTTACCTATCCTAGATCTCTATACTATAGTATGCATTCCTATCATTGTGGTACAACTATTATTGGAGTATATCTGGTAAGCAAGAAGATGACTGAGATTTAAAGTGTGAATCAGAGAAACATGTGCCACGGGGTAGAGTTTCAGAGCTGAAAAGGTTAAATTTCTCCAACGCATGTCTTCAGGTAGCAAAAGTCAGTGCAGGATGGCAGGGTAGAAAACAGGTATATAGTTTAAAGTCTAAGGGCCTGAATTTGGATCTCAGCTACATCACTTATGGCATATTAGATCTTGGACAGTTTATTGATCTTGTATGTCCACTATTTTCTTCATCCATAAAATGACAAGGCTGGATTATATGACATCTAATGTCTAAGTTCATTTTCAGTGCCAAATCTATAATCTTAAGGTTTTTATACAGAGCAATAAAGAATTTTCTTAGCAAAAAGTGCTCTACATAATTGATAAATCATTGTTTTGACATTATTCTCCCTCACAACCAGCTCTCCAACAGAATTCTAACTCAAATCCTGAATAGACTGTACATAATAGCTGTGATGATAAGTTGGGAATATATGGACATTTTTCTCCAGTTTACAGTGTCTGTCTCCAGTATTCCAAAGTCTATGAATCCAAGCACTGGATTATTCCTTCATTTTAACAAAAAAAGCAGGTTTTATCAGATTTTATTTTTATGACATCAATCAATGCTTAGTTATAAGAAAGAAAGTATTTTGTGTGGTATTGTTCCCAGTTGATTCAGGCTTCATTGTCATCAGGCAATTATAGTTGTTCATCCTCTTTAATATCATGTCATCATAGAGAACTACTGAGAATCATCAAAAAATAAATGGGATAAGTTAAGAGTAACTATTCCAGAGTGATTGAAGATGGGAACAAGATTGCTCAGAGAAAATAAGGCAACAGCTTCAAATCTCATGTTGAGTAAAAGGAAATAGTTTTTTATCACTTTTCAGAAACAAATGAAAAGTTCTTTATGAAGGGAAAGATGAATTTTTTCCCACTGTTCACCTGATAAGAAGTTTTTGTGGACTAAACATCTATTAAATGTTTTGCCACTGTATTCTGAAGATTAGATGATCCATATGTTCAAGGAAACACTATTATTAGACTTTTTCTCTGAAACTAGCATCACAAAGTTATTTCCTACTGGAGAAGAATGAAAACCAGTTGCATTATTGAATTAATCATCACCCCTTTGCACCCCAGATCAAAATTTCCTTTTCTTGTCACATATTTCCTATATATGTTGTCTCCCTATTAGAAACTAAGGTTCCTTGAGAGGAGGAGCTGTTCTTCTTTTGTATTTATATTCCAAGGGCTTAATGAAGTGACTGACACCTAACAAGTACTTAATAAATTAAATTGTTCTTAACTTTTCATAAATTTGGTTGAGATGATTATTTAATCAAGACATGAACTAGAAATGCCTCAAATGATTTGAATTGATGGTTTAGCCCAGCTTAGAAAAATTCTCATCAATAAAATTGTGAAAAAATGTTTTTCTAGAAATCCATTATCAATGATAATATGTGACTTCAGTTTAAGAAGAAATTCCTCCTAAGGAAAGTAAAACTTGATGGGGAAATAATAAATTGGAAAATGTGGATCAATGACACATGTAAAACCCAATGGAATTGCTTGTTGGCTATAGGGGCAGGGGTGAGAGGAGGGGAGGGAAGGAACATGAATCATGTAACCATGGAAAATATTCTAAATCAATTAAATAATACACTTCATTAAAAAAAAGAAAAATTGGAAAATGTGAAGAAGAGTTTCATTTTTTCCTTACAGAGAACACTTTTTATATCATCAAAACCAAAAAAAGATAAATTGAGATGATCAAATGAACAGACTAGAATCAGAATTTCAGTAATTGGTTGTTAAGCCTTTCCTTAAAAACTTCCACTGAGCAATAGTTTGTTCAATACCGAGATATCTCATCCTACTTTTGGAAAGTTCTTATTGTTAGATATCTCTGAGTTTCTCATTACATCAGGCCTACCAGCAAGTTCCATCCATTGTGACTCTGGCCTTTTTGACAAATATTAGAATGGGTTAAGGCTTCAAATATTTGAAGACCAATATCATGCTTTGTTTAAGCCTTGATCCAGCCTAATCATCTCTGATTCCTTTAGCTGATCCTCATATGATTTAGGTAAATCAGGAGTGCAATGTTATCATATTTTTGGACACATTACTACTTAAAGAACAAAAGTAATTTTGAATGTCTTCCCTCTTTTTAATTGTTGGTCTAGGACACAAATGCTTATCTTTCATCCCAAGTTCACTCTTTTCCTCAGTTTCTCTATTTCTGTTGAAGGTATCAGCATCCCTCCAATAACCCAGTTCAAAATCACAGTTATTGTTCATTCTTTAACTGTCTTTCACCACTTCATATCCAATCGTATATCAAATCTACCCCAACAACATCTCGTCCATTTGTCTCCTACTCTTTACTTACCTCATCATCATCTTGGTTCAAGCCCTTATTAGATTTTCTTTTCTCCTTTGTTTGCTGCAATGACCCCATAACTGGTTTTCCTGCCTCTGGCTGTTATTTTCCATTATAATGATGAAAATTTTCTTGGAGACTACATATTAACTTATAATTATTTATTAACAAAAGACCAAGAGATAAAGAAAGTTTACATTCACACACTATACATTTGATAAAGAAAGTTTTCTTAATCACACATCTGACACTTTGGGATATAGGCAGGTTTGTTCCCCATGCCTGACTCCATCTTCCATGTTTGTCTGTATCCAATGGCTTTCCCTGATGCTTGGCTTTTCTTCACCTCTACCTAGTAAGATGTTGTCAATAAGAGTATTAGGCCTGGAATCAGGAAGACCTGTATACCAGTCCATCTTCAAGCACATACCAATTGTATCACACTGGGCAATTTACTTAACCTCTACCTGCCTCAATTACAAGGTAGGGTTGTTATGAGGACCAAAAAATATATTTCTAAAGCATTTGTAAAGTGGGTACACAATAAATTCTCATTCCCCTCCCCTTCTCTTCTTTAATTTCAAATCTCTAAGTTCTAGAATAATACCTACCATAGAATAATTACTTAATAAGTTCTTTGTATTGATTGCTATTACAAATAAATAAGACTCATGTCCCCAAAGTCTTAATGATAGGGAATAAGTAGTCTTTGTCACTGAATATGTATACACAACAATCCACGTCATTATTTTTAGCATTTCCTGGGTTTTGTGCCCACCTTTTGTTCCAAGAAAATTTAAAACAAGCTTTTATTATCATTTTTAAAAGCAATATTGGATCCTTAGTGTTCTGCCCTGGACCAGTAATAGCTCTCAGTCCTTCCATGCTATACAGTACAGAACTACATTTTTGAAACCTTGAAGATACTTCATAGAAAGCTTAGGATTCAAAAAGATTACTGGAAAGCAAATAAAACTCCCTATGATTCTGAAGATATCAAAACTTCATTCAAAGCCACAGTTGACTAAAGAATATTATTTCCCATATACTCAATAATAGATAGAAGTCAAACATAACCTAATCCTTCCTATCTTAGTTGAAAGAGGGAAATTATTTGCTGTGTTTGTATTATATATTACCCCCACATTTTTAATACCTCAAATGTATTTGCTTCTTGGGGAAACTTACATTTTTCTCTGAAAGGGGTTTCCTGCAGATCCAAGGAAGTGGTAGAGTAAATTTCTCAGTGGGGAGTGATAATGAAGCTAACAACCAGTTTCCAGAGTGTAAATAAACCCTAGAAAATGGCTATGATTGCATCTTGAGCAGGAGGAGGCAGTGGCATTGTAAAAATTGTCATCACCAGCCTTTTGCTTTTGATTAGACATTAATACTAGTCATCAAAGCAGGATGAAGGGTACTTAGGTAGAGTTATGTCTGGAGAGCCTTCACAAGTGGACATCAGAGATAGCTTTTGGCAATTATCTCAAACTTACCTTGGAGGCTTATGAATAATTCAGAAGTTAGCATGATCTACATCAAATTCAGGGCAAAGGAGTGGAACAGTCATGCAAGCAACTGGGAGAAATCTGTTTTTGTCATATTAACTTTTTATGAGCTTCCTCTCCCTTTAGTGTCTAGGAATATTGCCATAACAAAGGAGGAGCAAGGGAGAAAGGGATTCTCCTTCTTCAGTTCTAGCTTTCATATGGAAAAGAGGTAGGAGTTAGAAAGGAGCAGTGAGGCAGAAGGAAAACATTCATTTATATCTCAGGAAAGGTTAGTGACTCTAGCTGTGAAATTAAATCAAAAATAGCCCTAAGCATCAGATTCCCTAGTAAAGGTGCCTTCAGGACTAAAAGATACTTTGAATGCTTTGAGAGATGGGTGAAACTTACTTTTTTCAAAAAATCTTGTATTATTCACTATTTAAATTACATTGTCAAGAGAATACTAAGAAGTCTTGGATCTGGGTGGATTTCTTCTAGCAAACTTGTAGGAGGACAAGGACTAGACTCTCCCATGATAGACAGGTCTGGATATGCCACAATGTGATCCATGGAATGTAATATTCACATCAATCATATCACTGATGATTACATATTGGAGTAATGTAATAGAAATAAACTGAAAAATATATTGGATAAATTTGATTCAAATCCTAGCAAACAATTTGTTAAAGTGGAATTGTATTGTGTATATAATCATAGATTTTGAGTTGGAAGGGACCTTAGACTTCACAACCACATCATTTTATAACTGAATAAATCGAGGACAAAGAAGATTAAGTAATTTGTCTAAAGTAACATAGGTAGTAAACGGGAAATCTGAGAATAAAAAATAGGTCCTCTGATTGTAAGACCAGTGCGCTTTGTCTGTACCATGATGTTTTCATTCAGGGTGTACTTCCAAATTTCTTATTTAACAATTATTTGATAATTATTCACTTATTTTATGCATATGTTTTAATCCTAAATAAATAAACCCATTGGCAATTAGGTGACTCGATATATATTTAATATATGAATATAATTTATATGTTTAATAATAAATAATAATTTACTATATTATATATAATTTAATATGAGAGCATTTTTATGTTGCTTTAAGGTTTGCAGAGTACTTTACAAATATTATAATATTTGATCCTCACAGCAATGTTGGTGATAGGTGCTATTGTTATTCCCATTTTACAGGTGAAGAAAATGAGGCAAATCAAGGCTAAGTGACTTGCCCAAGCTTGCACAGCTAATAAGTATCTGAGTAGTGATTTTAACTCAGGGCTTACTGACTCTTAAGTTCAGGACTCTCTCTAGGTAAATATATATCTATGTTTGTATCTTTATCCAGAGAAATTGTCCCAATGACTTTTTGTAATGTCTGTTGAATGGAGTTGAATTGGAGTTTGTGGATGACCTTATGGCTATAATAGTTTGAAGATGTTACAAGCAGAAATTGTTCTGGCACCTACACTGTCAGGGATGTAGGAATCAACCAGGACCAAAAATCTGAGAGAGTAGAATGGAATGGATTTCAGAATAGAAATGAATCACCCAACATGTAGAATCAACATTTATTCCACATCTGCTATGTACTAGACATCTGTGTGGTTTGGGGATAAAAACAAAGAAACCAAGCCACAAAATCAGTCTATTCTTTTAAGAAGTAAATATTCCATCATATTCAGATAGGTGACAATGGAAGAATGGGGAAGCAAGTCAGGAGGCAGACATCCAAGAAGTCTGACAGAAGTACATGAGGAAGAAGACATATTTCCACATAATAGCATATACCTTTCCATAACATTTTTTTGACACTAAGTTGGGAAATGCCTTCTGTTCCTTCTATCTAAAAGGGTACAGACTTCTGGAATCATGGGAAGGGAATCCTTCCAATTTCTTAGATACATTTCCTAGCTGCATGGGAAGCAATTTAATTTCTCTAAACTTCAATTTCCATGGCTGTAACATGACATAATAATACCATATTTACAGAATCTACCTTAAATACATTTTCAAAGATACATCTTTTGACTTTAGGATGTTACTAATATTTGAGTTTTCTTTCTTTCCTTTCCATGTGAAAGTCCCTTAATGAGACTACCCATTTGCTTCCTTTCCATCCTACTCATTACCTTCTTGAAATCTTTCGATCTGACTTCTGCCCTTGTAATTTGCCTGAAATTACACTTTTGAAGGTCTCTAATTACCTTCTTGCCAAGTCTAATTGCCTTTCCCCCAGATCTTATTTTCTTTGATATCTCTAGGACATATGGCACTGTTGAATTTCTTAGTTCTATATGCCTCTGGCTTTTAGCATGCCCCACTTTTCTATCTCTTTACCTGTTCCTTGTCTATTGTCTGCTTGTATCATATTGACCTCTTTCTACCTAAATGTGGCTGTTTTCTAAGTCTAAAGCTTTGTTCCCTTTCCTATCTTTCTAAACTTCCCCTTACTAAAATGATCCTATCCTGCTGTTTCACTTGTCTCCTCTATTTGAGGTAATGTAAATAGAGATCTAGATCTTAATCCAGGTTAAAGCTTTCTATGTCTTTTGCTTTTGCCTTTTTTGGGAGCTGGGGGTAAGATATCTGTCTCAGTTTTTTAATCTGTATAATGAAAAAGAATATATTATTTCTAAAGTCATTTGCAGATTCCAGATTCTATAGTCCCAAGTTCAACTATTCACTGAAATCAGAGACTTGTATTTCACATTGCCATTTTTAATGTCCCACTTGTCAGCTTTCCATTTCATGCCAATTGGCCTACTTACTGTCCCTGAGATATGAGGCTTATTCCTATTTCTGTGATCTTTTTTTTTATTATCCCTCTATAGAGAAAGTGGTCTCCTGCCCTTGTACCAGGTCATATCTTCCTACCAAGTAATTAATTTTGCTTATCTAACTATCCAAATCATATCCAATTAGCCAGATTTATATGAAGTATAACATCATCAGACTTTCCCCAACTTTTCTTGTTGACATTAATCTCTTCCTTCTTTGGACTCATCTAATATGTATCTCCTCTGTTACTCCACTTGGCTCTCAATCATATCTTTGCCCATGTTGCAAGTTTGATCTGAAACATCTTTTCTTTCATGGGATTTTTACAACTCTTCTTGCCCACATTAATCTCACCCTTCTTTGGATTCATCTAGTAAACACTTCCTCCATCATTTCACATAGCTCTTAATCATAGTGTCTTACCTCATCACAATAGGTATATTTCATAGATATGTGTATTATCTACTCAACTAGATTGTAAGCATCTAGAGGAAGAAATTTCATCCTCAAAGCATGGTGATATAAACAAGTATGAAATAAAGTTCACATCATCAGTGAATTGTCAAGAACATAAGAAAACTTATTTTCACAGAATGAAAGTTTATCATTAATATGTCCTAGCATATAATATTGTTATATTACTTTCTTTTAGGTCATGTCATGCCATAACATATTCTGTGGTTATATTAACTCAACAATACCTATCAAAGGTCCTATGTTACAGGCAAAAATTTATAGAAAATAATTATTTATTTTAAGGAATTTAAAATTTGGTAAAAATATAAAATAAGCTTATCAATAACTATAAATAAATGTAGTAAGATTAAATGCTTAGAAGTGGCACAAAGTACTATGAGAAATTAGTTTTAACAGAGTACTTTTAACCAAAGAGTACTCAGAGAAAGTAGAAGTCAAATTATTTCAGGAAGGATTTCAACCAGAAAAAAATAACAGGAAGGTGAACAAGGCTGAATGATACTGGTGATGACTTTCAAGCATCAGGGATCAGATAAGCAAGAGCATGGAAGAGGTCCAGATGAGTTTGGAGAATGCAGAGATAAAATGTGATCAAATCTCCCCTGGCTTGCTATTATTAAGGCATTGGGACTGATTATGAAGACTTGGAGTTCATATTTATTTGGCAAACTTCTGAAATAACTGACAAAACCTCAGGCATGTCAGATATCAGTAAAGTAGACATTTCTTTACATCTGCAGCTTATTTCCGTGGAGCAAAAATAATTCTCTTATCCACAGCAATGGCAGCTTGCAGATGGACATTACACGGTCTCTGTAATGACATGCTAAACTCTTGACAGATGAAATGGAAACCTGTCTTACTCAGTTGGAAATCTGACAACTATTCATTGTCATTGCTCCTCCAGCATTCTCTCTCTCACCAACAGGGACTATAATATGTTTTGCTTCACCATTCTTATTGCAAGGCAATCTTTGATTAAGACATTCACCTTGTAATTTTGGCCTTTGTAGGGAATTCCTTTGATTCCAAATGTTTCCAATTTACCAACTGCTTCCTTGCATTAAATTATATTAAGTATTAAAATCTGAAAGAGCTATTAAATATGTATATATGAGGTACACATTTTGGAAATCTATGGATAGTCTCATGTCCAATTATAGACTGAGTGAAACGGATAAAGAGACTCCTTGAATGCTACAGATAGAAACAGAAAATGTCATATATGTTTGAAGTTCCTGTGTATAATCCAATGAAACACAGATTAAGATACAGATAAGATCATTTCTTTAATCCAAAATGAGAATATGGCATTATTTATTATATATCTAGAGTTGAAAAGTATTTTGGATGATTGTGGTAGTTATTTGTTTGGTACATATGAAATACAGTGGAACAGTGGATAGGAGATATAAATGAATTATCATTAGTGCAATTTGTGTTATTCTTTAGCATCTGTACAAAGTCATGGGAGGTATAAATGTTGGATTTGGAGTTGGGAATACCTGATTCCAAATTCTGTCACACTTAGCTGTGGGACCCTGGGTAAGTTACTTAATTTTTCCTGGCTCAGTTTCATTATTGGGAAAATAGAAACAATTAGCATCTATTAGCAATATTAGCATATTAGCATCTAAATCATAGGGGTTTTGTAAGAATAATATGAGATGATATATTCATAGTACTTTGCAAAAACATAATGTACTATATTTAGTTATAATCATCATGATTATTACTGGATTTAACTCATGTTATTAGATGAGATCACACAAACATGATCAGTTAGTGTCTGATCAGGGATATGTTGAGATCTAGAAAAAGCAAAACAAATATACTGGAAGTCAACTATCTATGCAGGCCAGGTCAGGCATGTATCTGGTAGAATGAAAAGGACATGCAGTGTTTGAATTCCTTCTGAAAGAACAGCCAAATGTAAACTTTGAACTTTCTTTAAAGAAAAATGGAGAGCAGATATACCACAGAACTGGAGGACAAATGTTGAACCAGTTAGAAAAGGAAAGATAATGAAGTCTGTAAGCTAAAAGTTGGTGAGCTCGATTTAATTTCTAGCAAATTTCTAGTATATATTATTAACATTGCCATTAGTGACACCTAGAAAAGGTAGCAATTTTCAAAAAGAACTAGCATGGACTTAAAGGAACAGATGATACCAAATTAACCTCATTTCTATTTTGTTTTTTGACACTGCTATTAAACTGGTAGATGAGAGGACTTTTGTAGATATAGGTTTTATCTACACATTTGTCAATGTCTTCTTGCTACATTTTTTTTTTTGGTAATAGATTAGAAAATCATTATGGGATATGAATATTTCCATATACAAATGGGTAAGAATATTGAATAAAAACATGAATCTTTAACATATATTGTTTTTTTCAATATATATTAAGTTTAATGTGGTAGTGCTAACATTACCTTATGTGTCATATGACCCTTCTGAACTTCCTTTTGCTCTCTTGTGTGTATTTTTTAAGTCTTATTAATTGACTTTTAAAACTTAAACTTCTATAAATGTTTTTTCCCCAAATTAAAAAAAACAAAACACTTAACAAATATAGTCAAGCAATACAAATTGTGTTGTATTGATTTGCCATGCTTAATCTGCACCACTATTCTATCAATCTTTTGATGGAAAGTAGAATACATTAATCATCACAAATCTTCTGAACATGTTATTGGTAATTGTATTGATGAGAATTTTTAATCTATATGAAATTATTTTCTTTCAGTAATGATGCCATTACTGGTAAATAGTTCTGATTCTGTTCATTTCATTCCACATTAGTTGATACTTGTATCTCCAGGTTTCTCTGAATTCCTTTCTTCATTTTTAAGAAGCAATGATATTCTATAACATTCATATTGTATAATTTATTCCAACATTCCCTTGAATGGTGGACACTCACTTTGTTTCTATTACTTTAATATAATAAGAAGAACTGCTACTATAAATTTTCTCACAAGACATTTATTTTGGTCTATGATCTTCTTGGGTGGGTTAAGGAAGCCTAGCAATAAAATTGGGTAAAAGGTATGCATACTTTATTGATTTGGCAGGAAGTATAGTTCCAAATTAATTTTCAAAATGGGTGGGGCAATTTATACTTATACTAACAGCTCATTAACGATAAAATTCCCACAAACCCCTCAATATTTGCTATTTTACTTTTTTACAAAATCATCTTTGCCAATCTAAGGGGAATGAGATAGAATCTCAGTCATTTTAATATGCATTTCTCTTGTTGCTAGTGATTTATAATATTCATATCATTACTGAATTTATTCTCTTGCGAACTGCTTCTATTATTTTAATAATATCTTTAAGATTCTCCAAATAAATTATTATATCATCTACATGAGTAAGTAAACTTAATATTTTGGATTTGATCTGACCAAAACTTTATGCAACAGACCTATTTCCTCCTTCATCCTCATTCTTGGCTCTTTGTTTCTTTGTTTTTTTTCCCTGCCTCCCTTCCTTCCTCCCTGCCTCCCTTTCTTCCTCCCTCCCTCCCTCCCTCCCTCCCTCCCTCCCTCTCTTTCTTTCTTTCTTTCTTTCTCTCTTTCTCTCTCTCTTTCTTTCTTTCTTTCTTTCTTTCTTTCTTTCTTTCTTTCTTTCTTTCTTTCTTTCTTTCTTTCTTTCTTTCTTTCTTTCTTTCTTTCTTTCTTTCTTTCTTTCTTTCTTTCTTTCTTTCTTTCTTTCTTTCTTTCTTTCTTTCTTTCTTTCTTTCTTTCTTTCCTTCTCTCTGTCTGTCTGTCTGTCTGTCTGCCTGTCTCTCTCTCTCTCTCTCCTCCCTACCCCCCTGCTCTCCACCAAGACAGCCTAAGAGACTAAGATTATGTCACTTTTTCTGGGAGTGTAGGGAACAGGCAGCATAACCACACTATTGACTAATTTTTTTATATAAATCTGATAAGTTTTTATATTAAGTAATAAATAGCTATTTACCCCATCCTCTACTTGTGAGTTTGCTGTGTGAGACTGTTTTAGATCTTACATTTATCCATAATGAATTTCATCTTTTTAGATTTAGCCCAGTTCTCTAGTGTGTGATTGATTTTAACACAGTACTCATAGGTTTATAAGCAGAATCTGAGAGACTTTGAGGACTTCAAGTCCATCTGCCTTATTTATGAATGAGGAAACTTTCTTCCAAGGTGCTTAAGACAATGTCCTCTTTCATCCTTAATTAGAATAATTTTCCTATGCATTGTTTTTAGATTTTCATTCATAAGAAATTTTCCCTTCTGCATTGACAGTCCTCATAGAATTTTTATCTACTTAATCCTATTCTGAACTCTGAAATGGATGTAGGATGTATATCAGACTATGTACACCATTCCTACCCTTCTCTATTATAAAATATATGAGTTAGAGGGATCCCTTTGCCTCCAGGTTTTCATCATTTTGATTTTAGCAAGAAGTTTTTCCTTGTTGGTCAGAACCAGGTGCAGTATAGCTTTTCTCCACCTTTTGAAGGATTAAATTAATTAAACCAAGTCAAGCTGCTCTGCTTTTGGCAGAGAGTGCACTCCAGCAGATGTCCAGTTAATTGAAGTCCCTCATATCTACTATGTCATGCCTCTATGCCAAGCTTGTGATGTTACCTTAACTCTCATCAATTTCTGGCTTCTATACTGGTACCCTATAGTTTGTTCCCATGACAATATTGTTGCTTTTTCTCCATCTGCTCATCTTCCCTTAAATATTCTTTTCCATGTTTAATTCTTTCATGGATTTCCTTACATGAGCATATTATCTTAATATAGATTGACGTCCATTTGTTGTCTTTTTGTTATTGTTGTTTAGTTATTTCAATTGGTGTCCAGCTCTTTGTGAACCCATTTGGGCTTTTCTTGGCAAAAATGCTGAAGTGGCTTGCCAGTTCCTCCTCCAGCATATTTTATAGATGAGGAACTGAGGCAAATAGGATTAAATGACTTGTCCACGGTAATATAGCTAGTAGATGTCTTTGGCAGGATTTGAATTTAGGAAAATGAGTCTTTCTGACTCCAGGCCTGGTATCACCTAACTAACCATAGATCATCTTATTTTTGAAAAAAATACACGTCCATATTCTAATCATTATTCCTATGACTACTCTCTATTTCTGATATCAACTTTATTTACTTGCATAGATAATAAATGATAGGGCCAGGACTCAAATCCTGGTCCTCTGACTGTAGAACTTTCCTCCAGACCAGATTGCCGCCTATTTCAGGGGCTTCTTCTTTGGAAAGACTGAACTGTCTATCCATTTAATCATTCATTGTCTTTATTCTTTTATTTGTATGCAGCCTATTTTTTTTCATGTTTGCCCGTATCATTGTTGTCTTAGATTGTTAAATCCATGCTGGGGAGGAACTACATTTGAATAATTCTCTTTGTATAGGCAGAAAAAAATAGCACTACACACAGTTAGCTTTTTAAAAATTCTTTTTGATGATGATAAATTATGCTGAACACTCTGAGCAGGAAAAAAAATCCATAAAATCTACAAGTGACACAAGAGCTAAAAACTGACCTCTTTTAACAGTGTGCTTTTAAACTACATGTGGCTATATAATAACTGTGGGTTAAAAAACTGAATTAATAGCAGTTCCTCAACAACTCAATCCTGAATTCCCTAAGAGTCAGGAGATTGTTTTTTGTTTTTTTTTTTTTGGAGTGTTGGGTAGGATGAAGTTTTCATTCTAAGATTTCACTTATTATGTTTAGTATAGTTATTAGTCTTTTTAGTTTTAAAATATTGAAAGGAAAAATAATGCAATAGTATGATCACCAGTAAGAGTAATATTTTATGAATCTAGTTATTATTTCATGTATAACTGCCTTGGAAGGAATGGCACACTATATCTAGTCAATGATTTAAAAGGGAACACTGTAGGAATCTTTTGAACAAAATAGACAGATAACTTGAGGAGCCAAAGGCCTATGTCATCTGCAATTCAAAATAACTGGGCTTACTTAGGAAACTGCAAAATTCAAGCAAGAGGTTTTGGCAAAGGTATATGTATGTGTGTGTGTGGGGGGGGGTTGGGGATATAGAGAATAGGAAAAATTGACATCAATAGTTACAGATTCCAAGTCCTTCTCCAGCTTATTTTACAGATGAAGAAACTGAGGCAAAATGAGTTAAGTTACTTTTCCAGGCTCACAAAACTAGGAAATGTCTGATGCCAGATTTGAACTCAGGAAGATGAGCCTTCCTGACTCAGGCCCAACACTCTCCCCACCGGATAACCTAGCTGCCCCAAACTGTGTGAATAGAATTATGTGGATGGGAAGCACTGAGTGGCCAGTGGTATAGAGGAAATGCCATCAGATAGAAACTTAAGAGCTAAATTGGTTAGCCCAGTGAGTATATTTTTCCTTAGAAGGGTTACCTCTACCACCATGAGAAAATTTAAATATAATCACAGAGCTGTGGTTGAACTCTAAGGATGTAGACTTGGCAGGGAGATGACAAGGTGAAGAGGACAAAAAACCCCAGAGAGTGAGTGGGCATAAATGCACTTTGTGAGAAGGGTGGGAGATATTTTATGCCCTATTGGTTGTGGCTACATCACATTTTAACATACTTTGACAATTGGGACCATTGGGGAAGGGCGACATTATTTTCCATTTTGGCAGATATGGATATAGCTTGTTTCTATCCATTGTAGCTATCAGCACCTACCACTGAGAACACACTGATGTAGAAAGAACTTTACACACTTAAATTCAGAGAACTTGTGTTTGGATCTTGGTTTTGGCATGTATTATCCACTTGCCAAGTCCATTAAGCTCTCATCATCAGTTTCCTCAAATTAAAACTGTACATAATAGCATTTCAAAATATTTTCTTCATTGGGAGAATGAAGATCTGATTATTTTAAAAGATTATATACATATCAGTATGCATATACATATGAACATACATGTGTACACATGTATGCATTCATATACATACCCACAATATATGTCTGTGTATATGATTTGAACCCAATCCATATATTTGTTATCTCAAAAGTCACTACCACCCCTTTCATATTTCCCAGAATTCCACCATTTAAAGAAAAGTATTCAAGTTTAGACATTTTCCTATTTCGTTCAAACACTTTCCATTCAAAAGAATGTAATCTCCTTGAGAATGGGGACTATTTAAATTTTTGTCTCTGTTTTCTTAGTGCCTGTCTGGCACACTGTGGGCTTAATAATTGATTGATGAATTGAATTTCCAATAATTTTCTTTTAAACAGTGATTATTCCTACAAAAAGAAACAAATAAATAAACATAATCATTAATGAACATGAGCCAGAATTAGTTAAAAGGTAGGTGACACTGAAATGGTAAAAGGAGAAGAAGAGGATATGAATGGCAGAGAATAGAGCATTGACAAATCTGACAAAGACGATCAGTTTATTTCATAATTATTTCCAGGGCTGCTTCTGTAAGCACCCAGGAGGGATGAGAAACTCAGAAATTTCAAAGCAGAGGGCTCCACTAAAAATGGCCAGCCTCCTTCTTCTTCCTGACCTAGAATGCTAATTTGAAGACTAATTAGCAGAAAGACCTTCTGATTTGAAAAGTCTTGAGAGTGTTTCAGCAGCAAGGCAATTTCTTAAGTAGGGCTCCATCCCAAGATTTCTAACTTTACTTAGTATATAAAAATAATTATACATCTGGCATAGTCATAATTGCACCACATTGCTCCACATGAAAGTCTATGGATTATGTAACTGGTGCTATTGATTCTCCATATTAGACACTCTAAATGAAAGGTTAAGAGGAAGCTTGGATCAGCAAAGTTTGAGGGTTACTAATTCTGCTTTCGATGATTTAGAAGTTTAAGCCTTTGCAATAGAAAATAGGCCAATCATCTCATGAAGCAGATGACACTTGATTCCAAAGGGAGAAGGGGGAGGGGTGTTGTGTCAGGTTATGTTAGAAAATAAAGGAGAAATCTCACTACATCTCAATTGGGGATGGGAACTGATTTCAGCAGTATAGGGAACATCTAATGAGGAAACAAGGTAGACCAGCCACTTCTCTGTAATATTTAGTCTAAGGAGTGTTTTGCGGGAGCACATAAAAGCTTGGCTTTTGATTTTTTGATTTATTTTACTTGTTTTTGTTTTTGATCAGTGTTAAACACTCAGTATGTATAGAAAGCACACTTTAACCCAAGCTCACTGACTCTGAGGTATGGTTTCTATCAATAGCATAACTGCTGCTCAGTGACCTGAAATCTAAATTTAAAAAAAATATTAGAGACAGTGAAACACTTCCCCAGCTCCCCCCAAATCCAATCCAAAATACTTTACATCACAGTGTTTTTCATTCACCCTACTCTCCCCATATTTCCATTTGAGTTCTACAATTGAAGAATAGCCCCTCCAAATAGTCTTATTAGAGTTATGGGCACCTAAAGATTAAGAACCAACTTCTTATTTCAGTGTGATTAAGAGAAACATTCAATAGGTGCCCATCAACTTGTGAAAAGAGTTAATATTTTTGAGTCATGAAAAAGCAATAGAATTCTAAATTAATTAATTAAATTTTTAAAAAAGCAATAGAGAATAACAGCAATCATGATTACCAGCCTTTTAATGGAAGGAACTAGGTAAAGAGTGAAATATTATGTCTACAGTGCCATAATTAGTGTAGAATAATTAGTTTATTCTCTAGTCTGCCAGTTCCCCAAATTAGTATGCTTACCTGATCTCAGACTGCCAGTTACAGATTTGTAGTCATTCTGATGCCACACTTATAGGGCTCAACCTCATCCCTCAGCACATCTTACCTTCTGTCCCACCTCCTCTAGGGTCAGTGTCATGAATAAAGTGTGCCATCAGAGTGCAAACATGACTCTCCCTAGTCCTTCTCCATTACCTAGATATCACAAGTGGTTTAAATGAAAGCCAACTCTAGGAAAATTAAGGGATGATGATACCTTCCTATAACCAGGGCATCTTTCATTCCCTTGACACTCCCTAGTAGCTAGTTTCCTGGAATTTCCTTCCATAGATTTGATCTTATAGTTCTTTTCTTCTAATAGTATGGTACCTGGGGAGTCTCTCTCTTCACTAGGTCTTGTGTCCAAAGGTTTATGTTCTATCTGCAGGTTTGCTCACCCTTCTCCAACCTCATAAAATTTCCAAGACCTAGAATTCCAGTTCTGACTCTGGCTGTTGGTATTTTTTTTTCATATTCACAACACATTTTTGAATGTCACCTGTGTGCCTCAAAGGAAAAATTGAAAGTCTGAAAGTTTGTACACAAATTTGTGTCTGAATCTCAAGAAGAAATTAATATAAGAATTCTCACAAAAGAGACATTTTTTAGATGAATTCCTTGAATGGGGCCAAGGAGAAAGAACTTCTTGAATCTAGGGAATATGAATTTGAGTTTTGTCCTTTAAAATGATCAACTGAGAGCTTAGCCACATCATTTGAGTTCTCTGAACCCAGTTTTGTCATCTGTCAAATGCAGATAATAATGCTACCCATCTCAGAAAATGATTGTGAGGATCAAATGAGATAATATATTCAAAATGCTTTGTCTACATTAAAGTGTTGTGGATGTATAAGCTCTGGTGGGCATAATAGCAATGATGAAAATAATTTCTAAGAATTGAAAGAACTAAAAAGTAGCCAGAAGATGCTATCAAGGTGATTTATGAATGGGGAAATAATATGGAAAAAACATTTTGTGAACAATTAAATTAAAATTCTACAAGTACAGAGAATATCTATTAGTATTTTTGTTATCATTGTTATTATTGTACATATCCTCAATTAAATAAGCCAATATTGTTCAACCTTGTGAAATGTTTATGATGGATTGACTATTTCATTATCATGAATCCACAGGGATAGAACTATTCAAAAAGGGAACAATAATAGAATAAGTGATTGTTATAAATAATTTAACAAATCAATAAAGAAAGGTTCTGTAATCCAGAATTGAATGAATATTAGCCAAATGAGGTAAATGGGTGCTTTTGGAGCATTTCTTGAATCCTAAATAATTTGGGAAAATAAAAATAATAGAAAATATTTTAAATAGTTTTGTAAAATATTTTACTTAAATTACCTCATTGGTTTTCCCAATAACTCTGAAAGATACACATTGCTGTTGTTCTTATCCTCTTTTTGTTTTTAAGGAAATTGAGGTTCAGAAAAATTTAATGAATTACCTGTGATGATACAACTAATAAGTGTCAGAGTAAGAATTCAAATACAAGATTTCTTAACTTTGAGTAAGGGACTTTATGTAATATTCTATGTAATCTTCTCTATATGACAGACTCTTCAAAATTTCAATTTATCATTCAGTAAGTATTTATTGAGAACCTATCATCTGCCAGGAACCTTGCTAGGTACTATGTTAGTAATGCAAAATGAAAAAGAAAATATTCCTTGAACTTAAAAAATATAGCTGGAGATAACATACACATTAAGTGTATATAAAATATTAAATGAAATAAAATATTGTGGGAAGGATGTTAAGGTAGTTAGAAAATAGTTTATATTGGATGTGGTCCTTGAGATAAGGTTTAAAGGAAATTAGGAATTCTAAAGTTAGAGGTAAGAAAGGAATATATTTCAGGCATAATGTTCAGCTTACCCAAAGACATAAATTAGTGGAAGGCAAAGTGTCATGTATGAGGAACAAGAAGCAAACAAAGAGTAACTGTAGGAGGATAGTCTATAAGACTCAAAAGGTAGATTGGAGCTGGACTTGTGAAGGGCTCCTCCAAAAAGAAGAATTTATATCTGTTCCTAAGCTAATAGGGAGCCTATGAAGCTTGGAGAGCAGGTGAGATGAATGGTTGAACCTGTGTTTCAGAAATGTCATTTCAGTAGCTGTGTAGAAAATAGATTGGAGAGGAGAGAGATTTAAGCTAGGAGACCAATTATGAGACTATCACATAAGAAGGTAATGAGGTCTGAGGTAGGATTGTAGCCAGGAGAATGGACAGAAAGGAACAGATGAGAGAATTGTTGTGGATGAAGGATTAACAAAATATGATAACCTGAACAAAAACAATCATGATAATAATACCAATTCAATGATGATAATTTGGTAAAATGATGATAGATCACAAAAATAATCATTAACATTTATGGAATGATTTATAATTTACAAAGTCCTTTCTTCCAAAAGATAGCTTAAAGAAAGTAACAATATCGCAGCTTTACAGATGAATCAATAAGCATTTATTTAGTGCTTACTATATTCCAGGAACCCTGCTATGCAGGGAGGATAAAAAAAGAAAGCAAAATTGCCCTGAAGGAGTTTGCAGTCTAATATAAAGGGGAGATAAAATGTACATAAATACCTAAGTATGTGATATATGTAGAATAAATGGAAGATAAAGGTAAAGGGGAAGCCACCAGAAGCTGAAGGTACTGAGATAGATTTTCTACAGGAGGTAATTCTTGAATTAAGTCTTGAAGGAAGTGAAATACAGAGCTGAAGAGCCTCCCAGGCATGGGAAAAGACTGTATAAAGATATGGAGATCGGAAATGGAGTATTATATGTGAGTTTATAGTGATGATAAGAAAGAAAGAAAGAAAGAAAGAAAGAAAGAAAGAAAGAAAGAAAGAAAGAAAGAAAGAAAGAAAGAAAGAAAGAAAGAAAGAAAGAAAGAAAGAAAGAAAGAAAGAAAGAAAGAAAGAAAGAAAGAAAGAAAGAAAGAAAGAAAGAAAGAAAGAAAGAAAGAAAGAAAGAAGGAAAGAAAGAAAGAAGGAAAGAAAGAAAGAAAGAAAGAAAGAAAGAAAGAAAGAAAGAAAGAAAGAAAGAAAGAAAGAAAGAAAGAAAGAAAGAAAGAAAGAAAGAAAGAAAGAAAGAAGAAGGAAGAAAGAAAGAAAGAAAGGAAGGAAGGAAGGAAGGAAGGAAGGAAGGAAGGAAGGAAGAAAGGAAGGAAGGAAGGAAGGAAGGAAGGAAGGAAAGAAGGAAGGAAGAAAGGAAGGAAGGAAGGAAGGAAGGAAGGAAGGAAGGAAGGAAGGAAGAAGGAAGGAAGGAAGGAAGGAAGGAAGGAAAAGGAAAAAAAACAGATTATGAAAAGCTAAATGTAATCATCCTTAAGATAATAGGGAGGCCCTAAGCTTTAGAAGGAAACTTAGTCTTGGAGCAAATAGGTGACTGCTATTAAAAAATCAGAATTCAAATTCAGATTTTCTGTTTCATAACTACCTTGACAATTGTTTGCTCACTTGCATGCTGTGGAATGCCACACAAGCCTACCTAAAAACAAACCACCAAAAAACACAAAAAACATATAAGCCCTCAATAGAAATTTAAAAAATTAAAAACAAAATAAAATGTGTAAAGTTAAAGTTGAAACCAGTCATTCTCTTACATCTTTAAAAAATTTAAGATAGCTAAGAAAATCTTATGATGTCAAGAGCTTTAAGTTTTCATGTACT
Source organism: Monodelphis domestica (assembly GCF_027887165.1). Lineage (NCBI taxonomy): Eukaryota > Metazoa > Chordata > Mammalia > Didelphimorphia > Didelphidae > Monodelphis > Monodelphis domestica. Next base: position 469,050,621 of record NC_077228.1, read on the forward strand.
TGGTTGCTCATCTTACAGAATTGAGGACCTATCTTACTTTGGCATCCATCCTGAAGGCTGTTTCTATATACTTGGCAAATCATCAGGAGATTTCTCTCCTGATAATGGATCATTGTAATGTCTTTGGCAAGCTCTGCATGATTATAATAAATTAACAGCAGATTCATTTCAACCATTACAATTATGATGATTATTAGCAATGCTATTATTAATAACTTTTCTTTCACTGGGCAAATTAAAAAAAAACACTTTTTTAATGAATGCTCTCCTTTACATTGTCTCATTTGATCCTAAGAAGAACATTGCAAGGTAGGCAAGATAGGAATCATAATCCTCACTGAGCAAAAGTAAGATAGAACTAGGGAAATGGAGTCACAAAGTAAAATTGCAACATAAGTGAATGGTATTATGACTTTTAGACTAGTATTCTTCTACAGGAAAAAAAACAGCAGAGGAAAGAGTTTTGAAACTAATTCTGATCCAACAGAGACATGCTTTTTACAATGTCAGAATTTCTATTAAGTTGTTATAAATTTTATTATGTTTAAATTAAGATTTTTTTCAATTAAACGATATTAGTAGATAACTTAAGGTATAAAGAAAAAGATGCCGATTTGAATTGAGGATTGTTGGGTTTCAATATAAGATTTGACAGTCAATTTTGCAAGCCACTTCTCTATGACTTAGTTTCCTAGTTTTTAAATGGAGACAATAATAGCCACAATGAGAAATAGCATGATTTAGAGCAGAGGTTCTTTACCGTGTGTGTGTGTGTGTGTGTGTGTGTGTGTGTGTGTGTGTGTGTGTGTGTGTGTGTGTGTGAGAGAGAGAGAGAGAGAGAGAGAGAGAGAGTGGGGGAGATTATCTATCTATCTATCTATCTATCTATCAAATACATAGACTCCAAGTGAAGAATCCCCAATTTAAAGAAAAGAGGACTTACTTTGGGATCAGTAAAATCTGAATTCATGTTTGTCGAATTGTATTCCAAAATGCAATAAAACTGAAATAAACAGACCATGGCTGTATAAAAGATACTTTTTTGGGGATGGGTAAGTATAAGACTATAAAATAACCAATTTTAAAAGATTCATAAAAACAATCCATAATATTTTATAAAGTTTTGTGGATTATTTTTGAACAGTATTAGGAAATTTCTAATCTTTAAACTAATTTTTTCTTTTTTTTCCTTCATCTTTAAAAGTCTCAATAATCTTTCTATCAGCATCCTAGTTCTAGCACAAGGCAAACAACTTCTGTTATGTCTATGTTATTTTCCATTCTCATTAATACTACTGTAGTCAAGACTCTCATTGCCTTTAAAGACTTTAAAGATAATTTCTTAATGTATATTCCTATCTCCCTTATTTCTATTTTTTAATTCATTCTACTCTTTTTTCTCTTTTTACTTTTTTCTTGTCTTTAACTTTATATCACAAAATATGGATCTTTTCATGCTTACTGCATAGATGATCTTGGACAAATTATTTAACCTCCTTGGGTTCCAGTTTATTCATTTGTAAAATGAACATGTTGGATTACATGGCATCTGAGATGCCTTTCAGTTCTATCTTGGCTTGATCAGCATAGACAAATTATTTAATCTCTATGCAAAAAAGTTAAATCTTTAAGCTACATAAGAGTTGCTATTCTACATCAGAAAGTTTCACACTGAGAATTACACACACCAGTGATAACATATATCTGGGTCATTCAATACTTTTATTTTTCTATCATCTAAATTCATATAGTTCAAAAGTATATATCCATATCCATATTTATCTGGCTTTTCCTCTATACAGAAAGAATCTAGTTAACATATAAAGTTAATGAAAAAAGTGTACTAAGAGACTCCAGTCTCAGGTCATAGCCAGATGAGAAAAATCTTAACCTTAAAATTGCATATAATCATAAGCATGTACACATATAAATGCAACATGTATATATGTGTATATGTGTCAGTATATATTACACACATATATAAGTTATAATGTACAGTTTGTAAGTTATATTTTTTTTTGACTTTCTCAGAATTTGGAAGAGAACTTTTCATTGTTGTAAGTTGTAAGCTAGTTGTAAGACAAGTTCAATAGTTGGAAAATCTGTTTAGTATTGTTGTAGCTACTTTTACCAATAATAGATATGAAGGAGAAGATTACAAGTTCATGAAGGAATAGAAACCATTCCTATTTTTACCCCATCTTTATACTTCTGGAATATAGCACAGTACTTTACAGATAACCCTCTTGCTCCCTCTTCTCCCTGACTGGAAATAGGTCTGGACTTGCAATTTTATCTATGTGTGGAGCTCCTTGCATGGAAACTACCTCCACCAAGGCCAATCACCAACTCATCTATAACTCATAATCTTACAGAGGTGCCCAGGACACTATGAGTTTAAAGAAATTCTTGTTTATAGTGAAATTGTTAGTATATTTCAGAGGCAGTTCTTGAATGCAATTTGTCTTGGATCCAAAAATGAACTTTCCATTATGCCACTTTATCACATGCTTATCTTTTACCAAGTGTTTGCTGAAATTTGTAGAATTTAATAAATGTGTGTTAAATAACAAAGGATATTTCTATGTAAAAATTTAGGACATTTAACTTAATGAAGCCTCAAACTGACAAAAAATGTAGTTCAGAAGGTTTGCCTCCTTGTTTAAAGAAAATAATTATCTAGCCAATTTTCTGTGATGTTATTAATTCATTTTGAATAAAAAAATATACTCCTTTACAATCTGAGGTAATAGAGAGGCAAAGATTGGTGGGGCTGATGCTGTTTCATGGGTCAAATTAAGACTGTAAGCCTAACGTTTTTTGAGGGGAAGTTAGTTTTATTCTCTAAAGGCAAAACTTGAAACTATATTCATCTCAATGTTCACTTTGCATTTTAGTGTTCTTTTTTGGGTGGGGAATGAGACATGATATTCCTTGAATGAGTTAATAATATTATCCATTTTTGACAATAATGCTAAATACAGTCAGGGATATGCAATACATATCCCAATTATTATGCTCATATCATTTAAATGATTGCACCTTGTGCTTCTCTGGGAGAAAAAAATAAACTGAGGAATGCTTTATATACACAAAAGCCGAGAAATAGTGTACGTGGCTATATAAGGACATAGATAGGAACTGTTTGCCTTCTATATAACACTGAAGAATTGTAATAGCAACTCCCTGAACCAGAAAAGGTCATATAAATTATAATTACTTCAAAATGTCTCTAACATGCTGATATATTCATATATCCTTAGAGGGAGCTTAATATATGTTATATATAAACATATATAATATTTAGATTTTTCCCATCCTTACCATTGTTCCATATGTGCAGGATTAATCCTTTTTTTTACATTCATAGTTAACCTTTTCCACAGTAGGGAATCATTATTTTTATGGTGAAGATGATGGTAATGGTGATGAATCATGATATTGACACTACTGGTCATCTTTGAGAGCAGCTGTTCCAAGTTCCCAGCTGAGCATCTCAATGGAATCAATTGTGATAGAACAAGATAAAATATTTATGGCATATAAATAAAAAAGTACATTGCAAGCACAAATCCTTGACATTATTATTTAAAATAAACAAAGAAATATTGAATCTTCAGAGCACAGCATGCCCATTTGTAATGTGGAGGCTGTCTCCAAGCTATTGAAATATAAAGTGCTTTAATTTCCAATGAGTAGGCACCTATATCAGATAACCCAACATTCTTAATTAATAAAATAAAGCTTAGCTTGCAAGTAATGAATTGACTGGAGCAAAGCTTGTTTAGGAAAGGAAAAAAAGAATAATCAAAATCCCTGACATCTTTCTGTCTGAAGGCAACATGATGTGTCATTGCGAATAGGAGGATTAGAGCTGAAGTCAAAGAGATCTGCGTTCAAATTCCACCTTCAATACTGCCAAAGTGTGACCCTGAGGAAGTTACTTTACTTTTCCATGCCTTGGTTTCCTTGTCTGTAAAATGAGGTAGTTTGTATGTTCCTGGAATTTTCTCTGACTGACATTTTAAAACTTAGAATTCTGAAGAACTTCGGAATTAAAAGCCCCTGAGTTAAACTTCCTACTCTATTCATCAATCTCCCCTAAACCTTCCTGAGGAGTAATCATCTAGTTATTTCTTGAAGTGGGAGGGTTAGTGATGTTTCAGATTCCTTGAAAATAGAGATTATGTCATTCCTTCCAATTTGCCTACCCAGCACTTAGCAGTGCCCAGCACAGAATAGGTGCTTTAATAAGTGCTTGGTGATTTATGAAGGTTTCATTAGATAATGAGGCACTACAAACTTATTATTGGCTAATTCAAACTCTTAGCAAGTTTTTTTATGAAACTAAAATGTGACATTTCCCTATAAATTGTACCCATGGGTCTTTTATTATGATACCACACAAAATATTTAATCCCTTTCATAACACAGCAATTCAAATATTAGAATATGCACATGTGAAATTGTTATTCTGGAAGTTACCTCTGAGACAGCCCAAAGTAAGTCCCTCATTTTTAAAAGGACACACTAAGACCTAACACTTGACATAGTGCCTGGCACATATTAAGTGCTAAATAAGTGAGTATTGACTAACTGAATTCCCAAAAATCATAGATTATACTTTACTAAGAATTAGAATTTAATGGAAATTTAGAATTTAAAGAAAATTAAAGAAAAAGTAATTCTCAAAATGTGTCCCACTGTCCCCTGGAAACCACCATGATACTTTCAGAGGTTCATAATTATGATTTTCATGATAATACTAAGATGTCTTAATCTCTAATATGGTAAATATCAACAGATAACTTTTAATAAGATAAAGAGCTCACATAAACTAAAGTCTTTGGATGGTCTTCAATAATTTTAAATTATGCAAACATAGTAATAATAGAGGACCTGAGAATAGAAAGTTTGATAGCTGCTGATCAAATCTAAATCATTTATTTTACAAATGAAGAAACTGAAGCTTGGGTTCTAAGATCAAAAAGATAGTCACTGAATGACAACAAAAATTATGATGACAACAATAATGACAATGGCAAAAATAATAACAAAATCATGTTTGTATAGCCTTCTGAGGTTTTCAAATAATTTTTATATATACATATATATATATATATATATATATTTATTTATTTCATTTAACAGCAAAGCTAGAACTTGAACTCAAGTCTTCTGACTCTAAATTTAGACCATGCAACCATGAACTACTGAATGGGCATCATACAGCTATCATATCTCCAAGGCCTTTTTTCCTCCAGGGTAAGTATTCTTATTTTTAAAATAAGCAAGTCATTTGGAATTGAGAAAGTAGCACACTCTCTGTAAGGTAGAATAGAATGAGAGACAAGATCATCAGTATTTTGAATATGAATACTGTGGAAAGGTAAAGCAGATCATTCAGTGTTGATAAACAGATTTATATAATTTACAATACCATTTCCCCAAGCCAGAAGTAAAGTGAAGATACATAAAAATGCCACCTGGACCAGAGATAAGACTTAAGGAAAAGGAAACTATGCAATAATTGGTTGGGAAGAGACAATATTTCTCTGTTCAACAGATACTTTTGCTAAAGTATGAATCTACATTTCATCTGAAATTGGAATGCGCTGAAACAATGCACAAGTCATACATAATTGATATACTGAGTGGTAAAGGACATAATGGAAAACATCTGATAAAAAATAAAATACCAGAATATAAGGCTTTGGGGAAAAGAAGAAAAATCAACAGACAACAAAAGAGAAACAACCTAGCATGCATCTGCATGCAAAGGCATTTCTATGATCTATAATGTAAAATAAATGAACAAATGTTCACAATTTAAATTATTAACCTAGAATACAAATATTTTGGCAAAAATAACTAGTCTATTACAAATACATTTTACATAGTAAGTAAGGAATTTGAAACAGGTATAAGAATTTTACCAGCTTGGGGAAATCAACATTAAAAGATTGGTAAATTAGTGAGTTGCTTTCAAAATTCTCCGAGATGCTTTGATTATAGTTACCAGAGATCTGGACTATATTCCTATTAAGTGATCCAAATGCAGTTTCATCATTGTAATTGCTATCAATATTGTAATTGCTATTGATACATGGGAAGACACTTTTAGTGATCAAACAAGGAAAGAAGAGTCAAAGTAGGTGGGATCTTTGGAACCTTACCTAGTTTCCAGACTCTTATTTAAAAGTATTGCAATGGCCCTTAATTGGTTGTCCTCCTTCTGATATCTACCCCATCCAATTCATCCTCCACACAATTTTCCAATGATCTTCCAAATCATAGGTCCGATCACATTACTTTATTATTATTCAATAACTCCAGTGGATTCCTATAACCTCTGTGTTCAAACACAAATTTCTCTGTTTGGTATTTAAAGCTCATCAGAGTCAAAAGGATATTCTCAGAGGAATGAGTTAAAACTACCTATAATTATATGGAAAAAAGTTTCAAATCACTATTTATTAAAGAAATGCAGATAAAAACTACTCTGAAATACCACCTCATATCTATCAGATAGACAAACATGACAAAAAGGAAAGTGATAAATGCTGGAAGTACCTACCAAGCACATAATCAGCATGCTTTCTGTGCCAACGCTTTTGGTGGGCATCCCCTAGCTTACATACCTTTAAACATTTGCAAATTGATTTTATCAGTGTACCCAAAGCTGGACATCATAAAGTCTGTTGTGGACCAATTCACTAACTAGATGGATAGAAGTCTTCCCTGGTATTCTTGCCACAGAAGCCTTTTTTGCTAAAATGCTATGGAGGGAGATTATTCCACAATTTGGCCCATCTACATGCATTAGTTCAGATAGGGCTTTATATGGTGAACCTATAGCACGCATGCTGTAGCATGCCAGAGGGGGCTCCTCCCTTCCCCCTCACACCTGAGGATATTTGTCACATGACTCATCTTTCTGCTCAGCAGCCCAATAGGAGTGCTTCCTCCCTCCTCTGTGTGAGGGTTCAGGTTTGGACACTTTGTATCTAAGGAGGTATCTAAGAGTTTCACCATCACTGAGATAGGGGAACTCATTTTACCAATTTCATTTGATAACAGGTCTCTTATTGTTTGAGAATTACTCCCAAATTCTATCCATACACCCTACAATCCCCAGGGTTCAGGACAAGTTGCATGTATGAATAGAGGACTTAAAAGCATGATGGACGAACTCTACACTGAGACTCACTTCAAGTGGTCTGAGATTCTCCCTTTACCCATATTTTACTTGAGGAGAAGACTTAGGAGTGATCTACATGTCTAACAATTTGAAATGCTTTTAGGACTTTCCTCTATACCAACATTTTCCTCTGGCATATACATTATTATTAAGGGGAGACATTTCGATTGTTCCTTATATATGGGAATTATAGGTACAATTACATGAACTTGACTACTCTGGGGTAACATGGACTTTTAAATCCATGATCTAAACTGAGGAGATAAGGTATATGAAATAACTTTCAGTGGACTGGTGGGACTCAACTTCCTTGGGAAGACCCTTTCTAAATATTGCTAACTAGTCCAATTCCATCAAAACTTGAGAAAAAGACTCTTGGACTCATTGCTGTCATGTAAAACCAATACTATGTAATGACACTGATTAACTGTATCCTGTCACTTTTATTGTATATTATTGCATATTTGTCTTTGGATTTGGTTTTGCTTTTATTTTTATTCTTATCTTTTTGTGATTCAAAATTTTTAGGTAAACCTAGTTTATCCTGTTAAAAAATGCTACCCTCATTTAGTACTATTTTGTTCTCAGCATTAACCCATATTACATTTTTATTCTTAAATCAGTAACCTAGTAACCTAGCCATATATCCTTTACCAAGTCTACTGTTGTAAATGAATATTCACTTTATTGGAACATTATTTTGTGTTATCATCAGCTTCTTGTTTGTAGGATTGTAGGCAGTGTCATCCTCCTGAGGGGCAATTGTGAAGTTATCCTAAAGGTCAATAGACTAAGATCTATTTAATTAAGCAATTTTAGGGAACAAAATTGCCAGTTACCTGAACCAGGAAAGCAGATCTCCTTAAGAAAATGCTGTAAGGACCATTATGATTCTAAATGGACTAAAAATATAACAATAATAGAGGATGTCCCCAGAAATCAAACAATACACCATGAGACTCTGAATGAGCCTTTGGATATAATGAATGGAAATGTTGGAGCATGAGCTCTCTATTCATTTTTGTTCTTCCCAGGAGCTGTTATTTTATCTTGATTGTAAAATACTTGTGCCAAAAAAAAGGGGAATGTCCCCTAATGGCTTCTTGTTAATGTGCCTGTCAATCATTTTTTTTTTAAATGTTGTGACATCCAAAGTGTAGTTAGACCCTCCCTGAAATGTATAATATCTTTGGACCCTTATGTAATCTGGTGAGACAGTCCTGGAATGAATAGATATTATATAGACTGACTCATTAGGGTGACTAACATGTTAATTTCCCAAAGAATCAGAGGAGAAATTGTGTGAAATTAATTTAAATTATACTCTTTCCTCATCTTTTAAAAGTGTAAAAAATAGACTCAAATACAGGACTACAATCCCCACGAGCCTTTGTTCCACTTCCCCAGAATGCCTTGTAATCTCACCTGGGCCAAGATGGAGAAGGTATTTAAGCTGATTCAAAGGCTTTTGAGGGTCTTTTTCTGACTCTTGGACTTCCGTTTGGGGCAGGCATGGCTTTTTTTCATAATGTAGGTGAGGTTGTGTCTAGGCCTCTCTATGGCCTGGACACGTGTCTGTTATCCTGTATTTTCTTTAATCCTTAATCTTCAATAAACCTCTAAAAAAAATATAATACTCCTTGCAGAGAGAAACTAATTTCTACCTGCATCAGTCTCCCCATATTCCTAAATTTAACTGTTACTAAAGGGAAGTTTAAAAAACCCATTTTAGTCTGTATCAGCTCCATCCTTTGACATTGGCATACATGTGTACTATGGAAGGACACCAGAAGTGGCATTTTGGAAGAAGCTCGCCTCTTGCTCCCCTGACTCCTGGCATCCAGAAGAATGGCCTGTGATCTAGACTGAGGTTGTCTGTCCAACCAGAGAGACTCAGAAGCAGTGACATCAATAGGGGTTTTAAGATAGGGTTTTCAGGAAGGAGAGGGCTCTTGGTCTGGAGGTTTTTTCTGGAATGGCAGTTTTTGACTACAAAATGGAGACAAACATAGCAAACCTAGATTAATTAGACATAGCCATGTGATTATATAACTATATCTCCCTTTTACTCCAATTTTACTATATTATAAATAATTATAAATTAATATATCATCTACAGGGAATTTTGTTCATAACAGAAGGGATGTGGAACAATTGAAATATTAATATATACTGTTGATGGAACTTTGAACTGATAAAATCATCGTGGAGAGCAATATGAAATCCTACTCAAAGGGTCATAATACTTGTCATTTTAATATCCTTTTAATACAACAATACCACTACTAGGGCTCTATCCCCAAAAGAAAAAGAAATAAGGGAAAAAACCTACCTGTACCAAAATATTTTTGCAGCTCTTTTTGTAGTCACAAAGAATTGGAAAACTGAGTTGTCCATCACTTGGAGAATGGATGAAAAAGCTGTGGTATATGGTTGAAATGGAATACCATTATACCATAAGAAATGAAAAACAAAATGAGTTAAAAAAAACCTGGAAAGAGTTATATGAACTGATGCAAAGTGAAGTGATCAGAACCAGGAGAACAATTTATACAGTATCAGAAATATATTATGATCAGCTCTACAGAACTTCACCATTATCAAGAAATCATGTTTCCAAGACAACCACAAAGATATTCATATTGAAAAATGCTATTTATTCACAGCCAAAGAAGGAACTGTTGGAGTTTAATTGCAGATCAAAGCATGCCTTCTTCTTTATTTCTTTCATGAGTTTTTTATTGTATGTTTGATATGTGTCTTCTATCAGGATATGAACAATTTGGAAATAAGTATTGCATGAAAACTGCTCTATCCTATATCAAAGTGTTTATTGCCTTGGGGAGGGGTTGAGGAAGAGAAGGAGAAGGAACATCTGGATCCTAAAATGTCAGAAATTCTCAAAAATTATTTCTACATTTAATTGAAACAGCAATAATGAAAATCTCATCAAGCCTGTCTCCAATCTATTTTTAAGTGTTATTTTCCACTGACTCTTGCGAATCTTAAAACTACTTAGACTGTACCTTAGAAGATTTGGTCTAGCTATTCCCTATTGTAACAATGGAGATACTTAAGAATCAGGAATGTAAAGGGAACTTTTAAAATTACTCCACCCTGCTCAGATAGTGCCTTAGGGGAAGATAAAGTTGTAAACTCCTGATTGAACAATGGAAGTCCCCAAATCATACCTTATAGTAAAACTAGAACCTTAAGCTAGGTTTATTTTTAGATCTAAAACAAAAAAGGTTTTAAATACCTGTAAAGGTTAAATTAGTACCTAAAAGGGTCAAGTAACTTACAAAAGGCAAGCTTAATAAAGAGGTGTGAAGAACTCAGGAGATTTAATCTAACCAGAGAAGGCTGAAACTAAAGAAGGTGAAAACTATGAATAGGCAGTCCACTGTGATTGGTAGACATGAAAATTTCAGGGAGGTGACATAAGAGAAAAATCTCTTTAAAAGGAGGCGAAGGAACAAGTTCAATTGTTCACAATTGAATTCAGTTTGGAGAGTAATTTCAGTTCAGAGTGGAAGAACCCAGGTTGGAGACAGTCTTGTGGTGAGTGATAAAGACTGACTTGCTCTCCCCTAGGCTTAGGCCTAGGCCATTTTGGCCTAGGCCCTTTTTCTACTGCTTGGCTCAGCATGAGCCAGAGCAATTTAAATTAATTCTCTCTCTCTCTCTCTCTCTCTCTCTCTCTCTCTCTCTCTCTCTCTTTCTCTCTCTCTCTCTCTCTCTCTCTCTCTCTCTCTCTCTCTCTCTCTCTCTCTCTCTCTCTCTCTCTCTCTCTCCTTCCCTTAATTCCTTCTCTCTTCCTTCTCTCTTTATTAATTAAAATCTCCATAAATCCCAACTGACTTGGGTATTTTCATATTTGGGAATTTCCCATGGTGACCACTTATTTTAGATTTTAAGTCAAAACACTAAAAATTATCCTTACAGTTTTGGCGTTTACACTCTCCTTTATACATAGTCAAACTTGTCTTGCCATTGCTGATACACTACACTCTCTAAATCTTCTTTATGTTATTGTGCAAAGGTTAGGCTTTATACCTATCATGAACTCTTTCCTCACTTCTACCTCTTACAATTCTAGTTTCCTCTAAAGCTCAACTCAAGTTTCTCAATTTATATATCAAATCTTTCTTTTCTCCCCCACTGAAAGTCATTCCCCTGGCAATTTACCTTCTATTTATATTGTATATATTGTATATATACTTATAAGCATTGTCTCAGCCAATAGAATGTAAACTCTTTGAGGTCATGCAATGCTTAATTTTTATCTTTGCATCTTTAGCATCTAGAAGAGTATCTACTAGTTCTTAAGAAATAAGTATTGCTTGATTAGTGGCAGCAAAACATTAGGATAGGTAATAGTAATAAGGAACATTTATAAAGCATTTACTTTGTGTAAGGCCCTTTACAAGTATTAACTTATTCGATCCTTACAACAACTCTGGAAGGCAGAGGCTAGAACTATCTCCCATTTTAAAGATAAGGAAACTGAGGAAAACAAAAATTCAGTGTTAAACAGAGGTTAAGTCCAGGGTCACACAGGTAGTAAATATATGATGCCATATGTGAACTTGGATCTTCCTGACTCAAGATCCAGGATTCTATCCATTACACCACTGAGATGCCCCATGGATCGATAGAAAGACAAATAACAGATAGCTTTAAAATGTGCAGAGAGTTCTCTAAATAGTACTAAGTTAGGTAAGACATCCCCAAAACCAGAACAATGAGGTTCAGAAAGTTAAAGCAATTTGCTAAGGTCACAAAGGAAATTACAATACATGAGAAGCTATGTTAATCTGATTGCACTTCTGAGGCAGGGCTCTTATCCCATTTTTATGTCATGGATCCCCTGGGAAATCTAATAAAGCCTATAGGAATCTTCTTAGAATAATGTTTTTAAATAATTGAGAGAAATGCTCAATTTCTGCTATCAGTTAATGAATAAAAAGATGTAATTTTTTTCCCCATCAAAGCTCAAGGATCCCCTGAAATCTCTCCATTGACCCTTTTAAAGACGCCCGATATAAGAATCCATAAATGAAAGTTATTAAATTCAATAAACTACATTAAAATTATTTTTCAGAAATATAAGAAAAAGGAAGAAAAAGTCCAAGAACATTTGGAGGATAAAATTTTGAAAGAGGATAGAGCAATGATAGACTATTTGATTCTTAATTTCTTGATTTTTTGGGGGGGGGCAAAGATAATGATCTATAGTAGCATTGGAGAAGTATTGTCACATATGGGAAGCCTGCAGTGGGGGAGATTTTCTGTTCCCCCTTTTCCAGCATCTGAGACATTTTTTTCATGCCTCACCCCTCTGTCCATGCAGCCCAAAGTGAGCATTTCCTTCCTCTGCTCCCTGAAATAATGTGGGGTGGCAGGGGGGCTCACAGGCAGCTTGAAGTTTCAGTTTGGGCATGCAAACTTGAAAACCTTTGCCAATGCTGATATATAGATGGGAAATGCTTGCATGAAGATGAATGAATGAATTGAAATGTAAGACCAGTGAAGAGACATTGAGATAACATCTAGTGGACTTAAACAAGCTAATTTCCATTAACATTTTTTTTTAACTGACAGAACCATGTTAGGTGTTAGAGATAGGAAGGGAAAGAAAGAAAGAAAGAAAGAAAGAAAGAAAGAAAGAAAGAAAGAAAGAAAGAAAGAAAGAAAGAAAGAAAGAAAGAAAGAAAGAAAGAAAGAAAGAAAGAAAGAAAGAAAGAAAGAAAGAAAGAAAGAAAGAAAGAAAGAAAGAAAGAAAGAAAGAAAGAAAGAAAGAAAGAAAGAAAGAAAGAAAGAAAGAAAGGAAGGAAGAAAGGAAGAAAGGAAGAAAGGAAGAAAGGAAGAAAGGAAGAAAGAAAGAAAGAAAGAAAGAAAGAAAAAGGAAGGAAGGAAGGAAGAAAGGAAGAAAGAAAGAAAGAGAAAGGAAGGAAGGAAGGAAGGAAGGAAGAAGAAAGAAAACCCCTCTTGTTTTTAAAGACTTTACATTTTAATGAGTGAGACAATAGAAATATATATATGAAAATATATATATATATATATATATATATATATATATATATATATATATATATATACTTAATGGTGAAAAGTAGGGCTTCTGAATGTACTTAATCCTATTAATTTTTTTCCTCCCAGAAAGGGGCAGAAATGAACTGTATCAAGATCTCACTTATATTAGAGTATTAAATGGACATACCCTGTTATAACAACTAACTCAGTTTTAAGTTGGGGGTTAGATAAAAAAGGTGATTGAGTTAAGGTGGTCCATTTTTCTGGTGTCATATTGATTTTTAAATGAATAAAATTAAAGCTATGAGTGTGATTACAGTAGCTTAGAGCCACTAGTTATGAAAACTTTTAACATTCAAACAGAGGTTTAGCTCTCTTACCTAATGGAAGTTTTCATAAAGCTCTAATTGACTTCTTGTTTCCTTATATTTGAAGTGAATTCAGTATACTGGAAACATGAGTAAATGGATCACACAGAGCACATTACAATTTCTATTACTTGACAGGAAAAAGGGGAAGGAGAAGTTGAAGAACGAGTAGAAAGAGCAGAGGAAGTCATTCAGATACCATGGAACTACAGTGAGGATAAAACAGGATATGACTGCATCTACACTGAAGGACAAAAAGACATGGAATATGATATTCCAGAAAGCAAGGGAACTAGGTCTACAACCTAGAATCAACTACCCAGCAAAACTGACTATATTCTGACAGGAGAAATATGGTCATTTAAAAAAAATAAAAGAATTCAAAGCATTTGTAAAGAAAAGACCAGACTTGAACAGAAAATTTGATGCCCAAACACAGAACTCAAGAGAATCATCAAAAGGTAATTAAGAAAGAAAGAAAAAAGAAAAAACAAACAACCCTCCCCCCTTTTTTTTAAAACCCTTACCTTCAGTCTTGGAGTCAATACTGTGTATTGGCTCCAAGGCAGAAGAATGGTAAGGGCTAGGCAATGGGGGTCAAGTGACTTGCCCAGGGTCACACAGCTAGGAAGTGTCTGAGATCAGATTTGAACTTAGGACCTCCTGTCTCTAGGCCTGGCTCTCAATCCACTGAGCTACCCAGCTGCCCCCCAAAAAAAACCTTTTCTAAGAGACCCAATAAGTTAAAATATGTATCCCTATAAGAAAAGAGGTCATTGATAACTCTTAAAAATTGTTATTACCTGGATAGCTAGAAGAATTATATTTAGAGGGAACAGTGACAAATTATATAGGAATAAATGGCAAGGCATAAATATATATGTAAATATAGATATAGAAATGCACAAATACATATATATGTGTATATATACAACTGGAGCTAAAAAAGAGGTTAATACTAAAAGAAATGGGAAAAGAAACAAAATTGGGTAAATGTATAAGTCACAAAGAAGCATATGGTGGGAGGGGGGAGAGCATCAATAAACTGGAAGGGTAAAGAAGTTGAAGATAGGAAATACTCAGTTCTTACATTCATTTAAATTGACTCAAAGAGGGAAGAATAGTCAAATACACTGGGGCAGAAATTGATTTGTGCCCTATGGAAGTAGAAGGAAGTAGAAGGGTAACAAATGGACTGGTGGGGAATAAAGCAGTACAAAGGAGGGAGAGGGTGGGGGTGGTTTAAAAAGACTTTAAAGAAAATAAGAGGGGAATAAGAAGAGAAGGGGTAAAAAGGGAAGAAAAATAAGAGTGGGAATTAGGGGGACTGATTAAAAACAAAACATTGGTGTATAAGGAATTAGTGAAAGAAGTAAAGGCAGGACTAGGAGTGGAAATCAAAATGCTGGGAAATAAACAGCTGGTAATCATAACTCTGAATGTGAATGGAATTAACTCAGCCATAAATCAAACCAAAAAAATAAATAAGAAAGAGGTAAGAGAAGTGAATGAAATCTTAGAAAAATTAGAGTTAGTAGATATGTGGAGAAAAATAAATAGGGCCAAAAAGGAATACACCTTCTTTTCAAAAGCACATGGTACATTTACAAAGATTGAACAGGTATTAGGGCATAAAAACATTGCAAACAAGTACAAAAGAGCAGAAATAATAAATGCAACCTTCTCAGGTCACAATGCAATGAAAATAGTAATTAGTAAGGGTATATGGAGAGGCAAATCAAAAATTAATTGGAAATTAAACAATATGATTCTCCAAAATCAGTTAAAGAACAAATCATCGAAACAATTAATAATTTCATTGAATAAAATGACAATGATGAGACATCCTTTCAAAATCTATGAGATGCAGCCAAAGCAATACTCAGGGGGGAAATTTATATCCTTTAGTTCATATATTAACAAATTAGGAAGGGCAGAGGTTGATGAATTGAACATGCAAATTAAAAAAGTAGAAAGTGAACAAATTAAAAATCTTCAGATGAAGATTAAATTAGAGATCCTAGAAATGAAAGAAGAAATTAATACAATTAAAAGTCAAAGAAATATTGATTTAATAAATAAGACTAGAAGCTGGTACTTTGAAAAAAACAAATAAAATAGACAAAGTACTGGTCAATCTAATTAAAAAAAGGAAGGAAGAAAACCAAATTGACAGTATCCAAGATGAAAAGGGAGACTTCACCTCTAATTAAGAGGAAATTAAGGTAATCATTAAAAATTATTATGCCAAATTATATGGCAATAAATATGGCAATCAAGCTTATATGGATGAATATTTACAAAAATATAAGTTGCTTAGACTAACAGAGGAAGAAATAGATTACATAAACAACCCCACTAGAGAAAAAGAAATTGAACAAGCCATCAAAGAACTCCCAAAAAAAATACACAGATCCAGATGGATTTACAAATGAATTCTATCAAAAATTCAAAGAACAACTAATCCAAATATTATACAAACTATTTGACAGAATAAGCAAAAGTAGGAGTTCTACCAAATTCCTTTTATGACACAAATATGGTACTGATTCCAAAGCCAAGCAGATCAAAAACAGAGAAAGAAAACTACAGACCAATCTCCTTAATGAACATAGTTGCAAACATCTAAAATAAGATACTAACAAAAAGACTCCAGGAAGTCATCACAAGGGTTATCCACTATGACCAAGTAGGATTCATACCAGGAATACAAGGATTGTTCAGTACTAGGAAAACCATTCACATAATTGACCATATTAACAAGCACACCAACAAAAATCACATGATTATCTCAATAGATGCAGAAAATGCCTTTGACAAAATATAACTTAAATTCCTATTGAAAACACTAGAAAGTATAGGCCTAGAAGGGTCTTCCCTAAAAATTATAAACAGTATTTATCTAAAACCATCAGCAAACATCATCTGCAATGGCGATAAAATAGAAGCCTTCCCAATAAGATCAGGGGTGAAACCAGGATGCTCATTATCACCTCTATTATTTAACATTGTACTAGAAACACTAGCTGTAACAATTAGAGGAGATAAAGAAATTGAAGGTATTAAAATAGACAATGAGGAAATCAAGCTATCACTCTTTGCAGATGATATGATGGTCTACTTAAAGAATCCTAGACAATATCAACTAAAAAGCTAGTTGAAATAATCAACAACTTTAGCAAAGTTGCATGATACAAAATAAACACACCTAAATAATCAGCATTTCAATATACTTCCAATGCATCCCAACAGCAAGAATTAGAAATAGAAGTTCTATTTAAAATCACCCTAGACAATATAAAATACTTAGGAATCTATCTGCTGAGACAAACACAGTAACTTTATGAACATAACTACAAAACACTTTCCACCTAATTAAAACTATATCTAAATAATTGGAAAAATATTAATTGCTAATGGGTAGGATGAGCTAACATATTAAAATGACAATCCTACCCAAATTAATTTACTTATTTAGTGCCATACCCATTGAAGAACCAAAAAAAAAAACCTTTTTTTACTGAATGAGAAAAAAAAAAACATACAAAGTTCATTTGGAAGAACAAAAGATCAAAGATATTCAGGGAAATCATGAAAAAAATGCAAAGGAAGGAGTTCTTGCAGTCCCTTATCTCAAATTATACTATAAATCAGTAGTCATCAAAACAATTTGGTACTGGCTAAGAGACAGAAAGGAGGATCAGTAGAATAGACTAGGGGAAGTAATCTCAGCAAGACATCTATGATAAACCCAAAGATCCTAGTTTTGGGGACCAAAATCCACTATTTGATAAAAACTGCTGGGAAAATTGGAAGACAGTATGGGGGAGATTAGGTGTGATCAATTTCTCACACCCTACATCAAGATAAACTCAGAATGGGTGAATGACTTAAATATAAAGAAGGAAAGTATAAGTAAATTGGGTGAACACAGAACAGTATACATGTCAGATATTTGGGAAAGGAAAGATATTAAAACCAAGCAAGAGCTAGAAAAAAATCACAAAATGTAAAATAAATAATTTTTATTAAATCAAATTAAAAAGATTTTGTACAAACAAAATCAATGCAACCCAAATTAGAAGGGAAACAACAAATTGAGAAACAATCTTTATAACAAAACTTCTGACAAAGGTCTAATTACTCAACTTTATAAAGAACTAAATTTATTGTACAAAAAATCAAGCCATTCCCCAAATGATAAATGAGCAAGGGACATGAATAGGCAAATTTTACTTAATGAAATCAAAACTATTAATAAGCACATGAAAAAATGTTCTAAATCTCTTATAATCAGAGAGAAGCAAATCAAAACAACTCTTAGGCATTGCCTCATACCTAGCAGATTGGCTAACATGACAGCAAAGGAAAGTAATGAATATTGGAGGGGATGTGGCAAAGTTGGGACATTAATGCATTGCTGGTGGAGTTGTGAATTGATCCAACCATTCTGGAAGGCAATTTGGAACTATACCCAAAGGGCACTAAAAGACTGTCTGCCCTGTGATTCAGCCACAGCACAGCTGGGTTTGTACCCCAAAGAGACAATAAGGAAAAAGACTTGTACAAGAATATTCATAACTGCGCTCTTTGTTTGGGGAATGGCTGAACAAATTGTGGTTTATGCTGGTGAAGGAATACTATTGTGCTCAAAGGAATAATGAACTGGAGGAATTCCATGTGAACTGGAATGACCTCCAGGAATTGATGCAGAGTGAAAGTTGCAGAACCAAGAGATCATTGTACACAGAGACTGATACACTGTTATACAATTGAATGTATTGAATTTCTCTGTTAGTGGAAATGAAGTGATAATGAACAACCCATAGGGAACTATGAGAAAAAGCACTATCCACATTCAGAGGAAAAACTGTGGGAGTAGAAACATAGAAGGAAAACAACTGCTTGAATACCTGGGTCGAGGGGATATGGCTGTTGATGTAGACTCTAAATGAACATCCTAATGCAAACACCAACAACATAAAAATATGTTCTGATCAAGGACACAGGTAATACCCAGTGGAATTGCATGTCTGCTATGGGAAGGATAGGGGGAGGGAAGGGAGGGAAAGAATATGACTCTTGTAACCAAGAAAAAATGTTCTAAATTGACTAAATAATAACTAACAATGAAAAAAAATAAATTAAGGAAGCTATGCTGAAGCCAGGCGAGGTCTGACCATTACATCCCTCTCTTCAAGAAACTCCAGTGATTCCCTATCAATCCCAGGATCAAATATAATATCCTATATTAGGCAGTGAAAGACTTCATAATTTAGGTAACACTTTACCTCCACCACCATCACTTTTCATTCTTCTTATACGATACTTCCTCTATATACTCTTATTTCTCACCAAAGACATTCCATCTCCCAAATCTGAGCAATTTCACTGACTGTTTTATATAGTTCAATGTCTAGAGTTCTCTCCTTCCTCATCTCTGTTTATTAACTTTCCGGTTTTCCTTCCTATCTCAGTTAAAATGCTATTTCCTGCAAAATGCCTTTTTCTAGCCTCCTTAACACTTTTTTCTTCCCTCTGCTTTTTATCTCCAGTTTATTGCCTATATCTATATTTATAGATAGAAAGATTTATCATATATATGTAAATAAATGTCTGTGTTTATGCATATACAAACAGATCCATATATAACACATAAACACATTTATGTTCATATATATGTATATATATTTTTTTTTCACACATTGTTTGCATGCTGCCTCCCAGCTAAACTTTGAACTCCTTGATAGTGGAGACTTTCTTTTTTGCCACCTTTCTTTTTAACCTCGGCACATAGAAAAGCCCTTGAAAAATAGAAGGGATTTATAAAAAAATATGTTTATTTCTTGACTGGCTAATTACCAAGAAATAAGTTTGTATTTTATCCTGGAGGCAAGAAGAAGCCACTGGAGGTTAAGGAGGAGGAGTGTGAAATGGTCAAAATTATGCTTCAGAAAAATCCCCTTGGCAACTGTGTGGTAGAAGAATTAGAGTAGAGAGTAATGAGATATTGAGAACAGAGAGGAAGTTATTGCAGAATTCCAGGTGAGAAATCATGAGAGCTAAACCAGATCAGTAACTGTAAGCAGAGAGAAGGAGTGATGCATGTGAAAATGTTGTTTAAGTATGATTGACAAGATTTAGTGACTACTTGGTTATAGAGCTTGATATGGAGTGGAACTGGTAATAACTGAGGTTTCCAATCCAGAAGCCTGGAAGAATGGTGATACCTTGAAAAGGAACAGGGATGGTAGGAAGAGATGTTCATTTAGTAGGAAAGAAAATTAGATCTCTTTTGTTGTATATGTTGTACTTGAAATGGCTATGTGACATCTTAAAATGTCTAAGGTCTAGCTGGTGATATGGCACTAGGCATCAGAAGAAATACTGGAGTGGACATATAGATTAGGAAGTATATACTTAAAAATTATAATTGATCTTAATGAGAGATGAAGTTTTTTGGACTGAACTGTATGACAGAGAATTAAAAGATGTTGCAGATATGATTTTGAATCCAATGCTATTAAACTCTATGGAAATTTAAGGAAAAGAAAAATTGCTGCAGGACTGGATATGATTAAAATATGTCTGAATTTTCAAAAAGAAAATGAAGATGGGTCACAAAACCCTAACTGGTAAGTATGACATCAATCTAAAGGAAAATTTTATAACGTGTTATTAATTGGAGAGCTTGGGAGTACTTAGAAAGAGAACAATAATCCTTGGGAACCAGAATATGCTCTTTCTCTCCTCTTCATTCAAAACTATGTATAACAGAAATTAATATAACAATAATAATAATGAGTTAATAAAATAGTATTATCAGAATGTAAAACTAGTAAGTATTAATAATTAATGCCAAGTATTATGTTAAGTACTGGAAATACAAAGAGAGGGAAAAGAACCCTGCTCTTAAGGAGCTTACAGTCTAATGGAAGAGACAATATACAAATACTTATAGATAAACATTTTATACAGGATAAATAAAAATAATCCACAGAAGGGCAGTATTAGAAGTATGAAGGATGAGGAAAGACTTCCTCCAGAAGGTGAGATTTTAGCTGGCATGTAAAGTAGCATCTTAACGATAAACTCATAAAATATCAGCTTCTACAAGACCTTTATACCCTATTTGTCAAATCAATCATAGCAAAGACCTACAACCTTGGCATGACATTTTTCTCAATAACATCACCATGCCTGTGAAAATGTACAGAGTAGAAAGATGGAATGTCTTGTTTGTGGAACAGCCAGAAGGACAGTGTCACTGTATTAAAGAGGATAAGGTTGTGAATTGGAGATTAAATCGTTAGAAGACTAGAAAGATTGGTGTGGGAGGTCATGAAAGGCTTGGAGACAGTATGGTAGAGTGGATACAAGATCATTCTCTGTGTTTGAATACCTTTTTCAAGTCACCTTACCAGTTAGTGTCCCAGACTACTCTTTACTACTCTGAGTCACAAAGCCAGTGCCCTTCTTCATTGTTATAGGGATTTTCCTCATTATAAGTTTCCTACCTCAGTAAATTCACAAATCCTGTCGAATCCTTCCAAGCTTCCCAAGAAACTCCAAACCCCAACCCAAAACATGAGAAATCGACCCTGGGTAATTTTCTCTGGGGTGATATCAAAAAGGAAGGTGCTATGCCATGGCTGTGTCTAACTTAGGAACAGCTTGACCATTTGTGGCATTAGGGTCTTGTAGATGGTGATGTTTTGTGATAGCTTATAATCTAGATGCAAGGGGGAATTATGTATACTCAACATGTTTTGATAGATGCTTCATTTTCATTTTGGCACAATTGAATTTAAATATGAATGAAAAGTTAGAGAATCATTCCCTACAGAAAATGATTTCATTGTGACCAGCAATTATAGACAAATGCCTGCTGCCATTTGACTGCATTTCATTAAACAAATTAGAATAAGAAAACATCTTGTTTACCATATGGAGGTACCTGTTATTTCTTAGCCACATTACTGTCTCCCAAATGCAGCTACTCTGAGTAGGATGCAAGCAGAAATAACATATTAGAACTAAAGTTTGTGCAGAAAGAATGCTAATGGCAGATTTTTCCCTCAGAGTAACAAAGTGGCAGAAAATGAGAGATGTTCCTGAAAAGTCAGTCAAGTTTTTAAGTTGCTGGAGTCTAGCCAGGGGGAAGAGAGGGAGAAAAAAAAGACAGTGATAGAAGTGACTAAAGAAAGGCAAGAAGCAAAAGCAATGGGGGAAGAGAAGAAAAAGAGAATAACTCAGTCTAGAAAAGTAAGGGGATTTGCCTGGGAGAGGTAACCAGTGGAGAAGTGTCTTGCTGTTTATAATCCTGCTCCCATTATCCTATAGGCTGTTATGTGACCTTTTGGTGAAAGCCCCTCTAGTCTTTTTTAATTGTGTTCCTGGTGCCTATGCTATTAAATTGTGTGTCAAGAATAAATATTTCACTTCAGAGTGGAGTAAAAGCAAGACAGAAAAAATAATCTACACAATGACTATGATGGTGTAAAGGATGAGAACAATAAAATAAAGTCTAATTTGTGAAATAGCAATGACCAAAAGAGATAAGAAACTGCATTTTTTCTCTTTTTATTGGTTAAATGGGAGGTTATGGGTACAGATTATGCTGGCAGAAGTGAATCCTGGGATGGGGGATTGTGTTTAGCTGTTTGTTACCCCTTTGTTACCTATTGTTTGTTCATGGCAGTGGTGGTGGTGGTAGTGGGATGTGTGTGTGTGTGTGTGTATGTGTTTGGTGGGGGAAAGAGGATTATTCCTAAAATGACTTATCAAAAATAATTATCAATTTAAAAATTTATGATTATATAATGTTTATCAAATAATTTTATCATTTGTATTTTTATAATTTCATAATTATAATTTTAAAACAAAATGAGTAAATATTTCCTTTTCTCTTTGTCTTCACTTAAAGGGTTGTGAGATCGAATTTATCTAACACATTTTAGTGAACCTGGTGATGTTCCCAGGTAATTTACGTGAACTTAAATAATTTAGGGAGTGTGATATGGCTTAAACTTGGCAAATGTTTTTGGCATTCATGATCAGGTTTGATCCTTTAAAGAATGAGTATGTTCCTTCAAATCTAGGTGGAAATGGGGTCCAGGCTTGAGAAGAGAAAATGCAAGCACTGCGGTCCTATTATCTAACTCCACAAATTCTCAGAGACCAGATTCTATTTTCCAAACTATATAAAATACTTTTGGGGTTAATCACAAAGTTTTTGTGGAAACTAAAAGTGGATGATTATCAAATTCATTTTGGAACGAATATTTTTCCAGGACTTTCAAATGTAGTTTTCCCCCCTAAACTTTTTTTTTTCTTTTGAGGTGATATTTATTTATTTATTTATTTTTAATTTTATGCCATTTTATTTGATAATTTCCAAGCATTATTCATTAAAGACAAAGATCATTTTCTTTTCCTCTCCCCAACCCCCCAGCCGACGTGTGATTCCACTAGGTATCACATGTGTTCTTGATTCGAACCCATTGCCACGTTGTTAATATTTGCATTAGAGTGTTCCTTTAGAGTCTCTCCTCTGTCATGTCCCCTCAACCGCTGTAGTCAGGCAGTTGTTTTTCCTCAGTGTTTCCACTCCCACAGTTTATCCTCTACTTATGAATAGTGTTTTTTCTCCTAGATCCCTGCAGATTGTTCAGGGACATTACACCGCCACTAATGGAGAAGTCCATTACCTTCGATTATACCACAGTGTATTAGTCTCTGTGTACAATGTTCTCCTGGTTCTGCTCCTTTCACTCTGCATCACTTCCTGGAGGTCGTTCCAGTCTCCATGGAATTCCTCCACTTTATTATTCCTTTGAGCACAATAGTATTCCATCACCAACATATACCACAGTTTGTTCAGCCATTCCCCAATTGATGGGCATCCCCTCGTTTTCCAGTTTTGGGCCACCACAAAGAGCGCAGCTATGAATATTCTTGTACAAGTCTTTTTCCCCATTATCTCTTTGGGGTACAGACCCAGCAGTGCTATGGCTGGATCAAAGGGTAGACATTCTTTTGTTGCCCTTTGGGCATAGTTCCAAATTGCCCTCCAGAATGGTTGGATCAGTTCACAACTCCACCAGCAATGCATCAATGTCCCTACTTTGCCACATCCCCTCCAGCATTCACTACTTTCCTTTGCTGTTATGTTAGCCAATCTGCTAGGTGTGAGGTGATGCCTCAGAGTTGTTTTTATTTGCAAGTCTCTGATTATAAGAGATTTAGAACACTTCTTCATGTGCTTATTAATAGTTTTGATTTCTTTATCTGAAAAATGCCTATCCATGTCCCTTGCCCATTTATCAATTGGAGAATGGCTTGATTTTTTGTAGAATTGATTTAGCTCTTTATAAATTTGAGTAATTAAACCTTTGTCAGAGGTTTCTATGAAGATTGTTTCCCAATTTGTTGCTACCCTTCTTATTTTGGTTACATTGGTTTTGTTTGTATTAAAGCTTTTTAATTTGATGTAATCAAAATTATTTATTTTACTTTTTGTGATTCTTTCTCTGTCTTGCTTGGTTTTAAAGTCTTTCCCCTCCCAAAGGTCTGACATGTATACTATTGTGTGTTTACCCAATTTACTAATGGTTTCCTTCTTTATGTTTAAGTCATTCACCCATTTTGAATTTATCTTTGTGTGGGGTGTGAGGTGTTGATCAATTCCTAATCTCTCCCACACTGTCTTCCAATTTTCCCAGCAGTTCTAAACTCTTTTTAAACTAAAAATCTACATAACTTGAAGTGACATAATGTTCTCTATAAAAGTCCCATATTTTAAAAGTATATTATGATTAAGTTTGTGATATCTGATGACATGGATTTGTGAAGAATGCCTCTCCAAACAGGTAGCTTTGATTTGTTTCCCAGTTCTGACACTTTCTAGTTATATAATCAGAGAAAAATCATTTGATATTTCTAAGTGCAATCTCCATGTGAAATAAGTTTTGCTTTTTCTTGTGCCTTTTGCTGCCTCCTTTATTTTTATATTCCATACCAAAGAGGCCAGTAAATGCTAGGCTGTACAGGCTAGGTCTTGCCATCATAATTGCCAAAAGCAACGTCTAATAGCTGAGCTTTGGTCTATATAATTAACTCTGAATGATTCAGTTTCTTCTTCAATAAAATAGAGATTAGACTTTTTTTGTTACCTTCTTTATAAGGTTTGCTAGAGAGAAGACCCTTTGCAGACCACAGAAACAACCAGCTATTATTTAAATGTGTACAGTTCAAAGGAATTGTCTTTAGGTGGTGCTCTTTAATGTAAAACTGTGAAGTTGAGAGTTGATTGAAAACAGTTTCATTCCCATTTTGAACATGGAATAATTGAAGCATGGGAAAAACCTGTTTTATAAAATCAGTTGTAGCTATGGGGGTGTGCATTTGTGCCCATGATTGGAGGAAATTCTGTCTTCAAGATTAATGAGCAAAATGCAGGTAATAAAATTTCTTGCACATGATTAAAAATAGAACAATTATCAGGATGATTCAAACCCGTTAGCTAATAAAATCTAGATTTTCTTTGCTTTTAATTCCTGGGATAGGGCAGAGAGCCCTATTGTTATGGATTTTTTGTTAATAATATTGAGGAAAAGATGGACCTAGGTAAGACTCCAGCACATAGTGAAGGAAGATTATTATGGTTGTCTTGGTGACCTGAGGTTTTGCTTTTCATTTGTATTACGTATGTACTGCAAGTGTGCTAAGCCTCTGGGGAAGATGTCTGGGGACAAAATTGTTGTGTGTGCACATGCACGTGTGTCTATATCTTATGGCTTCCCTTTGGCACTGCTTTATATATTCTTTGTGTTCCCAGCACTTAGCATAGTGCCTGATATACAGTAGGTGCATAATAAATGTTTATTGACAGACCATTTTTTGATCTACTGAAAATTGATTTTTTCCACCATGAACCCTTTGCCATTAGTACTTTTGATGAAGCCTGATGACTAGATTTGAAATCATAAATTTGAATATCTGTGATTTTTAGAAGCATCACAACTATTTTGCCTGCATTGATAAGCAACCATGTTACTGGTGAATAGTCAAATGGGGAAGATTAGCTTGTCCATCGCCTCTCATTGTGTCTCTCATTAGCTATGTGACCCTGAACAATTAGCTCAATCTCTGGAGGTCTTAGTTTCCTCAGAATGAACAGAAAAGGCAATATATGTTTTAGAGGCCTGTTTGGCTGTTTGGACAGCTGCTTCAAGTTGAGAATTTTCAAAAACTAGCATTCTGGTTATTGAAATTCTTATAATGCAGAAGTAGGTTTAAATTGTGAATTCTGATGCAGCCTATTAACATTATCAATGGAAATGTATTGTAGCAATAAACTTATTCTGGGGAGCAGAGTGCAATTCAGGATTTTTCTTCCTTTTTTCTTTCTAAAAATGAAAAGCATGAAGCACGAATCTTTTTGGGAACAGATGAGTGGGCATTAACAAAAGAACTGAGAAATCAAAAAGTGGCTTAGAGCTGAAATTTAACATAAGCAATTCCTGTTATGTGTTTTCAAAACATCATTACTGAACTTGGGCCTTAGGAGATTTACTGCAATTGGCTTGGACCCCATTTTATATGATGTGACATTGGAAATTTGTGCACAGATGCTTTGTCCTTCCCATTAGGTGTCATTAGCTACACTTAGGATCTTGTAAAACTCTTTGGTAATACATTGTTTTAATTAAATGAATGAATGTATGTAAACTGTTTTATAAATTCAAATAGATAAATAAATAACAACTGACATTTATGTGGCCCTTTGCAAAGCGCTTTACATTTTTATTTCCTTTGAGCCTCACAACTACTTGGTGAAGTAGGAACTACAAGTTTTATTATTGAATGAAAGAAAATCAATTATTAATCATTTATTGTTTTCCAGCTGCTTTGGGAGGAACAAAAGTGAGATCACTCCTGTCCTCAAGAAATGTATATTCTAATGAGGAAACTACTCATCTAGAGTTGGAATTTATGTTCTAGGAATGTTCTCAGAGGACTTGCCTTCTAATAGGGAGACTCATACATCTTTGTGTGGGTCTATGAAGGAATTTTGATCTTAGGAGACACAAGAACAGTGAGTGGAGAGTAAAAAGTTTGTGGCTTTTCACACTGTTACCAGGAATTTTGTTAGTATTTATTTGTTTATGGTCCTTAGAGCAAAAGGTGGAAAAGTATGTTGGGGCTGATTTTGTGTAGTACTAGGGCAGATAGTCTGGTTCTAAGTTATTGTATGTTGCCACAGTGGATAGAGTGCCAGGCCTGGAATCAGGAAGATTTGAATGGCTTCAGACATTCACTAGCTGTGTGGCCCTGAACAAGTCACTTAACCCTGCTTGTCTAGGTTTTATCACCTATAAAATAAGCTAGAGAAGGAAATGATAAACCACTACATTGTTTTGGCCAAGGAAACCCCAAATGGGGCCATAAAAATAGACACAACTAAATGAAACAAACAAACAAAAAAAGAAATATTGGGTTAAGTGAGTTTGTACTCACTCAGCAGTCAAGACAGATTAGCCCCAGGAGAGAGACTCAGAGCTGACTGCTTTCATATTCCCAAGAAGGAAGGTGGGCTTATCCTCCAGATGTCTTCTCCAAGGGGTACTGTGGTGAGTTGTGGGGTAGAGTGAATTTTCTGAAGCAGGGCAAATGTCAACATGGCCATGCCTGATGACTAGATAGAACATATTATTCCTCTTATGATTCCCTCAGCTTCTTGTGACCTTCCTCGGAATTTAGTTTGCATATATTTAGTATTTATTTTAAGGTGCCTACTGTTGTTACAAAAATAAAATGTAAGCTTGTTGAGGTCAGAGATTGGGTAATTTGTGTCTCTATATCCTCAAGGACTTGCACAATGCCTGACACATAGGAGGCACTTCAAATGCATGCATGCATGAATGAATGAATGAATGATCACTTTTGCAAATGGAGTAACTGAAGTTCAAGGAAACTAAAGCAATTTATACAAGGACCTTAAAAGCGTCAGAAGAAACTGAGTCCAGATGTTCCTAAGTCAAAGGCTGGCAGTCTTTTCATCATGCTGAACTTTTTCTCATTATCATCCATTCATATTTGATAGTCTGGGATGAGGGTTCAGTAGCTGTGACTTAAATTAATGGAAACTGATATTCCTATTTATTTTCTGATAAGGATGGTGACCTGAAGTTTAGGTGGCTTTTGTAAGTTTGCATAAATGATATCAATAGAACAAGTTCCTAATAGCTTCAGAAAATAGTTTATATCTTCCAAAAGCTTTGGATTCTTGGGTTCAATAACCTTCATCCTTGGGTTCATCCTTCCTTCCCATTCTCATCTGATATCAAAGGCAGGTTGATAACTATATCAGTTGGCATGCTGGGTAAGAGGAGTTCATTGTTTTTGGCCCCTGTGTGGATTGTGGAAGGAGTCAGGTGACATCCAGTTTAGGATGTTTTGAGCCATCAATTAATAAATTATTTTAAAATTAAAAATGCTGCCTCTCAAGGATTCTAATCATTATAAATGTCACCTCAGACACTTACTAGCTATGTGATTTTGGACAAGTCAATTAATTTGTCTGTTTAGATTTCCTTGATGATAAAATGAAAATGAATTTAGTGCCTACCTTTCAGGGTTGTAAGGATCCAATGAGATATTATTTGTACATACTAAATAAGTGCTAGGTATTACTGGTGTTGTTATCATTGATATTATATTTTGAAATTCTCAACAACTGTTATGGTAAGATAGGTAAATGCAATTATTTTTCATCCCCAATTTAAAGATGATGAAATTAAGGTCTTGAATAACTAAAGTGACTTGTTCATTATCACAATGTAATTATTTGGAGTCATATCTCATCAAAGGTTTCAACTACAACATTTGACCTCCAACACTATGCTCTTCTTCTGTGCCCATAAGGTTCAATTCATTCCCAAGATTTTGGGGTCATTGTGTAGACAGAGCTAAAATAATATCCATCTATACAATTTCAAGAGCTACTTCTTAGAGCAAGAGCATTATCATTTTTCTTTTTGAAAAAGTAACATTTAATGCTGGATTTAACACTAAAATTGTCTTCTCAAAAGGTAATTGGAAGAATAATAAAATAAGTTTATATTTATTGATAGATAATTGCCATTGCAATTCCTGGAGTTGAGAAGCAAAAGAATACAAATGGCCTGACATCTAGTTGGAATAAATCAGCCTTATATTTTAAGAGTATCTTTTCCCTTTTTAATATAATTTTCCATTGTTTAAAAATATTAAAGTAAAACTTATAAACCAAACTAATGCTACATTTTAAGGCCCTTGAGGGTAGAATGAGAAAAAAAAGGAAGTGTCTGGAAAATGGTTCCATAAAAATGGCACATTCTAAAATGATTCTATTTGCCTTCTTAACTGAAATTTCAATTGATCAAAAGGAAAAGAGAAAAGAAATGAACAAAGAAACCAAAACAATTAGTTTTCAGTTCATTAAATCTGTATATGACTCATTTTTCTTTGTGAAATGGCAATTTTCCTTTCTTGGTGTAAGAGGTAGCCCTAATGCCAGCACAATCTTGGCTCAAGTTTGGTTTTGGGACTAAATGACACATTTGTAAGTTACTGAACAGTTGAAAAAAATGTGTTTTCCTTTACCACAACACAGAAAAATGTTCCACAAGGATACAGTGGTTCTTGATTTCAGCTTTGGTAGACAGGGCTTCCCTTGCCTCCATATGGTAATGCTTCTGATCACCAGGTTATCAAGGCATAGTAACTCAGGTGGATTTCAGATATCTCTCAAGTTTGGGAGTCCTAGGTTACACCTGCTGTAATCCTTTATACTCTTAGTTGATCAGGAAAGTGCAAAAGGGAAGCCAGAGACAACTAGATTCTAAAGAGTTTTGCTTTTTTTTTTTTAAAGAACATTAATCCCCCAGCATGGGTAGGAGTGGGACAAAAAGGTAGAGTCTGAGCCTTCCCCATGTTGGGAGTCAGGTGAAACTGAAGAACCATGTGAAGACAAGCTTGGGTCAAATAGTTCCTGGGTGCACCTTTCTTTCTTCTTAGGGTTCAGGGGAGAAGGAGGAGAGCCTAGAACTATCTCATGTTGAGATATGGCAAAGGAGGATCAGTGAGAGAAGCCATTGGCCCCAGGGATAGCTTTGTTTTCTTTTAGGGAAAATTTATCTCTCTTAGAGATGAGAAAAGAGGGATCTGGACCTCCTCCATGTCAGGAGTTTGAAGGAGAAAGAACTAGGGTAGATATTCATTTTATCACACTTGGTTTCTAAGTTTCTGAGTTGTTGGGCTTTAGGACAAGAGGCAAAGTACTATGAATGAGGCCAGAACATTCTATATGCTAAAATTGTGACTGAGACCAGTAAAAAGGCGTGAGATCTAGGGAAGAAGCTAATAGAAGCAACTGTGTTTAATTTAGAAATTCACCTTATGGTCCCCTCATGGTCAGTTCTCATAATGAAAGAATTTCTCATTCCCCAATCACAGGTAAATTAAATGAGGACCTTCCAAATATAAGTATAGATAGGACATGGATTTGGGCCTCTGCAAATTCATTGGTTCATTGTGAAAAGTGTTGATTAAATTTGCAGGAAATGGTATTCCTTTTTAGTCAATTAGTCAGTCAATAAGCCTTTATTAAGTATTTATTGAATACCAAGAATAGCATGTACCTCAGAGTAGAGAATAAAACCAAGGCAAGGACTACACAATGAAAGGTTTAGATAATGACTTCCCCATACACGTAATCTCTCCTCCAATATAATATAAACTCTGTGAGGGCAGAGATTCTTTATATTCCCAGAACTTCACAAAGTGCTTGGCTTCAAGTCATCATTTATTAAATGGATGCCAATTGTTAATTGATTCATAGAGGAGACTATGTCAAAGGATAGAGAGTAGGAAGAGACCTTATATTGCATCTCATTTATCCTCCAAGTTTAGAATGAATTAAGAGCACAAAATAATCTGCATAAGAAAGCCAAATTTGAACCCATGTTTTGAGATTCCAAATCTAGTGCCCTTTCAATTGCATACAACTGAAAATTCCTTATATTTACAAGTATCAGCTACAATGTAGACACAGCTATTTTCCAATGTAGGAAATATCTTTTATGGTAGAGAAATTGCCATAGCTAAAGCTCAATCACACAGTAAGAAAAGTTAGGTTAATGCCTCATGTCAAAAGAACTTGGCAAAGGTATAGAATGATGACCCTGGGGTCATAAAGATGAGGGTTCTGTGTAGAGGGGATCTTATCCCCTCCCCCTCCTGGAGGACCAGCCCAGATCATCAACATTCCCCACTTGGCAAAGGTATAGAATGATGACCCTGGGGTCATAAAGATGAGGGTTCTGTGTAGAGGGGATCTTATCCCCTCCCCCTCCTGGAGGACCAGCCCAGATCATCAACATTCCCCACTTGGCAAAGGTATAGAATGATGACCCTGGGGTCATAAAGATGAGGGTTCTGTGTAGAGGGGATCTTATCCCCTCCCCCTCCTGGAGGACCAGCCCAGATCATCAACATTCCCCACTTGGCAAAGGTATAGAATGATGACCCTGGGGTCATAAAGATGAGGGTTCTGTGTAGAGGGGATCTTATCCCCTCCCCCTCCTGGAGGACCAGCCCAGATCATCAACATTCCCCACATATCAGAGTTTGCAGGTGGGGCATACCTGGGTTTCTTAGATTGACTAGGGACAGGAGAGACAGGTGAGGGAGGGAAAGATTAATGGAGAATTGGGGAAATGTGGTTGGAGAAAGAGATTTTAAACTATGTTGATCTACCTTTCCT
The DNA here is from genome assembly GCF_027887165.1 of Monodelphis domestica. Taxonomy (NCBI): domain Eukaryota; kingdom Metazoa; phylum Chordata; class Mammalia; order Didelphimorphia; family Didelphidae; genus Monodelphis; species Monodelphis domestica. The sequence continues at coordinate 469,082,035 of NC_077228.1, forward strand.
ATTAATAAACTTTATAAAATTAATAACTAGGAAGATATATTAATTTTCACTTGTAACAGTTCCAAGTCTGTCTCTAACCCTTGCAAGCTATATGATCATGGGTATGTCACTTAAACCTCTCCAGACTCTGCCTCTTCTTTTTCCTACCCTGCAAAATAGAGCTAATAGCAGCATCTTGAAATAAGTACTAATAAGGGACTATATTGATTGGTAATTGATAACTAACAGATCAGGCAGTTATCTTCTTTCTTCTGTCTTCCCTCCTTCCTCTTTTCCTCCCTCCCTTTTCCTCCTTCTCTTCAGTCTCCTTTTTGTCCCTTGCACCCTTCCTTCTCCTCTTTTTCTAAATCAACTCAGGAGTGAGTTTATGATGTTTCAAATGAAATACTTTTTTCTCTTCTCTATCTTTAAATAAAAGGGTTTATTGGAGAAGACAGGGAAGGATAAGGAAATGGAAGGAAATAGGATTTTGGGGTTTCCCTATCAATAGGATGAGTCTTAGATTGGAAGATGGTGGAATATAGTTCAATTGAGAGAAATGGCTGATAGGTCTGGGAGTTCAGTCACTATCACAGCAGAGCAAGTCAGAGAGAGAGAGAGAGAGATATCTGGACTTTCGTCTTTCTTCTGTCTTCAAAATCAAGGGAGAAAACTTCTCCCCTCTTTCAAGGCAAAAAGGTTCAGCCTTCAATTGGTCTGGCTTCCACCTGCCTTTCCCAGTAACATTCCAAATAGAACATTCTTGTGTGACTGCCAGGTCATCACTCAGCTGCTCCAAACTCTTGTTGCATTCTTTCCCATTTTCTCTCTTCCATAATCTGCATCCCAGAGTTGTAAAGACAAATACATTTTGAACTTCCATTGAGAAATTTGTTCTGCCAGGACATACTGGCAACAATTCTGAAATTTATAATATTAAGGAGTTTTGTTTGGAGTGCTAAGAGGTTAAATGGCTTCTCCAGTCTTTTTAGCTATAGCTATTTTTTTTTTCCTTAGAGGCATAAATGGAAATCTAGTCATCCTGAATCTTATCACACACACATCTATTTGTACATAATATATTGATTAATCTATATAAATATCTTTAATGTTTATATATAATTGAATCATTCCATTTATATAATAGCCAAATATAATAAATTTTATATAATATGGATAATATTCCAAGTGGTGCATGTGTGTGTGTGTGTTTGTATATATGTAGAAAGACTTGGGTCATGGCTTTAAGTTCTTGACACATACTGGCTGTTATGACACTGAGCAAATCATTAAACTCTCAATGCCCAACAAAATTCTATAAGCCTATAAACTTCAGAAGAGTTACTGATTTTCACTGCTAAAAGATTCTTCTCTGAAAGTTCTCTATACTAAAAAAATCAGATTTGCTCCAGAATAGGTAGGTAAATATCTATATTTCTGTATTTGGTTAGATATTTACAAATGTAGATACATACATACTCATTTTATCTATATCTGTATATTTATATGTATATATGTGTATTCAATTTCATTTTGTATCTAACTGTTTTTCATTGTACTAGACTACAGGAACCTCATCATCAAGAAACTCATCATTCTTAGAAATTTCATAAATATTGATTCTCACACTTATCAGCACTTTTAGTACCTTGTGCCCATCTAATCAGAGGTCTGGAGAATATCTTCCATCTCCTCATTTCCTACTTGGCTTTCCTCCTTTTGTATTGCCTTCTATTATTTCCCTGTGGTACTTCCCCACCCTATACCTTTTTAGCTTCCTTTAGTATATGGCAGTCCCCTATTAGAGTGTGAGCTCCTTTAAGTCAGGCATTGCCTTTCTCTTTCATATTTATGTCTCTAGCATTTTATACAATACCTGACATATAATAGGCACTTAATACATGTTTATTGATTGGTTGACAATAAGCAAATCAAATTCTATATAAATTCTGTGAGATTTCAAGCCTATATAAATATATAATTCCATTATTTCTTGCTTGATTGTAGACCAGTTTCTCTTTTGGACCTTTTCACCACTATATTGCCTACCAGTTCTGAAATATTGATCCACCTTCAGATTTTAGTCCCAGCTTCTTTGCTAATTGACTTATTTTTCCCTTCCAGAATAAGCCACTTTTTGCTTTGTGCTTCTGAAATGGAGACTTTATTACTGAGTCTTGAATGTATAGGATCTGAATTATATTCCCTCTGAGTCCTTGGGCTCTTACATGACACAAATAGTCTTTTACTCAAAGTAAGTTTTTCAGTTACTTTTGGACAGTTTAATGAGGATGAAAACTGTGACTCAGTTCAATAAAGAAGTTCCTTGTCTGGTCTCTGAAGATGCCCCTGCTGTCATATTAGGTACCACCTTACTAGTTGACCTTTACATATAGGTTTAAAGTTTCCAAAGTGTTTTACAAACATTATCTTGTGTAATATCTACCCTTTGAGCAAGTTACTACAAATATAATCACTGCCATTTTACAGATGTAAAAACTGATGTTCTGAGAGGTTACTTGACTTGTCCATGGTCCAAACTACTAAATATGAAAAAAAGATTCAAACCAAGAGCTTATTGACTCCAAGTTAATCAGCTACATATCTTTCCTCCTCCTTTATAAATATTACACCATAAAGAAATTAGATTCAGATTTGGGGCATGATATTTCCTCTTGCAAAATGTCAGATGTTGGATTGTACTCAAAAATGTCACATGCTTTTCTGCTATGATGTATGGGCCTGAACTCATTAGTGATGGATTCTTAGTGGTAGTACAGGTAAAAGTTCTTAACTAAGCAAACGTTCCATCATCCTGGCAGTGTAAAATGTCATCAGCACTCCCTGTGTAATGCTTTCTTTTCTTTGTTACATTTGGATGATTCAGGAAGACATTAGAATAGTGCCATACCCTTCCAAAGCTAATGGCTAAATAGAGAAACACCTTAGGAACCCCAGCTTTTGTGTTCAGCTGAGCCTTCTTCCTACCCTCATTATTTACTGGAGTTTCTGCCAAATGTGCTAATTGAACTGCAGTTCCATTCATTTGCAATGCAGAAACATAAAAGGATTTAGCCCTCTGCTGCAAGACTTACCCTTTAGTTCTGGGTTCACCAGTTCCTTCATCTCCCTCATTGGTCCTTATCTTTGAGGTTTCAAAAGTTGGGCAACTTGCCACCCAGTGAAAGCGACATGAAAGTTAATGGAGCTCTAATTCAGGTAATTCCCATGAATAAAAATAACTTTGGAAAGCAGTGCATTTTCAGTATAATCAAATGCATAGTTCACAATAGGGCGTTTCTTCTTTCAAATTGTTTGGGATTTTAACAATATAAAACAAATGACAGGCATCCAGAAAAGAACAGGAAGAATGCCTTCTTTGGTGATTACCAGGAAACAAGACTTTTGATTAATATTTTATTGGGTTTTTATTTAGGTCTAGTAATTCATTTCCTTTCATATTATAAAATCTGGAAATAGAGATACCCATATAATAATCCTTAACCAAGGAGTGAGTCAAATTGCTATTTCTGCACAGATATCAACGATTTCATTGAAACCAATAAGCTAAATTCATGGACAGCTCATAGAAAGCAAATATTGTACTTATATCTAGCTCTGATTTTATTGCTTTAAAAATAAGGTTTACAAGATTTGGGTTGATAAAGGTCATTAAAATGGCTTAAAGGAGGATAGAAATCATTTACTCCATCCCACTGGAAAAAAAAAAACATAGGCTAAAGTGAAATTATCCTGAATGGAAATATAGCATATTTTTTTTTTAAAAAAGCTCTCCACATTTTCTCTTCTGTTACTTGAGCTAAGTGTTTATATATTTAAAATACATAATTATTAATCCTTTATTGACATCAGTTTCTTCATTCAGAAGTCATCTTTCATTTTCAGTAGAAATTGGAAAAAACAAAAACAAAAACAAGCTATCCTAAGCTTTTCTACTCTGGAAGTCGATAACAACTCACATTTTTATTCCACTGTAAAGTGTTGGACATAGCCCCTTGCTCTGGTTTCTCTGACATTATTCTCTCCTATTTTCTTGCTTGATTACTTTTTCTGGCTGACCTTTACTGGATTATCATTCAACTCTTGCTCCTTTAGCATGGGTATTCTAAATGTTGAATGGAATAAAAAAATTAGGTTTAAATCCCAACTCAGACATTTACTTGTCCTTAGACAATTGACTGAAATTCTCTAGCCTTAGTTTATTCATCTGTAAAATGAGGGAGTAGGATTCCATGATCTCTTAAGATCTATTCTTGCTCTATATCTGTGATCCTATGATCCAGGGATATGTCTTAAAATCTCTTATATCACTCTGCTATCTTCTCTGGGAAATCTTGTCAGCTCCCATGGGTTAAAGGAGCATACTGATGCAGGTCATTCTTGAATCAATAAATCTATCTCTCTTCTCTCTCCTGAATTTCAGTCCTGCATCATCAATTATATTCCATATAACTCTTTTTGGGTGTATTGTACCCATCTCTATCTCAGCATTTCTAAAAAAGAGCTTATTATCTCCCCTAGTATATCTATCCCTAATCTAAATTGCCCAAATTCTATTGAAGTGACCATCATCCTTCCTGTCACTAAGCTTTGCAGCTTAGCTGTCATTTGGTTCAATGTCATTAGTAAGAATTTAGTCAGCACCTGCTATGTGCAAAGGATATACTTTTACTTTTTCATTCCCCATGCCTTCCATAACCAACCTGATCCCAAACCTTGTTAATTCAGCTTCCATAATATTTCTTGCATTTGCCCACTTCTTTTTACTCATATAATATTACTTCAGGTATTCATATATCTCTTGAACTGTAAGAACTTCCCTAATTGTTTTTCATGAATCTAGTCTCTCTCATAATCAATCCTTTCTCTATCCAGATGCCAAAACCACTTCCCTAAAGTATGACTATGCCAGTGCCTTGTTCAAAAACATTCACTGGCTCTGATTTACAGCTTAATTTTCATATCATTCATCATCAAAAACCTTATGTTCCATCTAATTAGATGTGCAGTGGAAAGAATGATTGTTTGGGAGCCATAGGATATTGATATAAATTCTGCCAATGCCAGTTGCTAGTTGTGTGTTACTATCAAGTTACTAGGTCTCAGTTTCCTCACCTGTAAAATAGGAAAGTTGGAGTATAAAATTCTGAATTCCCTTCCATCTCTAAATCCAATTAGCTCTTCCCTAAATGCAATGTTCCATCTTCTGCCTTGAAGCCTTCACACATGCCATCCTCTGTACCAGTGATGGTGAAACTTTTAGAGAGTGAGTGCCCAAACTACAACCCTCATGCTGCATGTAAGCCTTCCGCCTTACCCCAGACAGGGGAGGAAGGAAATGCTTCCATTGGGCTGCTGGGCATAGGGGTAGGTGATTTGAGAAATATCCTCAGGTGAATGTGGAGAGGGGAAAGGAGCAGCACCCGTGGCACACTCCAGCACACATACCACAGGATTTCCAACACTTCCCTAAATTTTCTTCTCCCATCTACTTTTCAGATACCAAGACTCAATTAAGCTGGCCCTACCTCTCTGGAACCTCCCCTGATTCCATCAGATTGATGATACTCTCCCCTGCCTTTCTATACTTGGTTATATACATCCTCTATCCTCCCAATAGAATGTAAGATCCATGAAGTCAGAGAATCTTTCAATTGTTATATTGCAAGAATTTAGCATAGGGCCATGCACAGAGTTAATGTTTTACTTAATATATGCTCATTGAGTTAAATAGAATTAGCTTAGAAGGAAGATTGTATGATGTGGAAGAAATCATTCAGTTGCTTATAATACATAAAGTAAAACAGATTTTCCAGAGAAGAAGCAAGACCCCTCAGCTCAGAGAAACCAGTGAAAAGTCTACTCACTGCTTTAGGGACTTTCTCATATAAAAAGTAATGTATCTGTAGAAGAATAACTGATATTTACTCTGATTATATGCAAAAACAGTGAGATGGTTTGGGTGATGTCTTTTGACTCATAAATTGGAAGTGAAGGAGGACAAAATTCAAGACACATAGTGATGGCTCAGGATGAAGTGTATGACCTTGGCTCCTTCAATGTTTGACCAAGCTTTAAGCACTCCACAGTGCCTGCTTCTAGTACCTTCATGGCTGTGTGGAACAACAAATTGTTTTCATCTGCCCCTTCTGCTGTGGGAGGGAGGAGACCTCACATGCATGGGTAAAAACACCTTCTTACTGCACAGATGAGTTTGAGTGCTGTTTATTGCCCTCAACCTGGTTTAACCTATTTAAAAAGGAAGTTTTACTGAGGATGTGGCCTCTGTGCATGCTACAGCTTCTTGGAGCCACAGGTGAGAGTTGGGTGGTAGGTGGATATCAAAAGACTAAAGCCTGAAGAGGACTTGGCAAGCAAGGACACCAGAGGCAGTAGTTTTCCCTTCACACCCCCTTTCCCCTAAGTGTATTAAGTGTATTCCTTGAGAGAAAACATTTCCTTCTTTAAGAATGTACATCTTGATGTCCTAAAGCCATGGTCGTTATACTTATTAAATAGATCACCATCTCCAAACAAATATATCTTGTGAAAGCAAGATCAAAGTCCATATGCTCAATTGAATGGACATCTGGTGATGGACAAGAAAAAAGAAACCTTGATGAGTACCCTCCCACTGTTCCCACTTAAGTGCTTTATTCATATCTATAAATAGAGATGTGCTATGCCAGACCCATTTTTATTTATATATAAATCAACATAATATAGATGGAGTCCAGGGCTTGAAACCAGGACAACTAGAAAGTCAGAAACAGAGCTAGGAGGGGAATGAAGATTGACTAGCCTTTGCCTTTTCACAAAATGAGGTCACAGGAGGAACTTGTCAAAGGGAGAAGGTACCAGGAATGGCATGAGGTTATTCTTGGGTGAGAGGCTGAAGATACAGATGGATATTCCAGATAGAAAGAGGGCCTGAGGGAAGTTCCAAGAACAGTGGGGGAGTGAAAGAGAGGGGTGAGGGAGAGAGAGAAGGAGAGAAGAGGGGGGTGAGAGAAAGAAGGAAAGATTTGCTTTGTTACTTTAAAAACTATATAAAATGCAAAAATGTCTATTATTTTTGCAGATTTTTTTCTTCTTTCCCACAGTTTTGGCTTTCTCAATAGTACTCTGATCCTACATTAGTAGGATCCTACATTTTTATTCCATCTCTATTCTTTTAAAACTACTATTCCTGGTTTACTCTTTCTGCCTCTAAATAGGACAGTTCTTATCTAGGTCTAAAAAAAAAAAAACTAGACCTGGAAAATTTTTTGAAATATTTCATTTAGGTTCTAGAGAGAAAACAGTTTCCCTAACAATCACATCTATGTTTAGGTCCCCTTAGGACCAACTCTCACAACTCAAGCTATCAGTTTTAGTTCCCAGAGGACAATGATTATTATTCTGTTCACCATTCTAGGACTAACCGTGAGGGGCTGAGTTTCTTGTATGATCTCTCCTAACCATTATTCTTCTCTGTTACAAGGGGTTCACAATTCCTTAAGCTGCTTCCTTCCTCCTGTGGTCAATTTTTTACATAATTCTAGGTCCATGTTTGACCTCCAGGTATTCTATGGATGTATTGTCTGCCATTTATCCCATCTCTATAGAAACATGATCATGGGGGTGGTAAGAAGAATGGATTAGGAGTAATTTCTCATCTGAGTACACTCCCAGGCAACTAGGTGGCACAGTAAATAGAGTAGTGGGCTTGGAACTGACTCTACTTTCAGACATTTACTAGCCTCAAATCTAACCTCAGAAATTTATTAGCAGTATTATTCTGGGCAAGTCACATAATCTCTGTCTGATTCAGTTTATAGTAGTAGTCTCTTGGTAACTGAGGATGACTATTGTCATTGTGCACAAAGACACTTGTGCATGAAGATTTAAGTGGAAAAGTCCATGCACAGAGACAGTCCCACTCTCTTGGCGTTGGAAGCCTGGGTCCAGTGGCAGGAAAAGTCGTTACACCTGAAGACTTCCTCAGCTGCATTGGATGGCCATGTTGTCCTTTGTTATCCTGATTCAGTTTACTCAACTCTAAAAGGGAGTCATAATAGCACCTACCTCCCAGGAATATGGTGGGGATCAAATTATATAATATTTGTCATGCACTTCCCATAGTATCAACTTATAGGAGATGCCTCAGTGATTATTCTTTTCCTTTCTTTTTCCCTATCTTGCTACCCCTTTGAACAGTTGAGAAGGTTTGCCTCTTCAAAGTATAACCTCCCACCCCCAAACCTGCCTGGAATTCTCTACCACTTGAATTTCTTTATCACAACAATCTATGGTCATGGCTAGTTTGTTTAGTTGGCCAATCACCCTATTCTCTTTTTAATCCAAATGAAGAAGTTTATCAATGTAAAGAAAACAAAAGAGGCAAACTACCTTGTTCATACTTTTTAACATTTTATTTTTCAATTAAAAATATTTCTCTCCTTCTGACTTATTTTCCTAATTTAAAAGTAAATGAAACAAAATAAATATATATGTATGTATATAACTATATATGATACAATATGCTATATGATATTCTACACTATAAAATATATATTGTAAATATATACACATACATACACAGTCCAGCAAAATAAATTCCTTTGTGTAGGTCTAAAAGTCTAAAAGGGTACATCTAATTTTGCAATTAGAATTCATCACTTTCCTGTCAGGAGGTGGGTAGTAGAACTGTTCACATTTGAAAACTCCAGAGTGTGACCAATCTATAATTAACTCATTATTATCATATTAAAGGAGGCTGACTGTAGAATCTAAGCCTTACAAGTGCAAAAAAATATATTGGGCTGAGTTCATAACCCCTTTCCTCTCCCTAGAGGTTTTCCTCTGAAGACAGTGAACCACTTAACCACTTGTCAGGTATGTTGCAGAGGGGATTTTAGTTCTTGTAAGAGCTAGAATAGCCAGTCTGGTAGTTTCCAGCTGAGAGATGATCAAGGAATCTCTTTTTTTCTATATTTATCTTGACATTACCTTCATTTCAAAATTATTCATGCTACAAAATAGTTGTGATTTTCTCATTTAAAATTCTATAACCTTGTTTAATAATTTTGATTCAAGATTTCCAGGCAGTATTTAAAGTTTTTTTTTATATTTTTAAAATTACATTTTATTCTTTCAACTAACAAAAATTTTTTCCTCCTTTTCAGATCCCTATAACTAATATTGAGGGGAAAAAAGGGATGACAACTTACATTATTGCATTGTCAAGCAAAACAAATAATCATATCATTCATATCCAAAAATATGCTTCTCCTTGCATATTTAGTCTGCCACTTTTCTGACAGGAGATTTTCATAGTTATATTGACAAAAGTTGTTTGTTTGGGTTTTTTTTTTTTGATGGAGTTATCACTTAGTTTCTTTATGGCTATGGGATGTGTGCTAATCAAACCAGCCAAGGATGACCTTGCTGAGGCATAGTGGTCTGTGGCATTGGATAATAATGCAATCACTTAATTTCTATATCTTTGTTTCTTTTTTTTTCTCTCATATATGAAGAGTTTGGGTCCTTTTAGCTCTTAAGATTATTTATTCAAAAGTTTGTTTTTCAATTTTTATTGCAATTCCTTGCTTGATCCTTCCATCCTTGCCAACTATCTTCCTATATCTCTTCTATTCTTTGTGGCTAAATTCCTAGAAAATGCAATCCACAAATATGTGCCTCTACTTTTTCACTTCTCACTCTCTTAACCCCTTACAATCCAGCTTCTGACTTTATCATTCTGTCAAATCTTCTCTCTCAAATTACAAATGGTGTTCTAGTTTCCAAATCCAATGGCCATTTCTCAATCCCCATTCTTCTGGATTTTTCTGCAACCATCAACACTATTTCTCATTCTTTTCTTGATATTATCTTCTCTGTAGGCTTTTGAGATACTACTGTCTCTTGGTTTTACTCCTATCTGTTTGACTACTTCTTTGTCTCTTTTGATAGATCCTCTTCTAGACTACACCTCTAAACATGTGATCATCAGCTCTCATGGATTTAATTACCATTTCTCACTGATGATTTTTATGAATACCACCCTAAACTATCTATTGACCTCCAATATCACATCTCTAACTGTTGTTAAGATATCCCAAATGGATGTTCAGTAAATATATTAAACTAATATGTCCAAAAGGGAACTCATTGTTTTTCCCTCTAAATCTCCCCTTCCTATACCCTTCCCTACTATCATAGAGGTATCAATCATCTTTCTAGTCCCACAGGCTTGCCACTTAGGGATTAGTCTGGATCCCTCACTAACTCTAACCCCCAACTTAAGTCTGTTGCCCATTTTTACAATATCTCTTATATATGCCCCCTTTTCTCATCTGATACTGCCTTTATCTCACATCTGGATTATTGCAAAAGATCCTTGATGTATCTGCATGGTTCATATATTTCCCCATTCCAATCCATTCAGCCACTAACTATTTTTATTAAGTGCAGGTCTAATCATGTCACTACTTTACTCAGTAAACTCCAGTGGAATCCTATGGCCTCCAAGAGAAAATTTAAAAAAAAATCTGTTTGGAAGGTAAAGATCTTCAAAACTCAGCCCCCTCCTACTTTTCCAGTCTTCTTACAGCTTACTCCCTTCCATGTAGTCTATAGCTCACAAACTGTTCTATAGACAAGACACCCTATCTCTTGACTATACATTTTCTCTGGCAGTCCACCATGTCAGGAATGCTCTCCTTCCTTCATTCTGATTACCGACCTCCCTCTCCTTTGAGTCCCAACTAAAATCCCTCTTTCTACAGCAACTTTTCTCTAGCCCCTCTTAATTCTATGCTTCTGTTCTGTTAATCATCTCCTATTTATCCTATGACTTGTACATGTTTGCTTGCCTGTTATCTACCTCTCTAGATGGTAAACACCTTGATGGAAAGAACTATCTTTTACCTTTTTTGGTATCCTCAGTGCTTACTTCAGTGCCTGATATATCATAGGTATTTGATAAAAATTGATTATCATTGGCATTTTTGTTGTTATTATTGTTTAGTCGTTTTCATCTGACCCTTCATTTCCCCTGTTGAGGACTTTCTTGACAAAAATTCTGTAGAAGTTTGCCTTTTCCTTCTTTAACCCTTTTTTACAGATCATGAACTGATGAAAACCATTTTTATAATATTTAAAGTCATATTGGAGTCTTTGTTTTCAAATGTAAGATTGAGGATGGCATGGAAATAAATGTATTTAAAACAAAAACAATTGCCTGAGTTTTTGTTTCCCTAAAACTGTTAAGAAATAATATTTTTATTCTCTAAAAAGTCCATTCAAACTTCTTTGAATTATCCTTGGAAAGGTGGATTACATATCAAGGCCCCCCAAAAAACTTTTCTTAGGGAAACAAATTAAGGAAGATAACCAAACTTGTATATAGTTCTCAGAATTGATTCTCCACTGGAAGCAGTTGACCTCAAGACCCACAATTCTTCTCTTGTGAGAAAGGATTAAGGGATGAGGATGAATGACAGAGAACACTGTCTCCAGGAGAGGGGAGAATGATCTAGGGAATGATTATTCAACTATTCTTGAATATTAATCCAAACTATATTTTAAGATATATTTTCTTCATTTAAGATTCTTATACAAGAAATCTTCTTTAGGTAGACTGGTCAGAAGGACTAGAGGACTTATGCCAGTGAAATGACTTGATTGAGTTTCATGTTAAATAAGTTAAACTTCTACCTTGATGACTGGCACCTACATAAATAACATGAATAAGTTATAATACAAAATAATACTCCTTAAATTATTAACTGAGCCTATTTTACTATATCTAGTCACCAGAATAAATTTATATTTAAGGAAAAATTCTTATTGTTATTCAAGAGTAAACTAAAGGATTCTAGGGAGAATTGAAGAGCTTGCTCCTCTCAAAAATTCAGGAATTAAATCACAGTTTAGATTAAGTACGTTTAGGTTAATGTTGTTCAGCTGCAGGTCATTACATTCCACACAAATTCAGTTCAGCCTCAGGTAAGCAGGGAGAAGAAAAGCCCAATTGTAATTGGAGCTGTAGCAAATAAAAAAAGTTTGGGAAATCAAAACCAATACAGTCAACTCTTGATTATCTCCACATCTGGTGGGGAGCCATAGTAGATTATCTGGCCAAAAGCCTTTCTGCTTGGCACTGGGAAATATTCTATAGTTTTATTTACAGTAGATTTACTTCCTTAATTATGTTTTGCTTAAGCTAATATTGAAAGGAGTTTGCATTCCCTAAACACACATCAGTTGGGCAAAGAGGGGAGGAGGGTAGGGAGAGGAATTAAAGAGAAGTACTTGAGGGTAGACTGTGGATCAGAGAGAATGTGACCAGAGATTTTTCAACTTTCTATAGATAATACTTAAAGCAAAAACTCAGAAAAGAGACCTAGAAAATCAATAGCTGAGTATGGTTGAGGAAACTGAAGCAAATAGCAGTTAGATGACTTACCTAGCTTCACAGAGATGGTAAATATCTGAGGCTGGCATTGAACTCAGGTATCTTGATTCTGGGTCCAACACTTTATCAACTGTGCCAACTAGGTGTCTACCTTTTCTTCATATAGTGGTAAAGAAGAAAGTACTATAGCACAATTGTTTTGAGCTTCTTTATTTTTCTAGTTCATGAAACTGGCAGTGATCAGTGCAAAATAATGAGTGCTCAAATGTGGATCATGAAAATAGCTCAAATGGGCAGATTAGCCTCTCAGATTTCTGTTCATTTCCTGGTCCTGATTCAAACCTCTTTTTCATTCTCTTAGAATTCATAGAACCACAAATTAGGACCTGGAAGAGACTTTAGAGGCCATTAAGTCCAAACTCCTCATTTTAAAGATGAGGAAAGAAAGGTTGAATGAGGTTAAATGATGTATCTGGGAGCACATAATCAGTAGCATCTGAAAATGAATGTGAACCCAGCTCTTCTTGATTATTATTCTTTACCTGCTATTATATTATGTGCTGTATTACCTTCTTTAAACATCATGATGCACAAGCAGATCTAATTTGTTTTCAAAATTTTCCCCACTTCTTGAAATGTTTAAAAACCTTGTTTACATTTCTGGAGCCTGTTGACTGTTGACCATCCTTTCCTACTCTCTCTGTCTCTCTTTCCTACTCTCTCTGTCTTTGTCTCTCTCTCTGTCTTTGTCTCTCTCTCTCTCTCTCTCTCTCTCTCTCTCTCTCTCTCTCTCTCTCTATATATATATATATATATATATATATATATATATATATATATATATATATATATATATATATATATATATATATACCAACCCAGGCTTCCTTCTTTGGCATTGCACTCCTGTTTTTTTTCTCTCTGTTTGATTATTTCTTAATATGCTAAATCTTTAATTAATTCATAATTAATTTATCCACCACTATGGGTGTCCTCTAGGACTGTATTAGACCCCTTTGATTCTCTATATGTTTGTCTTCATAGATTGCTTTTACGTATATTAACTTTTTCTCACAACAATTCTTTATATTAAATGCTATTATTATCATCCCCATTTTACAGGGAAGAAAATTGAGGCTGGAGAATGTTAACTAATTTACTTGGAATCAAACATAGTTCAGTCTTTATTTGTACATAGTAGACCCTTGATAAATATTTTGTTGTTGATTTTGGTATAGATCTTATATGTTCAAAAACACATTTCTGGATACCTATTTAAGAGGTAGGCACTGATAAATTGGAGTGTAGCCTTCAACATAATCACACAGTGAAATGTCTGACAAGATTGGATTGCAGGAAGTTGAATCCAACTCTGTCATTCTATCTAGTATATCTATAACTATATCATATAATTCATGCATTTAAATAGTCAATGGACAACACCTAGAAATCCCACCTCAAGATCATTTTGTCCAAAACAACTCATCAACTGCCCACCCCCATTCACCATCTTTCCTCCATATTTCTGTATTTCTCTTGAAAACACTACCATATTCAAACTCCCAGGTTAATTCTTCAGAGTAATATTTTAATTTTCTCACTTCCTCATCCCTTATTATAAACAATTACTAATTCAGTACATTCTATTTCCACAGTATTTTTATTTCTTTTCTTTTTTCTTCATTTGCACTTCTAATATACTCATTAAGGCCCTTATTAATAGTAGCTAGCATTTACATAGTGCTTTAAGGTCTGTAAATATTATCTTTTGTAACAGTTAAAATTTAGGGAAACTGAGGCAATATAGAAATTAGTTTCTCTTTGCAAGGAGTATTATATTTTTAGAGGTTTATTGAAGATTAAGGATTAAAGAAAATACAGGATAAGAAAGCCCAGAGGCCTAGACAACCTCACCTACATTATGAAAAGAGTGGTATCTACTTGCAAGCAGAAACAGGAAAGGGCCATAAAAGCCTTTGCAATCAGGTTAAATACCCTATCTCTTTCTTGGCCCAGGTGAGGTTTCAGTGAGATTAGAGAGCATTCTGAGGAAGTGGAGCAAGGGCTTCTGGGGATTGAAGTCCTGGATTCAAGTCTATTTTAACACATTGTATGTATTACATACTTATTTTTATAGCACTTTACAATTATTATCTCATTTTATCCTTATGGCAACCCTTGGAGGTAGTTGCTATTATTATCCTTACTTTACAGTTGAAGAAACTGAGGCACAAAGAGCTTGACTTACTTGCAGCAAGTCACACAGCTAGTAAATATTTGATATAAGTTTCAAACTTAGAATTTTCTGACTTCAAGTCCACTGCTTTATCCATTTCTCAACCTAGCAAATATCCAGAGTGCCTTTCTAATTTTCAGTGAATCTCCTTGCCTCCAGTTTCTAGTCTTCCTAATCGACATGCCACCCAAAGAGAAATAGAGACTAGGCATACCATTTCACTGAAATAAAGAACTCCCTCCTGAGGAAACTCTCTACTAATGCAGGTCAGCACCTTCTCTAAAACACATATAATCTTTTTATTGTAAAGAAATTTTATTTTTACCGATTACATGTAATAACAAATTTCCATGTTTCCCAAAATGATATGATCCAAATTGTCTCTCTCTTTCCCTTCTTTTCCCCCTCCCAGAGTGTCAGGCAATTCAATCTGGGTTAAACATGTCTTATCATGCAAAGCATTTTTCCAGATTGCAGAACACATATAAGAGTTTTAAAGAGTTGCTTAGAACACTGAGATATGAAGTGCATTGTTCAGGGCTACACAGTCAATTTGTGTCAGAGACAGAGTCTGGATTTAGAACCTCCTGATTTCCCTCTGCTATAGTACCTTTTTGTTCAACAGTTATTCTTAAGACAAAGATGTGACTTAAAACCTTCTGTTTCCCAATTAATGGGATAAAATGCAACTTAGCTTGAATTCTGAGATTCAGGTTAGAACCCAAAATTATTTTCTTAGCCTTATTTAATATCATCCCTTTTTGCATTCTATTTTATAGCATAACTTGAATATTCTGCAGATGTTGTACTCAATGAGTGAACACATTACTCTTTTTGTTATCAATTGAATGTGTAGACGCTGGCTTTAAATCAACAGGTGCTCTTCTTAGAGAAGCAGCCACTCAGTGGTAATAAGAATAATATTGTATTCAAGCAGGAAATGACTGATCACTTGTCAAGGATGTTTTGGAAGGGATTCCTTAATCCGGTGGGATGTTGGAATAAATAACTGCTTGGATCACTTCCACATTTAAGATTCTGTGATAAAAGGTTTGGATCAGAGTCCATGGCTCTTCTCTTATATAATTTCCTTCAAAGGCTCCACTGCTGAGCTTGCCACAAAAACCAGCATGGCCTCCCAATCTATAACAAATCCAGATTACTCTAATAAAATTCAAGCAATCATCCTTAAAAGGAGCTGAGGAGATACATTTCCTTTTCTATTAGTTTGGCTGTTCAGTGCAGATGGTGGGAGTAGGGAAGGCAAGAGGGGAAGTGGCTAGAAAAGAAGAGATGTAGACTGGAGGATGCAGGGTAGGAATTATGATGATTTGGGGAAACTCTTGTGTGTGTGTGTGTGTGTGTGTGTGTGTGTGTGTGTGTGTGTGTGTGTATTCTCCCAATCCATGAATAGGATACCCTTTAGATAAATGTGAATGAAGCCAATTATTGTAAAGAAATTTTGATGCATCATAAAGAATGTTTATTTTGCATGTGTGTGTATATATATATATATATATATATATATAATTTACATATTTTTGTAGGACTTCCTTAATTATGGAAGTTCTTTATTCTTTAGGTAATTCAGGATTTACTCTAAAGACTAGTACAGTGTCCAGCACATTGTAGGTTTCTGTTGCTGTTGTATGGTGTAAACCTAGAATTTCATTGGTATTAAGAACTCCCAGTGAAGAAACTCCTCCCAAAGTAGCCAAGTACTTTTTCATTTAATCTTAGAGAACTGCCTTGGGCATTACAAAGTTAGGATTTGCCTACTATCACAAAGCCAGCATGCATCACATATAGGATTTGAATCCAGTTCTTTCTGACTCTAAGTTACATCTCTCTCCACTATCCAATAATAAATCAATCCTGGAATTGAAGAAGCATTAAATAAACATTTGTTAATGAAATGATTGACCTAATGACTGAGTGAGAGCACAATTAGAATCTCAGATCCTTTCTGCAAGCACTAGTACAAAAGAATTCAAATTCCGTATTTTTAAATCTGTTTAATCCACATTAGAATTTAATTCTCAGCTGCTCATGATGAAAATACTAAAAGGGAATTGGTATCTTAGGAAGTAATAGAAGGATCAAAACTCGATGAAGTAAATTTGAAAGACCTCATGGAAGAATAAGATTACAACAGAGGTTTTTGAGTCTCAGAGAGCATAAAGAAAATAAAATAGATCAAAGCTGAGTGAAATTTGAAGAGACTGAAGCCTATACTTAGTTCAAAGGAAGTCATAGGAATCAGAATTGACCTATTTCCTTAAAGCAGTCTGAGCAAACTCTTATCATGCCAGATCATGAGGTTGTCTTCTTTGGCCTGGGAAAATTATAAACCAAATGTCCCACCAAATTACCAGTTGTTTGAAGGAGTGGTGGCAATCTAATGAAAGATGGATTTGGATTAGGGAATGGGATATAGGGTTATACCAGATGGCATCTGTGGTCCCTTCTAGATCTACATTGCCATCATCCAAATTAGCTGCCTTACTATTCCATTTTTGGAATATAATTTCCACCTCACAGCTCTGGGTCTCTTAAAATTCCTTAAGGCCCTCAAAGTTGCTCTTTCTATAAAGCCTTTCCTATTGCTTTCCTTCCAAAGCAAAATAAAACAAAAACTTTGAATTTGTTTTGCATGTCTTATTTATGTAAATGCCTCTCTCCTGATATAAAGTGAATTCATTGAGGTCAGGGATTGTTCCTCTTTTTGCAAAAGTCTTCCCACCCAGAGGTGTAAATTGTTCTTCAGAATGGTTGGATCAGTTCAAAGGTTGAACGATACTGCATTTATGTCCCAACTTTTCCATTTCCCTTCCAACCTTTTTCATTTTCCTTTTCAGTCATAGAAGTCAATTTGATAGGTATGGGGTGATGCCTCTGTTATTTTAACTTACAGTTCTCTGATCAATAAAAATTTAGAGCATTATTTTCACATGACTCTCAAAAGCTTTCATTTTTTTCTGACAAATGCCTGTTCATGTCATTTGACCAGTTATCAATTGGGCAATGACTTGTATTCTTACAAATTCAACTCAGTTTTCTATATATTTGAAAAATTAGGTTTTGATGAGAGAAATTTTCTATAAATGCCCTCCCCTAACACCCTTCACCCCCAGCAGCTTCCTGCTTTCCCTTTAAGCTTGACTGTATTGTTTTTTGTATGTAAAATCTTTTAAATTTAATATAATAATGTATTCAAAATCATTCCATTTACAACCCATAATGCTCTCTCTCTCTCTCTTATTTGCTCATTCCTTAATCATAGGTCCAACAGATAAACTTTTCTATTTTCCCCTAATTTGATTATGAAGTAACTCTTTTTGTCTAAATCATTTATTTATTTTATCCTTATTTTGGTATAAGGTGTGAGACGTTAGTCTATATTGTATCTAGTTCCTGCCATGCTGATTCCTAGTTTTCTTAGCATTTTTGTTAAATAGCGAGTTCTTGCCCCCAAAGCTTGCATGTGCTTGGATCTTGGGTTTATCAAACACTAGGTTACTATGGTCACTTACTACCATATGCTGTATACTTAATCTATTCCAATGATCCCCCAGTATCTTAGCCACTATCAGATTGCTTTGAAGATTGCTACTTTGTAATGCAGATTGAGATCTTGTACTGTGGTCACCTTCCTTTGGGATTTTTTCATTGGTTCCCTTGACGTTTTTGGCATTTTGTTCTACCAGATGAACTTTGTAATAATTTTTCTAGTTATATAATATTTATATATAGAATTATCATTTTTATTATATTGCCTCAGCCTACCCCTGAGCAATTAATATTTCTTCAGTAGTTTAAATTTGACCTTATTTGTATAAGTAGTGTTTTATAGTTTTATCCAGGCAGGTAGACTCCCAAATATTTTATATTTTTCTTAATTATTTTAAATGGAATTTCTCTTTCTTTCTCTTCCTGCTGTACTTTGTTGGTAATATATGGGGATTTTAATGACTTATGTGATTGTATTTAATACCTTGAAACTTGATTGAAGTTAATTATTTCAACTAGCTTTTTAGTATATTCTCTAGGATTTTCAAAGTATGCAATTATATTATCTACAAAGGTATAATCATAATTATAATCTAATAAACATTTCTTCATTCTTTTATTTATGAGTATATTTCCTGTCTCATAGTGCCTTTTCTGTGTGTATTCAGAAAGTACAATCCACTCTTAAGTCATTTAAAAATTCATTGAAAAACTGATTGATTAATTGATTTTTTCACTCCTTCAAGATTTCAAATATAAAGTTTTGATTACTAATTTTATTTGCTTCTTAATGGTTCAAAATATTAACCTCTTATTATTCAAAGTTGGCCGTTTAAAGAACTTTAAACTTATCAAACAAAAATTTTGACACGATTGGCAGCATATATTTATATATATTTGTGTGCATATATATGTATATTTAAAGTTGGTTGAATCTACCAAGAGAAATACATTTAAAGGAATCTTTTAAAATTATCATCAAACCACTGTAACTTCCTTTGTCAAGCAAGAATTGAATCGATAGAAGCTATCAAAGCACAACTTTACCTAGAGGTTCAGGCTTTTGGAGAATGAACAGATCAAGTAATGATTTGTTTGTCATACCTGAAGAATTATTTCTCTCTCTCCTCTTAAGATTTCTAAAGCACTTTAATATTCGCTAAATACCTAAATTTTCCAGAGTCTCACAATAACCCTCTCAGGCAGATCCTTACAGTGTTATTAACCCCAGTTTGCAGAATCAAAAACTGAGGCTGAGAAAGATTGTAGGGAGCCTTAAAGTACTGTGTAAATGCTGTCATTGTTATTATTATCATAATTATTCTTACCCATAATTATACAGCTAATATCAGTCATGTTTTACACAGAGTTAACTTGTACTTCACTTTTCCTTTTAAACCCTTACCTTCCATCTTAGAATCAATACTGTGTATTGGTTCCAAGCCAGAAGAGTGATAAGTGCTAGGCTCAAGGGTTTAAGTGATTTGTCCAGGGACATGGACACACAGCTAGAAAGAATCTGAGGTTAGTTTTGAATCTAGAACCACCTGTCTCTAGACTTGGCTCTCAACCCACTGAGCTACCAGCTGCCCCTATATTGCTTTTCAAATCTTAGCTCACCACTTAAATACTAGCTATTTTAAATACTAATTTATTTTAAAGTAGATCATACACAATATACCTTGAGAGTAGGAATAGAGTCCTCAGTAAGCGAGTACAAGCGTTGTAATCTCTAACATTCCAGTCACTTGAAAGTTTCTCTGAATAATGTTTTCCATTTTGTTGTTATGGTTGAATATTTTGTCAGTCAATGAGCATTTATCAAGTACTTACTATGTGATCGGAACTGTGCTAAACACTGGAGATAAAAAGAAAATCAAAAGCATAAACCCTGCCTTTAAGAAGCTCACATTCTGACATTCTTGTAAAAACAAGTTCTATATAGGGGAAATGAGAGATCAATTGCAGAGATGAATATGAAGGAAGCATAAGAAAAGAGAAAGGAAATATCCAGGTAAGTCTTCTGGCAGATGGGCTTGGGCATGTGCATATTCAAGCTAAGTCCTCAAGGAAGTTAGTAAGTTTGTTGGGTGCTGGGAGATAACTTCATATATGGGAAATCTACATAATTAAAAGGTACAGGCTTAGGAAGTGGAATGTTTTGTATAAGGAACTATGAGGAAGTTAGTATCATAGCATCTTTGGAGTATGTGGATGGGAATAAAGTATAAAAAGACCAGATAGATGTCAAGAGGCCATATTGTGAAGGGCTTTAAACATAAAACAAACATCTTAATGTTTAATCTTAAAGGTAACAGAGAATATTCATAATTCTGTTTTTAAAGTCTCCATAATAACTAATAACTATTTTTATTTATTTTGAATTAATTTATTTAGTCAATTTAGAACATTATTCCTTGGTTACAAGAATCACATTTTTTCCCTCCCTCCGCTCCCCCACCCTTCCCGCAGACGACGTGTAATTTCATTGGGTATTACATATGTCCTTGATTAGAATTTATTTGCATGTTGTTGGTGTTTGCAGGATGAATAACTAATAACTATTGAAGGAGACAACATATTGTAGATTTAATGCTATGTGTTCTTTCTTGTCCAAATGTATGCTATAAAAAAGAAACCTAACTAGGAAAATCTGAAAGAATTATTCTCTCCAGTCTTCTCAGTCTGTAATCAAATCTTCTTAAACAAGGTTTTAAGAATTTCTGAATACCCTCAAAAATCATGGAAAAGTAATTTTTAAGTAATGTGATTCTTTCATTGATAAGTTCCTTTACACATATTTAATATTTTTTACTAATTGCCTGCCTCTACTTTTGGGTTCCTGACTGTGACTTCAAATTCAGAAAGTCCAAAGGGGTTCTTTTGCTAAGACATAAAACAATAGATCTTTAACAATTAAGAAATCCAACTCAATATGATAGTGTATCATTTTTTAAAGGCATGATTATAAAATTAATCTTTTTTTAAACCCTTACATTCCATCTTGGAGTCAATACTGTGTATTGTCTCCAAGGCAGAAGAGTGGTAAGGGCTAGGCAATGGGGGTCAAGTGACTTGCCCAGGGTCACACAGCTGGGAAGTGTCTGAGGCCATATTTGAACCCAGGCCTGGCTCTCAATCCACTGAACTACCCACCTGCCCCCTCAAATTAATCTTTTGAGGGTTTCTCCCTTTACTCACAAACTCATTCAATTCAATAGTAGCTTATAAATCATCTACTATGTACAAGGGGGTGTGTGAGTTCAAAGAGAACTAGCATTTCTGGTATAAGGACTTCCTGAACCCTTTTCAGCGTTGTTCATCTATTTTTGTTATCCACTTGACACTCAACTCTGACCTGTAGCTCCAAGACGTGGTAGCACCCACAGCAGCCACACCCTGGTAAACCATCTTAATAGATGGCATAACCAGGTTGAGAGTAACAAATGGGCCACAAACTTGTCATGAATTAGAGGGGTGACTATCCCAAGCATGACAAGACTTTCTCTAGCAGAATGGGTAGATGGAAATAATATATTTCATTGGTCATGAAGGCAGCTGAAACAATTATTTTCTAGTGTTTAGAAATTAGTCAGACACTGAAGATGCCAAGGTTTTCCATTGTATCTCAGGTCATTACCAGTTGTCTTGGCTTTTATCTTACCACTGAACTTGAACTACTCTGCAAGAGAGAGTGAGGATGATAACTTTGTGCAACTCTGTCTAGTTTAAATCCAATTCATGAACAAGTCAAGATATCATCCTTTGATGTCATTGGTCATCTCTTGAAAAAAAGGAGAAATAACAACAACATACAAGGCATAGAAGCAATGGGCAATAGTGTCATAGATTTAGAGTTGGAAGGGACTTCTGAGGCCATGTAATCTATTAATGTGAATTTATAGATCAGGAAACTGTGGTCTTGTTGGTATTGATGTGGAAATTCACAAAATTGACAGGTATCCGATGCAGAATTTGAATCTATATTCTTTGACTTCAGAAACAATTTACTTTCCAATTTACTGCATTGCCTCAATAGGAGACAGTCATGGACTAAGAGCCAAAAAGAAATGGTTTCAAATCTAGTCTCTGACATTTACTAAATAAATCATTTAATCTCCTTGTACATCAAGAATCTCCTTAGAATTTATCTACAAACTCATGACTTGTGATTTTTGTTTGTAGAGAATGATCTTTTCACTGAGATGTAGAGGCAAAATACTATCTTTTTTCTGAATATTTATTCTTTAATTTTTTTAAATTTTATTTAATTAGTCAATTTAGAACATTTTCCCATGGTTACAAGAATCATGTTCCTCCCCTTCCCTCCCCCACCCCATACTGTAGACAATACACAATTCCACTGGGTTTTACATGTGTCCGTGATCAAAGCCTATTTCCATGTAATTAATATTTGCACTAGAGAGATCATTTAGTCTATATCCCCAATCATATCCCTATCAACCCATGTGATCAAGCAGTTGTTTTTATTCTGTGTTTCTACTCCCATAGTTCTTCCTCTAAATGTGGATAGTGTTCTTTCTCATAAATCTCTCAGAATTGTCCTGGATTAGCATTGCTGCTAGTAGAGAAGTCCATTACATTGGATTGTACCACAGTGTATCAGTCTCTGTTTATAATGTTCTCCTGATACTACTCCATTTACTCTGCTTCAATTCCTGGAGGTTATTCCAGTTCATATAGACTTTCTCCAGTTCATTATTCCTTTGGGCATAATATATTTTGTCACCAACAGTTACCATAATTTGTTCAGCCATTCCCCAATCAAAGGGCATCCCATCATTTTCCAATTTTTTGCCAACACAAAAAGCACAGCTATAAATATTCTTGTACAAGTCTTTTTCTTTATTATCTCCTTCAGGTACAACCCCAGCAGTGCTATGGCTGGGTCAATAGGCAGACAGTCTTTTATCGCCCTTTGGGCATAGTTCCAAATTGCCCTCCAGAATGGTTGGATCAATTCACAACTCCACCAGCAATGAATTAATGTCCCTACTTTGCCACATTCCCTCCAGCATTCACTACTTTCCATTGCCATCATGTTAGCCAATTTCCTAGGTGTGAGGTGGTACCTCAGAGTTGTTTTGATTTGCAGCAAAATACTGTCTTAATCATTGCAAGAGCTGAGTTATAGATGGTATCTGACCTTGATGAAATTGGGTTCTACTCAAACTTTTGTTGTTCCTCTTTATAAAGGATTTTTTCTGTATCTTCTCTAGCTTTCTGGATCCAGACATCTGAATACAATCTCATAAAAAGCATCTCTCTACTAATATTATCATTGTTAAAGAACAACTTATCCACAGTAGTTATGCTTGAAAGGCAAACTTTTGATCATTAGCCATAGGAGAAGCATAATAGGAACATAGCAGTTCAGAGACTTAAATTCCAACACTAGCTCTGCCATTAGCTAAGTAATTATATGAGTTTAGCTTAGGAATTTATTCTTTGTGAACCTTATATTCCTTATTTATCAATTAAAAATATTGTTCTTTAACAATGGTTCATAACCTGAGGTCCACAGACCACAGTCCATTGGTGAAACCATCATTAAGCATCTACTGCATTATAGGCTATGGGAATGCATATACTGAAAAAAGAAAACAATGCACAAGGAACTTCCATTCTTTATATACAAAATAAAACTGTTCAGTGCAGGTTTAAGGTAATTTCCAGTGATAGGAAACCTTCACACAAATAAGAGATTAGGGGATGCTTCATGGAAGAGATGACACCTGAACTGAGCCTTGAAAGAATGCCAGGATTCTGAAGGGTGGACTTGTGGAATGAGTACATTCCCGACTTGAAGGATAGGTAGTTCAAATGCATGGAGGTGAAAGAACACCATATCTGGGGAACAGATAGGGGTCCACTTTAGCTAGAATGTGGAATATAGAGAGGGGAGCAATGTGAAATGAATCTGGAAAGGTCTGTTGAAGGAATGTGGAGAAAGGATCATAGGTGACTTTGATAGATGTGAGCCTTAGTATTTTGTATTTGATCTTAGAGAAAATGGGGATCTACGTAAGGCTTTTTGAACAGGGCAATGGCATGATCAAACCTAGGCTTAAAATGATTTTTTTGGCAGCCTTCCATAGGATGGATTATAAAAGAGGGGGCAAAGTAGAAGCCTCCAGGCCAATATAGAAGTAATTACACAGTAGTGACTCAATGAGTATTTGTTGAAAGATTGAATTTTATATAAAGATTCTTCAAGTTGAGTAAGGCTTTTGCATTCCATGGTACAAGGGTCTGTCTTTATCATATAAATATGCATTTGAAATGATTTTTACTTGACTTTTCCTCACCTAAGACTAAATTTTCTCATTCTGCTTCTGAATAATTTTATCTTTATTATCATTCAACTATTCTCCTGATTACTTCAAACTCTATCCTTGGGGTCAGAAACTTCTGAACTATACTAGGCCAAGATTCCAGAAAATGTACTTCTGGCATCTTCTGGATGAAGACAAGGATGTTTGTGATTAAGAGCCAATTCCTGTCAGTGTAAAAGAAAAATGAACAGTTTGCCAAATCTTAAAGTGGGGGCACTGGGCCAACAGCAAGGTTATAGAGGTTGGGAGGGTCACCAACTTTTTCAGGGTAAGGAACTGTTATTGTGCTAACCTTTCCTTTATTGATTCTTTCCTTTTAGTTTGAGTTTATTTTTTCACAACATAGACATTTCCCAATTTATCCAAACCCCCACAGAATCCTGAATTCCAACCAATCAATAATAAAGTATTTATTACATACCTATTATCAGTCAAACACTATTCTGGGAACTGGAGAAATGAAGAGAATAATGAAAGAGTTCCTGTCTTCAAAAAACAATATTTGGCAACTAGTCTGGTATATGGGGAATATAGTAAGGAGTTGATAATATTGTGAATTTGTGAATTAGGGGGAGGTTCTTGTTTCTTCTTATTATATTTGGGACTCTCCCTAACATCCTGTCTTCAGGTGACAACCTCTTTCTCAAGCCCCTGTGTAACTAGTCAGTCATTTCTCTTTTCTTATAACACCTCAGGTGTTATAGCCTTTGGTTTGACTCCTCTTTCCCTAGCCTCCATATATGCCGAACAGTTTTCCTTCCTTCCCTAAACTTCTTAAAGTATGTATAAGACTTCTAGTTCTTTAATTCAATGGAAATTCCCATTCATGGCATATTTTCTCTGAGATATCTTACCCAGTGTCTCAGGGTTTAGCTGGGCACTATTGGTGGATGTGGGAACTTGAGTTTATGTGGTAGCCATAAGAATACTGTCTCTCTTGTCCTGAAAAAAGACATGTTCTTTGTAATTGCTTTGATTTTTTTTATGTGACTATATTAAGTAGGAAAGCTGGGATTTTAATTTAGGGTCTATGACACTAAAGCCAATGTTGTTGTAGTTTTTTCCCTAAAACTTATCCTTTTTATTAACATCATCACTATTATCATTATTGAGCAGTTAGATACCACCATGGATAGAGTATTGGACATGGAGTCAGGATGAGCTAAGCTCAAATCCTCTCTCAGATACTTCCTATTTTGGGTGATTCTAACAATTCACACAACCTTTTCTTATATTTGTTTCCTCATCTGTAAAATTGCAATAATAATAATATTTAACTCCTAGGGTTGTTGAGATGATTAAATTTAATGTTTGAAAAACATGTAAACTTTAAAGCTCTACATAAATGTTATTATCAATTATTGTTATAGTTAGCTAAGATGATTAGGAAAGGCTGCACAAAAGAAGCAGCTTGGCATAGTGAGGAAATAATGAACCTTTTAGAGACCAAGAGTCCAGACTCCTCATGCTGCCTAGGAGCTTCCCCCTTGCCTCAGACAGGGGAGGGAGGAAACTCTCCCATTGGGATGCTGGGCAGAGGGGTGGGTGATATGAGAAATGCCCCCAGGAGATGTGGAGAGGAGGAAGAGAGTATGCCCTCCAGCAGGCATGCCATAGGTTTGCCAACACAGGCATAGTGGGAGGAAAAAGCACTGGTTTCTAGTTAGGGTGCCTTTGAATTATATACAAAGATAAAATAATTTAAACTCATTGGTCTCCATATTGCCATCTGTAAAACAAGGATGTTGAATCATATAATCACTAAAATGTTTTCCAGTTCTAAATGATATAACTTAATTAGGATCCTCATGAAAAGAAAGAAAACAATCTAAAATTATTTTTTAATGTTAGTGCAACAAAGCAGAAAATCAGCAAAATAAAAATAAAGAACTTCAGAAATGAAAGAGAGCCTGAGATCATCTAATTTGACCCACAAATAAAAAGAAAACTCAACCACATTCCTGCCAACTTAGTTATCCTGAAGTCTTTTAGCAAAAGAGTGTCAGATTTTATATTCTTGGGCTCAGACATCACTGCAGATGGTGACTGCAGCCATGAAATTAAAAAGATGCTTACTCCTTAGAAGGAAAGCTATGGCAAATCTGGACAGAATACTAAAAGGCAGGGACATCACTTTGCTGACAGAGGTCCCTGTAGTCAAAGCTATGGTGTTTCCAGTAGCAATATACAGTTAGACTAAAAAAGAAGGTGAGTGCTGGAGAGTCCATGCTTTTGAATTCTGGTGTTGGAGAAGACTTCTGAAAGTACCTTGGCCAGCAAGGAGATAAAATCAGTCAATACATTAAAAAATCAATTTGGACTACTTTTTTGGAAGGACAACTATTGAAGTTGAAGCTTAAATACTTTGGACGCATAATGAGAAGACAAGACGTCTTGGAAAAGACTCTGCCTTTGAGAAAGATTGAAAGTAAAAGAAGAGGGTAGAAATGATATTTATAGATAGTGTTATGAAAGCAATAAACCTGTTCTTGGACAGACTTTGGGAGAAAATGAAGGACAGAAGAGCCTGTGTGTTTTGGTCCCAGAAAACAAAACAAAACAATACAAAACAAAACAAAGCAAAATAACAAAGGCCCACTTCTTCAGATTGTTCATTCCCCTTTAGGATCGTTCTAATGGCAAGGAAGTTCTGTTTTGTTGTTGTTGTTGCATTGTTTCCCCTTTCATCAGGCCCATACATATGCCTCTCTACCTTCTACTCTTTGCTCCAAGTTCAGTGATGAATCCTATCTGTCT
Organism: Monodelphis domestica; assembly: GCF_027887165.1. NCBI lineage: Eukaryota > Metazoa > Chordata > Mammalia > Didelphimorphia > Didelphidae > Monodelphis > Monodelphis domestica. The sequence continues at coordinate 469,109,294 of NC_077228.1, forward strand.
TCTACATATCAGCCCTTCAGACACTTCCATATGGCTTTCATAACTGTCCATATTTTTATCTTCTCTAGGCTATATCCAATTCAATTCAATGAAACAAGCATTTATTAAACACCTACTATGGCCACATATTATGCTAGAGTTTGATGATACAAAGAAATGTAGTCTCTATAAGGAATTTGTTTTTACTGGGAAATGCATGTTTACAGATAAGTAAAAATTATATATCTAAATAACTTTTCCTTTCATTTCTCTCTGCCTGTCTCCACACATAAACACACACACACACAAACACACACATACACACAATATTTTAGTGTTTTGGAAGGCAGGACAGAGATTAGTCATTGGGGAAATGAGGAGAGATTTATTTAAAAGAGCATATACGCTGAAACATGAAAGAAAGAAGAGATGCCAAGACATAAAGATAAAGAAAGGGAATGTTTCAGGCTTAGAGGACAGCTTACAAAAAGTTTTGGAATCAGGAGATCCTTTAGCCAAAGTTAATATGCCCTTATCCCTTGGGCCTTCACCATCTTGACTGCATTCCTCTGGAAATTTTCCAATTTTTAAATGTTCTTCCTAAATATTGCCACCTAGAACTAAAACAATATCCCAGATGGGAGCTGACCAAGGCAAAATCTAAGAAGAGTCACCTTTTTAGTCCTTGTCTCTCTTGTTTGTTTTTTACTTCATGCAATATAAGATCACGTTAAGATTCTTTGTTTATTTTTCCTTCCTTCCTTTCTTCCTTCCTTCCTTCCTTTCCTTTCTTTTTCTTTTCTCACTCCCTCCTTCTCTTCTTCATTCCTTCCCTCCTCTTTCTCTTACTTATTTTTAAATGTTTTCTCTTTCTCTTTTAATTTCTTTTTCTTTTGGTTTTCTTTTCTTTTTTTCTTTTTTTCATTTCATAATGGACAGATATTAGACTTGGAGCCAAGAAGACCTGGGGACAAATTTCACTTCAAACACATACTAGTTGTATGACTGAGCAAGTCTCTTAAATATCCTGCATTTGTAAAATAATAGGATTGAATTCCATGACCTTCTATGAAGGCCTTGTAATATGTTACTACTGGCTCATTGAGGTTTGCAATCCACCAAAGTCTCCAGATATAAAGTTTAATATATGTACTTGTGCCTGGTTTATTTATGTAGCTGCAAATCCTTGCTACCTTTTCAGAGGCAGTGAAGCTTTGTAAACTGCAAAGCCTATGCAAATATAAGATAAAATTGACCTTTTCCTTGCATTTGATTTAAAATAGAAAGTAGATGTCATTAAAATTCACTTCTGACCTCAGTTTTATGATCAGACTTTTGAATGTTCATGTGACCTCTCTCACACAAACATTTAAAAAGACTTTTTTTTGTTACTTGATTTTCCCATTCTTTTTGTTCTGTTTTCATTACTGAAACCTAACTCCATTTAAAAACCTTCTCTGTGGTAGCTGTTCTGATCCTTTCCAGTAGTTGCTGTAAACAATGGAGGTATTTGCTATCAACTTCAAGTTTTCTTACTTAAGGCATCTCTATTAAGGATTTCTGTTTAAGTTGCATGGAAAGAGATTCTGGTCCAGAATCCAGCATCTCAACATTTGATGGCTTAAATCTCGAACTCCAATTCACATTCCATCCCTAACTCTCACTAAAATATGACAACAGAAATTCTAAAAGATATTCATGTTGAGATATATCAAATTTGAGATAATTGATACATTCTGAGGAGGCATCCCATTTACTTTAGATTATGGATGTAAAGTATGTATATTTGTGTGTGGGAGAGAAACAATGAATGAGGAAGCATAATTTAAACAAGTGCAATAATTATTACAACTCACATTTCTATATGATTCCAATAAATCTTACTGCAACTCTTCAAATGCCTTATGGTGGTATGGAAGAAAAGCCTGTACAGCAGGGTATAATAAACTCTGATAGGTCCCACCAAATTGGAAAGACTACCAGCATGATCTCATGATAAGAACACTTTTGCTAATCTCAATATTTGGAAAATATAGTAACTAGCTGATGAATTTTATTGGCCACAACTCATAAACATATTTGCTGTTGTGTTAAGATTTCATGACATTTACTAATGGAGGGTTTACCCTTAGCAAACAAATAATATTATTGAATCATATATTAAGAGGCAAAATAGACTGCAGCATTAAGTCCAAACCTTGTATTTGACAGATAAGAAAATAGGAACAAATTTACTCAATGATTTTTACAGTCATTTAGTTAACAAGTAGAATTTCTGGGGTTTGAACTGAGACCCAGTGCTTATTTCACTGTACCATATAGTCTTTGAAATTAAATATCTGAAGTTTTAAAAACATTCTCTTCCCAACAATTCTGGAAGGTATTTTAAGTATTGTCATTTTCAGATGAGAAATCTGAGCCTCAATCAGATATGATTTGTTCAAGATCACATAGCTAGTAAACTTCAGTGATAGGACCAGAACCCATCATATATATATATATATATATATATATATATATATATATAAACACACACACAGTAGAGGTTATTTCACCAAAATGCTATCAGAAAGTTGAGATATTAAACCAAATTTTGCCTCTCTTAAAAGCCATTTTAAAAATATCAAGCAGATTGTTTTCATATCCCTACTCCCAACATTCCAGGTGTTACAGACAGAGCAGAATCCTAATAATAAACTAGTTTCTAACTTAATGAGTCATTCATGATTAATCTGAACTAATCATCTAAGTGATCAGATCTTGGCAGGGGTGAAAGTGATAAGAGGAAATGATCCACTGTCCATAAGTGGCTCAGAATCCTGTAGTTTCTGAGGTTCCTTCCGTCTTTTTTTTTCCTCCCAGCATTTAGTCATTCTTTAAAACCTTTCATCTTGAATGAACTCGAAAGAAAGAAAGGTCAGCCAGATTCAGGACTTCAAAGGTGTCATTTCTTTAGCAAACATTCTATTCTTGGTAGATATTGAAACATTCTTCTTCTACAAAGCCTTCCTCTAGGATATCAAATTGTAGGACATTTGCACTCCCTAAATAAAGACAAATTCTAAACATGAGTCAGAAAACCTATAGGATAATAGTTTTCTTGGAGCCAAATTGAAGTTTTCCCTCACTTAAACAGATTTGGAAATGTGGTAGCCAAGATAGATTTACTTTTCTCTAGTATTAAGTAGTTGCAAAACGTTGTCAATCCCATCCTTACAACATCCCTTGAATCTGGTCTTCCATTGCTGGTCCTGCCATCACTAGCCTAGTCCATTACCTCATATCTCTTGGCTGTGACCTTGTCTGTGACAATGTCATATCTTCAATTTCTACTTTTTCCAATCTATCGATTACACCACTACCAGACAGCAGAGTGGTAACCAGGCTTTGACAGTGACCTCAGGCAAGTTATTTAACCTCTCTGGTCTTATTCCCTCATATATAAAATTAAGGGGGTCTTTGAGGTGCCTTCTAGCTGTTTACCTATGATTCTATAATTAATCTCATGAAAAATATGATCATCTCACAACTCTCAACTAAATGCTCTGATATCGCCTTATCCTTTGCTTGAATTTTTTTAAACATTTATCTTCCATCTTATAATCAAAACTGCATAGGAGTTCCAAAATAGAAGAATGGTAAGGGCTAGGCAATGGGGGTTAAGTGACTTGCCCAGGGTAACAAAATTGGGAAGTATCTGAGGCCAGATTTAAACCTAGGACCTCCTATCTCTAGGCCTGGCTTTCAAACCACTGAGTCAACTAGATGTCCCCTATGTGAGTATTTTAAGGGTTTCTGTGATCTGATGTTACTACCTTGACTTTCTAATTTTTTAATATATTCTTACACATAAAATTTTCCAACAAAATAGAACTACTCTCCAGACCAAAAAAAAAAAAAGAAGTCAATACATTCTCACCCCTGCACCTTTGTTCTTACTGTTCCCTATGTTTAAGATGTCTTTTTTAACTTTCCCTCAAGAAGCATATATTCTATAAAACTGTGTTGGCAAATCTATGGCACATGTGCCGGACCATAAGAGAGGGTGCTGCTCCCTTCCCCCCTCTCCTTGTGCACATGAGGACTTTTCTCCTATCACCTGCCCTTCTGCCCAGCAGCCCAATGGGAGTGCTTCCTCCCTCCCCTGTCTGAGGTAAGGTAGAGGGCTCACGTAAGGGTTACAGATTGGGCACTCAGGCTCTAAAAGGTTCATCATCAGTGATAAAGGGGAACAATCTGATGTGTGTAAATAAGTATATATCATATGTGTGTATGTATTCTCTTAGATTGGCTTTGTGTCTTATATAGACATTATATATGTATATATATATATAAATAAGTATATAATAATACATGTGTTTTATATATTATATATGTATATATATGTAATATTATATAATACATAGGGTAGCTAGGAGGTACAGTGGATAGAGGACTCAGATCCAGACTCAGATACATAACAGCTGTGTTTTTGGGAAAATCATTCAGTCCAATTTGCCTCATTTTCCTCATCTATAAAATTGAGCAAGAGAAGAAAATGGCAAACCACTCAAGTATATTTCTAAAAAAAATTGGATCATGAAGAGTTGGATATGCCTGAAATGACTAAACAATAAAAGAAAATACCACATACACTCAATCCAAGAGAATATATATATACCTATATATCCCTTTAATATATAATTTATTTACACATATATATTATACACACAAAGTAAATCTTAGAGAATTTCAGGAGGTGCTAGTACCTATGGAATTGGGAAAGGCTATATGTAGGAGGTAGCACTTGAACTGACCTATGATTGAAGCTGGGAAGTCTAAGAGATAAGATTCTAGGCACAGTCTACCTAGATGTGCAAAATTTAGGAGATGCAATATCACATGCAAATACATCAAGATGGTCCTTTTGGCTGGATCAGAGAATGTATGAATTGGATTAATGGGAACTAAAACTAGAAAGATAAAGTCAAGACTATTTGCAATAGGTAGTAGATGCCTTAAGTGAATCTCTTCTGGAATGTCTTAAAATGAACAAAAATGAGTACAAACAGCTTGATTCCTAGGCATAGTGGTGCATACCTGTAATCCCATCTACTGAGGAGGCCTACACTGGTGGATCTCTGGGGCTTAGGAGTTCTGAGCTGCAGAAAGCCTTGTCTATTGCAATGTTATGCAATATGGTGGATTTGCAGGAGAGTAAGACTACTGGGTTGCCTAAGGAAGTGTGACTTATGCAATATCAGAGATAGAAAAAGTCAAAGTTCTTGTACCAATTAATAGTGGGATCTGCCCATGAATAATCCCTATGCTTTCAGTCTGAAAAAAAATAATTAAAAGGCTACAATAAGTTTTCCAAAAAGGCCTCTACTCAAGCCATAGCAAAACCAGATTTGTTAAGGCAGTCCTAGTTATTGTAAGCACCAGCTATTACCTGCATCAAACATCTAACACATGGGATTTAGCTTATTCTCTGATGGAGGGAGGAAGGCATCATTTGCATAATATTAAAAGCAGTGGGCTCAATGTCATGTGAGTGATATTTTTTTTCTGCCTCAAGGAGATCTGAAGTACATGTCCCTATTCTTGGGAACATAAACCTTTGCAAGTGCTCTTTCTGTGAATCTTGAATTCTGTAATTAGACCAATCCTCTTGTGATAAGAGCCTTAGGCTGATAAACTGCTATAGTCAATTATATGTGACCATGCTACTTCTCTGTCCCTGTTTTTAAGTCTTTGTAAATATAATGTGGCTTTAGGTGGTCTGATTTCATGGCCCTCAGAGGGTTTATTTAGGGCTTTGGAAGGCCTGTTACCATAGTGCCTGATTCCAGGGAGGAAATCTTCCAGCCCCTGATAGTATGGCAAAGATAGGTATAGATGAAATAATGTGAACTCTCTCAAACTAAAAATACTTGGCTGACAGGGACAAGGAAAAAGGTTTTATAGACTGGGCCATTGAAAGTCATCTCAGAGTTTCACACACTAGTGTAATGGGTTTGCATTTTACATAATTTGGATATCATTGAAATGTGAAAGATTTAAAGAATGCTTAAAATGACTGCACATGAAATCTGAACAATCAAAATGCCAGAGAAAATTAACATCAGAACCAAACCAGATTAAATAATACTTTGGGGATAAAAGGATGAAAGTCATAGAAAAAAATGTAGAGTATAAAAAGAAAGAAAAACTCAATAAGGAATTAGCAGATGGTGAAAAAAATAAAAGATCTAACCTAAAATCTACCAAAATCTAATTCTCAGTAAGTTTTAGTATAACCATATGTTTAAATGAGAAAAAAAATGAGATGAACTATCTCACCATAGACGGTTAAATATATCAGGGAATAAAGAAAATGAAATCAGATTTTTTTACATATCTTTCTTCAAAAACAATTTTTTAACAAGGCTAGACTTATAAAAACCAGAGCTCTCGGAAGGAAGACGTTGAATAATTAGGAAGTGAAAGGATAACACTATAGATTCTAAAAGGTTAGCAGTCGTTAAAATTGACAAATCACCAGTTCTCAGCATCATATATCAAAGAATGTATGGAAGCAAGAATGGAAATTAGAGAAACTTTAGCCAATACTTTCCTCATAAGTGTCCTAAGTATGCTTAATTCAGGAAAAATCCCAGAAGATAAGAAGGATGGTAACACAATCTTGGCATTTAAATGACCAACTAAGCATTGTGTGAGCATGAGGGCAGGAAGGCACTCAACAACAATAAGATTAAGGAAATGATTTATGTGATCTGATGAATGAACATGATAGGATGAAACGGGCTGCATTGGCAGTTGTGTGGATTAGGTGACCTTTTCTTGCACAAATTTCTGTGAGTCTGTAAGAGCCAGTTTGATTTCCTTGAAACACTAAAACTTTTAAGTGTAATTTCTCATATGGCCAGGGAAAGGGGAATGTTAGATCTTGCTTCATTTCTTCCAGGATATAAGATAACAAATTTTAAAGGATGGAGAAACTTTAGAGATGAACAAATCCAACTCCCTTATATACAGATGAGTAAACTGAGGCATAGAATATGGAAATGAATTGCCCATAGTCACCTAGCTAGTGTTTGAAGCAGGATATGAACAAAAGCACTCCTGATTCCAAGTCTAGCCCTTTACCCATTGTGCCACCTTCCTGCCTCTAAGAACTGAGACCTAATTACTAGAGACTTTAAGTGATTGTTCATAGTCACATAGCTTTTGAGTATTTGAGGCAGGATTCCCATGTAGTTCTTCCTATTTCCATTTTCAATTCCTTTTATAGTGTATTATATATCTCATAATCCTTTTCAATAGAAAGTTCTTTTGACTGCGGCTCTATGTAGACATGAAAAGTAATACTCATTTTCTGGATTTTCTTCTTAGACTTCTCTCCATTCATAGTATTTCTGTGTTGTATTTTGCATTTTCTTCTGTTTCTCCAGTCTCAGGATTTGGATTGGGGTTTGGTGCTTGGGGTGGTTGCTGTTTCCTACTCTACTTTTGGATGATATGGATGAGTCCTTGTTTGACTCTAGACCTAAGACTAGGCACCACCATTAGCAGTATTCCCTAAATAAAATACTCCTTGCAACATGATATAGGCTTTGGGTCCTCTGTTTCCTTTATTCATTGTCCCAAACCTAGAGTTGGCTTCATTCCTTGTTGGGATCCTGACAATTCCGACCATATGGTGTTGATAGTGCTGGTACCAGGTATTCTGCAAAACTCCTAGTACATTACTTCTTGGGTACTACCTTGGCCCATATTCCTGCTGTGACTCCTTCTGTGACAAGGGTGTGGGTTATCTGGGTTCAGGATCTGGCCTTGTCTTCTGTTCCGAGTTCCATGCTGTTTTTCCAGTTTCTGAAATCTTGGCTTGTTACTGCTACAACCTTCTATGTAATTTCTGGCAGTCTTTTTGGGCAATTTTGGACTGAATTGAAGGGCTCAGAACTTACATTTTATTTTATTTATTCTTCAGCTTCCAAGCTTTACAGTTTCCTCAACTACTTTTTAATGTTTTTTTTAATCTAATGGTTTATCTTTTTCTATCTATCTATCTATCTATCTATCTATCTATCTATCTATCTATCTATTTGTTTTACATTCAGCTGAACTCCTCAGTTGAATGGGAATAGGGGAAGAAGGGAGCATTAAGGTTCTTTCAGAAAATGCTGCAGCTAAGACAAGAATCTCAGGTTTTGCTCCATCAAAGATGTTACTTTCCTCTTCATCAATTCCATCCCTTCCACTTCCTGAGAAGTAGATAGCTATGCTAAAATATCTGGCTTTTCCTTCTTTATTTGACAATCTTTCCTAGTTAATGGCTGCATCCACTCAAAGACAGGGTTCATTCTAATGAATAGAGACCATCCAAATGACCATCCCTCTACAATACACATGACAAGTGGTCATCCAGTCTCCACTGGAAATGAATACCTTCCCAAATAGTCCATCAGCAGAGAACTAAGAAAAGAATGGTGATTTGGAGTTAAAGGATCTAGGCTTGCTATTTGGCTCTCTTACTTGTCCCCTCTGTGATCTTGAGACTCAGTTTGCTCATTTGTGAAATGAGACAGTTGTACTAAATGACTCATTCTAATTCTATAATCCCATGAAGGGGAATCAAGGGAAAGGAACAAACATTTATGAAGTATCTACTGTGTGCCAGACACTGCGCTAAGTGCTTCATATAAATTATCCCATTTTAACCTGGGACTTCTTGGTTTTGTCTCTGATAATCTCTCCACTGTACCAGGCTCCACCTCCTGTAACATTTTATAGGCATAAAATATATTCACATAATCCAGAAAACTCAATCTGGAATTCTCTAATGATATAACATACCAATGGAGGAAAGAAGACACAGGGGACATTTTAGAGGAAAGAACGTCCCTGAATGTCTGCAATACATAATAAAGATTGCTTTATTTTTGTCCAAAACTCTGCTTTCTTACATGTAGAGAACTCTCTGTGAGGAAATTCCCACTATGAATTCAGATCAGCAGCTTACAGTCTTAACTAGTTGCCAGGGACAATGAGAAGCTGTGACTTGCTCAGGGCCACACTTCTAATATGCTTCAGATGTGGGACTTCATATCTCTTTCTGTCTCTGAAATCAATATTGTTTTGTTGCCATTGTACTACTCCCTCTAAGTATTATGGAAACAGATGTATTTGCTACACTAGAGAACTTGATTAGGGGATATTAGGCTGGTTTTGGATATAGGAGGTTCTGAGTTTGAATCCTTCCCCAGACATTCACTAGGTGACCCTGTGCAAACTTCCTACCTTGAACCTTAATTTCCTCATATGCAAAAAGTGAGATGATAATAGGACCTGCTTCAATTATATTGTTCGAATGAAATAATATTCATGAAATGCTTTGAAAGCTTTCAAATGCTATATAAATGTTAGGCGCGTTGAAGTGACTATTCCAAGGCACTGTGCTAAGTGGTGGATATTGTTAGGGGATTATACTAGTATTAGAAAAGAAGCCTTTCTAATAGAGGGCTCATTCACATTTCATGGTACATCAGGATTCTGTGGGAGATAGTTTGGGAAGTGCTGAGTTGGGGCAGTATATCAATATTTTAAATGACATTGGGGTTAGCAAGAAGGATGGGGCTGATCCAAATTTAAAAAAAAAATGTAAGCCTCATGAGTTTTGAAAACTCCCTCCAAAGCTTATATGGAGATTATTTCATTATGGAGCTATACCCAAATGCACTTTGTTCAATTTGTAAATGGAGAAACCGAGGTAAAGAAATGAAATGATTTAAACTCCCTTTAAATGATCATGAAACATTTTATATGGTCCCTGCATTTGCTGACCCAAGATGCTGAAATATCTCAGGCTGTACCCTGTAGCCAGCTCCAGGCTATCTGATCACAAAGTGCTGAGGATGCTGCAGAGTGAATCAGAGCGCCCCAAGATTAGAATTCCAGGCTTAAATATCATCAGTTGCTCTAAGAGGGCACCTTTTGAAATATTTGTGGATATAAGGAAAAAGAAATCTGAAGGGAATAAAATGTGATAATCTACTGATATCCTTAACCTAATGACAACTAGCCCTGCCATACTGCTTGAAAGTACAATATAATAAAAAGGCATTAATATTGTTGTTATGATTTATTATCATGCAGTGTTTTACATTAGATGAAATAGAGATTTACTGGAGACACTGAGGGGAGACCATGCTTTAGTAAAAAAGCAAATTCCCTTAATGGGCTGCTAGGTAAAAGAACCAATATATTTTCCTGACTGAGGGATATAACTTGAACAATGATCCAGAAAGCAGAATAAAAAACTTCACAAGAGGTGGAATTTTAAGGCTTTTACTTTCATATCTATCTTCCATAGATATGAAAATGTTTCATCTATGTGTATATATTCATATGTATATATTTATCTCTATATAATAAATATTCTTACTATTATCTATCCAGATCTAAATTTTTTTCTTACTATGCCTCCGGTCTGTTCTTCCCCCTCTTAGCTTACTTGCCTGTCACCAACATATCAATCAAGCTCTGTTTGTGGGCTTCTGCTTTCAATGATGAAACAAAAGAAAGGGTCTGCTACTTTCAAGAACAAACTACATTATTTCTCAAGTAGTTATATCTAAATAAAAGAATCTGCCAACACAATCATATTTTAATAAAGTTTTACTTGCATGAAGACTTTTCAGATCCCCTAAACTGCCAGTGCTCAACTAGAATTGCCTGGTATCAGTTTTTTACATATGTAGATTTATGTCTACATCTACACTTAAATCTCCATTATCTTCTCTCCCACTCTCTCCATCTGTTCCTGTCTCTGTCTCTCTGTCTTTCTTTCTCTCTGTCTCTGTTTCAGGAGATGATTTTGTCTTTCCTGACTAGACAGTAAGCTCCTTGATTCAATAGCTATTTTAATTTTGTCCAGATCTCTAGAGTCTAGAGCAATGCTTATCACATATTAGGAACTTAATAAGTGCTCTTGGATGCTACACTCTAGTGTGTAGTTGACTCTTGATTCTCAAAGCTTATGCTGGTATGGGCACAAAAGTTGATGGCAAGCATTTTGACTACAGAAACAATTGAAAGGACTAGTCAAGTTATGTGCAGAACTGGAAATTTTTAAACAATGGCTGTATAACCACTTTTTGCTCTATAGCAGAAGCTGAACTACATAAAATCCTGAACTTCTGTGAAGTGGCTCATCACCAGAAATTTGGCCACCAGATGATACCTTAAATGATTGTTTATAATCAGATGACTTTAGAAAAAAGTTTGTACTCTTATGGTTCAGTGAAGTTATGGCTCAGAAAATGTTTTACCTTCCACTTCTTTCAATCTGGCCCTTTCTGCAAATGTTAAAGTAACTATCAGCAGAAGAAATATAAAATGCTATTAGAGAACTCCAAAATTCTAGTCTTTGAACAGAATTTCTTTGAAAACTAAGGATACTTAAATTAAACCAATGAAAACTAGAAAGAAAAATAGAAAACTATGTAAGATGAAGGACAAGGATGATACATTGCAATGTAAGTGCCTTGAAAGAAGATTCTATTTTCATTTGTTGTTGTTGTTGCATTCTTAGTACTTATCACTACTCAATAAACTCCAGTGGCTCCAGGAGCAAATAAAAAATTCTGTTTTATATTCAAAGCCCTCCATAGCCCAACTTCCTCTTACTTTTTCAGCCTTATTCCTCCTCCCTGAAATGTAGTCTTTGGTCCATTGACAATTCACTTCCTTGTTGTTTCATGAATAAGATACCCCATCTCTTGGCGTTTTATGGGTTTTTTTTTTGGCTGTACCCATGTCTGGAATTCCTCCCCACTCTGTTCCAACTACTGACCTCCCTGTCTTCCTTTAAATCCCAACTAAAATCCCACCTTCTATAAGAAGCCTTTTCAGTTTCTTTTAATTCTGTTGCTTTCTCTTTTAGTTATTTTCAATTTGTAAAAATTTATATTATGCATATATGAAATGGCTTCTTTTGTATATATATTTCCTGCATGTTTTCTCCCTCATTAGACTATAATCTCTTTGAAGGCAGAAACTATCTTTCATTTCTTTTTGTGTTCACAGCATTTACATAGTGCTTGCCATAAAGTAGACACTTCATCAGCCCTTATTTTTTTTTTTTTGCATTTTTTAAAAAAAATTTAGAATATTTTTCTGCAGTTGAATGATTCATGATTTCTTCCTTACTGCTTTCCTCCCCACTACAAGAGTTAACAAGCAGTTCCACTGGATTATACATGTATCATTGCTCAAAACCTATTTCCATGTTATTCATATTTGCAGGAGAGTGATCTTTTAACATCAAAACCCTAATCATATCCCCATTGACTTGTGTGATCAAGGAGTTGTTTTTCTTCTAATTTTCTACTCCCACAGTTCTTTCTCTGGATGTGGATAGTGTTCTTTCTCATGAGTCCCTCAGGATTGTCCTGGATCATTACTTTGCTGCTAGTAGAAAAATCAGTTACATTCAATTGTGCCACAGTGTTTCAGTCTCTGTGTATAATGTTTTTCTGGTTCTGCTCCTTTCGCTCTGCATCAATTTCTGTAGATCTTTCTATATCAACACTTATTGATTAATTGATTGAATTCCCAATGCATGTAGAACATAGTAAACACTTTAAAATACTAGTTTTTAAAGAGAGCAGAAGTTCTAAAATATTTAATTGTTTCATCAAGCATTTGTTAAGCATCTTTTTAATTCTATATACTGTGGTAGGCAGTGTAGGATCATATAACACATTTGATAAGATCCTTGTCCTTAAGAAGTCTGCAGTCTAATAGAGCATGGTTAGACAGGTACACAGATGGATATGACAAAGTAGATATTTAAGTGCATAAAAGGAAAACAAAGCGCTTGGAGAAAAGGGAAAGCATTTGTAGGAGCATCTTATCAAATAGAATGAAGAATGAAGAGAATTTTTTTGAGACTGAAAGTTAGCAAGAAATGCTTTAAATCTGTGTTTCAGCTGTGAGGGTGATGAACATTTAAAGCCTGCTTAAAATGTGAAGTCTTCAAAATAGTTGAAAGGATTTCAGCAGACATCTCCTTTAGAGGAGGACAGCAATTGTTTAAAGGCCACTGAAGGAGTATAGGAAAATATAGTCAGTGTAATTGGAATTTGCCGAGGGTTTGAGAACCAATGTTCTAATCCATTGTGGCAAAGTGTATCTTCCTTTTATCTTCAGCCACCATATATTCTGTGCCTGGAATGCTGAATATTCTATCTGTAATTCTTAGAATTCTTTTTTCCTACAAAGCTCAATTCTGATATTATCTCTTCTGAGAAGCCTTTCTTGAGTTTCCTTCTCTTTCCCCCCAAATTCATAGATGTAGAATTAGAAAGGATCCTAGACCATTTAGTTGAAACCCCTTATTTTATGGATGAGGAACATGAGGTCCAAGGAGGGTGACTTGTCCATGATCACAGAGATTTCAGAGTCAGTGTCAAAGATGGAATTTGAACCTGGGTCCTCTGACTAAAGTTAATTTTCTTTTCACTGTACCACCCTCCTCTCCCCTTCTCAAATTATATTATGTTTTATGTATTTGTGAGCATGTTATTACCAATCTAATGTGCTTTTATTAAATGTCTCTGTTTCAGGCACTGGAGAAACAAAGCAAACATTTCCCCCACATTTAATAAAAGTACATTATACTTGAAAATAAATCCTTCCCCTCCCCAGAAATCTATCCCCTATCCAAAGAATGTTATTGTTGTTGGTTGTCTCTCGAACCGAGGATGATGATTATCTTTGTGCATTTTTGTGCACAAAGACACCTGTGCATGAAGATTTAAGTGGAAAAGCCGATGCACAGAGACAGTCCCACTCTCTCGACGTTGGAAGCCTGGGTCCATTGGCATGAAAAGTCGTTACACCTGGAGACTTCCTCAGCTGCACTGGATGGCCGTGTTGTCTTTTGTGCAAAGAATATAAACTCCATAAGTACAAGAACTGCTTTGTATATGTCTTTTTAAAAACAAAACCTGTCCTTGTAAGCCTAACCTCTGAATTAATGACTACTGGATCCATGGCTTTGGACAAATCACTGATAGAATCATAGATTTAGAACCATAGGGGTTGCTATGAGAACAGATGGAGTTGAGGAGCTAGATAGTTCAGTAGAGAGAACCTGGAGATAGGAGGTTCAAGGTTCAAATCTGGCCTCAGATCCTTCCTAGTTGAATGATGCTGGGCAAGTTACTTGATCCCAACTGTCCAGCCCTTACCACTCTTCTGTCTTTCTAATCCATATTTATTACCAATCCTATAACAAAAGGTAAAGATTTTTTAAAAAAAGCATGGATGCTAACTCCTTTGTTTAGATGATGGGAAAACTGAAGCACAAAAAAAAAAAAACAAATATATGTCATTTATCCAGGGTCAAACAATGAATTTGTGTTTAAAGAAGAATTTGTAGATCTTCCTGACTACAAGGTTGTCCCTCCATCACTTGTCTACTCATCCTTCCCAAGACCTGCAACTTTCTAAGACCAGATGTTACAGAAAACTCTGCATTGATGATAGAAAAAGTTTCCTTATGAGGCATTTCCCGCCTTGATAAAATTCCAGATCTAGTGAAAGACCAAAAACCTCCCAAAAACAGAACCTAGGACAATGCCTGGCATATAGTAGGCACTTAGTAAACATTTGTTCTTTTTTAAATTCCTTGACTGAATAGGTACTGGAATATTTACCGAGGCTAATGGGACAGTAATTCTTAAGGGAGGACTAAGATTAGGAAAGGGATAAGGATGAAAGTATTTCGAAGATGAACTGCCAGGCAGTGAAAAGGTTTGGTGGAAAGGCAAAGAACAGAGTAATATTTCTGGGAGAATTAGCTATTAAATCATCCACATTTATTACAGTGAACCTTGGCAGTGCTACTCCTGGTAAAAGAGTGTCAGAGGTGCCGTTATGAAACTCCTATTAGGAGAGGTTATTGTGTAAGATTAGCTATCCAAATCTTTGAGTACATCATACCATCTGGAGAGAGTAGAGAAGCCAAGCAGACCTTGCCCCCTGGGGGAGGCTGGAGATCTCTTTATTTCTCAATTAACAAAGTGTAAAAGAAGTCTTCTTGAAAATGTTCCTCAGAATCTTCAAATCTCTTTCACCCAATAATGGAAGGACTTTATTTTGGTTAGATTATCATACAGTTTTCCATGATGTTCAAGGATTTTGGTTGAATTAAAAATCAGGACCTTCTAAACTTTTATTTCTTGCTTATCCCTTGTCCTTTTATATCACTCTATCCAACAGCTATGATGTGGTCATATCCAGGTTCTATACTTTCACTCAAGCCCTTTGTCATGCATATAGTGTATTCTTGACAAATTTTAACTTGTTTAAAATTTTCTCTTACTTCAGTGACTAATTCATGTGCTTGATCTTTATGAAATTTTCCATAGTCTGTTTGAACTTTTCTCCATAAAATACCCTTCCTTGTTCACTTTCCATTGCCTTGTTGTATCTATATTTCTTAATAACCAACAAAGCACTCAAAACTCTGCTGCCAGGAAGCATGGCTTGAGATCAGGAGTTTCCAGTTGTCTCAGGCTAAATCATTTGGGTAGTCCCACTAAGTCTCTAGCCTCAGTGTGGTAAGTTCTATGGGGTTAGAGGGTAGTAACACCAACATGCATAAGCAGCAACAAATTGGCCCTGGTCAGAAACAGAGGAAGCCAAAGCTCCCAGGCTTAACATTAGAGGAACTCAGACCCCTGGCTGGCCACTTTAAGTCTCCCTGAGGTAGGGAGAGCCAGACATTAAACAAATAATAAATGAATGGATAAACAAATGAATTAATGAATAACCAGGAAAGTGATTCATACCTCTATCTATATTTCAAAGATCTATGATTTCCTCCCAGTTCTAATTTCTTTGTAAAGCAGAGATATAAAAATAAACTTGCTTATAACTTAAAACCTTGGAAAATTGTGCAAGGCACAGAGAAGTTACACCATTTGTCCATGGTCACGGAGCTAGTGCTATAAGTACAGATGAGCTTAAACCCAGGCCCAGGTCATCCTGACTACAAACATACCCAACTTCTGCCTATCTTCATTTTTTAATATCTCCTTTTTTACATTCCACATTCTTAATAAATTTTCTGGATTCAGATGAACCTGTATTGTCATGAGTCTGGCTTAAAAGTTTATAGTACACTTCATAACTAGTGTATAAAGTACAAGCAAACGTCTCTGTTTTGGATAGGTCAGGCTCTGTAGGCTGCAAAGCCTCCCCAGCCCACAGGTTCTCTTAATAAAAGCCACTAGTCTGATGTTGGGAGAATGCCAGGGGCCCCTTCATTCTCCTTTCGTACTTTGCAAGTTGCAGGAAATCTTCAGGCCAATTTATCCATCTCATTCAATTGGCGCTAATTCCATAGTGCTGCAGTTCCAACATCTTAAGCAGTCTGTCACCTTGCTTTGTCACTCTGTGTGTGACCTCTTATGTTCACTCTACTGAAGAGGGAAACTGCATGAGCATGATATCAGTCCTTGAAGGGTTCCATGAGTTTTCTCTCTACTTAAATAGTTATTAATAATGATGACACTTCCTTGGTCACTGGGAAATGTCTTTTATATAGTTATTAAACTCTACTCTGTCTCAAATTTTTTAAAAAAGGCTTGTGATCTCTATTTTGTTGTATTTTGTTTTACATCTTAAATCAATGACTTGCAACTTGGAATACAGTTTCTTGCAGGGGAAATATTATAAATGGGTCTTAGGTTCCCAGAATAGACCAAAAAGTTTTATTTAATGCATAATGGTACTGAACTGTAATGCAGATACGATTTGCATATGTTGAAGATTCTGGCAAACAGGGGAGCTAAAGAGAATTCTTGTCCCATTTTCTGAAGTCGGCACAGAAAAAGTTTTCTTTTACAGCGCCATTCTCGTGTATTTCTGGCATACAACCAAGGATGACCAACACATCAAACTTGATGTGCTATAGACATTAAGCTTAACATGCTCAAAGTTAAACCCATTATCTTTTCCCACACCCAGAGTCCTCCCTTCTCCGCTACTATTAGAGGAACCACAGTATTCCCTAGCCTCCAGGCTCATAACCAAGATGTTATCCTCTCTTACCTTCTTCCCCATATCTAATCAGTTACGTAGTCCTATGGTTTCCACTTTCATTACATCTCTTACATGTTGTCAACTTTTCTTTTCTGATGATGTCACTGTACTGGTCCAGACCTCATCATCTCATGCCTATTATTCTAGCCTATTTTTTGGTCCCTCTGGCATCCTCTATTCTATTCAAATAGATCTTTCCATTGTAGCAGATAGAGCCTATCACTCCCTAAGCCTCATTCAAAATATTACAATCTACCATTGGTATCAAATTTAAAATCCCCTAGTTAGTTTTTGAAGCCCTTCATAGCCTGTTCCCTTTCCAACTTTCCCAGAGTTGTTATACTTTATCCTCTCCCACTGCCCCAACTGCAATACTTTGTGATTCAATGAAATTGCCCTCTTTTCTATTTTTGGAATACAATAATCCTAATTCAGCATTTTCACTGGCTTTCCCCCATGTCTGGAACTTCCCCCCTTGAATCTTTTGCCCCTTGAATCTACTTCCCTGGTTTCCCTTAAGTCTCAGCCAAGCTTCCACCTTCTATCAGAAGCTTTTGTCAGTCCTCATTAAATAATAGGGGCTTCCTTTTAAAAGTACTTGCAACTTCTCTTGTATATATTTTCTTTGTACATACTCATTTGCATCTTGTCTCCCCATCAGACTGTTAATACTTGAAAGCAGAGAATTATTTTTTTTTTTGTTTTGGTCTCCCCAACATGTAGTCCAATGCTTAGTACACATTAGGTGCTAATAAATACTTGTTGACATGGCAAACAATTAACAATTATTTATTAAGCAATTATTATACACCAGGCATTATAGTGTTGAAGTTTCAATGAAAAAGACATTATAGTTCATACCTTTATGGTCTTTACATTCTAATGGGAGAGACAGCATATATAAACCAGAACATGCAAGAAAAATAGAGAATAAAAGTAAGGTAACCTAAGAGTAAGAGGGGATTGTTTTAGTATGTGGGGGCTCAAGAAAAAGCCTTTAGGAGTTCATGGCATTTAAAGTGAATTTTAAAGGAAAACAGGGATCCTAAAAGTCAGCTGTTGGGTGACAGAACACTTTTTTGTCTTGGAGTGTTTTATTTTTTTAAACCCTTATCTTCTGCCTTAGAATCAATACTAGTTATTGGTTCCAAGGTAGAAGAAGGGTAAGAGCTAGGCAATGAGTGTTAAATGTCTTGTTCAGGGTCAGGAAGTGTCTGAGGCCAGATTTGAACTGAGGACTTCCTGTCTCTAGTCCTGGTTCTCAGTCCACTGAGATACCCAGCCACACCTGGAATGTTGTTTTTGTGACATGGGAAGTAGTTCTTTGCTTTATGAACTTTCTCTGCCCCTAGCCCTTCTGGAATTAAATAACTGGTTTTTGACCTTCAATTTTGCCTTAAACATTTTTAACTTTTCCATTTACTAGTTTATCACCTAAAAAAGGTTTGTTAAACTGCAGGTGAGGGCCACATGCCACTTATGATTTCCTTTTTTATTGCCTACTTTTGAATAGTCCAGAAGCCAAAAATGATTTTTACATTTTAAAATAAATATTAATTGCTTTTAAAAATGTTTAAAAAAACATTCTTACTTCATTGGCCATACAAAAGCAAATCATTATGCTGAATTTGGTTCTTGCCCTGTATTTTGCTGACCCCTGAAAGAGGATGTCCAGCTTTGCCCATATTGTCCCCTATAGCTATCCCAGGCTGACAGCTTTTTTCTAGACAAGTCAAATCCCCTCCCTCTCTATTGCTACAAACCCTCTCCTGTGTCTCCTCCTTCTCCACCTACCCACCTCCTCTCCCCATGTAGAAGAAGTCATAGAGGCTTTATTGGATTTTTCAGGCAACTGATAAAACCTTCAGATTTAGAATGCCTTGCTTTCCTTATTTGTTGAAGGATAAAACTTTGTGGAGAGAAGTAAACAAATTGAATATTTGCATAGACTAACTCCCTTGCTTTTTTTTCTCCCTTTCTATTATAGGCTTCAAATATAATCAACCAAGATGAGCCATCACTGGATTTGTTTTTATTTTTTTTAATTGAGTTCTAGCTCTCAGTAAAGTCACTCATGTTCACAGAGCTTATCCTTCTCCACCTCCTTAATATTAGGTTGCTTCACTTTGTGATTTATTTCCCAAAGATTATCAGAGTAACTAGGGGAGGGGGGAATAGAGTGAATAGATCTGTAGAAGGAAAGAAATCAAATAATACTGCTTTACAAGCCATTGCATTATCATTTCCATCTGACGATGACCTTGAATTTAGGGATTCAAACAGAAAGAGAAACTCTACACCAGAGCTATCAAACAGTCATGCAGTCTATTGCAACACTTCTGAGTAGGACAGGTACCAGATTAAAATGTAATTGGGAAACAATTTTTACAAAGTAAAAATTCAATAGACCAAAATTAATGTTTATATATGATGTTCTAAGTCAATATGCAACCATAAGGTCTGTCCATAGTGTTTCCTTTGTTGTTTGTGAGTCATTTTCAGTCCTGTCTGACTCTTCATGATTCCTTCTGAGGTTTTTGTGGCAACCCTGGAGTGGTTTGTCATTTTTTTCTCCAACTCATTTTACAGATGAGGAAACTGAGACAAACAGGGCTAAATGACTTTCCCAGCATACACAGTCAGTGTTTGAGTACAAATCGGAACTCAGGTCATGGATTCACTCTTAATAATGGGAACTTACTTCAATTACCCAGATTGGTGACTCTTATCACTCTTAACTGTTGTGGGTTGGCATTGAGTAATAAAATATCCTGCAAATGGTCACATAGACAAAATTTGGCAGAGGTAGTTCTTGAACTCAGATATTCCTGACTAAAGACTTGCTTTCTATTCATTCCTTCAAGCTGCCTCTCTACAAGGTCAGACAACGAGGATTGTCAAAAAATTAAGAATTGTTTTCTGAATTTAAGTATATGGAACATTCCATCACTTCATCAGGTCCTCCCATAGCTCAGTGGATGGTATGGCAGCTCACCTGCTTCCTTTGGGCAGATTTCAAAAAACAATGAGAAGGAACCAAGATATCCTTCAGTGAGGAAGAGGAGGATCCAGAGGAGCTGGAATTATGTTAGTGATGTGCTTCCTTCCCTTTCAGCAGCGTTCCAAGTACTCCTCTGGGAGGCTTAGCTACTCAGAAGGCCACTGGGCAGAAAATCATGCAGGTTACTCTGTCCCACCCCAGACCCTTGGCATCTCATCTATGATGCCTTGGAAGTCTTCTCTCCCAAACCCTTTAAAGGAGGATCAGTGTACTAGCAGTGATGATGATGACATGGCATCCACATTCAGCCAAGGCTGCATCTATGACTAATTGAACTAAAATGTCTCTTTATCCTTTTAGGATCTACTTGAGAGTAACCCAGACATTATACTCAAGGTCATCAGTAGAATTCCCCCCCCCTCCTCGCCCCTGTATTTGGGTCATTATCCTCTACCATTATTCCTATGGAATTGACTAGAAGTAGGGGGAAACAGTTAGGGGAAGAAAGGGATCTGGTCAGTTAGCTAGCCAAACAATCAAGCAAAAGGTTGTTTTATATACATAATTAACACAAGGAGGCATGGTAAAGTAGAAAGAGTCCTTGCTTTATAGTAAAAAAAAAACCTGGAATTTTATCCCAGCTTTGCCACATATATTGATATGACCTAGAGCAAGCCACCTTATCTCTTAAGAGTCTCAGTTTCCATATCTGTAGCAAAATTGTTGGACTAGATGGCCCGCAAGATCTCATTTAGCCTCAAATCTAAGATCATATGTAAAAGAGTGAGAACTGGTGCTCACAGCCAGACAAAATTGTTCCCCATTGTATTCTCTTTCCCATAAATCTGCCAGTGACAATAAACTATGTCTTTTCCTATTCAGGGCTGCCCTTGTTCTGGGCAAGGAACCATGTTCTGACTCATTCCATGGCCCTAATCCCCTCTAAAGATGTTCTTCTGGTTTATTTCTGGTCCTCCTGTTCCCCCCCATTCCACTCGCATCTCTACAATTTACATAGTGGAAATGATTGCTGGAGATCCTCTCTTGGCCCAGTGGTCCTTGTCCCTAACTTCATCCTTTGCCTCTGAGCAGTTGATTGCTTATTCCAAACTAGGTAATATCACCACCTTCTGGCAGGCCTTTATTGTGCATTTTTCTCCATTCACTGGGTCAGGTCATTTAATAAACTCAAGCTGAATTTCACAATGCAAGAGCTCAGCACTACAGAGATTTTGATTTTGATTTTAGGTAAATGAACATTCATTGCTTGCACCAAAGCCAACATTCTTCTAAGCCTGACTTCATAATTAAATTAATAGTCTATGAATACTTCCTCTTTTTTCCCCAGGGCAACCAACATGGGATTTATTAATTAATCAGAAAATAAAGGACAATGCTATATTTCCAATATTAAATAAATAATGGTGATGATAATCATTGTAGATGTAATAATGGTGCCAATATATCTTTTAGATATCATTTTGCTCCTCTCAAGACACTCTCATCTCAACTGTGTCTCAATGAATAAAGAAATCAAAATCATAGAATCAGAGCCACAGAACTTCAAAGATTATCTAATACAATGTGTACTTAAATAAAAATACCCTTGATATCACATCAGAAGAGTTGCCATCTTTTACTAGAAAACCTTTAATGAAAGAGATACTCCAACTTCCTGACAGCCCATTAGACTTTGATAGAACTCATATTGGGAAGATTTTTTTTTTGTTACATCAAACCTACATTTGTTTCCTTATAAACTACATGTATTATATGCAATTCTACTCAGAGTCCAAGAAGACTGAACCTAATCTTCATCCAAATGGCAGCCCTTTAGATAGTAGTTATTATAGAATTTTTAATATTCTTTAAGAAAAAAAAACACTCCAAATTCTTTAAATTGATACTCATAAACTGAGAGCCTTCATTTGTACTAGTTCCTATTCTCTAGACACTCTCCAGTTTATCAGTTTCTTTCCCAAGATGTGGCATCTAGAGGTGAATCTAGTAAACTAGATCTAGCTTAATCAGGTCAAAAAGTTCTCACTTCAATAGTTCTAGACACTCAGTATCTTTGAGTGCAGCATAAAATCACATTGAGTTTCTTGACTTCCATATCATATTGTTGATTGATTCAGTTCAGATAATATTTTATTTCATCTATCCATCTAGTTATTCATTTATCTATTTATCCAATCATAAATTCAATAACATTTATTTTATGTCAGATTCATGCCAGGAACCATGTTAGATGCTATGGAAACTGAAATTGAGAAGGGGTCCTGTCCTCAAGAAGTTTATAATGGAAAAACTTATTTTTATAGCTTAGCATTTTAAGCTTCCAGAGATATTTAGATCAGTGACTTGGGGGAGGGGGGAAGGAAGAGAAAGAATGTTTGAATTTGGGTTCATTTCTTTGTCTGTAAGTGAATGTAGTTCATTACATTTTGATTCCAAGTCCTGCTCTCTCTAACTAAGGTAATAGGCTTTCTTTGAAATATGTATGAGTGTTCCTATATCTTCTGAAACTTGTATACTGCAGGAGAACTTCCTTGAAATATAAAATAGAAATTGAAAATTTCAGTTTACAATGGAGCATATGCCTCTGTCAATCATGAATAAATAGACACTTATATGTACTAATAACCATGGACTAAAGACAAAAAAACTATCACATTGATCTTGGGAGTAAATAATCACTCTATCACACATAATCTTTGTTTCTTTCCTGCTTAATAGTCTGCTTTTTCTAATGATTCATCTTAGACTTATTAATATTTTTATAAGTTTTTCATGTTTACTTTTAAAAGCTACTAGAATTTTGTATATTTCCTACATCATAGGATTATGAATTTAAAGCCAGAAGTGGAAGAAGATTTAGTCAAAACTTTTCATTTTACTAATGAGAAACTGAGGCTCAGAGAGAATAATTACCTATTAAAAATTGGGAAGTAGCAAAGCCATAACTGAATCCCAGTTTTCTGAATCCAAATCCAAAAATATTCCCTCTGCTCTTTTCTCCTTTTAAAAATTACTTTATTTTATTATTCAAAGATTGATTCATTTGGGTATTCCAGACTAAGAATGCCTAGGTTCCCCTTGTTTGAATATCAAATAATTTAGTACATTGATAAATACCCTGAACTTTCAGTCAATAGACATGGGTTCCAATCTTAGTTCTGAGAATTTTGGGGAGTCAGAGAACAGAATTCAGATCAGAAATTCTGAATTCAAGTCTCTGCTTAGTTTCTTACTTTTGGGCCTTGGGCAAATTACACTACTTTTTTAGACCTATTTCATCATCTGTAAAATAAATGGGTTGGACTAGTTGAAATCTAAGGTTATTTCTTCATTCTAAAGACAATGAGCTCATTCTAATTGGATAAGTCATTTAATTTCCCTGAAACTCATTTCCTTCAAATAAAATAAGACCTGTTGTACCTACCTCACAGGGTTGTTATGAGTTTCAAATGAGATAATTTAAAGATCTTTACAAAAACAAAAAGCATTTTGCAAAGGTTAGCTATTTCTATTAACCATTATCATAATTACAGAAGGAGGAAATACTGATACCTATCTGCCTCACTGTATTACTGTAAAGATGTAAGATGATTTTATGCTTCTGGAAATATTCTAAATGTTTTCTCATGCCTTAAGTTCTTTGATGATTTAGTCCTGGTACCAGTTCTAGCATGAGACCTTTCCTGGGGCTCATCTCTGGAAGTGACTTTGTATATATTCTGTTCTTTACCTCCAATTTAATGTTTCCTCTTTGAAGACTAGAACTTTTTGCTTTAATCTTAGTATCCAGAGTGCCTATTTTAGTGTGGGAAGAGAAAGTTTACACTTCATTGAAACAGAACAGAATAGAGGGTAGCTTTATATATTAAGAAATCATGAAAGGAAATCCAGTAGAGTGATTGAGAGAATGATGACAATTATTTTCATGAAGATAAATAAAAGAAAGAAAAATAATATTGTCATGGAAGTATATTGTAATTACTGAGGAAAAGAGAAAAGTGAAGAATATAGAAAACAGAACACAAATCTGGCATATAGTAATGATAGTTTGATTATCCAGGAGTGTGTTTCAGCTCTCTCTCTGTCTTAATGATACATTATAAGAATTTCATTATGCAGAAGAAAGAAAGTGAATATTATTTTAATCCAAATTCTGATGAAAAAGAACAACTAGTAACTGAAGAAAAATGATGGAAACTTTGGGAAGAAGATTCTCAACCATAAGACAGATAAATAAATGCCCTGGCATTTAAGAACTTGGTTCAAATCTAGCCTCAAACACTTATCATTTGTGTGACACCTTTTAAGCCATTTAACTTCTTGGCTTCAGTTTCCTCATGCATAAAACAGAGATGATTTAAGAATATCTTCCCAGTTTTATGAAGGGCAAAATAAAATATTTAAAGTAAATTGCAAGCTTTAAAGTATTATATAAATGTCAACTATTATTATTATTATTACTTGAGGAATGGAAAAGCAGGTATATTCTGAATGATACCTTAAGTACAGAGAGAATTCAGCTAAAATATAGGTTTAAATATGATAAAAATTCTTCAAAGGAAAAGCAAGTCAAGAGGGAAAATATTTGAAGAATTAAATTGTGAAGACACATTTAAATGAAGTAGGTAAAGAAGAAAAGGGGAAATTGTCAAAAAAAGAAAGCTTTGTGTATGTTTTGGAAAGTCATCACTCAGTTTCAACAAAGGAGATCTATCCAGGGTGGTATATGTATATGTATATATATATATATATATATATATATATATATATATATACACACACACACAGAGACACATATACATAAAGCTTTGCACTGGTAAGAAAGAACAAATATAGTAGATAAAGGAAATGTTAAAGGTATAGTTAACTATAGCTCAGCAAAGCATTTGATAATGTCACTAGAGCTATCTTTGTGGACAGGATGGAAAGATGTAGGCGAGATAATAATAGAGTTGGATAGATTTGGAAGTGGTTCAATGACCAAACCCAAAGAGGAGAATCTGTGATTGATTCTCATTCTGAGAAGTCATTAGTAGATCAATATCAATCTAGACAGAGATCTTTATTGTAGTCTTTCAGGGATGCATTTGGTTATACACAATTTAACAATTTTTGTCAATGGTTTGAATGAAGACAAATTTTAATGCATATATACATATATATAATTCAGATTATATATATATACACAAGTATTTATATATGTATACATATTGTATAAATATATGGAAATATGTATTTATACTACAACACATTACACAGTACCTCGAATTCACTAGTGATTTCAGATATATATATGAACATGTATCTCATTTATATGTAGTTCATATATACATTTACTATATTAAAGAGTCTGTATTATATTCTATTTCATATATAAGTGCTTCTAAATGTATATATCATCATCATCATTGCTGACATTTATATAGTGTCTGTTATTTGTTAGTGAGGGTACTGAGCATTTTATAAATATTATCTAATTTGATTTTTGCAAGTACCTTAGGAGATAGGTGTTATTATTATTCCTATTTGATCGATGAAGAAACTGAGACAAACAGACATTAGCACAGGGTCACAGCTAGTGAGTATCTGACATCAGATCTGAAATGAAACCTTCCTGACCACAGAACTCTTATTCCAAATTCTGTGTGTATACATTAAATAAACATGTGTGTATATTTACATATACAAACATATTGTTTCTAGCCTTGTCAGAATGGGGGAGGGACATAATTTATTAAATACTAAATTAAATTTACATGCATCCATGTTGTTTGAAAATTATACAGAAAAACACTTATTTGTATCTGTGTGTGTGTATTCACCTATTTTTATACTCAACATTCTACTTTGAAACTAGATTAATCTTATCAAAGTAATACTTTGAACATATTCCTCTCTATCATTCAGTCTCTAACTGTGCAATTTTCAAAACCTCCTCATTGCTAATAGAATTAGTTTCTGTAATTTGAAGTCATCCACTTATTTTTTCCCTAAATATATTTCCTACTAATTCTCTACGAATATCAACAGCTTCTGTCAAATTGGTCTAAATATTTGGCTAGAATGCATGGCACTCATTGTAATTTCCATATCTTTTTTCATATAATTTTGCTTTTTTTCTACAATGTCTCTAATGGCCTCTAACCCACTTCAGTTATGTAAATCAACTCCTTTCTTTGAAGCTTGATTTGACTTCTGCTTCTTTTACAAACTCTTCCAACTCTTTTGCCCTCCTGAAGCATTTGTTGTCTATGCCAATGATATCAAACTCAAAAAGAAATGGGAACCACTAATCCCTACACATGGCTGCATATTGACTTAGATTTAAACCTGCAATATTCTCTATATTTTATTTATTCTGTTAAATATTTACCAATCACATCTCAATCTGATTCTGTACCAAGCTTAACCCTATGAAAACTCAGACATTTTCTAAGGTAAAAGCATGTTGAAGGGTAGTCTACAATTTTAAAGAGAACTTTTCCTCAGTGTCACATTTTTGTAGAGGAAATCAAAAAGCTTTTAAAGAGACCATATTTATTTGCCTGCTTTTACACTATTTACAGTCTCTGCCACTTCCCTACTTGAAATTTTCAGCCTAAAACAAAAGTAAGAAGAAATATCATTTTCTTGCTTTAGTCTCTATAGCTTTCGATAATTTCTTGATATTTTTTGCTTTGTCCAAATTTCTTTTTTAAAATTTATCTTGGCCTTATTTATACATGAACTGGTCTAACACACACATTAAAAAAAAAACAAGCAGCTAAGATTTTTAAAAATTGGTAGCATTTTCCAGTCCTTATAATCAGTGCTTAACATTTCAGATAAATGAAACAAAGCCAAGAAAACAGCAAAATATGTCTCCTTTTTCTTACTTGTAACTAATAATTTTAAGATATCTGAAACATCATTATCGTCTAGATATTTTGGGGAGAATGTTTTGTAATGTGGCATTTCATCTGGATACTTTTCTTCATAAATAAATTTGAAGGTTGTCTGGACAATTTAACCATTTTCTCTTACTTCAGATATAAAGGTCATAATGAAACTGGTTGGATTTTTTCATAATAGTGTGAAGGAGTCTACTTAGATATATTCCAGGGCCTCCATGTTGTTGAATTGCTCCTCACTGTAATCTATCATCATGATCTGTGCTTCTGGCCCATGGAACTCTTGGAGATGGAAAGCTCAAAGTGGAAATCTTGAACCCTGGAGCCTGCCAGATTGGGGGGAAGTGGGGATGCAGGCACAGAATGCCCTGGTGTAGGACTCTTTGGGGTTCCCAACCAGGCAGGGGCCTGGAGTGGGCAGAGGGGAAGGGGAAAGGAGAAAAGAAGAACATTTTATTAATCTTGAAGGTTATCACTCATATTTATTAAAGAATAAAGGCAAAGTTATTGATCGTTTCGACAGCTA
This sequence comes from Monodelphis domestica, assembly GCF_027887165.1. Taxonomy (NCBI): domain Eukaryota; kingdom Metazoa; phylum Chordata; class Mammalia; order Didelphimorphia; family Didelphidae; genus Monodelphis; species Monodelphis domestica. The sequence continues at coordinate 469,136,808 of NC_077228.1, forward strand.
ACATGACTCTTTTCTGTCAGCATTTGCTAGAACTTGGTGTTGGGATCTTGGGAGCATAAGCCCACTCTGGTAGAAACAGATCATATGTTAGTTTGGGAGCATAAAATAGAGCTCAAGGCTGAGGAGCTGCAGGAAAGTCAGACAACAACTATAGCTAGTGTCCAGACAGTTTTCTTCAGATAGGGAGTAGGCAAAAGTAGATGTCACCACTTCATTAATCAAGGAGTGAGCAAAATGGGTGGAAGTTCAAGACTTTGTTGAAAAATGTCACCCTAATAAAGCTTTAATGAATAGAATTATGAATTTGTTAAATGATGAAAAAATTTCCTACTAGAGGAATTTTTAAAAGTAGACAAAAACAAACATTATTGAATAGTTTTCTTGTGAAGTTTACACTGGCTGAATCTCAAATAGGGGGCCATTGGTGTTAAGGAGCAGAAAAGAAAAAGAGAAAGAACTCCAAAAGAACAGTTGTCCTCAAATATTATGGAAGGGGACTCCTCTACCAGACAATAGCATTTCTCCTCCCCATCATCCACCTCCATTCAACCATGAAATTCTCTCAATACAGGTAAAGGTAAATTAAAATTATTTTAAAATATAATTATTTTTAAATTTTTTAACATATCTATGTATTATTAATGACCTTTTGACCTCTAAAATTATAATATATTTTCTATATATAATTTCTGCCCCAGAACTAATTACTTTAGTTTCTTCTTGAATAGCCTTCAGTTACTAAAATTTTCTGTAAATGGGAACTAAAAAAAATTGTTGTATTCCCTCAAGACACAGTTGGGGAATCAGTGTCAATATTGGAGACACAGCATGGATAGTGGGTTCTTTTGCAGTGAAATCTCATTAATTCCAAGTACATTCATTTAGAATTTGTAATCATTTGGATAAGGGATGAGCAGAAGTTTTCTTTTATTGAAGAAAACCTTCCTTCATATAGAGTTCAAATTAACAGTAATATAAACAGGATTGCAGAAGAATGTTTAAAATACTTGAGAGAATAAGTTTTTTCAAAGCCCTTTAGAAGAAACCATTTGCATGCAAGTAATTGATATGGTAATTGCAAATCTATCTTATCTCTTCATTAAAATAGGTCCCCTATGGACCTCTATTTGTGAACAGTTTAAATGAACTTCTTTAAATCCTAGTTTGAGTTGTGGCATCTTCATTGTGAAAGCAGACAAATCATTTGAAAACTTTCATATAGTTTTAGATAGAATCATGCCTATTCTTTAATTTAGACTGCATCTTCCCCTATAGTGATGAGTGAATGAATTAATATTCTTTAAGTGCATCTATGTGCTAGGTAATGTCTTGAAAAGTGTAAATAAAGTCCTCAAAACAAGCAAGACAATTTCTGCCCTAAAAGAACTCCTTTTTTTTTTTAATTATTTAATTGATTAATTTAGAGTATTTTTCCAGGATTACAAAAATCATGTTCTTTTCCTCCTCTCCCCTCCAACTCCCTCCCATAGCCACTGGGTTTTACATGTGTCATTGGTCAAAACCTATTTCCATATAATTGAGATTTGCACCAGGGTGATGATCATTTAGGGTTAATAACCCCAGTCATCTTTTTGAAAGCTACAGAGAGAGCAATTGTAGCCAGAGAGGAGTGACTTGGACTAAGAGAGTCACAGTGAATGGTGATGATGATATGATGTTAGTTAGATTACTACTCTCAGGCTTAAAGTGAGAAGGGATCAAGGAAGAAGGGATACCCACTTGTTGGCATATCATGGATTGATCTCTTATGGTGGGCCTGAAACAGAACAAAATAAGGTGAATGCTCACCAACCAGATAGCAGGTCACTGGGATCCAACCTTTGATTCTTGCTGGAAGTAGAATCTGAAGTGTAGGCAAAAATGGCACTCAGATGCCTGGAATGTATTGTTTCCCTTTATTTTCAAAGGTCACATCACCAGAACCCTCATAGAAGCAAATAACCTCAGAACTTGAAGGGACCTCAAATGTCAAATAGTTTAACCTGGGATTGCAATAGGATTCCCTGTCTTTAGTTCAACAAACATCTAGTCCAAGGCCTTTAAACTTCCCTGCCACACCTGCTTCCCAAATTTATAGGAAGAAATTTAGATCATCAAGGTTAAATAATTTGATCAAGGTCAGAGCTTGGATTCATACTCAGTTCTTCTGGCCCCAAATCTAGCCCTTCTTTCACTGTTCCACATTATCAAACAATTTATTTTAAAAGTTTTGGAGTGTTATAATTGGTCAGAAATTTTTCTGATAACAAGACTAAATTCCCCTAGAACTGTTAGAATTTATTTTTCATATTCTGTATTATTTCTCTATCAGGATCTTGATTCAGAAAGGCTCAGATCAGTCTGCTGACCTTTGCATATCCTTTGTTTCCTAGGAACTCCAAGGAATGTTTCCCCTTCAGTGAAATCTGCTTAATAGATAAAAACTATTTCTGCCTATGTGAACCCATTACTTATGGGGATGGGCAGAGGATGAAAATCTTAATAAATAACCTCCTCCCTAACTGTACACCAGTCAGAGATATCTTGGGATGTCCCAGAGAGGAAGTGAATAATGAGCTCCCAAAATAGATTTATAGATCTCCCTAAAGGACCTTCCAGGTCTTTGGTTGTCAAAAGGGCCATTGACCTATGAATTTGCTGTTATGCTAGCCTAATCAATAAATTAATATCTAACCACCAAATCCATCTCTTGAATATTTTTATCATAAGGAGATATAAAGTTTCTACCCACTGCTTATGGTTTTCCTCTCTGTGGCAAGATAGGACAAGTCTAATCTCTCTTCTTGGTAACAGTTTTCCAAATATTTGAAGACAGCAATTCTGTCACTCCTTTTTTAGACCTTTGATTCACCTTCACTATGATTATCTGTCACAACCTTGGGATTCAGCACACTCTTTTTTATACTTTGACAAATCCAGTCCACAGCAGGGTACATAAAAGCAAGCCTGCTAAATTGATTTGTTTTTCTCTACTTTAGACACACAGAATCTAACTCTTAAGACAATTCTTTTTATGTTTTTCAGATAATTAAAAAGATGTAAAATAATAGATTAAAAGTTATATGTAAACTATGACCTATGAAGCAAATGCTTGAGTAAAAAATAAATTAATACTATCATGGACTGCACATTTCTTTTAGTTGGTATATGAGATTGAAATGAATATTTTCTTTCAATACTGAGATTTACGAAATAAACATGTAATGAGCCCAGTACTCTACCTTGTGTCTGGCAGGCAATGTCATTCATTCTCCTGAGTCTGAAGGAGAGAAAAACCTATAATTCTTTCTAACCAAATAGGGGATAATACCTGTGTGACTCAAGCATTTGAGACAAAAAGTCTGAAAGTAAGAATGTCCCAAATGTTAAATTGTGACCCAAATATTAAATCCTATCTGCTTCTGGTTCTGCTTTTGTTCTTGTCCCTATTTACAATGTCTGCCAGAGAGCAGCACTGATGGGAATCTGACTTCTTTCAAAGCTTTTGATTTGGAGTTAGAAGATGTGGACTTGAAACTTGCCTCTCTTGAACCCACTTAGTACTTGGTTTTAAGATCATAAATTTAGCAATGTAAGAAACCTTGTAGCCAATGGACTCCTTCATTCCTTGAATGAGGAAACTGGGGAAAAGGAAGTTAAATTACTTACCCAGAGTCAAAGTGCTAGGAAAATTATAGGTAGGTGTACAGTAGAGAAATCTCAGAAATTGGATTCAGAAAATCTGAGTTCAAATTCTAGCCTGAACCTCTGTCAGTTTCCTCATCTCTGAACTGAAGACAATAATAGTACCTACATCCCAGGGTTGTTGTAGAATCATTTGAGTTAACATATGAAAAGCACTATATAAATGCTATTATTATTAATTTTTGTTTTTTAATCTGAGGTTGTATTAGAACCCACATCTTCTTGATTCCAAGTTTAATGTCCTAAACACTATAACAATTTACCTTTTATATTACAGGGCATCACTTTATGTCCTTATTGAGTCATCTAACCTGATATGGACTCAGTTTCTTTATTTGTAAAATGAAGAGAATTGGACTACAGGATTTCTTCAGTCCCATCCAAGTTCTCAATCCTGTGGTCCTAACTAAAGCAAGGAACAAGGTTCCTCTAAGATGTTATCATAAATCTTTTTCTTCACAACCAGAATGAGATTTGAAATTTTGAACAAGGTAATAAAAAAATAGCTAGACACTAGGGGAAAAAATGGCCCAAATTATACTTTTTTTTGGGGGGGGGAAGCTCAAGTCATTCTTTTTTTAACATTATTTTATTTGGTAATTTTCATACATTGTTCATTGGAAACAGATCATTTTCTTTTCCTTTCCCCCAAAGCCCCCCCACCCCTTCCCTAGCCAATGCGCGATTAGTCTGGGTATCACATGTCCTTGCTCTGAACCCATTTCCTTGTTGTTGGTATTTGCATTAGGGCGCTCATTTAGCATCTCTCCTCGATCATGTCCCCTCAACCTCTGTAGTCAAGCAGTTGCTTTTCCTCGGTGTTTTTACTCCCTCAGTTTGTCCTCCAAATTATACTTTTAAGGAAAACATGAGAGCTATCATTATTCTCTGTAAAAGATGCAGCATGCCAAAACAAGAAGAAAATTGCCCCAAGTTAGGAACAACAACAACAGCAGTAGCATCAGCAACAATAAGATCTTTTCTTGCATACCAAATTAGTTTTCCTTCTAAAGAGATTTAGGAATTCCAAAAGCCACCAAAATTCAGATTCTCCTAATACCAGCCCAAATTGCCAAAACTAATCTCTCCTACATCTTTCAATTATCTTTAGATTTCACTGCATAGAACACAAGCTAATACCAAGTGCTTGCTCTCAGATTACTCTGCTTACCTATTGTACATAGATTCACAGGAAAATTGAACCCAATATAAGAAGAACCATAAATTCTATCGATTATAATCCTCCTTGGCTCATTTTAGTCCCAATGCCTCCTTTCTTTTATGTTCCATATGACTGTTTGTTTTACTTGGCTGGATAAAGGAATGGTGTGAGAATAAATATGGGAGCACAGTAAAAAAGGCCCAGATAGGTCTAGAGTTAGGAATTGTAAACTTTAAAAATTAATATTCAATACTCCAAGTGTTATTATATTTAATAATATGTATTAATATTTAACTTGAAGCAAAGGGAAAGTAAAAGGCTAGAGAAACCAAGAGAGTTCACCACCCTTTCATGTGGAAAAGTGGAGAGAGAGAGAGGGCAGAAAGAACCAAAACTAAATACTAACAACATAACAACACACATACATGAAAGGGAAAAGGAATTGTGGGAAATGTAGTCCAAGGGTTCAAGATTCTAATTAATACAAAGACCTGAGTTCAAAACCAGCCTCAGCTTTATGATACTTATCAAATTACTTAACCTCTGTCTGTGTTGGATCCTTAACTGTAAAATAAAGATTTGGATAACATCTATCTCTCAGGGTTATTTTGAAGATTAAAGGAAGTTATTATTTTGAAAAGTGCTTAGTGTAGTGCCTGTGTAAAATTTAAAGTGAAAACTTAATAATAGAAATATTATATATTAAGGTATTTATTAAAGATCATTAGAAATCAAGGAATAAAGAGGATACAAAATAAAGACCACGTGCCCATGGCTGATTAGCCATTTTCAAAATCCCAACTCACTACCATCACAAAGCTGGCTACATGCCAAAGAGAGGGAGAACCTCAATGCCCAATGATTTTATCCTCTGTGTACAGGAAGTACATAATGACAGGAAGTCAGTGGGTTCCTGGGAAATGTAGTTCTTTTATAGGGTAACAGACTTTCAATTACAAACCTGACACATGGTAGATGCTTAGCAAATGCTTAGTCCCTTCATAGGTTTAGAGTTAGGTGGTCCGCTTGAGGTTATCTAGACCAACCTTATCATTTTACAGTCGAGTAACTGAACCCCAGAGAGGTTAAATGAATCCCACATAGTAAACAGCCAAGCCAAAATTGGAGTCTAGATGCTCTAGTTGCAAATCTTAGGCTTTTTCTATAGTGAGATATCTGTTCACTAATCAGATCACATATGCCCTTCTTCCTCTGCACTTTTCTGTTGCCTTGGGCTTTGATAAGTGGAAAGAAAGAAGTGAGAGTAGCCAAGAGACACTGAGGCAAGATGAATTGCCAGTTAACTTAAGAAATTATTAATTGATTTATTGAGACCCAAGAATAAAGGAAAAACAACTCTTGAGAGGGCATATGAGGTTCTACTATTCACCCTTGCTTTCCATCCATGAATTCATTGCTCCCAGTTTGTTCAGGCTGTGAATGGTTTGCAGTCTCAGTCTCAGACGTGGTGTTCCTTACCTAGAAAGACTATGATGACAGCAAATGGGGGTTAGTGCTTCAATCATACTTTAATAAGGCACAATCAGTACAAACACAAATAGCAGAGAAAGCAGAGAGGCAGAAAATATGGGAATCGAGAGTGGATGATGGAGAGAGGGAAGAAACATATGGAAGATAGTAGGGAGTCACAGAGAGTCACTTATGTAACCATGGACCAGAGTTGAAAGGCCTGGGACAGCATGGCCTCAAAGCAGATGGAATGTTGAGGGTAGAAGTTTGAGGTCATATTTTTTAATAGTGTTTGGTGCTGAGGGACATGCTAAAGCATATCCATGTCGCCTTAGGGTTAGTTGATTAACATGCCTGCATTAACTCAAAGTGATCAGCAACACCTTAGGGTTAGTTCATTAAAATTAAGGCTTACTGGTGTTCTGTTGGTCTCAATGTACTTGTCTGGAGCTTATCTGGGGCTTACAGACCATAGATGATTATCAAGATAGAAAGGCCCTTCCCTTAAGGCCTAATTGACTTCTTCTAATTTAACACAGTCTCAGGATGTGACCTTAGTCAATTTATGAGTCAGTTTGCAAGTAACTATGATGTTACCTTAATTTATGGAACATTCTGTAAGCGATTTCTAGGTTCCCCTTTGCAATCTTACTTCCTACTCATTTCTTTATACTAGCTACTTATAAATTTACTTTATTAATTAGAAAATGGGTGGTAGTCAAGGACTAGGGCAAGTTGCAATTTTTAATGCACAAGAGAAAAGGCATTAGAAAGGTAAAAGGAAGGAGATGAATATGAGAAAGGGATAAAATGTAAGTAGGTGTTAATATGATTTCTCCTTTGCCACTTGAAGTGAAATTAAATACTCCAAATGGCAATGTGCCATATTTTAAAAATATTCTTTTTTCAGATCTATTTTCCCCTATTTCCTTCTTCACAAGCTTGGCTGCCTGAAAGATCAAATGTAAGTGGATATGGAAAAAAAAAGCATTATTTCTTCTAACTAAAAGAATTGGTCTCAGAATAACAGCACACACAAGGGTAAGGGATCTTGGTGACCAGCTAGTAAATTTTGGTGTGAAAGTACCACTTGAAAAATATTAATTAAGGCCTTATAGTTTTCGACATCAAGAAGTAATTTCTTTTCTGTCCCCATAAAGTTGATCGGTTCTGTGGTACTACCCTTGCTTACCTGATCCATGATGATCATTTTTTGCCTCCCTGCTTTTTCAATGGCTGCCCTCCTTTACTGGGATGTTCTCTTACCTCACTTTTTCCTCTTAGAACCTTTGTTTTCCCTCAACAGAAATTTTAACTTCTACTTGAAGTCTTTGTCTCCCCAGCTGTTAGCACTTTCTCCCCATAAGCCCCAAGTTAACCTTTAAATACTTTGAACATATTTTATACCTACCCTTGCATATGACCATTTTGTTTCTTCCTTTGGAAGGTAAGCACCTTAAGGGCAGTGACTATTTTATTTCTTTTTTTGTATGCCATGGTATAAAATAGAAATTTTACATGTTTGCTGATCCAGTAGTGGATTCATTGAAAGGGTGATTATCTCCCTACAACAATTTGAAGAGTTTTCTTGAGATATTAAAGAGGATGAGAACTGGAAAGTGGCTTTTATTGATACAGGAAACTTCCAGATGAGGAAACTCCCTCAATCAGTGTCAGGCCACGACTTCTCTGCAATGTATATCATTAAAGAGTCATTTAGATCATCAAGTGATTTAATGATTTTTCTAGGGTCAGATATCCATTACCTGGCAGAGCTAGTCTTTGAACTCAAGTCTTGCTCTCTCTAAGGCTACTGCTCTACCTACTCTGCAATATGACTGTCAATTTTCTTCTCATTATCAAATATTTTAAAAATGTTGATTTAATACAAAAATAAGTCCATGGCATTGCATTGCATTGAACCTTTCAGCCTTTGCATAAATAATCCCTTGTAATTAGGTTCACTCATTCATTATCTCCCCTTCTTGGAATAATATGACAAGCCAGCATTTATATAACACTCTAAGATTACAAAGCACTTTACAGTTATTATTTTATTTTATCTTAGCAACAACTATAGAGATTTGGTAGTGTCCCTCATTTTATAGGGGAGGAAACTGAGGTTAAATGACTTATCAAATGTCATATAGCCAGGGTCTGAGGCTGCATTTGAACTCAGGTCTCACTGACTCCAACACTATCTCTTATATCATGATATCTACAGTTGCCAGTTGCCTTATTTATAACTTTCTTTAAGAAGCCTCTCAAATGCTACCTTTTATACACAATTTCCCTAAATCCCTCCAATACTAACATTCCTTCCTTCTTATGAAAATATTTTAGAATATTTTGTCTATTTTTTTTGTATTTCCTTGTGTACTATTTGTGCCTGCTCCTATACATGTCTTGAATTCAGGAACTGTCTAATTTTTGACTTTTTCTCTCCAAAATCTAGAATAGTGAAGTTATTAAATAAATGCATGATGAATTAATTTAAATATAGCTTCCATGATGACTGTAGAATTTTAAGACTAGTTTGTGAAACATCAAGTAGTCAAGGGATGTTTGATTCTCTCCTAAGGTTGAATGCCATGTGAGTTCTGCAGGTCAATGAATAGTCTCTATAAGAACAGATACAAATGCCTGTGGCAGTTTAGAGTTTGGAAACTTCTAAAAGAATCTTCATTCTTTAATCTCAAATGTTTGGCATCATGTATGTTGCAGAGAAAAAATAAACAATCTGAGTTGATGGAATTGCATTTTGTTTACATCGAATATTCTCACTGAGGGTGAGAATAGAGGGCTTACTAGAAACAGAATCCTGACTTATGCCCCACCTCACAGAGGGAAAGGGGGGGGGAACAAAGAAACATCACACAATTCTGGTAGAGCTAAGTGAAATCTAATAGGGGACTGCTTCATGGAATAGTCATTCTTTCCTTCACATCCATATAACCTCATTTGTGTCATAATTCACAGTCCTACTATTCCCATTTATATCCATATTCTACCTGAGTCGAAGAACTTACAAACACCAATTGCCCTTGTTATTTGGCTGACTTGCATTTTCTTTTGATATTTTCTGGTGGAGGTACTTACTTCAATGCAGGCATGGAATCCTGAGCTTCTCATTGGGCAAGTCTCTCTTTAGGTCTAGAATCCAACCTTGTTACTCCCTTTTCAAGCTGCACTATTCATGCCTTCATGCAAAACCTACCTGTACTCCATTCTATAAATTAGGAATAATCATACCTACTGAAGGGGCCATTTAAAGGTTCATAAATTCATAAATAAGAGAGGTGGAAGGGACTTCCTTAGAGATTATTGAATCCACAATCCTAAATTTATGAGGAAACTGCTGCTTTGTTTTACCTTGCTTAATTCATATGGCTAGTCAGTAAAAGAGCTAAGATCTTAAATCACATGCACCTTGTACTTTACTACCTTCTTTCATTTACCAAATCCTATAAAGATAAATTCAGAACAATCCTTATAACACTGTGTAAATTATTATCAGTCATCTTCCTCCTCTTCCTCTTCCTCCTCCTCATTATAATCATAGAACTATTTTTGCATTTTTACATATTGTCATCCCCAGCAACATTGCAATTTCCTCTAGGGCAGGGATAATTTCACTTCTTTTCTTTGTAGTCCCAATGCAGCACAGTTTCTGGCACATAATAGGTGATTCATAAATGCTTGCTGATTAGTCAAGTTTTTTATTTTTATTATGTTATTTTTATTTTGTTATGATTATTATTAATAATAAATACAATGACTGTAGCTTTTATCTAATTGGTAGATGAATTTCTTTGGTTCCTTTAATTCTTCACCCAAAGTGTAACTCAGCTTTTAAAGATATGAGAGACTTTAAATTATTTGATGTAGCTTTTGAGGTCTGAACTGGGGCCAATACATGGAAGTTTTAGGAAGATAGAGCTTTATTTACATAGAAGAGAGACTTCAAATCAACACCATCAATAGCTATACTACATAGCAAGAGAATAAACTGTTTTAATAAAAGGAAAGTTCTCTGTTACTGGAGGAACTTGAGCAAAATATGTTCCTGTTCAGTCATTGTTCAGTCTTATCTGACTCTTCTGACCCATTTTGGGAATTTTTAGGCAGAGAAATTGAACTAGTTTGCCATTTCCTTCTCTAGCTCATTTTCAGATGATGAACTGAGGCAGAGTAAAGAGATTTGCCAGGATCACATGGCTAGTAAGTATATTTGAATTCAGGAAGATGAGTCTTTCTGATGCTAAGCCCAGTGCTCTATTCACTGCATCACCTCGCTGTTTTGTTAAGCAAAATGGAGATGGTGCCTTTGTGGAGGAGCTTTAAAATTGTTTCTGAGTGGGTAGATTGATATTCAAAGGTTTTTTGTTCAACCCAAAGAATCTATGATTATATGAATATTCCAATATTAAGGCATTGAAATTCTGGCCTTTTCTAGAATCATAAAGTGAATATCAAGTTAAACTATCAGAAAAAAAATATCCCATCTGTGACATAATCTACAAGTAGGTTAGCAGCTTTTGTAAGATCTCCAAAGGTAGCTGATTCCAATTTTCCATAGCACTATTTTGTTTCTCAGTATCAAGACTATGTTTGTCTTTTTGTAACTTCTACCTGTTACTCCTTAGTATGCTTCTGTGAGGCTAAATGAAATTCTCTTCTAAATACTAACCCTCCCAGTTATTATTTTTTAAAAACCTTTGCCTTCTATCTTAGAATTGATACTTTCTGCTCCAAGGCAGAAAAGCAATAAGAGCTAGACAACTGGAATTAAGTGACTTGCCCAGGGTCACACACCTAGGAAGTGTTGTTAAGATCTGGGTTTTCACCCACCACCAAGGAAGTCCATGGGCAATATAATCAAGCAAGGAGAAAGCCTTTATTGGGAAAACTGATACACACATCAGTGGGAACCTCTACCATCAGAGTTCCAAATTGCTTTTGACAGGCTGGGGTTTAAATACTTTTTCATGAATAACCTTTGTTGAAAGTTGCTTTTTGCACCTGGGGTCTCGGTGCTGAAGTTTTATCAGGGACCTTGGATGGCCCCAGCATAAGCTCCTGTTAGAAGCTTATCAGTCTGTGGCGCCTTGGCATTTTTCCTGGCTGAATTTCTCAGGGCAACTTTCAATTTTGATCTCCCTCATTTCCAACTTCTTTTTCTCTTAGGGGGGGTAGGGGGGGTGCCTGCCCACTGAGGCTAGATCTCCCTCAATGTCTGAGGCCAGATTTGAACCCAGGATCTCTGGTCTTTAGGCCTAAACTCTTCCAATTATTAAAGATCGCTAATATATCCTTAATAATTCTTATCTTTTTGCAGTCTAAACATTCTCATATACTTCAATCTATCTTCCTTTGGCTTGAGCTCCAGGCCTTTAATTATTCTGGTTGCCTTCCTCTGTATGCTTTGGAACTTAAAATATTTCCTTCTCAAGTACTCAGCACAATACTCCAAATGCTGTCTGACCACATCAGAATATTAATTTGACTATTCCTTTTTTATACCTAGAGCTATTCCCCTTTATGTACCTTCCAAATTACACTGCTGACTCTACCACTAACACTAGCCCTCAGATTTTTCAGTCAAACTATCTAGCCTTGCCTCTGCTACATGGAATTGTAAAGTTTATTTTTTTAATTTAAATGTAAGACTTTATGCTTATCCCTATTGGAAATCAGTCCTCTGTTCTAACCTGTGGTGATAGTTTTGAATCCCGAATGTTTCTATTTCCAAATTGAGCTTTAAAATCAAATGAAAGAGAAGAATGTTAACAATAGTCGCCAAAGAGTACTGCACTCTTCTTGACTCTAAAAAAACATCTTGTTCACTAATTATAATTACCTAGCTGAAAATTATTCTGAAGACGATTATCATTTCTGCACAACATAACTAAAATGATAGACTCGTATTATTCAGAAATCTTTGAAATTGAATGAAAAGCACACGAGAGAAGGTCAAACAAAGCATTCATGAATTAGATTATGAGGGAATGCACAGAACCAATTTTAGAATCTTAGAATGAGAAAGGACTTTGGATGGCACTAAAATCCAGTTCCATCATTTGAGAGATATAGAAAACCACAGAGAAATCAAAAGACTAGCTGAAAGTAACATGACTACTTAGTCGAAGGTCTAGGACTAGAACCCAGTTCCAACCCAACTTCAGCAATGTGTCTATTACACCAACAGCACTTTATTTCCATAATTAGGACATGATTAGGAGCCTCATATATTGAAAGAATAGTCAAATATGTATGTCACTTTCTAGCTTTAGTGAATGGCATGAGATGGTGCCATGACATCATGAATCAATGACTGGAGGGTACCTCAGAGATCATGTAGTACAAACTCCTGATTTTATTATTAAGGAATTTAAAGCCCAGAGATGCTATTTTAATTGCATAAATTCACAAAGGGAGTAAAGTAGAAAACCTAGAATTTAAATCCAACTTTCCAACTCCAAATATAATAGCCTTTCCATTGTGCCATCATGCTTCCCATTGCCACAGAACCTCACTAATGGAATGAAAAGTATATTTGTTTGTAAATCAGGGATAAAACTACATTGTCTAAGTTTACTGTACATATCAAGGGAAACAATATTTCTGAAATTTCTTTACTAATTATAAAGTTATACAAATGCATTATTATTACATTTTGACATTTTTGAAAATACATCTTATACTGTGTTTTTCCTCCTTATATTTTTTAGAAGTTAAATACTTTTTTGGATATACAGTAATACAGATTATAATGAGAATGTCTATATTTTTGAAAGGGCAATAAATTGATGATTTTATAGCATTTGGCAATCTATTTTGCTTCTTTAATGTCATAATGATTGCTGGACTGTCCTTGATTAATGGAGGAATATTAGTAAGAGATTCCAGAAATTCCAAAAAAAGTAAGGATAATTATTAAAAAAAAAGAATTTAGTGATGAAAATATTGAGGTTTGACTACAATTGTAAAAATGGAGATTTGAATCCTAGACTTCAATCCCCAGAAGTCCTTGGTACTTCCCAGAATTCCCTATAATCTCACCTGAGATTCCCAACTGGGTAAGATCACAATTTGTATTTAAACTGACTGTAACACCTACTTGGGTCTCTTCTTTCACTTCTAAGCACACGGGTCTCTCTACCTGGCATGCAAGATGTAGTAAATGGCTGTGAATGGGCTAATGTGCCCTAGGGATGTGCTTTTCTTATTTTATATTTCTTTATCCTTGATTTCTATTAATCTTTAATAAACCTCTAAAATATAATACTTTTTTTACTAGAAACTAATTTAACTGTTACAGTTAATGGCAACTACTAGATTGGATGAGAACTTTTCAAAAAAATTTTCAAAAAGATAGCCTAGATAATGATTTCTAAGCCACATTTCTCCAAGGTTTTTTAGCAAAGCCTCTTGACTCAGCTCACTCCTGCCTGCTTGCCTGGGGCCCGGCTCCTGCTGCCTGCTTCTGCGCTCTTGCAATCCAGACCCAGATAGCTCTCCTGATCCTGACCCACCTGGACCCAGTCCAGCTGATCTCCAGGCTCTGAGTCAGATTGCTGCTGGTAGATGCTCCAATTTCTTCAGGACCACAAACCATCTCGTAAAAACGGGGGTGTTCTTTCTTTAGGCTACAATTAGCCTCCTCATGGACTGGGGGCAGAGGACCACAGGGGGGGAGAATGAGAAGAAAGAAGAGACTTTTCCAAACAGTGAGTTGATTACAAGCATGGGGTATTTCAAAAGATATCTTTTGAGTGCACTGATTCTGTTACTTCAAGGGAAAAATTCAGCTCCCTGCAATTCTTTGGCCCAATTTGAGATTCCAATAACCCAATCACACTATAGGGAGGCAGCTCAGTGGCTCAATGGATTGAGAGCCAGGCCTAGAGATGGGAGGTCCTGGGTTCTAATCTGGACTCAGACACTTCCTGGCGGTATGGCCCTGGGCAGTTCATTTAACCCCCATTGCCTACCCCTTACCAATTTTCTGCCTTCTGACAATAGGCATCTAAATGGATAATTTAAAAAAAAAAAACAACTAACTTTAAAGAGACTGGAGGTTATATTTTTAAGGCATTTCAGATTCCAATGTTTTATAAAAATCTCTGTATTTTATTGCATTTTACTGATTGTTTTAAGACTTAATTTTGTTGATTTTAAGTTCATATATTAATGCATTCAATACTATTCTATTACACTGGATCATTTTAATGTACTGAGGTTTTAATATTGTTATATTCTGTTGCTTTTCCCCTCTAACTATACTGAACAAATATTATTGAATAACCCTATATAAAAACAGCCCTTTTTCTGTTTTAATTTTGTAAATTGTCACATAGAGGATAGATGGACTTCATCAGAACATTGCTACAATTGTATAACAACCTTTGGAAAATGTAATGAGCTAAATATCTCAAATTGATTTTAAGGGGTCCTTAGACATTTTTTAAGATTTTTTTAACAATCTCTGGTCATTTTGGTTGGGATATCACAGTCTCATACCAAGGAGCTGGGAAGTTAATCCCAGAGAATATAGTACCCCTGGAGCACTCCCCAAAGAAGAGCATCTCTCATTTATAACTCTTCAGCTCACCTTACACAACATCAACAGTACAGAGTTTGGGTTTTTCCTAGACTCCTCTGCCAAATTTTTTTTGTAATGATCCCTAGAATTCTTGATGATTTTCTAGACCCAAATAAGTTCTACTTTGTTGAGAAATATACAAGTATCCATTTTCTTTAAATGCCATAAAGCAGACTCATGTAAAAATGATAGTGGTTTTGTTTGCTATTGTAATTACTTGGGCTACTGAGAATTTTGGGGATATTGATACCTACATATTTGTACTACTGTTCTTTATATAAAAAAAAACTGTTTGTGAAACTCATTTGCTTTTACTCACAGTGGATCATGGCCAGATATGAAGAGGAAATGCATCTCATTTTTGGTGAGAAAGCTTTGTATTCTATATTTCCTTAGCTGACATGGTGTATCAATGATTATAAGCTATATTTTTGAATTTAAAATTTATTTTGTTATTATATTTTTCTTGCATGTGCAATATATTATTTCAGTCTTTTATTTTTCTCTCCATTTTATATTTGAAGCACATGTCACCAGTATTAAGATTTTCTTTAACATTTTTTTATTTTGCAGTAATATAAGTTTAAAATACATTGCTATAATGTCAATGCATGCCCCAAAAGGTTGAGACTATAAAAATGATGCCACTAATTGTTTAAAAAAATTAATGGGACCTTGCTTAATGATTCTGTCTGATTCCAGGACACGATATACAAAAGGGTCATTGCACAGGGTTAAAAAAGCACAAAGCTAAACCTGAATTTAGCCAAAAGAGCATACAGGTAAAAAAAAAAAGAAAAAACCAATCCAGGAAGGATTAATGCATTTCTAAACCAATACAAAGGACTTGAACCTAGTGTGAAGACTCAAGGTTGTGACGCTTAACATTAGCGCTAAATGTGCTAATGTGCCCTAGGCACCTTCCTTGTATCCACACTATTTGTGAAAATACATACAGATGAGTATCTCAAATTTGGCTCCTAACTGGCTCCTATAATCTAGTCCCTTTTCTGTCTTTCATAGTGTGGCAATACTTTCTGTAGTCCTGGTTATTGACTGGGTAAATGCTTACTTGCTTATATCATTTTAATTGGGCCCTGATTCAAGGATCTGTTATAGATTTATTTTTCCTTTACTTAGAATTTTTACACATATGAATTTGATAGTCTCTATTTTCATCCAGAAATTATCTTTTTTTATTTGGATTTTTCTGATGTCTTTTTAATTTCTCTTGCCAATTGATTCATATACCTCATAACTCAGCCATGCATCCCTAAATGATCCCTGTGTTTTTCAATCACTCACTTTAAGGGGGGAATGTAAAAATATTATTATTTTAAATTGTAAAGTTTAAATTCCTTATGAGAAGAATTTTAGGTTAAGAAACATGCTACCTCTCTGAATCCAGAAACTAAACTTTTTGGAGAAGACACCATGAAGATGCCTCCAGACCACAAGCTGCACGAGAAGATCAAGAATGAACTTTGGGTGTGGTTGATTGAACATTTATTTGTATGTATACTTTCATGTAAAAGGGGACTGCCCCCAACTGTTTTTTTGTCAACACATCTAGCAATCATTGGTTTTCTTCTTTTTTCCTCTTATCCTCAAATTATTATAATCTTTAAATTGATTATGTTTTCATGATGCTTTTGGGGAAATTTGGTTCCCAATAATGATCAAAGGGGGAATGTAAAATGGAGATTTGAACCCTAGACTTCAATCCCCAGAAGTCCTTGATACTTCCCAGAATTCCTGATAATCTCACCTGAGATTCCCACCTGGGTGAGATCACAATTTGTATTTAAACTGGCTGTAAAGCCTACTTGGGTCTCTTCTTCCACTTCTAAGCACACGGGTCTCTCTACCTGGCATGCAAGATATAGTAAGTGGCTGTGAATGCGCTAATGTGCCCTAGGCACATGCTTTTCTTATTTTGTATTTCTTTATCCTTGATTTCTAATAATCTTTAATAAACCTCTAAAATATAATACTTTTTTTATACTATAAACTAATTTATCTGTTACACAATGCAAAATTGACATGGGGGATATTGAGGTTGAATTCATTTGTAAGAACAAATTTACAAACATTTATTTTCATTAAGTCTCATAGAAGATGATAGCAATTTCAGACGTTATGGAGGAACTAATAAATGGTACAAATTTGTATTTTTTCCATGGATGATATTAAAAAATAAGCCCTAATGAATTGAGCAACACAATGACAATCTTAAGTCCTTGATATTAAATTTGAGTTTAAAAAAAAGGAAGAAAAGCTTATGGCTACTCTATTAGTTTGGTCATTGTTTCTGAAGTGAAAAAGGAGAGCTTATTACAAAATGAGTTGAGGTAACCAAGGGAGGATAAATAGGATACAGATGGATGAATATAATTATTGTTCTTCCTGTTAATGAACTTGAAGTGATACAATATATCTGTGAGGTGATACCAGCTTCAATGTACAGAAAAATCTTTTGTGGCAACTTCAATCACATTAATCTGCTCACGCTATGCTATAGTGTTTTAACCAGACTGTACTGGTATAGTTCACACCCTGTAAGAAAACTCATTTTAACAATGTAGGCAAACACTTCTTTAACAGTTTTAGAGGATTTCTTGACAAGCAGGGTTGAAGGTGGGGATGGGACTAAGAAGATAATTGACTTGACTAGAATCCTAAAGCCACTTATGTTTAAAGGGTAGAATTTAAAATCAGGAATTTATGATATAGTTCTGATTCTCTATCCATCATTCAACACAGCCTTTCTACAATTATGTCCACTTATTTCTTTCACAATGCTTAAATATCTACTTCCTTTTCTGTTAGACTAAATACTTTCCCTTCAAGTCATCTTGCTTTGATTGACAGAGACATTATGAAGTTATAATGCCAACAAGGAATAACATAAGTAAATTATTAATCTGTTCCATCCACTTGATCTCTTAGTCCCAAATCTCTACTACCCATATTGCAGCCTTACTTTGCAAAAACTAGCTCTTCTGCATGAATTTCACTATTCTCTATCCAATTCATCCTGTTCATCCCTGGAGTGCTTTTAGAGAGCAAGATAGTCAAAGCAGAGTCATTTTATAGTAAGTCTTCTGTTTAGCTCTCAACATGTTTAAAGGGTAGCATATATCACACACACTAAATAAAAAATAAATAATAAAAATATTTTTAAAACCATTAGAAAATATTTCTGCATGTTTTATACTACAATTATTCACACTAACAAAAAGGAGGAAACTAAAATAATTCCCACTATGGATGCCCACTATCAGGGGATTGACTCAAAGATAATCCAATTTTATAAGCAATAACAGAGCTCTGCAACATTCCCAGAAGTGGTGGCATTTTATTTTTTTTTAATTATTAAAAAAAAAACCTTACCTTCCATCTTAAGAGTCAATACTATGTATTGGTTCTAAGGCAGAAGAGTGGTAAGGGCTAGGCAATGGGGGTTAAGTGACTTGCTCAGGGTCAAACAGCTAGAAAGTGTCTGGTACCAGCTTTGAACCCAGGACCTCCCATCTCTAGGCCTGACTCTCAATCCACTGAGCCATCCAGCTGCCCCCAGTGGTAGCATTTTAAAAGATAATAATCCAATAAATGTCATTTTGGTGTCAATAAATCAACATTTCCAATCCTGATACTTGATTTCTATGAATCTTGCCACCTGGAATTCATCCATTTACTAATTATACTCAAGGCTTCAAAGGATAGAGCTTCCCTGTTTCCTTGCTTCCCTGTTTTAGTGATATACATCTGTATGTTTTATCTTTCTGTCCATTAGCTATTAAATAGGACTGTTTATCTGTAGTAGAGGTTAAATTGGCTTATAGCATCCATCCTATGGACTGTGCATCCAGAGTTTCTCCGGAAGTTTCTGGAGATTCCAGGAACATGGTGAATTGGCCATTGCAGAGTTTAGAAATTAAAAATGTCCTGGCTGTTTCCCATGGCCCCTAAATGGAGAAAAGGGAAAGTTATCTTTCTCCTTCTTGTTCCTACAAGTGGCATGAAACATCCTTGACAAGATTGGAGGCCAAAAAAAGATAGTATTGATGATAAAAACACAACAGTGTCTAAATATGTCTTCAGTTATTCCAGCTCAGAGGCAAATAACAGATATTACCTTTTTCATATCAAAGCACAGAACCCTTTCACCACTGAGTCACCACTACATGGCTAGACTCAGCCAGAATATTCCTTATTGCCACAAATCCTAACAACTTACTTGCCATGTCCCTGAAGTATCTGAAAATGTCCAGGAGAATTCTGAGTATACAGTCCTTAGGATGGAACTTGCACATCAAAAAACCATTTCTAAACTTACATGTAGGCATATATTTTTGTATATAATGGGCATTGGGATTATATCTAAATTTGATTAGCATAAGGAAACCTCATTTGCATAAACTTCCTTTACTAATGCTTGATGGTATCTTCTCTGTGACTTACAACCTTACAAATCTTCTGAGAGCTCAGAGAAATTAAATACCTGTTCCAAGGTTACTTGGCCATTAGTAGTCAGAATAAGTACTTAAATACTGGTCATCCTGACTCCGAGTTCTCTATCCATTACTTCACACATTCTTTTGATTAAAATTGTATTCATATTATATATTTTCATTCAAAACTGTGATTTAATTTGTCTTGGGAACTCCTAGTGTTAAAACTCCCTAAATCAATGCATGTTGGAAAATCATTCTATAAATAGCATTTTAGCTGACATTTTCTCTTTGGAGACAGCTGGGTTTTCCAAGGTTAGCCCCTATGTTGTTCCTCATTTCTGTAGATTTAACAGTTTTCTTACTGACATTCCTCACCCATGAGCATTGACATTACAGGAGTTAATTATGAGATTTTTTGCCATGCCTATTCTATGTGAATAAGGTTTATAAAAAAGACATTAACTGAGTGGAAATTCCTCCTTTATCCTATATTTGCTTTTAATTTTCCAAATCTTTTGTCTGGCACTTTTGTGCACATTTAATATTTAATTAGGATATCTTTAGAGACCTGAGTACCTTTATTTCCATTATGCTGTTTTAATAAGACATTCAACCCATTTCAGGTGATTCCAGAAGATGATTTTAAAGCATGAATTTATTGTATCACCTCAAATAAGGAAGTAAAAGTAATGAACCATTTATGAAATGGAACAAAAAAGAAAGAGGAGGATCAAATAAAAAAGTGTTATAAGCATGAAGTCTTTTAAAGTTATTGCCAACAAAACGAAAAGCTGAGATGAAAATGGGCATGCTTTGGAGATGAGATGATGCTAACTTTCCCACCCAGTATTGGGATGCACAACTAGTCTTTCATAGATTATTAGATGCTTTTATGTCTTTGTAGTCTATTGTCATCTCTTCTAAGACTAATAATCTTTGTAGATCATGACATTCACAATCTGTCCAAGATTTCCAAGTCCCTGAAAAGAGGTCTTAAAATCCATTTATTTTCTTTGACCCTGCCATATCCCATAAGTATAAGGTCATGACTTCATACTCCCACCAAAACTTTTAATGTCATTTCCATAAGACTGAGTTCTCTATGATTAGAGGTGAATATATAAGACTGAATGAAGTTTTCTTTGCTTTCCAAAATAATTTGTCAAACATTTGTAGAATAAGAGGAGGAGGAAGAGGAAAGGCTAGTATCTAAATCAACAAGCAAGCATCCATTAGGTGTCTTTTTTCATCAATTACTATAATAAGGAATACAAAGACAAAAGAGAACATACTTTATTGGGAGATACAACATATATATGTGTATATATATATATATATATCCATGTGAAAAACAAATAGAAGATAATTTTGAGGAGATGGTACTAATAGTATTGACTGATGAATGCTCCAATGGAATCAGTAAGGATTTCATGGAAAAGGTGTCCTTTGAGCTGAGTTTAAAAAGAAACTAGAGGTTTTAAGAGTAAAAAGTGAGAATGAAGGGCATTTCTGTCGTGGGGAATAGCCTCTGCATTGGCATCAAGATAAAAGATGGAATGTACTGAATGAGAACAGCAAGAAGGAAAGTTGACTTGACCAAAGAAAGGAGAGTAATGTCTAATGGTTTAATGGGCCCCAAATGGCATGAAATATACTTTAAATTATCCCTTCTTTGTTTCGAAGAAAAATGTGTTTCTGGGAAAATCCATGATAGATTTTACTGAAAATGTAACATTATTTTTGACAGGTAACTGAAATACAAATAACTTCCTCTCAAAGCTTAATCTCAGTGGCTGACCCATTTCCACAAGTTAAGTATGACATATATTTTCTTTTATTCCAGCATGCTTTTTTTCACGTTCTGTTTGGTCATCTTCATGGCCTGCAGTGAAACAGAAGGGGAGGGAGTGAAAACACATGGTTTGCCCAGGTGGACTTGCTTTAGAATGGGCAGCTTCAGCAAGAATGATCTAGAAGCAGACAGTTTGGGGTCAAGGACTTTATGGAAGAGGAGGAGAAGCAGCAGAAAGAGGAGGAGGAGGGATAATGAGGAGAAAAAAGACTATGAGAAGTAAAGCTACAGAGAGAAGTTTAAATTTATAAAGAATTATGGAGCTTGAGGAAATCAGATTTGTGCTGTGTGGCGTTCTGCACTGGAACTTTTTTCAGATTAAAATGCCTTGCTGGTGTATTTCTCTCCTTCCCCTTCTCTCCTTCTTTCACTATCTCAGTTACTATTTATTTTCTCCTTTTCCTCACTGCTCATTTTCTTCTCTCTCCTTTATCCTCTCTCCTCTTTTCTCTAACCTTTACTTCTGCTTTCACTGCTCACCCTGCTATTCACTGTCTTTTCCTCATTCCTGATTCTTTCTTTTCTTCTCGTCTCCTTTATCATCTCCCCCAGCTTTAAGGAGGATTTAAACTAGGTGTCATAGTTGGACATATTGAACAGCTATAAAAAGCCTGGGATTTACAAGTCAGATGCCAATGCAGTCACCCAGTGGATGTGTTTTTTTTGTCTAAATATCCATATGATCCGTTTGACAAACATTTTTCCTTGTAATAGTTTGGCTCTGATACTGGTCATGCCCTTATCCTGCTTTGCCACAGGATAAATTGTGAATGTTTAAAAACAAGAATGGGGTGATTTTAAAGTGACTATTAGGATTCATGCCATTATCAAAGTAGCATGTACCTTTCTCCTCCCCAAAGTTAAGGGATTATAGTACCTCATTAATCCAAGTATCTGTGATTTGATGGATGTTACTATTGAAAAAGTTAAGAAGCTTTCTCTATACCTTAGTAGATGATCTTTATTTGTTGCTTTGGGTAAATAAAGTCCTCACTGTTCAGATGAATTTAAGGAAGGTACCACCCTGACAATAGTCTTTCAATGTTTCTCCATTCAGAGTCTACTTCCTTCAATGGTATAGCCTCAGGCAATGGCAGGTTATCTAATGCAACTTTACTTATTACTTATTAGAAGTCTATCTACCTAGCCAAATCTGACAATCTTTTCATTATTGCCTTATTTTCTTTGGGTTATTTCAGATGAAGAGTATAAGGTGTATCTCCCCTGCTTAGCCCCAAACAGGAAACACACACACACACACACACACACACACACACACACACACACAAACTAATAGTTCTTGGGTGTAGGACTGAGCATCCTTGATTCAAAAGTAAGATCTTTGTGGGTATTGAGAGGGGCAGTGAGGGAAGAGAAGTACCTCCACTGTCCCTAGAATTCTTCATATATCTTGAAATATACCACATATTAGCTCCAGTTATCACTGGGGACCAAGAATATTCAGGCTCTTGCAAGAAAGAACATAATGATGTATCCTTACTAGTTTAGGAGCAGTGGTAGTGAAAAGGTCTTCTGAACTTTCTTGAATTTTATGCTTTCCTCATTTTTCCTTCCTTGCAAATAATGGATGAGAAGACTATTTTCTTTTATTCAGCTAATGAAGAATAGTAGCAACATCGGAGGCTCAGGTGTCCTTGCAGGTGAAGAGCTCCTTTTCTTCTCAATACAGTAACCCTCATGGGATGAACACTATATTTTGTTCCAGAAATGTTGTCAGAGAGGAAGAAGAATAGGTATATGAACATACAGGATAGCAACAATACTATTTTAATTTTTAATGTAAAGATAGAAGTGATTAATGGACTTTTTCAGAGTGAATTCTTTTTTTTAACCCTTACCTTCCACCCTAGAATCAACGTTATATATTGGTTCCAAGGCAGAAGATTGGTACAGACTAGGCAATGGAGCTTAAGTGATTTGTCCACAGTCACACAACTAGGAAGTGTATGAAGCCAGATTTGAATCTAGGATCTCCCATCTTTAGACCTGGCTCTCAGTCCACTGAGCTAGCCAGCTGCCCTCTTCAGAGTGAATCCTAATAGGGCTTATTAGCTGTTTGTTAAGTCAGAATCAAAATCATGTGTTCATATCTGTATGAAATCTTAGAAATCATCTTGTTCTCATGAACTTTATAGATAAGAAAAAATATTTATATAAATTGAAATAATGAATTATTTTATTTAGTGGTCTCATCTCCCATGTCATGAATCTATATTGGCTTAGTAATCAGTTTTGTTTTGAATCATATCTATAGAACATCATTGAAAGGCTTCCCCTTTTTGTTGACACCCTGGTCTAACAAGATAAGCCAGGGAGAAGGAATGTGAAGGTATGTTGCTCAGGCTTATAGGTGAGCCTAAGAAAGGCATCAATTAGTAGTAAATTTTCAGGCTTATAGTTACACATTTATAACTTTATATATATATATATATATATATATATATATATATATGTGTGTGTGTGTGTGTGTATGTGTGTGTGTACATATATATATATATATATATATATATAACCTTAGGGTTACTGTCAAAGGTTATATTCTTAATTTAGAGAAGTCATTTAAGAGTAAATTTATATTCTTGTACTAGGCTATCAATTTACTTAAAACTCTATGTCCTTTCTGATTGTCAAGAAATCTCTTTCTTCAGAAAAAGTCAGTGTTTACATTATTCAGCCTGCCCAGTACCCCACTGATCATTAAAAGAAATAATAGCTTGTGTAAAAAAGAATATTGACCTTTAACTCTATATAGAGTTAGGTTAATTTACAGCAAAATGTTGGCCACCAGGCCCCAAAAGACAACTTGCACTCGGACTATATAATCTTAATCCTAATAATTTCACAAATAAAATATTAGAATAAACCTTTCAAGGTACAAACTCCTTACATACAGAGTTCCCAAATTTTTGGGTTTTTTTCCATTCAATTCTTTTATATTTTAATATTTTAGCCCTCCTACCCCCACATTCCTTCTCCCTGACCTTTCTTATTGTCTAGTATGCCAACCAAAAGGTAAATACTTCCAATGGTTTTCTATAGACAAAATGAGTATCTAATTTAGAACAATACTGATGACTAAGCTAACATGGGAAGTGAGATCACTAAGTAAAAGGATTCCAGTTTCAATTCAATTATTTCACTTTCCCTATCTATAAAGTTCATGAGATCAAGATGATTTCTAAGATTTCATACAGAGAGGGATCCCCAATACTGATTCTGATTTAACAAACAGCTAGTAAGTCCTACTAGAATTCACTCTAACAAAGTCCATTCATAACTAATTTTATTACATAAAAATATCATAGTATTGTTGCTATCTGTATATTCATATCCGCATCACTTTTCCACTCTGCCAACATTTCTGGATGAGAATATAATGGTCTTCCCATGAGTGTTCCTGGATTGAGCAGAAAATAAAGGAGCTCTTAATGTATACACACATCTTTGCTAGTAAAAAAATATATTTAAAATCCCTCTTTAATGAATAAGAACTGTGATCTATATACGACCTCCATAATGATGTTCCCTCTCTACTGAGATAACTTTTTAAAACCTGAGAAATGTTATTGTGTTTTATTTATATTTACCTTTGATGGTCATTTAAAAAATATGTGGCAACCAGTTCACTTTAATTATTTCTAATCAATATTTTTCCACTTCTGGCTTCTATAGTAATCAACATAATATGTATATTATGTACATTTTCTCCATGACTTTTAGTTGCAATTAGGGTGCCTTCCAGGTAGTATACTTTTTGATTTATGATATGGAAATTTGTATATTTTAATGTCTGTTTTTCATTTTAGAATGGAATCTACATTACAAAGCATGAAAATGATTATATTTTATATATCTTCATAATGATTATGTAATGCTAATGAAAGCACCAGAAGGAGTGTGCTTTGTGTTTTTTGCATATATGTTTGTCAACATGATAAATAGAGAGAAATGAGCTTCATGAGTCCCTGTTTGGGGATTTAATGAAATATTTTGGGATAACTATTAAATTTTGAATATTGAGCCCAACTTTAGGCATTTCTCTTGTCTAGAAGCTATGAATTTTCAAAAGACACATTAACTCTTTAAGGAATCTTATAAACTTGAGTTACTATGCCAATAGCATATCATTGAGTTTATTAAAAAGCAACTGGATTTTTGTCTAGTATTGTTATCCATTAACTATGTTCTGGTTTTGGCTATCTCCTCTTTTTTGTTTATCTGTTCTTTGAAAAAGGTTGAGGGTTTTTTTAATATCACCTTCTTTTCCAAATATATTCCTTTAATGCCCCTTCTAACAAAGTATGAAAAAGATAAAAGAAAAAATTATTTCAGCAAAATTAATCAATTTTTAACCAAATCTGACTATCTACACAATATCCCATTACTTTAGATGCCCATTCCCTTAGTCCCTTACCTCCTCATGAACGGGAAAGAAACCCCATTCTTTTTGCAGGAAAGAAGACTAATCATATAATTAGTGTTCAGATTGTTATTCCCCCCTTTTGTTCTTTCCAACTATGTGGCTGTATCTATTGCATATATTATTTCCTTGGCTCTAGTTGCTTCACCTTGCATCAGTTTACATGTCTTCCCATGATTTTCTAAACTCATATTCATTGTTTCTTACAGTGTAATTATATTTCATTATTTTAATTAAGCAAAACTCATTTAGTTCTTAATTTATGTGCATCTACTTTGCTGAACTTTTCCTTGCTACTACAAAAAAGTCCTTCTGTGGATGTTTGAATGTATATGAAGACTTTGTGTCTATATTTGATGTCCTTAAAGCTATATACCTAACAGCTGAATATCTAAATCAAATGGACCTAATCACCTTTTTGTGCTCTTAATATCACTATTGTAAATTCTATAAAATTTGGTGAATTCAGTTAGTGAATAGCAAGGAAAATTAAGAAATTGAGCATACGATGAAAGTGATAAATATTTTCTCTGCAGCAGATTGAAATAATTTTTATTCATTCATTTAAAATGCTTGATTAATTATTAACTTAGAGTTATCATGTTTTATTGGGATGGTATAACATTTTTATTAGAAGCTAGATATTTCTAAATTTTACCTATGAATCTGAGTATGAGTTCTATTTTTTTCAAGGAAAATCTTGCCTCATTAAGAAGATCTGTAGGATTGCTTTTCAGATATTAGCCATTAATAAATGTTGAATTTAATTGAATGGAAAGCTGATTTTTTCCTGCCCTAACTCAAGAAATCTTTCTCCCTCATCACATAATCTAGTTGTAAATAAGTTTTATAAAGTATAAGTCTTTCTTAGATATAATGTAGTCTTTCATATCAATTAAATTTCGTTTAATTCAAGAGGTTAATCAAGTCCCAATGTATACATGTACATATAAGTTTATGGGTATATATATGTGTGTATATATATATATGCATATATGTGTAATTTACCAATCAATACCGAAAAATATCAATAAACATTTTTTAATCTCTTGTTAGGGTTAGCTAGGTGGCACAGTAGATAGGGTGCTGGTCCTAGAGTCAGAAAGATGTGAACTCAAATATCAAAGCCTCAGACATTTAACAGCCATATGACCCTAGGTAAGTCACATAAACTGTTTTCTTCACTATCCTTATTTATAAAATGAGATTGAGAAAGAAATTACAAACTACTTCAGTATCTTTGCCAAAACAAACAAACAAACAAATGAGTTCACAAAGAATCAGATACAAATGAAATAAATGTACAGCAACAACAAATCTCTTAATATCTGCTATGAACTACAGTGCTGAGACCTAATGAAACAAAAATTCCTGGACTGAGGGAGTTTACGTTCTCATAGGGGAAAATGTATATAAATTAGTACATAAAATATGCACTTAAAGTTAGAAAAACCAATCCTTTGGTTAAAAGTTAGTTATTAAAACTTATGCATAAACATAGCGACATCATTCTAGGTGCTAGAGCAGTTAGACATGAATTTGAAACTTACTTATTGTATCCTTTTCTGAAAAGAAGTTTTGATAATGAAAGAGGATTGAGGAAATAACTGCCTGGGACCTCTAAAGAAGAAAAAGAGTGGGACCTTGAAATTAAAAATATATATAAAAGTAAAGGGAAATTAGAGGTAAAAACAATTCCTATTTCCCTAGGACTCAGGGAGGTTTTGGTGATAATATAATATAAGAGCTTCAGACTGATATCACAGAAACTTAGAATCTAAGAGCTGGGTTGATGTTCATTCAAATCTTGCCTCTTCTGTGTTTTTTCTCTGTGAATTGTGGAAGTCATTTAATATCCCTGTGTTATAGTTTCCTAATTTATTAAATGAAAGGGTTTACTTGGGTGACTTTTGAGGTTCTTTCCATCTCATTTCAGTGATTCATAGGTCATCTAGTCCAGTCTATCCCAAAAGAAGAACTTCTTAATAAAATATCTCCAAAGAAGTCATCAATTCTTTGTTTATGGATTTCTAATGAAGGGGACTCATTATTTCCCAAGGAAAATGAATAGAACTATCTGGCCTTCATAAAGTTGTCACAATATTGATGTGGTTATCAAATACTTTTATTTTTACCATATGGACCTATTGTATTTATCTATTTTTGGACTAAACTCTCTACCTTCATGTTCAACTTCCTTTCTCTAGAAAAAGGACAAACAATTTTTCATCAATTCAAGAGATAAAATACCCAAACCTCATTAGGAATCATACTAAAAATTATGATGAAATTTAAGTCAGTGCTATTCTCATCTTTCTTAGATATGCAAAGTAGAGGTTATTACTTTTATGTATACCTAATGTTATATGGTTTTTTTTGGTGGAAAGGGCAGAAGAGGAAAAGAGAATATGAAACAACTATGGGAAAATTTTTATTTTCACAAAACACAAGAGCAATGCATTAATAGGACATCCTAGCCAATATGATCAGGTGGAAATTGAACTAGATCTAGGATCAGAAGACAAAACTAAAAATTGCTTTCTGATGCTTGTTACTTGTATGACTTTGATCAAGTCACTTAAATTCTCTGGGTTTCAGTTGCATAATCTAGAAAAAATATGGGTAGTGGACTACCTGGCTTTTGTGGTCCCTTCTTATTCTAGATCTATCATTCAATGATAAAGGACTTTTTTCTGCATGTTACCATTACTTTTATTTGTTTCTTTTTGAGTCACTTCTGTGATTTCAAGGATCTTGCAAAATTAGTGTAGGCTAATTTACATAGCTTTAATGTAACAAATGAATATACATATTTAAACTACATAGACTGGCATTGCTTCCAGAGTGTTTGATAGTAATCCTATACTTTTTGAATTATCTTTCAAGGGAAAGAGTGAGCTTCATCAAAATAAATATTTTCACTAGATTTATATAAGCTTCTTTTATGGTTTCAGTAACCCTGCTTATTACCAGTAGCTATTTAATAACCTATGGCACTGTCCATGTGATATAAAGTTAGGTGAAGAAACAAAAATCTGATAGTTGCTGAAATGCTTGAATTGTGTTTCTATCACATTAAGTCAAATATCTCTCATAGGTTAATGGTTCTAATTTGGAGATATGCTTTTGACAGGAAGAAAAATTGGATGCATATGGAAGCTATTACAGCATCACTGTTATGCTTCAGGTTTGTTGGAAGACCCAGAGTTTATGGTGATTGATTTCTCAATACATATCAAGATAATAAGACCATGATATTGTCCTCAATACAAGTATTACTTCTCCACAAGATTATTCTCTTCTATGTAATACTTGAAGAACTATACTAAAGATCAGCAAAAACTGCGATGTCTGAGTCTCTTAGGGTCAACCATTTTAACCACAATTCCCTTTCCCTTATCCTCAGAATAAAACCCAGAAATCTGACATCAACTCCCAATGTTCTTTTTCCACCTGTACTGCAGCATTCATCTCCTGCTTTGTACATAGATCAAACTTCCTGAGCAGTAAAATGTGAGGTTCTCATTCATGGGAGAGATTATTTTGTTAGTGATCAAATGATGGGCCTGCCCAAAATGAGCCTTGTGATAAGTTCAGACTCTGTACTATCAAGGTCATTACTAAACATCAAGATTTCAGTTAAGAAGCACAGAGATGCCATCTAGCAGTAACTCTTAGGAACTTCAAAGTTTGTGTAGTTCCTTCTATATGACACTGGAGCAAGTAACTGATTTCCTGTAAGCTTTTTAGATCTTTAGCTTATGTTACTTGAACGTGGTTTGGCACTTTGCCCATGAAGCTGACACTCCATTAGGAATGAAACTAAACTGAAGTCTGCTATGGTGGGGTGGGGTGGAGTAAGAAGAGGTTGATGGAACACTATAATGTGTTTTCCAAATAGAAATAGAAACAGCTAATTAGGCTGTAATTAAGAGAACATAGATTTTAATAATTTTAGTGGTAGAAAAATTGATGATCTGTCAGAAAAATCCAAATAATTAATTAATGGTGTGCTGTCTTCTTTTACTTAAGAACAGTAGTTGTGCCAATATTCTGACATACTAAAGGAACAAAAAAAGCGAAAGTGTGTCAATGCTCAAAATAAATTCATCTACATGATGAATTATCTTTGGATATAAAATCCTTGGCATTTCTTTGAATTCCAAATTCCACCTCAGATTTTTCAAGTAACAGTTCTTACCATGAGATGGCGATACTTAAACACCTTATAAAGCATCATATAATCAAGGTGAGCTTATAATCACATGAGAAATAGCTATAAAGGTAAATATTTATTGCCTCTCTATAAGTAACAATAATTGATTAGTTATGAAACGATTTTAGATTGCTGGCAGATTTGGTTTTAATAAAATCATAGTGAGAAATCAGTCAGTTCTCTAAGCATGAAATTAGAAAATATATACCTCTTGTGCTTTTTCTGTCCAAATTGATGAACCCTATGTATACATATATATCCATGCACATTTACCATCATGTTGAGTATAAAAAATGATTAGTTAACTGGGTTGGCTATAGCTGACTAAAGTTTTGGAACTCCAGTTTAAAACATGATAATGTATTTATGGTCAGTGTTAATATAATTGAAGGTAAAAGGAGAACAGGATTGTCTTTGAGATTTTTATCCAAACCTTTTGTCCATCAAGGATTACCTCCATTCTTAATATGGGAACTGTCTGAGTATTATACTCAGCATTTCCTCTTGGTTAACATGCATATTTAGATTCTAATATCAGTCTGCAAAATTTCCCCTGAAAAAAGAACTTGCCATCCACATTTTTAAAGCCAAGTACAAACGGTAAACTTGATTGTCCATGCTCAGTGTGGAACCTGATCTATTATCACTTTGAGGGTTCAATAATGATTTGTGTTTAGCTCCAAGTGCTATCATACTTTGGATTCAGACTATGGTTTGATAAACAGAACAAGATCACTTCTTTGTCTTATTTCAGGAAGCCTTAGTTTAAGTTTGCTATACTTTTATAATATAAAATCGAGTGAAATGAACATTTTCAATGCCATTTTTCTGTTCCTTTCACAGTGTACTGCAGTTTCTAGAAGGCCATAAAGACCATTTGAAAAAGTTAATATATGCCTCTTCCCCTTTTTAATCACTGAGTTTTGAGGTCCCAAATAATCATAGTGAAATATAAAAGTTCAATAACATTGAATGTTTAGTGATACATTCCTAATTAATGATGGGTTATGTGAGAGTCCTTTTAAGAGCTGATTTTAGAGGATATTGATATTAATTAATTGGCATATTGCTAATGATAGCAATAATATATGAATGTAGTACTTCTGAGTTCATAAAGTACTTTGAATTCAAGGAGAAATTAGTTTGAACTAAGTTCTCTATAAATTATTTTACATGAAAAGGAAAATTTCCAGATAATATCTGTGAATTTTGAGCATGTAGTTTTTATTAATAAGTACTAAACTTATTTTAAATAAACAAAACTATTTTAAAATTTTAAATGATTTAAAATAATTTATATTTTGCAGGCAGCTTGTATTTATTAGTTCTTGGATTTATTGGTATGGATATTTTTCTACAGAAATTTCAAAACTCTTTATCTAAGGAGATTGTTTTGATAGTTTTTTTTTTTTAATTTTGCTTTAAAGGATATAGGTAAACTATTTCTCTTTTAGGAAAAATCTTTAATTCCTAACTTCCAAATAAATATTTTAAGTTGTGTGTAGTATCAAAACAAACTCAATATTTTTCCCATGGGAAAACTTATTTTATAAAGTGGAAACTTTATATAAATACTGCTTAATATGCAAACCACATCACTAAAATAATTAAGAAGGCATTCACAAACATCTGGAGGCAATGACAAAAGTAGTGTAACTATTAGTTAAAAGGGGGAGATGTGTGTTCCCATTAAACTGAAATAATTTTTAAAAGTGTACACAAATTATTACTAGCATATATATATATATTTCAAGTTTGTTCTGAACACTGGATTTGCAAGGCCTTGAAATATTGCCTCTTAAAGTATAGAATTGTATTTAGCAAAATCTAATTTTTACTTAATTTTGAATGAACCTTAATTTCTCCACACTGCCCAGATGATATAAACAATGCAAGATTTTTGAGTTTAATATACAACCTTAGGCCCCCTATAACATTTTAGCCTCTCTAGTCCAACTGATTACATTAAATTACCTTTAGGCAAAGAGCAAATAAAAAACAAACACAATGATACCTAGCTAATAAGTAGTGTCTTTGGCTCTGCCTCTCTTGACATCTCACTTCTTACTCTAGATAATGATTTTCAAAATACTGAATCTCTCAGGATATCTGACTCTCATCATGACTTGCCGCATTCACCAATGGAAATATTTCTTCATGCTTTCTGCCTTTTTGCTAGAGTACCCCCCACCCCCCGGTTTTCCTGTTAGCTAGGAATGGGCATTTTTCTGAGTTTAAAAGCCATGAAGACAGTCATCATTCTTTTTTCTGTCATAGTTTGATTATCTTCCTACTCCTTAACACTGGAAACCAGAACTTCTTCAACCTTTCAAAATCTCTCTTCCATGCCCTCCTTCATGCCATTCTTTTTGTAGTGGAAAGGCAACAAACAAACAACACACAAGAAAAGATCCTCTCTCCCCAAATCAGCTCTAGGCAATGACAGAGTTCAACCATGCTGCTCTGCCTTGTGTATTACAAGCAGCATCCCAAATGTTTTGGACACAAACTGCAGCATGTCTGCTATGGGAGTGTTATTGACCAGGCTCAGCTGGAAATATGCTTCTCCACTTTAAACAAAGGGGCAAGCAGTCTTAATATTTTAATGCATGTTTACAATTAATATTATTTCAACTGTAAACTCCACTGTTGCCTGTCAGAACACGGAAGAGCACACAAAGCCTTTGGAGGGAAAAAAAAAAAAGCTAAATTCCCCAGAGATCCGCATTGCCCACTACACAGATACACAATATTCACTCCCCTTCCCTTCTCCTCCACCCCTATCCCCTAGACTGAGTCTACCTTGCAGTGCTGTTCCTTGAGTAGGTAAACTTGCCATCTGCCATACTGTAAAGGTAAGACGGGTAAGAGAAGATAGCTTGAGGTACTGTCCTTCAGGCATTAAAAAAAAAAAAAAGCCCAAACACTGTGCATTCATTTAAAATAGAAAAGAATATTGTTCATACCTTGGAAGGATCCAATCCAGCCAGCAAAGAAAGCAGGAGAAGGTTGAGGAGGTTGGACGGCGCCTGCATTCTGCTCTGGGTTTCTTTTCCTCTTTACTCTCTTCAGATACTCCACTTTCACTGCAGGGACCCTTCTCCTGTCAGTTGCACTTTCTGCCTGCCAGTCAGAATCCGAGTGGAAGGAGCAGCAGCAGTGGCGGTAGCAGAAGCAGTACCAGCAGGAACTGGGCAGCAGCAGCAATAGCAGCGGCAGCAGCAGCAGCAGCAGCAACAGCAACACCAGCAGCAGCAGCCGCCCTGGGGGGTGATCATTCCGCAGGCATCCTCAGAGCTGGGAGTCCAGGAGCTTAGCGGGATGGGCAAGGCTGCAGCAGGCGCTGCCCGTGGTGCTGAAGCTCCTCCAACCCACTGCTCCTTCTCTTCCCTCACAGCTAACCAGCTAGCCCACTGAAAAAGTTTTCACCCAAGGGGGAATAAAAGAAAAAGAGAGAGAAATAGAGAGGGAAAGGGAGGGTTGGGGGGAGAGGGAAAAAGAGAGAGAAATGAGGAGTAACTGCTGGGAGAGGTATGGAAACCTGGGCAACGGATGTGACATCAGCATAGCTCCTGGGGGTTTGGGGAGATGTTTTGCAGGGAAATTTGTTAACCAAACAAGGACAATCTCAACTCTTTCCTGCTTCTTTTCAGTATCTACTGACAAGCTGAGCAGATAAATTAACTAGTTGGCAAGATTTTTTAAAGAAATGAGTAAGCAATTGAGATATTCAGTGTCCTTAATAGGGAACTCACCAAGGTATTCAGGTTCTTAAAGTTTTCACTGAACTCTACCGTTTATTGACTTTATATTCAGAGCACATGTTCTCATATCTGTGTATGGGCATATGTGCATATACATTTATATATAGTCTACTTATACATATATTTAGAAATTTATTATTTGCACATATCTATGTAGCCTCTTGAGCCAACTACATTAATGAAGGTTGTATGTTTTAAGTACAGAATATGCATTTACCTCGTGCTGATAGAAATGTAGTTTCCATAACAATTTAATTTCTGTTTATGCCCCAGGAAGGAATAAATAATGGAAAAGTATTGAAATTTGAAAAGTTACCATTTCTGAACCTCTAAAACTTTTTCCTGAGGCACAGAGTTAAAAACAAAATGGCAGAGTACATATTGCAAAAAAAGAAAAGTAAGGGATAACTGATTTGACTCAACATAACTCATCTGAAGGCCAGCATTTCAGCTTCTTGAAGTCTGGAATAAGAAGACTGTACTCTGTCTTTTTGGGAATTGGGTGAGGACAAAGTAGCAAGACCCTTCAGCAATATTTTACTTTTGGTGAGAATATAAAAATGATATTTACTCTCCTAGTTAAATAATCAGAAATGAAATTCTCTCAAAATAAATTTGTTTAGAGTAGAAGCCATATCCTTTCATCAGTGTCAACATAAAAATTAAGATAAATGGTTTGAGAGATCAGACACTACTAATCACATATATCTTTAACTGTACTTCATTACCATACTTACATATTCAGTACTACATTAATCAAATTTATTCAATTAAAAACTGATATCCTCAAAAACAACATTTTGAAAAGTTTTCTATCATATTTTGCCTCTATTCTGACCATGACACTTTGTGTTCATTTCCAGGTAATCCTTTCTTCTACAAAATATAAATAACAGGAAGAAAAAGAATTCCAAGATCTCCTACATAAATGGATCATGTACAGAAAACACATGACAAGATATCCAGAGAAGGAGGATTACCCAAAAGTTCTATTGTCTTGATAACTACCTTGGCATTAGTGCCATACTTGCTTCTCAGCAGAAAGAGAAATTGAGTTGTTTCTCTAAGGAAAGAAAATTTTCAAAGCAAATTTATATTTTAGGGCAGTATCTTTCTA
Source organism: Monodelphis domestica (assembly GCF_027887165.1). Taxonomy (NCBI): domain Eukaryota; kingdom Metazoa; phylum Chordata; class Mammalia; order Didelphimorphia; family Didelphidae; genus Monodelphis; species Monodelphis domestica. The sequence goes on from NC_077228.1 coordinate 469,171,597, forward strand.
GAGTACATTAAAATTTCATACTTTTCTCTTGTTTCTTCATTTTCTTCCCTCAAATTTTTCTAGAATGCATTTCATTATTATATAAAAGCCATCATTCTAAACTATTTAAAAGTAACTATTAAACCATTAAATGGGTATATTGTTTTCATTTTTGATTTTCTGTGCAAATGCTAACTTGGAGAATATATGCATTATTAAAAGTGCTTTATTTTCCTCATTTAATAATCTGCAAATCATATAAATGCAAACATTACATTGGATAGAGCAAATTAAATTACACTCACGAATATATTTTACATGTCTATATAAGTGCACATAACATGCATCCAAGAAACTAAGATACTTCTTTCTCCATGCATGACTTCTTTCAAATTAATTATATATTGTGACTACCAACATTGTACTTAGCTGTTGAAATACTGAAAATATTCTTATATGACAGGCAGAAGTGCAGCTTTAAATTAAAAAAAAAACAAAACAAACAACATATCAGATGAAGTGTTTCAAACATCTAGATTTTTCAATTGCCAGCACTTCAAGTTCAACAGATGTTCTTTTATCAGTCAGAATGATTCTTCTACAAAGGGGAAAAACAAACCAAAAAAAAAAAAAAAACCTCACCAAACTCTTCTGGCCTCACACATGTCTCAGTATATAAACATCTGTATCAAAGGTCTACATAAAAAAATAGTACTACAAGAATGTAAAAGGTAAATTTATCACTACTGTTTTTCTTACCTCCTGTTCTCATAGAATCAAAAGTCCATTCATTATTGAGATTAATGCATATGCACACTTTATAAAATATTATTTTAAAAATCTAATTGTCAAAGATGATACCATTTTGAGATGCAAAGTAAATAATATATGGTAATTACTAAGTAAATGAAAACAGATAATTTTAGCATACTTTCAAAATATTTGAAATAACTGAAATTTAGGCACTAGGTCAGACCAATTGATGTGAACAATAATTCAAAGTTGGTAATTAAATATTCCAAAAATTATCTAAATAATTCAAAGCTCTTTACTACCAAAAATAGAACTTGCCTTAAACATTCAGTTTGGTGTCATTTTACATTGGTTTTTTAATCTGTATTTTGCATTTGTATTATTTCATTTATATTATTCATCAATAAAATCCAAGAATAAAGAATTTCCTATATCATGAATGTGTTTATACGGTAGATCAAATAATGTACTCTTGGACTTTGAAATCTCTAATCTGTGCATCACTCTGAGAAAGGTTATGAGACAGTCATTTGCACACCACATCAGAACTCCAGTCTTTCCTTCTTATGTTTTCTATATCACTTGTTCTTTCAAATTGAATTTTAGCTTTAGTGCTACAGTACACAAAATTGATTTGCAGACATATTATAGATACTAGAGTAATCCTATATGAGTAATAAAAATTCTTTGCTATATGTTAATCAGATCCATGTAATAGTTAATTTTTGATTAGTGGTTAATAATATGTAATGTTAATATAATAAGCATCAATATTCTTTATATTTATAAAATACCATTTTTTGGATCATTATTCAACCTAAGTGAGATGCATCGATATTTCAATGGCTCCACAATCTTGTCTATAAGTACAATACATCTACTTGAGATGATCAAAACTCTTTCACAAATTTTCATACATATGCATCTTAATTTTTCTTCATTCCTTCCCATACATTTTCCACAGAGTATTTGCTAACTCCTTCAGAGGCTTTTCTTTTGCTATCTAATACCTTATGAATACCCATGAAGAGCTACCTATATCTATCTATTTCTTGCAAATCACTTTTGAAATATACCCAATCTATTTTTTTCCAATCACATTTGATCTCATTTATGTTATTTATGGCAAAGAATTCATTGTTGCCAAAGTCATTGATTTTACTTTTGTTCTTATTTAATTTGTATGTAATTCTGATGGTCTATGACTTGCTTTAATAACACATAGCTAAAATGATAATTTTGTAGGAGAAAGCAATTTAGGATTACCAAAACATTGCAATTGAGTTTGTGATTTCCCTGTTTTTGCATTATGATTCCAGCTTAATGCTTCTTTTCAGTTTCTATCCAAGAAAAAGGATATCTTTCAAATATAATTTTCTATAAAACAAGCTTGATAACCACATACTTGATTGAGAAATTGAAAGATGTTTAAGTGTCACTATGCTTTATGTTGACTGGTTACAAGACAGAATTTGACTTGTTGAAGGAAATGCAGCTTTCCTCAAATTAGATACACCCCATAAAGCCTAATATCATTTAAAATTCCCATAATAGATGCAAGCATAAAGGTAACTGCCCAAAAATACTGAGCATCATGGCATGGAAAGGATAGAACACAAAGACATATGCATAAACAATTTTATCTAAGGGTATGGAAGGAAGCTCCATGCAAAATCCATGGGAGAGCCTATTAACAGTGGTCTTAATAGTGAGATATTCTTGAGTGTGGCAAACATCATGCTATATTTATTTCACTCTCTAGAACACTTTATGACATGAACTTAGTGAAATCTGTTTGCCAAAAAGACAATTCACAGAACAGTTCATGAAGGAAAGAAGTGGTTGAAAACTGTATATTCTATAGATTATTATATACAATGCCTTCCATGAATCTTGTCAAAGAAAATACATAATATGTTGACATGAAGATTCTATTACTCAATTTGGCACAGACTCCTTTTATTTATTGAGATAATCATATTTTGAAATATCCTTCCCTTTGCCCAAATTTGACTTCAAATCACAAAATACCAATTTCAAATGAGGATTATTTTGGAGGATTTGTCAACTTCTCAATAGAATTTTAAAAATTATTTTAATGTTTTGCTTTAATTAGCCAAAATTCCCCTTCACTTCTTCCCATTCTTGCTCCTCCACCCCAAAGTGAGGAAAAAAGAAAAACAAAACCAATTATAAACATATTCAATAAAAATAATTTGAATATTGGTTGTTAAATAAAGTCATTTTCCTCTTCATATCAGGAGGTTGTTCACACATTTCTTCATTAATTTTCCAGAATTCTGTCATTACATTGATAATAATCATAGTTCAATAGTATCATATGACAGTTGTATGTCATAACTTGGTCATCCATTCCCAAATTTATGGGTATCTCCTCAGGTTCCCATTCTTTACCACTTCCAAAGATCTAGAAATATTTTTGTATTGTACATCTTTAGAATTTGTTTTGCTTATAGTTAATTCTTCTCTTAATTTAATCTCTCTAATTCTCCTTTCCTATCTTTATTTTCCCTACCATTACCTGTTGAGTGAAATATAGTTCTATTCCTAACTATGTGCAGATGTGTATGTGTGTGTGTCTGTGTGTGTGTGTTTTTTATTATTTTGAGTAACTTAGATGAGATTGAGATTTAAGGGTAAACCACACTTCCCTCACTCCCTTTTCCTTGTTTGCATAGATATCTACCTGGGTACCCCTCATTATGAGATAGTTTCCCTTAATTTTTCTTCTGTCATCCAGCGTGACTTCCCTTCTATTTCCATTCTGTAGATCATCAAGACACAACAGAACCATTCCCAAATCTTGTCAAATTGGACTCCTTTTATGGACTTTGATGACAGTAGAATTTGGAGCAGACAAGTATTGTTTCCCCATATTTAAAAGTAAATAGTTGACTCTTCTTTGTTCTATATTATTGTTTATTCATGTATAACTTTTCCATGTTTCTCTTCACTATTCATATTTTGTGCACAACACTAATCTTTTCATTAAAGATTTTATGGAATTCCTCTATTTTCCACTTTAACAAAGGTAGTCTTTTTTTGCTTGATAAATTATTTATGTTCTAGAGTTCCTGAATTCTGTTTAGTGATGATTGCTAAATCCTGTATGTTCTTTATTGCAACTTCGCAGAATGTAAATTCCTTCTTGTTTGTTTTAGCTTGAAAGCTCTGAATTTTGGTTATGATTTTTTTAGTAGTCTTCATTTTGAGGTTCTTTTTGGGGGGTGATTTTATATGTTTTCTCCTTCCTCCTTGACCTCTTGTTCTAAGAGATCTCTGCAGTTTTCTTTGAAAATTTCTTGAAATATAATATCTGGTATATTTTGGAGGGTAGGATGTAAGTCATGTCATTAAAATAGTCCAATGATTCTTATTAAATTCTCCTTGATCTATTTTCCAAGTCAGTTGCATTTTTCTATGAGAAATTATATGCATTTATATAGCTAGGTCAGTATGTTTCTTCTCTATTTTCAACTTTTTAATTTTGTTTTAGTGTTATTACCTCAGTAATCCACTGGCTTTCAATTGATTCATCCTAATTTTCAGAAATTTTGTTTCTTAGAAAATATTTTATACCTCTTATGGCAAGCTAATGATTCTTTTTCAATTCTTTCTCCATATCTCATTTCTTTTCCATTTTTTCCTCAAATTCTCTCAAAAGAAATACTCTCTTGTCCTTACTTCATCTCTTTTGGGAAGTCTCATTGAGTTTTTGCCCACACTATGTTTTCCTCTGAAACATTGCTTATACATATTTTGAAGCAATTCTCTCCCTCTGTGTTTATTTCTTCTGTATTCCTGTGACCATCATAATTCATTATGGTGCATTTTTTGTATTCATTTTTGTTTTACCATTTTCCATACTATTTTTTGACTCAAGACTTGATGTTATGGCTGGACAATGACACACTTTTTAAGAGAAGGTCCAAGACAGTCTTGTAGTTTATTCATTAAAAAAACATTGAACAAAAGGACAAACTTAGGACCTACAAGTTTTCCGTGCTCTGTAGTGATTAATTCAAGATTAAATTTGTTTACTGGCACCTTGATCTGAGAAGCTCAAGCTCAGTCATCCAGCTGCAAAACTATGTTAGTTCAGTGGCAGAATTTTAGGATCCCCTTTGGGATTCCTGCCTTGGTTACTCTTTTGCTAGCTGAGAGAGATGCTTGAAGTGAGAAACTCCTCTGAGTGAAGAGACTGTGTCACATGACTGATGCTGCTTGTTTGAGAACTTCCACTTTTTTTTTCATAACACTATATGGAGAAATGCACTGCTTGTGGAGAAGTGTGCTTTCCATTTCACTCTGCATTTGTTTTGTTTTTTAAACCCTTAAGTTCCATCTTGGAATCTATACTGTATATTTGTTACAAGGCAGAAGAGTGGTAAGGGCTAGGCAATGGGGGTTAAGTGACTTGCCCAAGAACACACAGCTAGGAAGTATCTGAAACCAGATTTGAACCCAGGACCTCCCATCTCTAGGCCTGGCTCTCAATCCACTGCGCTAACCAGCTGCCCCCTTACCCTGCATTTGTGACCTGGAACTGAGTAGTTAATGACAAATATGACAGTTCACATCAACTCCTATTTGGCATTTGTCTGAAATCAGCTTTGTCTCCTCTAGCCCTGGTACATAGCCCTGGACCCTGTAGTGTCCTCCTTGTATGTACCTGCTATGAAGGGTTAAATTTTAGAGGGCAGGAGTTTGATCAAAAACCAGTTTATTAAATGCAAAACACTTAGTTTATTATTGGGAAATGTGGATAGGAAAGTAAAAGTAATCTTACAATAGATTGTAACTATAACCCAGATCCCAATCCAAACTAAAATTTTCTAGAAAACTGTACGTCTGTTTACCTCAGAAAGCAACATCTTCTACTAGACCAAAGCCCTCACCTACTCTCACTACTCTCTCTATTTGATAATATTACCACTATCTTTATATCCCAGTTATCTACCCCATTTAATCAATAATCAATAAAGCTATTAAAGCCTTAATTCAGTTCACTGTCTCCATCCAGAGAGATTGCTGGGAGCACAACCTCTCCCCAGGAGACCCAGAGACAAAAACCCTTTCTGACCATCTGCAACTTATAAACCATACTCTGCCACACCCTTCTGTCAGGAACTGCCAAGTGACACAGCAGGGGGTCTCTTACCTGCCAAACTATACAGCAGGGGGTCTCTTACTGAAAAATATTATTGCTTCATTTCCTCCTAAATATAAAAAAGGAGACATGAATAAAAACTATCTTTACACTGATCTGACTGTCTTGTGTATATGGACCTTTCATTCTGACTCTATGCTGAGCCAGTGTGGATTTTTTCTGGATTTCCCCATCTAGATTCAGTACAGTGCATTTTCGAGATCTGTTTGGAGGAGTTTGTGAGTGTTCATTCACTGCACTGCTTCATACTAATCTGCCATTTGCTTTCCTTCTTCCTAGAATCTGTTGATTTCTTGATTCTATACAATGGATTTTGATGGGTAACTTACAAATCTTCCTTTTAGCATTTTAGCTGATGCTAATGTAGGATGAAATAAAGAATGGTTTAGTGAAGTTTTCTTTTTAATATACTTTTTTGTTTCCTTTTGCACAGGATAAAAATGGTTTCATCCAAATAATATAGAACATAGTTAAACAGGTGCCTGAGATGTGGTCTCTCCTTTATTTCTTTCTTTTTTAAGAACCCTTTCATTCAGTCTTAGAAGTAATAATGTGTCTTGTTTCTGAGGTAGAAGAGTGGTAAGAGCTTGACAATAGGGGTTCATTGATTTACCACAAAGCTAGGAAGTGTTTGAAGCCAGATTTGAACACAGACCTCCCATCTCTAGGCCTGGCATTCAATCCACTGTGCGACCTAGCTGTCCTCCCGTATCTTTTCAAGTAGTTTTTAATATAATGGGAATGAGAAGAGATATTTTTAAGAATGATACAACTTGGAGAGAAAAGTACATTAGATAAACTAATCTTAATTATTTCTCCTTGATCTGTTTTCCAAGTCAGTTGCATTTTGCTATGAGAAATCATATATATGTACATAGGTAGGTAGGTATGTTTCTCAGGTATATAGGTATAGGAGATATTAGACCACTTGAGAGAGCAGTAGGTCAGTGAATACAACACTCAGTCAGTGAACAGAACAAGCCTTTATTTAGTGGCTAATATTTGCCAGCAATTGAAACAAAGGATACAAAGAAATGCAAAAATAGTATTTGTTCTAAAGGAGCTCATATTGTAATAGGAAGACCATTGGTAAACAACTATGTACAAATTGTATATGTACAGAATTAATTGGAGAAAAAATGTAGTAAGGTACTAAAATTAAGGAAGATTATGGAAACATTTTTCAAAATAAATCTTATCAATTTTTTAATCAATAGAAAACCTCATTCTCCCCACTCTCTTTCTTTCCCATTTAGAAAGCAAATAAAACAAAACTCTTTCTCTACACATGAACTATCAAGCAAAGAAAATACACATGTTGAAGCCAAGGAAAAATATGGCTCCTTTCTCTCCTTCCTCACCTCCCCTGCCCATTGAGAAAGCAAGAGAACAAAACTGCTTTGATCAATACACATATAATTTATAGAAACAAAATGAATTCCTGCATGTACCACGTTCAGAGAGGGATAGAGCTAGAAAGGTAAGTAGATTGTTGACTAGATAGATTTATGTAGAGATCTGCCATTTAAGTCCATCACCCTTATCAGGAAGTGGGAGACATATTACAATCATTCTCTTGGGATGATGGTTGATTATTGAATTGGCCAGAGCTTCTTGGTCATTCAAAGGAGAGGAGAGGAGAATGGGAGAGGAACATTAGGGAAAGAGAATGGAAGGCATACTGAAAGGCAAAGACAAAGGCAAAGTTCAAGCCATAAACTTGGTACATACACAATTAAGAAAAAAGAGCATTGTTGGAAAAAAAGGACAGAGAGAGAGGAAAACTATGATAGATGAATATTAAGAAAAGTCCTATAAGATATAATAGTTAGGACAAGAATATCAACAAAAGTCCAAGAAAGTTTAGAGACATCAATAACTGAAATAAATGCTGTTGGATTTTGCAACTCTGTAGTTTTATTTTTTTAACCCTTACCTTCTAAATTATAATCAATATTATGTTGGTTCTAATGCAGAAGAAGAATAAAGGCTAGGCATTGGGAGTTAAGTGACTTGCCTAGGGTCACATGGGTAGGAAATGTCTGAAACAAGATTTGAACTCAGAACCTCACATCTCTAGTAGTAGCTTTGAAGAGAACTATTTCAGTGGAGATATGAGAATCAAAGATGAAAATAAATAATTGTTAAACATTAGATAAGAGGAAGGAAGAAGGAGAGCATAAGCAAAACCTAATACATTTTTTTTTCTAAAATCTGTCCCTTAATGATGAAAAAATTCCTCCCTGGCAATACTTTTCCAATCCCAGTAATTCTAATCCCTTATAGGACATCAATAAAACCTCATAACCTACCCCTACTACCTGATTCCTTATTCCTAATTTATTCAACCCCCTTTAATGTCTCACCCCAAAGCTACCTATCCCTTCCACTGTGGACTTTGGAATACTTCCTAGGTAATAAACTTAGTTGCATCTCAAATCTTCTCTTTTCCCATTCTTTTCATATTCTCACTCTTCCTGAAATCTCTCTTCATCCTGATATAATGACAGCTTTAGATGCCCTTTCCAGAACTGGTTACACTTTTATTCAATCCCCCCATTATTGTTTGGGTTGGAAGAGTTAGAATACCATTGCTATTTCCAAATTTTCCCCTTACCAACATTAGTCAATAATTATCACTTTTAGTTTTATGTAATCCACATTGGTAATTTAGTTAAAATCCTGGAACCTGTCATTTTTAGACCCTCCATCCTCTTTCTTCCTCAATAAGTTAATTATCTGATTCACAATCTTTCTCCCCTCCTTACCCTCTGCCTTCATATTACAGAAATCAACATACACATTGATTTTTTTTGAAACACTTTAGTCTCCAAGTTCCTCAACTTATTCCCTTCTTTCTTATCCCATATTAGCCAAATGTCTTCTGCCATTATTTTTACTCTTGTCTTATGATGAGTGATCCTTTTCCTTGCCCAGGCCAACCCCCCTTAACCTGCACAGATAATTCCATTATATTCTACTTACCCCTAGCAGATTATCTCCTCTATCACTCCCCATTATCTCCCTTATCTTCAATCTCTGTCTGTAAACTGGTAGCTATAGATATGTCTCGGCTTCCTCCCTCCTCTAAAAACACTCCTTTTATTTCATATATCCCTATTAATTATGGTTCTTCTTCTCTCTTGCCTTTTGGAACCAGATTCTTTGAGAAAGTCATCCACAATAGGTTCCTCTACTTCTACTCTCATTCTCTACTTAATTCTATACCATCTGGCTATCAACTTCATTATTCAACAATAAGTGAATTCTTAATTGCCAAAGATCCTTTGTTTTTCAATTTGCATCCTTCTTGACTTCTCCACAGCCCTTTCATACAACTGAACATTCTCTTCTTGATATTCTCTTCTCTTTAGGTTTTCAGGATACACTAGAATGATCACTGTTTCTTATTCTCTTTTGCTGTATCTTTTTTCAGATTATACCAGCTACATTCAAGTTACAATCCCAAGAATCCACCCTGGGCTCTTTCCTCTTCACCCTTTATACTATTTCACTTGATAATTTCATCAATTTCCATAGATTGAATTATCACCTTTACACTGATTATTCTCAAAATGACTAATCTAGCATAAATCTCTCTGCTTATCTCTAGTCTTGCATCTAGAGTTGCATATAAGACATCTTGAAACAGATGTCCCAAAACTATATTAAGCTAAATCCACTTAAAATTGAATTCATACTATTTCTTCCTAACCTTCCCTCACCAGAACCTTCCTTTTTCCTTTCAAGGGAATCACTGTCCTCTTGGTATCATTTTAAACTCTTCACTATCTTTCACTCCCTCACAACTAATTGGTCAACAAAGATTTTGAACTTTACCTTTTTGACATCTTTCAAATATATAATCTTCTCACCTCTGATTCTGCCACCACCCTGGTCTCCTTAGCTCCTGTAATAGTAGGGTTGTTTGGGGATGGGATTTTAAATGTTTAAATGTAGGGCCAGTATCAGAAGAATGACTTTGGGAAGGCTAGCTGTAGTCTGACAGGTCCAGTCCAGGCAAAGTCTGAACTGAGGTAACAAACACAGTCCAGATTATATCAAGAATAGATGATACATCTATTAGTCAAGGGAAGGTGAAAAGGAGATTTGGAATAATCTAATCTAAAATAGACTACCTAAAACCCATCCAGATCTTAATGTCCTGTAACCAGGAGGCTTCTTGGATTCAAACTACACTGAACTCACCTAGCTGGCTAAAGATCCAGACCCTAATATAAATAGACCTTCACTAACCAAAACCAGCCTCCCTTTTGGGATATTAGTAGTGGGTTTGGCAGTTAGGCAGGACAGGACCCAGGAAGAGGTCCTAGATCCAAAAGGATCCAGGCTTGGTCTCACAATCACTGCAGATGATTCAGGATCACCAGGAAGCTTTGTAAATATCAATGCAGCCAGCAGGGAAACCGGTAGGATGGAGAAAACCAGATAGAAAATAGCCAGCAAGGGAAGGCAGCTAGTCCCCTCCAGGTAAACCAGAGGAGAGGTAGAGCTAGCACAAGCCCCAACTGTCTCTTAGCAACAGCTTAACTGCCCTTGCTGAATTCCAGAATTCCTTACTCTGCTGTCCCATGCATCTGCCCTCTTCAGACACATACTTTTCCTCCTTAATTTTTCCTTGTTACACTCCTCACACTACTGCAATAGGCTCATGTCTACCTCCTCGTTGCTCCAATAACATTGGCCTTCTTGCTGCTCCTTTTCTACTCTGAGACTTTTCATTGACTCTTTCCTTAGATCGAATGCTCTCCTTTCTTATCACCATATTTTTGTTTCTATTGCTTATTTCAAATTCCAGCTGAAGTCCCACCTTCTACAGGAAGCCTTTATCAATCTTTCTTTATTTGTATATTTTATAGCTTTTGCTGATTTCCCACCAAGCATATATATAGCTTGTTTCATAATTGCCAGCATGTTGTCTCTTCCATTAGACTGAATTCCTCAAGGGCAGGGACTGCATTTTGCCTTTCTTGGCATTCCCAGGATTTAGCAGAATGGGTGCCAAATAGTGATAGTAGGCACCTTATGAACATTTATTGACTTACTGTTAATTTTTTAAAGTTGTTTGGGAAACTAGAAACTTTTAATATTTTCCTTTTATTTATTCAATATTCAAAATGTTTCACAAAGTTTCAGAGATGGAATGGATTAAAACAATTATCTAGTCCTACTTATTAACGGTAAAGTAGTATACTGAAATGAACAATGCCTCTAGTCAGAGAACCTTGAATTAAATTCTTCTTCTACTACTTTTTATCAATAGACCTTAAGCAAGTCACTTAATTTTTACCTTTTTTACCACTTGCTGAGTGTGGTGTTAGTATGGTGTTTGTTAATGTAGTGTTTGTACATAGTAGATATTTAATAAATGCTTCTTGACAGACCAACTCAACCTCCATAATCTTTAACTTCCTTATCTGAAAAATAAGGAAATTATAGTAGATGGTCCCTCAGGACTTTTCTAGCCCCAGATCCTATAATTGATAATCCCCCCCCAATTGCCTTTTAGATACTTGACCCAAAAGTTATCATCTAGTTTTTATAGACCTTTAATAATTAGGTAAAGCTCACTACCACTCCATACAGTTGTTTCCATGACTGAAAAGATCTAATTCTTTTTTTTTAATTTTATAATATTTTATTTGATCATTTCCAAGCATTATTCATTAAAGACAAAGATCATTTTCTTTTCCTCCCCTCGACACCCCATAGCCGACGCATGATTCCACTGGGTATCACATGTGTACATGATTCGAACAAATTGTCATGTTGTTAGTATTTTCATTAGAGTGTCCGTTTAGAGTCTCTCCTCTGTCATGTCCCCTCAACCGCTGTAGTCAGACAGTTGATTTTCCTCCGTGTTTCTACTCCCACAGTTTGTCCTCTGCTTATGGATAGTGTTTTTACTCCTAGATCCCTGCAGATTGTTCAGGGACATTACACCGCTATTAATGGAGAAGTCCATTACATTCGATTATACCACAGTGTATTAGTCTCTGTGTACAATGTTCTCCTGGTTCTGCTCCTCTCACTCTGCATCACTTCCTCGAGGTTGTTCCAGTCTCCATGGAATTCCTCCACTTTATTATTCCTTTTTGCACAATAGTATTCCATCACCAACATATACCACAATTTTTTTTTCTTTTTTTTTTTTAATTTGGTCATTTCCAAACATTATTCATTGGAAACAAAGATAATTTTCTTTTCTTCCCTCCCCACCCTCCCACCACCTCTCCCATAGCCCACGTGCGATTCTATTGGGTATCACATGTGTTCTTGATTCAAATCCATTTCCATGTTGTTGGTATTTGCATTAGAGTGTTCATTCAGAGTCTCTCCTCAGTCATATCCCCTCCACCCCTGTAGACAAGCAGTTGCTTTTCATCAGTGTTTTTACTCCCACAGTTTATCCTCTGCTTGTGGATAGTGTTTTTTAGATCTCTACAGATTGTTCAGGGACATTGCATTGACACTAATGGAGAAGTCCATCACCTTCGATTGTACCATAGTGTATCAGTCTCTGTGTACAATGTTTTCCCGGTTCTGCTCCTTTTGCTCTGCATCACTTCCTGGAGGTTGTTCCAGTCTCCATGGAATTCCTCCACTTTATTATTCCTTTGAGCACAATAGTATTCCATCACCAACATATACCACAATTTGTTCAGCCATTCCCCAATTGATGGGCATCCCCTCGTTTTCCAATTTTTGGCCACCACAAAGAGTGCAGCTATGAATATTCTTGTACAAGTCTTTTTCCTTATTATCTCTTTGGGGTACAAACCCAGCAGTGCTTTGGCTGGATCAAAGGGTAGACATTCTTTTGTCGCCCTTTGGACATAGTTCCAAATTGCCCTCCAGAATGGTTGGATCAATTCACAACTCTACCAGCAATGAATTAGTGTCCCCACTTTGCCACATCCCCTCCAGCATTCATTACTTTCCATAGCTGTCATGTTAGCCAATCTGCTAGGTGTGAGGTGATACCTCAGAGTTGTTTTGATTTGCATCTCTCTGATTATAAGAGATTTAAAACACTTTTTCATGTGCTTATTAATGGTTTTGATTTCTTTGACTGAGAACTGCCTGTTCATGTCCCTTGTCCATTTATCAATTGGAGAATGGCTTCATTTTTTGTACAATTGATTTAGCTCTTTGTAAATTTGAGTAATTAAACCTTTGTCAGAGGTTTTTGTTATGACGATTGTTTCCCAATTTGTTGCTACCCTTCTGATTTTAGTTACATTGGTTTTGTTTGTACAAAAATTTTTAATTTGATGTAGTCAAAATAATTTATTTTACATTTTGTGACTCTTTCTAAGCCTTGCTTGGTTTTAAAATCTTTCCCTTCCCAAAGGTCTGACATGTATACTATTCTGTGTTCACCTAATTTACTTATAGTTTGAACTAGATGACTTCTTTTTTTTTAATATGTTTTATTTGATCATTTCCAAGCATTATTCGTTAAAGACATAGATCATTTTCTTTTCCTACCCCCCACCCCCCATAGCCGACGCGTAAGTCCACTGGGCATTAGATGTTTTCTTGATTTGAACCCATTGCTTTGTTGATAGTATTTGCATTAGAGTGTTCATTTAAAGTCTATCCTCTGTCATGTCCCCTCAACCTCTGTATTCAGGCAGTTGCTTTTTCTCGGTGTTTCCACTCCCATAGTTTATCCTTTGCTTATGAATGGTGTTTTTTTTTCTCCTGGATCCCTGAAAGTTGTTCAGGGACATTACACCGCCCCTAATGGAGAAGTCCATTACGTTCGATTATACCACAGTGTATTAGTCTCTGTGTACAATGTTCTCCTGGTTCTGCTCCTCTCGCTCTGCATCACTTCCTGGAGGTTGTTCCAGTCTCCATGGAACTTCTCCACTTTATTATTCCTTTGAGCACAATAGTATTCCATCACCAACATATACCACAGTTTGTTCAGCCATTCCCCAATTGATGGGCATCCCCTCGTTTTCCAGTTTTGGGCCACCACAAAGAGCGCAGCTATGAATATTTTTGTACAAGTCTTTGTGTCCATTATCTCTTTGGGGTACAGACCCAGCAGTGCTATGGCTGGGTCAAAGGGTAGATATTCTTTTGTCGCCCTTTGGGCATAGTTCCAAATTGCCCTCCAGAATGGTTGGATCAGTTCACAACTCCACCAGCAATGAATTAATGTCCCTACTTTGCCACATCCCCTCCAGCATTCATTACTTTCCTTTGCTGTTATGTTAGCCAATCTGCTAGGTGTGAGGTGATACCTCAGAGTTGTTTTGATTTGCATCTCTCTGATTATAAGAGATGTAGAACACTTCTTCATGTGCTTGTTAATAGTTTTGATTTCTTTATCTGAGAACTGCCTATCCATGTCCCTTGCCCATTTATCAATTGGAGAATGGCTTGATTTTTTGTACAATTGATTTAGCTCATTATAAATATGAGTAATTAAACCTTTGTCAGAGGTTTCTATGAAGATTTTTTCCCAATTTGTTGTTTCCCTTCTGATTTTAGTTATATTGGTTTTGTTTGTACAAAAGCTTTTTAGTTTGATGTAGTCAAAATTATTTAATTTACATTTTGTGATTCTTTCTATATCTTGCTTGGTTTTAAAGCCTTTCCCCTCCCAAAGGTCTGACATGTATACTATTCTGTGTTTACCCAATTTACTTATGGTTTCCTTCTTTATGTTTAAGTCACTCACCCATTTTGAATTTATCTTGGTGTAGGGTGTGAGGTGTTGATCTATTCCTAGTCTCTCCCACACTGTCTTCCAATTTTCCCAGCAGTTTTTATCGAATAGTGGATTTTTGTCCCAAAAGCTGGGATCTTTGGGTTTATCGTATACTGTCTTGCTGAGGTCGTTTTCCCCCAGTCTATTCCACTGATCTTCCTTTCTGTTTCTTAGCCAGTACCAAATTGTTTTGATGACTGCTGCTTTGTAATATAGTTTGAGGTCTGGGACTGCAAGGCCCCCATCATATGTGTTTTTTTTCATTATTTCCCTGGATATCCTTGATCTTTTGTTCTTCCAAATGAACTTTGTTATGGTTTTTTCTAAATCAGTGAAGAAGTATTTTGGTAGTTCAATGGGTATGGCACTAAATAGATAAATAAGTTTGGGTAGGATGGTCATTTTTATTATATTGGCTCGTCCTATCCATGAGCAGTTAATATTTTTCCAATTGTTCAAGTCTAGTTTTAGTTGTGTGGCGAGTGTTTTGTAGTTGTGTTCATATAGTTCCTGTGTTTGTCTTGGGAGATAGATTCCTAGGTATTTTATTTTGTCTAAGGTGATTTTGAATGGGATTTCTCTTTCTAGTTCTTGCTGCTGAGCTGTGTTGGAGATATATAGAAAAGCTGATGATTTATGTGGGTTTATTTTGTATCCTGCAACTTTGCTAAAGTTGTTGATTATTTCAATTAGCTTTTTGGTTGAATCTCTAGGATTCTTTAAGTAGACCATCATGTCATCCACAAAGAGTGATAACTTGGTCTCCTCCTTGCCTATTCTGATGCCTTCAATTTCTTTATCTTCTCTAATTGCTACTGCTAGTGTTTCTAGTACAATGTCAAATAGTAGAGGTGATAATGGGCATCCTTGTTTCACTCCTGATCTTATTGGGAATGCATCTAGTTTATCCCCATTGCAGATGATATTAGCTGTTGGTTTTAGATATATACTGTTTATTATTTTTAGGAATGACCCTTCTATTCCTATGCTTTCTAGTGTTTTTAATAGGAATGGGTGTTGTATTTTATCAAAGGCTTTTTCTGCATCTATTGAGATAATCATGTGGTTCTTGCTAGTTTGCTTGTTGATGTGGTCAATTATGTGGATGGTTTTCCTAATGTTGAACCAGCCCTGCATCCCTGGTATGAATCCTACTTGATCATGGTGAATGATCCTTCTGATCACTTGCTGGAGTCTTTTTGCTAGTATCCTATTTAAAATTTTTGCATCTATATTCATTAGGGAGATTGGTCTATAGTTTTCTTTCTCTGTTTTTGACCTGCCTGGTTTTGGAATCAGTACCATGTTTGTGTCGTAAAAGGAGTTTGGTAGAACTCCCTCTTTGCTTATTATGTCAAATAGTTTGTATAGTATTGGGGTTAACTGTTCTCTGAATGTTTGATAGAATTCACAGGTGAATCCATCAGGCCCTGGGGATTTTTTCTTAGGAAGTTCTTTGATGGCTTGATGGATTTCAATTTCTGATATGGGATTATTTAAGAATTCTATTTCCTCTTCTGTTAGTCTAGGCAGTTTGTATTTTTGTATATATTCATCCATTTCTCCTAAATTGGTGTATTTATTGCCATATAATTGGGCAAAGTAATTTCTAATGATTGCCTTAATTTCCTCCTCATTGGAGGTGCTGTCCCCCTTTTCATCTTTAATGCTGTGAATTTGCTTTTCTTCCTTCCTTTTTTTAATTAGATTGACCAGTACTTTGTCTATTTTGTTTGTTTTTTCAAAGTACCAGCTTCTTGTCTTATTTATTAAATCAATAGTTCTATCACTTTCGATTTTATTAATTTCTCCCTTAATTTTTAGGATTTCTAATTTGGTTTTCTGCTGGGGGTTTTTAATTTGATCGCTTTCGAGTTTTTTCAATTGCATTTCCAATTGATTGATCTCTGCTCTCCCTTGTTTGTTAATATGAGCTTTCAGGGATATGAATTTGCCTCTGATTACCGCTTTGGCTGCATCCCAAAAGGTTTGAAAGGATGTTTCGCCATTGTCATTTTCCTTGATGAAATTATTAATTGTTTCTATGATTTCTTCTTTAGCTAAACGGTTTTGGAGTATCATATTGTTTAATTTCCAATTGGTTTTAGATTTGGTTTTCCATGTACCATTACTAATCATTATTTTTATTGCCTTGTGATCTGAGAAGGCTGCATTCATTATTTCTGCTTTTTTGCATTTGTGTGCTATGTTTCTGTGACCTAATGTATGGTCAATTTTTGTGAATGTGCCATGTGGTGCTGAGAAGAAGGTGTATTCCTTTTTATCCCTATTTATTTTTCTCCATATGTCTATTAATTCTAATTTTTCTAAGATTTCATTCACTTCTTTTACCTCTTTCTTATTTATTTTTTGATTTGATTTATCTAAATTTGATAATGGTTGGTTTAAGTCTCCCACTAGTATGGTTTTATTGTCTATTTCTTCCTTCAATTCTCCTAGTTTCTCCATTAGAAATTTGGGTGCTATATTATTTGGTGCATACATGTTGATTAATGATATTTCCTCATTGTCTAGAGTCCCTTTTAACAAAATATAATTACCTTCCCTATCCCTTTTGATCAGGTCTATTTTTGCATTGGCTTTATCAGATATCATGATTACCACTCCTGCCTTCTTTCTATCAGTTGAGGCCCAGAAGGTCTTACTCCATCCTTTAATTCTGACCTTGTGGGTGTCAACCCGCCTCATGTGTGTTTCTTGAAGACAACATATGGTAGGGTTTTGGATTCTAATCCATTCAGCTATTCGTCTACGTTTTATGGGTGAGTTCATCCCATTCACGTTCAAAGTTATGATTGTCATTTGTGGACTCCCTGGCATTTTGATTGCCTTCCCTAATTCTAACCTTTTCTTCTTCGGCTCTACCTTTTAGTCCAGTGATTTACTTTGAATCAGTCCCCCTTATCCCCTCCCTTGATGTTTCCCTTTTTAGTCCCTCCCTTTTTGTTCCCTCCCCCTCCCCCCTCTCTTTCCCTCCCTTTTTGTTCTCCCTCTCCCCCTCCCCCCCTTGGTTTTCCCTTCTCCTTACCCTTGTTGGGTAAGATAGAATTCAAGATCCCAATGGATCTGGATGTTTTTCCCTCTCAGAGTTGATTTCCCTGAGATTGAGGTTTAAGTAAACCCCCCCCCCCCTCTCTTCCTCTCCTTCTTATAGGAGTTTTCTTCCCCTCCCCTTCCCCTGTGAATCTTTGTGTGAGAACCATTATTCTATTTGGTCTTTCTTTACCCCCTATTTATACATTACATTTTCCCCACATATTAGTATACATAGGTTGATATAAATGTAGTCCTTATAGAAGAGAGTTTGAGTAAAAGAAGATAACATTTTTCCCCTTTCCTTAATATTTACCTTTTCAGGTATTCCTTGCTCTTTGATTTTCGGTATCAAACTTTCCACAGAGCTCTGGTCTTTTCTTTGCAAAAAGTTGGAAGTCTTCTATTTTGTTGAATGCCCATACTTTCCCTTGGAAGTATATAGTCAGTTTTGCTGGGTAGCTGATTCTTGGTTGGAGACCCAGCTCTCTTGCCTTTCTGAAGATCATGTTCCATGCCTTACGATCATTCAGCGTAGAACTTGCAAGGTCTTGTGTGACCCTGATTGGCATTCCTT
This sequence comes from Monodelphis domestica, assembly GCF_027887165.1. Lineage (NCBI taxonomy): Eukaryota > Metazoa > Chordata > Mammalia > Didelphimorphia > Didelphidae > Monodelphis > Monodelphis domestica. The sequence continues at coordinate 469,189,900 of NC_077228.1, forward strand.
TATATCTAAATTGTCTTTTTCTCGCTTCCTGTAGGATTTTTTCTTTTGTTTGATAGCTTTGGAATTTGGCAATTACATTCCTGGGAGTTGTCTTTTGGGGGTTTAGTGTAGAAGGTGTTCTGTGAGCTCTGTCAGTGGCTGTATTGCCCCCTTGTTCTAGAATCTCTGGGCAATTTTCTTTGATTATATCTTGTATCACCATGTCCAGTTTGGTGTTTATTTCTGGCTTTTCTGGGAGTCCAATTATTCTTAAATTTTCTCTTCTCCCCCTGTTTTCCAGATCTATCACCTTGTCGGTGAGATATTTTATGTTCTCTTCTAATTTCTTGGTGTTTTGGCTTTGCTTTATTAGTTCTTGCTTTAAAGCCTGGTTTTCTTTTACAGTTTGGTCAAACTGGTTTTGTAGATGCGTGAATTTCTTTTGCATCATTTCCCACTTTTCCTCCCAGAGGGCTTCCATCTTTTTGGTCCTTTCTGATTCAAATTCTTCATGGGTTTGTGGAGAGTTTCTATTTCCTTTGGAAGATTTTGGAGAATTTTCTTGTATATCTTCTTCTATCTGCTCTGTATTTTGTATTTTGGCTCCATAGAATGTGTCCAGAGTCGCCCCTTTCTTCTTATTTTTCTTGGTATTTTGGGGCTTCTGTGCTTCTGTGGAGTTTGTCATCTCTGAACGTGGAGGATTGGCTTTTCTTGTCTTTGTCTGGTGATCAGAGGCTTTAGTCCTGGGCAGATGTTGGTTCTATGAGCATTCCCTGGGTTAAACTGAATATGCCTCACTGGAACTGGAATGGAAGGGTCGGACCACGAGGCCACACTCTCCCCCTGGCTCGATTTCCGGAAGTTGCCTTCAGAATCCCTGGCCGTGAGGCTGTTTCGTCGGCCTGCGGGGGGATGGGCTGCCGCTTCCCCAAGCTCCGAGAGCACAGACTTTCACTGAGACTTGGATAGCAGGATCCAGCCCGTGAGGCTGTCTTGCCCGCCCTGAGGGTTGCTGTTGTTTTGACCAGCTCTCTGCAGCGGAGGCCCCAGGCAGTAACTTTCACCCGGACCGACCGGCTCTCTGCAGCTGAAGCCCCAGGCAGTAACTTTCACCCGGACTGGGACTTGGGTAGAAGACCCTGAGGGTTGTTGTTCCTCAGACCCTGCTCTCTGAGCCCGGCGCGGCTGCCGCTTCCGGGAGCCTTGGACTCTGCGCTCCTACCCCTGAGGTCCGAGGGATCTCGGGTTCTGGCTTTTAAGGGGAGCCGTACCTTTTGAACCAGGTCCAGGTCCAGGAGGAGGGTTCCCAGGGTCTGTGCTGTTGATCGTTTTGAATTTCGGCGCCTTAGGAGCTTCTAGTTTGAGATCGGTCGGGAAGGGTTTTCCGGAGATCTGAACTTCAGCTTTCTCTAAGCCGCCATCTTAACCGGAAGTCCTCCATATACCACAATTTGTTCAGCCATTCCCCAATTGATGGGCATCCCCTCGTTTTCCAATTTTTGGCCACCACAAAGAGTGCAGCTATGAATATTTTTGTACATGTCTTTTTCTCCATTATGGCTAGATCAAAGGGTAGACATTCTTTTATCGCCCTTTGGGCATAGTTCCAAATTGTCCTCCAGAATGGTTGGATCAGTTCACAACTCCACCAGCAATGAATTAATGTCCCTACTTTGCCCCATCCCCTCCAGCATTCATTACTTTCCTTTGCTATCATGTTAGCCAATCTGCTAGGTATGAGGTGATACCTCAGAGTTGTTTGGATTTGCATCTCTCTGATTATAAGAGATTTAGAACACTTCTTCATGTGCTTATTACTAGTTTTGATTTCTTTATCTGAAAACTGCCTATCCATGTCCCTTGCCCATTTATCAATTGGAGAATGGCTTGGATTTTTGTACAATTGATTTAGCTATTTATAAATTTGAGTAATTAAACCTTTGTCAGAGGTTTCTATGAAGACTTTTTCCCAATTTGTTGTTTCCCTTCTGATTTTAGTTACATTGGTTTTGTTTGTACAAAAGCTTTTTAATATGATATAGTCGAAAGTATTGATTTTACATTTTTTGACTCTTTCTATGACTTGCTTGGTTTTAAAGTCCTTCCCCTCCCAAAGGAATGACATGTATAAGATTCTGTGTTTACCCAATTTACTTATGGTTTCCTTCTTTATGTTTAAGTCATTCACCCATTTTGAATTTATCTTGGTGTAGGGTGTGAGGTGTTGATCAATTCATAATCTCTCCCACACTGCCTTCCAATTTTCCCAGCAGTTTTTATTGAATAGTGGATTTTTGTCCCAAAAGCTGGGATCTTTGGGTTTATCATGTACTGTCTTGCTGAGGTCACTTGCCCCCAGTCTATTCCACTGATCTTCCTTTCTTTGTCTTATCCAGTTCCAAATTGTTTTGATGACTGCTGCTTTGTAATATAGTTTAAGGTCTGGGACTGCAAGGCCCCCATCATTTGTGTTTTTTTTTCATTATTTCCCTGGATATCCTTGATCTTTTGTTATTCCAAATGAACTTTGTTATGTTTTTTTCTAAATCAGTAAAGAAATTTTTTGGGAGTTCAATGGGTATGGCACTAAATAGATAAATAAGTTTGGGTAGGATGGTCATTTTTATTATATTGGCTCATCCTATCCATGAGCAGTTAATGTTTTTCCAATTGCTCAAGTCTAGTTTTACTTGTGTGGAGAGTATTTTGTAGTTGTGTTCATATAGTTCCTGTGTTTGTCTCAGGAGATAGATTCCTAGGTATTTTATTTTGTCTAAGGTGATTTTGAATGGGATTTCTCTTTCTAGTTTTTGCTGCTCAGCTGTGTTGGAGATATATAGAAATGCTGATGACTTATGTGGGGTTATTTTGTTTCCTGCAACTTTGCTAAAGTTGTTGATTATTTCAATTAGCTTTTTGGTTGAGTCTCTAGGATTCTTTAAGTAGACCATCATGTCATCTGCAAAGAGTGATAACTTGGTCTCCTCCTTGCCTATTCTGATGCCTTCAATTTCTTTTTCTTCTCTAATTGCTACTGCTAGTGTTTCTAGTACAATGTCGAATAGTAGAGGTGATAATGGGATCCTTGTTTCACTCCTGATCTTATTGGGATTCTAGTTTATCCCCATTGAAGATGATATGAGCTGATGGTTTTAGATATATACTGTTTATTATTTTTAGGAACGACCCTTCTATTCCTATGCTTTCTAGTGTTTTTAATAGGAATGGGTGTTGCATTTTATCAAAGGCTTTTTCTGCATCTATTGAGATAATCATGTGATTCTTGTCGGTTTGCTTGTTGATGTGGTCAATTATGTGGATGGTTTTCCTAATGTTGAACTAGCCCTGCATCCCTGGTATAAATCCTACCTGATCATGGTGGATGACCCTTCTGATCACTTGCTGGAGTCTTTTTGCTAGTATCCTATTTAAGATTTTTGCATCTATATTCATTAGGGAGATTGGTCTATAGTTTTCTTTCTCTGTTTTTGACCTGCCTGGTTTTGGTATCAGTACCATGTTTGTGTCATAAAAAGAGTTTGGTAGAACTCCCTCTTTGCTTATTATGTCAAATAGTTTGTATAGTATTGGGGTTTACTGTTCTCTGAATGTTTGATAGAATTCACTGGTGAATCCATCAGGCCCTGGGGATTTTTTTCTTAGGAAATTCTTTGATGGCTTGTTGGATTTCATTTTCTGATATGGGATTATTTAAGAATTCTATTTCTTCTTCTGTTAGTCTAGGCAGTTTGTATTTTTGTATATATTGATCCATATCACCTAAATTGGTGTATTTATTGCCATATAATTGGGCAAAGTAATATTTAATGATTGCCTTAATTTCCTCTTCATTGGTGTTGATTTCCCCCTTTTTGTCTTTGATGCTGTTAATGCTTTTCTTCTTTCCTTTTTTAAATTAGATTGACCAATACTTTGTCTATTTTGTTTGTTTTTTTCAAAATACCAGCTTCTTGTCTTATTTGTTAAATCAATAGTTCTATCACTTTTGATTTTATTAATTTCTCCCTTAATTTTTAGGATTTCTAGTTTGGTTTTCTGCTGGGGGTTTTTAATTTGATTGCTTTTGAGTTTTTTTATTTGCATTTCCAAATGACTGATCTCTGCTCTTCCTAGTTTGCTATTATATGCACTCAGGGATATGAATTTACCTCTGATTACCACTTTGGCTGCATCCCAAAAGGTTTGAAAGGATGTCTCGCTATTGTCATTTTCCTCGGTGAAATTATTAATTCTTTCTATGATTTCTTCTTTAACTAAACGATTTTGGAGTATCATATTGTTTAATTTCCAATTAGTTTTTTATTCGGTTTTCCATGTATCATTACTGATCATTATTTTTATTGCCTTGTGGTCTGAAAAGGCTGCATTTATTATTTCTGCTTTTCTGCATTTGTGTGCCATGTTTCTGTGACCTAATGTATGGTCAATCTTTGTGAATGTGCCGTGTGGTGCTGAGAAGAAGGTATATTCCTTTTTATCCCTATTTATTTTTCTCCACATGTTTATTAATTCTAATTTTTCTAAGATTTCATTCACTTCTTTCTCCTCTTTCTTATTTATTTTTTGGTTTGATTTATCTAAATTTGATAATGGTTGGTTTAAGTCTCCCACTAATATGGTTTTACTGTCTATTTCTTCCTTCAATTCTCCTAGTTTCTCCATTAGAAATTTGGGTGCTATATTATTTGGTGCATACATGTTGATTAGTGATATTTCCTCATTATCTAAAGTCCCTTTTAGGAAAATATAATTACCTTCCCTATCCCTTTTGATCAGGTCTATTTTTGCATTGGCTTTATCAGATATCATGATTACCACTCCTATCTTCTTTCTGTCAGTTGAGGCCCAGAAGGTCTTACTCCATCCTTTAATTGTTACCTTGTGGGTGTCTACCCGCCTCATGTGTGTTTCTTGAAGGCAACATATGGTAGGGTTTTGGATTCTAATCCATTCTGCTATTCGTCTACGTTTTTTTTTTCTAAAACCCTTACCTTCCTTCTTGGAGTCAATACTGTGTATTGGCTCCAAGGCAGAAGAGTGGTAAGGGCTAGGCAATGGGGGTCAAGTGACTTGCCCAGGGTCACACAACTGGGAAGTGTCTGAGGTCAGATTTGAACCTAGGACCTCCAGTCTCTAGGCCTAGCTCTCAACACACTGAGCTACCCAGCTGCCCCCTATTCATCTACATTTTATGGGTGAGTTCATCCCATTCACGTTAAAAGTTATGACTGTCACTGGTGGACTCCCTGGCATTTTGATATCCTTCCCTAATTCTAACCTTTCTTCTTCAGCTCTAACTTTTAGTCCAGTGATTTACTTTAAATCAGTCCCCCTTTTCCCCTCACTTGATATGTTTCCCTTTCTAGTCCCTCCCTTTTTGTTCTCTCCCCTTCCCCCCTCTTCTTCCCTCCCCTTTTTGTGTTCCCTCCCCCCTCCTCCCTTGGTTTTCCCTTTTCCCTTCCCTTGTTGGGTAAGATAGAATTCAAGATCCCAATGGATCTGGATGTTCTTCCCTCTCAGAGTTGATTTCCCTGAGAATAAGGTTTAAGTTAAAACTCTCTTTCTCTCCTTCTTATAGGAGTTTTCTTCCCTCCCATTCCCATGTGAATCTTTGTGTGAGAAAGATTATTCTATTTTGTCTTTCTTTTCCCCCTATTTACACATTACATTTTCCCCACATGTTAGTATACATAGATTGATATAAATGTAGTCCTTATAGAAGAGAGTTTGAGTAAAAGAAAAAGATAACATTTTTCTCCTTTTCCCTTTCCTTCATATTTAACTTTTCAGGTATTCCATGCTCTTTGTTTTTTGATATCGAACTTTCCACAGAGCTCTGGTCTTTTCTTTGCAAAAACTTGGAAATCTTCTATTTTGTTGAATGCCCATACTTTCCCTTGGAAGTATATAGTCAGTTTTGCTGGATATCTGATTCTTGGTTGAAGACCCAGCTCTCTTGCCTTTCTGAAAATCGTGTTCCATGCCTTATGGTCATTCAGAGTGGAAATTGCAAGGTCTTGTGTGACCCTGATTGGCATTCCTTTATATCTAAATTGTCTTTTGCTGGCTTCTTGTAAGATTTTTTCTTTTGTTTGAAAGCTTTGGAATTTGGCAATTATATTCCTGGGAGTTGTCTTTTGGGGATTTAGTGTGGAGGGTTTTTTGTGAGCTCTGTCAGTGGCTGTATTGCCCCCTTGTTCTAGAATCTCTGGGCAATTTTCTTTGATTATCTCTTGTATAACAATGTCGAGTTTGCTGTTTATTTCTGGCTTTTCTGGAAGTCCAATTATTCTTAAATTATATCTTCTTCCTCTATTTTTCAAGTCTGTCACCTTGTCAGTGAGATATTTTATGTTCTCTTCTAATTCCTTGGTCTTTTGGCTTTGCTTTATTAATTCTTGCTAGTTGTCTTTGAGTTGCCGGATTCTGACTTTTAAAGCCTGGTTTTCCTTTTCACTTTGGTCAAACTGGTTTTGTAGATGCGTGAATTTCTTTTGCATTATTTCCCACTTTTCCTCCCAGAAGGCTTCCATCTTTTTGATCCTTTCCGATTCAAATTCTTCATGGGTTTGTGGAGAGTTTCCATTTCTTTTGGAAGGTTTCAGAGCATTTGCTTGTGTTTCCTCTTCTATCTCCTTTGTATTTTTGTATCTCTTCCTCTATCTCTTTGTAGTTTTGCTCCATAAAATGTGTCCAAAGTCGCCCCCTTCTTCTTGTTTTTCTTGGAATTTGGGGGCTTTTGTGCTTCTGTGGAGTTTGCCATCTCTATCTCAGTGTCAAGGACTAGCTTTTCTTATCTCTGTCTTGTGTTCAGAGGTTTTAGCCCTAGGCAGATTGTCTTTTCTATACAGTTGTTGTTCTGTCTTCCCGGGGAAGCCAGGAATTGCTGGTGTTTCCATGTTATTGCTCTCCTCAGTTCCCTCCCAATGCTTCTCCGTTGCCTTACTTCCACACTCTGAGCCTCGCTTGGCCCTCTCCTTAGGGTGTTTGTTTCTGTGCCTTAGCTGGCCAGGAAAGACAGCACTCTGAGGGGGGAAGGGTCGCGGCTTCCCAGAGTTCCGAAGGCTCCTGATAGCATTAGCTTTCCCTGGGTTGAACTGAGTATGCCCTGAGGCAGAGACCTTCTGTGAGACTCAGATGGAAGGATCTGGTCAGGGGGCTACAGGCTCCCCCCCTCCCCTGTCTCTCTCTGTTTCCCTGCTGTCTGGGTGCCCCCTCGATTGGGTCAGGTTGTTTTCAGCAAGCTGCCTTCAGGATAACTGGCCCTGAGGCTCTGAGGTTCCCTCTGCTGCCTTGGACTCAGAGCTCTGGGTTGGGGGAATGGGTCCTGGGACCTTCCTTCTGCCTACCCCTTAGGTTGAAGTGATCTTGGGTTCTGGCTTTTGGGGGGGCGTATCTTTTGATCCAGGTCCAGGTCCAGGAGGAGGATTTCTGGGGTCTATGCTGTTGTTCATTTTGAATTTCCCCTGAGGTCCAAGTGATCTCAGGTTCTGGCTTTTGGGAGGGGGGGGGGCGTATCTTTTGATCCAGGTCCAGGTCCAGGAGTAGGATTCCCGGGGTCTATGCTGTTGTTCATTTTGAATTTCGGTGCCTTTGGAACATATAGTTTGAGTTCGGTAGGGAAGAGTTTCTGGAGATCTGAACTTTAGCTTTCTCTAAGCCTCCATCTTGACTGGAAGTCCCAAAAGATCTAATTCTTAAGAAATGTTACTTTACATTAATCCTAAATGTTTGTCTTTGAAAATCTATTGAGCAACTTTTATGCATAAGATATCACTCTGTACCACTACTTGGTTTATATTTTTGTAATCTTAATTAAATTAATAATAAATATTAAAATTAAAAATTGTGTATAGAAAATACAAAGCAAATAAATAATAGACCTTATTCATAGAGATAATCAGATAAATTGTATTTTGATAACTGATACCAACAACAATAAAATATTATAATTTTTTTCCAAGTTTCTCTGATAAATTCTTCTCCTAAACATAGAGAAAACCGAGGAAAATTTATAAAAAATAAGAGATTTTTCCTCATTAATAAATTTTTAAGGGATATAAACAGTTTTCAGAAGAAGAAATCAAAGCTATAGTTAAATGAAAAAATGCTCTAAATCCCTCCCATCCTCTGCCTCCCTCCATAGCCAACATGCAATTCCACTGAGTTTTACATGATTTATTGATAATTGCACTAGGATGATCATGTAGAGTCTACATCCCCAATCATATGATTTTTTTTCTTCTGTGTTTCTACTCCCACAGTTCTTTCTCTGGACATGAATAGCATTCTTTCTCATAAGTCCCTCAGAATTTTCCTGGGTCATTGCATTGCTGCTAGTAGAGAAGTCCATTATATCTGATTGTGGCTCAGTGTATCAGTCTCTGTGTACAATGTTCTTCTGGTTCTGGTCCTCTCACTCTGCATCACTTCCTGGTGGTTGTTCCAGTCTCCACGGAATTCCTCCAGTTCATTATTCCTTTGAGCACAATAGTATTCCATCACCAACATATACCACAATTTGTTCAGCCATTCCCCAATTGAAGGGCATCCCCTCATTTTTCCAATTTTTTGCACTACAAAGAGTGCAGCTATGAATATTCTTGTATAAATCTTTTCCCCTATTATCTCTTTGGGATATAAACCCGGCAGTAGTATGGCTGGATTGAAGGGCAGGCAGTCTTTTAGTGCCCTTTGGGTATAGTGGAAACTCAGAATTTAAAAAGAGCTCAGGAGGAGTACAGAAGAAGACTTTGAGAATGTAATCATTCCTATACTGGAATCCTGGTGACTGTGGACATCATAATCATATCTGTCATTTATATAGCTCTATAACCTTTGTAAAATGCTTTAGAACCATGATCTTGTTGGTGTTTTCAATTCCCCTGTGCTTAAATCTCTATGTGTACTAAAATATAAATAAGAAATAGACACTGTCGTCAAAACCTTATTTTCTAATAGGATATTATATGTAAGAACATATATATGTATATGTATATATATAATCCAAGGAAATCAGCTTTTATTTATAGTTTTCGAAAGCCTTCTTAGGCACTGACAGGTTAGACAACATACTTATGGTAATACCTAGAGATCCAAGACACAACTCAGAACCAAGGGTTCCTGACTTCAAGGTAAGGCTTTAGCAAACCGCGTGACACTATCACTACTATGTGACTGGGACAAATTTTTTACCCAAAAGTATTTTAGAAATTTGTGGAAATGTAAAATAGTTTGATTCATAAAATACATGAGACAAATTCTTTAAAAATGCTCTCTTGGGTAATTTCTCATCTTCATCCAGGTTAGGTAATTATAGACAGTCTGACCTTTAAACTCCTGTGTAGAACAACTCAGGTAGAGCTAAATAGTCCATTTTAGGGAGTTTATCTCTTGTGCCTGCAAGATTTAGTTGCTTTTGAATGAGATGTTGAAATGTTATAGAACAGATATTCATAAGTATGCCCAGTGGGGGGCAGGACCTAACAGCTTCAAGAGCAAATTTACTTCTAGACAGCTACTGGCTGATCTTGATGTAAAGTAAAAATAAAACTTTCTCGGCCGAAGCAAAAGGGGTAAAAACTGAGGGCTTTGAATAGCTCATTTGAAGCTTCAGAAACTTCTGAGCTTATGGCAGCACCACTGAGGTGTCTGTGAGCCTACATCATTGTCGGTTTGAGTTTCTAGAGACAGACTCTTTGTGTCAGCCCCAAGAACAGCTTCCTGTGGAAGCTGAAATTTCCATTTTCATTAGAAAATAAAATCTCTCAATGTACAGGGCATCATCTTCCCAAAATCCTCACTGAGCTACATGAGGGAGCCTGCCTCCAGTCTGGATGTAAAGCACCCTGTTTCCCTCACCCAAGTGGACAGATGGGCTACAAGGAGTCCTGATATTGTAGGGAGGTTTTATTTATTCTCTCACAATTAGAACACTTAGATTTTAGGATTCTGAAGCAAAAAATTTTCACTTGCAATGCTGGCACTTTGAATCCTAGATCTCCAGAGGAAAAAATATTCAGAAGAAAAACTTCTTTTCCTTTGAACTTCTTTGGGTATAGAATCTCTTCTCCTATGACCTATCATTTTTTAAAGCAGGCTAAAGATTTCATTGAAATGGAGAGTCTCCAATGAAGATTTTCCTCCACCTATTCTGCTATTCATTGATTTATGGCATGGTTAAGGGTACCGAGAAGTTAAGTGACTTACTCAGGATAACACAAATATTATGTTTTGAGTTTTAATTTGTACTTTTTCCTCCTTTTGTTGGATGGAAATGCTAGATCACTATTCTCTACTGTATTTTAATGTTTATAAAGCACTTTCTTTGTCACTCTTTTGTATGAGAAGTACAAGATGTATTATCTCTATTTTATGGATCAGAAACTAAGATCATTATCTTTCAGCAACCATTCTAGTTCACAAAGCTAACTGATGTGAGCTCGATGTTTGTTTTCCTAATCTACCACTTTGCCTCTGTTGCAAAGAAGAGCCCTTGTCTTTTTTTGTATCTTCCTTTTATACAGGTAACCAATCAGGTGATTATTTATGGGTCATGTGCTGTTCTTAATTTCATACAAAATCATTGCAGTGCACTAGGACTGGAATCAAGAAAACTCCTCTTTATTCATTCAAATCTGACCTCAAACATTTATTAGCTGTGTGATCTTGGACAAGTCACTGAACCCTGTTACCCTCAGTTGCTCATATGTAAAACTGAGCTGGAGAGTAAAATACTAAACCATCCAGTATCTTTACCAAGAAAACTCCAAATGAAGCCACAGAAAGTCAGACACAACTAAAAATTTCTGAACATCACCGTGGAGAGGACTAAATCTCCTTGAAAGTCACTTTCAGTCTTAAAATTACAACCCTAAGATTTTATGCACCAGGTTCCAATTCTGATTTTGTTACATGATGTTGGACAAGTGCCTCCTCCTCTTATATGTCTTCGGTTGTTAATCCACTAATTGGGTATATTGAATTAAACAATTTGAGTGTCTCTTCTAGTCAAATTATATAATATCTAATATTTATATAATGCTTTGAGATCCAAAAAGTGCTTTTGATACAAAATCCCCTTAAATTCTACCCACAGTCCTGTTGTTGTATACTATCTTGTTGCAATTTGTATTATTCCTATAGGTATTTACAAATAGGGAAATTGATACTCAAAAAGGATAATTACTATATGAAATTAAACAATTATATGTTCAAGATGGAATTTGAAACTCAGTTTCTCCCATGCCTAAGAAGAGGACCCTTAGAATGTGGTGTCAGTTAATTACTCAGAATCTGAGGGTAAAATGAGATTATATAGTTTGGCCATTATGCATATGTTAAACTGACACACAATGTAATTATACATAGACATGACAGGGACGTGAGACAGCTAGTCTAAATCCTTCATTTTACAATGGAGGAAGCTAAGGTTAAAAATATCTAAGTGACTTATCCAAGTTCACTCAGCTAATACAGTGGAAGGATTGAAATTCCAATTTAGAACTTAAGGTTCTGTGCTGAAATTCACCATGTAGTACAAGATATTGTCACTGAATTTAAAGACTGAGAATTCGAGATGAGGGTTGTATTTCCTATATTTTTAAAGGTATTCATCATTTCAGTTCATCTTTTCGGACACACATCTACTGTATATAAAACACTTTGTCCAATGCTTATGATATGAGGACCATAATCAAACAATCCCTCATTTAAAAATGAATATATTCTTCTGCAAGACAAAATGTAACACAGAAGTAAATGCAAGTTAAGATCAATCAGAAGAGAACTGGGTAATCAGAGATGACTTCACGGAGGAGGTGACACCTAAGCCAAGACTGCAATTAAGACAGATTCTGAGAGGAAGCAATCAAGGCATATTACTTGTGCCAAAGTACAGAAAGATGAGATGAAAAACCAAGTAAATAGAACAGATAGAAGGTCCATTTTACTTGTATCCCCAATGCCTAGGAGAGTTCCTGGCATAAAGTAGAATAAATACTCATTGATTATTAATTGGCTGAAAAGTAGAATTAACAAAGTTAATTAAATTCAACAAGCATTAGTTAAGGGTCTAATATATGCAAGGTAATATGTTATGTTCTAGGAATACAAAGAAAAAATAGCCTCCTTTTACAAGAATCTTATGTTTTCCTGGAAGCTTGGTGTCTACTGGGAATGAAGGAAAATAACATGAAAAAAAGTGGGAAAGATTTTTTTCCAACCCTTATCTTCTGTCTTGGAACCAATGCTGTCAAGGCAGAAGAACAGTAAGGGCTAGGCAATGGGGGTTAAGTGATTTGCCCAGGGTCACATACAGAGGAAGTGTCTGAGGCCAAATTTGAACCCAGGACTTCCTTTCTCTGGGTCTCACTCTCAATCCACTGAGCCACCCAGATGCCACCCTCCCCCCACCCCCAAAAGGTATTTTAGAGCTATATGTTGGAGGATATTAATTAGCAGGTGGAGAGGTTTGTATTTTATTCTAAAAGGAACCATTAGGAGCCACAGACTGTTTTTTGAGCAGTGGAGTGAGATGGTAAGGACTTTGCCTAAATAGTTTATTTTGGCCCTTTTGTGGAAGAAATTTTTGAATTAAAATTGTGGGGCTCACTCTAAGGTGATTTTAATGGTTTTACCAACCTGGTTTAGCCCTGTTCTTCATGTTTAGTTGTCTCACATGATTTGACCAAAGATTTTTCTTTTTCTATTCAATCAGACTCTGGGATTGGGGCCATTCTGACACTGTAAAACCTAGTTTTTAAAGGCCAAAAAGTCATGTTCTTTAAATAAATAAAGAATGAGAAAGAACATTTTGCCATTTTCTTAGACCAAAAGGAAAGCTAACAATAGCTCGTACTTTTAGATCACTTTAGAAAGGATCTTTTCACCAAGAATCTTGTGAAGTAGGTGATAGCAATTATTATTACTTCCATTTTACAAAAAGGGAGAAACAGGTTTAGAATGGGCAAATGATTTGCATAGAGGCACATAGCTTGCATTCTGGGTTAGGTCAGCTTCAGGTCAGTGTGGTCATTAGGGATCAGAGCTCAAAATAAAGACAGGAAAGGCATGTAACATTAGCAAAAGTTTAATAAAGGAAAACACATAGATTGCTCTTTCACTTGTGAATTTTGACCAGCTACTCATGTTTCTCCATCTAGCCAAAAAGATGCATTGATTTACAAAGTATTGGTTATTCATAAAGGCTTCCACAGTGTTGGATTTTTTTTTTGTCTTCAGGTATCCAGAATGCTACATTAGTTGATCAAGCATTAGTTGCATAGACTAGCTAAATTCTGAAGAGCATCCCATTGCAAGGACCTCAGAAAATGGCCTAAATGGAATAATTATTGCTCCTACAATAGCTTTTAAGTGGCAAAAAGAAGATCTGAATCCAGGTCTCTTGACTACAGACTTTGTATTCATTCTGCTCCCTCCCATAGCCTGTACTAGGAATAAATGATCACATCTTCTTTCTATAACTGTGCAACTCTGGTCAAGTTACTTAATCTCAGTCTGACTTAGTTTCCTCATTTATACAATAAGTGAGATGTATTAATTAGGTAGATGCAACAATAACTCTAGTACTAATTTGCAAAATCCTGGAGACATCAGCAGGCTGGGTCCCTAGAAAGACACTAGTTATTTCTTGGCTTAGGGTTCTAAAATCAACCATGAAATTCTTAGTAATTTAACTCTGTTGACCTCATTGTGTCCCTGATAATGATAATAAACTAGAATTAATTAGCTTCAAAAGATTATTTACTAAACAAATATATATCAAGGACAGCTGTTACAGAAGCATTCCTCTAAAAAAGGTGCACATTCTCTTCTTACACTCTCATTGTTGTTCAGTTACTTTAGTTGTGTTTGACTTTTCATCAGCCCATCTGAGGTTTTCTTGGCAAAGATACTGGGGTGGTTTGTTGTTTCCGTCTCTGGCTTCTTTTACAGATGAGAAAATTCAGCAAACAGGATTTGGTGACTTGAGCAGGATCACACAGCTCTCCCTGTCCACTGTCCTGAAGGTCAAAGGAGACACCGGGCTCAAATTTAGAGAGCCCATCTAGACAAAAAATAAACTCAAAGCCCCTAGTCATTTGATGTTGTTTCTTCTTTCTTGGAGCCTTAATACAGTTTCTTTCTTTCTTCTTTTATGTACTTTTCTGCTTTCTTTTTTCTTTTTTTTCTTTTTTTCCTTTTTTTCCTTTTCTTTCTTTCTTTCTTTCTTTTTTCTTTTTTCCTTTTTTCTTTCTTTCTTTCTTTCTTTTTTTCTTTTTTCCTTTTTCTTTCTTTCTTTCTTTCTTTTTTTCTTTTTTCCTTTTTCTTTCTTTCTTTTTTTCTTTTTTCCTTTTTCTTTCTTTCTTTCTTTCTTTCTTTCTTTCTTTCTTTCTTTCTTTCTTTCTTTCTTTCTTTCTTTCTTTCTTTCTTTCTTCCTCCCTCTCTCTCTCTCTCTCCCTTCCTTCCTTCCTTCCTTCCTTCCTTCCTTCCTTCCTTCCTTCCTTCCTTCCTTCCTTCCTTCCTTCCTTCCTTCCTTCCTTCCTTCCTTTCTTTCTTTCTTTCTTTCTTTCTTTCTTTCTTTCTTTCTTTCTTTCTTTCTTTCTTTCTTTCTTTCTTTCTTTCTTTCTTTCTTTCTTTCTTTCTTTCTTTCTTTCTTTCCTTCCTTCCTTCCTTCCTTCCTTTCTTCTTTTCACCTGAGGGTTTGTACAATTGGTCAACCAGCAAGCATCTATTAAGTGATTATTATGTTCAGGTGACTGTGAGAAATGATGTATATACCCCAAAAAGGGCAAAAAAACTCCATTTTTTTACATTTAAAGAGTTCACTTTCTAATGTGGGAGACAAAATACAAACAACTAGATATACAACATATATAAAGAGTAGCTGGAAGGTAATTCATAGGGGAAAATCCTAGCTAGTAAAGACTTCCTGAAGGAGTTAGAATTTGTTCCCAGTCTTAAAGGATGACGCTAGAAGGCAGAGGTAATTAGGGAAAACTTTGCAGTCAAAGGAGAGTCCATGTAAAAAGTCAGAGGGATGAAGAGTCAAGAGCAAGTAATAGGAAGTAGGTCAATGTAAAAGGATCATAGATTACTTGGAAAGAAAAAGAAACAGATGAGAAGACTAACAAGATGTTAAGATTAAAATATTTGGAGACAGTATCTTAATTTATAATATTTTATTAATGAAATATTTTTTAATAAAAAGCATGCCAGAGGAAGAAAGGTACCTACCATGTTATGAAAAGATTTAAATTTCAAAGAGAGGATTTGATATTTTTTCCTAGAGGTACAAAGCCACTTGAATTTAACATGGTCAATGACATCAATAGACATAGACCTATGATTTAGACTAATTTCAGAAGCTGTGGGGTAAGAAAGGTTTGGAATAGAGAGAACTCGAGGCAGAGAGACCAACTAAAAGACATTTTCATTGGATATACTTTTAGAATTAAAAAAGAAAAAAAATCAAACAACAAATATAAAAACTTAAAATAAGCCCAAAAAGGAAGATATTAAAAGTTAGTTGAGAAATAGAAAAGTAGGAAACATAAAAAAATCTCATAAAAATTAGAAATAAACTGAATTTTTGTCCTTTGAAATTATTAATAAAATTTATCAACTTTTCATGAAATAACTAAAAAGGAGGTAGGAAATAAAATCAATAAATAGAAAATACTGTGAAATTGTATTGAAATAAAAATGTGTGTAATTAAGAAAAAATTCAATGTAAAATAATAATGTTTTAATTTGAAGACTTTTTTTTCAGAAAAAGATTGGTTGATTCTTTGAATTTCTCTTTCATCCTCTTTTTAAACTATATCAAGGTAGTATTCCCTGATAATTTCTCTTTCATTGATCATGGCTTTTAGTAGTTCAATAATTCAGGTGTTATCTCTCCTGGATGTATATTCCAGGTGAATTGTTTTTTCCAATGAGATATTTCACATTTTCTTTTATTTCTTTTGATTTTTTTTTGGTTCTTTATATTTCACTAAATCATTAGCTTCTACTTGCCCAATTCTAAGTTTTAAAATTTTTTTCTCCATTAAGCTTTTATACCTTTGGCTGATTCTACTTTATAACAAGTATTTTCTTTAGTGAATTTTTGCACCTCTTTTACCATTTGGTAAATTCTGATTTTTAAGAAATTATTCTCTTCCAGAGATTTTTGTGCTACATTTAGTATTTGGCCTATTCTGATTGTTTGGGTATTTTTTTTGCTATGATTTTTAAAAATTTAATTTCTATGTTAAGGATTGGGTATATAAGATATGAAAATAATTTATGTACATATGTGTTTCTACCTAAATAGCCATTCTTTAATAGATAAGTAGTTGAAAATATGAACAAATAGTTTTCTAAAAAAAGATTTGCCAAGGACTTATAGACATATGAAAAAAGTTCCTCAAATCACTAAAAATAAGAAAGATCTAAAACAAAACAAACTTGAAACCTTTCTCTACACCCTATTAATGAATAAAAATGACAAAAATTTCAATAGTCAATGCTGAAGAGTTTGTGAAAGATAAGCACATTAATATGTTATAAGTAGATTTGTGAAATGATAAAACTATTTTGGAAGGGAATTTGGAATTTTGCAAATAAAGTCACTGAAATACCTATTCTATATGAAGTGAAAACTCAGTTACTAGACTTATATAGTAATGAAACTATCCATAACAAGAAAGTCCTTGTCTGTTCCAAAATATTTATAATAGCTCTATTTGTGATAGCAATGAATTGAATTAACATACATAAACATCAATTGGAGCATGACAAAACAAATTATAGCACATGAGTATAATGTAATATCACTATGCTCTGGGTGCTCAGCCTACTCCCCTCTTTTTGCTCCCTCCCCTGTCAGAGGTACGTTGGTTGGGGGGGGGAGAACTCATTCTCTGAAGGAGGTGGGAACCTGCACAAAGCCTGGGTGTGGTGGGGGATGGCATGTTGTCACTAAAGGTTCTAAAAGGTTTGCCATCACTGCTCTAGCATAAGTGATATATCTTCTTTCACAACAGGATGAAAATGGAAATACGTATTTTATGATTACACATATATAACCTATATCATATTATCTGTCATTTTGGGGAGTGGGAAGGGTTGGGAGAGAGAGATGGAGAGAACCTGAATCAAAAAAGTCAGAAAATAATTATTAAAAAATTATATCACAAGTAATCTAGGAAAATTAGAAATTGAGAAAAAAAGTTTTATTTTCTGTTTTGAGAGAAGACAATGAATTCTCTTCAGAACATACTGAATTTGAAATGTCAACAGCAATTCAGGTCAAAATATCCAAAAGAGTATTAGTCATGCAAGATTAAATCTCAGGGAAGAGGGGAGTGTTGAATTTATAAATCTAGGAATTATCTGCAAGATCCAAATAAAAAACCATTGAAAGGACCAAAGAGGTCATTAGATATGGAGGAAGAGAATCAGAAATAAGCTAGGTGGCACAGTAGATAGGGAATCTATTTGTCCTTGAGTTGGAGGACTTGTATTCAAATCCAGACTCAGAAACTTACTGTGTGATTCTGGGTAATCCATTTAATCTCTATCTTCTTCAATTTCTTCAACTCCAAAAAAGGGAAAATAACAATCTCATAAGGTTGTTGTGAGGACCAAATGAGATAACATTTGTGAAAAAGTGGTGTTTTTATTAATATTCTTTCAAGGGCTGGCCGGGACCTTCCTGAACAAACTTGGGGGTCTTGAAAGGCAGGCAGGTAAGAATGGTAAAGAGGGATCAGGAGGACCAGTATTGCAGATGACAATCAAAGGGAACTTTTTGAAAATTGTCATGATTTTTATAGGGGGAGCAAAACAGGCTGGGGTTTCTACTCAATTTGTCCATACACATGGTAACAGACAATGTTTACATGGTAGTAGGCAATCATTAACAGAGACCTTAAGTGATCACAATTCAATCTTCCATAGATCGGTGATTTACCAGGAATATGTTTTGCAGGGATCTGAGAGACAGAGGGGTTTTCCATAAGTTACCTGATACAATAAAAGCATTTACCTGAGTTACATGATAAACACACACACACACACACACACACACACACACACACACACACACACACACAAACAAACAGACGAGTTTGCCTAGGTTTCTAGGACGAGTGAACACAAACATAACATATATATAGGAGAGAAAGTTGGGGTAATGTGGCTGGGGACTTTCTACTCCATGGACCTGGGCCTTGCTAAGGGTCTTTGGACCCAAGGGTCTTATCCTGCCACAATATTTAAAAAAATTTAAATTTAATTAATGTCTTTTGGGGGGGCCTATAAAACAAAGAAGCCTCAGACCTGGAGAAGGAAGTAGTCTTAGTGGCCTGACTTTTATGCATAAGGAATCAAAGACCCAGGAATTCATTTGTCCAAGGTGGTAGTTCTTAATATCAAATATGTGGTTTGAACCTGTGACTAAACTCCAAATTTAGTGGTTTTTTTCCTATTGTATCCTGTTTCCTTTATAGTTATGTTTTTTTCCCTAAAAACCATAATCTGAATAAATAAGAGCATACTCTGGTTTGATAATTAAATCAGTGATCATATATAATCATAAGGATTTATATTTTAATAGCATGACTGGAAAAAAAAGATGGGTTGGTCAGATGGAATGATTAAAGAAAATCTCATGGAAAGTCCTTATGCTGCCTTGTAAATGTAATATAAAATGAAATCTAAAAATTTAAAAACAAAGTGAAGTAGGACTGCATCATGTTACTTAAAGCGTTTTTGGTGAATTTACAGGAGTCTATGGTCAAAACCTCAATAGAATGGGTGGTCATGGAGGGGATTTGATTTGAATCATTGGAAGAAGTAGCTGCATCAATGAAGTTTATCTCTTTCTTTCTCTCTCTCGATAGATAGATAGATAGATAGATAGATAGATAGATAGATAGATAGCATATGTTAGTAAGAAATTATTGGTGGAAAATTTCTTAAATGTTGGGTCTGTGTTTGTTTCAGTAGATCATCATGACAAGTATTCAGAAAATATGAAAAATAGTGAGCATTTAACAACTTCAAAATCTCTAAGAAATTGTAAAACCACACCAACTGGGGATGAATAAGAAAGGGATCAGAGAAGTGATATTCACCAACAGTCAACACATTAAAACTAAAATTTATATTCAAAAAGTAAAGAGGGATTACATTGGAATAATTGATGCACACTGACATCATGTATAAACTTTTTTGTATGATAAAAAATAATGCCTTTCAAAAAAGTTATTCATAAGATTCTATCTTATGTAGTCCAGGGGCCTCCTAGATACTGAGAAAATCTGCTTTCCTTATTAATATTGGCAGTTATAAACTACCAACATTCATACATGTGAGAATTAATAAGTACATATAAATAAATTCCTAATCACTATGTTCTTCTATACCCCACAAAGATTTATCTCTGAAATTATTTCATAAACATGCAACTGATCAATGTCATGTCTGAAGAGAATTATTTTTGATCAATAATATAGAGATGCTTAAGTACAATTAACAGAACCCAGTGGTCTTTATCTCTTCTAGCTGTAATATGAGCAGTTGTTTTCCCCAAGAAATATTCTTTCTTTTCCAAACCTCTATTTATTACTTACTCCTTTTGTGATTTTTCTTTTCTTTTATCCTTCTCTGCTGCTATGTGGTTTTCATGTTTGATTTGTTTTCATGTATGAGTGAAGGCTATCTTTTACAGACACCCCTCCCCATTCCACCCCATATGGAGTACTGTACTTGTCCTGCCCCCCAGAGACCACATGCCTTGCCCTGTCCCCCACAACAGAGATGGGAATGCCTTGAACCCCTCTTACCCCACACAGGGGAGGGAGAAATTGTTCCCAATGGGCTTCTGGGTGGAGGGGTGAGGAATGAAGTGAAGAATGTCTTCAGTAAGAGTAGAGAGGGAGAGGTGAGCTGTCAGAACACTCTGCTCCCAGTCAGCTCTGATGTGTGTGAGCCCCCATCTTACTCCTGTGCCCTTCCATTATACTGCTAGGCAGAGGGATGGGTGATATGAAAAAATGTCATCAGGTAAAGTTGAGAGGGGGAAGGGAGCAGCTCTCCTCAAGTTCCTCTGCCATTCTAGTAATGAATTGGAGGTTGTGGAGGATGGCCTTGTGCCCACAGAGAGCCCTCTGTGGCTCTTTGGCACCTTTCCCATAGGTTTGCCATCAATGTTACAGGTAGATAATCTAAAAATCTATTTTGGATTTTATTATCTGTCTCTATGTTTAAGCACTATTTGGGATGTATAGAGTATTCATTTCTGTGGTTCATTAGATTATGTTGGAGAGAATGCAGTGATTAAGAGTCAGGTCAAAAGACTTTTCCTTTCAAGGTTTTGAGGCATGTGAATCTTAAAATTTCTCAGACTCTACCTTGGAACATTTGGTTAAGGCTATTCCCCATTTTAAACAATGCAAGTACTTGGTCAGGAATGTATTGAGAACTTTACATTACTCCACCCATACTTAGGCATACTTTAGGAGAAGATAAAGTTGTAAACTCCTGATGGAACAATGAGAAAAGTCCCCAACCCATACTTATAGTGAGGCAAAAGCCCTTAAGTTAGGTCTGTTTTTAGATCTAATACAAAAGGGTGCTAAGTACCTATGAAGGTCAAATTAATCACTAAAAGGTCAAGCAACTTACAAAGGGCAAGCTTAGCAAAGTGGTGTGAAGTACTCAGAAGATATAATCTACCCAGAGAAGGTGAGAACTAAAGAGTGGTGAAAACTAAGAATGGGCAGTCCTAGGAAAAGTGTCTACTGTGATTGGTAGATGTGAAAATTTAGAGGAGGTGACACAAGAGAAAATTTTCTTTAAAAGGAAAGAGCTTGAGGCCTCTGAGGTGAGTTCAGCTTTGGAAGCTGCATTGGAGGTCAGGAGTCAGAGCTGGCTCCGAAGTTGAGGATTTCAGTGAAGAAGTGGAGTTTTGCTTGGGACAAAATCTTGTGGTCAGTGATTAAAGACTGACTTAGTTTCTCTCTTAAGACTAAGACCTAGGCCCTACTATTTCCTCTTACTCTGTCTCTTTCCCTTTCCTTAATTCCTTCATTTGTATTAAGTAAAATCTCCATAAAACCCAGCTGACTTGGGTATTTCATATTTGGGAATTTTTCCCATGGCTACCACTTATTTTTGATTTAACTCAAGACACTAAAAATTATCTTTACAGTTTTGGCAATTCAAAACCACATTTTTTTTGTGGTCACAGGCAAGAAATCTTTTTTTGACAAAAACTGCTTGGAAAACTAAAAAACTGTTACAGAAATGAGGTTTAAAACAACATATCACATTGTATACTAATATAAGGTCAGGATGCATAGATGATTTAGATATAAAGAGAGATACCATAAGTAAATTCACAAATATTGGTTAGTTTACCAGTCAGATCTATGGATAAATGAAGAATTTATGACCAAATAAGAAATATTAAATGGATAATTATGATTACATTAAATTAAAAGAAAGTTTTGTACAAACAAAACCAATGCAACCATGATTAGAAAATAAAAACGAAAACTAGAAAAAATTTAGAACAAGTGTCTGACAAAGCCTTCATTTCTCAAATATACAGAAAAATGTCAAATATGGAAGTATGTGTAATTTTCCAATTGATAAATGTAAAAGGATTAGAATAAAATGTTTTCAGACAAAGAAATCAAAATTATACTTAATCATATGAATAAATGCTGCAAATCATCATTAATTAGAGAAATGCACATTAAAACAACTGAGGTATCACCTTGACCCTAGTAGATTGATTAATATGACAGAAAAGGAAAATGATAAATGTTGGAAGGGATGTAGAAAACTGAGACACTAATTCACTGATGGTGGAGTTGTGACATAGTCCATTTCTCTGGAGAACAATTTGAAACTATTCTAAATTCAGAAATACAACTTCTGGGTCTTTATTTCATAGAGATAAAAAAGGGAAAAGAACTTATTTGTACAAAATATTTATAGTAACTCTTTATGTTGTGGCAAAGAATTGGAAACTAAAGTGATGTCCATCAGTTGGGTAATGGCTAAACTAGTTGTGGCATGTGATTATAATAGACTAGTTTTTGCTATAAGAAATGATGAACAAGGTAGCCACAAGGAACCCTGGACTGTACTGATATGAAGTGAAGTGAGGAGAACCAGGGAAATATTATATATATATATATATATATATATATATATATATATATATATATATATATGTATGTAAATGGTAATACTATACAATGAACAACTGTGAATACCTTAGCTATTCTCAGCAAAACAATGATCCAAGAATATTCCAAAAGATTCATGAGAAAAGATGGTATCTGCCTCCAGAGAAAGAACTGATGGAATCTAAATGCAAACCAAATGACACTGTTTTTCATTTGATTTTCTTTGTTTTTAATGTGCCTTCTTGCATAAGATGAAGAATATAATGTACAACCTATGTAATAGATAATAATTCTGAGGGTGTATATTGATTGATACTGGATAACTAATGGATCAAGTTTTGCCTACCCTCCTCCCTCTTCCACCCATTTCCTCCCTCTTCCAGCCTCCCTTCCTCCCCTCTTTCTTCATTTTCACTCAGTTTGAACTATGATGCTTTAGAGAAAATACTATTTTCTCTTTTTTATTTCAGTAAGGGTTTATTGGGGAATACAGAATAAGGATGGAGGATAAGGTAAGAAGGATGGAATATTCCCTATTATCTACATGGAGCCTTGGTTAGGAGGATATTGGGAGAAATGGTGATTCTTTCACAAGTGTGAAACAAAGTCAATCAGAGAGATATAAGAACAACTGTCTGTCTTCTTTCTTCTTCCAACCAGCCAGGTAAGCCACAGAGATACAAATAGGTTCTTCTTTCCTTTACCTCAGCCAGCCAGCCCTGTCACCACCAAAAGCCAGAAATCAAAAACTTAGTTCACAAGCCTCTCAGCCCAGTTCAGAATGCCTTGGCTCCAACTGTCTTTTCTGGTAACATTCCAAATGTAATGTTCCTTTTGACTGACAGATAATCCATCCTCAGATTTTTCTGTCCTTTGCATGCATGCCTCTTTGACACTTATATCATATTACCTACTCTCTTGGAGAAATGGGAGGGTTGGGAGGGAAGGAGAGAATATGAACAAAAATTTCAAAAAATGATTATCAAAAGTTTTAACAACATGTAATCTAGAAAAATAATTTTAAATAATGAATATACATGATATCATAAAATAAACATTATCAAATTACTTATATTTTGATAGATAATGAAGGAGAGAGAAAGGAGAGAGAATTTGGAACTCAAAATGGCAGATGAATAACAAAAATTATTTTTACAGATAATTGAAAAAACTATTACTGAAGAAAAAAAGTCAAGTTAATCTAATCAATACAATGATCCAAGACAATTTCAAATAACTTATGATGAAAAAATGCTATACACTTCCAGAGAAAAGAATTAAAAACTCTGAATGCAAATTGATTGATAATATTATTTCTTGATCTTTTTTTTTGTTGCTTTTACCATGATATGACTAATGTGGAAATGTGTTTTGCATGTTTTTTACATATACATTAATTTATACACTTTTCTTACCGTCTAAAGGTTGGGGGAATGGATTGGAGTGAGGGAGAGAATTTGGAACTCAAAAAAAAAATTGACAAAGAAAAGAACATTAAAAGCAAGTAAATGAGTGAATGACTGAATTTTTAAAAATCCTATACTAGTCTGTTGGCTTTTGTCAGATATATGAGCAAAGTCTAAGAACTTATGACTGATAACCATTTGCTAGATTGTGTCCAAAATATGAATGAATCAGTTCAAATGACTTATCAGTACTTGGTGGAAAGGGGATTGCAAAATCTTGACTATGTAGTTCACTGGTACTGAATCACCAGCATCATTTTTATATGAAAGATAGCACTCTATCATTAAACCTTTAGATTTCTATAATGTATATAATATACCCTCTAAGATTTTGCTCTATCAAAAATCACCCATGACTTTTGAAGTAGGAATATGGTTTATATAGTCTACTTATTTTTGTTGGCCTTTGGCTCTTCATCTTTCCTTTTCTTTGTGTACCACAGTTCTTTTTTATTTCCCCTACTGTTGGATTCCCTACTGCTCCATTCTCTATTAATTTCTGCATAAAGATCTTAGAATTTTTTTTCTATTTGCTGTTATTATACTGTCTTAAAATTTGTTATGATACATAGTAACATGAATTCTTCAAATGAAAGACACACTATGAATCTAGAAAATAAAAATAATCATCCTTGACTCACTATCCTTTCATCCTTAAGGTTCCCTCTTAAATACTCAGACCAGATATAGTTTTTTTATTTAATTTTGAAGTTTTTATGGCCTTTGAGTCAATACTAAAATTTTTAGTGTCATTCATACCTCTGACAGCAAATGTATTACACAGAGAACATGAAATATAGACCTCTCAGGATCCCAAATCAAATGTTGAAATACAATTGAAAATGTGCAATTAAAATCAAGTACTTGTAGAAAACAGTTCAGCTTAATGAAAAGTATTTAGAATAATATTTCTAAAGCTTTAAAGATGTTACACATTCAAGACCTTTAGGAAGAAAAGAAATTCTTATGATAAAATGTTGGATAATTTCCCATTTTCATTTTCCTAGTGTAAGAGCAACATACAAAGATAAGGATGGAACCTTGGAAGAAGACATGATTGACAGGCAAAGACCATTGGTAGCAGAGGATCATGGTAGAATGAGGACCTTGGAGAGCCAGAGGAAGTCAGGACTTTTGAGATTGGATCTCAAGGTGAGAGGAAGCATCTTACCTTGCTAGAGATCAGTCAAGAGCCAGCTGAAGGATATCCAAGTAAATTAACCCTGGGACTTCTCAAGAAGAGTTTTATTAAATCCTAATATCACTAATAACACCTGCAGAGATATTTAGATCTCATTGGACCTGTGGAAGCCCCTTCTCAGCCTAACAGCACCTGCCTTACTCTTCCTTTATCCCTATATTTTAATTTAGCTTGAGAGATAGTTGGGAGATGAGAATTTCTGATTTGCTCTGAAGCTGTCAGAAAGAGGGACCTTGTGGGGAGATAGGGACACCTCAAACTGATCCCCCTCCATTTCCAGACATCTTGTGAACACTAAATCAATTATAACTGCAGTTAGATTGTAAGGAAGGGATTTATTCAGAGGAGCTTTGAGGGAACAACTCACTGAGGTTTTTGATCAGCCATTGATAAGTGCTGGTCAAGGCCCTACTAAGTCAGTGGACAAGGGGAGGCTTGTCTTTCTGGGTGACTTGTGTTTAGGTATTTTGGGGGTATCCCCTACATCATCCAATAGTGGAGACAACCCTTCAATTCCCCATCACCAATTTACCACTGGGGATCCTCAATTTCTTGAGTTATACCCATTGTTATCACTGCCCAGGAAGGGAGTGTTAGAGTACTACAGGAGTCATTCCACCTAGACTCCCATCTTTCCTCATTCATCTGTCCACAAGTAGTAGCTTCCTCAAGACCATTTATTACTATCAATGAAATAATAATTACACTGTGGAACTGTACCACTCAATAGATGCATTCCAAATATTATCAACTTTTTAAACTAACAATATATACATTATTTTCAATAGCATCATAAATAAAATATGATGTACAAACTTAAATTAGACTTGTAAAACTAAGTATTATATAGTCATCATTTGCTATGAAGTATTATCTAAATTTTTTCTAATTCTGTTCATTTCTCTCTGCACTGGTTCATATATTTTTTTCTCAAGTTTCTCTGAAACTATACCCTTTATCAGGGTTTACAGCTCAAAATTATTCAATCACATCTATGTACCATAGTTTGTTCAATCATGTTATCTTGATTACTGTGACTTCAATATTCACTCCTTGCTCTGGACTTTAAGACAATCAGTAAAATGTAACATCAACAGCAACTACTGGGCAATCAAAGAGTTCATGGAACATTATTATTTCTCATCATATATCTCTTTCCTGAATAACATACCTCCACAATAATATAGTAGTAGGTACTTCATTCATGGATTTCTCCATGGCTTCTACTCAGGTTTGTGGTTTCTTTTCCTGATTGTACAAAATGTTGTAGTCTTCATCTTTTATTTTCTTTCTGATTATTCTATTTAGCACTCTCCTCTGGAGTTCTAGTCTATGTAATTAGCATGAATTAGCATCTAAAAATGTTCCTTGTCATGGCCATGACTATGACTGGAAGGGATATTAGAGCTCATCTGACCTAACCCTTTCATTTTGCAGATAATAAGAAAGCGTGACTGAAAAAAGTCACTTACCTTTCTCAAACTTAGAGAAAAGAAATGGCAGAGATGGATTTGAAATATTGTCCTGTAACTCTCAATCCAATATTCTTTCTACAATACTATGCTTCTTCTTAGTCTTTTTTTGACAATAGTGTAAACCTCAAAATTTCTCAGACTTATGAATGTTAGGGGTTTCCGCCATTGGGGAATCTTCTACTTAAAAAATTTCCCTAGCAGATGGTGAGAACTCTACTTGAGTGTGGGGGCTCCTAGCTATGGGAGTGTCCCTGCTCCACCCTACTTAAGACTGCTTTAGGACAGAAAACTGCTTGCTAAACAATGAGAGTACTTTGATCCATGCTTATGGAAGGGACAGGAAGTTCTTTGAGTCATGACTGTTTTAGGATTGATACAATGGGATACTAAGTACCTATAAAGGTGGGGCAACTTGTAAACTACTTAAACCTAAAAGGGTGATAACTTATTCAGAGGTTTTTTCTTAATGAAATTTGTTGACACAGCAGCATTTTTTCCTGACTTACTAAAAAGATTAAAACTACTCAGCTGTGAATTCAAAATGGGCGGTCCTTTAGAAACATCTACAGTGATTGGTAGATGTAAGGACTTAGGGGAGGTGACAGAGGAGATTTTGCCCTTAAAAATAAGAGCTCAGAGAAGAGCAAAGGATCTTGATTTCTGACTCTCATTCTGAAGGAGAGCTCCTTGAGGAGCTCCTCTGAGGGGCTCTGTCCCTCTGGGGTAGGAGCTCTGGAGGCTCTTGAGAGAGGACCTTTGAAACAATCTCTGGCTGGAAGACTCTTTGAGGAAGGATGCTGGCCTGGTGTCACTAGTATCCTTGTTTAGTCAGACCTTGTGGTGATTGTTAAAAAACTGACTGATATCTCTTTTAAGATTCAGGTCTAGGCCATATTGGCTTAAGGCCCTTCATACTTATTCCTTTCTTACTCTCTCTCCCTTTCTTTGATTACTCATTGTATTGTTAATTAAAATCTCTATAAAACCCAATTGACTAGGGTATTTGAATAATTAGGAATATTTCCCTGGCGACCACCTTATATTTGATTTTAAAACCCAAGACACTGTAGTGAAACATATTTCTGCGGTCAAATTTACTCACCCTCTCTTATATCTATCACAATTTATATCTTCCACTATTTTAATCACTACAGTTTAAGACCTCAACCATTTTAAATCTCACAATAGGTATAAGAGAAGTGTCAAGGCCTTTGCCACACAAAGACACGGAATTCATTTCCAGGTGCTCTGATTAAAATCTTGTTGTTGTTCAGTCATTTCAGTCTTGTTGCTATTTAGCTATTTATGACTGTTACACCATTTATGGTTTTCTTGGCAATGACTGGTTGCCAAGTTTGGATTGGTTTGCCATTTTCTTCTCCAGCTCATTTTAAAGATGAGGACATTGAGACTGTCAGAATTAAGTGAATTTCCCAATGTTACACAATAAGTAAGTGTCTGACGCCAGATTTAAACTGAGCAAGAAGAGTTTTCTTGACTCTAGTCCCAAAACTCTATTCACTAGGCCATCCTGATGGCCTGGCTACAAATCTAGGTGTTTTGTTCTTCCTGCTATACTATATGTATTATTTATTACTTAAATATTACAAGAATGAAATTTTAATATCTAAAAGGGAATATACTCAGAATATTTTGTATATAAAAACCAGTCAAAATAATAGAATTTTTGAGTTATTTGATAAAATGGAAAATATATTTGAAATAATTTTCCTTACATAAGGGGGAAAGGGGTTATTTATATAAAAAGTTTGGACTGGGTTATATTTAAAATAGGGTCACCAAGAATTTATATTATTCTAAAGAGATTTATTTATAATTTATTTACAAAATATAGAAAGAATGAAATAAGAAAATCAGAGAGAGGTTAGGGTAAGGTACCTAGCCTAAGCACTAAGTAATTTTACTCCTATCCCCTGGCTCAACCTGGGAAGGTAGAGTTAGTCCTTAGACCTCAACAAAGCCAAGGACCTTGGAAAGTCTCTCTCAAGAGGTAAGTTTCTCCTGAGGATAGTTTTTTTCAGAAAACCCAGTAATTAAGAGTCAGCTTTTCACTCACCATGTTTCAGGTTCAGTCAGCAGATTCTCCCAGCCTCCACTCCAATGAAAGAAAGAACTGTCAGTAGAACTCCTTCAGGAAGTTGTAACTCCCTTTTAAAAACACTTTCTTTGGCATCACTTCCTGTGTCTTCCTACACTTTTTATGTGGACAAATCCTTGCTTAGGACTGCCCAGGAGGCAGTCAGTCGATTCTGATTCATCACCTACTATTGTACATGTAGGTCACAGACCTCCCCCATTCAAGTGTGAATGGGGTGTTTATACCTTTAGTGATTAAATCTAAAAATGGGTAGATATCTCCACTCAACTTTTAAGTAGGTTGTTTCCACTTTTGGTGATTAAATCTAAAAATCAGCAGAGGTTACAATTTAATCTTCACAATCAGGGGAATGTTATTTAATTTCATTTTCACAATCGGGGAGAGTTAAATTTAATCTTCACACTTACCCTTTTTCAAACTCTCCCTATATTCTTCTTGCTCACTCTTTCAATTTTTCTAATAAGACTCAAACATAACAAAACCACTTCAATCTGTCATCTAATTAGCCTCGGTCTATGACCCTTGATGCTGATAGGATTCAGAATGGATATATATCATCTCACCACATTTCAGTATAAACAATTTATCCTTGGTTATTTTTGTCATTACTTGTTCATATTAACCTTTTTTTTTAATTTCTCATTACTTATGTTTGAACTTCAAATTTTCTACACAGCTCTCATTATTTTATTAGGAAATTCTTGGAGGTCAGATATTTAATTAAAGATCAAGTTTTCTTCTAAAAAATTATACTTTGGTTTCCTGGCCACTATAGGTTATACTTTTGCTTTCTGGAATATCATATTCCAAGATTTACAGATCTTTATACTGGTGACTGTTTAATCATGTGTGATTTTACCTGTTTCTCCTTATATCTTTCAGACTCTGCAATATTTTTTCTTTAATTTTCAGGTTTTGAATTCAGTTACAATGTTCCTGGGAGTTTTCCTTTTGGCATTTCTTTTAGGAGGTGACCAGTTAATTCTTTGTATATCTACTTCACCCTCTAGTTCCCAAGAGATCTTGGTAAAATTTTAAAATATTTCTTAAAATATGATATCTAAGTTCTTTTTAGCAATAGATTTATTATAAGTGAGATATTATTGATAGGAGTGAAACTATGGGCAGGCATGATGGCTATATACAGAACTGACTGTAAAGTGAAATCAAATGATTATCTCCCTATTCCTAACCCAAACTAAAAGTACACTAATGTAGGAAATTTCTAGTAAAACAGTTGTTTTAATTTGATGTTGGGAAGTATATGGTTTTATCAAGTTGTGTGGAATACTGAGAGATCAAGTGATTTATTTATGGTCATATATTCAATATGTAACCCTTCAACTTAAAGGTTTGCTTGAGTACAATACCAGTTATCCAGGTCCACACCAATTCATTAGAACCTCATTAAAGTGTAGAAAGAAAAAATGAGAGCAGAAATTGTTAGTTATAAAAACAAAACAATGTTGAAAAAAATAAATTAGATTAAATATTGAGGCATAAAATCACTTACAAAGGAGTAGTTTTATATTTATTATATTTTTGTGTAGTCAAACATTCAGTTTATTAAATAAGAGATGAAAGTAAATACCAGAAAAAAAAATCAACATCAGATTAGAATACAAGAAAAAGATGAAAAGCAGACAGATAACAACAGATTCAAAGTGAATTACTATGGAAATTATATTTGTTCACTAAATAAATTATTGATTCTGAATAATGGAAACTCTATAAATGAAAAGATATCAGCAAGAAATACTTTCATTTTCTTCAGATTAACTATTCTGCCACTATATAGTGCATGAAAGCACCCCAAAATGACAATTGTCATTTGCCTTGGAGAAATGTTCTGTAACTAATTCTGTTCTGCTAATCACATGGTTAAAAGAAGTTTTTTAAATTGGTATGCAAATGGAATTGAGAAAACCTTTAAGAAACACTACATTGTCTCAGCCATTCATTCAGCTACACTTTTTTTTTTAGAATATTTTCCAGTGGTTCCATGATTCATGACTTTTCCCACCCCTTTTCCTTCTCCCCTCTCAGAGTTGACAAGTGATTCCACTGTGTAATACATGTATCATTGTTCAAAACCTATTTCTATGTTATTCATATTTGCAATAGAATGATCTATAAACAACAAAACCCCAATCATATCCCTGTCAAACCACATGATCCATCATATGTTTTTCTTCTGTATTTCTACTCCCACAGTTCTTTCTCTGGATGTAGATGGCTTTCTTTCTCATAAAATTCCTCTGAATTGTCCTGTGTCATTGCATTGCTGCTAGTAGAAAAGTCCATTATATTTAATTGTACCACAGTGTATCAATCTCTGTGTACACTGTTCTCCTGGTTCTGCTCCTTTCACTCTGCATCAATTCCTGGAGGACGTTTCACTTCACATGGAATTCCTCCACTTTATTATTCCTTTCAGCATAATAGTATTCCATCACCGGCAGATACCACAATTTGTTCAACCATTCCCCAATCAACAAACATTCCCTCATTTTCCAATTTTTTGCCACCACAAAGAGTGCAGCTATAAATATTTTTGTACACGTATTTTTTCTTATTATCTCTCTGGGATACAAACCCAGAAGTGGCATGGCTGGGACAAAGGGTATGCATTCTTTTACAGCCCTTTGCACATAGTTCCAAATTGCCTTCAAGAATGGGCAAACCAAGTCACAACTCCACCAGCAGTGTATTAGTGTCCCAATTTTGCCACATCTCCTCCAACTTTTATCATTTTCCTTTGCTGCCACATTGGCCTGTCTGTTACTTGTGAGCATTCAGCTGCACTCTTGGTGGACCTCTGTTCCCGATTTTACATTTTTGCTGACAGTATCCAATGACAGACAATGTTGTGAGGGGAAAGGCCTTGAACCTTATACCCTCAAAGGTCAGCATATGACTTTCAAACCAGGGCTCAGCCTTTTGCTTTCCTTGGAGTTTGTTCTCTCATTTTAGCAGTAGGTAATTAATATGAAGATTCTGAGCTTGTGGGATTTGATTGGTAATGAAAATGAACCTCTGTGAGCCAACTGTGGTCTGGGAGACTAGAAATTAAAGTCCATTATGTGTTTTACACTCAGATCAGCATCAATGCTCTAAGGAGAGGTAACCTCAGTGACAGCTGAGAACCAGAGTCATCAACAATGATGCATTTTGGTGTGAAATTAGTAGAACCAATGCCATATACAAAGTGTGCTAAATTTGAGCTCACTCTCCCCAGATAACAAGATGATATATATGGGATACTGTACCACCAAAAGGTTAATTAGTCAGGAATATTTATACTTTTGTTATTGCTATACATTTGAGGTACATAGATTTTTATAGAAGTTCATTGACATTAAATGGTTGCCTGGAATTTGGGTATCAGTCACCAGGATCTAAATGGGAGGAAAACACAACCAGTGGGGGACTGGGTCAAGAGCACTAAAAGAGAATCATTTTCAATTCTTTGTGGTAATCCTTGAACCCCAAAGAGAAAATGAATCCAGCCTGAATCTGGAGTGTGATGTGAGAGTGTACTCACTATAGTAGGATTTCACAGAATACCCAGAGCAGCAACTGACTGCTTCAGTTGCTGGTGCATATAGCTGATCTGTTTGTATCTATTTTGTACATATGTATAAGGTTCTTTAGGACAGAAGCTATTTCACTTTTTGTCATTACCTCTTCTGCAAATAGCAAAATGCCTGAGATATAGGCACTTAGTAATTCTTGATTGATTGTTAAAAGATGGGATGAGAAAGTGTGAATGTTTCATGATCCATAATCTGATTGAAATGAGTGCCCAATCAAAGAGATAATAGAACCAGTGAAGTGTGTATTTATATATAAACACATAACCATTATCTATATATATCTACATATACATAATATATATATGATCTTCAAAATATACTCACATAGTGATGTATGTGCCTTTTGTAGATAGTGCATTATAGATGTTGAAATAAACAAAATATATTTTAATCAAGAATATGTTATGCAATTCTTACTTTTCTGAGTAATGGATTGCTTAAACTGTCAAATGTCTGATACCGCATGTTTTTGACAGTATCATTTAAATATAAATAGATAGCAATCAATATTTAATCAGAAAATTTATTTTAAATTGTTTTAAACTGCACAAGCATGCAGCAGCAAGTTAGTAAAATTCCTTATGTTCACATTATCTCCA
Source organism: Monodelphis domestica (assembly GCF_027887165.1). Classification (NCBI taxonomy): domain Eukaryota; kingdom Metazoa; phylum Chordata; class Mammalia; order Didelphimorphia; family Didelphidae; genus Monodelphis; species Monodelphis domestica. The sequence goes on from NC_077228.1 coordinate 469,222,549, forward strand.
CTTTGCTCTCATCAATAATTTTATATACTAAGTTTAATAAAGAAAAAAATACTGCAACAGATAATTCTATTTCCCAGTTTGAATGCAATGCATTAGGCTTTATTATGAAAAAGAAAATACCCCTAGTTCACTGTGGGGAAAACTTCTAACTGTGTTTCCTACCACCTGGCAAATAGCAATCTTCCTGGTACAGAGGTTTATATGAAACATGGTCAAAAGCAAATGCCTATTGAGCGAATTCCACTAAGCCACTAAGACCATTATGTACAGCAGATTATTAAGGATTAAATGATATGCTAATTTGGTTTTCAAATGAAGATAAGGTGGCAAAATGAGGTTACAGGTCTCTGGAGGACAAGAGAGTTGGACGGCTGTACTAGGCATATTACCGAAATCATTTTCTGTGAAGAATATTAAAGGAGGGAGTTTCAGTAAGTTTGTCAGTTTCCATGACCCTTAATGTTCAGATGAAAAGTGAACATCTTCTGCCTGTGCACTCACCTAACGCCCACAAAGGTACTATGGATATATTGTTATGGTGAGTGGATTCAATTGGGCCAATTCTCTGGCAGTTTGAGTCTAATTCTGGAACAAAATGAGAAAATAATCAGGTAATTCAACAGTTAATGAAAGAGTTTTTTTCAAGTCATAGATGAGAAAAGGAAGTCAAGCAGGATTCAGAACTCAACAGTTAGGCTTTTCTCCTCTTCAGATAGCAAGGAATCTGGGCATTTGGAGAGGGTATTGTGATTCCTCAGGCTTTGGGGCAGCTACAAAATCTGAAGCGCCCAAATTACTAGTGAGTGATCATTTTATATCCTAAGGTGAAAAGAAAGTCACATTAATATGACCTAGAGGCATTAGAAAGCTTAATAAAAAAGTTTAGATGCTTTATGCCCATGAGCTAGTCCAATATTGTGGCAGTTTCACTAGATATCTATAAAACAAAACAAACAAAAAACAAATCTTAGGGCACCTACATGGCACAATGGGCAGAGTGCTAGGACTGGAATCAGTAAGAACTGAGTTCAAATTTGGCCTCAGACACTTTCTAGCTATGTGACCTTGGTCAAGTTAACTTAACCCTTTTGCCTAGCCTTTGAACTTCTGTCTTAGAGGTGTTACTAAATTAGAAAGTAAAGGTTAAAAAAACCTAATCTAATCTCTATATATGAGATGGGAGAAGTAAAATTGGTAATCTCAGGGTAAACCTGACCTGTCACAATTGTGAAAATATGTCAAGCATTAATTTATTTTAAAACCTCCAGAGGATTGATTGAATTTTCACTCTCTATTCATCTATGTTATCTTGTAGATATTTCTTAAAAATAGAAATATCAATACAACTGATCATTTCTCCTGTTCCATTCACACCTACAAACTCACTCCATTGAATTCCACACAGTCTATGATACAGAAGCCACAGAGCATATTTGCACATTAAGTTCATATCTTCCTGATGCTTACTTAATCTCTGTGCAATTTCTTGTCCATTGTATGCATACTTGATATATATATATATATATATATATATATATATATATATATATATATATTAAGAGCTGTTGGGTGGTACAGTCGATAGAGAGCTGGACTTGGAATCAGGTATAGTTGAATTAAAATCCAGCCTAGATACTTAGTATTTGTGGGACCTTGGATAAATCTCTTAAGCAACTACTTGCTTTAATTTCTCAGCAATAAGATGTGGATGAATATCTACTCCTATGGTTATTGTGAGGATCAACTGATATAATATTTATAAAGCATTTAGCAGAATACCTAGCACACAGCAGGAAGTATACAAATATTGACTAGAATAATAATCATAATTATTAGATTAATATGTACATATGTGTTAGGATGAACAGATTGTCAACTAAGATATATGATGAGTTAAAATAACTTAAACCACCCCTCATCCTGAAATAGTTTGATTTTTATCATGATCCTCATGGATAACATAAAAGTATTCAAGACCCAAAGAAGTGGATCTGAGTGATGAAATGGAAGAAGCTAATGCATGGGTTAAGAATTCAAATTTTCAAGGAAAATGATTAACTAAATTTAATCATATGTAATCCAGTGATGACTTATGTATTTAAGATAAGTTAAATTGTGTTATTTTTAATGATCCTATGTCTTAGTATTGGTAAGGATGAAGGGAACTAATCCAATCCAACTCTCTCATTTTAACTAATTAGAAAATTTAAACAAAAGAAGGTAAATAATTTGCTCAAATTCGCCAAAATCATTAGTAGCAGAAGTGGGTTTTGAAACCAGGTCTCTTGATTGCATTTATGTTACTCATTTTACTTCCCCTGATATTCAAGTAAGCATATAAATTTCTGAGATATCAGTTGTAGTATAATGCAAACAAGTAGAAATATACTAAAAGCATCTTCATTCTACTCAAGGGTTTTGGAAAAAAGAATCAACCTGGGGAGATGAGTGCCATATTAGAATTGCACTCTCCAAAGAGGACCACTAATATTTAGAGATATTTGAGTATAAAAAAACTTTTTTCAATTATAAAGTTGTTTTGAGAGTATAGTATATAAAGTAAGAGAAATATAAGTAGGTACATATTGCCCTATGCCAAAAATGATACAATACATAATAAATGGTCCCATTTTGTATCTAAAAAATATAATATTAGCATACTAGGAAATAATGGAACTGATGGTTTTATGACTACATTCTGATTATATATCATATTAAATTCCCCCTCCTTTTCACAATTTTTCCTTTAACAAATCCTCAATTGAGATAAAATCTAGTTTTGTTATGTTTTGAAAATATAAGAAAAAAGAGGACTCATTAAAGGAAAAATTGTGAAAAGGAGGGGGAATTAAATATGACATATAATCACTTGTGACAGAATTATAATAGATCACTTTTAGAATGTATCAATTTGAATGTGAAAAGTTTATCCTTATTAATTCCCTTCTAATTATTCCCTTTTATTTAACTCTTTTAATGTCTTCTTTTGTCTTGTGTATTTATATTTCCAAGTTCCTTTCCATTTCCAGTTTTTTCATCAGGTATAGTTGAAAATCCTCTATTTTGTTGGTCTTGTTTTTGCTTGCAGAGAAAAAAGAAACATTTATATTTAATTGTGTTTGGTTATATTATTTTTGTTCTATTTATTATTTGTTTATTTTTTTCGGTTGATTAATCTGTTATTTTGGTTCTTGACCTTGGTCTTTTAGAAAATTCCATGTTCTCTACTCTAATAAGGGATAGCTACTAAATCTTGTGTGATGCGGCTTGTGGTGCCACAATATCTAAACTATTTGGAGTTGTTTGAAATATATGTGCTTCATTTTCTTTTGTCTGAAGGCTCTGGACTATGGGAATGGAGCTTCTCAGAATGTTCATTTCTTTTAGGAGGACATCAGGAAATTCTCTCTAGTTTTCCAAAAACCCCAACTATGAGGTGAAGGACTAATATTTAACAAAATTTTCTTGGAAAATTAGATATTGATATGGAAGAAATTATATGTAGATTAATATCTCATACTTTAAATCAAAGAAAAGCTAGAGATTGACCTGGATTTAAAATATCACACATAAATCAGAGAGAGATATGCATATGTATAAATTAGATCTATAAATAAAAATATAATGATCAAACAAGGAATAGACAGGGTTACCAAACATAAAATGAATTAATTTGATTATATAAAATTTTAAAAATGTTTTGTAGAAAGTTCATAAAATTAAGATTAAATGAAAGACAATTAGCTGGGGGAAATCTTCATGTTAAGTTTGTCTGATAAAGATTTCATTTTAACATTTATAAGGAATCAATTCAATTATATGAGAAAAAAAGAACTATGTCCTAATTAATAAATGGTCTAAGGAAAAGAATAAAGAAATCTCAAGGGAAGAAATGTTGGTTATCCATAGCTATATAAAATGTTTCAACAAAAATGTTTCAAACAATGTTTCAACATTGCTAATTAAAGCAATGTACATGGGAGCAAGTCTAAGATTCTGCCTTGCATACATCACAATGGTAAAGATGATAAAAATGGAAAATAATCAGTTTTGGAGTGGGTATGGGAAAAGACACATTTATGCTCTGTTGGGTAGAACTCCAAATTGTTAGATCAATTATTAAGGACAATTCAGAATCATAAATGGAAATTCCTAATTGATCCTTGCCCATGAACCTATTAGCACTTCTGCTTCATCTATGCCCAAATGACATCAAAGAGAGAAGAAAGGGTCCTTTTGGTATGTAATGCAAAAATCAATTTTTTCAAGGTGTCAGAAAATAGAAACTAAGAGGATACCCTTTCAATAAGAAAATGGTTGAAAAACTTGTGGCATATAGATGTGTTAGGATACTATTTGTCATAAGAACTCTAGAAAGAGATGATTTCAAAAAGAAATGCAATAAATTACATGAATCAGTGTAGCATAATCTGAGGAAGAAATCAGTTCTATAAAAATGAAAAGGTCTTAGTAGATTTACAAAATGATGGAGAATGAAATAAGCAGAACCCAGAGGATAATTTATTCAACAATAACACCTTAAAAACCATGCAACTTTGTAAAGTATATGAAGTGTGATCAGTTAAATGACTATTATAATTCCACAGAACTAATTATGAAACATGTTGACTATGACAGAGCTTAGGACTTAGGCTACAGAATAAAACATACGTATGTCTATATGCTGCAGATATATTTAATAGATACATGCATGAAAACATGAACATATATATGAAATTTCTTTTGCTTGACTATGTATATTTGTTAAAATAAATATTTTTATTTTTTCCATAATGGGATGACAGTAAGAGGGAGAGAAATTAGATTTCTATTTTTTTTTAATTTGATAGTTGGAGTCTACTACAGATGTGAATAGTTTAATGACTATCAGGTGAGATCACTTTATTATTAGTTTTTTATAACTTTTATTTTATTATAAGAAACCTCTCATAAAGTAGGAGTAAACCATAAATATTTGTTTTGTGAAAACCAAACCAATCCATAAAATATTTTTCAGGAGAAATATCAGCATATGAGAGTTTTGAAGTAAATTGTCTAATTCTAATATACTAAAATGATTAATGAAATGTTCATACTCCTTAATAGAGAAATATAACAAGGTATGTACACTAAACAGGTCAAAGATTAAAAGCAAGAACAAATTATAGAACTAAATATTTATAACAACATTTTTATAGTAGCAAAGAACTGGAAAAAATAGATGTCTATTAATCAGTGACTAGCTAAACAAGAAATAGTTCATGAATGTAATGAAATATTACTCTGTTCAAAGAACAATGAATATAATTAAAAGAAAGCATTGAAAGTCTTATGAACTAATGGAAATCAAAGTAAAATGAGCCAGATTATAACATATTACAGCAATAATGAAATAATATATACATTAAGGATGACAATGTAAATGGAAACAATAGTATATTTAAAGCTGGAAAGCTGGGAGATCATGATGATCAAGTTTGTTCTCCATGGAGAAGTTTGAGAATATACCTCCTTTCATTCTCTTCAGAGTCATGAGATTGTGAATGTAGTAAAAATAAAAATAGAGTATCAACTGTTATTCTGGAAGTTTTCCTACACTACTTTTTCATTTTAAAAAATCTTTGTTTTAAGAGAGGACTCTCTGAGAAGAGAAGAGAATAAGGTATATTTTGAGGCATATATATCATGCCAAAGCAAATATATAATTAAAAGTGTTTTTAAAGATAGTAAAAACAAAATAATTTTTAGGATCACTAGCAACTGGGGTGATTAGAAAATCATCATGTAAGCAGTATTAGCTGAATTGAGCTTTAAAGGAAACTAGAGATTATAAGAGAGAAATAAGGAAAAGTATAATCTTTACTACAACATCCTGAAAAAAGTCATTAATGTTCCACCTGAATATGTTTAGTGGTGGAAAATTTAGAACCTTTTGTACGTGACTCAAAACATTTAGAAAAAGCTATAAACATTGGTAATAGGATATACTAATTTTCATGTAAAGAAGGTAATATATATGGACATATATTCTGTGACAAGCCAAGAATCAAGTATGAAAAGGACATATGTCCCTATTTCATCCCTTACTTGAAATTCATGTTCACATACGTAAACCATCTTAATCTGGTGATTATATTTCCAAAAGAATTTTGCTTAATTATTTTGTTGTGGAAGATTCTTTAACTCCATATTATACCCTAACAAATGAAACTCTTACTTATGATGAATGAATTATCAGTACAATTGAATCTAGAATTCTTTAATGTTCTTTGTCTTTGATTTGGTCATAAATTCTCTGCTTCTTCATAGATCTTTTTATTTTAAACTCTTACCTTCCATTGTAGAATTAATACTATGTATTGGTTCCAAGGCAGAAGACCAGTAATGATTAGGCAATGGGGATTAAGGATCACACATTCGAACTTAGAACCTCCCATCTCTAGGCCTGGCTCTCAATCCACTGAGCCACCTACCTGCCTGCTCCATAGAGTTTATAGGTAAACTATACTATGTTCCCCTAATTTACCTCTAATATCACTCTTTATGTTTAAACCACATATTCATTTTGACCATATCTGAACATAGTGTGAGATAGTGATCTAATTCTAATTTTTGATATACTGTTTTCTAATTTTCCCTGCAATTTTTGTCAAATATGTAGTGAATTCTTATCCCAAAAGCAAGGATATTTGGACTGGTGAAACACTAGATTGCTGAGGTCATTTACTCCTAATCTATTCTATTGATCCCCCTTCTATTTCTTAGCCAGTACCAGATTATTTTGATGATTACTACTTTATACTACAGCTTAAGATCTGGTACAACTAGGACACCATCCCTTACATATTTTTCATTAGCTCCCTTGACATTCTTGACCTTTTGTTCTTCCAGATGAATTTTGTTATTATTTTTTCTAGTTCTATAAAATAGTATTTGGTAATTTCATTGATATAGTAATGAATAAGTAAATTGATTTAAGCAGGAATGCCATTTTTATTATATCAGTTCAGCCTACACACTAGCAATTAATGTTTTTTTTTTCCAATTGTTTAGATACAACTTAATGTGAAAAGTGTTTGGTAATTGAGTTCTTATAATTCCTATGTTTGTCTTGGCAAATAGATTACCAAGTATACTGTCTAGAATGATTTTAAAATGAAGTTTCATTTTTTAACTCTTGCTGCTGAGCTTTGTTAGAAATACATAGAAATGTTGATGATTTATGTGGTTTTATTTTGCATCCTTCAAATTTTCTAAAGTTATTATTTCAAATAGTTTTTTTAGTTGATTTTCTAGGATTCTCCAGAATATCATCATATTGTCTGCAAAGAGTGATAATTTAGTTTCCTAATTGCCTACATTAATTCTTTCAATATCTTTTCCTTCTCTTATTGCTAAAGCTATCATTTCTAGTACAATATTTAATAATAGTGGTGATAATGGGCATCCTGACTTCACTTCTGATTTCATTGGGAAGGCTTCTAACTCATTTCCATTAAAGATGATACTTGATGATGGTTTTAAATAAAAATTGTTTATTATTTTGAGGAAAGGCCCTTCTATTCCTATACTTTCTAGTGTTTTCAAGAGGAATTAGTATTATATTTTGTTAAAGACTTTTTCTCCATCTATTGAGATAATCTTGTGAATTCTGTTTGATTACTGATATGGTCAATTTTGCTGATAGTTTTCAGATCATTGAGAAAGTCTTAAAGTTGGTGTGTGTTTGTAATTGTTTACTATATTTGTCCTCTACAAATGATATATCTAAACTACATGATCACATTTTCCCAAATCTTCATCCTGAGCTTCAGAATATAAGATCACCAAATAACCCAAGAAATAATATTCCTTCCTGTCTTGGAATGAAACTAACTCAGCAAATTCATTTATTTGTTTCTCTAAATAGAATGCATATTGACTTTTTCTTTATCTAGATCATTATTCTGTAATCTGCTTAATTGATAATAAAAATGTCAAGATTGATATAATTAAGTTCCGACATCTAAGTTAATGTTTGTAGTTGAATTTAAAATTTATTTTTAGCATTATCTATCCCATTTTTCATCACTCTTTCAGTATTAGTATACTGAGGGGGGATGCATATTACTAAAAGATATTTTTGGTTTGTTTAATATGATGAGCTTTTTTCCTCTAGGAATATTTTAAAAATAAGTCAGTCAATAAATATTTCCATTGTTGTAGAACCTAACAGAGCTTAAAATCTATTGGTATAGACTTGAAGAAACCAAAGTCATCTCCCCATCATGATTGGGTAGAAAATTAGAATTTTCTAAGCACAGATGGTGAGATATAGTCTAGATAATGATACAGTTCTAATTTAAAACTGGTTGAAAGTTCAGGTTCCAAAAAATAGCTATTCATTCAATTGTAATTTGGAGCCTCTAGTTGAATTTCCTATGGCTCTGTATTTATTTCTGTGTCATTCAATAGTCAACAATAGTTATTAACTCAGATAAAGGCAGATATATGATGCTTATAAAATTTGAATGACACAATGCAAGAACTAACATTTTATTTAACAGTCATGATCTGAAAAAGATATTGATAAATCAGATTCTAGCACTGAACTGATCTAACATTATGGAATGAAAAAAGGATTCCTGTAAAGTCTTATGTTTGCAAAAGAAAAATAATCAACTTCATAAGGGTAAGTTTTAGAAGGCATAATTAAATGCTTATTATAAAAATAAAATATCTGAAGGTTTTAATGATATATAAGAAAATTATGAGTCAATATTGTGAATTGACAGCCAATAACATATCCTAATACAACCTCATTCTGCATATGGAGATCTATAGTTTCCATGAATAAGTTTATCGGAACATATCTGAGGCACTGAATTTATCTCTGGGCATCATATTTTATAAAATACATTGCTATGTTGAGAAGGTCCAGAGTACAACAACCAGATTGATGAAGAGTCTTGTGTACATTTAATATAATGATTAGTTGAAGAACCCTGTGATGGTTTAGCTGGAACAAAGAAAACACAATGTTGGGAAGAGTGAATTATAGCTTCTTTAAGTATTTTCAGGCAACCCATGTGAATGAAACATTAGAATTTCAAGGGAATAGAACTGAGAGGAATAGGTAGAAATTACAGGGGCAAATTTGGGACATATAAGTTATATCTATAGCCTACATCTATTCTTATGAACAACTTGCATATTTAAAATTATTGATGGATGGAGTTAACTGACTTATTATCCTAACAATTTGGTTGATTATATGTAAGTGTAGAAAAACAGACACAGAGATAAACTTTTTAGGAAAATAAAAGCCCAGTTCATAACTCCATATCTTTAGCCTTTAATAAAATATGACATCTTATTAAAATGTTTCCATGAATTAATAGAACATGGAGTAAAAAGCTACAATCTCCAATTTATTGACAAAGAAGGGGAAAGAGTGCTAGCATAAAGCAGAGATCTGATACATTTATTTTGATTCAAAAGGTAGCATGATTTATTCAACAGTGAAATTTTCCCCCAAAAAAATCTCTGTGAAATTGTCAACAGCCCTGAAGCTGGAAAAATGTGTTTGTAGGAATGATAAAGATAGTATTTCTTCTATTCTTGAAGGAAAGGTAGAAAGACATCATATAGATAATGCACAATGTTTTACCTATAATTTGTTTCATTTTAGTAATAATAATTTTTTCTGACATCCCCTGGCTATGCATAAAAACACAATATATGAGTTTACTTAATGCAGTATTATGCCATATGGCATATCTTTCCAAAATGACCATATCATAAAAGATAACTCTAAAATCCTAAGATGTGGAATGTCAAGCTATTCCTGGTTTTTTTTTTTGTGCATGTAATAGCATATACATTGAAATGAACTGAAAGATACTCAATACTTGATGACATTTTCTATTCTATCATAAGAAATTTGATGACTAACAGTGATTGGTAGAATTCTTGTCACCTTATCTTTGATTGCAGTGATTGCTATCTTTAGAAATCTATCTAGTCTCCATCAAAGCAGAATGATTATGTGTAATAGAGAACTCATTCAAGGAAATTAAACACATCACTTTGCTGCAAAAAAAAAAAATTGTCCCACTACTCACCAATGGACAAAGTTACACACACGCCTTTGGTGTTGTCAAGTCAGTCTGCTATGAAAAGTACTTGAACAAATGTCCTTTTTTCTAATAGTTATTGCAGTATTCATTGGGATATCTTAAGGAAAGCTTCTGAGGGCCATTGTGTTCTAAAATTATCAGTTAGCATTTAGGGTTAGTAAAGCAAAGTGAACCTTTCTAGTTGAACCTGCTTTCTTATAAAACCACCTCAAAAAAAAACCAACATGCATCATAAGAAAATATTTTAAGTGAAAATATTTGCCAACATAATAATCCTCATTAAAAAACATATTAAAAGGCAAAACAACAAAATGACAGAGTTTTTTAACTACAACTCTCCTTGTTCTGAGCTAAGACCACAGGGAAAGAAAAAAAAAGCAATATTTTTTTAGCTTTGAGTTCACCTGCACCAGGTATAGAAGGGGTGGGGGGTAGTACCCAATATATCTTGGCAACTGTATTTTTTGGTTGCTGTTCTGTAGACTGACCTAAGAGCCTTGGCCACTCACATGCTTCCATTCCTACTCTTGGTTGTGTATAGAGGGATCAATTTGAACCCAATAACTGAGAATACAGGAGAATGTCAGAAGTAAAAAGTGCTTTTATAAACATTTCCAATATTTCAAGCATTCCAAGGCATGAAAGAGATTTTTATTTTTTATCTCTTGTGAAATGACAGGAAAAATGAATACATATAAGAAAAAAAAATATATATATATACATATATATGCAAACATGAAGAAGGGTATTTTTATTTAAGGGTAATTATTTAAGGGTAAATTTTTATTGTTGAGACTGAATATATTATTTAATGGTTGCCAGGGCTTTAAATTCTAAATTCCAATGAAATAATCAAGTCAGAATAGAATTTTATGGTGGTTTATTTACAAAAGAAGGAAGAAATTAAGAATGAGGGAGAAAGAGGGAAAAGGGTAGAAGATCTACTCCAGCCTGACCTGAGCCAGGGGGAGTTCAGAGGTCTCAGCCAAGGGGCCTTCCCAGAAGATTAAATCTAGCTTGCCTTCCATCCACCAGGCTTCCTCCAAGATGAGGGTCCTCTTTGGATACTGGTGCCTTCAGAAGGCCATAGAAAGAGGATTCAGGCTTAACACTCACCATATGGTCACCTAAGGGAAGCAGTCTCAGGTCTTCATGCTCCAAAGCTCCTCCAAGTCCAGTACCACCTCAAAAATCCACCAAAGTCCCTCTGACAGGAAGTGATTCAAAATATAAAGGCATTTCTTTACATCACTTCCTGTGTCTCATATTTACCAATGGTGGCTTAAACTTGGCTTAGGACAGCCCGGGGAGTCAATTGATTATTTCTGATTTGTCAATTGCATTATTTTTTTATTATGGTTGAACATAATATTTAAATTGGTGGTCACCAGGGATTTAATTTCTAAATCCCAAAATGAATTACTAAAGTAAAATGGAATTTATGTTAGTTTATTTTACAATATAGAGAAGATATTAAGGAATGAGAGAGAAAAAAAAACTCCAATTTCCTCTGAGCCAGCTAGAAAATCTAAGGTCCTAAAAAGGGAAAAGAGTCTCAAGATGATGGGCCTTTCTTGGAGGTTACACCTCCAAGAAAGGCAGAGTCACTAAGTCAATCTTTCACTCACCAAAGGTGACCATCTAAAAGGAAAGCAGTCTGAGGACTCCTGAACAAGCTCCTCCAGTTCCACAGCCAAATCTGAGTGTTCATCTTCCAGTCTTTCCTCAAGTGTCTGTCTTCCCTCCAGCTCTGAGTGATTGATCCTGCACTCTAAGACTGGGTGACTGACCTCTTCAGTCTTTGTTTCCTCTATTTAAAGACCTTTTTTCTTGTGTCACCTCCCCTAAATTTCACATCTAATAATCACAGCAGATGCTTCTCTCTAAGACTACCCACTCATTCACACGTGGGTCACAGACCTCCCACTCAATGCATGAAATGGGTGTTCACACCTTTTTTGTAGTTAGTTATACCTTTTGTGGTTAGTTAACATCTTTTTAGGTTAGTTCACCTTTTGTAGATAGTTAACACCTTTTTGTAGTTATAATGGGTAGATCTACTTGAAATACTGAGTTACCACCTTTTGGGGTTTAAATTTTAAAAATAGATTGTGGATTACAATTCAATCTTCCCAGTAAAGGAAGAGCTAAGTACCTTCATTGTTACAAATAGGGGATTACAAATTAATCTTCACAATAAAGGTAGAGTTGAGTATCTTCATTGTTACAATCAGGGTAGAGCTGAATCCAATCTTCACAATCCTCCTGATGAACACTGGATGACTAGTCTCCTCATTGATCATTTAACAGAATCATCTTGTAGTCCTAAAACCTTCTAACTACAGATGTAAACAATATTTCAATTTCTTAGAGGTAATTACAATAGTTAGAGAGAAATAGAAAAGAGAGAAAGCAAAACCAATGTTTTGCTAGGCATATTGACAAAAAGCCAAATTAGGGGGAAGTTGCCTTTGGCATAAAAGTATATATTTACAATAAATGTTCAATCCCCTTTTGTTCAATCGATTGCATCCAAAGTTCATTCTCAATCTTCTTCATGCAGTGTAGGTTTCTGCTAGCATCTTTTTTTACAAAGAGTTCATTCTCTGGGTTCAAGGAGTTAGCAAACTTCTTTTCCTGAAATTCTTCTCAAACAAAATTTTAAATACTGGATTTTTTCTTTATAAAAATACAATACAACCCCCCCCCCGAAGAGGGTGTTTATCAATACCCAGATAAGTTCAAAGTGTTTGAGTTATAGGTGTATGAGTCAATTACCAAAAGAAAAAAATCAAAAACATAAAAGAAAAATAGAGGAAAAACATAAGCTTTTTAGAGAAATAAAAAGTCAAAATCAGAATAAAAATATCAAAAATTATGTATATAAAATTTCTGAATTAAAAAAAAAATTCACAATAGGCCCTTGTTATTAGGGTCCAATTAAAGTAAATTTTTATCCTACAAATATGTAGGGGAAAATTTTCATTAATGATGTATTTACACATTACAAGTCAGGACTACAGGAAGCTGCCATAATATAAGAGGGAAAAAAACAAACTAGATTTTTGTGTAAAAAATGGAAGTGTTATTCCATAGTCTGATATTTCATCATTTCTTAAGGATAGGGGAGCCAGACTAGCCAATTGTTAAATACTTTCATAGAAAGTATTTCACAAGGAGTGTGGTTCAAGGAGTCCTGCATCTTAACATATGTCAAGCGCCTCAATCTCAAGTCTCACACTAGGTTCAAATCCTTTCATTTTGGTGTATAAATTCATCAATCCCACATGGATTGGTTTCCTTTTGACCTGTGTGATCTTTTGGCACTTTTCAGGTTAAATATGTGCTCTATGGCATTATTTAGATAAATATGTGCTCCTCTTTTGGTCCCATTTTCTAGAATCAGACATAATCATAAATCATAGTCCCATAATATTTATCAATAAATGGCAGATTTCCATAGTCTAAAGCTTTATAGGTATACTTTTTATGCTAAGAAAATGCATATCTTAGCTTATTGCAAAAATCAAAAATAGTTAAAAGAAAATCTTTTCAATACTATTACATGTGCTTCAACTGCAAAAAAATGAAAGAAATAAAAACATACCATATGGCACAACTGAAGTGCAACAAGATAGTATAGATTCATCAATAGAGAAGTCTTATCATAATCAATAGTTAAAATACTATTAATATAGTCAATTATTCATTATCAAGAGAGGGTACTCATTTTACATGGCTACAATGAATCCATGGGTCCCTCTCCCTGATTTTAATAGCTGTTGGTATAGTTAATAAGACTTGGAATGGTCCATCATAAGCAGGTTTAGTCAATCCAGTACATTTGAAATTCTTTATATACACACTATCACCTGGATTTAAATCATGAAGCAAGAAATCTATGGGGCCTGCTTGAACAGCAGCTCCAGAGTAATGGAGTTCTTGTAATTTTGTTTGTAATTGTCTGATATATGTAGCAATAGTTGTATCCCCTCCTAACAATGAGATATAGGCAGGGATAAATGGTTATGCCTGAGTAGGTGGATGTCCAAATAGCATCTCAAATGGTGAGATGTCTAAATCACCTCTGGGTCTGCTTGTGAGATAAAATAGGTCCAGAGGTAGAATTTCAGGACATTTCAAATGAGTCTCCATTCACTTTTCCAATCATAGTTTTAAGTTCTTTATTCATTTGTTCAACTTGGCCAGAGCTCTGGGGATGATATGGTATATGAAATTTAGGAATTATCCCCAAACATGAATAAATTTGTCATAAGACTGAATCAGTAAAATGAATTCCTCTATCTGAGTCAATACTTGCTGATAGGCCAAAGTGGGGAATAATTTATTTTAAAAAGTCTCTGGCAACAAAAGCCGATGTGGCCTGAGCAGTAGGAAATGTTTCAGTCCATCTGGTCAGCTAATCAACTATGACCAGACAAAATTTATACTGTCCAGCTTTTGGCATAGAGATAAAAGAGATTTATAAATGATCAAACGGTATGTAAGCAAAAGGACATCCACCAAAAGCTTTTCCTTGAAAGGCATGTTGATTAAAGGCCTGGTAGGTAGGGCAGACTGTAAATACTTTAGAGGCTATAGGAGTTATACCAGGGGCTATCCATACTCTCTTGACAGAGTCCACAATGCCTTGGGTGCCAATGTGACCATTTTTAAGAATAGATTGGCAAATTTGGTGATAGAAACTTCTAGGGAGCAGGGGTTTTCCTTCAGATTACACTCATACTCCATTAATCTGTTTTGCTTTAAATTTTTGTTTCCATTTTTCCACTTCCTTTTCATTATAGGAAAGTGATACATTTAAGTCATCAGTGGATGTTAATGTTAAAATTAATTCAGGCCCTTCTCTGGCTGCTAGCTTTGCAGTGGAATCTACCCAGTCATTTTCCCTAGAGAAAGGGTCAGTACCACCTAAATGTGCAGAGCAAAGTACCACAGCTATGGCTTTGGGCAGCTGGAGAGCAGAAAGAACTTCATTAATAATTTCTGCATTAGCTATAGATTTTCCAGCTGAGGTTAAAAATCCTCTTTGGAGCCATAGCATGCCAACAGAATGGCATATACTAAAGGCATAGTGGGAGTCTGTGCAGATTGTAACTTTTTAATCCTTTGCAATGATACAGGTGTATTTCAATGCTGTGAGTTCTGTACCTTGTGTGCTTACATTTGAGGGTAAGGAATCTGTCCACAGAGTTTCAAATACATTAACTACTGTAGTTCCTGTATAGAGCATGCCATTTCTCATAAGAGAACCCTCTGTAAATAATATTAAATCCATATTATCCAATAGGGTGTCCAGTAAATCATTACAAGGTTTTTCAACAATGGACATTAAAGATGCACAATCATGTAAAGGTTCTCCAGAAGATGGCACATCAGGGAGTAAGGTTGCAGGATTAAGTGCTCTACAGTGTTTTAGTGTGATGTGTTGATTATTTAGTAGTGTTCTTTCATATGTAGTAATCCTTTGGTCAATAAATGCTTGTGTCTTATATCTTAATAACAATACCTCAATCTCATGTGGGCACATTATGGTCAGAGCACATCTCAAGACAACATTGGCTGATTTATTTACTATTAAGGCCACAGTGGCTACTCCTCTAAGGCATGGTGGTGCTCCAGCAGCTACTGGATCTAGCTTGAGTGAATAATAGGCTACTGGGCACTGAGCAGGTCCCAAAAGTTGAGTTAGAATACCTGAAGCTACCCCTTTTTGTTTGTGGATATATAGGGTAAATAGTTTATCATAATTTGGGATGCCTAGAGTAGGGGCAGACAGGATAGACAGTTTTAAATTTGAAAAAGCTTTTAGGTGTTATGTTTCTAATTTAAGTGGTTCAGGGATTGAGTTTTTTGTAAGTGATCCAAGGAGCTTAGTGATTTCCCCACAAGGGATCCACTAACAATAAAATCCTTTTGCTCTAAGAATTGCCCTTAATTACTTTTTAGTGGTAGGAGCACTTAATTTTTGGATGTTTTCTATGTGTTTAGGAGAAATTGCACAGGCACCAGCAGTTAGAATAAATCCCAAGTGTTTTACCTTTGGAAGACATCACTGAACCTTTTCCTTTGAAATTTTGTGTCCCATTTTATGTAGTTCTAGGAGTAGATGCTTACTATCTTCTTTGCATGCTTCAGCATTTGTTGAAGCCAAGAGTAGATCATCTACATATTTTATTGATTTTCTGTTTTTAAATTTTATATTGCCAGTGTCTTGACTTAAAATTTATGCAAAAAGTCCTGAACTTTCCCTGTAACCTTGAGGCAGATGAGTTCATGTCTACTGAGAGACCTTCCATGTGAAGGCAAAAATATGCCTGGAATTTTTATGTAAAGGTATGGAAAAGAAGGCAGAGCACCAGTCTACTACTGTAACATATGTAGCTGTGCTAGGATCTTTTTTCAATCCAATCTTCACAATTGCTAGCACATGCTGGTTACAGACCATCCTCCTCCACACTTAATCCTGAAGTAGTGGTGTATACATTCCTGGTTGCTAAAATGCTAAAGACTAAGCAGGGTGGAGTAAATCTAAAATCCACACATCTATGGACTGAATTAATCTCAGAATAAAATACCAAAGGAAGAGACAATTCTGTGATAACTATGATAGAACCCAAGACAATAATAAATGTGTCACATGACTCAAAGTATGACTGAACAGCTTACAAAACAAAGAATGAGATAAGGAATACACATAGAGCATCAACATATAGGTGAAGATGCAAAAAAAAAAAGCATCCCCCAAATAAGCCAAAAACAAAGCAAAAAACTTTGTCTTGGAAAACTATTTCAGGAACAGGGAGGATCAAAATGTAGGATTAGAAGAGGACACCAATGCAATAATGGCATTGTGTGAAGTCTTAAAGGAAAGTATAAAAGGAAATCAAGTCAGAAATGAACTACTAGGGGAGCATCATAGGAGAATCTCAAAAATATAAGTGAGGAAGAAGAAAGATTGTCAGAGAAACTAAGAGGCCAAAAACAAAAAGGCAGGGGGCAGTTAAAAAACTCAGATAAGAAAATAACTCTGAAAAAGGAAGTTCAAAACCTCAAGCATGAAAATGGCTTCCTAAAAATTAGAATTATAATAATTGAAAGCTAAAGTCTTTATAAGACAATAAAAATAATAAAACAAAATTAAAATAATGAAAAAACTTGAAGAAAATATGAAATATCTTACTAAAAGAGACTGATCTGAAAAATAGATCCAGGAGAAATGAGCTAAGAATCATTTTACTGCCTGACAGCTATAGAAATAATAATTTTTAAGAGTCCACATACCACATTTCACTACCAGGGAGAATGGCCCTGAACTTCTAGAACAAAATATTGGAATGGAAATTGAAAGTACCCACCAATTAACTTCTAAAAGTGATGCTGATTTTAAAACTACTGAACTTTCATAGCCAAATTGCAGAACTAGGAGAAAATACTTCAAGCCATCAGAAAGAAAAAAATCAAATATTATGGAGCCATAGGATTACACAAGATCTCAAAGATTTTATGTTAAATTCCTGGAATTTGTAGAATATGATATTCCCACAAGGAAAGTAATCTAGTACTGAAACCCAAAATCATCTATTCAGGAAAACTCAACATAATATTCCTGGGAAAGAAAAGCACATTCAAAGAGAGGGCTTTAAGGCATTCATGATGAAAATATCAGAAATGAAAAGGAAAGTTAATCATGAAATTCAAGACCTGAAAAAAGAAAAAAATTAGACTGAAAATAGAAAACTCAAGGGACTCAATGGGGTTAAGCTAATCACATTCCTCCATGGGAAACCGATAACTAATGTACTTAATATATCTATGCTAGAGATACTTAAGGTACTTAAGACACTTAAGGCAATTAATGGCATTAAACATATTACACTGATAAAAAGTTACTTAAGATATTTTTAATTCAAGAGATACTTATGGTACTTAAAGTACTTAGGAGACAAGGTATTCAAAGGAATAAATGAGGTCAAACTGATCACATTACTACATGAGATGATAGTCAAGTTGCTTAATATATCTATGATACTTGAGATACTTAAGATAACTAAAGGATTTGGGATATTTAAGGTTCTAAAGATATTTAAGAATTAATTGTTATTGGAGCAATAAAAGGATAAAAAATAAATGGATAGACAGATGGAAGGGAGTAAATTGAATATGATGGGATGATATAAAATTAAAATTAAGAGATAAAAAGGAGGCACATACTGACTAAAAGAAAAGTAGAGGAAGAAGTAAGTAAATTTTCTCACATGAGGAGGTAAATACAAGTCAAGACAATTGAGGGGGAAATGAGGGAGAAAATGGTCACCAATACTTGAACTTTACTCATCAGGATTGGCAACAAGTGGGAATAACATCCACACTCAGCTACAGAAACCCAGAAAACCATATGGACAAGTAAGAAAGGGAGGGATACAAAAAAAGAAGAGATAGAAAAAAGGGGAGGATAAACTGAAAGAGGTGGCAACAAGAATCAAAATATTTTGAATAGGGAAAGGGATTAAACAGGGGAAATATAAAATGGGTAGAAATGCAGTTAATCATAACTGTCATTATTAGTGGAATGAATTTATGCATAAAACAGGAAATGGTAGCAGAGTGAATTAAAAGCAATAATACTGCCTTTTAGACACTAGAGCATCTAGATCAGTTCTGGAGAGTAACCAGATGCAAAATGTGATCCCATTGGATTTATAAATATAGAAGTTGTATCAGGAACACCACAAAAGGTCCCAACATTTTCTCCTCAATTGGTATCTGTGGGACCCTTATCTGTAGAAGATTCTTTTCTACTAATGCCTGGGTCCCCTACAAATCTGCTGGGAAGAGACCTATTATGTTAACTAAAAGCAACAATAACATGTCCCCCAGATGACTCTATGTCACTATAATTACCTGAAGAATCTTTTAAGTTTGCTCCCTGTACTTCTTTTGGAAAGCCAAGAGGTTAAAGAGCCTCTTACCTTTGAAATACCAGCTGAAATATCTGATTCTTTTTGGGCCATACCTTTTTTCCAGTGTTAGCCTATTTAAATAAGCTGATCCTGTTCAGATTAAGATGAAAAGCTCTCCACCTCTTTTCATTCCTCACTACCCCCTATCAAAAGAGGTAATTGAGGGAATTACCCCAGTAATAAATTCATTAATTGAACAAGGAATAATAACCCCATGCAAATCAGAATATAATACATCTATTTTACCTGTTACAAAGCCAAAATGAGGCCCAGATTGAAAAGTCATATATAGATTCATCCAAGATTTAAGGGCTATAAACAATCATGTCATAAAAAGACATCCTGTGATTGTAAACCCAAATAAATAAGTTCCTCTATTCCCAGCACAGCCACATACCTTACTGTAGTGGATTTGTGCTCAGCATTTATCTCAATACCAATTCATCAGGATTCCAGAAATATATTTGCTTTTACCTGGAAAGGTTCTGTTATAATAGGAATTTTGTGAGGAATAAACAAGAGGAAAACATATAAAAAATCCAGATTTATTGGTTGGGAAGGGGAGAAAGGAAAGGGGTTAGGAGAATTATTACAAGTTATCTAAAACTCTAATTTTTATAAATCTATGTAAATCAATCTTATTCTAAGCTAAACAGTAATTTCCCCGAATAACCAAGTGTCACAAATGAAATCCAATCAAATGGGCCAGGATATTCAGTTGATAACTGTCCAAACAGGTTCAGTGGTGAAGTATGTCCTCAATTTTATGTTCAAGCTGCCAGCAGCCAGTTCAAAGATTCCTTTCTTCAGTTAGTATCAGGAGAAGTTAGAAACCTGTTTTTCAAACCTCTAACCAAGGTCCTTCAGGAGAGAAGTGCCCAGACAGTTGGGGTTTTAGAACCTAAATCTCCATTTTAGGCTCTCATGTGACTCTCAGTCACATGCTCCTGTCAATCATTCTGATGTATGTATTACTCAGTTTGTTGCAAAACGTTTTTTTCCCTATCACAGTTCCCAGTGGACCTCATGATAGTTGCCACAAGGATACATGGAAAGCCCTGCCATGTTTGCACAAATTATGACCCAAAATACTGATAATATCCAATTTAAACATAGTCACTTAATGAAATATGTGGATGATTTGCTCTTGGCTTCACTAAATGCAGCAGCATGCCAAGAAGATAGCAAACATCTTCTGTTAGAATTATATAAGAGAGGCCACAAAGTCTCAAAGACAAAGATTCAATGGTGTCTCCCCAAAGTGGAGTATTTAGGGTTCATTTTAACTCCATTCTATTTCTCCTAATGCATTGAAGATATTGAAAAATTAAACACTCCCACTACTAAACAAAAACAGTTAAGAGCAATCTTAGGAGCAACATGTTTTTGTAGGCAATGGATCCCTTTTTATGGGGAAATCACTAAACCCCTGAGAGCACTAACAAAAGATTCAGTCAACAAAGCACTTTAGGTTAGAACCAGAAAACCTCTCTCGAGTCAAAGACTCACAAGATACAGAAAAACCTAATTAAGCAACAAAATATCACTTTAAAACATTATACAACCCTTAACCCTGCCACCTTACCTCCTGACTTGCTAGTTTTAGGAGAACAGTTATATAGCTGTGTATATAGTGTCTGTGGCTGAAAAACCTCAAGACAATCTCCTGGACACTACTTCAGACAACCCAGATCTAGTCTTATTCACTGATGGTTCCCCTTTCATGAGGAATGGTATATAGTACACTGGAGCTGCAATAGTCACAGAATTAGCCACTGTGTGGTCTGCTTCATTGCCCTCAAATATACGTGCTGAAGGTGAAGAACTTAGAGATTTTAAAAATCCCTGTATAATTGCCAGAGACAAAAGGGCAACAATTTACACAGACTCGAGAAATGCATTTGGAATTTGTACACTGGGTATTTTTTAATAATATTTTATTTGATCATTTCCAAGCATTATTCATTAAAGGCAAAGATCATTTTCTTTTCCTCCCCCTCAACCCCCATAGCCAATGCGTGTCTCCACTGGGTATCACATGTATTCTTGATTCGAACCCATTGTCATGTTGTTAGTATTTGCATTAGAGTATGTATTTAGAGTCTCTCCTCTGTCATGTCCCCTCAACCACTGTAGTCAGGCAGTTGCTTTTCCTCGGTGTTTCTACTCCCACAGTTTGTCCTCTGCTTATGGATAGTGTTTTTTCAACTAGATCCCTGCAGGTTGTTCAGGGACATTACACTGCTACTAATGGAGAAGTCCATTACATTCGATTATACCACAGTGTAGTAGTCTCTGTGTACAATATTCTCCTGGTTCTGCTCCTCTCGTTCTGCATCACTTCCTGGAGGATGTTCCAGTCTCCATGGAATTCCTCCACTTTATTATTCCTTTGAGCAAAATAGTATTCCATCACCAACATATACCACAATTTGTTCAGCCATTCCCCAATTGATGGGCATCCCCTCGTTTTCCAATTTTTGGCCACCACAAAGAGCGCAGCTATGAATATTCTTGTACATGTCTTTTTCTCCATTATCTCTTTGGGGTACAGATCCAGCAGTGCTATGGCTGGATCAAAGGGTAGACATTCTTTTGTTGCTCTTTGGGCAAAGTTCCAAATTGCCCTCCAGAATGGTTGGATCAGTTCACAACTCCACCAGCAATGAATTAATGTCCCTACTTTGCCACATCCCCTCCATCATTCATTACTTTCCTTTGCTGTCATGTTAGCCAATCTGCTAGGTGTGAGGTGATACCTCAGAGTTGTTTGGATTTGCATCTCTCTGATTATAAGAGATTTAGAACACTTCTTCATCTGCTTATTAATAGTTTTGATTTCTTTATCTAAAAACTGCCTATCCATGTCCCTTGCCCATTTATCAATTGGAAAAAGGCTTGGATTTTTGTACAATTGATTTAGCTCTTTATAAATTTGAGTAATTAAACCTTTGTCAGAGGTTTCTATGAAGATTTTCCCCCAATTTGTTGTTTCCCTTCTGATTTTAGTTACATTGGTTTTGTTTGTACAAAAGCTTTTTAGTTTGATGTAGTCAAAATTATTTATTTTACATTTTGTGATTCTTTCTATATCTTGCTTGGTTTTAAAGCCTTTCCCCTCCCAAAGGTCTGACATGTATACTATTCTGTGTTTACCCAATTTACTTATGGTTTCCTTCTTTATGTTTAAGTCACTCACCCATTTTGAATTTATCTTGGTGTAGGGTGTGAGGTGTTGATCTATTCCTAGTCTCTCCCACACTGTCTTCCAATTTTCCCAACAGTTTTTATCGAATAGTGGATTTTGTCCCAAAAGCTGGGATCTTTGGGTTTATCGTATACTGTCTTGCTGAGGTCACTTCCCCCAGTCTATTCCACTGATCCTCCTTTCTTTCTTTTATCCAGTACCAAATTGTTTTGATGACTGCTGCTTTGTAATATAGTTTAAGGTCTGGGACTGCAAGGCCCCCCTCATTTGTGTTTTTTTCATTATTTCCCTGGATATCCTTAATCTTTTGTTATTCCAAATGAACTTTGTTATATTTTTTTCTAAATCAGTAAAGAAAATTTTTGGGAGTTCATTGGGTATGGCACTAAATAGATAAATAAGTTTGGGAAGGATGGTCATTTTTATTTTATTGGCTCTTCCTATCCATGAGCAGTTAATGTTTTTCCAATTGCTCAAGTCTAGTTTTAGTTGTGTGGAGAGTGTTTTGTAGTTGGGTTCATATAGTTCCTGTGTATGTCATGGGAAATAGATTCCTAGGTATTTTATTTTGTCTAAGGTGATTTTGAAGGGGATTACTCTTTCTAGTTTTTGCTACTGAGCTGTGTTGGAGATATATAGAAATGCTGATGACTTATGTGGGTTTATTTTGTATCCTGCAACTTTGCTAAAGTTGTTGATTATTTCTATTAGCTTTTTGGTTGAATTTCTAGGATTCTTTAAGTAGACCATCATGACATCTGCAAAGAGCGATAATTTGGTCTCCTCCTTGCCTATTTTGATGCCTTAAATTTCTTTTTCTTCTCTAATTGCTACTGCTAGTGTTTCTAGTACAATGTCAAATAGTAGAGTTGATAATGGGCATCCTTATTTCACTCCTGATCTTATTGGGAATGCATCTAGTTTATCCCCATGGCAGATGATATTAGCTGATGGTTTTAGATATATACTGTTTATTATTTTTAGGAACCACCCTTCTATTCCTATGCTTTCTAGTGTTTTTAATAGGAATGGGTGTTGTATTTTATCAAAGGCTTTTTCTGCATCTATTGAGATAATCATGTGGTTCTTGCTAGTTTGCTTGTTGATGTGGTCAATTATGTGGATGGTTTTCCTAATGTTGAACCAGCCCTGCATCCCTGGTATGAATCCTACTTGATCATGGTGAATGATCCTTCTGATCACTTGCTGGAGTCTTTTTGCTAGTATCCTATTTAAGATTTTTGCATCTATATTCATTAGGGAGATTGGCCTATAGTTTTCTTTCTCTGTCCCTTCCTTTTTGTTCCCTCCCCCTACCCCCTCTTCTTCCCTCCATTTTTTTGTGTTCCCTCCCCTCTCCCCCCTTGGTTTTCCCTTCTCCCAACCCTTGTTTGGTAAGATAGAATTCAAGATCCCAATGGCTCTGGATGTTCTTCCCTCTCAGTGTTGATTTCCCTGAGAGTAAGGTTTAAGTTAAAACGCTCTTCCTCTCTTTCTTATAGGAGTTTTCTTCCCCTCCCCTTCCCATTTGAATCTTTGTGTGAGAAAGAGTATTCTATTTGGTCTTTCTTTTCCCCCTATTTACACATTACATTTTCCCCATATGTTAGTATACATAGATTGATATAAATGTAGTCCTTATAGTAGAGAGTTTGAGTAAAAGAAAAAGATAACATTTTTCTCCTTTTCCCTTTCCTTCATATTTACCTTTTCAGGTATTCCATTCTCTTTGTTTTTCGATATCAAACTTTCCACAGAGGTCTGGTATTTTCTTTGCAAAACCTTGGAAATCTTCTATTTTGTTGAATGCCCATACTTTCCCTTGGAATTATATAGTCAGTTTTGCTGGATAGCTGATTCTTGGTTGAAGACCCAGCTCTCTTGCCTTTCTGAAAATCATGTTCCATGCCTTACGATCATTCAGAGTGGAACTTGCAAGGTCTTGTGTGACCCTGATTGGCATTCCTTTATATCTAAATTGTCTTTTTCTGGCTTCCTGTAGGATTTTTTTCTTTTGTTTGAAAGCTTTGGAATTTGGCAATTACATTCCTGGGAGTTGTCTTTTGGGGGTTTAGTTTAGAGGGTGATCTGTGAGCTCTGTCAGTGGCTGTATTGCCCCCTTGTTCTAGAATCTCTAGGCAATTTTCTTTGATTATCTCTTGTATTACAATGTCGAGTTTGGTGTTTATTTCTGGCTTTTCTGGAAGTCCAATTATTCTTAAATTATCTCTTCTTCCTCTATTTTCCAAGTCTGTCACCATGTCAGTGAGATATTTTATGTTCTCTTCTAATTTCTTGGTCTTTTGGCTGTGATTTATTAATTCTTTCTCATTGTCTTCGAGTTTCCTGATTCTGACTTTTAAAGCCTGGTTTTCCTTTTCACTTTGGTCAAACTGGTTTTGTAGATGCGTGAATTTCTTTTGCATTATTTCCCACTTTTCCTCCCAGAAGGCTTCCATCTTTTTGATCCTTTCCAATTCAAATTCTTCATGGGTTTGTGGAGAGTTTCCATTTGCTTTGGAATGTTTTGGAGCATTTGCTTATGTTTCCTCTTCTATCTCCTCTGTATTTTGTATTTTTGCTCCATAAAATGTGTCCAAAATCGCCCCCTTCTTCTTGTTTTTCTTGGAATTTGGGGGCTTTTGTGCTGCTGTGGAGTTTGCCATCTCTATCTGAGTGTGGAGGACTAGCTTTTCTTATATCTGTCTGGTGTTCAGAGGTTTTAGCCCTAGGCAGATTGTCTGTTCTATGCAGTTGTTGTTCTGTCTTCCCGGGGAAGCCAGGAATTGCTGGTGTTTCCTTGTTACTGCCCTCCTCAGTTTCCTCTCAATGGTCCTCCATTGCCTTACTTCCACGCTCTGAGCCTGGCTTGGCCCTTTCTGTGGTTTGTTTGTTTCTGTGCCTTAGCTGGCCAGGATAGCCAGCATCTGAGGTGGGAGGGGCTGTGGCTTCCTGGAGCTCTGAGGGCTGGTGATAGGATTAACCTCAGACTGAGTATGCCCTGAGGCATGCATCTTAAATGAGACTCAGATGGAAGGATCTGGTCAGGGGCATACAGGCTCCCCCGTCTCTCTCTGTTTCCCTGCTGTCTCGGTGCCCCCACGACTGGGTCAGGTTGTTTTTCAGGATGTGGCCTTCAGAATAATCGCCTCCCAAGGCCCTTTTGCCAGCCCTGAGGGTTACTGTTGTTTCAGAGGATCCTGCTCTCTGAGAGGGGAGGGGCCATGGCTTCCTGGAGCTTGGAGGGCTCTTGATAGG
The DNA here is from genome assembly GCF_027887165.1 of Monodelphis domestica. Classification (NCBI taxonomy): domain Eukaryota; kingdom Metazoa; phylum Chordata; class Mammalia; order Didelphimorphia; family Didelphidae; genus Monodelphis; species Monodelphis domestica. Next base: position 469,248,117 of record NC_077228.1, read on the forward strand.
ATTAACCTCAGACTGAGTATGCCCTGAGGCAGGGACCTTCTGTGAGACTCGGATGGAAGGATGTGGTCAGGGGGTTACAAGCTCCCCTGTCTCTCTCTGTTTCCCTGCTGTCTGGGTGCCCCCTAGACTGGGTCAGGTTGTTTTCAGGAAGAGGCCTTCAGAATAGCCGGCCCTGAGCCTCTGAGGTTCCCTCTGCTGTTTCGGACTCAGAGCTCTGGGTTGGGGGGATGGGTCCTGGGACCTTCCTTCTGCCTACCCCTTAGGTCTGAGTGATCTCGGGTTCTGGCTTTTTGGGGGGGGGCTTACTATTTGATCCAGGTCCAGGTCCAGGCGGAGGATTCCCAGGGTCTATGCTGTTGTTTGTTTTGAATTTTGGTGCCTTAGGAGCATATAGTTTGAGTTTGGTAGGGAAGGTTTTCTGGAGATCTGAACTTTAGCTTTCTCTAAGCCGCCATCTTGACCGGAAGTCTGTACACTGGGTATTTTATGACTTCAGAGAGGATTTCTAAACTCAGCTGGAAAATCTATAGCAAATGCAGAAATTATCAATGAAGTTCTTTCTGCTCTCCAACTACCTGAAGCCCTAACCATAGTTCATAGCTCTGCCCGTACAGGTAGAACTGACTCTGTCTCTAGGGGAAATGAAGGAGCAGCAAAGCTAGGGTCCATAGAAGGACCTGAAGTAAATTTATCTTTAGCAATGAATAATGAATTAGATTTATCACTTTCCTATAATGAAAAGGAAGTGGAAAGTAGAAGCAACAATTTAAGGCTCAACAGATAAATGGAGTATGGGTACCATCTGAAGGAAAACCCCTACTCCCTAGAAGATTTTATCATCAAATATGCCAATCCATGCATTAAAATAGTCACTTTAGTACCCAGGGAATTATAGACTCTGTTAAAAGAGTATGGATAGCCCCTTGTATAACTACTATAGCCTCTAAAGTTTGTGCAGCCTGCCCCAACTGCCAAGCATATAACCAATGCCCCATTTGTGGCAAAGCATTTTGTGGGTTCCCCCTGGCTTATACACCTTTTGAACACCTGCAAATAGATTTCATAACTATGCCAAAGGCTGGACATTACACAAATTTTGTCTAGTCATAATGGACCAACTGACCAGAAGGCCTGAAGCATTTCCTACTGCCCAAGGCTCAGCAGCTTTTATTGCCAAGGTACTCTCAAAAGAGGTTATTCCTCACTTTGGCCTGCTTGCATGTATTGATTTGGACAGGGGAAGCCATTTTACTGATTCAGTTTTATCTTAAGTTTATTCCTGCTTGGGAATAATTCCCAAATTTCATGTACCATATCATCCCCAGAGATCAGGCCATGTTGAAGGAATGAACAGAGAGCTCAAAACTATGATTGGCAAACTATACACTAAAAACATGTAAAAATACCTGAAGCTCTCCCTCTAGCTTTTTTTTTATCTCTGAAGCAGGCCTAGAGGAAATCTACATATCTCACCATTTGAGATGCTTTTTCAACAACATCCTATACAAGCTAAAATTTTTTCTCCTACATATATGCAATTATTAGGTGAGAATACTTCTATTGCTACATATGTACATGAATTACAGAACAAATTGCATGAATTCCATAAATCCAGAGCTGCAGTACAAGCTGAACCTCTGGACTTTTCACTTCATGACCTAAACCCAGGAGACAAGGTATTGTACTAATCAGAGAATCAAAGGAACCAAAGTTTTGACAGTTAAGATAGGGAAAGGGAACAGATAAAGAGGAACATCAATTCTCTCTCCTCCCAGACAGAGCTGCCTGGATAATGGAGTCAAATCTGACCAGAGCTGAAGATCAAGAGGAAATCCTCTTCAGTCTCTTTCTTCTTTAGTTGATGCATTTGTAATCCCCCTCTAGTACATTTAAGATGTCTGAGTTCTCATTAAAGTAAAAATAACTATTTATTATATAAAGGGGTTGGGTATAAATTTGAAAAGAGGAAACAGGGAGTCCCTGAGCTATCTCCCTCCTATAGATATCTTCAAGGGTTTGACGCACAAGTCTGGGACTAAGTCCCAGCTGATCTTAATATCTTTGTAAGTTCAAAATGATGATATTTCTTGTCTCAAATATATAGCTTGAATGAGTCTTCTGAAGGATAGGCTATTCCCTTCCCCAAAAGGAAATAGTGTAAAGATGAATTTAGAGTTGTGACTTTAAATCTAAATTTAAATTGTTGCCAAATAAAATTCCCAAGTCAGTCTGGAAATTTATGGTAATTTAATTAATATAGAGGGAAGGAATTTAAGGAGAAGAGAGAAGGAAAGGAAAAAGAATTAATTTAAACTGCTCCAGCTCAGGTTGAGCCAGGCAGGAGTTAAAGGTCTTGAACAAAGGGGCCTCCCTGAGCCCAAGGGAAGAGGAAGTCAGTCTTATCACTCACCATGAGACCATCTCAAGGAAGCTGTCTGAGTGAACTCCAGGCTGAGTTCCAGGTTTGAACTGGCACCCAGGCTGCTCACAGGAAGTGATTAGCCAGCTCCAACTTTCTGGGGACAGAGTTTGTGAGAGACAAAATAATTCCAAATATATAGCCCTTTCACCCTTGTGTCTCCATCTCTAAAATTTCACATCTACCAATCACATCAAAGGCTTTCTCCAGGACTGCCCGTACTTTTAGTTCTCACCTTCTTTGATTAGTTTATATCTTTTGAGCTACTTCACATTTCTTTGTTAAGTTCACTTTTTGTTAGTTACTCGACCTTTTAGTGATTAATTTAACCTTATAGTTACTTAACACCTTTTTATAATAAGGTCTAAAGATAGACTCAGCTTAAGTTCTAGCTTCACTATAAGGTGAGAACTACCTACCTTCATTGTTCAATTAGGAGATTACAACTTTATCTTCCCCTAAAGTATGTCTAAGTAGGGTGGAGTAATGTAAGGTACTATAAGACATTCCTGATTCTGTTAAAGAGAGTGTCTTCATTGTTACAATCAGGAGATAGCTAAATCAAATCTTCTAAAGTACAGTCTGAGTACAGTGGATTAGTTTTAAAATTCACAATAGTTTCTATATAAACACTGAAGGACAGATGATTAGTCTGGATTGTTTTCTGGTCAACATGCGATTTTAAGCTAAGTAGGCTCAATGAGGATTTTACTCCTTCCCTCTTCAAGTTAAAGAGAAAAAAAAAATCAGCAGCCTCTAACTGCTCCACCACTTTTCTTAGCTGGAATGTTCCATTCCCATCTCCCATTGGCAGCTAGCGTTCTAATCACTTTTTCCATGAGATAACACTGCCATCCAGGCCTTGCAGTTCCTTTTTAGCATTTCTCTCCTCCACAGTATACATAAAGAACTTCCAATGTACTGGAGCAACTCGGCCTTCCTGGGAAAGTTCATTTCAAGTACTGTTAACCCCTCCAGCATCTATAGTAGTAGTCTCTCGGTAATCGAGAATGATGATTGTCTTTGTGCATTTTCATCTATGGTGTACCCTCATATGACTTTGAAGTCCAAAGGCTGAGGCACAGAGTTTGTGGCACATGGGGCCTGGGATGCCATTTGTTACGGGAGGTGTGGTTACGACCTGATGTCGGCATTCACATGCAGCGGCAAGACGTTGATGTTGTTCGTCTTCAAAGATCATGGCGGCATGACTGATGTAGATATGCCAGTTGCTTCTGACAGAGGCAGCAAGTTCTAGTTGCTTTGGTGTAATGCCAGCCTACTTCAATTTTGACTTTAGCTTGTCCTTGTATCTTTTCTTTGGTCGACCTGACTTCCTGAGTCCAGCTGACAGTTCACCATAGAATACCTGTCTTGGTATTTGCTGTGGGTCAATGCAGATGCGGATGATGTATCCAGACCATCGTAGCTGTATTTTGAGGACAATGGCTTCAATATTGGTGGAGTTAGCTCTGTCGAGGACCTCCTGGTTGGTGATTTGGTCCTGCCATTGGATCCTCATAATTGATTGGAGAGAACGTTGGTGGAATTGCTCCAACTGCTTCATGTGCTTCCAGTACAGTATCCATGTCTCACAACCATACAGGAGTGAGCTGAGGATTACTGCATTATATACTTTGAGCTTCGTCGCAGGGCTTACAGTGCTGTGTTGGAGGACTTTGGAGTGCAGCCACCTGAGTGTCTAGCTGGTCTTTTGGATCTTAGCATTGATCTTGTGATCTAGGGACCCATCGTTGGCGATGTTACTGCCCAGGTACTTGAAAGTGCTGACACTGGAAAGCTGTGTGCTGTCAATTGTAATGCACGGCTGGTTAGTTGGCCTCCCTGGTGTGGGTTGGAACAGCACCTCTGTTTTGTTGAGGCTGATGGTCAGGCCAAACAATTTTGTTGCAGTAGAAAACCTGTCCACAATGGTTTGGAGATGATTTTCTTGGTGGGCCATGAGAGCACAGTCATCTGCGAAGAAAGTCCATTTCAAGTACTGTTAACCCCTCCAACATCTATAAAAATTAGAGAAAAGGACTCTTGGACTCATTGCTCACATGTAAAGAGAGCACCTTCTATTCAATCTGATTTACTATATCCCATAATTCAACCCTGTATCCCGAATTAATCCAAATATTTGTCAAAACCCTGTTCAGGGGGGATTTAAGAGGGGATTAATTGTCATACAATCCAAAATTTAAAATTATTTGAGAAACATTTCAGGAAAAGGAGATTCAATAATTCTTTGAAATAGGAAAACTAATTGTTCAAAGAAATATGCCATGAAAATGCCTGAAGAAACCAAACCTCTACAGCATCAGGAGATTCAGCATGAACTTTGGAGTATAACTGATTGAATTGGGGGGGGAGGGGTTGAACACAAGTATTTTTTAATGTAAATTTATATGCCACAGATGATTTCCCCTTAATTGGACTATTGTAAATGTGCCTATCAAACATTGGTTTGCTCTCTCTCACTCTCTATCTCTATTTCTTTTATTTCCCTCTTATCTCTAATTATTATAGTTTAAAATTATCCATTGGGGAGACTAGTCTCCCAAAGGATCTCTGGGGGGTCTTATGAAAGAGAATTCTTGTCTATTGTCTGTCTTGAGTTAACACTAACTTAAGTACCTCTACTTAGTAGTTCACTAGATGAAGGCAAGATTAACTCTCCTTTGTCTACTTTTAAATTGAATCAACAAAAGTTTGAGCACTCTACTTAGGACTAGGTGAAAAGCTAGCAAGGTACTTCAAAATTTCACACCCTTATCTGTGAATCTTTTTGATGTCAATACCACAGACACTGCCCCCTTGGCAGTGCTAGACAATTCGGAAACTGTGATTGGACCCTATGAAGAAGGGAAGAGATAAGAAATCACCATAAAAGCAAGCCCTGTACTCCCTCAAAGAAGATGGTCTTTGAGAATATAGTCTGAATAGATTGTCTTCTGGAAATAGTCTTATGACTAGAGAAAGTTTTGAGGGAGCTTTTCTAGAGAGTGTGGCTGAGATTGTGAGCTTGGCTTTCGGCTTCAACTTAGAATCTGAATCCTGAACTACTTCATTGGGTGAGTGAAAGGTTGACTCCTTTCCTAGTTTCCTAAAAGACTAGCTTCCATCTTGGAGGAGGCTGTGGGGTTATTTATGACCCACCTTCCTGTTTGAGAGCTAATTAATCTCTGCCTGGATTAAGCAGACCTGGAGTAAACATTTAGTTTAATAGGATAGATAACCTCTCTAACCTCTTCCCATTTCTCTACTTTATTGCTTCCTCTACATCTTGTAAATATTTGTAAATAAATTTCTGGCTCAAGATATAATAAATATTGGCTACCATATAATTTCATAAAATTATTGTCCAACCATTAAATCTAACCCTTACGTGTTGTCTACAAGAAACATTTAAAGCATGGATACAGAGAGTAAAGGCAAAAGGATGAAGCAACGTCAGGTAAAGATAAAAAAGTAAAGTTAGCAATTATGAACTCAGACAAAGCAAAAGTGAAAACTACTCTAACTAAAAAAGAGAAGGAAGAAAATCACATCTTCATATAAGTGACCATAGACAATGAAATCATATCAATATTTAACATGCATGTACAAATGGCATAGCATTCAAATTCTTAAAGGAGAAACTACATGAGTTATAGGAAGAAATTTAAAATACAAATATATTAGGAGAATTAACTTTCCCTTCTCATAATTAGATTCTTCAATGCATAAAATAAATGAGAAAGAAATTAAGGATGTGAATAAAATTTTAGAAAAAAGAAAGGAATAGCACATCAAAACTTCTGAGATGCATCAAAATCAGAACTAAGAGAGAAATTTTTACCTCTAAATGCAGGTATTTGGTTGAGTGGGTTGGGATTCAGGCCTATAGATAGGAAGTCTGTTCAAATCTCACCTCAGAATCTGGACAAGTCACTTAACCCCCATTGCCTAGCCTTTACTGCTCTTCTGCCTTAGAACCAATACACAATATTGATTCTAATACAGAAGGTAAGGACTTCAAAAATTGTTATGCAATAAAATACAGAAAAAAGATCAATGAATTGAACAAGCAAATGAAAAATTATAAAGGAATGAATCAAAAATTCCCAATTAAACACCAAATTAGACATTCTGAAAATCAAAAGAAACATGAATAAAATTGAAATAAGAAACCATTGTATTCATAAATAAGAAAAGGATCTGGCTTTTTATGAAAAATGATAAACCAAGTGTTAATTTGATAAAAAAGAAAAAAAGACTAAATTACTAATATCAAAAATTAAAATGGTAAATTCATATATAATAAAGAAGACATTAAAGATAGTATTAGGAATTATTTTTGCCCAATTAAATGCTAATAAATCTGAAAATCTAATTCAAATAGATGAATTTTAAAATACATACATACATATACATAATATATATAATATATATAAAGTGCTGAAATCAAAAGAACAGGAAATAAAATTCTTAAACAATTCATCTCAGAAAAATAAATTGAATTAGCCATCAATGAATTCCCTAGGAAAAAAATCCCAGAGACACCTGGATTGGCAATGAATTCTACCAAGTATTTAACTAATAATTAATTATAATACTACATAAAATATTTGGGAAATTAGTGAAAAAGAAATTCTATCAAATATCTTCCATGATGAAATATATGGTATTGATACCTAAATAGGAAGAAAAGAAAAATAGAAACTAAAATACAGACTAATCTACCTAGTGACTATTAATGGAGATTTTAAAATAAAATACCAGCAAGAAGATTACAGTAGCATAACAAAAGGATCACAAACTATAATCAGGTGGGTTTTGTATCAGGGATGGTTCAATATTAGGAAAAATATCAACATAATTTACCATATCAATACAAAAAACATCAGCAACCATATGATTAATTCAAAAGATGTAGTTTTTTTTTACAAAATACATCCCATTCCTATTAAAAATACTAGAAAACATTTTAATAAATTGAACATTCCTTAAAATCGATTAATAGTATATGCCCAAAACCTTTAGCAAGAATTATCTATAATAAGTTAAATGCCTTCTGAATAAGATCATAAGTGAAGCAAGGGGGCCATTATCACCACTACTATTCAATATTGCACTAGCAACACTATTTACAGCAATAAGAGAAGAAATTGAAATAATTATAATAGGCAATTAAGAAATAAATCTATCACTTTTCACATGATATGTTATATTTAGAGAATCAAATATAATATTAAAATACTAATAGAAACAATTAAAAACTTTAAGTTATAGGTTACAAAATAAACCCATATAAATCATTAGCATTTCTTTATAATGCCAATAAAATCCCAAAGCAGTAGATAGGAAGATGAATCTCATTTAAAATATATGTAGACAACATAAAACACTTGGGAGTCTACCTGCCAAGTCAAAAACTAGATAAACCTAACTACAAAAGTTTCCACACAAATAAATTCAGATCTAAACAATTGGGGGAAAACACATTAATTGCTCATAGATAGGCTGAAACAATATAATAAAAATTCTGTTTCCTCTTAAATTAATTTAACTTTTTGTTGTCATACCAATGAAATTCCCTAAGGATGATTTCATTAGACTAGAAAAAAATAAATTAATCTGGAAAGAGAAAAGGCCAAGAATAACAGGGGAATTAATAAAAAAAAATGAGGGTAAGTATCCTCACTGTACCAGATGTAAAATTGAATGATAAATTACCAACCATTAAAACAATCTGGCATTTGCTAAGAAATAGAGTAGTCCATCATTGAAGTAGTCCAGGTACTCAGCATGAAGTAGTCAATGACAATAGTAACCCAGAATTTGACAAACCCAAAGATACAAACTTTTGAAAGAAGAATTCACTATTTGACAAAAAATAACTGCTGGCAAATTGGGAAATAGTTTGGCAAAAAATAGACACAAACCAACACCTCAGGTCACATAACGCAGTAAAGTCAAAATGGATACATGATTAAGAAATAAAGGGTGTCACCATAAACAAATTAGGTTAACACAAAATTGATTATCTATAAGAACTATGTGCCCAAACCAGTCATAGAGAACATTATGAGAAGTAACATAGATAACTGTAATTATTGTTTTAAAAATCTTTTGAACAAACAAAATCAGTGCAACCAGGATTATTTGGAAGTGAGAGAATTTTTTATAGGAAGTGTCTCTGAAAAATTCCGTATTTCCCAAATATAGAGAAATTACTTAAATTTATGAGAATAATTTTGCAACTGACAAATGGTCAAAGGTTATGAGGCAATTCTCAGATGAATAGATTACAACTCTTATGTGAAAAAATGCTTCAAATCATTATTAATGGGACAAATGTAAATCAAAACAATTCTGAGGTACCACCTATCAGACTGTCTAATAAAATGGAAAGGAGAAAAGATAAATATTGAAAGTAATGTGGAAAAATTGAGACAATAACAAACTGTTGGTGGAACTATGAACTGATACAACCATTCTGGAGAGCAATCTGGAATTATGCCTTAAAAGTCATAAAACTTTGACCCAACAATACTAGTACTGGTTCTGTATCCCCAAAACATCAAAGATTGGGGCAATGGACCTACATGCACCCAAATATTTTTACCAACTCTTTTTCATGGTGGCAAAGAACTGTAATCTGAATGTCCATCAATTATAGAATGGTTGAACAAAATGGGGTATAAACACTATGCAATCTGCATTCAGAAACCATATGTTCTTTCTCTGGAGGTGGAAAGCATTTTTTCTCATGACAAATCCTTTGGAATTGTTATAGACCATTGTACTGATCAGAGTAGTTAAGTCACTTTCAATAGTTATTACAATATTGCTTTAACTGTGTACAATGTTCTTCTCACTTCACTCTGCATTAGTCTTCCCAAGTTTTTTTTTTCTGAAAATGTCATTTTACATTTTCAAAGTACAATAATATTTTATCACAATCATACATTATAAATTATTCAGCCATTAACCAATTTATGGACATCCATTTAGTTTCCAAATCTTTACTACCCCAGAAAGAATTTGTTCATATCATCCTTTCATTTTTATTTTGTCTTTTTTGGGTATAGACCTAGTAGTAGTATTGCTGGTTATTCTTGGTTTTGTTGATTAACAGTATTGCTGGCCTAAACCAAGTTGGGAATAATAGATAGGGCTAAAACCAGTTGTTGAGGTAGGGGAATGTCTACACTATGCATTTGAAGATTTCTTCCACCTTGTTTGGAATAGGCAGTTAATAAGAATTTGTTCCAATGATGATGAAAGCAGTTGAAACAGGGGCTATGAAATGCTTAGAGTTTAGTCAGAAATCAAAGACACCAAGGTCATGCATTGCTATGAACTGTTTGGCCACTGGACTTCAATGACTAGAAGAGAGAATGAGGTTGATTATTTTGTGCAACTCTACTTCAATTCAATGCAAGTCGAAATATCACTCCATAATGTCATTGATCGTTATAAAAAATGAAGGCTGAATAACAAAAGCAACATATACATTCATATGTGTGAGTGTGAATAGATAACTTTCAATATTTGTGACCTTGCATAATAGATCTTATGTATTTAAGGACATTATGTTGAAGAGATTCTAAGCTTCAGTTGTTAAAGGGGTTCATCAAACACATATAAGCATATGCATGCACACACATTCATTAGGAAGATACATAGTTATAGGTCATTAAATAGAAGTTATGTAGAAAGGTAAAATTGAAAAAAAAGAAATAAAAGGTAAAATTGAGTTAATGGAAAGACAATCAATGGTATTAGAATCCATTCAAATCCTATCTTTCCCAGGAGTTGTGATTTTTCAGTTCCTCAGTTTCCTCATATATAAAATGGATGTAATTATACTTGTTCCAAAAAGAAAAGAAATGAAGAATATGGTTTGTAAATTTTAAAATACCATAGAAAAGTGAGTAAATACTGTTTTACAAAATTAAAAAAAAATATTTCAAGCTTCATTTCCCTGGGCAATTTGCTGTATTGTTCTTAGCTTGTTGGCCTATGATTATAGAGGGTGGTCAATTACCCATTTATCTCCCCATTTTACTCAGTGAGTTTCTAATACCTATTGATTCGCATGGCTATAAGGAATTCTCATTCCATTTCTTAGCAGTGATCAACTATAAGGAAAAAGAGAGAGAGAGAGAGAGAGAGAGAGAGAGAGAGAGAGAGAGAGAGAGAGAGAGAGAGAGAGAGAGAGAGAGAGAGAAGAGAGAGATGATAATGAAAAATGGAGATTCAGTCAGAAAAACATAGAGATGTAATCTGAGCCAGTCTAGATTCTATAACAATGTAAATTGTTTTTCTTTACTAGCACATACATGACTCACCCAATTTGCATTACTATAATCATTCCCTGATGACAACATAAACACAAAATAATTTCCTTTGATTTTTTTAGTTTCATAATCTGTTTCATCTTCAAGCCTTAATAGTCTCACTTTTCTGTACTATAAAAGATAAAGTGAAAAAGAAGTCCAGACTCACTGCAACACATAATTATCTCTCAGTTACATTGAGCAATACAAGGGATACCATAAATCTCTGTTTCATTAGAACATGTCCATTGATAAACAAATTGATTTTATCTACTTTTTAATAGGCATTACAAAAACTAATTATTAAAAGCTGGTAGATTTCAAAATAAATCTAATGTAAACATCTTTAAACTTTCCCAGCTTTGTAAGTATACAAAATAAAAGTGTCACAACTTGAATTTTTCCAGTTAACTATAATTAAAAAAAAACCTTTAGTAATTTTCAATATAATTAAATGAAGAACTGATTAAAAATGTGGTTCATATATATATTTCTAGACTGTAATATGCCTTCTATTTCTCTTGCCAATCTATTCAACAATGAATTTCCTTCTGTCTTAGTCTTTTCATTTCATTACTATTTTGTATGCCATTTTTGATAGTGTCAACCTTTACCATGCCAAGGGTTTCAGGCTTAATTGACTCACACAAAGGCTGTTCTTTGCAATTACCTTTGCTAGTGTCAATAATTAATAAATCTGATTTTGTGTATTTTGGTTCCTAGGACAGCTTGAATAGGATCAGACTAAACCCTTAGAACTGTATGAAGTTCCCCAAATGCTGAGCTATAAGCAAGAGACAATTTTTTAGACAGAAAGCTTTATAAATAATTTTGTGATAGAGAGATTTCCTCCATTTTATTTGGCAGCAGAAATGTATATATGTTTTTGAGTATGCATTTGTGCATGTATGTTTGGTATATGAATACACATGGTACATGTATATACACATAAATATGTGGATAAACTCATGTATATGCACATATATTTAACTTTTCTATTTGTATCCTTGGTACGTGCAATATATTAACATTCAATAAATGCTTCATTCATACACATACACATATATGTATATGTATACACAAATACTATATAAAGAGAGAGAAACACATTTAAAGTGTGTAAAGGGTAAATATGTATTTTATTATTTAATAGTCATTCAGTTATCCCTAACTCTTCATGCACATATTTGGATTTTTCTTGGTAAAGATATTAGAATGGTTTATTATTTCCTTCTCCAGCTCATTTTATAAATGAGGAAAACTGAGGTAAATGGGGTTAAATGATGTACCCAATGTCACTTAGGTAGTAAATGTCTGAAGTCATATTTGAATTCAGGTTAGACTTGAACTCATATATGGGTGAATATATCTATATATAAAGAGAAATATTTCAGGAAATAACATATATATACTCCCTATTATGTGTTAGGAACTCTACTACATTCTGGGAATACAAAGAAAGGTAAACTACAATCCCTACTTTCAGGAAGCTTTTTATCTACTTGAATTTTGGAGCAAACTTGTGATTGCATTGGTGAAGGGAGCTTCTAGTGCAAAACTTTCTCTCCCTCAGGTATCTTTTCTGTAACTTATAATCTCATGCAAAGAACATTGTTGGTCTAGTCCTATAGATAAGCACAAAAGTTGCATTACTACAATAATTCCATTATGCCAATATAAACACAAAAGTAAGCCAGTAAGCATAGTGAGAAGTTTAAATTTGGAGTTAGAAGAAAGCTGGGTTCAAACTTTCTTTTTAAACATAATTACATATATGTGTAAATATGTGTGCATATATATATGTATATATATACATATATGTGACTAAGAACTAGTGATATCATCAGAGCCTTGGTATCCTGCTTATTATCTATGTCATTTTGAAAAATTCAATTCACTTCTTTCAATCTTATTTTCTATAAAATGAGAAGTTAGATCATATGACCAGCAAGATCCATTCAAAATTCAAATCTACAAAATCAGAATCTGATAAAAATTCGGTAGATAATGAGATATTGTGAAGAACAAGTGGTATATTCAAAGCCCTAATTGTGACAGTTACTGTCAGTAATTGGAAGGTATTTATTTGTCTTTAATGTTGAGTCCAGAAGTAAGTTTATCTCTATTGGATTATTTCTCTCTTTTATTTTAATTTGTTCAGTAGAAATAATTTTGACAATAGTTTTTTGAAATATTAAATTCAGATTTTTTCCCATCCTTACTATCACCCCCTACCCCACAGCAGTAAATAGTATGATAGAGGTTATAACCATACTTTCCTGTAATATATATTTCCATGTTGCTCATTTCATGATAATTATTTCTATTAGTTTTTTTTTTGTGTGTGTGTGTGTGGATTATCTAGGGTTCTCTGGGCATACCACCAAATTTTTTGCAAAGAGTGATAACTTGTTTCTCAATTGCCTATTCTAATTCCTTCAATTTGTTTTTATTTTGCTTTTATTGCTATACCAGCATTTCCAGTTGTTATGGATAATATTGATCTTATTAAGATATTATTATTGATGGCCACTTGATATTTATAGAATAGCACTGTCAGGGAGCTCTAGTTGAAGGCAATTGATGAACTAGCTGGAAGCAGCTTAAACCAACAATATTTATTACTTATTTCAATGAGAAGAGGCAGGGACAGGAAAAGTAGGTAGAAATAAAGAAGGATCTACTAAATCTAATACTAATATTTCTAACTATAACCCCAAACCCCTCTGTCCTGCAAAGGACTGTTTCTTGTTTACTGGAGAGAACCTATACTAATCTTTTCTTATTATCTAAAGATTAAATCTATTTAACTAAAGCTATTCTAATAGAGGATCTTAAAATTATATAATTATCCTTATATTATCTTTAAAATTTCATCAGCTGCCTCAAACTAATTGTCAACTAATGACAGGATCAGTCTCTTCTCAGGCTCTCACAGCATGAAGCCTGAAACTGACACTGCTTCAGCAAGAGGAAATAGCACCTCCCTCTGGCTGCTTTTCTCTCCTTAAAAAGCACTCACTTCCACCAATCTTCTTTAGATGAAATGATGTTTCTCAACTTCTCCAAAGTTAACTCTTATGAAAATCCTTCACAGATTGATCAGAGAAAGTCTCCAGCCACCTGCTCCAAGTAAAGAAGCTCCAGAGAATGAACCACTCTCTAACTGTCTTTCCTATCATGCAATTCTCTTAAAGTGACCCATAATTTTGCTCTTCCTTGCTTAAAAGAGGCAAAGTAAAATTCAAAATTGTTTCTCTACACTAAATCCTTACATCTAACTAGGTTAATTAGCTAATTAAATTATTATCTTAATATAGTATAATATTAAATAATAATGGTGATATATGGCATCCCTGCTTTACCCCTGATATTATTGGGAATGGTCTTACTTTATCCCCATTAAGGATGATTGCTGATGGTTTTAGATAGATGCCATTTATCATTTTAAGGAAGATTCCCTTTATTCCAGTGTTTTTGTAAGGAATCAATTTGTATTTTGTCAAAATTTTTTGCACCTATTGAAATAATCATGTAATTTCTGTTGGTTTTATTATTGATATGGTCAAACATGCTTATAGATTTCCTAATATTTAACTATGTAATTTCTTTGATAGTATTCATCTAAAATTTTTACATCATTGTTCATTAGGAATATTGCATCTACAATTGTAGATTGATCTACAGTTTTCTTTTTCTGTTCTAGTTCTTCCTGGTTAGGTATCAATATCATATTAGTTTCATACATAGTTTGGAAAGATTCTCTCTTCCTCTGTTTTTTTTTTCTTCTAAATTCTTTGTGTAGTATTGGAATTAATTGTTTTTTTAATGTTTGGTAAAATTCACTTATGATACATCTGCTTTGGGATATTTTTTATTAGGGAGATCTTTAATGCTTTGTTGAATTTCTTATTCTGTGATGATGTCTAAGTTTTCCATTTTCTTTTTTATAATTTAAGCATTTTATTTTCATATTTATTTCACTAAGATTGTCAGTTTTGGGGGGCATATGGTTGGGCAAAATTCCAATAATTGCTTTAATTTTTTCTCCATTGTTTATTATTTCACCTTTTTCATTTTTGATACAGGAAATTTTATTTTCTTCTTTATTTAAATCAGGCTAACCAATGATTTATCTATTATATTTATGTATTCGTATGTAAGGGTTAAATTAAGGAGCTCAACAAATTGAGGAGAACAGTTTAACAGAAACTTTGATTATTTTAGGGAAGAAGTATAGATAGAAAGATAGATAAGAGGAAAGAGAGATTATCAATCTTATTCCCTACAAATATACCTAAAATTCCTAATAATTACCTAAAATTTCCTAAAACCATCTCTAACTGTCTTCTCAGGATAGGTTCTTCTCTTTGGCATGCCATGCCTAATCTACTCTACTTTATAAATTATTCACTAACTACCAAACTCCCTAAAATAATATATAGCCACCACTCACTCACTCCTTCAATCAATTTTCTATAGCAGCCCAATTGTCAGGAGCCAACTGCCAGCAGATCCTTGTCTCAGAGACAGACCTTCTGCTCTGTAGAAATCCCAGAGGCAAAATACCTCCAACTGTCAGTGGCTGTGTCCTTTTTCTCCTCACTCACCAAGTTCCCTCTTAACTTCCTGTCAGAGAGCTGGTTACTTCCTCTCATTGGGTCCTGGACTCTTTGGTAATGGAATCTTCAATTATGGTTTACAGATTCACTGAACTTGTCAGTTCTGATCTACTTAGAAACCCTGTTCTGTAGCTTCTTAAGGAGACAGAGGGAGAGATTAAGAAAATCCCTTTAACACATAAAACCAACTCATCTTATTTTTTCAGTTCAATGATTTTCTTACTTTCCATTTTAGTAATCTTTCCCTTGATTTCTTTAAGATTTCTAACTTAGTTTTTATTTGGAGATTGTAAATTTGTTCTTATTCTAGTTGTTGTTTTATTTTGTTTCATACCCAGTTCTTCTCCTCTTGTTCAAGGTTATTGGGGCATTTTCCCCTGATGATTTCTTTTAGTATTATGCCTAGGATCTTTTTTGTTTATGGCTTTCAGCTATTTTGATGATTCTTAGATGATCTTTTCTACCATCTATTTTCCAGGTTGATCATTTTTTGCAGTAAGTTATTATAGACTTTCTTCTATTTTTTTCACTTTTAAAATTCTCTTTTATTCTTTTTTCTTCATGTCTTAAGGTTTATTAGCTTGTATTTGTACACTTCTGAGTTTTAGGGAGATAGGGTTTTCCTTGAGTTTTTGTGTTTCTTTATTCACTTGGCTAATCCTACTCTTTGAAGAGTTGTTTTCTTCAATATTTTCCCCTTTCCATTTCCATTTGGTCAGTTCTACTTCTTAGTGAGTTTTTTCTTCAGCGAATTTTTCCCAGCTCTTTAATTTTTCTGTAAATTATCTTATTCTTTGTTTGTGTAAACCTCTTTTTAAGTTCTTCCAGGGATTCTTTTTACACCAGACATATTTTCATACTTTCCTTTAAGGTTTCCCATGTTTACTTTTTGGCATTATTTTCTTCTGAGCTCAAATTTTGGTTGTTTTCTGTAACTAAAGTACCATTCTAAGATCAGAGCTTTTTAAGGTTGTTTTTGTCTTTTCTTCATTTTAATGTTTTCCCCATTACCTTATCTATTTGTAGAGGTTCTTATCTATTCTTAGGATGGAGAGTGCATTGCTTCAAGCTCAGAATACTCTTCTCTGGTACTTGGGGTGAGATTGGCTTCCTTTGTTTCTCATAGTGTGTCTGTCACGGAGGTGGTCCTGCTGGCTTGCTTTGGGAAGGTCTGTAGTTGTTTTGTCCAGCCATGTTCAGCACCTTATACTACCAGTTCCCCTGTTGCTTTGTGAGCTGTGTGCTAATTCTCCATCCCTGCCAAGTGACTTGGGCTGGGCTGTTTGCCTGATTGTTTTGAGATCTGCCACATCATGCAATCTGTTGCCACATGAAAGTGGATAGATTACTTCACTGTAGTTCCATTTCCCCCTTTCCACGTCCCTGTAGCCCAGAGATCTTCTGCCATGTATGAGTGAGTAGATTACTGTGCTTCCAGTTCACATTCTATTCTCCCCTGTAGCCCAGTGCACTGCTGCCCTGTGGTAGTGAATAGATTACTATAGTTCTATTAAAATGATTTTCTTAATATATCCCTCTGTCTCTTTAAGAGGCAGAAGAGGGATATTTCTAGGTGGGGCAGAGCTAATAGGAGTCAATGATCCAGAGTTGAAGATTCTGTTATCAGGGAGACAAGGAAGGAACAGTTGACAGTTTGGACTTTTTGCCTCTGGAGAACAGGAGGTCTGTCTCAGCCTCTGCTACTGGCATTTGGCAATTAGGTCTTTGACCTCTGCATCTCTTGAGAGCAGGAGGTCTGTTTCTCCTATTGGCAATTTGACTACTGACAGTTGAGGGATGGGTGGTGACTGTTGAATTATTAGAGTAAGATAAGTATTTAATGAATAAATTTAGATAGTGTTGGTTAGATAGACCTGGTCTGACCAGGCAAGAAACACCTGTCCTCAGAAGACAGTTAGAAGTAAGGTTTTAGAAATTTTAGTTGTTATTATGAATTTAGTATATTCATAGGATATTAGAATAATAATCTCTCTTTCATCCTTTCTATTTTCTATCTGTACTTCTCAAATTAAACTGTTTTATTTAAATTGCTCACCTTACTTTTGTCAAATTCCTACCATGTTCCCTTACAAGTCTGGTGAGTCAGGTAGGAATTTGATTAATCTGTTAATCTTCTGTTCCTCACTTCTTATTATCCCCTACTTTTCAAGAATAGGAAAAACATAGAAGTGTAGGAAATTTTTAGCTAATTAAATATGGTGCTAGATATCATGGTACATGTAGTGAATGTACAAACAACTCCCACTCTCAGGGATCTTTACTGAGCTGTTACATCTCACAATTTTATATTGTCTCTGTTATTACTATTTCTGGGATTATTTGTTCTGTCAGGATTACTTCAAAGACACCAACTTTATCAAATATTTTGTCTAGTTCTCTCTCAGAAAAATAAACAGTGGAATGATAGCTTAATGGAGACTAGAGTTCCATACTTTGACAATTTTATTTCTCAAATGGTCAAAACTATTTCTCAGCTAAATGAAACTATCTCTCATTTTAACCAAACTGTCTCTCCTACTGTTCCTATTTCTGCTACCAACTCTAGGACGGCTCAAGCAAAAACCCAAAAGAAAGAAAGTACAAGCCTACTAAGTACCAACCTTTAATCCCAAAAAAGAGCTAGTTAATATAAAACATCAAAGACCATTTATACCTCAGGATATTCAGGGATTTAAGCAGAGCTCACCTTCTTTTGAGCAGGAACCCACATCTATTATCAAAAGACTGGAAAGCATATGACAACAATTTCATCCAACCTGAACTGATTTTGAACATTTGCTAGATGAATTGTTGACAAAAAGAGAAAAGGAGAAGAAGGTTATCTCACTTACTAATGAGGCTTGGGCAATGGGAGCAGTTCACTGGCCAGTGAAAGATCCCAGATGGGATTTTAATTATAAAGATGACTACACAAGATTGTGTCAAACTAGGTAGCCAGTACTAAAATCAAAGAGACTTTGTTCTGATAGACTGGGTACCTGGAAAAAATTTGAAAAACTAAAACAAGAGATTGGATAAAATCCTTCACAGTTCATAAACAGACTTGTAGAACTGGGAGGAAGATAAATATATTTAGATTTGACCAGAGAAAGGAATGTTAGACAATTGAGAAGGCAGTTTGTGAAAAATTGTTGCATGGTGGTCAAAGACTGTTTCAAAACCAGTTGTCTTAACTGGCCAAACATGGATCTTGATGAATTAAGAAAAATGGCAGTATATGTGTATAATGGGCATGAAAGGGAAGATAAAGATTATAGTGATTTAGTGAAGGCATTAAGAAAGGAGATAAAAGTATTAAAGGGAAAACTTGAAAAAAGAGATACAAATTATGGGGTATCTATGGCTCCTTTGCAAGAATCTGTAAACAAAAGACCAATGTGTAACTTATGTGGAAAAAGGGGACAACTAATGTTAAATTACAGAAGTTGGACTCAAGTATTCAAAACTTTTAGAAATAATGGTGTAAAGTGTAGAAACAACTATTCTAGATCAACAACTATTTTAGAAATAATAATAACTACAGAAATAATTATAGAAATAAAATTATGAAAGCTATGGAAATTATAGAACCAATAATCAAAATGAGGCAAATGACATATTATAATATGTCACAAATGGGGCCTGTCCACACAATAGCCAAAATGTAAATCCTCTTCAATGAGTGGAATCTCAGAGAGGTGTACACAGACCTTTATCAAGGATTGAGAGGGGAGAAAAGACTCTGGAATCAAAGACTGAAATATTTGACTTTTCAGAAACCAATATAATTACACCAGTCATCCCAATCTATTCTCCCCTGAATAGCAATGAACCATATGTGACACAGAAAGTAGGAAATAAGTTATATGATTGTCTTCTAGATACTGGGGCATCAAGATCTGTGCTGATGAGTACATCTGTTTCTAACTGTAATTCTATTGGTACTATCAATGTTGTGTGTGTGGGGTGGGTGGGGTTAGGGAGCACCTCTGAAATTCCCAAAGCTTTCATCACAAATGGTGTCTATGGAACTTTATCCATGGAACATTCATTCCTTTTAATGCATAACTCCCCCATAAAGTTTTTGGGGAGAGCTCTTTTGTGTAAATTAAAAGCCATAATAATATGTACTCAAGATGGTGATATTACATTAGAACTATCTGAAGAATCTCCAAATTTGTTCCCTGTACTCTTTCTAGATAGTCAAAAGATGATAAAATTCCTACCTTTAATATTTTTTAATTTTTAAATTTTTAATTTCCTTTTAATCATTGCAAAATTTGTTTATGCAAAAAATTTCAATTTCATGTACTTAAAATGATCCATTTTACATTTCATAGAGCTTCCTATCCCTTGCTAACTTGAATTCTTCTCCTATCCATATATCTGATGAGTAATTTTGTTGTCCTTTATAATTTATTTATATCTCCATTTTTTTTATCTTGATCATGTATCTATTTTGATCTTAACTTAATGAATTGTGTAAGATGTGGCCTTATTCCTAGTTTCTTCCAAACTATCTTCTAGTCATCTCAATATTTTTTACCAAATGATGATTTCTTATCCCAAAATCTTGATTCTATGCTTTAGGCAAATTTAACATTATTATAATATTTTACTACTCTTTGTTGTATGTCTGTCCTGGTCCACTGATTTACCTTTCTATTTCTTAGTCAATGCCAGATAGTTTTGATAATTACTATGTTATAATACAACTTAAAATCTGGTACTGCTGGACCTCCTTTGTTTACATTTTTCATTAATTCTTTTGATATTTTAAGCTTTTATCTTTCCTAATTAATTTTGTTGTTATTTTTCTAGCTCAATAAAATAAGTTCTTGGTAATTTAATTGTAATGGTATTGAATGATTACTATTTCTCCAATTATTTAAATTTGATCACATTTGTGCAAAATTGTTTTATAAAAGTGTTCATATAGTATCCACATTTGGTTTGGCATATGTGCTTTATTTGTGTGAAAAATACTTTGTAATTGTGTTCATATAGTTCCTGGGTTTCCTTTGGCAAGCAGATCCCCAGGTATTTTATATTATCCAGAGAGAAATGGAATTTTTCTTTCTATCTCTTGCTGATAGACTTTGCTTGATAAAGGAAATGGGGCTAATTCATTTTTCATGGTTTTCCTGCATTCCTTTCATATAATCCAATTTTTCTTTTAACTCCCTTATTTGATCTCAAAGTCCTTTTTTTGCTCTTCCATTAGATTTTTTGGGGACCTGAGACTAAATTATATGTATATATATATATATGTCAATGGTATCCTCTGCTATGTTTGTATCTTGAAACTTCCTGTCACAATAGTAATTATCTGGAGTCATATTTTTGTTCACTTTTTTTTAGTTTATTTTGTGATTTTGCTATATAATAATGTTGAGCCCTATTTGTGAATTAGAGAGGGCATTGACCCATATTTCTTTTCCTGAGGATTGGAACATTGCTTCTGGTTTGTACAACCCCTAGGACCTACCTGCTGGCTTACATTAGTAGGAGTTCTTCCTGATCACTTACACTGGTGGGAAACCTCACTACTATCTTGCACTGCTGGGAGACCTCTTTGCTGGTTTGTATTTAGGACACAATCTCACTTACAGACAACTACAGGAACAGAGACATATCTGGATGCAGAACCTCACTCCTAGCCAGCCCTAACTGGTGGAGCCTTATTTTTGGCTGACCCTAGAGGTGGAAACTTGCTGTTGACTGGTTCCAGGGTGGAATGTAGCAGAAGGCTTGAATCAGGCTGGAGCCTCACTGCTGAGGAGGTAAGGCCTTCTCTGGTACACAGGGATATTGTCTGTCCTTGCTGCTGCCTGCTTAGACTTTGCTCTTGGGTAATTGGAATCTGTAACCCTAAAAACTACAATCCCTAACAAAACTATGATCCCCAGAACCCTACTCACTTCCTATTGTTATGTGATGACATAGACAGGATAGAAATTGGGCATAGCCCTGTCTCTGGATCTCTTGTCTTCTTGTGATAGCTTTGGTGGAGCAGGCTTTTTGAGAAGGTACAAAACTTAGTCATATGTTTCTATTTTGTTAGATAATAAACTTTATAAAAATATAATACTCAAAGTATTAGACATTAATTAAAATCTTACATTCATGGCAACCAGAAAGCTGATCCCTGGCATTTTTACCCCTGGGAGGAAGGAAAGAAAGGTTACCCCTTCCAAAGAGGAAGAATTGTAAGTATGGTCCACTCTATGAAAGAGCAGTGCATTACCTATTTCAAACAGCTCCCAATTTTACGATGTCACTCCTTTCTACCATTCCATGGTATACCAGTCCTTACAATTAGCCTGGATAATCCCACAATTCAGGGGAGAGATTCATCTCCTTACACCACCTTGCCATTCTGGCCTGTCCTGTCTCTACAATACATCCAATATGGGACTCCACAACCCTATGTTCAGCACAGAATTCTCACTCACTCACCCAGAGGTGTGACCAAAAGAAACTTAAATGGATGATGATACTGAAGAGGGGAAGGATCCTTAAAGAGTCTAAAGGTGCATTTTTAAACCTTTTTAGGCTCCATTGTTTTGTGGAAATCTCTGTATCAGAATTAGAAAAGAAGACTCTTGAATTCAGTGCCTGTATCCTGTCACATATATTGTATTTTCTGATTGCTTGTTTTAAGATTTTATTTTGTTTGTTAAGTGCATATATTGGTTCTAATATAATACATTCCATTATACTATGTCACTTTAAGTTACTGTGTTTCGACAATTAGATATATGTGCTATTACATTGTCTTCATTTGTACCTCCCATATGACTGGACTGGAGAAGATATCATTATAAAAGTACCTTTGAGTTGTTTGTAACAAGAGGTAAGGGTCCATTTAGTAACTGAAGTGAAGTTCTATAGCACTATTCCCCAACTCTGCATTTATGAAAATGTAATGGATGAGACATATAAAGACATGCATTTCTGGCTGTTACAGTCTCATACCATAGGAGGTGGGAAGGTTTTCCTAGGGGTCATGGTACCCTTTAATGGCTCCCAAGAGGGTGCATTTCCCCTGAAGCCTAGTAGCTTCTGGATGGTTTTTAACTCTTTAGCTTAATATACCTGCACCAGAATGATCTAGATTCTTGGTAAAGTTTTAGACCCAAGAGGTTTTCTGGAATT
Source organism: Monodelphis domestica (assembly GCF_027887165.1). Classification (NCBI taxonomy): domain Eukaryota; kingdom Metazoa; phylum Chordata; class Mammalia; order Didelphimorphia; family Didelphidae; genus Monodelphis; species Monodelphis domestica. Next base: position 469,270,646 of record NC_077228.1, read on the forward strand.
AGCTGCTATACTACTATTTTTATAAAACTGTTTTCTTAGTGAAAAATAATGAATCCTGAGTTGGTCCATGTGTTTGTCAACACCCTGCTCAGGAGAGATTATATAATTGTCATAAAATTCTAGTTTTATAAAAGTTAAGAAACTTGCTACCTCCCAGAATCCAGGAAGTGAACTGCTTGGAAAAGGCGCCATGGAGATGCCTGCAGAAACCTCACACTGCACCAAAAGATTCAGAATGAACTTTGGGATGTAGTGAAATTGAACTGTGGGATGGTTGAACACATTTATTTTGTATGTATATCATTATATCAAAGGGGACTTCCCCCTAATTATCTTTTTGTCAATGTGTCTAGCAATCATTTGTTTTTTCTCTTTTCTTTTAATTCCCAAATTATTGTAATTTGTATGTAGGTTATGTTTACATGATCCATTGGGGAAACTAGAGACTAGTCTCACAAAGGATACTAGGGGATATTGTGTTATTAGAATCTGTTACACTAAAAACCACTATCTCTATCAAAACTACAATTCCCAGCAAAACTACAATTCTGAGCACCCTACTCACTTCCTGTTGTTATGTGCTGATGTAGACAGGATATAAATTGGGTGTAGCCCTATCTCTGGGTCTCTTGTCTTCCTATTGCAGCTTCGATGGAACAGGCTTTTGGAGCAGGTACAAAAACTTAGTCATGTGGTTCTGTTTTGTTAGATAATATTCTTTAAAAAATATAATACTTCAAATATTGGACATTAATTTAAATCTCAAACTCTTTATCCACCCCAGTGAGATAGACCTCTTGTGCTAGTCTTCCAGACTGTTCGGATATGGTAATCTTATTCTTGTAAAATTTGTATGAGGCTTTTGCTTAGCATCATTTTGAAGGGAATTTTTGAGGTTGTCTTCTTTACTCATTTATCTTGGCATAGGAAATCTTTTGTTAGCTGTATTCTAAAAGTAAAGGAGTAGTAATCTCAGAACAAGTAAAAGAAAAAATAGACCTAATTAAAAGGAATAAGCATGGAAACTGAATTTTGATAAAATGTACCATAGACAATAAAATAATTTTAATGCTAAACTAATATGTACCAAATGCCATAGCATCCAAATTCTTAATGAAAACATCAAGTGAGTTATGCGAAGAAACAGAGTAAAGTTAAATTAGTAAAAGCCCAGCGTTTCTCCTTTTAGAACTATAGAATTCTAACCAGAAAATAAACAAAATGTTAAAGAGATAGCATTTTAAAAAGATTAGATATGATAGAAATCTGAAGAAAACTGATTGAGATTAGAAAGGAATAGATTACTTTGTCAGCTATATGCATGCCTTTCAAAAAATTAAAGATGTATTAGTTCATACAAATATAACAACTAAATTCAGAAAAGGAAAATATTGAATGTATTCTCTTAAGATCATAATAAAATAAAACTGTATTTGATAAATTCTTGTGGAAATATAGATTAAAATTTAATTGAAAGTTAAATAATTTTATCCTAAAAATGAGTCAAATAATAAACATAGAAATAATCAATAATTAAAATAAAGATAATGACAGAGACAATATTCCAAAATTTGTGGGATACAACCAAAGTAGTACTTGGGAGAAAATTTATGTCTCTAATGTGTACATCAAAAACAAGAATAAAGAGAAAATTGGGCATACAACTAAGAAAACTATAAATGGAACAAATTAAATCCTTTAATTAAGCAACAAACTGGAAATTCTTAAAGTCAAAGGAGACTTAAATAAATTTAAAAGTAAGAAAATCATTAAACTAATAAATGAAACTAGGAAAAAATAGATAAATCATTTGTTGTGAAATAGCCCAATCATTCTTAACAATAATTTGAAAATATAATCAGAATGCTATAAAATGATATATCCCCTTTGACTAAGTAAGACTACTACTAATTCTGTATTCCAAAGATATAAAAAGTAACATTGGGGAAGGACCTACTTATATGAAAATGTTTAGAGCAGTTCTTTTTATGGTGGCAAATAATTGGAAATTTAAGGGATATATCAGTTGGGAATGGTTGAGCAAGTTATAGAACATGATGGTAATATAATATTATTTGGTATAAGAAATAATGAGCAATATGAATTTGTAAAAAAAAAAACCTGGAAAAACGGATATAAACTAATTCAAAGTGATGTGATTAGAAGCAGGGGAACACAGCAGCAGCAGCAATATAGTCAAATGTGAAGGACTTGTTTATTCTGATCAAGAAAAAGATCCATAATTCCAAAGGACCCATGAAGAAAAATTGAATACATATCTAAAGAATTCAATGAACTCTGAATTTATTTTTTGTTAGATTTTTTGTTAGATTTATCTAGTTCTGAGTATAGAAAACTAAAGTTCCCCTTTATTATTAATTTGTTTTCTAATTCCATCTGTATCTCATTTAATTTTTCCTTTAAAAATCTGTATAAACTTGGTGTATATAGACCCAATACTGGCAATGCTTCATTGTCCTAATATAGTTACCCTGTTAATCTCTTCCAATTTATCCATTTTAGCCCCAAATTTGACAGAGATCATAACTGCTACCCCTGCCTTCTCTGGATCAGTTGAGAAATAGTATATTCTGTTCTAGGTCTTCACCTTCATTCTAGATATGTCTCTCATTTACAGTTTGTTTCTTGTAAACACATTGTCAGGTTCTGGCATCTTATCCTTTCTGCTATCCATTTTCTTCCCATTGGGAAATTCATTCGATTTCCATTTAGTATCATAGTTATTTGTTGTGCATTCCCATCTACTATGTAACTCCTAACTGTTTGTCTCCCTCTGCCTTTCTTCCTACTGTGTCTCTCCTCAGAAGTACAATTTGCTTTGATCAATACCTCTCCAATTCATATTCTTTCCAAAGATCTACCCTCACCCTCTTAGTTTCAAATTGACCCACGTTTCTTTCATTTTTGTATTTTTTTTCCTAATTTTTCCTCAAATTTTCTCAATTGGGTTTTGAAGTATTTTAAAGCTCTACTAACAGTTCTTTTTGATCTTGTGGCCATTTATTGTATTTTTTTTCTATTTCTAAAGTAGGTATTTTTACTTCTCTATCCTCTGAGTTTGGGCCAAGATATTTGCTGTCCCTATAATAGCTATCAATAGCAATCTCCTTTGCTCATATTTTAAATAATTTAAAAAATTTTACTGGTCAGGCCAATAGACTTAATTATAAGCCTTTCCCTAAAGTCCCAGGATTCCAAATGTGCTGAGATATGTTATCTCAAGTTTAAGGACTTTTTGTTTGTGTCTGTTTTTTTTTTCTGGGTCCCATTTAGTTATTATATTTTGTATAGTCCAAGGTGGGATGTACTCCTGGTTCTTTTCTCAAACTCCAAACCATGATTATTCTCAACCAGAGCCAATGGGCAGTTCTGACACTGCATCAGCAAGCAGAATATCCCACTTTCCCCTGTGGTAGCATACAGGGACTCCATTCTCCTGAGTGATCATAGATAATGGAGCCCCAGTCCTTTATCAACCATACTCACCAATGCATGCTCCCTCCTCCCTCCTCCTCTCCTAGTGCCACTGCCTGGGACAAAGCAGGTGCCTAGTTTGCATTTCTCAGGCCTCAAAAATCATTCATTGCTAAACAGTGAGGTTTGAGTTCCTGTCCTTAAGGTTTGGTGTCTGAAGACTCTGCCATGTAGCCTCCTTCAGTCTCCAACTGTGATCATCAGGCTTCTCCAGAGATGAAGCTTCATCAGATACAGAGCCCTCTACCTACAGATTCCAGTGTCAACCTTCAGGATGCAAGCTCCTTGCCTTAGCAAACACCTTAAGGTTGCCAGTTCCTCCCCCAGGTGTTATCTTGTTGCTGTCATTCTGTTTGTTCTATTCTTTTTCCTAAGGCAGTGATGGTGAACCTTTTAGAGGGGAGGTAATGTGAGAAATATTCTCAGGTTCATGTGGAGAGGGGAAGGGGATCAGCCCAGCCCCACCTTTCTCTGGCTTTCTAGTAACAAAATTTGGTGAACTCTGTGCTGGGGCAATGGCATGCATGTCCACAGAGAGGACTTCTTCCTCTGGCATGTGTGCCATAGATTCACTACCATGGTCCTAGGACCTACACTTGGGGTACCAAGGTCTAAAAAGAAACGTTTCTCTCTAGCTATTACTAGCTGTTCAGCTTCACTCCTGACCCCAGCCTATTTTTGCCACTTTTAGCATAGATTCTGCAGTTATTTTGAGTTATTTCTGTGGGGTGTTAGTAGTGTGAAAAAGCTTTACACAATTTTTCCTACTCCACAATTTTTCCATAATACCTCTGCCAGAAATATTCTTAAATACTTTTTTAAACATGTTCTTTACATGCATTATAACTTTAGAATACCAGTATGTATTTTGAAATCTGTAACCATAGCTTTCTCCTTAATGGTGTTATGCTTAATGTGTCTTCCCTGAAAACAAAACAAAATAAAAAAAAATGTATTTTAAGTGTTTCTTTCATTACTGATTTTAATTGATTTCTGTATTAACCTCTAAAATATTTTTCTCTATTATTCCCTGATACATCAATAACTTTTACTCATTCATTTCAAATGAAATTTTGAAAGAACTGGAGAAAATTTTCATGATGTCAAAATGCTATTTGGTATGTTTTTTTTGTGGAATCATATAACTTGATATCACCCATGTATATAAACTGATTTATATGAACTTGCAGTGAAATTTTCTCTTTGACTTTGAAAACACAATTTTATTCAGAAGGCATGACAACAGGTTTACAGTTTCATAAACCATTAACTGCTGAAATAATCCTTCCAGAAAATACCACATTTATATCAATTATTTTAATAACATTTTTAATTTTTTTCAGACTATATCAATACAATTTCTTAATATTTATTCTTTTTATACTTACAATCCTCCCTAAGAACTCAGGCATTATGGTATAGGTTATACATATATTATCATATAATATATATTTCCAAATTTGTCATATTGTGCAAGACATATATCTTAAAATAGATAAAAATCATGGTGGAAATAAAGAATAATATATTTCAATTTGCATTTAGATTCTGTCTCTTTCTTCTATGGTAGTAAATATCCTTTTTTGATATGAATCTCTTGGAGTTGTCCTTTGTTGATAATAGTTAAATCATTCACAGTTGATCATTATACATTTTACAATAATAGATATTGTTACTGTGTACAATGTTTTCCTGGTTCTTCTCAGTTTCCTTTGAATCACTTCATATAAATCTTTCTAGGTTCCTTTGTGACCATCTTGCTTGTAATTTCTTATGACACAATAGTATTCCATTACAATCATATAGCACAACTTGTTCAATAATTCGCCAGTGGATGGATCTTCTCTCCATTTCTAGTTCTTTGCTACCACAAAACAAGCTGCTATAAATGTTTTCATCCAAGTAGGTCCTTTCCTTCTATCTCTGATCTCTTTGATATACAGATCTAGTAGGGATATTCCTAGTCCAAAAGGTACACACAGTTGGGTGACCTTTTTGGCATAGTTCCAATTTGATCTCCAAAATGGTTGGGTCAGTCCACAACTCTACTAACTGTGTATGTGTCCCAATTTTTCCACATCCCCTCCAATATTTGTCATTATTTTGTTAAATTAGACAGTCCAATAGGTGTGAAGTGGTAGCTCAGAATGGTTTTAATTTGTATGTCTCTAATAGCTATTTGGAGCATTTCTTTATAGGACTAAAATTAGTTTTAATTTCTTCATCTAATAATTGCCTGTTTATATCCTTTGGACACTTGTTAATTGGGGAATTTTTGTGTTCTTATAAATTTGATTCAGTTCTTTATGTATTTGGGAAATGAGGTATTTGTCAGAGATACTTGCTATAAATTTTCCTCTAGTTTATTGGTTCCCTTTTGAGTTTGCTGCATTGCTTTCATTTGTGTAAAACTGTTTAAATTTAATGTAATCAAAGTTATTGATTTTATATCTCATAATATTCTCTGTCTTGTTTGGACATAAATTATTCCCTTATTCAAGATCTGAAATGTAAATTATCCCTTGCTCCTTTCTTTTGTTTTTGGTTTCACCTTTTATTTTTAAATCATGAATTCATTTTTACTTTACCTTGTTATGGTGTGAGGTGTGGTTCTGTACCTAGTTTCTTCCATACTGTTTTCTAGTTTTCCCTGCAGTTTTTATCAAATACTTAGCTATTATTCCAAAAATTTGGATCTTTGGATTTGTCAAATGCTAGCTAACTATGACTATTTTCTACATCAATTCCACTGATTGATCCACTACTTTATTTCTTACTATCAAATTGTTTTGATGATTGCTAGTTTATAATACAATTTAAGGTCTGATATAGCTAAGCCAATGTCTTTCATATTTTTTGTTAATTCCAATGTTGTTCTTTATATTTTGTTCTTCCAAATTAATTCTATTTTTTCTATGCCTATGAAAAGATTTGGGGTTAGTTTAATTAGTATTTTCACTGAATAGGTCTATTAATTTAAGTAGAATTGTCATTTAACTTATCCATGAATAATTAATGCTTCTCCCCCCAATTGTTTAGATATGACTTTACTTGTATGAAAAGTTTTTTGTAGTTGGGATCATATAGTCCCTGGGTTTGTGTCCTGACAGGTAGACTTCCAGACATTTTATATGGTCTCCATTTATTTTAAATGGAGCTTCTCTTTCCATCTCATTCTTGGACTTTATTACCAGTATCGAAAAATTCTAACTATTTATGTAGATTTTATATTTTATATTCTGAAACTATAAATTCATTCTTCACACAAATTAGCTGATTTTTTCCCTGAATTTACATACAAAATAGTGGAATACATATAAAATATTTTAATCTTTCCTTTGTGTGAATCTAGGCAAAAACATGAACCTCCTCTAAAACATGCTCATATACTGAGTTTAGATAGTATGAAATTTGAATTTCAAATGAGAAAATATAGAAAAATCATCAGTATTGAATTCTTGATCTCAATACACCAGTATGCTTCTTGACAATTGACAATGAAGAAAACAGGAGATTCAAATTTTCTCTTTCCTTCAATTCTCTTTAGGGATCTATATTTGTATCTTGATCCATATCTATGTCCATCTTTGTCTCTCTTCATTCTTTTTAATATGTTCTCAAATGTCTAACTTACAAATCAAGAATATAGGAATATTTTCAAGATGATCTAAAAGATAAGAAATGTTTTCTTTTTGCCGGTATTTTAGAATAGATGGTCTTATCCTATGAATAAGTTGTTCTCTAATGGCATAAAAGATGCAATTAATCAGAAAATTAGCATGGCTGAGACACTTTGCTTTATTTCCTTTGATAATACTGGGATAATTTCATAACTTAAAAAAAATATGTTAAATATTTTTTGAGTTCTGTCTAATTTTTACCAATTTCACATTAATCAAAAGACTTAGAAATGATTAATCCCAGAAAGCAGTAAATGGCTAAATGGCCCTGAAATTCCAACTAAGAAAAGAAGCATATAGGGGCATATGCTAACATAAAAACATTTTTATTAGCTTTCCTTTTTTCTGAGCATAATTGTGCTACTAAAGGAAGCTAAATGGTACAGTGAAAAAAACAATGGACCTGGAGTTAGGAATATTTGAGTTCAAATCCGTCCTCAAACACCACTTTTGTTACCCTGAAAAAATTACTTTACTCTAAGTTCATCTATAAAATAAGGATAATCATGACATTTACTTTCCATGGTTGTTGTGAGGATCAAATGTGATAGTGCCAATAAAACACTTTGCTAATCTTAAAGCTCTATATACATATTTGCTATTATTATCAGCATTCTCCATGTGGCTTTAGTAAAAATGAATAAAAATCTCTTCACACCAATATTCACATACAGGTGGAGAGAAGAAAGATGGTGAATCTTTTAAGAAATGAAAGTAAATGAAGTGATAATGTAGAATTGTGGTCTGCACAAACATGAGACGTTTATGATTAATATCAGAAACAGCATTTACATCTCTTTCAGGCATGATTGCATAAAATAAACTCATATCTAAATATAGAAATTGGTGATGAGGAGATTCAATCAAACCACTAAAATGATGTTTTATTTGTTTTCTGCTATTTTCTTTGTGCTTTCTGCTGTTTTTAAAGTGGTGGTAGTAGTGATAGTAAGCAACTCTTCTTGTTGCTGTTATTAATCATTTTCCTAAATTAACCAAAGAAAAAGAAAATTTCCAGTAAATTAATTAGATCATTTCATTCAAATATGCATCATAAATATAATGAATTAAATGGTTTGATAGTAAAGTATTTTTCCTTCAGAAAGAAAAAAAACTGAATGATCATAGATATGTCAGTAGTAAAAGACAAAACTGCAAAGTTTTCAACGTTATTTACATCTATCAAAACATGCATTATACATGCAATTTGAATATCATTGTTAGACATAATTAGAAATTAAAGGGAAGCCAGTGGCCAGCTTTGAAGCCAGGGGCCATGGCATGGGGTGCTAGTTTTGCCATGTAGTTCATCTGTAATCTTAGACAAGTCAAAACTGCTCAGTCTCATTCTTCTCAGATGTATAATGGAGATTAAAATATTCACAACATATTCAATTTTTTGGTCAATTCAATCTATTTTATGAATTTTAGAAGTTCTATGTCAGTAGGGACAGCTAGATGGCACAATGGATTGAATTCTGGACCTACTATCAGGAATACTTGCTTTGTGACTGTCAAGTCACATAATGCTGATTGCTTCAGTTTCTTCACTTATAAAATGATCTGGAGAAGGAAATGGCAAACCACTTCATTATCTTTGGTAAGAATCACAGTCTCATTACTTTAATTCCAGGGATACTTAATCTATATAGATACATAGCAAGGGGAATGAATAAATGTCTTGAAACAAAGTCGCATAAAATAGCTAAATTTCTCTTTTGGACTTGTCATTGAAGAAACTTATAAAATAGTATGTTCTCTTCTTCCCTAGATCCTAAGGGTAATTTGTCTATCCCTTTTGTTGATGATGCTATTTATTAACCTATATTTCATTTGAATGTCACTTGCAGATTAGCAAACAACCTCATCACTTCCTAGAAATTAACCATTTTGATGATAGTTTTGGATGATGTTTTTTCTAATTAAATTCTTTGTCATTTCTTATAGTGCAGGAGTATTACATCACAATCATACATCATAACTTATTTAGGCATTTCCCAATTAATGAGCATTCTTTTAATTTCCAATTCTTTTCCACCACAAAAAAGCTGCTATAAATATTTTAGAATATAAAGGTTCTTTTCTTTTTCCACCATCTGGTCATCTAAGTAAATAAACCTATTTATGCTATTGCTGGGTCAGAAGTTTTGTATAGTTTTGTAACTCTTTGGGCATAATTACAGATTGTTCTCCAAAATGTATAGATAAGTTCAGTTTCACCAATAGTGCATTAGTGTTCCCATATTTCCACACCTGCTCCAAAATTTGTCATTTTGCCCTTTTATTAAATTAATTGTATAGGTGGCAGGTGATAACTCACAGTTGTTTCAATTTGAATTTCTCCAATCAATAATGATTTAGAGTATTTTGTATGAATATAACTGATTTATTCATCTAAAAACTTTGTTTATATATTTTCCTCATTTTTCATTTGGGAAGAACTAAAAGGGCTCTCTTGAAACAAGAACAAGGAGAAAGAAAGGATTATATCTTGATTCAGTGGCACAAAGGAATCTCACTGAAGAAGAAAAATATGAAAGACATTATATGATGCTAGATATTGGTCATACAATGGGTATGATCTTCAGAGCTTTGGTATGTAGAGTGACTATTACCTCTAAAATTGTTTTGCCTCAGGAAAAAAAATCAGAACTCTTGCAGACAACTCACATCCATAAGAATAGGAGGAAATGGATGTAAGGAGGAGATTTCATGGCAAATGGGGGGAAATAACTAGGGAGAGAACTGAGCGTAATAATGAACTGCACAATCAAAGACAAAGGAAAAATTCATACCCTAGGTAAGGGCAATAAATTAAAAATGAGGTATATGATTAACAAAAAAATGAAAATAAGTAATAAAAGGAGTAATAATTTTTTTTTAAATTCTCATTTTTTAGAAATGGCTCAGAAAATGGTAAACAATGCAAGACAGATTTTTTCTTAATTGCCTGAGTTAAAAATGAGTCTGATAATTAGATATAAGGAAAAAAGAAAAAGAAATTAATATGTTTAACAAAACCATAAATCTAGGGAAAGGGATGACAAATGGTTGGGGGAGGACTTGAGGGTGGATTTTGTCAGTTTCACTTTGTAAGAGAAAACTGAGTCACTGGTTCTGATTTTAGACACTAAGGGTGCTGAAGCACCCAGTGGGTGTTGACAAGCCCAGCAGGACTAGGAAAAGGAGAAGTATAGAAAGCAGCAGGAGTTGAGTGAGAAAAATATACCAAGCAGAAACAGTCAGCTGAAACGATGGCTACAGCTGCTGTTATTGGAAATGCTGATTGTGTGGAGAATTAGATTCCATATAATTGTCCTTTAGAATCACCTTCAATTGAAAAGATGTGAAATCTTACAGAAAAACCCAGTTGGTCACTGCTGTACCCCTCTCGAGTAATAGAGAAATTTATTAGGGGGAAGAGAGTCTCTGTATTTGCTTTTGAAATTTGAAGAATTTGATTAGGTATTGCAAAATCTTTTTTTCCCCATGAAGAGATAACTGTACCTATTTGTGTTGCCCAGAGATCCAATTTGAGGAACTTTCTAGCTCTCTAGCTTAAGAAACAGTTTTTCATTGTAATGGCATAACATTCAATCATAATATTAAGTATGATTGTAAGTCAACATTAATCACTTCTTATAATTTCAAGATTAGAAGAGTAACATTTCTCCCATTAAGGGAGCAGTGATAACCAGAAATGAAGCAGTTATAAGAAATTCAGTTTTTATGATATAAATGGACCAAGAATAATAACAGATAGAATTCAGAGCTATGATTCTTCCCAAGTCCAAGGGTCATACTAATTTGTACATCTTTCTGTTAGTTTTCTGTAAGATTTTCCTCATGTTCCCTAACAGATACTCTATGTGAATTTGTGGGAGTTATAGGCAGACTGTGATATATAGATCATTTTTGCATTTAGCTTATATTAGGTAACTGTAATGTATTGATAATTTTGTTACCTTTTCATTAAATAAATGATTTATGTTCAAGAACTAATGTCATCTTGTAATTACTTTTGTGTACATTATAAGAACACTATTGCAGGTCTAGTTTCTATTAGAGGAAACCTGTTGCTTCCACATCAGAGTTAACCCTAGGATCCTGGTAGTCTTGTGGCAGTGGTCTTTTATCTATGAAGCTGAGAATCAGACAGGGCAGTTTAGAATGACTGACCAATCTCAAATATAGAGTGAATAGATATATCTGAGCACAAAGCTATAATTTGGGGCTTGAAACATAACACAGGGGATATATATGTGTGTGTATGTATATATGTGCTATATATACATATATGTATATATATATATATATATATATATATATATATATAATCTGTCATTGAATAATTAGTACAGATTTGTCCTTAAAGTTTGGAAGACATATGTTCTATTTTTGCCTCTTACATATATTTGAAAAGTAACTATGGCCAAGTCATTGACCCTCTCAGGACTCAACATCTGTCTAAGAAGCTGTTGAGGCATATAAAGAGAGGCAATTTCCTTATTTGCAAAGTTCTATATATCAATAAAATCATAGTCCCAATAATATTGATATCAGTTAAAATATCTATATCTTTATTCTCCAGACTCACAGAAAGCCATGAAAAACAGAAAGAAAGAAAGAAAGAAAGAAAGAAAGAAAGAAAGAAAGAAAGAAAGAAAGAAAGAAAGAAAGAAAGAAAGAAAGAAAGAAAGAAAGAAAGAAAGAAAGAAAGAAAGAAAGAAAGAAAGAAAGAAGGAAAGAATGAAAGAAAGAAAGAAAGAAGGAAAGAAAGGGAGGAAGGGAAGAAAGAAAGGAAGGAAGAAAGAAAGGAAGAAAGAAAGAAAGAAAGAAAGAAAGAAGGAAAGAAAGAAAGATACAAAGAAAAAAGAAAGAAGGAAAGAGAAAGAAGCAAAGAAAGAAAGAGAAATAAAGAAAGAAAAGAGAAAGAAAGAAAGAGAAATAAAGAAAGAAAAAAGAAAGAAGGAAAGAGAAAGAAGAAAAGAAACAAGAAAGAGAAACAAAGAAATAAAGAAATGAAGAAAGAAGGAAAAAATAAAATCTTTTATTGGGGAAACAATAACCTAGAGCTAGTATTAACTAGTCAAAAATTATACATAGTGTTATGACTGGGAATAATGAGCCAAATTGCTTTACAGAATAGCTGGACCAATTTATAACTCCACCAACAGTGGATTTTCGACAACATTTTCATGTTAAATTTCTGATGAATGTGAAGAATTGAAGAGTTGTTATAATTCATATTTTTCTCCTTTTATTTAACATTTTGAACAACTTTTCATACAGATATTGATAACTTTGATTCTTCCTCTTCTATCTTACATACACCCTTGACAATTTAAAAATTGGAAATATGGCACTAATCCTTGTGAATTTGAATCAATTCCTTGTTAATCATGGAAATAAGACCTTTGTCAGAGAAGCAAAATGTCAATATTTTTACATAGTAACCTGCTCCACTTCTGATTCTGCATTGACTTTATTACTACAAAAATATTTTACATAATCAGAATATTAATTTGTCTTTTATGACCTTATCATAATGTTTATTTATCTTCTATGATCTTCTCTAGCCCTTGTTTGGTCATTGATAGATATAGAATGCAATATCTTCCTCTTTCTTTTAATTTGTTTGATGCCATCATTTATGTCTGAGTCATACACCCATGAGGAGCTTTTATTGAATATATGGTGTGAGATGTTGGTCTATATCTAGTTTAAACCAGATTGTTTTCCATTTCCTGAATAGTTTTTGACAAATGGGTTATTACTACAGAAATTAGGGTTTGGAGTTTATTGCTCTTTATAAGTCTTTCTAAACCTAATCTTTCCCACACTGTCCTCCAATTTTCCCAGCAGTTTTTATGAAATAGTGGATTTTTGTCCTAAAAGCTGGGATATTTGGGTTTGTCATTTACTGCCTTGCTGAGGTCTCTTGCCCCCAGTCTATTCCACTGATCCTCCTTTCTGTCTCTTAGCCAGTACCAAATTGTTTTGGTGACCACTGCTTTATAATATAGCCTGAGATCTGGGACTGCAAGACCCCCTTCCATTGTATTTTTTTTTCATTATTTCCCTGGATATCCTTGATCTTTTGTTCTTCCAAATGAACTTTGTTATGTTTTTTTCTAAATCAGTAAAAAAAAAAATTTGAAAGTTCCATGGGTATGGAACTAAATAGATAGATGAGTTTCGGTAGGATGGTCATTTTTATTATATTGGCTCGTCCTACCCATGAGCAGTTAATGTTCTTCCAATTGTTCAAGTCTAGTTTTAGTTGTGTGGAAAGTGTTTTGTAGTTGTGTTCATATAGATCCTGTGTTTGTCTCGGGAGGTAGATTCCTAAGTATTTTATTTTGTCTAGGGTAATTTTGAATGGGATTTCTCTTTCTAGTTCTTGCTGCTGAGCTGTGTTGGAATTATATAGAAATGCTGATGACTTATGTGGGTTTATTTTGTATCCTGCAACTTTGCTAAAGTTGTTGATTATTTCAATTAGCTTTTTGGTTGAATCTCTAGGATTCTTTAAGTAGACCATCATGTCATCTGCAAAGAGTGATAATTTGGTCTCCTCCTTGCCTATTTTAATGCCTTCAATTTCTTTTTCTTCTCTAATTGCTACTGCTAGTGTTTCTAGTACAATGTCAAATAGTAGAGGTGATAATGGGCATCCTTGTTTCACTCCTGATCTTAATGGGAATGGATTTAGTTTATCCCCATTGCAGATGATATTAGTTAATGGTTTTAGATATATACTGTTTATTATTTTTAGGAATGACCCTTCTATTCCTATGCTTTCTAGTGTTTTTAATAGGAATCGGTGTTGTATTTTATCAAAGGCTTTTTCTGCATCTATTGAGATAATCATGTGGTTCTTGTTGGTTTGCTTGTTGATGTGGTCAATTACGTGGATAGTTTTCCTAATATTGAACCAGCCTTGCATCCCTGGTATAAATCTTACTTGATCATGTTGGATGACCCTTCTGATCACTTGATGGAGTCTTTTTGCTAGTATCCTATTTAAGATTATTGCATCTATATTCATTAGGGAGATTGGTCTATAATTTTCTTTCTCTGTTTTTGGCCTGCCTGGCTTTGGAATTAGTACCATGTTTGTGTCATAAAAAGAGTTTGGTAGAACTCCCTCTTTGCTTATTATGTCAAATAGTTTGTATAGTATTGGAGTAAACTGTTCTTTGAATGTTTGATAGAATTCACAGGTGAATCCATCAGGCCCTGGGGATTTTTTCTTAGGAAGTTCTTTGATGGCCTGTTGGATTTCATTTTCTGATATCAGATTATTTAAGACATCTATTTCTTCTTCTGTTAGGCTAGGCAATTTATATTTTTGTAAATATTCATCCATATCACCTAGGTTGGTATATTTATTGCCATATAGTTGGACAAAGCAGTTTTTAATGATTGACTTAATTTCCTCTTCATTGGAGGTGAGATTCCCCTTTTCATCCTTGATACTGTTAATTTGCCTTTCTTCTTTCCTTTTTTACATTAGATTGACCAGTACTTTGTCTATTTTGTCTGTTTTTTCAAAGTACCAGCTTCTAGTCTTCTTTATTATCTCAATAGTTCTGTTGGTTTCAATTTTATTAATTTCTCCCTTAATTTTTAGGATCTCTAGTTTGGTTTTCTTCTGGGGGGGTTTAATTTGTTCATTCTCAAGTTTTTTGATTTGCATGTCCAATTCATTGATCTCTGTCCTCCCTAATTTGTTAATATATGCACTCAGGGATATGAATTTTCCTCTAAGTTCTGCCTTGGCTGCATCCCATAAGGTTTGAAAGGATGTCTCGCCATTGTCATTTTCTTCAATGAAATTATTAATTGTTTCTATGATTTCTTCTCTAACTATCTGATTTTGGAGTATCATATTATTTAATTTCCAATTAATTTTTGATTTGGCTCTCCATGTACCCTTACCAATCAATATTTTTATTGCCTTGTGATCTGAAAAGACTGCATTTAATATTTCTGCTTTTCTGCATTTGAGTGCCATGTTTCTGTCACCTAGTGTATGATCTATTTTTGTGAATGTGTCATGTGGTGCTGAAAAGAAGGTGTATTCCTTTTTGTCCCTATTTACTTTTCTCAATATGTCTATTAACTCTAATTTTTCTAAGATTTCATTCACCTCTTTCTTGTTTATTTTTTGGTTTGATTTATCTAAATTTGATAGTGGTTGGTTCAAGTCTCCCACTAATATGGTTTTACTGTGTATTTCCTCCTTCAATTCTCCTAGTTTCTCTATTAAAAATTTGGATGCTATACCATTTGGTGCATACATGTTGATTAGTGATATTTCCTCATTATATATACTCCCTTTTAGCAGAATATATTTGCCTTCCCTATCCCTTTTGATCAGGTCTATTTGTGCTTTGGCTTTGTCAGATATCCCGATTGCAACTCCTGCCTTCTTTCTATCAGTTGAGGCCCAAAAGGTCTTACTGTAACCTTTAATTCTAACCTTGTGAGTGCCAACCCGCCTCATATGTGTTTCTTGAAGACAACAAATGGTAGAGTTTTGGGTTCTAATCCAATCTGCTATTTGTCTACATTTTATGGGTGAGTTCATCCCATTCATGCTCAAAGTTATGATTGTCATTTGTGGATTTGCTGGCATTTTGATATCTTCCCCTAGTTCTGACCTTTCTTCTTTAGGTATCTCCTTTTGAACCAGTGATTTACTTTAGGTCAGTCCCTCTAGTCCCCTCCCTTGAGATTTTTCCCTTTCTAGCCCCTCCCTTTTTATACTCCCTTCCCCTTCCCCCTCTCTTTCCCTCCCTTTTTATACTCCCTCCCACCTCCCCCTCCTTAATTTTCCTTTCTTTCTTGCCCTAATGGATAAGATAGAATTCAGGATCCCACTGGATCTAAATGTTCTTCCCTCTCAGATTTGATTTCACTGAGAGTAAGGTTTAAGTAATTCAACTTCATGCTCTCTTCCTCTCCTTCTCATATGAGAGTTCTTCCCCTCCCCTTCCCATGTGTATCTTTATATGGGAAAGAATATTCTATTAAGTCCCTTTCTATTTCTTGAAGTAAATCTTAGTAGTTCCCCCCCTCCCTTCTCCTTTCTTTGCCCCAACTTTCCCCAAATCTTCTTAATGCCCCAATCTTTCCCTATGCATGTTTCATCTAACTAGTCTTATGATGCTACAATTTTTGAGAGTTACACAAAACATTTTCCCCACATAGTAATATATATAAATTGATGTAAATGTAGTCCTTATAGAAGAGAGTTTGACTTAAAAGAAAAAGATAAGATTTATCTCCTTTTCCCTTTCTTTCATATTGACCTTTTCATGTTTCTCTTGCTTTCTGTGCTTGGATATCAAATTTTCCACTGAGTTCTATTCTTTTCTTAGCAAATGCTTGGAAATCTTCTATTTTGTTGAATGCCCATACTTTCCCCTGGAATTATATAGTCAGTTTTGCTGGGTAGTTGATTCTTGGTTGGAGACTCAGCTCTCTTGCCTTTCTAAATATTGTGTTCCATGTTTTGAGGTCTCTTAGTTTGTTAGCCGCTAAGTCGTGTATGATCCTTATGGGAGCCCCCTTATATCTGAAGCTCCTCTTCTTGGCTTCTTGTAGGATTTTTTCCTTTTCTTGGAAGCTCTTGAATTTGGCAATTACATTCCCAGGGCTTGTCTTTTGGGGATTTAGTATAGAGGGTTTTCTATGAATCCTTTCTATTTCTATTTTGCCCCCTTGCTCCAGAACGTGTGGGCAATTTTCTTTTATAATCTCCTGTAGAATAATATCAAGTTTATTGTTTATCTCTAGTTTTTCTGGGAGACCGATAATTTGGAGGCTTTCTCTTCTCCCTCTGTTTTCCAGATCCGTGACCTTCTCAGTGAGATATTTTATGTTTTCTTCTAATTCATTAATTTTTTGGGTTTGCTTTATTGATTCTTGCTGTTTTATGATCCCACTTTTCTGGTCGTTAGGGATTGGTTTTGCTTTTCATCTTTTTCTGCCCTTCTATTGGATGCTTCGAGCTCTTTTTCCAGTTGAGTAATCTTATCTGTCAGACTGCTGATCTCTTTCTCCCATTTTTCTTTCCAGGTTTCCATCTTTTGGATAAGTTCCAGTTTGAGATCTTCCAGAGCTTGTTGATAGTTTCCATTTTGGGAGGCATGTTCTGATTTTTTTTGGATTTCCTCCTCATTCTCCTCTTTTCCTTGGGTACTTCCACCATAAAAGTTTTCAATAGTCACCTTTTTCCCTTTCTTCCTGGAGGCTTGATTTTGGGCCATGTGAGCCATCCCTTTGGTCGTATTATTCCCCTTTCCTTTTTGATCTGGGGTCTGGGTGATATGGGCGGTTTTTCTGTGAATTTAGGTTACCTCAGACTAGTTCTTCCCAGCCTCCGAGGTTTCTTAGAGAGCTGGGCCCCTGATCACAGCCCAACCGCCCAGGTGTTCAGCTCCGCCCAGATAATCAGCAAGTGGTCCTCCCCTGGTGTTTACCTTTGCCCAGATGTTCAGCGCAACCGCCCCAAGTACAGCTCCGCGGACCCCCTTGCTCAGAGCTGGGTTCTCTCTTGAAACCTCCCTGAGACATTTTTTCCTGGCAGTCCCCAGATCCCAAGGACCCTGGAGTGCCCCCCCCCCCCCAGACAGAGACGTTCCCTACTCACTCGCTGTCTCAGTGAGCACTCAGGTAGTTCACTCTGGTTTGGTGGGGGAGGTGGGGTGGGGTAAGGGCAGCTCAGTTCACTTTTCTGTGCAAGCTTTTCCTCCTTCTTATTATAGTGTGGAAATGTTCAAACCCCACGTACCTTTGCCTCTGTGGGATATTGGGGAGTCCTGTTCCACCAAAGGTGATTTTTATGCTCCTTTGATGTAGTCTATTTTGTTCCGTGCCGGGGAGAGGAAGCATGTGACGTCTAGATTGCAGCCATGATTACCCGGAAGTTGTCTGCCCTTCTATTGGATGCTTTGAGCTCTTTTTCCATTTGAGCAGCCTTATCTGTCAGACTGCTGATCTCTTTCTCCCATTTTTCTTTCCAGGTTTCCATCTTTTGGATAAGTTCCAGTTTGAGATCTTCCAGAGCTTGTTGATAGTTTCCATTTTGGGAGGCATGTTCTGATTTTTTTTGGATTTGGATTCTTTCCCCACGTGCCTTCATCTCTGTGGGGTACTGGGGAGTACTGGGGAGTCCTTCTGTTCCTCCAAAGGTGATTTTTATGTTCCTTTGATGTAGTCTATTTCGTTCGGTGCCGGGGAGAGGAAGCGTGTGGCGTCTAGATTGCAGCCATGATTACCTGGAAGTACTGCTGCTCAATTTCTTAATGAGTTCAAATTCATTTTGATAACTGCTCTGTAGTATACTTAAAAATGTAATACTTTTAGGCATCCTTCCTTCTCACTCTGTCTTTTCATAATACACTGTTCACAGAAATAAATTCAGACCTAATAATCACTCATGGGAAGGACCTCCCAATATGATGAAAATAAAAACACTATCTGAATTAATTTACTTATTCAAAGCCATACCAGTCAAACTTAAAAAGATTATTTTATAGAGCTGGAAAACTTATCTCATTTTGAGAATTAAAAGGTCAAGAATCCCTAGGGGAATAATGAAAAAAGAGGTAAAGGAGGTTTCCTAGAAGTACCAGATCTAAAATTATTCTGCAATGAATATAATCAAAAACACATTAGCACTAGTTAAAGGACAAAGAAGTTGATTGGTGGAACAGATTTTATATATATAAATAGTATCCAAATAATAGGAATGGTATGTGTAAAGAACATCTCTAAATGTCATCTCTCCAAACTGAGAAAGCTTAGGAACTTATTTCTGAGAAAGCCATGATGACATGTAATGCACAATCCTTGAAGTGAAAAGATATTAGAGCAGGTTTAAACAATTCATAACCTCGATAATTTCCATCCTTTCAGTTAACTTCTTTATGAATGACAGGTTTTTTGTTGGATCTTGGAGAGTTTTCAAGTGGCTGTAGTTCACCTTGGCCCCATTCTCTTTTTCTGATCTCATCTTACTTTCCACAATAATGGTCTCTAGTAATAGATAATTCTATAAGGGTAGAGGTCTTGCACTATTTCTTTCCATCTATATCAACACCTGGCATAATGAAAAGAGCCTTGGATCTTTGCCTCTGTATTTGTTATTTTCTGTTTTAGGTGAAGAGCCTGGAGACTACAAAATGAAAACCTTCCAGGAGAGTAGGTTCCTGGTATATCATAATCTGGAAATTGCATCCAAGTCATTATAAATGTTCTGAAGAAAAAGGAATGAACTTCTAGAGTAAAGATGTTAAATGTTTATCCCTCCTCCAGAACCATTTTAATGTCTAATCTAGCAAATCTAATTAAATTAAAATAGAATCTAATAAAAGAATTAATAAAAATTACAACAAAACATAGAAGTAAATTTGTGGTTTTCTAAGTCAATATTTGGTCTGAAGCATTCTCTTTTTATTTGAGGTTCATGCCATTGCTCAGAACCCAACCCAATTGTAGTTTAGACATATCGAATTATTTTTCTATTTTTGAGGTGAACTGTATGAGACTAATATAGTGAAGTGACTGAGCAAAATTTTATCAAACCTCTCTAAGTCCAATTTAAAATAAGGGGAGAATGTGCTACTGAAGAATAATACTAGATATTAAAGATAGAAAGTAGACAAAGAGATATCGAGGACAAGTTGTATGGGAAAATTTGATGAAGAAGGAATTACTTTTAATGAGGATATGAGAAGTCTTCATTAACATATACTTGAGCTGGACCTTTGAGGAAGAAAATGTCCATAGGCAGAATTTAATTTCAGCAGTGGGGGATAGAATGAATACCAAACAAAGGTGGGTGAGGAGAGAATAAGTAATAGGATTGAACCATATGATCCAGAGCTGGAAGGGTCCTCATAGATTTCTTAATCCAACCTCCTCATTTTACAAATACAGAAGTTAAAGCTGCTTTGTGAATTGATTTGCCCAAAATCTCACGTGGAAATATTGAGATTTGAGACTGTAACCTCTAACTTTGGGACTGAAGGGGAAACAAAATAGCTGTTCTCAAGGTTTTTTTTGTTTTTTTTTTCAGGGTATTCACAGAGAAATTGGATTTGTTTTGCCTGGCTATAGAAGACAGAATTAGTAGATGTGGGTGGCAGTTGAAAAGAGACAGATTTAGGGGGAAAAATTTCTTATAACTGGAAAAAAAGTGAAATGGGATATGTACGGAGGTTAATTAGTTCCTCACTCTCCAGAGTTCTTCAAGTTAACTACTTTCACAAGTTTCTATAGAGAGCAATTAATTTCTATGCACAAGTTAAACTAAATATCTCTGATATCATTTTAGCATATTTTTAAAAATTCTATATTGAGGTTATTTTATACCTCAGAGACTACTTTTTAAAAATATCAAATGTATGAATGGGAGTAGAGGGAAATATACCTAGAAAAGTAGGCCCAATTCAACTTTTGAAGGATCTCAAATGACAATCTAAGAAAACTTTAGTGTTAAAATTACTTTAATCTTTTAATGAATTTAATTTTATAATATAGTTACAAAAATTTTCAAATGGAGTGTGATATGGCCAAGCCTATTTTTATATGCATAGAAATCTTAAAAAAACACTTCAAAACAAAATAATGTAACAACATTTTCAATATCTTATTTAGGCACAGGTAAATATATGTACATTTTTTCCAAACTTGTTCCTACTTCCATTATTGAAATAATTCTACCCCCCCTTTAGATGGATCAATATCTTCTTTGAGTTCAAGGAACAATTGAAGTTTTGTTTTAAAACTACTTCTGCTGAATTACACATTTTAAAAGTATAAAAGTAAATGAGACAGCCGATTTTGTCCACTCAGGATTTTCTTTTTTATTTTGATTAAATATGTAAGATCCTTTAGAGAGGAACTATTTTATATAATCCATGAAACTCTGCCAAACCAAAAGTATATTTCTTATAATGCAAGTTAAATACAGGTTTGCTTATTAAGCAAAGGAATAACTATTACTAAATATTTGTAAGCTTTATCCTAGTAAATTCAAATGAAATGGAGTTTTGAAGATAAATGGCTAGTTCTTTTCTTAATCATTTTAATTTTAATCCTACTTGATAGAGAAATAGACAGACAGACAGATTGAATAGATATGTAGGTAAAATATAGGTAGAGATGTTATATATTTGATGAGTTAAATACTTTTACATCCTGCATTATTTCCAAAATCTAGTTGCTAATATGTATACTTTTCATTAATTTTGTATATTTGCATTTGTGAATTTTATTTTTACTCCACCCTGCTTAGTCTTTAGAATTTTAGCAGCCAGGAATGTATACATCCCCACTTAAGGATTAAGTGTGGGGGAAGATGGTCTGTGACTCATGTGTGCTAGCAAGTGACAAATCAGAAACAACTAACTGACCCCCTGGGCTGTCATCCTAAACCAGTTTTAAGCCACCATTGGTACATGTGAGACACAGGAAGTGATGTAAAATCTGCCTTTATATTTCCCATCACTTCCTCTAAGAGGGGCTTTTGAGGAAATTGGTGGCTTTTTGAGGTGGTTCTTGACTTGGAGACCTAAGACTGCTTCCCTTAGGTGACCATGTGGTGAGTTCTAAGGCTGAATTCTCTTTCCCTGGCTTTCTGAAGGCACAACCCTCCAAGGAGGTCCCTCATCTTGGAGGAGGCATCATGGCTAGAAGGCAAGTTAGATTTAATGTTCTGGGAATTCTCTGTGACTGAGGCCTCTGAATTCCCCTTGGCTTAGACCAGGCTGGAGTAAATCTTCTACTCTTTCCCTCTTTCTCCCTCATTCTTAATTTCTTCCTTCTTTTGTAAATAAACCACCATAAAATTCTATTCTGACTTGAGTATTTCATTGCAATTTAGAATTTAAATCCCTGGTGACCATTAAATAATATATTCAATCTCAACCCAAAACTTACCCTTAACACATTAGGTAGTCTCTTTGTTTATGATAAAGGGGAAAAATCTATTGATTTGTTGTATGACTTTCTTTAAATAATTTAATCTTGTTTATTTATAAATAAATTTGATGATACCTATTACATACTTTATTATATACCTATTATATACCTTATTGAAAGTATCAA
Organism: Monodelphis domestica; assembly: GCF_027887165.1. Lineage (NCBI taxonomy): Eukaryota > Metazoa > Chordata > Mammalia > Didelphimorphia > Didelphidae > Monodelphis > Monodelphis domestica. The sequence goes on from NC_077228.1 coordinate 469,292,947, forward strand.
ATGAGAAAATGTATATGAGAACAATTTAAAAAGAGTACTTCGAGACTTTTAAAAGCTATTGCAATCATTATATACATTTTACTCCTTTATCAGTATTTTTCTATATAATTATTTCTATGATAAAAATTCATTAATGTACATTTGCATTAAAGACTAGTAAATAGTAAGCAGGACAAAAAATTTGACTTTTAAAAAATTTAAGCTTATTTAATTATCATTGGTTTTCACCTAAGCAAATAGATTTTTTTCAATTCTATTTCTAGTGCCATATATGGTCATGTGGTGATTCATTTTTCTTCATGTACACAAGACCCTAGTTTGTGTGCTCCATTTACAAGGCAGAATGTAGGGATGTATGCACTTATTTATCCCTTTCCTCACTTGTTAAGTTGTCTTGGAAACTCCAGTTTCAAGGGCTTTCATTTTATGATTAGTGATCTCTTTTTCTTAATAGTAGCTTCCATTTGTCCTAAGTAATCTCATATTCTTGTTGGTTAATTTTGCATTAGACTAGTCTTTTAAATTAGAAGACTTTAAAAATAGTTTAAAATTTTAGGATTAACCTTAAACTATAGATGGAAAAAAATCCTTAATTTAAAAACAAAATGGACTAAATGTAAAAAAAAATTATTTAACAATAAGTGACACATAACAGTATCACATAAGAGATGAGCACTTAATAACAGAAGATATCTTCAAAGTTGCATTTGGAAAACTGAAATCTCTCAAAGGAATTATAAGTGGGACATGATAGTGGAGAGTTTTGGACTTGAACATGTGTATGTTGGACATGTTACTTATTCTTTCTTAGATTCAGCTTCCTCATGCATAAAATTCAAGGGTTTTAATCCATAGTCTTTAAGTTCCCTATCAGCTCTATATCCATGATTCCATGGCTCAAAAAGATCTGAGTTTGAATCTGCTTATCAAATCTGAGCAATCTTTGCATTATACATGTAATACTATCAGGATATAATTCTAGCAGAATGACTTTCATACTGAGATATTTGATAAGAGCTTTTGGAATGAATGTTGATGATCATCATTCTTACTTGTTACCTATACTTTGTGTCTTTCTACTTGCTCCTTTCTTGGATTTTATATCCTATTAATTTATATGTACTTCAATTCCTAATATGTTTCCTATATTGTACAGTTGTATATGAGATCTCGTTTGGCAAATATATGTGTAAGTGTAGTATATATGTATACATATATATATATGTCTATATATGTACCTATGTGTATATGGAATTTCCTTCTATTTCAATTTTAACTTATTTTGATGAGACTTGGAAGACAAAACAAATACAAAGAAGGAAAAGGGTGGGACAGAGGGGAAAAGAAGCATGAGACAGATTTTTGGACAAAGCTAATGTGAGAATTTGTTTCTCATAGGTAAACATTTTTATGATAATGTATTATATATTTATTACTAATATATATTATTATTATTACATATTTAATTATTTTCTATATAATATAAAAATAAATAGTAACAATTAAAGAAAATTTTAATCTGTAACCAGATCCAGAGGTCTGTTTTGTCATGGACAACAATTCTAGTAAACAGTAATGAAATGTTACCATAGCTTGCAACACAAGAAGGTCACATATTATCTAAATGGCTTTTTGCTCCTTTTGCATTTGTTAACTGTCACATAGATTATGATGGATGGACTCCATCAAATTGATTACAACCTATATCAGTGACCTTTGAAGAATTTAATGATCTGAAAATCTCAATTTATTTTAACAGGTCTTCAGATGTGAGTTTTAGATATCTAGGAGTACCACTACCTCTTACTGATCATTCACCTACCTTTGACTTTTGTATGATAAGAGACTAGAGTTCATTAAATAACAGTAAATACATGGGTGACAAAGTGAAGTGAAACTGCACCATTCCATTCCCTACCTCCACATTTATCTGTGCTAGGGTATAGTTTAAAAATTCAATGGTTGGGACATATAAATGCATTCCTTTTACTGCTGTTACAATCCATCCAGGTGGAGAAAATATTTCTCATTGGACATGGTGACCCCTGAACAGTTCTACTTTTGTAACTCTTTAGCTTACTCTACCCTTCCACCACGATAATATTTTACTTATGGTTTAGCTTATGTTATTCCTCCTCTGTCAGTGCATGATGGCTATATTGGCTAGGTAGGCAAGTCCACTGTCAAAAATTTAGGTTCTTGGTGGCACTCTAGACCCAAGACATTGAGGCCAAACTCAGTAGCATCTTCATCAATGATAAAGAGGTTTTTCTAGGCACTTCTGCCAAATTATGGAATGATGTGTTAAGGGTAAATTTTAAGGTTGAGACTGAATATATATATTTTTTATGTTCGCCAGGGATTTAAATTCTAAATCCCAATGAAATACTCAAGTCAGAATGGAATTTTATGGTGGTTTATTTACAATAGAAGGAAGAAATTAAGAATAAGGAGAGAGAGAGAGAGAGAGAGAGAGAGAGAGAGAGAGAGAGAGAGAGAGAGGAGAGAGAGAGAGAGAGGAGAGAGAGAGAGAGAGAGAGAGAGAGAGAGAGAGAGAGAGAGAGAGAGAGAGAGAGAGAGAGAGAGAGAGAGAGGGAAGATCTACTTCAGCCTGGCCTAAGCCAGGGGGAGTTCAGAGTTCTCAGTGAAGGGGCCTTCCCAGAAGATTAAATCTAGCTTGCCTTCCATCCACGAGGCTTCCTCCAAAATGAGGGTCCTCTTTGGAGACTGGTGCCTAAGAAAGAGCCAAGGAATAGGGGAGTCAGCCTTAACAGTCACAACATGGTCATCTAAAGGAAACAGTCTGAGGTCTCACCCTCCTCCAAGTCAAGATCCACCTCAAAAGTTGCCTCTCACAGAAAGTGACATGAAATACAAAGACAGTTCTTTACAAAACTTCTAGTGTCTCACATGTACCAATGGTGGCTTAAACCTGGCTTTGTACAGCCCAGAGGGTCAGTCAGTTTTATCTGATTTGTCACTTGCTAGCACACTCAGGTCATAGGCCTTCTTCCCCCACACTTAATCCTTAAGTGGGGGTGTATACATCCCTGGTTGCTAAAATTCTAAAGATTAAGCAGGGTGGAGTAAAACTAAAATTCACAGATGGCAGTGATAGACTCTGTTAGAAATATCTCATCTGCATTGAAAGACTGGATCAAGACACAGATCAAGTCATCTCCCAAAGGCCATATCATACTGGCAGGAAGAGATTGACACCTTAGCAAAAACAGTTCCTCAAAATTGGCTGGGCCTTGACATGCTTGTAGCTGCATCAGGAGGTGAATGTGACCTTATTAATCAGTCCTGTTGTTCTTATATAAATAGATCTGGAGAAATTGGGACAAATATCCATGAACTTCAAATGATTTTACATGACACACAGCATGTGGCTATAGAGAGTCATGTGGCTCTTAATGATAACTGGTGGAAGTAGTCATCAAATGGGCTCTCATAATTGTTGTGATTGTGGTACTTCTGCATTAGCTGTTGTACTACTGTTTATAGAAAGCTTTTACTTTGTGAAAAAATTATGTACACTCACACCATGGAGCATAAACAAGTTAGAAAGGAAATAGGGCTTGCTTTTGAGTGAGAAACCTTTATTTTATGCCTCTGTTTGGCTGACTCATTTTCACATGGAATATGAACTATGCATTCCTGATTCATTATTACTGTTTTACTTTATATTTTCAATATTATATTTCATTTTTCCTTTTCTTCTTATATTTTGTACTTGAGTACATAGAATCAGTATTAATGTTTCTGATTTGGAGGATAGATTTAGAATATCTATTAGCCCTGATACCAATATATACCTAAAAGCTTTAGACTATGGAAACCTGCCACTGATTGTTAAATATTATGGAACTTTAACTAATAATTGTGTCCAATTTCAGAAGAACTTGTTTTGACGTTCGAGGAAATAACTGTACAACAAATTCAGATGTTGAACTTCCTCATGTCAGGTTCCTACAATTACCTCCATTTGGCTTTCATTTTGGCACCCCAATCCCTGAAATTTAAAAATTCAATACTTCCTTTTACCTTGGACTCTTGTTCCCTTCTCTATCATACTATAGCAATTTCCCATAGTCCTGGCTGATCATGGGTAAGTACAATATTGCTCAAAATGTCATGCAGGCTTGTAGGACATGTCACTTTAATTTGGACTTGCTGGTGATTCAAGGACCTGTTATGGTTTTATTCTTTTACTCATAATTTTTACACATACGATTTGCATATGTGTGTGTGTGTATGTGTTTCTCCTTTATTTGTTTTTTTTTTTTGGGGGGGGGGAGTTTGGTTCTTTTGAGAAGTGATTTATATAGCCCATAACTCAGCCATGTATCCCCAGATGATTCTAGTGTTGATCAACCCTCTCCTAAGGAGAAATTGTTTAATTATCCTCAATTTCAAAGTTTAAAATATTTTAATGCAATTTTAGGAAAAAGAAAATTGCCAACATCCTGAATCAAATGGATATTCTGTAGGAAATACTATAATGATGCCTACAGAAACCATGTACTACATCAAAAGATCCAGGGTAGATTTGGGGATATAATCAACTGAATTGAAGGGGTTTGAAAATATCATTTATTCTGTTCTTAATAGTTGCCTTAATTTCCTCTTTATTAAAGGTGAGATTGCCCTTTTCATCTTTGATACTGTTAATTTGATTTTCTTCTTTCTTTTTTATTAGATTGACTAGTATTTTATCTATTTTACTTATTTTTTTCAAAATACCAGCTCCTAGTCTTATTTATCTGTTCAATAGTTCCCTTACTTTCAATTTTATTAATTTCTCCTTTAATTTTTAGTATATCCAATTTAGTTTTATATGGGGATTCTTAATTTCTTATCTTTTCTATTTTTTTTAAGTTCCAAGCCTAATTCATTGTTCTCTACCCTATCACTTTTCTTGGTATAGGCAATCAGTGATATAAATTTTTGCCTGAGTACTGCTTTGTCTATATCCCATATGTTTTGTTATGGTGTCTCTTCATTGTCATTCTCTTTAATGAAGTCTGTAATTGTTTCTATGATTTCTTCTTTGACAAATCTGTTTTGAAAAATTAGATTATTTAGTTTCCAATTAATTTTAAATTTGCCTTTCCATGGACCCTTGTTAATTATAATTTTTATCACATTATGATCTAAAAAGTGGTTTTTATCATTTCTGCTTTTCTGCATTTGTTTCCAATATTTCTATGCACTAGTACATGGTCAATCTTTGTATTTTACTGCTGAGAAGAAAGTATATTCCTTTTAATCCCTGTTCAGTTTTCTCCAGATATCTATTAACTCTAATTTTTCTAGCATTTCATTTACTTCTTTTACTTTTTTCTTATTTTATTTTTGTTCAATTTATCTAGTTCTGAAAGGGGAAGGTTAAGATCTCCCAACTAGTATGGTCTTACTATCTATTTCCTCCTTGAGCTCCTTCAATTTTTCCTTTAGAAATCTAGATGCTATACCATTTAGTGCATAAATGTTTAGTAATGATGCTACTTCATTGTTTATAGTACTTTTTAGGAAAATGTAATTTTTTCCCTATTTCTTTTAATCACATCAGTTTCTACTTTGGCTTGGTCTGGTATCATGATTGCTATTCCCACTTTTTTTTACTTTAGATGATGCATAATAAATTCTGCTCCAGCCTTTTACCTTGAATCTATATGTGTCACCTTGCCTCAAATGTGTTTCTTGTAAACAACATATAGTAGGATTCTGGGTTTTAATACACTCTGCTATCTACTTCTGTATAATGGGTGAGTTCATTCTATTCATATTAAATGTTATGATTACTAGCTGTGTATTGCCCTGCATTGCATTATCCCCTTTGGATCCTGCTCTTTTTCCTTTCTCCTCACCAGTATTTTATTTTTTGTTACCCCCACCACAACTTCCCTTCCCTTCAATTACCCCCTGCTTCCCCATGGAAATCACTTTAAAAGACTGATATATATTAATTTAAGGTCTCCAAGGAATTCAGCTATGTAATTCCTAAATGAAAACTCAAGTCAGCAGTCAACCTTCTATGGAGTTTTTAATTACAAACAGGAGGAAGAAAGGTGAGAGAGAGAGAGAGAGAGAGAGAGAGAGAGAGAGAGAGAGAGAGAGAGAGAGAGAGAGAGAGAGAGAGAGAGAGAGAGAGAGAGAGAGAAAGGGGAGAGAAGGAAATAGTGCTTAAATACCCCCTCTGTTTAGGCTGGGTCAAAAGGCCCAAGCCCTTAGATAGCTGAGGCAAAGAAAAGAGATCAGTCCCTATCACTCACGTGACCAAAATGGAGAAACAGTCTCAGGGGCCTCCACCTCCGGCCTCCTTCAGAGCAAAACTTCTCAGAGCACAACCTCTCAGAGCAAAACCTCTTGAACTGCCCCAGTCCTCAGACCCCGCTATCTTTAAGGAAACCATCTAGGTTCCCTCCCCTCAGTTCTCACATCTACCAATCACTGTCCATGTCTTCCCTGTGCCAATGGTGGCTCTAGCTTAACCCAGGACCGCCCAGAGGTCTGCCCCTTTGCACATGTCTGTTGAAGGTCATATTCTCAAATAATTAAATCTTGATCCTTGCTGCAGCCCTTCCTAAATCCTTTTACTCTGAGTAGGGTGGAGATTGTAGTTTCAAGACCTGGTTCTGTCATTCCAAGTATCTCTATTGTATCAATTCTAAAATCAATCATGACTCAAAGAACTTCCTGTTCTATGCTTAAGCATAGGTCAAAGCCCTTTCCATTGTTTAGCAAAAGGTTTCTGTCCTAAAGTAATCTTAAGTAGGGAGGAGAAAGATCCTCCCATGCCAAGGGGTTTCACATTCCAATAGAGTTCTTACTATCAGTAGGAAATTTTTTCCAGTATGAAATTTCCCAATGGTGAAATTTCCAACATTCATAAGTCTAAGAAATTTTAAGGTTTACAATATCATATCATCATATATCATCATATACATCATATAATCATAATCAGCTTACTTTTCTACCCTCTCTCTGAAAAAAATTCCTTCTATCTTCTTTACTACTGAGTGTAATTTTTGAGCATTATAGAAATTATCTTTCCATGTAGACATATAGACCTTTTTACCTTAATGACTCTGTTAAATATTCTCTTTCTTATTTACCTTTCTGGGATTCCCTTGTGTCTCATATTTGGCCTTCAAGTTTTGTGTTTAGGTCTGGCTTATTGCTCAAGAATGCTTGGAAATCTCCTATCTTATTGAATGACCATTTTCCCTCTCAATAAAGTATACTAAGTTTTGCTGGATAAGTGATTCTGGGTTGTAAACCCAAATCTTTCACCTTTCTGAATATCATATCCCATGCTTTCTGATCCTTTAAGACAGAAACTGCAATGTGCTCAGTGACCCTGATTGTAGCTCCATGGTATGTGAATACTTTTTTTTCTGACTGCTTGAAGTACTTTTTCTTTGGCTTGGTGGCTCTTGAATTTGGCTATTACATTCCTCGAAGTTTTCAATTGAGGATTTCTTTCTGAAGAGGACCTGTGTATTCTTTCAATTTCAATTTTATTTTCTTGTTCAATGATCTCTAGGCAGTTATCTTTGATAATTTCTTGTAATATGATATCCAAGATTTTTTTTTCTTCATCATGGCTTTCAGTTAATCCAATAATTCTCAGATCATTTCTCCTAGATCTATTTTCTAGGTCTGCTGTTTTTTTCTAATAAATTATTTCATGCTTTCCTCTGTTGTTGTTGTTTTTTTAACATTCCTTTGGTTCTTCTTTATTGTTTCTTGATTTCTCAGGCCTGGTTTTCCTCTGTCAGTTTCTGGTTCTCCTTTTTAAATTGGTACATTTCTTCTTGCATCACTTTTGTTTCTCTTCCCCACTTTTCCTCTACCTTTAATAATTGGGTTTTGAAGTCTTTTTGAGTGCTTCCAGAATCTGTGTCCAATCCATATTTTTCTTTTGGAATTTGGGTCTGTTTCTTTTGCTTTCACTGTCCATTTCTCTCTGCATCTTGCTCTTTGTCTCAATAAAAAGTCTTTAGAGTTAGATGCTTTTTTGATTGTTCATTTTTCCTATCTAATTATAGGTAGGATCAGTTTTCAGGAAAGTTGGGGTACCCTCTTAAAATTCAATCCTTCCTTGATATTATATTCACCTTGTTTTCTGGGTTGTTACTAGTTTACCAGATGGTCTGAGGGCTTAGAGCTCTAAGAGTACACTCCCCCCTACTGATTCAATTGACCCTTGAGATGCTAATAGCTTAAGGACTTTCCTCAGGCTTGGGTGTAAGGTTTTCATCTCAGTCTGAACTTGATCATGTCAGGTACTGAACAGATTCTAGTCCCAGTATTAGGCTTGTGATTTTTTGGTCTCAAGGTGTTCTTGATTCAATCAGGCACTTTCTTGACTGTCCTGTCCTTGAGCTCCACCCTTAGTTTGGGGCAAAAATATCCTAGGGAGGGTTCCCCCTGAGAACTATATCCTCACCCCATACCATGGATTATTTTCTCACTGCAAGCCCAAACTGGGATTCCTCAATTCACTCTGGACCCACATGTATTGGTTCCCTTCAGCCAAGATTGTCTTGGGCTGGGACTATGGTCTTCTCCACAGGCTTGCAATATCAAGGGATATTAGTTGGCTTTGACCTCTTTTTGCACATCAGGATATCAGGGTCTGACTTAGCTTAGATTTAAGTTCAGAACCTTTGAGAGCAGATGTGTGGGGCAGTGTGTGTGTGGTTTGCTCTTCATTGGCTGCTCTGCCCCCTGATAGCTTCACTCACCTCTCACCTCAGGTCCTCAGATGATCTCTGCCTACATTTTGGGTTGTTTTTTGAAAGTTCTTTCCCTATGTCTCTTTGTTGGTTCTTTCACTCTTGTATTCATTTTGTTCTGATATTTTACTCTTGGTCAGAGAGGATTTTTTGTGGTGAAACAGTGAGCTGCTGCCCTCCTTCATCTTGGCTCCACCAAATCACTTATTCTGAATGTAAACTCTTATGCTAAAGGGGAGTGCCCCCAATTGGCTTTTAGTCAATGGGTCTATCAATCATTTTTGCTTTCTTTCTCCTTTTACTTTTCCCTTCCTCTTATCCTCAAATTGTAATTCTATATTTGTAAATTGCAGTATTTTATACAACTCTAGTCAGAGAATACCTTTAGAGGTATAGGCTACATATGTGGAATGATTCCCGGGGGAAACATGACATGTGAATCTCCTACAAAACCTGAATGAGGAGATTTAGCATTCTGGTCTCTAAAAAAATAAAAGTGGAAAATGTGTGAAAGGAAATGTGATCTCAGGATCACACATTTATGTCTGATCTGCTTCCCTGCACTCCAGTGTGAGTCACAGGACAGTGACCTAGGCACTTTCACCTGGAAAAGATCAGCTTATGTATCCAGGGTAAAGAGAAGGAATAAAAGAAAGAGTTCCAGGAAATGGGCACTCTATTTGCTTGGGTTTGCAGTGAATAGATGGTGGCAGAGAGAGCCTTGTGGAGATAGAGCATGAGACTAGTTTAGAATAGGCTTTTTTTCTTTCTATCTGTCTGCTTTCTCTTATTCAAATAAATATTAATGCTCTATGTAAATATTAAAATTATGTAAATTAAAGACTGGAGTTTAATTTAGCTTTAACACTGGATGCTAGTACAATTCCTGACACATTATAGGTACTTGTTAAATGTTTATTGACTGACTGATTTCTATACCAATTGAACTCAAAATCTTTTTCATTCCCAATTTAACTTCTATGAAGAATTAATCTAGAGCCAAAGTTTTTACCATTTGTTTCATGAATCATAGAACCCTTTTTTAGACTAGGCTGGTAAAGCCTATGACCTCTTTCTCAAAATAGTCTCTTTTAAGTTAATCCTAGTTACTTTGCCTCCTGATATATCATATTCTAAGCACTCTGATACTTTGCAAGTGGAAGCTGCTAAATCCTGTGTAATGCTTAGCTTATTGTGGCTCTATAATATTTTAATTTTTTTGGCTGCTTGAAATAATTTCAATTTGGCCTGGGAGCTCAAGGATTTAGCTATAACATTTCTGGGATTTTTCTTTTTTGAGATCTTTTTCAGAAACTGTTCATTAGATTCTTTTGATTTCTATTTTATCCTTTGTTTGTAAGATGTCAAAGTAGTTTTCATTGATAATTTCTCTTAATATGATGTCCCAGATCTTTTTCTGCTCTTGATTTTCAGACAGTCCAAAAATTATTAAATTATTTCTCCATCAAATATTTTTAAAGTCATTTTTTTCTGATGAGAAATTTTAGGAGGTGGAGTCAAGGTAGCAGCATAGAGGCAGTGAAAGTTCAGACCTTTGAAAACCCTTCCTTAACAATTACAAACTAAATGCTCCTAGGGAACTGAAAATCAAACCTAACAACAAGACAGAGCCAAGGAACCTTTCTGCTGGGATCAATTAAAAGGTACACCTCCCCAAAGCCTGAATTTGAGAACACTCAGGGTTAAGGGGAAGAAAGAAGGAAAGTCCCAGGCCCCCTCCCCCACCTAGAGCTCTAAGCCTCCAATGGCAGCTGGAACCCATGGGCAGGCAAAGGTGCTGGTCTGGAGGGAGTACCTTGAGGGCAAAGTTGTGCCAGGCTCAGAGTGGGGAACACAGGTGGTGGGGAAGCAGTTGGAAAAGAAGTGCAGAGCACAGAATAGGCAACCTAGTTGCATCAGCTGAGATACTCCGTATTGATATTGACCCCTTGTGGAGCTTTTGGCCTCAAGATACATCAAGCTCAACCCAGTTGGACTTAATCCCATCAAAGTTTTCAGAGGGCAGGGAAGCTCAAGCTCAAATACCCCTCCCCCAAAGACTACACTGAGAGATTTACTGACTAAGATCCAAGGGGAAAGGCTGACAGAAAACTCCACAGATCCAACAAAAAAAATGAGAAATGCAAGAGCTCAGGCAACAGCAAGGAGTAAAGAAGGGCTAAATATGAGCAAACAACAGAAAAAGAAAGAAGAAAATACAATCTACCACTTCAATATAGGCAATGAACAAAGAGCAAACAGAACAGAGAAAGATGAGGAAACACCAAGCAAAAAAAGCAAAAACCTCAGTGAATTGGATAAGGGCTTTGGAAGAACTCAAAATACAATTCAAAACACAATTAAGAGGGGCTGAAGACAACTGGGGGAAAAAAACTTAAAAATCAAGATAATCCATTTGGAAACAGAAGCACTTGAACTAAAATGAGAAAATAGTGTCTTGAAAGCCAAAATTAATCAGCTTGAAAATGAGGCAAATGAGATGAACGATGACCTCCAAAGAAAATCAGACCAGAAGGAGAAGGATGTCCAAAAAGCCAGGGATGAAATCCAGTCTTTAAGAACAAGAATACAACAATTAGAAGCAAGGGACTTCACAAGGAAGCAGGACATTATAAAACAAGATCAAAATAATGAAAAAATTGAGGAAAATATGAAGGACCTCATTCACAAAACAGATTTGGGAAATCGTTACAGGAGAGACAACCTAAGAATCTTTGGTCTACTGGAAGACCATAACAAAAGAAAAAATCCTGGACATCATTCTACAGGAAATTATTCAAGAAAACTGCCCCAATATTCTAGAATAAGAGGGAAAAGTGGAGATTGAAAGAATCCAAAGACCACCTCCTGTACTTAATCCCCAACTGAAAACACCCAGGAATGTTATAACCAAATTCAAGAACTATCAGACCAAGGGAAAAATATTACAAGCTGCTAAGAAGTCATTCAGATAACATGGAACCACAGTGAAGATAACACAGGATCTGGCTTCATCTACACTGAAGGACCAAAAGGAATGGACTATGATATTCCAGAAAGCAAAGGAACTAGGTCTACAACCCAGAATCAACTAAACAGTAAAACTGAGTATATTCTTACAGGGGAAAGTATGGTCATTTAACAAAATAGAAGAATTCCAAGCATTTGTAAAGAAAAGAACAAACCTAAACAGAAAATTGTATGTCCAAGCACAGAACTCATGGGAATCATTAAAAGATAATTAAGAAAGAGGGTAAAAAAAGAAAAGCAAAAAACAAAACAAACAAATTTTTTTAAGAGACCCAATAAGTTAAAATGATATGTATCCCTATAACTCTTAAAAATTGTTATTATCTCCCAGGAAGCTATAAGATATACATTTAGAGGGAACAGTGACACACTGAAATGGTTAAATGACAAGACATAAATATGTATATAGATATATATTCATAAATACATATATATGTGAGTGTGTGTATATGTGTGTATATATATATATAGATAGATAGGTAGGTAGATAGAGCTTAAAAAAGAAATAATACTAAAAGGAATGGGAAAAGAAACTGAAGGAGGTTAATTTATATGTCACAAAGAGCTCATGGCGGGAAGGGGGAGAACATCAATACACTGAAAGGGTAAAGAGGTTAGAGATAGGAAATACTCAACTCTTACATGAATTTAAATTGACCCAAGAGGTAAGAACAATCCAATCCATTGGGTCAGAGAATAGATGTGCAGCCCATAGGGAAGTAGAAGGGTAATAAATGGACTGATGGGGAGGGAGAGGATGGGGGTAGTTTAAAAAGACTGTAAAGAAAATAAGGGAGGATAAGAAGGAAGGGGGTAGAAAGGGACTTAAAATAAGGGTGGAAATTAGGGGAACTGATTAAAAACAAAACATTGGTGTAGAAGGAAATAGTGAAAGAAGAAAATGCAGGACTAGGAGTAGAAATCCAAAATGCTGGGAAACACACAGCTGGTAATCATAATTCTGAATGTGAATGAAATGAACTCACTCATAAAACACAAGTGAATAGCAGAGTGAATTAGAATCCAAAACCCTACCATATACTGTCTACAAGAAACACATATGAGGGCGGGAGATACGCATAGGATCAAAGATAGAGGATTTAGCCAAATCTATTGGGCATCAACTGAAAAAAGAAAGCAGGAGTCACAATCATGATATCTGACAAAGCCAAAGTAAAAATAGATCTATTTGAAAGAGGTTGGGAAGTTAATTATATCTATCCTGATAAAATGCAGTATAGACAATTAGGAAATATTCATATTCAACATGTATGCACCAAATGGCATAGCATCCAAATTCCTAAAGGAGAAACTTGTGGAGCTCAAGGATGAAATTGATAGAAAAAGTATACTAGTGGGAGACTTGAACCTTCCTCTATCAGAACTAGATAAATCAAACCAAAATATAAATAAGAAGGAGGTAAGAGAAGAGAATGAAATCTTAGAAAAATTAGAGTTAGTAGATATGAGGAGAAAAATAAATAGGGACAAAAAGAATACATCATTTTTTCAGCAGCACATGGTACATTCACAAAGATTGACCATGTACTAGAGCATAAAAACATTTCAAACAAGGACAAAATAGCACAAATAATAAATACAACCTTCTTTGATCACAATGCAATAAAATAATAATTAGTAAAGGTACATGGAGAGACAAATCAAAAATTAATTGGAAATTAAACAATGAAAATTGGTTAAAGAATAGGTCATAAAAACAATTAATAATTTTATTGAAGAAAATGACAATGATGGGACATTCTTTCAAAATCTATAGGATGCAGCCAAAGCAATACTCAGGGGGAAATTTATATCCTTGAGTTCATATAGTAACAGATTAGGAAAGGCAGAGGTCAATGAATTGGGCATGAAAATTAAAAAAATTAGAAAGCGAACAAATTAAAAACCATCAGATGAAGACTAAATTAGAGATCCAATAAATCAAAGGAAAAATTAATAAAATTGAAAATCAAAGAACTATTGATTTAATAATTTAGAGTAGAAGCTGGTACTTTGAAAAAAAACTAATAAAATAGACAAAGTACTGCTCAATCTAATTTTAAAAAGGAAAGAAAACCAAATTGATAGTATACAAGATGAAAAGGGAGACCTCACCTCTAATGAAGAGGAAATTAAGGCAATCATTAAAAACCATTATGCCCAATTATATGGCAACAAATATGGCAATCTAGGTGATATGGATGAATATTTACAGCAATATAAATTGCCTAGCCTAACAAAGGAAGAAATAGACTACCTAAACACCATATCAGAAAAAGAAATTGAACACGCCATCAAAGAACTCCCTAAAAAAAACCCTAGTTCCAGATGGATTTACAAATGAATTCTATCAAACATTCAAAGAACAACTAATCCCAATATTATACAAACTATTTGACAGAATAAGCAAAGAAGGATTTATACTAAATTCCTTTTACTACACAAACATGGTACTGATTCCAAAGGCAGGCAGGCCAAAAATGGAGAAAGAAAAGTACAGACCAATCTCCTTAATGAATATTGATGCAAAAATCTTAAATAGGATGTTCACAAAAAAAAAAAAACTTTAGCAAGTGATCACAAGTGTTATTCACTATGAGGAGGTAGGATTCATACCAGGAATGCAAGGATGGTTCAAAATTAGGAAAACCATCCACAGAATTGACCATATTAATAAGCAAACCGACAAAAATCACATGATTATTTTAATAGATGCAGAAAAATCCTTTGTCAAATTATAACACTCTTTCCTATTGAAAACACTAGAAAGCATAAAGAATAAAAGGGCCTTTTTTAAAAATAATAAACAGTATATATCTAAAACTATCAGGAAATATCATCTGCAATGGAGATAAACTATATGCCTTCCCAATAAGATCAGGAGTGAAACAAGGATGCCCATTATCACCTCTATTATTAACATTGTACTAGAAACACTAGCAGTAGCAATTAGAGAAAAAACATAAATTGAAGGTATTAAAATAGGCAATGAGGAGACCAATCTATCACTCCTTGCAGATGATATGATGGTCTACTTAAAGAATCCTAGAGAATAAACCAAAAAGCTAGTGGAAATAATCAACAACTTTAGCAAAGTTGTAGGATACAAAATAAACCTGCATAAGTCATCAGCATTTCTATATATCACCAACACATCTCAGCAGCAAGAAATAGAAAGAGAAATTCCATTTAAAATCACCGTATACAATATAAAATACTTAGGAATCTATCTGCCGAAACTAACACAGGAACTATATGAACACAATTACAAAACACTCTCCACACAATTAAAACTATATCTAAACAATTGAAAAAGCATCAATTGTTCATGGGTAGGACAAGATAATAACATAATAAAAATGACACCCCTACCCAAACTAATTTACTTATTTAGTGCCATACTAAGACTCCATCCTCTTACTTTGACCCTATGTGTATTGATCTCTCAAGCAGTTGTAAAGAAAAGAACAAACATGAACAGAAAAAATCCCCAGGTCTAGATGGATTCACAAATGAATTCTATTAAACTTTCAAAGAACAACTAATACCAATATTACACAAACTATTTGGCAGAATAAGCAAAGAAGGATTTCTACCAAATTCCTTTTATGACACAAATATGGTAATGATTCCAAAGCCAGGCAGGTCAAAAACAGAGAAAGAAAACTACAGACCAATCTCCTTAATGAATATAGATGCAAAAGTCTTAAATAGGACACTAGCAAAAAGACTCCAGCAATTGATCACGTGGGTTATTCACTAAGATAAGGTAGGATTCATACCAGGAATGCAATGATGGTTCAATATTAGGAAAACCATCCACATAATTGACCATATTAACAAGCAAACTGACAAAAATCACATGATTATCTTAATAGATGCAGAAAAACCTTTGACAAAATACAATACTCATTCCTAATGAAAATACTTGAAAGCATAGGAATAGAAGGGCCTTTCCTAAAAATAATGAACCACATAAATCTAAAACCATCAGCAAACATCATCTGCAATGAGGACAAACTAGAAGCCTTCCCAATAAGATCAGGAGGGAAACATGAATGTCCATTATCACTTTTATTATTTAAAATTGTACTAGAAACACTATCAGTAGCAATTAGAGAAGAAAAAGATATTGAAGGTATTAAAATAGGCAATGAGGAGACCAATCTATCACTCCTTGCAGATGATATGATGGTCTACTTAAAGAGTCCTAGAGAATCAACCAAAAAGCTAGTTGAAATAATCAACAACTTTAGCAAAACTTTAGGATACAAAATAAACCCACATAGGTCATCAACATTTTTTATATATCTGCAAGATATCTTAGCAGCAAGAATTAGAAAGAGAAATTCCATTTAAAATAACCCGAGAGAATATAAAATACTTAAGGATATATCTGCCAAGCCAAACACAAGAACTATATGAAAACAACTACAAAACACTCTCCACACAATTAAAAGTAGAACTAAACAATTGGGAAAACATTGATTGCTCATGGGTAGGATGAGCTAACACAATAAAAATGACAATCCTACCCAAATTAATTTACTTACTCACTGCCATACCCATTGAACTACCAAAAACCTTTTTTTAATCAATTACGAAAAAAAATAAAAAAGTTCATTTGGAAGAACAAGCATATCTAGGAAATCCTGAAAAAAATGTGAAGGAAGGAGGATTTTCAGTCCCAGATGTCAAAGTATACTATAAAGCAGTGGTCATCAAAACAATTTGGTACTGGATAAGAGATAGAGAGGAGGACCAGTGGGATAGACTTGGGGTAAGTGACCTCAGCAAGACTGGCTATGATAAGCCCAAGGGTCCCAGCTTTTGGGATGAAAATCCACTATTTGATAAAATCTGCTGGGAAAATTGGAAGACAGCATGGGAGAGATTAGGTTTGTATCAACATCTTACACCCTACACCAAGATAAACTCAGAATGGGTGAATGACCTGAAAATATAGAAGAAAACTATAAGCAAATTTGGTGAACACAGAATAATATACATGTCAGATCTTTGGGAAAGGAACGACTTTAAAACCAAGAAGAGCTAGAAAAAAATCACAAAATGTAAAATCAATAATTTTGATTACATCAAATTAAAAAGTTTTTGTAGAAACAAAACTAATGCATCCAAAATTAGAAGAGAAGCAACAAAATTGGGAAACAATCTTCATAACAAAAACCTCTGACAAAGGTCTAATTACTCAAATTTACAAAGAGCTAAATCAATTGTACAAAAAATCAAGCCATTCTCCAATTGATAAATGGGCAAGGGACATGAACAGGCAGTTCTCAGCCAAAGAAATCAAAACTATTAATAAGCACATGAAAAAGTGTTCTAACTCTCTCATAATCAGAGAAATACAAATCAAAAAAAAAACTCTGAGGTATCACCTCATACCTAGCAGATTGGCTAACATGACAGCAAAGGAAAGTAATGAATGCTGGAGGGGATGTGGCAAAGTTGGGACATTAATGCATTGCTGGTGGAGTTGTGAATTGATCCAATCATTCTGGAGGGTGATTTGGAACTATGCCCAAAGGGCACTAAAAGCCGACCTGCCCTTTGATCCAGCCATAGCATTGCTGGGTTTGTACCCCAAAGAGATAATAAGGAAAAAGACATGTACAGGAATATTCATAGCTGTGCTCTTTGTGGTGACAAAAAAATGGAAAATGAGGGGATGCCCTCCAATTGGAGAATGGCTGAACAAATTGTGGTATATGTTGGTGATGGAATACTATTGTGCTCAAAAGAATAATAAAGTGGAGGAATTCCATGGAGACTGGAACAACCTCCAAGAAGTGATACAGAGCGAGAGGAGCAGAACCAGGAAAACATTGTACACAGAGACTGATACACTGTGGTACAATTGAATGTAATGGACTTCTCCATTAGTGGCAATGCAGTGATCCTGAACAACTTGGAGGAATATTTGAGAAAAAACTCTATCCACATTCAGAGGAAAAACTGTGGGAGTAGAAACACAGAAGAAAAAACAACTACTTGATTACATGGGTGGAGGGGATATGGTTGGGGATGTAGACTAGATGAACCTCCTAATGCAAACACTAACAACATGGAAATAGGTTTTGATCAAGGACACATGTAATATGGAATGAAATTGTGTGCAGCTGCAGGAAAGGTGGAGTAAGGGGTGGGAGGGAAATAATATAATTCATGTAACCAAGGAATAATGTTCTAAATTGACTAAATAAATTAATTTAAATTAAAAATATAAAAATATAAAAAAGAAAACTTTCATGAAGCAGTGATGGTTAGGTTGCTGTGAAGAAAATAATCTGCTAAAGTAATCATGTCAAGGGGAGCAAGATTATTTGTCAGTAAGCTAAAGTCTTGAGCTATCAATTCTATTTGCCAACAAGTATACTGTCAATTACATATATAAGAAAATTATAAGTTTATCCTCTTTTACACTTCTCTTCACAAACTACTTAGATTCCTAATTTTCCTTTCCTTTTTTAATTCTTTCCCCCCCCTTGCTATTTTTTCACATATGCTCCTTTATTCTCATCTCTTTTCCTCTCTGTTTTGGCAAGGAAACATAAAAAATCTCTTTATGTACAGATCCACTTCCCCCATCAAATCTCAAAGCCTTTTAGTAATAATCTCTCCTCCTTTAAAGCTCTCAATCACTGGAGCTATATATTCTCTGAATTAATCATAAAGATTTCTATTTCTTTATTCTTTGGCAAAATAAAAATGGTTAGTCTTAAAGCCTTTGTTACCTATTCCCTTACTGGTTCAGACCATTGAAAACACTTGATTTCTGTAACATAAGGGTGACTTTCAGAATAAATGGTAGTCATTTTGTTTTCTATTCTATTTCTTTTAAGAGGAAAAAGAAATGAATGTAGAAAGATGTTCAATGACAAAAATTTCTTTAAGAATATGGAGTCAAACAGAGAATAAATAGAAATCTAAAAAGAATGGAAAATGGCTATATATCACTAGTGAACTTTTTTTTTGTCTGGCATGAAAAAGCAAATTGTTTTCCTTCAAAGAAATTACAATACTTCCCGAGATTAAACTGATACTGCTATTAAATAAACTGTTAATTTGGTGATATAATTGTGGAACAAATAGTTAGCTACAAAAGCACTTTGAAGTTTAGCCAGTCATGGTTTTTGATGATGGCAATTAGAAGAACCAAGTACACACATTCAGAAAGAAAATCAACTCTTCCTTTAGCAAACAATAAACATTCTGTGCAAAGTCAATTGAAAGAACTATGAAACATTGTCCTTTTATTCTTAAGGTTCATCTTTTTAAAATCTTATCAGTTGGTGTAAATTGATTTCTGAGTGAATACTGTTCCATGCTTCCTACAGCCTTGATCTGGCATCAGTATTCAAAATTGAACACAACTGAAATGCCAGGAGGGAATCTAGGAAGCATGTCAACTTGGCTAATATTTTCAGATTAGGTATTCATTAGCAAAAGAGAACATGCAAAACTTATCAGTGAGAATCAGTTTGTTATAATAAACCAAGATTGGCAATAAGGAACAAAGTGAAGTGTTAATTGCTTCCTTTGTTGTTATACCATGAATGGTCAATAAAGAGAAATTGCAGTTATCATAGCAAATGTACTGATGATAATGAAGAGTCACTATTACTTTGATCCCTGGAAAGATACTAGAACAAATCAAATAGTCCATTTACAAATATCTGGAGGAGGTGTGAGTTTTGTTTTTGTTTCCTTTGCTTTTTATTTTCCCCCTGGTTGGCAGCCACATAATACATTGCTTATATCCCTCTTGTACAATTTTTCATATTCTCCTAAGCTAGGGAGGGGAGGCCTTAATTTATTATTTTATCATTGTAGGAAAATATTACTATTGAATCCCTTTTCATTGTTATAGATCAGCAATTATTCTGTAATTTTTAAGAGATTTGTCTAGGATGGGCTATAGACCACCAAGATAAAAAGAAGAAATTAATAGGGAGTTCAGTGCTAAGTCCTGTCAGTGAAGGGAAGGCAAGAAATTTAGAATTTCAGGCTTCCTGAGAAACTAGCTCAAGTAAGCAAGAGTGACGGGCACAAACATATACAGATAAGCAAGAGTTCCAAGAAATGATTGATAAGGTCTGAGGGGAACAAGGGAGCCTGCCACAAGTTCAAAGTTTATTAAAAATCCATGCCAATATACATAGAAAAGTTTTCTCTAACAACTAAAAGGAATATTACAGCATCATTTACCAATCATAAGCTCTTAAGCATTCCATCATTCTTAGGGGTATAACTTTTTCACAGAAAATCGTTTGTGAAAAGAATTTAACAAAAACAATTCTGCAGCATTTTACTCAAACCCAAACAACTAAGGAATATTGACAATAACTTGAGGGTATACCCAAATTAGGGTAAAAGAAAGTCTAGGTCACTTGATCATGACATCGCAGAAGCTTCTTTGGTGAGCAAAATAATGAACAGCTCAAGGATTATTATGAAGGAGGCTTTTAGAAGATGTCTATATTTTGGTTATACATAGGTGATACTTTCTGAGGTGATATTTTGAGATCTTGGCCTTGCAATGAGAACACAGGCAAACATATAAGTATGTCTTTTATGGCTGCTTTTCCTCAGTGGATGCAATTTGTCTTTAAGTTCATTCATATATACTCAGTTCAGGAAAGAGATCACAAATCTAACACAAAGGAATGATATAATACTGATTGGAGAAATCAATTAACTAAATGTCTTTGTTAGTTCAAGCTAAGCCAAAAAAAGTTGCTCTTATATTTCCTCAATGTAATGTTGTTTTTCAAAAGATGAAGGGATCAATGAGGGAATATTTCATTTTAGTCCTAATCTTATCCAATGTGAAGTAACTGGTTGGTTGGGAAGGAAATTATAGAAATGTTAGAAGGAAGACATTATTACTTCCAAAATTATATAATAGAAGGTGGAAAGTAGAGACTGATATAAAATCTGGATTGGGGAGTATGGCTTTTAAAGGCCTCAGCAGATTCCATCAATACATTCTAAAAGGGAGATCAGACCAAGAAGATATGGAAACTATCAATAATAAAAATTTGAGCCCTATAAAAATCATTGTTAAATATAAATTTTCTATGATGTTGATGAGGGTGCATAGTTTTTACCAGCCATATAAAAATTAAAAATATGTATGTGCATAAATGTAAGCAAGTTACAATTAACAGAGATTGAATTTAAAAAAAAAACTTGGCAGGGAGGGTATCTAGGTAGTTCAGTGGATCAAGAGTCAAGTCTAGAGACAAGAGATGCTGAGTTCAAATTTGGCCTCAGGCTCTTCCTAGCTATGTGATCTGGGCAGAGTCATTTAGATCCCATTACCTAGCCCTCATCACTCTTCTGCCTTGGAACCAATACACAGAATTGATTCTAAAATGGGATATAAGGGCTTGAAAAAAGAAAAGAAGAAAAAAAACTTGGCATGATCATGTGAAAATAATTTCCAAAGCATGCAAACTAAAGTAGCTGGAGCTGGGTAGAAAAGTTAATGAGATTTTTATAATTGTGAAAAGAGGAAGATGAAAATTAGATAAGATTACTTAGGCTATCCTAGTGTCAATATTAACGTTAATAGATAACACTTATAATGTGCTTTAATGTTTGAAAAGTTTTTTTTTTGTAGTCCTATTTGATTGTCACAAAAACTATGAGTTTAAAATATAATTCATAATTTCCAGGTAGGGAAATTAAATTTGAAAGATTAAGTGACTTTCCCAGGGACACATAGCTAATAGGCATGTAAAGCAAGATTTAAAATGTCTTCCTAAGTGCAAAAAGATAAGTTTGCCAACAAAGTCCATCTCCTCCACATCCCCTCATTGTACAAATAAGAAAACTTAGAGCAATAAGCTAACTGATTTACCAAAGGTCACAGAAACAGTAATATTGGCAGTATTCAAAATCAGGTCTTCAAACTCCAAATCTATTTTTTTCACTACACTACTTCTAGTTAGGTAGGTGGAATAATAATTACTGAAGTTAAAGAGGAGCCAGAGTGATTTAATTCTGATTTGACTAATTTCTTTTACTTAGAAAAATGAAAACATCTTCATCCTCTTAATGATTTCAAATTTACTTGTTCACTTGAACTATATCATTGGGCAATGAAATAACTGGCAAATAAAATTACTGAGCTACTATCAATGATGTCTGGAATATAGCCATAGTAGTATCATAGGACTGGAAAAGGACAAATGTTATCCTAATTTTTTTAAAAAGGAAAAAGATGGAATTTGTGAACTATCGGTCAGTGACCTTGTCTTCCACTCTTGAAAAATGTAAAAATTTTTTTAAAAGATGGTTAGTGAAAATATAGAATAGACAGTGGTAATCATAGAGAGTCCGTCTGGCTCCATGTAGAATGGATTATGTCAGAAAAACAAGATTTCCTCTTTTGATAAGTTCAGTAAACTGTCACTTCCATTGAATAATTGATAATGAGAATATGTAGTAGAATGTAGTAGAGAATATGGAGTAGATGTAGTTTGCCTATAAAAACACAAGATCATAGGTATAACAAGGACTTAAAATGCAGTTTCATTTGTAGAGTCAAATCCCTCACCATGAAACTTCCTTTACAATTCAAGTTGTCATTTTCCTTGCAACATTTAGTCATAGACAGTTGCCTAGAATCCTGAAAAATTAAGTGACTTGTTCAGGGTCACAAAACCAGTGTCACAAACAGTACTTGATGCCAGATCTTTATACAGTTTCATAGTATATAGTTTTTGGCATATTTATAGAATGTGAACTCCTTGAACTTAGGAAGAATTTTTATGTTTCTTGGCATTCACAGTGCCTGACATGTGGTCAAGACCTTAATAAATTCTTGTTGACTTGGACTAACTTCCTAGTTTTAAATCCAACTCACTGTGCCATACTAGCTCTCCCTAGAATCATATGCAACATTTTAAAGTGCCTTTAAGAACTTCTAATCTAATTCCTGTATTTTAAACATGGGGAAACTGAAGTAGAGAAATAAAATTACTTTCCCAAAGTTACAAAAGTAGTAAATGCCTAATTTTCATGTAGAACTCTTTCCACTAAATATTTCATGAGATTACTGCCCAAATAGTAGAGAGGTGTGAATTAGTTAATAGTAAAAATAGATAAACTCACAACCAGGTGAAAGGCTGAATGGAAAGAGTAGATATTAATTATTCTGTGTAAACTTGGAAAAAGACTTCCCATGGAATATCTCAGGAATCTTTACTTGATCAATAGTTATTTAATATTTTTATCAGTGACATAAAGACAAATAAATATTGAAAGTTTCAATTGGATTTAAGGGATTATTTTACTAGTTTAAGATGGCATAGCCCAGTTTAGACAGAATTTTGTTTGAAAAATATTTTTAAATTATTATAGAATATAGGCTCAATGTGTATCATATAAATTAATGTGAAGATAGATTATGTTGGTTAAAGAATTTGAAAATCAGTTTTCTGGCTAATGCCACTGTTCTCTGAATGATAATGGAAGACTAGATCAGAGAGGTACAAATATTTCCTGAATTCAAGGTTTGGAAAATGTTTGACATTTAATCTCATTGGATCCTCACAATAACTCATTGGAGTTACTGGGGATATTGGGGATATTGATTATCTCTGTTTTATAGATGAGGCTACTGAACATGAGAATAGGGGAAGTGACTTGTCCAGGGTCACAAAATTAGTAGGGGTTTAGGGAAAGATTTGAATATCAGGCTTCCTAACACCAATTCTAACACTGTATCACTAAGTAGGATAAGAACTTGTATGTAATTCTCTAATTCCTGATAAAAATCTAAGGTTTATTAATGGTGTCATTAGTGAAGATATAAAGAAGGGGCCATGGCAAGGAGCTAGTATGACTTCAAACCCAGGTCCTTGAAAACTAATCTCAGGTCATTTAACAGAACTGGTAAAATAAAAGACAACTATAAATATAGATTAGAAACTATTTTGGATAAAGTCTCTCATGCTATTCTTCAGACAAAAATGAAAAAATATATATACTAGAAGATAATACAATTAAATGGATTAAGAACCAATTGATTTACTGAACCTAAAAGATAGGCATTAATGGCAAGATATCAGCTTCGATGTTTGAAATTCCAGTTGAATTCCACAGAGATTTAGGTTCATCCGAATGCTGTCAAGACAATATCATAAATGACTTGAATAAATGTATAGCTGGCATTCTTATTCATTTCCAGTTGACATGAAGCTTAGGTTGTGGGGGGAGTAAGGGGTGGAAAAGCAACTTACACATTGAGTAACAGAATCAAGATTCAGAAAGATCTTGACAGGTTAAAAACATTGAATTGAAGATAAGATGAATTTTAATAGGGATAAATTTATAGTCTTAACACCAAATTAAAAAAAAGAAAAAAATAGACTTAAAATGCAAGACGGGAGAGGAGAGACAGAATTTTGTCTAAAAATGATCTTGAAAATTTAATAAACTGCAATATTAATGTCAGCTACATAATGTAATAGTCAAAAGCTCATTAAATATTAGGTTTCATTAAAAGTACAGAGTAGTGAATATAGAGTCCCATTTCAGAGTCAAGAAAACCTGGGTTCAAGTCCTACCTCTGTAACATCTTTGGTATGTGATTCTCCACAAATCACTTTTAGTCCTCAAGTCCACTCTCTAAGAAAATCACATTTCTTGATTTACATTGGTAGCAAGATATTCTTTTTCTTGAGTTCTCTGGTAGGGTATCTTTCAGTTCCCTGATTCCCGGATTCTACTTGATTTTAATGATAACTAATTTTGGAAAGTGGAAAAATCTAGAAAATTCAAAGATTTGATCAAGATATATTTGGATGAGTTATCATGGCTAGGAAGAAAAGGGGTATCGTGAATTGGTTAATGGAATGATTGAGGAGTTGATAAAGTTCTAGAAAATAAAAAATATTTTGATCTGTCTACTTAATTTTGTTTTGATTGATTAAAGGACAATTAGATAATGACACTCAATTTAAGAATAAGACATTACAAATGAAGCTTGTGTTTTGTTCACTATTACATCTTTACTCAGGACAATGGTTTCCAATGTATGTTCAAGGAAATCTCACTTTCTTCTTTAGTTAACTGTTATACTTCCCTCATTTCCACATTGCTTCTATGTTTTTCCAACAGTAGACAAAATCTCTGATTTCTTGCTAAAATGTTATGATATGTTGTAAATCTAAAATGCAAATTCCCTTGAAAAATGCTAAACACTGACCTAAATTCATGTTGAATAATACTTGCTTAAGCAGTTTCTTGATGAAAACAAATTTTGATGGGGAGTAGGATAATGTGGAGATAAGGTGAAAATGTATAGGGTACTTGGCTTCTTTGAAGGAGGTTAGTGAAAAATGAAGAAAGGGAGAATTTATGGGCTCTGAACAGAAATCTTATAAATTTTCCTCTGACTGGCTCAGCTCTCCTTTCAATGGCATGAACAATCATTTGGGTAGCACTTAACCAAACCATCTGTCCACAAGTGGCCTATCCTACTAGATTCGAGAATCAAAGCAGCCCCCCAGGGCACTCTTAGTCAGTGTGGTCATGGATGTGGATTAGCAATATTGTGGCTATAAAATTGCATATGGCATCTGGGGCCTAATAACCTTCTGGGTGATCTTGTTGCACCAGATGGTTCTCTGTGTATCTCCACTGAATAAAATGAAATTAACAAGAATTTATGGGGTTGGAGGTTTTCTAAGACCTTCAAAGAATGCACCATGAACCCAGTGCTAGAGTGGAGCATTTCTTAGAAAAGGAACCAAGATTTGATCAAAACTATTGAATATGTTGCTTTATTGTTATTCTTAGTATTGTATTACCCAAATCATCGTATGCTAATAAGTTTGGATCACAGCCTCGTGTGTTATGGTTTAGACACAACTACAAGTTTTCCTGGCAGTCCTACCTCAGATATTTTTATACATTCCCTCATATGTGGGATCCCATCTCAACATAATTTCAAAAGAAAATTAAGAGAGAAATACACCTAACCTCTTTCAGGATGCCATGTTTGACTACTCTGAAGATTTATCTATGGAAACTGAGATGGAAGTTACTTTGGACATAATCTAGATTCATCTGGACAAGAATTCCATCATTCAGTTCCCTTACAAGTGGTCAATGAAGCTTTGCTTAAAGAAAGATAGAGGATCACATCTCACCCTAATCTTCCAGTTATCCAGAAATATTTTATTTTCTTATTCATATAAATTCTAACATTTTTGTAGGCCATACTACGACATCATTTTGTATGACTTGCTGCTACAAAATGTGTTTCTTACCATCATTGAGTCTTAATTCCTCTACACCTTAGTATATTCTCAAGAAATTACCTCTGATCTAACATTGTTGCTCAAAGAAAAATCTTTAGTCAAATCATGTGAGACAACTAAACATGAAGAACAGATTACTGAACTAGGATGGCAAAACCATTAAAACTCACCAAACAGTTGCCCTACATTATTATAGTCTTGATCAAACTTAATTCAAAACTTTTCTCCATAAAAGTGCCAAAATAATATATTTGAGACAAAATTATTTCCTTCTCACTCCACTGTTCATAGTCTGTGGTACCATTGGCTCCCTATAGGGTAAAATGTAAACTTCTTCACCTGGCAATTAATATTCTCAAAAATCTGTCCATATTTGAATTCCACTAAACTTATATTTATGGAGGTAATGTGGTATAGTGGAATGGGGAATTCAATTTGGCATAGGGGACAGGGTTCAAATATTACCTCGGGTATTTCTCACCAATGTGACAATGGACAAATTTATCAAGTTTATAGGGATTCATTTTCCTTGTTTTTAAAATAAAGGTGTTGGACTAGACTTAACTTGACATCTCTTCTTAGTCTACACATATGAGCTAATGATTTTATAGATGAAGAAAATGAGGCCCCCCAAATTTCAATGACTTGCTAAAGGTCACACATCCAATTATTGATCAAGTTGAAAATACAACTTATTCCTAGTACTAGAATTTTACCACATACTCTCAAATATGATATAGCAGATATTTTTCCTTGATAAGGAGACATGAAAACTTAGATTCAAATAATTCTTATTTCAATGAAAATTTACATAACACTGGCTAACAGTTTCTTCATCTGTAAAATGGGGATAATAATAGCACCTACCTCACAGGACCATTGCATGATCAAATGAAATAACCTCAAATACTTTACATATTTAGAAATGGTGTATAATTGCAAAATCATAGAATTGCCTCTCCACACTTTTAAGGAGTTCTTAAACATTGTCTTTGGAATTTAAACCTTTTGAATATATATATAATCGGCATTGTTGTTCACTAGGTCACCTCATTCCATGGGAAAATAACCCAGTCCTAGGTTATTAGTGGAGAGAGGTGAATATTAAATGAAATCAGAGCTCTTTATAGAAATTCATGTATCTGTAGTTCCCATAAGCCTGGAATTTTTCAGGGGAAGGCAAATGTTACAGCACTAAAAAAGGTTGACTCAAATCTTTGGGGATCATGAAATCATTTTGGTTCTAACTCTACTTTTATAAATAAGGAAATAAAAGCCCCAAAAGATCAAATGATTTGTTCAAGTATAGACAGATAATGAGGAACAGAGCCAGGAACTGTGCCTAGGTTGTCTTTCTAATTTTAGTCCTTCTTTCAACTAGCTCATATTTGATTCCCTTATCTACCACTTGTTTGGTTATAGTGAACTTAAAGAAATGTGCTCACTGAAATTATGGGAATATGATAACATATAGCAGTGAGGGTGAAGCTATGGCATAGGTGACAAAGACGGCATGTAGAGTGCTCTCCATAGACCCTCAGCCACCCTTATTCCCCACCCCATATCCCCAGAGTTTGTTACTAGAAAAGCAAAGGAATTCAGGTGGAGCTGCTCCCTTCCCTCTCTCCACCTTGCCTGATGACATTTTTTTACATCACCATCCCCTTCTGCCCAGCAGCCCAATGGAAGTACACAGGGGGTAGGAAAGGCAGGAAGCTCACAGGATTCAGAGCTGGAGGGGAGTTGGGTGCTTCTACCACTCTTCTAACCCCTCTTTATACTTGCTGAGGACATTCCCCACTTTACCCACCCCTCCATCTAGCAGTCCAACTGGAGTGCTTTCTCCCTACCTTGTGTGGGGTAAGGGGGAGCATATCCAGTATGTGGTGGTGGGGAGGGGCATAGCACAAAGTCTGTGGGGATATGGGCATGGCACTTGGTCTTGGGGAGAGGGTAGTGATTGGGCCCAGCACCCCATCTCTAAAAGGTTCACCATCAGTTGTATATAACAATAACGGGGGTAGGAAATTAGTTTTATATTCCAAATTAATATTAGGAAAATATTTCGAATATTGAAGGTTATCAAAAAAAATAGAGTGGGCTGCATTGGGAGATCACTTGTTTCCTCATCATTGAAGTTCTTCATTTCATTCTTTAATCAACAATCATTTATATTAAGTGTTTCATATTTCAGATACTGTCCTGAGTATTGTGAGACCAATAAAGTGAAGGAAACATTTTTTTTCTCCCATGGGTGTGTTTGTGTGTATGCACCCATACATCTATGTATTTAGACAAGAAAAACACAGACATAATGTATGTATAGGCACCATATCTGTATTTTCCATATATTCATACAGAGAATAAATTTAAATATAACAAATATAATTAATAAAAATTAAATATAATTAAAATAAATTTGATCATCATGATGATCAAATGTGAAAATATCAAATACTTTGCACTCTTGGAAGTGATATATAAATGCAAAATAATACCTCAATTGCCTCTCCATTGTCCTTTTCTATCACTGAAAGATCAGAAGTGCCATTTAAACATCAACTTTGGAACTGAAGCCTCTATGTCATATATAAGTGGCATTGTCATTCACCAGGTCAATTCTTTTCAATGGAAAAGTAAAAACAGTTATTGGATTTTTGTGGGGGTTCTTTGAAAGATAGGCCTCTAGGAGTTGGGGTATACCAGAGAAGGCTTTATGAAGAAGTGATGCTTGAACTGTGCCTTTAAAAAAAATAAGGATGTTCTGAGGCAGAGGGAAAGCAGTCTAGGCAAGATATCCAACTAGTGCAAAGACATTGAAATGACAGGTGGAGTCTCATCTCTGAAGAACAGAGAAAATGTCTTCTTGGCTAGATAGCCGAATGATGGAGAAGGAGATACCTATAATGAAGCAGGGAAGAGAAGTTGGGGCAAAGTTGTGAAGGGCTTCAAAAGCAAAATAGAAGAAAATATTTTTGATCTTGGAGGCAACAGAGAGCACTCATGATAGGGAAGTGACATGGTCAAATCTACATTTAAAATAACTCTTTTTGTGAGCAGTATGTAGTATATTAGCATGGAGAGGAATGAGGTATGGTAAGAAGATTAATTAGGAGGCTGTTGCATTCCTCTAGGAAAGAAATTATGAGTTGTGAATATAAAGGTAGAGGAAGTCTTAAAATCATGTTGACTGAGTACATTGCAAATTCATGTTGCTCAACTTCAATTTAGCATTCATTGTAGATAGGCAGTCCTTGTATTCTTACCTAATTGATTCTTCTCTCACTCTCCACAAAGGCTATTCCAAAGAATCTTTTCCAAACTCAGGCCCCTGTGAAGATTAAATTTAACTCTCCCCTGATTGTGAAAATGAAATTAACTCCCCTGCTCATTTTTAGATTTAATCACCAAACGTGTAAAAATCCCATTTAATCATGTAATAAATAATAATAAGGGACTATATTGATTGGTAATTGGTATTTAACAGATCAGAGAGTTATCTTATTTCTTTGGTCTCCCCCCCCCACCCTCTATACCTCCCTTCTTCCCTTTTCCTCCCTTTTCCTCCCATCACCCCTTTCTTCTTCTTCTGGTTTCTTTAAATCAACTCAGGGGTGAATTTATGATGTTTCAAATGAAATACTCTTTCTCTTCTTTATCTTAAGTAAGGGGTTTGTTTGGGGAAGACAGATGGGATAAAGAATGGAAGTAAGAGGGTTGAGGATTTCCCTAATACTAAAATGAGTCTTAGGTTGGAGAATGTTGGAATATAGTACAATTGAGAGAAATGGCTGATTGGTCTGCAAGTTCAGTCACTATCGTCAACAGAGCAAGTCAGAGAGATATCTGGACTTTTGTCCTTCCTTCTTCAGTCTCCAAAATTACCATACAAGCTCTTTCTGCCTTTTAAGGTTAAAAGACATAACCTTACAGTTTGTCTCTTCTCTTCTTCCCTCCTTCCAAAGTAACCAGGGTCCACCAAAAAGTTAGTTTGACTCTAACTGTTTCTCCCGGTAACATTCCAAAAAGAAAATTCCTTTGACTAACAGGTCATCAACCTCCACTGCTTCTGCCTTTTTGCATGCTTCCCCAATTTCTCTCTTCCACAAATCCTCCCTTTTCATCTTGGAAAAATGCAACCAGCATGTTTAATGATACCTTTTAGATATATATTTTGTTATATTTCTAACTATCTAATTCTTAACCCTGTATTATATTAAGTATTCCTTTACCCTCCCAAACAACAAATCCTAATCTATCTTAGCTATTCTATCTATCTAATTCTATGCTAAGTTTCAATATAGGAAAATGGTTTAGGTAATAGGAATTTTATATGAATACAGTTTTTGAACATAACAAATCATGTAACAATTTTAAACAATTCCAACAGTATTTTGAATATGTAACTGTCTTATCTCCTAATGTCTATAAATTCAACTAATTAAATTTTTTCTATTACTAATATTTGCTAACCTAAAATCATAATCTAATCTAACTTCTATACTTCAGTAGTTTTTATGTCTGTCCCTACTTCTCTAAGACTCTGACAAATTTTTTTAAACTGTCCCTATAGTTTAGTTGTGGAAGTCCTAAGCAAGAATTTAGACTATGATTTGTCCACATAAAAAGTGGAGGAAGACACAGGAAGTGATGCAAAAGAAAGTGTCTTTAAAAGGAATTATAACTTCCTGTGAAATTCAGTTCTTCATTCTTTGGAGTTGGAGACTAGAGAAGAATCTGCTGACTGGACCTGAGACCCTATTCCTGGTGAGACTGTCACTAAATCTTTCCCCTTTGGACTGACACATGGTGAGTGAAAAAAGCTGACACCTTTCCTGGATTTTCTAAAGATACTAGCCTTAGGAGAGACCTATCCTCTTGAGAGAGGCTCCCTGTATCCCCAGGTTCTCAGCTACAAAGGCCAAGGCCTCTCCACTTAAGGACTAAACTCCCCTGCCTGGTTTTGAGCCAGGGGTTGGAGTAAATTACATAGTGCTTAGGCTAGATATCTTACCCTATCCTGTCTCTGATTTTTCTAACTATATTTTGTAAGTGAATTATAAATAAATCTCTTTTTAATAAATTAAATTCCTGGTGGCCCTATATTAAAATAATCCAGTCCAACCTTTTATAAAATAACCCTTTTTCTCCTTCAGCCCCCCAAATATCCTTCTCTGCTCACTCTCTTAGGCTGGGACTTTACTATTTATTTTATTGAAAAAAATGAGTAAGTTATATGTGAGTGCCCTCCTTACCCATTATTTTCATTTCAAAATCCCTGGCATAATTTCTCACTCTCCTCTCCTTTCCAGAAGTTTTTAAAAAGAGTTGACTATTCATGAAGAAGTCAATGTCTTTATACATAAAGCTGAACTCATTAACTTTCCTCCTAAAACTTCTCTTCAAAATTTACTTATTTCTTCTGAACGGTACCACCATTGCTCTAATGTTTCATGTCATAATCCTAACTTTTTCTTCTTACTTCCCCTATATTTACATGTCAAATCACTAACTAAATCTTGCCATTCCTACCTTCACACCATATCTCACATATAAGCCTTTCTTTACACTCACACTGCTGCCATTTTTCATCACCTCTTGTCTAGATCATTGAAACAGTCTCTTACTTGGTTTTCCTGCTTCAACTCTCTCCCTATGCAGGTCCATGCTATTGCACCCATTCCTGACAAACTAAATTTTTCTTAAGTAAAAATATGACTGTATGACTTCCTCTTTTTCAACTTCTGTGTTTTCTCATCACATATAGAATATAATCAGCACTTCTTACTGATTATTAAAAACCATTAGGAACTAGCTCCAACATATATTTCTAGTCTCATATATATTACTCTTTCTCTCATACTGAGTGATCTAGGCATACTGACTTTCTCTTTATGAATCAGAAATTATACTATATCTCTAATTCCTTTGTCTTTGCACTGGCATCCCCCAGGCATAGAATTCACTCTTTCCTTAACTATTCTTCATAGAGTTCATCTCTTATTTTAAATTTTTTGCAGGTTCCACCTTCTGTGCAAAGACTTTCTTTCATAAAGTTTTAATTTTTTCCAGGTTGCATGTTTATGATATTTTCAATAATCATTTTGTGACATTTATGATCTTTGTTCTTCTTCTCACTAGCCCATCTCCCCAACATGGTAGGTAATATGATAGAGATTGTGCAATGCTAATATACAATACATATTGCCATATTGATCATGTTGTGAAAGAAGACACAAGTCACTTAGACTTGAGAAAAAAATCAGGAAGTAAATAAATTGAAGAATGACATGCTTCAATCTTCATTGTCCAAAGTCTTTCCTGGATCCAACTGCTTTAATCTTTCCTTAACTATATTGTGTTTAACTCTTTTAAATATTTTCATTACTTAACTTAATATGTGTGCCACATGTATATTTATATTCTTATTCTCTCTTCCATTGGAATGTAAACTCACTGGAAGTAAGATTTGTTTCATCCTTTGCACTACTACTGTAATTCACTATCATAATGCCTGGTATATAAAAGGTACTTAGTGATTGATTGACAGCTGATTGAGAAAAGAAATTGGATTCAAGGAATTTGTGGAGGTAAAAAGATTTGGCACCTGATTGGATATATGAGATTAGCAACTGTAAGATTAGAAGAACTGAGGCACCTTCAACAGAATTAAGGGTATTTTTAGAAGTAACTTTTCTTTGGAAAGGTATGAGTCCAGCTTTGGACACCTTGATTTGAAAAATCTTAAGAACATATAGTTCTAAGTATAGTGCCTGTCACATAGTAAGCACTTAATAAAAGCTCGTTAGGTGACATTTAAGTTGGAAAAAAAAAGTCAGTTTCTGATGTAGAGATCAGTTGAGAACTGGGGATAGATATTCAAATCTATAAGCCATCTTCGTAGAGATGAGAAATAAACCCTTGGTGTTTGATGGAATAAATCATAGAAACAGGGTATATAGAAAGAAAATAAAATGACCTAGGACAGAACCTTCCATTACAACCACAATGAGTGAGTACAATGTGCATAATGAACAAACAATGGAGACTCAGATGGAGTATTTAAATTGGTAAGAGGAAAACGAGGAGTAATATTTCCTTGTAAAATACACTATATTCCATATCTTTGCTTATGCATTAAATGTCATCCTGTTTGGAATGCTTTCCCTGACCATTTCTGCTTCTTAGTTACCTTGGTCCCTTCAAGTGTAAGCTCAAA
Organism: Monodelphis domestica; assembly: GCF_027887165.1. Taxonomy (NCBI): domain Eukaryota; kingdom Metazoa; phylum Chordata; class Mammalia; order Didelphimorphia; family Didelphidae; genus Monodelphis; species Monodelphis domestica. Next base: position 469,326,240 of record NC_077228.1, read on the forward strand.
TTCCAATGCTACATTTTTATACTCTCCATAATCAAATTATCATTCATCCATCTCTCTTTGTCTCTCTCTCTCTCTCTTTCTCTCTCTCTCTCTCTCTCTCTCTCTCTCTCTCTCTCTCTCTCTCTCTCTCTCTCTCTCTCTCTCGCTTCCACATTTACTACAAACTAGTATTTCATCTGTTAAATTATACAGTTGTTTCCATTTATTTTGTTTCCATTTCTTTGGTATTATAAAAAAATGTTGCTATAAATATTTTGCTCTATAATTTGGCCTTGCTTTTAATCTTTGATCTATTTAATGTATATACCTAGTTGCAGGTCTCTATCAAAGGGTCAAAACATTTCTTTAATCATATTAGTATAATTGCAAACTATGTTTTAGAATATGGGGGTTTATATTTGCTTTCTATATATTTTGTATTTACTGATATATTGCTCTTATTCCCCTAAATTTCACTTGCACTGGCACAATTAAAAACTGAAAGGGGTAATTACCATTCTTAGTAATTAAAGGTTACCCTTGAAAGAGTTCTGTTTGTTTCTTCTCATAACTCCAATTGGTGTAATCTTCAATCGCCAGTCATAAAAGTATTTAGCAAGTACTTTACTCAAAGTATTTACTAAACAGAGTTTAAAATAGTGTTTTCCCAATATTGGTGTATATACTGTCATAATTATACATAGAATTTAATAAACTTAAATTTAAATTATAAGGCATACACATAAAGAATATATGTATCAAAGGAATAAGTAGACTCCTGGTCTGTAAGTCTTTTTTTTTTCCTTCATGGAATCCTCATATTGTGTCCCCTAGCTTTAACTCTGTTGGTCTTCAAGGACTGAGGCCTTTTTCAAATTCAATAGGGAACATTTCTTCTTATCCTGAGAAGTCATAACCTCTGAGGAAACCTCTGTTCTTGGAAACAGTCCTTCTGAACTAGTCCATTAGATGGTACCACTATAGGGGTCACTGGTACAGCTGCATTGAGCTCTCAATTCTTTCAAACAAACATTATTATTTTTCCAATCCCATTAAAATGATTTTTTGGTAATTCAATCTGGATGGCAAAAAAAAGTAGATTAGTTTAGGCAGAATTTCCATTATTGTTATATTTTTTCTCACCACCAATAAACAATTAAAATTTTTCCAAATATTTAAATTTGGCTTTATTTGTATGAAAATATTTTTTAATTATGTTCATTTAATTTCTAGATTTGTTTTGAAATGCATACTTCCATTTATGTTATGCTTTCTATGGCTATTTTAAATGAGATACCTATTGTTATCACTTCTTGCAAGGACTGTTAATGATATATAGAAATGCTAATGATTTATGTGAGTTTGTAATATATCCTGCTATGCTAAAATGACTGCTTTACTAATTTTTTACTTGAATACTTAGGATTTTCCAAGCATATCATCATACTATTTGCAAAAAGAACTTGTTTTATTACCTCTTTGCATTTTCTGATTCCTTCAGTTTTGTTTTCTTCTCTTACTACTGTTGCATTTCTAATAAAATATTGACTAATACTGGTGATAGTGGAAATCTTGTTTCATTCTTGATCTTATTGGGAAGATTTATAGCTTATCCTTGTTATATATAATTTTTGCTGATGTTTTAATTAGATACTTATCATTTTAAAGAAAATTCCTTTTATGCCTATTTTTTCAGATTTTGAAAAGTAGGAATAGACATCATTCTGACAAAAACTTTTTTCTGAATCAATTTACATAATCATCTATTTTTGTTGTTTTTCTGTCAAGATAATACATTATGTTAAAGTTTTCTTTATATTAAACCACTCTTATGTACCCACTTGGTGACAATGTATAATCTTTCAGATATATTAATATAGCTATTATTTTATTTTGGATCATTAGTGAAGTTTATGTCTAATTTACTTTCTCTGTTTTTCTTCTTCCTTTCTTCCTATTTTAGAAGCCAGTACCATATTTCTTTCATAAAAGAAATTTGCTAGATCTCATTCTTTGTTTATTTTTCCAAATAATTTATTTAATATTGGAATTAGTTCATCTTTAAAAGTTAGGTAGAATTTACTTGTGAATTCATCTGGTACTGAAGCTTTATCCCCTCCCCCCCACTTAAGAGCTCATTTATGGCCAATTTAATTTCTTTTATTAAAAAAATACATTTATTTACTTATGCTATTTCCTCTTCTGCTTATCTAGGAAGTTTACAATTTTGTAAATATTCTTCCATTTCACTGAAATTATTAAATTTATTGGCTTATAATTGGGGAAAGTCAACCCTACTAATTGAATTTATTCCATCTTTATTAGCTACCCTTATACTCACCCTTTTCATTTCAGAAACTAGCCATATAGTTTTCTTCTCTCTTTTTTTTTATAATACTAATAAATGTTTTTTTCTAATTTTATTTTAGAAAAAACAACTTCAGCTGTTATATATTAATTGAATCATTTTATTATATTCAATTTTATGAATTTTATCTTTAATTATTAGGATTTCCAATTTGAATCTTAACTGGGTCTTTTTAATTTGTTCTTAATATAATTATTTTTTAATTTTATATCCAATTTTTCAATCTGTTCTTTATTTTTATATTAACATAAGCTTTTAGAGAAAATAATTTTCCTTTAATTTTTGCTTTTCATTATTATTCCCTTTAATAAATTTTTTATTGTTTCTATGATTTGTTCTTTAACTCACTCATTCTTTTAGATTAGGTTATTTAGTCTCCTACTAATTTTTAGTCTCTTTACATAGTCCTTTATTAAATGTAGTTTTGTTCAATTTTTATCTGAACAGGATATATTTCACATTTCTATTTTTCTGCATTTAAGTGTAAATTTGTTATTCCTAAATATGTAGTCAATTTTTGTAAAAGTATCATCTATCATTGAGAAAAAAATTATATTATTTGTATTCTCATTTAGTTTTCTTCAGCTATCTAGCATATCTAGTTTATCTAAGAATCTATTCTTCTCCTTGACTTTTTTCTTATTTATTTTTTGTTAGATTTATCTAATTCTATAAGGAGGAACTTGATGTCCCTCACTATTATCATTTTGATATTTATTTCATCTTTTGTTAAAAAACTTTGGTGCATATAGACTTAGCATTGATCTTACTTCATTATTTATAATACTTTTTAAACACAATATAGGCTCTATTTTATCTCTTTTAATTAAATCAATTTTATTTTTTTTGTATGAAATCATAACCACTACTCTTTTTTTTTGCATTGGTTGAAACACAATCAATTCTATCCCCCCATTTTGTATTCTGTTTTATCTCTCATTTTTACATGTATTATTTTTTTAAAAACATACTGTCATATTCTGGTTTTTGGTCTGCTCTCCATTTCTGTTTTATGGGGGAGTTTATCCCATTCACACTCAAAGTTTTGATTATGATTTGATTACGATTACGAAATATATGATTATATATTTCTTTCATATATTTTCCTCATTGTTTATCTTTTACTTCTTCTTTTGTACACTCTCCCTCCTCAGAAATTTAATGTATTTATGACCACAGCCTTCCTAATCTACACCCTATGAGTCCTTTCTTTATCTTCTCCCTTTATTCTTTTAGTTTTTAATCTGCCTACTCTTCTGAGTCCCACCATCATCATCTCCCTTTGTCCTCCTATTTTTTAATTTGAACATCCTTCTAAAAATACCTCCCTTATTATCACCTGGCCCTCATATTTGTCAACAAATTAAGATTTGTATCCTTCTTGATGTATATGTTATTCATTCTTTAACCCAGCTCTGATGAGAACAAGGTTCTAGCATTACCAGTCTTTCACTCCCTTCTACCCTTTTCTATAATAGTTTTAATAAGACTTCTTTTATATAAGATAGTTGCTTCAATTTACATCTCAACATCTAATTTTATTTTTTAGTATCATCTAATCATATGCAACTCAACCCCAAACCTTCCCTTTACATATGCTTTTTCAAACTATGCTAGTAATGAAATAATTCTTAAAAGTTTTGAAACTTTTTTTCAAATAAGAAGTAAATAATTTTACTTGATTAAATACCTTATAATTGATCTATCATATTTGCCTTCTTGTGTTTCTCCTGATCCTCATAGATAAAATTTTCTGTTCAGTTCTGGTATTTTCCTTAAGTATACCTGAATTCTTTAATTCATTAATATCCATATTTTCCCTTTCAGGATTACACTCAACATTACTCAGTATATTATTATTGTTTACATCATGGTCCATGCCCTTTGGTCTTTTAATAAAGAGATTTTTTATGTCTTGCTCTTATATATTCCTTATTGTTGATTACCAATAATTAAATTTTTCTCTCTAATTGCTTATACCATTTTCTATTTCACAGTGAACTTTGAAGATTACTTATAGCTTTCCTTTGATTTTTCATATTGAGATCTCTTTCAGGTGGTGATCAGCAGATTTGTTTTTCAATTTTTATTTTCCTTAATAATTTCTTAATTTATAGTGTTTAGATTCTTTTTGGTCATAGCTTTCAGAAACTATGACAATTGTTATCTTTTTTCTATTTGATGTTTTCCTAATGAGTTGTTTTGTAATGAAATATTTCACATTCTCCTCTTTTTGTTACACTCTTTTGATTTTTTTTATTTCTTGAAGTCTTTTGAAGTCATTAACTTCCCTTTAACCAATTTTAATTTGTAAGTACTCATTTTCTTCCCTAAGTTCTGAATTTCTATTTCCAGTATCTTCTGATAACTTTCTTTTTCTGATTATTTTTTCAGATCATTTTAATTTTTTTAATTTAATTTTTAACTTATGTTTAATAAATTTATTTTTAAACCCTTATCTTCTGTCTTAGAATCAATAGTGTGTATTGGTTTTAAGGTATAAATGTGGTAAGGGATATTCAATGGGGGTTAAGTGACTTGCCCAGGGTCACACAGCTAGAAACTGCCTGAGGCCAAATCTGAACCTGGGACCTCCCATCTCTAGGCCTGGCTCTCAATACACTGAGCCACCCAGCAGCCCCCTAATTTTTAAATTAAAAAAATGCATCCAAATGTATTCTCACCCTTCAACACATCACAATTGGCATTATCTAGAAGAAAGGGCTGTTCATACAATTAAGTCTTCCATATTTCTGCTTTGAGGTAATATTCAAAATATATTCTTCCCATATCAATTATATAGCTGTGTGTTATGTTCTCTTGGTTCTTCTTGTTTTGCTATTCATTATCCCAAGTATTTCTTTCCAAGTATTTTTAAAGTGATTTTGCTCACTGTTAATTATGGTTTATTAGTATTCTATCAAAATCATTTATCACAATTTGTTTATTTGTTTCTCAATTGATAGGCATCTCTCTCTAATTTCTGATTCTTTGCCACCACAAAAAGACTTTCTATAAATATTTTGGAACATAGATTCTTTACCTTTTTCTTGATCTCTTTGGGAAACAGATCTATCAATAGTATTTCTAAGTCTAAGGGTACACACAGTCATATAGTTTTCTGGATATAATTCCAAATTGCTCTCCAAAATATTTGAATCCATTCACAGCTTCAATAATATATTATTGTCCACAGTTTCCACATTACATCCAGTATTTGTCATTTTGCCCTTTTGTCATTTAAACCAATCTAATGGGTATGTGATGATGCCTCAAAATTGTTTTGGCTTGCATCTTTTCCAATCAAAAGTGATTAAGAGCATTTATTTCATGTACCTCTATATGGCTTTTATTTCTTCATCCAAAATTTGTCTGCTCATATATTTTGCTCATTTGACAATTAGAGGAGTGCTCTTATTTTTTTTTATTTGACAAAGTTTTATCTATGTGTGTTTGTGTTTATAAATTAAGTTTGCCTAGATTGATGAGTGTAAGAGAGAGAGTAATATACAATAATAATAGGAATATAGTTTAGAGCTAGTTACTAAATATATATGCACATATTTATATATACATAAATTTAGATTTGAGACCTCTATTTTAGAAGTTGTCTTGAAAATTTCCCCCCTAATTTTTTGCTTTCCTTCTAATCTTGGCAATATTTATTTTGCTTGTACAAACACTTGCGAATTTAATGTACTCAAAATTAACCACTTTACATTTCACAATGCTCTCTAATTTCTTCTGATAATATTCTTATTTTTCTTGCATTACTTTAACTTTCCCCAATTTTTTCAACCTTTCTTATATGATTTTTGAAATAACAATTTGTATATATAGCACAATATAATATTTAACAACAATAACATGATTTGTTTTAAATATGCAATAAATATATGCTTATCCAAAAGTCTCACATTAATTGTGTTCTAAAATTGATGTCACCTTCTTTCCCCTTATCTTCTACCCCTCCTCCCTCCTCAGGAAGGCTGGTAATATGGTATATATTGTACATTCAAGACATTGTTTTGTTCATCAAGTTATATAACAAGACATATTGCTTACACTACAGAAAAATTCATGGTGAAAATGAAGTTCAGGCTCCATTCAGACTCCATCTACTCCTGTGGTGGTGAATATCCTTTTTTATCATGAGTTTCTTGGAGTTTTCCTGGATCTTTGATTTGTTGCTAATAGTTAAGTCATTCATAGTTGATTATCATATATTATTATTATTATTATTACTGTATAAAATGTCCTATTTCTGCTAACTTTACTTTGACTCATTTCCTATAACTGTTTTCAGGTTTATTGGGATCATCTTCTTTGTCATTTCTTATGGAAATTACAAAACTTAGCTATAATGTTACTAAGAATTTTCCTGTTGGTATCTCTTACATGATTGATGAATTCTTTCAAGTTCAAATTTATATTCTATTTCCAAAATTTTTAGTCAATTTTCTTAATAATTTCTTGAAGTATGGTATATTTTTATCATAAAATTCAGGTGGCCTAAGAATTTTCATATTTTCTATTTTCCACATCAGTTTCTTTTATAATAAAATGTTTTCTATCTCCATTTTTCATTTTTAAATTGTTTCATATTTCTTGTTATCTTAAGAAGTTATCAGGTCCTTTTTGCTCAATTCTAAGTTTTTTAAATTATTTTTCCAATGCATTGATCTTTCAGTATTTTCTTGCATTATTTTCATTTTTGCTACTTTACCTAAACCTCTCTCATTTTGCTTTTAAAAACTTTTTTAAGCTCTTCCAAAATTTTTTCTGAACCTTTCTCCATTTAATTCTATCCTTTAAAGTTTTAGAAGATGATGTTTTTAATTTCATTGTCTTCTGACCTTGAACTCTCATCTTTATTTCAGTGATTGGGTTCTTTGTTGCTTTCCCTCTTAAAAAATGTAGTGGTTTGTTTCTTAATTGTCAATTTTATGTAAGTATTAGGTTCTTCTTCCTGTGTGGGGTCAATGGCTCAAGGTTTAATTTATTGTTGTTTTTGTTGTTATTTCCTGAGCATTCTGGGAATTTTGTTCTTTGTTCTTTTAAATTCTATATTGAAGAACCCCCAACAACAGATATTATTGTATCTTAATACATTGAAAAAATTAATTTGGGATTATAATCCATTTCTAAAAGAGCTGTAATGATATGACAGTTTTATTCTTATGAAGTAATTATTTTAAATGTTTTTATTCTCATCTTAACAACACTAGTAAAATAATGACTTCTAAGTATAAAAGAGAACAGAAAATAAAGATTTTATATGAAATCACAAATCTCTATTATGCAATTTTCACTTTTGATGCTTTCACTTTTGAATATATGATGAATTAAATTGTAACTTTTAAAACATCTTTTTTTGGTGACACATTTTTGATACATTTGCTTCTGTTCTCTTCTATGCATTAAAAATATGCAATGGCATTTTATTTAATTTCTCTTTGTTGACAGCCTAATTCCTATATTTCCACTCTCTTTCAAACCACTTTCAAGACAAAAAAAGAACAAATATGTATATTCAGCAAAATAATTTTCCTCACTTTTGTTATGTTGAATATTTGAGTCAGATTTTGAAATTTGATTCTATTATACCTTAGTCTGTGACTACCATGCTTCACCATCAGTTCTCATGAATTGTGAATAATCATTGCATTGATAAAAGTTCATAAGTTTTTCAGAATTTGAAATTAATTTTTCAATAATAATTTTAGTAACTAATATGTGCAAATCACTAGTTAGCACTAGAGATTTAAAAAGATTAAAATACATAGTCCCTGTTCACTAGGAGCTTAAATTCTATGAGAGCAGGAGGTATGATAATATGAACAAAAATCAGTCATAATAAAACCGAAATTTATTCATTGGGGTGCTTGACACTTGGAAAATGAGTATCAGTCTTGTTGGAAGATTATGCACAACTTAAATTTCCTTTTTTACTTTATTATAAAACCAAATGCAAAAGGAAAGAATGTATCCCTTCAAATATCAGAACAGAAATAAATTAATTCTTCATGAATCTTTGAATCTCTATTTAATTCTTTTAAAAAGTATTCAATGAATTCCACACATTTCTTTAATTTTTTTTTTTTGCTTTGTGACCATCTTTCTCTTTTCTTTGGCACATTTAAAAATGTTTGAATGGCCCTCTTTTTTGGAAGGTGGTTTCAATATTGCTAATTACTATATTTACCTATCCCCTATTAGTCAGGATAAAGAATGACAAAATAAATAAATTTTAAGAAATAACTGTCATCAAGAAAATGCCACATATTGGACATGCCAAAAAATGCCTCTTTTTGAAGTACTTTGTATTAATCTCCTCTTTGTTATGTTATACACAGCATTATGTATACTCTAGAGCCATTGTTAGCAATTTCATTGATCAGATGTCTTATCCTTATAAATGTTTTAAGTGTTATTGTCTTTTTACAATTTGTTCTTCTATTTCTGCTTGCTTTAATCTATGTTAGTTTATATTAACCAGGATTCTTTGCTACTGAAGAAAATAATTAAGATTTAGATTGGTTATTCAAAGCTAAGGGTCACCTATAAGAAGATAATAAACCCACAGAAAATAATGAAACCATCAAATATGAATGAATATAATTAGAGATGAGAATAAAGTTGAGGATAGAATCTCAATTCTTATCTAAAATATTAAAGGGAGTGGTAGAAATATGATGGCCCCAAAAAAGAGATGGAAGAAAAAATAATTAAAAATTAAGGTATGTAAGATTAGAAATTAATATCCAAACACTCCAAGTATTATATTTTATAAATTTTATTAATAAATTCTTGAATAATAAGGAAAATAATAACTTCCATAAAGAAAGAAAGTTTCCAGGGACCCTACAGATGTCCGTGAGAGCTCAGAGCACCATCAGAAGAGAGAAAAAGGGCAGAGTTACACCCAACTTATTTACCAAATATGAGGATGCAACATGCACAAATGGAAAAGGATTCTGGAAGATAAAGTCCAAGGATTCAAGATTTCTAATTTTTTAAAAGATTTTAAAGAGTTGAAAATGAGTAAGAGTAGAATAAATAAAAGTAGAAAAAGAATAAGAGTAGAATAAATAAAAGCAATAAATGAATAAAACATTTTATAGAACTTTAGAAAAAAATTGAACATTGGTTTGAGGGGATAATAGAGCCAAAAGAGGTTATTGTTGTTACATGCACATATATGTACATATATGCACACTACATTTGTATATATAAATCTATAAGTATCTGTATCTATCTACCTATCATTATATCTATCTGTCTATCTATATATCATCAATTTAACTATTTATCTTGTAACCATGAAAATGTGGGTTTCAAGACTGTGAATTGCCAAAACTGTAAAGATAATTTTTAGTGTCTTGATTTAAATCAAAAATAAGTGGTCGCCATGGGAAAAATTCCCCAAATATGAAAATACCCAAGTCAGCTGGGTTTTATGGAGATTTTAAGTAATACAAATGAAGGAATTAAGGAAAGGGAGAGAGAGAGAATAAGAGGGAATAGTAGGAAGGACCTAAGCCAATTGGCCTAGATCTGAACCTTAAGAGAGACTAGTCAGTCTTTAATCACTCACCACAAGATTTGTCCCAAGCAAAATTCCAGTCCTTCACTGAAATCTTCAACTCCTGAACTCAGTTCAGAGATCCAGCTCCTCCAGTTCACATCTTCTTTTTCCTTTTCTGAGTAGATTAAAACTTCAAACCTCTTGCATATTGTAAGTTGCTTGACCTTTTTAGTGATTAATTTAACCTTTATAGGTACTTAGCACCCTTTTGTGTTAGATCTAAAAATAGACCTAGCTTAGGGTTTTTGCTTCACTATAAGTATGAGTTGGGAACTTTTTATTGTTCAGTAAGGAATTTCCCCTAAGGCACTAAACTTATTTTCATATAATTTATTTTGTAATAGAGTAATATTTTGAAAGAAAACCCCAAAACATATACCCATACAAACAAGTGATAAATCACATTTCCTTCTGGATTTCTATTCCCATAATTCTTTATCTATATATGGATAGCATTCTTTCTCATAAGTCCCTCAGAGTTGTCCTGGATCACTGCATTGCTATTAGTAGCAAAGTCAATTACATTTGATTGTCCCACAATTTTTTAGTTACTGTGTATAATGTTCTCCTGGTTCAGATTATTTCAGTTCATGGAGGTCTTTCCAGTTCTCACAGAAATCAAAAAATCCATCATTCCTTATAGCACAATAGTATTCCATCACCATCACATACCACAATTTGTTCAGTCATTCCCCAGTTGAAGGACATACCCTCATTTTCCAATTCTTAACAGCAAGAAAAAATGTAGCTATAAATATTGTTGTACAAACAGAACCTTACCCATTATTTTTTAATCTATTTGGGTTACAAACCCAGTAGTGGTATTTCTGAGTCAAAGGACATGCATTCTTTTAAAGTCCTCAGGTCATAATCCCAAATTGTTTTCCAAAATGGTTGGATCAATACACAACTCCACCAGCAATGTATGTTTCCCAATTTTGACACATCTCCTCCAACATTTATTATTTTCCTTTACTGTTATATTGGCTTCCTTGCTAGATATAAGGTGGTACCTCAGCATTGTTTTGATTTGTATTTCTCTAATAAGGGGTGGGGGGTTGGAACATTGTTTCATATGATTATTGATAGTTTTGATTTCCCCATTTGAAAACTGTGTATCCTTATCCCTTGACCATTTGTCAACTAGGGAATGATTTGATTTATTATAAATTTGACTTCATTATTTGTATATTTGAGAAATTAGATCTTTGTCAGATAATTTTGTTATAAATTTTCCCAGTTTATCGCTCTTTTTCTAATTTTGGTTGCATTTGTTTTGTATGTATAAAAAGTTTTTAATTTAATACAATTAAAACTATTTATTATACAACTCATAAAACTCTCTATTTCTTGCTTGTTATTAATTTTACCTTCCCCATAGGTCTGACAGATACACTCTTCCATGTTCAATTAATTTACTTATAATATCACTCTTTATATTTAAATTATGTACCCATTTTGACCTTATTTTAGAATAGTGTGTGAGATATTGATCTATACCCAATTTTGGCCATACTAATTTTCAATTGTCCCAGCAGTTTTTTCAAATAATGTGTTCTTATCTCCAAAAAATAGGATCTTTTGGTTTATTGAACACAATATTGCTGATGTTATTTACCCCTAGTCTATTCCATTGATCCACCTTTCTATCTCTTGGTTAGTACCAATTGGTTTTGATGATCACTGTATAAGATCTGGTACTGTTAGACCAACATCCTTCACATTTTTTATTAGTTCCCTTGATATTCTTGATATTTTGTTCTTCCAGATGAATTTTATTATTCTTTCTAATTCTCTAAAATACTTTTTTGATGGTTTGATAGGTATGGCACTGAATAAGTAAATCAATTTAGATAGGATTGTCATTTTTATTTTATTAGCTCAGCCTACCCATGAGCAATTAATGTTTTTCCAGTTGTTTAGATCTTGTATTATTCATGTGGAGAGTATTTTGTAATTGTGTTCATGTGATTCCTGTGTTTGTCTGGGCAGATAGATTCCCAAATATTTTATATTGTCTAGAGTGATTTTAAATGAAATTTCTCTTTGTCACCCCCAAAATTTTGACACTTTGTCTCCTCACTACAATTTTCTTTAATAAAAGTCTTATTTATTTCTATGGTTTGTTCTTTGATCCATTTGTTCTTTAGGGTCAGATCATTTAGTTTTAAATTAAATTTTAGTTTTTCTTTCTGCTGCCCTTTGTTGGGTATAATTTTTATTGCATCATGGTCTGAACAGTTTGTGTTTAATATTTTTGCTTTTCTACATTTGGATATGATGTTTTAATGCCCCATTATATGGACAATTTTTGTGAAGATGCTATACACTTCTGAGAAAAAAAAAGTGTATTCCTTTCTATTGCCATTCAGTTTTCTCTACAGGTCTGTCATATCCAATTTTTCTTAAGTTCTATTTACTTCCTTAACTTATTTCTTGTTTGTTTTTTAACCAGATGTATCTACTTTTGAGAGAGGAAGGTAGAGAGCCCCCATTAGTAACATTTTGTTATTTCTTTCTATAATTCACAGAACTTTTCATTATGTAATCTGGATGTTATGTCATTTGGTGCGGATATGTTTAATGGTGATATTTTGTTATCTATGGTGTCTTTTATCCTGATGTAATTTCTATCCTAATCTCTTTTAATTGGATCAATTTTTACTCTTCCTTTCTCTCAAATCACAATTCTCACTTCTGCTTTCTTTATTTTAGCAAAGGATTTTAGCAAAGGCTGTTTCAACCTCTTTCTTTTCCTCTGTGTATGTCTCCCTATTTTAAGTTTGTTTCTTGTAGACATCATATCATGGGATTCTGATTTTCCACACTCTCTACTATGCCGTTCTACTTTATGGATGAGTTCATCCCATTCCCACTCCCATTAATGATTACTAATTGTGTGTTCTCTCCATCTTATCCTCCCCCTTTAATCTTCTTTTTCTCTCCTTTAAGCATCTCCCTGTTCACATATATTTTCTTTTTGATGAACACCTCACCCACTTCATTCTCCTTTTCATCCATTATCCCTCCGTTATTTTCCCTACCCTCCTACTTTCCTATTTGACAAAGTAGGTTTTTATAGCTGACTGGGTAAGGGTATTATTCCCACTTTGTACTAGTCCCAATGAGACTGAGGTTCAAGCATAGCCACCTCACTCCCTCTTCTCCTCCATTGTATTTGCCTCTTAAATGCCCCTTAATAAAATGTAATTTACCACCTTCTATTTCTCCTTTTCTATTTTCCCCATGCATTCCTCTTTCCTATACTCCCCCCAACCCTCACTGGATACCAGCCCATCTTATTTGGCTTCCTTTGTTCTATCTACATATACTCCTTTTCATTACACTAAAACAGATAATGTTCTTAGGTATAAATATATATATAATTTATTTCAATTATCACCTTGCTGGGTATGAATGCACTCTATTCAATCTTATCAAAATCCTTAAGTTTTCACTTTAACTTTTTATGCTCCTCTTGAGTGTTGAACTTGCTCATCTAATTTTCTTTTCAGTTTTGTTTTTTTGATCAGAAAAATCTGAACATCATGTTCCCCCCTCCTCCATGTCCCAGAAGATTAGGCTCTGTTATGGTGGATATGCAATTCTAGATTGTAGTCCTAGATCATTTAATGTGGAAGCTGCTAGGTCCTGTGTAATTCTGACTATGGCTCCTTGATATTTGAATTGTTTCCCTCTGGCAAGTTGTAGTACTTTTTTTCCTTGCCCTGGGAGTTCTAGAATTTGGCTATAATAGTTCTTAGGAATTTATTTTGGGGTCTCTATTATAATAGTTAAAGGCATTGTAGAGTATTGAAGAGGTACAGGGGATGAGGAAGGTTTTGTAACAGGGAATGGAAGAGATGAAGGGATAGAGGGAATATGGATGCCAGTAAGGTAAAAGGAGAGAGATACCCCCTGCTGAGAGGCTGTCTTTGAAAAGTGGGGTTCCTAAGAAATGGGCCAACTATGATAGCCCATGGGGATTTCTTCTCTATTGATTGATCTTGAAGATACCCCAGAGCAGGTAAGCATGGACCCTCCTGAAGAAAAAGCTTTCCCCTGGATCAAGGTCACTTGGCAGGGGTCCAATAAGGACTGTTTATGGTTGAATGGCTGTCCTTAGGTTCTGCTCCCTCTGTGTACCCCTGAAATGATAGTCCTCCTCTTATCTGATTGTGGGTTATTTAACTGAAGATGAATTTAATAACAATTTCAAACTGGGAAGGTATTAAGGTAGAGGGAATAGGGATTGCCCTATACTTTGCCCCAGATTGGGTTTGAGTCTTTCTCAGCTTTGGGGCTGAGGCCAGACCTCACAGGCTGGTAGAGGGTTTCTTTTATTCCTATCTATGCTAATCTATACTAGCTTTCTTAAATTCAAAGTCTTATCAGTAGACAGCAAGAGGAAGAAAAGGTTCTGAACTTCAGAGCTAGTTGGCCTGTCTCTTTGGACTAGCACCCTAAAGACTGGTTTTACAGTTCAGACTGCCATCCTTAAATGCTTTTGTTTGATAACATGCTCATAGGAATCTAGGTAGAGGACACAGTTGGGAAAAATCCAGGAAAAGAGGTACTTCTATCCAGATACAGGGAGAGAGCTCTCCTTCCAGTCCAAGGGCCAGGAAAGAGAATAACTCTTGACAGCAACTGTCACTCTCCCAGTCACCCCTCCCCCCGCCAACTGTCATCACTGTCCATCAATCTTCACTCTAACATTTCAACTGCTGTCTCCTTCACCTCAGTGGCAAAAATGCTAAAGCTTTATTAATTTTCCTTTCCACACTATCAGGAGGTAATCTGTGGATACTCTTGATTTCTATTCTCCTCACTTGTTTGAGGATATCAGGATAGTTTTCCCTTTTTGATTACTTGTAAAATTGTGTCCAGGTTTTTTTGGTCAGCATTGATTTCAGGGATTCTGATGATTTTTAGATTATCTCTCCTAGATCTATTTTTCTGTGCTGTGCTGTGCTGCCTGAATTGTTCTTCCCTCTTATTCCAGTGATATGTATTACTCCAACTTTCTTTGGTTCTCAGATAACTTATTTTCTTTTTGTTAGTATGTGTGTGTGTATGGAGGGGTGGGTTTGGGCAGCATAGGGTCCCCTGTGTTGTCATTTTAGCTTCCAGTAGGCAGCACTGAATTTGTAAAATTTTCAATAATCATTTTATAACATTTTGAGATTCATATTCCTTTGCTATATTCCCCCTTCCTGTCCCCAAGGATGTCAAGTATTATAATATAGTTTTTAATATAATTGTCAAGAGTGATATTATGATATAACACCTATTTCCATGTCTCATTTTCTGAGAGAAGACATACATCACTTATACAAGAGAAAAATTAATGGAAGAAATAAAGAATGGCATGCTTCAATCTGCATTCAGACTCCATTTATAACAGTGAATAGACTTTGAAGATGTCCTGGATCTTTCTATTTCTGGAATAATTATTTAAAGTCAATCATCATACTTCATTGCTGTCACTATGTACTAAATTCTCCTGATTCTTTTCACTTCACTTTGCAACACTTCATATAACTCTTTCCAGATTTTTTGTGATTTTGTTCACTGTTCACATCTCGTTCAGTCATTTTTCAGTTGATGGATATCCATTTTGTTTCATGTTCTGTGATACCACAAAAGGAACTGCTATACACATTTCTTGTACAGGAGATCTTTGACCCCTATACTTAATTTCTTTGGGGTACAGACCTAGTAGGGATATTGCTAGGAGGAAGTATATTCATTTTGATGGTCTTTTGGGAATGGTTTCAAATTGCTCTCTAGAATGATTGCATCAATTCCCAACTCCATCAACAGTACATTAGTGTCCCACTTTTTCCACATCTCCAACATTTATCATTTCCCCTTCTTGTTATATTAGCCAGTGTGATAAGTCTGAGGTGGTACCTCAGAATTGTTTTATTTTCATTTCTCTAGTAGTAATTTGTAGCAATTTTCATATGGCTAAAGAGAGTTTTAATTTCTTCATCTGAGAATTGCCTATTCATATCCTTGAAACATTTTTCAATTGAAGAATGATTTTTATTCCTATAAATTTTACTCAGTTGTTTTTATATTTGATAAATGAGGCCTCTGTGAAAGACATTTGCTATAAAACTTTTCTCCAGTTTGTTGGGCTTTTTTTCTAATCTTTGCATTGGTTTTGATAGTGGAAAACATTTTAAAATGTAATATAATCCAAGTTACCTATTTTACATTTCATAATGTTCTCTATGTCTTCTTTATACATAAATTCTTCCCTAATCCATGTATTGTCTTGCAATTAAGAAAATAGTTATGATTATCATCTAAAAGCATTATTATTTTCAGAGACTTGTCATGCATAAAGAAGACACATTGGATGGAGGTATAGAATGTTGATATTGTGTATTATCCATTTAAAATGTTTTAATATAACTATCAAGAGATTTTCCAACCTTGGGGAAAAGCTAGTTTAGCATACTCATAGGAGCAAATGAAACCTAGAGAACAGTGGTCATTCCTACACCTTTAATTGAGAGACATAAGACTTAAGTGTGACATTGGTATTTCACTGAAGTCTCTAGATCCCAAGTATAACAATCTATGAGATTAGATTTGGGGACCACTGGAATACTAAACAATGCATGCAAGATTAAATGTGTTACATTTTGCGTGCATTAGAATCAACCTAACATACTATCTTAACACTCAATGAATTAATTTCAGTAAATTACTGACATATAAGGTACAATGATGCTACTTGAAATAAACATATTTAAAATAGCATTTTTCAGGCTCTCAAAAACTTTCTGATTAAAATTATATAATTTCCTAAATTGATAGGACTTATAAATTCATTTTATATCAAAACAAAAAAGTTACATATTTTGAAGTGTTATAAATCTTTTTTATATTCCTATGTTTCCTCATTATGAAAATTAAGGAAATTAAGATTGAATGTAGTGAAGTGATACTCAATTGAGATGTAATAATAAGTCTACTCAGATTAGATCAATTATATCAGATTAGATCAATAAATGATACTCAAAAGAGATGTAATAATAAGTCTACTCAGATTTTTAAGGGGAATCCTTGAGACACTGGAGCAGTTTCATGAGTTACCACACAAGTGTAATTACCATTGATTAGCACATGAACTTATTTAGCTTTTAGAAAATGTTTTCACTAAGAAATTGTAGCAAACCCTGACATTGCAAAAACAAAGCTCTCTCCCCAAATTATCAGTTCTCTTTACCACGTCACATTCAAAGTTGTTGGGCAGAATGCTCTTAAAGCACAAAGTTAGTGCAGTACATGTGTGGAGCCCATATATGGCAAGAGAATAATTCATACTTCTACATTACTGGGAGCTGCCATCCTTATTTAATTCCACATCTCTTTGAAGGATCTTCCAGTCATTGATGATAATATTCTGATCTGAACCAAGCACTGCTATTGCCTCTGGTAACTGAATGTGATGAGAAAGGAAAAAAAAATCTTTTTTTTTTCTCCCTAAGGTAATTAAGTCTCTCCAAAGATTCCTGAAGATTGGAACACTAGAGTAAGAGAAAATTTGTTGTTTATATAGCCCAGAGGTATATGTGTTTTGGCCAATCACATGATATTTCCTAAATGACATCATCTTCTTTTCAACCAATGTTAAAGCTCTTTATTTTTCTCAGATTAATTAAGGACTTTTTCTGAATAGTTTATACTTTGAGTCAGTTCAATTCTCTAGGCATTTCTGACTGTTTGGGGTTAGGAATATAATCCCTCACTTGCCAGAGGATTATAGATTTAGAGACATAGAGAATCTTGTACAGATATGTATTTCAATCTCCTCTTTTCAAAGATGCTAAAACTGAGGCCTAAAGAGGGCATATGACTTTCCAGAGGTCACAGCAGTAGCAGAGCTGGGATTTAGATTCATGTCTTCAGATCCTAAATCCATCACCTTTCCTAATATATAGCATGATTCTCTTTTGTTCATTCATGTAGTGAGTGAATAAATGAATGCATGTCAGTCAGGATTAGAATTTGACTTCTGATCCAATTCCAACAGTCTTTGCAGGATTCCATACTGTCTATCAAATACAAACTTGAGAATTCTGAATAGAAGTAGAAGCCAACAAAGTATTTTAATAAATTAATTAATTCATTTTAAGCTGTAAGTCTCTACAAATTCACGGCTGGTAGTTGGGGCATTTTTCTGAGATTACTTTATTTCCACTGTAAAGAAGTAAGTCAATGGTAGGCTAGAGTTCCCTTAGAGGTCAATGGGAACTGTATGTCGCAATGAGTTTCATGAGGAAAGGCAGACTATACAACCTCCAGGGACCAATTTTTCAAGCAGTGAGGTTTCTTCCTTCTCAACCCCCTGCCAAACCAATAAATTGAAGGTGGTGGCTTCTAGCTCAGTTCTTTTCAGTATCAAGATGATTTCTCATTAAGGTGTCATTTTTTATTAAAGGGTAACAACTGAGTGTAGAAGTTTGAAACAAAGGGCATTTCATTACAATTCTGTTGAAATTACTTGACTCTATATTAAGTTGTATTAGTTGTGATCTTCTGGGTTGTTGAAGCAGGTATCATGGTGTTTTTAAAAGAATAAATAGACCAGTGTTCAGATCTTGGCTCTAATGCCAGCTGCTTGACCATAAACAAGTCACTCAATTTTATGGACCTCATTTTCCTTATCTGTAAAATGAAGAAAATAATATTTGCTCTTTTGACATTATGCAGGGAAATGCAAGACATAAATGTTTTAGCCTTAGATAAATCAAAGTTATTTTTATATAAGTAAGGATGATGACAGCTATAAGTTGAGGTTTAGTCTGCTTTTGCTGTAAACTTGTTCTCTATTTAAATATTTTCATGCTTCAGTTTCTTCAGCTCTCAAAAGAGAAAAAGGTTGTTATGCCATTAGTTGTTTCCTACCTGACCTCCCTATCCAACTACTTTTTATGGAGCTACTTTTAATATATATTGTATTTTTAAACCTTATGTTGTACATGCATTATTTTCTATTAGAATGTAAGTTAACTGCAAGTAAGGATCTTTTCATTCTATTAATTTGTATCCCCAGCACCTAGCAGGGTACCTGACACATAATAATCGCTTAATATATACTTGAAGTTTAATAAGACTGTGATAATCTCTCTCTCTCTCTCTCTCTCTCTCTCTCTCTCTCTCTCTCTCTCTCTTTATCACACACACAGACACACCCATAATTCTCTATTATTTATGGACCAAATTCTTAATTTTGTATGTTTTCCATAGTAAATTTTATATTCAATTATTTCACTTCAATTTCATGTCCTATGGTCACAGTTAAATATAAAATGATTCTAAGAGTTATGAAAAAGGTTATTTCATTTATTTTTTATTTTCCAGATTACACTTTCTGACATTTGTGACCATGCTCTCTCCTTTCCCCCAAGCCCTCCTCCCCTTTCCCTAATATGTCAGGCAATATGATATTGATTGTACATAGGTTATCATGCAATACATAATTCCATGTTCATCAAGGAGTAAAATAAGACACATATCACTTATACTAGAGAAAAATTTATGGAGGAAATAAAGTGAAGTATGGTAAGCTTCAACTGACCATGCCAATTCTTTCTATGGTAGTAGATAAGATACTCCTTTTTGTCATGAGTCCTTTGAATTGTTTTGTATCATTGCCTTCCTAATAATAATTGTTATGGTCGATATTATATTGCAATTACTCTCTACTGTGTACAATATTTTCCTGGTTTTACTCACCTCACTTTACATTTCTTCATATGTCATTAAAGATGTTCTGTGATTATCCTGTTTGTTATTTCTTATGGCACAATAGTGTTTCATTACAATTATGTAGCAAAACTTGTTCAATTATTCACCAATTTATGGGCATCATTTCAATTTCCAATTCTTTCCCATCACAAAAAAGAGCTTCCATAAACATTTTTGTAAACTTTAGATCCTTTTCCCTATCTGATCTCTTTGTGATACAAACCTATTAATGGTATTCAAAGCAATTCTTTTTTTAAATCAATTCCTAATTAGAAAATGTCATTTCCAAATATTGCATCTTCTGTGTCACTGCTCTCCATCAATGCTAACTGTCATTGGAATAATAAATAATTGCACTTTGATAAGACTATATACACTTATAGACATATATGTATAAATATGCATTTCTAATTTCATACTTTTTTCCAAATAGATGTAAGATTACTAGAAGTCCCATGATGCCATTCCTCTGTCTAGATGAATTAAATGGAACATCTACATGTATAGAAAGAAATCCTTTTGAATTGCTATCTTTTGAAATTATCTCCCTTTTAGGTCTAGACAATGTTACCTCCCTAAGAAGTCTTTTCAGACCTTCTCAGGCTAAAGTAATCTTTTCTTTAGCAAACATTTTTATGGGCCTCTGTGTCTTCTCACCTTCTGGCTATTTTAGATTCTAGCTCAAATTACAATTATGAGTATGTAATGATTCCCATTTCATATTTTGTTCTTAAAATGTGTACCTCTAATGCACTCTACATAATGCTATGCTTGATAAATGTTTGTTGAAATGATCAGTACTAAGGATGCCTGAGGATGTATGGTTCATTCAATAGAGGTCAAGTCTTGTAGCCAATAATACCAGATTCCTGGCATGTCCCCTGACAGGAGAATGGTAATATGAAAAAAAATTACTTAAGCTCTTAGTGTCCCAGGAAGGTGTCTAAATGAGTTACTGATCTGAATTCCACTTGTTCCTTTTGGATATCTCTATGCTGATGAAATCGTGTGTCTAAAATGTTTCCACAAATCCTAACTACCCCTTCCCCAAATAAAGGGTAAACATAAAAGAGTTAATATTTTATTAACCTTTATAACCTTCTTGGAAAATAGGTGGGTGGCAAATTATCAAAGATGCTCAAATATGAATGCCTTGGCCTATTAGTCAACAAAGTATTAGCAGCATTGGCTTCTGATGGAATCTATGAACATTTCCTATTAGACAGGGTTGGTAACTAAAACATTTTCTAATACAGCTTCAAGATCATTCATTTAATAAACATCGACAGAAACTATTTTCAACATATATTCATCCTAGCTTAAAAGAATAATTCTAGTGAAAACCAAAGTCTCTGATTGAATGGGAGAGGTAATTGGAAAGAGCAATATCATACTTCTATGTCAGTATCATCTAGAAGTTTGGGCCTTTAAATTGAATCCACCTTTTCAGCACCCACCACAAAAAAAAAAAGGTTTAGAAGTGGTGAATATTCCCTAATTCTGTAAACTTTTATGGTAACTTTTAAGAAACTAGGAATTTTAAAAGAATCTCAGAATTCTAATTGGCCTTAGAGGCCATGTAGTTCAACCCTCTTATTTTATAGTTGAAAGAAATGGGTCCTAAGGGCTTCATTGTCTCCCTATTTCCTCTAGAATGTATTGATTTAGAATCTTGAACCCTAGAGACTACATTTCCCACAATCCCTTTTCCTTTTCCTGCCATGCATCACTGGTTAATTTCCTATTCAGTTTTGTTTTTAACCAAGCTTTGCTTGCTCTCCCTGAAGCTTGGACTGACTAGAAATGCATGGAGTTAGTCATGGTTGGGATTTTTTCTCTTTACTTTTTCCTTTGATCTAAGTTGATTTTTAATAAATATCATTAAAATAATACTTGGAGTATTGAAGATTAAGTTTAATCTTTACAAGAATAAATGATTGACTCCTTAACTGATGCTAAGAGCATTGTGAAGAGTTAAGAGGATGATGACCTTGGCTTAGGAGGAACCTCATCCTAGGATTTACCACTAGGAGTAAAAATCTATCTTTTAGTCTCCTATTAACAGTTAAAATATTTTTCCTACCAAGATGAAAATTATTGTTTCAATTGTTCCTATTGTCTGAAATATAGTCTTTCTCAGGCCCTATAATTCAGCATGCTGGTACAAAGGCCCACTACCTTTTGATAGTTATAGGCTTCCTAACCTTGGAAATTTTTAGATTATAATCATTGCATTTTCATAATTACCCTGATCTCCAAAATAGATACATTAGAACTTATATTGCATACCCAGAGTGTTATGATGAAGAACTTTATAAACTTTAAGGGAATACATATAGTCACAATTCTTATTGGGCTAATGCTGACAGTAAAAACTGGGAACCTTGAAATTTAGCATGATCTGAAAGTAAGAAATCTATTATTTTGTCAATAATATTACTACTTACAAAAGAGGGAATTGTTATATTACATATTCAGATGTGTAGTAATGTGATTATATAGTAAAAAAAAGTAGAACTTTAAAAATATACCAGTTTTCCTTAGTTTTAAACCTCCTTATTATACACTATTACTCTCCATAATATTGCCCTTTCTAATTTTTAATAATTTTTTCTCTTTCAATTGCTTGAGAAATTCCTGATGTTTTAGTATAACCTCTACCAACACAAAGCATGGGATTAGATAGCTCCCTGTCTTGCTATGAGAAAAGCAATCATCCTGTTATTTCCAACGTTCTAGTAATGGATCTCTCTAAACTTACACTAGACAATACAGGACAGATGCAACTTTTTTCCTTAGGCCCATTCCCAAAATCATTTAATTCTAAGGTTGAAAGGAATGAGAATGATAACTTTGATAAATCCACACCTTAACCAAAATCCTCTATAATATTCATAATGTGTGTATGCATATGTCGTCATTCCCGGTTGAAGAGGATATCTTTGAGAACAACAATAATTCTGTTTTTTTTTTAAAAACATAACTTTTCCATCTTCAGTACTTGGCACATGGCAGAAATGTGATAATGCTTCTTATTTGACAACTGAGAAGTTGTTATTCAGCCATTACTTGAAGAATACTGGTAGGAGTAGAACCTATTCTCTCCTGATGTAATTCATTCTTTCAGATTGGTTAAAATTATAAGAAAGAATCAAGCTTAAAATTCACAATTTGTAACTTCTACTCATTAGTCCTAATTTTACCTACTGGAGTCAAATAGAACAAATTTAAATTTCTACTAAGGGAAAACTCTTTAAATATGAAAAGTCACTAATCATTTCATCAATAAGTCATCTCTTTTTCAGGCTAAATATCTTCATTCCTCATGTTTGGTAGAACTTAAACTTTTAAAAATAATAATTTACTTTTTCCAATTAAATGTAAAAATGATTTAATTTTTTTATTTGAGTTGCAAAATTTTCCCTCGCTTCCTCCTTTCTCCCTTCCCTGAGGTGGCAAACAATTTGATGTAGGCTATACATGTTCACTCATGGAAAAGATATTTATATCCTGTAACTCATTTAATTTCTCCTTTAAAAATATAATACTATATATTTGGTTCATATCTGTTTAGTATTCAAATCATTTAATTGTCCATGGTACCTTAAATATGTAGTTTTCTTCATTATCTCCTTTAATTAAATCAATCTGAATTTCTTTGTCTGAAATCATGATTGCTACTCCTATTTTTAAACTTCAGTCATAGCATAATAGATTCTACTTTATCCCCTTATCTTTACTCTGTGTCTGTCTCACTGCTTCATTTGTGTTTCATATAAATAATTTAATAATAAAAATCTGTTTTTAATCTATTCTGATATCAATTGTATTGGTAAGTTCTTCCCATTCCTATTTCCAATTATAATTACTATGTGCTTTCCTCCATCTTTTTACCCCTTTTTATAATTTTGTCTCTCTCCGTGTCTTTTTGTTTCTGTCTGAATTTCTGTTTCTTTCTGCCTATCTCTCTCTGCCTGTCTCTCTCTTTTTATCTCCTATACCCTTCTTACAGGTGTTGTGCTTCTTACCACTATTTTCCCAAATCTGTCCTACTTTCTCTTAGTTTCTTTATCCTTAACCTATCTACATCTACTCCTACTTCCCTATAGGGTAAGTTGGATTCCTACATTCAGCTAAGTGTGTATGTTATTCTCTTTTGAAACAATTCCAATGAGAGTAAGGTTTAAGCATTTCCAGTCACCACACTTCCATATTCTGTTTCACTGTAAAACTCGTCGTTACTATTTCATGTGATAGTTTACCCCCTTTCTATTTCTTCCTTTCCCTTTATCCCAATGCATGTCTTTTTCTAAATATTTAATTTTTTTGTTTATCACTCTGTCATCCTCAACTCAAACCTGCAGTCTCTCTATATATACTACTTCCTAAATCCTCTTATGGTAATAAAGTTCTTAAGAGTTAAAAGTATCATTTTCCCATGTAGAAATGTAAGCAGCTTGACCTTGAATTTCTAAATGGTTTATCTTTCATATTTATTTTTTATACTTCTCTTGAGTCTTGTATTTGAGAATCAAATATTCTGTTCAAGTCTATTATTTTCATTAGGAATGCTTGAAAGTCCTCTATTTCATTAAGTATTTTTCCCTACCCCCAAAGGATTATATTCAGTTTTTCCGCAAAGATAATTCTTACTTGTAATACTAGTTTCTTTGCCTTCAAGAATATCATATTCTAAACTCTCTAATCCTTTAGATTAGAAGTTGCTACATCCTGTTTTGTCCTGTTTGTGGTTCAATATATTTTAATTTTTTTCTTCCTGTTTCCTAACACTATTCTTTCTTTTGCCCTGGAACTCTGGAATTGCCCTACAATATCCCTTGGAGTTTTCATTTGGGGATCTCTTTCTGGAGGTGATTAGTAGATTATTTAAATTTCTATTTCACCTTCTGATTGTAGGAAACCAGGCCATTATTCTTTGGAAACTCTCAAAAAATGTTGTCCATGGGGGCAGCTGGGTGGCTCAGTGGATTGAGAGTCAGGCCTAGAAATGGGAGGTCCTAGGTTCAAATCTGGCCTCAGACACTTCCCAGCTGTGTGACTCTGGGCAAGTCACTTGACCCCCATTGCCTAACCCTTACCTCTCTTCTGCCTTGGAACCATACACAATATTGACTCCAAGATGGAAGGTAAGGGTTTTTATAAAAAATTTTTTAAATGATGCCATGCTCTTTTTATCCATTATAGATTTAATGTAGTACAATAATTCTTAAATTATCTCCTCTCTCTGAGGGGGCAGCTGGGTATCTCAGTGGATTGAGAGCCAGGCCTAGAGACAGGAGGTCCTAGGTTCAAATCTGGCCTCAGACACTTCCTAGCTGTGTGACCCTGGGCAAGTCACTTGACCCCCATTGCCTAGCCCTTACCACTCTTCTGCCTTGGAGCCAATACACAGTATTGACTCCAAGATGGAAGGTAAGGGTTTAAAAAAAATTATCTCCTCTCTCTATTTTCCAAATCAATTCTTTTCAAAAAAGATGTTTTACATTTTCTTCTATTTTTTATTTTAAAAAATTTATTTCTTAAAGTCTCAGGGAGTCATTATATTTCATTACCCAATTCCAATTTAAAAAAAAATATTATTTACTTCAGTGAAGTTTTGTACCTCTTTTACCATTTTGTTAATTCTACTTTTTATAGAGTTCTTTTCTTTGGTAAATCTGTATATTTTCCATTTTTATGTTTCCTTTACAAAGCTGTTAACTTTTTATATGATTCCTCATGTCATCCTTCTTTATTTTCCCAAATTTTCCTCTGCTTCTCTTATTTGATTAAAAAAAATTTTTTTTATCTTTTCCAGAAATTACTTTTTTGTGCTTAACACTAACTCATATTTCTTTGAGATTTTTCATATAGCTATTTGGCACCATTATACTCTCATGATTTTGTGTTTTGATCTTCCCTGCCACCATTTTTATTTTCCTTCCTTCCTTCCTTCCTTCCTTCCTTCCTTCCTTCCTTCCTTCCTTCCTTCCTTCCTCTTCCTTCCTTCCTCCCTTCCTTATCTTCCTTCCTTCCTTCCTTCCTTCCTTCCTTCCTTCCTTCCTTTCTTTCTTTCTCTCTCTCTTCCTTCCTTCCTTCCTTCCTTTCTTTCTTCTTTCTTTCTTTCTTTCTTTCTTTCTTTCTTTCTTTCTTTCTTTCTTTCTTTCTTTCTTTCTTTCTTTCTTTCTTTCTTTCTTTCTTTCTTTCTTTCTTTCTTTCTTTCTTTCTTTCTTTCTTTCTTTCTTTCTTTCTTTCTTTCTTTCTCTTTTTTAAGTTTATGATAATTTTGGACCCTGCTCATGGGGTCAATATACTACCATTCCAACCTTCAGAATTTTTATGTTGCTGTTTTCAGAACTAATTCTCAAGATCTATAATTTTTTCAGTTTTTCCATGATGGTGTGATCTAAGGAGAGTTGCAGTCACTGCTCCCATGGCCTGTGCTCTGGTCTGTGAGAAACCACCCACATTCTCTTCTGCTTTATAACTGTGACCAGGATCTCTGGCTCCCTTGAAGTTGTAAAGCTTTAGTGTGATAGTACTTTTCTTCATCTTAATATTGTAATCCAGGCCTGTGATCCCCTTATGGGTAATGAAACCAAGTCCTGCACCAGATTCCAAAAAGATCTCCCGTTATCTCCTTCTGACAAGTTAACTAACTCCATTATAGTCTGTGGTCTAAGAGCTACAACAGCTGCTGCTACTAATTCAATTGCCCCTAATGACTGTGTTAGCATGCAGTGGAGGGTTCTTGCTGCTAACTTGCTTAGAGGAACAGAGCCTCTCTGTTGCCTTTCTGGGACACTGCCTGCTATAGGATTGCTGAATGTCACCTGTAATGGGCTGCTTTTTATTCTCCCCCTGTGAGACAGATATTTCCTATCAAATTTCTAACTTGTCTTAGAAAGAAATGGTTTCATCTCATTCTTTTGTTAATTATACTGCTCTAGAATTTGTTTTGAATCATTACTTTAAAATTATTTGGAGGGGAAATTATTTGGGAAAGTCACATGAGTTTCTGCCTTTTCTTTACCATTTGACTACATTGTCCTCAATTGAACTTGCTTAATCTTTAAGAAAGTATAGTCATTTATTTCTATGCCACAATTCAATTAAATTAGATACATTTCAGTTGATTTTTATTCAATACAATTAGATTAGCATTTATTGCTCAATTTAGGTATAATATCTACTATGTATGAAGCAGTGTTCCAGAAGCTAGGCATACAAAGAAAAAATGAGCCACCCTTCTCTGGCCAATCTGTTTTCTGCTGAAAGTAATGGGGCCTCTGAAGAGGATGTCATAACTAGATCCTACTATAAAATATTGTGTGATTTTGGTGCAATATTTATGACCT
The DNA here is from genome assembly GCF_027887165.1 of Monodelphis domestica. Taxonomy (NCBI): domain Eukaryota; kingdom Metazoa; phylum Chordata; class Mammalia; order Didelphimorphia; family Didelphidae; genus Monodelphis; species Monodelphis domestica. Next base: position 469,353,304 of record NC_077228.1, read on the forward strand.
TCCCATGCAAAATGAGTTAGTGATAATTATTGTTAGTATAAGTACCTTGGTGTTATTAAATTCTTTTATATCATGTAATACTATTTTTATTTCCTATTGTATTCTTGTAAAACCAACTAAAGATTCTAGGTGTAGCATACATTTCTTCTACACTGTTTTCTATTTAATCATACTCTTCCCCAGCTAAGCTATTAAAAATGCACAGAGAAGTACTAGTCACTGTTGACTCTGGCTGCAAAGCTTTTGTATCCTACTTCTGTCTCCATTATTCTGCCTGTTAAATCATCCTTCTTTATTTCATTCCTAACATGTCTCACTAGAATAAGCTAAACTTTTCTGACACCATTTGTGAAAGGTCAGTAATTCAAATATTAAAAGGAAAAATAGAGATAGATTATTTTTCTTCCATTTCAATGCAAACTCCCTCATGCCCCTTAGTTGTAACTTTAATGGGCAGTACAAACTCATGACATTTTAATATTGGAGATATTGAGAATGGAGGGAAAATGAAGCAGTTTTATTCTGAGATCTCAGATAAAATGTTTGTAGAGATACTTCCTCCAAATATCAATCAGTTTTATCTTGACATACTTTAGAGTTGTGTTTAGTGGCACTTGATGGCACTTTGAAACCTAGTTTCAACATCAAGTTCACTGATAACTGCAATTTTTATAAATCCTTTTCTGCACATCTTCTAAATAGTAACAAGCATAAAGAAGAAAACAATTTTGGGGCTGTCACTATCCCTCCAATCAAATGCCAATCTATTCTTCAGGATCCTTGTCTGATCAACAGATATCTAAATGAATTATAGTCATACATGCCCATCAAGGTGGGCATTTTCTTCATCACAATTCTAGGTCTTGCTTTCTTAGATCAAAATATGTCAATTCAACTAAAAATAAGATGTCATGGGGCTATGGAAAAATATCATAGAATTGTTAGAGTATTTTCTGTCTTTTGTAATCTTGAAAAAAAAGCCAATGAAAAAAATTATAGTTTTATTGTACAAATGTAACAATGATTGAAAGGAACCCAGTTTTGCAGTCAGGAGATCTTGAATATCCTCACTTTGGCAATCAGAAAGTTTTGCTTAAGCTTTCCATTATCAGTTTTATCTGATGTAAAATGGGGGAATTAATGCATTAATTTTATCACAAGGTTCTTTGAGAAAAATGCTTGGAAATGTTTAGGAAAAATTAATTGTGAGTTATTAAGTTCATTGTTTTCCAAATAGATGATACATTTTTGTGATTTCATAAACAAGAGGAAATCTTATGAGATTCTCTTTACCAAAACAAACTGAAATGAACACAAATATTCCTTACATATTTCTAAATATGATAATTTGCATATCTATAATGCAATAGATAAAATAATTTTCAAAATTTGGGAAGGAAATACCATAGGAACTGGGAAAATCAGGTTAGGTCTCAGGTAGGAACTGAGTATTGAACTTCCTTCAAGAAAACTAAGAATTATATTAGGTACAGATGAGAAAGAGAGGCATAGGGGAAATTGTTCAAATGCTGGAGAAGGAAGGTATTATACCTTCCTTCCTTCATGTGCATGGAAAAATAAAAACATCTATTTGGCTAGTACGCTGGGTGTGTACAGGGTAGTAATACATAATAAACCTGGAAAGTGACAATGTGTAGGGCTTTAAATGATGAGAAGAGCAATTTATATTTTATTTTATACTCAGTAGGGAGTTGCTAGAGCTACTTAAGCAGGGCAATGATATAGTCAGACCTATGTTTAAAGAATGCTAATTTTGTAGTTTTATGGGGGATGGAGAGGGTATGAGCTATTATTGCTTTTATTATTTCTGCTGCTGCTTCTGTCTTTATCAAATGAGGGAAACAGCAGATCTTTCACTTTTAAATTCAGATAACATAATTCAATAGTTATGTCATATAATTCCAGTCATTTGGTTTAAAAAACCAATGACTTGAGAAGATGTCCAAATTCTCCTGTTAATAACTGTGAAGATTAGATTTAGCTATCTCCTGATTATAACAATGAAGATACTTAGCTCTTTCTTTATTTTAAAGATAGAATTGTAATCTCCTGATTGTAACAATGAAGGTACTTAGCTCTTCCTTTATAGTGAAGCTAAAATTTTAAACAACAATCTATTTTTAGATTTTAACTATAAAAAGATGTTAAGTAACTACAAAAGGTCAACTTAACAAAAGAGGTGTTAAGTAACCTAAAAAGATAAAATCTAACCAAAGAAAGTGAGAACTAAAGAATGCACAGTCCTGGAGAAAATCTAGCCAAAGAAGGCAAGAACAAAAGAATGGGAAGTTCTGGAGAAAAGTGTCTGCTGTGATTGGTAAACATGAAAATTTAGAGGAAGTGACATAAGAGAAAAAGGTCTTTAAATAGAGATAAAAAGACTAAAGACAGTCAGTCACCCTGGGCTTGGAGTGAAGGATCAGTCACTCAGAGCTGAAGGGAAGACGGACATTTGAACAGTCACCTGGGCTTGGAGTGAGGGACTGAGGAGCAACTGGAAGACAGACACCCAGACTTCTTTTAAACTATCACCATCCCTGAGTGAAAAGCTGACTTAGTGACCCCGCCTTTCTGCAGGTGTGAAGCCTCCAGTTAAGGCCCATCTTCTTGACACTCTCTTCCCCTGGCTGGGGCTTAGAAATTCTAACTAGTATAAGAAGACACCAGAGTTCTCTCTCTCTTTCTCTCTCTCTCTCTCTCTCTCTCTCTCTCTCTCTCTCTCTCTCTTACTCTCTCTCTTTCCCTCATTCCTTAATATCTTCCTTCTATTGTAAATATTGTAAATTAAACTACCATAATTCCATTTACTTTAGTAATTCATTTTGGGACTTAGAAATTAAATCCCTGGCAACCACCTAATATATATATATATATATATATATATATGCATATATATATTCAGAATCCAACCACAATTAATTTTAACATGCAACCACTAATTCCAATTTGTCCTGTTTTGATGAACAAGAAAATTTCAATTCTTTTTAACTTGTTTCCTACCTGGCAATAATAATGAAAAAAATCATTATAAATGATTTTGAATTTTTAAAAGGATCTATGTAAATAGAAGTTGCCATGAAGATATTCTATATTTTATGAAATGTCACAAATTACCTTAGTATTTAGAACAACAACAAAAGTAATGCTAGGCAATGAATTTAGCTTAAATTTCTTAACATTTCTACTCCTAAAATACACAAAGATTTTTGAGTCTAAGTAGTGAAGTCATAGATCATGGGTCATTTGAATTGGAAAAATGTAGTTAAATCTCTCAATTCAGAAGTCTTTCTTCCTCACAAAAAATGGACAGTTCTAATTGTGAGAAAGTTTGAAATTAAATGATGTTTTGATGGACCTATGGACAATTATTGACAATTCTTCCTTGTAACCCTCCTTGGGAACAAGTAGAAAAAAACCATCCATTTTATACATGAAAGGTCTTAACAAACTTACATGTTTATTTTCTCCCTTTATTTAATTATTTTACTTATTTATCTTTTATTTATAGGTTAAGATTCCCAGCATCTGCAAATGCAAGAGATCAATTTAAATAAACACTAACATTTTTCTTACCACTGCTAAAATGAATATGCAGGGTAGTTACACAAAATAATGTCATATCATTTGATAGATACATGAATGCAACTTTGATAAAATTCAGGATTGTGATTTTTAAGAATTTCATGTACCTAAGAAAATTCCTCTGCAAATATCATGTATCACATAGTTCATTCTAGACTAACATGTGAATAATCCTGACAAAAATGCCATATAATTCATGATGCTTGAAAGATTTTTTTCTAAACACTATTTAACTGAGAAACTTCCACTCTTTAATGCCATTGAAGATCTGCTTGAATGTATAGAATAAACAAAATCAAATTTTTCTGTCCCAATACCCATTTATACATAATCTCTCAACATCCTAGATTGAGAGAAAGAGAATAGCACTGGGCATCAAATATAAAACACAATTTCATCTTAATTTCTAAAAATCACATCATTGATATGAAGACCATATAGCTCATAATCCTATGATTGTATTATAAATATCATTTATGTATACATTGTCTTCTAATCTAAGAATGCATTCAAGATTAGAATTCAAGACCCTTTTTCCTATTTCATCACTGTGAACTGAACAAAACTGTTATGGATCCAGTCCCCGCAGTCACAAGATTCATGTATGACAAAGTTTATTCCGTCCAAATATTGGACATTATTCCCCAAGCCTCTTTTTAGATTGGTATAGAGTTAAGTGCTCAATGACTTTAACCCTCATTTGTTATTAGTTAATTTAGAAAATGCCCTCATTTTATTGGTCTCAACTATACTCCTAGATGAATAAAAGAACAGTTTTTAATTGATTCCAGTTCTTTATAATTCTAAGCAAGAATATGTGTCAAGGGGCTCTGAAACTTTGACAAAAATGTTAAAGTTATTACATAGTTTCCATACCCACTCCATTGGGTTCTGATTTTTACTGGGGGTAGGGCTTTGGCATCTGTTGCCAACCCTGTAAGGCTTTGCTGTTCTTCATGTGAATTCTTCTGTATTACAGTTGCCTTGCATATCCTCTTAGAACTTGATTATTGAATCACACTGCAACTAGATATTGTAAGGGGTAGAAATGTGAAGGGGTTTATAAAAGTTTGGACTGGATTATTTAAGAATAGCATCACCATGAATTTAATTCATTCCAAAGAGATTTGTTTTACCAATTTATTTATAAAATATAGAAAGAGTAAAAGTATGAAAAATCAGAGTGAGGATAGGGTAAGATATCTAACCTAAACACTAAGTATTTTTGCTCTGGCCCTGGCTCAATCTACGCAGGGCTAATTAATCCTTAGCCAGAGAGGCCTCAGCTTTGAACCAAGGACCTGCAGATGCAGGGAGCCTCTATCCAGAGGCTAGTCCCCTCAGAAAATCCTGGAAAGGAGTTGGCCTTTTTCACTCACCATGTGTCAGACCAAAGGGAGAGATTTAAGAACAGTCACACCAAGTCCAAGGTTTCAGATTCAGTAAGAAGATTCTTCACTAGCCTCCAACTCAAACTCTGAACTCCAGAAGAACTCACCACAGGAAGTTGTAACTCCATTTTATAGACACTTCTTTTGCATCACTTCCTGTCATTACCTTCCATTTTACATGTACCAATTATAGCTAAAACTTTAGCTTAGGACTGCCCAGGGGGCAGTCAGTCAATTTGTCACCCGCTATCACACACATGGGTCATAGACCTCCCCCATTCAATTGCGAGTTGGCTATATAAGTTTTTGGTGATTAAATCTAAAATTGGGCAGGGGAGAGTTAATTTAATCTTCACAATATGCAATTTACTTGTGTTTCTATGTGTGAGTTTGTGTATATAAATTTACCACTGAATAGACAGTTAAATCATATGAACAAAAACTTCTAAAAGGAGAATTTTAAACTATTAATAACTATGCTATGGTTGTTTCAAATCAGTGTTAGAAATAAAAAAGGGGTCTTGCCAGAGTTATGAGCTTTTATTAATAAAATGAGAGAGTGAGAGAGATGAGATATAGAAAGAGAGGGAGATAAGGAAAGATTAGCCTGAATAGAACTGATTCTCCATTTGACTGGTTAAGGCCACTGCAGTAGCAGCCCAGTTTTCACATCTCTATTGTGGAAGTCCAGTATACTTTCCATCTGGGTTGAAAGGCCTTTCCCAGTCAACTAGCTTTCAATTGTCATGCCAGCTTGGTGATGTTCTCCTGGCCCTTTCAGGGGACATCACTCTACCATGCTGTCACCCACCTTAATTGTAGACTTTCACACTAACTCTATGGGACACCAGAGCTTAGACTCTATACATGTGATCAAGATCCCCTAAATAACTTCCTCCACACATCAGTAATCAGATAAATGTAAATTAATTAAACACAACCAAAATGTCAGCATGAAAGTGGTCAATGTAAATGGAACCAGTGAAAGAGAGCCACAATAATGCAATATTGGAAGAGATATTAATTATTTTCATTACACTGGAAAGCAATTTGGAAATATGCTAAGAAACTTAACTAAAGTAATCATCACAATCACCATTAATAAGCACATCTTAAGGCTTATCAAGTCCTTTATATGCATTATCTCCTAATGCTTATGGCAATCCTATGAAATGGATGATAAAATTGTATCCATTTTATAGATGAAGAAACTGAAGCTGAAAGAAGGTAAGTTTTTTCTAAGTATCACATAGCAGGTGTCTGAAGTAGGATTTGAAATTAGGTCTTCCTGATTTCAAGTCAGTGATTCATTGGACATTTACCCCTAGCATGCCAAACAAACATAAAAAGAGAGATGCCATGTAAACTAAAATATTTAGTCACATATTTTTCAACCAGAAATAAATTACCATCATTATGGGATAGTGAAAGAATTTGCAGCATATAAATGAAATTTAATATTTATTACAATAAAAGAAATGATGTCAGAAAAATCCAGATAAGGATAGGGAGATGTCACATGATTTGATACAGAATAAAATTAAAAGAACCAGAAAAATATCATATCTAATGATCATAAAATATGAATGAAAAATTAAATTAAAAGAAACTAAATGTTGTATATCTTGTCCAACTTTGTCATTAAAGAGTAGAGAAAATGCACTATAACTGAGTGTAAGTGCACATTTAGTATTTGTGTATAAATAGATATGTATATATGTATACAGGTCTAGCTATACATATATAGATATATACTTTTTGAATTTTATTTTATGTTGGTTGTTTTATTACTAGAAAGTTTGTAAATCAATATTCCTTGATTATTTATATCTTTTATATTATTACTACTACTGAAGACTAAAGATCATAAGTGAAATGCATGCCACGAAAAGATAGTCTGGTCACTTAATGAGCATACATGATAACCAGCAGAAATCTCAAAGTTCAGATGGTACCCTAAAGTTAGGAGAAAAGAAGGAAGGATCATAGTACATTAAGTGGACATCCTGTGAGGAACACACAGATAATAGATGAACAGATGTGGATGAGTTGGATTTTGTAATGTTGGAGGGCAAAAAAGATTAATGAAATCATAGATCTTTTTGAGAATTTGAGTATGAGGTACAATAAGGGTTTTTTTATTACCATATTGAGCTACTGACTCACATTTAGTGTATCAAATCTAATTTTTCAATGACTTCTTTATCATCACATCTTCCCAACCCTATATTTATGTCAATTTTTTATTCTACGAAGCTTGAGTATAGATTTAACTTTATTATTAATATGTTAGATATCATCAAATTCTTCTAGAGGTTTTTGAAAAGTTTTATATATTTGATAACCCAATTATCTAGCTATATTTTCTATGTTATACTTATTGCATCCCTTTGCAATTTGTCTTCCAACTACGCATGCTTACATGCGTACTGGTTGGGTCTTTTGTGGTCAATTACCTTCAGGTCATAGGGATACATTTATGGGTGACTAACCCTAATACTATAGTTACAAGGCTCTACCATCATGCTTCCCTCAAATAATCACTCAGTAGTCTCAATTAGTTTCTAGCAAAGACATTTACAAAGACAGTATTAGAAGAGTAGCTATATAACATTCCTTTGCCAACCCCAGCAAACTGTGGTGCATTCACACAAATATATACAGCATCCAAGGAAAGACAGCTTGAGCATAGAACACAGTAGGAAAGAAGTACGCATATAGACCACACATGGGACAAAGGGAACTCACAACTCTTGATATTATAGACTGAAAATCTTTTCTCTCTTTGTAAAGGACTCATGTAGCTCCTAATGAGTGCAACATCTCTACTGACTGAATTGCCCAGTCCAAGTCTCTATATTGAGCTCTTTTTGCGTGTAGGGATACTGTTCCTTGATAATATTTTTCCCTTAAATGGCTGTTGCCTTGTAGTCATATCTTTTAGTACATAGGTCTGTGGCTGCAATGCCCCCTAATGGTCAATAAGCTTCTTTCCAAAGCTACATAATTAATGGGGGAGAATGGGGAGTGAAGAAATTGGCTTACTTGCTTCCTGAAAATTTGTAACTTGCCAACTTCTGCTTCCTGGTTTAAAATGCCTGGACATAAAATGGACACATTTTCTAGCCGATGGAATACTTGTTATTTTACATAGGCCCCAAAGGCAGGACTAATTCTCTGAGCCCTTTTACCTTCAAGATGTTCTTTTTGGTATTCATAACATTATTTAACTTAGCTTCTTCTTAACTTTCTGATTTTCCTACTTTTTATACCCCTACGTGTATTCTTCAGTCCAGTGACACTTGTTTCATGGCTATTCCATTGAAAGACATTTTATCTCTCAAATATTTTCACTGGCTATCCCCATGCCTCAGAACTCTCCTTCCTCTGCATAACCTCTTCACATCTCTGACTTCTTTTAAGTCTCATCTAAAACCTAAATTTTACAGGAAACCTTCCTCAACTCCTCTTAATTCCAGTGTTCCTCTCTGTTGATTATCTTCTATTAATCCAGTATAGAAATTAGTTTGTATATATCTGATAGCATGCTGCTTCCTTCATTAGATTGTAAACTTTCTGAGGGTGGGGACTTTTTTCCTGTTTTTTACGTCTGACGTTTAGCACATTTCATGGCGCATGAAACAAGAGGTATTAAATTATGTTTTTTAATTTATCACTTAATAGATACTTCTGGTGTAGTTCCAGTTGCCTTAACCTAATGACCAGGGCTGAATAATTCTCTCAACTTGATTGAAAAAATTCTTTCATTTGCTTCATTTTGAAGAAGCATCATAGAAATAAGTCCTCTTCACCCTCTTTACACTACCTCAGACTTGTTGATTTTATTCTAGGTCTTTCGAGACTACATCAACTGAGTCAGAGTCAGAGAGTCTTTATCACAAATGTATTCCAAAGATATGCTTACCATGCTTTATATGCCTTTATTCAGGCAACTTATATTAAAAAAAAATAAAATAGTTCTGAAGGCATTGACCTGAAGTGTGCCACAAGAGAGTTTTTTGAATCAAGTATCTTTGGGCATGATTGTGCCTTCTAGGGACCTGAAGAAATATGAACCTTGAAGGATTCTGATTCATGTGTGCAGTTTTCAGGTTTTATTTCAAGTCATATAGTACCCAAAAGCATAGGTAACTAACTCATCTGGTCATACAAAAAGCCTAAGAAGATAAATCAGTTAGTCCTGAAAACAAATAATTTGGCTTATTTTTGAAACATTAATAAAATTAAATTTGAACTAAACTTAACTAAATCATCATTTTCTTAATCAGAATGTTATTCATGGAGAAAAATTTAATATTTTTATCTAAAATTATCTGTCAAAAATTCCTGAGAAAATCAGAAAGAAAGCAATTGCCTATAATACAAATAGGTAAGGAAATCATGAGCAAGGTCATGCTGAATAGGTGTCAAACAATGTCAGATATTTGAATGAATACCTTCTCTGTTTGGAGGTAATCTGCATGCCACAATATGTAATGATATATACCTCTGACTGTACATTTCACAGTTGATGTGAAATTGCTGCAAACCATAGTAATTCTGAATAGTAGATGTTGTGCTCTTAAATCATATAAAATTGTCATTGCCTGTCTTGGCTAATATTTCTTTCACTCTAAACATTATCAACTTGAAAACAAGAATAGGATCTTTGTCATATTCCTACTGTTCCTTAAAAGCGAATATGGTTCAAACTGAGACATTATTTTCTCTACTCTGGAATAATTTCTTAGGTAACTACTTTAATTGAAACCAGTCCAATATGAAAAAAAAAAACATTAAGTGAAGCTTCTTAGGACTGTAATTAAATGGATTCTCTGCATTGAATAAATTAAGTACAAAGAAAATTCAAATGAAAATCAGTGCAATATGGTGGAGACAGGACAAAATGCAAACTGTATTCTCAGAAAGATAAATGTCCTATTCCTTTTTCTTATTTTATTATTAATAAATATCCATTATAAATAATAATAATAATAAATAAATAATAAATAAAATAAATAAAAATAAATAATAAATAAATAATAAATATTTATTAAATATATTCATAGCTATATCTCTCTAATCTATCTATATTTTCTTTGTAACATTATTGAACCCTTGTGCAATACATTGATGGCATAGTTAACTTAGGTCATCTTGTACATATTTAGGAGGAGATATAGAAGGCAACAAATTAGAGAAATCAATTTAATCATTTGGATAACTACTGAGTAGTTGGAGTAGGTGAAGCTAAACATTTATGTTCCTTAAAATGAATCTTTATGTAGGAATGTCCAGAATCATAGAATTTTAGAATTTTGAAATCATGAGAGGATATCATGTCTAATCTACTATTCAATTCATGAATTATACTCTAAGTTAGATTTAATTCATCTGGCATGAATTACACACCTACTAAGTTCAAAGAATTATGCTAGATGTTGGGAAAATGAACACAAATATTATTTAGTTTCCACTTAAGTATTTTGATAACTTATTAATTATATCCCAAGAAAGCTCATTCCATATTTGCTGAGCTATAATTGTAGTCAAATTTTTCCTTGTTTTGTGTTGTTGTTACTGCCCTTTCCATCACTGATTATGCTTTCTTTCACTCATTCTGTTTAGTTTCATGGTTATTTTGGAGGAATATGAATATTCCATGCTATCCATGCAACTTCAAGTCTCTTGTGATTACCATTACTCAGTAACCTCTCTTCCTTTGAAGTATATTTAACCTGAATATATAACCCACTTTAGATTCTAATAGACTTTGCTAACTCCCAGGTCATTCTTCTTTCCTCAAAGAAGTCAGTACCTGATTCGTAGTGTTTCTTTTCACACAATCTCTGCCTTCATATTAAGGTTCTTTAACATGTATATTGATGCTTTCTCAAATATCCTATCTTTCAAGTCCTCTGTCTATAGAATTTCTATTACCTATTGATCTACTCCATCTGTTAGACAGAAAATAAAATATCTTTGATTTCTACTCTTCTATGTACTAATGCTATGTTTTTGAATTCTTAAATTATTTTATGTAATCATAATCTTTTGTAATCATTTTTACTAGTCCCAACAACTTCTAACTCTTTTCTTGTAACTGTGATCTCCAATTCTTCCATCCTTCTTTCAATTATGTAGTGGCCATGATCTCCTCTATTCCCTCAACACTTTCAGTCTTCTCCTTTATTGGGCAGTTCATATTTAACTGACAGTGATCTTTACCTACTAATTTATTCATCTTTACCCACTCTCAGCCACACACAAAGATGGGGGCACACTTGATTTTGCCATCACATGTAAATGTAGCACCTATTTGTTCAGGAATTCTGAAATTCTTTTATTTGACAATAAACTATTAATTCTTCACCTCTTCTTATATCAATACTCTTAATCCAGACTGTAATCTCTAATCTACTGATCCATCAATTCTTTCACAGGACATCTCTTCTCCACAAAATACTCTCTCTTCTCTCCATTTTGACACATCGATGAACCAATTCAACTTCACTCCCTTCTCTTTTGAATCACTAGTCCCATTATCATATCATACATTATCCCCAGCCAGACTCCAGACCTAGATCATTCCTACTATTTGTCAATTTTGCTCCTATACATTTATTGACAAACAAAGCAGTAGAAAACCACACATACAACTGTTCTAAGTAGGTTCGTACAAATATATCTGTCATGAGTTCAGGTATTTTCACTTCTGACAGGAAAACCCCTTATACCTCCCTTGTGAACTCATTATCCCACTTGATAGTGGGATAATTCTAAACTTTGTTTAGAATTGGGGTGTGTGTGTGTAATAATGGGATTTCCTGAAGTTTTTTGACTAATATTGAGGTCAAAAGCCATATTGTAAGGAGTTAAGAGAGTGAGACATTGAGAGAAAGAACTATGGGAGTAGAAATGCAAAAGCAAAACATATGGCATCACTTATCACATGTATATATGGGTATGTGATTTGGAGTCTTGGCTATAAAAAATCACTCTATAGCAAAAATAAATAGTATTAAATAGGTATCAAGTGACAACATTTATATATTTATATCCCCTATAATATATATATATATATATATATATATAAGCACTATGTCCAAAACAGAACTAAATCATCCCTTCACTTTCTACCATTTCTAGCACTATAGAAGACAATACCATTCTCCTCACAACTTAGGAATCATTCTGGCTGCCTTATTATATCTTAGTGCCCACCAAATCCAATCTATTGCCAAGGACTATCTATTCACCATTGCAATATATCTCAACCCCCTTCTTTTTTTTCTATCACTGCCTCCACTCTAGTACAGCCTCTCATAATCTTATACTTGGATTATAAAAATAGCCTACTGGTGGATCTGCCTGCTGCCAGTCTTTCCCCACTCTAAACTATCTTTCATTTAGTCACTAAAATTATTTTCCTAAAGTAAGATTCAGTCGTATCACCCCCCTACTCAACAAATTACAATGGCTCCCTGTTGCCTCCTGAAGCAAATAAAAAATTTTCTTTTTGGCATTCAAAGATCTTCATAAACCTTTTACTTTTCTAGTCTTCTTATACCTTATTCCTATCCACATATTCTTAGATCTAGTCACACTAACCTCTGGCTGTTCCTGGCTGTACTCAGTCTCATAGGTCTGGGTGTTTTTTTTTCTTTTTTCTGACTCTTTCCCTTTCCCAGAATGCTTTCCTTCTTACCTAACTTTAAACCTCCCTGGCTTCCTTTAAGTTCCAACCAAAATGGAATTTTTTATGGGAAGCCTTCTCCAACCACACTAATTTCAGTGTCTTTTATCTGTTTTTTTTTTCATATTTTCCTCTATGTAGCTTACTTTTTCATGTATTTGTTTGCATGTATTCTCCCCCCATTAGACTGAATCCTCCTTGAGAGAATGGTCTATCTTTTGCCTTTTTATAGTCCCAGCTGCTTATCGCAATACCTGGAACTTAGTAGTTACTTAACAAATGTTTATTGTTTGATCAATTTTCTTAAGTGACTATTGTCAGGGCAGCACTAGCCCTAGCTTGAAGTGAGAATCCTTTGCTTCTGGCCTGCTGGATCCCCAACATACATTAGCATTGTGCCCAATTTCCCTCTCTTTTCCCTTATATTATCTAAGTTATTCTTAGAGTTTTAGAGTCTAGTTAATCTTATAGTACTACCACATTATATTTCTAGTCAGAGACCTTTGGTTTTCTGTGACTTAGTGGGAAAAAAAGGAGAGGGAGAGAATTGACTTCTATTACTAATCTCTGGACCAACTTATGGAGGCTTTCTAGCATATGTTGACTATTATAGAAGGAGTGCTAAGTGAGTGTCTAGGAATTAGTAATTAGCCATATTTGGGTTAGTTCATCAGATTATTACCTTATCAAGATTCCTGGTACCTTAGATGAAGGAAACATTACATTTTGTTGTCTCTTGTATATAATTATTTAATTGAGAGGTTTGAGATGCCAAGGAAATTAGAGAAAGTGCTTAATCCTCCATATTATTTATGATGTTTCCATTGAAATAATTACATAGACCTATCATCATATGGGATTCAGTATTTGAGTAGAATTCTAACTATGAATCCATAAAATGCAAAATCACCATTTAGATAACTAAAGTCTTACATAATACAAGTTCAACAGTTCTACAAATAAACCATATTCTTTCCAAGGCACCAGACCCCTAAATAGTATTTATCAGAGAATATTTATTTATGCACACAATTACATGAGTCATTGCTCCTTATTTATCTGGCCAGAGACATAAAAATCCTTGCTTCTAAGAAGAGAATCCAATGATGTTTTGAGAATTATATACATTAATCAAGGACAGTAATGTGCCTTAAAATGTCTACTTAAAAGCATGCTTCTCAAACATCTAAAGTCTCTAAGGTGAAGCTAAAGCTTTTCAGCATATATTACCTATTTTTTATTTTAAATTTTTGGAAATTTTAACTTTTTTGTCCGAGTAAAATTGATGCCAGTTACTTTTTAAATTGTGCCAAATATCTGGGCATTATTCAAAGACACTCTAAGTGTGTATTTAATGGGATAGATTAATTAGGAGAGATTTCCAAATTCCCAGAGCACTTTATCTAGATGAGGACTTTGTAGCAAACATAGTAGAGAAATGAATGTGCCTATCAACATACATATCATTCCATGAAAATCATTCTATATATTTTAAATTGAATTATTTTACATTTAAGACAAAAGATCCATTAGTGTTATGCAGAACAGAAAATATTCTCTTTGGAGCATCTAATCTATTGTATTTTTGAATAATACCATTTGATAAATTAAACTAATTTTCTAGTGTCATAATTGACTAAATGTTTAGCAAGGCTGAGTACCAGTGGCCAGCAAGAAATGCATGCACTTTGAGCCCTGGAGGCCTGAGTTCACGTAAAATTTCATTTATAAGTCAAATGAATTAGAGCATTTTAATCTAGTTCCTTATACCCTAGTGGATATTAATGCAAGTTAATTTGAGTATTAAATAGGTCAGAAAGGAAATGAACAGCTGTTTAGGAGTTTGTGTGAAAACAATGTGTTTGTATGAAAACAATGACTACTTCCAAAGTGTTTGTATCTCATCAATAAAATAATCCTTCATTTCCTAATTACTGGCTACTTTTGATGAAGGCTTATCCTTTAATTTTGCAGAGAACTTTTGTGTAACCCTTGCCCTAAAGCAGAATAGCTCATGACTCTCCCCAGATATCAATATTTTAAAGAAAGGAGGTGTACAATAGTGAGAAAACTTGAGCCTTTAATAAAAAGGCTTTCCTTTCTTACTTGGCTTTATCATTTGCTACATTTTTAAATGAGGGAAAGTCAATGACTCACTCTGAGGCCTATTTTCCACATTTATAAAGTGGAGAAAACATGATTTGATTCACAGGTAGTATTGCATAATAGGCCGAAAGCTAGTTCTAGAAGGACAGATATGTGTTCATATCCTACTTTGGGATGTAAGAATTATGTGAGTATGCATAAATCATAACTGTCCTGTGTCACAGCTATATAATAAGGCTAAAATTTCCTCATGATATTGGTATAAGTTCTTTTATAAAGGACTAACTTCTCAAGTTTGGATAGAACTTAGTCAAATTTTTAAAAAATGAGTCATTCTTCAATTGGCAAATGGTCAAAGTATATGAAAAAGCAGTTTTTAGGTGAAGAAACCAAAGCTATCCATAATCACATTTTAAAAATTGCTCCAAATAATTAGTGATTAGAGAAATTCAAATTAAAACAACTTTGAGGTACATTCTCAAACAGATCATATTAGGTACTCAAACAAAAAAGTAAAATGATAAAGGTTGGAGATGATGTCAAATCAGGACTATAAAGTATTATTGCTGATAATTGTACATTGGTCCAATGAGACTTCGGAACTATGCCCAAAGAGTTATAAAATTGTACCTACTCTTTAACTGAGGAATATCACTACCGGGCCAGTATCTACAAAGATCAAAGAAATATTAAAATAATTTACATGTAAAAACAAATAAACAGCAGAGAAAACTATAGCAGCTCTTTTGTGGGAGCAAATAATTGAAAATTGAGAGGATAATCATCAATTGAGGAATGGCTGAAAAAGTGATATGTGGTTGTGACAGACTATTGTTGTGTTGTTAGGGCACAGTCAAATTTATGGACTATTCTACCAGTAGCAATGCAATATCCAGGACAATCCACAGGAACTTGTGAGAAAGAACACTATCCACATCCAGAGAAAGAAATTTGGAAACAGAAATGTGTTAGAAAAATACATGCTCGATCACATAGTGTGATAGGGATGTTAAAGGATCTCTGTACTGCAAATATGAAAAACATAGAAATATGTTTTGAACAATGATGCACGTATAACCCAGTGGAATTGCTTGTTGGCTTAGGGAGGGAGAAGAAAGAAAGGGGAGGGGCAACAACAGCAAAACTATAGCAGCTCTTTTGTGGGAGCAAATAATTGAAAATTGAGAGGATAATCATCAATTGAGGAATGGCTGAAAAAGTGATATGTTATTGTGACAGACTATTGTGTTATAAGAAATCATGAGTAAAATGGTTTCAGAAAACATGAAAAAACTTATAAAACATGCTGAGGGAAGTGAACAGAATCAGGAGTAAATTTTACATAGTAACATCAGTATTTTAAGGGTGATTAATAAAAGAAAAACTTAGCTACTCTGATCATGTCCAAGACAATTATTTTTTTAATTTTTATTTAGAATATTTTTCCATTGTTACATGATTCATGATCTCCCCTCCCCTTTCTTCCTTCTTCCTCCCTAAGCCAACAAACAATTCCACTGGGTTATACGTGCATCATTGTTCAGAACATATTTCTATGTTTTTCATATTTGCAGTACAGAGATCCTTTAACATCCCTATCGCACTATGTGATCAAGCATGTATTTTTCTAACACATTTCTGTTTCCAAATTTCTTTCTCTGGATGTGGATAGTGTTCTTTCTCACAAGTTCCTGTGGATTGCACTGGATATTGCATTGCTACTGGTAGAAAAGTCCAATACATTTGACTGTGCCCTAATGTATCAGTCTCTATGTACAATATTCCCGTGGTTTTGCTCCTTTTGCTCTGCATCAATTCCTGGATGTCTTTCCAGTTCTCATGGAATTCCTCCATGTCTTTATTCCTTTCAGAACAATAATATTCTATCACCAACAGATACCACAATTTATTCATCCATTCCCCAATCAATGGACATTCTCCCATTTTCCAATTTTTTGCCACCACAAAAATACAGCTATAAATATTTTTGTAGAAGTCTTTTTCCATATCATCTCTCTGGGGGTATGAACCCAGCAGTCATATGGCTGGGTCAAAGGGCAGGCATTCATTTAAAACCCTTTGTGTGTAGTCCCAAACTGTCCTCCAGAATGGTTGGACCAATTCACAACTCCACCAGCAGTTTATTAGAGTCACAATTTTGCCACATCCCCTCCAACATTTATCACTTCCTTTGCTATCATATTGGCCAATCTGCCAGGTGTGAGGTGGTACCTCAGAGTTGTTTTAATTTGCATTTTTTATAATCAGGAGGGATTTAGAATACTTTTTCATGTGCTTATTGATAATTTTGATTTCATCATGTGAAAACTGCCTATTCATGTCCCTTGACCATTTGTTGATTGAGGAATGGCTTGATTTCTTGTAAATTTGACTTAGTTCCTTATATATTTGGGAAATTAAATATTTGTCAGAGAGTTTTCCTATAAAAATGATAGCCCACTTTGTTGTTTTTCTTCTAATTTTGATTGCACTGGTTTTGTTTGTACAAAACCCTTTTAATTTGATATAATCAGAGACATTTATTTTACATTTTGCAATGTTCTCTATCTTTTGCTTAGTCTTAAATTCCTTCCTTTCGCCACAGATCTGACAGATAAACCAATCAATGTTCTCCTAATTTATGTATGATTTCACTTTATATATTTAAGTCATTTACCCATTTTGAATTTATCTTAGAATGGGGTGTACGATTTTGACCTAAACGTAATTTTCCACATACTGTTTTTGTCAAATAGTGAGTTCTTGTCCCAAAACCTAGTGTCTTTGGATTTATTGAACACTGGCTTACTGAGGTCATTTACCCCTAGTCTATTCCAATGATCCATCCTTTTGTTTCTTACTCAGTACCATATTGTTTTGATGACCACTGCTTTATAGTACAGTTTAAGATCTGGTACTGCTAGGCTACCATCCTTCACATTTTTCTCATTATTTCCCTTAATATTCTTGATCTTCTGTTCTTCTTGATGAATATTGTTATAATATTTTTATAATTCCATATAAAGGCTTTTTGTATTTTGATAGGTATGGCATTGAATAAGAAGATAAATTTGGGTAGTATTATAATTTTGATTATACTAGTTCATCCTACCCATGAGCAATTAATGTTTTTCCAATTTTTAGATCTAGTTTTAATTCTGTAAAAAATGCTTTGTAGTTGTGTTAATATAATTCCGGTGTTTGTCTTGACAGATAGATTCCTAAATATTTTATATTGTCTAGAGTGATTTTAAATGGAGTTTCTCTTTCCAAGACAATTCTTAAGTATTTATGACATTAGTGCTATCCACCAGCAGAGAGATAACTGATGAACTCTGAATGCAGATAGGAAAATGTTTTTTCACTTTATTTTTTTTTGCAAAGTGGCTAAAATGGAAATAATTTTTTCATAATTTCATGTGTATAATTGACATAACATTCTAACTTTGCAATGGATGCTAGGACAGGGAAAATGGAAAAATTCAGGATTCATATTTTAAAAAATGTCAAAATAATTTTAAAATATATTTATTTTAAAAACAAATGTATGACATGAAATATACATTCAAGGCATTTTGCATGCATTGCATTGCATATCTCTCATAAGAATATAAACCTATATATATATATATATATATATACATATATATATAATTTTAAAGTATAATACCCCTACTCTCATTAATTCAATTATTTTTTATTTTTAAAAAGTTCCCACCACAACTGAAGTCATCAGCCTTTTGAATCTGTAAGCTATTTATTGTGCAAGTATTGTCTTAAAAGATAAAGCTTTTTTAAAATTAATTCCCAAGTAACTGTCAGTCTTTTCAACACCCCTCTATTCCAGCACATTAAATTAAAAAAAAATTTATCATGAACTTCTTTGAGTAGTTGACAAAATTTTAAAATGAACAAAATAAATAAAAAGAGACAAGTTAATAGATTTAAAAAATACCTTTTAAAGTATAGATCTAAGAATGAATTATTTAAGGTAAAGACATAATTAGAGAAGAGTGATGAGATTTTCCCAGGGTATGCAACATCTGAAGGGCATATTTTCATACTTTATGGTTTTCTATGTTTTTGTGTACTTAGCATTATTGCCCTGCCAGAGCAATCCCCTACTGTGATGATTATTCTAAATCAATGTAGTTATCTTAACCCATAAAGTGATCATGGCAAATACACCCATCATGCTAATGAGAGAAGTTTACTTTATAACAGTGATCTTTAAAGAGGCTGGAGTGGGAAAGCAGAAGAAAGGGATACTAGATAAGTTGGGAGGAATTTGGTATCAGCCAATGACATCTTGAGGCAAAATATTATAATCTATTGCATGTTATATTATGCTCATTTTATTTATATTTTATTTCCCATTCTATACACTAAACTACATGTAAACAGTCACTTTATCTTATGTTTTTATTTATATTCTCCAGAGTACTTAATAAATATTAGGTATTTAATTTAGTATTTGTTTAATTCAATTGACTTAAGTGGAATTTTGTCTTTGTCATTTCACTTATTTCCCTGAATGTGATTGTTTTTGTCTTTCTTCATATCAACAGTTACTTTGTACAGTCAGTATTTAGCAAATGCTCAATAATTATAATGATGATTATAAATGAAGTAAATATAAAATGACAGTTTAATTGTAAAGGAAACAATAGTAAAGGACTGTTCATTTCTATAGTAAAAAAAGTTTGACTTGGAAATATGTGATCAAAAACCTCAGTTTGACAGTTTTATTGTGATTTTTGCATTTTATTATGTGCCCAATGCTTATTAATGTATTACTCTTAATAAATGCTTGTTGATTGATTTCTTATGATGTAATATTACATCATCAGTAGCTTATATTTGACAAAGAAAGAGAGTCTATCTTTGATGCACTTCAGTACATCAAATTGTTTCTTACTCAACATTTCCTGGTACCACTTTTAGCTAAATCTGAAGAGAGAGTAGTCTTGGTTCTTTTTAATTTTTTCCTTTTAATTACTATTGATAGTTAAAACTATGATTCCCCAACATTATCCCTGATCTAAATAGGAATGGCCACAGAATTAAGCAAAGCTAACAAATACTAATATAGTAAAACCTCAGTCTGACTAAGACCCTATCATAGACTGAGAGTTTGAAAGAGTTTTGTGTGTGTGTGTGTGTGTGTGTGTGTGTGTGTGTGTCTGTGTACATGTGAAGGATTATGTTGTATTATTTTTCTTCAAGTTAAAATACTTTAAGGTAATATTTTGCCTCATTAAAATAAACAAATTATTTTTCAGAACCACAGAAATTAAAATAATTGGAAGGAACCTCAAGGTAAAATGGGTATTAATTATTAGATAAAGAAGGTTCAACTTGAAAACATTCAGTGAGGTTTTCCCCACTGCCTCCACTAATAACCAAACCAATTTTACTTAGTTGTATTTGTTATGGAGCTTTTCCTTGGCTCAAGTGGTAACTTTTCTGCAGTGTCTATACCTTACTTCTAATTATGCTCATTACAGTTAAGGATAAATAGAATTTCACTCCCTCATCACTGCCTTTCAAATATTTTAAGATACATATCTTATTCTTTTTTTTGAAATCAGAATCCTTATTTTCCTTGAAGCTTCAACTCCCTATGAGTAACAAGTTCTTCCTTTTTTGTTAATCAAAATAGAATTATTTTCTTAATTTCTGCCTTTATTAAAGAATAAAAACATAATTAAACAAATGAAACAAATTATTTCTTGATCTGATTTTAAGTTTCAGAACATGTCCACACGACCAAAATCTCAAATTTATTTCTATATATAATTCTATGATTTAAGGTTTGTAATGTTTTCCCCTGAAACTACTTAATCTATTTCCTGTTTGGGCCTACTACATCTGTATTATACACAATAAAACCTTGGCATTTCTATTTGTGTTAATTTTCACAGAAATGTCTTTGCCAACTCCCAACTCATATTCTTCACTCCTGGATTTCCCCTGGTGACATTATGTTTCAATTACCAATGTTACCAAACCCCAAACCTTCCTTTACTTATCCTGTTTGCAAAAAGAGTCTTGTCATAGGTCTCATTACACTAAGTTTCAGTATTACTTCAAGTGGTCAAATGTGCCTACTTGCATTAGGATTTCTAGGTTACTTTCTGGAGAACCTTATTTTATGTACTGTAGAAAGATAACATTCATTACATTCACATTTAATGGTATGATGTCCTTAGTTTTTTAGTTCATCAGAGAACTTACAATATCTTCATATTGAATTATTTAACATTGAATGAATTATATTAAAGTATTTATGTGCCCTCCCACTTTCTTCCCTCACTTCTCACAATTTCTTATTTAAGGATTATTAGTGATTGTAAATTCACGATTACATTGTGCTAAGGCATTTTCTTTTTTTTAAACTTCATTCAAATGAATGTGTTTTCCCATCTTCCCATCTTCTACTATTTCAACATCAGAATTCATTTATTATTTTAAAATCTTAGACCTAAATTCTACAAAGGAAAGAGGGACTTCAATTTCTAGAATTTCTAATCCTGAAAAATATAGTCTTTAAAATTATTACAACAAAGAAAATATCTCCTCATCATTTATCAGGTTCATTCTTGAGTATTATAGAGGTTGCCTATTTAAATGATAGAAGACTGAATACCAAGTAACTGCACACTAACTAGAATTAATAGCACAAGTGAATCAACATCTTTTCTCTAAAAAATCAAATGAACAGTTTTGAGTTAGATCCTCTAGAAATGACAAGGAGAATGTGTCAAGTGGAGAGATACTAGGATGATCAGAAGATGAAAGAATTTTGCCATTAATTTAAAAAAGTAATTTATTTTGGGGGTCATATACATTTGTATATCCTATCACCAAAAATAGATGTTCTTCAATTAAAAAAATCATCTTTGTCATGAAATGTATCATGAAACTGGATTCTGGGTTACTAAAAGAAAACAAAGCATTTCTTGGTCTCCAAGAGTTTGTGGAGTGCTAGACTTAGAGGGAGGAAATTCTATATCTAACTCCTACTTCTGACAACTCAGCACATGAACCTGGGAAAAATCATTTAGTTTCTTTGTCACCCAGAGAATTCCATAGTTCTTATTTAATTTTACTATTAAAATATTAGGATTAATTAGCAGCCAAGGACAGGGTAAAGAATAGTGGGTAAGTTTTCTTTAGGAACAGAAAGATTCTTGGGTAGTGTGGCGATTGGAATTTTGAGTAGCCAGAGTCAGTTGGTTTTTTCCAACTGCCAATGGTCTCCTGGGGGCCTAGGAGAAGCCTGGTTTTTCTGTTCCCTGGAATACTGAAACAACCCAGAGGCAAGAGGAGGAGAACAGGTTACAGTTTCTGTTATAAATTTGTGGAGGAAATCAGCAGAAAGAAGAAAAAGAGAGACTGTTTTTTCTTTGTGTGGCTGGTGAGAGGGCCAGACCATTTTGAGGCCTTGTCAGCTCTAAAAAGGCTACCTCGGCCTAGAAGAGCTGGCAGTGGGCACAGAGTGACAGGACTACCAATTGATTCAAAGTGGAAGGAGATTTACAGACAATATATAATTAGAGGATTAGTAATTGGAATAAGGTTATTTAGTATAGTTTGGGGTTTTTTAGTGATAGATAAGGAGTTTTAAGGAGGCTCAAGGGTAACTCTGAGCAGGAAGCAGGTCTGTGAGGATCAATGGGGCTGGGATAAATTTAGACCCTTTTAGATTATGGAATCCTAATCCTCAAAACCTTTGTTTACCTTTCCTTACCTTTCCTTACCTTTCCTTAACCTTAATAGTTATTAAATAGAGGCTTTTTACATCTGTCTCTAGTAGTTATCCTTGCACAGGCCAAATCCAGTTACATGGAGCAGAAAAGGAGATACCGTATCCCAATCCCCCCCTTAACATTCCTAAATGTTCCTATTGTAATATCACTGCCATTAATATTCTTGGCTATTTCTATTTCTTACATTTTCTACTGAGAATATTACTAGAAGTATTTTTCCAATATTATGTAAATATAATTTTAATATATTATATAATTATATTATTATAAATATATTATATAATTATATATTATAAGCACAATAAGTATATAATTATATATTATTATAAACATGATAATATTATATAATTATATAATATTTATAAATTATATAATTTCTCTCTCCCCTCCATTTCCCATTCCCTGAAATCTTGAGATACTTGAAATATCTTATAAACATACTATCACATAATACATATATGTTTCCACATTTCTGATAATGTGAAAGAAGATATGTCACTTATAGGAGGAATATTTTCAAGAAGGAAATGAAGTAAAAAATGGTTTACTTGAATCTTCATTCAATACTCTATCAGTTCCTTATATGTTGGTAGATGGTCTTTTTCATCAGGAATCCCTTGAAGTCCTTTGAAGTCCCTTATTTTAGATTCTTGTATTGCTGATAATACTTGTCATTTATAGTTAATTATTGTATGTTATTGCTGTTATTGTGTACAATATTCTTCTTTTTATGCTCAGTTAACTTTACATCCTTTCATATGTCTTTCCATTTTTTGTAATCTTCTTGTTCATCATTTCTTATGGCCTGATAATATTTCATTACAGTCATGTACCACATGTTTAATCATTCCCCAATTGATGCATATCCCTCTAGTTTCTAGTACTTTGCCACCACAAAAATCTGATGTAAATTTTTTTGTATCCATATGATATAAATATTTGTATAAGTATGTCCTTTTCTCCCGTATTTGATAGCTTTGGGATGTAGACCTAATAAGGGTATTGCTGGGTAAAATAATTATATATATAGTTTTATGGCCTTTTGGGTTTGATTCTAATTTGCTCTCTATAATGGTTGTATCAATTCAGAGCTCCACCAACAATGTATTAGTGTTCCAATTTCCCCCTATCCCTTCCAAAATTTATCCAGTGTGATTTATGTACCTGAAAACTGTTTTAATCATATTTCTCTAGTGATTTGGATTATTTTTATGTTATTAAATAGATTTTTAATTCCTTCATCTAAATAAATAAAGAGCTACAATATTAAAAATGATCAGAAACATAATAAATTAGATAGATTTGACATTGATTTAATGAGCACACACAACAGTTATGATCAATTGTTCAGTGTCACCTTGGAAGGAGGTCTCCATTGTTCTTCATCAGGAGTCAGTGTTGGACTCTATGATAGTTATTTTTTTTCAGTGATTTTAAAGAAGTCATATATGATGTACTAATTATATTGGTCAATGACACAAAGTATGGAAGGATATGCAGAAAGCAAAGACAGTGTTCTCACACCAAATACATCTTGATTGATTTCTTTTGTCTAATCTATTAAAAATATTTTATATGTAAGATATAGGAGAAGACCATCCCATCCTCTCTCTTTTGCAGAGATGATGATGGCCCATGCATTTGGAACTTTGGTTTTCTCTTTTTTCTCTTCTTTCTCATTTTTTCCTTATTTATTTTATGGGATGCTTCTCTAGGATAAATGAAAGAGAAAGAATACTAGGAGGACTTCTGATGACATAAAATGGAACATCTATCAATAACATTTAAATCAGGAAATTGAATAGGGTTACATGTTCAAAATTTTATTGTGTTACCAAAAAAAAGTATCCAAAGTTTAAGGTAGGAAAAAGCTGGCGAGAAAGAAATGAATATTTTAAAAATCAGGTGGTTATAGTATGTGGCAAGATGAATATAACAGTTGTTATTATCACATCCAAAGTTAATATAATCTTAGACTGTATCAATAGTGTTCAGTTTATAGACTTATATTTATCTTGAGTCCATTCACCTCTGAAGTATTGTGTTCTGTGTGTTTCACATATTGGAAAAGGCTGCTAATCTGGAGAGAGAGGTTCCAGAGGAGAATCATTAAGGTAGTGAAGGGTCTTGAGACCATGCCATGGAATACAAATGCACATACCCCACACACACATATGCAAAAATATACACACAGAAATACTTACCTTATATATCACAACAGGAAAAAAATATATGTATATTTTTTATATAAATGGTGAATATATTCACAAGTGTATGTATATACACAATGAATACACACACTGAATTTATATGTAGGTACATACATGTGCCTAGTTCTTTTTACATACACAGATCTAGAAAATATGTACATGTATTCATGTATGTATGTGAACACATATTATAGTCTTATTGGTTGCTTAAAACAAAGCTCTAAAAAAAGCACAACAGGAATCATTATCTCTACAAATTAGAAAACTGAGATTTTTAAGAAGACTAATGATTTTCCCAAGGTTAAATATATAGTCAATAATTAGCAAATCAGTTAATTCTAAAGCCCAATTCTTCCTCCATTTCCCCAAAATCCATAAAACATGCTAAAACATTCTGTATAATTCATTAAAAAGGAAAATGTTTGATATAGTTTCAATATTATCTATTAAACACTAATATTTTACAAACAAGTACAATTCACAACCTTTTATTAAATGTCTGTTTTGTATTGGCTCTTATGCTGTGTATCTGGGATAGGAATTCTCCTCACCCCTACCCCTAAGAAAGTTCTTGCCCCTAAGAAGCTTACATTCTTCTGAACGGAAACAAGTACACAGAAGAATAAATCCAATATACATTCAAAGCTGAAAAAAGAAAAGGTAAATGTAACAATTTAGAGGATGAGGAGATCATTAGCTACTGGATAAATCAGGAAGGGTTTCACATAGGAACTAACTTGAGATAAATCTTGAAGTTAGGAATTCCAAGACACAAAAGTGAAGAGGATAACTTTATATTTTGCAATATAAATTTAATAGAAATATAAATAATTAAATTATAAGAAAAACCTCTTCTCCATCATCACATATATCAAATAAAGGAAAAAAGGTATATTATACACTGACTGTTTTTCTAAGTTCTAATTGTTCCCTGAGCCACATGGGATGAATGCCAAATTTGCAATTAGTCATTACCTAATTCACCCTTCCCCCAATCCCCATCATGTCATTTCCATGGAAATCTACTTCATGTTTAATTTAAACCATTAGACACATAGGCACTATTAATGTTCAAATAAATTCTTGGATCTTTTCCATTTCTCTTATTGGGCGAACTTAGTTCTTATTCTGTGGATACCACAATGAATATAATGAGGCAAGATGTTTAAACAATGCAGGAAACCATGTCCTTTATGTTTCATTTCTGTTCATTTACTTTTGTGCAATTTTTATATTTAAAATAAATGATTCACATTCTTTGTGCTTGAAGATTTTTCTCATTGCATTAAAGCAACACCATGTAAAATCCCTTTTAAGCATTCCCATTTAATAATTATGTAGCTTTGCTTTGTAAAAGTTTCAGAAGACTTTCCAAGTCTTTGTTAATATTGATCATGGTCATACTTAACAATCCACTAGAAAATAATCTGGAGATGAACAAAAAGCCCCTGCAAATCAACATGCTGTGCTAAATCCTAAAATGACATTTTCTTTGACACATCCCACTTGCAGATTTACAAAACGATCAAAGTTCTCGCTTATATGATGAAAGGATTCTGCAGTGAAAAAAAAAAGCTTAAAATTATAGATTTAGGTAATTGTGATGCAATTTGGTCAAAGTTTTTCATTCCAGAAAAAAAGATGTTATTTGACCATAGCAACTTGTTGCCCTGTCCTAAAAGTGTCTTCTGTCTTCTACCTGGTGTTGGCAGTCAAACCTGACCTTAGGGTTCAAGCAAATGATTGAAAATTAATTGATTTATAAAACTGATGGAAAATTAACTATACTCAGAGAGTTGATGAGTAAAATCATGGTAAGGAAGTTTGGTTCTTGATAACATGCAACAGGGCTTGAAAACACAGCAACAATTGTATAGTTGTTATTTTTTAATTTTTTAAGACATTTTATTTTTACCAATTACATATAATAACAACTTTCAACATACATTTTCTAAAATTATGAGATCAAAATTGTCTTCTCCCACTGATGGATTGGGAGGTATCAGGAAAGAGGGAATTGGAGTCTCTCTCAGTTTTAGAGCTAAGGCCAGGTCTCACAGGCTGGTGGAAGGTGTCTTTTATTTCTGTCTATGCTAATCTATGATAGATTTCTTAAGTTTACAGTCTTTAGCAGTAGACAGCAAGAGGAAGAAAAGGTTATGACCTTCATGTAAACTTAGGGTGGAGGCGTTGGGGTAGGAGGCATGGGTGGGGGGGGGAACTGGGGCTGAGTAAGTTGAGCAGGGGACATGGGCAGGGGGAGGGGTGGGATGGTTAGGATCAAGGGGTTCTGGGGCTGAGGGGGCAAGGGGAGTAGTGGGTTGGTTAGGAGGGTGAGTGTTTTTCATAAAAGCTATGAGCTCCCCCATACTTTTCTCTAAAAACTCAAGCTGAGTATTTAGTTCTGCATATTGCTAAATAGTAGAAGGAGTAATTCGTTGGTTTGACTGAGAAATGATTTTTTAAGGAAATACAATATTACAGCCACAACAATCAAAATCTCCAGGGAAAGTAGTATGTTGATTAGACTTTGCCATAAGTTCCATGGGATGAGCCATTTCAGAGAGACAAGGAATACTATATTTACAAGTTTGATCATGGAGCTGATGAGCCAGTTGTTAAGTAAGTTGTGAACTGACTGTAACCTCATATTTCTAAAGTAAATACGTGGGGAGCAGGACAAGGCCAAAAGCTTTTTTCCAGATTTCCCTTACTCCTAATCTAGGAGTTCCAGAAAGGAAAGGGAATTTGGAAACAACTCTCCTAGCCAGGAACTTAGGGCCCTGTAGCTAAGATTTAAAATAGCTGTGTTCTATTTAATTTAAGGAAAAATTAAAGTGTTTTTTACTCACTCATTCTTGCAGCTATGTTTTGAAGCTGAGTTAGCACATTTAAAAAGACTGACTGACTTAAGCAAGTAATAAAGAGAGAAAGGAAAGAGATTTCACAGAAATTTGAGGGTTTTCATCACAACTGACATGGTCAACCAAAACTATAAACACCAAAACTGTAAGGATAATTTTAGTGTTTTGACTTAAAATCAAAATAAATGTTTGCAATGAGAAATTCCCAAATATGAAAATACCCAAGTCAGGTGGTAATTTATGGAGATTTTAATTAATAAAGAGAGAAGGAATTAAGGGAAGGAGAGAGAGAGAGAGAGAGAGAGAGAGAGAGAGAGAGAGAGAGAGAGAGAGAGAGAGAGAGAGAGAGAAAGAGAGAGAGAATTAATTTAAACTGCTCTAGCTCAGGCTGAGCAAAGCAGTACTTAAAGACCTAGTCCAAAGTGGCCTCCCTGAGCCTAAGGGAGAGGGAGTCAGTCTTATTACTCATCACAAGACCTTCTCCAAGCAAGCTCCAGTTCTCCACTGAATCTCCTGAATTGAGTTCAGAATCTAACTCAATTCAATTCTGAACTCCATTCTATTGCCTTCTGACTTTTTACCTCTTCCTTTTAAAGAAATTTTCTTTTATGTCACCTCCCCAAAATTTTCATGTCTACCAATCACAGTAGATGCTTTTTTCCAGGACTGCCCATTCTTAGTTCTCATCTTCTTTGGTTCTCACCTTCTCTGGTTAGATTATATCTTCTGAGTACTTCACACCTCTTTGTTAAGCTTGCCTTTTGTAAGTTACTTGACCTTTTTGTGATTAATTTAACCTTTACAGATACTTAACACCTTTTTGTATTAGATCTAAACGTAGGCCTATCTTAAGGTACTAGCTTTACTATAAGGTATGAGTTAGGGACTTTCATTGTTCAATCAGGAGTTTACAACTTTATCTTCCCCTAAGGCACTGTCTGAGCAGGGTGGAATAAGTTTTAAGAGTTCCCAATACATTCCTGATTCTTGTTAGACCAAGGATCTCCATTGTTACAAAAAGGGAATAGCTAAACCAAATCTTCTAAGGTACAGTCTGAGTAGTTTTTTAAGATTCACATTCAGAGCTGGTTGGGCCTGTCTCTTCAGACTGACACCCCTAAAGACCAGCCTTACAGTTCAAACCACTCCCCTTAAACCATTTTGTTTGATGACATGATGACAGGAATACAGGTAGAGCACACAGTTGGGAAAATCAGGAAAACAGTAGTACTTCTATGCAGAGACAGGGAGCAAGGCTCTTCTCTTTCCAGGACCAGAAAGGAAGAGACTCCTCACAAGACCAATGGCCACTCCCAGATGCCCCTTCCCTCACCAACTGTCAGTCTTGTCAATATCTTCTCTCTAACAATCCACCTGCTGTTGTTCCAACTCAGTGGCAGAAAGTCCAGAACTTGGCAAAATTTTTCTTTCCATAGTCACAAGCTCTCCAGGAACTCAAATGGGAGTTTGATAACCAAATAAGAAAGATAGAAAAAACTTGTCAAGAAAAGTGGGAAATAGTTCGAAAAGAAAATAAGTTTAAATGACAGAATCTTCTGCTTGGAAAAAAGAAGCTCAGAAATTAAATGAAATGATAAGCAAATTGGAGATCAAAATTGACCTGCTGTAAACCATGAAAAGCAGGATAGATCAACCTGAAAAGGAAAATCAAAAGATCATAGCTGAAAACTAGTCTCTAAAGACTAGAATTGGGCAAGTAGAAGCTAATGATCTCACAAGACAACATGAATTAATAAAGCAAAGTCAAAAGAATGACAAACTAGAGGAAAACATGAAATATCTCATTGAGAAGACAACTGACTTAGAAAATGGGTTGAGGAGAGACAATTTGAGAATCATAGGTCTACCTGAAAACCTAGAAATAAATAGAAACCTTGGCATCATACCACAATAAATTATCCAAGAAAAATTGACTTGATATTCTTGAACAAGAAGGCAAGATCAACACTGGAAAAGTCCAAAGATACCCTCTACATTAAATATTCAAAAGAAAACGCCAGGGAATGTAATTGTCAAATTCAAAATCTTCCAAGCTAAGGAGAAAATATTGCAAGAAGCCATAAAGAGACAATTCAGACATTGAGGAGAACCAATCTGGATTACACAGGATCTGCCATCTTCCACACTAATAGACCACAAGGCTTGGAATATGATATTCAGAAAGGCAAGAGAATTGAGTCTACAACCAAGGATCACCAATCCATCAAAGCTGACTATATACAGGGGAAAGTATCAACATTTAACCAAATAGAGGATTTCCAAGTATTTGTAAAGAAAAGATGAGAATTAAACAGAAAATTTCATGTCCAAATACAAAATTCAAGAGAAACATGAAAAGGCAAACAAGAAAGAGTGGGGGAAAAATTAAGGGCTTCAGTAAAATCAAATTGTTTATATTCCTATATGTAAAATGATATTTGCAACTATCAAAAACTGTATTCACTATCATATTAATTAGAAGTAATATTCATAGGTAGAGAGAGGATGGGGTACTAAGTGGTTTAAGATGATATATAAAAAGAGAAATGGGGGAGAAGATAGAAACAAGAGAAACTTGAAAAAATTAGAAAAATCAGATAAATCATAGCATAAAAAGTGGTGCATGGAAAGGGGAGGGGAAGAATAATATTATTGGAATGAGAGAAAGAGAGTGCTAATTGGTAATACTTAAACCTTACTTTCAGTGGAATCAGTTCTAAGAGGGAAGAGCATTTAGATCCATTGGGGTATCAAATTCTATCATAACCTTCAGGGTAGTTGAGAGAGAAAAACCAAGGGAGGGGTATGGGGCAGGGAGTACTAAAATAGAGGGAAAGAGAGGGGGGAGATAGTTTAATAGACCCTAAAAAAATAAGAAGGGAATAAGAAGGGAGGGGGTGGGAAGGGAATTAAAATAAGAGTGGGGATTAGGGGGAATGATTAAAAGCATAACACTGGTGTAGAAGGAAATAGTGAAAGAAGAAAGAACGTGATTAAAAGAGGAAATCAAAATGATGGGGAATACACTGGTGATAATCATAACTCTGAATGTGAATGGGATGAACTCACCCATAAAACAGAGGCAAATAATAGAGTGGAACAAAAAACAAAATCCTACCATACATGGTCTACAAGAAACACACATGAGGCAGGTAGACACACACAGGTTAAAGGTAAGTGACTGGAGCAGAATCTATTGGGCATCAACTGAGAAAAAGAAGGCAGGTGTTGCAATCATGATATCTGACAAAGGCAAAGTTAAAATAGATCTTATTAAAAGAGATAGAGAAGGGGGCAGCTGGGTAGCTCAGTGGATTGAGAGCCAGGCCTAGAGATAGAAGGTCCTAGGTTCAAATCTGGCCTCAGACACTTCCCAGCTGTGTGACCCTGGGCAAGTCACTTGACCCCCATTGCCCAGCCCTTACCACTCTTCTGCCTTGGAGCCAATACACAGTATTGACTCCAAGACAGAAGGTAAGGGTTAAAAAAAAAGAGATAGAGAAAGTAATTACATCCTGATAAAAGGCAATATAGATAATGAGGAAATATCAGTACTCAACATGTATGCACCAAATGGTATAGCATCTAAATTTTTAAAGAAGTGAAACTCCCGGATCATAAGGATAAAAGATAGTAAAAGTATACTAGTAGGGGATCTGAACCTTCTTCTATCAGAACTAAATAAATCAAATGAAAAATATAAGAAAAAGGTAAGAGATGGGAATGTAATGTTAGAACAATTAGAGATAATAGATATATGGAGAAAAATAAATAGGGACAAAAAGGAATATACCTTCTTTTCAGTAGCACATGGTACATTAAAAAAGATTGAACATGTACTAGGGTATAAAAACATTGCAAACAAATGCAAAAAAGCAGAAATAATAAATGCAACCTTTTCATATTGTAATACAATAAAACAATAATTAGTAAGGGTTTATGAAGAGTCAAATAAAATTAATTAGAAATTAAATAATATGATTCTCCAAAATTGGTTGATTAAATAAATCATAGAAACAATTAATAATTTCATTGAAGAGAATGACAATGAGGAGACATCCTATCAAAATTCATGGGATGCAGCCAAAACAGTAATCAGGGAAAATATATATATACCTAGTAGAAGAGAGACATTGGGAAAGCATGCTTTCCATGCTTCCACAACCTGAGTGCACATATTAACAAACCAGAGAGGGAAGAGGTCAATGAATCGGACATGCAAACATGAACAATTTAACAAACAAGAACAAATTAAAAATCCTCACATAAAAATTAATTAGAAATCCTAAAAATTAATGGAGAAATTAATAAAATTGAAAGTGAAAGAACTATTGCCTTAATAAATAAGACTAGAAGCTGATACTTTAAAAATACCAATTAAATAGACAAAGTGCTTGTTAATCAAATTTAAAAAAAGAAAGAATAAAACCAAATTAACAATATCAAAGATGAAAAGAGTGACTTTACCTCTAATGAAAAGGAAATTAAGGTAATTATTAAGAATTATTTTGCCCAATTATATGGCAATAAATATAGCAATGTAGGTGATTTGGGTGAATATTTAAAAAAATAAATTGTCTAGATTAACAGAAGAAAAAATAAAATACTTAAATAATCTCATATCAGAATCACAAATTTTACAACTCTTCAAAGAACTCCCTAAGAAAAAAATCCCCTAGTCCTGATGGATTCATAAGTGAATTCTATCAGACATCTAAAGAACAACTAATCCCAATACCATAAAAACTTTCTGACATAATAAGCAAAGAAGGAGTTTTATCAGATTTCTTTTATGACACAAATATGGTACTGATTCAAAAGCCAGACTTCACTGGCTGGTGGAGGGTTTCTTTTATTCCTGTCTATGTTAATCTATGCTAGCTTTCTTAAGTTCACAGTCTTTAGCAGTAGACAGCAAGAGGAAGAAAAGGTTCTGACCTTTATAGCTGGTTGCACCTGTCTCTTCAGGCCAACGCTCCTAAAGACCAGCCTTACAGTTCAAACTGCTCCCCTTAAATCCTTTTATTTGATGACATGATCACAGGAATCCAGGTAGAGCACACAGTTGGGAAAATCAGGAATAGAGGCACTTCTATCCAGAGACAGGAAGAGAGGCTCCTTTCTGTCTGAGGGCCAGGAAAGAGAGACCTTGTGACCAACTGTTACTCTCCAAGTTCCCTCCCACCACTAACTGTCATTCTTGTCAATATCTTCTCTCTAACATTCCAACTGCTGTTTGTTCCACCTGATTGGCAGAAAGTGCAAAATTTGCTTCAATTTTCCTTTCCAGGTGGGGGAGAGGGGAGAGTAGTGTTTGCCTTTTCTGCTATTCTCAAGCTACTGTGGTTCATCCTGGCCAGTCCTAGCTTGCTCCTCCCCTGCTGCCTCTAGCCACAGCTAGCAGGCACAGCCTGCCCACCCCACCCACCAGAGCATGGATTCTGCTGTAGCAACTGTCCCTGCTTCTGCCTCTTCTTCTGTGCCTGCCTCACTATCTACTCGTAAGTTTTAGACTTACTCCCCAGACCCAGCCCAGCAGAGGGTGGTCCTTTTCCCTTACTGAGCAGCTGGTTGGGTGCTAACCCTGTAAGGCTCTCTGCCTTGGAGGGGAGGGTGGACAGAAGGGGGTCCTAGTCCTTTTCCAACCACCCTAGACTGCTTCTGGTAACTGCATCCCTGCTTTGCCCCAACATGCCTTTCTCCCACCTCTCCCTCTGGACCATTTTGATTTGGGGAAAAACTCAAACCACAAACCCACCCTGTTTTGTAGTCATATCATCCATATTAGTTTTTGGCAGACAGCCCCACTCTAACCAATCCCCTTACTGCCACCTCCCCCCTAACCACACCCCTTACCTCTACCTGTTGTAGTTCTGCCTCTTGACCACTAGAGGACAGCATTAAGCACTCTATTTTCTCTCTCTCCCCAAGCTGCAGTGTCTGTTTTCTGCCATCCGAGGGCAGCAACAATAAAAATAAATTGCAAAAAAAATTGTATTAATAAAATCCAACAAAATTAGATATCATCAAATAAAAATAAGATAAAATAACCCTTACCCTACCCCCACCCCTAATAAAAAATTTAAAAAAATTTAAAAATACATTGACAATTATTCTCTTTTTTGCTTTCCTTTAAACTACCCTTTTTGATTACAATGCTGAGCAGCATGAATGCTACTCTGCAATAAATCCTTCTTGCTTTTGCCCAAAGAGGAACCTGTGGGTTTTCAGATTGCCTCCTTCTCCTATTGTTGCTAGCAAATTTTCTTTTCCTGATCCTAAATGTCAAGTTGAAACACACTACCATATGGCAAATTAAAGATGAAATGCAGGCTGACATGCAAATTGAATTGGATAATTTCAAATACTTCTTGCATAGTCCCATGGCAAAAGAGGATTCCATCCAGAACATGTCTGATTTTTGCAAGCCTGTTCTTGTACTACTAAGAAAAGGAAATCCTAATTCTCCTGAAATATTGATGGAAGAACCCTCTCCTATGTCTCAGGGGCAGAACCTCCTCTCTCATACTCTGAACCACCTCTCATGTTCTGCAACTCTTGGCTAACCATACTTCCCCTGATCCTTCTCCCAATGGCCCATCCTCTCCTGTCCCTTCTCCCATCCCATGACCAACCTCAACTCCGGGGAAAACTTGTCCTCCTACCATATTTGTTTCTACCCATGCTGCCTCAATATCCTCACACTCAACTTCTAAGAAACCATGACCACTAACTGATTCCTTTAAAAATTTTCCTTTAAGGGAAGTGCCCACAATAGGACAAAACAGGAATGTGGTAACCCTAAGACAACACACACCTTTCACACCCCAAGATATAAAGGAATTGAAATGCACTATCTCTAATTATAAAGAGAACCAATTATTGTACCAAAAATAGCCAAGATAATTTTTTTCAATATAATCCATCTTATAAAGATGTTGAAAATTTGCTCCAGGTTTTTCTAATGGAACATAAGAAAAGTAAGATCATCTTTCATATTAACAATATCTGGGGGCTCAATGCAGCACACTTGCCACCTCAAGATCCTGAATTTGATTATAACAACTCTGAGCACTACTTGCAATTATAACATTCTAGAAAGGCCATTCTAAAAGCAATGCAAGAATGCTCTGAAAGACCAGATGCATGGACCAAATCTGAATGCCTTAAACAGTCTGATGATGACACCCTCCAAATTCATGGATAGGCTAATTGAGCTTGGGGGTAGTTATCTGGACCTTGATCTTTCTACAGAAAGGGATGTTAGGCAAATAGGGTCAAATGTTGTCAACAACAGTTGCAAAGTGATCCAGAATTATTTTAACACTCATAGCCCAAGTTGACTTGAGTTGGATCTTGATGAGTTGATGAGAACTAAAGGCCACTAAAAAAACAGGAAGAAACTAATGATTTACTGACCACAATTGAGAAGGAACTAAAATCTTTAAGTGATATGATTGATAAACAAGAAAATGGGCATGATACTCAAACAATGGCACTTGCCCCTCTCCAAGAATCTAACTATCGATTCCTTACTTGCTACTTCTGTGAGAAGAAGGGCCACATAATGATGAACTGTAGGAATTTGTTCCAGGCAATGAGAAACAATATCACTTGGGGAAATGATTATAGAAACAATTATAGAAATAATGATTAAAATAATGATTTCAGGCATATCAAATGTAGACCTGATAACAATTCTTGGTATATAAATCAGGCAATTGATAACTCATACCAAATGACCCCTCAACAGTAAATCTTGAGTGGATCTTGTCCCCGAACCACTCAAGGTGCTACTTACCCTAAGAGCAGAGCCCAAGGAACTACCCAAAGTTTATAAAGGTGTATGAGGTGGGTTGGGGCATAGGAATCAGAGGGTACAGCCTTTTATTTTCCAGACCCTGATGTCTTACTGCCCTTTTTCCCTATTGACTCCCTCCCCTATACTCACAAACCTCATGTAACATTAAAGGTTGATAACACCTATTATAATTATCTTTTGGCCACTGGAGCCTCCAGATCTGTATTGAAGAGTACACCTGATTCAGATTGCAAATCCATTGGCTCAATAAATGTAGTGGGGGTATTGGGGACACCCATAAAAGTTTCAAAGCTTTCCCCTAGAATGGTGTCTATTTTCTAGGAAGAGGACTTTTGTGCAAGCTTAGAGTCACAATAATTTGTTCTCTAGATGGCTCCATGTCACTAGAATTACCTGAGAAATCCTTAACTTTGCTCCATGTACTCCTTTCAGACACTCATGAGATGAAGGAGTCTTCCAGTTTTTAATTTCAATTGATATACCTGAGTAACTCTGGGCAACATCATTTTCTGATTTTGGCCTACTTAAATTGGTTGTCTCTATAAAAAATTATGAATATTTGTCACATGTTCTACAGATTAAGCCAATTTTTGAATCATGGCTGAAATATATCTAACAGAGGCTATTACTGCCATCATTCCAAAATTTGGAAGGAGAGAAACCAGAAAAACCTCTATACTGTTGATGAAAAACTTTCAGGTCTAAAATGTCACCAAGAATCTGGATAATTTTGGTATAATAAGCTGAAGAGTTAAAAATATAACAAACCCATTTCTAAGCTACTAGGCTTCACAGGAAAAATCATTCCCACCTCCTGGATGAGATTAGAACCCCTTTCAGGGTAACTAAGCCACTTGGGCACCACCCTCCCTCTTGTATGAGACTGTAACAGTGTAACAGAACTATCTCCAATATGTCCCACCCATTTTCACGTGGAGCTGAGGACTAAATAGTGTATCCATTACATTTTCAATAAATGTGGAAATGGGAAAATACAACGGTGTTATTGCACTTTACTTAAACTACAAATGGACCCTTACCTCTTGATACAAACAACTCAGAGGCAGGCAAATGATCAATGAGAGGTAGGGATGCTACCAGATATCTGAAAAACACTTCTGAAGACCTGTTAAAATCAATTGAGATTTTTAGCTCTTTAAATTTCCCAAGGGTTACTGATACAGGTTGTAACCAGTTTGATGGAGTTTAGGCAACATGTGACCTTGATGGATCTGGTGACAAACTCAGCATCCCAAAGGACTTATGGTTTTGCCATGAAAAGGATTTTTTCAAGATGGAAATGGATTTTTACAATGATATTCTTCAGTAGAGTCATAGGGGAGGTAAAAATAAAGACAGTGCCACAGAATATTTCAATTTTGATGACTTATGAAGTGGTTAATAGTAAATTACATACATATTATTTAGAATTGAGTTACAGAGACATCTTTATTATGGGGAGGGGAACAAACTGAAACAATTAACATCAATAAGGCAATGTGATCTGAAAGTCTTAAAATTCTCCTCCAGTCTCTTTGAGGTTCCTTCTCCTCCTGAGTACCATCATTCATCTAAATTCCTTTGTCCACACATCTGTGGTCCCACATACTGAGGGGGGTTCCCACACTGAGTACAGATGTTTGGGTGAGACTTTTGATTTGCCTCATTTGAATTACTATTCCTCATATCATTATTATTATCACTGAGGCTTCTATTACTATTTCCCTCATTTCTCTTCTTACAACTCATAATTACATGGCCCACCTTGCCACAAAAATCACATTAGTAGTTGTTTTGTGGATTCTTTAAGGGATCTATCACCTCTTCATGCTTTGTCTTTCCAACTGATTCAGTTAATTATTTTATTCCCTTCCTTAATGCCTCCACTAAATTATTGTTCTTTTTATCCTTCTCACTCTGTTTAGCAGTTAATTCTTTTATTTCCTTCCTCAATGTTTCCATTAAATCAGTGTTTTCTTTCTCCTTTTCCTTATGACTCTCAAATGCATCAACTACCACTATTTTCAATTCTTCGAAGTGCATATTCAGCCAGTTTGGACAGCTAGTCATAAAGGAATTCTTAACTACCTTACAACTGTTTTTCACAAATTGTATTCTGATTTGTCTAATATCTCTTTCCCTAGAAAGACCTACTTCTTTATACCTAACTCCCAACTCAATAAGCCTATCCATAAAATGAGAGAGATTTTTATTATCTTCTTGCCTTTGATTTTCAAATTTTGTCCACATAGCAGGGCTATCAAAACAATCCCTCATTGATTTTAGTAATGCATTTCTAGCCTGTCATAGTTGTAAGTAATTTTGCCCTGAATTTGGGTTTCATTTGGGATGTTCAGTTGGTCAACAAGCTGTTCCCTCTTACTGGGCCTAATTGACAAGAGAAAGAATCTTATTTCTTTCCCTTTCTGTTAACAAGGCCTGGAGCAAGTCTTACACCTCAATTTACATGGGATTATATGTGTGGAAAAATTTTCAACCTTATTTATGACCACCACGGGCTAACTGTCAAAACAAGTTTTTTCTTTGAATCTCTCAATGTCTTGTGGAGAGAAAGGTGTATGATGTCTAATGTTTATGAAGTCTCCATGTCTATTATAAATAGGAACATCTCTAAGAGGGAATAGTCCTTTATTTGAATCTGAATTTTAAATCAAAGCAGATAACTGCTGCTTGGGCTGTTTTCTGGATTTCAAAGGAGTGGTTTATATAGAGGCTAGTAGGGGAAGGGGGTGAATGGAAAGGAAATGGCTGGTCAGGGGGTGGGAAGGCAGGACAAAATATTGGGGGCAGGGAGGAGAGGAATGGGGGTGGAGCTGCAGATAAGGAGGAGGGGAGGAGATATAACAGGATGGGTGAGATTGAGAGGAGGAATTATAGTAAGGTGGATGGGATCAGTCAGGGTAAAGGTAGGGGAATGGATGGTCAAGAGAATAAGGATAGGGATGGTTCAGGTAGCATGTAGGGATAGAGAAGATGGGTGGAGACTGGGTAGTGAGAAGGAGTAACCTCTCAATGGCATGGGTATGTTAAGTGAGAGTAGAGAGATCTATTGGGAGGAGGATAAATAGGAGGAGTAGGGGATGAGTGAGTTCTGACAGGGCAAGGAGCCAAAGGGTTCAAGACCTTGTTTTCCTTAGAATGGGGAGAAACTTCCTCACAGTCCAGGCAGGATGATAGGGTGTGTTTCTTACTAGATCTAATCAAGAGTTCAAGAGGAGGAACTGAATGAGTTAAGCCAGAGGTCTAGTTCAAAAGAAAGAATGGTTTCCTCACTGGAGTAGATAATTAATTTATCAACATGATATGCCCACAAGAGCCAGTATTTATAATCTTCGGAACTTTTGTTTTTAATGACTAACTTCGAATCTTTTAAGATCCTGAAGTCAAAGGATCTGTACTTTGGCCAAATACATAACTTTTCCATTCAGGCTTTGCAAAGTTTTTTAGCTTCTGTTATTTTCATCCAATTCTCCTTAGGAAGATTAGGATCACCCCAAGCATTTAAAAGTTTATGCAGGGGTGAATCTGGAGGAATGTTTCCTGATTTCCCTTGATTTATTGCAGTATTTCCCATAGTGTCTAGTCTGTCTGTCTTAATCAGCCTATTTAAGCTGGTCTAAAAATTGCTGAATGGTAAATTTATACAATGAAAGGTTTCTAAAAAATGGTGACAGAAATTATTTCAGTGTTATTGTGGAAGACAATGAAAGTGGGGTTTAAGAAGCTAATATAAGGAACTAAGGAATTCTTGTACAGAAATAGTACTTGTAATGAATATGTATTTATTAGAATTATTGCTATTATTAATAATTAGTAATAGCCAATAATCATAAATAACTATAAATTATCAATAATAATTATTAATAATAAATAATAGCTATTAATGACTAATGAGAGTTATTGATAATAATTAGTTAAGGATGGTATTATTGTTATAATTTAATTTTGTATTATTTCATTTAATTCCTTTAATCTAATTTTAGATTGGCTCAATTTCATGAATTTGAATTTAATTTAATTCAATATTATTAATATTTAACTATCAATAATACTTTTATTTAAATGTATACAATTTAATGTTATTATTTCAGATTAATACTAGTAGTAGTAGCAGTATTTTAAATTGCTTGCAGTTTTGTTTTGTTTTTTACTTCTCATCTGTGTGTGATACTACAACTGCATGTAGAGGGTAACACACTAGAGGGTAGGCATTACCTAAAGATTAGGGAGAGGGAGAGATAAAGAAGAGAAAAAAAAAACTAGTGTGGCTTTAGATAAGCCCGTGATGGTGTGGTCAATCTTTAAGAAATGTTTGAAGGGAGAAGGGAGAAAAAAAAAGTGCTTCTTTGTAAAAGTTCAGTCCTTTCCCTTTGCCCAGAGGTAAAGCCAGTGGCCATGTGTTTTTAAAGATGGGGGCACTATGCCATAGAGGCAGGGAGTTCCTAACTACCAGTGGCTTGATCAAACAGTGCCATATTTTCAACCTAGAACCTCCTGTCTCTAGGTCTGGCTCTCAATGTACTGAGCTAGCCAGCTATCCCTAGATGGGAGCAGGGTTTAAAGGCACAGAAGTACCTAACTCCTCAGTCTCCCCACTACAACCCCACATAGCTAAGGAGCACCTCCAGGATTATTTTACTATCAATTTTAGGGGGCTACTCTCACACTGCACTATACTGAGCACAGTGGCAGCTAGGAGACTGAGTCAGCATCCCCATGGGTTTGGTATGCAGGAGAAGGTACAGTCAGTCAGGAGTTGTTCCTGCTAGTTCCCAGAGATGCTTGGGTTTTTGGTTTTGTCTTTGCCTCTGTCTTGTCTGTGAAAAGGTTTCTTCCTCCATCACTCCACTCTAATCCATGCTAAGCGAAATGGGGGAGGGGAGCACGTGGGAGAAGAGTTCTCACTGACCCTGGCAGGCTCAAAAATGAAAGAGGCACTTCCCTGTCTTGGCCAAGGTGTGTCTCGCATATGAAAGCAGACAGGTAGCTCTGCTAAAATACCCTATTCTATCCTCAGAACTCAAAACTCTATCAGTAGAAAATTGAGAATCCTTTTATACCCTTCAATAGTGGCTGTCATCCTATTATATTTAAAATTAATATTTACTAGTTCTTACTTTTCATGAAGTTTATTAATAATCACTTAGTATAGAAAAGGTAGATAAGCATAGATATAATTTAACTCTAAGTTTAAGCACATGTCATTCTTTTTTAAATTTTTTTAAACATTATTTTATTTGGTCGTTTTCATACATTATTCACTGGAAACAAAGATCATTTTCTTTTCCTCCCCTCCCTCCCTCCCCCCCCCCCCCCCCCGCCTTTCCCTCTCCCATAGCTGATGCATGATTCCACTGGTTATCACATGTGTTCTTGACTCGAACCCATTTCCCTGTTGTTGGAATTTGCATTATAGTGTTCATTTAGAGTCTCTCCTCAGTCTTATCTCCTCCAACCCTGTAGTCAGGCAGTTGCTTTTCATCGGTGTTTTTACACCCACAGTTTATCCTCTGCTTGTGGGTAGTATTTTTTTTTAGATCGCTGCAGATTGTTCAGGGAAATTTCATTGATACTAATGGAGAAGTCCATCACCTTCGATTGTACCACAATGTATCAGTCTCTATGTATAATGTTTTCCTGGTTCTGCTCCTTTCGCTCTGCATCACTTCCTGGGAGGTT
This sequence comes from Monodelphis domestica, assembly GCF_027887165.1. Taxonomy (NCBI): domain Eukaryota; kingdom Metazoa; phylum Chordata; class Mammalia; order Didelphimorphia; family Didelphidae; genus Monodelphis; species Monodelphis domestica. Next base: position 469,394,468 of record NC_077228.1, read on the forward strand.
GTTCCAGTCTCCATGGAATTCCTACACTTTATTATTCCTTTTAGCACAATAGTATTCCATCACCAACATATACCACAATTTGTTCAGCCATTCTCCAATTGAAGGGCATCCCCTCATTTTCCAATTTTTGGCCACCACTAAGAGCGCAGCTATGAATATTCTTGTACAAGTCTTTTCGTCCATTATCTCTTTGGGGTACAAGCCCAGCAGTGCTATGGCTGGATCAAAGGGCAGACATTCTTTTATCGCCCTTTGGGCATAGTTCCAAATTGCCCTCCAGAATGGTTGGATCAATTCACAACTCCACCAGCAATGAATTAATGTCCCCACTTTGCCACATCCCCTCCGCATTCATTACTTTCCATAGCTGTCATGTTAGCCAATCTGATAGGTGTGAGGTGATACCTCAGAGTTGTTTTTATTTGCATCTCTCTGATTATAAGAGATGTAGAGCACTTTTTCATGTGCTTATTAATAGTTTTGATTTCTTTGGCTGAGAACTGCCTGTTCATGTACCTTGCCCATTTGTCAATTGGAGAATGGCTTGATTTTTTGTACAATTGATTTAGTTCTTTATAAATTTGAGTAATTAAACCTTTGTCAGAGGTTTTTATGAAGATTGTTTCCCAATTTGTTGCTACCCTTCTGATTTTGGTTACATTGGTTTTGTTTGTACAAAAACTTTTTAATTTGATGTAATCCAGATTATTTATTTTGCATTTTGTAACTCTTTCTAATTCTTGCTTGGTTTTGAAGTATTTCCCTTCCCAAAGGTCTGACATATATACTATTCTGTGTTCACCCAATTTTCTTATAGTTTCTTTCTTTATGTTCAAGTCATTCACCCATTTTGAATTAATCTTGGTGTAGGGTGTGAGGTGTTGATTTAAGCCTAATCTTTCCCACACTGTCCTCCAATTTTCCCAGCAGTTTTTATGAAATAGTGGATTTTTGTCCCCAAAGCTGGGATCTTTGGGTTTGTCATATACTGTCTTGCTGAGGTTGCTTGCCCCCAGTCTATTCCACTGATCCTCCTTTCTGTCTCTTAGCCAGTACCAAATTGTTTTGATGACCACTGCTTTGTAATATAGTCTGAGATCTGGGACTGCAAGACCCCCTTCCTTTGTATTTTTTTTTCATTATTTCCCTGGATATCCTTGATCTTTTGTTCTTCCAAATGAACTTTGTTATGTTTTTTTCTAAATCAGTAAAAAAAAATTTTGGAAGTTCCATGGGTATGGCACTAAATAGATAGATGAGTTTGGGTAGGATGGTCATTTTTATTACATTGGCTTGTCCTACCCATGAACAGTTAATGTTCTTCAAATTGTTAAAGTCTATTTTTAGTTGTGTGGAAAGTGTTTTGTAGTTGTGTTCATATAGATCCTGTGTTTGTCTCGGGAGATAGATTTCTAAGTATTTTATTTTGTCTAAGGTAATTTTGAATGGGATTTCTCTTTCTAGTTCTTGCTGCTGAGCTGTGTTGGAATTATATAGAAATGCTGATGACTTATGTGGGTTTATTTTGTATCCTGCAACTTTGCTAAAGTTGTTGATTATTTCGATTAGCTTTTTGGTTGAGTCTCTAGGATTCTTTAAGTAGACCATCATGTCATCTGCAAAGAGCGATAATTTGGTCTCCTCCTTGCCTATTTTGATGCCTTCAATTTCTTTTTCTTCTCTAATTGCTACTGCTAGTGTTTCTAATACAATGTCAAATAGTAGAGGTGATAATGGGCATCCTTGTTTCACTCCTGATCTTAATGGGAATGGATTTAGTTTATCCCCATTGCAGATGATATTAGCTGATGGTTTTAGATATATACTGTTTATTATTTTTAGGAATGACCCTTCTATTCCTATGCTTTCTAGTGTTTTTAGTAGGAATGGGAGCACAAGTCATTCTGAAGGAATATCCCTCTCTCTCTCACTCTCTCTGCCCCTAGCTACTCTCCTCCAGCCAAGGTTTCATGCATTTTAAAATGCACATTTCCCTGTGACTTTTTGGGAGACCAGTCTCCCCAATCAATCAAAACAAACATTATTAAGATTACATTACAATCACAATAAAATAAAGCATATATACATCAAAACACTGGGGAAATGGCAACAATTCTACAACAAAAGAAAATTTAAAATTTGGCACTTTTTTTACAAAGAAATCAGGGAGCAGTCCCCTTCTTCACAACAAATATATATACATATAAATGCATATGTATATATATTGAACCAAAAACAAATGAAGTTTTTAACCAAACAAGTGAATTTCTAACCCCCCCAAAGTTTAATTTTGTGCATCCAGGTTTTTCTCAGAATCTCTTGGTGTAGTGGGCAGTTTTCATGTGGTCTCCACAGGCATCTCCATCTGGATTACAGGAGGCAGCAAATTTTCTTTCCCTAAAATAACTTAAACATTTTTCATATGAAATAAAAACACATTCCCCCCTGGGGAGGATATAAAGAAAACACTGAAATAACACAGGGAAACATGCCTGAGGAATGAGGCATATGGATCATTGCCAATTAAATTCATCAGAAAAAAATAGCACAAAAAATACAAATAACTATTGCATGGACTTTCTAAACATCCAAACCTAAATTTTATGAGAAGAAATTCTAAATGAGGAAAAAAAATACAAAATTAAAATTAAAACAGGACTTTGAATAATGCCCAATTAAAATATTCCATGTCCAATATCATGCACTTACCCACTCAGCATATAGGGCATTCTGACCATCCATAGATGGACACCTTTATTCTTATCATAAAATATCCTTATTTTAATGATACAATTCCTTGATCATTTCTTTTACTCCTGCTTTTCTTTGTAGTTCCTTGTTGATTGTTTGCTTTATCTGCTTGAATGCATCATGCATATTTCTTTATTTTTTTTAATTTATTTGGAATTCATCAAGGAACTGTAAAAAATGGAGATTTTAACCCTGGACTTCAACCCCCAGAAGTCCTTGCTAGTTCCCAGATTGCCCTCTAATCTCCCTGAATCTCACTTGAGTTTGAGAACTATCAGATTTAAAAGAGTGGATGCCATAAACTGTAATAATTAAAATGGTTGAGGTCATAAACTGTAGTGAGTAAAATAGTAGAAGATATAAATTGTAGTATATATAAGAGTGGGTGAGTAAATTGTGACCTCAGGAAATATGTTTTCACTACAGTGTTTTGTTTTTAAATAAAATATAAGGTGGTCGCCAGGGAAAATTTCCCAATTATTGAATATACCCAAGTTGACTGGGTTTTATAGAGATTTTAATTAATAATACAATGAGGAATTAAAGAAAGAGAGAAAGAGAGGAAAAAGGGAATAATGAGAAAAGGATAGACCAGACAGGGCACCCCTGGCCAACCCAGGTCTAAGCCCTTAAGAGAAAGATCAGTCAGTCCTTAATCACTCACCACAAGATCTGTCCAAGCAAGAATATAGACACCAGTTCAGCCAGCCATCCTTCTTCAGAGAGGGATTCTTCTGACTGTCCTGAAGAGCCTCTCCCAAGAGACTCCTTAGAGAACTGATCCAGCCAGAGTCCTCCTCAAGGGATCTTCAGCCAGAGACTGTCCCAGCCAGAATCCTCCTCAAGGGAGTTCTCAGCCAGAGACCCTCCTTAGAGCCTGTCTCTCAAGAGCTTTTTCTTCTCAAGAGATTCCTTTTTCTTATATAGGGGGTTTTCTCCTATGTCACCTCCCCTAAGTTCTTCCATCTACCAATCACAGTAGACGTTTTCCAAAGGACAGCCCATTCTGAATTCACAGCTGAGTCGACTAATCTCTTTAGTAAGTTTGAATCAGAAAAAAACTTCTGAATAAGTTTTCACCTCTTTGCTCCTTGTAAATTCACAAGTTGCCTGACCTTTATAGGTACTTAGCATCTTATTATATTAATTCTAAAAATAGGCATGGCTTAAGTATGGGTGTAAGCATTTCTCATTGTTCAGCAAGGAGTTTTCTCCCCTAAAGCAGTCCTAAGTATGTGTGGAGTAGAGGTCCTTCCCATTTTTGATCTAAGTAGAGTTCTCACTGTCCAAATGGGGAATGTTCCCAGTAGGGAATTGTTCTAATGGAGAATTCCCCAATGGGGAAATTTTTAACATTCACAAGTCTGAGAAATTTTAAGATTCACAGAACACAATGACTATTTAAACTGACTGTATCTGTCTACCCTCTTTCTTCCTGCTTCCTCTTCCAAAGACTCTCACTCTTGGTTTCCCTGTCTGGGCTCAGGCGGCTCTATCAGGCAGCATGTAAAGTGAGTGATTGTGAATGGGCTCTCTGGGCCTAGACACATACTTTCTTATTAATCTATTTTTCTTTATTTCTTAATCCTTAATAAACTTCTAAAAATGTAATACTTCTAGCAAAATCTTGATTCTGTTTGAGAAATGATCTTCAAGAAAGAAGCAGAGAATGAACTGTTGCAGAAAGATGCCGAAAACCTACACTTCATCAAGAAGATCAAGAATGAACTTTGGATATGATTTGATTGGACTGAACTTTTGATTGAATATTTATTGTAATTTTACACATTTATGCCAAAATGGACTGCCCCTAATTTGGCTTTCTGTCAATGAGCCTAGCAAAACATTGGTTTTGCTTTCTTTTCTTTTCTATTTCCTCTCTCACTATTCTAATTTCTTTTAGAAAATTGAATATTGTGTATATCTATAGTTAGAAGTGCATTTAGAACTACAAAATGATTATGTTAAATGATCAATGGGGAGACTAGTCTCCCAATGATCATCAGGGTGGATTGTAAACCTTAAAATTTCTTAGACTTATAAATTTCACCATTGGGAAATTTCATACTTGAAAAATTTCCTACTGATAGTGGGAACTCTATTGGAATGTGAACCCCATTGGCATGGGAGGTTCCTCCTCCTCCCTTCTTAAGATTTCTTTAGGACAGAAACCTTTTGCTAAACAATGGAAAGGGCTTTGACCTATGCTTAAGCATAGAACAGGAAGTTCTTTGAGTCATGATTGATTTTAGAATTGATACAATAGAGATACTTGGAATGAAAGAACCAGGTCTTGGAACATACAATCTCCACCCTACTCAGTCCTAACAGGATTTAGGAAGGGCTGCAGCATGGATCAAAATTTAATTATTTGAGAATATGACCTTCAACAGACATGTGCAAAGGGGCAGTCCTGGGATAAGTTAGAGCCACCATTGGCACAGGGAAGACATGGACAGTGATTGGTAGATGTGAGAACTGAGGGGAGGGAACTTAGATGGTTTCCTTAAAGATAGCGGGGTCTGAGGAGAGAAGGGAGGAGGTTTTGATCTGAGTGAGGTGGCTCTGAAGAGGTTCGAGAGGTTTTGCTCTGAGAGGTTGGCTCTGAGAAGCTTGCTCTGAAGGAGACTGGAGGTGGAGGCCCCTGAGACTTTTTCTCCATTTTGGTCACGTGAGTGATAGGGACTGATCTCTTTTCTTTGCCTCAGCTATCTAAGGGATTGGGCCTTTGGCCCAGCCTAAACAGAGGGGGTATTTAAGCCCTATTCCCTTCTCTCCCCTTTCTCTCTCTCTCTCTCTCCCCTTTCTCTCTCTCTCTCTCTCTCTCTCTCTCTCTCTCTCTCTCTGTGTCTCTCTCTCTCTGTGTCTCTCTCTCTCTGTGTCTCTCTCTCTCTTCTCTCTCTCTCTCTCTCTCTATCTCTCTCTCTCACTCTCTCTGTCTCTCTCTCTCTCTCTCTCTCTAATACCTTTCTTCCTCCTGTTTGTAATTAAAACTCCATAAAACGTTGACTGCTGACTTGAGTTTTCATTTAGGAATTACATAGCTGAATTCCTTGGTGACCTTAAATTAATATATATCAGTCTTTTAAGGTGATTTCCTTGTCACACAGAGAAACTAATTTTAACTGCCACAGAACTTTGCCATTTTTTTAGAGTCACTCATTTTACTCTCTTTCTCCAATTCAGTTCAATATCCATCAGTATTGTCATATAACACACATATATCTACCTTTATAAAAATACATAAACCTGGCAGAGCTAGGCGGTACAATGAATAGAGTGATAGAATGTAAATCCATGTACTGTATAAGAACAATGAAGGAAGATATGTGTTTGTGGTTGATGTAACAATAATGTATATCTTACTAGTGAATAAGCATGAGAATCAGATATTAGTTCCTTTAGGACACAGCCCCATTTATTCTATGCTATTTGTGACTATGAGAAATTGAAAAGATAGATTTGCTTTTAGGACATTAGGGTCCAGATTGGTTGGACTGTGTTGAAGGAGCAAAATGTTTGAATATAAATATATGTTCAGATAGCCTAAATTTCTAAATTTTCAAAGTGTAACAGAAGAAATTCTGCTAGATTTTAATTCAGAGGAACTGGTTGATTTTCTGGTTCAGTCATTTTGAACCCTGTATGAACTCCATCAATTCATTCAGTCTCCTTAATCTTCATTATCCCCATTAGTAAAAGGAAGTGATTGGAATATATGGCCTATAAAATATCTTCCAAATCTAAAACTATGGCTATATAGTCCCATAATTGAAAGTTATTTGAAACTATTATGCTTTTGATGACACAATCTTAGTTCAGTTTGACAGGGTCTGTGAATTTGTATAAATGAGAAATAACTAAAATAAATTGAATCACACTAAAATGAATTGAATCACACAATTGAATCACACACAAGAGATCATACTATAATAACATAAGAAATTAAATTGTTTAAATGCTATAAGGGAAATATCATGTACTGCCATTTTAAAATTTGAAATTTATTGCTGCTATTTTAAAATCTGTGAGCAAAATCCAATGATTTTTGAATGAACTCAGTCTGTTGACATAGGGCAAATAAATGTCAGACTTTAGAAGAAAGAATAACCCTTTACATTCATTTATGTATAAGCCTACCTGAAAGGAAAAATTATATTAATTGGAAGAAATATTCAAGATGTTCTGCTAGAATAAGGGAGGGTTCCAGGTTATTATGTTTGTTTATTTGTTTGTTTTCTTGTCTTATAGCTACTTGATCTAGATGGTCTCAGTTTGATGTAAGATGAGTCGCTGATACATGCACAGTAGAGAGGTGATGAGGGTGGTTAAAGGGTTTTCATTATAGGATCACTGGCTCTTTAAGTCTACTTTAAAAATCTCTACAATTGGAAATATCCAAGAGCTATCTATATATCTATATTTCCATATTCCTTTTTGATGAGCTTGTTGGGCACTAAATATTACAAGAATAAACAATCCAAAAATTATCTTAGTGTTCAAAAGTTTTGTAGAAAGCTTGGGGGGGAAAGAAGAGAAACCTCTTCCTCTTCACCTCTTCCAAACTCAACCAAAATGCCACAAATATAGAATCTCTCTTGATTCAATCAATAAGGATTTGTTAGGAAAGTTTCATTAAATAAGGGGGAAAACATTTCACTTAGAATCATCCTTAGAGAAGATCTCTGGGAAACAATCTTGACTGATTCTGTATAGGTAATATTTATAAATCCTATTGTGTGGTGAGTGGTTAATTGTATCAACCTTTGTTGACTATCATAACCTCAGATTTCATGGTTCTTATAAGTCTATATCACTTCTTTAATTGGTACATAGGGCCATGACCACTGGCTTTAAAGATGTTCCCCAAGTATGGACAATGATGAAGGTGATATTAATAACAAATGTATCTTTTTGACCACTGAGTATTATTGGATTTCCATAATAATAATATATTAATTTCAATTTTATGAGAGGAAGCTCAGGTTTGGAGAATTTAAGCAACTTATCCAAAGTCACACAGTTTCCAAGTTATAATAACAGGAGTGGAAAACATGTTATCCATTCTGTAGTCAATGCCCTTCATACTGTTCAGTTAATTTTGACAAAATAAATCCCTTGTCTATGATTTGCATTTTGGCATGATATTCCTGCATAGTTAAGTTATATTCAAAAGAAAAGGGCAAGTAGAGAGATATTTTATTCAGAATTCAGAACAAGTCAAATTCAAATTTTGTTTCTGACCCATAATATCTGTGTCACTCAGGGCAAATAAATCACTTAACTTTTCTGAATCTTAGTCCACTCTCTAATTATCAAAGTTATAAAAGAAAATGCTAATAGGTATTGACAAAGATATTCTTCACCAAGAGTCCCAAATACTTATGAAATTATAAATGTACCCTAAAATATAATTATTTATATAATTAAATAGAAAAGAAAAACAAAAGAAAAACAATTTCCATGTAATAATGTTCCATCATGTCCCTGCTCAATATGTTATATTTTAAATAAAAGTTTAATTTTGGGTTCTTTAGAACATGGCTTGGTCCCCCAATGTGTCAGGTTATCTTTATTGTGATCCTGTTATGACTTTTCAGGCATTCTGATAGGTAGTTTGCTTTTTATGCTTTTGGAACTGGCAAAGTTTTATACTTAAGTTTTAGATAATTAGGTCATTTCTACTCCAGGAATGTCATTGACTTTAAAATAACAGAAGAAAATCTTTAAAAGAAGGACTCTGAGGACACCACAGACACAGAATCCCAGAGCACATTGATATTCCAAGACATTTTCAAAGTAAACAATATCTATGATGAGTGCAAATGATTTTTTTTCAAGTAAAGAGAGTATCGGGAAGATAAAAATACACTTTTTTCCAAAACTGACCTAAATGTGCTCAGTAAAATTGTATCTAAAGTTGCTTGAACTTCAATAGGCTAAACTTTTTTTGCATGATTTAGATGCTAAAATAAATAGCTCCCAATAGCATTCTTCATATCTTTAAAAAATGAGTTCATTTAAGCTTTGAAAGGACATTGATTAAAAAAAAAAAACCTAGATAGTGTTTCTTTTACCTTTTTAGCATTGCATTTTTCTTAGATAAACAGTTACTGTGGCCATCATGTTCATCATAAAACTTGTGGAAAAGTGCCAAAAATGTTACTTAAAAAAGCAATACATCAGAGGAATAGGTTTAAGATATACTCTGACTTAGAAAGTGGATATATTAACATTTCATATAAAATTGATTTCCTAATACCAGCTTATTTCCTCCAATTCTGCAGAATATAGTGATTCTGTACAAGGAAAACTAAAGTCTAGGATGACTTTATAAAAAAATGGCACTTTTAAATTTTATTTTCATTTTACCTTCACAGTAATTACATAATATAATCCTACCCCTATTAGTCAACCCTTTCTTGTAGGAAAGAAAATAAATAGATTTAAGCAAAACCACTTGAGAAAACAATGATGCCAGAAAGTATATTCAATATTTTATAGTCAAAGGTTCTCACCAGTCATTAAGAGGAAGGTTTCATTTTATTTTCTATATTCTAAAAAGTTGATTGTTCACTTTAAGTCATCTGAGTTCAGCTTCTATTCTCTGTTACTTTCATTTCCATTATTATAGTTGGAACTATTCTCTTATTTCTGTGAAATTCACTCTCCATAATGTCATATAAAATTTTGTATCATTTTTCTATAAATATGGTGATTATTTATTAATGGTACTTAACCTGAGATCCATGGGTGTCATTTAGTTCCAATATAGCTATGGATATACTTCCTGGAGTTCACAAGCTTAATTGGGAAATCTACCTATGGATATTTTGGATACACACATATGTGTATGTATATATGTGGTATGTATGTAGACATACATGGGCACAAGTAAATGTATGTGTGAAGACTGGATTTAGCTATCTCCTGATTGTAACAATGAAGGCACTTAGCTCTTCCTTTATTGGGAAGATTAAATTGTAATCCACCATCTATTTTAAATGTTAATCTACAAAAAGGTGGTAACTCAGTATTTGAAGTATATCTACCCATTTTAACTACAAAAAGGTGTTAACTAACCACAAAAGGTGAACTAACAAAGAAAAAGGTGTTAAGTAACTAAAAGGCATATAATCTAACCAAAGAAGGTATGAACTAAAGAGTGGGCAGTCCTAGAGAGTAGGATTTGCTGTGATTGGTAAATGTGAAATTTAGGGGAGGTGACAGAAGAAAAAAAGATCTTTAAAAGAGGACCAGAGGCCAGAAGAAGAGATTCAATATTTGATTCAAGATTTGAGTTGGATGGAGGATCTCTGACTTGGAGTGGAACTGGAGGATCAGCCTATTGAGCTTGGATGCAATAGAAGATCTCTGACTCAGAGTTGGACTGGAGCAATTGGACCCCTGGAGGAACTCATGCAGGAGACCTCAGACTGCTTTTCCTTTTAGACATCATTGACATCATTGGTGAGAGAAAGGCTGACTTGGTGACCCTATCTTTCTGGAGGCATGAAGCCTCCCGGAAAGTCCCATTGTCTTGAGACTCTCTTACCCTGGCTGGGGCTTAGAATTTCTAACTGGTATCAGAGGAACCCAGAACTCTCTCTCTCTCTCTCTCTCCTTCTCTACCTTTCCTTAATATCTTCCCTCTAGTGTAACTAATCTACAATAAGTTCCATTTACTTTAGTAATTCATTTGAGATTTAGAAATTAAATCCCTGGTGACCATCTATATAAATATTCAGAGTCCAATCACAAATAAATTTAACATATATTACTCTGTGTGAGAACTATGTATAGCAGCTATGTTATATAGTAAATAGAGTGCCAGGTCTAAGGCTTTTCTTCCTGGGTTCAAATCTGACCTCAGACACTTACTAGCTATGTGACCCTTGGCAAGTCACTTAATCCAGGTTGCCTCAATCTCCATAAATGTGAAATGAGGTAGAGAGGGAATGCCAAACCACTGTCTAGTATCTTTGCCAAGAAAACACCCAAATTATGGGGAAAGCATATCCAGTACATGCTCACTCTCATGCTCTCATGATGCTTTTAATGGGGTGTCTGAATAATATTATTGCTTTTCTCAATGGACATATTATGTATGTCCACATGTATCTTTCTATATATGGCTCACAAGTGGACTAGATAAATATGTATTTTTTCACCCTCTGTTTTTGTCTTTATTCTCTCTATATATCTATATATCTATATATCTATATGTGTGTGTGTGAGTGTGTGTGTGTATATATGTATGTATGTATGCATATATGTATGTATGTATACTCTTCTTCTTCCCTTCTCCAAAGGACATTTTGATTCTTTCTAGGATAGAAAGAAATAGATTGTGGTCAAAGCTTTGGAACTCTGCCTTGGCTTCTTGACAGGGGATACCAAGTTAGAGTCCTTTAAATATTATTAATTCAGGAGAAATAATTTTTAGATTAAGGTTTTACTCCTGACCAAAATTCTTTAGTGTGAAGGAGGTACCTAAGCTAGATATATGTGGTTTGACTCAGGACAAACACCAGTTCTCCACTAAAAATACATATAGAAGCAAATTGACTAATTTATGAAAAAAGCAAAGAGAAAGAAGAGATGGTATACATATAAGGCTACAAACCAGACAAAATACAAAGTAATTGTGCTTAGTGAATGAACTCTCCCAGCAGTAGAAAGATAATTCTGCTTAACTAAGAAAAAGAATCCAAGATCTCACCCAAGCCAAATTCTTGGAAGACTATAGTGTAACAAGTTGACTGTAGAGATGTAATAGAGATTGCTAACCCCTCTACATATCAAAGTATTCCTAGATTCATACTGTGACTTCAGGGACATTAAGATAGTTTGGAAATGTATTATTTCTCTCTTGAAGTTGAAAACTATCAGACTAGGAAGAAAAATTTTTCTCTTGATTGCTCCAACTGTACTCTGACAAATAGGAAACCACACACACACATTTTACTTTGTAATATTAGATGTTTTATTTTAAACATTCAAGACATGATTCTGAGAAAGGATTTATTGACTTTGACAGATTTTTCCAAGAGTCCATAACCATATGTCCATGTGTGTGAGTATGTGTGTGTGTGTGTGTATATTCAAGATGGAAATTGAAGGCTTAAAAAGAGAAAAAAGGTAAATGAGTGACAGGAAGAAATAGGGAGTAAAACTGTATTAGTGGAGAAACTTATCTTCTCTGCTCAGAACTAGAAAAATCTAAACAAAATAAACTTGAAAAAAGTTAAAGAGGTGAGTAGAATTTTAGAAATGTTAGTTATGATAGACCTTGGAATAAAATAAAGTGGGAAGACAATAGAAATGGGAAGGGGAATAAAAGGAAGTTTACATTTTCTCAGCTATTTTTGGCACATTCACAAGATTTGAACATGTATTAATGCACAAAAACTCCCAACTATTTGCAAGAGAATTAAATGTATCTTTTCCATATCACAATGCAGTAAGATATGCATTCAATAAATGGCCATGGAAACAGATAAAAATTAATTGGAAATTAATCTAAACCTAAAGAATGAATGGGTCAAAGAACAAATTGTAGAAACTATGATAACTGTATTAAAGAGAATGATACTAAAGAGACAACATAGGGGAAAATATAAATATCTACTAGCATACAGCAAAATAAGTAAAGACCGGGTCAATGAATAGGAAATGCAACTAAAAACAACCAAAAAAAAAAAAAGAAAATAAGAAATAAAACAATCCCAATTGAAAACTAATTTGGAAACCCTGAATATCAAAGGAGATATTAATAAAATTTAAAGTAATAAAATCATTTAACTAACAAATAAAATCAAGAATTAGTTTTATAAAAATATTTAATCCATCAGTTAATTTGATTAAAAATAAAACAAAACTGCCAGTATCATTAATTAAAATGATGAATGAAACCAAATTGAAGAGAATAAATTATTAGAAGCTCGTTTACCCAATTATATGCCAACAAATCTATTAATCTTCATGAAATGGGAAAACATTTTTAGAATGTAAATTTTCCACATTAACAGAAGAGGAAATAGAATACTTAAATAATTCTATGTTAGAAAAAGAAAGTGAACAATCATAAAATGCTCCATGTAAAAAACTCCCAGTACCAAGTGAATTCACAAGTGAATTATAGCAAACAGATAAAGACCAATTAATTCTCATATTATATAAACTATAAAAATAAGCAAAGGATTCTTTTTAACACAATTTTATGACACAAATGTGGTGCTGATACCTAAATAAAGAACAAAATAAGAAAGAAAACTATAGACCAAATGGCGCATAACTAATATTAATGGAAAATAAATAAATAAAGAATAGCAGGGAGAATACAGAAATATATGAAAAAAATCACACAAGAGGAGTAGTCAAAATGGTGGCAACAAAATCTGAAACCACTCCGAGAATTCTTACAAACCCATCTTTAAATATTTCCTCAAAATGACAGCTCTCCTGATCAATACAACTTGAATGGTATGAAAAAAGAGTGGATTTTTACAAGATAAGGGGGTACCAGAAGCAAAACTGCACGCAGAATGAGGCTGGCCTATACAAAGCTACCTATTACCCCAGGTTCCAAGCCTGGCCAGAGGCCAACTTGGGATCCCAGGACCCTGCCTACACCAACAATAGGGCATTTCACACCTTGAAATCCCAGTCACTAGCACCAGTCTGCAGTAAGAGCCTTAGGTCTATAGTACTTGGTCCTTCCAAAGCTGCTGCAATGAAGCCCTTAGCCCTAGGGCAAAATATCTCAGAGTACTGAGTCCTTCAAGCCAACAACAAATGAGGCAGAATCATCAGATTTGATAACTTCCATTTGCTCGGGGGGAAAAAAGCCAAGGAAATGAACAAAAGCCAAAAGAAACACCTAACCATAAACAGTTTCTATAAAGACAAAGAACAGATCACAGAGTCAATAGGGGACAATGAGATCTAAGCAACCACATGCAAAAATTCAAAGAAAAATGGAACTTTGCCTCAGCTGCTGGAAGAACTCAAAAAGGAACTCAAAAAACAAATAAGGCAGGTCAAAAATGGGAAAATAAATTAAAAATGCAAAAAAAATAGCTTAAAATCAAAATTGGTCTAGTGGAAAAAGAGGCTCAAAAACCCAAGGAATAAATAATATTCCAAAAAAAACAGAATTGCCTCACTGGAAAAAGATACAAAAAGGACATGATGAAAAATACTATCCACCTCCAGACAAAGAAAAGATGAAGTCTGATGGCAGAAAAAAAGCATCTTTATTTTTTAACTTTCTTTCTTTTTCTTTCTTTTCTTTTTTGGTCTTCATTTTCTTATGTAGCAAGACTAATATGGGTTTGTTTGTTTTTTTTGCATAATTGTACATGCAAAGTGTATATCAAATTGCATGTATTCTTGAAAAGAAAAAAACAAGGGAGAGTGATTATTTAAAACTCAAAAATAAAAAAAAAGTTTAAATGTTTTACATGTAAATTAGATTAAAATAAAATTAAAAAATAAAAGAATATTGATTTTTCGTGAAAAGACAATATCAGAAAATAAGAGGCAGTGGACTTACTATAGAGACAGAGGAACCTGAGTATGAATCTTTTTACTACATTAGTGATTTTGTCTACATCACTTCATTTCTCAATTTTTAAATTGAGAGGGTTGAATTGGATGACCTGACAGGTCCTAATGAATTTTAAATTCTGTGATCAAACACAATCTGTACTGGAGTTCCTGATCTGTTCTTTCTAGCTCTGTGATATCAGATATCATTTAATCTGACAGCCTCAGTTTCCTCAAGTATAAATAATAATAGTAATAGTTGTACCAAATGATGCACAATGTTAATATGACTATGAAGTTCAGCAATATGCCTTAAGCTTTGCCACTATAAAGAGCTTTTTAAATTTGGTCTGTTCTTAAAATGCCAAGCAATGGAGTAGACACCTGAGGCTTTTGTATCCCAGATCAATGTATCAATTCTACTACTGAATTTGTAGCTCATATAACATACATGATGAAATGTAGCTATCCAGAAAGTGACACTTAATTGAAGTTAAATGACTTTGAAGTGTCAGCATCTATAATGAAAGGCACATTCTCCATTGAAAGTCATTGTGAGTGATTAATAATTTTATGTGATTAGAGAAAAGGAATTTGGTTTGGAAACCACTAAAAATTTCCAATGTACCTTTAAAGTGAGAATTGATGGTTACTATTATTCAACCATTAAGAAAAACAGTTTAAAAAGTACATTCTATTTCATTGATATTGTAAAGCTCTGGTATAGATTATAGCCAATGTTTTTGAGCTGTTATGAACAGAGTCAAAGCAGTCTGGCATAGTACATGGAAAAATTATCTTGTAGTAAAAATGTCCTGGAATGAAGTTCTAAATGATAAATAGACAGCTGGAAAGATAAATAGATATAAATACACTTATACATACATACATATATTATATGTGCATATAATATATGTATGTGTGCAGATACTATGTGTATCTATGTTTATACTGTGTTTATGTATATGTATATCTGTAAATGAATACTGATTTTGTGACCATGGAAAACTCACTTAAACTTTTTTAGCACCAGGCACTTCTCTAATATTAAATTATAGATGAATTATTTGAAATTGTATGCTCTGTTCCAAATTTACCACAAAAATACAAGTACTGAAAAAATAATCTTAATTTTTACTTCATAATATGCTTTGATACTATTGTAAGGGTAATATATAGAGTTATTTCTAAAGTTGTGGTTTCTATTATCATTATTATACTTATTTCTATAATTATTCTTTCTATAGTTGTTATTAAACTGCATATTATTTCTGATTTCCTTTAATAAATTTCTACACTCTATCATTCCGTGGTCCTTCTCACAGAATTGGCAGGTAATGAATCAATAGTTAGATTCTTGGAGAGGGGCAAGTGCCATTGGTTGAGTATCATGCCCTTTTTCCAGTTTAGCAATCTTTTCTCTTAAATATTTCCATTCTTTCCCCATTTTCTCTATGAGATCATTAGTCTCTTCCTCCTTTTCTTTGTTTTCATTTAAAACATATAGAGCAGTTTCCCTCAAATCATCAAGACCCATTTCAGGACACCTTGGGCAATGAGTTCTAAAATAACCCCTGATCACTTTGCAAGAGTTATTGACAAAGTGCCTTCTAATTTGTTTTATGCAATTTTCTTTAGAAAGGTAAAACTCTCTCCCAAACTCAATTATTCTGTCCATGCATCTGGAGGGTGTCTTGTCATCATTTTGCTTAACTTTTTCAAATTCCATCCATTTATCTGTGCTCTCAAAGCACTCTCTCATAGCAGTTAAAATGGCCTCCCTATAACGATATAGTTGTAAATAATCCTCAGAGTTGTTATAGTACCGTTCAGGATGGCCAGTGTGCTACATTGTGCCCTTGAACATTATTGACATGAGAAATTATTTTATTTTTCTCATGTTCACTTAAGAAAGCCTGGAGTAAGTTTTCACTGTCTTGTAAGATAGATTATACTGAAAAAATTTGTCTGTCATCATTTTCATTACCATAAAGGGATCTTGTTCATATGTGGGAATATTTCATGTGAATTAATTTATTTCTTGGGGAGTAAACAGTATATGGTGCCTTAGAGTCACCACATCCCCATTGTGTCCTATTTCGGGTACTTCTCTTAGAGGAAAAATGAATCTAGTTGAATTTGGTGCCTGTGAGTCAGTTTAACTAGAAAGAGTTTCTTTAGGAGGACAAGATTTCCTTGGGGCTGGAATGATTTGGGGATAGGAGAAGAAACAGGAAAAACTGGGATTTCAGAAGTTGGGATTTTAGGAGAAGGGTCTTGGGAAGTAAGTTCAGCCAAGATTTGCAGACCATGAGAGAAGCAGTCTGGTATCTGAGCTATAGAAGAGGTGTTTCCCATCTCCATTTTGGGGGAAGGAATTTCCTCATTTAGAGGATCAGAAGCAGGTTTGTAAGGGTCAGACATGTTTTGAGTGGGGTCAGCATTTGCCATTTGACACTGTGACAATATTTATCTAATTGATTTTGTATGTTTTCCTGAATTTTAGCTTCAAATTTTCTCAAGGTAGCATTTCTTGTCACAATATTTAGGAGTATGAAAATAAAATGACCCAAGAACATAAGAATTGGGAGGCATTCTGAAATCTTTTATGTCCCTAATTTTTCAAATGCCATGAAAATTTCATAGAATGTAGTATTCATTTATACATACATATATATATATATATATAATTTATAATTCTGGTTTTAGTCAATAGATATCACTACTGGGTAGGGGTTAAAGTCATGGAGTAAAAACAAAAGATCTGGGTGTAGTGTCCTTTTTTAAAATATTTTTTAGAGCAACTGTTTCCTTTTTATTGCTTCAAGTTAGGTAGAGGAGATGTGGGATTCAGAGAGGGTGTAAGGAAGGAGAAATGAGAAAACAAAGTAGGCTGAACTGATTCTGAGAGCTGCTGCAGACACTACCAGGCTCCTGACAGGCTGGGAGATGTTCAATCCTCCCTGGGAAGGTCTCTACTCTTTCCCATTGTACTTTTCAGGGGATTTGAGCTGTTTTGGTCAAACTGAGGGATGAGAGGTTGTGTTGAAAAAGGATGGATGACAGGGCAATCCCTGCCTGAAGAGAAACCTATTTTTTTCCCTCTAATAAAGCTCTCACCACACATATATCCACAAACATACCAGGGCATTAAAGATATCAGGGGCACAGGGCCAAACAGTCAAGTAGGGTTAGGGACAAAGAGCTGTGCATTTCTTCTCTTGTCCCTTATCAGGGCTGATTCTTGCTACCAGTTGGCTTTTTTCTTGGCTCCCTTCTCTGGGGTCTTCAATAGGGCCAGTTTCTTAGGCAAGCTTGTGCTGGCTTTCATCATAACCTCATGTTCAATCTTTTTTCAGATGCCAAACTCAAGGCCCTTTTTTAGTTTCTGCTGCTGGATGACCCGGGCCTTTTTGGGGTCTATGACTTGCCTGCCTTTCTTCAGGCTCTGGCAGTCCAAAGATGAGGTCGTCGCAATGGCCTTATTGGCGGGTTTCTGGGACTGAAACTTCTGCTTTCCTTGGGCCATGTCCACAACTCTCCACCATAGAAAGATAACCCGGAAAAGATAGAAGCTGGCGGAATATAACATACAGCTGTTTGGAATGTGCAGGGGCCCACAGGATACAGCATGCAGTGGGTGAGACACGCTTGGACCTTTACAAGGGCCCATTATGAAGTTATTCTTGTTTACTCAACATTTTATACATAGATTTTGGTATTTTGATTCTGATTTTGAATTTTTTTTCTCTTCCTTTTCTCCCAAAAGTTTAACTTTCTTCCATATTTTCCCTTTATATATTTTTTGGTTTTTGTTTGTTTTGTTTTTTATTGTTTTTGAATTATTTTAATAACTGACTAATGCACCCCTATAACTCAACAATGCATCCTGAGCTGAACTGTTTTTTTTTAACACCCACTTGGGGGGGGGTTGTATTTTAATAAAAATCCACGATTTTGAAAAGTTTTTTTTTGTTTGTTTGAGAAAGATCTTCTGTCCTTTTTAAGAGCCTTTTAATCCAATCAACTCTTTTAGGCCAAAGAAGGACAGAAAACAAAGCCTTTTGCCTGAGGCTAAGGCTGAGTTTTTGTTTAATTTGGGAGGGGTCACAAGCCTCCTCTCCTTCCCCTTCAGGGTAAAACTGTTTCTTTCTTTGAGCAAAGTCTCCACTTTTCCAGCTAGCCTCACCAGGTTTTTTACTTCTCACTTAATTTTAAAAACTAGAGACACTTGGGGGCTTGGGAAAAAAAAATGAAAGTAAACCTCCAGGAGCAGTACAAGGCCAAAACTTTCTCCCCAGGTTTTCCTCACCTCTAGTTAACAGTAATCTATCCAGCTAATATTGTCAGTGAGGGTTATCTAATTGGATTGCTTGTTCCCTAAGGGAAGGGAGATTTGGAAACAACTTCCCTGGCAGGGCCCTGCTGCTTAAGGTTAAAAAATGGCTGTATTAAATTCAAATTAAGGAGAAAAGAGAAAAAAAATGTTTTATACTCACCTGATCTCACAGCTGTGTTTTGAACTGCTGAGTTAGATGATTAAAAGACTGACATGAAGAGGTAATAAAGAGAGAAAGAGGAAAAAAAGTTTCACAGAGATTTGCCTCGTCACAACCTTTGTGGATTAACCAGACTGTAAGAGATAAAATTAGGGTTGTTGACTGAATATATTATACTAGTGGTTATCAGGGATTAAAATTCAATCCCAATAAAATACTCAAGTCAGTTTGGGATTTTTATTGTGGTTTAATTACAATAGAAGGAAGAAATTAAGGATAGAGGAAAGGGAATTTGATTGCTCTGGCAAGCCAAAAGGCATTCAGAGGCCTAAGCCAATGGGCATTCTCAATCTAGCTCAGCTTGCAGCTACAAAGCCATCTCTGAGATGAGGGGTCTCCTCAGAGAATCAGCCTAAACAACTCACTAAGGTAAGTCAGGGAAGACACCTCACCTAAATCATGCTACAAAGCTTCTCCTAGTAACCTCATCACCAAGCCACAAATACCAAAACCCTGCCCAGTACTTCCCCTGCTGCTAAGAGCCCAACTTCTCTGAGTGAGCGAGAGTGGAGAGAGGAAGTGATGCAAAATATATAGACAGTTCTTTACATCATTTCCTGCATCTCACATGTACTAATGGTAGCTTAAGCTTGACTTAAGACAGCCCAGGGTGTCTGTCAGTTGTTTCTGATTTGTCACTTGCTAGCACATGTAGGTCACAGGACATCCTGCTTGCAGTTAATTCTTAAGTGGGGGTGTATACATTCCTTGGTTGCTAAAATCTAAAGACTAAGCAGGGTGGAGCAAATCTAAAATTCACACTATGAAAGTTACAGGGAGATGTGCTAAAATTGTATATCACAAGAATAGCATTTCCTCATTATCTAGGAAAGCCATCTTTTTTCATTCTTGGTGGCTAAAATTTGTACTAAAATGCATGTTGACTTTCTTGGATTAGTAAATAACAAGGTTAAATAATGACTGTGTTCACAAAGCCCCATTTATGGGGAAGTCACTTATTTAACAGCCTGAAAGGATAACGTTTTTTAATGATGTGACATCTTTCCAGCTAGTATTTATACCTCTTAAAAAACAATTACAAGACTTCACAGAATTCTATGAACAGAGTAGTAATACAAGCAACATAGTTAGCAGGATAATACAATTGGTGAACCATATATTTTAACATATATTCTTAAACTATAAACATGATTTTGCAAATAAATTATAGGTGGCATAATAAGGAAAACAGAAGACTTGGATGCAGAAAGACTGGAGTTTTTTATTTAGTTATTTTTTTTATCCTTTACCCTATATCTCAGAATTGTTACTAACAAGGCAGAAGAGCAGTAAGGACTAGGCAATTGCAGTTAAATGTCTTACCCAGAGTCCTGCAGCTTAGAAGGGTGAGGTCAGATTTGAACCCAGGACCTTTTATCTCCATGCATATTTCTCTATCCCCTGAGCCATTTAGCTGCCCACAAGGCCTGAATTTTTTAAAAAAATGTCTTGGAAACCTATTTATTTTGTGAACCTGGACAAATCTCTTAAAATTTCTGTACCTCAATTTCAATATCTACAAAATGAAGGGAGTGGACTCAGCCTCTAATTTCTCTTTTAGCTCTAAATTTGTGATACTATGAATACCTTAGTTCCAGAAACATTAGAAAGTTCCTTGAGGAAAAAAGTCTTTCTTTTGTATTTTTTATATACAAAATACTTAATGACATGCTTGAAATTCTGTTGTTCAGTTTGTTAGTCCTATAGGCTCTTTATGAACCCATGGCATGCCAGTATAACCCATGGGGCTTTCTTGGCAAACATACTAAAGTAGTTTTCCATTTTCTTCTCTAGTAGATTATGACAAATAGCAGTTAAGTGACTTGTCCATGGTCAAACAACTAGCAAGGTCCTGAGTATGGATATGAATTCATGTTTTGATTGCAGGACTAGGGCATTATCTGGTCAGCCAATTAAATGCCTCAGCTTGACACATAGTGAGTGCTTAATAGGTATTTATTGATTAAATGACTCATGTAGTATAGTTTGAGATCCAGTACATCTAGGCCAACTTTATGCATTTATTCACTTGAGTTTCTTGACCTTTTATTCCACCATATGAAATCTTTATTTTTAAGCCTTAACTTCCTGTCATAGAATTGACACCAAGTAAGGATTCTAAGGCAGAAGAGTATCAAGGGCTAGATAATTGGGATTAAGTGACTTGCCAAGGGTCACATAGCTAAGGAGTCTGTGAGACCAGATTTTAAGTCAAGACCTCCCATCTCCAGGTATAGCTCTCTATCCATTGCAGATGTTACATTCATTGTAGCTGTTCTGAATAGGTGACAATTTAGGTAAAATTATCATTTTATTATAATAATCTTATTCATGAAGAATGCCCATTTTTCCAATTATTTAGGTCTGTATTATTACAAAGATTGAATTGTTTTTTCAACATGCTTCTCACAAGCACGTGCTCTGCCCTAGAAGCTCTGCCTCATAGAAACTACAATTTAGCTGAGTTTTGAAAATAAGTCTGAACAAAAGCTCTTGACTTACTGAGGAAAGTGAAAAAAAGGATAGTAAGCTAAAGTAATGGTTAGTGTGCTTATCTCCCAGTATACCTGAAAAGTTATTTTTATGTCTTTATATCATGTGCTATTAAATGTTTGATACACAAAAAACTATATAATAGAAAGGGGGACAGAGAAGGCAGAGAATTGATATTTCTGTACACATGAATGTATATTTTCAATTGGTTTCCTTTTTAGTAGATTTGCTTTTTCCTTGCTTATAGAGATTCTTTTTGAAATTCCTGCTAAAATCTTATAGAAGTGAGATGTTAATACAAATTAGCATAGCTTTTATGAACACCTAGGTAACAACATTCTTTTTGATGGATTTCTCCACTCCAGGTTCAGTGATTACTCACATGAATTTACTTACAAGAGATTAATTGTTCTCCAATTGAAACAAAAACTTGGGGTGGGGTACAGATATTAGGAACGTAGTAGAGCATATTTAGCTGCTATGCATAATCAATTTTCAAGGACTTCAATTACCAATTCACTTGGTTATTTGGGGAATGGAGTGACATATTAGACTGAAAACAGATGCAGCTTACAATTTCCATTAAGCTCATATCTTCCATTGGCCATTTGCTTCAATTTTAGAAATTTTTTATAAAAGAAAAAACAAGGAAAGGACTATAGGCAGAATTAAGAATTAAGATGTTACTTCCAAAACAATACATACTCTTTCTCATTTTCAAATAAACGCGATTTTGAAAATCCTGTTGCTAAATCAAGCATTTCCCTTTTTGCCAAATAATTAGCTGACAATTATTTTATGTTTATTCTTTTGTTCCATTCTTTTTCAATGTGACTGGATGTTTTCATAGGCTGAAGTGAATTTACAGACAGAGACATGCTGCAATAAAATCATCGTATTTTACTTGGTCAAATCTAACTTGTCCAAATGCTTTAAGATTGCCCAATGGTGAAACTTTTGGAAAAGATGCTTCTTGCCCCATAAATCCCCATCTAAGAGTGTGCTGCACCATACTCTGGAGAACAGAATCAACTGAAGATGTGCTACAAACCACTCTGTTTTGCATCCACTTATGTGTTTATTGGTATACATTTATTTGTATATGTATGTATCATATAACTTTTCATACATTTACTGGTTGTGAAGCTGGGCAAGTGACTTAATTTCTCTATTATTTTGGAAGTCCATAAATTGCAGTGTAGATCGCACCCTCTATTGGGAGAAATAATTTCCTTATCAGTAACAACAATAAATTATATGTATAATCTTATGTAAATACATGCATGTGTTAATTATTTGTGTAAATGAATGAAAGAAACAAAGAAAAAATTTCATAACTGATTGATGAGTCTCTTACCTAGTCCATCATTTTATTTGGTGCTTAGGCTGTACTCTGTGAAAGTAGAAAAAAAAATATATATATAGTTAAATTTTATTCGTGACTGAATAGATTAATTGGTGGTCACCAAGGATTTAATTTCTAAATCCCAAAATGAATTACTAAAGTAAAATATATTTTATGGTAGTTTATTTACAATAGAGAGAAAAGCAGAGAGAGAGAGAGAGAGAGAGTGATAGAGCTCTGGCCTCCTCAGAGCCAGGTAGAAATTCTAAGCCCCAGCCAGGGGAAGGAATTCTCAAGATGATGGGACTTTCTTAGAGGTTCACACCTCCAAAAAGGCAGGGAAACTAAGTCAGCCTTTACACTCACCACAGTGACCTTTTAAAAGGAAAGCAGTCTGAGGTCTCCTGCATGAGTTCCTTCAGGGGTCCAGTTCCACAGACAAGTGTCTTCACTTCAAGTCTGAGTGTCTGTCTTCCTGTCTCTCCTCAAGTGTCTGTCTTCCCTCCAGCTCAGAGTGACTGATCCTTCACTCCAAGCCTGGGGTGACTCCTCTTCAGTCCAACTCCAAGTGACTGAAGATCTAACCATCTGGCCTCTATGGTCCTCTCTTTAAAGATCTTTTTCTCTTGTGTCGCCTCCCCTAAATTTCATGTCTACCAATTACAGCAGACGCTCCTCTCCAGGACTGCCCACTCATTATATGAAATGGGCGTTCACACCTTTTTTGGTTATATTCTAACTTTTTTGATTAGATCACACCTTTTGTAGTTAGTCCACACCATTAGTAGTTAGTTCCCACCATTTTTTAATGGGTAGATCTTCTTTAAATATTGAATTAACACTTTTGGGGATTTAAATCTAAAAATAGATTGTGGATTACAATTCAATCTTCCCAATAAAGGAAGAGCTAAGTATCTTCATTGTTACAATCAGGGGATTACAATTTAATCTTCACAACATATACATGCATGTATAGGTGTAATCATATATATTATATACATATATCAACATACATATAATCATACATATGCAATAATACATAATTTAATAAATGTCATATACACATACATACACATATATACAGATTATTTGTATCACCACTTCATAGTACAGTTTATGGCACAGAGCAACCATTTAATAATTATTTACCATCTATTTATCTTTCTATCTAACTATTATCAATTTATTTTCAGATCTTTTCTATGTGAATCCATAATATTTGGCACAGTACTTTACACATAATAAATATAAAATAGATTACCTAGCTATCTTTTTTGAGATCTGAGAGGAGATGATGAATTAAATGTTTTGACACAAACTTTGCTCTTCCTCTCCTTCTGACTGCTTTGGGGTTTGATCTAGTCTGGATTGCCTACTAGATGGCTGGCATTTTTTGGGAAAGTCTGAATTTTTCTCAATGGGAATTGGTTCCTTTTATGAGAGTTATAGGAGATAACATAGATACATGCCCTGTGTGCTTGCTATCTCTTAGTTCTGTGAGTTTACCTGCTTATTGATGATATGTGCTCAATAGTTCATGTAGGTGGTGGCCAGGATATGGATGTCTCCTCTCCACAAGTGTAGCTGTATTAAATGAGTGCTGGTAGTCAGGGATAGAAATTGGAATAGGATTTCTGGAAAGGGATATTTTTTCAGGGCTCATAAGCTCATTGGAAGTTATTGGAATATATCCATTAAAATCTGAAGTGATTTCCTCTGGGTGACTTTTAATTTGCACTTATAGTCATAAGTTATTTACCCAGAGGGTAGCTGCTATCTGTCACATTATATATAGCCTTGTTGGGTTGTACTTCCAACACTACAACTTACAAGCCTTCACCAGGGTGATACTATTAAGGGTAGCATAGTAGACATAATTTTCTCTTAGTGATGATATTTAATTACATGTTATCATAAAATAGCACTTACAAAACATTCTCTCTAAAATATTTGCCATATTTCCCCACAAATGTTCTCAGATTGTCTGAACTGAAACATAGATTACAATGTTAGTGAGGCACATGTGCAAAATGTATTTGTTGCAAAGGTAACATAAACTCTAATATTACAGGGTCTTGAAGGTGTTTCTTTGAGTAGTTTTCATACAGTGACCCTTAGGTTTTGTGTCTCTTCTGGGTAAATTCCTCATCTACATTGCCAGGACTTCAATCCACATTCAGGTTTAACTTCTGATGACAGATGTCCTTTATCTCAAAGCTCTTTCTTCCTTTGAATTACTTCTTTTCAATGTGTCCTCCTAATGTTTCTTCCAGCTCTCTCACCTCTGCCTTGAATTTTCTTTAAATGAATACTTATTAAAATGTTGGATAGATTATCTCCTTCTGAACAAATTACTTCTGGACTCCATATTGAGATGATTCTGTTCTTCTGCCCTTGTAGGGATCTGTTCTCAAATGATTTCACATGAAGTAACTAAAATCTGAGATCTATAAAGATTTAACCCACAAAAGAAGTTTTTAATTCGTTTATCCAATGTGGCTTCTCCCTTTAATTTTGTCAATGTATTTACAATGTGTTACATTATAAATGAATATTTATTTACAATGTATAACATCATAAATGAATAATCCTGTATTAACATTTTGTCATCTTATTTTGTGTTACTATATTCTGTGACTACATCAAGTGATTAGGGATAAATACCCTTCATTGCATAGGGATATGGGAGTGCGTTGTGTAAATACATTGTCTATCATCTTCAAGTCTCCCACTGAACCATTTCTTCCACTTTCTAATTAAAGTTTTTGTCCCAAACATTCTTAGTAAGCCAGGGCCACTTACTAATAACTCCCTCTTTTCAGTTCCTCCCCCTTTCAATATTCTTTGCTATCACTTTTAAGCATTATTTTTTTAAAATTTTATTTCCTGATGGAATGGTGGTTCATCAAAAGTAGCTCATATATGTATCCATGAATCCATCTCCTCCTTTGTTCTCTAGAAAATTATCTTTGTTATTACCTCTTCTCTTTTTAACTTTTGATTTCTCTATATCATTTCCCAATTATAAACATTAGGATTTTTCTTCAATCTTAGTGAGAGAAAAAAAATCATCTCTTTCACTTATGATATGTGATATATATACTTCATATAAGTAGCATACATCATATATATTTTATAATGCATATATATGTTACATAAGCCATATATGTGTATTTTAGCAAGTTTGGCTGGGAAATTTTACATATGCATGCATTTCACAAAAATATACATATTAATACTTCTATGTGTATAAACACATACACATCTCATTTTAAAATAGTTAAAAGTTTAATTTCTTTATAAGTGGTGAATTGTTATATCTTTGTTTTCTAAAAAATTAAATGTGGTATCTCTCATAGGCAATAGTGTCAACTGGCTAATTCTTGATTACATTCACTCTAACACATGTTCTAGTTCAGACTTGAAGGACTTGGTGTTTTGAGAGCACTTGGGTGACACTTTTGTCCTTTCTATGACAGCGTGATAGGGAGCCATGAAGATATTTTTGTCACTGAAAGTATTAATCAGTTTATTGCAGATCAGTGAATTGGGCATGTAACTAAAAATGGAAAAGTGAAGAAATTAAAAATCCCCACTTTAACATAAAATAGAAAAATCCTGAAAAGCAAAGAAAATATTGATAATGTTGAAAGTAATAAATCATAAGTAAAACCACTAGGTTGATTTATGAAAAACTCAACAAAATGCATAACTCCTTAATGTAAAAAATAAAGAAGAAAATCAAATTACCAGTATCAAAAATGAAAAATGTGAATATATCATGAATGAATATGAAATTAAAACAATTGTCAGGAGTCATTTTGGTGAGTGACATGCCAATAAAACCAAAATTCTAAGTGAACTAGATTAATATTTTAATTAATAACATTCTAGATTAAAAGAAGAAAAATAGAAAACTCAAATAACTCAGAAAAAGAAATTTAAAACTCTATAAATGAGTTTCCTAAGAAAAATTTCCCAGTATCAAATGGATTTATGAATAAATTCTGTGAAATTGTTGAGGAAAAATCATCCCAATGCTATAAAATCATTTTTAAAATAAGCAAAGAATCTGTCTTACCAAACTCTATTTATGATACAAATCTGATTTTGATAACTAAACCAGGGAGAGCAAAGACAGAGAAAAGAAACTGTAGACCAATTTTTGTGCAAAGATTTATAATAAAATACCCAAAGATTACAACAATATCTATTGAAGATATGATCTTTTAAAGATTAAACACTATACTGATATAGGCTTTATAATAACATAGGAATGGTTAAATATGAAATTTAAATTAAATAATAATTTAAAAATAAGTGGTTCCTTTCTTAAAATATGTGGTATCTATACCAAACTAAGATCAAACATTTTCTCTAATGAAGATAAATTCAAAGTAGTCCCAAAAAGATGATGATAGAAAGAAAGCTATCCACTATCACCACTATTATTCAATATTGTACTGAAAATGCTAGCTGTTACTATAAGAAAAGGGGAAAAATCAAAAGAATGAGAATAGGTGATGAAACAAAACTCTTTGCATTTGATAGGATGGTATGCTTAGAAAACCCTAAAGAATTATCCTAAAAAGTAGTTGAAATAATTAATAATTTTAGTCAAGTTTCAGACTAGAAAATAAACTCATATCCATCAAGACTATTTCTATATACTACCAACCACACCCAAGTTCATTCTCAATCTTCTTGATGTAGTGTAGGTTTTCTGGCATCTTGCTGCAACAATTCATTCTCTGGATTTAAGAGTTAGCAAGCTTCTTCCTTGAAGATCTTTCTTGAACAAAATTTAAAATCTTGAATTTTTATTAATATACAATAACCCCCACCCCGAAGTGGGTGTTAAAAAACATCCAGTTCAGCTCAGGATGCAATGTTGACTTATGGGGGTGTATGAATCAATTATCAAAAGAAAAAAAGGCCTTGTACAGGTCCAATTTAATGTAATTTCTATGCCAAAAATCTGTAGGACCGAATGCAGTAATATTTCACTTACCCAATTATAGCCAAGACTATAGGAAGTTGCCATACTACAAGAAGAAAACAACTAAAATTTTGTTTCAATAGGGAAATGTCATTCCCTGGTCTGATTTTTTTTGTCATTCTCAGAGATATGGGGAACCAGGATGATAGTCAAACTTTGGCACTTGTCTGAGTATTTCACAAAGAGTGTAGATACAAGGAAGTCCTATGACTTAATGTATGTCAAGCATTGCAACCTAGTTTTTCAAGTCCTTTTTGTATTGGCTTAGAAGTTCTTCAATCTCTGCCCCTTGTTTTTATCCCATTTCCTAGAATGAGACACAAACATTGATCACAGCCCCATAACATTTTATCAATAAATGTCAGATTCCCACAGTTTAAAGCTTTTGGGTAAGCATTGATATTATAGCAAGTATATATATATATATATATATATATATATATATATATATATATATATATATATATATATATATATATATGTATATATATATATATTCATGTATATTAAACTTATATTACTGCAGAAAGAATAATATTAATTATATGTACCTTTAGTACAAGAAATGAGATAAATAAAGGAAAAATATTCTAATCAAAAGAAAAGAAAAGCAATAATAAAAATAAGGGTAGAAAAAAATCAGGAATTAAATGTGTTCACCAAAAACAGCATCCACTATTAGCGGATTATTATCTCCAATGCATGTGATAGGGCACAGTCAATCAGTTTCAACAGAAGATGCTCTCTTTACATGTGAGCAATGAATCCAGGACTCCTTCTCTCCAATTGCTATAGATGTTAGTGTAGTCAACAATATTTGGAATGGCCCTTCCCAGGAAGGCTGAGTTGCTCCAGTATGCTGGAAATTCTTAATATTCACCTTGTCTCTTGTGTTCAGGTCATGAAGTAAAAAGTCTAGTGGTCCAGCTTGTACTGCAGCTCCAGATTCATGAAGTTCATGCAGTTTGTCCTGTAATTCCTGTATATAGGAAGCAATAGTAATATCTCCCCCTAATAGTGATGTATATACAGGGGAGAAAGGCTTAGCCTGTATAGGGGGATGTCCAAAAAGCATCTCATATGGTGAGATGGATAGGTCTCCCCTGGGCCTGCTTCTAAGATAAAATAGGGTGAAAGGGAGAATTTCAGGCCATTTTAAATGTGTCTCAGTGTATAATTTGCCAATCATAGTTTTAAGTTCTCTGTTCATTCTTTCAACTTGGCTTGAGCTCTGGGGATGATATGGTACATGAAATTTTAAAGTTATCCCCAAGCAAGATTATATTTGCTTTAGGACAGAATCAATAAAATGGCTTCCTCTATCTGAATCAATACATGCTGACAGGCCAAAGTGAGGAATAATTTCTTTTAAAAGAAACTTAGCAACAAAAGCCACTGTGGCTTGGGTTGCAGGAAATGCTTCCAGCCATCTGGTCAGTTGATCTACTATTATTAGACAAAATTTATAATTTCCAGCCTTTGGCATTGTTATGAAATCTATCTATACATGCTCAAAAAGTGTGTAAGCCAGAGGACACCCACCAAAGGCTTTGCCATGAAATACACGTTGGTTATATGGTTGGCAGTTAGAGCAGGCTGTACACACTTTAGAGGCTATAGTAGTTATACCAGAGGCTATCCATACTCTCTTAACAGAGTTCATTATGCCCTGGGTAACAAAGTGACCATTTTGATGAATAAATTGGCATCCCTTGTTAGTGCTATAAGGGGTTTAGTAATTTCCTCATAGCAAGGAATCCATTGTCTACAAAAGCCTCTTGCTCCTAAAATTGCTCTCAACTTTTTCTTAGTGGTAAGAGTGCTTAAATTTTGAATATTTTCAATTCATTGGGGAGAAATAGAGTAGGCACCCACAGTCAGAATGAACCCCAAATATTCTACTTTGGGGAGACACCACTGAACCTTATCCTTTGACATCTTATGCCCTCCTGTGCAATTTCAAAAGAAGGTGTTTACTATATTCCTGACATGCTTCTGCATCTGTTGAAGCCAAGAATAGTTCATCTACGTATTTGATTAATTTTCTATTTTTAAATATTAGTGGCTCAAAATTTGTGCAAATAAACTCGGGCTTTCCACGAAACCTTGTGGCAGCTAACTCCATGTATACATAGAGCCCTTCCAAGTGAAAGCAAAGCTATACCTGGAGTTCTCATGTATGGGTATGGAAAAGAAGGCTGAGCACAAGTCTACTACTGTAAAGTATGTAGCTGTGCTAGGAATAGAGGAAATAATATTATTTATATTGGAAACTATGGAGTCTTTCTTTATATCGTGATTGTTCACAGCCCTCAAATTCTGTACAAATCAATAGAGGTTCTTGCCATTGGGCCTTCTTTTTGGTTTTTTAATGGGAAGAATGGGCAAATTGTACTCAGATTTACAAGGGATTATTATTACCTGTTCAATTAATGAGTTTATTAATGGGGTAATACCCTCAACTGCCTCTTTTGAGAGGGAATACTGAGAAATGGAAGAAGGTGGGCTAGATTTAGTTTTTATCTGCATAGGATCAGCTGATTTAAGTAAGCCTACATAGGAAGAAGATGTGGCCCAAAGAGACTCCGGTATATCTGTAGGTATTACAAAAGTGGGAGGCTTTTTTCCCTCCTGGCTCTCTGAGAGAAGTACATGGAGTAATTTTAAAGATTAATCAGGTACTTCCAATGATAAGGATCCATCTGGGGCACAACTTATTGTTCCTTGTAGTTTTCATAGTAAATACCTCCCAAGAAAGTTTGTGGGGGATCCAGGCATTAAAAGAAAAGAATGTTCAACAGTTAGGGATCCCACACATACCATTCAAGGAGAAAGTTTTGGGACCTTTAAAGGTTTTCTTGATACACCTACTACATTTAGAGAGCCAACAGAGTCACATTTTGCATCTGGTTTGCTTACCAAAATTCACCTAGACACCCCAGTGTCCAAAAGACAATTGTAGTATGAATTTCCCACCTTTAAAGTGACATGTGGTTCCTCACTATGTGGGGGGGGGAGGATTTATAGGGAGTACTGGCATTAAAATATCAGGGTCTGGAAAATCAAAGGTTTCAGTCTTTGATTCCAAGGCCCTCAACCCCCCCAAACCTCTTCACACCTTCATAAAGGAGCTTGGGCAGTTTTCTGGGATCCCCCACACTGATGGGGATTCTCACCCAGAGTATAGTGTGGACAAGCTCCATTTTTTAATATATTGTTGGGCATTGTGTTGAGTATTATTATTTTCCTCATTTGGAGCACTGTCATTATTTTGATTGGCATTATGATTCCTATAGTTATTATTTCTAAAGTTATTATTATTTCTTTTTTCCCATAGTCAGCTCCTACAGACCATCATTACATGTCCTCTCTTCCCACAGTAAAGGCATGTTAATGATTTATCTGTGGATTCCTGCAAAGAGGCTATGGTCACTCTCTGATTTTTCCGTTGTCCTTTCAACATTTCAATTTCTTTCTTTAAGTCTTCCACTAATGTATTTTGTTCCTCTTGTCTTTCTGCATGACTCTTGTAAACATAGGCTGATACTCTCCTTAATTCTTTGAGGTTTATAGAGTCCCAATTAGGACAGTTAGTTTTAAAGTAGTCTTTTACCACTGAACCACAATTCTCAATGAATTGCCTACATATTTGCCTAATGTCCCTTTCTCTGGACAAATCAGAGTCCATATATGTATTTCCTATGTCAATAAGTCTATCCATAAACTGGGAGGGGGTCTCATCAATTTCTTGTTAGCTTCTTTCAAATTTTGATCAATTTTCAGATCTATAAGGTCTATCAAGCTCTCATGACTGTCAATAATGCATCTCTGGCCTGGTTTAGTTTTGTTTAATCTGGTTCAACATTTGGGTTCCAGTGTGAATTTTCAGTTGGCCAATAATTTGCTCCTCTATCTTGCTTCTGATTAGCCAGAGAGATGACATTATTTTTCTCTCTCTTTGACAGAAATTTTTCTAATACATTTTCAACATCCATCCAAGTAGGGTCAAAAGTTCTGAATATGTTCTCCAATCTTTTTATAATTAATTTTGGTTCTCCCTCAAATAATGGAAGATCTTCTTTGAATTTATTTAAATCTTCAGGGTTAAAAGGTGTATGGTGTCTAATTGATACCAAGTTCCCATTTTAATTGAAAGTTGGAACTTTCCTTAAAGAAAATAATCTATCTGGATTTTCTCATGTTTCTGTTTTTAGGATTCTTGCTCCATTCTCAATGGGGTAGGTATGAGAAAGGGTTGGGCATGCTGAGAAGGAGGGTTTGTTGTTGTCTCATAGTGACAGAAGGACAAGAGGTATGAATGGTATGGGAAATGAATTGGGCAGGGTGGGAAGAAGGGGCAAAGGAAGAAGGGGAAGTAGCTGGGGGAAAGGATGCAGAGGGTTTAGGGTAGGAGGCAGGGAAAGGGTGTGAACTTAGATGTGAACTTAAGGTAGAGGGGTGGCATAGGAGGCATTGGCAGGTTGTGAAGTTAGGGTGGACGGGATGGGGTGGTCAATATGGGTGGTGGGAGGAATGGGTTATGTACTATTAAGTTGGGTATGGGAGAGGCTCCTTTGTGAACTAGGGGCCATATTGTCTAGAGCAGGGTCAGACAGAGATTCTGATAATGAGAAGTATGGTGAGGTAAGTCACTCCTATTCTGGGATGTTATTGAGTCCCTTTTAGTGCTTTTCATAAAACCTATGAGCTCCCCCAAACTTTCCTCTATAAACTCAAACCGATACAATATTACAGCTGCAACAATTAAAATCCCAATCAGGAGCAGTGTGGAGTATAGCCATTGGTATACATAGTCTGGGATTATGAAATAGACAAAGAACAATATTTGTACTGTAAAAGGAACAATGTTTTTTTACTGAAAAGACTGAAAAGCCAGTTGTTAACCAAGTTGTAAACTAGCTGTAGCCACATTTTCCTAAAGTCAAACATTAAGTTGCCTGTAATTTTGCCTTTTGTCAGTAGATGGCTCTACTGCAAAGGGGCTTATTTTTTTGTAAATTTTCCTATCAGGGCTCACAAGTTTTTTTTTTTTTTTTTAACTTAATTTTAAAGCTACAGACACATGGGAAGCAGGACAAGGTCAAAACTTCCTCCAGGCTTCCCTCACTGTTAATTAAGAGTAATCTAGTCAGTATTGTCAGTGAAAGTTGCCTAATTGGGTTGTTTGTTCCCTAAGGGAAAAGAGATTCAGAAAGAGCTCTCCCAGTCAGAACCTTAGGGTCTGTTGCTAAGATTACAACAGCTGTTTTCTATCTACTTTAAGGAGAGAGGGAAAAAATCCAAATTTACTTACCTCTACAATTGATCAAAATAAGCTATTAAAAGCTAATTTAGGGATAGTCACAGTAAAGAAAAAGTGTATTTCATCACAACCAAAATGGCTGCCAAATTTTAAAGGCTAATTTTAGAGTTGTGACCTAAACTAAATTAATTATTGGTCACCAGGGGATATCCCAAATAAAATACCAAAGTCAGCTGGAAATTTATGGGGTTTTTAATTAATATAGAGGAAAGGAATTAAGAGAAAGAGAGAGAGGAAAAGAGTTAATTTAAACTGCTCCAGCTCAGGCTGAGCCAGGCAGGAGTTCAAGGCCTTGGCCAAGGGGGGGCTCCCCTGAGAGCCAAGGGAAAAGGGAGTCAGTTTTATCACTCACCACGTGACCATCTCAAGGAAGCCATCTGAGGGAACTCTTCCAGGCTCAAGTTTCAGGATCAAACTGGTGCCCGGGCCTGCCCACAGGAAGTGACCAACCAGAGCCACCTCTCCAGGGAAAGAGCCCAAAGAGAGGAAGTGACATGAAATATATTCACAGTTTTACAACATTTTCCTGTGTCTCATCTGTACCAATGGCACCTTAATCTTGACTTAGGTCAGGGGTCTGTCAGCTATTTCTGAACACATGTTGGTTAAAGGCCATCCTCCTAAATACTTAATCCTTAAGTATGGCTATAGACATTCCTGATTTTGTTAGACTAAGTAGGGTGGAGTAATGTAAAGTTCCCAAGACATTCCTGAATTTGTTAGACTAAGTATCTTCATTGTTAAAATCAGGAGATTGCTAAATCCAATCTTCACAACATCAAGATAAAATCAAAATGGATAAATGATTGACATGTAAAGGGGTGATACCATAAGTAAATCAGAGAACCATGGATAATTTTATATGTTACATCTATGGAAAAGGGAATGATTCATGACCAAACAGAAGATAGATTGGATCATGGAAATAAAATGAATAAATTTTATTGTACACATTTTAAGAGTTTTTATACAAACACAACTAACCTAGCAAATATAAGGAAAACAAAAATCAGAAAGAATTTTTTAAAGTTTCTCTAATAAAATTTCCTTTCTAAATTATGTAGAGAACTTATCTAAATGTGTCAAAAATAAGACCCAATATTCAGTTGATGAATTATCAAAGGATATGAACAAGCAGTTTTCAGGAGAAATCAAAGCTATCAATAATTATAGGTAAAAATGCTTTCTATCAGGATTTATATGAAATAAATAAATGAATAGAACCAGGAAAACTCTGCATACTGTAATAGCAATAATATACAATGATCAACTCCAAGAGACTCATGATGAAAAATGCTATCATTCATTAACATAGAAAGAATCAACAAAGTTTTAATGCAGATTGAAGTATGCCATTCTTCATTTCATTTCCTTCAGGAATCTTTTCTCTAGCATAAGCAATATGTATCCTTCATAACAAGGAGAACATGGACATATGCATTGTATGATAAAACATATACAATATATACTATATTGTCTGCCATCTTGGAAAGATGGGATTGGTAGGATGGAGGGAAAGAACATAGCTCCTAAAATGTCAGAAAGCAATTATTAAAAATTATATTGACATGCAATCTTGAATTTTTTAATTCTCTAAATCACTAATGATAAGATAATTGAAAATTAAAACTTCTCTGAGATACCACTTCACTGCAATGTATTGACTAATATGATAAAAAAAGAAAACTGACAAATGCTAGAGATGATGTGGAACATTTAGGATACTAATGCACTGTTGGTGCATTGGTAGAGTTGAAAGCTAGTCCTGCTATTCTGGAGATCAATTTGGAATCAAATTGGAACTTCCATAAGGCAATAAAATTTGGCATACCTTTTGACTTAGAAGTATCACAATTCTTCTACTAGATCTGTATCCCAGAAAGACTAAATAAAAGGGAGATCTTTTTTTTTAACATTATAACAGCTCTTTTGGTCGTGGCAAAGGATTGAAATTTTAGGTATTGTTCCTCAATTGGGGTTTGGGGAAAGAAATTGAGGTTTGTGATTGTGATGGAATACTACTATGCTTTAAGAATTGATGACCAGAATGGTTTTATCAAAACCTGGAAAGACTGTTTTGTAATATTGGAAACTGAAGTTAGCAGTCTAGAAGAATATTGTGTAGATATTAACTACTCTGATGACAATTATCCAAGAGTGTTCTCAATGAATCATAATGAAAATTGCTATCTACCTTGAGAGAGAACTGATGAACTCTGAATGAATTCTGAAATACACGTTTTTTTCTTTTTTGTGTCACTTTTTCATAGCATGAATATATGGAAATTTATTTTACAGAATTCCACATATCAGTATCAAATGCCATATATAGCAATATCAAATTGTTTCCCCTCTCAAGAAAGGTAAGGGATGGGATGGAGGGCAAGAATTTGGAACTCAAAATATTTATAAATAAATGCTAAATGTGTACATGTAATTTGGCAATATTTAATTGAATAAATGAAATATATTGGAAAATGGAAAAAAAAAAGACTCATGATCATTTCAATCTCTTTTTTTAGCTAGACTCCATGGTATTATAGTCACTTCTCTGATAACTAGCTAGTTTGACTGCTAAGCAAGGCATAAATCTAAATAAGGGGGTCATTATAGCCCTTAATCTCTATACTCACTGCACTTAGGTCTTCTTCCAAACTTGGTATTATTCTTACCCAGCTATAACTATAAGAAAACAAATTCCCCGGGCATTTTTCTCTCAATCTACTAAATTAAGCAAATGGAGACAGTCCAGGCCCTGTTAATTTCTGAAGTCATTTTGCCTTCCATATGCTAACATGATGTCAAAAACAAACAA
The DNA here is from genome assembly GCF_027887165.1 of Monodelphis domestica. Lineage (NCBI taxonomy): Eukaryota > Metazoa > Chordata > Mammalia > Didelphimorphia > Didelphidae > Monodelphis > Monodelphis domestica. The sequence continues at coordinate 469,430,303 of NC_077228.1, forward strand.
AAATGTGTCTGGGGTTCTACCATAATTTTTTTTTACCTCCTGTATGGTTAGTTTGTATACTTGTGGACACAGATCATGTTCCCTTTGCCATTATTGAAATTTTCATAGGCAATAAAGTGTTTGCAACCTTTAAATTGTCTTTTAACTTAGGGCTGTCTCTGAAAGGGGGTTGTTTAAGGATTCCTTATGGAGTCATAAATTTTCTTGTAATCAGTGAATTACACAGAGTTGGTGATCAATAAGGACTCTGAATGGTTGATTTTTAAGTATGCACATGTAATCAGGTCTTTTTTAAAGCTTATGCAGTCTTTTCTTGATGTCTCAAATTAAAACTATCCTGATTTGCATTTATCTAAAAGAATTGGCATTTTCTGGCTGCATAATTCTATTCTGAAAATATTTTTGAGCATCTAGAACATGTGCAAGGCAATATGTTAATCAATGGGAACACAAAGACAAAACAAAAGACTGCCAAATCTCATAGAATTCACTTTCTTACTGGTCTTAGGGAAATAACATGAGTAAAGAAAAAAGACCTACTATAGGAATATAGGTTGCATGGTGGAGGGCCTTGGACCTGGAGTTAGAATTACCTCAGTTCAAAATCAGACTCAGATTCTTATTAACTATATGATTTAGGGGAAATCACTTAATATTTCAGTTTCTTCATCTGTAAAATGAGGATTATAATTCCACCTAGCTCCTGGGGTTAATTTGAAGGTAAAATGAGAAAAAAAATTTTAAACAGTTGAAAAATGTTAAACTATATACATCCTTGTTATTTTTGTTTTTATTATTATGAATTCTAAAAGTATTTTGACTGGTAAAAAGCATTCATAACTTTTACCATATTCCACTAAAATCTTACCTTCTAAGTGACTATAGCTTCTTAAAGGAATACCAACAAAACTGCTGAATAGATTAAGCTGTATAGGATTCATATGAGAATCTACAATACTCTTATGAGGATCAGCTTAAGCAAATTTAAAGAGGCTTATCTCCATATAACTTACAGTATGATGCCATTTTGTCAAACTTCACTTTTCTTATGGAGAATAGTGACTAAAATAAAAGTTTGCAAGAATTCACACAATTTTGGATGAATGTATATCATGGGCCCCATTTAGCAATCTGAAAAAAAAACAAAAACCATGGACCTTTGTTTCGAACACTTAATAAATTTACAAAATAAAAATATTAGAATTACAAAGTAAATAAATTATAGCAAAATGTAGTTATCAAAATATTTTAAAATTTCAGAGACCTGTAGGTAAAGAACCTCCAGTGAGGAGAGAAGACAGATGAGAAAATAGATGAATCACTCAGCTGACATCTCCCACCATTTCTCTCCAAACAACAGGAAAATAGTTCAAACAACTAAAAAGAAACCATTCGATGAATGTGGAACAATATGACTATCAAACAAGATCTAGCAGCTAGAATTTCAAAAGAGTTAAGGGCTAGGAAAATGGTATTCCAGAAAGACAAGAGTTTGTATTATACTTAAAAATAACCTACTTAGAAAAATTGTGTATAATATTTTAAGAGGAAAAAATAGATACTTAATAAGATGGAGGAATTGTAAGCATTCTTGATGAAAAAACCAAAGCTGAAAAATGGACTTAAAAATATAACTTTCAAGAGAAGAATAGAAAAAGAATCACAAAATAAAAATCATGAAGGACTCTAAAGATAAACTATTAACCTTTCTATATGGGGAAATTATACCTATAACTTCTAAGGACTTTATTTTTATTAGATCATTTAGAAGGTTTATACATAAAGAGTAGAAATGAGTTGATTATGTAGGAATAATGTAAAAAAATAGATAGATGAAAAAGAGGGATGTACTGAGAGAAGGGAAAAGAGAGAGGGAGAATGGGGAAACATATTATATAAAAGAGGAGGATAAGGAAAAGCTTTTACAGAAAAAGGGAAAATAAGGGAGGCAATTCTTGAAACTCACTCATTTAAATTGATTTAAAGAGAGATTATTTACACATATTATGAGAAGTAAAAAATTTAACTAATAAACTTGGGAGTTATTTTTACAAAAACAAAAAAAATAGGTAAAATATTGATTAATTTGATCCTAGAAAGAAGAAAATAAAACTACTAGTAATAAAAATGAAAAGTTGAATATAACAATAATTAAGGTGAAATTAAAGCAATTATTAGGGGTTATTATGCCTAATTATATAACAGTGAGTCTGATAATCAAAAGCGAAATGGATTAATTTGCATAAACTTGCCAGATTACAGAACTAGAATAAATAAGTTTATCTTAGAAAAGGAAATTGAATAATCTTTCTGTAAACCTTAAAATTTCCTAGACTTATAAATGTTGGAAATTTCACCATTGGGAAATTTCATACTTGAAAATTTTCCTACTGATAGTGGGAACTCTATTGGAATGTGAACCCCATTGGCATGGGAGGTTCCTCCTCCTCCCTTCTTAAGATTTCTTTAGGACAGAAACCTTTTGCTAAACAATGGAAAGGGCTTTGACCTATGCTTAAGCATAGAACAGGAAGTTCTTTGAGTCATGATTGATTTTAGAATTGATACAATCTCCACCCTACTCAGTCCTAACAGGATTTAGGAAGGGATGCAGCATAGATCAAAATTTAATTATTTGAGAATATGACCTTCAACAGACATGTGCAAAGCCACAGACCTCTGGGCGGTCCTGGGTTAAGCTAGAGCCACCATTGGCACAGGGAAGACATGGACAGTGATTGGTAGATGTGAGAACTGAGGGGAGGGAACTTGGATGGTTTCCTTAAAGATAGCGGGGTCTGAGGACTAGAGGAGGTTGGAGAGGTTTTGCTCTGAGAGGTTGTGCTCTGAGAGGCTTGCTCTGAAGGAAGCTGAAGGTGGAGGCCCCTGAGACTGTTTCTCCATTTTGGTCATGTGAGTGATAGGGACTGATCTCTTTTCTTTGCCTCAGCTATCTAAGGGCTTGGGCCTTTTGGCCCAGCCTAAACAGAGGGGGTATTTAAGCCCTATTCCCTTCTCTCCCTTTTCTCTCTCTCTCTCTAATACCTTTCTTCCTCCTGTTTGTAATTAAACTCCATAAAAGGTTGACTGCTGACTTGAGTTTTCATTAAGGAATTACATAGCTGAATTCCTTGGCGACCTTAAATTAATATATATCAGTCTTTTAAGTGATTTCCTTCCCACATTTCTATGATGCCCTAAGAAAAATTCCCAGTTCTAGGTGGATATATAAATAAATTTCCCAACATTTAAGGAACAGTTATTTTCAATAGTATATAAACTATTTGAAAAAATAGGTAAAAAAGGAGTACTATCAAATTATTTTCATGACACAAATATAGTTTTTTCATATTTTTAAAATTAAAGATAAAATGTTAACATCTTTTTTAGTTTTGTGGAAAGGAAAACTGAATCAATCTTTGGCCTTTCTTCCACTGAGATAGTGCAGGCAGCAGTTGAAATGCTGGACTGAAGATAATGACAGGGAAGACAGTTGGAGGGGGGAAGGGAAATTTGAAGAGTGACAGTTGCTCTTGAGGGTTATTCTTTACTGGTCCTCTCAGACTGGAAGGAGCTCTCTCTCCCAGACTTTGGATAGAAATAACTTTATTCCTGGATTTTTCCCAACTCTGTGCTCTACCTGGATCATGTTATCAAACAAAGGGATTTAAAGAGAACAGCTTGAACTCAAGGCCAGTCTTTAGGGGCACTAGCCTGAAGAGACAGGCCCAACCAGCTCTGAAAGTCAGAATCTTTTCTTGCTCTTGCTGTCTACTGCTAAAGACATTGAACTTAAGAAAGCTAGCATAGATTAGCATAGACAGGAATAAAAGAAACCCTCCACCAGCCTGTGAGGCCTGACCTCAGCTCAAAAGCTGAGAGAGACTCAAACCTAACCTGTGACAATGTATAAGGAAATCCCTATTCTCTCATACCTTCCCAATCCAAACTTGATATTAAATTCATCTTAAGTTAAATAACACAGTTAGATATCTTTGTAAGGGTGAGGGGACCCTAAAGGGAGTAAAGGTTTTCTAGGGGAAAATGTTCTCTGTAACCTCAAGTACCCCAAATCTTCAGGTTCCCATTTGTGCCTCTTCCCCTTTCACTTCTGGTATATTATTTGTAAGAAGAGCATTTTCGTACAGTTTTGGCAAAGCTAGCTAGGTTTTCTTGCCAATTTTAACAAAAATTTGGAAAGAAGAAGGCATTTAGAGGTGTCAGGGAAATTTCAGAGAGAATTGACCTCCATACATTTTAAAAGCCTGTGTGACTGGGGAAAGTAGCCATTTTGAGAGCAGTGTTCTAGTCAGTACAGCTAATCCACCTAGCAACACCACAGCCAATAAGAAGCCACTCATTCTGAAGGGAGGAGGCAACTCTTAAAGGGCCAGACTTAAAATATTTTTTTTTTCTTTTGCAAAAGGTTTTTCAACATACAAGATGGAAAAAAATATATTATTACTTGACATGGGTTATCCAGCCTTCATAGGACTTTTTAAATATGGTTTTCAACTTATTTTTTTGTCATGATTCCAGATTATATTTATTTTCTGCTTAATATCTATAAATGTTTTCAATGGCTGAAGATTAGTTTAGATCGCTTGATTTCATTCATTCCCACAGTGCTGGAACATTATTCTCCTTAATCCAATTATACTATGCCCTGAAAAAAAAATGTGATTTTAAAGCATCCCAGAGGAAAAGCATCAAGAAAAGCTGCCAGAAAGAAGAAGCAAAGAAAAAAAGGAGTTAATACTTTGAACTTAGTAAATTTATTTATACAAGAAGAGGACAGATGGAAAACAGGACTTATATGTAAGACTGAGTGTGGCAAAAGCATAAAACACAATTAATTTCACATATTAGGGAAATAGCATGCAACACTACATGGAAAAAAAGAGAGCCATCAGTCAATATGAGAAGTGTAAATCTGAAGAAACTTGATAGGTATCCATTCAACACAACACTACTAGACACAAAATCACAAACACATATATTTGGAGACCTTCTATAAATTAAGTGTCTGAAACAAAATGCAAATATGCAAATAATTAGTTTCATAGGGTCTTAGGCAAATAGAAAAATCAATAGATATTTCTATTTGACTAACATCAAGATGTGGGAACAATGTATATTAATTTACTATATGTAAATGATCTCTTTAAATAATGTATATACTATATTAGGTTAGTAATATACTGATAGGGTCTGTAAATATGTGACATTGCATGTAATGTGTACATAACATTAGGTTATAGATTAGACTAGGGATTTAGAGAATAGTTATAATAAGTATGGAATAGATTATGAGTAAGTTGAGTTAAGCATAGCATACATAGTTATACTTAGGAATAGACAGGCTGCATTTGCAGATATTTAGTAAACTTTTAATGGTTTATCGTAAAGCTGATGCTGAAATTGTGTTTAATGGAAATATATATAGAGATAAAATAGTTTGCAAATAATTATAGATAAATAAAATGGGGAAATGTATGTATTAGTTTAACTTAGTAAGAGTAAGTAGTATTAGTATTAAGATTCTAATTTCTTTGTAATGCTTTTGTTCAAACAATTATTGTACTGAATTTATTTGAAAACCCCAAAAACACCCTTACCCAAAACTTTCCTGCAAAGATTTCCTTAGAGTATATCAGGTTAGCATAGAATAGTGATAGAATCATTTAAGGAAGTTTATTATTTTGGGGGGAGCAATTAGAAAGTAGATTTAGTAGTTTGTTAAGTATAACAAATATAAGTGACCTTGGGAAGGTCACAATACAAAAAGGGGACAATTGTGGAAAGGAAAACTGGGGTTTTCCCTCTCTCTAGGGGTACTTTTTGCTGGCCCTCATACTGGAAGGAGCACTTTCTCCTAGTCTCTGGATAGAAGTATCTCTATTCCTGGATTTTTCCCAACTCTGTGCTCTGCCTGGATCATGTTATCAAACAAAGGGATTTAAGGAGAGCAGCTTGAACTCAAGGCCAGTCCTTAAGGGCACTAGCCTGAAGAGACAGGCTCAACCAGCTCTGAAAGTCAGAATCTTTTCTTGCTCTTGCTGTCTACTGCTAAAGACATTGAATTTAAGAAAGCTAGCATAGATTAGCATAGACAGGAATAAAAGAAACCCTCCACCAGCCTGTGAGCCCTAGCCTCAGCTCAAAAGCTGAGAGAGACTTAAACCCAATCTGTGGCAAAGTATAGGGAAATCCCTATTTCCTCTACTCTGAATCCTTCCCAATCCAAATTTATTGTTATTAAATTCATCTTTAATTAAACAACGCAGTCAGATATCTTTGTAAGGGTGAGGGGACCCTGAAGGAAGTAAAGGTTTTATAGGGGAGAAGGTTCTCTATAACCTCAAGTACCCCAAATTTTGAGGTTCCCATCCATGCCTCTTCCCTATTTAACCCCTGGTATATTATCTCTAGGAAGTGTATTTTCTTACAGTTTGAAATTCTCTCCTGTCTTCTCTCTCACATTTTTGAAAAAAAGAAAGACAATATGATAGAGTCTCTATATATATATTCAAAATATATTTCCATATTAGACTTGTTGCAGAAGAATACGGAGAAGACTGCTGGAAGGCAATATGGCCAAATAAGAAAAGTTTTCAGCTTGCCCAAACCCACCTCCAAACAACCACAAAATAATAAAAAAAGCTTCAAAACAAATCTTGGAGCAACAGAATAAACAGAAAACAGATTTAAACTGATTTTCAGCATGGAAAACATAGAGATATATCAGGAAGGATATATCTTTCACTCTTAAGAGGTGAAAGCTATATACTCAGCACTGTGAGGAGCAACCTGGTACAAATAATCAGACTGAGGAGCTTAAGGAATGGCCCAGTGTAAGCACAACCAGGGGAATCCTAAGCAGAAGGAACAACCCTAGTGCTAGCAACACCAAGGGGAACTAATGCCCGAGGAAGCAGAATCCAGACAAATCCATTGCACTATTATGACTATTTTGTCTTACTATCCACCCTATTTCCCCTATTTAATTTCTGACCACTAAATCTCCCTATTTTCCCTCTGTTTCTATCAGTTCCACCCTCCTCTTATCCACTTCCCAAGCTACTTTTCTGAAGGATAAGATAGATTCCCATGCTATTGATTGTGAATGTCCTCCCTGCATTGAGTCAATTATGATGAGAGTAATGGTCACATGCTTCCCTCCCCTTTTTCCTCATTTTCCCCTACACTGTAAAAGCTCTTTCAAATGCAAAAATCTACCACATTCTATTTTTCCTTTCCCCTTTTCCCAATGTATTCCTCTCTCTCATACATTCCTTTTATTTTTAGAGGTCATTTGATTGTATTCAATTCATATTCTTACCATTTGTTTATTTATACTCGTTCTAAATGCCTTAATAATGATAAAGTTCTTAGGAGTCACAAGACTCATCTTTCCATGTAGGTATATAATCTTATTGAACGTCTTTTCATTTCTCTTTCTTATTGACCTTTCTGGCTTCTCTTGAGTCTTGTTTTTAGTCAAATTTTCTATTTAGCTCTGGTATTTCCATCAGAAATGGCTGAAAGTCCTCTATTTCATTGAATCCCATTTTCCCCCGAGGCATTATGCTCAGTTTTGCTGGGTAAGTGATTCTTTGTTGAAGTGAAAAATATTTAAAGCAGAGAGACAAAAATAAAGTAAAGTTAAAGGGCTAGAACAGATTCTACTCTGCTTCAAACAAAGCTTAAAAAGCAAGGTTAACAATTATGATCTTATAAAAATCAAAACTGAAAATTAACATCATTAAAAGAAATAATGAAGGGAATTACCCCTTGATAAAAAGTTCTATAGACAATTAAATAATATCAATATTAAGCATGAATGCCCAAAATGGTATAGTAGACAAAATCCTAAAGATGAAGTTATATGAATTATTAGAGGAAATAGAAAATAAAATCATATTAGAAGGGAACATTAGACATGCCCTCTCAGAATCAGATAAATAAAAAATAAAGAAACAATAAAGAAATCAAGGAGGTGAATAGAATTTTTGAAAAGTTATGTTTGATGGCTCTCTAGAGAAAATTGAATGGGGATAGAAAGGAATATACCTATTTTTTCAGCAGTATATGGCACTTTCACAAAAACTGATCATATATGAGAATATATAGCTCACAACCAAATGCAGAAAGGCAGAATTCTGATGATCTAAGTGAATAGATTCCTATTTTTAAAAAAATATAAATTGCCCAGATTAAAAGAGATAATAAAATACCTAACAACCTCTTCTCAGAAAAGAAACTGAACAAATAATCAATTAATTATATCAAATATTTAAATAACAATTAATTGCATGACTATATATTGCTTGGAAAAATACCTGAGAAAAAAACTATATAAAATTTCTTTTATGGTATAAATGTGCTGCTAATGCCTATATCAGAAAGAGAAAAAATAAAAAGAAAACTATAGAATTTTTAAATAAAAATACTTGCAAAGATATTATAACAATATGTAAAATGGATCATACACTATGGCCCCTGGGTTTTATTCCAGGAATGTAGGGGTGGTTCAACATTAAACTGTCATTATAAATGAACATATTCACAACAGAGCCAATAGAATTATTATCTCAAGTGATGCAGAAAAAAGTTTTTTTTAACAAAATTCAACAGCCATTCCTATTAAAAACACTAGAGAAGGGGGCAGCTGGGTGGCTCAGTGAATTGACCACTAGGCCTAGAGATGGGAGGTCCTAGGTTCAAATCTGGACTCAGACACTTCCCAGTTGTGTGACCGTGGGCAAGTCACTTGACCCCAACTGCCTAGCCCTTACCACTCTTCTGCCTTGAAGCCAATACACAGTATTGACTCCAAGACGGAAGGTAAGAGTTAAAAAAAAATTGGAATAAATGAAACATTTTTCAAAGCAATAAAGAACATCTGCTTAAAATCTTCAGCAAATAGTATCTTCAATGGGGATAAACTAGAAATCTTTCTTATAAGATCCTATTATCACCTATTACCTATTATCACCACTACTATTCAATATTATACTAGAATTGCTAGTTATAGAGATAAAACAATAAATGATATTAAATAATAAATGGTATTAAAATAAGCAATGAAGCAATTAAGCAATCATTCTTTGCAGATGATATGATTGTATACTTATAATATCTAGAGGATCAGCCAAAAACATAATCAAAATAATTAACAACTTTAGTGAATTTATAGGATATAAAATTAACCTACATAAATCAACAACATTTCTTTTTACCACCAAAAGAGTCCAAGAACAAAAGGTTGAAAGTGAAATCCTATTTAAAAAAAGAGACAACATAAATTACCTGGGAGTCAGGAAAAATTGTCCATTCTCTTTACCAAGATATGCATTTCACATAACCAAGTTATCTCTTTTATTCCAATTTCTCCAAAACATTATCTCCGCTACCATCCTTACTGTATCACTAATCTTCAAACCTGCACTAACCAATGGCTACTTTTCCAGTATCTGCAAAGAAGTATATGTTTCTTCTATACTCAAAAAAGCCTGCCTTGATTTGTCTTTTCCAAGTAGGTATCATTCTATATCTATCTCCTTTTTTGTTATTAAATTCCTTAAGAATTTTGGCTCCATCGGTGCCTACATTTTGTTCCTCTCATTCATTGTTATGTCTTTACAGTCTGTTTTCCCATATCAACATTTAATTGAAAGTGTTTTCTTGAAGTTTATGAATGATAGATCTTATATAATAGATAATCCTTCATATTTTCCTAAATTTCCTATCACTGTTGAGGACATTACTACCCTACCCATTTACTCAGCCTTTTAGCTGAGATGTCATATCTGACAACTCTTTCAGTCTCTAAATTGTCAATTCCTTATGATTCAACTTTATACATTCTCTAAAACATGCCCTATTTTCTCCTTTGACACTATAGCAATAGCCTATTATTTGTTCTCCATGCTTCTCCATCCATCCTTCCCTATGCCAAGCCATCTTCCACACAGTTGTTAAATTGATCTTCCAGAAATTCAGATCTGATTGTGTTGATCTTCTGATTAACAAATTTCATTAGTTTCTTATTATTTTGAGAGAAAAATATAAAATATTCTGCTGGATGTTCTGAGCTCTTCATAAAATGTCTTCTTCCTCTCTTTCCAGTCTTCATACTCCTTTTTACTTTTTTTTTTCATGTATTCTGTGATGCAATAATACTGTCCTACTCAGTATTGCTCACAAAAGACACCTCATATCACAGGTTTGGATATTTTTACTGGATATCTCTCATGCTTAAAATACTTTCTGTCTTCTTTTTGGCTTCATGAATTTCCAGGCTTCCTAGTGCCTTCCTTCTTTTCATTTTTCCAGTTTATGCTGTATGCATCTTATTTCTACAGTTATTTATATGTTAATTATATGTTTATATAGTTTATATAGTTAGTGTATATGCTACTAAGGTACAGTGGTATTATAAACACATGTATGTATATATATATACATGTGTGCATATATATATATATATATATCAATATATATTGACTGTCTATGACCTTTGGACAACACTTTAATTTTGTATTTAATTTCATTTCTATAAGTTAATACTGTGTGTGTGTGAGTGTGTGTGTGTGTGTGTGTATATATATATATTATATATATAATATATGTGTGTGTGTGTGTGTGTGTGTGTGTGTGTGTATAATATATGTTCATTGACCTTTGGGTGGCAGTGTGGTACAAGGGAAAAGTGGTAGTTTTGGAATTAGAGGACCTGAGTTCACATCTTGCCACTGATGATTTTTCCCCGTGTAAACTTAGTTCAGTTTCTTAATCTCTTTCTTTCCTCATATGCAAATTTTAAAGTTGGGATGGATAACACCAGAATTCTTTTCTAGTCCTTTATCTATGTTTCCTAATAAAATGCTACTGAGTAGGAAAAACATTATTATTAGTCTCTAGCTCATTAATGCTCCAGAACTTTCTAAACTCTTTCTGAACAGTGATATGATTTTGATGAACTGGTTGAATGGATATTTTTTATTTCTTTGAGTTTTCTAAGTAAAGGAAAGAGAGCACTATTTCCTAAGGATAAATCTATCTGAATCTAGTACTAATAATTTCATGGGCTAACATTAACTCTAAAATAAATATTTTAATATGAATATATTGGAACATAGATTGATATTCTGGAAAGAATGTTTACTTATGGCTCAGATTCTCTGAGGAAAACCTTCATAGAATCAGAGAATGCGATTTTTCTCAATAGAAGAATTGATTTACTTGAAATAAGAATCTGATTCATTATGATTAGAGAAGAAAGGAAATTATGATAATATGGATCACTGGCTCAATATTTGTCAATTCAATTAAGATTAAAAAAATAAAGATTACCTATTATGTGTCTACTGATGCACTTCTTTGCTTTCTCTTCTTACAGTACATGTGACCCTGGGTTCTCAAAGACAATGCCAAGAGGACATTAATTCTAGAAAGTCATACCTCCCTGGAAAAATGTGATTTTGGCTCAGCATCTGTTATTTACAGAATGGGGTTTCCTCCTAAACTCTCCACAATCAGAATATCTAAATAATCTCATCTTCCTCTCAACTTTTATTATAATTTCCATTTCATATGTTTCCTTCCTATCTGAATTCTGGTCATCACCTCTATGTCTCCCCTTGAGGGACTACCCAATGACTGACTCTAACACATTTCTTTTTCCCAAAGATTATATGACCATTCCCACTGTTTTAATGAGCAAGGGAGTCACAACAATAATTTTTTTATGTAAGATGGATGATGAATGAGCTTTACCAGGTCACTTGCCTCTGAGTCCTAAAAATAGTGGTACATGATTATTTATTTTTATTTTTTAAAGATTTTTAATTTTTAAATTTTATTTATTCAATTATTTGATTAATTTAGAATATTATTCTAAGGTTATATGATTCATTTTCTTTCCATCCCCTTCTTAAACTCCCTCCCAGAGTTAATGAACAATTACACTGGATTTTACATGTATCATTGCTCAAAATCTATTTCTATATTGTTACCATTTGCAATAGAGTGATCATTTAAAGTCAATATCTCCAATTACATCCCCATCAAAACATGTGATCAAATCATGTGTTTTTCTTCTGCATTTCTACTCCCACAGTTCTTTCTCTGGATATGGATAGCATTTTTTCTCATAAGTTCCTCAGAATTGTCCTGGATCATTATATTGCTACCACAGTGTATCAGTCTCTGTGTACAATGTTTTCCTGGTTCTGCTCTTTTCACTCTGCATCAGTTCCTGGATGTCTTTCCAATTCACATGGAATTCCTCCAGTTCATTATTCCTTTGAGCACAAAAGTATTCCATCACCAACAGATTCCACAATTTGTTCAGCCATTCCCCAATTGAAAGGCATCCCCTCATTTTCCAATTTTTGCCACCCCAAAGAGCACAGTTATAAATATTTTTGTACAAGTCTTTTTCCCTAAGATCTCTTTGGGGTATAAACCCAGCAGTGCTATGGCTGGGTCAAAGGACAGACAGTCTTTTATTGCCCTTTGGGCATAGTGTCCCAATTTTGTCACATCTCTTCCAACATTTATTACTTTACCTCAAATAAATGATACCTCAGAAATGATAATAATAATATCTTTACCTCAAATAAGTGATACCTCAGAAATGTTTTAATTTGCATTTCTCTAGTTATGAGTTAGAACAATTTTTCATGTGCTTATTGGTAGTTTTGATTTCTTTGAAAACTGCCTATTCATGTCCTTATCAATTGGGGAATGACTTGATTTTTGTAAATTTAACCTTGAGAATCCTCCAGTTTTGTTAGTGTCATGAATGGATTATAAACTGAAAATGATTAAAGGTAATAAGAGAGACAATACTTTTTTCAGCAGTCATATTACCTATTCCTTAAGAAATACAATTTTAGCAGCTACATAAAGGACAATTTTCAGAAAAGAAAATATATAAATAATCTATTAAATATTATGATAGTGGACAAATATGATGAGAGCTTGAATGGTAGGAGTTATCTTATTAAATAAATAAACAAAATTGGTTTTCTGAGGTTAGGTTGATCAGTAACTGACCAATTGGATATGTGGCTCCTAGAATCTAGCAAAACTAGTGTGTACTCTCTTTCCTGACAGTCTTTCAAATATTTGAACGTATTTGGAATCCCCTCTAAGTCTTCTCAAGCCAAACACTCTAGGTTTATTTTATACTTATTAGTACTTTAATGTGGAATGCACAAATTATTTAACAATAAAAACTATCTTTTTGAAGTTTTACCCATTCTTTATTCATATTTTTACTCCTGCAAGACAAGGGGGAGAATGAAAATAATAAAGGATAAAAATTAGCAACATAGGACAAGGAAAGTCATCCCAAGATGTTGGCATCATAAAAATTTGTCTATTCCAGTATAATTTTACAACTTCTCTTTTGTGAGTTTGGATATTTGTCAAAATGTTAGCTAGGGATTGTTGATGGCAGTTAGTATTACCTGGTGTCATGAAAGGCCTCCCAACTAGAGCTACCTTCTTATGTAAATTTAATGGTCAATTATTAAAAATATAAAGTTATTTTATTAGCAGTTTAATGTCTGTGAATTCTTATTGGGCAGAACTCACTGTAGAAGGTTAACCCAATGTTCATTAATATTTTACTTAGTATCCAAGTAAATATAACCCTTTTTTACATCTTAAACACCATCTACTTTGCAAATTTATCATAATTTAAGTCTTGGTTCTGTAAACCTCAAAATTTCTTAGACTTATAAATGTTGGAAATTTCACCATTGGGAAATTTCATACTTGAAAAATTTCCTATTGATAGTGGGTCTTGACTATTGGAATGTGAATCCCATTGGCATGGGAGGTTCCTTCTCCTTCCCTTCTTAAGATTACTTTAGGACAGAAACCCTTTGCTGAACAATGGAAAGGACTTTGACCTATGCTTAAGCATAGAACAGGAATTTCTTTGAGTCATGATTGATTTTAGAATTGATACAATGGAGATACTTGGAATCAATCTCCACCCTCTTCAGTCCTAACAGGATTGAGTAAGGGCTGCAGCCTAGATCAAAATTTAATTATTCCAATCTCTACCCTACTCAGGTTAACAGGATTTAGAAAGGGCTGTAGCAAAGGAACAAAGATTTAATTATTTGAAAATATGACCTTCAACAGACATGTGCAAAGCCTCTGGGCGGTCCTGGGTTAAGCTAGAGCCTCCATTGGCACAGGGAAGTTGATGAACAGTGATTGGTAGATGTGAGAACTGAGGGGAGGCAACTTGGATGGTTTCCTTAAAGATCAGGGGGTCTGGAGACTCTGGGGGGTTGAGGAGTTGGCTGGAGTGGTTGCGGTGTGCTCTGAGAAGCTTGCTCTGAAGGAAGCTGAAGGTGGGGCCTCTGAGACTGTTTCTCCATTTTGGTCACGTGAGTAATAGGGACTGATCTCTTTTCTTTGCCCCAGCTATCTAAGGGCTTGGGCCTTTTGGCCCAGCTTAAACAGAAGGGGTATTTAAGCCCTATTCCCTTCTCTCCCTTTTTCTCTCTCTCTATCTCGAATTCCTTTCTTCCTCCTATTGTAATTAAACTCCATAAAAGATTTACTGCTGACTTGAGTTTTCATTTAGGAATTACATAGCTGAATTCCTTGGGGACCTTAAATTAATATATATCAGTCTTTAAAGTGATTCCCTTGTAACAGTTCTTAAGGAACTGATTTTTTTAATGAATTTAATGTAAGTAAATGATATCAGTGTTAGCTACAAGTCTTAAAAAGGTAATGAAAAGCAAATGAGAATATCACCTGGGAGAAGATTCCACCAAGAGTGAAAAAAAGATTGAAGATGTTAGACCAGTAGACTTTAGCTACCTACTGCACAACTTTGGAATGATTTTTAATTGATCATGGTCAAGCTTCAGAACTGCATGTTTTCTTCTTCTGTATTATAAACACAAACCCTAAAAAGCATCTATTCTAAAGTTCATGAATTAAAAAGGGAAAATTCCTTCTAAATCTTGACTCACATCTAATTATCTTATTTCATAGTAATACTGTACAAGTAAACTATGGCTTGTCAAAGCTAGATTTCACTCTTTGCTCATGCTTTTCACTATACCTGTAATATTATGTCACAAACTTCTATCTTTTGAAATCCTGATATTCATCAAGGTCAAATATATGACCCTCCTACTACATTTTCTTATGCTCCTGTTAAGGAGAGGGTATGAAATTTACTCTTTGAGGGTTCATAATATTCCTAATCTTATCATACCTTTGTCTCCATGTATTTTTGTACTCAGATACATGTAATTATTTGATTATCAACTTTTCAAATTTAAAGTACATATTTAATTATTTTCAAGATTGTAAGATCTCTGAGACTAAGTATGTTTTATTTATAAAGAAGATTCTAGCATGGCTTTATACATTTAAGAGAACAATTGCTTGATATCCATTCTCTGCAAGTTATTAAGCAACTATACTCTGTTTTTTGTGTATACTTGAGACTGTGCCTCTATTATTTGATTCAACCAGTTTGAAGAGTATATCAAATAGTAGGGAGACTCAAAAGTTACCATATTTTAATATTAAAAAATAAATATTTTATTAAAAACTTGCAATCAAACATGTGAGAAATAATTTGACCCCTTTGCTATTTGAATAGACTGCTAACCATCCTAATTCATTGATTTTATCTGTATGTTAATTTCCAATCAGAATTATTCATTTTAATCTGATTATATAGAAGTTGTGAATAATTCTTTTGCAATAACAGATATTAATCTATTTAAGGAAGTTAAGAATAATCAATTAATTCTGATTTTATGATACAATTATGAGTAACTAGATTAGGTTAAATATATGAGTAAGTTCTCTTTGTTTTAGAGTATGGAACTTTTTAGGACATGGCCCTTATTGACCACAGATAAAGGGTCCCCATCCTAGTTTTGACCATCCAAGTTCCTCATAACACAAACTGTCACAAGATTATGGCATGAGATATCATAAGGTTAGGTGGAAAGTTCCTAGTTATTTTGGTAGCTCTCCATCCCTACTCCCTTAATCTGAATGATTAGTCTTAGGAAGAATGTGACCTTATCAAGTCTTTGACCGGGATCTTTCATTACATGTTCCAATCCTGGAAACATTTTTCCAGAGAGATGAGTAGGTAATGGTCACCCATTACTCCTGTCTAATTTTAATGGATCAATAAAAAGGTATACTTTGGCTTGTACTAGTACCAGTTCAGAAGGAACTACACTAATAGATTATTGATTTAACTTAAAGGTGGATTATAAATAATGAACCTTGGAATGGGTTGAAAGGGTGGGGTCTCAAACCATGAGGAACGTCTGGGATCATATATTTTGAAGGAGACTAGTTCCTTTAATAAACAGTAATTGGCTTGGAGTTCTGTCTCAGAGACTTTATTTACAGGTTGGAGAACTTGGGGGTTATAAATATCAACATAAATTTGCTTATTAACTATTAACTTTTTCTTCCTTAACTATGACTACTTTTGCTAAATAATTTGACAATCTCCCTGATTCAGGAACTCTGAAATCAATTTGCTATGAATTATATTATGGAAATGCAAACTATACCAATAAATTCAGATGGTCTTCTGAGAATTGTGTGTAATCAAATCAATTTTATTTAGAAAAAATAATAGTAGTGCTTATGAAAAAGTGAAAATATGATTTTTTCACATAAAGGTATAGGGATCAGTATATCAATGGTCACATTATACTCAATAGGTTAGTTAAAAATTTTTGTTCAATAATTACCTAGATTCATTCCAGCCCTAGAGCAAGTAGCATCATTTTTGAGAGAACTTTTCTAATCATTTCAGTTGTTAATATTTAACCAACTCCATGAGTTGCTTTGAATTTCTCATGTATAATGGCAGGTTTCTCCCCATTCCCAAATACAGAAAACCCAATGAATCAATTAATTTATCACCTCATTCCAATTAACATATGATACTCTACCACCTTCTACCTTTACTAGGTGAAAACTATCTATTTAATTGAGTTATAAAATGAATGAGTTAAATTAGTAAAATAAGTGAGAACAATTCCTTTATGCCTGCATTGACTCCACAGATTAATCCAAGGCATAAACTAGTTGCAGAAAAGTGTTCTCAATACATTTGGAGGCAGTAAAATGCATTAGCCAATGAATTAATAATTTAAATTAAGTAATTTTCATATAAAAGACATTGTAACAAATTTTCCCCATTCCTCTGAGGCCTTATCTGGCATCTTTGTACTTTCATTGGTATTCACTTTTCTTCATGATCATAGTAAATGCTTGTTCCATTTATTTGAATCTATAATTCCTTTGTATTGTTTTTTAAAGAACTTTTCATATTGTCTATGTTCTTTATGTTTACCCAGTTTAGTAGAATTATAATATAGTACTGAAGTAAGAGTGGTATCTATGATGTTTAAGGGATTCAGAAGCCTTTGTACTGTTTCCACTGACCTTTCCAATTCCATTTGATTCTGGTTCACTGGATACTTCCTGGCTATATTTTCTGTGAATTCCAGGTTATGGCTCAGTCGAAATCTGTGGAAAGGGTATTGCTATATAGTCTTTTTAGAGAATGCAGTCACTCTTGTGGATGCATTTACTATAATTTGTTAGTAAAGTGACTATTTCCCCTTTTATTCAAAACAAAATATTAACTGTAGAGTCTCCAATTCACTGAACTGGATGTCCTTAGCCCCAGGCTCAAATATTTTAGGAAGAGAAAAGTGACTATCCCAATAAGTTGATGCCCTGAGGCTTATCCTCTCCTTTACAGGATTCTTCTATGTGCTTCACTCTAGTTTATGATGACTATTTAATTGACATCTTAGACTTTCATCTCCTAAGATTAGTTTATAATCAGATAATGGTTATTTGCCTAATTATTATCAAATGTCAGGATCAAGGGTTCCAGTGTTTACTTACATAAATGAATGGGCAGAGGAATGTTTTGAGACAATGAAAAATTGTTATAATTGTTATAAGGGCAAACACCATCTTTCTGCTAATAGTTCAGCTACATTTGTGGCATTTTCATAAGCAATGTGACTAAACAAATATGCCAACTCAAATTCTGCCTCTATTTGTCTTTCAATCAATCCCACAAATGTAACCATGAAAAAAAGAAGTCTGGAAAGTACATGCCAGTGCTATATTTCTTAAATGCACCATAAATATTTAACTATTTTTCTAATTTTTGAACATTTAGAGAGCTTGCACTTATTTTACAAATTTACTATACTTAAAGCTGCTATTAAATCATTTAAAATGATGACTTTTTGTGTGGTTTTGTTTTTGATGGCTTCTCTACTTGTAGTCTATCTTCTCTCTATTCTTTTCTCTATACAGCAAATAAGGATATTACAAAAACTCAGATCACCAACAAGCTTTTTTGTTTCCCTATTTCCTCTAGGATAAAATACAACTTTCTCTCTTTGGCATGTAAAACCTATAGCAATTTGTCTCTCCTCTACCTTTCTGAGCTGACTGTACATTATTCTTCTTCACTTTCCATTTCAGTCTATTGGTTGGAATTCAGTTTCCAGTGATGTGCTTCTGCCTGTTGTGTACCCTTGAACACATTTCATGCCTGAAATAATTTTCCTAATCAGTTTTATCTCTACCCACTTCTAATTTTTTTCAAGCTTCAGTTTGTGACACCCCTAATGAGGCATTTCACTAATTATCTAGTTTTTTAAGTTATTTCCAACTCCTACTCTGACCCCATAACATACATTTAAATTGTCAATACCTTGAAAGTATGATCTCAATACCTGAAATTTCTCCCATTAGAATTTAAGTTGCCTGAGCCAGCATTCAATAAGTAAGTAAAATTTACCTCTTGTATGTGACTACTGATTTAAAAATAATATTGCCATGTAGCTACAGTATTGAATTAAATTTTAATACCAAGATGGGTTATCTGCTACTTCTTTTGGAATATTTGAAATTCACTCTAGACTCTAGCCCAAGAGAGTTTCAACCATTTTCAAATCATAGTTATTGCCAGAAACTTAATATAATACAAAGTTTTAAGAAAGAAATTTCTCCAGAAAATTGAATCTTTTTGGATCCATGGAATAGAGAACATAACCTTTCTGACTTTCACAAACATTCCAAATTGAAACATCCCACTGAGACTTCGTAAAATGATGCTTTTCTCTGTTAGAACTACTTCCATTAACTCTTTCAGAGTCACTCTTTTGAAGGTTTCAGTCTTCACTAGAGAGTTTTCACAGTATAGTTATAATCTTCCATCTTTATATCATTATAAAGTTTTCCAAATTACTAAGGAAGTTGAAAAAAATCCTTAAGCTACAGAAAGCTTTATCTATTTAATAAAACCTAGTACCAATTTGACCAAATTTTTGGGCAGCTGGGCAGGGAAATATGTGGTCAAAAGCATTTTCAATACATTTTAAAATTCTGAAAGGGATAATTTCACTTTTCTAGTACAGTTCTACCATTATACAGATGATGAACTTAAGAACCAGAGAAGTAAAGGGACTTATTCCACCATAGGAAGAAAAGTGACGCATTTTCTGAGGCAAATTAGTTTGATAAAGTTTCTTTCTCTCTCACAGGCCTGTAGGTCACATGGAAACAGATTACAACAAAACAATGAAGATATGGGGAAATAATAAAAGATACACATCACCTCCAAAAAATGTGTGCTGAAGAAAAGGTAAAGAAAGACCTCATATGAAATTAGAACTCAAGGTAATTTGAAAGATATTATCAGTGCCCTTCTGAACTACTGAAGAGATTAGTGGTTATGATTGCTGAGCCATTGTTAATGATTTTTGAAAGATCATAGAGAACAGGTTATGTAATATCCTTCAAACTTAGTCTAGCATGTTTCACCACTGCTTTTTTGTAATCATGGTTGGTCATTGTAATCATCAGAATTCTTATTTTCATTCTTTTAAAGCTGTTTTTATAGTTGTTACAGAAATGTTTCTGTTTTTGCTTATTTCCTAGAGCGAAATACTTCTTGAGTTCATATAAGTCTACCCAGGTCACTCTAAAAACATATTATTCATAATTTATTTTGGTAAAATTTCTTGACTGTTTCATTAAAAGGAAGATTAATAAATTTTAAAGGTAGTAGTTATTACAAAGAGTTGAGAAGTGTGGCTTCATCTAAAACCAAGAGACTAATCTTAACTTCATTTTTGACAGATGGTTAAGGGTAACATGTCATAAGACAAGAAAGTGTTGGATTCAGGGTGTTTTATATTCAATTCAGGCTTTAGAGATTCACCAGTTGTGAACCTTAATCTCCATGTGTTGGAGGCAGGTCCTTAAAAATTGCTTCTCATACTTAGATTGCTGGTTCCATGCAGATACCAAATAAAGACTTCCATACTAATAAAATGGCAGCTACTTCATGAATGAGAATGGCAAAACAGGGGGATGCTGTTATTATATTTTAGCTAGATTTTAGCAAAATATTTAATGAAATTTTCTTTTGAATTTTGTGGATAAAATGTGGTCTATATGATTTATCAGTTAATTTGAAATTATTAAATTGTTGACTAGAAAGAATTATCATTAATGGTTGAATTTTAACTTTGAACTCGAACTTTAATGGAATGTTTTGGATTTTCGATTGGTCAGATTCAAATTAATATACTGGATGAGTGAGAGCAGGCAAGGTAACTAAGAATTCAATACCTTCATTAATTTCTCTAAAGTTACAAGTCAGAATAAAATGACATTGGAATTAGAAGGCAGAGGGAAAATAATGTATTCTTTACATTAATTACATCAATCAAATGATCAACAAATATTTATATTATGTATGTTTCGTATGCCAGGTGTCATGCTAAGCATTAGGCATAAAAATAAAAAGGAGAGCCAGTCCCTCTGCTTATGGTGCTGACATTCGACTACTACAAGAATTTCTCAAAATGTTCATTGAAGGATTTTATTTATGAAAATATTAAATTGTATGTCATTTTTCAATCCAAAGCCGACATCAAATACATATCTTAAACTTTCTTTCTGACCTTGTTATGATTTTCTGTGTCTAGTCCACTTATTATCCAAGATGAATAGAAACAAAGTTATCCAAAAGAGATCAATAGAAGATTAGTTTCCTACTGAAAACCATTTGAATACATTTGCCAAGGGGACTATTTCATATTGTGATATGGAAGTGAATTATTTAATGTTCCTATTCCCTTCTCCTCTTGCTGTGATCTAAATTGTACTGAGTCTTGTGGAAATGAACTTTACATTTAGCTAACTTAGTTATCAATTTTTTTCAGTTTTATCTGAACCTTTGTAACCCCATTTGGGATTTTCTTGAGTGAGATAAATGAATGGCTTGTCATTTCCTTGCTCAGCTCATTTCAGTTCAGCTCACTGAAACACTGAAACACTGAAACAAACAGGGTTAAGTGACATGTCCATTATCAGATATGCAGTTAGTGTGTGAGGTCTGATTTGAACTAAAGAATATGTCTTTCTGATTTTAGCCCTGTTCCATGTTAGTCCATGCTCAAAGACCCTAAAGGTTGATAATATGTATCAGAGTCTATTTTCTAATGAAATCAGTTTTAACAACCTAGGCAACATCTCTGTAACTTTGATTACTTATTGGAGTAAGACTTTCTTGAAGGTATCTAGAAAGTCAACCATGCCAACCACAATATAATGTATGATAGAATCTCAATATCATGAAAGAAACCTCCCTTGTCTTTTTTTTCAATCAACTGATTAAGGGGTCCAAAAATCACATCATACCTGATTATTTTCTCTTCTTTGCTCAAATCTTTCCTAGAGTATTAGAACAAAATCACAGAATTATAGTTTTAGAGTTATAAAGGTCACAAAAAGTGACCCAAGTAGATATTTAATACATATAACCTGAACCTTAAAAATTGTGCCTACTACATCATATTAGCCATTATGGGAAGATCTCTTAGTGGGGAGAGGCAAATATTTCCTGAGGCTATTTGTCCTACTTTGAAATAGCTATTATTGATAAATTTTCAGTTATATCAAGTCAAAATTTATCATTTTTCAGCTTCCATCCTTTGTTCGCAATTCTGCCCTCTTAAGACCAAGATAGTAGGTCTAATATCTATTCTTCATGATGACCAAAAATATTTACATATATCCATCATCTATCAAGCTCTCTTGAGCCTTATTTTGCCTAAGTTAAATATCTTTAGCTCCTCCATCATATCCTAATATGGCCAAGTGAGAGGACAAATATAAAATTATTTTACAAACCTTTGAACTCTATACAAGGACATTATCATAATTATTATTGTCACCATTATAAGACAACAAATTAATGATTTTCAAGCTTTTGGTTGCCTCTTCAGCTTTCCAGTTTATCAATGTCCTTTTAAGCATAAGGCACCCAGAATGTAATAGTTGATAAAACATTTGATTCAAAGAATATCCAAAGAATGAAACAAACTACAAATAAAATAATCATGTATTTCAGACAGAGGCAAAAGAAAACATAGGTGTGTTCATTTTAATTAATGTTCTTTCCTATAACTATCACTAAATAATCTTCTTAACTTTAAATAAAATAAATTTAGACTAGAAAAATAGTTATAATTAATTAATCTATTTAACATGTGAGAAAATGAACACAAATACTAAGAATGTAATTCACATTCTATGAAAGTAAATTTATTTTAATGAATGATAAAATATAAATAATACAAAAGAAAATAAGCATAGACATATAGAGATTGAATTGTCCTCAGAGCCAGAAACATATGGGTTTAGATTTGTCTCTGATATATAATATTTATATAGTCTTGGAATCAGTTTCTCAAGCTAATTATTAAATATATGCTCACTTTCGTTGATATGAGCAATTTTCTTACTAAAAATCACAATTACAACCTATCCCCACCATCCTCACCTCAAAAAAGTGGGGGAGTAGAAAACAATTTATATAATGAGATCACTTTATATTTTCATAGAAAATATACATTGGGAATATGAAAAAATGGAAGAAGTTGATAATTTTTAGTGGCTATTGAGATGATAGGTAATGCTCTATTGATCTTCCATAATGTGGACTAAATTCCCACAACATAACACAATCTTGATCTAAGTATGAAGAGAAATGGGAAGCTCTAATATGATCACATACTACTACATTCAAAATAGGTCTCCCAGAATAATGTAAAATACAAAGGATGGAATTTAAATTTTATGAGGGAAGGATGAGAAAAAGTAGAATTTGGGGTAATAAAAATAAGTTAGATTTAAGGTAACATTTAGGAATTTGGGTCTTAAATGGTTTATAGTTCTTTATGAAAAAGTGATTATGAAGATTATGAGTTATAAAGTAAAATTAAAAAAATAAGTTCTCAAAATGACCACTAAATTGAATTAGCCATTCAAAGATATTGAGAAAAGCATAACAAAATAGTTATTTTTTTCCGATTAAGAGGTAATAATTAGCAATGACATTTTATTGAAATAACTCATAAAATAACTTCAAAAATATGAATACTAGAACTTTCCATTGTTCAGCACCTAAAGGCCTGCTTTTTCCAGTTTTCATATTAATTATCAAATTAATATAGTTCTTGAGAGTCAATGCAGAAAGTTTGAAGGAGTCAAATTGGGACTTGATATCAAGTAAAAATCAACAATCAGAACAATCTAAATGTGAAGTGGGCTGCATTAGGATGATTTGGATTCTTCTTTTATGAAAAGTCTTCAAGTTGTAATGTGAATGGTCACTTCCTAGGTATTTCTTAGTGGGAAAAAATTTTTAATCCCTGAATTCGACTAGATAGCAGATAGCATCTGAGATCTCTGCTGTTTTTCTGTTGTAGGTGGCATGGCAGACGTAGTACTGGGCCTAAAGTCAGAACAATATAAATTCAAAATTAAACTAAAAATATATCAATTGTGTAACTTAGGTCAGAGACTTAATTTGTCTGTCTTGGTTTTTCAACGTTTAATGAGGATAATAATGGCATTTATATCAGAGGGATATTTTGAGTATCAAATCAATTAATATTTGTAATGTTCTGGCACATAGTAGGTGATTAAGTGCTAAATGCTCTTCTCTACCCCTTTCTTTCTTAAGAATAGCACTGTGCTTCCCTACTAAATCTTGAAGAAGAATGGGCCTAATGAATCCAATAAACTGGGCATCGCTTGACAGAGAACCTTGCTGGTTGAATATGTATTATAAAGTAAACTTCCACCACCCTAAAATTTATGTCTTTAGAAGCACATACTCTAGCAGAAAAAAAATTTAATGAGACTATGCTAGTGGAAAAGGAATATAAATTTCTTAAAGGCTTTGACTCCTTTTAAGACTTCAGGTTCCTTGATATTCAGAATATTTAACAAAAGAACATAAAGATACTTTACAATTTAATTAAATACATGTTTTTGAGCTTTTGCTTTTGGGCCATACAATACTGGAGATATTTGCCCCTAAAAGTTGTCTGCTACCTATGCATCTACTTTATATTGTAATAATTAAAATTGGGTGGCCAAATGTAATAGTTAAAAATTTGGTTTGACAAAAATAATAATAGTTAAAAAGGAATTGTTTAGTCACAATTTAGAAAAAATAAAAGTTAATATGATTCAGAAGGCTGTTTTGTAGCTTTATTTACAGCAAGGTCGAGATATTAAAGTGGGAAATATGGGAAGGAGATATAAAATATCACCTAGCTAAAAATACCCTAAGTCCTAATGCTAGTGCCTCCAGACCAAAAATGTGAATGAGTGCAAATGTCACCATATTCCAAAGTCCAGATCAGGAAGTTGAAATCCAAAGAGCCAAAGATGCTGAAAACTGCCAAGAACCTTCAGCACACATAAGGTCAAGACCACCAAGAATCCCACCAGAGCTCATGCTCCCAAGGCTAAGAGCTGCCAAAAATGAAGAGCCACCAAGAATGAAGACCCTGAATCTCTCTCAAGCTCCCACTTATATATATATACAGTTTTCTCCAACCATCAGCTCTGCTTGTCACATCTCAGGAATCAATCAAAGCCTTTCAATTTGCCTAGCACTACGGGGGGAGGGGGGCGGGGAGGCAGTGCTTGTGGCCTTTTAGGGTATGAACTTTCTTTGTTAGTAAATTACTGTGTTAAGTAGAGATACTTTAAGTCCTTGATTAATTAACTTAAAATAGACAAAGGGAATAAAAATTCCCTATCACAATATTTAGATAAATATGTAAATATGTATTAACTCCTCCAGTAGAACCTAGAGCTACCTGGGGGCCAAGAACTGTTTAACTCTAATTTCTTTATCCTTAATATCTATTTCAGTCTTACATTGAATAGACTATATATAAATACACACACACACATAGATACATTACTTAAAATATTAAGCAGGAAGAATATAATGAAAGAGGGATAATGGGGGAAAGAGAGAGAGAGAGAGAGAGAGAGAGAGAGAGAGAGAGAGAGAGAGAGAGAGAGAGAGAGAGAGAGAGAGAGAATGTTTAATTTCTTTCTTTTCTATTGTTTTCCCATGTTTAGAATTTGAGAGGACTTTCTTTGAAAGTTTATGAGTTCTATATCTATAGCAAGCAGAAGCAATCCTGTTGATCTGATGCATTCTATTACTAAAATCCCTTTCTGCACAGGTCAATGAACACATATTTAATATGTATCTAGTATATGCCAGGCTTTGGTCATTCCATAAAAAGTCCTTTCTCTAAAGGAGTTTATGTTCAATTGGGGAAGAACATGTGTACCTCTATTAATATATTACAGAAAAAAATAACGCATTGCTTTCAGCTTGAGAGTTGACACAGAAATTCCCTTTGCTTCTTTGTGGTGAAGTATCCTATTTAGGTTGTGTCATTCCTTAAATGTGAAGCTACAGTGTGAAATTCTGTGCTATCAACCCAGAGTGGCCTTGATTCTTATAGAAAGTGGCAATTATAATTAGGAAACTCCTAATGATTCTGAGAGACAACTATCTTACTAAGAAAACAAGCTATATTAATTGCTAGAGGCTACTTTTTATTTAAAAATGATTTTATGTTTAGTGAGTAGTTAATATGTATATTGATCCAACTAATAGAGAATATTAAGAGGGTTTAACAATAACAATTTTGCTTCCTCCTCTTTTTAAAGTTAAAATGTAGCTCCTTCATTACATAAAAGGTCATGCAATGCCATTGAAACATGGTGAGGGTAGTTCTTCAGGGTGATGCCCAGAGGTCTTTAGCTTCCATTTGATAAAAGGACCATGATGTCATAGAGCATTAATAATGTCCTAATTTCAAGATAAAAGGGAAGGTAGACAAAGTAGGAAATAATGAAGCTTATTTTAAATATCACCTCAGACCTCCAAGCTATTACTCACCAAATTCCACTTGTTCAATCATGACCTCAATGACACTCCTATTGTACTGATTCCTCATTTCCCATTATGCAAAGTATAATTGCAACACAGGGAAGTAAAATAATATTAAGCAGGGATATCATTATAATGTACTTTGACCTATAGGCATAAATTTAATAAATTTGTCCAGGGGCCGGGGTGGGGGAGGAGTTTAGCTTAATGAGTTCTTCACTCTATCATCATTTATAGAGACATTGTGGAATTACAATAAGAATCTTTCAGGCAATTAAAGACATAGATAAGCAAAGATTGTACGCTTTTACTTCCATAGTATTTTTTAATAACTTAGACTCTACAGAAGGTTTGCATCAAGCACTGTACACCTTCCAAGGTAGACCATGCTCCTTGAAAATAAGGTAATCAAAAGAGTAGAACTAGAGGAAATGGGAGAAAATTAAGTGAATAAACAGCTATTCTAAGCAATATTTTAAAGATTAGATCAGATAGCCTGTGAAACAATCTATTAAATGGAGTGGTTGGAAGTATTATCCTTTGAGTCATTAAAATAGACTGGACAATGTACTAGCAATTTTATCAAACAGTGCTATTTCCCCCTATATTGACTAGATAAATATAGGTTATTGCAATCTCTAATTATAAATATCCCAAAATATATCCCAATCCACATTAGTGTCCTCTATTTACCACCAATTCATTATATATCCCATTTTGTGAAATTAAGATGTCTATTCATCCCATTCAAAACTTTATTTCTTTGAATTAATCTAATTGGAAAATATTTAGTAAAAAACAAATTTACTGAAATACAATGGAGTATCATTAAACTAATTTACAAAATTCTACTGTATATTGGGCACATCTTTAGGTAATGGAGAAACAAAGAGAAAATACTAAATGTTTCAATAATTCTTGCTTTCAAGGAACTTACATTCGTTCTAACAGGCAAAATCAACATGTACTGAAATAAAAATGTGTTTATGTATATATGAAAATCTATATGTGTGTATGCTCTACTTTGTTTTTTATGATATATAACATGTGCAGAAAATTCATAGAATTATAATTAGCTCAGCATGGATCTTATGTAAAATGCTAATCCCTATAGTCCTTTTTAAATGTATTTTTAATATTTTTATTATGTTTCTTCAATTGTTTTTAGTAATGTGTGAATCTTTGTGTCCTCGTGATGTTTTCTTGTAAGGAATATTGGAATGATTTGCCATTTCCTTCTTCAGGTCATTTTATATATGAAAAAACTGAGGCAAAAAGGATAAGTGACTTTTATAGGCTCACATAGTAAGTATCTTAGGCCAGATTTGAAGTCAGCAAGATGACATTCCTGGCTTCAGGTCTAGCATTCTATCCATCTAGCTATATGAACCTTCACAAGTCACTTAATCTCAATAATTAATTCCTCAATTTCCTCATTTGTAAAATGGGGATACCTCCTCTACTTATCTGTCTGTAAATGCTTTACCACACACTAGAGCTTCTAGTCAAACAAGCCAATGGGCACTTCTGAAAATATGACATTCTAATTCTTAACAATTTTCAAAACTTCTTCCCTTATATATACAGTTCTCTTCTTCTTGGCCTCTATATCGAGGACCATACAGTTGAATGGAAGAAATTAACATTTAGGCAAATTAGAAAACTGATTGTGTATGTGGTCTATATAAACACTAGTTATCATCATCATCATCATCATCATCATCATCATCATCACCTCTTCCCTCCACCTTAAATGTTCACCAATGAAATGTTAGCCTAAGAGAGAGAAAGACTTTGCAAGTAGGAAGTAGAAAAGGCATAGGTCTGCAAAGGAAGGTCTGTTCACACACACAGAACTGAAAGAACAGTTCCAGAATCTGGGGAAGGGATAAAAACAAGGACCAAAGACTGTTGCACATCCATTTCTCCTGTTCAGCCAGGAGAGTGGAGAGATGACTTCCTGTTGGCTATTTGTATATGCCTAAAAGAGATGACTTGCCTTTCCTGATAACCAGAGGTTCCTATGTTTGCAGCTATTAAGAGATTCTTTAGATCCTGTCCATCCCTGTCTCCAGTTGTCATTTCCCAGAGACTTGTAAGCTCCTGGTTCATGAGAAGTTTCTTGACTGAATGCGTGTGAGAGAGCCAGAACCCAGATAAATCCCTGTCTTAGAAGAAGAATCTTGTAGCCATCTTGGCTCAGCCTAAGAGGCTGAGCTCATCAAGAGTTCAAACCTTCCTCCTACTCTGATGAACTTTTACTGTGTCTACCATTTAATTTGAGGTTAGGGTAGATTATATAGAGTGGAGATTTTAGTTAGAAAGAGCAGATTTAACAGCTTGAAGACCTGAAGATAGTTCTATGAGGAACCCTTAGAAGTTGGGTGTAGAATATAGATTTTTAGATTTAGGGACTCCTATTTCCCTGTTCCTACACCAATTCATTTTACTTGACTATTACTAAACTACATTACTGTTTTTAAAGGAGAGTTAGATAGCATTTTGGCCAAAGAGTTTACTCTCAGGCCTACCCAGACCTGTAGAGCGAGCTCCTCTGAGTATATACAAATAACAAACTATACCAATTCTTTGAGTCATCTTACTCATCTATTTCAAGCTCCACATGACAGGGGTATTCTTACATTCTTGTTTGCCTTTCCATTGTCTAGAATGGTATCTGATATATAGTACAGTGTTCCAAAACAGATGGTTATTTGTATTTATTTATATCACTTAAATTTCTCCTATATTCTTATCCATTCTACAAATCAAAGAATCAACCCTTGAAAGAAAGTTGCTTTTTTTAGCAAAAAAAAAATGAAATATATTTAGCAAAACTGATCAGCTCACACATAGGAAAAAAAACAAAAAAACAAAAAAACAAAAAATGGAACCTCCAACATTGATTATTACCACCTTTTGTCTTTTGTTGATAATGTGCTGGGTGTAAAATGCATCCATTATTTATATTTTCCTAACTACTATTTGATTCAAAACATGCTTTCATATTATTTTTAACAGGTGGTAATTTTTCTTTTGAGAATGGTTTGTTCCTATCATTTTTACCACTTCTATATATTGACATAATTTTAGTATTATATTTCTGTAGTTGTTGTAGTTAATTATTTAAATCTTGTCCAAGATTTCATGACTCCATTTGAGGTTATATTGGCAATAATAGAATGATTTACATTTCCTTCTCCAGTTCATTTTAAAGATGAGGAAATGGAGGCAAATCAAGTTAAGTGACTTGCCTAGGGTTAAACATCTAGTAAATGTCTCAGTTTGGATTTGGACTGAAGAAGATGAGTCTTCCTGACTCTGGGCACTCTACTGTGCTGCCTAACTACTCCCCAACAACCCACCAAAACACAGAGAATGAGAGGAACAATGACATTCAATTGCAAAGATGAATAGAAATACTGATTTAATAGGTTGATTTAAGTAGAGAGACTTTGAGGTAATAATTTTTTTCCATGCAATTTTTATTTTCTTTACAGGTTAAATTTTCTCTTTCCCTATGTCCTCTTTCACTTATTGAGGAAAAAGAAATATAAAACCCATTAAAATTAAGTTATGCAAAACAAATTGCCATATAAGCTATATTAAAAATAAAAAATATAGAGGAGATATACCTAAATCTGCACTCTTGAACCCATCAATTCTGTATTTCAAAGTGAATTTTTTTTTCAGCCTGATGGAATGGGGTTGGGCCACTGTGTTGATCATTTATTAAAATTTCTGAGTTGATTATATTTATATTATTGCTATTTCTATATAAATTGTTCTCTTGATTTTGCTCAATTCATTTTGTATCAGTTCATAGAAACCTAGCTAAGTTTTCTTGAAATTCTCTTTCATTATTTCATAGAACATAATTACAGTTCTTTATATTCATGTAAAACAGCAATTTATACCATATTATTTGTAATACAATCATTTGATTGTTAGTCCCCAACATTTTTATGGAATAAGAGAACTAAATAGAAAAAAAAGTAAACTAAAAGAAGACTTAAAGAAAGGCAGCAGAGAAAAGAAAAAAGATCTCAAAATAAATTTTTCCATATCTTTTTTTTTTGCTTTCAGATATAATACACACTCTTGTAGTAGCATCAGATTGATTTTCTTTCTTTTTTTCTTAAAAATGCTGATAATTAAAAAAAATCAATTCTAATTCTCCCTGATGATTCATTCAAGTATTCATTCAGTACACTACTTGTATCTGTGGGAGGTAAAGGAGAAGATATTGAAATTAATAAGATACTCTCTTTAGTCAAAATAATATTTTCAGTGTTGTATAATCTCTCAAGCTAAGATAACTTCTTATCTTGGGATCCCTCATAAATTTCCCTTTAATGGCCTAGCAGTACCAGATCTTAAATCTATACTATAAAGCCTTGGTCAACAAAACAATATGGTACTGGCTAAGAGACAGAAAGGAGGATCAGTGGAATAGACTTTGGGTAAGCAAGACAGTCTATGATAAGCCCAAAGATCCTAGCTTTTGGGACAAAAATCCACTATTTGATAAAAATTGCTGGGAAAATTGGAAGACAGTATGGGAGAGATTAGGTTTGGATCAACATCTCACACTATTCACCAAGATAAACTCAGAATGGCTTGAATGGTTGAATATAAAGAAGGAAACTATAAGTAAATTAGGTGAACATAGAATAGTATACATGTCAGATCTTTGAGAAAGGAAATATTTTAAAACCAAGCAATAGTTAGAAAAAATCACAAAACATAAAATAAATCATTTTGATTACATTAAATTAAAAAGGTTCTGTACAAACAAAACTAATGCAACCAGAATTAGAAGGGAAGTAACAAACTGGGAAACAATCTTCATAACAAAAATCTCTGACAAAGGTCTAATTACTCAAATTTATAAAGAGCTAAATCAATTGTACAAAAAATCAAGTAATTCTCCAATTGATAAATGGGCAAGAGACATGAATAGGCAATTTTCAGTTAAAGAAATCAAAACTATTAATAAGTACATGAAAAAGTGTTCTAAATCTCTTATAATCAGAGAGATGCAAATAAAAACAACTCTGAGGTACCACCTCACACCTCACAGATTGGCTGACATGACAGCAACAGAAAGTAATGAATGCTGGAGGGGATGTGGCAAAGTTGGGATACTCATACTGCTGGTTGAGTGGTAAATTGATACAACCATTCTGGAAGGCAATTTGGAACTATGCCCAAAGGGCACTAAAAGATTGTCTTTCCTTTTACCCAGCCATAACACTGCTGGGTTTGTACCAACAAGATATAATAAGGAAAAATACATGTACAAGAATATTCATAGCTGTGCTCTTTGGTCGCAAAAAAAAAAAAAAATTGGAAAACGAGGGGATGCCCTTTGTTTGGGGAATGGCTGAACAAATTGTGGTATATGTTGGTGATGGAATACTATTGTGCTCAAAATAATAATAAACTGGAGATATTCCCTGTGAACTGGAACAACATCCAGGAACTGATGCAGAGTAAAAGGAGCAGAACCAGAACATTGCACATAGAGACTGACACACTGTGGTATAATTGAATGTAATGGACTTATCCATTAGTGGCAATGTAGTGATCCTGAACGACTTGGAGGAATCTATGAGAAAGAACACTATCCTCATTCAGAGGAAAAACTGTGAAAGTAGAAACACCGAAGAAAAACAACTGATTGACTACATGGGTCAAAGGGGATATAATTGGGGATATAGACTAAATGAAAATCCTACTGCAAACATCAACAATATGGAAATAGGTTTTGATCAAGGACACATGTAACACCCAGTGGAATTGAGCATGGGGTATGGGAAGGGTGGGAGTGGGATAGAATATGATTCTTGTAACCAAGGAATAATGTTCTAAATTGACTAAATAAAATAAAAATAAATAAAATTCCCTTTAAGCATGTCACAGATTTCTATTGAACAGGTTTTCCTTAGTGTATCTAATTTGTCTTTGCTACTGAGTTGGGCACTGCTATCAGTCATTACTATTTTTGTGATAGCATTAGGACTTCAATGAAAAATCTGAAAGATCTGACCCTTTGAAGTTTACAAATTTGTCTTCTGATCAGAATAGAGGGAAGAAGAAAGAGACTCTTCCCACTCCCCACATATTCCTTCTCAGAGAACTGACAAGAACTGTTTGCCTAACAATGAAGTAATGAATTCTAAACTGGTTTTCTGTTTTATACAAGACCCACCTGACATGTCTAAGTCTCCTTATTCAATCCCCAAGCAATTTCTGTGCAACATTGGTATGACTACAATTATTTATATATATGATTTAATGGATGAGGATAAGTTCATTGGTTATAACCAGTTTACTAATTAGGTCACCATCATAACCAATAAACTGATATTGGTCTCTCTTGACCTGGGACAACTTAAGCTGGGTCATGCATCTTAGTAAATGGATTTTTTAGAAGCTCATTCTTCATCCCCTCCCTTGACCACCCCAAAACATCTGTAATTTGTGATAGCTAATTAAGAGTGGTCCATTACCCTAACTGTCCCTTCCCATCCCCAAAGGTGGACAGGAAAGGACCCACCTTCATTTCATTTGGTGACCAAATTCTGCTAAAAAGGAAGATATTTCTTGGTATTTTTAAGGACGAAGAAAATTGAAAAAGAAGCAGACTAGATGTTATCTCTGACCCAGATGCCAGACAGCATTTCTCCTTAACATACAGGAATTTATAATAGAGTAAATGAAAAATAAATTTTCACAGCATCATTTCATTTCATCCAATTTATTCCTATACTTGATCAATTAGACTATTAGCATTTAATTTAATATCTTTAATTAATTGAATCAATAGATATGTTTATATTTTGTTTCTACCTAGTTAACAATTTTATAGTGGGTGTTAGATTGTGAGGTCTTTGAGGGCAGGATACTTTTTTTCCTTTTCTGCATTTCTGTGTTGAGTCTAATATCTGGTATATAGTAGGCACTAAATGTTTATTGATTACTAAGTCAATTGAAAAAGCCTAATTTCTAATGTCCTTGAGTACATTTATGTCAGTGACCAGAACATTGAATAGTACATTGTAGATGCTTGACTCAAGTTAACCAAACTGAGATGAAAAGTGAATGAGAAGAGAAAGTGTGAATTCTGATGCAGAATGCATGTAATTGAATGTAAATGAATCTGAGGAATCTTTTTTGATAGAGCAACATTTCAGCTGGGTCTCGAAATAAACATAAGTAACAAAATATGCTATTTTTACATAGTGGCCATTAGTGTGTGTGTGTGTGTGTGTGTGTGTGTGTGTGTGTGTGTGTGTGTTTATTTGTATGTGTATGTCTATATGTGTATGAATAAGAGTACACTATCATTGAAGTTTTGAAGTATCCTTGATATTATTTAGGGTTTGACGACTGCAATGTTCTACCTAGAAAATGAGAGGAAATATTCTGAGGAAATTATGGATCCTTTGAAGCTAAAGTCAGAAACTAGAAACCCATAGACCAAGAAGTTATACAATCCAAGAACAAACATTAGATTTTTTTAAGCCAGAGCTTCATTAGAATTTGGGTTCTTATGTCACAGCCTCATTAAATTCAGACTATGGAAAAGAATATATGAGCTTCTTTTTTAGCTAATTCTTTTTATTAATAAAATAATATTTTCAACTAATATTTCATTTCCCCTTCTGCTGTTCCTCTGTACATATTCTGGGAAGATCATTCAGATTTTGATTTTAAAGTCCATAATTCTTTTCAATTGAAAGTTAGGATACTAATGGTATGAAATATTGCATGCACTATCTGATTTTGTTCATGTTATTTAGTTTTATATAGCTCTTTTCCTGTTATAATGGAAAGGTCACTCATGAGGATTTAGGGGATTACTAGTGTAATGGAAGGGCAGATATATGGTGCAGTGAACACTCAAGATAGAGCCTTTATTCAGAAAGATCTAAGTTCAACTCTAAACTCAGACACTTATTAACTGTGTCACCTTGGGAAAGTTACTTACTTCTCTTTGTCTCAGTTTCCTTATCTGAAAAAATAAAATGGCACAAGAAATGACAAACCATTTTAGTATCTTTGCCAAGAAAACCTAAATGTAATCCCAAAGAGTTGCACATGACTGAAACAACAGAACAAAAAGAACAAAAGTGAAGTGGAAATTAATGTGTAAAATCAATGGTTGTTTAAATTTAAATTATAAAAGAATTCAGGTTCTGGATTCAGGGAAATGGTTTATTTTAAAAATATTATCTTATTTTCTCCCAATTACTTATAAAAATAAATTTTAACATTCATTTTAAAATGTGTTTGTGTGAATTCTCTCCTTCCTTCCTAATTTTCATCCCTTATTCTATCTCACTTGTTACCATCCCTGAGATATTAAGCAATTTGATGAAGGCAGGAAGGGGGGAAGAAAGAAAGAAAGAAAGAAAGGAAGGAAGGAAGGAAGGAAGGAAGGAAGGAAGGAAGGAAGGAAGGAAGGAAGGAAGGAAGGAAGGAAGGAAGGAAGGAAGGAAGAAAGAAAGAAAGAAAGAAAGAAAGAAAGAAAGAAAGAAAGAAAGAAAGAAAGAAAGAAAGAAAGAAAGAAAGAAAGAAAGAAAGAAAGAAAGAAAGAAAGAAAGAAAGGAAGGAAGGAAGGAAGGAAGGAAGGAAGGAAGGAAGGAAGGAAGGAAGGAAGGAAGGAAGGAAGGAAGAAAGAAAGAAAGAAAGAAAGAAAGAAAGAAAGAAAGAAAGAAAGAAAGAAAGAAAGAAAGAAAGAAAGAAAGAATGAAAGAAAGAAAGGAAGGAAGGAAGAGAAAAAGAAAATATATCAGTCTACATTCACATTCCATCGGGTTTTTTTTTTCTCTGAAACTTTTGGCATTTTTCATGTTGAGTATCAGGGATTATCTTGGAGCATCACATTATTGAGAATATTTAGGTCTTTCACAATTGTTCATCAAAAAAATATCACTGTTGCTCCACAATGTTCTTGTTCTTTCAATTTATTTTCCATCAATTCATGTAAGTCTTTCCAGATTTTTTTCTGAAATCATCCTGCTTGTTGTTTTTTAGCACAATAATATTTCATCACAATCATATATTACATCTTTCTCAGTCACTCGCCAATTGGACAACACTTTAAATTTAGATACTTTGCTACCACAAAAAGAGCAGCCATGAATATTTTTATTCAAATAGGCACTTTTTACTTTTTTGTTTATTAGGGATACACACCTAATAATGATATTAATGGACAAAAAGGTATGTGCTATTTTGGAGTCCTTTTGCCATAATTCCAAATTACTATCAAGAATGGTTGACTTAGATCACAATTCCACCAACAGTGTATATGTCCGAATTTGACCACATGCCTCCAAATTTTATAATTTTGCTTTTCTGCATAATATACTTTAAATTATTTTTTAAACATGATTTCAACTCTGATTCTCTCATTTACTACTAAAATGATCTAAGTAAATAATTTCACATCTCTGGGATTCAGCTTCTTTATCTATAAAATGAAGTTGTTGAACTAGATAAGTGGTTCTGAAACTTTTTTTTTAAATGTATTAGATATGGCATATTATTTTTTTTCAATGTAGAAGAGCTATGAGTTATTCATAGTTACCTTCAGTAAGAGCAGTAATTTTAAAGTCCTTTACTAGTTCAAGGTATGTTGTTTCAAAATGAATATACATGTAATTGAGTTTTTTTTTAACTATCTTAACCATACTATGAAAACTAACTAAGTAAAATTTATTAAAATAGATTGGACATGTGATTTCAAGAGTGGAAACCTATTGATGAAATAATCCTCTTTATTAATGCAGATTGTCAACTCTTTAACTTATAGTTCTATAGAATTCAGAGGGTGGTCTTAGAGACTAATTTGCCCAGATTCACACAACAAATAAATGTTATAATTAAACTCTTGTGTAATTGGCTGTAAAATTTATTTTGAACAAAATTATAAATTTCCTTTTATTTGTGCGATAGAGGACAGACTAACATGTTTAGTGGTTATAAGAACTATGGAGTGCTTACCTAATTCATTCTGCATGTAAATGTGAAACAGGCATGGAAATTCTATCCCTGATTATGGTCTGATAGTCATGTGATGCAGAAGAGCCTTTTTGATCTGCTACACAGACCAAACTGGAACATATTTGAAAGGCATTATTGACCTATTTCTTTTGGTCTGACTTCCTCTTACTGTAGTCATTCTGGTGATAGAAAATTTTGAGTTGTAAAATGTCAGAAATGTGAGGAATCTCATGTCCAGAAGCAAACAATCTCAATATCGTATTTAGTACAATCTCACATCACCAAGATAATGTATACTCGATATATGAGATAGTTATTTGTCTATTAGCAATGGCACATTTTTAGAATTCACTGTGGTTGGATCAATTTGTTAATAGAAAATTTGAAAAATTTGAATCTGCTTTCTTTAGGCCTAAGGTTCCATGATGGACAGTATGTCTAAAGGAATAGGAAATTAATGTTTGCACTACCATTCTTGTAATGTCTTCATATAATTCATATACTTTTATGAAAGTCAATTGATATTACTGATTTAATGATATGAGGGCATTAATCACTGGCAGGTAAATACAAAGAGAGTGAATTGGCAACTCATTAGAGAGACATGAGGTAAGAAGATTTAAATACAGCTATCATAATGTATTGGGGGTACCCCTAAAACATGAGTTTCTGAGGATGTAGTTAGTATTTCTATGGGACCATAGATCAAACCTAACAGTTATAACAACAATATGTAAAAATTAAATTATATCACTACTAATAAAATATTATTTTTATGACGTTTATTAAGGATTATTAGAAATCAAGGAATAAAGAAGATACAAATTAAAAACTACATGTTCATGGCTGATTAGCCCATTTAAAATCCCTGCGCTTAGCTTACCACTACTATACTTGCTACATCATTACAATGGAAGCAAAGAAGGCATGGGAGGCATTACTGCCAGTTAAATACTAATTGTGATCTCACCAATGTGTAGGCTCAGGTGAGATTATAGGGAATTCTGGGAAATACTAAGGACTCTTGGGGATTGAAATCTAGGGTTCAATATGTTTCTTAACCTAAAATTACTCTCAAAAGAAATTTAAACTTTTCAAATTTAAAATAATAATAATGATGCATTCCCCCCCCTGAAGAGGGTTATTGAAAACCACAGGGATCATTTAGGAATGCATGGCTGAGTTATGAGGTACATGAATCAATTGGCAAGAGAAATCAAAAACATCAAAAAAATCCAAATCAAAAAAGATAATTTCTGGATGAAATATAGACTATCAAAGTCTTGTGTGTAAAAATTCCAAGTAAAGGAAAAAATAAATCTATTACAGGTCCTTGAATCAGGGCCCAATTAAAATTATATAAGCATTTATGCAATTACCTTGAACCCTAAACACATTCAAGTTCTCTTATCAGGGCTCAAAGTTTTCATCAACTCCATTGGGATTAGTTGGTCTCCTTGATCTTGTGCTTGATTGGCACTGTGCAATAGTTATTTTTGTATTCTCTTGTCCTGGAATCAGACAGAATCATTAAGCAAAGTCCCCCAAATTTTTTTAAATAATCAGTGGCATCATTTTTATAGTCTCAGGCTTTTTGGGTATGCATTGATATTTTACCAAATGTATTTTAAACATATTACTGCAAAATTAAAAAAAAAAGTTAAAGAAAATCTTAATACTGGTGACATGTGCTTCAAATATAAAAGGGAGAGAAAAAATATATAGTATATGAAATAGTATATTGCACATGCAAGAAGAATATAATAATAAAAGGGTTTTTAAAAAATATAGCTTATAATCATTGACTGTGTCAGCTAAGGAAATGTAGAATACAAGGTTTCTCTTCAAAAATGATATCCATTTCTTCTTCATACCTGGCCATGATCCTCTGTGAGTACAAGCAAATGATTTTCACAAGGTAAGTTTTTTTTTTTAATAAAGAACAGTAGTACAACTTGTAATACAAATTCAAAAAGTACCATTATCCCCAGAGTTATAATAGCTCATTTAATGACAATAGTAAACAAACCCACTGTCATATTTTACATGGGTCTGCTATATGACATTTAAAGAAAAGGCATACTTGTCACAAGTTTTTCAGGTGTAGCAATATTTAAACCTTGGCAAATACATTTTAAAACATAGTAAAACTTATTTGGGTCTAGAACATCATCAAAAAATCTAGATTGTTTTGGTGGAAGTAAAGTGAGCTGAAGAGTTATAAATGAGAGTTGCTCCCTTTTGGGAGACATCCAGGGGTACTATGCCCTGGAATCAACTTCTCAGCTCCTTTGGTATGAGACTGTGATGTCCCATCCATTCACATTTTTATAAATGTGGGAGGTGGGGATTATAATTTTATTTTACTTCAGCTACTAAAATGAACCATATATCCTGTTAGAAGGAGGAAAAATGATCAGAGTTGTTGGAAAAAAATTAAAAATCATGTCTAAAAGACCCCTTAAAATCAATTTGAGATATTTAGCTCATTAAATTTTCCAAAGGTTGTTATATAATTGTAACCAGTTTTGATGAAGTCTATTTATCCTTTATGTGACAATTTACAATTAAGTCAAAATGGAAAAAAGGCTGTTTTTTTAAATGGGTTTATTCAATAATATTTGTTCAGTATAGTTATAGGGGAAAAGCAACAGAATATAACAGTAGTTAAAACCCAATACATTAAAATGATTCAGTGTAACAGAATAGTATTGAATACATTAATAATTGAACTTAAAACCAAGAAAACTAAATCTTAAACAAAACAATCAGTAAATGCAATAAAATACAGAGATGTTTATAAAACCCTGGAGTCTGAAAAGCCTTAAAAATATAACCTCCAGTCTCTTTAAAATTCTTTTTTTTTAATCTGTTGAGATTCCTTTTGTCAGTACAGTTTATTTTTATCTGTTGAGATTCCTTTTGTCAGTAGGGAATTCCCCACATTGAGGAAGAACATGGGTTTTAGGAATCTCAAATTGGGCAGGTCCAAATGACAAAGAGTTGCAGAGAAATGAATTTCTCCCCTGAATCTCAGGTAAAATAAGTAAAAGGATAAGTGCACTCAAAAATATCCTTTGAAATATTCAATGCACTGCTCTCTCATAGAATATGCAACTTCTTGTTTGGAAAAGCCTCTTCCTTCTCCTCATTCCCCCTTGAGGTCCCCTGCTCCATGGAGTCTAATTGTTACCTAAGGAAAGAACACCCCAGTATTTACCAGTTAGTTTGTTATTCCAACGATACAGGGGCAGCTACCAGCAGCCTGGGTCTTGGGGCTGACCTGGGGCAATCTGGCTTGGAGGCCAGAGATCAGTAGAGTTGCTGGGGCTGGGGCCAGGGCTTGGAGAGTGGGGCTGGGCCTGGACCAGGTGAGTGAGATAGCTTAAGGCAGGAGCAGGAGCCAGGGCCTGACTGGGACCAGGTGAGTGATCTTGGTCAAGAAGATCAGTGGAGCGAGCTGAATCAGAATCAGCTTTGTGAGGGGGGCTGAAAAGCCTTGGCAGGAGAAACGTTGCTTAAAAAAAAATTATCTAGACTAACTTAAAAAAATTGAGAAGTTCTCGTCAGAATGGTTGCCATTAACTGTAAAAATTAAATTATATCTTTACTAATAAAAATATTATATTTTATGAAGTTTATTAAGGATTATTAGAAATCAAGGAATAAAGACGATACAAATTAAAAACCATGTAGCCATGGCTGATTAGCTCATTCAAAATCCCTGTGCTTAACTTACCACTACTATACTTGCTACATCATTGCAATGGGAATTAAGAAGGCTTGGGAGGCATTACTTCCAGTTAAATACCAATTGTGATCTTGTCAATGTGGGGACTCAGGTGAAATTATAGGGAATTCTGGGAAAAACCAAGAACTTCTGGGGATTGAAGTCTAGGGTTCAAAATCTCCATTTTTACAAATAGCATATCACAATTTTCAAAGAAGGGAGTGGAGGAGCCAAGAAAGCATAGTACAATCATCCATCCAGACAAACATAGTCAGAGTTCCTCTTTAAACAATTTAAAAATAATTGGTCAAATAAAATTCTAGAGTGACGTAGCTAATAAAAGGTCAAGGTGAGACATTTTTAATGGCCAGGACAATGTAAGAGGTCAATAGAAAACGTCTGATATGTCAGGGTAGGGATCTGCCAAGATAGTATAGTACCAGTGAGCCTTGAATGCAACAACAATAACTTAAGGAGTTCTGAGGCCAAAGATAGTAAGGGGACCAACAATTGGTCAGAATGAGACAGCCGCAGACTTTTTGCTATTACTGGGAATAAGAGTTGGTAGTTTTTGACAATTTCTTTGCCCACACACAGATTTGGGTTTCTATTTAATGGTTAGTGGCTTCAGGAGAGTAAGAGCTTCTTTCCTAGTTGCAGGGCCATGAGAAATAGTGTTTGTGATTACATTAGTGGAACAGCCTTCCTGGGTAAAGATAATAGGGCAGACCTGGAGATAAATGACCACATTTCCTCCTAGATCACACCACCTTAGAAACACACACACATACACACACAAAAACTCTTGAAGATCTCCAGAATTATCTCTGAAAATGATGGTGCAAAAAGCCAGAAGCGTGAATCAGTATCTCCTCATCACTGAGAAGAGTTCAGTATCTTAATAAGATTCAAAGTCAATGTTTAAATTAGAAAAATAAGCAAACAACAAAAAAAAGATTCTGATCATAAAAATATATGAAGATGACAGGTAAGATCAAGACACAAACCAATAAGAAAAGTTAAAATGGCTAAAAGTAAAATCTCAAAAAATTACAATTCTACAGACACAACAAACATTTCTGAAGAATTTGTGGAAATAGATGAGTGATAGAGGAGAAATTATGTGTGTGGGGAGAACATGATATAACAAAATTATGAAAAGAGAATTAATAGCTTTTTAAAGGAGGCAAAAGAATACTGGGTAAAATAACAACTTAAAAAACAAAATTGGCCAAATTAAAAAAAAAAAAAGATACACAGAAATTCACTGATGGGAAGAACTTCTTAAAAAGTAGAATAGGCTAAATGGGCAAAGAGGCACAAAATCCCACTAAAGAAAACAATTTCTTAAAAATTGTCTCCGGGGAAAAAGAAAACTAATGAATTCTTGATACATCAAGACATAATTCAATACAGTCCAATGAATGAAAAATAGAAGAAATTTGAAATATCTAATTAGGAAATTGATGAGAGGGTATTTAAGAATCATAGGACTGCCTAGGATCCATGATCAAAGAAAGTGCCTAGTGAAATAGAAATGGAAATCTGTGGTGAACTATTTCTTGTTGCTGCAACTGGTACTCTGACTTGTGACTAGAGAGAGCTGCTACTAGTAGGGGACACACCAAGGATTTCTTAGATACAATGGAGATAGAAGTACCTTGAAAGATACTGAGAGATAGAGAGAAAGATAGAGGCATGTTGCCACAGGGGAATGCTCTGGGGTTTACCTATTGATCACTATTTGATGGCTAATGGATCAATATTTTCCTAATCTCCTACCCTCTTCCTTCCTCACTCCCTCCTTTAACCACCTGCTTCTTGACGCCTTTTGGCTTCCTCCCTTCCCCCTTAGTGGAATATAAAATATTCTAGTTTTCTTTCTCAGGTAAGGGGTTTATTGGAAAACAACAGGATGGGAAACTGATGAAAGAGGGATGAGAGTTTCCCTAATATATAATAAGAATTTGAAGGTTTGGGAAAGTAGTACAGACACAACTGTGACAGAGAGACAGTTAGAGAGATGGAGGAAAACTGTTAAAATCTTCTTTCTTCTTCACAAAGTCAACAAGGTCTCTCAGCCTAATTTCAGAAGCCCTGCCTCAAGGGTCCTTCAGCCTGGAATAAAAGCTAACAAGATCAGTTTAGCTTCTTCCTCAACCATCCACCAAGAAAAGTCTTTCCTTCAGCCTGGCTTTCCTCCAACTTGGTCAGTAAATTTCCAGAGAGCCAAAGTATCCTTGGTCAGTGAAACCCCAGAGAGAGAGAGAGAGAGAGAGAGGATCAGAAGTCCCAGTTTCTCCCCTGGTCAGCTTCAATTCCCAGAGCCAGAGAATCAATTCCTCCTTTTGTCAGAGCCCCAAAATTAAGCCAGCCCCCCAAGGGTCCTTCAGTTTCCTTCAACTGCCTCTCCTGGGAACATTCCATTTGGAACCTTCTCCTTGATTTTGTAGATCAGGTCCTCAGCTTGTTTCTTGCATGCTTGGCTTGCATGTCCTCTCTCTCTCTCCATGCCTCTACCACACTAGAGATAATAATTTAAAAATTATCAAGTACATTTTCCGCAATATCCTAGTGCTTGATGGTAAAATAAAATATTAGAAGAATCCATTGATTACTTCCTGAAAAGGAGCCCCAAATAAAAATTCCCAGGAATATTATATTCAAATTCCAGAACTCCCAGGTCAAGAAGAAAATATCATAAATAGCCTGAAAAACAACAATTCAAATATCAGGGTAGGGATTACATGAGATTTAACAGCATCCTTAAGAAAGGAATGGAGGGCTTGTAATATCATATGACAGAAAGTAAAGGAGCTAAGATCACAATCAAGAATAATCCACTGAGCAAAACTGAGTTTAAATCTTCAAAGGGAAAATAGATATTCAAATGAAATAGAGAACTTTCAAGCACTATTTGATGTTTCAAGGGAAACCTCAAATAGAAAATAATAAAGTAATTCAATAAGGTAAAATTAACTCCTATATGAAAAGAACACATCACTCTTTTTTATATTCAAATATTTTTCCAAATTACATGTAATAACAATTTTCAACATATGTTTTCTGAAATTATGAGGTCCAAATAGTCTTCCCCCATACCAACTCCACTCTCAGAGATGGTAAGCAATTTGATCTGAATTATACATATATTATCACTCAAAACATACTTCCATATTGGTCACTGATATAAGAGAATATTCATAAAACAAAAATTCCAAAATAAAACTGTAAATAAACTAACTTGAAAATAGTGTGCTTTTATCTGCATTTGATTCCAAAAGTTCTTTCTTTGGAGGACAATTACATTCTTTATCATAAGTCCTTCAGAAT
Organism: Monodelphis domestica; assembly: GCF_027887165.1. Taxonomy (NCBI): domain Eukaryota; kingdom Metazoa; phylum Chordata; class Mammalia; order Didelphimorphia; family Didelphidae; genus Monodelphis; species Monodelphis domestica. The sequence continues at coordinate 469,473,733 of NC_077228.1, forward strand.
TGTCCCAAATCATTGTATTGAGAGAGTAGCTAAGTCTTTCACAGTTGATCATCATACAATATTGCTGTTATTAAGTACAAAAACATTTCACTTTTAAGAACTAGTAAGAGTCTATATAGAGAAAAAAAATATTTGTAATTATCTTCCAAAAATAAAGAGGAGGAAAAGGAGAATAATGAGAGATTTTGGAAGGGAGAGAAAGAATCTGGAAAGCATGTAATAGATTTTAGAATGGAGTGAAAAATAGAGAATACTGGTGGGCAATACTTGAACTTCTCTCTCATCAGAGTTGGATGAATAAATGCATATATGTGCTTGTGATTTGATTATTTCTTGTGGATTCTTTCAATTTCTATTTTATTTTCTTGTTAAGGGATATCTGGTCAATTTTCTTTAATAATTTCTTGTATTATGATGTCCAAGATTTTTTTTTATCATGGCTTTCAGGTAGTCTAATAATTCTTAACTTAATTTCTCTTCAATGTATTTTTCTGGTCAGTTGTTTTTTCAATGAGATATTTCATGTTTACCTCTGTTTTTTCTTATTCTTTTGATTTTGCTTTATTGCTTCTTGATGTCTCATGAAATCATTAGCTTATAGTTGCCCAATTCTAATTTTTAAGAAATGATTTTCCTCCTTCAAGTTTTGATCTTCCTTTTTCATTTGGCCCATTTTTTCTTGCATTGCTTTAATTTCTCCTTCCCATTTTTGTCTTCCTCTCTTAATTGCTTTTTGAAATCCTCTTTGATGTCTCCCAGAATTCTTATCCAATTCATATTTCTCTTTTGGACTTTGTGTGTTATCTTTGCTTCCACTGCCCCCTACTGTGTCTATGCCTTGCACTATGTCTTCATAAAAAATTTTCTACAATTAGGTGCTATTTTTGTTTTCTACTCATTTTTCCAACCTTTTTATATGTAGGCTCTCTTCTCCTAGAATAGATTAGGGTACCTTCTAAGCTTCAGTCCTTCCTTGATGCTACCCTTACCTTTATTTTCTGAGTTTCTGTCAGTTTCAGTTCTTCCAAGATGATTTGATGGCCTGAAGGCTGGGAGCTCTGAAAGCCAGGTCCCACAGCTAATTCAATTAACCATTGAGTCCACTGATAGCTGAAATTCTCACCTCACTCTTGGGTATAAGCTTTTGTTCTCACTGGGGGCTTGATCAGATCATGCAGACAGCAGATTGCCCTGCCCATGGTTCAGGGGGCCCAGCTTTGAGTCCACCATATACCCCAAAATGGGATCTATGTCCTCACCCAGGACATCTGGCCTTGCTCTGGGGCCACCTAGATCAAGGTGCTTCAGAATAGACTGCGCTAGGCTGGAATTCCAGACTCCACTGTAAGTTTGCTTGGAAATCCAAGATGTATGTATTATCTTGGACCTCTAACAGCCCAGGTTGGGCTTTAGGGTCTGGATGTTGCCTTGGGCTCAGGTTCAAAATCTAGAACCACAGATATGGGATGGGGTATGTGGCTTTCTCTTGACTTGCTCCTCACTTCTTCCTATAACCTCCAAATGGCTATGCTCCATTCTCACCCAGGGCTCCAGATGTTCTCTATCTACCTTTTAGGTCCTTCTCTTCTTAAATCATTTCACTCTATCTTCCTTTTTATTCCTTCACTCCTGAATTGATTTTGTGGCATTGTTTTAAGATTGGTTAGAGGGGATTCTCATGGTAGTTTCAAGCTTCCCTGATTCTACTCCACCATCTCGATTCTGGAACTGGAAAATATATACATACTTCTGAAAGAAAATCAATAGGTCCCCTGTTTGGGAGTAGAAATCTATCTCATCTTTTAAGGAAGTAGGAAAGAAAGGGGTAAGAAATGGGATAAGTGATAAATGGGAGGAAGGATTAAGAAATACCAGAGGTCTGAATCAAAACAACCTTTTGAGGAGGGACAGAGTAAAAAGGAAGGGATGAGAATAAACAGAAGTAAATAGGATGTAAGTAATTCCATAATTAGTCATCATAACTATACATGTGAATGGACTAATACAATGGAAGTAGATAACATAATGAATTAGAAACTAGAATTCAATAATACATTGTTTACATTAAATAAATTTGAACCAGAAAGACATACACAAAGTAAAATTAAGGGACTGTAGCAATATTTTATGTTTCAGCTAAGGTAACAGAAAAGGCATAAGTACCAGAGCTAAAGGAAAATTTACCTAATTAAGCGATATATGTGTGCTGGGAAACTGAATTTTGTGAAATGATACCATAAATGATCCAGCAACATTGGTGTTGGGTCTATTTTCCAAGGGATGAATGGAAAATGGCTAAGGGATCTATGTTTTTACATATTTCCAGAAGATCTTTTTGTATAAAGTTCCCACATGGAACTGGCAATTGAGGGGATGCCGTTCACTTGGATAATGGAGTGACTAAACAAATTTTGGCATATGATTGTAATGTAATATATCACTGCTCTGTAAGAAATGAACTGGTTGATTATTCAAAACAAAGCATGGGATGAAATTACATGAAATTATGAAAAGTGGAATGATTATAAACATGAGAAAATATTTACAGCTACAGAATTCATGTTTGAAAAATATCTTGTTAATGTTCACATTCAGTATAAGAATTAATAAATAGTAATATAGAAGATAGACTTCATATATATATATATATTTGCAAATGCCTTCTCTGGTGTCAGAGTGAAGGGAAGAAGGGAGGTACCTGGGATTTTTAATGTAACCAACAAACAAATAAATTAATAAAATAGAATAAAAATACCATAGAAAATGAAATAATATTATCTTTAAACATATGATCCAAATGGCAAAGAATAAAAGTTTTTTTTGCTTCTAATTTTTATTTTCCCCCAATTACATTTAAAAACAGTTTTCAACATTTTTCAAAGAATATTAATTCTTGGACTTCAGGTCAAGATGGCAGCTTAGAGAAAGCTAAAGTTCAGAGCTCCAGAAACCCTTCCTTACCGATCTCAAATGGAATGCTCCTAGGGCATTGAAATTCAAAACAAACAGCAGAATAGACCCCAGAAACACTCCTCCTGGACCTGGATCAAAAGGTACGACCCCCCAAGAGTCAGAGCCCTAGATCACTCGGATCTAAGGGGAAGGCAAAGGGAAGGTCCCAGGACCCATCCACCCCAAATCAGACTGCTGAGTCTGAGGCAGCAGCAGGAACCTCAGGGCAGGCAGGGGGACCTCGGGAGCCAGCTGTTCTGAGGGCCGGCCCCTGAAAATGACCTGAGCCAGTCACAGGGGCACCCAGACAGCAGGGAGGCAGAGAGAGATGGGGGGGGAGAAGCCTGTAGCCCCCTGACCAAAACCTTCCATCTGGGTCTTACTGAAGGTCACTGCCTGAGGGCATACTCAGTCTGAGGTTAATCCTATCACCAGCCCTCAGAGCTCCAGGAAGCCACGGCACATCCCCCCTCAGAGTGCAGGGTCGTCTGAAACAACAGTAACCCTCAGGGCTGGCAAAAGGGCCTCAGAGCTGAAGGCCGAATCCTGAAAACAACTTGACCCAGTTGAGGGGGCACTCAGACAGCAGGGAAACAGAGAGAGACAGGAGGAGCCTGTAGCCCCCAAACAGATCCTTCCATCTGAGTCTCACTGAAGGTCCTTGCCTGAGGGCATACTCAGTCTGAGGTTAATCCTATCACCAGCCCTCAGAGCTCCATGAAGCCATGGCCCCTCCCCCCTCAGAGTGCTGGCTGAGGCACAGAAACAAGGGCCAAGCTATATAACGGACAATCTGCCTAGGGCTAAATCCTCTGAACACCAGACAGAGATGAAAAAAGCTAATCCTCCCCCTCAGATAGAGATGGCTAAATCCACAGAAGCACAAAAAACCCAAAATTCCAAAAAAAAAACCAAGAAGAAGGGAGTGACTTTGGACACATTTTATGTAGCAAAAATACAAAACACAGAGGAGATAGAAGAGGAAACACAAGCAACTGCTCCGAAACCTTCCAAAGGAAATGGAAACTCTCCACAAACCCATGAAGAATATGAATCAGAAATGATCAAAAAGATGGAAGCCTTCTGGGAGGAAATATGGGAAATAATGCAAAAGAAATTCACGCATCTACAAAACCAGTTTGGCCAAACTGAAGAGGAAAACCAGGCTTTAAAGCAAGAACTAATAAAGCAAAGCCAAAAGACCAAGAAATTAGAAGAGAACATAAAATATCTCACTGACAAGGTGATAGATTTGGAAAATAGAGGGAGAAAAGGTAATTTAAGAATAATTGGACTTCCAGAAAAGCCAGAAATAAACAGCAAAGTCAACATTGTAATACAAGATATAATCAAAGAAAATTGCCCAGAGATTCTAGAACAAGGGGGCAATACAGGCACTGACAGAGCTCACAGAACACCGTCTACACTAAACCCCCAAAAGACAACTCCCAGGAATGTAATTGCCAAATTCCAAAACTCTCAAACAAAAGAAAAAATCCTACAAGAAGCCAGAAAAAGACAATTTAGATATAAAGGAATGCCAACCAGGGTCACACAAGACCTTGTAATTACTACTCTGAATGATCGTAAGGCATGGAACATGATCTTCAGAAAGGCAAGAGAGCTGGGTCTTCAACCAAGAATCAGATATCCAGCAAAACTGACTATATACTTCCAAGGGAAAGTATGGGCATTCAACAAAATAGAAGATTTCCAAGTTTTTGCAAAGAAAAGACCAGAACTCTGTGGAAAGTTCGACACCGAAAAACAAAGAGCATGGAATACCTGAAAAGGTAAATATGAAGGAAAGGAAAAAGGAGAAAAATGTTTTCTTCTTCTTTACTCAAACTCTCTTCTATAAGGACTACATTTATATCAATCTATGTATACTAACATGTGGGGAAAATGTAATGTGTAAATAGGGGGAAAAGAAAGACCAAATAGAATAATCTTTCTCACACAAAGATTCACATGGGAAGAGGAGGGGAAGAAAACTCCTATAAGAAGGAGAGGAAGAGAATTTTTACTTAAACCTTAATCTCAGGGAAATCAACTCTGAGAGGGAAAAACACCCAGATCCATTGGGATCTTGAATTCTATCTTACCCAACAAAGGTAGGGAGAAGGGAAAACCAAGGGGGGAAGGGGGAGAGGGAAAACAAAAGGGGAGGGAAAGAGAGGGGGGGAAGGGGAGGGAACAAAAAGGGAGGGACTAAAAAGGGAAATATATCAAGGGAGGGGACAAGGGGGACTGATTTAAAGTAAATCACTAGACTAAATGGTAGAGCTGAAGAAGAAAAGGTTAGAATTAGGGAAGGATATCATAATGCCAGGGAATCCACAAATGACAGTCATAACTTTGAACATGAATGGGATGAACTCACCCATAAAACATAGACGAATAGCAGAATGGATTAGAATCCAAAACCCTACCATATGTTGTCTTCAAGAAACACACATGAGGCGGGTTGATACCCACAAGGTCAGAATTAAAGGATGGAGTAAGACCTTCTGGGCCTCAACTGACAGAAAGAAGGCAGGAGTGGCAATCATGATATCTGATAAAGCCAAAGCAAAAATAGACCTGATCAAAAGGGATAGGGAAGGTAATTATATTTTGTTAAAAGGGACTTTAGATAATGAGGAAATATCACTAATCAACATATATGCACCAAATAATATAGCACCCAAATTTCTAATGGAGAAACTAGGAGAATTGAAGGAAGAAATAGACAGTAAAACCATATTAGTGGGAGATTTAAACCAACCATTATCAAATTTCGATAAATCAAATCAAAAAATAAATAAGAAAGAGGTAAAGAAGTGAATGAAATCTTAGAAAAATTAGAATTAATAGACATATGGAGAAAAATAAATAGGGATAAAAAGGAATACACCTTCTCAGCACCACATGGCACTTTCACAAAGATTGACCATATATTAGGTCAAAGAAATATGGCACACAAATGCAGAAAAGCAGAAATAGTAACTGCAGCCTTTTCAGATCACAAGGCAATAAAAATAATGTTCAGTAATGGTACATGGAAAACCAAATCCAAAACTAATTGGAAATTAAACAATATGATACTCCAAAATCAGATAGTTAGAGAAGAAATCATAGAAACAATTAACAATTTCATCGAGGTAAATGACAATGGCAAGACATCCTTTCAAACCTTTTGGGATGCAGCCAAAGAGGTAATCAGAGGTAAATTCATATCCCTGAGTGCATATATTAATAAAATAGGGAGAGCAGAGATCAATCAATTGGAAATGCAAATAAAAACACTCGAAAATGATCAAATTAAAAACCCCCAGCAGAAAACCAAACTAGAAATCCTAAAAATTAAGGGAGAAATTGATAAAATTGAAAGCGATAGAACTATTGATTTAATAAATAAGAAAAGAAGCTGGTACTTTGAAAAAAACAAACAAAATAGACAAAGTACTGGTCAATCTAATTAAAAAAAGACAGGAAGAAAAGCAAATTAACAGCATCAAAGATGAAAAGGGGGACATCACCTCCAATGAAGAGGAAATTAAGGCAATCATTAAAAATTACTTTGCCCAATTATATGGCAATAAATACACCAATTTAGGGGATATGGATGAATATATACAAAAATACAAACTGCCTAGACTAACAGAAGAAGAAATAGAATTCTTAAATAATCCCATATCAGAAAATGAAATCCAACAAACCATCAAAGAACTTCCTAAGAAAACATTCCTAGGGCCTGATGGATTCACCAGTGAATTCTATCAAACATTCAGAAAACACTTAACCCCAATACTATACAAACTATTTGACATAATAAGCAAAGAGGGAGTTCTACCAAACTCCTTTTATGACACAAACATGGTACTGATTCCAAAACCAGGCAGGTCAAAAACAGAGAAAGAAAACTATAGATCAATCTCCCTAATGAATATAGATGCAAAAATCTTAAATAGGATACTAGCAAAAAGACTCCAGCAAGTGATCAGAAGGGTCATCCATCATGATCAAGTAGGATTTATACCAGGGATGCAGGGCTGGTTCAATATTAGGAAAACCATCCACATAATTGACCACATCAACGAGCAAACCAACAAGAACCACATGATTATCTCAATAGACGCAGAAAAAGGCTTTGATAAATACATGATAAAATACAACACCCATTCCTATTAAAAAAACTAGATAGCATAGGAATAGAAGGGTCATTTCTAAAAATAATAAACAATATATATCTAAAACCATCAGCTAATATCATCTGCAATGGGGATAAACCAGATGCATTCCCAATAAGATCAGGAGTGAAACAAGGATGCCCATTATCACCTCTTCTATTTGACATTGTACTAGAAACACTAGCAGTAGCAATTAGAGAAGAAAAAGAAATTGAAGGCATCAAAATAGGCAAGGAGGAGACCAAGTTATCACTCTTTGCAGATGACATGATGGTCTACTTAAAGAATCCTAGAGATTCAACCAAAAAGCTAATTGAAATAATCAACAACTTTAGCAAAATTGCAGGATACAAAATAAACCCACTTAAGTCATCAGCTTTTCTATATATCTCCAACACAGCTGAGCAGCAAAAACTAGAAAGAGAAATCCCATTCAAAATCACCTTAGACAAAATAAAATACCTAGGAATCTACCTCCCGAGACAAACACAGGAACTATATGAACACAACTACAAAACACTCCACACAACTAAAGTAGACTTGAGCAATTGGAAAAATATTAACTGCTCATGGAGAGGATGAGCCAATATAATAAAAATGACCATCTTACCCAAACTTATTTATCTATTTAGTGCCATACCCATTGAACTCCCAAAATATTTCTTTACTGATTTAGAAAAGAACCATAACAAAATTCATCTGGGATAACAAAAGATCAAAAACAATTTGGTACTGGCTAAGAGACTGAAAGGAAGATGAGTGGAATAGACTGGGGGCAAGCGACCTCAGCAAGACAGTATATGGTAAACCCAAATATCCCAGCTTTTGGGACAAAAATCCACTATTCGATAAAAACTGCTGAGAAAACTGGAAGACAGTGTGGGAGAGATTAGGTTTGGATCAACACCTCACACCCTACACCAAGATAAATTCAAAATGGGTGAATGACTTAAACATAAAGAAGGAAACCATAAGTAAATTGGGTAAACACAGAATGGTATACATGCCAGACCTTTGGGAGGGCAAAGACTTTAAAACCAAGCAAGACAGAAAGAATCACAAAATGTAAAATAAATAATTTTGACTACATCAAATTAAAAAGCTTTAGTATAAACAAAACCAATGTAACTAAAATCAGAAGGAAAATAACAAATTGGGAAAAAATCTTCATAGAAACCTCTGACAAAGGTTTAATTACTCAAATTTATAAAGAGCTAAATCAATTGTACAAAAAATCAAGCCATTCTCCAATTGATAAATGGGCAAGGGCCATGGATAGGCAGTTCTCAAATAAAGAAATCAAAACTATTAATAAGCACATGAAGAAGTGTTCTAAATCTCTTATAATCAGAGAGATGCAAATCAAAACAACTCTGAGGTATCACCTCACACCTAGAAGATTGGCTAACATGATAGCAAAGGAAAGTATTGAATGCTGGAGGGGATGTGGAAAAGTAGGGACATTAATTCATTGCTGGTGGAGTTGTGAACTGATCCAACCATTCTGGAGGGCAATTTGGTACTATGCCCAAAAGGCGATAAAAGAATATCTACCCTTTGATCCAGCCATAGCACTGCTGGGTCTGTAACCCAAAGAGATAATGGACAAAAAGACTTGTACAAAAATATTCATAGCTGCGCTCTTTGTGGTGGCCAAAAACTGGAAAACGAGGGGATGCCCATCCATTGGGCAATGACTGAGCAAATTGTGGTATATGTTGGTAATGGAATACTATTGTGCTAAAAGGAATAATAAAGTGGAGAAGTTCCATGGAGACTGGAACGACCTCTGGGAAGTGATGCAGAGCAAGAGGAGCAGAACCAGGAGAACATTGTACACAGACACTAATACACTGTGGTATAATCGAACATAATGGACTTCTCCATTAGTGGCGGTGTAATGTCCCTGAACAATCTGCAGTGATCCAGCAGAAAAAACACCATTCATAAGCAGAGGATAAACTATGGGAGTAGAAACACTGAGGAAAAGCAACTGCCTGACTACAGAGGTTGAGGGGACATGACATATGAGAGACTCTAAAGGAAACCCTAATGCAAATATTAACAACATAGCAATGGTTTCGAATCAAGAACACATGTGATACCCAGTGGAATCACGCGTCGGCTATGGGTGGGGGGGGAGAGGAAAAGAAAATGATTTTTGTCTTTAATGAATAATACTTGGAAATGATCAAATAAAATATTATAAAATTAAAAAAAAGTATTAATTCTTGAATTCTCTCTCCCCTTCAGTCTTCCCAAACTCAACCCTTCCTCCCACTGATATGACATGATATCTCATATAGATTTTACATGTGCAATCATGTAAAACATTTTTCCATATTAATTGTGTTGTGGAAGGAAACTTGACAAAAATGTTTAAGAAAGAAAGTTAAAAAATGGTTGCTTTTTTATGAATTCAGACTCCATTAGTTCTTTCTCTGGAAACAGATGGTATTTCTTAAAAAAAAAAAAAAAAACCTTTTGGGATTGTTTTGATTCATTGTATTGCTGAAAATATCTAAGTTATTCACATTAGTTCACTGTATAGTGTTCCTATTATGATGTAGTGTTTTTCTGGTTCTGCTTATTTCACTCTGCTTGAATTCATGTAATACTTTCCAGATTTTACTGAGTATCTCTTCCTCATTATTTCTTACTTCACAATACTATCCCATTACAATTATATAGAATAATTCACTCAACCTCTTTCCAATTGATGGGTATTCCCCTCACTTTCTGTTTATTTGTACATGCGGAGATTTGTTTTAAATATTTTTGTATAAATGTATCCTTTCCTTTTCATTTTTATCTATCTGGGATACAAACTACTAATGGTGCTGCTGGATCAAAAGGCCTGTACCTTTTTTATAATCATTTGGGCATAGGTTCAAATTATTCTCTAGAATAACTGAATCAGTTCATAGATCCTAGCACAGTTTATTAATGTCTCAGTTTCCCCACATCCCCTCCAAATTTTTTCATTTTCATTTTCTGTAATAAAAACCAATCTTATTACAAAGGCCTTCTGCTGGGGCAGAATCAAGATGATTCTTTAAAAGCAGCAAAAGTCAATTACTCTGTGAAAACCTTTCCATATCAATCAAAAACAAAGGGGGGCCTTCAAGGTGGACAGAAAACCAAATCCAATAACAAGACAGATCTAAGGGACTCTCCTGATTGATTCAACTTAAAGGTATCCATAGAAGGTTGAATTCCTACATTTAAGGAAAAGAAAGAAGGAAGGTCCCAAGGCCCTCCCCCCACCTACTATGCTGAGACTCAGGTGGTTGGTGGGATCTCAGGGATAGGACTTCAAGTGGGATGGAGTGCCTTGATACCACAACCATATGAAGCTTAGGGCTCTAACCACAGCTGGCAAGGAGGCAGCCAGAGGAGAAAAGCAGAGTAGAAGGCAGGCTGGCCACAGCCTTCAACCACCATAACTCCATCTATTGGCCCTCTGCCTCGGGAAGTTTTAGCCTCACGGTACCTTCAGCTCTTCAGATCAGCTCAACTGGCTCAATCCAATTTAGCAATACTGCAGAGAAGAAGTCCCCAGAGAGCAAAGGGGCTCAGCCTCTTGGAGCTGGTAGAAAATGAGAGGAGCAAGGTTGCAGAGTAGATAGGGAGTTAGGTTCAGCACTAGGACAGAGCCATGGGTTTCTCCTGCTAAATCAAACCTGAAGTGCTCTGCTGGCAGCTGGGGAATATCTGGCCTCAAGGCACATTAATACAACTGGTCAGGTCCATCAGCCTAATCCAGTTAATAAACTAAGTAGAGAAGAAGCCTCTTCAGGGCAGAAAAACCCAAACTCATATATCCAGCAAATAAACAGAGGAACAAAAGTATAGACAATAAGGAGAGGGAGGGAAGGGAAAAGATATGATTAAAAAACGGAAAAAAATATCACAATTGACAACTTCTATATAGATAATGAACAAAGAACAAATGGAACATAGTAGGACCAAGGGACACCAAGAAAAAACTCAGGAACTCCAGCTAATTGGACCTAGGCTCCAGAAGAAATCAAAACACAATCCAAAAACAAAACAAAACAAAACAAAACAAAACAATTAAGAGTGGCTGAAGAAAATTGGGAAAAACTATAATAAGCAAAATCCATCATCTGGAAACAGATCTAAAACAAGAACATAGTGTCTTAAAAGTCAAAATTGGGGGAATCTGGATGGCTCAGTGGATTGAAAGCCAGGCCTAGAGATGGGAGGTCCTAGGTTCAAATCTGGCCTCAGACACTTCCCAGCTGTGTGACCCTGGGCAAGTCACTTGACCCCCATTGCCTAGCCCTTACCTCTCTTCTGCCTTGGAACCAATACATAGTATTGATTCTAAGATGGAAGGTAAGGGTTTAAAAAAAAGCCAAAATTCACTAGCTTGAAAATGAGGCAAACTTGAAGGTAAAAGGTAAAAGCTATGACCTACAAAAAAAATAGATCAAAAGGAAAAGGAGGTTCAAAATGTCAAGGATGAAATTCAGTCTTTATAAATTATAATTGAACAATTCGAAGTGAATGACTTCACAGAGCAGCAAGAATCAATAAAACAAAATCAAAAGAATGAAAAAAGTTAAGGAAAATATTAAATACCTCATTGATAAAAAATAGACCTGGAAAATGGATCCAGGAGAGATAATTTAAGAATTATTGCTTTAATGGAAAAACATGACCAAAGAAAAAGCCTGGACATCATTCTACAGGAAATGATCCAAGAAAACTGCCTTGATATTCTTGAACAAGAGGGGAGAGAGAGAAAGAATACACAGATCACCTCCTACATTAAATCTCCAATTGACAAAGCCAAGGAATATTATATTCAAGTTTAAGAACTTCCAAACCAAGGAAAAGATATTACAAGCTGCTAAAAAATTCAGATATCATGGAGCCACAGTAAGGGTTACACAGGACCTGCCTGTATCTATATTGAAAGACTGGAAGACAGGGAATATAAAATTCCAGAAAGCAAGGGAATTGGGTCTACAACTAAGAACCAACTACCCAGCAAAATTGACTATATTCTTGCAGGGGAAAGTATGGTCATTTAATAAAATAGAAGATTTCCAAGCATTCCTGAAGAAAAGACCAGACTTAAACAGAAAATGTGATGCCCAAATATAGAACTCAAGAGAACCACAAAAAGGTAATAAAGAAAGTAGAAAAATATTAAGAGACCCAATAAGTTCAAATGATTTGTATTCCTATATGCAAAGATGACATTGATAACTATTAAAATTGTTATTAGCATTGAAGTATCTAAAAGAAATATACCTATAGGTTACAGTGATAAACTTTATAGGATGATATATCATATATATATATATGTATATATATACATATATATAACTAGTGGTAAAGAGTGGATAAAATGGGGTAAAATATGTATTTCATAAAAAAGAACATGGGAGGAGGGGAAGAAGAGCAATACAATGGAAAGGAGGAAAAGGTTGGAGACAAGTGATACATAAAGTATATTCTCATTGAAATTGGCTCAGAAAGGGAAGGGCCATCAGATCCACTGGGGCATAGAACTGTATTGTGCCCTATAGAAAAGTAGAAGGGTTATAAATGGATTGGTGGGGAAGGGAGCAATACAAAGGAGAGAGAGGTTGGGAGGCCATTGAAAAGGTACTCTAGTAAGAGGGAAATATTAAGGGAGGGAATAGGAAAGGGAATAACATTAGGAATGGGAAAGGGGGGAGACTGACTAAAAGTGAAAATTGGAGGGGATGGTAGTAGGGATAAGAGAAAAAGCAGAATCAAAAACAAAGTCAAAATGGAGGGGAATACATGGACAGTAATCATAACTGAATGTGAATGGGATGAACTAACCCATAAAAAGGAAGCCGATAAAGTAGAATGGATTAAAAACCAGAATCCTTCCATATGTTGTCTAAACGAAACACACTTGAGGCAGGTAGAGATATATAGGGTAAAAATAATAGGGTGGAGCAGAATTTACTGGGCCTCAACTGAGAGAAAGAAGTCAGGAGTAGAAATTATAATCTCTAACAAAGCTAAAGCAAAAGTAGATCTCATTAAAATAGATAAGGAAAGTAATAATATCTTGATGAAAAGCAAATAAATAATGAAGAAATTTCAGTATTCAACATATATGCACCAAATTGTATAGCATTCAGATTTCTAAAGGAGAAATTAAAGGAGCTTAAGGAGAAAATAGATAGTAAAACTGTACTAGTTGGGGACCTCAACCTCCCTCTAAGAGAACTAGATACATTCAATCAAAAAACAAATAAGAAAAAAGTAAAGGCAGTGAATAAAATGTTAGAAATTTAGACATCTGGAGAAAATAAATAGGGGTAAAAACAAATAATATTTTTTCAGAAGCACATGGCATATATATATATATATATATATAAATTGATGATGTAAAGGGAATAAAAAGAGTGCAAAGAAATATAGGAAAGCAGAAATAATAAATCTCTTCAGACCATAATATACAATAGAAATCATAATCAATAATGGCTTGTGGAAAGGAAATTTAAAATTAATTGGAAACTAAATAATCTATTTCTTCAGAACTGGTTGGTCAAAAAAAAAGACTCAAAGAAACAATTACTGGTTTCATTGAAGAGCATGATGATGAGGAAACAACTTATCAAAATCTATAGGATGCAACTAAAGCAGTACTCAGGGTGAGTACATATATCAACAAATCAGAGAGGGAAGAGGTCGACAATTTAGGAATACAATTTAAAAAGATAGAAAGAGAACAAATTGAAAATCTTCAGGATAACAAAATAGGAAATTATAAAAATTCAAAGGACAAATTAATAAAATTGAATGTAAAAGCACTACTGAACTAATAAATAAGATTAGGAGTTAATACTTAAAAAACAAATAAAATAGATAAAGTACTAATAAAAAACGAAATTAACAGTATAAATATGAAATGGGTGATCTTACCACCAAATGAAGAGGAAATTAAGGTAATTATTAAGAACTATTTTGCTCAACTATATGGCAATAAGTACGATAAGCTAGGTGAAATGGGCAAGTATTTACAAAAATCTAAAATGTCTAGGTTAACAAAATAGGAAATAGAATACTTAAACAATACCATCTCAGCCAAAAGAAACTGAACAAGCCATCAAGGAACTCCCTAAGAAAAGATCCCCAAGGCCAGATGGATTCACAAATGAATTCTATCAAACATTTAAAGAACAACTAACCCCAATACTATACAGACTATTTGACAAAATAAGCAAAGAAGGGGTTTTACTCAATTCCTTTTATGACACAATGTGTCACAAACAAATGTGGTACAGATTGTAAAGCCAGCCATACTGAAAATATGGAAAGAAAACTACGGACCAATCTCCTTAATGAATATAAATTCAAAAATCTTAAATAGAATACTAGCAAAAGTACTCCACCAAGTTATTATGAGGATTATTCACTATGACTAGGTGTGATTTATATTAGGAACATAAGGATGGTTGAATATTAGGAAAATCATCCATATAAGTAGCCATATCAATAACCAACCCAACAGAAGTCACATGATTATCTCAATAGATTCAGAAAAAGGCTTTGACAAAATTCAACAGCCATTCCTATTGAAAACACTAGAAAGTATAGGAATGGAAGGGTCTTTCCTAAAAATAATAAATAGTATATATTTAAAACCATCAGCAAGCATCATCTGCAGTGAGGATAAAAATTCCTAGAAGCATTAAAGAAAAATAAAAATTCTGGTGTTAAAATAGGGAAAAATGAGAATAGTGCAAGAAAATTACAAAAAGAGAAATAACAGAATGTTAAGAGAGACATAAAAAAGTATTAATGAAAATGGCATCTTATAAAACAAAATTAGCTTAAGGATAAAAGAAGTCCAAATACACAAGGAATAAAATAATTGCTTAAAAAGAACACTAGACTAAATAGATTTTTTAAAGAGTACAAAAATTCACTGAAGAAAATAACATCTAAAAAATTAAACTGACTCCATTGGGGAAAAAAGAGATATAAAATTTCATTGAGGAAAATAATTCCTTGATAATTGAAATTAGGCAAGTGGAAGGTGATGAGTATAAAACAAGAAACAATAAATAAAGGCAAAAAATCTTAAAGGAGAAAATGTAAAATATCTCAAACAAAAACAACTGATCTAAAAAAAGATTGATGGGAGATAATTTATGAGTGATAGGACAACTTCAGAGTAATGTTTATAGAAAAAGCCTTGACATTGTATTTCAATATGTTATCAAGAAAAATTACTTGAAATCTTAGATAAAGGGTATAAAGTAGAAATTGAAAGAATCTACTGATTATCTCCTAAAAGAGAGTCCAGAATAGAATCTTCCAGGGATATCACATCAAAATTTCAAAGCTCCCAGGTCAAAGAGAAAATAATCAGATAGTGATAAATAAGTTTAATATTGTTGAAACATTTAAAAAATTAGTGCCTTCTACATAGGATCACAACCAAGAATAATCTAACCAGAAAAACATTATCCTTCAGAGGGCAAGTGATATTTTATGCAATAAAGGATTTTCAAGTATTCCTGATGAGAAGACCCAAGATGAATAGAAAGGCTAAGAACATCAACATGAAATAATAACAATAAAGCTGTCAAAAAGTTAAACTGTTTATAAACATCTGAGGAAAATGACACATGTAATTCCTAAAAACATTTATTTTTATTGTTAGGGCTTTTTAAAAGGAGTTTAAATAAACAGAGGCGATGAATATGAATTGGTTTTGTGTGAGTAGTTTCAAAAAATAAGAGGTGAGAAAGATATACTGAGAAAAAGGGAAAGAAAGACATCAAATGGAAAAATTTTTCTCATATAAACGAGGCACACAAGAAACAGATTTAATAGTGGAGGGGAAATGAGGGTTTATAGCATGCGATTCTTGACCTCAATTTCATTTGATTGGTTCAAAGAGGAAAGGAAGTATATAAACACTTAGCTGTGTTTAGATATATAACTGAACTCTTTGGGCAATAAGAAGGGAATAGAATAAGAGAAAAAGGAGATATTTTAAAAGGAAAACATTAAGAAGGCAGCGATTTGAAGCAAATAGAATTTTGAGTAGAGAAATGAAAAAAGAAAGAAAATATGCAGAAGAAAATGTGGTGTAGGATAATGCTTTTTAATTATAACTTTGAACGCAAATGGGATGAGGTCATCTATAAAACAGAAACATATAGTAGATTAGAAACTAGTATCCAAAAGTAAGTTGTTAATGAGACACTTGAATCAGAAAGGCATGGAGTTAAAATAAAGACCTGGACCAGAACAGAATCTGATATGCTTCGGCTGAACTAAAAACAACAACAACAACAACAACAAAACAAGGCTAGTAATCATTACATTAGATGAAGCGAGAGCAATAATATACGTAATTAAGAAGAATAATCAGGAAACCACATGTTGCTAAGAGACACCAAATACCATCAAATAATATTTTAAGATTACAGCAGCTTCTCTGCTACAGTCCTCATTCCTCAAATATATACTAAGTACAAGACAGCATCAATTTTATAAAAAAAGAGTTATGTGAAATAACTGAAAATTGAGGAAATAGTATTAACTATGCAATGGATGAAGAAATTGTGGCATATAATTGTATTGAATTGGAATATGAGTATGCTATATTGAATGATAAGAGGTTAGATTAAGGAGGGGAAAAGTGTAGAAAACAATATGAATTGATCCAAAGTGATGTTAACAATCATCATTTATGAATGGCCTGGCTTCTCTGATCAATCAAATAATTCCAAAGAATTAATAATGAAAAAAATGATATCCACCTCTAGAGAATGACCTGTTGTAGTCTGAGAGCAAATGGAGGCATGGTTTTCTCACTTTTATTTTTTTTCTTGCTACTTGAAATATAGTTAATATAAAAATGTACTTTTCATGATTTCTCATATATAACTGATATGATATTTCTTGCCCTCTCAGTGGGTAGAGGAGGTGTTAAGAAGTAAGGAGATAATTTGAAATGGAAACTTGAAGAAGAAAAAAATTATAAATAAATACATTTTATATCCAAAAATATTTTAAAATTAATTGGCAATCAAATAATTTAATCCTAAAATATGAGTGTCAAGGAATAAATCACAGAAAAAATCATTTATTTCATTAAAGAAAATGGTAACAATGAGGAAACAAATCAAAGTTTGTAGTATGAAACAATGCATTGTGTAAGGAAAAATGTATATCTCTAAAACAATTATATCAACAAATGTAGAAGGAGCAGAAAAAGCATTTGTGCATGCAACTAAAAATAAAAAAGAATAAATTTAAAATTTCCAATTAATAAACAACATAGAAATCTTGAAAATCCAATGAGATGGTTAATTAATTTGAAAATTAAATGAAATAACACTCCTAGGAGTTGGTTTTCAGAAAAAAAATTCAATAAAAAGAAAACTATTGGTTAATTTGATTTAAAAAGACAATGAAAACCAAATTAACAGTATCAAAAAAAAGAAATAGTGACAGCAATATCAATGAAAATTAAATTTATACAAATAAAAACTGTTCAAATTAACAGAAGAGGAAATATAATCCTCAAATAATCTTAGCAAAATAAATTTTAAAAACCACCAATGAGCTCCTTAAGAGAAATTCAACAGGACCAGATTTCTTGACAAGTGAATTTTAGCAAACATTTAAATATTATATAAACTTTTCAGAAAATTGTAAGGAAAGAGTCCAATTGAATTCTTTCCAAAAAACAAGTATGGTTTTGATATCTCACAAGGGAGAACCAATATAGTATACAATACATAGTATTTAATAATCAAAATAGTACAGTGTTTGATGAACTTAAAGATCTCAGTCATAGGGTCAAAAATTCACTTTTTAACCTAAATGCTAGGAAAACTAGAAAATATGTTAGCAGAAACAAGGCTTAGATTGACATTGCATTCTGTACACTAAGATAAGTTCAAAATGAATATGTTTTGGACACAAAGGTCAATACCATATACAGATATTGCACACTGATTTTAAAATACTGATGCAAATGGTATATCAACCAAATAATTCTTTTTCCTCATAACATTCATATTTGGAAATCTTTTAAAATAATGTCTTTTGTGTTATCAAAAAGAATGTTTCCTTTCAACAAAGAAAATGATGAATGATTAAATTACCTGTCATCTAACATTCTGAATCATTCTGTGATTGATTCTGAGCTTATTAAGCAAGAGTTTATACATATCAAGTTGATCATTTACTACCATAGTTCTGGAAATCCAAAGCTTCCTTACTTTCACCTTTAAGGAGGAGATATCTCAGAGCAGCATGAGATTTAAGTGACCTTTCCAAGTTTGCAAGAAGATATCCTCTTCTCAAACAAGATGAAGGGCATATTTTCAGAATTCTGACATAACTATTTCATATAGAAGGCCATTTTCTTCTGACATATCCAGAATTTCAGAAACTAAACCTCAGGCACACACTTAACTTCAAGAAATAGCTATGGACTGTCCCTTGGAGAAATTGTAGTAACAGAACTACAAATCAGAATCATGCCCTTCCAGTCAAAAAGCAACATACTGTGAAGAGAGGATTATGGGAGAAGTCCAGGGCCATATATCTTATATTCACACAACAAAGCCATAATGTCATTGGAGGATATCATGCTCAAAGTCCATTGTGAGAGGTGGCCTTATTTTTTTATAGCTCGCTGCAGAGCCCATTAAACTGGACCGTGATTTGCTTTAGTCAATGATCCACAAATCATTGTCTGAGATGAAAAGTAATCTCTCTACTTTTGAGTTCACAATTGGTTCAGAAAAGGTTTTTATGCTGCAAAGACCTTGCATCATAATCCTTACATAAGAAATTACCCCACAACTGGCTGCCAGTCTTACCCTGGAAAGATACTTCATATGCCTCTTAATGATCAGATACCTGATTTGAAGGGCTAAGAAAATATTTTTTTCTCATTTATATCTTGTGAAATGTATTCTGACATACTGTTCTGTTTGAGTGATATTTATATGTATCTGAAATAAATTAATATTTTGGGGATAGTATATGAATTTTATTCATACATAAATATTCCATGATTCTCTAAAGGCAATTCTATCTTTTTTTGCATTAAAGTAATAAATAATAAAGAGACAAATGAATGAACAATTAAATAAGCAAATGAATGCATACATAAATGAATGAATGAATAATGAATAAATTAAGTAAAAATAGTCATTTAAAATAATTGGGGACCTGATTCATCTAAGTCCTGAACATGAGTGCTCTCTGCTTAGGTATTAGTGATGTGTTCTAAATTATTTCTACCATAGCAACATGTACGTGATTTCCAAAGAAATTTGCATAATAAAACCCGTCTAATAGGCTGTTCCTTCAAATACACACAAAAGATGATTGTGGAGAGATGGGTGAAAAATGGAAAGGGAGAAAATACCCAAATCTGTTCATTTTAATTCTTAACTTGAGCTAGAGTTTACAGAGCTGGGGCAGGGGTGAGGCAGGGAAGAAAGAGGGAAAGGGAGAGGTTGTGAAAAACTGGCCAATGTAAGAGGGATGGGAAGGGGCTATTGTAAATTCTCTTAGAGGTAAGATTCACATTTGGATGTAACTTATTACTTTGACTAACACTATGAAGATTTATTAAGCTATGTAATAGTTTGGCAAGAGGTATGTTGGAAGTGTCATTTTTAAGTTAAATTATACTCAAGTGAAAAAAGGCTCTTGGCAAGTATTCTTGGAGGAATTATCATGTGTTGACAGGCTAGGGATATGAATTCAAAGGACTTCTCTAAATTTAATTTCTATTATCCCAATTATCCTCAATGTTTTCCTGCTACTCATACAAACTGTTTATAAAGTACATTGGGACTTTCCTCTGAGGTCAATGAATGTAGAAAGCCAAAATTAAAAAGGGGGGAGCATAAAGAATTCCCAAACACTTTTGGAAGGGAATCTTTATGCTCTTAGTGATTTTAGAAATCTATCTTTGGGTAACTGGGGGTAGGAAACTTAATAATAAAAAAAGTAGCATTTGTGCAATACTTCAACATTTGTAAAGGACAGCATACATTTCATTTAATCTTTTCTTCACACCAACTCTAGAAAGTAGGTGCTCTTGTTTTCCCCATGTCACCAAAGTGGAAACCTAATCAGAAAAAGTTTAAACAACTTACTGAGGATCACATGGTTAATCAATTTCTCAGGTCATATTTGAACTCATATATTCCTAACACCAGGTACAGAATTTTATTTAGTATATTTTTATTTAGGGAAATGATAATTCATTTCAATAGAAGGCAAATGTAACATGGTTAGAAATTTTCTTATAGGGGGCCAGTATATAGTCATTTATGGCACATGTATTTTTTATTATGAATTCAACAATGACTAAATGAAATGAGTACTTCAATATACATTGAGAATATGCAATATCTGCTATGAAGAACTTGCTTTTCTTTTAAAATATATAATGTATTCAATATATAACTTTCAAAATGATTCTGCTGGCCTATGACTTTTGGCTTACCTTTTTTATTCTTTTCATTTTGAGATCAGGAATCCTATCCCCAATGTTCTTTCCTTTTCATACAACTCTATTCAATGGGGGAAAAGTAATTAATAATTTAAACAATATTTCCAATAAAATGAAGTAAAAAAATCCTCATTAACCATTTTTGAAGATGGGTATCTTATTCTTTGTTAAGCAGATCACTTTTTATTTTACCATAGCATATTCCTACCTCCAAAAGAAATTAGTGGAAAAGTTTTATCAAAATTTTTTTCTATTACTCTACAAACACATTCCACTAGGCAGTGGTGCTTCCTTATTTTTCATTATGTGTTTGTGAGTGCTTTTATTATGCTAAAAAGTATAAAAAAAAGATTACAATGAATACAGGTCAGGACTTTGATTTAGAAAGATATTGGACTGATTTATACATATTAGATACTGGCTATGTGATCCTTGGTAAATCCCTTATACTACTGGCACCCTACACAAGTTTTTAAGACTCTGAGTTGAAGAAAAGTTACTGATTTTGTTAGAAAGATCTTTCTTATGCAGGAATTCCCTTCACATGTAAAAAATATGGAGGTATATTTATGCACACATATTCCTCATTAAGTGTGTGTGTGTTCCATCTTCCCATTGGCAGATAAACTCTTCCAAGGCAAAACTTACGTCTTCTATTACTTTTTAAACATCCACAAATATTCTCTATAGAATTCATTATCTTTCTTCCCCAAATCTAACACTTTCCAAACCCTCAAATTACTATCAAGGGTATCATCACCTTCTCAGTCACCCAGACTCATAATCTATGTGTCAGCCTTGACTCCTCTCTGACTTTCTCATTTGTATATTTGATATGTGGCCACATCCTATATATCTTACCTTTGTAATATCTTTCTTATGTGCTTTCTCTCTTCTGTCATTGCCACAATCTTGAATTGAGGACTCATCATTTCATGTCTGAACTATTTCAGTAACTTTCTGGTTGATTGGCTGCCACAAATCTCTCTTCAGCCCAACCCATAATCCACTCAGTTGTTAAAGTATTTTTCCTGAACCACAAGCCTGACCATGTCACCCTACCCACTAATCAATAAATTTCAGTAGTGCCCTATTACCTCCAGGATGAAATATAAAGTCATTTCTTTGACATTCAGAAACCTTCATAACCTGCCATTCCCCCTCTTTCTGGTTTTCTTATATCTTACATTCCTCTCCCTTCTCACATACCCTGTGATCTAGTGACACTGATCTCCTTTTCTTCCTTGAACATGAAAATCCACTTCTTCAGTAGGAGTAGTTACACTGGCTTCTCCTCTTAAAGTGTTCCTGCTTAATTCTAGTCCCCACCTATGTTGTTTATTTTCAATTTATTAAATGTGTGGTATAAGAATAGGATTATTGAAATTTATCTTTTTATAATCCTATTCTTACAGTTCATATGTATCTCTCTCTATATATATATACATACTTATATGTGTCAATGCATAGCTTGTATATATGATACATATATATACATATGATATATATAGTGAATTTTTAAAATATTTTTCTTATATATAATATATGTATACATACACATATTTGTATTGCTACACAGATACAGCTTGTTTAAATATAGTTGTTTGAATGTTATCACTGTCTTTAGATGGTGAGGTTCTTAAGAGCAAGGATTATTTTTTTTTAATTTTTTTGCATCCACAGTACTGAGCATAGTGCCTGGCATCTAGTAGGCACTTTATAAATCTTCATTGACTGACTGATGACTGATTGAAGATTTTATTGAAATAACCTCAAATAAGTATGATTTTTACTATCAGATGAATTGTTTCAAGGATTTGAATATTACACATGAAATAATAAAATTATTTTTATTTTTTAAGTTGGTAGATTTCTATTTATTAATGTTTTTGACTTAATTTTTTTTCAATTATCTATACAAACAAGTCTTAACAATTTTTTCTGACATTTTGCACCTCAGATTCTCTTTGTGTCTCTCTTTCTCCCCCTCCCTAGGCAGTAATTAGTATCATATAAATTATACCAGTGCTTTCATACAATACATATTTTCATATACTTCATGCCATGACAGAAGATACATAATACACATATGATAAAAAACTCATGAAGCAAATAAAATGAAAGATGACACATACTATGATCTGCTATCAAACTCCAAGAGTTCCTTCTCAAATAACAGAATCATGCAAATATAATAATTTAATTATAAAGCTAAATTTATTATATTAATACTTAGCACTTGTGTAGAACATTAGGGTTTCCAAAGTATTTTATATTTGTTATCTCTTTTGATAAACACAGCTAATCTATAAGGTAGGTGCTACTATTACCCTCAATTCACTAATGAAGAAAATTAGACAGGAAGAGGTTAATTGATTTACTCAAGGTCAGAAAGATAAGTGTCTGATGTAGATTTAAAATTCAGGTCTTCCTTACCCCAAGTCCAATACTCTATTTGCTGTACCACTTAGGAAACTAAAATGGACCTTTGAGATTTCTTAGTCCAGATTTCAATAATAAGGTCAAAGATTTCTCTAACCCAGATCTTAATTATGACCTTTAATAGAAGACCCTTTCCATTAAATTTAAAGAAATACATGTAATTTCAATGTACAAGTTGGTGAAATATAGTCAAAAAGAAAAATGAATACATGTAATTAAGAACCAAATATTACAGATCATAACATGGTCTTTCATTGCTTCTTAAAGTGTTTTAGTCATATATTTATAAAATCTTAGCATCTTAAGATAATTTGTTGGTATTCTAGTCCAATGAGGTCAAACTGAAATAGAAATATGTTCTTCTAAGTCAAAAATATTGATCCCTATGGAACATGTATTGACCTATAAAACACATATTAATATTATAAATTTTTATTATATTTTTAAAAATTATTTCTCAGGAATACTTTAATTTCATTTGGGCTTCACTGAGTAGTACTGGAGTTCACATGTGAACCATAGGCTATATATTTGGCACCTCTGTTCTGGTTCAATAACCTCACCTATGGGAAGTAGAAAAGGAAAAGAAAGCATTCATTAAATGCCAACTATATATCCAGAACTGTGTTAAGTTATTTACAAATAATATTTCATTTCATATTGGTAACAACTCTGGGAGGTATGTGTTATTATTATCCCACTTTAGAGATGAGGAAGCTGAGTCAAATAGATGAAGTGACCTGACTAAACTCATAGACCTAAAAAGTATATAAGCCTGGATTTGAAGTCAGATCTCCCTGATTCCAGATCATTTCTATCACTTACTTCCATCTAATATATCTATACTACTACCTTGAATAGTTATTATTATTATTATAATGATATTTACATTAATATAGCACTCTAAAGCTCTCAGTGTGTTTTCTAAATACAACCACCATGGGATATAGGTACTACTAGTATTAGTTTATACATGAAGAAGATGAAGATTATGCAAACTCATGGATTATACTAAGATGAAATTCTCATCTACACAAACATGGAGAGCCTTTGTCTACTTGCTTAGATTGGCTTTTTCCAAAAATACTGAAAGTCAGAAATACAAATTACGAATATTGAATCCACAGATGATGTTTCAAAAGTGCCAATATCATTTTACATCCTGTTTCTGATGATACCTTACATCTCTGCAGGCTAGAACCTAACTAATAACTATAAACACACTAATAGTAGATTTCTTCTGTGAGGAGAGAGCAGAACTTTATATGGTGAGGCACTGATTCAACTCCACAATTAAAAAATTAATATGAATGAATAAAACTAGATAACAAAATTAGTTCAGTAATTATATTGAGAATTTCAGGGAGAAAGAAACTACTTTACTTATTTTTATTTTTTAAAACCCTTATCTTCTATCATAGAATTGATAGTAAATATCAGTGCCAAGGCAGAAGAGCAGGAACGACTACGCAATTAACATCAAATGACTTGCACAAGGTTGCACAGAAAGTATTTGAAGAAAGAATTGAACCCAGGACCTTGAAGCCTCACTTTCTTTCTAGTGAGCCATTTAGCTGCCCCCAAAAGAAATACTTTTCAAAAAATCAGAGTGTTGTTTTTGCCTGTGGTTGTTACATTTAAAGGAGATTCATATACTAGGGTATATTCAGAGGAAATTATCCCAGGGACATTCAGGCAGTCATAAAATAACATACATTTATTAAACCTTTATTATGTTATATGCCAGACATTGTTCTAAGCACTGGGGACACAATAGAATAAAAACATACACACAGTCAAAAAATTCACATTCTATATTGGAAAATAATATGTAAAAGCTATGCATATTAAAGATAGTAATCACAGAGGGAAGGGATGATTAGAACTGAACAATAATGACTTCAAATGATCAGTAGAAGACAGAATTTGCATTCAACAGCACTTGCTAATGGTGTAGAGTCCTATATCAGGCTTCATCTCAGCACCGCCAATGGGAAAACTGGCACAATGACAGCCCTAGACATTTTACAGCCTATTTATTTTTATCACCTATGAATTGCCTCAGTCATTTTTCTGTCTTGAATGACAGATGACTGGATAAATAGAGATATCAAGCAGCACCTTTTGGGGAAAACATTCTTTTTTATCCATAGATACTTGTTCAGGCAAGGTTAAAAAAAGGAGAAAAGGATAGATAAAATGGTTTACCTAACATAGCCTAAATAGGTAGGTACATAGGTAGGTAAGTAGACAGTTAGGTAGATGACAGACAGACAGACAGACAGATAGATAGATCAATAAATAGATAGATAGATAGATAGACAGACAGATAGATAGATAGATAGATAGATAGATAGATAGATAGATAGATAGACAAATAGAAAAAATAATTTATTAAGGACTTATTAAGTGCCAGGTACTGTATCAAATACAAGGGACACAAAGAAAAGCTAGATAATCCTTACTCTAAAAGAGTTTAGATTCTAAGAGGGAAAGGGAAAAACATTAATGAGAACTTGGAAGAAAGAATAGGGAGGGGAAGAGAAAGATGAAGGGTATCTTCACTGGGGCAAGAAACCTTGGAATTATCCTTGATTCTTCTATGCAATCAATTGCCAAGTCCTGTCAAGTATGCCTCCAAAATATTGCTCACATTTGTCCCCTTCTCTCTTCTCTGAAACTGTCCTAATTCAGATCTTTCTCTCTCTCTCTCTCTCTCTCTCTCTCTCTCTCTCTCTCTCTCTCTCTCTCTCTCTCTCTCTCTCTCTCTCTCTTTCTTTTTAAACTCGGACTTTTTAATTGGCATTGTAGTTCAAACTATTTCCTCTTAATCCACTTACCATACATGATAAATTATTATTTGTAAAATGTTGAACTAATCATGTAAATTCTTCTTCCCCAAAAATATACAAAGGATTTGTATTGCATCTAGGATAATACAAATTGCTGTATTAAGCATTTAAATGCTTCATTGTCTGACTTCCTTCTACCTTTCCAAATTTATTTCATATTACTCCTCTTCATGCATTCATCATTATAGTCAATCTAGCCTATGATACTTGTTCTCTATACAGAGTATTACAACTTCTACCTTCCTACCTTTGCAAATGTGTTTTCTCATGATAGAATTGCATTCTTTCCTGAATAATCATACTTCAGAATTACCAATTCTGTGGCTTTTGTCCAAGTCTGGGGATTTCCCAGCATGGAAAATAGAATCATGTATTTTGAAAGACATTTACTGCCAAGTACTGGGACAGCACATGAGAGAAATGCAAAGATCCACCAGCTAAACTTCTTCCCTCAAGGATTTTACAACACTAGAGGGATGGTAAGGCCCTTACTAAAAGGAACTGAGGTACAAAGTGAAAATCAAGGCAAAACCAAGAGAAGTCAAAGAAGCATGTTAACTAAGAGAAGGGAAAGGTCAAATACCATGTGAGATAATTAAAGAAGTTAAAGAAGATAGGCTCTTTCAAAATTTGTGAATATATATATATATGTATATATGTATATAAGAGGAACAGGAGAAATAATTTGGGATGATCTCAGTCTTCACAATGAAAAAATGTTTGTAAGGGTTTTTGTGGGGAACATGAAAGGAGGTAATAAGAAGTAAATAAAAGGAACTACAGCACAGTGAGGGCTTAGTTAATGTAAAATGGCATGAATTTAAATAGAACCCAAAAAATTTGATTTCATATCTTTCTCTAACAAGTTGCAGCTTGAAGTGGAAATAGGAGTAAAAAAAAAAAAGTAGTTTTAATAGCGTCTAGTCAAAATTAACTATTTTCAGGGCAGAAACTTGTGAATAGGGTAGGAGGGTTTATTTTAGGATATGGGAAGGATAATCCTAGGTGGAGTGGCACCATGAAAAGCCATGGTCAGATAGTGACAGAAGAATGTGGCCTTCTTATAGCCATGAGAGAAGAGAGAAAAGAAGGTAGGAAAGAACCTGACAGAGAAATAAAGGTGGCCAGAACACAATAAACTTTGCTTGCTTATTTATTTTATCTCAAGCTTTGCATAGCAAATGCAGACTAAATAATTATGAATAAGTGAGTAGGGTATTTAGTCCTTTGATGCCTAGGCATACCTCTGTTCCATATATAACTTCTGGATTGACTGAAAACAAATTTCAGCAAAAAAAAAAATGTTTGGTTTCTTCATTTCCCAAAGGAAATAAATTGGTTCTTTTTTTCTGAGATCCAAGAATTCCTTGAAAAGAATGAGAAAAGATCTAAAAATCATGAAATCCTGATGATTATGAGGTTTGTAAAGGCATTTAATTCATCAAAAAAAAAAAACTTATGCTCTACCCCAGTTATGATCTGAGCAATTTCTTTGGCACTGTTATTAAAAAATTAAGGCTAGGTGGGGCATCTAGGTGGTTCAGTGGATTGAGTCAAGCCTAGAGATAAGAGATCATGAGTTCAAATAAAGTTTCAGACACTTCCTAGCTGTGTGGTCCTGGATGAGTCACTTAACCCTCATTGCCTAGCCCTTATCATTCTTCCTCCTTGAAACCCAAAACACAGAGCTTTTATTGATTCTAAGATGAAAGGCAAGAAATTTTTTAAAAATAAAATTAAGGCTATATTTTAGATGTTACAAAGAAAGTTTTTACCAATGGTCTCCCATATTATCGAATGTAACTTCCAGAGTCTAGCACATGGAGGGGGGGGTGGGAGTCTTCCTAAACTCATTTGACTGTGATTTTTCTATTCAACACATTCTACATTTGGCTTCAAGAGAATCTCATCATTCTTTTAACACTTGGCTGTTTCCTTCTCACAGATCCATCTGAAGCCAGGTGTAAAAGGGATATATGTAGTTATTAGTCACCTAGCTGTGGGGGAACAACCCCATTACATAAAGATAATAACACTTTTACAACTCTCTTAGAATATTATTGTGAAGACAGAAGGGTGTGGAGGCAGTGTGTTGCATTGGAAAAAATTAAAGATTTCGAGTTAGAGAACTTAGATTCTAATCCTAGCTCTGTTGCTTCCTACTTTGGGCAAGTTATATAACTTTTCTGGTTATCTGTTGGTACAATAAGAAGTTTTAACTATGTGGTCTCTATAGTCCCTCCACCTCTAAACATAGGTTCAAAAAGAGTAATGAATAGGATGTTAGAGAAAAAGAAGAAGAAGAATAAAGATATTTATACAGTGGCTAATATATAATAGAGACTAGGTTAAGCATCTTTTAAAAAATGATATTTTATTTTTCCCCTAATATATTTAAGAGCAATTTTTAACATTCTTATTTTTTAATTTTTGAGTTCCAAATTCTTTCCCTTCCTCTGTTCCTCCATCTCTTACTCTCTCCTTTCACTCACCACTCACTAAGATAGTAAGGAGTCTGAAAAAAATAGAGATAAGATAAAGAAAATGAAAAGGAGCATGTTTCAGTTTGCATTCAGACTCTATCAATTCATTCTCAGAGGGCAGAGAACATTTTTCATGATGCGTCTCTGGGATTGTCTTGGATTACTTTAATGCTGAGAATAACTAGATCACTTACAACTGTTCATCAAGAAATATTGCTATCACTGTCTGCAGTGTTCTGGTCTAATAACTTCACTTTGCATCAGTTCATGTAAATCTTTCTAAGTTTTTCTTAAATTACCCTACTTGTCATTTCTCACAGTACAATTCTTACAGTACAATAGTATTCTATCGCAATCATGTATCACTCCCCAATCAGACAACCCTTCGGTTTCCAATTCTTTGCTAACATAATGATAGCAGCAATAAATATTTTTGTACAAATGAGCCCTTTTCACTTTTTTATATCTTTGGAATACAGACCTAGTAATGGTACTAATGGATCAAAGGGTATACAGTTTTAGAGTCCTTTGAGAATAGTTCCAAATTGTTTGCAAAAATGGTTATGTCAAAATGTATCATAGAAGATGGTGGATTAGGGCTTGAAGCTTCCTTGACTTACTAATAACATCCACAAATAATCAAAAAACAACTCCACTAAATCAATGCTAAAAGCTGCAAAATAAATAAATTAATTAAAAGCTCCAGGAAAGTAGATGGACATCCAAGGACAACTTAAGGGGGGACTTCTGACTTCCTTGGCATCAATCCCACCACCATAGGCCTTGGGGGCAGGAACATAGCAAAAAACTTATAACCAACAAGACAGCCCCTAAGTGCAGGATAGGCAACCTCACTTTGTTCTGAGTCCAGAAGCTTATACTCTGGAAAGCACTGCTAGAATCAACAGATAGAAGGCTCTGGGAGGAGTTGTGTTGGTGGTGGCCTTGGCTCAGGAAACCCTCCCACTAGCCTATAGTTAGGGATTGGAGGAATAGATTCCACAAAGTCAACCAGTGCCAGACCCTAAGGGCAAGTCCTCAAGTTTTGTTGCTGACAAGTGAGAAATTTTGGGGACCTGTAGAATGAGGACTAGGCACCTGCTCCTTTTTAGGCCAAGGCAGTAGATAAGGAGGAGGGAGGAATGAGTACACATTGGTCAGTGTGGCTTCCAAGGGATTTGGGTCCCATCATCAGTGAGTGTACCCAGGATAATGGGATCCCTGGTTGCTGTCACAGGGGAAGGTGGCCTATTTGCTTGTATTTGCAAAGGCAAAACTTCCAGAAGGCTCTGATTGTCCTGAGAATAATCAAGAACTGAAGTTTTATCTGTGGACTCAGAGATTTCATCAGACTCTGGACTATAAAAACTATAATTACTAAATAGGGCCCAGGAAAAAAACAAATACAATACACATTTTAAAATCTAAGATAATATACCCCAATTTCATAGGAACCCTGAGAGTCCAACAAAAAGCCAATAATTAAGTCTATCTGCCTAGACACTAAAATTAAAAAAATAATAAAATAATGAGTAGAAAAGGAAGAAAAAAATTATTTATCTTTGCTATGGGGACAGTGAAGATGAGTTCAAATGGAGGATAATGAAGTAAAAATCACCTACTTCAGAAACAGCAAATATATGCAATAAAAGGTGATGAGCTCAATAAGATTCTTTTAAAGACTTTAAAAAAGACCTCAGAGAAAGTAATGAATGCTGGAGAGGATGTAGCAAAGTTGGGACATTAATGCATTGCTGGTGGAGTTGTGAATTAATCCAACCATTCTGGAGGGCAATTTTGAACTGTGCCCAAAGGGCGCTAAAAGACTGTCTGCCCTTTGATCCAGCCATAGCACTGCTGGGTTTGTACCCCAAAGAGATAAAAAGGAAAAATATATGTACAAGAATATTCATAGCTGTGCTATTTGTGATGGCAAAAAATTGGAAAATGAGGGGATGCCCTCCAATTGGGGAATGGCTGAACAAATTGTGGTATATGTTGGTGATAGAATACTATTGTGCTCAAAGGAATAAGAAACTGGAGGGATTTTATGTGACCTGTAATGACCTCCAGGAATTGATACAGAGTGAAAGCAGCAGAACCAGAAGAAAATTGTACACAGAGACTGATATACTGTGGTACAATCGAATGTAATGGACTTCTCCATTTGTAGCAATGCAGTGATCCTGAACAACATTAAGGGATATACGAGAAAAAACACTATCCATATTAGAGGAAAAAGTGTGAGAGTAAAAACACAGAAGAAAAACAGCTGATTGAATACATGAGTCAAGGGGATATAGTTAGGGATGTAGACTCTAAATGAATATCCTAATGTAAACACTAACAACATGGAAATGGGTTTTGATTGAGGATACATATCATACCCAGTGAAATTGCATGTCAGCTGCAGGAAGGGTAAGGTAGGGAAGGAAGGGAAATAATATGATTCTTGTAACCAAGGAATAGTGTTCTAAATTGACTAAATAAATTAATTTAAATTCCAAAAAAGACCTCAGAAATCAAAGTTTGGTTTGAGAGGTTGAGGAGTAACAATAAAAAAAAATAAGAGCAATGCATGAAAATCAAGAAAATTATGAAAGTCCACCAAAATGGAAAAAGAGACTCCAGAAATTCATGGAAGAAAACAAAATATTAAGATATAGAGAATCTAATGATTCCCTAAGATAATAAGAAATAATAGAGCAAAATAAAAAAATGAAATAATAGAAAAGAAAAAGAAACATCTTATCACAAAAACAACTCACCTAGAGAATAGATCAGAGAGACAATATAAGAAAAATTGGATTCCCAGAGAGTTCTGATTTTTAAAAAAGAGTTTAGATGCCCTACTCCAAAACTTTCTAATAACATTCCTGGGCATTTTCATCTTGAGGTCTTTTTAGGGAGGTAATTGATGAATTTCTTTAATTTTTATTTCCTATTTAAGAAACCTGCCTAGAACTTGAACTTGTAGAAACAAAGGGCAAATGAGAAATTTATTGCTAACATATGTAAATCCCAGGATAAAGAAAAAATACTATGAGTAAGAAGAAAAAAGTATTAAATACTATAAAGTTATAGTCAGAATACCACTATACTTAACAGTCACAATATTAAAAGATTGCAGGATACAGAACACAGCATTTGGTAGAACTATACAGACTATTTGACAAAATAAGCAAAGAAGGGGTTTTACTCAATTCCTTTTATGACACAATGTGTCACAAACAAATGTGGTACAGATTGTAAAGCCAGCCATACTGAAAATATGGAAAGAAAACTACAGACCAATTTTAAAATGGAACCCTAGAAAGAACTGCATGATCATGAACAGTGAAGAACTAAGAGCACATTATCCACAGAATTAGTCCTGTAAGAAGAAACTGTAAGTGTTATTTCCAGAAAGTGAACAGAAAGGTAAAAAAAATATGGAAATGCTTGTTGCATTTTTTGGTTTTGTAAAATTTGGAATTAAAAAAGAAACTAAAAAAAAATAAAACAGGATGGTTGTATCAGAATGCAACTCCACCAATGATATATTAGTCTCCAAATTTTCCTGCATCTCTTGCAACATTTATCACTTTCCCTTTTTGGTCATTTTAGCCAATCTAATAGGTGTGAAGTGGTACCTCAGGGTTGTTTTAATTTGTATTTTTCTAATAAAGAGTGATTATCAGATTTTTTGTATGACCATAAATGGGTTTCATTTCTTCATCTGAAAACTGTCTGTTGATATCCTTTGGCCATTTATCAATTGGAGAATGGAGGTTATTTTTTTTATTTGATTAATTCTTTAAATAATTGAGGAATTAGTCCTTTATTAGAAATATTGCTGCAATTTTTTCCTCCATTTTCTCATTTCCTTCTAATCTTGGTTGCATTTGTTTATACAAAACCTTTTTATATTTAAAATAATCAAAGTGATCTATAATGATCTTTATCTCATTTGGCCTAAAATTCCAACCTTATCCATAGATCTGACAGATAGACTATTCTTTGATCCTCTCACTTGTTTAGAGTATCGCAATTTATTTAGATTGGGGGGAGTGGTTGGCCAGCAGTCCTTTGTGTATTGTTTTGCTTCTGGTTCCCCTTTATGCCATGAAAACTGATTTTCTTTGTCTACATTTTGAATTGTGTTCAGTGGGAGAGTTGTGTGCCTTTTTCTTACTGTTACGTTTGGATTCCTGTATTTTTGAAGCACTTTTTAAAGATTGGTATGGAAGGATAGTCAGGGAAGTTCCTGCTTTTTCTGGTACTAAACTGTCATCTTGACTCCATTTCTTATTTGATTTTAACCTTTTTTACTTCATAGGGAAATTCTTTTGGGGCCTGACTCTAATTCACATTTTTTTGAGGTTTCACTTGAAGTCGTTTTAACATTATTCTCTTTTAGGCTGTTGCCACAATCCCTCCCTGTCACTATAATAAATTTTTATTAGGTTCTTTAATTTTTGCTCTGATTTTTTGTATTTTATTATGTAACTTTTCACTTTATATTAATGTTTGGCTCTAGTTCCAGTACTGGAGGATTCATTGTCTTAAATTTCTTTTTGTGGGGTTCCAGGATTTGCTTCTAGCTTTTAGGAGCCTCAGAGTCTAGCTTCTGACTATGTAGGAGGCCTCATTATAGGCTTGCATTAGTAGGGAATAAGTGTTGTTGGGTGGAAAAAGGTAAAATATTTTCTTCAATTCTTCCAGTTATGATCACTTTCTGACTCTAGATATCAGTTTCTATTTCATGTTTATATTCTTATGAAAATATTTTATATTTTTTAAAGTATGTACTTTTTATATTTTATGTATAATATATTATATATAAATATTACATTTTTATTGCTGTATCCCCAGCACCTTGTATGGTATCTACTTCTAAAATATGTGTTGAATTCAGTGGATCAAATTGATATAGTTCTGAAAATATACAAAACTGAAAAATAAATTGTGTATCAAATACTAAGTAAATTTCTTTTTTTTCCATTATGTGTCACAAAGAATATTTTGGGATAGAGCTCCATGCACCTCATTTAGGACAGTGGATACTTCACAGTGTGAAAACTCATGCCTAATAAAAACATCCATTCAGTTCTACTGATAATAATTTCAAAAAACATCCCCAAAGACTTTAATATTTCACTGTCAAACTTATTTTTTTTCTGGGCAATTAGACATTTCTCACAGATTGGCAAATTGCGATAATGCTTTTATATTTCTGGCCTAACATTTCATAAATGCTTATTTATACATAACTGACTAGAAGCAGCATTTTTATGAGAATTCATTTAAAGTTTATATAATGTGATGAAATTTCAAATGAATAGCATGAAGAAGAAAGTTATTTAAGCAATCTAGTCATTCTAATAGTCATTACTCTGTGACCTCTATCCTATTTGTACTCTTAAAGTATTCTACCTAACTATACCCTCAGTTATATACATGGCTAAGGACTTGCAATAAACTAGGGCAGATGAATTTTTAAGAGCTTTGCAAAAGGAAGAATTCAAAGACATGGCATGCATAAAGGGGGGAAATAAAAAATTATCCAGACAGAGAAAGAGGCTGAGTGAAAGAATTGAGAGACTGAAAGTATGAGATAGAAATAGGATTAAATAAAATCAAAGAATCTTGAAAATATTGTTCTTTGAAGGTTAAGCTAACGAGTTTTATAGTTTCATACCAGGTCAAGAACAATGATTGCCAGTTCTCCAAAGTTTGTAAAAGATG
This sequence comes from Monodelphis domestica, assembly GCF_027887165.1. Classification (NCBI taxonomy): domain Eukaryota; kingdom Metazoa; phylum Chordata; class Mammalia; order Didelphimorphia; family Didelphidae; genus Monodelphis; species Monodelphis domestica. The sequence continues at coordinate 469,507,886 of NC_077228.1, forward strand.
CCAAAGAATATTGTGTAGGTATGTGCTACATTTTCTATCCCTCCAAATTAGATGAGTCATATTGGAGAACATATAAACTTCAAAGTAAAATCTATTGGTAAATGGTGACAAAACTCTAACGTGGTCAATTTTGATTGTATTTCAACATTCTGATTTCTAATTTTAGATATTAGTATATACCAATTAAACATATGAAATGGTAAACATTCTTTTGAGGGGAGTAAATTTACCTAAAACACATGGGATTATCGAGGTAGGACAAGCAAAGACCAAAGACTTTACATGAAGAAATTAAGGCAGAGAGATTAATTAAGCCTCATGCTGAAGTTCACACATGTAAGCATCAGAAATATCTGAATTCTGTTACTCTGTCTTCAAAATCTAATCATTTCCCCATTCTCAGCTGATTCTTTGTCATGTGATGAAAACAACAACAACAAACCTTAGTCTGTCTGTTTACAGAAGGCATATATATTACCAAATATTCTAAGGTACAGGAAAGTACATTTCAGTCAAATATCAAAGGCAAAGCATTAGAACTTTAGAACAATGTATTTCATTTTCATAGAAGGTATTGTCAGAGTCTGAACACAGATTAAAGTGTGACATTCTCAACTTTATTTCCTCTATGAATATGTATCTAATGTAAATGATAAATCTTTTCCCCAACATGAAAAATATAAATATATATCATAAAATAACATATGTACAACTTATATTACCTGTCTACTTGGGGGAGGGTGGGAAAGAACATGAATCTCAAAATATCAGAAAACAATTATTTAAAATTGTGTCAATATGTAATCTGGAGAAAAAAAAATAAAGAAAAAGAACAAACAAAACCAAGGGGACATTGTATGTAGCAACAGAAATAAAGTTTGAAAAATAACTGGATAGTTAGAATCTATAAATAGAAACAAGCATCTCTCTCTCTTATACTCATAAATATATATATATAGTCAAATGACGCCGTCTCTGTTATGGGGGTGTGGAAGGGAGGAAGATGCTTGGTAACTAACTCACAAAGCAATTAATACATTTCAGAAAAGAACTGGGACTAAATGAACTGATGTAGAGCAAAGTGGTTAGAACTCAGACAATGATTTACACACTAACAATAGTACAATATTAGAAAAAATAAAATATTTTAAAATCATTTGAAATAATTTAGAACTCTTATGAATGCAATGATTAGCCAGCATTCCAAAGGAATAAAAATGAAACATGCAATCTATGAACTTACAGAGAAATGATGGCTTCAAGATATAGAAAAATTTTTAGACATGAACAATGAGTAAAATTCTTTGGTTTGACTTTGCATAATTATTATAATCGACTCACTTTTCTTTTCCATTTTTATGATGGAGAAAATAAAGGAAAAGACAATAAGTATTTTTAATTAATAAAGAAAAAGAGGGAAAAAGGGAAAAAAAGAAAAATGAGATGCATTTGTAGGTTAGGAAGGTTTCCCCTTACTGTAAGTAATCAAAGAAAAGTCTGTTAAACAATTGACTATTATGTTGTGAGGAGTCGTAATATGAATCGTGTATAAGTGTCACTTGAAGACTTCTAAAATCTCTTTCAGATGAGATTCTTTAATTTCAATTTTTTTCCTCCTCTAGGCCTAAATTTATACCCTTTCCTATTTTTCAGGTAAAAGAATTTAAACAGTGTTACCTTATTTTTCTTTCAGATGTATAAGTAGGAGAGAGAGAGATATAAGAATCAATTTACATAATCCATTTTCCTTACTAGTAAATCTCTTTAACATTGATTCAAAGTGAAAGCATGCATATTCTTCACTTCATGTTACCTTGCTACCTGGTGAAAGAGGTCAACAGAAATTCAATATTAGGTATGCATATCTCTCTTTTATAATCTTTCAAAAATAATTCACATTCTTTCTAATTATGCTTTTCCTTAATGGAGAGTTAATGTGAAACAATGAGTCATATTTCTACATGCTTTACATGAAAATCTTTCTTCTTATACTATAGTAAAATCTTATGCAGATTGAGGATGAAATAGTTTCAATGGATTCCCTGAGAGATAAATAATAGAGTGATTTTTACTTCTCAAAAAAATTCCCTTCTTTCAAATTTTATAGTAGGCATGTTTATCTGTTTCACAATTTAACCAAAATAATTAATATTAAAATATAATTTTGCACCAGATAGAGAAAATGATTGTTATTGCTTTTGTTATCACTGTCTGGTAAAGTCTGGAAAAGTTTTAATGTAGCAATCATTGGAAAATGATTTTTGTTTTGGACAAGATTGAAGTCGTGCCAAAGTATTGTTTATCCTTGAGACTACTCTGTCTAGACAAGCAGAATGAAGCTGGAACTATAAATACTTCAAAATAATTTGGATTTTCGAACCTGCTATTTTCTGTTGTAGCCTTAACTCTATGTATCAATTTTTGCCAAGTTAATCACTTAAAACTAAACTCAATTTCACTTAAGAGAAGTATGATTGATCCACAGAGATGCAAAATGTAAGAAGCACCAGGAAGAAGAAAGGATTGCCTTTTGTTTTCAGGTTGGAGTTTGGGGGAAACACATTCTGACAGAATTCTCAAAGTAATAGCTGACCTTCTCTGTGATTGTGTTCTAGCAAAATTTAATTGAGAGCAGAAGAAAAGACTATTTTTCAGTTGGGAAAAACAATCAGTTGCTGTGAGTTTTGGCACAAAATAAGGGACCAATTACCAGCTTGAAATCGTTCTCATATAGGAACCTTTGGAACTTTGATTTCAGAAGAACTAGGTCATGGTTATTTTTCATTCACTAGAAGACAAAAAGCTGTTGTATTTTATTTTTAAACATAAAAATGTTTCTCTAGATTTCCTTGCCTGGGGTATTATTTCAGTACAATTACATGTGAATATTCTGGATAAGAAGTAAAAAAAACAAAAGATTAGTCTACATTTATTTTAATTTACTTTTTTTCCTCTGCCAATTTACTCCCCTTCTCCAATTAGCATCATTCTTGGAGATATTAAACTGATATGTTTTAATTTGACATAGAAGGAACAACATGTCTCTTTTGACCTTTGTTTAATGGAAATTAAACAGAATTGTTGATTTTTTACCATTAAGGAATTATTGAAGGTAGGGGCAGGAGCAAGGGCAGGAGCAGGGGCATTACACATTACACATTACTCATTACACAGGAGAAAAATAGAGGGAGGAATTCCACCACTATTTTATCTTTAGCATCATCTGTTACAGGCAAAAACTATATACTTAATTAAAGCCCAATAAAATAAATATTAGCTTTTCACAAATTAGACACTTTCAAAAGTTCCACTCTTTTCCTAAAATGGTCCAAGTGATTCCTCAAATAGGCAAAACTAACACTGCAAAACCTCCAACACTTTCCCTTTACTTTTATTCCCCTATTTCAGTTGTCTGACTGGTCAGAACAAAAGTTCCTTTAGAGTAGTGACTCTCTCAGTTCTTGTATCCTCAGCAGGGCACTTGCCACATAGTATTTAATAATCTTAATAATTAATTAAATTACCTGGATATTGTAATATGAACTTTACTACTTCTATGGATTTATTATATTGGTCATTTACTGCAAAGAAAGTATGTTTCCTCATTGTCTCTTCCATTCATGTTCTAACTGTAAATTTTCTATAAAGGAACAACTTTCACTCATTGATCCTGATATTTTGTGTTAAATATTAAGGTTGTCCAGCATAACTCCTTCCCACTTACTTATCTGGTCATTCATATTATAAGTGATATTTTAATACAATTCTCATACGTGAGTCATTTGATGATATGCCACTGCTTACCAACACCTACCTACCCTTCAATAATGTCTAAAAACGACTATTTGGAGATGCTTTTAGAGATGACCTGGTAATATAGCCTTCACATTTGACAAATAAAAGAGATCCAGAGAGTCTAAATGGTTTACTCAATTAATCAAAAATAGTGTAGTGAGTAGGAGAGTGTGATTCTCTAGAATCCCAAAGTGTTCACTCTGTATATTCCACCAAGCTGAGCTTCTATAGAGGTTGTTGCAAACATTATATAAGTATTTTCAGTAAAAAGAACAGCAAGTGAGTCATTAAAAGTTGAACAGGCCCTTGAAAAAAAACTGTGTGCATAACACATTTCTAAATTTAGTTTTTATTATAAACATTTTCCATATCTTCTTACAATCTTGATAATTATCAAATAAATCCCTGATGTATATCTGCCTGAAAATTTATATCCTTAAGTACCAGTTGAAGTTATCTCCAACACACTCATTTTGTTTTAATTTTCAATTTTGTTTTTCTCAGATTACATGTTGATACAATTTTAATATTTGTTTTCTGACATTTTGCAATTCATGCACTCTTCCCCCATCTTAATCCCTACCCCCTACCCAAGAAGGAAGATAACAAGATATAGGATGTGTGTAGAGTATCAAGTAGTATATATTTCCATATTACTCATATTTTGAAATGACACATATTGCTAACACTAGAGAAAAATTTATGGAGGAAATAATGTGAAGAATGGTATATTTCAATCTATATTCATATTATCTACTCCCTCTATGATGGTAGATATGCTATTTTGCCATGAGTAGTTTGGATTTGTCCTGAATCATTGTCTTGTTGATAATGACCCAATCATTTACAGGTGATTATCATTGTTGTTATTGTGTACAATTCTTTCCTGCTTCTGCTCAATTCACTTTGTGACACGTCATCTGAGTCTTTCCAGGTTTTTGTTTGTTTGTTTGTTTTCTTTTTGTGCATATGTATGTGTGATTATCTTGTCAGTCATTTCTTATGGCACATTATTCCACAAATTGTTGAGTCATGACTCAACTGATGGGCATTCCTTCAGTTCCAGTTCTTTGCCATTAAAAAAATAGTTGATAAAAGTAATTTTATACATGTTGGTTCTTTTTCATGATCTGTAATCTTTTTGGGAAACAAACAATTGGTGGTATTACTGGCTTAAAGGATATGTATAGTTTTATGCCCCTTTAGGCACGGATCCAGTTTGCTCTCAAGAATTGTTATTTCAGTTCATGGTAACATCTTCAGTGTATTGGTGTCTCATTTTTTAATACCCCTCCAACATTTATAATTTTTAATTTTTATCATATTAGCCAATCTGATGGTACCGTGAAGTTATTTTAATTTGTATTTCTCTAATTAATAGTTATTTGGAAATTTTTTATGAGTAAAATAGTTTTTGTTACTCCATGTAAAAATTACATGTTGATAGTCTTTAACTATTGTCAGTTGGGGAATGCTTTGTATTCTTATCAATAAAACTCTGTTTCCATATATTTGTGAAATGAAACCTTTGTCAAAGAAACCTGTTATAAAGATTTTTTTCTCATTGTATTGTTTTCCCTTAAATTGTGGTTACATTGATTTTTGTGAGAATCATTTTTCATTTAATGTAGTTAAAATTATCTATTTTACATCTCATAATGATCTCTATGTCTTGTTTGGTCAATTTTGGACATGCCATAGGTCTGACAAATACACCTATTTTGTGCTCCCCTAATTTGTTTATGATATTATCCTTCATTTATAAATAATGTAAAACTACAGAGAAAAATATGAATTGTTTTCAGGCTCTAAAATAGCTCAAAATGGATTTCAAATTCAATTAAGAGAGGCAGAGAAAAATGGGGAAGAAAAATTAAAAGCAATGAAAGAAGAAAATAGCAGTTAAAAAAGTAGAATTGGCCAGGTGGAGAAAGAAATTCAAAAGTTCATAGAAGAAAACAGTATCTTAAAAATAGAATTAGGGAACTAGAAGCTAATAAACTCATTAGACATCAAGAAATAATAGAACAAAATCAGAAGATGCGAGTAAAAAACAGAAGAAAATGTGAAATATCTCATTTTAAAAAATGACCTGGAAAATAGATCTAGGTGAGGCAATTGAAGAATTATTGGACAACTATGATTTTAAAAAAGCTAGAGATCATATTGTAAGAAATTATTAAAGAACATTGCCCTAATATTCTTTTAAAAGAGAGTAAAACAGGAATTGAAAGAATCCATATATCACCTCCTAAAAATAATCTGTAAATGTCAACTCCCAGGAATATTATAGCTAACAAGACAAGGGGAAAATACTTCAAACAGCCAGAAAGAAACAATTTAAATATCATGGTGACACAGTCAGGATTATTAGCAGCCACCATATTAAAGGACTGGAATATGATATGCTGGAAGGTGAAAGATCTAGGTTTAAAACCCCAAAATACCTACTCAGAAAAACTGAGTATATTCCTTCAGGAAAAAAATGGTCATTTAATAGAATAGATGATTTCTAAGCATTCCTGATGAAAAGGCCAGATCTAAACTGAACATTTGATGTCCAAATATAAGATTCAAGTGATATAAAAAGGTAAAAAAGAAATGGAAATTTTGAGGGATTCAATGAGATACTACCATTTCTATTCCTTTGTGGAAAGATTAGATTTATAATTCTTAAAATATTTCATCAGTATTAGAGCAGTTAGAAGGAGGATACACAGACAGTGAGAGTAAGCAAATTAGGATAAAATATGTCAAAAAAGTCAAAGGGAATAAAATGGCATTACACTGAAATAAAAAGTAAGGGGAAATTGGAATGAGATAAATTATTTCTCTTAAAGAGGCATAAAAAATTATTACAGAGGAGGGGGGATGAGGGTAGTGATGAGAAATGCTTAAACATTACCCTGATTGTAATTGGTTCAGAGAGGAAATAACAATATTAATTTGGATATAAAATCCTACCTTACTCTATAGAGAAGGAGGGGAATAAAAAATGGAGGAAGTAATAGAAGAGAGGAGGCAGCAGAGTGTGGTGGTTAAAACCAAAATACTTATGAGGAAGGACAGAGTAAAAGGAATGAGAAAACAGAAACATAAAATGGAAGCAGATAGCATAGTGGATTAAAAAAGAATCTTTAGTTATCCTGTTTGCAAAAAACACATGTGAGGCTGGAGCAGAATTTATTGTATGTTATCTGAATGTAAAAAAAAAATAAAGGAGTAGCAATCATGATATCAGGCAAAGCTAAAGCAAAAATAGATCAAATTAGAAGAAAAAAGAAAGAAGGCTATATATTAGTAGGAGGTACCACAGTCAATGAAGTAATTGTAATACTACACATACATGGACCAAATGGTTTGGCTGCCAAATTTTTAAGGAGAAATTAAATAAGCTTCAGATGGAAATATGCAAAAATCCTACACTAGTGGGGGACCTCAACTTCCCCCTCTCAGAGATAGATGAATTGAATCAAAGATAAATAAGAAATAGGTGAAGGAAGTAAATGAAACTTTAAAAAAATTTTTAAATAATAGATATCTGGAGAAAATTAAATGGGAATAGAAATAAAGAAAGCTTTATTTCAGTAGTATATTGGTATGTACAAAAAAAATAACTGACCATGTATTAGGAAATAAAAACTTTACAATGAAATGTAGAAAAGGAGAAATAATGAATGCATAATTTTCATATCATAATGTAGCCAATATTATAATCAATAAGGGTACATGGAAAGACAAATTAAAATAATTGGAAACTAAATGATATAATTCTAAAAAAGTGGTGTGTGAAAGAATAAATTATATATTTCATTTCATTGAGAATGACAATGAGGAAATAAAATATCAAAATTTATGTGATACAGCCAAAGCAGTACTCAGGGGAAAATTTGTATTTCTAAACACTTATATTAATAAAGTAGAGAAAAAGTAGATCAAAGAATTGAGCATAGAATTAAAAAAAAACTGATAAAAGAACAAATTAAAAATCATGAATTAAAGACAATGGGACATGCTAAAAATTAATAGAGAAACTAATAAAACTGAAAGCAAGAGAAATATTAAATTAGTAATAACACTAGATGATTTTATGAAAAATACAATTGATAGAGCATAGACTAATCTAATTTAATAAAATAAAGAAGAAATAAAATAACCAGTATCAAAAAATAAAAAAGTGTGAATTCACCACCAATGAAGAAGAAATTAATAGATGATAATCTAAGTCAAATGTATAAATACATGGAAAAGTATAAATTGCCCAGATTAACAAAAGAGGAAATGGACCACTTATATGATCCCATTTCAGAAAATAAATCAAACAAACCCTCAATGAACTCTCTCAGAAAAAATTACCAGGGCCAAAAGAATTTACAAATGGATTCCAGCAAACATTCAAAGTACAATAAATCCCAATACTTGATATATTATTTGAGAAAATACTGCAAAGAAGGAATCCTACCAGATTCCTTTTATGGCATACACTACTGTTACCCAGGCCAGGAAGACTAAAACAGAGGAAGAAAATTAAAGCCCAAGTTCCATAATGAACACAAATGCAAAATTTTTAGATAAAATACTAGCAGGGACATTATAATAACATATCACAGAAATCATTCTTCTATGAGTAGGTAGTGTTTATACCCAGAATTCAGGGCCAGTTTAGTTTTTTCAATTTTATCAGCATAAATGACCATATCAGAAAAAAAAAAAAAAACTATCCTCAAGCAGAGGACAAACTGAGGGAGTAAAAACACCGAGGAAAAGCAACTGCTTGACTACAGAGGTTGAGGGTACATAATCGAGGAGAGACACTAAATGAGCGCCCTAATGCAAATACCAACAACAAGGAAATGTGTTCAGAGCAAGGACACATGTGATACCCAGATGAATCGCGCCTAGGCTAGGGAAGGGGGGATATGGGGAGGGAGGAAAAGAAAATGATCTGTTTCCAATGAACAATGTATGAAAATGACCAAATAAAATAATGTTTAAAAAATAAATAAATGACCAAATCAATAATCAACTAACAGAAATCCTGTGATTTCTGTTGATTATCTGAATAGATGTAGAAAAAGCTTTTGCCAAAAAGCAACACCCATTCTTATTTAAAAAAATCTGAAAAGCAAAGAAATTAATAGTCCATTTCTTAAAATGATAAGTAGTATTTCTTAAAATGATAAGTATTAATCTATCTAAAGTCATCATCAAGTACCATCTTCAGTGGGAGTAAGATGTCTTCCCAATAAGATCAGAGGTGAAGCAAGGAGGCCCATTATCACCAATATTATACAATATTGTACTAGAAATGCTAGCTTTAAAAATAATAAAAGAAAAGGCAATTGAAGGAATTAATGTAGGCAATAAGGAATCAAAACCTTCACTCTTTACAGATGATATGATGGTATACTTAAAGAGAATCCTAGAAAATCAACTAAAAAACTAGTTAAAATTAGTTTAGCAAAGTTACGGGATACCAAATCAACCCACATAAATCATCAGCTTTTCTGTATATTTCCAAAACAGACCAGCTTCCAGACATAGAAAGAAAAATTCCATTTAAAATAACTATAGACAATATAAAATACCTGGGAATTTATTTGCCAACAAAAACACAGGGATTCCATGAATATAATTATGAATACTTTTCATACAAAAAATAGTCATATGTAAATAATTGGAAAGTATTAATTGCTCATGGGTAGGTTGAGCTAATATACTAAAAATGAAAGTTCTACCCAAATTAATTTACTTAATCAGTGTCATGCCAATCAAATTACCAAATCATTATTTTATAGAAGGAGGAAAAATTTATATGGGAGAAGAAAAGTTAAAAAATATTAATAGCATTAATGAAAAAAATATATGAAGGAAAGTGGCCTGGCAGTATCAGATCTCAAGCTACCCTAAAGTAGTAATCTTCCAAAGAGTTTGATACTAGCTAAGAAATAGAATGGTGGATCAATAGACTAGATTATCTTTACCATCTACAGGAATAAATGACCTTAGCAACTGTTTAATCAACCCAAAGACCTTGCTATTGAATAAAAATAGCTAGGAAAATTGGAAAACTGAAAAAATAGCTATTAGACCAATATTTCATACCTTATGCCACTATATAGTCAAAATGGGTATATGATTTTAATATAAAGAACAATATCATAATTAATTAGGGGAGCTTAGAATAGTTTGCATGGCAGATCTTTGGAGAAGGGATGGATTTATGACAAAACAAGAGATAGAGCATTGTAATATATAAAATGAATGATTTTGATTATATTAAATTTAAAAGCTTTTGTACAAAACTAAACCAATGTAACCAAGAATGGAAGTAAAAGAACAATATAGGTAAATTTTCTTTTATACATTTCTCTGATAAAGGTCTAATCTCTCCAATGTATAGGGAATTAAGTCAAATTTTAAGAATACAAGCCATTCTTCAATTGACAAATGGTCAAATGAATAAGCAGTTTTTAGATGAAGAAATCAAAATTATCTATAATGATCTGAAAAACTGTTCTAAGTCACTCTTGATTAGAGAAATTCATATTAAAAAAAAAACGCTAAGGTATCACTTCATACCTATCAGATTGGATAATATGGCAATAAAAGAAAGTTAAATATGTTGGAGGGGATGTGACAAAATTGGGATACTAATGAATAATTGTTGGATTGTAAGGATATTCTGCCATTCTGAAGGGTAATTCTGAAATATGCCTAAAGGGCTATAATATGCTGTATAGCCTTTGATCCTATAATACCACTCCTGGGTCAATATAAGAAAGAGACAATAAAAAGGGGAAAGGATCTACCTGTGCAAAAATATTTATAGGGACTCTGTGGTGGCAAAGAATTGAAATTGAGGAGATATCCATAAATTGAGGAATAACTGAAAAATAGTGGTATATGCTACTGAATTGTGCTATAAGAAATGATAAGATGATTTCAGAAAAACCTGGAAAGATTTACATGAACCTATGCAGGACTATATAAGCAGAACTAGGAGAACAGTATACCCAGTAACAGTAATATTGTGGTATGATCAGCTGTGAAAGATAGCTACTCTCAGCATTATGATGATCTGAGACAATTCAGAAGGATTTATTTTAGAGAATGCTATCCACAGTCAGAGAAAGAACTGATGGAGTCTGATGGATGCAGATCAAAGCATCCTATATTTTACCTCAGTTTGTTTATGATTTTATGTTGGGGCTTTGATTTTATATGAGCACTTTCTTACAATAAATACAAACATGGAAGTATTTTTGCATGATAATACCCATATAACTTGAGATCAAATTTCTTAAAATCTCTAAGGGGGGTAGATGAAAGGAGGCAATTTGGATTTTATAATTTGGGTAAATGTATGTTGAAAATTGTTGTTATATGTAATTTGGAAAATAAAATATCTTTGAATTTTAAAAATCACAAATCCATTTTGACTTTTCTTTGGCATAAAGCACAAAATGTGGGTTTATGTCTAATTTCTGACACACTGCTTTCCTGATTTCCTGAACAGTTTTTGTCAAATTGTGAGTTCTTTTTCCAAAAGCTTGAATCTTTGAATTTGTCAAATACTATGTTGCTACTTTCCTTTACTATTGTGTATTGTAAAATTGAGATTTGAACTCTGGATTCTATTCCCCAGGAGTCCTTGCTAGCTCCCAGAATGCCCTCTAATCTCACTGAATTCTCACCTGGGACGAGAACAAAATTTTATTTAAAGGGTCTTCCCTGTAGGCGGGTGCTCTCTCTTTTGGACTTCTGTTTTGGAGCAGACGTGGCTCTTTCCATAATGTAGGTGAGGTCTTGTCTAGGCCTCTGGCCTAGGCATGTTTTCCTTATCCTGTATTTCCTTTAATCCTTAATCCTTAATAAACCTCTAAAAAAATATAATACTCCTTGCAGAGAGAAACTAATTTCTACCTGCCTCAGCCTCCCCTAAATTTTAATCTTTAAGGTATTGAATGCCTAATCTATTCCATTGGTCTACCACTCTTGTTTTTTAGCCTGTACTAGATTGTTTTCATTGTTTTCATTTTATAATATAGTTTAAGATCCAATAAAACTAAGCAACCTTCTTCCATATTTATTTCATTAATTCAATAAGTTGATATTCTAGGTCATTTGTAATTATAGATGGATTTTATTATTTTTGTAGCTGTATGAAATAATTTTTGTTGGTTTGATTGGTATGGCATTGAATAAGTAAATTAATATATGTAGAATTATTATTTTTATTATATTGGTTTAAACTATCCAATTATTATTGTTCCAATTTTTTAGATCTGACATTATTGTGTAAAAGATGTTTTATAATTATTTATATAATTTCAGGGTTTGTTTTGGTAAATATACTTTTTTGATATATATTTTTACTATCTACAATTAGGTGTGAAAATTAAATTTAATTCTCCCCTGATTGTGAAAATTAAATTAACTCCTCTGCCCATTTTTAGATTTAATCACTAAAAATGTAAACATCCCACTTAAACATTAAGTGGGAAGGTCTATGACTCACATGTGCAATAGTGAGTGACAAATCAGAATTGACTGACTGACTCCTGGACAGTCCTAAGCAAAGCTTTAGACTATGATTTGTCCAGGTAAAAAGTGGAGGAAGACACAGGAAGTGATGCAAAAGAAAGTGTCTTTAAAAGAAAGTACAACTTGCTGTGAGACTGAGTTCTTCATTCTTTGGAGTTGAGACTGGAGAGAAAAATCTGCTGAATGGACTAGAGACCCTGTTCCTGGTAAGGCTGCTCTTAAATGTCTTCTTTTCAACTGACATGTGGCGAGTGAAAAAGGCTGACTCCTTTCTGGATTTTCTTAAGAGACTAGCCTCAGGAGAGACATACTTCTTGAGAGAGACTCTTGGTAACTACAAGGGCCAAGGCCTCTCCGCTTAAGGACTAAACTCCCATGCCGGGTTTTGAGCTAAGGGTCAGAATAAATTACTTAGTGCTTAGGCTAGATATCTTAGCCTATCCTCTCTGATTTTCTAGCTTCACTCTTTTTATTTTGTAAATGAATTGTAAATAAATCTCCTTGGAACAAATTAAATTCCTGGTGACCCTATATTAAAATAATGTAGTACAACCTTTTAGAAATTAAACCCCTTTCCCCTTTACGTAGGTTAAATAGAATTTCCTTTTCTATTTCTTGCTGTTAAACTTTGTTGATGGTAAATAAAAATGTTGATGATTTATGTGTGATTGTTTTGTATCCTTCAACTTTTTTAACATTGTTATTTGTTTCAGAGTTGAATATCATTACTGACAAAAAGTGATTTTATTTTCTTATTGCCTGTTATAATTTTTCAATTGCTCTTCTCTTATTGCTATAACTGGCATTATTAGCACAATATTGAGTAGTAGTGGTAATAATTGGCATCCTTGTTTCATTCCTGATTTTATTGGAATGGTGTCTAGCTTATCCCTAATATATATATATATATATATATATATATATATATATATATATATATATATATATATATATATGTTTGCTGAAGGTTTTAAATAGATGTTATTAATCATTTCAAAAGTGTTTAATTTATTCCAATATTAACTAATGTTTATAATGAGAATGAATGTTGAATTTTATTAAAAAAAACTTTTTTCTGCATCTATTGAAATAATCATATGGTTTTTGTTGGATTTGTTATTTATATGGTCAATTACATTTATGGTTTCCCAAAAACTGAATGATCTCTGCATTCCTGGTGTTCTTCACTTCCTCCATGTCATCATTATTTTCTTCCTCCTTTTCCTTGTTTCCCTTTAAAACATATATAGCTGTTTTTCGCAATTCTTCAAGGTCCATATCTGACCATCTTGGGCATTGTGTTCTAAAATAATTCTTAATTGCTTGGCAAGAGTTATTTACAAAGATTCTTCTAACTTGTCTTAAACTACTCTCTTTAGTTAAGTCCCAATCTAAGTATCTGTCCCCAAACTCGATAATTCTATCCATAAATCTGGAGGGTGTTTCTTCTTCCTTTTGCTTAATTTTTTCCAGTTCCATCCACTTATCTGTACTGTCTGCACATTCCTTCATTGCCTTGAGGATGGCCTCTCTACAACGGTATAGTTGTAGATAATCCTCAGGATTGTTATAGTCCCATTCGGGATCCTGAGATGGCCAATGTGCTGCATTACGCCCCCGGGTTTTGTTGACATGAGCAATTATTTTATTTTTTTCACGTTCATTTAAAAAAGCCTGTAGTAAGTTCTCAATGTCCTCTGGCTTACACACCTTTTGAACATCTACAGATAGATTTCATAACAATGCCAAAGGCTGGACATTATAAATTTTGTCTAGTAATTGTAGATCAACTAACCAGATGGCCGGAAGCATTTCCTACAACCCGAGCCACAGCAGATTTTGTTGCGAAGATACTTTTAAAAGAAATTATTTCTCGTTTTGGCCTGCCAGCACGTATTGACTCAGATAGAGGGAGTCATTTTACCGATTCTGTCTTAAACCAAATATATTCTTGCTTGGGGATAACTCCAAAATTCCATGTTCTATATGTGACAAGGAAATCACTTTAAAAGTGATTTTACTTTAAAAAAAAATATTAATTTAAGGTTGCTAAGGAATTCAGCTATGTAATTCCTAAATGAAAACTCAAGTCAGCCGTCAACCTTTTATTGAGTTTAATTACAAACAGGAGGAAGAAAGGAATTAGAGATATAGAGAGAGAGGGAGAGAGAAAGGGGAGAGAAGGGAATATGACTTAAATACCCCTTCTGTTTAGGCTGGGCCAAAAGGCCCAAGCCCTTAAATAGCTGAGGCAAAGAAAGGAGATCAGTCCCTATTACTCACGTGACCAAAATGGAGAAACAGTCTCAGGGGCCTCTACCTCCAGCTTCCTTCAGAGCAGCACAACCTCTCAGAGCCAAAAAACTCTCCAACCAACCAACCGCATCCTCAGACCCCTCTATCTTTAAGGAAACCATCCAAGTTCCCTCCCTTCAGTTCTCACATCTACCAATCACTGTCCATGTCTTCCCTGTGCCAATGGTGGCTCTAGCTTAAACCAGGACCGCCCAGAGGTCTGTGGCTTTGCACATGTCTGTTGAAGGTCATATTCTCAAATAATTAAATCTTGATCTTTTGCTACAGCCCTTCCTAAATCCTGTTACCCTGAGTAGGGTAGAGATTGGAATAATTAAATTTTGATATATGCTGCAGCCCTTCCTAAATCCTGTTAGGACTGAGTAGGGTGGAGATTGCAATTTCCAAGACCTGGTTCTGTCATTCCAAGTATCGCCATTGTATCAATTCTAAAATCAATCATGACTCAAAGAAATTCCTGTTCTATGCTTAAGCATAGGTCAAAGCCCTTTCCATTGTACATCAAAAGGATTCTGTCCTAAAGTAATCTTAAGAAGGGAGGAGGAGGACACTCCCATGCCTAGGGTTTCACATTCCAATAGAGTTCCCACTCTCAATAGGAAATTTTTCAAGTATGAAATTTCCCAATGGTGAAATTTCCAACATTTATAAGTCTAAGAAATTTTAAGGTTTACAGGTTGTAGCATATAGCCTTTGTGATATATTGCTGTAATCTCTTTGCTAGAATTTTGTTTATGGGTTTTATATCAATTAATTAGTGAAATTGATCAATATTTTTCTTTCTCTTTTTTTTTCAGGACACTCTTGGATCAAAACCACAATGAGAGCAAGGTAGTAGTGATTAGCTATAGGTTACTAGGATTTAGAAGGCAGTAATGACATTTGCACTTTTTCAGTAGAGAAATACATGAGTCTCTCCTCAAGTTACAAAAATAACTAGAATCCATCATGGGACTCTTTTTCCTCAAAGAACCTCCAGGTAAGCTCCATCCATATTTATTATTCTCCCCATCCTCTTGGTACCACCTCAACAATGGTCTAGAAGTGTTCTGGATTTGTTTTCAGTTACTCTCTATGCCTCACAAAATCAATGTATTTGCCTTGGTTTCCAAAATTATTAGTTACAATTGAGAGAAATAATGGATTTTCAATAAATTCCTATAAAAACAGGTATTGCTTAAAATTAGAAAGTCTAGATTTGGATTCATATTCTACTACTTCTTTACCTGTGTGATACTTCGCAAGTAATTGTACTTTTCTTGGTCACAGTATCATTGTCTGTAAAGTTAGTGTGTTGAAAATTTGTATGAACTTATGCAAAGGAATTTACTTTTCTGTGTCATAGTTTCCTTAAACATAAAGAGATGGGGTTGAACTTTGTTATCTCTAAGTTTTCTCCCAGATCCGAATTTATGATTATATGATCCTATGTAGTAAATTAAGTCTGAGGAGGTCTTTCTAGCTCTGAGTCCTAGAGATTGAGGAATATGTTGGTTCTCCAGCTATGGGTACCCAAGCCCCTTTAGGTAGAATTGATATGGAAGTAACTACAAAAAACTATAATAATTTTTTTAAACTTCATAGAAATCTGGACAAATTTGCAGTTATAAGTTTCCCTTGTTGCTCTGAAATGCATTTTTTAAAAATAGGAAAAGAAAGGGCTAGAGAATCTAACTCTAATTTAGTCCTTATTTTATCCCTCTAGAGGAATGTGGAGAGATATCATCATGAAGGTGATTTTTGTTGCTTGAGGCTATCTGACTACTTGGTGAATGTATGGGATGTTGAGGGGATATACTCAATTTTTTTTCTTTTTTTCTTTTTAAGCTGTATATCTTTTACTAAAAAAAATCAATGCAGGAAAAATAATCAGGTAAGAGAATGTGTGTTCTGCAGTTACTTATCCATAAATTATTCTTGTATATACAGAACAAAGCATGAAGACCATTGTAATTTAAATTCAACCTTGACTACTTTACTGCATCTGCTTCCCAGAGCTTCTTATCATGAATTTCTAATTAGGATATTAAGATCCTGTAACCTGGGAGAAAAGATGCATTGTGTTGCTTAAGAAAAATAAAGATTATCTGCTGTTTTCCATTTTGGAGTTTGAGAGGTCCTATGCCATTTGAGTATTCAGCCATCCTCACTTGTATTACTGACATTTACAAAGACTTCAAGGTTTGCAAAACATTGTTTACATATTTTCACATTATATTCACATGAAAAATCTGTGAGCTAGGTGCTATTATAATCATTATATTAGAGATGAGAAAACTATTATTCAGTAAAATTAAATGACTCTCCCAAATTAAAATAAATTATGTGTTTAAGATTTGAGCCATGGCATTTCTGACTCCATTTTGGGGAAAGGATCACAAAAGATCTGTGAATTATAGACTTTAGAAATAATTTCAGGACAGAGCATTTAGACCAAAAAGGAATCTAAGAAATCAATCCATTCAACCACCTTATTTACATAAGAGAATCTGAAACCCAGAGAAATAAAGGCATACCATCCGACTTACCAGAAAAATGTTTAAACAGTCTTCTCTCTCATATGCAACCTGTTTGACCACTGTGAAGCAGGTAATGTGAACTACCTGGCCCTTCAATTAGATAGCTCTTATGCTGATTTTCTAGCTTGAACTCTCATGCCCTAATGAATTTCATGAATGCCCTTGTGGATTTTGAAAATGCTTCTATTCCAGGATTAAGCCCCAGATCAGAACTGGAAGGAATGCCAAAGTCCATTGAGTCCAATATTATACAGATAAGTCAACTGCACCCTAGGGAAAAAAAAAAAAACACTCCCCTTATGTCACATAGATCTTGAAAAATCTGTTTATAGTCCCACAAATGAGTCCACATCCTCTTATTCCAAATCCAGTTTTCATTTCACAATACTATAATTCCTCTGAATATTCCTTTATTGCAAAATTATATTTTCTAGGGCTGAGGAGTTCTTTATTCCAACTCAACTAAACCAATACTAACTAATCATCTACCACATGTAAGCCATTGTGGATAGAGTTTAGGATATTTGAGAAAGGAATTGTTTATTTTTTTATTAAATCAATTAGGGACTTGGACTTCAGCTTTTTTTGTTTTTAATTCAATCAGTCAGCAACACCTTGAGAGACAGGAAATTGATCCCAAAGGCACTGCCCCCTTGTATAGTGCCAGGCAAATTGAGTAACTGTGATTGGTTCCTGGGATGTGATGTAGGAAATCTAGTAGGTAAAGAAAACTGCTTATAAGGTGAGACCCAGAAGGAATTAGCTGAGTTGGATATAGACTGGAGGAGTCTGATGTAGCCTGGGAGAGTCTGATGTGGACTGATGTGGAGACTAAAGGAGACTGATTGAGATTGAGATTCAGAAACAGACTCTAGTGTTGATGGTTTTATTGAAAATGGACTCTAGGGTGTTAGGCTAGGTAATTGTTTACTTCCTTTCCATATTTTCCTTATTTTATTATCTCTATTTTTATTATATTAATATTGTTAAAGCCACTGACCATCTTGTGATTTTGGTTTTAATTATTAATAAATTGTGACCACCTCTCATAGACTTCACTGAATCAGTGAATTTCAGAGTTGAGAAATATTTCAGAGGCTCGTAATCTGTCAACTGAAAAATATTCATTCTAAAATTTATCTGTCATCTTGTTATACAGGTGTGCTTAAAGAATGATATGGATGACTAATTATGGGAGTTTATTTTTAATGGTTGTTTTTGCTGGTTTTGGCTATATATTAAATTATAGTATCACTCTGTAATATTAACCAATTGCTTATATTTCTGCCCTTTGGCAGAAAACAGGACAAGTTGCATCCATCTTCCGCATTATCATCTTTCATGAAATATATATTTACCCCATTTTATCTCTTTTCCCATTTCTCTTAGTATTTTCCTCTTTTTTACCTCTAGTTTTATATATATATATATATATATATATATATATATATATATATATACATACATATTTTTGACATATCATTCTATACAGTTTACCACTGTACCCTCTAAGTATAAGTATACCTTTCCTAGCTATTCTAGTGATAATGACAATTTTTAAGTTACCTGATTATCTTTTTTATATAGGAATACAAATCATTTGAACTTATTATTTTTTTCTTTCTTAATTACCTTTTTGTGATTCTTTTGAGTTCTATATCTGGACATCAAATTTTATAAATCTGGTCTTTCTTTTAGGAATCCTTCAAAATCTTTTTTATTAAATGACCATACTTTCCCCTACAAGAATATAGTCAAATTTTCTGGGTAGTTGATTCTTGGTTGTAGACCCAGTTCCCTTTCTTTCTGGAATATTATATTCCGTGCCTTCCCATGCTTCAGTGTGGATTTAGTCAAGTTCTGTGTAATCCTGACTATGGCTCCATGTTATCTGAATTGTTTCTTTTTAGTAGTTTGTAGTATTTTTTCTTAGGTCTAGAAGTTCTTGAGCTATAAAATTCCTTGGCATTGTCATTTGGGGAATTAATGCACGGGGTGATCTGTGGATTCTTTCGATCTCTATTTTTCCCTTTTGTTCAAGAATATCAGGGCAGTTTTCTTGGATAATTTCCTGTAGAATGATGTCCAGGATTTTCCTTGGTCATAATTTTCTAGTAGACCAATAATTCTCAAACTATCTCCCTTGGATCTATTTTCCAGGTTAGTATCTTTATCCATGAGGTGTTTCATATTTTCTTCAATTTTTTTTCATAATTTTGATTTTGCTTTATATAGACTCTTGCTGCCTTGCATCTAGTTGTTCAATTTTAATTTTTAAAGACTGAATTTCATTCCTGACTTTTTGATTCTCCTTTTCCTTTTGATCTATTTTTCTTTGTAAGTCATTGTTTTTATCTTTTACTTTCTTTGCTTCATTTTTTGAGCTGTTCAATTCTGCCTTTTAAAAACTATTTTCTTATTTTAGATCATGTGCTTCTGTTTCCAGATGACCTATTTTACTTTTTAAGTTATTTTCCCAATTTTATTCAACCTCTCTTAATTTTTAATATTTTTTTGAGCTCTCCCAAAGCCTGAGTTCAATTCACTGGAGTTTCTGAAGTTTTGCTTACGGTTTCTTGGTCCTCCTTTGTTACATTTGTTCTTTGTTCATTACCTGAAAAGAAGCTGTCAATCATAATTTATTTTTTTTCTTATTCTATTATTTAATTATATGTATTTTTTTCTTCTTTCCCACTCCTTATGGGCTATATTCTTGTTTCTCTGCTTGTTTGCTGGACCTGTGACTTTGTTCTTTTCTGCCCTGAAGGGGCTTTTCCTTTGTTCTGCTTGTAAACTGGATTAGACAATTTGAGTTGACCTATGGTATTAATTTGCCTTGAGGCCAAATTTACTTAGCTGCCAGCAGAGGGAAAATGAAGATGTGGAAGCTGAAAGTAGTTACTGAAACCTCCCCTCTACTCCTCTTTGCCAGCCAAAACCCTGAGCTTCCTGTGGTCATACCACAATACTCTGTTGTGGTTGCAGCTTTCACCCTGGGATCTCACACTTCAGTCAGCCCGACTCCTACCACAGTCTCAGCACAGTAGGCAGAGGAAGGATGTTGGATTTTTCCCTTATACACAAGAATAATTTCAAGTGTTTTTCTTGCTCATTATGGGCATTCTCTATGTTTAACTTTGGAGCACTATATCATATAATTGACTAATTGAGCACTATATCATCTAATCATTTTCAATAACGTACTCTTCTACCTCACCTTGGCTATACATATAGATGGTCATATTCTTGATCTTGCTATCAACCATAAATGTTCTGATTCCATATTAAAGATCCCTTATCTAATTAAATTTGTAGTCATTCTCTCTTTGTGCATTGTAAAGCCAAACACTCTTCATGTTCTTTTTTTATTTAGATATTTTATTTTCTCAGTTACATGCAATAACAATTTTCAACATGTTTCTCAAAATTATAGGAGCTAAATTATCTCCTTCTTACCTTAAATTTGGTAAGCAGATAAGTAAGAGATAGGTAAGAGATGGTAAGCAATTTGTTCTCACTTATATATGTATTATCATGCAAAGCATACTTCTGTAATGGTCATTTTTGTAAGAAAATACTCAGAAAAACCAAAATATCAAAATATAAATAAATTAATGTGAAAAATAGTATGCATCCTACTCCAAAAGTTCTTTCTCTGGAGGTGGATAGCTTTCTTTTTCATAAGGCCTTCAAAATTGACCAGGATCATTGAAATGCTGAAAGTAATTGTCATTCACAATTGAACATCCAACAATATTATTGTTAACTTGTATAATGATCTCCCCATTCTGTTTATTTTATTCTGCATCAATTTGTGTAGTTCTTTCAAGCTTTTTTATTTTATTAAATTTTATTTTATCACCAATTACACAAAGAAAGTTTCTAAGATTTTTAAAAGAATATTGAGTTTTGAATTCTCCCTCTCCCTCTCTTCCCCAACACACTTGAGTTGTGAAACCATCTTATATAAATTTTTAAATATGCAATGATGTAAAACATTTTCACATATTAATCTTTTTTTTGAAAGGAAACTCAAATAGAAAAAAATTAAGAAAGCAAAAAAAAAGTTTTGTTATGAATAAGAATTAATCTCAGAGATTTTATACTAAATTATAAGTATTTATTAGTGAAGAGAAAAATAAGATTTCTGGCCTTTATAAATTAAAGCAAATCCCCAACTGAGTTACTTCTGCTCTATCAGGTCCGAGATTCTCCAAGGACCCTGGTCCATTTCATAGGTGGGGGCCAAGGGGTTGCAAAGATGGAATTACCTCTCCCCTGTCCATTTTTAGATTTAATCACCAGAAGCATATATACCCCACTTATCCTTAAGTGGGGGAGGTCTGTGACGCATTTGTGCAAAAGTTGATGATGAATCAGAAACTGCCCCCAGGGCAGTCCTAAACAAAACGAAAAGTTATAATTGGCCACATAAAAGTAGAAGAAGGCATATGAAATGTCATAAGAAACATCTTTAAAGGGAGCTACAATTTCCTATGAGTGTTAGTTCTTTGTTCTTCAGTGTTCTGAGTTAGAGGCTGCTGAAGAATCTTCTTAAGGGACCTGAGACCTTGGACTTGGTGAGACTGTTCTTAAATCTCACCCTTTGAACTACCACCTGGGTGAGTGAAAAAGGCTGGCTCCTTTCTTGTATTTTCTGAAGGGACTAGCCTCAGGAGAGGCTTCCCCTCTTTAAAGAGGCTTTGTGGCTGAAGCCCTTGCTTCATTCATTCCTGGGTCCTCAGCTCAAGGCTGAGGCCCCTCCTGCGGAGGATTAATTAGCCCTCCTTGGGTTGAACCAAGAATTGGAGCAAAACACTTTAGTGTATTAGGTTTGTTGATAGGGAAAAGGAGAGCAAGGAAGGTAGCTGGGGTCCCCCCTTTGCTCCAGTAGGGAAATTGATCAGGCTTTTCTTTTTTCTTATAATTATGCTAGGGAATAAAATTAAATCAAGCCAGACTTTAGGGATAGCCAGATAGGTTTATTTTGGGCCAGGAAAATAAAGGTTTTGGAAAGCTAAAGAAAATTAGATCTCCAGCCTGGAGTATAAAAGGGTCTCTCAGGGCAAAACGCTCTTCTCCAGAGCCTTTCTCCACTGGCTTTTTCAGAAAAGGCGCCAAATCCTGTGCTTCCCTATTTGTTTATACTTTCTCAGACACCTCCCACAAAGGAAGTGGGAGGTGTCTGAGGAAGTTGGGGTCGAGAGTTCAGGGAGATGTAGTCTTCCAGTGTTCAGAGCCATTTAAAAATGCACAGGTTACATATCTTAAACTATTCTCTCACTTATTTTCTTACTTCCACTCTTTCTCCTTTTGTAAATAAATTACCATAAATTGTTAAAAAATCTTTTGGAATTGATTGAATTTGGGGTGACCATAATCTTAAATAATCTAGTCCAACCCTTTACATTTCTGCCCCTTCCATGTGGCTGACCACTTAGGTTGTGATGAGTGTCCTCAATCTTCCTAAATTTTCTTGGCTTTTCCTTTACTTTTGTTACTATTCCCAAGTCAGCTTTTTAATAGCTTGTTTGAATCTACAATTCACAGCTGTGAGAAAAGGTAAGTTCAATTTTTTTCTTTGTTTCTCCTTTAAATTAATAATAATAATAATAAACAGAAAAATTACCTTGAAGGCAGTAAGCTGGCTGTTTTTCTTTACCAGTAGTAATTGGGCTGCTTTGTTCCTTAGGAAAAAAAGTAACAGTGAGGGCCACACCTGGAGAAAATCTTACACCCGCTCTAAGTGGGGAAGCATCCCTGCTCTTCAGAATTCTATCTGTCTGCCAAAAAACTGGAGAAAAGTTACTGGGCTTAGTTCAGGTATTTGCTATAAGAGAGAGTGATTGTTAAACTGAAATTAGCAAAGTTTTGACATATTTTATTTTGTTCCTGGAAATCTACTTTCTCTATTTCCAAGCCCCACTTGTCTCTAGAATTAACTTAAGTGAAAAGTAAAACCTAAGGAGATCAGTCAGGAAGAACAGAATTAAAGTAACAAAAAACCGGTCCATTTTATCCTAAAAGGTTTTAGAACCCAAATAAGCTAAAATAAATTATGAAAACTCTTATTTCCCCAGGCAAACTCAGAAAAGCAGCATTTTGCCCAAGAAGGAAGCAAGTGGTTAGAAGCATGTGATTCTAACGTGGAAGGCAGCTTCCTTCCCTTTCTGTCCTGTACTTAGCCTCTTGGCAAACAATTTCCTCTCCTGCCCTCCACCTAAAAATTAGTTAGATCAAGGTGTCTACATCCTTAAAGGGACCACAACCTGACTTAACCCCTAGCTGGTCCCGCCATCTACTGACAAAAACCAGAATTACAAGCAATTTAATAAAAAAGAAACATAAAAATACATTGAAAATTATTTTCTTAACCTTCTGATTACAACATGAAGTAGCATGATTGGTACTCTGTAAGAAAGCCTTATTCATCCCCATATTTATGAAAATACCCCAAAACTATTTTCTAGAATGAGAAAAAATGATGACACAATTCATCTGGAAGAATAAAATATCAAAAATATCAAGGGAACTAATAAAGAAAAAATGTGAAGGATAGTGGCCTAGCAGTATTATATCTTAACCAGTTCTATAAAGCAGTGATCATCAAAACAATCTGGCACTGGCTAAGAGATAGAAGGGTAGATCAATGAAAGACTAGAGGAAAAAGCCGCTAGCAATCTTGTGTTCGATAAACCCAAAGATCACAGCATAAGAACCCATTGTTTGACAAAACCTGCTGGGAAAATGGGAAAACTGTGGCAAAAATTAGTTTTTGATCAATATCTCAAACCCTATACCAAGATAAGGTCAAAATGGCTGTATGATTTAAACATAAAGAGTGAGATTGTAAGTAAATGAGGTGAACTTGGAATAGTATACCTGTCACATCTATGTGGAAGGGAAGAAATGTTAAAATCAAGCAAGAGATAGAGAACATTATAAGATGTAAAATGAATAATTTTGATTATATTAAATTTAAAAGGTTGTATACAGTGCAAACAAAATTAGAGGGGAAGCAATGAACTGGGGAAACATTTTATGTCAAAGATCTGATTTCTCAAATATAAAAAGAATTAAGTCAAATTTATAATAAACCAAATAATTTCCCAATTGATTTATGGTCAAAGGATATGAGTAGTCAGTTTTCAGATGAACAAATCAAAACTATCAATAATCCTATGTAAAAGTATCCCTCCTGATTGGAGCAAATAAAGAAAAATACTCAGAGGTACCACCTTACACCTAACAGAGTGACCAATATGAAAAAAAAATAAAGGGAAAAAATAACTGGAAAATAATAGGGTGTCCCTCAATTGGGCAATGGCTACAAAAATTGTGGCATATGATGGTGATGGAATACTATTGTGCTATAAGGAATGATGAAATGAAAGATTTCTATAACAACTCGAAAGACCTACATGAACTGATGCAGAGTGAAATAAGCAGAACCAGGAGAATGTTATAAATAGTAACTGAAACATTGTGGGATGGTGTACAAATGTAATAAACTCTACTAATAGCAATGCATTGATCCAGGACAACTCTGAAGGACTTATGAGAAAAAATGCTATCTATATCTAGAAAAAGAGCTACTGGAGTAGAAATGCAGAAGAAAACACATGATTTACCACTTGTTTATATGGGTATATGATTTGGGGTTTTGGTTTTAAAAGATAGATACTCTATTACATAAAGAAATAATATGGAAATAGGATTTGAGTGATAATATATGTATAACCCAGGAAAATTCCTTATCAAGTCTGGGAGGGGATAGAAACAAGGAGAGGAAGACAAGAATCACTTAACCATGGAAAAAAAGATTAAAAGGAAAACAAAGAAAAAAATAAAATGACTGACTAGTCAAATTATCTCTCTGGTTTTATCTAAATCTAAATCTATGATCCTAACATACTATGATCCTCATTCTGCCTCTGATTTAAATTATCTTTATATACATACTGTTTATCCTGAGGTATATTATCTAGATCTTGATGCCCTTTTCCTACAAACAATACTTCTTTATTATCCCCTTTTATCCTCTACTTTTCCCTAGTCTACCTAATACACTATCTCATAGATAATTAGCCATTAATCTTTAGAACATAGCCAGATCACCTACCCATCAAAGGTTTGGGATGCAACTGAAGAACATTCCTTTCTACTTCAATTAGGTTACAAGTGCATTATATTTTGTACATTATGCTAAATTTATCTGGTTGGACCTGATATTAAATTGGTGGTCATCAGGGATTTGATTTCTAAATCCCAAAATGAATTACTCAACTAAGTGAAATTTATGGTAGCTTATTTTACAATAGAGGGAAGATATTAAGGAAGAAAGAAAAGGAAAAAGAGACAGAGAGAGATCGAGATACAGAGAGAAAGCTCTGGCTTCCTATAAACCAGTTAGAAATCTAAGGTACCAGTCAGGGGTAAGGAGTCTCAAGATGATGGGTCTTTCTCTGAGGTTCAAACCTCCATAAAGGACAAGGAAAGAAGTCAGCCTTTACACTCACCATGGTGACCATCTAAAAGAAAAGCATCTAAAAGAAAAGCACTAGCTCCTCCAGGGGTCGATTTCCACAGCCAAGTGTCACCACTCCATGTCCGAATGACTTTCTTCCAGTCCAACTCCTAGTGAATGAATCATCCAGTGTGCCTCTGTTTCCACTATTTAAAGACTTTTTCTCTTGTGTGACCTCCCCTAAAATTTTATGTCTACCAATCACAGCAGACACTCCTCTCCAGGGCTGCCCACTCTTTCACACATGGATCACAGACCTCCCACTCAATGTATGAAATTGGTGTTCATACATTTTTTGGTTAGTTCACACCTTTTTGTGGTTGGTTCTTACCTTTTTGTGGTTAAAATGGGTAGATCTACTTCAAGTACTCGGTTTGCACTTTAGGGGATTAAAATCTAAAAATAGTCAGGGAATTACATTTTAATCTTCACAATAAAGGAAGAGCTAAGTACCTTCATTGTTATAACCAGGGGAAACCTAAATCCAATCTTCACAAGTATCACAGTTTTTATTCTTGATCATATGTCATTTTTCATTCATCTAATCACTAACTCTTAGCTCAACCCCTTGACCACATAATACTACTCAGTGATGATTCTTTTAAGACATGCCTTATTTTTTTAATTTTTTAAAATTTTTATTTAATTAATTAAAAAAATTTTTCCATGGTTACATGATTCATGTTCTTTCTCTCCCCTCCTCCCATAGACATCAAGCAATTCCACTGGGTTTTACATGTGTCATTGATCAAGACCTATTTCCATATTATTGATATTCGTGCTAGGATGAACGTTTAGAGTCTACACCCCCAATCATATCCCATAGATTCATATGATCAAGCCGTTGTTTTTCTTCTTCATTTCTATTCCCACAGTTCTTTATCTGGATATGGACAGCACCCCCACTCATAAGAGCCTTAGAATTGTCCTAGATCATTGCATCCTTGCTAGTAGAGAAGTCCATTACATTTGATTGTACCACAGTGTATCGGTCTCTGTGTACAATGTTCTCCTGGTTCTGCTCCTTTCACTCTGCATCAATTCCTGGAGATCCTTCCAGTCCCCATGGAATTCCTCCAGTTCATTATTCCTTTTAGCACAATAGTATTCCATCACCAACATATACCACAATTTGTTCAACAACTCCCCAATTAGATGGCATCCCCTCATTTTCCAATTTTTTGCCACCACAAAGAGCGCAGCTATGAATATTCTTGTACAAGTCTTTTTCCTTATTATCTCTTTGGGGTACAAACCCAGCAATGCTATGGCCAGATCAAATGGCAGACATTCTTTTAGTGCCCTTTGGACATAGTTCCAAATTGCCTTCCAGAATGGTTGGATCAATTCACAACTTCACCAGCAATGCATTAATGTCCCGACTTTGCTACATACCCTCCAACATTTATTACTTTCTTTTGCTGTCATATTAGCCAATTTTTTGGGTGAGAGGTGAAACCTCAGAGTTGTTTTGATTTGCATTTCCCAAATTATAAGATATTTAGAACACCTTTTCATGTGCTTAATGATAGTTTTGATTTCTTTATCTGCAAATTCTCTATCCATGTCCCTTGACCATTTATCAATTGGAGAATGAAATGGCTTTATTTTTTGTACAGTTGATTTAGCTCCTTATATATTTGAGTAATTAGACCTTTGTCAGAGGTTTTTGTTATGAACCCCCCCCCCCCATTTGTTGCTTCCCTTCTAATTTTGGTTGCATTGGTTTTGATTGTACAAAACCTTTTTAATTTAATGTAATCAAAATTATTTATTTTAAATTTTGTAATTTTTTCTAACTCCTGTTGGTCTTGAAATCTTTCCTTTCCCAAAGATTTGACAGATATACTATTCTGTTTACCTAATTTATTTATAGATTTATTCTTTATATTCAAGTCATTCACCCATTCTGAGTTTATTTTGGTGTAGGGTGTGAGATGTTGATCTAAACCTAATCTCTCCCATAATGTTTTCAAGTTTTCCCAGCAATTTTTGTCAAATAGTAGATTTTTAGACCAAAAGCTAGGATATTTGGGTTTATCATAGACTGTTTTGCTGAGGTCACTTACCCCAAGCCTTTTCCACTTATCCTCCCTTCTGTCCCTTAGCCAGTACCATATTGTTTTGATGACCACTGCTTTATAGTATAGTTTCAGATCTGGTATTGCAAAGCCACCTTCCTTCACATTTTTTTTTCATTTCCTTTGATATTCTTGATTTTTTGTTCTTCCAAATGAACTTTGTTATAGTTTTTATCTAATTCCGTAAAAATGTTTCTTGGTAGTTTGATAGGTATGACACTGAATTTGTGTAGGATTTTCATTTTTATTATGTTAGTTCCTCCTATTCATGAGCAATTAACATTTTTCCAATTGTTTAGATCTAGCTTTTAATTGTATGGAAAGTGTTTTTTATATGTGTTCACTTAATTCCTGTGTTTGTCTTGGAAAATAAATTCCTATGTATTTTATATTATCTAGGGTTATTTTAAATGGAATTTCTCTTTCTAACACTTGCTGCTGTGATTGTTGGAAATATATAGAAATGCTGATGATTTATGTGGATTTATTTTGTAACCTAAAACTTTGCTAAAGTTGTTGATTATTTCGACTAGCTTTTTAGTGGATTCTCTAGGATTCCTTAAGTACACCATCATATCATCTGCAAAGATTGATGCCTTGGTCTCCTCATTGCCTATTTTAATATCTTTAATTTCTTTTTCATCTCAAATTGCTACTGCTAATATTTCTAGTGCAATGTTAAATAATAAAAGTGATAATGGGCATCCTTGTTTCACTCCTGATTTTATTGGGAAAGTTTCAAGTTTATCTCCATTGCAGATGATGCTTACTGATGATTTTAAATATATACTGTTTATTATTTTTATTATTTATTTATTATTATTATTTCTTGTGTTTCCAAGAGGAATGAATGTTCTATTTTGTCAAAAGCTTTTTCGGCGTCTTGAGATAATCATGTGATTTTTGTTGTTTTGCCTGTTGATATGGTCAGTTACGTGGATGGTTTTCCTAATATTGAACCACCCTTGCATTCCTGATATAAATCCCACCTGAAAATACTGAATAACCCTCCTGATCACTTGTTGGAGTCTTGTTACTAGTATTCTATTTAAGATTTCTGCATCTATGTTCATTAAGGAGATTGGTGTATTGTTTTCTTTCTCTGTTTTTGACCTGCCTGACTTTGGGATCAGTACCATGCTTGTGTCATCAAATGAATTTGGTAGAACTCCTTCTTTGCATATTTTGTAAAATAGTTTGTGTAGTATTGGGATTAGCTGTTCTTTGAATGTTTGATAGAATTCATTTATAAATCCATCTGGCACTGAGAAGCCACATTTTATTTTAAAATGAATCTGTGTTAAATAGCATTTTTTCTCATAAATGCATCTAACGGACATTGAATAAATAAGTCCAAAACTAATCACTGTAACTAGTAACCTTAACTTGGATTAAGGAGCTTTGAGGCAGCAGAAAGTTTCTAAAAGACTGAATGTTTTCAAACTCAATGAGATAAAATATGTAAAGTACTTTCTATTTGAAAGCGTTAAAGTAGTCTAAGAAATTGTTATATAGAAGAAGATGCAGAAATATTGCTGCAATTTAAGAATTGAATCAAGTTGTTACTCTCAAATTTGTCAGAATAGCATTACTGCTCTATTTTCTTTTCTTTTCTACTTTAATTTTTTTTTTTTTTGAAAATCAAATGACATTATGGAACTTATTTCCTTTTTCATAGATCTAACTCTCTCACCAACTCCTATAAAATTGTCTTATCAACTACTTTTTTTTTATTTTTATACTTGTACAGAAATATTTATTGCAACTTTTAAATTAAGAAAATGTTCATTGATTGGAGAATGGCTGAACAAGATGTAGAATATGGTTACAGTAACAACATTGCAATGATTATCAACTGTAAAATACTTAGCTGCTCTGATCAATACAGCAATCCAAGACAATTCCAAAGTATTAACAATGAAAAATTTCTATCTCCAAAGAGAGAAAACTCATTCTCACTTTGTTTTTCTTGCTTTTTTTTGCTATGTAGCTATTATAGATATATATTTTGCATGATTTCACATGTGAAATTGATATCATATTTCTTGCTTTGCAGAAAGGAGGAGAGAATTTGGTGCTCAAAAATTTTAAAAATGTTTAAAACAAAAATTAAGTTTATTTTTAAAAAATTAACAATAGTTTGATCTGTCTTTTTTTTAATCAAGCTATATGATCTCTACTCCCTTGGAGACATGTTCAGTAACCACTTCTATAATGATTTATTCTAAACTTTTGCTAGCAACTGAAGTCAAGCTTCCTGGCCCCTATAGTTTGAATATTAATCACTTTTCCCCCCTGAAACTCCATCTCTGTCGTCTTATTCTTCCTCTGTGTAATCTTTCAAATATAATTGATAGTAACTTAGTGATCCAATCTTCTAGTTCTCTCTTTTCAACCAAGGAGACTCAGGAGATTTGAAGGAATTCATATTTATGTCATTGCTTGTTTTGGTTATTGACTTGTTAGGCATTTTATATTTTATTTTGAGTGAAAAGATTATTCTCCATGATGGAGAAAACAAAGAAAATACAAATCTAACAGGTCTTTTTTTCTCCTCCTGCCAGCAACCATACTCTCATTCACCCTAAACATCAGTTCTCTTCTCTTAGGCTTCTCTTTCCTTGAAAATAGTTAAAATTCTAATTTATTGTACTTAACTTTCTTTTCCAGACTCAGCTCATTCTGAGCTTTACTACTTCCAATTCTACTTTTGCAGTACCACTTGGAGCTTTCATATTCATCCTTCTGTAAGAGTTAAAATTTGGGGGAAACTGAGGCAGGTAGAAATTATTTTCTCTCTGCAAGGAGTATTATATTTTTAGAGGTTTATTAAAGGTTGAGAATTTAAGAAAATACAAGTAAGAAAGGCATGTGCTAGGTGAGTCGAGAGGCCCAATTCAATTTCACTCACATCATGAGACTCGTCTGCTGGGCAGCAGAAGTAGAAAAAAAGAGGCCTCAGTAGGCGGAGAACTCCTCTAAATAATAATTTCTGTTCTCACCCAGGTGAGAATTCAGTGTGATTACAAAGCATTCTGGGAAGTGAGCAAGGACTTCTGGGAACTGGAGTCCTGGATTCAAGTCTCCATTTTTACACTTCTTACTTCCATCTTCAATTTAGGTCTTTATAAAGTTGAAATGTATTGGTGAGTTCTCTGCATACACATGACTCTCTTCAGACAATTACCATTTGTGTTCCTCATCATAATTGTTTTTTTTTTTGGTGGCTACAGAATTTTATTCTCAAAAATTCCCCATCCCCAATGGGGTTGATTTCTCTTATAGAATTGTATTCTGTGTTCATAATTATTTTTCCTCTGAATCCTTTGAAATCTGATCTCCCAGGATTGAAGATTCATGTCAGACTATCCCTCATTTTTCTCTCCTCTATAACCACCTCTAGGAGAAAATTTTAGGAAATTGTTCTGAGGTATTATGTTTCTTTTTAAAAAATAAATTTAGTTGATATTAAAAGTGAATAAAAACTTTTCTAAATACCAAGAAGCATAATAAGTGCTAAAATTATTTATGCCAAAGACAAATTTCCCCTTGTTTTTTAAATTTTATTTTATTTAGTCAATTTATAACATTATTCCTTGGTTACAAGAATCATATTCTTTCCCTCTTTCCCTCCCCCCACCATTCCTGTAGCCGATGAGTAATTCCACTGGGTATTACATGTGTCCTTGGTCAGAATCTATTTCCATGTTGTTGATGTTTGCACTAGGACTAATCAACTACTTTTCAAGCCAAACTATGTATCATGCCCTTAAGGAAAGTTCTCTTACTCCATTCTTTCCTTAATGGATAGATGCCTCTCCTAAAACACTATATAAAGAAAATGTCACCAATGTTTTGCTAAAACTCCTTGATTTCTATCCATTTCATCCCTATGCTGTTTCCCAACTGCCTTTACATATGGATAATCTTTCCTTCTCTCTCTCTCTCACCAATATTTTTTCCATTTCTCAGGTCTGGAAGCATTATCAAATCAGCTTTATGATTTATGAGTCCTTTCAATTTATTTCCTCTTTGATCCTTTCCCTCATTTGATAACTTTCTCTACCATCTTATCCATCCCTCATCACCACTTTTCAATAAGAACAATGTAAATACCTTGAGGACCGTACTGTCTTTGAATTTTAATTTGATTTTTAGCACTTATTATGCTTCTTGGTATTTAGAAAAGTTTTTATTCACTTTTAATATCAACTAAATTTATTTTTTAAAAAGAAACATAATACCTCAGTACAATTTCCTAAAATGACTGAAGTTATTACTGTAAAGAAAATGACTATGTTGGAGGGTGATAATAAATAGTTTAGAAGGCTTGAATGTCTAGATATGGATTTTTAAGAACTTTGTTTTCATGGGACATCATTAAACAATGAGAAATAGTCCCAAATTATGTAGATGTCAAGGCCAATGAAGATGCAACCCAAATAAAGGCTAATTGTCTCCTTGTGGATGCATGGCATAAATCCATATCTCTAACTACATTTTACTTGCCTTTGTCTATTGATAAGTAAAATCTCAACAAATATGTATCCTGAAACACATCCTAGGAGCTGGACTGATAATAGAAATTCTTCCTTTTTTGATTCCTAAGATGATGTGAATGAATAAAATGAAACATATATTAATGGAAAGTATTACATGAGAATGTTAATAATTATCACATTGAGGTACAGCAAGAAACAGAATGTAATTATCTAAGATGCTCCTATTTAATAAAAAAATTGAAAGTATCCTGAGGAAAAAGTTTATATAAATTCTCAGGAGAGTACATTGTGAAATAATTTACTAAATAGGATTTTGAAAGGATTTAGGGGCTTACATGATCATAACTAAATATAAAGATTAAGAACTTAATCTGATAAAGGAGAGAAAGAAGTAGACATTTTTATAACAAGTCATATACACAGAATTTTCTTGAATCCTGATGGAAACAAATTGATGTCTATTTTCAAATTATATATATATATATATATATACACACACACACTTAAGATCCTTCTATAATCCATTAATAAAATATAATTGGCTATAACATGTATTCATGATATTTCATGATATACAATGAAATTTATTTTTGTAAAATAAACTCATTATCAGAAAGCTTTAAATTTTATCTGTGAAAAACTTAGGTCACTTGCTCAAGTTAACACAGCCATTTATTGCAATACTTAAGATGAGAAACCAGGCATTCTTATTAACAGTTTAGTTTCTTCTATGCCATGTTTTTCCTATATGATATTCTCTTGTTAAATTGATGTTATTTTATATGTTTATGTATTCATTCTACATAGTTAAACTTATCTTTTAGCATGTTTTCAACTGACAGATTTTATATACTTTCTCTTGGTTTTCCAAGTCAGTATAATAGGTACACGATTCAGTTTTGTAGGGACTCTAAGGTAGCAGTACCCAAAGAGGCAACCTGAAATCTGTGATGCAAATACAACCTAGCAAAAGAGGTCTATGAATTACTATGAATGCAAAGAATTGTCATGCACTTTGTCACTGAACAGAAATAAATTCTATCATGTAATAATCTGAAGTTTGGGAATTTTAAAAAGCATAATTATACATATTTAAAGGGAAATACATTCACCACAGTTCTAAGGAACATTTGTCTAAGTAAAATGATTCAAAGCTGAAATTATTTATTCTAGGAAGAAATATTGAGCTAACCATGTGGTGTATTCATTTTCATCTCTATGAAGATGATTCCATTTAAATGTCCAGAGTCAATTTCTCTTTTGAGCTCCTGTCCCACATTACAAATTACCTATTATGGGTTCTAAACCATTAAGTACTATGGGTACAAAAGACACATCTTATCTAAAGTAGAATTCATTAACCCACCACCAAACATAGCCTTCAGGAGGGCAACACTATCTAGTCACTTTAGTTTGTAATCTCTTTGTCACCCTCAATTCTTTAATTTAATCCCCACACATATCCAGGCAAATAAATTTCATTGTTTATATCTCCACATGTAAAAACATTCTTTTTAAAAATTATATTTAATTGAATAATTTAGAGCATTTTTCCAGGATTACAATAATTATGTTCTTTCATTTCCCTCTCCCAAACCCCCTCCAATATGTGACACACAATTCCACTGGGTTTTACATGTGTCTTTGGTCAAGACCTATTTCCATATTATTGATATTTGCTCTAGGGTGATCAGTTAGGGTTTATAGCTCTAATTGCACCCCCACTGACACTTGTGATCAAACAGTTGTTTTTATTCTATGTTTCTACTCCCATAGATTTTCCTCTGAATATGCATTGAGTTATTTTTCATAAGTCCTTCATAATTGTCCTGGATCATTACATTGCTGCTAGTAGAGAAGTCCATTCCATTCCATTATACCACAGTGTATTAGTCTCTGTGTACAGTGTTCTCTGGTTCTGCTCCTCTTGCTCTGCATCACTTCCTGGAGGTTGTTCCAGTCTCCATGGAATTCCTCTACTTTATTATTCCTTTTAGCACAATAGTAGTCCATCACCAACAGATACCACAATTTGTTCAGTCATTCTCCAATTGAAGGGCATCCCCTCATTTTCCAATTTTTGGCCACTACAAAGAGCGCAGCTATGAATATTCTTGTACAAGTATTTTTCCTTATTATCTCTTTGGGGTACAAACCCAGCAGTGCTATGGCCAGATCAAATGGCAGACAGTCTTTTAGTGCCCTTTGGGCATAGTTCCAAATTGCCTTCCAGAATGGTTGGATCAATTCACAACTCCACCAACAATGCATTAATGTCCCAATTTTGCCACATCTCCTCCAACATTTATTATTTTCCTTTGCTTTGTCATTCCTTTGTCATGTTAGCCATTCTGCTAGGTGTGAGGTGGTACCTCAGAGTTGTTATGATTTCCATTTCTCTGATTACAAGGGATTTAGAACATTTTATGTGTTTATTGATAGTTTTGAATTCTTTATTTGAAAATTGCCTATTCATCTCCCTTGGCCATTTATCAATTGAAGAATGGCTCGATTTTTTGTACAATTGATTTAGCTCTTTATAAATCTGAGTAATTAGACCTTTGTCAGAGTTTTTGTTATGAAGATTTTTTCCTAATTTGCCAATTTCCTTCTAATTTTAGTTGCATTGCTTTTGTTTGTACAAAACATTTTTAATTTAATGTAATAAAAATGATTTATTTTACATTTTGCAATTTTTTTTCTAACTCTTGCTTGGTCTTAAAATCTTTCTTTTCCCAAAGGTTTGAGAAGTATACTATTTTGTGTTCATCTAATTTACTTATAGTTTTATTCTTTATATTCACGTCATTCATCCATTCTGAATTTATCTTGTTGTAGGGTGTTAGATGTTGATCTAAACCTATTTTCTACCATACTGGCTTCCAATTTTCTGAGAAGTTTTTGTCAAATGATGGATTTTGGTCCCACAACCTGGGATCTTTGGATTTATCAGAGATTGCCTTGCTGAGGTCATTTACCTCATGTCTATTCCAATGATCCCCCTTTCTGTCTCTTAGCCAATACCATATTGTTTTGATGACCACTGCTTTATAGTGTAGTTTGATATCTGGGACTGCAAGGTCACCTTTCTTCACTTTTTTTTCAATATTTCCCTTGATATTCTTAATCTTTTATTCTTCCTAATGAACTTTGTTATATTTTTTTTTCTCTAATTCAATATAAAAGTTTCTTGGTAGTTTAATAAGTATGGCACTAAATAAGTACATTAGTTTGGGTAGGATTTTCATTTTTATAATATTAGCTCATCCTACCCATAAGCAATTAATGTTTTTTCCAATTATTTAGATCTAGTTTTAATGATGTGAATAGTGTTTTGCAGTTGTGTTCAAATAGTTCCTGCGTTTTCTTGAGAGATAGATTCCTAAGTATTTTATATTGTCTAGGGTGATTTTTTCTTAGGGAGTTCTTTTAAGGCATGTTCAATTTCTTTTTCTGATATGTGGTTATTTAAGTATTCTATTTCTTCTGTTAATCTAGGCAATTTATATTTTTGTAAGTATTCATCCATATCACCTAGATTGTCATATTTATTGCCATATAATGGTGCATAATAATTTTTAATGATTGTCTTAATTTACTCTTCATTAGAGGTGAGGTCCCCCTTTTCATCTTGGATACTGTTAATTTGGTTCTTTCTTTCTTTTTTTTTATTAGATTGACCAGTACTTTGTCTGTTTTGTTTTTTTCAAAGTACCAGCTTCTAGGCTTACTTATTAATTCAATTGTTCTTTCACTTTTAATTTTATTAATTTCTCCTTTAATTTTTAGGATTCCTAATTTATTTTTCATCTGGGAATTTTTAATTTGTTCCCTTTTAAGTTTTTTTTTCCTTTTAAGTTTTTTAATTTGCACCCTAACCCTAAACCTAACCCTCCCCAATTTGTTAATATATGAACTCAAGGATATAAATTTCCCCCTAAGTACTGCTTTGTCTGCATCCCATAGATTTTGAAAGGATGTCTCATCATTCTCATTTTCTTCAATGAAATTATTAATTGTTTCTATGATTTGTTTTCTAGCTAGCTGATTTTGGAGAATCATATTATTTAATTTCAAATTAATTTTTTATTTGCCTCTCCATGTATCCTTGCTAATTATTATGTTATTACATTGTGATCTGAAAATGTTGCATTTATTATTTCTGCTTTTTTGCACTTGTTTGCCATGTTTTTATGCCCTAGTCCATGGTCAATCTTTGTGAATGTACCATGTGCTGCTGAAAAGAAGGTGTATTCCTTTTTGTCCCTATTTATTTTTCTCCGCATATCTGTTAACTCTATTTTTTCCAAGATTTCATTCACATCTCTTACCTCTTTCTTATTTATTTTTAGTTTGATTTATCTAGATCTGATAGAGGAAGAAGAGGAAAACTAATATAGTTTTACTATCTATTTTTCTCCTTCAACTCTACTAATTTCTCCTTTAGAAAATTGGAGGCTATTCCATTTGGTGCATACATGTTGAGTGCTGATATTTCCTCATTGTCTATATGGCCTTTTATCAGAATGTAATTACCTTCCCTATCTCTTTTGATCAGATCTATTTTTCCTTTGGCTTCATCAGATATCTTGATTGTTACTCCTGTCTTCTTTTTCTCAGTTGAGGATGAATAGATCTTTCTCCAGCCTTTGATTTTTATTCTGTGAGTGTCTAACGGCCTCATGTGTGTTTCTTGTAGACAACCTATGGTACGATTTTGGTTTCTTATCCACTCTGCTATTTTTCTTTTGTTTTATGGATGAGTGCATTCCATTCAGATTCAGAGTTATGATAACCATCTAAGATAGAATTCTATACCCCAATGGATCTATATGCTCTTCCCTTTCAGAATTGATTTAATTGTGAGTTAGGTTTAAGTATTTCCTATTAGCACTCTCTTCCTCTCCTTATTACTATAGTATTCTTCCCCTCCACTTCTCATATGCCTCTTTGTGTGATACAGATCATACTATTTTTCTCATTCCTTCAAGTTTCTCTTGGTGTCATCTTCTATTCCCCCATCCCTTTTTCTTTTTGCTTATCATCTTAGAACACTTATTATATCAATCTTTACCTATGAATGATTCTTCTTATTACTATAATTGTGAATATAATTTTTGAGAGTTACAAATAACATTTTTCTATATATTAACATAAACAATTTGATCTTATTGAAACCCTTAAAGAAGAAGATTTAAATAAAGAAAAACATTTCCCCCCTTTCTTTCTTTCTTATTTACCTTTTCATGTTTCTCTTGATATTTGTGTTTGCATATCAAATGTTCCACTTAGTTCTGGTCTTTTCTTTACAAATACTTGTAAATCTTCTATTTTATTGAATGCCCAAACTTTCCCCTGGAAGTATAGTCAGTTTTGATGGGTAGGTGATCCTTGTTTGAAGACCCAATTCTCTTGCCTTTCTGAATAGCATATTCCAAGCCTTGTGGTCCTTTAATGTAGAAGCTACCAGATCTTGTGTGATCCTGATTGATGCTCCTTGATATCTGAATTGTCTCTTTTCGGCTTCTTGTAAAATTTTTTTCCTTAACTTGGAATTTGGCAAATACATTCCTGGGGGTTGTCATTTGAGGATTTAGTATAGAGGGTATTCTATGAATTTTTTCAATGTCTATTTTCCCCTCTTGTTCAAGAACATCAGGGCAGTTTTCTTGGATAATAATGTAGTATGATGTCAAGGTTTCTGTTTATTTCTGGGTTTTCAGGTAGACCAATGATTCTCAAATTATCTCTTCTTGACGTGTTTTCTTGGTCAGTCATCTTCTCAGTGAGATATTTCATGTTTCCCTCTATTTTGTCAATCTTTTGATTTTGCTTTATTAATTCTTGCTGTTTTGTGAGATCATTGGTTTCTAATTGCCCAATTCTGGTCTTTAGAGACTGGTTTTCCTCCACAGTCTTTTGATTTTCCCTTTTTGTTTGGTCTATCCTGTTTTTCATGGCTTCCACCTGTTTAATTTTGGTCTCTAATCTATTTATCATTTCATTTGATTCTTGGCTGATTTCTCCAATTGGGAGTTCCTGTCTTTTAAACTGTTTTTTTTTTCCTTTTTGAACTATTTTCCACTTTTCTTACCAATATTCTTCCATCTTTCTGATAAGCTACAATTTAAATTCTTCAAGAGCTTGTGGCCAATTTCCATTGTTTTGGGAAGGTTTGAATGCATTTCTTTGAATGTCATTTTCTACTATTTTCTTTGTAGTCTGGTTTTTTCCTTCATAAAAATTATCCAGGGTCAAAGCCTCTTCTTGTTCTTTTTGGTGCTTGGAAGTTGATTTTTTGCCATCACTATGCTAGGTTTTCCTTCCCTTTCCAATGAGAAATATGAGTGCAGAGGGCAGGCTCTTTATGTGTATGGAACTAAGGAGCATTTTTTTGACTGAGGCCACCTCTTGAGACTCCATGGCTTCTACTATTTTTATCCCTTCTCTGTGCTATATCCTCACCTGAAGTCTGTGTTCTTCCACCTATTGATGTCTTAAATATAGCTGCTCTCAGAGGCAGGCATTTGGTAGTCTTAGTTAGCTGCCAATGACCTAGAGTTCCTGGCTTACCCACTGATTTTAGTGCACTGGTTCTAGGTGGAGTGGGGGAGGCTAAATCAACTCAGGTTTTGGTGAAAGCTATTTCATCCCCTCATAATGTGGAAATGCCCAAATCCCACTTACCTTCAATGCTGCACCCTATTGTGGAGACCCTTTGTTCATAGGATTTTTTTTTGTCCTTGTGAGGTAGTCTATATCGGTAGGTGTTGAGGAGAGGTAGATTCCTGCATCTAAGCTGCAGCCATGCTTACTCCACTTTTTTTTGCAACCAACTTCCTTCCACATCAATGGCTTTTCCTCTTGTTCAGGCCCTTGTCATCTCTTGGAATAGTTTCCTACAGTCTTTCCTCTCTAATCTATCATTCCCTCATCAAACTGATTTTCCTAAAGCACAGATTTGATTATATCAGTCCCCTAACTAGCTTTAGGGATTCCTTGATATCCCTCAAAACACACACAAACTCTTATGTCAGGCTTTTAAAGACCATGCAAACTCCAGCCTTATGACCATAAACACCACCAGAGTTTCAATTTTTCTTCTTTCTCTCTGGTTCCCTAATGTTTTGAAAGCACTTTCCTGAAATTTTCCCTCTCAGATTTCTTCATTTACTTTAGGAACTCTTTCTTATTCCATCTTCCACTAATAGTCTTTCCTAATTTCTAGCTGATAATGCCCACCTCTGTTCCAATTTGGTATTTATTTTTTGTATACCTATATAAGTATATAAGTCAAAGCTAGGTGGCCCCATAGATAAAATGCCAGGCTTACAGTCAGGAATAGCTGAGTCCAAATTTGGCCTCAGACACTAGCCTTGTGACTCTGGGTGAGTCCCTTAACCCTGTCTGCCTCAGTTTCCTCATGTGTAAAATAAAGTGGAGAAGCCACTCAAATTTTTGACAAGAAAATTTAAAAAATAGTCAAGAAGAATCAGACATGATTATAATCATAGGACAACACTATAAATACATAGTGACACATCTGACAGAATATAAACTCCTTTATAACAGGGACTACTTGACTTTTTTGGTAGTCTATTTAATAGCACATATCTCGATACAGAACAGTTGGATATTAAATGCTTCTTGTTAATGGGGTTATATATTAGGGAGAATATTTGGAGAGTCTTAAGAGAAAATTCTACAAAGAAAATTTAGAATGTTTTCTACACTTAACTTATTCTCTTTCTAATGTAATTAAGAAATTTTTATTCCATCTGTTTTTCACCCCACTAAATAGCATAGGCCTTCTTTCTCTACCTCATTTTTCCTAAGTAAAGTCAACTACTTTAGAGTAATCAAGGAATTTATTTAGCATGTCCTACAGTACTTCTGTGACAGGTTTAATCAGTAGAATGTCTAGAGAAAGCTACAGTTTCTAAAGATCTCATCATCTAGAGAGAATGATTTCATTTGTATATTGGGTTGGCAGAGCAGCTAGGTAGTGAAATGGATTGAGTGCTGAACCTGAATTCAGGAAAACCTTCATTCAAATCTGGCCTAGGATAATTACTAGCTGTGTCACCCTGAGCAAGAAGCTTAATTTTGTTTTGCCTCAATTTCCTCATCTGTAAAATTATATGGACAATGGAATGCCAAACCACTGCAATATATGTAAATAACTGTACAAACAAGAAAAATTGAAGATAATTTAGTAATACTTTAAACAGGGAAAACACTAAGTTTAAGTGGGCCTGGAAAAGTTCATTTTAGAAAGTAGCATTTTTGAAGAGACTTGAAGGAAGTCAAGAGCAGGGGATTAACTTGAGGAAAGTTCTAGTTATGGTTGACAGCAAGTGAAAAGGTCCTTTTCAAGAGATGGGGTATCTTGTGAGAAGAACAGCAATTAGTATAGCATCATTAGATTACCAAATTCATG
Source organism: Monodelphis domestica (assembly GCF_027887165.1). NCBI lineage: Eukaryota > Metazoa > Chordata > Mammalia > Didelphimorphia > Didelphidae > Monodelphis > Monodelphis domestica. The sequence goes on from NC_077228.1 coordinate 469,548,613, forward strand.
AAGGAAGTAAATTGTAGGCTGGACAGGTAAGATGGAGCCATATTAGCAAGCCTTTGAATGATGAAAAGAGCGATTTTATATTTGATCTCAGAGGTAATAGGAATGTACGTTCTTCTAAGGAATTTAACCTTTAAAGGTAGGAGAGACATGGAATGATAGTTATCAGGGATGGATTAATCAATTCAATAGGGCAGGCTTAGATACATTTACAAATAAGTCTGATGGTAGAGGGTAAAATGTGAATGGAATTCTAAATAATATGATAAATTTGTGAATGAACAGATTTTCTTCTTCAGTTGAAGATATAGAAATCAATAAAGTCTTTATAAAAGAGAATCCCTGACTTAGGAGGATGATATACATTTCAACGTGCTCTTCCCTTTCCCCTGCTTCTCTCCCTGCATGAGCAGAGAAAATTTTCTTCAATGTAGTGAGTTGCACTTAGTGAGAGAGAGCTAGTAATACCTAGGGCTGGAGGACTGAGACATATTGAATGCCTTTCCATTTTTGTTTTATCTTTTCCTTTCTGAATCAATACAGTACAAAAGCTATAGATGTAAATGGAAAGAGAAACAAGAAAGGAGATAACCTCGTGCAATTATAGTGAACAAGCTTTGCCCTAAAGAACGTCAGGAAAACATTTCTTTCTTCTTTCTTTGCAAATGTGTGTTGCTGGAGGGTGGAAAAGATGTGTAACATTGCCTATATCAGAATTTGTCCAAGTAGTACTTTTGATGAGCTGCATTTTTCTCTCTTCTAAAAAAAGTATTTGTTATATGGAATTGCTTTCCAGGCAGGAGAAAGCAATAAAAAAGGATATGCTTGGGAATTCAGCTTATGCAAAGACAAAAGATGACAATAAACATTTTAAAAAGCATGTTGGGGGACAGTTGGGTGGCTCAGTGGATTGAGAGCCAGGCCCAGAGGGAGGTACTGGGTTCAAATTTGTCCTCAGACACCTCCAAGCTGTGTGACCCTGTTCAAGTCACTTAGCCCCCATTCCCTAGCCCTTTTCCACTCTTCTGTCTTAGAACCAAATATTTTGGAAGGTAAAGGTTTAAAAAAAACATGTTGATTGTATGATCTTTAAAGTATAGGGAATGCATAAATAGTTGTAAATAGATATAAAAAATCTATACAAAATAACTGGATGGAATAGTGGTCTACAAACTCAACATGAATAAAAAGTGTGATATGGTAGCAAAAAAAAGAAAGAAAAAAGCTAAATTTAAGTTTTTAAAATGAAAGATTTATGTACTTGATTTTTAAATTTCCTTTTCTTCTAATTTCTTCAATACTTTCTAATTCATTCCATATTATTTAATTTCCATATTTTTTCAATCACTTATATTATTAAAAGCACAATTTAGACGGAAAATTCACATTCTTCTCTAGCCCCAATGTTACTTCATGATGTCCTATTACTTCTTATGACTCTGTTTCAAGTTGTTCACACCCTTTTATTTGCTCTATTTAACAATGAGAACTAAGATTAATTATTACTTTTAGTATGTGGTTTGCTACCCCCCTCTTTCCCCATCAGTTATTCCACTCTTTATTCTTTGAAAGTCAATATTTGATTAACAATTGCATACAGAAATTTTATCTTATATGTATAAAAAGCATCTAACAGGGCTATCATCAAACTCTTATTTCTCTACCTTGTCCATAAGAATATTCAACTAAATTTCAAGTTTTTCTTTTTTTCTCTAATAGTTCTTCCCTGTTATTAAGAATCAGTTTGAGAACAGCAGTCATCAGTGTTTGTTTCTCCACACTGAAGGATGAAATTAACATTATGCAAAGTGAAATAATTACCAGATGTTCTATTTTAATAGATAACTTTATCTAACAGGTATTTGGAGAGTTTAAATCTCCTATCTTTTATCACACTCCATGAGCAATAGATGATGGAAAATTGATTCTTCCATTTCAAGTCCATGATCTTTTTCTGGATTTCCTCTCTGTATCCTTCTCCTGTTGAAACAATACATAACATACTCAAAACACTATCAACTGCTCTTCTCCATCTACTGATCTTCACTTGGAAGCTCAACACTGTATATTTCCTATCTCATTCCTTAGTTTATTAATATGAGTATAGCTTATTACTACATGGTGCTACTTAAATACCCTTAAACCCATTTATATGTTTTGCTCCTTTTGAATATGATGTATTATTCCAGTAATAAGTTCCATGTTTCCACATCTCTCATACATATATTTAAAGTAGATCTACCCATTTTAACTAAAAAAAAGTGTTAACTAACAAAAAATGTGTTAACTACCTAGAAAAGGTATTAACATCCATACATTGAGTGGTCACTCCTGGAGAGGAGTGTCTGCTATCATTGGTAGATGTAAAAATTTAGGGGAGGTGACACAAGAGAAAAAGTTCTTTAAATAGAGGAAATAGAGACACACAGGATGGATCAATCGATTGAGATTCAGTCACTTGGAGTTGGACTGGAAGAGATCAGTCACTTGGACTTGGAGTGAAGAAGAGTCACTCAGAGAAGAGACTGGAATCAGTCACTTGGAGCTGGAGGGAAGACAGACACTTGAGGTGAGACAGGAAGACAGATACTAGACTTGAAGACACTTGCCTGTGGAACTGGACCCCTGGAGGAGCTTGTACAGAAGACCTCAGACTGCGTTTCTTTTAGATGGTCACTGTGATGAGTGTAAAGGCTGACAGTTTCCTTGCCTTTCTGGAGGGGTGAACCTCTGAGAAAGGCCCATTGTTTTGAGACACCTTTCCCCCTGGCTGGGGACTGAGAATTTCTACCTGGCTCAGAGGAAGTCAGAGCTTTTCTCTCTCACTCTCTTTTCTTTTTTTCTCTTCCTTAATATCTTCCTTCTCTTGTAAATAAACTACCATAAATTCCATTCTACTTTAGTAATTCATTTTGGGATTTAGAAATTAAATACCTGGTGACCACCAATTACATATATTCAGTCCAACCATAAAATTTAACAATAACCAGATGTTTTTCCTTCTGTAATGATCTATAATTTGCTAATTGCTCTTGGTTTTTGTTTCATTTGTAGATGTAATCCGTCAATACCTTTTCTCTCTCTTTTTTAAACCCTTACCTTCCATTTTAGAATCAATACTGTGCATTGGTTCTAAGACAGAAGAGTGGAAAGGGCTAGGCAATAGGGGTTAAGTGACTTGCCTAGGGTCACACAGCTGGGAAGTGTCTGAGGCCAGATTTGAACCTAGGACCTCCCATCTCTAGGTCTGGCTCTCAATCCACTGAGCCACCCAATTGCCCCCTACCATTTTTCTTAATCTTTATCAACCATGAATTTCTGGACATCTTTATTATTTTTATCCTTCCTAATTTTTAACTACTTTCTAAGATATATAGTCAAGTCAATTAGCATGTATTAAGTATTTACTCTGTGACAAGGACTGTGCTAAGAAATAGAAACAAAGTCAAAGGAAAAAAAAATAAATGAGACTAACTCCCCAAAAATTCACTGTTTGATAGAGGAGGTAATATAAATTGGCAATAAAAGAAAAGATATATACAAGAAAATGAGGATGATCTTAAAGGGGAAATGCTAAGTTTGAGTACTATGAAATATTTCTTGCCTAAAGTAGGATTTTGTCTGAGACTGGAGGGAAATTAGGATCATGAGAAGGTGGATAGTTTTAGGCATAGGGAATAGCCAATGAAAATGCATGGAATTTTTGTTGAAAAACAAGCTAGCCAATTTTATATATAGGGTTTGGGAGGAGGATGAAGTAAAATATTGCAACAGCAGGAAGTAATCATGTTTTGAAAGAATTTAAAAGCCAGAGAGCTTATATTTGAGCCTGGAGGTAATAGGAAGCTGCTGGAATTAATCAAATAGGGTGAGGGGTGATATGGACAGCCACCATTATGATTTAGGAAGATCAATGATACTTAAAGAGTGATTGGATGGGAGAGGGCAGAGGGTTATGGCAGATGATCATTCCAAAGGTGAAGATGACAGTCTGTGGTGGTGAGGATCCGTACCAGAGTATGGGTGTGGCAAAGAGAAAAAAAAGTTGTCTACTGAAGATAATATAAGGGGAGACAACAGGAAAGGGCAACATTTTTGTTAGGGAGTATGTCAAAGAATGAGGAGTTGAAGATAATACCTAAATTGTGAGCCTGGGTGACTGAGACGATTATGATACCCTTTAAAATAATAGGAAAGCTAAAAAAGTGTTTTTTGCCATGTGAAATTTCAGACACTTACGATATATCCAGTTCAAGATTTAAGTAGGAAGTTAAAAATTCAGGTTAATAGGTCATGAGAGAGTTGGGGCTGAACAAATAGGAAATTGGAAGTGCATTGGCATAGTACCTACTATGTTCTGGGCATTATGTTAATTGCTTTTTACAAATATTATCTCATTTAACATTCACAACAATGCTGTGAAGTAGATGCTATTATTACCTCATTTTACAGTTGAGGAAACTGAGGAAAACAGGTTAATCACACAGTCAGTAAATGGCTGAGGTCAAAAGTAAATTCATGTTTTCCTGAATCCAAAACCCACTTTCTATCTATCCGTGAGTTGATGATAATTTCATCCTGAGAAAGTGTTGAGATCACTGAGGGAAGAATGAAAATAAAAGAAGAAAAGAAAAAAAAAACAGACTCAATGAAGGCAAGGCAATTTTCTTGATCACTTTTATTTCAGTTTTTTACTGTATTTGCAAGAATAAAGTCATATTCATTTTTACAAGTCTTTTTTAGGTATACACTTGGCTAATAGCCATTTCCGTATTTTAGGCCATGATCCAAATTTCCAAAATCTGGTCTCAAATAAGACATTTTAAACTCTTTGTTAAATTCCCAAATCTTCCTTTCTCATCTCAGTACCTTCTTTTTGATCAGCAGCAGTGACTACTCTAGAAATTAAATTTCTTTCCCAAGACACAAAATCCTTAGATCAGATATTCTAGATACATCCAGGTCTGAAAGATATTTTTCTGACTACTTCATTGTGACCACTTGACCCACCAGAAGTGGTTAGTAGGCATATGTTTTGACAAGACTAGTGAGAGTTTCTGGCATATCCTGGGCATATACTTTGGGAAGACAGTTGACTTCATTAATGGTTAATGTCAGGTAAACAAAGGATAGCTTCTATATTCCTTGGTAGTGAGTTAGTGATCACTATTTAATGTCTTATTTTTTTCTGACTTTGCTTTTATGTTTTACCTGGTAGACTCTGTAGCTCTGCTTCTTCATTCATTGAAGGGAAAAAAAGATAAAAGAAACCAGAAGGTGCATATTTATTATTTTTGGTAAGAAGACATTTTTCAGGGATCCTTCTCCTTTTTCACCTCTATATCAAATTATTCTACATTTCAAATTCTTGAAGAAAGTTAATACTAATCTCTGCTGTCAGATAAATATTCTCCCCTGTTTTTACACTGAAATTCAAAAAGAAAGTTAGAAAGTAAAGGGAAACAACCTAATAATTAAAACATATCTATTTTCACAGATTCATTTATATATATGTCTATATATATATATATATCTACAAGCATGAGTTTTGAAAGATAGGTAAATGTAGATACGTATAATATTTTGGGCAGTGTCATGAGATCAGGCTGTGCTTTGAGCATAAGTGATTACCACTTGCTGAAAGAAATCCAAGAAAATGGATTGAAAAATGTCAGAAAACAATTATTATGAATTTCATTGATGTGTAATCTGGAAGAAGATTAAAAATGAATTACATTAAAATTAAATATAAATACAGCATATTCTGTGTGTATCACTCCTAATTCTCTCTTATTCACTATACTTAATGGGATTGAAATGCTCAGTCCTCCCACTTATGTACTGATAACTCTAGAAAATGTCTGTGGCCAATTCCCCATGGTGATGCTGACCTTCAGAAACTTAGCTATAACTAAGATCATCCTATTGATTGTACCTTCACACATTGCTGGAAGCTTTACAGGTACACTACATTTCATTTTCTTTTTTAAAGGCTTCTTTTACTTCTCTCTCTGTCTTTCCCTTTTCTTTCTCTCTCTCTCTCTCATATACACACATACATACATAAAATATACAGACATGCCAAACAGTGTGAATAATTAATCCTCTGAAGTTTTCATTATTTGAATATACTGCATATTTCCATTGGTCTGGAACCCATTGTTATATTTCAAATAATTATAATATAAAATAGTACAAATTCAGAAATGCGATCATTTCAAACTTTCATTGTTTGCACTAATTGGAACCTAGCTGTAGTATTTTTAGAAAGAAAGATTTTCAAATAGATTCTATAATTCTTATTTTATTTGAGAAGAAAAGAAAGAGTTAAAAGAATTTGAGTCCATGGTTACACTATTAGTAATTGACAGAGCCGTGATTTGAATTCAGGCTTCCTCAAGTTCTGGGCCCAGTACTCTTCTAGCCTGAAGTGGCTCATCTAGTCATTCTAATCCAGGAATGCTTGACCCCTTCTCATTTTCTTTTATTTTTAGAGTGCCCTTACCCAAACATTAAAAGATTTCCCTACCTGATCTGAAAGAGAAATTAGGTATAGGTAGCATGACAGGATGGCTTCATGGCAGGTAGACAGGAGGTTTTATGGATATAAAATCCTATGGGATGCCTAAAATCCTATATAGTAGGAGATTCAGTCTATTCTTTGGATCAATGCTTTTTCTTTGCCTAAGATCAATCAATTTTTAGTATCTTTTTCAGGTTTAATTTTGAATATTTATTTAAAAAATGATTATCTAGTTTCATCTTTTGCTTACTATTCATTAGTTTGAATTTGGGGAAAAGTTTAGAAAATACTTCTTCCTTTAATTGGAGAAGTTGGAGGACATTGGAATTGAATGTTGGGTAAGTTTTCAGATGCACTTAAAAGTGTTGCTCAGTTTTGCTGAACTCTTTAAAGGCATCATTATTTGGAAAACTGAGAATGGAAATAATTTAAGCTGACATATAACAGTGGTATTTGTTGCTATGAATGTAAATAAAGATTTAGGTAAATAGGAATTATTTGATCTTACTAAGAAGGGAATAAATAGTATATTGTAGTAGAATAGAACTATTCAACATTTAAGTGCATGCTCTTCATTTCTAGTTCTGACTTTTCTGTTTTTTCCTCCTAGTACAACTTCTTACTTTTCTGTTCCTGACTTTCCTTAGCTATAAAATGGAAATTAAGATGCCTGCATTATTATCTTACTTAAGGATTTCCTACTTAACAGGGATGTTGTGTGAAAAGTACTTTATCAATTGTAAAATGCCTTACAAATGTGAGCTATGATTCAATAGGAAACAATACTGTCAGCTCAACAAGAACAACATGACTTGGCGGTTAGAGTACCACACCTGGAATCTTTACATACATGTATGTCAATAAAGACTCTAAATTGGGTCTGTAATAATTGTGCAAATAACTTGATCTCTCTGTGCCTGAATTGCTTCGTAAATGGTCTGGGTGACAAGGCTGAATGTTGAAGAGAGTGGAAAAAAATGTCTCCTTCCTTTACTTGAAGATATTGGAAACTTGGAATTGAATGTAGGATGCATTGTGAGATATAGGTAATGTATTGTTTATTTTTGCTGAACTATTTAAAAGCATTGTCATCACCCCCCTCCCCCCATTGCTGGGATTGGATTAGATGATCAGTGAGAGCCTTTTCAGTACAAAACTATGGTCTTCAATGGAGTGATAAGATAATAGTCATAGAAATTAAAGATAAAAATAGCAACAGGTAAGAGGTTTATTATATACACTTTAGGTTTACTATGGAACCCCATTAAAAGAGACTCCAAAGAGACTGGGTCAAGATACATTAAGGATTTCAATGTTGAGAAATAAATCTGGGAATTATCTCTGAGCTTCTAATGACTAGCTTGATGTTATCAAATGAGATCAGTGATAATTAGTCATAAAAATAGCCATATAAAATCAATATGCTATTCCCTAATCCTAGGTGGAATATATTTTTTAAAATGTGTTGAACCACTCTAAGGTCACATCTTAACTGTGATGTTTAATTGGAAATGTTAATACATGTACTTGAATACATTCTCTACAATATTGATCTTAAAGCCTTTAATGAGACATTTTTATTATGAAACATAATTACATAACTGTATATCTTTCTAATTCTCTAAGGTCATCTAATTAGTGTGGGTCTCTAGTTCTCATTGTAAAACTAAATATCTCTGTCTAGGATTTACCTTGGAATCTTGAATACAAGTTTTAAAGGTAGAAGAAATTCAGTGATATTTTGGGATTTTAAAATATATCATTTGATGACCTTATGAGCCACAAAGAAGCTTGAACAAAAATAAATTAGGATTTTAAAAGAAATCCCCTGTGATTCTATGATTTAATAGGAAATGCATTTCACTTTTTCTTTATATTTCCAGCATATAGTCTATATCCTGGTACCTAGCAAGTGCTTAATAAATGCTGATTGATTATTGATGGAGATAATAGACTTGGAGTCGCAGATTTGACAGTAGAGAGAGTTAGGTTAGAATTCCATTTCAAGTCCTCATTGAGTGTATGACTATGTATCTTACCTGTACTCTCATTAAATATGTACTTATATCTCCCCCAAAATGGGGATCTTTTTATTCCTGCCTCCTCACAGAGTTATTATGAAGAATTCTCTTTTTAATGTTTAAAATTCTATATTAATATCAGTTATTAATATCACCCAACATATATTCAATTCCTTCCCTTCCCCATTTTACTAATACCCCACCCATTAAAACAGAGTATTATTTGATAATATCGCATAAAAAATGTAAAACTATTCTGATTTCATAGTAGAATGGAAGCATGTTCCCTCAGAGAGGTCACACAGCCCTTGGTCATGCCATTCCAGCAGCGTTCTGACTAATTGAAGTGCAGAGTTCAGTGATTGCAATTTGAGTAGTAAGATAATGATGGAAAAGGTTTTGGGTGGAGTATTTAACCTGTTATCTTTCTTGTGATGATTCCACTCAACAGACTTAAAGATTACCCCATGCCAACTCAGATAGAGTTCCCAGTGTTAGTTAATCGTTGATGGTGGCTGCTTGTGGTTTGGACATAGGACAGTGTGTTAACAAGAAATGTGGGGATGGTCACAAAAAAACCCTGGAAAGTCTTACATGAAGTGATGCAAAGTGAAGTGAGAAGAACCAGGAGAATATTGTACAAAGTACCAGCAATGAATTATGATGATCAATAGTGAATGACAAGTATTATTCAGGACAGCTCCAAATGACTCATGACAAAATAGGCTATCCATTGCTACAGATTGAAATCTAAATCTAAAGGCAGATTGAAACATGCTTTTCTTCATTTTATGCCCTCTATAAATATTGTTTTTTCTTATTTCACAAAAACATAACATCAAAATATGTATTATATAAATAACACACGTAGAACTTAAATTGTATTACCTGCCATTTTGGGGAAGGGAGGTGAATGAGATGGAAGGAGAGATCATGAATTACAAAATTTCAAAAAATGATTATTGGAAATTTTATTGTCATTGACCAATTCATAAATTGCCATGTGTTCTGGAAAACATTCATAGCTTATTTCAAAAAAAAAGAAGTTTGGAGTATTGAATGGGCAGAAGAACTGAAAAAGAGGACAGCAAGAATGGATGCTAAGAACTGGATGCAGTTTGGTCTGGACTGTAATATAACTAGGCTCCTCATGGGCTGGCCAATGTCAACATTCACAGCTACTTGGGGGATGCTTTCTCCCAGATCTCCTTCCTTTGTCTATTCATACAGAACTAGTAAAAGCAAACAAAAACATTTTTGTTCATGGCATATGTGTGCCCTTGTGTCCAAGCCATGCTATCTTCCACTGTGTGACATTCTATATGACCAAATTTTTTTATGAATTAATTCATTCCAATTGATTGTAGGAATGTTGTTACTTCATATCAATTCACATGTAGGGATGACCTTGTGCATTAAAAAAAACCTATATATTCTGGGACCCTTGAAATTCTCTCTAGTAGTTGAAAGAGACACCTAGGGGTGTTCAAGTTACAGTTTATTTTATGTTATTCTGGAATTTTACAAAGCAGATTCTTTAATGCTGAACATTTTGCTGACAGATTTTCCTTTGAGGCATGTTAGTTTTGAAGGTAACAGTGAAGATGTCAAAGTCTAAAGTCTTCTCCACATACCTAAAAGAAAAACAAAGTGAGAACTCAATGACCTCATGCTTCACAGTGATTCCTGGTGTTATTAGTGATTCTTTTTTCAAACTCTTTTACAAATTGGGAAAATATTTAATTTTTTCTCCAGAGGAACACATTGCCTTCTGTAGCCTCACCACAATCATCTGATACAATTCAGAGGGCAGACTTTGGAAGACCAAAAGAAGGAACGATCTGGGAGGGTAGGTGGGAGAGGGTAGCAAGCAAGGTAAGTGATTTCAGAATTTTGTCAGATACAGAATAACTCAAGGAAATGTACAGGTTTACCATGAAGAACAGACATAAAGGAATGTGATACTTTGGGAAGGAATCACTTCCTTCTTGCTAGAAGAGGAGTGGAACCTAAATGACCTCTTTTCAGGAATGTCATAGAAGATATTTCCAATCAAATCTCCATTGAACTTGTTAGTATCTGATGAGTCTTGCATTTTAGAATTCAGAATTTAGAAGTGTGAAATTTCAGATTCAGATTATAAGTTCCTATTCCTCTAACTTTCCCACTCTTTATCAGGCATACTGAATTTGGGGTGGGATAAGAAATCATTTGTGATTTCATCATTATAAGGAACCACTGGTGAGGAATCTCTATCAATGAAGTTCAACAGTTTTTTCTGTATTTTATCATAGAGTTTCCTGGGACACTAAGAAGTAAATTTACTGCCCAATAAGTCAAGTTACTAGTGATTTTTAGAGGTGGAACTTGAATCAGCAAAGTACTTGAATCTAGGTCTACTTTACATGAGGAAAATTTTATGTTCACTACCCAAATCTGTCTCTGATCTCACAACTAAAATTTTTATATCAATTTTGAATGCAGTTTCTTTTATTCATTTTTATTCTTCCAGACCATTTCTCTAACTCTTTAACTAGTCTCCATATCCAGCACTGACCACAAGGTTGATATGTCAACATTTCACTGACAGCAATTGAATCCCCTTCCTTTCTGATTTTCTGCTTTTCCAAATTGGTGAAACTTCATATCTGAGTAACGCTGAATAAATGATTTCTACACTTCTGTTCTATGAATGCTTTACTTTTCTGAAGACATCCATAAAATAGATGACCTGACTTTGCCCGCGACAAAGTCATGCTTTATACTCTCATCTATATCTTTGCTGCTGCTGTGTAATTCTTCTGCTGTCTCCTTATTAACTGCCTATTTCATTCATTGCAATGTCCTTAACATCTTCTTTCCTCTTTTCCTCACTTCCACCCCCCACCTATCTCCACATTCTGAAAGATGAAATTGCTAATACTGACCACAGAAAAGACTGAAGAAATGGAATGATAAATCTATGTTGGAAGTTGGGAGTTCTTTCACATTCCTTTTTGCATTCCTCAAAAGGGTTCAGAATCAATCATCATATACTTTCCCAGTCTTCTCTCTGATCATAGAATAATTATTCCATCTTCTGACTAAATCTAATTTCACTTTCATTGTATCTTTGTTTCTATGTTTTACTCTATTTTCTGATAACTAGATCTAGCAAATATTAACATCATCATCACCATCATCACATCATCTCTAAATTTTTTTTAAATTTAACTCTTACCTTCTGTCTTGGAGTCAATACTGTGTATTGGCTCTAAGGCAGAAGAGTGGTAAGGCATAGGCAATGGAGGTTAAGTGACTTTCCCAGGGTCACACAGCTAGGAAATGTCTGAGGCTAGATTTGAACCCAGTACCTCCCATCTTTAGGTCTGGCTCTCAATCCACTGAGCCACCCAGCTGCCCCCTTCTCTAATATTTTTATAGTTTTTTTTTTCAATATGCCATTCACTATGATAACACTTTACAATTATTACCTCTTTGATTCTCAGAACAATTGTAGGAGGTGGGTGTTATTGTCAAGTCTATTTATTGATGATAAAATGGAGGCAAACAGAAATTAGCAGACTTTTCCAGAGTCACATGGCTGATTTTAGCTCAGGTTTCACTGACTCCTAATCTAGAATTCCATCTACTATATCTCTATCTGCCCCATTATCAGTGTTTATATCTCATCTCATCTCATCTCATCTCATCTCATCTCATCTCATCTCATCTCATCTTATCTCATCTCATCTCATATCTCTCTTTCTCTTTCTCTGTCTGACTCTCTTTGTCTGTCTCTCATTCTCTCTCTCTCTTTCTCTCTCTCTCTCTTTCATGGACCTATAAGCCTCAAAAAGTCATTTCCAATCTAAATTTTGTATGTTTTCCAATATTTTCCTATCTAAATTTTGAATATTTTAGGTTGGTGCTCTGTAATAAGGACATAATCAGATACTTAAGGTATTTATTCAATGAATAGTGAAAAAAATGCCTTGACCAGTAAATGAAAACTTTCTAAGGCAGATGTCTAACTTATAGGCACTCTGGTCTCGTCTTGGTTACTAAGTGGTACAAAGAATATCAGTTAATTATATAACCTCAGGCTTCTCAGGGCTGAGTCCATATTCCAGTAGCTCAGGAGGTACTGAATGATTCAAGGTAGGAGCAGTTCCTTGGGGTTCCTGGATCTTGTCTGGCTGTAGGAGTAATTGGTACATCTGTCTTCCCTGTCATCAATAGAGCCATGCAAGGAAGTAACTTGTTGATTACATTGAGTTTTGTGACAGGCTTGCCCTGAGTCTCATTGCTTCATTAAGCAAATGATGTTTCTCCTATATTTACCAATTTGAGGGCAACTCAAGGCCATGGAATACAGGTGCCTTGTTTGGACTCTCAATTGGCCCAAGAAACTAAATGGAATTCTTAATTTTCTCATAATCATTATTTACCAAGATCATTATGGTATTTCTACTACTACTTTTCATTCAACATTGTAGCAATTTTCTGTGGTCTCTACCATGGTGGACATGCACCATTTCCCTTTCATTTTGAATATATTTTCATAATATTTGCAGGACTTCAGTTAATAAGAAGCAATGGTTAAGATGATGATGCTTTGGAACTCAAAATAAAAAGGCTAAGAGCTGTTATAGAAATAACTAATGCAGTCTGAATGCAAATCGAATCAAGACATTCTTCACTTTTATTTCCTCTGTGAATTTTCCTTAGTGTAAGCAATATGTATCTTTTTTCACATGATAAACATGGAAATATGTTTAATATAACACACATATAGCATAGCATCTTACCTGCTGTTTAGGGGCGTGTGGAGGGAGGGATTGTAAAATGTCAGAAAATAATTATTGAAAATTGTACCAACATGCAATCTGTAAAAAAAGTTATTTTTTATATATTATGTTGCCTAGGACATTAGAGGTATTAAAGACTTAGAAGAGATCTTCCTCTTTTATGCTTATTGAACAGAATAATACTTAGACTGCATATGGAGTATGGTGTCTAATTCTGGCTGCCACTCTGAGATATAATATTATCTAGTGTCCAAAGGAGAGCAACCAGTATGTTGAAGGGACTTGAGGCTTCAGAAATGCTGTTATATGAAATAGAGATTGTATTATATTTTGTCTGTATAGCCCTAAACCATTGTTGGAATTTGTCAAAAGGTGTCATAAACTCAGTGTTAGAAAAACTTGTTTTTTATTGTTTTGATAAAGTGCTTTTATCAGCTTTTATTTTATTTTTATTTTTATAATTAATTTATTTAGTTAGAATTTTTTCCATGGTTGCAAGATTCATGTTCTTTCCCTCCCCTCTTCCCTTCTTCTTCCTAGAGTCGACAAGCAATTCCACTGGATTATACATGTATCGTTGTTCAAAACCTTTTTCTATATTTTTCATATTTGTAATAATATGTTCTTTTAAATCCAAAACCCCAATCATATACCTATTGAACCATGTGATCTATCATATGTTTTTCTTCTGTGTTTCTTCTCCCACTTACTCTGGATATGGATAGCATTGTTTCTCATAAGTCCTGTAGAACTGTCCTTGGTCATTGAATTAGTACTAGTAGAAAAGTCTATTACAATTGATTGTGCCATAGTGTTTCACTTTCTGCATACAGTGCTCTCCTGGTTCTGCTCCTTTCACTCTGCATCAATTCCTGGAGGTCTTTCCAGTTCACATGGAATTCCTCCAGTTCATCGTTCCTTTCAGCATAATAGTATTCCACCATCATCATACACCACAATTTGTTTAGTCATTCCCCAATGGAAACCCTTCATTTTCCAATTTTCTGCCACTACATAAAGAAGGTCTTTAAATATTTTTTACAAATATTTTTCATTATTATCTCTTTGGGGGTACAAATGGAGCAGTGGTATGGCTGGTTCAAAGGCTATGGAGTCTTTTAAAGCCTTTGGGCAGAATTCCAAATTGCCTTCCATGATGTTTGGATCAATTCACAACTCATCAGCAAGGCATTAGTGTTCCAATTTTGCCACATCCCCTCCAACATTTATTATTTTGCTTTGCTTTCATATTGACCAATTTGCTAGGTGTGAGATGGTACATCAAGAGTTATTTTGATTTACATTTCTCTTATCAGAAGGAATTTAAAACACTTTTTCATGTGATTATTGATAGTTTTGATTTCTTTATCTGAAAACTGCCTATTCCTCTCCCTCGACCATTTGTCAATTGGGGAATAGTTTGGTTTTTTTCTAAATTTGACTTAGTTCCTTCTATATTTGGGAAATTACACCATTATCAGAGAGTTCTATTATAAATATTTTTGCCAGTTTGTTGTTTCCCTTCTAATTTTGGTTGTATTGGTAGGTTGGATTGTACAAAACCTTCATAATTTAATAAAATCAAAATAATTCATTTTATATTTTATAATGTCTTAATCTCTTGCTTTGTCTTAAATTCCTTCCTTTCCCATAGATCTGATAGTTACACTATTCTGTTTTTACCTAATTTATTTATGATTTCTTTCTTTATATTTAAGTCATTTACCCATTTTGAATTTATCTTGGTATAGGGCTTGAGATGTTGATTTAAGCCTAATTTTTCCCAAACTGTTTTCCAATTTTCCAAGCATTTTTTGTCAAATAGTGAGTTCTTGTCCCAAAATCTGGGATCTTTGGGTTTATCAAACACCAGCTTGCTTTGGTCATTTACTCTGAGTCTATTCCATTGATCTATTCTTCTGTCTCTTAGCCAGCACCATTTTGTCTTGATGATGATTTGTTTTTATAGTACAGTTTAAGGTCTGGCACTGCTAAGCCAACATTCTTTACATTTTTTCCCATTATTTGCCTTGACATTCTTGGTCCTTTCTTGTTCACAATATTGATTCTAAGATGGAAAGTAAGGGTTTAAAAAAAGATGATAGTTCAGTTTCCTCATTGCCAATTTTAATTCCTTTAATTTCATTTTCTTCTCTAATTGCTACCATTAGTGTTTCCAATACAATAGTAAATAATAGAGCTGATGATACTTGCTGGTGGTTTTAAATATATACTATTCATTATTTTGAGGAAAGACCTATCTATTTCTAAACTTTCTAGTGTTTTCATTAGGAATGGGTGGCCTTTTGGTAAACGCTTTTTCTGCATATATTGAGATAATCATGTGATATCTGTTGGTTTGGTTATTGATATGGAAAATTATGTGGATGGTTTTCTTAATATTAAACCAGCCCTGCTTTCCTAGTATATATTCCACCTGGTCATAGTGAATAATCCTTATGATAACTTGATGTAGTCTCTTTGCTAGTATTTTAATTTAAGATTTTTGCCTATATGTTCATTAGAGAGATTGGTCTGTAGTTTTCTTTTTCTGTTTTTCCTCTGCCTGGCTTGGAAATCAATACCATATTTGTGTCATAAAAATAATTTGGTGGAACTTCCAGGTAAACATAGCTGCAATCTAGACATGACTCGCTTCCCCTCCCCGGCACGAAATAGACTACCTCAAAAGAGCATAAAAATCACCTTTGGAAGAATGGAGGGACTCCCCAGTAACCCACAGAAATGAAGGTACATGGGGTTTGAACATTTCCACACTATAAGGACGAGGAAAAGCTCGCACAAAAACATGAACAGAGCCACCCCACCTCCCCCCCAACCAAACCAGATTAAGCTATCAGAGCACTCACTGGGACAGCAAGTGAGTGAGGAACATCTCTGTCTGGGGGGGGGGGGCACACCAGGGACCTTGGGATCTAAAGACTGCAAGGAAAGGACCTCTCAGGGTGGTTTCATGGGAAAAATCCTGCACTGAGCAAAGGGGCGGCCTCCCTGAGAGGCTGTGCTGTGCTGAGCAAATGGGCGGCTGCGCTGAGAGGCTGCGCTGAGCAAAGAGGAGTCAGCGCAGAGAGTCTGCACTGAGCAAAGGGGCTCTGAGAGGCAGTGCTGAGCAAAGGGGCTGCCATGCTGAGTACAGTGACCCGCGCTCTAAGAAACCTCAGAGGCTGGGAAGAACTCGTCTGAGGCAACCTAAATTCACAGAAAACCCGCCCACATCACCCAGACTCCAGACCAAAAAAGAAAGTGGAATAAAACCACCAAAGGGATGGCTCACATGTCCCAAAATCAAGCCTCCAAGAAGAAAGGGGGGGAAAAGTGACTATTGAAAACTTTTATGGAGGGAGTACCCAGGAAAAGAAGAGAATGAGGATGAAATCCAAACAAAATCAGAACATGCCTTCCAAAATGGAAACAATCCACAAGCTCTGGAAGATCTCAAACTGGAGCTTACCCAAAAGATGGAAAACTTTTGGAGAAAAAATGGGAGAAAGAGATCAGCAGTCGGACAGACAAGACTTCACAATTGGAGAAGGAGCTGGAAGCATCTAATAGAAGGGCAGAAAAAGCTGAAAAGCAAAACCAGTCCCTAACAACCAAAATTAAGCAGCTGGAAGACAGTGAACATGCCCAAAAGATGGAAACCTTTTGGAAAGAAAAATGGGAGAAAGAGATCAGCAGTCTGATACACAAGACTTCACAATTGGAGAAAGAGCTGGAAGCATCTAATAGTAGGGCAGACAAAGCTGAAAAGCAAAACCAGTCCCTAATGACCAGAATTAAGCAGCAGGAAGACAGCGAGATTATAAAACAGCAAGTATCAATGAAGCAAAGCAAAAAAAAAATTAATGAATTAGAAGAAAACATGAAATATCTCACTGAAAAAGTCACAGAATTGGAAAACAGAGGAAGAAGAGACAACCTCAGATTATTGGTCTCCCCGAAAAACCAGAGATAAATAAAAATCTCGATGCTATTCTACAAGAGATTATAGAAGAAATTTGCCCACATGTTCTGGAGCAAGGGGGCAAATAAATATACAAAGGATTCATAGAACACCCTCTATACTAAATCCCCAAAAGACAACACCCAGGAATGTAATCGCCAAATTCAAGAGCTTCCAAGAAAAGGAGAAAATCCTACAAGAAGCCAAGAAGAGGAGCTTCAGATATAGGGGGGCTCCCATAAGGATCCCACAGGACATAGAGGCTAACACACTAAGAGACCGCAAAGCATGGAACACGATATTTAGAAAGGCAAGAGAGCTGGGTCTCCAACCAAGAATCAACTACCCAGCAAAACTGACTATATACTTCCAGGGGAAAGTATGGGCATTCAACAAAATAGAAGATTTCCAAGCATTTGCTAAGAAAAGACCAGAACTTAGTGGAAAATTTGACATCCAATCACAGAAAGCAAGAGAAACATGAAAAGGTAAATATGAAAGAAAGGGAAAAGAAGATAAATCTTATCTTTTTCTTTAAGTCTAACTCTCTTTTATAATTACTACATTTATATCAAATTATATATATTAATATGTGGGGAAAATATATTGTTTAACTCTCAAAAATTGTATGCATTATAAGAGTAGTTAGAAGAATCATACATAGGGAAAGATTGGGGCATCAAAAAAATTTGGTGAAAGGGGGGCAAAAAAAGAAAAAGGGAGGGGGGAATCGTCGATAATACTAACATTTACTTCAAGAAATGCGGGGGGGGATTAATAGAATAATCTTTCCCATACAAAGATACAGATGGGAAGGGGAGGGGAAGAACTCTCATATGAGAAGGAGAGGAAGAGAGTGTGAAGTGGTATTACTTAAACCTTACTCTCAGTGAAATCAAATCTGAGAGGGAAGAACATCTAGATCCAGTGGGATCCTGGATTCTATCTTTTCCAACAGGGTAAGAAAGAAAGGGAAATCAAGGAGGGGGAAGGGGTAGGGAGTATAAAAAGGGAGGGCCTAGAAAGGGAAGCATATCAAGGGAGGGGACTAGGGAGACTGACCTAAAGTAAATCACTGGTTCAAAAGGATATAGCTAAAGAAGAAAGGTCAGAACTAGGGGAAGTTATCAAAATGCCAGGGAATCCACAAGTAACAATCATAACTTTGAACATGAATGGGATGAACTCACCCATAAAACGTAGACAAATAGCAGATTGGATTAGAACCCAAAACCCTACCATTTGTTGTCTTCAAGAACACACATGAGGGGGGTTGATACTCACAAGGTTAGAATTAAAGGATGGAGTAAGACCTTTTGGGCCTCAACAGATAGAAAGAAAACAGGAGTTGCAATCATGATATCAGACAAAACCAAAGCAAAAATAGACTTGATCAAAAGGTATAGGGAAGGTAAATATATTCTGTTAAAAGGGAATATAGACAATGAGGAAATATCACTAATCAACATGTATGCACCAAATGGTATAGCATCCAAATTCTTAATGGAGAAACTAGTAGAATTGAAGGAGGAAATAGACTGTAAAACCATATTAGTGGGAGACTTGAACCAACTACTATCAAATTTAGATAAATCAAACCAAAAATAAATAAGAAAGAGGTAAAAGAGGTGAATGAAATCTTAGAAAAATTAGAGTTAATAGACATAAGAAGAAAAATAAATAGAGACAAAAATCAATACACCTTCTTCTCAGCATCACATGGCACATTCACAAAAATAGATCATACACTAGGTCACAGAAACATGGCACTCAAATGCAGAAAAGCAGAAATAATAAATTCAACTTTTCAGATCATAAAGCAATAAAAATATTGATCGGTAAGGGTACATGGAGAGCCAAATCAAAAATTAACTGGAAATTAAATAATATGATACTCCAAAATCAGTTAGTTAGAGAAGAAATCATAGAAACAATTAATAGTTTCATTGAGGAAAATGACAATGGTGAGACATCCTTTCAAACCGTATGGAATGCAGTCAAAGCAGTACTTAGAGGAAAATTCATATCCCTGAGTGCATATAGTAACAAATTAGGGAGGACAGAGATCAAGGAATTGGAAATGCAATTCAAAAAAGTTGAGATCGAACAAATTAAAAACCTCCAGAAGAAAACTAAAATAGAGAACCTAAAAATTAAGGGAGAAATTAATAAAATCAAAAGTGATAGAACTATTGAGCTAATAAACAAGACTAGAAGCTGGTACTTTGAAAAAACAGACAAAATAGAAAAAATACTGGTCAATCTAATTAAAAAAAGGAAAGTAGAAAGGCAAATTAACAGTATCAAGCATGAATAGGGGGACCTCACCTCCAATGAAGAGGAAATTAAGGCAATCATTAAAAACTACTTTGCCCAACTATATGGCAACAAATATGCCAGTCTAGGTTATATGGAAGAATATTTACAAAAATAATAATTGCCTAGACTAACAGAAGAAGAAATAGATTTCCTAAATAATCCCATATCAGAAACAGAAATCCAACAGGCCATCAAAGAACTTTCTAAGAAAAAATTCCCAAGGCCTGATGGATTCACCAGTGAATTCTATCAAACATTCAGAGAACAGTTAATCCCAATACTATACAAACTATTTGACATAATAAGCAAAGAGGGAGTTCTACCAAACTCCTTTCATGACACAAACATGGTACTAATTCCAAAGCCAGGCAGGCCAAAAACAGAGAACAAAAATTATAGACCAATCTCCCTAATGAATATAGATGCAAAAATCTTAAATAGGATACTAGCAAAAAGACTCCAGCAAGAGATCAGATGAGTCATTCACCATGATCAAGTAGGATTTATGCCAGGGATGCAGGGCTGGTTCAACATTAGGAAAACCATCCACATAATTGACCACATCAACAAGCAAACCAACAAAAATCACATGATTATCTCAATTGACGCAGAAATAGCCTTTAATAAAATACAACATGCATTCCTATAAAAACATTAAAAAGCATAGGAATAGAAGGGTTGTTCCTAAAAATAATAAACAGTATATATCTAAAACCATCAACTAATATCATCTGCAATGGGGATAAACTCGAAGCCTTCCCAATAAGATCAGGAGTGAAACAAGGATGCCCATTATCACCCCTATTATTTGACATTATACTAGAAACACTAGCAGTAGCAATTAGAGAAAAAAAAAAAAGAAATTGAAGGCATTAAAATTGGCAATGAGGAGACCAAATTATCACTCTTTGCAGATAACATGATGGTCTACTTAAAGAATCCTAGAGATTAAACCAAAAAGCTAATCAAAATAATCAAAAACTTTAGTAAAGTTGCAGGATACAAAATAAACCCACATAAGTCATCAGCATTTCTATATATTTCCAACACAGCTCATCAGCAAGAACTAGAAAGAGAAATCCCATTCAAAATTACCTTAGACAAAATAAAATACTTAGGAATCTATCTCCCGAGACAAACACAGGAACTTTATGAACACAACTACAAAACACTCTCCACACAACTAAAACTAGACTTGAACAATTGGAAAAACATTAACTGCTCATAGGTAGGATGAGCCAATATAATAAAAATGACCATCCTACCCAAACTCATCTATCTATTTAGTGCCATACCCATGGAACTTCCAAAAAATTTTTTTACTGATCTAGAAAAAACCATAACAAAGTTCATTTGGAAGAACAAAGGATCAAGGATATCCAGGGAAATAATGAAAAAAAAATACAAATGAGGGGGGCCTTGCAGTCCCAGATCTCAGAGGTCATCAAAACAATTTGGTACTGGCTAAGAGACAGAAAGGAGGATCAGTGGAATAGACTCAGGATAAGTGATCTCAGCAAGACTATATGACAAACCCAAAGATCCCAGCTTTTGGGACAAAAATCCACTATTTCATAAAAACTGCTGGGAAAATTGGAGGACAGTGTGGGAAAGATTAGGCTTAGATCAACACCTCACACCCTACACCAAGATAAATTCAAAATAGGTGAATGACTTGAACATAAAGAAGGAAACTATAAGAAAATTGGGTGAACACAGAACAGTATACATGTCAGACCTTTGGGAAGGGAGAGGCTTTAAAACCAAGCAAGACTTAGAAAGTGTCACAAAATGCAAACTAAATAATCTGGAATACATCAAATTAAAAAGGTTTTGTACAAACAAAACCAATGTAACTAAAATCAGAAGGGAAGCAACAAATTGTGAAACAATCTTCATAAAAATCTCTGACAAAGGTTTAATTACTCAAATTTACAAAAAACTACATCAATTGTACAAAAAATCAAGCTATTCTCCAATTGATAAATGGGCAAGGGACATGAACAGACAGTTTTCAGATAAAGAAATCAAAACTATTAATAAGCACATGAAAAAATGCTCTACATCACTTATAATCAGAGAGATGCAAATCAAAACAACTCTGAGGTTTCACCTCACACCTAGCAGATTGGCCAACATGACAGCAAAGGAAAGTAATGAATGCTGGAGGGGATGTGGCAAAGTAGGGACATTAATTCATTGCTGGTGGAGTTGTGAACTGATCCAACCATTCTGGAGGGCAATCTGGAACTATGCCCAAAGGGTGATAAAAGACTGTCTGCCCTTTGATCCAGCTATAGCACTCCTGGATTTGTACCCCAAAGAGACAATAAGTAAAAAGACTTGTTCAAGAATATTCATAACTGTGCTCTTTGTGGTGGTCAAAAATTGGAAAACGAGGGGATGCCCATCCATTGGGGAATGGCTGAACAAATTGTGGTATATGTTGGTGATGGAATACTATTGTGCTAAAAGGAATAATAAAGTGGAGGAATTCCATGGAGACTGGAACGACCTCCAGGAAGTGATGCAGAGCGAAAGGAGCAGAACCAGGAGAACATTGTACACAGAGACTGATACATTGTGGTACAATCGAAGGTGATGGCCTTCTCCACTAGTGTCAATGCAATGTCCCTGAATAATCTGCAGGAATCTAAAAAACACTATCCACAAGCAGAGGATAAACTATGGGAGTAAAAACACTGAGGGACAGCAACTGCTTGACTACAGGGGAGAAGGGGATACGACTGAGGAGAGACTCCAAATGCAAATACCAATAACATGTAAATGGGTTTGAACCAAGAACACATGTGATACCCAGTGGAATTGTGCATTGGCTATGGGAGAGGTAGCGGGGAGGGGGGGAGGAAAAGAAAATGATCTTTGTTTCCAATGAATAATGTTTGGAAATGACCAAATTAAATAATGTTTAAAGTGAAAAAAAATTAAAAAAAATAGTATGTTCCCTTCTCAAAAAAAATAATAATTTGGTAAGACTCTTTCTTTGCTTATTTTGATAATTTGATATTTCCTTCAGTTGTTTACTCATATTTTTTCATCCCCCCACCCTCCTTTGTGGGCTATGTACTTGCTTCTCTGGTTGTTTGCTGGCTCTGTGAGTTTGAGTTTTTCTGCCCTTCAGAGGCTTCTTCTCTGTTCTATTGGTATACTGGATTAGACCATTTGAGCTGATCTGAGAGTTGATGTTCCCTGAGGCCAAATTCTCCCCAACTGCCAGCAGAGGCCAAAGGTTAAGGTGCATAGGCTGAAGGCAGCACCCAGCCAGTTCTCCCTACTGCTCTTCTTGTCTACCACCTCACTGTTAGTTGTGGTCAAAGCCCCGAGCTTCATGTGGTGGTACCAAGGTAGCCTACTGAAGTTGCAGCCCTTATCCGGAGATTCTACCATCAGTCCTACTCCTACCTTGAGTCTCAACACAGTCTTTTTCTTTTCTTTATACCCAAGAATTCAATCTTCTCTACATTCCTTTTAAGTTGCATTGAGCAGGAAGGTCCTGTGGCCCTGTCTTGTTTTTGGGTTTGGATTTCTGTCCCTCTTGAAGAACTTTGTTTTGATTGGTGTGGAAGGGTATTCACAAAGGAGTTGACTTTTGCTATCTCTAAACCACCACTTTGACTCCACCCCAGCAAAATTTTTGATCAGTTCCAACTATAATCAAAGGAGATTTTACTTTTCTCTCAGCAAATCATAGGTTTTGCATCATTGAAGGTTTTTAATGAGAAAATGGATGAACACTTTTCGCTAAATACCTTTTGGAAGAGATGCTTGCTCAAGTATGAATTGGACACATCATGCTTTAGACTATATTTCTATGATTTTATGAATATTTCTGTTCATACACCTGATTTACTTTAAAATCATAATATAGTTGCCAAGTTTTGCTCATTCCAAAGATGCCTTCTTACATTGTTCTTATGATTTGAATTTTTTACCTTTTCATAACATTTTTGACCATTCAGCAATTCTATTTTGAAGATTTCCTTCTTTATTTGTTAAAAAATAAATTTATTCAGTTCTGTAATGACTAGTATTTTCATCAGGTCATCTGGTCTTCCAAGAAAGATATAAATAATTCCTCTGGATTTTAATCTTTGAAATGTTATGTAATTGAAAA
This sequence comes from Monodelphis domestica, assembly GCF_027887165.1. NCBI lineage: Eukaryota > Metazoa > Chordata > Mammalia > Didelphimorphia > Didelphidae > Monodelphis > Monodelphis domestica. The sequence goes on from NC_077228.1 coordinate 469,572,362, forward strand.
AAAATCATCACCACTTTACCACTTGATATAAGCTCCTCTTAACTTTATTGCTTTTTTCATTTTTTGTATTGTTGTCTTTTGTCTTATGTTACTTTTTTCCCACTAACTAATATTTATTTTTCACATTTCCTTCTTCCCATTGTAAAAAGAAAGAAAACAAAAGAGGAAAACCCCTGAAACAGAAAGCAAAATAATTCTCTACATTGGTCATGTCCAAAAATCTATGTATATGTCTTGTAAAGATTTACTTTAAATGGTCTCATTCAGCATCTGAATTTCATTACCTCTCTGTCAGGATGTGGGCAGCATTGTTCCTCTTTTGACTTCTAAGATGATGGTTGGTCTTTGTATTGATCAGAGTTCTTAAGTATTTAATCTTGAATTCCTGTTGCATAGGTCATATTCCATGCCATCACTGAGTCATGTAATTTTTCCCTTTTTTTATCCTTAGATGGTCTTATTTTTGACATTTACAAAAAGCTTACTGAGGAGTATTACCTTTTAAAAGCATACTAACAGCTTCCTGATAATATTCCTTAAATAAATTTGCAATATAAAATAGCATTAGTAATCTATAAAAACAGTAAATTGTGGAAAGCCTCAAAGGACAAGGAAATCAGAAACTCCTACATGTTCTATATTCCAAGCATACTTTTGTATACCACATATTTGTGTCAAACCTTTTAGGGAAACTAATATGCTGTATTTTAAATGGGAGGCAGGGACCATTCTACTTAGCACAAGAAGACCTAGATTCAGTATGAAATTTGACATAAGCATTATCAACACAGGTGAGTCATTTACCAAATTTGGAATCATCTTTCATTCATCTATAAAATGAGTGGATTAAATTAGAGAATCTCTAAAAAAAGAGCCTGTGACTATATTTGTATGGTATCATTTTGAAAGGAAAATGGTGTTTCAGAGAAGTTTGGCATCTCTTCTATTCATATAAAAGTTTCTGTATGTAGGCCAGCAAAAGTTATTTGCTAAATATTTTTAAATTGCCTATATCATATATTTAAACATCACGAGATCTGTGTTCAAATCTTGCCTCAAAATCTCAGTATATATGTGCCCTGCTTAAGGCTCTGTCAGCTTCCATTTTCTGATCTGTAAATGAGGATGACAATACCACTGCCCAGGGATTCAGTAATGATATTTAAGATGCTTTGTAAAACATAAAGCACTATATTATTTCTGTTATTGTATGCTGTCAAAAAAAAATAAAAAAACCCCTTAACTTTATAGTTCTTAAAAGGTGAAGATAAAGTAAGGAGGGAAACTAAACATTCAAAAAGTCTAAGCATTGCTTCTTCCTTATCTCAAAATTTACTTAATTTAGTACTCAGAGAAGTGATATTAAAAATATCTTTTTTTATAAGAACACTGAAATAATTTAAAATAAATATAAAAAGTAAGGATAAACCAAATGATAAATGGAGCAAATTGGAACTTTGACCCTGGTTGAGAGGAGATAATTGGACACCATGAAGTGAAGTTTTATTGGAGTGACAGTATGTGCTGGAGGCAGTCAAGAAGGAAGTCATCGTAATTCTTAATGTAATTTACAAATATTAGCTAATTTATTTGGGGAGAGAAATTATATGTAACTCCCTAAAACATTTGAAATGGGAGGCCAATTCTGCAAATTTATATATTTTAAGAATCTCAAATTAAGTCAAAGAAAAAATACCCTTGTAAAGTTTTCCTTAATAAAGGATAATGAAAACCTCCCAGTGAAAGATCAAAATGAGAGAAAGTGACTTTTACATATATTCTAATGGGTAGATTATGCTATGTGAAAATTAGGTTCTAGAGAGGACATACTTGGGTGTTTCCATTGTAGATCAAACTAGAAATATTTTCTGAAAGGGATCACAGTGTAATCTAAAAGAAAACACATATTTCGGACCTTAATTGCTTCAAAGTGGAATCACAGCCCCTGGGTCTGAATCTAGATTCTGTTGCCTAAAAGACATCAGACAAAACATTTTTCCTTGCTAGATCTTAACTTACCATATCTGAAATGTGGATTTTGAACCACTTGATCCCTAAGGTTCTTTCTGGTCTAAGTCCTGTGTTGTTACCATGATTACAGGAATTTTACTGTAGTTATTTCAGTGATGGAAATTCTCTGAGAGGACACTCTCCTCTACCAATTCAAATCATCAAATTATCTACATCCTATAATCTGAGACTAACCTGGAGTAATGAGAGTTAAAGTCACTTCTTGTTTATTTGTCTTCAGGCATGTCTGACTCTTGTCACCAGATTTGTCATTTTCTTGGCAAAATACTAGAATGTGATAATCAATTGTGAATGATTTAACTATTAAAAACAAGGCAGGGATTACAGGACAACGTTCATGAGAGAAAAGGAAATCCACCACCCTAGAAGGAACAGATGGAATCCAACTGCACACTTAGGCATACCATTCTTCATTTGATTTCTTCCACAAGTTTTTCTCTAGTGTAATCAATATGTGTCTTGTTTAACAACATGATGAACCAGGTAGGAAATATAATTGTCTGATAATATATATGTTACCTGTATCCCATTAACTGAATTCTTGAAGAGATAGGCATGGGAGAGAGGGAGAGAACATGGATTACACCATGTCAGAAAATGAGTTCTAAAGATTTGATTGATATGAAATCCAGAAAAAAAATATAATAAAGGAAGGATTAAAAATATACTTGATTGTTTTGTCTTTTCCTTCTCCAGCTCATTTTGAACATGAGGAAACTAAAGCAAATGATAATTCTTATAAAAAAGATGTTAAAAATGAATTATTGATCAAATACTTTTGATCTTGGAATCACTTAAAGTCATTATGTAGGTGAGTGACATGATACACCTGCATTTTAGGGGGAAAAGTTTGGTCATTATATGGAATTTGGATTGAAAAAGAGAGAGACTCAAGATGAGAGCAATTAGAAGACTCTGATAATAGTACAGATGAGAGGCAATGAAGGTATAATCCGAGCTAGTGGGAAGGGGGTAGGAAAGAGAAGGGATATGATTTGAAATTTAATTCCTTTCAGACACAAGGAGACAGAGATATTGTGGAGCTGAAATACTGATATTGTAAACGTAGGTGGCCAGGAGGATGGTGGATAGCTCAAAACAAACAAGGAAATTTTCAGTATGAGTGAGTATAATATAATTAAATCTGTGATGAAGAGGATAACATATATCCATGCCCATTCATCCTGTGGAGCTCTTTATATCCTACCCCAACAGAAAGGGACAAAGATAAAGCTCTTGGCAGCTATTGCCACAGTGTTGGACTATTAAAGGATGCCTGTCAGAGCCCCTGAATTTTTAACTTCTTAATTCCTTTTTTGAGTATGAGTCACTAAACAGTGGTCCAAAGATAAGCATATCCAAATTTGGAGTTAAACTTATGATACTGAGAGATCCAGAGAATCTGAGTCCTCTGGTCAGAGCTGACTGTAAGGAGTATAGCAGTTTTTGCATTGGAGAGAATATAGATAGAAGGAGAAGATTAAATTTTGGCCAGCCTTGACAGAAGACATAAATTTCAATGAATTGTTTGAACAGTGCAAAGCCAAGGTGAGATATAAAATTCAGTCAGAAGTCCTAAAAAAGGGGGAACATCCCAGAAGAATTTAATAATGTTTATAAATTCCCATATCCTGTTTTAAATATTTCTGTTAATGATTGATTATGGGCTTTGTGTTTATGGTACATGTGTTTCTATCTGCATGTGATGTTTCTTTTGAACACAGGAAAAAAAAAACAGTTGTGACTAATCCAAATTTTAATATTGAATTTTATTCCCAGTTTCTAGTAGGCACTCATCATGTGCCAAAAGAACACTTTTTTCCCCTGAATCACCAAGGTATCTGGATTTAAAGAAGCAAAGAATTTGAGAAAAAGGAGCCTAAATCTTATCATTAAATGCCAGAATCCCCTAAAAATAAACCCAATAACATCATGTATAAGTTCAGAGTTAACACATTAGTAAAGGAGAACATTAGTAAAGAAAGAAATGATTCAGAGTCCCAGATTCTTGGACTAAAAACCCAAAATTTTCTAATGTTTGCAAAGGTATAATGTTATAAATGTGCCAGTATTACAATAAAGTTTAATAATTAGAAATTGGCATTGATATTGAATATAATGCATTACCCATATCTCTTTGAAATGACTTTGAATAAAATGATTTTACATCTTTGTCATATAAAATGCAGTACAAAAAGGCTATTTTTTTTTATTTTGAATTATTAGGTTTAAACCATAAATGAAAGGTGTAATATTTATTGGGAAAGGAAATAGGATTTTTGGAAAACAGGGGGATAAGGGAGGTTTATAGCAGGGGTATGGAGGAGGTGAAGAAGAGAGGGTATATTCCTTGGTGAGGCAAGGGAGGGAGATGTCCCCTGCTGAGAGGAAACAGCAGGGGTCCAATGAGGTCTGTTTGTCTTTGAATGACTGAAACTGAAGTTCAGCTCCCTCTATGACCAGAAATGATAGTCCACGTATCTGACTGCTTATTCAAATAATATAAAGTTTAATAACTAGTTGGGATTGGAGTTTTTTTTTTTTTAGCTTCAGACCTGAGGCCAGGCCCCAGAGGCTGGCGGAGGGTTCTCCCACTCCTGTCCACTCTATATCAGTCCAGTTTTGTCTTTTTTAGAATCTTAGCAGTAAACAGAAAGCAAACAAGAACAGGTCTAACTTTCAGAAGAGATTGGACTTGAATCTTCAGGCTGAATCAAGAAAGAGCATGGCACTCCAGACTGGCTGAACAGCTCCTTCCTCCTCCAACACCCAGAAGCAAGACCCACCCAGCAGGAAGGAAGTGCTAGTCACAAGACCCAACTGCTACTCCTGGCAGGAAGGAAGTGCTAGTCACAAGACCCAACTGCCACTCCCAGGTGGCCCCTTCCCCCACAAACTGTCAGTCTTGTTTCCTTTCCACAAAAGCTATGGAGGGAAAAAGTATTATCCTGTGTATTTATCTATTTATACAATATTTGATCTAAGGATATGTTTTATATTAAATCAAATCACAGATTCAAATCTATGAGAAAATTTAGAGTTCACCTAGTCTGAGTCTCTGTTTTACCTGTGGTGAAAAGAAGACGAAAAAGAGTTAATTGCTTGCTGAAATATCATCAGTTCCAAGCTATAATGGACCATAAAGGTGACCTAACATGGAGCCTTCTTTAACAAATGGTGAGACCAACACTATGGGAGATGAAGTTGTCTGTCCCACCCACTGTCAAACATGTGTAAGTGATGGGGCCAGGATTTGAACTCAATTTTTATATTTCCAAAGCCAGAGCCATTTCCACTGTCCTTCCATTCATTACATAATTATCTGTTTAGTGACATGCAAACACAATATGACAGCACAAAGGTACTCTTTTTGTGGGATTAAAAAACTACAGGAAGCTAATAATTTTTTACAAGGCTGATCTATATACAGTAGTTCAATAAAAATGGTCTATTTTTACCCCCCCACACACACTTCCAACTCAGTGTTGAAGGCACAGTGCTTGTCTGTTTCCTATCACCTCAAATCCCTTGACATTCATTTTGTAAAAGACATCCTTTATACATAAGAGAATATATATATATATATAATTATATATATATATATATAATTTTATATATATATATATATATATATAGTGAATTATTTGGTCTATTTCATCCCTTCTTAAGTAGAAATGATTTACCTTATTGGGGCTTATGTCAGAAGAAATCTGTTCCTTAAGATACAGAAGGAAATGAAGCTAAGTTCTGGCCTACAGTGATACAATAAGCTCCATAAATCTTATTTAACATCAAAGTGTTTTTATGAATCATACTTTCCAAAATTAGACTAACTGGACACTAAAAAAAAAAACTCTTTAAATTGCTTTGTAGTAACTTTTTTTTTTTGTTTTAAACAAGGGAAAATTACTTGTCAATGTTAGCTAGGCTTTCTATCTTTCTTTTCCTGGCTTTAATTAGAAAAAAAAAAAAAAGCTATATTTTGTCTTCTAAGTGATAATACCCATAATGAATTCTGAGATATTTACATTTGACATGATTTAAAGTGTTGATGGAATTCATCAGATCCAGCAAACCTTTCCTTTGTTTTCCCTCCTATAAAAAGCAAATGGAATTAAAAAGTGTAAGAACTGTGGCTCCATAAGAAAATCAGTTACAGAACGTACTTTGTATGAAGTGTAATAAAAAATGAAAAGCAAAAAATAGTACTTTTGTCATTATAAAAAGGAAATGTGGATAGAATGACCTGCTTGGTTGTTGAGATGCTGTAGAACAGAACTTGGTGGTGATTACATCTAAACAAGTACTAATAGACAATAACTAAAAGGCGGAAAAATGTTCTCTGTGTAGTTTGGCTAAATCCTTTGGCTCTGGAGCTCTCACCTAGTTCTTTTTAAGCCCCTATAATGACCAAGCTATCCTCAGGCAGGATAAAAGAATCCTAAATTCCATGTATAGTACTGATGATTGTTTTTCAGTTAGACTTATATAATGCCTTCTCTATTGAAATACATAGTTTCTCTTATTGACCAGTTGAAATGACCTCTAAGGCCAGGATTCTGTTTATTAAGGCATCCCACTACATTCAATGAATTCTTATGAAAATTGATCACAAGCTAAGAGCAATTAATTTTGGTTTTCAGCAATTTCAGCAGTTTAATTTTTCATTATGGATTAATTAAGAAATAATTTTAAAAGAAATAAAAAGAAACCACTTGGAGTACTATTGTATATAATACTGGATGTTTTGTCCAAGGACAATAATCAATGAAGCCATTCTACAAAATAACACTTTCGTATTTACCGAGAAGCCCTGAGGCATTAGCTACTTAAATAACAGTTCACATTTTTATAGTAATTCATTGTCTATGATTTAAATAAGTCACTGGAGGTAAGTCATTCTATCCTGCTGTTTCTGTGGATAGAATGGTGTATTTCTCAAGCGAATCCTGTCAAAGACTAAGAAATGGTGAAAAAGTGGAAAAGAGCTAATTGGTTTTCCATGTATACATTTTTCATTTGCTTATTTGCATGCATCTTGTTCCCCCTCAAAGAATTTAAGCTATTTAAGGACAATAACTACTTTTTTGACATTGTTACCAGTTCTAAAGTACAGCAGTCTGATACATAGATGGTATTTAATAAGTGTTTGCTGATATAAGATGTTTGAGATAATTTGAAGTCATAATTATGTGATTCTTATAATCCTTAAACTTAGAAAATTATTCCATTGCATTGATATAAACATACATAGAAAATTAATATTTTTTTACTTATTCTTGTAGTGGATAATTTTAATCTGACATTGCATGATACAAAGATTAGAATGCAAAGCTACTGTTGCAAATTAACTTAGAAAATAATTTAGTGACTACTAACTTAGCTATGCATACATAATAGAAAAATAAATAGAAAAAGTAACTCTTCAGTGTTGGTGTCATTGAGCATGTTCTTGCCTTCTTGATGGAACTGAAAGGAGCCTGAAATTTTATAAAGAAAGTGAGTGTTCTTTTATTATGAGACCCAAATTTTAGGCATATGTCCCAGGAAGATCAATAACAAAAAAAGAAAGGTCCAATAAATACCAACATATTTGAACAGAACATTTAATATTAATGGAAAATTAGAAATTATATATCTATGGAGGCTGGTTAAAGAGTTGTGGTATCTAAATGGAATGGGATATTACTGTGCTAGATAAATGAAATGTGATAAATACAAAGAATCAAGGAAATAATTATGTGGATAATAAACGCGGCAACCTTACTGGAAAGTTCCTCACATGTAACATGTAATTATATGAATGTCAAAAAGCACTAATTTATTTTATTTATTTATTTGTTTATTTATTTGTTTATTAAACCCTTACCTTCTGTCTTGGAGTCAATATTATGTATTGGTTCCAAGGCAGAAGAGTGGTAAGCTCTAGGCAATGGGGTTAAGTGACTTGCCCAGGGTCACACATCTGGGAAGTGTCTGAGGCCAGATTTGAACCTAGGACCTCCCTCCCATCTCTAGGCCTGGCTCTCAATCCATTGAGCTACCCAGCTGCCCCCCAAAAGCACTAATTTAGAATGAGAATTGTCATAGGATGTATAAAAGAATCAAGGAAAAGCAATATGATGAGTCCTTTAGTATCCCCATCACCAGGGCATCTGGATTTTAATATTTATGCTAGATAATTTCAATTTTAGATTATTAATGTCTCTTTTTGCTTTATTTCTCCTACATATCACACAAGCCTCATTTAGAAAGGCATGGCAACAAAATCAATATGATTTATTTTTGCAAACCCTTACCTTTCGTCTTGGAGCCAATATTGTGCATGGTAAGAGCTAGGCAATGGGGGTTAAGTGACTTGCCCAGGGTCACACAGCTGGAAAGTGTCAGAGGCCAGATTTGAACATAGGAAATCCCACCTCTAGGCTGGACTCTCAATCCACTGAGCCAACCAGTTGCCCCCGCAATATGATTTTATAAAATTTTGTCTCCTTTTAGTTTCCCTGGAGAACTCATTGTTTAATGACTTCCCTCATGGTACCTATCTATGTAGTATATGCTGAATAAATCGATTATATTATCTCAACTCATTTTTTTTCAATCTATGCTCTTGAAATAATACAGAAAATGTTACCATGTTAATTTCTTGTTATATCTATCAATGAATTATTCAAGAAAAAAGGTTTGGATAGAAAACACATGGAACAAGGAACAAAAGGAAGGACTGACAAAAATTATGAAAATTATCAATGGTTGTTTTTGTGCAAGGGTGGGAAATACATTTTTTCCAACAGACACTAGGATAGGGACAGATAACCCAGTGACTTCCTTTGTGTCTCAGTTGTAGAAGAGGGAGAATATCTCTCAGAGTCACCCCCATGAAACTAGATAAATTCCACACTATAGAGGATCATAATACCAGCAAAATCATGCTTGGAAAATCAATCAGTTGTTCTCAAAGTATTTCAAAATAATAGAACTAGGACATCAGATACTATTATCTCCCTATTGTTTCTTAACAAGACATGCTCAAACACTGCAACTCACCATTTCCTTTTCGTCTTTGTTTTTTTTTCTCTGATTCTCTGCCAAGAATCTCAGAAGCTTTTGCAAAGATCATTACCTTAGCCACTAGTGAAATCATACATTTATACTCACTTGCTGCTAAAAGGAAAAGATCATATGACTAGCCTGTTTGCAGAAATTAGGAATTGATACTCTTTAATTTCATAATAGCTCTCATTATAAGACAATTCTTGCTTCCCACGTAGATTGATACCCTCTACCACTCCCCAATTCATCTATTTTAACCTTCTCTATGTTTCTGAGGCCTCTTTCACACACACTCACTGCTCTTTCAACTAAAGTTATCACTTCATACTTCACTCAAAATATTTGGATTATTTAAAATGAACTCTCTGTTTTTTCTCTCTCGTCATGTCAAAAAGTAGTTAATATATTAAATCCTACTCTCTCCTCCATTTCTTTAGTCTCTGACAGTGATGTAAAACTTTATTCCCGAAATCCAATTCCTTCTATATGTACCTTTGATTTAATTTCACTCTTTGTTCATCAAACCCCCCCTCTAATCTTTAATTCTTCTCTAATAGATTTTTCCATATTACCTTTAAATATGCCATCTGATATATTCTTAAATAATCCCTACCAAAAACAAAGTTAACCTTTTTTTAGATTATGCCATTCTTGAACTTATATATTTTCTTTCTCAGAAAATCTAGAAAATATCAATTATATTTTGTCTCCTCTTACTCTTTAAACTTCTGATTTTTAAAGCAGTACTTATGTATTTGTTTTTTACCCAGGTATTTATAGATTATGCTCATGTCATTGGAAGTTTTTTAATAACAAAAAGTAAACAAGCAAAAATGATAACATAATGATCTTATCTGAAAGTGCATGCAACAGTTCTTGTTTTTAGATGTCTGTACACCTCTTTATTTTATTTAATTGAGAGAAATATATATTTATCCTTTCCTCGCATTACTGCTTTGGGTAAAAAATAAAGATGTTAATTTTTAATAAAATAAATTCTCTCAATATCTCTATGCAGACACACTTTTTTGGTTGTTTTTACAATGTGATTGCAATATAAATTATTTGCTTGGTTTTGCTAGCTTAACCAATTGGCTTTAGAAGTCCCTAAATTATTTATCTTACAATATTCAATTCAGGGTGCAACTTGCTCTTCTCCATGCTTTACTCTTCATTGTCTATTTCCTTATTTCAAAGAGCAAAATAATACTCTGTCTTTTTTTTTTTATTCTACAACATATTCATCCATTCTTGAAATAATGGACATGCCTTTATTTTTCCTTCTTATTTTTCCTTTTTTTGTCAAAAGACGTGTTTTAAATATGTTTTTGTAGAAAAGGACTTTCCCTTTTTCTTTGATATCTTTTGGTTATAGTCTTAGCAAGGTCCATATATACATACATACATACTATATTATATAGCAATAATATATGCATAATTTTAGAATCTGGCTTATAATCTAACAAGGTTTTTTCTCTCAAAAATGTTTTAAATCTCTTAACTGCTAAATCTGGTGATCTTTTGTTCATCCTTGTCCTTCTTGACCTATCTGCTAGATTGAACTCTCATTTAACACTTGCTGGATGATCTCTCCTTTCATAATTTTCTTAAAACTATCCTTCCTAGTTTTCTTCCTATCAGTCTGACTGCTCCTACTCAGTCTTCTTTTTTATTTTGTCATACATGTTACAATCTCTAACTCTGGATGTTCTACAAAGTTCTCTTCTGGATTCTTTTCTTATTCTGAACAAAAAACATTAATCTTGGATTGATAAAATGTATTTTTCAATATTTATAACTTTGATTTTATTATAATCCTATTCCTTTTGATTAATAAGCATTTAAATAATTATTTCAAAAAGGAATCTACTATATTCTTCAGGCTGGCAAAGGGTCAATGCCATAAAAGGATTAAGAACTATTGCTCTATATTCTCTTATGGTAATCTCAGGAATATTCAGTGGTTCCCTGGTATTTCAATGATAGAAATTCTTGAAATCCTTGACACAACTTGTTCTTCCAGACTTACTTTATATCACTTTCCTTCACTTTCCTTCTTCTTTTCCTTAATCATTTACACCAAACAGACATGCATGATACTCTCTAAAATATTATCTCCTCATGTCATGGCTTTCAACAAGTCATCTCTCATCTCTAAAATGCTCTCCTTCCTCTTTTCCACATATTTCAATTCTCATATTCTTCATATATCCATTTGTCTTTCTCATAGTCTTCATCTTTCTATGTATATTTCTTTCCAAAAGAATGAAATATTCTCAAAGACTATCAAAACTTTTTGTTATATTATAGCCCCATTGCCTAATATGTGCTACATAATAACTACTCAAGAGATGCTTATTTAATTGAATTAGTAGAACCTGAAGGTCATAATTAAACTTGATATAAAAAGTACAAAAGGCAGACAATCCGGTGTATGATCACACTGCAATAGATTATAAAATAATTTTTATTAAAAAAGAGGATTATGTACAAATAGTGAGAGAATACTGTTAATAAATATATATAAGGAAAGCTGATGCATGAGTCTTGTGACTGACAAAATCATTACCCAAAAGACCACCAGAATGCTCCACCAGTACACTTATGAAGGCAAGAAGGCAAAGCCTTCTGAATTTTGGATGGACCACATCTGATGAATTTATGAGAGGACATAGACCAGAGGCATGTGGGATTGGATGTCAGGAGAACACTGGCATCTGCACCATCTCATTGATCATCAATATGGATGAGGAACTATAAACAGTTACACTGAGTTTTAAGTTTTGACTATGATAAAGCTTCCAATTAAGAGTCATATAAAAGAATAAGTTTCTTCAGATTATAAAATTCCTATTGAAAGCTTCAAGGAAAAACAGGAAGATTGTTTGTTATATATAGGTAGTAAAACAATTATTTATTTTAGGTATGGTTTGAGCTAGATGGCTTCTTAGCAGGCATCCATCTCTGAGAGTCTGTAAATTTGGCTCCTAACTTAGAAAAAGGAGGGACAGTATTGAAGGAATACAAGAAAGCATGTGTTGGAACCATCTTTAAATAGCTTAGAGAGTTAGCTGTTAGATTTTCGTTTATACCTAGAAAATTGGCAAATGCTATAAATGAAGATGCTATTTTCTTTATTGCCTAGATGAAAGAAAGTTATGGAGGAAATGCTATCAATAGAAATTCAAATTAGATGTATATCATATAGAGCTTATACTTATTAGTATTGCCCTAAATTCAAGCTTCATAAAGTGATTTTGGGATTAATACTATCATTCATTTTAACCTCAGGACAACCTCACAAGGATTTTTCAACTAGAATTTATCCTCCCATTGCTCATTCCCTCAACAGAATTCATTCATTTTCTGTTGCATGTAAGACATAGTGCTAGATGATTGTGGAAATCATTGTAAAACTAGAATATTTCCTTCAATTCATTACCTTTTTACCTCTTTGAAAAAAAAAATTCAGGTCAAATATGTCAGAGTCTGCCCTTGACATGATAATACACAAATAATTGATAGAGGAAATTTTTAATGTTTAAGCCTTTTCTATTTTAGCATGTAATTTCTGAAAATGATAGCTTAATTTTTAATTATAATATTAACTTAGAATTCTTAAATATTTCTAAATAAAGGGGAAAATGAGAATACTTAAAGGAAAATGACCAATATTTCTCTTATCAATTTTAATAACTATTATTTTTAATTTTGTTAACATAATTCTCTATTGTTTCAATTTTTCTTCTTGATTCTTTAGTGAACACATAATCCTTTGTTTAAAACATGAGAAGATGCTACGGAAATTAATTTGATGTCATAAATTTTACAAGAAGAGTTAAAAAACCCTATTATCACCATTGAAACCTCATGCCCTATCTTCAATGTCCTAGTGTATTAAATTTGTCAACACTGATATTCCTTGTCAAATAAAAAAGGTATTAAATTGAATTGACCCCCCCACAGCAAAATCAAATTGAAGCATAAACTAATTTTCCAGAGAAGACTCTTTGTTGAAATGTAAATAGATTTAATAATTATAATTCATTTTGAATAATGACAATGTGCATAAAGTGTAAGAAGGCTTATGGTAATTTTTAAGATTTACTTATATAGGACTGTCAAACACTTGAGAACTTTAAAATGTGTTACTAAAAGATGAACTAAAAGTAAAAAGTTGTTGACTCAGATTTCTGAGAAAACTTTCATATTAAAATTATTAATGGCCACACAATTAATATATTCTAGTGAGGGACTTCTCCATATCTATTTAGTACAACCCTTCAACAGGAGAAACAATCTTTTTCTAAAACTACACTTGAGTCTTTGCAAACTGATAGAATTTGTCACTATTTGCATTCCACTGACATAAACTTTGAGACCTCAACATAAACTCTAAAGCATAATGATTTTTGGAGTAGGAATTTAGTAGAGAACCATAGGTAATCTGTGATTTCTTAGGGATTCAAAGATAGTTGCAGTAGAGAATTACAGAATAGTAGAATAGAAATCCTTTGCCTTCTTTCTTTCCACCCTCTAACTTGGCAGCTAGGTTGTAGAGAGCTTTGAGTCCTGGGGCTGAAGTGAGAAAGACCTGGATTCTATTTCAATCTCAAATAATTAGAGTTAATTTAAAAAAAATCTTACCATGTGCAAACAGCTGTTACTAAAGATGTAAGTAAAAAAGTAAGATATTACCTGCTCTAAAGGGGAGTCACACTAATGATTGCGAAAACATACATGGAAATTTTAAGTAGTAAGTTCTTAGATACAACAGTAAATTATTCAGGACATCTCCATACTAGTATGTGGCATAGCTGGATTTGACTACTATGGTATGTCTACTAGCCTTTTCCCCAAAATATATTACATTTGTTAGACTTTTTAAAAAATATTGATCATAAAAAGTTGGAAAATTTTGTACTTAAAAAAAATTACCTGCTCTGACAATAAATTCCATAATGCCAGAGAGAAATTGTATACTTAGTAATTATAAGTTAAACTTAACATTTTTACATACTTTTATCTGAAGATTAACACTTTAGTGAAGCAAGTAATTTAGAAAACTCATGACATAGCACAGTGAAATTCATTAAGTATTTGTTGCTTTAATCTGACTGATTGATATAGATATACATGTATATCTTATGTGAACACATCTGACCATTTTTCTATTCGTAAATCTTTTTTCATTTCTAATTAAATTTTCAAAATTTTTCTAGATTATACAATATATTTTTCAAAAAATCATTTTCTGACATTCTATAATCCATGTTCTCTTTCTCCCTTCCACTTCTCTACCTGCCCCAAGATGGCGGACATTATAACATAATGTAGGCATGCTTTATCATGCAATACATTTTTCCATTTGAAAAAAGACATCACTTTCACTAGAGAAAAACATATCATATTAGAGAAAATTCATGGAGGAAATAAAGTGGAGAATGGTATGCTTCAACAAACATTCATATGATATGTTTTTTTCGCCTTTTTCGTCATGAGTTCCTTGAAGTTGTGGCAGATCCTTGCATTTTTTATAACAACACAATTACAACTGATTATCATACACTATTTTTGTTACTATGTACAATGTTCTCATTCTATTCAGTTCACTTTGCAAAACTTCATATATACTTTTCCAGATTTGGTGGGGGGGGAGGGCATGTGTCTGTGTGTGATCATCTTGTCTGTCATTGCTTGTAGCACAATAGTATTCAATTAATATCATATATCACAGTTTGGTCAGCCATTCTTCAGCTGATGGACAACTCTTTAGTTTTCATTTCTTTGCCACTACAAAAAGAAGTGCTTTGTAAAATTTTTGCACAAGTTGGTCTTTTCCCCCTACTTTTGATCTCTTTGGGATACAGACTTCAGAGTAGTATTGCTGAGTTAAAGGGTATAAATGGTTTAATGGTCCTTTGAGCCTTGTTCCAAATTATTCACCAGAATGGCTGTATCAGTTTCAGCTCTAATAGTCTATTAATGTCCTGTTTTTTCCACATTCCCATCATATTTTCTCATTCATCCTTTTTTGCATCTGTAGATCTGTTTGACTCTATTTATCTATCTATCTATCTATCTATCTATCATCTATCATTCTATTTTCTATAAACAATCCATTTCCCTGGAATATTCTTAAATATTAACATCAATATGTAAAGATAACTAGATGAGTATTATATTTTGAATATCCAGACAAGTCACTGAAAAAAATCATAGAGTTTATACCTGTAGAAAATTTAGTGATTATCTATTATAATTAATTTTTTTATAAGTGGGGGAAGTATGGAACAAGAGAATTTGTATGAGTTGGCCAAGGTTACAAAGCCGGTTAGTACCATAGAAAAAATGGCTGATTAGAAGTGAAACGTACTAGTTATAAATTTTTACCCTTTTATTTGCTACCTGTCTGACTTAAGACAAGTCACTAAACTTCTTGGAATCTCAGTTAATGATGGGTTTG
The DNA here is from genome assembly GCF_027887165.1 of Monodelphis domestica. Lineage (NCBI taxonomy): Eukaryota > Metazoa > Chordata > Mammalia > Didelphimorphia > Didelphidae > Monodelphis > Monodelphis domestica. Next base: position 469,587,912 of record NC_077228.1, read on the forward strand.
ACTTCTAACATCCCTTCTGTGAATTTCAAAACTACTTTACCCTATTCAGACCAATTTTTAGAAGATCGGATTTAGCTATTTCCTGATCAATAACAATAGAGATACTTGGAATCACAGAACCAGGTCTTGGAAACTACATTCTGCAACCTACTCAGTGTAACAAGATTAGGAAGGGCTACAGCAAACTCAAGATTTAATTATTTGAGAATATGGCCTTCAACAGACATGTGCAAAAAAAGGACAGACCTTTGGGTGGTCCTAGGTCAAGCTAGAGTCACAATTGGCACATGTGAGATGTAGGACTTGAGGTATAGAACAGCCTCTGGAGTTCTTGGTACTTCCTGTAAGGAGGGATAGAGTTCAGTTCGAGGCTGGTGCTTGAGGTTGGAGGAGCCTCGCAGACTGCTTTTCTTCAGATTGGTCACATGAGTGATAAGGACTGATCCCTTTCCCTGCCTTGGTTATCCAAGGTCTTAACGCCCGCTTTGGCTCAGCCTGAACCAGAGTGGTTCTGAGTTAAACTTCTTTTCTTCTCTCCCTTTTTTCCTTCTCTCTCTCTCCCTCTCCCTCTAATACTGTCTTCCTCCTGTTGTAATTAAAACACCATAAAAATTTGGCAGCTGACTTGAGTGTTTCATTTAGGAATTACATACGTGAATTCCTTGGCAACCTTAAATTAATATATATCAGTCTTTTAAAGTGATTTCAATATCACACTTCCATATATGAAATGTCAGCATCAGGAATTAAATCACTTCTTCACTGATTGTTAAGTTCAACAACCATCACACTAAATCCTGCTCCCTTCATTTTTTAAAATTTTCTTTTTGATTTCTACACTCTCTCCATATGTATATATGTTTAGGGTGTTTTATATGTGTAGATGTATGTGTGTGTATTTGTTTTAAAATCATTTCAGTCATGTCCAATCATTTGTGATGTCATTTTGAGTTTTCTTGACAAAGATATTAGATTGGTTTGCCATTTACTTCTCCAGCACATTTTACAGATGACAAAACAGATAAACAGGTTTAAATCACTTTTCTAGAATGATACAGTTAGTGTCTAAGGCCAGATTTGTCCGTAGAGCTTCCTGACTCCAGGCCTGAACCACCTATCTGCCTTAGGTGTATGCATTCATATATATGTGTGTGTGTGTGTGTGTGTGTGTGTGTGTGTGTGTGTGTGTGTATCCATGTAATATAGAGAGAGAATGAGAAAGAGAGAGAGAGAGAGAGAGTTCCAATTTTACAGGTGAATAAACTTAAACTGAGAGATGTTAAGTGATTTCCCCAATGAACTCCCAGTAAATGGTGAAAAAAAAAGAAATAAACAATATTTAATCTCAAGTCTCTTCAAAATCCCAGCCTAACAATATTTACATTTCACCATACTATGTATATGATTTTTTTTCTTTATTTCAGGAACTGAGAATTCTATCCACTAGACCATGCACAGAGGTTAGGAAAACATGAGTATATTGTTTTTTCAAGTCTTGGTTTTACCACTATATTAGATAAGAAATTAACCCTTGTGAGCCTTGCTTTATTCATTTTTCAAGTGAGTGAACAAATTAACCAAACATTTACAAAGCACTTAGCATTTGCAGAGCACAATACTAAGCACTGTGGGTAAAAATAGAAAAGTAATTCAGTACCTGCTCTCAGGGTACTCACATTCTAATGGAGAGGGGGTGTAATATACTTGGAAGGCTTCAAATACAAATTAAATGAAAAGGTCCCATGGTGATTTGGGTGTCTTTGCAAAGCAGAAAATAATGAATCTTCTTTAATATAATTTCTTCTGATGAAATCACATTAATTTTTGATGCTGCCATGGACTTTAGTGGCAAGAAAATTTTTCCCTGGGTTCTTCAATAAATAGGATTATAGCACCAACATAAGAAAGTGTGAGGCTATATCTCTATAGCAGTTGCTTCCCCAGGTAATATTGTAAGCACTCTACTGAGCTTGAATGGTTGTTACTGCAAAGGCTAATATGGTCAGAATCTTCAGCTATATCCCTAAGCTCTCAGCCATGATTGTAGTAGTAGTAGTAGATTTCACTGGCACGTTACCTACTATCACTCTTTTAGGACTCCTAATTGCTTCAGCTAATCCAGTACACCTGACTTTTCCATGACAGTTTGTTGGAAGGTGGAAAGGATACTGACTCTTCCCTATAGAAGATGCTTCTTTGGATAGTGTCTGTAAGATCTGTTCAGAAGCACTGATTTGTCTAGGGTTGAGGATTCTTTCAGGGATGCTGCACCCCTTCTTTGAAGTAGTTTGTCAATAATAATTTCTATTGGTGATGACAAAATAAACCCCTTCTCCACAATTATTTCTCCCCTCACTGATGAGAGCTAGGCCTAGACTAGGAGAAGAGTTTACATTTTGAAAGATACTACTTTTCCCAAGACATTGGCCCATTGATCTGGATTGTCTCCATCAGAACCTGAATAGACAGGGCAGTCAAAATGGTGATGGTTTGTTCCATCTGGCATATTATGTGAGTTAATAACAAAAATCTTAAATTTGGGATTATCCATTCAATTTTTAAATACTGAGATCCTATGGGCTTCCCTTAGATTTGAAAAAAGCATAAAAAACAACCCTTGCCCAAATACCTATTAATTAGGAATTTTTTTAAATTTACAGAATCAAACTTTTAGTTGAAAATGACTTCAAATTTTCATCTGCTCAGGACCTTGTCCTTATCAAAACTAAAATATATTATATTTTAATTTTTCTGCCCATTATTTTCATAGAGCACATTATTTTATTCTTTTTGCTTTTAATCATATGTAATATAACATTGGAATTGTAATAGACTTGAATTCCTTCATAATAATAGCAGCTTATATTCATATATAGCTCTTTAAAGTTTTTGCAAAATACATGTGTTATCTCTGGATTTCCCCAACAATCTATTAAGGAACCACTATAAATATCACGTTCCTCAGTTTATTGCTATGGGATTCAGAGAGACAAATTTGTTTTTCCATTGTCATACAAATTAGTTAATTTAAGAGTCAGCATTTGAATCCATATTCCACCTGTGTAAGGGTAAACTGAATCAACTCTGAACTTTCTGCCACTGGGTTGGAGCAAACAGCAGTTGGAAGGTTAGAGTGAAATTGATGGACAACATTGAAAATTGGTGGAGGGAGGGGGACTTGGAGACTGACAGTTGCTCTTGAAGGATGCTCACTTTCCTAGCCCACATACTGGAAGGAGTGCTCTCTCCCTGTATCTGGATAGAAGTACCTATATTCCTGATTTCCCCAACTTTGTGCTCTGCCTGTATTCCTGTGATCATGTCATTGAACATTGAACAAAAGGATTTAAGGGCGTCAGCCTGAAGAGATAGGCCCAACCAACTCTGAAGTTCAGAACCATTTCTTCCTCTTGATTTCTACTGATAAGACTTTGAGCTTAAGAAAACTAGTATAGATTAGCATAGACAGGAATAAAAGAAACCCTCCACCAACCTGCAAGGCCTGGTCTCAGCTCAAAATCTGAGAGAGACTCAAACCCAATTTAGGGAAATCCTGATTCCCTCTTCCCTGATACCTCCTCAATCCAAACTTGTTATTAAAATTCATCTTTATTTAAATAAACTGCAGTCAGATAAGAGGACTATCATTTCAGGGGAACATAGAGGGAGCTGAACCTCAGGACAGCCACTCAACCATAAATGGTTCTTAGATGACCCCTGCATGGAGACCTTGTTTGGGGGTGGGGGTGGGGGTGGGGAGGCTTGTCCCTTAGTAGGGTCCCAGCTTACCTGCCCTCGGGTATCTTCAGCATCAATCAATAGAGAAGACATCCCCTCAGGCAATGAGAGTTGGCCCATTTCTTGGGAACCCCATTTATTCAAAGATAGCCTCTCACCAGGGATATCTCTCTCCTTTTACCGCACCAGCATCCATATTCCCTCTATCCCTTCAACTCCTCCATTCCCTGTTCCCTTATCCCCTGTACTTCTTCATTCCTCACAATTCCTTTAACTATTACAGTTCTGGTGACCCAGATAGAACACTAATTCCATGATCAGTATTTTTCCTACTGCTGACTCATTAATATAACTGCCATATATTTTTATTCACCCTTTCAATCAAGTCCAACTTTTTGTGACACCATTTGTAGTATTCTTGGCAAAAGAATACTTGAATTGTTTGTCATTTCATTCTCAAGTTCATTTTACTGATGAAGAAATTGAAGCAAACAGTATTAATTGACTTGACAGGGTCACATAATTAATAAGTGTTTAAGGTCATATTAAAACAAATGTCTTCTTGACACTAGGTCTAGCATTTTTATTAACTGTGCCACATAGATGCCCTATATTGACATGTATAAAGCACAGTAATTTTATCACTCTCAATTTATTTTAATTATAATTTTATCCTTCAAAAATAGTGGCATTTGGAAGCCATGATGGTAGAGTAGAAACAAGGAAGATTGTCCTGGGACTCCACCATGAGCTTTGGCAAGAGAATGGCCTCCAACCTGTATTAAAATATTGCCACAAAATGAATACATGAATGAAAGAAACAATAAGGAGACACAGTGAAGTAACTTTCAAGACAAGAACAACAGAGAACATCTGGGACACTTGGGTGAGAGGGGAGCACAGCCAGCAGGAGGCTAGAGCAAGGAGTAGGGAGGAAGCCAAGAGCAACCTCCCTCCTCCCATATCTACTATGCCAGATTCTGAAACTAAGCCCAAGCCAACATCCATTTCTTGGGACCCTGCCTGTGATCATAGAAGTCCATACCAATGCACACCCTCTAAAGTTCCAAGCAAAATTACAATAAAGTCCATAATTCCAGCCCAGGGTAGCCTGTGCTGTGCTGCATGATCTGTATGAGCCCAGAGCAGAGTCCGGAGTTACAGCTCCAAGTTATGATGATGACATAGATCCCAGTTTGGGGAGGACAATAGACCCAAATGTGGGCCTCCTGATCCTCTTGCCAAAGCTCAAGGTGGAGTCCCAGGGCAAGGCAGTGTGCTCTACTGTGTGCTCTGTGCCTAACCTGATCAAGCTCAGAGTAGGACCAACAGCCTGTACCCAAGCCTGAGGCTAGAATTTCCACTATCAGAAATTTCAGAGGGTATTCAATACTTAGCAGTGGGAGGTGGCTTTCAGAGTTCTGAGTATACAGGCCATCATACCATCTTGGAAGAACTGAAATATGCAAAAACACTGAAATGATGTGTCTAAAGGTAGCATCAAAGAAGGACTAAAATTTAAGGTGTCTGAACCTCCAATAGAACAGAGCCTAATTTTAAAAAGTCTGGGGAAATTAGAAGATATAAAAATAATAATAAAAGACAAAAAAAAACACCTAACTCTAGAGCTTTGATAGAGACAAAAAGCAAAGCACAAACACAGAAGGAGACAGTGAAAACAAAGCAAACACATGCAAAGTCCAAAAGAAAAATATGAATTGGACTCAGATTCTGAAGGAGCTCAAAATGGATTTCAACAAACAATTAAGGGAGGCAGAGGAAAAATGGGGAAGAGGAATGAAAGCAATATAAGAATAAATGGGCCAAATGAAAAAGGAGGTTCAAAATCTGATGGAAGAAAATCATTTTTAAAAAATCCAAATTGGGCAACTAGAAGTTAATTATTTCATGAGACATTAATAAACTATAAATTAAAATCAAAACAATGAAAAAATAAACAGAAGAAAACCTGTGTAAGAATTTACAGTTAGGTTTTATGCTAAATATGAGAATTCTAAAGTAATATTGTAGTCACTGATTTAAAAATATTACCCCTTAAGTCAAAATGATTTTTATTTGCAAAGAGGTGGAAAGAGTAAAAGTGGAAATATATAGATAGAGAGACAGAAATTACTGCCTAGCTACAAATACCTCAAATATGAATATGAAAGCAAATCTCACCAGAATCCAAAGTCCTAATTAGGAAGCTAAAATCTGAAGAACCAGGACACACTGAAGAATCTGCTGAGAACCTTTAGTGCACATGAGGCTAAGACCTCCAAGAATTTTACCAGAATTCACATTGAAGGGAGTGTCCCACCAAAAGGCCAACAAGCAGAGAGAGTCGCCTCACCCGAAAAACCAAGGAAGGAATCACTCCACTCATCATGGCAAGCTGACACAGGATTCAAGGAAAGAGTCTCCTCCTCCAGTCTGGTTCACCAACACAGAGAGAATGACTGAATCCTCGACCAGACCTATGTATAGCAGTTTTCTCAGCTTCACTTCCTGTTCCTTTCCCAATTTACAGGAACCAATCACAATCTTTCAATTTGCCTAGCACTGCCAAAGTGAGGGGCAGTGACCTTTGGAGGTGTGAGCTTACTCTAGTAAGTGATTTGCAAACTCTCTTACTTTGTTTCAAGTAGGTATACTTTAAGTTGTTGATTTGAATAGTTAAATAGACAAGGGGAGAGTTAATTCTATCTTCACACATGAAATATTTCATTGAAAAAAAAACAAGTAAACTGGAAAATAGATATAAGCGAGAAAATTTAATAATTATTTGACTACCTGAAATCCATGATAAGAAATGAAAGAGTCTGGATATAATAAAAATAAATAATAAAAAAGAAACCTGACTAGATATTCTTGAATAAAAGAGCGAAATAGAAATTGAAAGAATCCACAGATTACATCCAGAAAGAAATCCTCAAATGACAATTTCCAGGTATATAATTCAATAGCTTTCAAGCTAAGGAGAAAATATTGCAAAAATATGTAAAGAAACGATTAAAAAACAATGAAGCTACAATTAGGATCACACAGTACTTAGTAGCTTCTACATGAAAGGATTGAAGTCATGGAATATGATATTCTGAATGGCAAAAAAAAATCTAGGATTGCAGTCCAGAGTCACCTATCCAGCAAAACTGAGTAAATTCCTTTAGGAGAAAAAATAATCATTCAATATAATAGAAGCTTTCCAAGCATTCCTGAGGAAAAGACCACACCTAAAGAGAAAATTTGAAGTCAAAACGCAAGACCCAAGAGAAACCTGAAAAGGTAAATAAGAATGAGAAATTTCAAGAAACTCTATAAGGCTAAACTATTGTATTCCTACATGGAAAGAAGATATTTGCAATTCTTAAATTTTTTTTATTATTAGTAGATCAGTTAGAAGGAATCTTCTTAAACTGAGGGCAAGGAGGTAAGCTGCCTAGGATATGATATGAAAAAAAAAAGCAAGAGATGAAAAAGAGGATTGGACTGATAGAAAAGGGAAAGAAGAGATGAAGTGGGGTATTTTATATGACATAAAAAGGCATGTAAAAATATTAGAGTGAAGGGGAAGATGGTTGTGACCAGCAATGCATAAACTTTGCTCTCATCATAACTGGCTAAGAGAGTGAATAACAACCTTAACTATTGGGATATAAAATCCTATCTCACTCTATAGAGAAGAGGAATAACACAATGGAATTGGGGTGGAAATAGGGCGGGAGAAGTGTTGGGTTTAATATAAAGAAAAATACTGGTGAGGATAAAAAGAGTGAACAGAAAAAAGAACAGGATTAAAATGAGAAAATAGGATGGAAGGAAATGCAAAGTATGTAATGATAACTGTGAATGTGAATGGGATGAACTTACCCATAAGATTAAATAAAATTACCCAGCAGATTAAAAAACAGAATCCTACTATGTTGTTTCCAAGAAACATATTGGAGCCAGGGTAACACACACAGAGAATAAAAGTAAGAGGCCAGAGCAGAATTTATTATGCATCATCTAAAGTTTAAAAAAAAGCAGCATCTGATTAAAAAAATAAGGAAAACATTACAGTATGCTAAAATGTACTATGAAAAATGAAGTAATATCAATATTAAACATATGCACCAAATGGTATAACTTCTATTTTTTTAACTCACCTTCTGCATTAGAACCAATATTGTTCTAAGTCAGAAGAATTGTCAGGGCTAGTCAATGGAGGTTGCCACTTGTTGAGGGTCACAAGCTAGGAAGTATATGAAGGAAGATTTGAACCCAGGACCTCCCATCTCTAGACCTGGCTCTCAATCCACTGAGCAACCTAGCTGCCAAGACTCTAAATTTTTAAAGGAGACATTAAATGAATTTCAGTATGAATTAGACAGTAAAACTATATCAATGGGAGACTTCAACTTCAGACTTTCAAATCTAAATAAGTCAAAGCAAAAAATGAAGAAAAAAGTAAAGTAAATGAAATCTTAGAAGAAAAGTTAGAATTAATATATTTCTGGAGAGAATTGAATCGCAATAGTAAGGAATATACCTTCATTTCAGCAGTAATGTGACAGCTCCTACACAAAAATTGTCCATTTATTAGGGAATAAAACTTCACAACCAAGTCCAGAAAAGCAGAAATAATGAATGTACCCTTTTCAGATCTTAATGCAAGAAAAATATAATCAATAAAGCTCCATGGAAAGATAAATGAAAATTAATTACAAATTAAGTAATCAAGTGTTTAAAAAGGATTGGTTAAAGAAAAAATATAAAAACAATCAATAATTTTGTTAATGTGAATGACATAGAGGAGACAACATATCAGAATTCATGAGATACAGACAAAGTAGTACTTAGAGAAAAATGAATAATTCTTTACACTTACATGAATAAAATAGATTGAATGCAAATCAATGAATTGGGCATGCAACTAAAAAAACTTAAAAAAGAACAAATGAAAAATTCTCATTTAAAGTCTAAGTTATAAATTCTAAAAATTAAAGAACAAATTATGAAAATTAAAATTTAAAAAATCATTCAACTAATAAAAAAGAGTAAAAGTTGGTTTTAGGAAAAATTAAATAGAGTGTATTAATTTAATTAAAATGTGGAGATTGTTCCAGTCTCCATGGAATTCCTCCACTTTTTTTATTCCTTTTTTGCACAATAATATTCCATCACCAACATATACCACAATTTGTTCAGCCATTCCCCAATTGATGGGCATCCCCTCGTTTTCCAATTTTTGGCCACCACAAAGAGCGCAGCTATATATATGCAGGAAGTGATGCAGAGCGAGAGGAGCAGAACCAGGAGAACATTGTACACGGAGACAAACACACTGTGGTATAATCGAAAGTAATGGACTTCTCCATTAGTGGCAGTGTAATGCCCCTGCACAATCTGCAGGGATCAAGGAGAAAAAAACACTATCCATAAGCAGAGGACAAACTGAGGGAGTAGAAACACCGAGGAAAAGCAACTGCCTGACTACAATGGCTGAGGGGACATGACAGAGGAAAGACTCTGAGCAAACACTCTGATGCAAATCCTAACAACATGGCAATGGGTTCGAGTCAAGAACACATATGATTCCAGTGGAATCATGCATTGGCCACGGGGGGGTGGGAGGGAGGAAAAGAAAATGATCTTTGTCTTTAATGAAAAATGCATGGAAATGATCAAATAAAATACTATAAAATTAAAAAAAAGATTAAAAAATGTGGAGAGAAGAAAATCAAATAATCAGTATCAAAAATAAAAAGGATGAATTCACCACTAACAAAGAGGAAATTAAAGCAATCATTATGAGATATTTTCCCCAGTTATATGCCAATAAATCTGACAATCTAAGTGAAACAGATGACACAAGAAATACAAATTGCCCAGATTAACAAAAAGAGGGAATTTAATCCTTAAATAATCCCATATCAGAAAAAGAAACTGAACAAGCCTTCAATGAACTATCTAAGAAAAGTTCCCCAAGCCAGATGGATTCACAAGTGTAGTATATCAAACATTTAAAGAACAATGAATCCCAATAGTGTAAAGATAATTTTAGGATTTTAACTTAAATCCAAATTAGTTGGTTGCCAATGGAAAATCCCAAATAAAATACCCACATCAGTCTGGAAATTTATGGTAATTTTAAATAATTTAGAGGGAAGGAATCTAGGGAGGAGGCGAGAAGAGGATATAGGATTTCTCCTACCTGGCCTGTGCCAGGGGATTTAAAATCTCTGTCTCTAGGTCTCTGAAGAAGATGAGAGGCTTCTAAGAGGATAAAGTTGGGAAGTAAAGGAGAGAAACTTCAGCCAGAAATTCACCACTGAACCAAAAAATAGCTGTAGATATGTCAAGATGCCAGAAGGCCCAGAACACTGCTCTCAGCCACCTCTCTGCCACCAAAGGTACCAGAGAGAGGAAGTGAGCCAAATATATAGACCTTTCATCCTTGTGTCTCCTCCTCTAAATGCCATTCTTTAGTTCTCATCTTCTTTGATTAGATTATATCTTTTGAGTTACTTAACACTTCTTTGTTAACTTCACCTTTTGTTAGTTACTTGACCTTTTTATGATTAATTTAGCCATTATAGTTACTTAACACCTTTTTGTATTAAGATCTAAAAATAGACTTTGCTTAAAGTTCTAGCTTCATTATAAGGTAAGAGCTAAGTACCTTCCTTGTTCAATCAGGAGATTACAACTTTATCTTCCCATAAAGTAAGGTCTAACGAGGTTGGAGTAATTTAAAGTTCACAATAGTATATAAACTATTTGGGAAAAGATACAGTGAAGGAATCCTACTAAATTCTTTTTTTTATGAAATGAGTATGTTATTGTTACCTAAGCCAGGAAGAACAAAATCGGAGAAAGAAAATTATAGGTAACTTTCATTAATGAATAGAGATACAAAAAAAAAAATAAGATACTAGCAAGGAGAATATGGCAATATATCACAAGGATCATTAAATATGACCAGTTGGAATTTTCACCAGGACTTCAGGGCTGGTTTAATATCAGAAAACTATCAGTATAATTGACCATATAAATATCCAAACTAACAGAAATCAATGATTATCTCAATACATGCAGAAAAAGTCTTTGATAAAATATACCTATTCCTATTAAAAACAACAACAACATGAGAAGGAATAGGAATAAATGGATCATTCCTTAAAATAATAAGTAGTATACATGCTACTTAGACATAGTATATAAATGTGAATGACCCATTTATTCTTAAAGGTTTTAGGTTTATATACTATATATTTGTTTAAGGAATGACCCATTTATTCCTATGCTTTCTAGTCTTCTCAGTAAGATCAAGAATGAAACAAGGATGCCCATTGTCACCACTATTATCTTATAATATATTAGAAATAATAGCTTTAGCAATAGGGAAAGAAAAATAAATTGAAGGAATTAAAGTAGATAATGAGGAAACTTTGCAGATTATATGGTGATATGTTTCTAAATACTAGAGAATCTACTAAAAAACTAGTAGAAATAATATATTTAGTAAAGTTGTAGTATACAAAATAGATCCAAATAATTCATTATGATTTCTACATATTACCCACAAAGTCCAGCAATAAGAGTTAGAAAGAGAAATTCCGTTTAAAATCATGCTAAAGAGCCAAGAGAACACTGTATACAGAAAGTGAAACATTGTTGAATGATCAAATACAATATACTATGCCACAAATAGCAATGCAATGACCAAGAATAATCCCCTGGAATTTAGGGAAAAGAATGTTATCCAAGGGGCAGCTGGTTAGCTCAGTGGATTGAGAGCCAGCCCTAGAGACGGGAGGTCCTAGGTTCAAATCTGGCCCCAGACACTTCCCAGCTGTGTGACCCTGGGCAAGTCACTTGACCCCCATTGCCTAGCCCTTACCACTCTTCTGCCTTGGAGCCAATACAGAGTATTGACTCCAAGACAGAAGGTAAGGGTTTAAAAAAAAAAAAGAATGTTATCCACATCTAGAGAAAGAACTATAGGAATAGAACCACAAAAGAAAAACGTGATTTATCACACTGTTATATGGGTTTATGATTTGGGGTTGTCATTTTTAAAAATATGAATATTATAGAAACAGGTTTAAGTAATAATACATGTATAAACCAGTGGAATTGCTTGTCAGCTCTGGGAGAAGGGAGGAAAAAAGGGAGGGAGAGAACATGAATCATGTAACCGTGGAAAAATATTAATAATAAATAAATGAAATCATGCTAAACAATAAGAAATGCCTTGTAATCTACTTGCCAATGCAAACACAGGAATCATATAAACTCAATTACAAAACACTTTTCACACAAATAGTCACATCTAAACAATTGGAAAAAATATGAATTACTCATAGGTAAGCCAAACTAATATAATAAAAATGACCATTCTACTTTAATTTATTCAGTGCCATACCAAATCAAACTACCAAATAATTATTTTATAGAACTAGAAAAAATAATAACAAAATTCATCTTGAAAACAAAAGGTCATGAATATCAAGGGAACTAAAAAAAATGTGAAAACAGTACCAGATCTCAAACTGTACTATAAAGCAGCAATCATCAAAATAGTCTGGTATTGGCTAAGGAATAAAATGGTAGATCAATGGAGCAGATTAGATACACAATGTACAGGGGTAAATGACCTTAGCAACCTAGTGTTTGATAAACCCAAAGATCCCAGCTTTTGGAATAATAACTCACTATTTAACAAAAACTGCTGGGAAAAATTGGAAAATAGTATGGCAGAATGTAGGTATAGACCAATATCTGACATTATATACCAAGAATAGGTCAAAATGAATTTATGATTTAGATATAAAGAGTGATATCATGCCGAACAAAATAAACAGAACTGGGAGAACATTGTACACAATAACAACAAAGTTATAGGATGATTATCTGTGAAAACCTGACTATTCTCAGCAATGCAATTATCTGGAACAATCCGAAAGGATTTCTAACTAGGAAAGCTATCCATCTCCAGAAAAAGAATTGCTGTAGTTGTCTTTCACATCAGTGTATTTGTGGTTTTATTTTGGGGTTTTGGTTATGTGTGAATTTGCTCCTGTAATAGTAACCAATATGGAAGTGTGTTTTGCCAGATAATAAACATTAAAAAAAAGGAAAAATCATCAGGGAAAACTACACTCCTATGCTTTAACAAGAGGAAAAAATAGAAATTGAGTGAATCCAACAATCAATTCCTGAAAGCGACCCCAATATAAAATACCCTAGGACTATTTTAGCCAAATTCTAGAACTCCCAGGCCAAGTAAAAAGTTCTACATGCAAGCAGAAGTAAAGAGTTCAAATATCATAGACCCACAGTCAGGATTGCACAGGAGCAAGTAACTGCTATATTAAAAGATTGAAAATCATGGAATATGATATTCTGAAAGACAAAGGATTTAGGAATAAAACCCAAAATTACACACTCAGTAAAACTGAGCATAATTCTAATTGAAAAAATGATTTTATTGAAAAAGAGGAATTTCAAAATCTCCTGATCAAAAAACCAAAGATGAAAAGATAATTTGATAAGAAAATTTGACACTCAAGAGAAGCATTAAAAGATAAAGTAAAAACTTAAGGTTTTTAATAAGGTTGAATTGAGTACATTCATACCTGGGAAGTTGATAATTGAAATAATTAACCTATGTATGATACTTGAGAAAGGTAAAGTAATTAAAGTATACAGGCTACATAAAGTATCTAAAATACTTAAGAACTTTATCAGTAGTAGAGCAATGAAAAGGAGTATACATAGAAAGATGGAGGGAAGTTAAATAACATGAGATGATATTTAAAAATCATGAAAAAGGGAAATGGGGAGAAGAAAAAAGAAGAGAGAGAAGGGGTAAATTATCTTTCATGAGAGGTGCATAATTGGCAAATATAGTGGATAAGAATATGGGAAGAGGATGACTATGCTTGAACCTTACACTCATCAAAACTAGCTTACCCCATAGGGAAGTATCAGGATAAGAAAAATAAGGGAAGAGAAAATAGACAAAAAAGAGAGAGAATTTGCAGGAGGCAGTTGTTGAAAACTTATGATCTGTGAGCAGGAAAATGCTAAAAGGATAGAAATACAGAGAGAAGATTAATAGAGAGAAAATAAAATGAAGAGAAATACATAATTAATAATAATAACTTAATGTGAATAGGATGAATTCACTCACAAAAAAGAAAATGATGGTAGAGTAGATTAAAAACAAAAATCTCAGAAAATGCTATCTACAAAAACACACACTCATTTAAAACTGGGAGGCACACACAGAGCAAAGATAAAATAATGGAGCAGAATCTACTATGCCTTAACTAAAGTAAAAAACAACAACAACAACAACAACAACCAAACAAATAAAAAAGCAGGGGTATTGATCATGATCTTAGACAAAGCAAAAGTAAATATCTATTAAAAAAATAAAAAGAAGGAAGTTGCATCATGATAAGTGTAAACCTTAAAATTTCTTAGACTTATAAATGTTGGAAATTTCACCATTGAGAAATTTCATACTTGAAAATTTTCCTACTGATAGTCTATTGGAATGTGAACCCCCTTGGCATGGGAGGGTCCTTCTCCTCCCTACTTAAGATTACTTTAGGACAGAAACCTTTTGCTGAACAATGGAAAGGGCTTTGACCTATGCTTAAGCATAGAACAGGAAGTTCTTTGAGTCATGATTGATTTTAGAATTGATACAATAGAGATACTTGGAATGACAGAACCAGGTCTTGGAAAATACAATTTCTACCCTACTTGGAGTATCAGGATTTAGAAAGGGCTGCAGCAAAGGATCAAGATTTAATTATTTGAGAATATGACCTTCAACAGACATGTGCAAAGCCACAGACCTCTGGGCGGTCCTGAGTTAAGCTAGAGCCATCATTGGCACAGGGAAGACATGGACAGTGATTGGTAGATGTGAGAACTGAGGGGAGGGGACTTAGGTGGTGTCCTTAAAGATAGCGGGGTCTGAGGGGGAGAGGAGGTTTTGCTCTGGAAGGTTTTTGCTCTGAGAGGTTTTGCTCTGAAGGAGGCTGGAGATAGAGGCCCCTGAGACTGTTTCTCCATTTTGGTCACGTGAGTGATAGGGACTGATCTCTTTTCTTTGCCTCAGCTATCTAAGGGTTTGGGCCTTTTGGCCCAGCCTAAACAGAGGGGGTATTTAAGCCCTATTCTCTTCTCTCCCCTTTCTCTGTCTCTCTGTCTCTCTGTCTCTCTCTCTCTCTCTCTCTCTCTCTTTCTCTCTCTCTCTCTCATACCTTTCTTCCTCCTGTTTGTAATTAAAAACTCCATAAAAGGTTGACTGCTGACTTGAGTTTCATTTAGGAATTACATAGCTGAATTCCTTGGCGACCTTAAATTAATATATATCAGTCTTTTAAAGTGATTTCCTTGTCACATAAGACACTATAGACAATTAAATAATGTCAATATTAAACACATATGCATCAAATGGCTTAGCATTCATTCTTCTACAGGAAAATTTCATGAGTTACAGAAGGAAATAGATAGTAAAATGTTTCTAGTTAGACACTACCAACCTCCCCTTTCAGAGGCAGATATAGCCAACCAAAAAATAAAGAATTCAAGTAGGTAAATAGAAATTAATAAAAATTAGATATGACATACATATGCAAAAATGGGATGAATGGGAATAGAAAGGAATACAAGGAATCGTCACAAAACTGACCAAACATTAAGACATAAAAAACGCAGGTCCAAAACTAGAAATGCAGAAATATTAAATGCCTACTTTTCACATCATAATGCCATAAAATTAGTCAATAAAGGGCAGCAGAAAGACTAAAAATTAATTGGAAACTAAAAAACCTTTTCTTAAGGAATGAATTGGTCAAAGAACAAATCATAGAAACAATCAATAATTTCATTAAATGAAACAAAAATTCACTGGATGTTGCCAATAAAATAGAGGAAAAAAATCACATTGCCAAATTGGTCATACAATTTTTTAAAAATCTAGACAAAGGAACTAACTAAAAATCCAGAATTAAGCATCAAATTAGAAATTCAGAAAATCAAGGGAAAGATTAAAGAAATGGAAATGAAGGATTCCATTGAACTAATACATGATAAAATTTGATTCATTAAAAAATAAATGATATAGATAAACATGGCTTAACTTGATTTAAAAAAAGGAAGGAAAAAATAGATTACCAACATAAAATATCATAAATGCAACATCACAACCAATAAAGAAGAAATTTAATTAATTATTGGGAGTTATTTTGCTTAATTATATTCCAGTAAATCTGATAACCTAAGTGAAATAGATAAATGCTTACAAAAATATAAACTACCCAAATTAAAAAAAAGAGGAAATGGAATACTTAACAACCCCATCAGAGTTTACAGATAATATGACAGATGCCAACGCCATCACAAGAAAAAAAATTGAACACATCATCCAAGAACTCCCTTAGAAAAAGTCCCTATGTTCAAATAGATTCACAAGTGAATTCTACCAAACATCCAAAGAACAATTAAATCCGATATTATGTGTTCTTTAGAAAAGTAATGGAAGAGGTAATTCATTCAATTTACTTTTATGACATAAATATATTATTGATATCTTAATCATGAAGTGCTAAAACAGAGAAAGACTATAGATAAATCTTCCTAATTAGCATTGATGTAAAATTTTAAGTAAAATATTAACAAGGGGATTCCAACATTATATCTGAAGAATCATACATTACTAACAGTTGAGTTTATATCAGGAATGCAAGGAGAGTTCAATATTGGAAAACCAGTATCATATTTGACCATATAAATAACAAAACCAACAGAAACCACATAATTACATAATTCCCCTTATAAAGGAATAAATAGAACCTGCCTTAAAGTGATTAGTGGCATCTATACAAAACCATAAGCAATGATTATCTGTAATAGGAATAAAGTAGGACCTTTCCTAATAAAATCAGGGCAAAACTAGGATGTCCATTGTCACAACTCTTTTTTAATAGTGAACTAGAAATATTCACTTTCTCAATAAGAATTGAAAGATAAATTGAAGAAATTAGAATAGGCTAAGAAAAAAATAATCATTCTTTCAAAATGATATGATGATATCATATATGATATGATGATATCTAGAGGATCCTGGAGAATCAACCAAAAGATTAAAAGAAATAATTAATTGCCTCAGAAAAGTCATAGCAACCAAAATAAACCCACATAAATCACAATCATCTACATGTTTGTTTACCACCAATGCAACCCAAGAGGAACAGAGAGAAAAGGGAATTCCATTAAAAATAACTTTGGACAATATAAAATACTTGCGTGCATAAATATGAAAACAAAAACAATTACTATATGAACACAATTACAAAACATTCTTTATACACAAATAAAGTTGAACCCAAATAATTGGAAATATATTAATTGCTTATGGATAAGCCAAGTCATTATACTGAAAATTATAATCCTATCTAAATCAATTTACCTATTCAGTCTCATACTGATCAAACTACCCAAAATATCAAAGAACTAGAAAAAATGACAAGATTCATCTGGGGGAAAAAAAACCAAGAATATCAAATGAACTCATGAAAAAAAAAAGAAGAAAGTATCCCTGGCTATATATACCATATCTCAAACTATTGCATAATGAGGTAATCATCAAAAATTCTGGTACTGGTTTAAAAAAGAGAGTGGAGGATCAATGGAATAGATTAGGTAAATAACACCTGGTAGTTATTCAGAGCAACAATCTTCAATAAACCCAAAGATCCAATCTTTTAGGGAAAGAATTCACTGTTTGACAAAAACTGCTGGGAAAACTAGAAAGAAGAATGGCAGAGAACAGGCATGTACGAACATCTCATACTATACACCAAGAAAATTCAAGTTGTGCACTGGATTTAGAAATTAGGGGAATGTGAAAATGTTTACCTGTCACATCCATCGCTAGATGACAAATTTATGGCCAAATGAGACACAAATGAGACAAGGTATATGCAAAAAATTAAATAAATAATTGCAATTATGTTAAATTATAAAGTTTTTTGTACAATTAAAACCAATGCAACCTATATTAAAAGGCAAACAAGAAATTTGTGGGAAAATGTAAGTATGCTTAAGTAGGGGTGGAGTAGAGGTCTCACATTCCTGATCTAAGTCCCTTCATTGTTTAAAATGGGGAATGGTCTTAACCAAATCTTATGAAGTAGGGTCTGAGAATTTTTGAGATTTACACTATTTCCAAAGTCTGCCACTTTTAAACAATAAAAATGACAGATTTATAGGTATTGAAGTTCAAACAAATAAGGATATGTGGAAGTGGAGATTTTTTTATGAAATGTAGACCCATGTGAATTAACAGAGAGGGACTGAGCCAAAACAAACAAACAAACAAAACAAAAAAACAACAACAACTTTTCATCCATCAGAGGTTGCTTGTCCTAAGGAAAAACCAATCCTAACTTTCAGGTTTTATCTAATTTCATTTTGTCATTTGACTTCAGCTTTATTGTTTCCTTTTTAAAGGAACAAAAATCCATTTTCCCCTTTGATCTCTACTTCCCTGTCATTGGAGGAAAAAAAGCAAATATCATTTAAGAAATAAATGTAGTAAAGCTAAATAAATTACTATTTTGAATGTGTGTGATTGTTTATACAATACATGTTATATACAATATTATGTGTATATTATATATAATCATAGTTATATAAACATGCAATTATTTGTAATATACAGTGTAATTAAATAGATGCTGATGAGAGCAGCTGGGTTGCTCAGTGGATTGAGAGCTAAGCCTAGAGATGGGAAGTTCTAGGTTCAAATTTGACTCAGACACTTCCTAGCTATGTGACCCTGGACAAGTCACTTAACCCCCATTGTTTAGCCTTTACCCCTCTTCTGCCTGGGAACCAATACACAGTATTGATTCTAAGATGGAAGGTAAGGGTTTAAAAATAAAGAAATAAATAGATACTCATACACATATATATGTATGCATGTGTTTATATATAAATAAATACACATGTATATGTATGTATGTGCACATATGTGTGTATATGTAACTGTGATCCTGCATCCTAAATCCATCATCTCTGTCAGAAGGTAATTAACTCATTTTTTCATTATTTCTCTGAAATTAAGAATAGTCATAGAATTCTTAGACCTCTAAAGTCTAATAGGTTTAAAAGTTTTTTTTTTTCTTTACTGTGTAGCTATTGTTGAGAATTTTTATTCCTTTCCTCTTGGGAGTGACAAAGTAAAAATCTACCTCTTACTGCTTTCCTGAGGAATATCATCAATCTCCTTTAGTCCTGTGTGTGAGAGAGTGAGGCACTGAATATTAGTGAGTGGTGGTCATAAATCCTTTTGCTCATATGTTCTCCATTTAATAGTAATTATAATAAATTTTCATTTACTAAGAATTAATCGAGACATCATAGTCAATAGTCAAAGATACATTTGTGGTTCTGGATTTGAGGTCAGTTTACATAGTTTTAAATTCTATTATTTCCTATGTGAATTTATTAACTTGAAGTCTCTCAATCCAGTTTTTCTGCATAAAAAGAGATACCCAAGAGTTGAATGGGAAAGGATCAAATTGTGTGGAAGTTTGGCATAATGCTATAAAAAATGTCATAGAATATATAGAAAGGGTGAGAGAAAAGTTGGGGCAAAATCCATTGCTCAAATAGAAAAGTCTAAAATTAAGTTCACAAAAGAAAAAAAAGGAGAAAAGACAAAAAATACACAGAATAATGAATAAATGCCCTGTTCCAAAGAAAAACATCATAGAAATAACAATGAAAAAGATTATTATAGAATAATAAAGCCAATAATACTTTGAGTTTAATAAAAGTAATAATTATATGATGGAATTAAGGAATAAATGAATGAAGAGATGAATGAAAATATTAACTATTTAATCTGTCAGACTAAATATTTTTGTAATATAGATAGATTTAGATTAGATAGATGATATATGGATGGATTTATAGATGGATGGATAAATAGCAAGAGAGAAAGCTTTTGTTTCTAAATAATATGTGTTACAATAGTGGAAGACCATTTATAGAAAGGAGTTGTTACAAGGAATGGCAATCTTGAGAGCCACAAAAATGTGAGTTGGAATATGGAATTATAATTTGACACAATTTTCCCCAAAATAATAATAGTATTAATTGATTTATTATGCTAAGAGCAAATTATGGAAAGGAAGGTGGGCAAGGGAACTGAGAGAGTACATACTTGACAGTCAGTAAGATGGCCTAGATACAGGGGAAAGAATGCTAACTCTGTAGTAATAGAATCTAGGTTCAAATTCTGTTTCTAATGCACACTACCACTGAGATTTAGACAAGACACAAAATCTGCCCCTGTTCCCCTCTCCCCCCCCAATCTTCAATATTCTTCTCTGTAAAATGAACAAGGTACAAGTTGGACAGAATGACCTTTAAAATCCCTTCCAGCTTTAGAACAATAATGTTCTAGTCCACAGCAGATTTCTTCTAAGATAGTAATTTTTACCAAACTGCCTATCTGTTCCTCTGTGATGCGTGTGTGTGTATGTGCCTCCTAATAAGGGTTTCCCTGGAAATTTTTTTATTGTCTTTGCTAAATGAAATATCAGTAAAATTCAGTACTGTGTATCACTTCGGTTCTATAGCTGTATATGAGGAAGAGAAAAATTGAAAAGTGAAAATTGAAAGGTGCCTCATTATTGACTTCTTGTTGCAATAATTTTTTTTTGTGTGTGCAATGGTTAGAGTTAAAAGGAACTCAGTGCAAATTCAGTCTCAAATACTTCCTATTTGTAAGCATGTCCACAAAGATCCTTATCTACAAAATGAGCAAGAGAGGAAAATACAAAACATTCCAAAAACTTCATCAAGAAAACTCCAAGTGGAATCAAGAAGAAACAGACACAATTAATTAACAAAACAACAAAAGAATTTTTGAGTCTTGAACTAGTAAGGAAATTAGGTCATCTAAACTGAACTAATAAAGGAATCTTTTCTATAGCATCACTCTATATCATACTCTACTTGAATGATTCTAGTGACTTCAATTTCACTTTCTGACAAAGTAATTATATAGCATTTGTGTGTACGTATGTGTCGTTGTGTGTGTGTATCATATATTTAAGAGAATTCAATTTTCCAAATTTTATGTATTCTCAATAGTAATATTTAAAGGTTTTGATTTTCCAACTTATTACATTATATCGATATCAGTACAGAATATACTCCTTTAAAATAGGAACTGTTTGCATTTTTTGTATCTTTATATCTTAAGCAACCAATAAATTGTCTCCAACACTGCAACTCATTAAGAAGTGATTTTTGAATTGAATTGAGTTGATTGAATTGAATTGCATCTTTCTATGACTAGAGGGGGAAAAATCAACTTTTTGTAGGTATAGAATGTCTTTGTTTAATATTTCTTCATTCTCTCCTTGTCTTCTGGCATATGAAAAGTATTCTCTGAAATGAGAATCATCCATTTAAATAGAGGCAGAGAAAATGGCTTAGTTAAAAATTGAAATGAAAATAGGCTTATTTCTTTGTAAAGCACATAGTACTGTGTGAATAAAAATAAATGAATACTCCATTAATTGCTAGGCAGTAAGTAAAAGATGACATTAATTGAACAATGGCCTAAAATACTGAATAAAAATGATAATATCCACAAAACTTCTGGAGGGAATATATAAAAGCTTAAATCAGGAAGAGAAAGACTTGTCTAGACCTTTATTATCTTTCTGAAGTTCTTTTCTCTAATTTTTAGGGCTTTGTAGAACTTGCCAGGCTATTAAGGTACCAAAATACTTTCCCATGGAAGTTGAATTTTATGTTACTAAAATTATGCAGAATTTGGAACTGAAATCTGCATTTTTGACCTGAAAAATGAAGCCATTGGACTTTATTACCTCCACAGTCTCTTCTTGCTTAAAATATAAAATCTCCAAATTCTATCATAAGGTAATCTGAGAAAAAATGGTCACACAAAAACAATTAATCATAAACTGGTCCTATGAAATGTAAAAAATAGACTCGAATACAGGACTACAATCCCCATGAGCCTTTGCTCCACTTCCCCAGAATGCCTTGTAATCTCACCTGGGCCGAGATCGAGAAGATATTTAAGCAAAGGCTTTTGAAGGGCTCGGCCTTTTTTGGACTTCCGTTTTTGGAGCAGAGGCGTCTCTTCCATGATGTGAGGTTATTTTGTCTAGGCCTCTGGCCTAGGCACATGTTTCTTACTTGTATATTCTTAATCTTTAACCTTTAATAAACCTCTAAAAAATATATATTCCTAGCATAGAGAAACTAATTTCTACCTGTCTCAGTCTCCCCTCTCCCCTAAATTTTAATCTTTACAGAAAACACATTCTTTTTTTTTTTAAACCCTTACCTTCTGTTTTAGAATCAATACTGTGTATTGGTTCTAAGGCAGAATAGCTGTAAGGGCTAGGCAATGGGGGGTCAAGTGACTTGCCCAGGATGACACAGCTAGGAAGTGTCTGAGGTCAGATTTGAACCTAGGACCTCCCATCTCTAAGTCTGGCTCTCAATCCAATAGGATTGAGAGCCAGACTCCACCCAGCTGCCCCCAAGTCTCATTCTTAAACAACTGGCCAGGCAGTGAAATTTTCTGTCATTATTTTATCCTATATTGACAGATAATGAGTGAGACAAAGTATTTACATGATATATTTCTTTCACCACTCTGTTTGCTTTGATAACCCTGGATTTATTAGCACAATATAGACTAAAGCTGGTGATGAAAGAAAAAAAAAAATCTTAGCAATCATATAGTCTGTCTCCTAATAATACTGATAAGGAAACTGATGGCCAGAGAATGTGACAGTCCAAGCACAGTGTTGGTTGTTGTTGTTTTTTTGTTTGGTTTTGTTTTGTCATTGTTGTTTTGTAAGAAAAGTACTTATAAATATTTGATATTTAGATTGTGAGAAACTTTATTTTTTATTTGTATTTGAGAGGAAAATAGTGAAAAATAATATGAATTGTGACATCTTTAAAGACAATATATTACAGGAAAATAAATAACAATTAATATTGTAATAACATCAATATAATTCATAAATAATACAGAAGATAGAAATATAATAGTTTTATCTTTAGGAGACTTAGATTCAAATTCTGTTCCAGTTTAATTCCATTCAGTTAAATATTCAAGAGTCAGCCTTGGGTTAGGACAAACCTAAATCCCTCCTCTGACAAACCATTGTTGAGTCACTCTGGGAAACTGATTTAATCTTCTAAGATTAAAAAATAATGAAGCAATTGTAAATCTGTATTTGTAGAGTTTCTTTACTAGGAACTTTGGATACTTCCTTGGCAAATTCCTAATTTGCTCAGAAATTAGCATGAAAAACATTTATAATGGGGAAAAAAACTAGGGGAAAAAAGAAAGAAAGAAAGAAAGAAAGAAAGAAAGAAAGAAAGAAAGAAAGAAAGAAAGAAAGAAAGAAAGAAAGAAAGAAAGAAAGAAAGAAAGAAAGAAAGAAGAAGGAAGGAAGGAAGGAAGGAAGGAAGGAAGGAAGGAAGGAAGGAAGGAAGGAAGGAAGGAAGGAAGGAAGGAAGGAAGGAAGGAAGGAAGAAAGAAAGAAAGAAAGAAAGAAAGAAAGAAAGAAAGAAAGAAAGAAAGAAAGAAAGGAAGGAAGGAAGGAAGGAAGGAAGGAAGGAAGGAAGGGAGGGAGGGAGGGAGGGAGGGAGGGAGGGAGGGAGGGAGGAAGAAGGAGAAGGAAGAGAAGGCAGGAAGGAAGAAAGAAAGGAAGGAAGGAAGGACGAAAAGAAGGAAGGAAGAGAAGGCAGGAAGGAAGAAAGAAAGGAAGGAAGGAAGGACGAAAAAGGGAAAAAAGGAAGGAAGGAAGGAAGGAAGGAAGGAAGGAAGGAAGGAAGGAAGGAAGGAAGGAAGAAGATAGAAGGAGGGGAGAAACATGGGTAGAGAGGACAGGGAAGAAGTGAAAAGAGAAGAAAGGAAAGGAACCTAAAGGAGAGAAGAGGGGAGGGGAAAGAGAAAATGAGCATGGAAGGAAGACAGAAAGTCAGAAAAAGAAAAAAAAGGAAAAAAGGGTGGTTTTCCTAATATATAAGAATTACATATTTATTTAGAGAAAACTGGAACAGCAAATGCTTATGATAAAAGAATAAACCAAACCACAACAATTTACATTTATCCTTAAATGCATACCGTAATGTTATAAAGTTATATAGATATATATATATATATAAAGTTATAAAGACTATTATGTACCAAACTATGTGCTAGGGCCTTAGGAATGTATACAATGGGAACCATTATCAGGTCACTTTTCCAACTTCCATCGATGCTACTAAGCTGTATTCCAAGAGGATGACTGACCAGAGTTTTGCCTAGTTAGTTTTATACTGTACCTTACAAGCCTTCCCTATAACCCTTCATAGCTGGACTTTACTTAACTTTTAGAGTGGGTAATGTGGAGGTACAACAAGGACAATTGTTACAGAAACATCTGTAAAATGGGTGCAAAACCTCTTGCATATATAAATTCCCTGTGTAGAGTAGGCTGCTTGCTGACTATAGAAATTCCTTTGTTCCATTGTAAAATTCTCATAAATTTCCCCTCAGGTGTAGCTTTCTCCTGGGCTTCAAGAGGCAGTCCACCTGTGAAGTGTCAAAGCTGCCTTTCCATGGTATATCCATTTTCTACTTGGCGTTTCTATGAAGATGCTGTCAGGCATCACTTCTTTACTGACACTGCTAAAAGCTATATTTAACATTGCTACCATTGTTAATGAAAATTCCATATTTTCCAATTATTAGACATTCACATGGCCAAATGGGAGCAGAAAAGAGACCCTCATACTACTTCTGTCAAAATCAGCAGTTCTACTTCACCCTCTCAGGAATTTTTATGACTAAATTCAACAACCACCCAATTAATTTCTGACATACCAATTGTAAACAGACTTGCTTTGTTTTACTTAAGCCCAGTGATGTGTCTTAGTTTTTTAGCCAGTTATGAGATACTTTATAAGTGGTGGCATGTCTTTCATAGAATGATCAAAATCTTTGATTCCTCTCATATTGATTAAGGACTTATTCACACCTAATTTGCACTTCTGATTGATTGATTTATCTTAGACTTTCATGATTAGTTGTAGAATAAGCTATTTTTACAACACACTGTGTCTGGTCTCTATGGTGTGATATAGTTAAGTATAAAAAGACTCAACATCAAATGGATGCTCACTAGATGATAGAATTTAGGTGGCAGCAACAAAAAAACTACAAAATGATCTCAGACCTGCATGTATTTTTTATTTCTTTGTTGCTGTCATCAAAATTCTATCATTTACATTTATAATTTTAAGTATATTTCTAACTAATTAAAAATTGCATTATCTTTTAAAGTCATTTTTTTCCTAAAAGAACTTTAACATTGTTATATTTTCTGTGTTAACACAGTAAAGCATAGATAATAGAGAGATGACCCTGGATCTAGCTCAATTTATACCCATGATACATACTGCCTGTCTAACCCAAGAGAAGTCCTTTAGCTTTGATGCTCTAGAATACTATCTCATTCTTTCTACAGAAGATGTTAATTTGCATTAATTCTAAGAATTTCCTTCTTTGGGAGATCCCTAGGCCAATGGAACCACATGCTAAAGCTATGCACTTATTTTCCATAATAAAAAATAATAACTGAAATTTGTATATATGTAGAATCTTTCACATAGAATCACACATAGATCTAAAGTTGAAAAGGCTCTTTTAAATTCATCTGTTTTATTTTCCTCATTTTACAAATGAGGAAACTGAAACTCAGAGAGGTTAAGTGAATCACCCACATAGCAGAACTTAAAATTTTAAATTAAAAAATATCTTATTTCAATTGAGCTTTATCATAGCCCTGTACAGTAAATGATCCCCTTTTGACAGATGAGGAAACAGATTCTGAGAAGTGAAACAAATGTCCGATGTCTCATGGCTCATGCCAAGAGCAAATTAAATCTAGTCCTTTCTATTAATAAATTTAGTAGACCATCTAACATGCCATGTTGTTCTTTTTTATTTTTACACGTCAATGAAGCTTTTAATCATCATTTTCTGATATTTTGAGACCCATGTTTTCTCCCTCTCTTCTACTTTTCCCCCACCTCCAAGAAAGCAGTTATATGATACAGGTGGTATATATGTTATAAAAGAAAACATTTTTTCATGTTTATTATGTTGTGAAACAAGACACATTGTTTACACTAGAGAAAAAATCATGGAGGAAGTAAAGTGAAGAATGGCATGCTTCAATCTGCATTTGGACTCTATCAGTCTCTTCTATGGTGATGGACAGCATTTTTCATCAGGACTACCTTGGTATTGTCCTGGTTCCTTGCCATACTGATAATAGGTCATTCTGAGATGATCATTTTATGTTATTGCTGTTATTGTGTACAGCATTATCCTAGTTTGGTTCCCTTCATTTTTTTATCACTTCATATAAGTCTTTCCAGAGTGTGTGTGTGTGTGTGTTCATCTTATTGGTCATTTCTTAGAGCACAAAAACATTCATTATAATCATATACCACAACTTGTTCATCCATTCCTCAACTGATAGACACCCCTTCAGTTTTAAGTTCTTTGTTATTACAAAAAGAGCTGCTATAAATATTTTTGCACAATAGGTTTTCTACCCTATTATTAATCTCTTTGGGATGCAGATCTAAAGGTGGTATTACTAGGTCAAAGGTTTTATGAAAAAAATGTTTTAGGGTTCTTTGGGCAAAGTTCCAGATTGTTCTCCAGAATGATGATATTAGTTCACAGTTCTATCCACAGTGTATTAGTGTCCCAATTTTTCTATATGCCTCCCAACATTTATCCTTTTTCATTTTGTCATGTTAGCCAGTCTGATAGGTATGAGGTGTACATAGTTTTAATTTCTTCATTTGGAAATTGGACTTGCATATCCTTTGACCATTTGTCAATTGGAAAATGTTTTGTATTTTATAAGTTTGATTAATTTTTTATATATCTGAAGTTGTTAGACACTTGATATAAAGATTTTTCCCTGTTATTTTGGTTTGGATTGCATTGATTTTGCTTGCATGAAAACTTTTCAATTGAATGTATTCAAAATTATGTAACATTTTATAATGTCCTTTATGTCTTTTATGACAAAAATTTTCCCCTTATCAATAGTTATAACAGGTAAACTATTTTGTACTCCCATAATTTGTTTATGGTATCATTCTTTATTTCCAAATCATGTGTCTATTTTGACTTTACCTTGGTATATGGTGTGAGATTTTCGTCACTGCTTAATTTCTCCCATACTGTTTTCCAGTTTTCCCAGCATTCTTTTGTTCTATTGTCAATTAAGCCATGTTGTTCTACTTCCCTTTCCCTTCTCTCCCCAGCATAAATTTTCTCCATCAATGATCTTGTTTGTTTCATTTCCCTCATGATATTTTGCCCTATAAAACAGATTCTGAATCTGATGGTTTTTAATTTTATGAATGCTATAATGCTTCATCCAAACAAATGCTATCCTCCTCCCAAAGCATAAGAAAACAAGATGAATGAATAAAGGGATATTTTCATTTATTTCATGATCCATGATTCTGTTAGATCTTTGAATATTTCTAAAAACATCCTTGAGGGAGAGGAAGAGCCAAGATGACAGAAAAGTTACACAGACTCATCTAACTTTTACTAAATTACCCTCCACAAAAATAACATCTCAAAATGAATTCTGTGGCAGCATAAACCACAAAAGATGGAATGAAATAATTTTTTAACCCAAGGCCACCATGAAAGATTAATTGCACCACAGTGGAAAGGAACTCAAAGCAACATACCAAGGGAAGTCTTATAAGAATGATAGGCCTTTCGGTAGCTAAATCAGTAGCATATGTTTCTGGACTTGTCAACCATATATGGTAAGGGGAAGTCAAGTAACTTCTCAGAGGGAGATTACAAGGGTCCCTTTCCTGGGTGCAACAATCTTGTCACATTGCTCATACACAGAATTAGGTTGAATTGGAGGTTTTGGTCTCAGCATGAGATGTGGCACCAGTATTATTATTAAAGGGAATTCTCTATTGTCTTTGTCTATTTTAAGTTAATCAATCAAGAAATCCCTACTTAACACTTTATTAGCCATCAAGTAAGAGAATTCACAAGTCATTTATTTAGGGAGCCCCACCCTTTTAACTCAATCAGTCAGAAACTTGTGAATTCTTTGATAAGAGTTCACACCCTCAGAGGAAGAGAGGTAGATCCCATAGACACACCCCCACCCCCAACAGTGCTAGGCAATTTGGTCCCTGTGAAGAGGGAAAGGGACAGGAAGTGATGTGAAAAAAGGACGAGTCCCCACCCTTCTGTGTGCCTGTGTGTGTTTGTGTGTGTGTGTGTGTGTGTATGTGTGTATGTTGCTAATTTTCTTTAAATAAGCATCATTTAATGCAAAAATTTCCTCAACAATGAGAATAGTGATTTATTTGTATTGTTTTAGTTGTCTGAGAGGGCAGTTGGCCTGATATCCATAGAGTTTCCTATAGGAAATTCAATTCACTCATGGACTAGCCTTGAGGCTTCAACTTTTTATTGAAAGGTTCTTCCTGGATCTTAAAATTTCAGATGGAAACTCAGACTGAAGAATCTCCATCCTCTCCAAACTCATCTCTTCTTCTCTTCTCCACTCTTTCACTCTCTTTGATATATTGTCTTCTCTCTTTAGAATGTAAACTCCCAGAGGGCAGGCACTGTCTTTCTATTTCTAGTTCTATTCTGACACTGAGCACAATATTTGGCATATAGCAAGGCTTCATAAATATTCTTTGATGGTCAGACAAAGCTAGTATGATAAAAGACATAGTCTCTGCCCTCAAAAAGATATATAACAGCACACAAGTGGCCCCTTAAGGTTTACTTAAGTACTTTACAAATATGATGTTATTTTCTCCTTTCAACAACCTTGGAAATAAAGTGTTATGTTCATCCTCATTTTGTAGTTGAGGAAACTGAGGCAGAAAAAAGTTGTTACTTTTTCAGGGTCACACAGTAAATTTTAGAAGACAGATTTGAATTCAGATTCACCTGACTCCAGGTCTATTGCTTTATCTAGTATAACATTATCCATCCATCCATTCATCCATTCATCCATCTATCTATCCATCCATCTATCTATCTATCTATCTATCTATCTATCTATCTATCTATCTACCTACAAACTGTAAAGATAATTTTATAGTTGTGACTTAAAATCTAAATTAATTATTGGTCACCAGGGAAAAATCTCAAATATAATACCCAATTCAGCTGGAAATCTATGGTGATTTTAATTAATATAGAGGAAAGAAATTAAGAAAGAGAGAGAGAGAGAGAGGAAAGAGTTAATTTAAACTGCTCTGATTCAGGCTGAGCCAGGCAGGAGTTCAAGGCCTTGGCCAAGGGGGCCTACCCTGAGAACCAAGGGAAAAGGGAGTCAGTCTTATCACTTGCCATGTGACCATCTCAAGGAAGCTGTCTGAGGAAGCTCCTCAAGACTCAAGTTCTAGCCTGCTCACAGGAAGTCACCAGCCAGATCCACCTCTCTGAGGAAAGAGCTCAAAGAGAGGAAGTGATGTGAAAAATAAGCACAGTTTTACATCACTTTCCTGTGTCTCATCTGTACCAATGGTAGCTTAAGCTTCACTTAGGACAGCCCAGGGGTCTGTCAGCTGTTTTCTGCACATGTCTATCAAAGGCTATCCTCCTGAATACTTAATCCTTAAGTAAGGATATAGACATTCCTGATTTTGTTAGACTAAGTATCTTCATTGTTACAATCAGGAGATACTAAATCCAATCTTCACACTACCTGCCTACCTACCTACCTACTTACCTAACCATGCCCTACTCTCTGTCTACTATCTAGTGCACTACCAATACCAACTCTGTTTGGGACAAAGTTTGAATCCAGTTTTGCCTATCTTCAAGACTTAGTCTTTATCTCCCATATCTGGTTCCATCTCATTTTTACAGGGTGAATCTTTTTGAAGTTTTAACTTTTAATAATCTAAAAAAAGCTTTGATTTTATTTATTGTTTTAATAAATGTCAAATAAACCCAGATCATACTATTTACAAACCATCGATTTCTTTCTTCTCCTGACTTCAACATGCCTTTTGATTCATCATTCATCTAGGGGAAAACTTGACTTTTTCCTTGACACTTCTTTCTCCTTTACCTGTCACATCCAATTTGGTACCAAGCCCTGCCAATCATACTAAAGTGGAATATTTTGTTCAAACTCTCATTATCTTCCCTGATGTGGGGTGGGGGAAGGAGGGTACATCCAGAATAATCAAATTCTAATTTCTATTTTAATATGAAGCTAGCAGATCCCAACTCTCAGATTTAAATATATGTTTATTCCTCAATAGTCAATAAACATTTATGAAGTGTTTACTCTGGCCAAGGCACTGTGTTAAGCACTGGGGATACAAAAATGAAAAAGACAGCTTACCCTCAGGGAGATTACTATCTAAAGGGCACACACACACACACAAACACACACACATGCACACACCTCTCATGTACTCAATGAGAAACATCACAAGCAATCAGTAAGATAAAGATGCAATAAATGAGGGAAAAGTGTAGTAAAGATGAAGGTTTTTCTTTTTTGTACTTGGCATACTCTGATTTCACCTAAGTCTTGGCTTTCTCTGAGCCTTAAGTTTTTTCTCTGTCTAATGGGGATAAAAGCATCTGCATGACTTACTTCATGACGTTTTTGCTGAGAAAGATTTGTGGAAAAATACAGTTATGCAATAAAGTGGCTAACGGCATTATTTAGAAGGAATCCTATTTCAGCTAGCTCTTGAAGGATGAATTGTATTGAAATTGAATAAAGATTGGAATTCTATAGACTAAGCCAGAGGTAAAGAGATTTTAGAGAAAGAGAAGAGAATGAGTAAATGTAAAAAAGAGTAGAAAATTGAAGGGAATATTCAGAGAGGGTGTCCATAGGTGAGTGGGAGTAAGGTTGTTTCTTCTTTTTATTGTGAGATTCTTTTCAAGTAGCAGCTCTCTTTGAATTTTGATTTAATTTCAAAATGTAACTAAAACTACCAAGACAAGGCGAAAAACTTTCTGACTATATTCAAGTTTTGGAGTTTGGTAAAGGACAATTTTAAATTTGAATCCAATGTCCTTTTTTTTTTTTTTAAATATATTTTATTTGATCATTTCCAAGCATTATTCGTTAAAGATCATTTTCTTTTCCTCCCCCCCACCCCCCATAGCCGAAGCGTAAGTCCACTGGACATTAGATGTTTTCTTGATTTGAACCCATTGCTATGTTGATAATATTTGCATTAGAGTGTTCATTTAGAGTCTGTCCTCTGTCATGTCCCCTCAACCTCTGTATTCAGGCAGTTGCTTTTCCTCGGTGTTTCCACTCCCATAGTTTATCCTTTGCTTATGAATGGTGTTTTTTTCTCCTGGATCCCTGCAAGTTGTTCAGGGACATTACACCGCCCCTAATGTAGAAGTCCATTACGTTCGATTATACCACAGTGTATTAGTCTCTGTGTACAATGTTCTCCTGGTTCTGCTCCTCTCGCTCTGCATCACTTCCTGGAGGTTGTTCCAGTCTCCATGGAACTTCTCCACTTTATTATTCCTTTTAGCAAAATAGTACTCCATCACCAACATATACCACAGTTTGTTCAGCCATTCCCCAATTGATGGGCATCCCCTCGTTTTCCAGTTTTGGGCCACCACAAAGAGCGCAGCTATGAATATTTTTGTACAAGTCTTTGTGTCCATTATCTCTTTGGGGTACAGACCCAGCAGTGCTATGGCTGGGTCAAAGGGTAGATATTCTTTTGTCGCCCTTTGGGCATAGCTCCAAATTGCCCTCCAGAATGGTTGGATCAATTCACAACTCCACCAGCAATGAATCAATGTCCCTACTTTGCCACATCCCCTCCAGCATTCATTACTTTCCTTTGCTGTAATGTTAGCCAATCTGCTAGGTGTGAGGTGATACCTCAGAGTTGTTTTGATTTGCATCTCTCTGATTATAAGAGATGTAGAGCACTTCTTCATGTGCTTGTTAATAGTTTTGATTTCTTTATCTGAGAACTGCCTATCCATGTCCCTTTTATCCTTGCCCATTTATCAATTGGAGAATGGCTTGATTTTTTGTACAATTGATTTAGCTCATTATAAATATGAGTAATTAAACCTTTGTCAGAGGTTTCTATGAAGATTTTTTCCCAATTTGTTGTTTCCCTTCTGATTTTAGTTATATTGGTTTTGTTTGTACAAAAGCTTTTTAGTTTGATGTAGTCAAAATTATTTATTTTACATTTTGTGATTCTTTCTATATCTTGCTTGGTTTTAAAGCCTTTCCCCTCCCAAAGGTCTGACATGTATACTATTCTGTGTTTACCCAATTTACTTATGGTTTCCTTCTTTATGTTTAAGTCACTCACCCATTTTGAATTTATCTTGGTGTAGGGTGTGAGGTGTTGATCTATTCCTAGTCTCTCCCACACTGTCTTCCAATTTTCCCAGCAGTTTTTATCGAATAGTGGATTTTTGTCCCAAAAGCTGGGATCTTTGGGTTTATCGTATACTGTCTTGCTGAGGTCGCTTTCCCCCAGTCTATTCCACTGATCTTCCTTTCTGTTTCTTAGCCAGTACCAAATTGTTTTGATGACTGCTGCTTTGTAATATAGTTTTAGGTCAGGGACTGCAAGGCCCCCATCGTATGTGTTTTTTTTCATTATTTCCCTGGATATCCTTGATCTTTTGTTCTTCCAAATGAACTTTGTTATGGTTTTTTCTAAATCAGTGAAGAAGTATTTTGGTAGTTCAATGGGTATGGCACTAAATAGATAAATAAGTTTGGGTAGGATGGTCATTTTTATTATATTGGCTCGTCCTATCCATGAGCAGTTAATGTTTTTCCATTTGTTCAGGTCTAGTTTTAGTTGTGTGGCGAGTGTTTTGTAGTTGTGTTCATATAGTTCCTGTGTTTGTCTTGGGAGATAGATTCCTAGGTATTTTATTTTGTCTAAGGTGATTTTGAATGGGATTTCTCTTTCTAGTTCTTGCTGCTGAGCTGTGTTGGAGATATATAGAAAAGCTGATGATTTATGTGGGTTTATTTTGTATCCTGCAACTTTGCTAAAGTTGTTGATTATTTCAATTAGCTTTTTGGTTGAATCTCTAGGATTCTTTAAGTAGACCATCATGTCATCCGCAAAGAGTGATAACTTGGTCTCCTCCTTGCCTATTTTGATGCCTTCAATTTCTTTATCTTCTCTAATTGCTACTGCTAGTGTTTCTAGTACACTGTCAAATAGTAGAGGTGATAATGGGCATCCTTGTTTCACTCCTGATCTTATTGGGAATGCATCTAGTTTATCCCCATTGCAGATGATATTAGCTGTTGGTTTTAGATATATACTGTTTATTATTTTTAGGAATGACCCTTCTATTCCTATGCTTTCTAGTGTTTTTAATAGGAATGGGTGTTGTATTTTATCAAAGGCTTTTTCTGCATCTATTGAGATAATCATGTGGTTCTTGCTAGTTTGCTTGTTGATGTGGTCAATTATGTGGATGGTTTTCCTAATGTTGAACCAGCCCTGCATCCCTGGTATGAATCCTACTTGATCATGGTGAATGATCCTTCTGATCACTTGCTGGAGTCTTTTTGCTAGTATACTATTTAAGATTTTTGCATCTATATTCATTAGGGAGATTGGCCTATAGTTTTCTTTCTCTGTTTTTAACCTGCCTGGTCTTGGAATCAGTACCATGTTTGTGTCGTAAAAGGAGTTTGGTAGAACTCCCTCTTTGCTTATTATATCAAATAGTTTGTATAGTATTGGGGTTAACTGTTCTCTGAATGTTTGATAGAATTCACAGGTGAATCCATCAGGCCCTGGGGATTTTTTCTTAGGAAGTTCTTTGATGGCTTGATGGATTTCAATTTCTGATATGGGATTATTTAAGAATTCTATTTCCTCTTCTGTTAGTCTAGGCAGTTTGTATTTTTGTATATATTCATCCATTTCTCCTAAATTGGTGTATTTGTTGCCATATAATTGGGCAAAGTAATTTCTAATGATTGCCTTAATTTCCTCCTCATTGGAGGTGCTGTCCCCCTTTTCATCTTTAATGCTGTGAATTTGCTTTTCTTCCTTCCTTTTTTTAATTAGATTGACCAGTACTTTGTCTATTTTGTTTGTTTTTTCAAAGTACCAGCTTCTTGTCTTATTTATTAAATTAATAGTTCTATCACTTTCGATTTTATTAATTTCTCCCTTAATTTTTAGGATTTCTAATTTGGTTTTCTGCTGGGGGTTTTTAATTTGATCGCTTTCGAGTTTTTTCAATTGCATTTCCAATTGATTGATCTCTGCTCTCCCTTGTTTGTTAATATAAGCTTTCAGGGATATGAATTTGCCTCTGATTACTGCTTTGGCTGCATCCCAAAAGGTTTGAAAGGATGTTTCGCCATTGTCATTTTCCTCGATGAAATTATTGTTTCTATGATTTCTTCTTTAACTAAACGGTTTTGGAGTATCATATTGTTTAATTTCCAATTGGTTTTAGATTTGGTTTTCCATGTACCATTACTAATCATTATTTTTATTGCCTTGTGATCTGAGAAGGCTGCATTCATTATTTCTGCTTTTTTGCATTTGTGTGCTATGTTTCTGTGACCTAATGTATGGTCAATTTTTGTGAATGTGCCATGTGGTGCTGAGAAGAAGGTGTATTCCTTTTTATCCCTATTTATTTTTCTCCATATGTCTATTAATTCTAATTTTTCTAAGATTTCATTCACTTCTTTTACCTCTTTCTTATTTATTTTTTGATTTGATTTATCTAAATTTGATAATGGTTGGTTTAAGTCTCCCACTAGTATGGTTTTATTGTCTATTTCTTCCTTCAATTCTCCTAGTTTCTCCATTAGAAATTTGGGTGCTATATTATTTGGTGCATACATGTTGATTAATGATATTTCCTCGTTGTCTAGAGTCCCTTTTAACAAAATATAATTACCTTCCCTATCCCTTTTGATCAGGTCTATTTTTGCATTGGCTTTATCAGATATCATGATTACCACTCCTGCCTTCTTTCTATCAGTTGAGGCCCAGAAGGTCTTACTCCATCCTTTAATTCTGACCTTGTGGGTGTCAACCCGCCTCATGTGTGTTTCTTGAAGACAACATATGGTAGGGTTTTGAATTCTAATCCATTCTGCTATTCGTCTACGTTTTATGGGTGAGTTCATCCCATTCACATTCAAAGTTATGATTGTCATTTGTGGACTCCCTGGCATTTTGATTGCCTTCCCTAATTCTAACCTTTTCTTCTTTGGCTCTACCTTTTAGTCCAGGGATTTACTTTGAATCAGTGCCCCTTGTCCCCTCCCTTGATGTTTCCCTTTTTAGTCCCTCCCTTTTTCTTCCCTCCCCCTCCCCCCTCTCTTTCCCTCCCTTTTTGTTCTCCCTCTCCCCCTCCCCCCCTTGGTTTTCCCTTCTCCTTACCCTTGTTGGGTAAGATAGAATTCAAGATCCCAATGGATCTGGATGTTTTTCCCTCTCAGAGTTGATTTCCCTGAGATTGAGGTTTAAGTAAACCCCCCCCCCTCTTCCTCTCCTTCTTATAGGAGTTTTCTTCCCCTCCCCTTCCCATGTGAATCTTTGTGTGAGAACCATTATTCTATTTGGTCTTTCTTTACCCCCTATTTATACATTACATTTTCCCCATATGTTAGTATACATAGATTGATATAAATGTAGTCCTTATAGAAGAGAGTTTGAGTAAAAGAAGAAGATAACATTTTTCCCCTTTCCTTAATATTTACCTTTTCAGGTATTCCTTGCTCTTTGATTTTCGGTATCAAACTTTCCACAGAGCTCTGGTCTTTTCTTTGCAAAAAGTTGGAAGTCTTCTATTTTGTTGAATGCCCATACTTTCCCCTGGAAGTATATAGTCAGTTTTGCTGGGTAGCTGATTCTTGGTTGGAGACCCAGCTCTCTTGCCTTTCTGAAGATCATGTTCCATGCCTTACGATCATTCAGAGTAGAACTTGCAAGGTCTTGGGTGACCCTGATTGGCATTCCTTTATATCTAAATTGTCTTTTTCTGGCTTCCTGTAGGATTTTTTCTTTTGTTTGATAGCTTTGGAATTTGGCAATTACATTCCTGGGAGTTGTCTTTTGGGGGTTTAGTGTAGAAGGTGTTCTGTGAGCTCTGTCAGTGGCTGTATTGCCCCCTTGTTCTAGAATCTCTGGGCAATTTTCTTTGATTATATCTTGTATCACCATGTCCAGTTTGGTGTTTATTTCTGGCTTTTCTGGGAGTCCAATTATTCTTAAATTTTCTCTTCTCCCTCTATTTTCCAGATCTATCACCTTGTCGGTGAGATATTTTATGTTCTCTTCTAATTTCTTGGTGTTTTGGCTTTGCTTTATTAGTTCTTGCTTTAAAGCCTGGTTTTCTTTTACAGTTTGGTCAAACTGGTTTTGTAGATGCATGAATTTCTTTTGCATTATTTCCCACTTTTCCTCCCAGAGGGCTTCCATCTTTTTGGTCATTTCTGATTCAAATTCTTCATGGGTTTGTGGAGAGTTTCTATTTCCTTTGGAAGATTTTGGAGAATTTTCTTGTATATCTTCTTCTATCTGCTCTGTATTTTGTATTTTGGCTCCATAGAATGTGTCCAAAGTCGCCCCTTTCTTCTTATTTTTCTTGGTATTTTGGGGCTTCTGTGCTTCTGTGGAGTTTGTCATCTCTGAATGTGGAGGATTAGCTTTTCTTATCTCTGGTGATCCGAGGCTTTAGTCCTGGGCAGATGTTGGTTCTAAGAGCTTTCCCTGGGTTAAACTGAATATGCCTCACTGGAGCTGGAATGGAAGGGTCGGACCAGGAGGCCACACTCTCCCCCCAGCTCGCTTTCAGGAAGTTGCCTTCAGAATCGCTGGCCGTGAGGCTGTTTTGTTGGCCTGCGGGTGGGATGGGCTGCAGCTTTCCCAAGCTCTAGGGCAAGGACTTTCACTGAGACTTGGATAGCAGGATCTAGCCCGTGAGGCTGTCTTGCCCGCCCTGAGGGTTGCTGTTGTTTCGACCAGCTCTCTGCAGCGGAAGCTCCAGGCAGTAACTTTCACTGGGACTCGGGTAGAAGGCCCTGAGGGTTCTGCTCTCTGAGCCCAGCCGGGCTGCGGCTTCCGGGAGCCTTGGACTCTGCGCTCCTACCCCTGAGGTCCGAGTGATCTCGGGTTCTGACTTTTGAGGGGAGCCGTACCTTTTGAACCGGGTCCAGGTCCAGGAGGAGGGTTCCCAGGGTCTGTGCTGTTGATCGTTTTGAATTTCGGCGCCTTAGAAGCTTATCGTTTGAGATCGGTCGGGAAGGGTTTTCCGGAGATCTGAGCTTTAGCTTTCTCTAAGCCGCCATCTTAACCGGAAGTCCTCCTAATGTCCTTTTAAAAAATAATCCAAATTACCTTTGTAGTATATGATAACAAACCTCTAATTCAATTCACCAAACATTTATTGAGCACATTTTCTCACCTTTCTGGTACATTTTGCATCATTGCAATATAAATATTTCCTTAAAATCTCCCAGTGTTTTATATATATATATATATATATATATAACAGATACATATATTATACATATAAATGAATGATTTGTCATTTTGTCAACATTTCTGACATTTATTATAAAGTGGTTTATTAGACATGTCAAACTAATCTAAATATCTTACATTCAACATTTAACTCTAATTCTCCCTCATTCTCCCCCAAATACAATCTTCTTAAACCCAATTCACCCTACATACCTAATCATTTATTTTATTAAATTTACCTCCACAATATCTCTCATTACTTAAAGGGAGAAGAGAACTGAGTAAGAAATATTTTTTTACTTTTGTCCTTGAATTCCCAGGGCTTAGCATAATGGGAATAAGTACTTAATAAATGCCTGTTGATAGATTGGTTTCCAACATGTTGAAAAATAATCTGTCACCTACTGATAGCATGACTTTGGAGAAACTGCTTCAACATGCCAGGCCTCAGAATCCTCTTCTGAAAAATGAATGCGCTGGGCCAGAGGTCCTCAAAGTTTCCTTCCAGTTCTAATTTTATGAACCCATGACCTTTTAATGCACTCAGAATTGTATTATTCTCAGTAATGTCTTCCTCTATATATATTTGGTATAGCCTGACTACTCTTTTTGTCTCAGTATCATTTAATGGCATTTCTACTTCCACATCTAGCACATTAAAGACTGTGATATCCAGGTTCAACTGTTGACTCTATTGTCACAGAAAAAGCAAATAATTTGTTTTAATCTGTATGACAGCTAATTTTCCCTTTCTTGTCTTTTTATTGATATTTTACTGGATCCCTCATCAAATGCTATTAGGGTATTGTAGCTTAAGTCATTCATGGCTTTCTAAAAACTTCTTGTTTGCTTCCATAACTTCTTATTGATTATACTGTTTAACGAAAACTGAATATCACATTATATTGCTTATAATTTCCTACCATCATTCTTTAAAATATTTTAAATATAATTTAATATTGTAAATTTGTTTTTTCCTTTGCTGCCAAGTATTACTCCATTTGGCAAAGAGAGCAATGTTTTTTGGCTAATGCTGTTCAGTTTCTTTAAAATGAACAAACGAATGAACAAATAAATGATTGAATGAACAAATAATCATTTAAAAACCAATATGTGCTGAGGATATAAGTTGGAAAAGATCATTGCTTATTGTAAGGAGTTTATATTCTAATAGGGAAAGACAGCATATGTAGAGGGAATAATAAACATAGATATGAGTTTGGGATTTGGGAATCCAAAGAAATGCTAAATGCAACTAAAGGACAATTGATAACCTGTATTTTCTAGGAATGGTAGCATAGATTTTCTGACTATTTCCAGAGATAGATATGAAAAGTGGGAGGGTTGGAGAAGAAATTTTTTTTTTTACTTTTTGTGGTATGTTTTGAATATGGACACATTGTTGCAACTTGGTGGGTTAAGGTAGACTAGTGATAGAGAACACTAATTTAAATAGGAAGGTCAGAGCCAAAAGTCTCCTTATTTTGATAATTGTTTTGTATTTTTTAAATTTCTAGAAGAAGTGAAAATCCCCCATTCTTTCATTCATCTTCTTGTTCTTAAACATATATGCTTTAAAAATAAACCATATTACATTTGGTTTAATTTCATGCTATATATACTGAATTTTGCACTTTCTTCTGATTTAATACTCTTGTTCAAATACAGAGATTACTAATTTGGAAATAATTTGGGTGCCAGAAACCAATTATTAAACTTAAAATGTTAATTATTATTAAACTTAATATGTTAAAATAAAATATATTTTCTTGTACATGGTATTTATATGTGGGATGGTATTTGCCATCTAATGTCTAAAGCCTTTCTTGAGGATTTTAAATAATCTTAAAACCTTTTACTCTGTTTTGTTTCTTACTCCTGAACTTTTTTTCACCAACGTATTTACACCATCATCCCCAGGTTCTCTCTTATGCCAGGTACATAAGGTACTAAAGTTTATATTAATATGATTTGAATATACTAATCAATTCTTCATAAATATTTTCTAACTACTTTACTTTGAAAAGAAATGTTTTCTTGTCAATTGCATTTATAAATGTGTGTTTGTATGTGCTTAAATAAATCACCATGAACACTTTGGGATGTGGGGAAAGCATGAGAACAGCAGGGGTTTCCATCAAGCAAAGCTTTGGAAAAACTAAAAAGACCCCTAGTTGCAAAGTCTCTTGGTAGCCATAGTTTAGAAAAATCCAGACAGGTAGGTCGCTCCTCACATGAGACTTCAACCCCTCCTTCCCCTCCATCTTTACTGAAACTGCATGTCCTTCCCAGAAACTACTAATGTGACCATTCTATGAGAATCTGGTTTAGATAGTTACATACTGTCATGTTGATTTATCAACCTATAGAAAACTCTGTCTAGATTCTAAGAGGTAAACTAAGTCTATTGTAAGAGAATGATAAATCATTTGTATTTGTTGTATATGTGAAAAGTTTACCTGATCCCTTAGCCTTTGTCGATTTCTCTATAAAATACTATCAGTGACCAATAAAGTGCTTTTGGTTGCTAACAGCACCTCAAGTCCTCCTGGCTGCCATTTGTGTCTCCATCATTCTCCTTGCCACCTTTTGGGGACCCTAAATGATTTTGTCAAGCTGGATCATGCTAGTCTTGACATTAGGGTAAGATTATCAAGTGTCCAACACAAAATGAGGTTTCTTTTTTCATTTGGACATTAAAAACAAACTTACTAAGTTCTTACCTTCAAGCCCTTCCACTCCAAAGCAAACCTGTGAGCCATACTATATCTTAGCAACAACTTTTATTTTCTTGTAGTTTTGTTTATAGCAAAAATATTTTCCTTTGCCAGGAAAACCCCAAATGGGGTCATGAAGCATCAGATGAGACCAAAAAAGAAACAGGAGAAAAACAAAAACTGACCCCTTCTTACTTTTCCAGACTTAGCCATATTATTTTCCATCCTGTGCTCTAATAATGAAAGTGACACTTTCCTCCTTGATGTTCCTTTTAATATGGCACTCTGTCTCTTGACTCCAAGCATTTCCACTGTCTGTTCCTGTTCCTATAACACTTCCTCTTGGCTTCCCTATGTTTACTTCAAGCTTCAAGCTTCAGCTAAGAATGAATTCCCAGCCTCATTAATCTTAGTGCCTTTCCTAAAGACTAAATCTAACCTATAATGTGTATCTTGATATACATTTTTGTTTATGTATTCTCTCCTCCATTGGACTGTACATTTCTTGACAATAGAAACTTTTTTGCTTCTTTTTGTAACCCTGGAATATAATCACTAAATCTATTCAATAAACTTTCATTAAATGTCTATCATGTGCCAGGGCATTTTGCTGATCATTTGGGATATAAAAAAGGCAAAAAGTCCCTGCAGTCAAGAAATTAGTAACACCTAGTAAATAATAGTTATTAGGATAGCTAATTGATTGACCACTTAATTTCAGGCTGTAGTTAACTATCAGTATTTGTAGGAATAAAGTAGACTCCATTGTGAAACACCAATAAATAAAAGGAGGGGAAAAATCTCCATCTTCAGGGAAAAATTTTTAAAAATACAAATTTGTACCTTCACACATCAAAGAATTCAGAACTATCGGCAACCTCATAGTTCAGTTAGACTGACCTGTCTAACCTGAACTGTAGTGTTGTAATGAGGAATTTTAAATTCTGAGGGATATGACCCAAAAGACAACTTCATCTGGGAGCAAAGATATAGACAATGACCCTAGGTCAGTGACAACAGATAGGGGACTCATCTCTATGTATGACCTAAGAACTTCCCATACAATCCAATAAATATTTATTAACTACTTCTTAGGTAGTGGGGCTGTAGTCATGAAAAGGAGAAAATGAGTGAAAAAATTCAAGACCTAACTATCTAGATAATGGAGTTTTAGAGGGATCAAGAGTAAATTAGATCTTGAAAGAGCTGAATTTGACATCTTTATTGAAGAGATCCAATTGAATATGTTGAAAAGAAGTTCATTATGTATGACTAAGAAAAGAAATTTAGGCAAAATATCTTGATGTGGCCATCATTTGCAAAGAGATATTCAGTCAATACGATCACCAAGAAAGAGGGTGGTTAGAAAAAAAAGGACCCAGGACAGAGCCTTGGGAGATGCCCCAAAATAGGGAGTAGAATATATGTCATAATTTAGTAAAGGGAAGTGAGAAGGAGTTGTGGTACAGGTAATGGAGAACCAGCAGAAATTAGTTTCAAAAAACTAAGACAGGACAGAGAATCCTTGAGGAAGTAGTAGTCTGTAGTTTCACAAGCTGGTACTTCATAAAAACATTCTGTTTATGGTTTAGATATATGTAATATACATGAATCTCTATACACAGGCATAATATATATATATACATATATATATTATGCAAGTATATATAATTTTAAAATGTATGTATAATGTGTATATATAACTAATTATACATAAATATATATATATATGTATACATGTGTGGGAAGAGAGAAAGAAAGTTGTATCAAAACTTGGGCAAGTCATTTAACCTTGTTTGCCTTAGTTTACTCATCTGTAAAATGAACTGGAAAAGGAAGTGGCAAACTACTGTTTCTTTGCCAAGAAAACACCAAATGGAACCATGAAGAATTGTGTATCAATGAAAATGACTAAACAATGACATATATGAGTGTCTGTGTATAAACATATACATTTACTATATACACAACCATGTTACTAATTTTGCAATGAGATTTGACGTTTTTGCTGATCTAATTTTTGATGAAGATGTCATGGTATGAAAAGGCTTAATAGATCCGATGACTCTATGCTTTTCCCACTGGGAAGTTTTATATATATATAAAATCACTGGACAAGACTAAATTAAAGAAAAGGGGGGATTATATAGGTCAGGACAACTTTCCTTGGAGGTACTCCAATAAACTTACTAATAAATAAAGTATTTATGCATGTGCCAACACAGGGAACTAGTGAAATATGTGAATTTTAGATTTACTCCACCTTGCTTAGTCTAACAAAAGAGGAATGTCTACACCCCTACTTAAGGATTAAGTATTGAGAAGGATGGCTTATGACAGAAATGTGTTAGCCGATGACAAATCAGAAACAACTGACCCTTGGGCTGTGCTAAGTCAAGCTTAAGCTACCATTGATACATGTAAAAATGGTCTATATATTTGCCATCACTTCTTCTCTCTGGCCTCTTTGCATGGAGGGGTGACTGGTGGCAGCGTGCTAAGGTCTTGGTGTCTTGGCCTGGTGGAAGCTATTGTCCGGGTTTGGTGGTGAGCGTCCTTGATACAATACTGGGAGCTTAGTAGCCTAGTTCAGGTGAAGCATCTTCACTGAGCTCTCTCAGAGTTTAGGCTAATTCTTTTCTCTTTTACCTTCCAAACAATATCCTCTTAGGAAAGCCTCTAATCTTCTGAAAAAACCTCGTGGTGGAGGTCTTTGAACTCCCCCTGGCACAGACTAGGCGGGAGAAATCCTATACCCTTCTCTCTCTCTTCTCCTTAATTCTTTCCCTCTATATTAATTAAACCACCATAAAAATTTCCAAAGTGACTTGGGTATTTTTCTTGAGATATTGCCTGGCAACCAAATTAATTTAGATTAAGACACAACCCTAAAATTACCTTTACAAATAAAGACTCCCTTCCTCGGAGATCACTATCTATGACTTAGTAGATATGTTTTAGTAATTTGTCTGAGTCACTAGAGTAAAGTGATTTCTCAAATTAGCAATGTGAGAAACCAAGGAATTCATTCTTCAAAGTCAAGAATTCTGTGTTCTGCATCACTCTGTCTCTCTCTACTTAAATGCCATATTTGACAAAACACTCATACATACACACATACATACAAATAGACAATGTAACAATTGCATATATTTATTTATATTGTAAGAGACACAGAATAGAGAGACAAAGAGGGACAAAGAGAAGAGAGGCAGAGAAAGAGACAGAGGAGACATAGACAGGGAAAGACAGAAACAGAGACAGAGAATGTGTATGTTTCAAGAGTCTTTAGGGTCATTAAAATATAACACACGATAAGCCCTGACACAGAATGGACAATAAATTTTGTAGTATACATTTGAGCTCATTGGACTAAAAATTAGCTATAAGGAATAACATAGAATAAACACCATTTGAAATTTTTCAAATTGGAAAAAAGTTTAATTATATGATTTAGAAAGGTTTATATAGGGATATTTACCATTTTAAAAGCACTTGGTACTTAAAATAACATTTTCTGAAACATAAATCCATCAAAAATCATTTTTTACATTCTTATTATATGCCAGACAGTGTATTAAGTAAGCACTGCAGATACAAAGGGAGCAAAAAATAAACACGTTAATGAATGAATATGTGATAATATACATACACAAATATATAAACAAAAGTGTCTTTCTTTTTAAGGTATTCAGAGTTTACTAAATTTAAAAGGAAAGTGCATCTAAGAGGAAAAAAAAGAGGTTATATTATTATAATGGATAGTGTCCTGACTTCGAATTTTGTTCATCTATTGAATTTTTTTAATAGTTTACTGTCCATATTCTTCCATAATCTCTGTGATACTTAATTTCTTCATGTTTAAAATGGAGATAATATTAGCCTCAAGGATAGAAAGGTGGTACAGTGGATAGGATACTGTTCCTGAAATCAGAAACATATCTTCTTAAGTTCAAATCTGGCCTCAGGTACTTACTAGCAATGTGATACCAGGCAAGACACTTACTTCTTTTTACCTCAGTTTCCTCAGTTGTAAAGTAGTCTGTAGAGTAAAATGGCAAAGCATTCTAACAGATTTGCAGAGAATAACTCCATGTGGAGTTACCAAAAGTTGGACTGACTTAAAATGACTGAGAAACAACATTAGTATCTACCTTAAGTGTTGATTGTGAAAATTAAGTAATTTAAAGTATGTAAATTATAATAAATGTGAGGTAAGTATTAGTAGTAATAGTACTACTACTATTAAAAATAAATTAGCTATTAGGATAGATGAGTGTGCACTTAAATCTCCTTCATGCACAAGTATTTTTGTTCACACTCATCTATCCTAACCCCGTCCACCCTCTTCAAGACCTGCGGCGATGGGGGAGTGGTGACGCAACAGGTGGAGGTGACCACTGGCAGTTGTCGTCACGATCCTGCACGTAGGCGGCCCATGGACCAGTGGTCGCTCGGCCCTGTAGGGCAGCAGGGACATAAGGCAGCATCCTGGGAAACTGAGCAGCCCTCTCTAGGACAGCACTGCTCACCCTAATCAAGGGAGGGGACTAGAAAAGGTGTCCCAAACATTGCCTGCCCTACAAACACCCGGTCAGCATACCACGGCTGGCGGGTCATCCCTTTAAGAGGTCGAAATAAAAATAAAAATACAAAGAAACTCCT
Source organism: Monodelphis domestica (assembly GCF_027887165.1). Classification (NCBI taxonomy): domain Eukaryota; kingdom Metazoa; phylum Chordata; class Mammalia; order Didelphimorphia; family Didelphidae; genus Monodelphis; species Monodelphis domestica. The sequence goes on from NC_077228.1 coordinate 469,632,683, forward strand.
ACTAGGAGCATGGAACATCAGGACATTACTTGACAGAGAGAATACCCCAAGACCTGAGAGAACAGCTCTAATCGGTAAAGAACTGGCACGATATAACATCAACATCGCAGCATTAAGGGAAACATGCCTACCAGAAGAGGGATCACTCAACAAACCCACCACTGGATACACCTTCTTCTGGAAAGGTAGAGCCTCAAATGAAGACAGAACCCACGGTGTTGGCCTGGACATCAAGACCAACCTGCTTAAACAGCTGCCAGACTTGCCTGTGGGCATCAGAGAGAGGTTCATGAAGATCTGTTTGCCTCCTAGCAAAGACCGGTATGCCACAATCATCAGCTCATATGCCCCTACACTGACCAGCACAGAGGAGATCATTGAGCAGTTCTACTCTGACCTGAGTGTTGTCCTGCACTCAGTGCCCACAAATGACAAGCTGATACTACTGGGAGACTTCAAAGCCCGCGTTGGCCAGGACCATGAAAGATGGAAAGGAGTGCTTGGCAAACATGGTGTGGGAAAAATGAACAATGGCCTACTGCTACTCAGCAAATGCTCAGAGTTCAAACTCACCATCATGAACACTGTGTTCAGAATGGCGAACAAATATAAAACAACATGGATGCACCCACGATCAAAACAGTGGCATCTCATTGACTACATCATTGTACACCGGCGAGACATCCAGGATGTACAGATCACCAGATACATGAGAGGAGCTGAATGCTGGACAGACCATCGATTGGTTAGAGTGACTCTTCAAATGCGCATTGCGCCTCGCCATCCAAAACGCGCCCAGACAGTTCACACAGTTTACAACGTGAGTTGTTTTAGAGATCCATCTTATTTGCAAACATTCCAGTCCTGCCTGGATGACAAGCTGTCTGCCAAGGGACCACTCACTGGAAACTCAACCAAGAAATGGAACCAGTTCAGAGACGCAGTGAAGGAAACATCAAAGGCAGTCCTAGGCCCCAAACAACGCAACCACCAGGATTGGTTCCACAAGAACAACACTGCTATTGAAGACCTATTGAGCAAAAAGAACAAAGCTTTTATGGAGTGGCAAAATAACTCAAACTCTGCTCCTAAAAAGGACAGATTCAAGTCTCTCCAAGCCACAGCACAGTGTGAGATCAGGAAGATGCAAGACCAATGGTGGGGAAAAAAGGCAGAAGAAATCCAGTGTTTTGCTGATACAAAAAAACTATAAACAATTTTTCAGTGCCCTCAAGACTGTCTATGGGCCATTAAAACCCACCACCACTCCCTTGCTATCCTCTGACTGTGACACTTTCATAAAAGATAAAAAAGGCATCAGCAACTGTTGGAAAGAACATTTCAGTCAGCTTCTCAACTGACCCTCTTCAGTTGACCAAAGCGCCCTTCACCAGATCCCCCAAACCGCACCATTGAACAACTTGACATCCCTCCTTCAATAGAGGAAGTCCAAAAAGCCATTCAACAAATGAGTGCAGGCAAAGCACCCACTAAAGACAGGATCCCAACCGGGGTGTACAAGGCCTTAAATGGAAAGGTGCTCCAGGCATTCCACATAGTGCTGACCAGCATATGGGAAGAGGAAGACATGCCCCCAGAACTCAGAGATGCCTCCATCATAGCCCTATACAAGAACAAAGGTGCATGAGCAGCCTGTGACAACTACAGAGGCATCTCACTACTCTCCACTGTTGGAAAGATCCTCACCCGTGTTATACTCAACAGACTCCTGTCATCTGCTTCAGAGCAGAGCCTGCCTGAATCACAATGTGGCTTCCAACCAGATCGCAGCACCATTGACATGGTCTTCACGGTGAGGCAAATGCAGGAAAAATGCTTTGGGCAGAACCTGAGTCTCTACATTGTCTGCATTCGGCACAGTAAACAGGGACACATTGTGGGTGATCCTTAGCAAGCTTGGTTGCCCAGCAAAATTCGTCAAACTGATCCAGCTCTTTCTTGTCGACATGACAGGGGAAGTCCTATCTGGTGGAGAGACTTCTGATCGCTTCAACATCTCCAATGGTGTGAAACAAGGCTGTGTCTTTGCTCTGGTACTATTCAACCTATACTTCACCCAAGTATTACAATATGCTGTGATGGATCTAGACCTGGGTGTCTACATCAAATACCGACTGGATGGCTCACTATTCGACTTTTGCCGCCTGACTGCAAAAACAAAGACAACAGAGAGACTCATCCTGGAAGCTCTCTTTGCAGATGACTGTGCTCTCATGACCCACCAAAAAAAAAAAAATCATCTCCAAACCATTGTGGACAGGTTCTCTACCACAACAAAACTGTTTGGCCTGACCATCAGCCTCAGCAAAACAGAGGTGCTGCACCAGGATGGCCAACGAACAAGCCGTGCATTACAATAGACGGCACGCAGCTTTCTAATGCCAACACTTTCAAGTACCTGGGCAGCACCATCGCCAACAACAGGTCCCTAGACCATGAAATTAATGCCAGGATCCAAAAGGCCAGCCAGGCACTCGGGTGGCTGCGCTCCAAAGTCCTCCAACACAGTGGTGTAAACACTGTGACGAAGCTCAAAGTGTGCAACGCAGTGGTCCTCAGCTCGCTCCTGTACGGTTGTGAGACATGGACACTGTACCGGAAGCACATGAAGCAGTTGGAGCAATTCCACCAACACTCTCTCCTGTCAATCATGAGGATCTGATGGCAGGACCGAATCACCAATCAGGAAGTCCTCGACAGAGCCAACTCCACCAGCATTGAAGTCATATTCCTCAGAACCCAGCTACGATGGTCTGGACACGTCATCTGCATGGACCCACAGCGAATACCAAGACAGGTATTCTACGGTGAACTGTCAGCTGGACTCAGGAAACAAGGCTGACCAAAGAAAAGATTCAAGGATCAGCTAAAGTCCAACTTGAATTGGGCTGGCATTACACCAAGGCAATTAGAACTTGCTGCCTCTGACAGAAGCAGCTGGTGAACCCACATTAACCATGCCGCCACCACCTTTGAAGATGAGCGACGTCAATGTCTTGCCACTGCACGTGAACGCCGCACCTCCCGTAACAACTGGCGTCCCATGCCCCATGTGCCACAAACTCTGCGCCTCAGACTTTGGACTCCAAAGCCACATGAGGGTACATCAATAGATGATAATGCACAAAGACAATTGTCATTCTTGGTAATCGAGAGACTACCACTATAATTAGCTATTTGGCATATTGGTTAGATAGATCAACTCAGAGACAAGAAGACCTGGATCTACATTCTATTTCTGACAACTACTGATTGATTTTAAGTAAGTCTCAAAGATTTTCAATGGCCCTAAATTATTTTTTAAGACTACAAGTGCCAGAGAAGGCTTCAATATGTATTGTTAGAGGTCCCTCCTCACCAGAAACTCCCTACTATGATGAAATAAAAAATTTAATACAGAAAATATATCATTAGTGTTTCCCTAAATTAGAGAGATGAAGAACTGAGATCTCAGAGTTTGAAGCCCAAATAAGGCATGAAAGACAATATGGGCTAAAGAACCACTAATAGATTTAGGAGATCAATAATTTCTTAGTCCATGTCTAGTACATGAATTTGTTGGAGATTACTTTTCTTAAATTAAAAAGAAAAACTGGATAATATCACAAGGTTATAAAGTAATTAAAGATATATAGTAATTTTTGGGTGGGGTTCAGTGCTTTTTTCCTGTATATTTGTAAACATGTTATTTTATTGGTCTTCATGACTTTTATATGAATAGAATAAGTAAAAAGTAAATTAAGTAGTTATGAGGAAACTATTTCTTGTTGAAAATATTATAGTTGTGAAATGGAGGGAAATCACTCATCTTTCAAAACACATTCAATCTTCCAGAACCCAGACTATGATTCTAAGAGGATAATAGTAACAAGAAATCTGATCATTTCAAACTAAATAAAATTTAGAACGAGTAAACTATTGAGGTCACATTAAGACACAAATAAAATATAGACATGATAAGGAGAGGAACTGAATTTTTCCCTCTTTTATTTGAGGAAATCTCACTTAAGAAAATACTTATTAAAGCAGATTGGTACCTTCTTTGAAACTTAAAATCTTAGTCTTGCCTAGGTTAGCAGATGTGTCAAAAAATGCCCCAACATATTCTGGAATAATGCTTAAATATTATTAAAATGAAATTCAGAAATATTTAAAAATTAAAATGCAACAAAACATTTATGATGTTAATATGTGATTTTCTAAATTATTATGTAGTCCACATTATATCCTTATGTACAATATAGTGGTTCCTTTTCTCTTTTTGAGATTGATACTACTGTCCTAGAGGAGCAAGAGGTTAAGCAACTTCCCAATCACCAGATTTTATCAGAGGCTGGACTTGACCTCATGTCTATATGGATTCAAGGCCCATTCTCTATTCATTATTTCACAATGAACAATGTACAAATTTCTTGGGGAAAATTGTGCCTGAGCCACTGTAATCTATTCCCAATTGGTTAATATAGTTCAATGGATTTGATACCATAAATTCCTTTTATGTTAGGATTTGTGTCATAGTGGTAGAAGAGTATGTAAAGTGGCTATTTGGGTGGTTACTGAAAAAAAAATTCTTCTGTTCAAACTTTTCTGGCATAAATAGCTGTCCTTGGGCAATAAAAGCCTAAGTAACAAATTTCATTATTATGTCATATAGTCAGACTCAAAACGAGCTTGTCTTACATACTTCGAGATAGTATAAAATTATAGGAGTCAAATTTTTGAACCAGTTAAATAAAATTGATAAGATTTTGATTCAGGTAAATGATATTTTTTGAGTTTCAATTTTTACTTTTTTATGGCTAATGATATTTTGGCTATTTGTTATATCTTCCTGACATAATACCTGAAAAAACTAGAGTTCCTTGAATGTGAATCCACTGTCATGCTTATTTTGAAATGTACATTTCTCTCTTGGTCTCATTGTTTTATTTTTTTTAAACATGAAAATGCATATTGCTAAAAATCTCAACGCTAATAAAAGTAATTTAATATTTGAATGTTATTATGGTTGTTAGTTATTATTATTGTTACTAGAAAGCCTTGAATAGGATAAAAATTGAAACATGAATTACATTGAATTGAAAAGTCAGGGTCACCTGTCACTTATTAATAATGTAACTGACAAATATAATGATTTTGTATTTGGTAAAAGTCTACCATTTCTTTTTTGTCTGAACTTTTCTTAAAAAACATATTTTGGAAATGAATCTTTAAAGCCCATGCAAAATACATATCCAAAAATATCACATGGATACATTGGCTATTTTTTCCCCTTATGCACAATAATTCAACTTTTTCATTGATGGCACTCATCCATCAAAGCTGTGAGATCAGGAACTGAAACAAGAACACTGCCACAACAAAGTCTTGAAATGCCATAACAAGGTGTAATAAAATAACCTCCCAGTAGTTGATGTAGGGTCAGGCACATTTCTGTCAATCTAAAAGGAAACTGGAGTCTGCAGGAAGGGTTAAATATTAAAAAGGCATCCTAACAGCTCAATTGAAATCAGACAATAGTCCTCAGAAAGAAAGATGCATAGGGAATCATTAGTAGGAAAGATTAGATTGCAGTTGAAAAATCTTCAATTACACATCCTCAGTGAAGAAAAATGGAATAAGCATTGCTAGAATGCATCAAAAATTCTATTATTTTTATATCTAGGATTTTACAAAGTTCAAAAATGTTCTTAAGTAGTGTCATATATGTATATTACATATGCACATACCATGTGTCTTATATGTATATTTGTGCTTTGGATATATGTGTGTGAATATACATACATAGAATATTCAAAGTATACACACAAAAACACATGTTATAGATGTGAAATGGATCAATAAAAATATTCTAAATGTTCAGGGTACATTTATTTATGCTTAAGGTCTGATTTGTCTTTCTCATGAGATCTTTGGTAAATGTTTTTTCTTATATTCCTCAGTTCCTCACTGATTGATTTCTTGGATGATGATTACCTTAGGGCATGAACCTCAAAACTGTCAACATTTTCTCCAATTCTTGGAAATTTAAAATTTCAACTTCTTTCTCTGTTCTCTCAGGAGTCAACTAGTATTAAAGTGCCTACTTTGTTTCAGTCACTGTGTTACAAGAAAAGGATACTAAATGTGAGTTTTAAAATTAATAATCAGCAACTAAATATTATATTTAATAAAGTTGTATTAATAATAACTAGGGCAAAAGAACTGCCTGAATTCAGCCTGGTTGCAGGTCCAAAAAGAAAAAAGAGGGAGGAGTTAGAGCCACTTAAATATAATAATGCAAAACATGGGATACAGGAAAATGGAAAAGTGGAATGTGGGAAATATAGTCTCTAGTGTTCAAGATTCTAAATCAATACATCCCCCTGTGATCCTTTGGGAGACCAGTCTCCCCAATGGTTAATGAAAACATATCTAACAACTTATAAGTTGAACTAGAAGTATATATAATTATTATAGTTTTAAAAGGGAAATTATAATGATTTGGGGATAAAAGGAAAATAAAAGGGAATAAAACCAATAAGAGGTACATTGACAAAAAAAAACAATTAGGGGGTAGTCCCCTTTGGCATAAGAGTGTACATTCAAAATCAAAAACATTTCAACCCCCCCATAGTTCAATTCACATCCCAAAGTTCATTCTGAATATTCTGGTGCAGAATGTAGTCTCTGCAGGCATAGAGCATTCTTTATTCTGGGTGGAAGTGAGTTTCTTATCCTAAAATTGCTCAAATTTAAATCAAAGTTCACAACAATAACTTGGCTCCCCCTGAGGTGAATAATAACAAACACAGGGATCACTCAGGGATGCATGACTGAGTTATGAGATATATAAATCAATTTGCAAAAGAAAATCAAAAACATGAAAAAACCCAAATGAAAGAGAAAAGTAACTTGTGGATATACTACAAAATGTAAAAGTCTTATATGTTAAAAATCTAAGTAAAGGCAAAACAACTCTATAACATGTCCTTAAATAAGGGTCCAATTTAAATGATTTAAGCAATTATGCATTTACCCAATCAGTAGCCAGGACTATAGAAAGTTTGCCACACCACAAAAGACAGAAAAGGGACTAGATTATTGGAGTCAGGTAGGAGCCAAATTTGAGATATTTGGTAGAATGTGGGGCAAGGAAGACCTGCCTTTAACACATGTTAAACAGCCGCAACCTCAAAGTCCAAACAAGTTCAAGTCCTCTGAGGCAAGATTTTTAATACAATGAAGGAGCAAAGGAGTAGAGACAAGAATAAGTGAAGATTTAAACTTGCTATTGATGGGTGAAGATTGACAAGAGAAGAGAGGCTTCTGTTGGAAAGAACTGATGCTGAACTCTCTCCTAATTTAGAATAGCTTTACACAAATTGTCCTTTCATTCCAATTACCTCTTTCCATCAGTTCTCTGGTAAACTGTATCAAAACAGAAAGTAGATAGAACATGTTATCCTGGAAACAGTAGGAAGCTTATTGGAGTCAGTTGAGTAAAGGGATTGCATAAATCGCCCATCTATAATATAAGTCATATGTGTACTTAAGGAAAATTTCTTCAGCAACAATGTATAGGATGTATTGGAGTGGGAAGAGACTTATAGAAAGGAGACCAGATGCAGGGCTGTTGCAATCATGTGGACAAGTTGTGATTAAGACCTTCACTCATGGAGTAGCTCTGTTTAAAAACTGACTGTTTCTACAGAAAGATGCAAACCAAGAAGTTCAGAATAACACTGACTTTATGGTGTTACTTTCAATGGAACTAGGAAACTCTGAAAGAATGGAGGGTTAAGGGGAACAGATAAGTTTGGTTTTACACATGTTGAATTTTAAATCAAATACACTTTGAAGTGTCAAAAAGGAAACTTATGATGTGTGAGTAAAGATCAAAAGAGGGATTGAGGCTGAAAATAAATACCTTAAAGACCTATACCTAAAGATAATAGTTAGTCCCATGGGAGTTGATGAAATTACATAAAGGCTTATGAGAAGGAGGCTTTGGATAGAACCTTGGGGACCACACAAAGGGCATGTGATTTAGATGAGGGGTCTGACAATGACAGATAAGAAGCAGATGTACTCTCAGAAGATAAAACTGGAGATACTATAATGACTAAAACCCAAAGAGGATAAAGTACCAGGAGGAAAAGGAGGTCAACATTGTCAAATTCAGAAGGTAGGTAGAGGTGGATTTAGCCTTCTCAGAATTAGGCAAGTATGAAAGAGGAGAGAGTTATGGAAAAAAGAAAGATAATGAATTAAGTTTTACACAAGTTTGATTTAAGAAATCTCTGGGGTATCCATTTGAATAAAAGTTTAGAAGTAAAGCACTTCTATGGACTCATTGAGAATTTCAGTACAACTCAAGTACATAGAAAAATAGGTAAAATGCCCTTATCCTCTTTCTTATCTCCTCCATTAGGTTCTTTTATTTTGATTGTTTTTATTCTAAGGAGGATTATAGATTATTTTATTTAATGACACCTATTAAATATGTTGTTCTTAAATTTTTATGGGGCAATTTTATAGTTGATAATTGTAGGCATTACTTATGTCAGTTATAATGGCCTTCTAGTAAAATTTATTTTTGGAGTTCTCTAAGATGTTTTGAGATATATGTTTGTAGGATAGAGATTTAATATCTATAAGATCATAATAGTGAGTTTCATGCTTTGAGAGATATTGTGTAGTCTAAAATGGATGTAAAGTGTTGCATATCCTTTTTCTAAGAATTTATTTGTAATCTTCATTAATCACCAAGGCCATGATGTTTAATTATCATCAACATGTAATTTCTAGCCATAATGACCACTTCCTGAATGAGAATGATAAACTATTATATGTTTAAATATATATCCATTTGATTTGACAATTTCTTCTTTGCATCCTTGACAACATATTGTTAGTAGAATTTGTGTGGGTACCACCAATGGAATATTTGTTGATTCTATTTGTGGATGTTAGCCTTCTGTGGCTATATCTGGAGGTAGACTGTTTTTAGCTATATCAGACCAATGATTGTCCAAGTGTGGTGCTGAGGTCCCCAGGATTTCCTGAGACTCTTTCCAGGGGTCTTTGAGGTAAAAATTATTTTCTTAAGAGTACTATAATATTTCATTTTAATGCAGTAAATATTGATATGTATAACTTACATAAATAAAGGCTCTTTGAGGGGGGGTCCTAAAATATTTTATGCATGAAAAAGGGATACTAACAAAAAATGTGAAACCTACAATATTTGACAACGTCAATGATTTTTGCTTATTGTTAGTCTCTGCTACTAGAATAAAGTAACATTTATTTGTTCAAAATTATTCTCATAATTTTTCAAACATTTTATCACATTCTTAAAGAATATGACATTATTGACATCAAAATGATAAAATTATTACTGTTTTAATGTGGTTTTAATTTCTTGTTATTATTCTGATGGTTTCAGATAGAGGTAATCATGGGACAAAAAACTAAATTAATATTATTCATGCATTCATATGTCTATATTTATAGTTAGTACTATATGGTCTACTCATATGGATAAAGCAACTGATTTGTGGTAGGTAGTAGAATAAAAGAATTAAGAGGCAAGTGCATCTACTATTACAAATAGTTGGAGTAGCAAAGTAGAACAAGAAAGATATATTTATCTCATTGTCCTCACAATATTTTGATCTCTTCTTGTAGTCCTTTATATTGTGACAGCTTGTTCCTCTGATTTACTTGAATTTTAAGGCTATTCAATATGACGGCACTGATTAAAAACATCCTTTTATGGGTCAATATTATGTCCAGGCAACTGTTGCAAGTTAATTTTATAATGGTGTGATTATAGCACAATAAATTCTTCATAATATTTATATATCTATATTTTTAATACAAAGATTTGCCAACCAATATTATAAGTAAATTTCAAGCAAAAGATCTCTTCTTTATAGGTGTTTGTCAAGTGTTAAATTGTTCTGGGCTAGTTGCACAATCTTTGTCATTTCCTTGAATAAACTACACTGATCACTAAATTTAGAATCAATAAGTATAACCTTTCTGGTAGTGAAGTCCTGGTCCTAACTTTCTGATTTGATACCAAACAACAACAACAAAATCAATAACAACAAAAATCCCTTCAATTTCCACACACACTCACACAAATACACACACACACACATGCACATACATACACCCAAAATAAAATACATGATATAGCTTTTTCAACTATTTCTTTAATATTTCTTTATTGGCTAAGTTCATGTGCATATCAACCTTGGAAAACCTTTTGATTGCTTGTTTGAAATGCAACCATTTCAAAGTTTATACCCAGAGGTTAAATACTTTCAGTTATATTAAATAGAATGCTGTTAGGTCTCAGCATGTTCAGTCACAAATATCTTATGATCTTTATGCTTATTATTGTTTCTGTTAGGGAATTAGAATGCTTAGGTATATTTTTCTCTTGTTGATTCAGCTTAACCTTCAAGTTATTATGGATAATGTTGGTGGTAGTGGTGGTAGTAGTGGTATTGATAGTAGTAGTAGTAGTAGTAGTAGTAGTAGTAGTAGTAGTAGTAGTAGTAGTAGTAGTAGTGGTGGTGGTGGTGGTGGTGGTAGCAACAGCAGCAGTGGTAGCATTAACAGTAGTAATAATAGCCATTGTCATTTTCATGTATTCATAATTTTTAGACAATCAACATATTTGGAATCTTGGAACAAATGTTGGTTTCTAATTTCCTGACCTATGTTTTTCCTCCTTGCAATTCTAGATAGAATTGGAGTTGAATATTTTAAAGAAATCTTGCAGTCATATACTAATAGGAATTAGAATTAAATATATCTTGGAAGTCATCTGAATTAATTTTATAGATGGGGAGCTGAATTCTAGAAAGATTTAATGACAATCCTCAGGTATTACTTGTAGTAACTCATGGCTACTGAACTATATTTTAGTTAACCAGCATAGGAAGGTGAGCTACTCTTGTACATGGTGGTTGATAAAATTTTAAATTTATGTTAATGAATGGCAAGAAATATGATTCATTTTTTCCTGTTTTATATGTATTTTGTAATTAACCTCAAACACATTTTGGAAGTTTTTTTTAAATTTGATTTAAAAAACTTCTCTTTGTGTAATTGTTAATTTTTTTGAATAAAAACATTTTATTTAATCAATTAACTTAATCAATAATAATATATCTTTATTCTTTACTGAATTTAAAAGATGATTCTCTTCTTTCTCCTCTGGCTCTGTAAGCAGCACACACTGTGCTAATCATATCTATATCTTTATGATCATAAGTGACAGATGTCTGTAGCTTGCCATCATTTTAGCCTGACATTTTCAATTATTACAGCAGTATTGATGAAAGAGGATTAAGGAGTTCTCAGATGCCAAACCCCATTATTTCAACTTTATGTATAGCTGTCAGGTCCTAATAATTCCAAAGGGATATAGCTGTTATGAAAGGGTAGTGATAGAGAGGGAGACATGCAGAAGGTCTTAACAATCTGAAAACTATTATAGCCTTTCAAAATGTAAATGGCCATAAATTAAAGAATATCTAATTTTTAACTTTCACTTATCTTTTTTAAATGATCCTGTAGCTTTGAGATGAGACAGCAATCAACAGCAAAGATCATTCCCCTTTAGTAAAAGTGTAATGGGCTAATTCGTTGCCCTTGAGTCCGTAATGAAGCTATGACTCAGACTCTGTTATAGAGAATGAATATTAGGCTTTTGGTGGTGTTGACAGCCTTTATGATACCATATTCAGCTTTTTTTTTTCTTTTGGTCTGACATCTCCATGTTTGCAATTTGCAACCTAGTCTTTTCAAGTCAGTTTTGAAGGGAGATGATCCATAAAGAACTCACTGCTTGATGCCCTTGACACTCACATGAAAATGTACATGGAGACTCAGCACACTCCTGACCTTTTCAAAATTGTTGTGAGTTAATGCTAAATAAATCACTCCTTGAAAATTGTTCCATTTTTTCTATGCCCCACTACTCAAACCTAGTCTTGGAATTTTAAAAATGTAATGCTTTCTACATGGAAGTGGGCATTAAGGTATAAAATAAATTTTTCTTCTTTGTTACTAGACAGATAAATATATTAGAATGAACTTTTTGGAGTATTCAGTTTGGTTCTTTAGAGAAGTAGAAAAATATGGAAGTGAGTCATATAGTTTCATTACAGTAATATAATTTCTTATTTATTTCTTAATGCTGACCATTCTAATTTCTATTTTAATTTCATACAAAAAGTAAATAATTTCATAAAGATCTAGTAGTGACCATAGAGATCTATGTTCTTATCAGTACTGGCATGTGAACTCCTTCCACAAATACAACTGGTAATCTATAAATAAACATTTCCTAGCATCCACAAATGCAGATAGTAACCCATACATGTCATTTCATGGGATAATAGATTTTGAGGCTTGAGGGACCTTCAAAATCATCAAGTTCAAATCCCTCATTTTTCAGATAAGAAAAAAATAATCACATAGAGGTTGTGACTTTGAACCAAAGTCTTCTTGACTTGAAGTCTAGTGACCAATTTGGCATTGTACTTTGCTTTACTCCTGTTCAGTGGTTTCTTCTACATATTAAACAATCCTAATTTGTACTGCTCTATAACTTTTACCACCTTTTACTGCCCTCTGGGGAAAAGTTTTTGATAGGAAGTAGAAGAAAGCAAGCTGTGATTTAATGTGCATATTTTAGGAAGATACCAGAAAGCAATATGTAAAGTAGCTTTTCAAATAACCTCATAACATAAAATTGTATTGGCTGTTGGATGAACACAATTTATGTGGCTTTTTTTAAATTTCATTTAATTTTTTCTTTGTTATATCCTAACAAAAAAAAATTCAACATTTATTCTAAAAAAAAGTAGTTACAAAGTCTCTCCCTTCCTCCCCTCCGCCTTCTCCTCAAGAAGGCAACAAATTTGATATAGATTATACATGGGCAGTCATACAAGCATTTCCATACTAACATGTTGCAAAAGAAAGCATAGAACATGATAAAAACAAACAATATTTAAAAAATATATATTTTGATACATTCACACCCCACTTGTTTTTCTCTGGAGGTATTCTCTAATAGTATTTTTCATAGGAAGTAATAAGACATGATTATTTGGCAACTGGGTATATGCTAAATCAGTCATAATCTACAAATAGTTGCTTCTTAAGGCAACAATCAGCTTTATTAGATGTGAAGCCTAAGGAAAAACTGAATCTACTCTTTACCTCTTCCTTAGAGACTTTTGCAAGTTTTTGCATTTTTCTAATTTTCCTCTTCTTGTTAACAAAAATATTTTTTTGCATTCAGAGGTCATGGTCATGGAAACATGTATTTATATGAAACCTAAGAAGGGGACTTCCTGAAAATCTAACCTAATGTAAAATGGAGAGGGTAGTATGAATTATTTAGGTAGGATGGCTTGTGATGATGAGTTTGGAATACATCACTTATGATTCTTAAAATGAATACAATTAGAATCTCATCTTTTAGCAGAAAGAGATTTCCAGAGAATCATCATCTTTTAAAGCCATCCTCCTGGATGGCTGTAAGTTTAAGAATTCCTGAGTTTAAGTATTCAGGCCACCATCTAAGTTTTCATATTTGAAGAAGGAAGAATATAGTCCACATGGATCTTGCCCCAAATCCTACTAGATGTCTCAAACCATAGAGGATGCAAATTACTCACAAAGCAACCAAGGAACAGAATGTATTGGAGCAGCATCTTATACAGACTAGATTCTATTATAAACAGTATCAGCAAAGAAGTATCCGTGGCTATGAAACACTGTAAAATAAGAAACATGGATTGTCTCATTTCACATGGTCATTGTCATACTTATTACATATATCTTGGATCCTTTCTCTTTTGAATTCTGAACATGTGTTCTCTCTGTGTTCCTCAATATCGTCCCTCTATCACTGCCAACTCCCAATACTGATGGTTTTTTTGTAGGGAAATATATTTTGAAAAAAAAATTATCTTCCAGCTGATTATGGAAGAGATTAACACATTGGTGGGCTTGAAGTAGTTGGCCTCTAGGAGACCTAACTTTTGAGTGAATGTTAGATTTAATATTCACTGAACATTTTATGATCAGGGAAATGCTAAAGTGAACTTAAACCATTTTGTGAGAAGTAGTTGTTAAATTTACATTGTGAGTAATTTACACCATTGAAACTGGCAAATATCACAAATCAGATATTGACTTATTGGGTTTGTTTTGGTTTTTTTTTTTTGCTTGGACTTAGTGATAGAAACAATGTTAATAATGTCAATTCAAGTTAAAAGTGTGTCACACATTACTTTTTTTCTCCAAGAAAAAGCGTTGCTAAACATTTTACCAGCTTATTATCAGTTTAAAATTTTCATCCTTGAACTTTTTTTATGTGAATTCCGTGGTTTCTTTTTTTATATTATTTTCCTGTCTGACTCTTCCTTAATGTGATTCTTTTTCACCCAATATTATCTTGATTCCATTCAGACTACATGAATTCTTTATTCTTTAGCATGAACATTATCATTCTCTAGTGGTTCAGGCTAAATTGTTCCCTTGCTAAAGAATATTCAGTTTTGTAAATGAAAGAGAAGATAATTATAAATAGCCCATGGCACATTTCTTCCCTATATACTGTGTGTTTTAAAATGGAGCTGAACCCTGGGAGACTACATCTCCCAGGGCTCTCTACTTCAACTTCCTTTGTGGGAGGTGTCTAAAAAAGTATAAAAGAAAAGAGAAGGATGGGATTTCGCACCCTTTCCAGAGAAGTGCTTTTTCCCTGAAGAGTGCCCTTTTCCCCCATGGAGCCCTTTCTCCATAGAGAGCCTTTTGGTACCTGCATAGCTGCATGAGATCAAATTTTCTCTAGCTTTCCCAAACTTTTCTTTTCCTAGCCCAAATAAACCTATCTAACTACCCCTGGTGTCTGGCTTGATTTAATTTAATTTCCTAGCCTAGTTATAGTTAAGGAGAATCTGGTGATTTCCCTACCAGAGATGGGGAGAGCCCCAGATACCTTCCTTTCCCTAACTTTTCCCTCCTTTTTCCAACCCACAAAACTATTTAGTCAAAGTAACCCCTTTTCATGCTCAACAGTGTGGCTTTCTAGTAAGTAGAGTTCTTTACAAAGAGATGGAAAGAGTGAAAGTAAATAAATGTAAGGATAGAGTACAGAAAATGTCTAGTTTATCACACTAAATGTTGCACCAGTGTCTGGCTCAGCCCTGGCTGTTAACACTCAGCCAGAGGACCAGGTGGAGTCTTATGTAAATGTTCCCGCAACCCAACCTCCTCCAGGAGAAGAAGGCCTCTCCAGAAGCCAGGAAGGGAAGACCAGCTACTCACTCACCCAAGACAAAACCCAAAGGAGAAGATCCATCAGCAGTCCAAGAAGTCAAGGTCCCAAGTTGAAGCCAAGGTCCAAGTCCAGAGCCACCTCCAAGAGTCATCACCAGCTGAAGTTATAAGCCAAAAATTCAAGCCAATGACTCAAGCTGAAGACCTTCAGGACAGGAAGTTCCAAACTTTTTATAGTCCTTTTTCCATGTCACTTCCCATTCCTTTCCCTCTTCACAGGGGCCAATCACAACTTCCAAATTGCCTAGCACTTCCCAGGGTGGGGGTTGGGGGGGCAGTGTCTTTTGGATCCACCTCTCAGCCTCTGAGTGTGTAACTTATATCAAAGGATTCATAAGTTTCTGACTAATTGAGTTAAAAGGATGGAACTTTCCAAGTAAGTGATTTTAGAACTCCCTTACTTAGTGTTAAGTAGGGGTGTTTAAGTTTTTGGTTGATTAATTCAAAATAGACAAAGAGAATAAAGAATTCCCTTTCACAATACCAAACTGGAACTTCTGATTCATAATGATGATCTTACTAAGATTAGAGAAAGAAATTCTATTAGCATTGGTATAGAGCATCCTTATTTTCCTCAGCTTCAGTATTTTAATTTTATTTTGTGTCTACAATTAAGTTTTTGTGGGAGTAATTCCGATTTTACTTCTCATATTTCTCCCTCAAGTCTAAAAGACTAATCTTTTTCAGCAGAAAATTTATATAGTGTTAAAAGGTAATTACCCTCTGTTTTATTTGATGTAATCAGTCAGGAACTTGAAGATCCTTTAACATTGATGTGCCAGTACAGACAAACCCTCAGAGACAGAAAATTGATCCCACGGGTCCTGACCCCCTGGGTGGTACCAGGCAAATTAAGGAATTATGATTGGTTCTTGAGAAGTGATACGGGAGAGCTAGTGGGTGAAGAAAACAGCTTATAAAGGAGTGACCATTTCTTGCATTGGTGAAACTCTTGATAGAGTCACTACTGCGATGGTGACTTGCTGAAGAGACTCTTGTGAACTTCTGAATAGAGATTGGACATGAAGGAGTCTTTGTCGGTGATGAGCCTCATTCCATCGTAACAGCAATTAGGGTATTTACCTAAACTGCTCTTTATCTCTTTCCTACATTTCCTTCTTTTTAATATCACTACATTGATGTAATAAAGCTACTAAAGCTATTAACGACCTCATATTTTAATTTTAATTATTACAATTTGGTGACCTTTTAACTGTTACAATAGATATCTTGTTGGAAACTTACCTTTTAATATTTTAAGCATCTATGATTTTACTAGATGAATGTTTTTCCCTTATTAAAAATATTAAATGCTCTTTCACTGACTAGATGATATGGAATGTCTATCATGACTTCCAACCCTACACAATCCCCAACAACAACAACCACCTCAAAACAAACCAAAAATTACTATTGTCTCTGAACTTAGCCTGGCTTGATATTACAAGATAAATATAGAATCCATTGATATGTTTAAATCATTTCCAACCTGATTGAAAGATTTAGATAAATAGGTAGACAGAGAGAAAGAAAGATAGGGGGAGATGATAGATAGATGAAGATAAATAGGTGATTGGAAATAAGCCTATCTCCTTTCATCCATTTATCTATTATCTCCATCTATCTTTATTTACCTACCTACCTACCTATCAATTCAGCTACCTATCTGTAGATATACACTAGAAGCTTGTCCACTTTACTTTCCTCTGAGAGAGGGAGTAGTGGGTTAAACTTATATATATATATATATATATATATATATATATATATATGCTCCCTTAAATTTTTTCAGTTGAGATGTCATTTGAAAATCCAAGCTAAATTTATGATTGCTGTTCATTAGTGGGGAAAGGAAAATCTATCTAATCTTGACCTCTTTCCCCCTAAGTAAACACACAGATATATAAACACAAATATATATATACAGAAATGAGAAAATATATACATAATAGAGTGTATTTCTGACAATACAGAGTAAAAGAGTTCTCCCACTGAGAGTGAAGTAAGAAATACATTAAATCCTTAATGTAGCAAAGTGGGAATACAGAAATGATAGCAATTATCAGTTCATTTCATGTCCCCTCATTTCCAGTTTCTTACTTTCCCTTTAGTGACCTGAAGTATGTTTTGCCATCTTCCATCTTTTCTCTGAAACTAGAAACAAGAAACCCCTAAGTTATAGCAGATCCCAAAGTAATTAAAGAGATTGAATGAGCTTGAAGAAGATCAAAAGACTTAACGATTCTTAAAGAGTCTGGAATTCTCCTCCCCCCCCCCCTCATAAAATCTATCCTTTCCCTTCTTCAGGGATATTTAAGTAAAAGACACTGATCTTTATCAGTGATGAAAGAGTCCAATATCTAAAGATTTTGGTTACATATATTAATGCATGTACATATGTATATAATCACATATACATGCACACACACACACACACACACACACACACACACACAAATGTGTTTACTTAAATGTGTAAACTCAATGTGAGCCATAATGGAGTGGAAAGCAGGAAAGCTAAGGCAATTTTAGATATTACTCAAAGAGACATAGGATCAAGAAATAAGGTGGAAAGGGTGTTACTCTACTCTACCTTGGTTGGATAATAACCACAGTGTGTAGATTGGGTTACTATCTTTTCAGAAAGATGAGCATAAACTAAAAAGCATTCAGAAGACACCAAAGAAAGTTTTGAATACCTTCAGTTTCATACCATATAAGGATAGGTTTAATGAATTGTAATTACAGAGTCTGGAAAAGATAAGTGCTAAGTGCAATGTGATAATTATCTACCTTTTTAGGTTTAACAAGATGGTAGAATTGATAGCTAATAATGTTGTCTAATTTGTCATAATGTATCTGGAACTAGGTAAGTCCTACATTCACCCTGACCATTGTGTGCTCCACCAATAAAACCAATTTGCAAGGAAGAACTAAGGTCTCTGATTCTCCTTAAGATTGTCTCTCCTCTAGCCTGCTGTCTCTGGAAGACTGTTCTCTCGTTCATTCTTTTTTTTTTTTTAACTTCCATCTTGGAATTAATCATGTATATTGGTTCTAAGGTAGAAGGGCAGTAAGGGTTAGGCAATAAAAGTTAAATTAATTGTTCATGGTCACAGAGTTATGGCATGTTTGAGGTTCCAGAAGCAAATTTCTCTCTCCATTATGTCACCTGTTTTAACATCATCTCTTAGTTACCTGGGGGTCAAAGACCACTGAGTAAATTCAATTATAGATAAGCGTTCAAAGAAAGGAAGTTAAAGAACCAAGGAACCAACGAGACAGGAAATTGATTCCACCGCCACTACCCTGCTGGGCAACCCAGTCAAATGAAGAAACTATGATTGATTCCTGAGATATGATGTGGGAGAGCTAGTGGGGGGAGAAAAGAGCTTATAAAGTCAGATTAGGAGCCAGTCTGGGTCTTCTGGCTGGAGCAGGGAGAGAAGTAACCCTTGTCAGAGTTTAGCTATAGGCCCATCATGGTAACCAATAGATTAGAAAGCTAAGAATCTCTATCTCTTTCATGATGTTATATTTAAAATTCCTATATCTACAAGTTATTATTTTTCATAAAGTTTATTAATAGAAAAGGTAGATAAGCATGGAGTTAAAGTTTCTGCTTTACTCTAAGTTCTCAGACCATGTGTCACCTAATCTCCATGAATATTTCTCTCTCCCTCACCTCTCCCTTCCAGCCAGCTGTCTGTGCCAAAAAAAGACCCCCAAAAGACCCAGGTGGGCCCCACCTACTTTCTTTTATTGACGTTCAGTAGCTCTCTGAATGCTCTGTTCCACAGAAAACATATATTACTTATTAGGAAAATGACTGTCTGACTAGGTTGCTCTTAAGGCTCTTTTACCCTCTACATCTATAACCCAAGGATCTACAGAGATGCTATACACTCACAGCTTCTACCAGACTTCCCCTAGACCAGTGAAAACAAACTTTTTAGAGATCTTGTGCTGTCCTCTACTCCCCCCAGAAACTGAGTGACATCCCCATCCCATGACCACTACCTTACCCCAGACAAGGGAGGGAGAAAGGGAGCAGAGTGGTTTCTCTGTTCAGGGGAGAGAGTGTTTCCACTGGACTTATGTAGGTTAAAAATTAATATCCAAAATACATCAAGTATTATATTTAATAAGATTTATTAATAACTTGAAGAAAAAAGGAAAAATAAAAGGCTAGAGTAAAAAAGAAGAGCTCACTAAGCCACACACATGGGAAAAAGAGTGAGGGGAAGGAGCCATGAAATTATATACACACATGTAACAAATGCAAACATGAAGACAAAGGGAAAGGGATGCTGGGAGATGAAGTCCAAGGGTACAAAATTTTCTAATTACACAGACTGTTGGGAAGAAGAACAGGGAGGCATGGTGGAGAGGGGGAAGGGAACAGCTCCATCTGATTCCTCTACCTTTCTAGTAACTAACACTGGCAAGTGATGGCATGTGTGCCCACAAGGGACATCTTTGTGTGTCATTTTGGACACCCGTGCCATAGGTTTGTCCTAGATAATACACAGACTTCTACAAAAGAAGCAGTTTTATGTCAGACACAGTGTAATTTGTTTAGTTCTTCCACGTCTCCTCATTCTTCAATAAAGGAAATAACTTGGGAAAATTAAACACACTTTTTCATTGATGTTCTATTCATTCCATTTAATTGGACTTGTCATAGATTTAGCATTTGAAGGAGAGAATAAGTCCAGTACTATCTTTTTTTTTTTTTAAAGGAAGCACAGTAGGCTCAGATAGATTAAATGTCATGCCCAATGTCACAGAGTTATTACGTTAATAAGGCAGAAATGTAAGCCAGGACTTCTTGACTCCATTTCCTATGTTCTATTTGTTACGATAGGAGATGAATTCCTCAATAATTGTGAATCTAGAATGTGGAGTCTCAACATGGAATAGAGAAAGAAATTGGATGAAAATAGGAGATCTTAACCTGGTACCTTTCTTTCCCATGTTCTGTCACTGGTTAGAGAGATGAACTCCAACTAAGAGAATGGTTTGTTGGCCAGGAAATCCTACTCCCTGTCTTTGTTGTTTACCACTGTCAGTCATTCCATGTGACTCATCTAGTCCTTTGTTGTTAGGTCTATCAAAGTCCTTTTACACATCTCTCCTCCCGTCCTCTCTCAGAATCAAGTCCTTATTATTACTCTTGAGAAAAAGCACAGTATCACTCATGTATTATTGTAAAATAATTAAAACCTTTTAAATGAGGGGAATTTCAAAGGTCCAACTGATGTTTCATTGTTATTTCTTCTACCCCTTTTTTGATAGATGGGTAAGAGGATTAGTGCCACCACTGACAATAAATCCACTTTTAAGATCTGAAGCTGAGTCCAGGATGAGGATAAATTCATGTTGGCAGGAAAAGAGCTAATTTCTTAAAAACCTCAAAGAGTTCATAGATTGGATCCTTACTTTCAAGGATGATTTAGCTGCTACTAAGGAAGCCAACAAACCTAGGCTAGGGAAAGAAGTGCATATAGCTGAACATTATGATGTAAGGAGATTTGTGGAGCCATGGAAAACCAACATAAACATTAGTCTGAAGAAAATCATACTCCTTCTCTCTTTTTCCTCAAAATTTTCTTTTCTTCTCCTCTACCTCCTTTCTTCTTGTTCTTGTTCTTGTTTTTTATTATTCTCCTCTTCTTCGGTGGGATTTATTGAGAGAGAAAAGTTAAATATGAAGTGTGGTGAAGCTTTCCAAGAAAGAAGCCTCCTGACTTCTTAAAGATGCCTTCCATGGTATTCTATTAGCTGTTTTGACTTTGATGGCCCTCACCATGCATTTCTCCTTTACAACTAATGGGTTGGTCATACAGATCTCCTATTTTAGGAGCTCATCTCATAAAAATATGTTTGAACTGAACCTCATCATCCATCGCTCAGAGTGACCTAATGAAGTAAACTTCTAGTCCTCAAGATAGTCTTCTTCATCATTCTTGAAACGCTTCATTGTCTCATTGCCATACAAGAAAGAAGAGAAGTGGTGTGAAGATGGGATTAACTCTCCCCTCTCTCACTTTTGGATTTAATCACCAGAAGCATATATACCCACTTATCCTTAAGTATGGGGAGGTCTGTGACCCATGTGTGCAATAGTGGGTGACGAATCAGAAATGACTGACTGCCCCTGGGCAGTCCTAAGCAAAGTTAAAGTTAAAATTGGTCCACATAAAGTCTAAGGAACGCACAGGAAGTAACATTAAGAAGTGCCTTTAAAAGCAACGGCAATATCCTGTGAAGTCAGTTCTTTGGAGTTCAAGTTGGAGGCTGGTGAAGGATCTGCTTTGTGGACCTGAGACTCTGAAATTTAGTGAGACTGTTTTTGCATCTCTCCCTTTGAACTAACACATGGGTGAGTGAAAAGGATGACTCTTTTTCCTGGCTTTTCTGGAGGTACTAGCCTCCAAAAAGACCCCTCATCTTGGAAGAGGCCTCATGACTGGAACCCTTTTTTAATTTATCCTCTTAGCTTCTCTTTGCTGTGGCCTCTGAAGCCCTGCCTGGTTCGACTAGGCCAGAGTAATTATCTACTCTCTCTCTTTCTCTCTCTCTCTCTCTCTCTCTCTCTCTCTCTCTCTCTCTCTCTCTCTCTCTCAATCTCTCTCTCTGTCTAATTTCCTTACTTTCACTCTTTCCCCTTTTGTAAACAAACTACCATAAAAGGTCATCCTGACTTGAGTAATATATTTTCAACAACCACATTTATATCCATTTAGTACAACCTTTCATTTTTAACTCTTACAATGGGGAATATGGAGTTCCAAATTTATACTAGCAACATTATTAGTAGCCACCATTGCCAAAGTCCCTATCTCACCACTGTAGAGATTTTCCCTCAGATTTGCCAATAACTATGGCAGTCTTTCAAATACGTTACTCCTGTAACTAACCACTAGCCAAGTCTGGATGTGAATTTTATGCCAGGTGAGCTCCAATCTCACCTTGTGATGTGTTCTGAGGAGCTGCTCATGAGGAGGAGTGCCTGGACCTTTCAAACAGCAATCATGACCCCACTGTTATCAAACAATCTCAAGGTCTCTTCCAAATCTGAAATTCTGTGAATTTGTAATTGGTAGCACCTTCCCAACCCTTCAATTTCTTGTAAATAAATCAATCATGAATCAAACAAGTATTTATTATGTGTTTGCTGTGTCCCTGAGTCACCTTCAGATGGTGATGAGGCATCTGACTGTCCTGAATACAACTGAAATGCTCATTTTACAAAGATAGTTATTGCCTCCACCTTTATTATGCTCACCCTGTCATTTGTAGGCCCCATTTATCATTCTTCTTGTCCTTGGTGAAATCTAATTTTATTTTTAACTCCTTTCTTTTTGGCATGAAAATGAAACATAAAGGCATTTTCTATATGTACTCATTATATTTTCTCCCTGCTCTTCTCATTCCTCTCATAATTTGCTGTGACTATTTTTTTAGGTCATTACTATCTCTTGTTTTACTACAATCCTGCCTGCTCTCTCCTTTCAGATTTCTTTTTCTAATCAGTCTGTTCTGAAGAGTGAGAGAAGAGTTTCCTCTGGTTCCCACTTCATTAACTATATCATTTCCTTGTTAAAAAGTTTCTGCTATATCAAATTTGAAATTCCAATTTGAGAATTCATCTTTTATTGAAATATCTCATGGTGCCTCATCCTTCAAAGATTTTCTGATACAAAGCAATAATATTTATTACTATATTCTAGGCAGTGAACTAAGCCCTGGGGAGAGGAACTAGACCTATGATTTTGTTGATATAGTTCTTAAATGCAGAAACTTCTGCCACTGATGCAGGTCAGCATATTCTCTGGAGCTTATTATATCAGAAAGTTGCCTAGAGTGCTGGAATTTTAGACTTGTTTAGCATCTCATGGCCATTATGCATCAGCTAGAATTTGAGCCCAGATTTTCTTGAATACTTTGAAGAAAGCTCTCTATCCACTAGACCATAGCTACTTATGAGGGTTCAAAAATGAAAGTGAAATATTCCCTGCCCTCAATGTGCTTACATTTTTTCAAGTAATAAAAATATGTAGATAGGTTTACACATACTCAATATAAAGTGTATTCCCACTAAGTTCATTAGCCTCCAAGTTTCTTGTATGCTCCATTTGTCATTCTCCTTATTCATCAAAACATAGATATGTAAGATAATAGATACTATTGTTTTATGAGCAAAAATATTCATGACCCAGAAAAAGGAAAGTGGAATCAAATTATGAGAGAAATGAGAGGAAAGCATGAAGAGGAATATAATAAAGAAACTTTTTTAATTTTATAGATCAGAGAAAAAAGTTAAAAAATACATGGTTATGTATTAATATATGTAGATATTTACTATGTAACAGGCATACACAAATAAAAAGTAAAGGTGGCATCATCATCACTCTCATATCCTCATTGGCATCAACATATTATTTTTTTCTGATCCTTTTTCCACTCAGCTCAATTTTCTCCATGTTTCTCAATTCCTTCCTTTCTCTTGGAGGATAGTCCTACTCCAATATCTGTCCATTTTTATGTCTTAGCACTTCAGGTCCTAACTGTAACCTATCTCAAGTACTCTATCAAGTATTTATTAACTCTCTCCCTTGTGCCATGCACTGTAATAGGAGCTGGGAACACAAGGATAAAAATCAAATCAACTCTACTGTCAATGTATTTATTTTCTAAAGGATAAGACAATTAGTAATCTAACAAATGTATATTTACATGAATGTATATGCATGTGTACATATGTAGCATATGCATGTATATATTGATATGTGTATTACATGATGTAGGTAATAGGCACAGGGGCATCTAAATACTACAACATAGTACTTGTTCTGGAATTGGGAAAATTTTAATTCAAAGCTAATTCTAGAAAGTCACTTGCTATACAATGTCAGACAAATTTCTACCCTCTTTTAGCCTCAGTTTCCTCAACTGGGCTATTATTTAGCACCAATCACAAAGGATTGATGTGAAGGTCAAACTTTGTAATATTTGTAAAGCAGTTAGCAAAGTGTCTGCCATAAAATAAGAGCTACAAAATGTTTATTCCCTTCATATAATATACAGTGAGTAAATGCATATTCTCTCTCTCTCTCTGACACACACAGATATAGGCACATAAAGTAGTTTAAAGGAGAACATTAGCAGTTGAGGGAATCTTAATGCAGGACTTAATGCAGATGATGGGGCATGACGAATCTTAAATGGAAAGAAGAATGAGATGGAGGAAGGGAGAGTGCATCCCAGCATGTGGGAAAATTGGCACAAAAGCATGGAGAAAGAAAATAGAATGCTTTGGCCAGCTTGGCTGGATCATAGAGTATACAAATGTCTAATAAGGCTATAAAGTTAGTTTGGGGCCATTTGTGTTGGACACTAAAAGCTAAAAGCAGGATTTTACATATTTTCCTAAAGGCACTAGGAAACCATTGGATTTGGTTGAGTAGAGGAGTCACATGGTCAACTTTGCGCTTAAAGAAAATTACTTTGGCAGCAATGTATGTAATGAACTAGAGTGGAAAGAGACTTCTTCAGTACGGGAAATGAATTAGGAGGCTGTTGTAATAATTTAGGTGATAAGGGCTTAAACTAAGGTGGTAACAAAGTGAGAAAAGAAAAAGGATCAGATGAAAGAAATACTATAAAAGTTAAAATGGCAACTTACCCACTCTAGCCTAAAGTTAGACTTTTACCATATTTTCTCTATATATGACTCCCCTAATGCTTTATAGCTTCTAGTTGTTATGTTATAAAGGAAGGACCTGTCTCCTGGGCATAATGACCATAGCTCATTTATATAACACTTTATTATTAGAAACTACTACCCATACTCCTTCTTCCCATCAAGGCCTCAGAGCAGCTCTGTTAAGTGGCAGTACAAGTAATATTATTTCCCTTTATAAAAGAGGAATTAAAAGCCTTGATTAGTTAAATGACTTTCAGGAAAATTATATAGCTAAGAAATGATAAATTCAGAACTCAAGCATGCATCATTGAAGATGAAGTTCCATTTTTTCTCTTAAATTATACTTTTTTTTAACTTTCTTTTTCTTCCTATCCTAACTATTGCTACCTTCCTAAATATATTTCACCTATTTTATTTTGTCTAATGAATTCCATTCAACCCCATCTCTTCTCAGACAGCTCTATAAATCCTTGAAAATGATTCTGAAAAGGAAAAACAAAAGATATCAGTATTGGCATGAGCACATCCTGTGAAATTTACAAAGCTCTAGCCCCCTACTCAGAGACAGGTATTTCAATGTTTAGTGATTTTCACATATGGTCATTGAAAGTCACTATGAATTATCATGACTCAATGACTCTAAATTCATTTTTACATGGAGGATTAGAAAGAGCATGAGACGTGAAGTCAAGAAGCTTGTATTCAAATCCCAGTCCTGACTCATCATCAGCATCATCAGCATCCCTGACATTTATACAACCCTTTATGGATACCATCTAATTTCATCTACCCACTAACTCTGGAATGTGGGTATTCTAGTTATCACTATTTTATAGAAAGGAAACTGAGGAATAAAGAGATTAAATGGCTTGCCCCGGGTCACAGATACTAGTTCTTATCTGAAACCAAATTAAAGTTCCAGTCTTCCTCATTTCAGGTGTTGCATAACTTCATCACCAAGATTTAATTTCTCCACCTATGAAATGGAGATAATACTTGTACTATCTCTTTCACATTTTGCTGTGAGGGAAGTTTTTAAAAAATAAGTAAGCTTACTTATAGATTATAGATTATAAAGGAAATAGGCTCTATTATATGTAATATTAATTATGAAAAAGGACAATTATAATTTCTCAACCACTATAATTCTAAATTTGATAAAGCCTACTGTTAGATATCTATAGTTTCTTTTATCTAAATGTATTTTCCAGAATTTTTGAGGAATACAAAGGTAGCATATTTCTTTATATAACATAAATATAACATGATTGATTCATGGACTTTTAAAATTATAAGCATCAGTATTATAGTAAATGTCTCACAACTAGTTCTTAGAGAGGAGAGAGAAGAATATACATGGCTTATTATTTTAAGCTTAAAGTATATTATTTACATTTTATATATCATATTATATATTACATTATATAAATTATCTCTGTGATTTCCTTTGGGCTAGATCAAAGGTTTAGCAAACTACTCCTCTCCCTCTGATTTTATATGGCCCTTGAACTAAGAATGTTTTTTTTATTTTATATTTCAAATATGACTATAATTAAAAATACAAAAGCTATTATATCAAAAGAGATTGCTGCTAGATTTGGCACTTGTGCTATAGATTGCTGACCCTTGGAACATACAATCAACAAAACAATAATTCAAGACATGATATGTGCCATTTCCCAATTTTCTAGTCTGTAAATGCTCACAATGAAAATTTAACATTCAGTTTCAGCATATTCCTGGTAAGGGCACTTAACCAATATTTATGGATGATAGATGTATTTATTGTTGTTGAACTTCTTGCTGCTGCTTTTGCTGTTGTTGTTTTCATTAGACTAGACTAGACTTAAAACTTGGAGGCTTCATAGAGATAATATTGTTCAACACTTTAATTTTACAAATGGGTTCACTGAAGCCTAGAATGGTTAAGTGGCTTACTCTAAATTACCCAGTTACTAAACCATACTTCAGAAAACAGAACCCATATTGCTATTTTAATAATTTGATATTCTTTCTATAATACTATCCTACCCTTTTATCAGTAAGGAAAAAAAAAAACTTGCATCCATCTAAGAAACTTATTTGGGATGTCAGCATCTGACATAAATGTCTCCTAAAGAATATACATAAAATCTATTTAATTTAAAAATTATTATTTTTGAAAGATAACCAACCTAGTGAGAGGTAGCATGTAGTATATAAAGACTGATGAATTGGAAGCCAAAGCACCTGAGTTCAAATGCTAGGTCTGGCACCACTTGTGTCTTAATGGCCAAGTCACTTATTCCATCCAAACTTCTTTTTCCTAATATGTAAAAAATGAAAAGGTTGAAGACTTCCGGGTAATCATGGCTGCAATCTAGACGCCACATGGTTCCTCTCCCTGGCACCCAATGAAATAGACTACATCAAAGGAGCATAAAAATCACCTTTGGAGGAACAGAAGGGCTCCCCAGTACTCCCCAGTACCCCACAGAGACAAAGGTACATGGGGTTTGAACATTTCCATACTATAATAAGAAGAAGGAAAAGCTTGCACAGAAATGTGAACTGAGCCGCCCTTCCCCACACCCACCTCCCCCACCAAACCAGAGTGAGTTACCGGAGCTCTCACCGGGACAGTGAGTGAGTGGGAAAAGTCTCTGTCTGGGGGGGGGGGGTCACTCCAGGGTCCTTGGGATCTGGGGACTGTCAGGAAAAAACGTCTCAGGGTGGTTTCACTGGAGAACCCGGCGCTGAGCACAGGGGTCAGTGGAGCTGTACTTGGGGTGGCTGCGCTGAACATCTCCGTGGAGCTAAACACCAGGGGAGGACCACACACTGATTATCTGGGTGGAGCTGAACACCTGGGCAGTGTGGCTGTGATCAGGGACCCAGCTCTCTAAGAAACCGCGGAGGCTGGGAAGAACTAGTCTGAGGCAACTTAAATTCACAGAAAACCCGCCCATATCACCCAAACCCCAGACCAAAAAGGAAAGGGGAATAAAACCACCAAAGGGATGGCTCACATGGCCCAAAATCAAGCCCCCAGGAAGAAAGGGAAAAAGGTGACTATTGAAAACTTTTATGGTGGAATTACCCAAGGAAAAGAGGAGAATGAGGAAGAAATAAAAAAAAAAATCAGAACATGCCTCCCAAAATGGTAACTATCAACTAGCTCTGGAAGATCTCAAACTGGAACTTATCCAAAAGATGGAAACCTGGAAAGATAAATGGGAGAAAGAGATCAGCAGATAAGACTGCTCAATTGGAAAAAGAGCTCGAAGCATCCAATAGAAGAGCAGACAAAGCTGAAAATCAAAACCAGTCCCTAATGACTGTAAAGATTAAAATTTAGGGGAGATGGGGAGACTGAGGCAGGTAGAAATTAGTTTCTCTCTGCAAGGAGTATTATATTTTTAGAGGTTTATTGAAGATTAAGGGTTAAAGAAAATACAGGATAAGAAACACGTGTCCAGGCCATAGAGTGGCCTAGACACAACCTCACCTACATTATGAAAAAAAGCCACACCTGCCACAAAACGGAAGTCCAAGAGCCAAGAGCCCCTCCAAAGCCTTTGAATCAGCTTAAATACCTTCTCGATCTCGGCCCAGGTGAGATTACAAGGCATTCTGGGGAAGTGGAGCAAAGGCTCATGGGGATTGTAGTCCTGTATTCGAGTCTATTTTTTACATGACCAGAATTAAGCAACTTGAAGAAAGTGAGATCATAAAACAGCAAGAATCAATAAAGCAAACCCAAAAAATTAAAGAATTAGAAGAAAACATAAAATATCTCACTGAAAAGGTCACAGATTAGGAAAACAGAGGGAGAAGAGACAACTTCAGAATTATCAGTCACCCAGAAAAACCAGAGATAAACAATAAACTCAATATTATTCTACAGGAGATTATAAAAGAAAATTGCCCACACTTTCTGGAGCAAGGGGGCAAAATAGAAATAGAAAGGGTTCATAGAATACCCTCTATACTAAATCCCCAAAAGACAACCCCTAGGAATGTAATTGGCAAATTCAAGAGCTTCCAAGAAAAGGAAAAAATCCTACAAGAAGCCAAGAAGAGGAGCTTCAGATATAAGGGGGCTCCCATAAGGATCACACACGACTTCAAGGCTAACACACTAAGAGACCTCAAAGCATGGAAAACGATATTTAGAAAGGCAAGAGAGCTGGGTCTCCAACCAAGAAATCCAGCAAAACTGACTATATACTTCCAGGGGAAAGTATGGGCATTCAACAAAATAGAAGATTTCCAAGCTTTTCTTTTCTTTTCTTTTCTTTTTTTTTTGCTAAGAAATTTGCTAATTTGCTAAGAAAAGACCAGAACTTAGTGGAAATTTTGATATCCAAGCACAGAAAGCAAGAGAAACATGAAAAGGTAAATATGAAGGAAAGGGAAAAGGAGATAAATCTTATCTTTTTCTTTAAGTCAAACTCTCTTCTATAAGGACTACATTTACATCAAATTATATATATATTAATACGTGGGGAAAATGTTTTGTGTAACTCTCAAAAATTGTATGCATCACAAGAGTAGTTAGAAGAAATATGCATAGGGAAAGATTGGGGCATCAAGAAGATTTGGGGAAAGTGGGGGCAAAGAAAGGAAAAGGGAGGGGGGAACCATTGATAATACTAAGACTTACTTCAAGAAATAGGGGGGGACTTAATAGAATAATCTTTCCCATATAAAGATACACATGGGAAGGGGAGGGGAAGAACTCTCATATTAGAAGGAGAGGAAGAGAGAGTGAAGTTGAATTACTTAAACCTTACTCTCAGTGAAATCAAATCTGAGAGGGAAGAATATCTAGATCCAGTGGGATCCTGAATTCTATCTTATCCATTAGGGCAAGAAAGAAAGGAAAATTAAGGAGGAGAAAGGGGGAGGGAGTATAAAAAAGGAGGGAAGGAGAGGGGGGAAGGGAGCATAATAAGGGAGGGGCTAGAAAGGGAAGCATCTCAAGGGAGGGGACTAGGGGGACTGACCAAAAGTAAATCACTGGTTCAAAAGGAGATAGCTAAAGAAGAAAGGTCAGAACTGGGGGAAGATATCAAAATGCCAGCGAATCCACAAATGACAATCATAACTTTGAATGTGAATGGGATGAACTCACCCATAAAATGTAGACAAATAGCAGATTGGATTAGAACCCAAAACCCTACCATTTGTTGTCTTCAAGAAACACATATGAGGCGGGTTGACACTCACAAGGTTAGAATTAAAGGTTGGAGTTAAGACCTTTTGGGCCTCAACTGATAGAAAGAAGGCAAGAGTTGCAATCATGATATCTGACAAAGCCAAAGCAAAAATAGACCTGATCAAAAGAGATAGGGAAGGTAAATATATTCTGTTAAAAGGGAGTATAGATAATCCATATTAGTGGGAGACTTGAACCAACCACTATCAAATTTAGATAAATCAAACCAAAAAATAAACAAGAAAGAGGTAAAAGAGGTGAATGAAATCTTAGAAAAATTAGAGTTAATAGACATATGGAGAAAAATAAATAGGGACAAAATGGAATACACCTTCTTTTCAGCACCGCATGGCACATTCACAAAAATAGATCATACACTAGGTCACAGAAACATGGCACTCAAATGCAGAAAAGCAGAAATAATAAATGCAGCATTTTCAGATCACAAGGCAATAAAAATATTGATTGGTAAGGGTACATAGAGAGGCAATTCAAAAATTAATTGGAAATTAAATAATATGATACTCCAAAATCAGATAGTTAGAGAAGAAATCATAGAAACAATTAATAATTTCATTGAAGAAAATGAAAATGCCAGACATACTTTCAAACCTTATGGGATGCAGCCAAGGCAGTACTTAGAGGACAATTCATATCCCTGAGTGCATATATTAACAAATTAGGGAGGACAGAGATCAAGGAATTCGAAATGCAAATCAAAAAACTTGAGAAGGAACAATTAAAAAACCCCCAAACTCCTTTTATGACACAAACATGGTACTGATTCCAAAACCAGGCAGGTCAAAAACAGAGAAAGAAAACTATAGATCAATCTCCCTAATGAATATAGATGCAAAAATCTTAATTAGGATACTAGCAAAAAGACTCCAGCAAGTGATCCGAAGGGTCATCAACCACGATCAAGTAGGATTTATACCAGGGATGCAGGGCTGGTTCAATATTAGGAAAACTATACACATAATTGACCACATCAACAAGCAAACCAACAAGAACCACATGATTATCTCAATAGATGCAGAAAAAGCCTTTGATAAAATACAACACCCATTCCTACTAAAAACACTAGAAAGCATAGGAATAGAAGGGCCATTCCTAAAAATAATAAACAGTATATATCTAAAACCATCAGCTAATATCATCTGCAATGGGGATAAACTAAATCCATTCCCATTAAGATCAGGAGTGAAACAAGGATGCCCATTATCACCTCTATTATTTGACATTGTACTAGAAACACTAGCAGTAGCTATTAGAGAAGAAAAAGACATTTAAGGCATTAAAATAAGC
Organism: Monodelphis domestica; assembly: GCF_027887165.1. Lineage (NCBI taxonomy): Eukaryota > Metazoa > Chordata > Mammalia > Didelphimorphia > Didelphidae > Monodelphis > Monodelphis domestica. The sequence goes on from NC_077228.1 coordinate 469,664,287, forward strand.
AAGGAGGAGACCAAATTATCGCTCTTTGCAGTTGACATGATGGTCTACTTAATGAATCCTAGAGATTCAACCAAAAAGCTAATTGAAATCATCAACAATTTTAGCAAAGTTGCAGGATACAAAATAAACCCACATAAGTCATCAGGATTTCTATATAATTCCAACACAGCTCAGTAGCAAGAACTAGAAAGAGAAATCCCATTCAAAATTACCTTAGACAAAATAAAATACTTAGGAATCTATCTCCTGAGACAAACACAGGAACTATATGAACACAACTACAAAACACTTTCTACACAACTAAAACTAGACTTGAACAATTGGAAAAGCACTAACTGATCATGGGTAGGGCAATCCAATATAATAAAAATGACCATCCTACACAAACTCATCTATCTATTTAGTGCCATACCCATGGAACTTCCAAAAAATTATTTTACTGCTTTAGAAAAACCATAACAAAGTTCATTTGGAAGAACAAAAGATCAAGGATATCCAGGGAAATGATGAAAAAAATACAAAGGAAGGGGGCCTTGCAGTCCCAGATCTCAGATTATATTATAAAGCAGCAGTCATTAAAACAATTTGGTACTGGCTAAGAGACAGAAAGGAGGATCAGTGGAATAGACTGGGGGCAAGCGACTTCAGCAAGACAGTATATGACAAACCCAAAGATCCCAGCTTTTGGGACAAAAATCCACTATTTCATAAAAACTGCTGGGAAAATTGGAGGACAGTGTGGGAAAGATTAGGCTTAGATCAACACCTCGCACCCTACACCAAGATAAATTCAAAATGGGTGAATGACTTGAACATAAAGAAGGAAACTATAAGAAAATTAGGCGAACACAGAATAGCATACATGTCAGACCTTTGGGAAAGGAAAGACTTCAAAACCAAGCAAGAATTAGAAAGAGTTACAAAATGCAAAATAAATAATCTGGAATACATCAAATTAAAAAGTTTTTGTACAAATAAAACCAATGTAACCAAAATCAGAAGGGTAGCAACAAATTGGGAAACAATCTTCATAATAACCTCTGACAAAGGTTTAATTACTCAAATTTACAAAGAAGTAAATCAATTGTACAAAAAATCAAGCCATTCTCCAATTGATAAATGGGCAAGGGACATGAACAGGCAGTTCTCAGCCAAAGAAATCAAAACTATTAATAAGCACATGAAAAAGTGCTCTACATCACTTATAATCAGAGAGATGCAAATCAAAACAACTCTGAGGTATCACCTCACACCTAGCAGATTGGCTAACATGACAGCTATGGAAAGTAATGAATGCTGGAGGGGATGTGGCAAAGTAGGGACATTAATTCATTGCTGGTGGAGTTGTGAATTGATCCAGCCATTCTGGAGGGCAATTTGGAACTATGCCCAAAGGGTTATAAAAGACTGTCTTTCCTTTGATCCAGCCATAGCACTGCTGGGTTTGGACCCCAAAGAGACAATAAGTAAAAAGACTTGTTCAAGAATATTCATAGCTGTGCTCTTTGTGGTGGCCAAAAATTGGAAAACGAGGGGATGCCCATCAATTGGGGAATGGCTGAACAAATTGTGGTTTATGTTGTTGATGGAATACTATTGTGCTAAAAGGAATAATACAGTAGAGGAATTCCATGGAGCCTGGAACAACCTCCAGGAAGTGATACAGAGTGAAAGCAGCAGAATCAGGAAAACATTGTAGACAGAGACTGATACATTGTGGTACAATCGAAGGTGATGGACTTCTCCATTAGTGGCAATGCAATGTCCCTGAACAATCTGCAGGGATCTAAAAAATACTATCCACAAGCAGAGGACAAACTGTGGGAGTAAAAACATCAATGAAAAGCAACTGCTTGACTACAGGGGTTGAGGGGATATGACTGAGGAGAGACTCTAAATGAACATTCTAATGCAAATACCAACAACAGGGAAATGGGTTTGAGTCAAGAACACATGTGATAACCAGTGGAATCATGTGTCGGCTATGGGAGAGGGAAAGGTAGTGGGAGAGGGGAAGGGGAGGAAAAGAAAATGATCTTTGTTTCCAGTGAATAATGTTTGGAAATGACCAAATAAATTTTTAAAAAATGAAGAGGTTGCATTAGACAACTTTAGGAATATCTTCTACTTCTAAATTTGTTCCTCTGCTATGACAATTTAAGATGTACCCTGACCCCTACTTGCCTTGTGACTACTAGGAAGTCACAACCTCTGAGTGTTACAAAAATTAGTCTTGAAACTATTAATTAGCCCAGTTGCATTGGTTGAAGGAATTTCCATACTTAGACTTCTTTAAATGTATGAAATAATAGATATGAACCATTTATAAATACACAAAATTCCCTAATGATATATATATATATATACACACACACACACATATATATATGTGTATATATATATATATATATTATCTGATTGAAATATTTTGTTGATAAGCATGATAAGAAATCCATTTATTTTCAGGTGACCCCCCAAACCTCTAAGAATGTTAGTTAATTTGACTCTAAGAATCTTATTATATATGGCTTATTTGTACTATGTCTGTTCTTTGGGGTGATGGAGGTTAAAGTGCTAGGTTATGAGAAGAATCTAGATTTTTCCTTGCTTCCCACAGTTTAGCATAAAATAGACAATGACCCTATGTACAAGGTGTAAAATGAAGTGGTTTTCTTCCCACTGAACATAATTTTATATAACCTTTTCTACATCCACCCCACCTCCAAAGAAAAAAAAAAGAAAACAGTGGTAAAGAAAAGTACAATACCAATGTGGTTACTCATACTTAGAAGTTCATTAGTACATCCTGGCACTTCCCTTAAAGAGCTCTTTTTTAGTTCATGTGTTTTCCTTCCTTTCATTCTGTCTTTTTTTTTTTGGCTTTGTTTTGACAGAGAATAAAATTTTTACTTTAGCATATTCCCTCATGACAGTTCTGTGACTCCCCCAAACCCCAAAGTTCAATCTCTGCTGGACCTTTCAATAAACTATGATTATGTCATGCCTTGTACTCACTCCATCCTCCACTTAAATTTTCAGGCAGCCAGATTTCTGGACTCTCAGTAATTTGTTGTTGCCACCATTGGAAGGTAGCTTTAACTTTGTGTGCTCTAATGAGCCCAATAGTTCATTCTGTGTTCTTGCATCTGGTAAAGATAATAAATGCAGCATCTCTGTTAGTCACAGACAAGTTGGCTCTGAAAGATATACTAAACTTGAAGTTGGAAATAGATTTCTGTTTCAAGCTAAATTGGGTTTCATTCTATGAGAATCAGTCATTATTTCATTATTGTGTGTATATGTGTAGGAGGTATGATGGGGAAATAAGGAGGTATTAGGTATCGATACATTCTATGAAATTTTATTTCTACTTAATGCTAAATGGGTTGAAGCATTCATTTAAAATATTTTGTTAGTATTCTGTTTCTTCCATGGGAGTTATTCACAATAAGGGAAGGGGAAAAATACAATAGTTTTTGATGTGAGGAAAACAGATCTATTTATCCTCAAAAGATCTTAGTGTTCTTTCAAAGGTACAGTCAAGGGCTTTGTTAGTTGATGTTAAGGATCCTTCATAAAAACATCTATGTTCAATCATCTTGTACTGATGGCCTTTTCATGATTCTGTTTGAATGCATTCTAAAAAAATCATTTCTAGAATTTGTCGAAGGGGGAAAATCCACTCAATTTTCAGAACTACTATATTTAACAAGGGTTATATTTTTAGTGGGTCTGAAAGATTAGTTAAAAGAGGATTTGCCTTTCATATGTATTGTTGTTTTTCTGTGGTGTGTGACACTCAATGACCTCATTTGAAGTTTTCTTGTCAAAGATACTAGCCTTCTCCAGGTGATTTTGCCAATGAGGGAACTGAGGCAAACAAAGTGACTTGTCTCGACATGTAGTGTACCTTTTATTTAGATTCTATTACTTTATGAAAAGGAAGAAGGAATGTAGAAAACATTCAAAATTATTATCAGCTAGTTTGAGAGCTGTCATTCTTGACAACACTTCTGAATAAAGGCCTACTGATATGTTGAGTAAAGAAACGTACTTTGGAAGCAAATACTTGGCACTTTCTGAAGCCTTTGAATATTAGGAACCAAAACAACTCCTCTAGCACAATTTTAAAATGTCTCTTATCCTTTATTGTGGAAAAATACATCTTTTCTTTAAAAGACTATTCAACTTTATCCATTCATAATAAATTCAAATCCAGTCTACTTAATTATGAATCAAATGCCTATAAAGTGTAAACCACACAATAACGTGTGTAAATGCATGGTTTTGGAGGGGTTAGTGCCTAGGAGAGTGATGAATACAAAAAGGAGATACCCCTGTCCTCCAAAAGACTCTAATTTTTTCTTTTGTTTTGTTATCAGATCTATAATTTCCTTGTCATTAGGTAATCTTCACTCAATGCCAGAATGTCAAGTGATAAATGTACAGGTGATAATCAGAGGTAAGTAATTTGTCTAAGGTCATATATCACAGATGATTTCTGTTGGTTTGCTTGTTGATATGATCAATTATGTGGATAGTTTTCCTAATATTGCATATTTGTATTTCCAATTCATTGATCTCTGCTCTCCCTATTTTATTAATATATGCACTCAGGGATATGAATTTACCTCTAATTACCTCTTTGGCTGCATCCCAAAAGGTTTGAAAGGATGTCTCGCCATTGTCATTTTCCTCAATGAAATTATTAATTGTTTCTATGATTTCTTCTTTAACTAAACGATTTTGGAGTATCATATTGTTTAATTTCCAATTAGTTTTTTATTTGGTTTTCCATGTATCATTACTGATCATTATTTTTATTGCCTTGTGACCTGAGAAGGCTGTATTTATTATTTCTGCTTTTCTGCATTTGTGTGCCATGTTTCTGTGACCTAATGTATGGTCAATCTTTGTGAATGTGCCATGTGGTGCTGAGAAGAAGGTGTATTCCTTTTTATCCCTATTTATTTTTCTCCATGTGTCTATTAATTCTAATTTTTCTAAGATTTCATTCACTTCTTTTACCTCTTTCTTATTTATTTTCTGATTTGATTTATCTAAATTTGATAATGGTTGGTTTAAGTCTCCCACTAATATGGTTTTTCTGTCTATTTCTTCCTTCAATTCTCCTAGTTTCTCCATTAGAAATTTGGGTGCTATATTATTTGGTGCATACATGTTGATAGTGATATTTCCTCATTATCTAAAGTCCCTTTTAACAAAATATAATTACCTTCCCTATCCCTTTTGATCAGGTCTATTTTTGCTTTGGCTTTATCAGATATCATGATTGCAACTCCTGCCTTCTTTCTGACAGTTGAGGCCCAGAAGGTCTTACTCCATCCTTTAATTCTGACCTTGTGGGTGTCTACCCGCCTCATGTGTGTTTCTTGAAGACAACATATGGTAGGGTTTTGGATTCTAATCCATTCTGCTATTTGTCTATGTTTTATGGGTGAGTTCATCCCATTAACATTCAAAGTTATGACTGTCACTTGTGGACTCCCTGGCATTTTGATATCCTTCCCTAATTCTAACCTTTCTTCTTCAGCTCTACCTTTTAGTCCAGTGATTTACTTTAAATCAGTCCCCCTTTTCACCTCCCTTGATATGTTTCCCTTTCCAGTCCCTCCCTTTTTATTCCCTTCCCCTCCCCCCCTCTTCTTCCCTCCCTTTTTTGTGTTCCTTCCCCCTACCCCCTTGGTTTTCCCTTCTCCCTTCCCTTGTTGGGTAAGATAGAATTAAAGATCCCAATGGATCTGGATGTTCTTCCCTCTCAGAGTTGATTTCCCTGAGAGTAAGGTTTAAGTAAAAGCTCTCTTCCTCTCCTTCTTATAGGAGTTTTCTTCCCCTCCCCTTCCCCTGTGACTCTTTGTGTGAGAAAGATTATTCTATTTGGTCTTTCTTTTCCCCCTATTTACACATTACATTTTCCCCACATGTTAGTATACATGGATTGATATAAATGTAGTCTTTATAGAAGAGAGTTTGAGTAAAAGAAAAAGATAATATTTTTCTCCTTTTCCCTTTCCTTCATATTTACCTTTTCAGGTATTCCATGCTCTTTGTTTTTCGATATTGAAGTTTCCACAGAGCTCTGGTCTTTTCATTGCAAAAACTTGGATATCTATTTTGTTGAATGCTCATATTTTTCCTTGGAAGTATATAGTCAGTTTTGATGGATAGCTGATTCTTGGTTGAAGGCCCAGCTCTCTTGCCTTTCTGAAAATCATGTTCCATGCATTACGATCATTCAGAGTGGAACTTGCAAGGTCTGGTGTGACCCTGATTGGCATTCCTTTATATCTAAATTGTCTTTTTCTGGCTTCTTTTAAGATTTTTTCTTTTGCTTGAAAGCTTTGGAATTTGGCAATTACATTCCTGGGATTGTTGTTGTTTTGGGGGGATTTAGTGTAGAGGGTATTCTGTGAACTCTTTCAATGCCTGTATTGCCCTCTTGTTCTAGGATCTCTGGGCAATTTTCTTTGATTATATTTTGTATTCCAATGTCGAGTTTGCTGTTTATTTCTTGCTTTTCTGGTAGTCTAATTATTCTTAAATTGTCTCTTCTCCCTCTATTTTCCAAGTCTATGACCTTGTCAGTGAGATATTTTATGTTCTCTTCTAATTTCTTGGTCTTTTGGCTTTGCTTTATTAGTTCTTGCTCATTGTCTTCAAGTTGCCTAATTCTGACCTTTAAAGCCTGGTTTTCCTTTTCACTTTGGTCAAACTGGTTTTGTAGATGAATGAATTTCTTTTGCATTATATCCCAATTTTCCTCCCAGAAGGCTTCCATCTATTTTATCCTTTCCTAATCAAATTTTTCATGGGTTTGTGGAGAGTTTCCATTTCCTTTGGAAGGTTTCAGAGCATTTGCTCGTGTTTCCTCTACTATCTCCTCTGTATTTTGTATTTTTGCTCCATAAAATGTGTCCAAAGTAACCCCCTTCTTCTTGTTTTTCTTGGAATTTTGGGGCTTTTGTGCTTCTGTGGATTTTGCCATCTCTATCTGAGTGGGGAGGACTAGCTTTTCTTATCTCTGTCTGGTGTCCAGAGGTTTTATCCCCAGGCAGATTTTCTGTTCTATGCAGTTGTTGTTCTGTCTTCCCGGGGAAGCCAGGAATTGCTGGTGTTTCTGTGTTACTGCCCTCCTCAGTTCCCTCCCAATGTTTCTCTGTTGCCTTACTTCCACACTCTGAGCCTGGCTTGGCCCTTTCCATGGGGAGTTTGTTTTTGTGCCTTAGGCAGCCAGAAAAGCCAGCACTATGAGGGGGGAGGGGCCACCCCTTCCTAGAGCTATGAGGGCTCCAGATAGGATTAGCTTTCCCTGAGTTGAACTGAGTATTCCCTGCGGCAGGGACCTTCCGTGAGCCTTGGATGGAAGGATCCAGCCAGGGGGTTACAAGCTCCCCCCATCTCCCTCTGTTTCCCTGCTGTCTGTGTTGGGTGCCCCCTCATCTGAGTCAGGTTGTTTTCAGGAAGCTGTCTTCAGAATTGCCAGCCCTGAGGCTCTGAGGTTCCCTCTGCTGCCTTGGATTCAGCGCTCTGTGTTGGGGGGTATGGGTCCTGGGACCTTCCTTCTGCCTACCCCTTAGATCCGAGGGATCTCGGGTTCTGGCTTTTGCGGGGGGGGGGGGGGAGTACCTTTTGATCCAGGTCCAGGAGGAGGATTCCAGGGGTCTATGCTGTTGTTCATTTTGAATTTCGGTGCCCTAGGAGCATATAGTTTGAGTTCAGTAGGTAAGGGTTTCTGGAGATCTGAACTTTAGCTTTCTCTAAGCCACCATCTTGCCTGGAAGTCCCCCTCTGGGCAGTTCTAAGCAAATTGATAGACTGTAATTAGTTCCCATAAAGTGGAGAAAGGGATAGGAAATGACATGAAAAAAGGACTATAAAAAGGCCTGAACTTCTTGTCCAAGGGGTCTTCAGTTTGAGTATTTGACTTGAATCTTTGACTTAAAGTTTTGGAATGGGACTTTGACTGGGACTTTGGCACTTAAACAACTTCTGGTAAGACTGCTTCTGGAGGACTTCCGGTTAAGATGGCGGCTTAGAGAAAGCTAAAGCTCAGATCTCCGGAAAACCCTTCCCGACCAATCTCAAACGATAAGCTCCTAAGGCGCCGAAATTCAAAACGATCAACAGCACAGACCCTGGGAACCCTCCTCCTGGACCTGGACCCGGTTCAAAAGGTACGGCTCCCCTTAAAAGCCAGAACCCGAGATCACTCGGACCTCAGGGGTAGGAGCGCAGAGTCCAAGGCTCCCGGAAGCGGCAGCCGCGCCGGGCTCAGAGAGCAGGGTCTGAGGAACAACAACCCTCAGGGTCTTCTACCCAAGTCCCAGTCCGGGTGAAAGTTACTGCCTGGGGCCTCCGCTGCAAAGAGCTGGTCGGTCCGGGTGAAAGTTACTGCCTGGGGCTTCCGCCGCAGAGAGCTGATCAAAACAACAGCAACCCTCAGGGCGGGCAAGACAGCCTCACGGGCTGGATCCTGCTATCCAAGTCTCAGTGAAAGTCTGTGCTCTCGGAGCTTGGGGAAGCGGCAGCCCATCCCCCCGCAGGCCGACGAAACAGCCTCACGGCCAGCGATTCTGAAGGCAACTTCCGGAAAGCGAGCCGGGGGGAGAGTGTGGCCTCGTGGTCCGACCCTTCCATTCCAGTTCCAGTGAGGCATATTCAGTTTAACCCAGGGAAAGCCCATAGAACTATCTGCCCAGGACTGCCTCTGAACACCAGAAAGAGACAAGAAAAACTAATCCTCCACATTCAGAGATGACAAACTCCACAGAACCACAGAAGCCCCAAAATACCAAGAAAAATAAGAAGAAAGGGGCGACTTTGGACACATTCTATGGAGCCAAAATACAAAATACAGAGCAGACAGAAGATAATATAAAAGAAAATGCTCCAAAACCTTCCAAAGGAAATGGAAACTCTCCACAAACCTATGAAGAATTTGAATCAGAAATGACCAAAAAGATGGAAGCCTTCTGGGAGGAAAAGTTGGAAATAATGCAAAAGAAATTCACGCATCTACAAAACCAGTTTGACCAAACTGTAAAAGAAAACCAGGCTTTAAAGGCCAGAATCAGGCAGCTGGAAGACAACGATCGTGTAAAAGAGCAAGAATCAATAAAGCAAAGCCAAAATACCAAGAAATTAGAAGAGAACATAAAATATCTCACCGACAAGGTGATAGATCTGGAAAATAGGGGGAGAAGGGATAATTTAAGAATAATTGGACTCCCAGATAAGCCAGAAATAAACACCAAACTGGACATGGTGATACAAGATATAATCAAAGAAAATTGCCCAGAGATTCTAGAACAAGGGGGCAATACAGCCACTGACAGAGCTCACAGAACACCTTCTACACTAAACCCCCAAAAGACAACTCCCAGGAATGTAATTGCCAAATTCCAAAGCTATCAAACAAAAGAAAAAATCCTACAGGAAGCCAGAAAAAGACAATTTAGATATAAAGGAATGCCAATCAGGGTCACCCAAGACCTTGCAAGTTCTACTCTGAATGATCGTAAGGCATGGAACATGATCTTCAGAAAGGCAAGAGAGCTGGGTCTCCAACCAAGAATCAGCTACCCAGCAAAACTGACTATATACTTCCAAGGGAAAGTATGGGCATTCAACAAAATAGAAGACTTCCAACTTTTTGCAAAGAAAAGACCAGAGCTCTGTGGAAAGTTTGATACCGAAAATCAAAGAGCAAGGAATACCTGAAAAGGTAAATATTAAGGAAAGGGGAAAAAGTTATCTTCTTCTTTTACTCAAACTCTCTTCTATAAGGACTACATTTATATCAACCTATGTATACTAACATGTGGGGAAAATGTAATGTATAAATAGGGGGTAAAGAAAGACCAAATAGAATAATCATTCTCACACAAAGATTCACATGGGAAGGGGAGGGGAAGAAAACTCCTATAAGAAGGAGAGGAAGAGAGGGGGGGGGGGTTACTTAAACCTCAATCTCAGGGAAATCAGCTCTGAGAGGGAAAAACCTCCAGATCCATTGGGATCTTGAATTCTATCTTACCCAACAAGGGTAAGGAGAAGGGAAAACCAAGGGGGGGAGGGGGAGAGGGAGAACAAAAAGGGAGGGTAAGAGAGGGGGGAGGGGGAGGGAACAAAAAGGGAGGGACTAAAAAGGGAAACATCAAGGGAGGGGACAAGGGGGACTGTTTCAAAGTAAATCACTGGACTAAAAGGTAGAGCCGAAGAAGAAAAGGTTAGAATTAGGGAAGGCAATCAAAATGCCAGGGAATCCACAAATGACAATCATAACTTTGAACGTGAATGGGATGAACTCACCCATAAAACGTAGACGAATAGCAGAATGGATTAGAATCCAAAACCCTACCATATGTTGTCTTCAAGAAACACACATGAGGCGGGTTGACACCCACAAGGTCAGAATTAAAGGATGGAGTAAGACCTTCTGGGCTTCAACTGATAGAAAGAAGGCAGGAGTGGTAATCATGATATCTGATAAAGCCAATGCAAAAATAGACCTGATCAAAAGGGATAGGGAAGGTAATTATATTTTGTTAAAAGGGACTATAGACAATGAGGAAATATCATTAATCAATATGTATGCACCAAATAATATAGCACCCAAATTTCTAATGGAGAAACTAGGAGAATTGAAGGAAGAAATAGACAATAAAACCATACTAGTGGGAGACTTAAACCAACCATTATCAAATTTAGATAAATCAAATCAAAAAATAAATAAGAAAGAGGTAAAAGAAGTGAATGAAATCTTAGAAAAATTAGAATTAATAGACATATGGAGAAAAATAAATAGGGATAAAAAGGAATACACCTTCTTCTCAGCACCACATGGCACATTCACAAAAATTGACCATACATTAGGTCACAGAAACATAGCACACAAATGCAGAAAAGCAGAAATAATGAATGCAGCCTTCTCAGATCACAAGGCAATAAAAATAATGATTAGTAATGGTACATGGAAAACCAAATCTAAAACCAATTGGAAATTAAACAATATGATACTCCAAAACCGTTTAGTTAAAGAAGAAATCATAGAAACAATTAATAATTTCATCGAGGAAAATGACAATGGCGAAACATCCTTCCAAACCTTTTGGGATGCAGCCAAAGCGGTAATCAGAGGTAAATTCATATCCCTGAATGCTTATATTAACAAACAAGGGAGAGCAGAGATCAATCAATTGGAAATGCAAATGAAAAAACTGGAAAGCGATCAAATTAAAAACCCCCAGCAGAAAACCAAATTAGAAATCCTAAAAATTAAGGGAGAAATTAATAAAATCGAAAGTGATAGAACTATTGATTTAATAAATGAGACAAGAAGCTGGTACTTTGAAAAAACAAACAAAATAGACAAGGTACTGGTCAATCTAGTTAAAAAAAGGAAGGAAGAAAAGCAAATTCACAGCATTAAAGATGAAAAGGGGGACAGCACCTCCAATGAGGAGGAAATTAAGGCAATCATTAGAAATTACTTTGCCCAATTATATGGCAATAAATACACCAATTTAGGAGAAATGGATGAATATATACAAAAATACAAACTGCCTAGACTAACAGAAGAGGAAATAGAATTCCTAAATAATCCCATATCAGAAATTGAAATCCAACAAGCCATCAAAGAACTTCCTAAGAAAAAGTCCCCAGGGCCTGATGGATTCACCTGTGAATTCTATCAAACATTCAGAGAACAGTTAATCCCAATACTATACAAACTATTTGACATAATAAGCAAAGAGGGAGTTCTACCAAACTCCTTTTACGACACAAACATGGTACTGATTCCAAAACCAGGCAGGTCAAAAACAGAGAAAGAAAACTATAGGCCAATCTCCCTAATGAATATAGATGCAAAAATCTTAAATAGGATACTAGCAAAAAGACTCCAGCAAGTGATCAGAAGGATCATTCACCATGATCAAGTAGGATTCATACCAGGGATGCAGGGCTGGTTCAACATTAGGAAAACCATCCACATAATTGACCACATCAACAAGCAAACTAGCAAGAATCACATGATTATTTCAATAGATGCAGAAAAAGCCTTTGATAAAATACAACACCCATTCCTATTAAAAACACTAGAAAGCATAGGAATAGAAGGGTCATTCCTAAAAATAATAAACAGTATATATCTAAAACCAACAGCTAATATCATCTGCAATGGGGATAAACTAGATGCATTCCCAATAAGATCAGGAGTGAAACAAGGATGCCCATTATCACCTCTACTATTTGACATTGTACTAGAAACACTAGCAGTAGCAATTAGAGAAGATAAAGGAATTGAAGGCATCAAAATAGGCAAGGAGGAGACCAAGTTATCACTCTTTGCGGATGACATGATGGTCTACTTAAAGAATCCTAGAGATTCAACCAAAAAGCTAATTGAAATAATCAACAACTTTAGCAAAGTTGCAGGATACAAAATAAACCCACATAAATCATCAGCTTTTCTATATATCTCCAACACAGCTCAGCAGCAAGAACTAGAAAGAGAAATCCCATTCAAAATCACCTTAGACAAAATAAAATACCTAGGAATCTACCTCCCAAGACAAACACAGGAACTATATGAACACAACTACAAAACACTCGCCACACAACTAAAACTAGACTTGAACAAATGGAAAAACATTAACTGCTCATGGATAGGACGAGCCAATATAATAAAAATGACCATCCTACCCAAACTTATTTATCTATTTAGTGCCATACCCATTGAACTACCAAAATACTTCTTCACTGATTTAGAAAAAACCATAACAAAGTTCATTTGGAAGAACAAAAGATCAAGGATATCCAGGGAAATAATGAAAAAAAACACATATGATGGGGGCCTTGCAGTCCCTGACCTAAAACTATATTACAAAGCAGCAGTCATCAAAACAATTTGGTACTGGCTAAGAAATAGAAAGGAAGATCAGTGGAATAGACTGGGGGAAAGCGACCTCAGCAAGACAGTATACGATAAACCCAAAGATCCCAGCTTTTGGGACAAAAATCCACTATTTCATAAAAACTGCTGGGAAAATTGGAAGACAGTGTGGGAGAGACTAGGAATAGATCAACACCTCACACCCTACACCAAGATAAATTCAAAATGGGTGAGTGACTTAAACATAAAGAAGGAAACCATAAGTAAATTGGGTAAACACAGAATAGTATACATGTCAGACCTTTGGGAGGGGAAAGGCTTTAAAACCAAGCAAGATATAGAAAGAATCACAAAATGTAAAATAAATAATTTTGACTACATCAAACTAAAAAGCTTTTGTACAAACAAAACCAATATAACTAAAATCAGAAGGGAAACAACAAATTGGGAAAAAATCTTCATAGAAACCTCTGACAAAGGTTTAATTACTCATATTTATAAAGAGCTAAATCAATTGTACACAAAATCAAGCCATTCTCCAATTGATAAATGGGCAAGGGAAATGGATAGGCAGTTCTCAGATAAAGAAATCAAAACTATTAACAAGCACATGAAGAAGTGTTCTACATCTCTTATAATCAGAGAGATGCAAATCAAAACAACTCTGAGGTATCACCTCACACCTAGCAGATTGGCTAACATAACAGCAAAGGAAAGTAATGAATGCTGGAGGGGATGTGGCAAAGTAGGGACATTAATTCATTGCTGGTGGAGCTGTGAACTGATCCAACCATTCTGGAGGGCAATTTGGAACTATGCCCAAAGGGCGACAAAAGAATATCTACCCTTTGACCCAGCCATAGCACTGCTGGGTCTGTACCCCAAAGAGATAATGGACACAAAGACTTGTACAAAAATATTCATAGCTGCGCTCTTTGTGGTGGCCCAAAACTGGAAAATGAGGGGATGCCCATCAATTGGGGAATGGCTGAACAAACTGTGGTATATGTTGGTGATGGAGTACTATTGCGCTAAAAGGAATAATAAAGTGGAGAAGTTCCATGGAGACTGGAACAACCTCCAGGAAGTGATGCAGAGCGAGAGGAGCAGAACCAGGAGAACATTGTACACAGAGACAAACACACTGTGGTATCATCGAACGTAATGGACTTCTCCATTAGTGGTGGTGTAATGTCCCTGAACAACTTGCAGGGACCCAGGAGAAAAAAACACCATTCATAAGCAAAGGATAAACTAGGGGAGTGGAAACACCGAGAAAAAGCAACTGCCTGAATACAAAGATTGAGGGGACATGACAGAGGATAGACTCTAAATGAACACTCTAATGCAAATACTATCAACAAAGCAATGGGTTCAAATCAAGAAAACATCTAATGCCCAGTGGACTTACGCGTCGGCTATGGGGGGTTGGGGGGGGGAGGAAAAGAAAATGATCTATGTCTTTAACGAATAATGCTTGGAAATGACCAAATAAAATATATTTAAAAAAAAAAAAAAAAAGACTGCTTCTGGATCTTTGTCTTGGGAGTTTGTCTTGGGGGAGTGAGTAGTTGACCCTTTATGACTTCTGCAGAGATTAGGTCCCAAGAGGCCTTATCCTCTTGGAGGAGGCCGCATGGGTAGAGCTTCTGTTAATTTACCACCAGGTCCTCCAGCTGAGGGTTATCAAACCCTGTCTAGGTTGTTCTGGACACCATAGTAACATTTAGTGTGATAGAATAGACATTTTCTCTACCCTATTTTTATATTTCTCTACTTTCATTCTTCCCATCTCTTTGTAAATAAACTACTCAAAGTCATTTTGACTTGAGCTATGATATTTTTAAATTGGTGACCACCATATTATTTTAGAATTCTCATATATTTAATCAAACCCTAAATGTAATTCCTTAAAAGACCAGCTACTAGGGCAGAAAAAAAGTCAATCAATTTTTCATAATCAAAATTATTAAGCATATCCTTTACTAACCCCAATTCAGTTTTTTAAACCCCTAAATACTCACACATTTAAGCATTACTCACAGGGCCTAGCACAGAATTTTGAATACAATAGATGTTCAAAACACAAATAATTAATAATTCAGGCTCATATACTTACTAGATGTGTGAGAACCTAGGCAAGTCTTTTATCTTTTATCTGACTCAGGTTCCAAAGTTGTAAAATGATACTTACCTCATTGGGTTATGAATATCAAATTGGATACTTATAAAGTGGTTAGCACTTACTAAGTGCTTATTTCCATCCGCATTTCAGAATTCAGTCTATTGAATAGAAGAAGAAAGAAGGAAAAAGAAATGGAAAAGAAGAGGAGGTGATGATGATGAAGATGATGATGATAAATATTAGTGCATATCTATCCTGCATTAGAAGTCAAGGCAATGAGATGAAAAGCTTAAGGAGATAATAATGAATAAACTTGCTGATTTTTTGTTGTTTCTCTAATTGTGCTTTATCCATGAAAGCAAGTTTGAACATGTTTTGTTTGTCATATTTGCAATTTATTTCAAATGTCTTCTTATATGTTGTGAAATAAATACTAATATCTGGACAGGTTTGTTCATTTAGTTATCTAAAATTAAAAATTAAGGCAATTGCTCTCACATGTATCTTAGAATTTCTGATAACTTTATTACCATATCTCTAATCAAAACAAATTTATGTGTGCCCAAACAACCAACTAGAAATTTAATTTGCAGTTTTACAATTAGTAATTATTTTTTGGGAATCCAAAGCCAAAAGAATTAGGCTTATAAGTTTTAAAATATAAATTACTCCATAACACTCATAATGAGTTCCTTAAGTCTGAGATTGCATCTATGAATCCATCAGCTAAGTCATAAAATTAGATTATAGCAACAAACAAAAAAGTCAGCAAACAAAATTAAAACATAGAATACACTGAAATAGTAATTAAACCTTCAAAAATGAGTTATAATTATATAATTGCAAAATTCCATATTTTCTTCAAGGATTGGAAAATTTAAAAAAAAGTAGCCATGTTATGAAAAAAGAAAAGCATAAGGAGAGTCTTCTCACATCTCACGTGAAAGGATAATAACTACATAGAAGAAAAACTTAATGTAACCAAATTCTTGATTCTTAATTCTTTCAATTCTAAAATGAATTTAATACCTACATCTATTTATTTAACATATAAAGCACTATGACCTATGTTACTATTATTAATAGCATTACATATTTTCAAAATGACAAAATAATCTTAGATTCTGATTGTATAGATTTATTGTGCTCTTTCATCCATTGAACAAATATTGCTATTACTGGTAAAATTCAATTAAATATAAATTTATGAGTATTTATTTACAAATATTTATTATCCATAAAGCTAGGACTAGAAGAGAATTCCAGTAGGATCTAAAATCAAACCTCAGAGCCTACAGTATTACCTCCTAAATGGAAATATTGACTAAGAGAAAAAAGACTTGCTACCTGCTCTAAGGAGCTGAGATCAGGTTAAGACCCAAAGAACTGTTGAGCAAGGAGGGAAGCTAAACTGAGTGCTATAAAATAAGGAGTCTTTTGATTATGTTTATTTAACACATATATTGTTCTGGTATTCTCATTATTGGTGGAAATGAAGGTCCTTCCATTTGATGAGGTTTGAGGCAGAGTCCTTGAGAGAAGATGAGCACCAAATCTCAGCCACTTCTCCTTTTTGGCATTCTTCAAGAGAAAGTTCCACTTAAGGATTCTCCAAGCAAGAGTACTCTTGGAACAGAGCATTGTACAGGCTTCCAGTTTCAAGAGAGAAGATGGAAGAGGCCAATACCACTTCAGGTTTCTTTTTGAAAGGTACCTGGCAAGACATGAAGTGAATGGAAAATTTTCCTCATGTCCCTATCCCTAGATTTCCACTCTAAATACTTGAGGAAATTTCCCCTGGGATAAGTTTGAGAATATTCTCTTTGAATTAAAAATATTTCCCAATGGGAAAGCTTCTTCTGTCTGTATTTCCTAGTATATATTCTCTGAAGTCTGTCACCTCTGATTTCTATTTTGCTATGTTTTGGATAAATTGACTTTTTTCCCATTTTCTACATGTGTTCATTGCAGGACTGATATTAGATAACAAAGAAGTCAATCCTTGAATATAGTGCTTGAGGATCCCATTCTTTCCCAAATAAAAAAGCAAATCAAAGTTAGATTGAGCAAAATCATATTCCCTAAATGATTTATATTTAAAGGAATGATATAATTCTATTTTGATAATCCCTTTCTCTGAAGATAGCAAAGTTCTGGCTTTTAGGCCCAAACTCCTCCTTTCCTTCCTAGCAGAAATGGAAAGGAACTGACTGTCTTTCTTGAAAATTGGTATGAGGACAAAGAACTAGAGATGTCCATTCTGTTTCCTTCTGAGCCACATACAAGGACAGCCATCCTCACCATACATGAGTCCTGCTTACATCTTGGGAACAGACATCAAATCACACTGCATGTACCAAGGTAGAAATTCCTTCAAACTCAACCAAAGGAGTAAACCTGGAGAACTCTATAGATTACCATCTTAGAGGTTCTGTTTTGACAAAAGGGTTAACACAAATTCTGAAGGATAGGAGAGCAGCTAGTAGGAGAGTGGAGAAGGCTAGAAATGAGCACTCCTAATGGTTAAGTAACAGTACTTCATGTTTTCCTCAGGGAAACAAAGAATGTTAAATCCTGAAATTTAAAGTAGTGAAGATTTTATTCCCAAAGGTGTGCTTCTTTACTATGGCTATATTAATTATGCCCACTCTCCCACACAAATATTGTATGACTGTGGAAAAATATGGCCCATTGCAGATTGAGCCTTATGTTGTTATTCTTTTTTTTTGCCTTCTTTTTAGTACATGTTTCCAATTAAGAGGCAAAAAGTTCATTCCATTGATTTGTTAAATAGGTAGCACTCTAGTAACTACTCAGTAGTTATCATGTGCAGTACCATACATGCATTCCTATTGAATTGGTTCTACATAGAACACTGAGAGAATGAGTTGAAGAATTTGGCCCTCTTTTTTGGGAACCACCCAATTATAATGATAATTGTAATGTAGGAGTAATTAGTAATTAAGAATGGAGTGTAGTCAGATGATAAGGAAATAGTATATTGTTTTTGAAAGATGAATAAAGATAGTTGAATGGGTTGGATTTCTTTAAGCCAAAATAGAATCTCAAAGACTATGACTCTTGGGAAGAGAATTTTCTCAAGAATCTTTGGGTAAGACAATTGGAGCAATAGACTGACTCTTGAATGATCCTGAATAAGGAAGGTTGTTCAAGGAGGCTGCTCTATGAATTGGGAGAAATTTCTGGTGAAGTTATCTCCTGAAATTAACCTAGCCAAGCAGAGATCAAGGACTATATTGGGTGCAGTACAGATGATGAGCCCAGTAGGTGTCTGTCTGAGTGGAGAAAGTTTGTGAAGATTCTGAAAGCTGCTTTTTTCATCTGAGCAGCAGGAAAAGAAATCTGACTGATTCCTCTCTGATTACAAGCTTATATTTAGTATAAGATAGAAAGATAGATATTTGGGGATTTAGATAGATAGAGTAGAATAAGCAGGATCACTATTAGAGACCAAGAAGATTTCCCGTGAGGGAAAGATCGGTTGGGAATTTATAGAGAATTTTATTAGTCAATAGGGAATCCCTTATCGATACTTACATTCCTTTAACTTTCCTTTTTTATACAATTATTCATAATTACAATAGTTTTATGTAACTTGCCTAAGAAGGAGTTTTCTTTTAGCTGTTTGAGGAGCCATTTTCCCAATAGTCAACCTCAAGGGTTTGTCCACACCAGCAACAACTATTGGTAATATCCATACCAATACCAATAATCAATAAGGGTTTGAACCCCTTTCATCACAACTCAGCACTGTGCAAGTGCAGTTTGGGTGAGTGAACCAACCCTGAGAAAGAATAGACAAGGGAGGGGTAACACACTACTGGGCTATACTTGGACCTATGAGTCATGTAACACACTGAAACTTGAAGCAGCTTTTATGAAGATTTTCAGTTTCTCTAAGCTATCTTGATATATCATTAAAAAAATCTAAAATGTTATTACTGGAAGAAAGAAGATTTTCAGAGTCCAAAATAGCATTTTCATGAGAATTTAAAAATAAAAGCATATTCTTTGACTGTGGGACAAGAACAGTTTTTGAAATATATTAACAGTTGATCTTTTAGATCAGAAGATAATTTATCTATGAAAGCATGTGATGCACAGTCAAGTAGTATAATCATCTTGTGTTACCTAACACTATTCATGTCAATAAGAATTGAACAAACACTGACCAATAGGTCTTCCTTGAATGCCAACTTTGAAGGGTTACCTATCATTTAGTTGATAGCAGGAATCATTGAAGTCCATTTTTTATCAAGAAATTTTGGCCTGGGAAGTACTTGGAATTGGGTCTGTGCATTGGAAAATAATGGGTTCTTTGTTAAATAATCCTTTTCATTGAGAATTTTAAGTAAAGATGAGATGAGTTTTCAAGACTATCATAGAGGATTTCTTTTTCAGTTGCAATTTTAATAGATATCTTTAAAAAACTGTTCTACATCACACCTAGTAGATTGGCTAAAATGACAACAAAGGAAAGTAATGAGTGTTGGAGGGGATGTGGCAAAATTGGGGCATTAATGCATTGCTGGTGGAGTGGTGAACTGATTCAACCAATCTGGAAGGCAATTTCAGATAATACCCAAAGGGCTTTAAAGACTGTCTGCCCTTTGATCCAGCCATGCCCAATTATGGGCTTGTATGCTAAAGAGATAATGAGAAAAAAGTACAGGTACAAAAAAATATTCATAGCCATACCCTTTGTGATGGCAAAAAGCTGGAAAATGAGGGGGTATCCATCAATTGGGGAATGGCTGAACAAAATGTTATTTGATAGTGATGGAATACTATTGTGCTGAAAGGAATGATGAACTGTAGTAATTCCATGTGAACTGGAAAGTCCTCCAGGAATTGATGAAGAGTGAAAGGAACAGAACCAGGAGAACCTTATACATAGAGAAGGATACACTGTGGCATAATCGAACATAGTGGACTTCTCTACTAGCAGTAATGAAATCATCCAGGACAATTCTGAGGGATTTATGGGAAAGAATGCTATCCACATCCAGAGGAAGAACTGTGGGAGTATAAAGGAAGACAAAACACAACTGCTTGATCACATGGTTTGATGGGGATATGATTGGGGATGTTGACTTTAAATGATCACTCTATTGCAAATAATAATATAGAAATAGGTTTTGAACAACGATACATGAAAAACCCGATGGAATTACTCATTGACTCTGGAATGGGGGAGGGAGGAGAGGAGGAAAAGAACATGAATCACATAATCATGATAAAATATTCTAAATTCATGAATTAAATAAAAAAATTAACAAAAAAACTTTTCTATATATAAAATTCTGTGATTCCATAAGTCTTTGCCTGGTATTGGTACATAGAATAAATTTAGAAACATGAACTTGAAATTAGGAACTTTGGGTTCCTGTAATAATGGGATCACTGTAATAATCCATGAAAAAAGTAATGAGAATGATAAGTGATATAATGACCTTACAAATGAAAAAAATAGATGCTAGATCCAATCAATAGATGACCAATCAAATATATAAATGAGGATGAAGGATAAATAAAAATAACTCCAAGTTTTTGATTCTTAATGATTTGAAAACTGACTGATCAATAAAATAAGAAGACAGTTGAAGTTAGTGTTAGGGAAAATGTTATTAATTATATTTTATTTATCTTAAATATAATATGTGACATTATTCAATTCAATCCAATAAAAATTTATTAAGCACCTTCAATTTGCCAAAAACTGTTTTACGTGCTGGAGACAAAAAATTAGAAAACAAAACTATCTCTGTCCTCATGGAGCTTACAATCTAATGAGATAAGATAAAACAGACAAGAAAGGTGAAAAATCTAGGTGTGGGGATAAACATGAAGTTGAGAGTGCATGGTATATAGTTCCATTATGTTAAAGTCAAATAGAAGCAAACAGAAAAATGAATAGTTAAATCAAATTGAATTGTTGAATAGGCTTCCCAAAATGTAGAACTGGAGATTACTATAGAAATTAGAATAAAGATAAAAATTGGGTCTCATTGAACCCTAAAATCTAAAATGAATATATTTTAATGTCTACATTTCTATTATTCTAAGAGTTCCACATTTTCTTACTCATTTTTGTTCTAAACATTATTCAGTTTCAACTTTCATATATCCAACCTTTGGGATTCAATTCAAGGACTACTTCCCACATATTAACTCATTATGAAATCAATATTCTATATTCTCTTGTTTTTTCCCCCATTGTTGAAGAAAATGTATAGTTATCATTTTTTTAAATAATTGTTACCACCAATTTCATCAAGAACTACCTTTGGGAATGTCATACAAGTTTAATGGGATAAATGGCTTGAGCATCTTTACAATAATGAAAGGAAGTGCCATCCTTTGTGTGCAAGGAAGTTATTATTCCTTAGGGCAAGTCTTGAAAGACCCAGGATGACATCCATGTGATGATGCTATTGAAACATTATTTTAGGGGAAGAAATGAAAAAGATTGATATAACTATATCTAGGAATATAAGAAACAGAGGTAAAGTCTAAAGGTTACAGGTTTCCTGTTTTTGAAACTGGAATGATTGAAAACTTGACAAAGAGTGAATGCCAATGCTTTGTGTTCTGGAAGCATAAGAAAGCAAGATAAAACAGACAGAACAAATCAGAAATTTCAAAGTACCATTGACTAAAAATAGTTTTACATAGGTGTTACTGACCATTTAAGGAAACTGAATGATCATGAAATGAATTAATATATACACACTCTTACACTTTCAAAACTGGATTCTCTTTTTGGATTCCTTATCCTCCATTTTGTTAAACAAGGCTCTTCTGGGAGATCTAGGAAGTACAATGGAGAAAATATCTGGGCTGAAGTCTTGACCACATTTCATTATGAATTCAAATCTGACCTCAGATATTTATTAGTTGAGTGACCCTGGGATAGTCATTTAATAATGAATGCCTCAGTTTCCTCATCTACAAAATGAACTGGAGAAGGAAATGGCAAACTATTCCATTATCATTGACAAGATTACTGCAAATGGGATCATAAAGAGTTGGATATCACTGAAACAATTCAACAACAGCAATGTCCTGGGTAAAAAGTCATCTTAGCATCTCTCCTTATCAATACTATTTTTTAAGACCCTAACCAAGTTTTATGTGATTCACACCTGAACTCTCTCCCCAAACTCATTCTCTATTTTCCTCCTTTATTTCTAGCTTCTCCAAAAGCTGGTTCTTGGCCTCTCACATGTGGATGGCTTTCTTGAAGTGATTCAGGCATGCATAAAGTTAAACCCAATTGCATTTTATTTATCTGACACATGGGATCTATGGGGTATTCTGGGAAAACTAGTTCCTCCAGTGTGAGAGTTTGCTGATCCCTTTGCAGAGCTATTCTCTTTCTTTGGTGTTCACCTGTCACCCAGTTCTCATTTGTAACTCCAAGAAGTTATAAAACCAGCAGTTAAATCTAGTAAATTATCTTGGCATGTGGGCTAAAAATATTTAGAGTAATCTACAGGACTCAAAAACTGAATGCCTAACCAAGCCATGTAAAGGGACAGATGACCAAGAAGGATGTAGAAGCAGGTCCTATGGAGTGCTCAGATTTTGGTTACACATCAAAGAAACCAAGGTCATACACTGCTTCTGGAGCCATCACCAGTCATCTTGACTTTTGTGCTTGCCACTGGACTTCATTGACTCTGGAAGAGACAGAAAAGTTGACCACTGTGCAACTCTTTTCCCCTGAAATTCAATTTGTGCATAAGTCAAAACACATCACCAGTGACATCTCCTCCAGTCTCTTCTAGTACAAAGGAAAACAATCTGATGCCAAAAACTTATGTGAACCTGAGCAAATCACTTAACCTCATTCAACCTTATTTTCTTCATCTATTAAAAAAGAGTAATAAATTCCATGACTTCCTGGGACCCATAATGTGCAAAACCTGCAATCCTATCTATAAACTAAAGACTGTAAAAGATTAAAATTTAGGGGAGACTGAGGAGACTGAGGCAGGTAGAAATTAGTTTCTCTCTGCAAGGAGTATTATATTTTCTAGAGGTTTATTAAAAGTTAAAGGTTAAAGAAAATACAGGATAAGAAAAACGTGCCTAGGCCAGAGAGGCCTAGACAAGATAATCTCACATCATGGAAGAGACGCGTCTGCTCCAAAACAGAAGTCCAAAAAAGAGACTAACAAAGCCTTTGCAATCAGGTTCAATCCCTTCTCGATCTCAGCCCACCTCAGAATTCTGTGAGATTACAAAGCATTTTGGGGAAGTGGAGCAAGGGTTGTGGGGATTGAAGTCCAGAGTTCGAGTCTATTTTTTACAAGATACTCATCATGGCTCCTCAAGAAACAAGAAGTTGTTGTTTTTATTTTTTTTTCTCAAAGGACCCTCCTCTCCCGCCACAAGAAAAGTTTGAAATATTTAACTTAGATCTAAAGGTTCAGTAATGCTCTGACCTCATAGCCCATGTTCCTTCTACTATACCATAGGACTTCTCCACTGATATCTCAGAGCAAAGAGTCCTCTGTACTACCAAGAAAATTCCATTCATCCTTATCTGCTCATCTAATGCCTGAGAATCTGACTTTTGTGGAGGAAAGGACTCTCAAAAACTCAAGTTGTTGAAGAGGGAAAAATAATCATTTTAATATGAAATGTGATTATAAACCAGAAGTTGATCAAGATCTTTAATATAGACCTTGAGTATATGATAGTGAAGAGTAACAAATGTAGGATGTTTTGTCCTTTCCCACTGATATTAAATATATAAAATTCATCTAATGTTACTTAATTCTTTCATTCTATTAATGCAGTTTATATTATCTCCTTCACCACTCAAGAGAATTGAACTTTCTATGAAGATTAATGCCACATTCACTTCACTGCACATTAATGGAGAAGACATTATTACTTGAATCTCCAGGAATTCCCAGAGGCAAAGGGCATTAAATCATCACATTCATGCAGTATCTTTCTAGCTATTCTGACTTGTAAGCTTTAGAACTCCTGCAAATTCAGCAATGACATTATACTGTAGCTTTGCACTAGAATTCTGACTGAGCTACACAGCAAATTTCTACTGGTAGTCAAATGTATTGAGACCATGGCATCAAAATTATTGTTTTCCATTTCATTATAAGGTTTCCATGGGAACAAAATCACTGAGATTCATTTTAAAACAGTCGAAGAGAAATATATTGAATTGTATATTCCTTTCTTCTTTTTTCACATAATACTAAAATTCTACAGTATACTGCATTTATTCCCAGATCACTCTATAGGCATTAATAACTTCCTAGAGTAAGATGTTTTCCTGTATAGAAAAAGTTAAATAGGTATAGTTTAATATTCTCTGATTATAGAGAGCACACTAGATTTTGAGGTAAGTAAAAATATATTGATTACATATTACCCATGTCTTTTAACAAAAATGAATGCTAAAACATAACCTAAATGACTGCTAAAATATAAAAAAGATCTTACTGTTATCTTCTTTTTGTTTGTTTGTATTTTTTTTTCCTAATTGACCACAAGACACAGATGAGTAAATCAATATTTCTGGGAGGAGAGCTAAGATACTTGACCTAGGGACAATGTGTGTGGTTTTCTTTTCTGGCACATTATGATAATATGATCCCATTATTTCAAAGTTTAACAAAGTCCTAGTATCACTTCAAAAGCCTTAAAATGAGCATCACATAGATTTGTACCAATCTACACCAGAAACAAAAGCAATAATAATAAATGAAGAGTACACAGTTACATTTTTTTCTTCACACGAGCTGTGAGAGGTACATGGAGGAAATATTTTCATATTTCATAGAGAGAATGTAAGGTCTACAAATGAAGGTACAAACACAAAAATAATAACGTGGGAGTTTATCCATTTCTACATGATTTTCCATTTATGCCAGGAATATAATTATTTACATTTTAGTCACTTGCCAAGGAAATCATCACTACCTCATGCTTCTTGAATCTAAGGGAACAGTTAACTAACACATACATATGTGATGCTTTACTCCAGGATTTTTTATCATTTAATCTGCAGGGATTAATAGGTAGATAGATGAAAAAAAGATAGATTAAATGGACTTTGTATCTATATTTGGTGATAGATATAGACATAGATATATTATAGATATAGAAAGATTTAAATAACTTAAAAGTGCATATTGGTTTATAAAATACATAGGCAGTTGGTATGTAGCACAAAGATGAGGGATTGGTAATTACCCAGAGAATCAATGTAGATTCCTCTAGAAGACAGGATTTTACCTGAGGATTGAAAGAAGTCATTGATGCCAGGAGACATAGGTGAGAAGGGAAAACATTCTCATCACAGGGGCTAGGCAATCAGGATTCCCAAAGTCCAGACCTGGAATGTCTTATCAACAAAAAACAAGGAGAATGGGGTCTCCGAATCTCAGAATACACAGTTGGACAAGTGAAGAAGATGGAAAATTAGAAAGGGAAGGAGTGTTTACCCAGGGCATTGAAGTGTAAACCAAGAATTTGATATTTTTCCTGGAAGTGTTAGGGAACTGCTCTCCTGCATGGAAGTTGATATATGTGACATACTCTGACATGCATTTTAGAAAGAGTACTTTATAAAAAAATTAAAAATCAATTACATGGAATAACAAACTTCCACATAAGTTTTCCAAAGTTATATGATCCAAATTGTGTCCCTATCTCTTATTCCCCCACCTTTCTGGAGCTTCCAAGCAATTCACTCTGAGTTATACATGTATTATCAAACAAAATATATCTCCACATTGTTCATTTTTGCAAGAAAATAACTATATAAAACCAAAACTCCAAAATAAAAATCCAAATAAACTAAAGTGAAAGATCTTATGCTTTGGTCTTCATTCCCATTCTTTGTCTGGTAGTGGATAGGATAGAAAAGAGTACTTTGATAGGTGACTAGAGGATGGAATAGAATAAGAGAGGCTAATGGGATGACCAGCAGCTTTTTCAATTGTCTGTTATGAGATAATTAATTGGCATTGGTTGGATTAATATCCAGCAATGGAGATTGAGAAAGAGAAGTTGGAAAGGTAGAAGAGAAAATAGTATTATTAAAAAAAAAGAAAATTTAAATAAAAAGTAAACCTAGATATAGAAAAGATTATCAAGGAGCAGAGAGTAGTCAAAAGGTTGCCAAGAGGTCAGGAAGTATAGAACTTGAAAAAAAAAGAACATTAAAATTCACAATTAAGAGATCATAAGTAACTTCTAAGAGAATAGTTTTGATTGAGAGATGGGTCTGAAGCCAGAATGCAAAGAATTAATAGTAAAAAGAAAGGAAGTGGAGGGAAGAGGTAGAGAGAGTTTAGACAAAGACTGGTATAGAGTTACATAGAGAAACACAGAGACAGATTGTTAACTTCTTCTATAAGATTCTCTCTGTCAAAACAAATGTCTTTCAATATACTCTCTTGTTTAATAAAGAAGTGTAGGCTATCATTTCTGATTCACTTAAACAGAATAATAATAATATCATTGTTTGTAGGTATATCCTTGGAGATGCTAGTCTTCTGGGAAAAGTATGGTCCCAAATGAACAAAAGGATCACCACAATTAATAAGGTCCATGAAAAAAAGTAAGAAACATTTCCTCTGTTCGAAAAAAAAAGAGTCCCTACCTTAACTATTCCTTCTAAGGGTTTCCTTTTCCATCTTCTCCCAGATGAATAAAGAGATAAAGACTTTTTTACACTTAGTTCTGTCACCATAAACAAAATGAAATCTCTATTAATCTTATTTTGGGACAAAAATATATCTTTTTGAATGTATATCTCAGAGCTATTATATTTTGATAAGAATGAAATCAAGGACTTTGAAGGGGGAATATGTAATTTGTTTCTTTGGAATTAGATTTAGGACTGATTAGTTGCCCCTCCTCCCCATCTTCCCTTACAAAGTTCTTATTCAGGTGAGATCAAAGCCTTCGGACAAAGAAATTGACAAAGAAAAAATAATATAATTTATTAGTATTTGCAGGAGACCTTAGTATACATTTTTTCCACATCAACAATTCTTCAAAATAAGGAAATTATTATAGACTATCATGAATTACTTTTTATTAAATCATGTTAGTTCATAGCAATTATCAGTTTTTGATGGATTCTAATAACTTTCTTTTAAAAATCAGTTCTATGATAGGAATGGGAATAAATGTCGAGCTCATTTGTCTATAATTGGAAGTATGAACCTGCTTCCCCCTTAACACTAAGTTCCTGGCACTTATTAGGTGCTTATTGGTTGATTGATTTTAGAAGCTAGAATAATGGCCCATGTCCAATCTCCTGGGACCATTCCTGTTTATTACTAGTTCTCAAAGATCATGGCTAGTTGTTCAGAAATCATATCAACAAGTTGTTTCAGTACACTTACATGTAATTTGCTGTGGAGAATAACCTGTTTAACCTCTTACCATCCTTTTGTTTATATTGGATTTCAAATCACTCTTAAACATTTTTTTGAAACTAGTTTGAAATCTTTTTTCATAACAGAGAAAATAGAACTAAAGCAAATTGAGTATTTCCAACTTCTCTGTAACATGCAGCTAAATAGTGTAGTACTCTAACCCTCTTTTTCCTGGAAAAATCAGTTTCTCAATCTATAAAATGAGTGAAATTATAGCACCTACCTTCCAAACTTGTTTTAAGGATAAACTGAGATAATAATTAAAAAGAGTTTAGTACAATTTCTGACAGTCAGCGCTATATTAGTTATCATCATCATCCTTCTAGACAGCATATCTGAATTTTTATTCCTTTCCTGATCTTCCTTTTGTCTACAAAATGACTTTTTAAAAGACTATTATTGTCTCTAGCATTTATCCCAACTATTTATGTTGAACCTTTGCCTTTCTGTTGTTCTTACACAACCTGAACCTTATATTTCATCTGAGTCCTAAACTCTGGCATCTAACTTTTTCATTTGAACTTGTTAAATCTGAATTCAACTTGAATGTGTTGACATAGCCTCAAAGTATTTCCACCAAATATGTCAAATTGCCCTTCAGTAGTGATGCTTTGTTTTGTTCCCTTTGTTCCTGCTTTAACAAATTTTTAAATCCTTCTTTTCTTCAAAACGTATTGCTTAATTACAAATGAACCCAGAGAAGATAATAAATAGGAAATGAGAGAGTGGCAGTGAAGGCATTTGTTCATTATAATAGGAAAATATGAAGTGGGAGGGCAGGGGTTTAGGAAATCAGTTATTGATCAGTCTACAGACTTCTTATGTGCCATGCACTGGGGATACAAAGAAAAGTGAAAACATGGCCCCTGCTCTGCAAAGGAATTTCATTGTAATAAGAAAGAAAGTAATTGGAGTACCAATTAGAAATAAATTTAGTGAAAATTATCAAAAATAGTACAATATAGTAAGACTGTAGAAACCCAGTTTTTGGAAATGGGAAAACTCACTTGTTTGCCTCAGTTTCTTTATCTGTAAAATAAGGTGAAGAAAGAAATGTCTATCCTCTTTGTACTTTGCTAAGAAAATCCAAGATATAGCATGGTTGTGCTGTGATCCATGGTATTAACAAAGTCAGACATTTACTAGCTTTATGACCCTTGGCAATAAACTTAACCCTGTTTGCCTCAGTTTCTCATCTATAAAATGAGTTGGAGAAGGAAATGGAAAACCACTCTATTGTCTTTGCCAAGAAAAACAAAAGTGGGATCATGAAGACTTGGAGTTAACTGAAACTACTTAACAACAAAAACAATAATGATTCTCACAAAGACTATTCTTATTTACCTTCTACATTCTTCCTTCTTATTTATAGATTCAGTTTAGAATGTATGCTGCATGTAATTGTTTCAACTGTGGGCCCATGACCTATTTTTTTTCCTCCATATTTTCCAGGCGATACTAGGAAAATTTGGCCCAAGTTTTATTTTAGCTCCCCTCCAGGGGCATTAGTATCTGAGTCACGTTAGCACAGATTATAACAGAGAAACAATCTATCTTTAATCTAATACCTCAGACATTTTCACCTTGGGTTTTTCTTTTTAAGAAAATAATAATGTGGATTTCCAGAATAGTTTCCTTTCTTTTATGACCAGCTCTGAAGTTGACCTTTTTCATAACTGAGACATTCTTTTTTTTTTTCATTCGGGGTATGGGGGAGCTGTGATTCACACTATCCTGAATGTCTTTTGGGGAAGAGGGAATTGTTTTTATATTTTATTCAGCATATGGAATGATTTCAAATTGCTTTTATGGTATATGTGCTTCCTAGAGGTTTTCTCACTTGATACAGTTGATGTATATATTTCCCTATTGTGCTGCATTAACTTTCAAATATTATTGTGCTGCTAAAGCAAAATGTGGGTATAAACCCACTGCATGATACATTCTTATATTCTGTAATAGTAACTGAATTTATTAAGTGATAAAATACCATGATGCTTAAAGATAAATTTCTTTGTTTTTAATGTGTCACAGGCAAATGTCAAAGCAATTACTTTTTCTGAATTTAACCATAAATATAAAGGTATATATATATATATATATATATATATATACTCACTTTTTTTAAGATTCATGTAGTATGTCAGATAAAACACTGTAGGGGAAGCCAGATGTCTCAGTAGATAGAAAGCCAGGACTGGAGATGGAGGTCCTGGGTTTAGATCTGGCCTCATACACTACCTACCGCTATAAGGTGGGACAAGTCACTTAACCTCAATTACCCCATCCTTATCACTCTTCTGTCTTGCAGCCAATACTTGGTATTGATTCTAAGATAGAGGTAAGGGTATGAAAGGAAGATAATAATACTGTGAAGGGTCTCCTCTGATGGACTGAAGGTCTTAGCCATTTAGAGGAGGGTGAAAGGGGAAATAAACTAAACAATTAATCTGGACCTTTACCAGGTCACTAAATATTACATATGTATATATATATATGTAATATATATATATAATTTTTAATCAAAGTTTCAAACATTTATAAAGCTTCGATATCTAGCTTTATGCCTCTGGGCACCTTCCTCCACCACTTGTCAACCTTCTAGGACCTAGATATTTTTATTTACAGTGTTCTTCTAATTTTTGGGAAATGGAATTTATTGAATAGTTGGACTCAAAGTGCTTCAGCATGGGAATGGTAAAAGTTCTCCAGAAATTATCATATAAATCTTCTTTATGATACTCAGAAGTTTCTTGGAGATATTCTTTTATTCCAACAACCTGAGCTGATAGTTGAATGGTAGAGATTTTCTCAATTATACATTTCACGACTTTAGCATTTTTGCTGCATTTTACAACCCAAGTGTCATGGTGGTAGAAGTCATAGTTCAGAGGTTCTGAGTTACTTAACGGCATGCAGAATTCAACAGAAATTTGTCTTTCACAGCTAGGGCTCTGATTGGTTTGATTCATTTATTCCCTAAAGTGACTGCATTCTTTTAGGTCACATTGTTCATTTCTATTGGGCTGAAACCAATTAGTATATATATATATATTATATAATTATAACTTTAAAATAGTTTGAATACATGTGACCTCATCAGGGAAGTCATGATTTATGCTAATTTGTACCTCATTGTATTTAGCAGTTTTGTTTTGTTTTGTTTTTTCTCTTTACTTACCTAGGTAGCACATTCTCCATGGTTTTCCATATAGGTGATGGGGTTGGTACACATATTGTCAGAGCTAGCTCTGTTTGGGAGGTTTCAAAAGAAAGGGTGAGAGAGGAGAGGTATTAGGCTGCATAACACATTGCAAGTCTACAATGGCATTGTGCCAATGATATAACTTTACTCCTGTGAATCCTGAACAGTTTATCAGTGACATGATAGAAAACTGACCACTTCTACTTGAAGTGTCTCAGGAAGAGCATGACAATTACCTGGCAACATAAGATAACCAAAACTGAAGTCCTCTCTAGATTTGAACTGCTAGGCATTCTATCTCTATTATAGAGAGCCCAATTCTGATGGTCTGCCCACCTAGCCTGAGTGCCAAACACATATTTATCCAAAAGAATATTTTATGGATCTTTCATACAAGATAGACATGGAGGTCAGAAGGAGCACAATATAGAGACTTTCAGGTCATCTTTGAAGTATTTTGATATTGACTATGAGACATGGGAAATTCTGGCACAGGAAATCTGTCCAGCATGGCATGCCAACATCAAAACTGATGCTGTACTCCATGAGCAAAGTGGAATTGTATAAGCATAAGGGAAAATTGAACTGAGCAAATCTAAAACTACGTCCACTCTAAATGTTCTAATACTTGTGCTCAGTCTGTGATAGTTCCTTCTAAAGTCCAGTTGGACTGATTAGTCATAGGTAAACAAACTATATCCTGAACCAAACATTATTATGACATTGGTCTTTGAAAACAAAATATAAAGATCAATTCCATGTAAAGAATTGTATTAAGCATGGAGATTACAAAAAGGAACTAAGGAAGAAATCTCTGCCCTCTAGGGCCATTTTTTGTGGTGTTAGGAGTGAAAGATACAAAATTTGTTTATAAATTATAAATATTATTATTATTGTTAAATTTTTTATTAAATTTTATTAAAATAAAAATAATAAATAAAAATTTCCAGGTAGAATGCTAATACTTTCAGGAACAAGAAAGGCTTCAGATAAGAGGTAGTTAGCTGTGTTTGGCAGGAAGCTAGGGATGGTAAGAAGTTGGGTTGAAAAGGAATTCTTTACAGAAGTAGAGGGACCATATATGGGAGGAAGGACAAGGATTTTATAGAAATATATCAGTAGTTATCCACAGTTGTTTATACCTAATAATTCAGACTAATCTAATTAATGCTATATACTTATCTAAATATAAGGACATAAATAGCTTTACCAAGACTTTTTTTAAAAAAAAAGAGAATTCAATCTAATAGACTCAAAGTTTATTCTGAATATGCTGTATGTAAAATTATAAATTTTCTCAAAGTTTGAAATCTTGAAATAGCTTCCATATTTCAGCATTTTCTAGTTCTTTTCAGATCTGATTCTGAAAACTATAGTCATCCTATAGGGGGTAGAAGGATGGGGTTGATGGATGGAGGCTATAATATCTTCCCAGATGAATAGTAAATAGTGTTCTATATTGACTCTAAATCTCAAAAGTTTTACTTTGAACCCATGAAAAGACATCATTTGATGAGAGGAGTCATATTAAAGGAGATAATTTATTCTTTCTCTATTTACTTTTTTCTCATGTGGGGAGGGACTTACAAAAATGCTAATTAACCTCTACAGTTTCTTATTGCTGAAAAAAAATAGCATCACATTATAAAAATATGTGAAGATTGATGAATATATGATAAAATATCAGTGATCTTAAATGACCCATGTTTATTTTATTGCTAATTAAATCTGATTGACTGTAGACAATTACATTTTCTATTATTTGTTTCAGTCCTGACTAACATTGTAGAGAAAATTTCAAAATCAATATTAAGGAAATTACTTCTGAAGAATTGGTATGTTTTCTCATTTTTCCATTTCCCCCAAAGGAGTAATAATTTTCTAAGTGTTCAATTTTTTGGAGAGACGTTTTCTAGATTAATTATTATTAAATTATTTCATTTAGCAGCAGGAGGGTTTTTTATTGTTGGGTTTTTTTTTTTGCTTTTGTTTGCAACTTTCTCTGGCAAAACAGAGACATATATGGCATCATTTGACCTCCAAAAAGTATCATACTTCAAGGAAAAAGTATAATTGGGGAAAATTATCTGAGATTATACTTTTATATTTTCTTAAAACCCAAAGATGATTTAGGTGAAGTAGCATACTTTAGATATAATTTTAGTACAAAAGGAGTAAATTTATGAATTTAGCATTTATTACCAGTAGATAGTCTAACATACATTATATGGTAGGTGTAAGAGGGAAAATTAGGAGACTATCCACAAATTAATAATTGTATTAATTAAAAATAATAGGGACAATATGGAAAAATAGGAGAGAAAGATATATAGATTACTTTCCTTGTTGCTCCACTTAGGTTGCTATTCTATGGCCTCCATTAGGTCTCCCTTAGCCATGCTACTCAGGGAAGTTCAGCCAGCAAGGAACACAGAAGAGAAGAGAGTGAAATGTGCTCTTGCCTCAGTTCATCAAACCTTTTCCTGACTCTATGGAGCTGATTATGACTTTATATTTTGCCTGAGCCACCCTGGAGACATTGCCTTGCCCCCTGGCTTGTGATCTCTTGACTCTATTGCTGCCTTTGTCTAGCTGCCATTCTGTCCTCATGACCTGATTTACTCAAGGATTTTCTTCACACAATCAAGCCTGGGCTCACAGAAGGTAGTTAGTTGACAGGAGTTGACATTACCTGAGCAATCCCAGAAAGCAGGGAGGGTAAATTTCCTTCACATATTGGGCAACTAAATGGTTTATTAATTTTTCTTTTTGACTTCACCTCTCCTTCCCACCCTTCTTTCAGAACTTAGAAGGACAATTAGGTGGCACAGTAGATAAATTATAGACTTGGAATCAGGAAGACTCATCTTCATGAGTTCAAATACAATCTCAGACACTTAGTAGCTTCGTGATCTCAGTCAAGTCACTTGTATTGTGAAAGAACTGTAAACTAAGTCAGTTTATGATTAGGCAGTAGATGAACAACTTATGTTACATGAATAAAATGGAATTCTCCTTAACTATAAGGAATAATGATGGTGGGGCAGCTAGATGGCTCATTAGATTGAAAGCCAGGCCTAGAGATGGGACATCCTGGGTTCAAATGTAGCCTCAGACATTTCTTATCTGTATTACCCTGGCAAGGCTCTTAATCTCCATTGCCTGGCCCTTACCATTCTTCTGCTTTAAAATCATAGTATTGATTCTAAGATGGAAGGCAAGGATTTAAAAAAAAAGAGAAAGAATAGAAGTGAGAGGTTAAAAAAAGAAAAAAAATTAGGTATACTTCTATCAACAGTTAAGAGTTATGAGGTAAGGAATCAAGGAGAGTGATGTACACAACAATTACTTTTGAAAAAGGTTAGTTTATATCATAGAACAAGCAGAATTTCAGAGGACAGCTGATGAATCCTGTCACCTACCTCCTGAAAGAAAGGTGGATTTAAAGTGCATGGCCAAATTAGAAATTTATTTTATTTGACTACACATATTTTAATAAGTTTTTTTGTTTTTCATTGTTATTTCTCAATGGTAGAGGAGAGATATATAAATAATATATTTTAATTAAAAAAATTTTACAAGCTAAAGTGGATTCTCACCAATAAAATCACTGGGCCATAGGGAGATTGAATCTTAGTTGGAAGCAGAAACAGATGCAATATCATGGAGATGGCCTGGAAATGGTCATCTCTGCAAACCTGAAATCTCTTTGTAAATGTTGCTATTTTTACTCATCATTATCATCACATTTAATTGTGAATCTTAATCCTTCTATTAGATTACAAATTGCTTAAAGATGGAGATCCTTTTTTTATCCCTAGACTTAATGAGTATTTTTCATTAAAATGAAAGCTTGGGCTGTTATAAGGATTTTTGTTTACATATTTATTCTCAAGGACTTAGAGCACCCTAGGACCTGGGTGACAGAGGAAGATGCTCTTCCTTCATGCTCTTTCTTTTTTCAGAGAAAAAAGAGACTATTGACATTGTTATTTAAAAGTGGCCAGGAAAAAAAAAAAGTTTGATTCATAGCAATTTCTAGAGGTTAATCAGTATGCTATGTATTATGAGAACACTGGAATGGAGAGAAAATGTCACTTTCTGTTGTTAGAGGTATTTCCTCTGTGGAAGCTCCCCAGACTAAAGAAGTTACAGATTCAATTCTTCTGTCCCCTTTACTCCTCTCTCCACCCCACCCCACCCAAATGCTAGGCATCAGGCCACCTGGATGCAAAGAGAGAAGTAAAAAGTATTCCTTCCCACAGGGAGTTCATGCTTTAGCTAGAGAAGATACTATACATATACTTATTGGTGTATATAGACATAATAAATACAAAGCACTGCTACCTGGGAAAGGAAAGGTTTCAAGTAATAGTTGGCATTTGAGCTGAGGCTTGAAAGAAACAAGGCAGCTATTCACAAGGATGTGC
Organism: Monodelphis domestica; assembly: GCF_027887165.1. Lineage (NCBI taxonomy): Eukaryota > Metazoa > Chordata > Mammalia > Didelphimorphia > Didelphidae > Monodelphis > Monodelphis domestica. The sequence continues at coordinate 469,699,412 of NC_077228.1, forward strand.
ATTGCAGTAATGAGGAATAGACATTGTAAAGAAAATAAGAAAACTAATTAGTGCCTCCCTGAGAGGAAATATGACATAGGGAACCCACTGTAGACACAGGACAAAGGAAATACCTTCAGGTATTAGATCTGTGAATGCTAAAGGGGGAAGCAAAAGCAAGAAGGGACTCTCACTATGCACATAGTCAAAGAACAAAGAGAGATGTTCATGAGCCTTTGTCACTTTGAATCTTCTTTCTTCTCATTGCCTTTTTTCTTCTTCCATTGCAAGATCTTTGAGTCCCTCTGCTTTGGGGGATCCATCAGTAGAGAGCCCTTCATCCTGGCCTCTTCTTTTTATCTGACTTATTTCGTTTTTTTCATGTTCTTTGGTCAGGAGAGTTCATGGTGGTTAACAGAGGTCATGGAAAAAGCAGCAGCTCCAACCTGACCTGGGGTATCAACTCTTTCCTTTCTGACATCCCTGACCCCCCTCCATCCTCCAATTGCAAAGTTCCAAAGACAAAAAAAATTATTTTATTAAAGTCATCTTTGCTACTCTGCTATGTTGCTTGCATCTTTGTGTGGTTCCATTTCCTTCATGCAGACAGGCAGAAAGCAGTCTGCCTCCTCTTATGGGTTGATTCAGGATGCTCTTTCTGTGTGGGGACTGAAAAGGAACCCCTGAATTTCTCTAGACCAGAGATCACATGACTGTATTGCACAGAGTGAGTTAGGTAATGTGGACTATGAATAGAAGCTTGAAGAATTTAAGTTTTCCAAAGTTTTGACATGATTTTTTTTCTCCTTTTTTGTTGGTTTTGTTTTCTTCTCTTAACTTTGGATACTCTAGGGTTTAGAGGTGTTCCCCTGGGGATCTGAAAGGATATCCTTCACAAGAATGCAAGACCCTGAAACTTAGCTTAAAAGTAAAGAGAGAGATTTATTAGTAATGTTGTAGAGTGGACCTGGGGTCCCCACAAAAAGGCAGATAATGATTGTTTTACCTGGAAAATCTCTGAGGTGGTGCCTGGTCCAGATAAAGATTGCTTTATATAGAAAATTCATCAAGGCTATTCCTAGTCCAGGTTCATATGGAACAGTCTAGACAGGATTCAGTTGGTGGGATTCTCAAGCTTAGCTTAGTCACAAAGCATTATTGTTATATCAAAGTGCCATCAGAAACTTCTGGAAAAAATGGAGGCTTCAGCAAACACAACTAATTACTATAATCATCCCTTTCATTTTCATAAGGAACTATGGGGTAGGAGGGAAATGAGAACCAAGTACTGAGGAATATGAGAAAAAATGAAAACCTTAAAGTATAAGGGATGAAAAAGCCTATTTAAAGATTTGCTTATAAAGTAGACAAACAACAGAGAGGTAAAAAATGACAAAGAAAAATGAGTAAAAATTCAAAAATAGGTCAAAGAAAAATGCACATTTAACTCTTAAGGAAAGTAAACCAAATTTCCCCAAATGAAAAAGAAAATCTTGTATATTTCATATAAGCTATGACACAATATGCTTCAAAAGAGAAATAAAACTTTTCAAAGCTATCAGAAATAAAATTAGGTTGTAAATCATACCTCTCAATGCAGAATTAAAAAAAAAAAGATAACAATGAACCATAGAGAACTCTCAAAAGACCTAGTACAGAATCTCATACTTGTGTAATTTCTAAGCACAGGAATTCAAATAAGGGAATTAAAGTCTCCAAGACAAAAAGAAATAGGTTAATTGGGAGAGGGCTGGTCTCCCAAGAAAGCCAGACTTCTCAAGACCAAAAGACCCCAAGCTTTGTAAGAGGACTTCTTTTATGCCCAAAAAATTAGACAACTCATATACCAGTTAAATCAGGACAGTGGTAAAAATAGAGATATGTGTATTGGTTAAAGTAATTAGGAAATACTTCTCATTGGTAGAAGAAGTCACTTGATGATGACTTCAAAGTCACTTGATAGGCAAGGGGGAAGTGGGGGAGCCTGAACTAATGATGTAAATGATAAGAATGGGTGTAATAGAAAAGGGAGGAGTGGGAGAACCTGAACCAATTATGTATTAGGCTTTGAACCCAGGGTCAGGCCTACTGATGTACACTGGATCACAAGTTTAAGAACATTATTTCTGAGGATGCTTGAAATAGCAATTTTGAAGGCTAAGGCCCCAATCTGAGGCTTATCCTAACAATGATTACTTATGCCAAAGGAGTTATATACTTAATTCAAAACCTTAATACTTACACTAAAATAATCACAACTACTACTAAATCATCAAATTTACTACTAAAATCATCACTTATGCTAATATTACTTAACTATCTTAGAATTACAAATATGTTTATCTTGTGATAATCTGAAGATTACTGCTAACATTAAAAATCTAATCCTCATATAAGGGAATAGAGGATCTTTTCACTCACATACTTGTAATACAAAATGCAGAAAATGAAGGAAATTTGACAGATTAAAAACTAAACTCAACACTTTAGATGATTTGAATTCTCTTAAAGTCAGCATAGGATGCCTAAGCCTTATAGTGGATAGAGCACTGGGTGTAGAGTGAGAAAGATCTGAATTCAAATCTGGAATCAGATACTTAGTAGCTGTGTGACCCAGAGAAAATCACTTAACTCAATGTCCCTCAGTTTCTTCTTTCATAAAAAAGAACTGGAGAAGGAAATGGTAAACCATTCTAGTACCTTTGTCAAGAATAGGACTAATGGAGACACAAAAGAGTTGGGCATGACTAAAAGAACTGAACAAGTATAATGGCAAAATATGAAACAAACACCTTAAATATTATACTCTAGGTAATAATCTAAGAAAACTATGAATTTTGAACACAGACAACAAATTCTTAATTTCTCAAATTCAGAATGTCTTTTGGGGGGAAATGAAATTAACTATTAGATATGTAGTTCAATTTAAATAATAAAAAATCCAAGTTGGAAGCATAAAGGAAAAAAAAAACCCTTAAAATACAAAGAAAAAGTAATTCAGAGAAGTCATTATTACTCTCCAATCACAAGAAGAGAAATGAATGGATTACTATGTTTAAAAGGAAAAAAAAACAACAACATGGAAATAGGTTCTGATCAAGGACACAAGTAATACCCAATGCAATTGTGCATTGGCTATGGGAAGGGGGGAGCGGGGAGGGATGGAAACAATGTGATTATTGTAACCAAGGAATAATGTTCTAAATTGACTAAATAAACTAATTCAAATGGAAAAAAAAGGAAAGAAAAAAAGATTATAAACTACAACTCAGAACAACAAAGCCTAAAAAGCTCAGTCTAATCATCAACAAAAAATATGGATTAAACAAAAGTAAGAAATTTAAAAAATTCTTACAAAACAAACTTCAATATATGAAGAATATTTTAATTGCAAATATCCTAAACCACAGAAACACAAGAAGGATAAGTATAGGTTTTTGTTTTTGTTTTTGTTTTTTTTTTTTAATCCTTACCTCCTGTCTTAGAATCAATACTGTGTATTGGTTCCAAGATAGAAGAGCAATAAAGGCTAGGCAATGAGGGTTAAGTGACTTGCCCAGGGTCACACAGCTGGGAATTGTCTGAGACCAGATTTGAACTTGGGACCTCTTTAGACCTGGCTCTTAATATACTGAGCTACCCAGCTGCCTCCCCCCAATAATTATTATCAAAGACTAAAGAATTAAATTTCATCACAATTATCATCAATATTTTAAAAGTAAATTTTGGTCAATTCCTATTGCCTCAAAAGGGGAAAAAATGATCCTCTGGAATTTGAAGTTCTGTATAACTTTGTCCCTTTATAACTTTACTCTCTACTAAACATTCTGTGATTAATTTATAATTGCCTACATGTTATTCCTCAAATATTTCAGCTGCAAATGAGTGCCTATATACTAGTTGTCCCCAAGGGATACTCTCTACTCTGACTTTTTTTGCAAGGTTCTAGCTCAAATATCACCTTCTAGAGGAGGTTTATCCAAGTCCTCCCTAAATGCTAACCCCTTCCCATTTGAGATGAACTTTATGGTCTTTATATGCCATATAGTAATTCTAGCTCCTTTCCAATTTTTTTCTTCATATATGATTATCTGAATGATGTCTCCCCCCATTAGAACATGAACTAATTGGAAATAGGGATCTTTTCTGATTTTTTTTGGTATTCCCAGGCTTAATCTTGTCATTTAAGAAAGACTGATAAATAATAAAAGTAAATCATGTGAGACTAACAATCAAAGGAGAAATATTATCTAAAATATAAATATTTACAATTTGAAATATTTAGGAATTTGTTTCCCAAGACAAACACAGGTATTATATGAACACAACTACAGAACATTTCCACACAATTAAAACTAGATATAAATAGCTAGATAAACATTAATTACTCATGGAGCTGTGTTCAAGTCCTAGCTATGTCATTTACTCTTTATATTTTCTTGAGTAAGTCACAGAATCTCTCTAAATTTAAATTTTCAAATCTAAAAATTCAGGGAATTGGATTAGGTATCATCTTGCATATTTTTCAGGTATAGATTTATGATCTATAATTTCCCCCTCCTTCCCAAGATAGATTTTTTTAAAATCTTCTATCTTAGATGGGAAAGCAGAAAGGAGGATACTGTGAAAGAGAAATCTTTACTCTATTGTCTATCCTGAGTTAATGCTAACTTAAATATCCCTGCTTAGTACCTACTAGAGTGAAGACAGGATTAATTCCCCCTTTGTCTACTTTTAATTTGAATCAACAAAAGATTAAACAACCTACTTAGTACTAGGTGAGAAGCTAGCAAGGCACTTAGAGAATTCACACCCATAGCAATTCAATCAAATCAGGAATCTGTAAATCTTTTTGATGAGAATTTAACCGTTAGAAAGTGAGAAGTTGATCCTACAGACACTGCCACCTGGGCAGTGCTACACAGTTTGGAAACTGTGACTGGCCCCTGTGAAGAGGAGAAGGGACAAGAAGTCACCATAAAAAGCAAGCTCTAAACTCCTTCAGAGCTGATTGTCTTTGAGATGATAGTCTGAAGAGATCATCTTCTGGAAATAGTCTTAGATAGTCTTCAAGGGAGTTTCCCTGGAGACTATGGCTTGGATTGTGGACTCAGAGCTCTGCTTCTACTTGGACTCTGACTCTTGGACTACTTCAATGGGTGAGTAAAAGGATGACACCTTTCCTAGCTTCTGGAGAGACTAGCTTCCATCTTGGAGGAAGCCACATTGTTACTTACTATCAGCCTTTCTGATTGAGTGCTACTTAATCTCTACCTGGATTAAGTAGACCCTGAGCAAAACATTTAGGTTGATAGGATAGATAACTTCTCTATCCCCCTCACATTTCTCTTCTTTATTGTTTACTCTATTTGTAAATATTTGTAAATAAATTTCTGACTCAAGATATAATAAATACTGGCGACCACATCATTTCATATAATCATTGTCCAACCATTAATTTTAACCTTTACAATACAGAGGTTGACAATCTATTCTCCTGGAAGAACCCATATGTAACCAATGGGAATTAGAGTCTATATGAAGTGGCCTCTAATATTAGCTATTTAAGAGAAAAGGAAGAAGGTCAAGACATTCAAAGTGTAGTCTGGTCATATGATTATTGAGATTTGTGCTGTAAGCCTTATAGTTTTCAATATACTTTCTATATGATACTTACAAAGTCATTGAGAGGTAAAAATCATCTTCATTTTAGAGATTACCAATGTTACCAAGGACTGCAATTAGTAACTATTAGAGTCTAGATTTGAATTGAGATTTTCCTAAATCCAATAACAGAATGCTACCCATTATGGCATATTGTTTCTTTATACAGACAATAGTAGAGAAATAGTCAACTCTTTGAGATATGGGTTTGTGAATATTAATCATTATCTAAAGGGGAAATATTTTGCTAGATTCATCACAATAGCAGTCACAATTATAGTTGCATGGAATTTTAAAGTTCTCAGATGAGTTTGTGGATAGGTTGCATTTGATGGCAGAGATCCAGAAGGTGAGTTATAGACCACCACTAGAATGACAAGAAGCTGCTCTCTTGGAAATCTTTAAGGAAGATTCAGCGTGGTAAATGGTACCATGGATTTAGTTAGTTTGGCCAAGCTTTGTGTCTTTACCCAGCAAGCATTTATTAAATTTCTACAATGTGCATGGCATTATTTTAGGCAATGAGGATGCACAGACCAAAATAATGTTATCCCTGTCCTCAAATAACCTGTATGCTATCGTAAGAGAAACAATATGGACAGAGGAAAGTAATACAAAAGATATACAATGTAGATATAAAGAAGAGCAGGGGATACCAGCAATGGTGGGCATGAAAATAGACTTCCTCTTGGAAGTGATGTTTGAGTTGAATTTGGAAGGAAATTATGATTCTGTGAGGAGAGAGACAGACAGACAGACAGAGAAAGACAGAAAGAGACAGAGACAGTCAAAGATAGAGAGAAAGGAAGTGAGAATAAGAGCATATTTTAGATACAGGAAACAGACTGTACAGAGAGAATTTTATAGAAGAAAAAGAGCAAGGAGGCCAGTATGGCTTTTCAAGAAAGAAGAAAGCCCAAGGGTGTTGTCATTAGCTTATACTTGGCAACCTAACAACCAAGGTAATGTTGGATATATATCTCCAGGTTCTTTCTTTTGAGTATTATCATAGTCAATATATAAGGAGCTATTCAAACAGCTAGAACTGGGCAATTATATCTGAGGGGAAGAAAAGAATAGATTGCTATCTTGGGAAGGTAATCTGGGGCTAATGAGGAGGCAAAGATGATGCTTCACACTGATAAAACAAGTAGTTAGAAAAGATCTTGCCCTTAGGAGGTTTCTGAAAGGAAGGGACCTAAACAAGCAGATTTTCACAATGAAAATGCTATTCAGAACTGACGAATACACTTTGAAAACTAAAGTTTTAGGAAGTTTTCTAACTTTAAGAAGGAAGTCAGAAAAAAAAAAACCACAATAGAAATGCCTGACTATTACTCAGAATAACTGTGATCATTATGGAAACTTTGACCTAATTTGTTCTCTTTCTGTGTCGATTTGCCTCTACCTGGTCAATCTGTTGCCCTCCTGCTTCAGGAAGCTCAGTATATGAAGCTGAACTTTACAAGGATGTACAATTGGCTTAGCCCACTGCAACTTAGAAGTTCCAACCTTAAGAGACCTGCCAGCCTTAGACTTCAATGATCTGGGATTATAGGACCCCCTGGCATTTGATTAATGATGGTCATTCACTGTCATGCTACTATGAAGGACAAGAGACAGGGGAAGATATTTTTTGCCATCTAGATGACTTCATGAAGGTTGCACTAAAGAGCCTTTGAGATCATTTAATTCTGAAATTCTGTGGATCTTTATGAATCAAATGATTAAAGTTGAATAGAATCTTAGAAGCCATTAGACCCAACTTCTGATTTTTCAGACAAAATTGAGATCCCTAAAGATTAAAGGACTTGGCCAGGGTCACAGGAAGTAAATGATAAAGAGAGGATTTAACTTTTTAGTCCTCTTATTTCAAATCTGGTTCTCTTTCTCCTTTAGCATGTTTTATTGGTTCAATTCCCCTTTTTATTCTCTATTGCTGGTATCTGATTCCTTATTGCTTGTCCTTAAGTACAACACTACTGTTTAATATTTAAAATACATTGCATCCATGTTAAGTTGAGAATTGTTCAATGTAGGTAGTTCTCTTTAAAAATCAACCATTAGCAAAAGCATATAGGTTGAGGAAAAACAGGCAGACTTCTGAAGGCTACAGCTACCTTGCGATGCTGTACACACAAGAAACTTTTATGAGGTAGATTCAGGATTTGAATTCTTTAAATTTCCTATTAGCTCTTGTTCCCTAAAGTCCCACCTCATAGACTGCCATCCTGGTTAAAATTGATTTCAGAAGGCAGTTAACTGAGGCCAAGGTAACCAGAGGAATTAAAAGAGCAAGTAAAGAAAAAGAGCTTTGAAACAAATGTAGGCTTTGGGGCAGTTAGGTAGTGCAGTGGATAGAGTAACAAGTCTAGAGTCAGAGGACCTGTGTTCAAAAGTGGCCTCAGACACTTCCTAGCTGTGTGACCATGGGCAAGTGACTTAAACCCCAACTGCCTAGCTCTTACTTCTGTTCTGCCTCAGAATTGATACTTATTGATTCTAAGATAGAGGTTAAGGGTTTGTTTGCTAGTTTTTTTGGTTTGTTTTTAAAGAAAAAAAAATGGTGGGCAGCTGTCTGAAGATATTTGTGTTGGAAATGGACATCTATAAATTCATCTACTTTTCAAGAGATAGAGTAGAAATGAAAAAAAAAAAACTATACTTTCTCCTTTCAGTTCTTCTCACAGAAATGGCAAATATAATTTGGACACTAATGCATTGCAGGTGGAATTGTGAATTGATCCAAACATTTTGGAAGACAATTTGGAATTATGCCCGAAGGGCATTAAAAGGATGCATGCCCTTTGATCCAGAAAAATCACTACAAAGAGATAATAAAAAGGGTTCTACAAAAATATTCATAGCCACACTATTTGTGGTGGCCAAAAAAATTGGAGGGTGTCCCTCAATTGTGGAATGACTGAACAAATAGTGTTATATGATGGTGATGGAATACTATTGTGCTCTAAGGAATGATGAACTGCATGATTTCTATACAAACTGGAAAGACCTCCATGAACTGATGTAGAGTGAAATGAACAGAAACAGGAGAATATTATACATAGTAACTTAAATATTGTCCAACAATAAAATATAATTGACTTTGCTATGAGTGGCAATGCAATGATCCAGAACAATCCTGAGGGACTTATGAGAAAGAACTCTATCCACATCCAGAGAAAGAACTGTGGGAGAAGAAACACAGAAGAAAAGCATAGGATTTATTACTTATTTATATGGGTTTAGGATTTGGGATTTTGTTTTTAAAAGATTACTTTATTACAAAAATGAAAAATATGGAAATAGATATTAAGTGAAAATACATGTATAACATATCTCCAGGAGAGGGGAGTGAAGAGAGGAGAGAAAGAGCATGAATCATGTAACCATGGAAAAATATTTTAAAATAAATTAATAAAAAATGGCAAAAAAGAAGGAAGTCAAAGAAATTTGGTCCCTATATTCTTTTATAGTTTGCCAAATCAGCACTTTCAATCATTAGAGTTATCAATACTACCAAAGTACCCACATATAATAATACAATGAATAAAAACACTATATAATAAATCATAAGAACTATAATAACATTATACTTATTAATAACATATATTTGTAATTGATGGGCAAAATCAATGAGGAAAAATCAATTTATACCAGTTTTCAATTGTTTTTGATAAGAATGCATGCTTTATTTTGTGAAAAGCTTTTTATGTGGGGGCTGCTGGGCAGCTCAGTGGATTGAGAGACAGGACTAGAGACGGGAGGTCCTAGGTTCAAATCCGGCCTCAGACACTTCCCAGCTGTGTGACCCTGGGCAAGTTACCTAACCCCCATTGCCTAGCCCTTATCACTCTTCTGCCTTGGAACCAATACACAGTATTGATTTCAAAATGGAAGGTAAGGGTTTTAAAAAAATTAAAAAAAGCTTTTTCTGCATGAATTATTTCTTCTTCTTAAATACATTTATATAATCTAATTCTTTCTCTGATAGTCTATGCAATGCATTTTTTGTATGCATTCATCCATTTCACTTAAATAGTTAAATTTAATGGCATGTGATTAGATAAAATAACTCTTAATAATTGCTTTGATTTCATCTTCTTTAGTTTTAAATTCATCCTTTTTCTTTTTGTCTGCTAATAATTTGGTTTTCTCCCTTTTTTAAATGCTATTCACCATTCGAGTTCTTTTTCTATTTTTTTTCAATTGTCAACCTAATTAAATGATCTTCTCTTTCTTTATTTTCCTTATAAAATATTTAGAGATATAAAATTTTCTCTCATAATTGCTTTTGCTATATATTGCATGGGTTTTGCCATGGTCTCATAATTATCATTTTATTTAATAAACATTCATCCTTAACTTCATCCTTAAATAAATATATTAAGACTTCATCCTTACCTTGCTCATTCTTTAAGATTGTTATTTAATTTCCAATTAACCTTTGTTCTGTGTTTCAGGGGTCCCTTATACTATATAACTTACTGCATAATGATCTCAAAATGATGAATTTAGTATTCTGCTTATCTGCAATAAAATTGTAAGAAATTAAATTTAGGGTTTGACTAAATTTGAGAATTCTAAAATAACATTGTGGTTGCCAATTTAAAATATTATAGCTCAAATAAAAATGACTTACTAGCTTTTATTTACAAAGAGGTAGAAAGAGTGATCATAGAGAAATGTAAGAAGAGGGTAGAGAAAATGTCTAGCCTATCACACTAAATGTTGCTCTGGTGTCTGGCTCCACCCCAACAGGGCTCATTAATCCTTAGTCAGAAGAAGACCTGGTGCTGTCCTTTGCAGGGGTTCCACCTATAGAGCCTCCTCCAGGAAAGGAAGGCTTCTCTGGAACTAATCTCTCCAGAAGCCAGGAAAGGAAGGTCAGCTACTCACCTACCTAAGATGTAGTCCACAGGAGAAGATCCAGGAGCAGTCCTCCAAGAAGCAGTCCAAGAGTCAAAGTCAAGGTTCAAGCCGAATGTCAAGTCCAAAACCATCTCCAAATCCAAGTCACCAGGAGAAGCTCCCTAGACAGGAAGTTCAATACTTTTTATAGTCCTTTCCCCACATCATTTCCTGTCCCTGTCTCCACTTTATGGGAACCAATTGTAATCTTTTAATTTGCTTAGTACTACTCTAAGGGTGGTCAGTGGCCTCTCGAGTTGTCACCCATTTTAGTAAGTTGCAAATTCTCTTACTTAGTGTTAAGTTGCAAATTCTCTTACTTAGTGTTAAGTAGGGGAGTTTAAGTTTTTGGTTGATTAACTTAAAAATTGCTGATTGATAGACAAAAAAACTTTCATTCACCCTTCACAAAAGATAAAACGTTGTGTTCTAATATATATTCTTTTTTTTTTTGGTAAAGGCACCATGAACTGCCAAGAAAGAGGTATATTCCTTTATGTTACTATTCAGTTCTCACCATATATTATCATATTTAGAGTATATAAAATTTTATTTACCTCCATACTTTCCTTCTTAATTTTATTTTTGGTTAACTTATTCTAGTTCTGAAAGGGGAAGATTTAAAATCTCCCACTGTTATTGCTTTGTTATACATTTCCATTAGGTTTTCCTTCAAAAATTTAGATGCAAACAGGTTTAGTATTGATAATACTTCATTTTCTATTGTACTTTTAACATAATTTAGTTCCCTTTTTTATTTCCATTAATTAAATCTATTTTAGCTTTAACTTTATCTGAAATCATTATTACTACTCTTGATTTTGTTAACAAGCTAAAGTATTTTTTTTAGTATTTTACTCCATCTTATTTTTACTCTTTATATTTTCTTTCATTTTTAAATGTGTTTCTTATAAGATTATTGGATTTTGGTTTGTGATCCACTTTCCTATCCATTTCCATTTTATGAGTGAATTCATCTCATTCATATTCAGTTATAATTCTATGTTGTGTTTTTTCCCTCCATTCTATTTTTTCTCACTTTGCCTCTCTTTTTTTGTCTCTTTCTTCCTCAGAAATACAATTTTCTTTTCACCATTACCTCCCTGATCTCTACCTGTTCTCTCTCTCTTTTTTTCCATGTTTACCATCTTGTGTCTTGTGCTCATCCTTCTAGTTAATCTATTCACCCCTCTTGAAGGGGTCCTTCCCTTATCTCTCTTTTATTCTCTTGTTTGTTACTATAAAAGATCTTTATTATTCCCTCCCTTATCTTATTCCCTTGCCCTCTTTTTTAAAATCTAACTGCACTTTTAAGATTCCCTCTCTTAATCTTTATCCCTCCCCTCCTATTTCCTTATGAGTTAAGAAGAATTTCATACTTTTATATGTATTTATTTTCCCCTTTTTTTCCCCAGATCCAATGAGAATAAGGTGCTGGCATTTTCAGCCCTCCATTCCCTCCTGTTCTTCATTGTAACATTTCTTTCATTCATGCCTCTTATACATGCAATAATTACTCCATTTTATCCTTCTCAATTCAATTTTATTTAATAACTCATTTCATTATATTCAATTTGACATCAAAACTTCTATTAGTAGATGCTCCTTCAAAACATCCAATTAATGCTATTACTCTTAAGGTTTAAATATACCATTTTCACAACTGAGAAGTAAACAGTTTTGCCTTATTAAATACTTTATAATTATCTTTCATATAATCTTCTTATGTTGTTCATTATTAAAGATCAAATTTTCCATTTGGTTCTGTTCTTTTATTCAAGAATATTTGAAAGTCTTTTATTTTATTAAACAATCATTCCCCCCTTTTATAATGAGACTCAGCTTTTGTAGGTAGGCTATTATTGGCTGTAAACCTAGCTCCTTTGTGTGTGTTTTTTTTTTTAATATTGTATTCAATGATTTTCACTGATTTAATGTAGAGGCTGCTAAATCTTATGTTATCCTATTATAGTGCCACAGTATTTTAATTATTTTTTCTTGTTGATTGCAGCATTTTCTCTTTAACATGGAAATTACAAAATTTAGCTATAATATTCCTGTAAGCTTTTCCATTGACATATCTCATATGGGGTGCTCAGTGAATTAGTTCAAGTCTTATTTTATCTTCTACTACCCAAAACATCAAGGAAAATTTTCTTAATTTCTTGAAGTATAGTGTTTAAACTCTTTTTTTATTCATAACTTTCAGGCAGACTAAAAATTCTTATATTGTCTCTTTTTAATCTGTTTTCTAAATCAGTTGGCTTTATAATGTTTTGTATCCTCATTTTTTCCCATTCTTACTTAGCTTTATTATTTCTTATTATGTTAAGAGATTATCAGTTTCCTCGTTTCTAATTTTTAATGAATTTTTTCAGTGAATTTTTGTCTCTCTTTTTCCAATGAGTTGACCATTCTTATTTCTCTGTATTTTACTGCATTTCTTTTATTTAAAAAAATTTCCCTCAATTTCTCTCATTTGGTTTTTAAAGTCTTTTTAAAATCTTTTCCAAGAACATTTTGGGGGCTTGTGCTGATTTAAAATTTTTCTTTAAAATCTTAGAAATGGATGCTTTAATTTCTTTATCTTTGAAATTTGAACACTAATCTTTACCTGTAGTTGGGTTCTTTCTGTTTTGCTTCTTAGTTTTTTTTAATTTTTAGCAGCCTTTTTCTTCATTGTAAATTTTATGCACGCCAAGTTATTCTCCTTGTATGTGGGGGATAATGCCTTGGGATTTAGTCTGTTGTTATTTCCTGATCTCTGTGGTGGTCTTTGATTTCTTGGTTCTAATTTCTATATTGTAATGTCCTCAGCAGTGTTATTAGTTTCAATATTCTTACCCCTAAGGTTTCTCCAGAGTCTGTTTCCTTTGACTTGGTTCCTCAATAAGGAACTCTCAGCAAGAATATCCCAGATTTCTTATATCCCCTCCTACCACACTCACTTGGGTATATATTCACTCTTCTTATGTAGCCACAGCATGATACATCCACCTAGTTAGCCCATGTAAGCTTTTGTTTTCTTCTGTCTGTCAAATGCCCACTTAATTAGTGGACCAAAGATTTTAAGGCTGAGACCAACGCCTACATGACTGACTCAAGGCCTTGCCTTCTGTTTATTCAGTTATTAGACAGATACTTCAGAGTGCTTCTAGCTTCTTCCCAAATTGTCTTACATTGTACAGTTGTTTCTCCCTGATTCCAATTATTATTGAAGCTTTAAAATTCACTTAGAGGAACATTTTTTTAACTATTTTGAGGGAAATTTGGAGAAGAAAATAACTCTCTGTCCTATTCTGCCATCTTCCCAGAATGTACATTTGGTATCATAACAGTTCTTAATCTGTACTCCTCATTCCCAACTAACTACCTGATGTGCATATATATTGAACTTCACCCTTCCAAAAGCATTTCTAAGTACTTTTAGGTTTTTGTTTGTTTGTTTTTGTATTCAGGTGAAGTTTTCTTATTTGTATCAGTTATGCAAAAATCAGTCATTCCCCAAATTTAGTGGTCCAAGCACTGCATTTCCATTTAACACATTAAGACATGAACTTTTACAAATGAATAGCCTGAGACATTTACTAACTGTATGACCCTGAGCTAGCAATTTATCTCCATTTGCCTCAGTTTCTAGTCCTATCAAATCAACTGAAGAAAGAAATGAAAAACTGCCCTAGTGTCATTGTCAAGAAAATCCCAAAATGGAGTCAGGTAGAGGCAGATATGACTAAAATGTTTTAACAGCTTTCATATTCAAACTGTGTGATTAGAATTTTGTACCCTAAAACTACTATTCCCAGCACCCCACTCTCCTGACATAGGCAGGATATAAATTCCTTGTATTTCTGCCTCTCACCCTCTTCTCTTCCTATGGTGGCAGCTGTAGATGTGGGGTTTTTGAGCAGGTAGAAAAGCTTGTTTGTAAGGGGTAAAATTTATGTTTGGACTGAATATATTTTTAGTTGGTCCTAGGGATTTAAATTCTAAATCCCAATGAAATTACTCAAAAGTCAGAATGGAATTTTATGGTGGCTTATTTACAATAGAAGGAAGAAACTAAGAAATGAGAGAGAGAGGGGAAAAAGTGAAGGATAGCTACTCTGGCCTGGTCTGAACCAGGCAGGAGTTCCAAGGTCTCAGCAAAGGGATTGGCCTCTCCAGAGGCTGATGCCTCCAGAAAAGCCAAAGAAAGGGGAAGTCAGCCTTCTCAATCACCATGTGATCATCTAAGGGAAGCAGTCTGAGGTCTCACACTCCAGCTCCTCCATGGTAGAGTTCCATGGCCAAGTTTCTCTCACAGGAAGTGACAGGAAATATAAAGGCAGTTCTTTACATCACTTTCTGTGTATTTCATGTACCAGTGGTGGCTTAAATTTGGCTTTGGACAGCCCAGGGGGTTAGCCAGTTGTTTCTGATTTGTCACTTGCTAGCACACATGGGTCATAGACCTTCCTCCCCCACAGCTAATCCTTAAGTGGGGGTATATGCTTTCCTGCTTGCTAAAATTCTAAAGACTAAGCAGGGTGGAGTAAATCTAAAATTCACATGGGCATGTGGCTTTATTTTATTAGATAACTACCTTTTTATTCCATTACTTCAAGTGATTATTAATAAATCTTATAAAATACAATACTTGCAGTTATTATATATTAATTTGAGTCTTACAAAACATTTTTCCTCCCATCCTATACTTCAAAGATATTTCCCTTCTTATGCCACTTCGGTCTTTGGGGAATAAAAGGGTTTTAGATTAAAAGACTATGCCTTAGGTAGATTAAAAAGTTCAAGCAGTTACAGCTGTACATAGGATGGAAAGAGGTTTCTCCCAAATGCAAAGGATCCACTGCAAAATGAGCACAAAGGTACTGGTGTCACTATCTCAAAAGCAGGTCCTTAGTGTCTACCTGATGGATGTGTTGATTTGGGCTTGTTTAGGTATTCCCCCAACACCTGTTACAGAAAGTCAATTCCTTGAGGGCAGTAACTATTAATTTTTGTCTCTATATCTGGGGTTTAGAACTCTGTTGGTCACATGGAAGGCACATGAGATACTGAGTGATTCTCTAAGTATACAAGTACTGAGCTTACCACACTACAATCTAGGGCATTCTGAAAGAAGAAGTTTTTCTTGAGAGACACCCCCAAAAATATTATTTTTTTACTCCACCAACTAATAAATATTTTATTAACATATAACTTTAGAAGTTTCTTTCAAAGATGATTATGCAATACTGTGAAGGGGAGATTTTGGAAAGGAAATAAGATTGCAAGTAGAGCGACATGGAATGCAGTTGAACCAGGAAAAGCAAGAGCGAACTCTTTTAGATTCTTGAGAGGAAGGAAATTCTGGGGAACCAACAGTCAGTGGTGGGAGTTGGAGCTTTGCCCTGGAGACAGAAACATCTCTATGTCCCAGCTCAAACCTTCCATGAATAGAAAATTGTTCCAAAAAGATATTTAACAAGATCTTGAAGACTGTTGAAGCTCCTGACTCTGCTGTGACATTGAGAAGACCAAATCTCAAAGGGAGTTGATTGAACTACTTAGTTTGACTTACTGGGGGCTGTTATTTAATCACTCCTGATACCTGACTTCATCTTTGTTCTATTTATACTCTAGAGCAGGCATCCCCAAACTATGTTTCGCGGGTCACATGCAGCTCTTTGAGGCCATGTATCTGGCCCCCACCTCACTTCCGGAAGTGACACCTTTCTCACTGTTGGTCAGTGAGAGGAGCACTATATATGGCAGCTCTGTAAAGCATGGTGGCGCTCACGTGAAGTACTACTTCTGGTGACATAATCCTTTGTGTGGCGCCTTAGAATGAGGCTCAGTGCAAAGGATTATGTGGCTGGACAATGGAAGATGTCAGCATGGTAAGAGGCAATCTGGGAGAGGGGATTTTGTACTGTGTATACTGCTGCCTTGTTATGATCAGTATTAGGGTTAGGGTTAGGATTAGGGTTAGGGTTAGGGTTAGGTTTTTATAGTTCTGCCCTCCAACGCTCTGAGGGACAGTGAACTGGCCCCCCTGTGTAAAAATTTGGGGGACCCCTGCTCTAGAGACTTATTCCTCTGTGGGTTTTAGCCTAGAACTATATTAGAATAAAAGGGGAATCACTTAGGCAGAGAGAGTATTCAATGTAGACTAGGCTGTGCTGATGACTAAGGAGACTTAAACCAAAGTCAGACTGGTGGGTGATAAGATAGCTTTATTAGTCATAGGTAAATCTAACCCCATCTCCAATTTACAACTTTACAATGAACCTTGTTACTTTGAAAAGCAGTCAGATTGGATACATACTGGTCAAAGGCAGAGAGAAGCCATTTTTGCTCACTCCCACTGAAGAGATCTTCTTGCTGACTGGGTCTAGCTAAATTCCCACTTACCCATCTTAAATCTCTATTACATTGTGAAAAAAATCACCCAGAATAAAATTACATTAAAAAGAAGTTTCTGGGAATAGTGACACACACTTTTCTCTGCTCTTAAGGATGCTGGGGATGGAAGATCATTTCAGTTCTAGAGTCCTACTAATGACTATTGGGTGACTCCCATTCATATGATGAGCCTTTGAGAAGGAGGGTTAGGAATGGGTCATGCTGTATTTCTAGGTGGATTGAGAAAGGGAGAACTAGGCTCAAAAATCATTGCCTAAATTAGTGAAGTATAAGGAGAAAATGAAAATAAAACGACTAAGATTAAATGGAAGTCTTAACTATTTAAACTTTTTTTATATTGATGGCACCAATATGCCTTTAGAGAAAATTAAGTTAAAATGTTTTGAAGAGAATTCCTGAATTCAGGTTCCTGGTGGAAAATTTCCCAAATTTTCTTTGGAGAATTACTACTTTAACCATTTTCATTTCACCTCCTTTCTCCCATTGAACAGAGAATAAATAATGATTTCTTATAAGAAGCATTAAATATATTGTTTGTGTATGTAAATTTGTCTATAAGATACATCTGCATTTTCTTTGATTTGAGTAGTAAACTCAGGATATGATATTCCCTTCCCACACATACACATCTGGTATATGTCAATGAGTAAAATATGCTGAGGAACTGCAGGAGTCATATTGGCCAAGATCATACACCCAGGGTCAGAATCAAGTTGTACCCTTATCTTTATTCCAAAGCCAAAACTCTATTGTACTACAATATTCCTTCTTTCTATACATGTTCATATTTTATTTTATTTTAAAATATGCTATTTTTTTCACAAAGGAGATGATCTGGACATGTGACTTATTCAACCTAACCATCTCTTGTAGAAATTGAGAGGTTTCATGATTTGGCCAGGGTCATATAAAAGCATACCTCAAAGATATTGAAGGTATTGTTTGGTTGCAGATGACCAAAATTAAGCCAATGTCCTAATAATGCATATCATACAAAGTTTTTAGTTTTCCAGTGAATGTAAAAGTTAGGTTTAAAATATACTCTTTTCTATTAATTTTATAATATATTCTTATAAAAACGCTTTAGATACCTTAATCTAAAAACATTTTATTGCTAAAAATGCTAAAATTATCATCTAAGCCACAGTCATTTTGTTAGTTGAGGATCTTGCCTCAATCTTTTTTTTTCATGAATCAGAATAATTTTATTGTATTTTCCCCAATTTTATGGAGATTAATTTTTTATAATTGTTTTCTGACATTTTGCAATCCATGTTCTCTAATTCTCTCCTTCCTTTCCTGCTTCCCAAAGATTATAGATAATAGAGGTTTTATATGTACTACTGTGTGATACATATTTCCACATTTGTTATGTTGTAAAAGAAGATAAATATCATTTATGTATGGTAAGGTTCAATTAGTTATGTAGCATAATTAGAAGCAGAGAGATAAATTCCAGAGAAAGGATTCTTTCCTTGTCCCTGTAAGGCACAGCCAGGGGAAAATCACAGTGTTCACTTTAAGGAAGATTGGGATGCTGGGAAGACTGTTAGAGGATTCTGGGTCACTCCCTGGAAACTCACTGTCTGGAGAGGTGGTTGGTGACTTTTCTCTGGGTACTATCAGCTAGTAATTTTGGTTAAAATTAACTTTGCAAGCTTACAAGTAGATCTGTGAAGGTGAGAAGAGTTTTATTTGATGTGAGAACTATTCTCCTGAAGAGAGAAGTAACTTCCAGTTTGGCTCTCACTGAAACCATGTGAGGTCTGACTTCCTGCTGGGAAGAGTCAGAGGAAGCCATTGATTTCTGACTGCCTCATTGGTCAGTTAGAGAAGGCAACTTGTGACATTTGATAAATAATTTAAGGAGATTAATGAAATTTGAAGTTTATCTATTAGAATAGGTTTAAATAGATAGATTTGGGTTTTAGGTAGACAGTTTAAAATAGTTATAAGAAGGTTCACCCTTGGTGAACAAGAAGCAAATCATCACGGATTAGATTAGGGGCTTATATTTAGAAATCTTAGAATTAGGATAAGAGCTTTACTATTTTATCTCTACCTCCTTTATCCTCTCCTTGTTTCTCCTGATATTGAATAATAAATAAGTGTTGGATTAAGCAGGAAT
This sequence comes from Monodelphis domestica, assembly GCF_027887165.1. Taxonomy (NCBI): domain Eukaryota; kingdom Metazoa; phylum Chordata; class Mammalia; order Didelphimorphia; family Didelphidae; genus Monodelphis; species Monodelphis domestica. The sequence continues at coordinate 469,718,502 of NC_077228.1, forward strand.
CTAGTAAATTCATCCACCATCTACAACCAGGTAACCCTAATAGCTCAAACCTATCTATCCCAATTGATAATGATCAATCAGCTACCACTATCAATTACCCATAACAAGATCAATATTAGCAATAATAATATTCAAACAATTCATAAAGGAAACAAAATGAAAAATTGATTTGCTTCAATCTAAATTCAGAATCTCTCAGCTACTTCTATGGTGGTAGATAGCCTTTTTGGTCAAGAGTCCTTTGGAATTGCTTTGATGTTGATGGTTGCTGACTGATCAGGGGAGTGGTTGGTGAAACCTCAGGTGGCTGTGGCAGTTTTTTAAAATAAGATGACAATTAAATTTGCCTCATCAGTTGACTCTTCCTTTCACAAGCAAATTTAGAGACCATTGGAGGAGAAATGATTAGCCTAATTTAAATATTATTGTTTCTCAGGGAATAGGGATGCCTGAAGAAGAGAGAGATGAGTATGGCCTTTCTGTGGAATGGGCAGAACACAAATAGCATTTGCTAATTAAGTTGGTCATCTTTAAGGGCATCCTGATTTTTTCCCATTATTTCGTTATTCTGATCATGAAGGAAATTACCAAGTAATGTAGCTTTCTTTTATTCATTTGATTCCTTTAGAACCCAATTCTACTGCTAAATAGGTCACCATTGGTAAAGTATGAAGATATATACTCGATACAATTCACTATATGAATGTTGGGGATTATTTAGTCTTATCAAAACTCATTATTAGACAAATCATTCATTAGTTGATTCATTCTAAATTAGCTGAATGTTAATTCAGTGATATTAGTTGTTCTCTGCATTCTTTTGAACGATTGCTTATGAATCATTTTCATTTGGGGATAGAGAAATTATTATGAAAAAGAAAGGATTCAATCCAAGGGAAGGCTAGGAGAAAAAAAAAATTATTCCTTTTTCTAGGACATGAAGTACACATGCTCCATAAACAGAATTAAATTTTCTTTAAAGGAAAGCAATTAAGCAACTCTGGCCTTCGGCTGCAATAATTTATATTCAGCAATTTATGATTTCTTTACTGACTTCATTATAGAGTAGGGGAAAAATCCATATTTATTATAGGAATCTTTCAATCCATACCTATTTCAGATGTTTGGAAGATAGAATACCCATCGATGGTGAAGATGAGCCAAAATATACTCTGAGGTGGCCATCAGGCTTAAAATGGTAGCCTTTTATATTTCTAGGATTATATATAGCAGATGATTCTCTGAACATTTGTCCAACAGTCATATCAGAGCTTTTGAAAAGGAGAACAGCTAGCCATTTGCATATTACTAGTCACAATTTATTTCCTGCTAAGAGATTTGAGTTATTAACATGGAGGATTTTTTTCATGATTTTCTCTATTTTATTATCCATTAATATTGAACCAAATTCTCCAGAACCCAATAGTCTCTGTATGGAAAGTATTTTTCAAAGGCTTAAGTCAATAATAAAAATAAATAATTTTTATGTTCTAAGGTAGAAAGCATCTTAGATTTAAGGACAGAGTCCCTGGGCTCAATCCTAATTATACAATTCACTTTGTTTAACCTTGTAAAAGTCACTTCACACATTTCAGCCTTAGTCTCCTTACTTGTCAAATAAAAGAGTTTGATGAAATTATCTCTCCAGGGCTGTGAAGCTTTAAAGTTATGCTGATATATACATTGCTTTAAGGTCTTAAAATGATGTCACCCAAAAAGTAATCTGAGATGTGGACTATTGATATCTTCATTTTTTAGGGGAAAATTCATATCTAGAGAGACTGAATGACTTGTAATCATAGAGCTTAGCTTCAAATCCAGGGCTTTGGACCTCAAATCCATCGTGTTTTCCACTAAATCAAACATCTTGTCAAAAAGATAACTTCTTAAAAATATGATACTTGTAAATAAGAGTCACATTAAATCTAATATTGAACATATAATTTCAGTCCCAGAACACAGGTTAAAGAAGGAATCACTTAAACATGTGAGTGGTACCAAGGGTAAGAATTTTGCATATGACTTCAGGCACAGTCAATGGACAGAGATTCTCTAAATCTCACTATTGTGGAATTCTTCTTGTTACAAGGAAAGAAGAAAAAAATATGAATGAGAATGTATGAGAGAAAGAAACAAGTTATTATTGATATTTTAATTCTTTACAGTAAAACTAGAGCTCTATTTACTTTCAAACACAATTGTTGGATTTAGTCAGAACTCACTAATATAGTTTATAGGAATGTTTAATATTATTCTCTTATATCTGATTATTTAATGTCTTTATTTTCTCAATTTATACATGTAAAATGTTAAGCAACTGTACCAGAAGTGATTAAATTCAACTTTAGATTTTTCTTTAATTTGTAGGACATAACTTTACTATTTGGAAATTAAAATACCATTCATAAATGGTAATTTTGGTAGTTATTATTATAATTTTAAGTCCTCAGAGATTCTTTTCTCAACTACTGAAAAATATCAGTCTTAAGATCTTCTTTATATTACAAAAATAAAAGGTTATCTCTAACTGGCTTCCATGCTACCTTGAAATGACTTATGCAGCTGGCAGATATGCAAAAATATTTAAATCATAAAAGCTTAATAAATGAAGAACCAAGTCTGTAATTTTCATTTATTTTCTCAAAAATAGTCTCTAAACTCACCAAAGTCATCATATACCAACTGAAGCATTAGTTTTATATATATGTATATAAATACATACATACTTATAATGATTAGAATTAGCAAGTAGAAAAGTTTAGAATTTTAAATACAAATTGAATTGTATGTCTTCACATTCTAGTCTCCTTCAGTTTTTCTGATAAAATCCCACCAAAATCTGACTTATGTATGCTGCCTTTCATGGATTGCATCAATATGCTACCCAATGCTTGACATCAAGAACTTCCAATCTAGGAAAGGTGATAATATATGCATGTGCCTTTCCCACCACCATAAATATAATTAAATGAACATATCATAAGTTCTTTCCTATTCATTCATGTTTCAATGATCAGTTAAGTTTTAAGGGCATGATACAAACTCAGGACTCTGTTTCTAAGTTCGATGCTCTTTGCAACATTCTATATTATTTTTATGTGTAGTATTGAAATCCATTGTGAAGAGTATTAGGATATCAACATTCCATGTTATACTCTGGTAGTAAGGATCCTCTTTGGTTAGGTTTTCATTGGATAATTACATTCTTGTTTCTGTCTTCTCCATAAGATAGGGTGATTAAGAATGAGAAAAATGTTTTTCTCTTAAACAGAAAGAAATATAATTGTTTCTTTTAATTGTTAGTGCTACATTAAATTATTTTGGGTCCTCATTGTCTCCGGTAACAAATATAATTATTCTGCCTAACATTTAAAACCTGTTATAATATGGTCTTTAGGAAATCATTCTAGGCTCATTGTAGATTACTCTCCACAAATTCTATAATACACATATATGATATTCCATCTCCCACTTTCAAGTCTTTACAATCTATTTTTTTGCCCAAAATTATCTCCTTTTATGCCACTAACTTTTAAAATCTCTATCTTATTTCATATATATATATGTATATGTATATATATCTACACACACATATTTACATAAATACATACATGTATGTATATGTACTATATGTATGCATATACACACATACATATATATGACTTTAAAATAAATTGTTTTACGTAAAACATTTGTTTTTACATATGGGAAAATATAGAGATATAAAGAATGAATATGACATCAAAATGAAGTCATAACTTTTTAATCACCTAGAGTAGAAGTAGACATGAGGGCCAACTCCTGTCCTCTACATTTTTTATATCCCCAGCACTTAAGAATGGTTCCTCCATATTTAAATAGAATTTTATTTTAAATATATATCTATATATAAACATTCTTAGCTCCTTGGCTTTATAAAATTAAGTTCCAGACAATATTTGGACCTGGGCTGTGGTATGCTTAGCCCTTACCTACACACAAGGATTAAATCCAACTTGGATAAGAACAGAACACTTTATGAAATGGTAGCAATATGGCACTTTAAATATTTTCTTTGACTCTAAAGACTCAGATTTTGATGCAATTATTTAAGCAACGGATGAAATCATACTTCAACAGTTCAATGGATCCATTATTTATATAGAGAGAGGAACCCTCTGACTAAAAGATGGTTGGTATTCCATTTATGTACTTTTATAAATCAAATTTTCTGCAGCCTTTCTTCTTGTTCTATTCTTATTGTATACATAGCCATAGATGATGTGAGTTGTCCATGAATGGTCTTTTGGTTTTGTCACATGGGATACCAATCATGAGAAAATAAAATTGTGGATAAATGCTCAATTTATTTTAAATACACCATTTTCAATATCTAAATAAATTATAAATCTAATTGAATGTCAGTGAACAAGGAGGTTTTAATCATTGCTTATTTCTTTTAAGGCTCATTCCATTAATTGACACATGCTTTACCTACGTCTTAACTTTGGCAAATGAAAAAAATATTTTATTGGCCAGTTATCTATAATCTGAAAATGAAAGAAAACTCAAAAAAAATTGCATGACATGTAAGCTTTAAAAACTACAACATGATTGCTATAGATTAAGAAACAGATTGTTAACAAACTGGTACATTTTCAGTGGAACTTATTATGGATGATAAATTATATCATTAGAGTGCACAAGGAATAAGTTCTTTTGGCTTCCTGTAAAACTTTGATGAAGTTCTATATGGCAGCATGATGAATAAGTTTTGAGATAGTATAACTCTGGGCAGCATAACTGAATCCCTGAAACTAGCTAAAAACAGAAAATGGAAAATACTTTCAAAATGGTTTATGATCAGATTCTTGAACAAATATTATGTGGGGTTTCATGAAGGTCATTCTCTTGATCTCTTTTGCTTTTATGTCAGGGAAGTAACTTAATCTTTATTTGACTGGAATACTTATTGCTAAAATGCAAAAAGAACAAACAGTGTCATTCATCAAACTATTGTAATTGATATAATTATCAGAAAAATATAGAAATTATTCAAATATAATTATTAGAAATTCACAAATTATCATAATGTCTGATTTTTTACAGATTTCAAAGGCTTGATGTGGAAAGTAAAGAACCGTTGATTTTTAAAAATCGGTCAGGTTGATAGTATATATTAATTATAAAAAAATTATAAAAGTGGCTCCTACTACTACTAATACTACAGTACTACTACTTCCACTACTACTATTGCTACCTCCACCACTACCACTACCACCACCACTACTGTGAAGATAGGATTAACATTCCCCTGCCTACTTTTAAATGTAATCAACAAAAAGCAATGATACCCCTACTTAAGTAAAAGTAGGGGAAGTCCATAAACCACTCTCTAAAGTGGTTTGCACCTCCAGAAGTAACTGACTGCCCCCTGGGCAGTGCTAAGCAAATTTAAAGACTGCAGTGGGTCCCTGCAAAGTGGAGGAAGGGACAGCAAGGGACATGGAAAATGCACTATAAAAACCCTGAACTTCATCTCCAAATGGACTTTCTCCTTTGGACTTGGCCTTGGAGGAGCTCTGGCTTGGGACCTCAGCTTGGACTAGGATTCTGACTCTTGGACTACTTCTGGTAATACTGCTCTTGGATTCTCCCTTTGGAGCCACTGCTTGAGTGAGTGAAAAATTTTGACTCTCTTCCTGGCTTCTGGAGAGATTAGTTTCCAAAGAGGCCTCCCTGCCTTGGAGGAGGCCTCAGAGGTGAAACCCTTGCTTTATTCACCACTGGATCCTCCAGCTGAGGGTCCTCTGGAGAAGGGTTAACAAGCCCTGCCTGGTTTGATCTGGGTCAGAGCAAATATCTAGTGTGATAGGATAGATATCTTCTCTACCCTCTTTCTCATTTCTCTACTTTCACTCTTTACACCTTTTTTTGTAAATAAACTGCTAAAAAGTCACTCTGACTTGAGTTTTAAATCTGCAACCACATTTCTCTTATATTTAGTCCAACCATAAATTTAAGCTCTATACCACTACCTATTACTACTACTACTACTACTACTACTACTACTACTACTACTACTACTACTACTACTACTACTACTACTACTACTTTATATAGTGCTTATTTTGTAGCAGGTACTATGCTAAGTGCTTTACAAATATCTCATTGTATCATTATAAATTAAAACAAAGGATATACATTTTTACTAGGTACTTTATACCTTGGAAATCTTATAATCCAATAAGAAAAGCAATGAATATAATGAATAAAACTATTGTTATTGTTCAGTATTTTTTTCTGTTGTGTCTAACTGTGACTCCATTTGGATTGTTTGTTTTTGTTTTTGTTTTTGTTTTGTCAAAGATACTGGAGTGGTTTGTCATTTCTTTCACTGGCTTGTTTTACAAATGTGCAAACCAAGGCAAAAAGAGTTAAATGACTTGCCCAAGGTCACAAATAAGTCTTCCTGATTTCAGCCCTGGAATTTTATTCACGTTGCCACCTAGCTACTCTTAATAAAATTCAGAATGCATTAATATTAGAGTTTCATTTTTACAGTTAATTTGTTTTTAGATTCTAATAGTTGATCCACACATATTTATCAAATATCTATTATGTTTTAGGGATTGTACTAAGTTATTCGGATGCAGTGACAAATACAAACTGGTATTTTGTTGAGGGCCACATGCACAGAGGTAAATAGGTATAATAGATATACAAAATAAAATAAGTACAATTTCAGGAACAGTAGCCACATATAAGAAATAGTGTTTGAACCGAGCTTTGTTAGAACTTATGGTTTTAAGAGGTAAAGGTGGGGAGACAGTGCTTGGGAAAAGTCTGTATAAAACCATTGATATGAGAAATAGGATGTTGATAGTGAGCCACAGCAATACAGCTAGTATGACTCTACTATGTAATAAATACATAATATGATATAGGTCTGAAAATACAGTTCGAAACAACATTGTGAAGGCTTTAATAACAAAAAAGATAAGTTAATTTTCAATTCTAGAAGTGATAGGAAGCTAGGGAGCTTTTAAAAATGGTAGCGACTGTGCTTTGTTAGCTGTATAGTAGGTAGATTGAAAGGGTGAGAGATTTCTATGGAGGAGAGGAGAAATTAAGAGGCTATTATAAGTATGTCCGTATAAGAAAAGTTAAAGAAAAGCTCAATAAAAATATCATTTCATTTTAAATGTGCTTTTTGGTGGGCTGAGGGTCGGAGGAGTGCATTTGTGATTTCATCTGTATAAGGAATTCCTGTTAAATATCCCTCCACCAAGCCATTCTGAAACATGTATAGCATCTGTAATTTATAATACTAAAGAATTTATAATATCATAAAATGAAAGATTTAGATTTGGAAGAGACATTAAAAGCAATCTAGTCCATTCTCTTCATTTTAAATGTGAAGCACTAAGGTCCAGAATTATTACATAATTCATCAAGTTTATACAATTAGTGATTAGAAATATTTCATACCCAGAGTAACATTTGTACATCTAGTACTAATGATAAATTATAATCAGATAAAGGGATTTCAAGGTTCATGATCATGGAGGTAGAAGATGTGCCAGAGCTGGGATATAACTAACCCAAACCTTCTGATTTCAAATATAGTGTTCTTGCCACTGTTGAGCTCTTTTTCAAGACGGAGAAGTCCTTTGGGCTTTTGTTAGCCATACATAGTTTTGATCAAAGATTTGCTAATAGTTTTTTGAACCTTTACACTAAGAGATGCATATTTGATCATGGTAATATGATGCATATATAGGCATATATGTAGACATATATGTGATTACATATATTTATTTTATAAAACTTAGATAAAATAGAAATTCCAAAAGGATGAGACAGGGATAAAAAGAAATTAATGTGATCCTATTCTCAATAGTTAGTAGTTTTAGTTAGTATGGAAGTAACATAATCAGACTTTTCTATTAGGAAAATCTCTCTGGAAATTAAGTGAGGGATGGATTTGAGTGAGGATAGACTAAAGGCAGAGCAATTCATTAGTGGACTATTTAGTCCAGACAAGAAGTGGTAAGAATATAAACTAGGGTATCTGTGTGAGTAGAGAAATGGCAGTAAATATGAAACATGATAGATGCTTAATCAGACCCAATCCAATCAGACTGAGCAAGCGATTAGATTTATGAAAGCAGAGAAAATGAGTAGACTTGAGGATGACTCTAAGATTTTAAACTTTGTGAGCTTAAAAATTAATATGTAATAACTCCAAGTATTACATATTATAAAGTTTATTATCTAACAAAATGGAACCATGTGATTAAGTTTTTCTACCTGCTCAAAAAGATCGAGTCCAGAGGAAGAGAACTCCACCCAATTTATCTCCTATCTATGTCAGCATGTAATGACAGGAAGTCAATGGGCTCCTGGGAATTGTAGTTTTTAGGGTAATAGATTTCTAATTACACAACTTCAATGTCTGGAAGGATTATGTTTTTCTGCACACTATTAGGGAAGTTGAAAACAGGAGTGGAGTTGGGTGAAAGATAATATAATAGGATATGTATTACATATTACAACCCATTTCTATCTGCATTTTTGGCTCCCTCCAAAACAAAGAGACAAATATTCACCAGATACCACTGTAAATTAAGGATCTACTCCATGAAAGATCTCCTAACATTGCCATGAAATGAAGTGAAAGATTGTGTGTATTTTTGAAACAGAAGGTGAGGATTTTCTCACTGTAGACCCACAAACAAGATTTAATATTTGGATTATGTTATAGCTGACTTGGGTCTATGCCTGATTAAAGGGAAAAGTTGAGAGCTTGAATAGTCATGGAAATCCAATGTTAAGAGAAGGTATAAACATTTATTAAGTACATACCATGATGTAGGAACTGCACTAAGTGCTAGAGATGCAAAGAAAGGCATAAAACAGTTTTTGTAGTCTATGTGGGGAAAGAGTGCCATAAGCAAAAAATTCTAAAAAAATGTAAGAGAAGAGATATGACTAAAATTTAATAAATGTTCCTTGTAGAAGGTGGAGTTTTAGCTAGGACTTTTAAAAAGGCAAGAGGGCCTGGAGGTAGAGATAAGGAGGGAGAAAGTTCTAGGAATGTGAGGCAGCTGATAAATATAATTCAAGGTAGATGATAATGTGTCCTGCCTAAGGAACATTAATGAGGCAGTGTCACTGATTGTAGGGTACATAGAAAATGATAAGAAGTTTGAAAAAGTAGGAAGGAATCAGGTTATAATGGACTTTCAAGAACAAAGAGATTATTTTATATTATATAATAGAGGTAATAGGAAGCCATGAAAATTTATTGAATCTGTGAATCAATCCTTTTATTTACTGATTTGGTAGAGAAATGATTCTTTAACAAAATATAAAGCTGATGAAGGCATTCAAGATAGACAAGAGAATGATCAAGGTATGGAGCAGTTCCTTCTGTGGGGAGGACAGTGTACAACTCCTTGAGATACCTCCCATTATAATGTCTCAGTCTCTGGGGGCAGCTGGGTAGCTCAGTGGATTGAGAGCCAGGCCTAGAGATGGGAGGTCCTAGGTTCAAATCTGGCCTCAGACACTTCCCAGCTGTGTGACCCCAGGCAAGTCACTTGACCCCAATTGCCTAGGCCTTACCTTTATTCTGCCTTGGAGCCAATGCACAGTATTGACTCCAAGACAGAAGGTAAGATGGGAGGTAAGGATTTAAAAAAAAATAATATCTCAGTCTCCTTGTTTATAAAGTGAAAAACAATTGCCATGACTTGGCTGTCAATATTGGCAACCTCTCTTTATTCTCTGTACTCAGTCTGTGTGTATAGTAGGAAGTCACATGCACTTTATCTTTGTATTGTCTCAGCCACGATCTCTTCTTGGTGCCAAGCAGATAGTTACGCCACCTCAGAAAAACTGATTGTACAAAATGATTGTACAAGTGGCAAAGGTTGAATCATGTTATTTAGTGCCAAAAAGAGATGAGTCTTTTACTAAAGTGGCCAAACTCCAATTCTTTTTATTCATACACCTTTAAAGCAAGCTCTTATTTGTTTCATCTTCACGTGGAAGTTAAAAATTATCTATATTTTCTCCATTTCCCCTCCCTCTCATCTGGCAAGTCTGTGCTTTGCACATAGAAAAGTAAGAGCAAAAGAGATAAAACATCCACTTCCTTTTAAGTTGTACTACATTGAACAATTTCTTACTAGAGAGACTTAAGTGCACTTTAAATAATTCTGATCTTAACAGAGACATGTTTAGAATAATCAAAGAAATGATGTCGTAGTCATAAGCCAGGTGAACAGATATTTTTGAAGTGTATTCAATATTATCTCTTTTAATAGAGCTTTATTTAAAAGATGGTTATTTTAACCTGAATGTAGTCACAGACATCCTGGGGTTTGTTGTGAATGATTTGGCTTCATAAGCTGGATAAATGGCTATTTTCCCAATGGTATTGATTAAATATTTACAAGAGCTAAAACAGAATTATGGATTTATTTTCATTTACTTGTATTGATGCCAACCACATTGCAGATACTAGAAAATTACTTCATGTACATAGATCCACAGGAATACTTGAGGTAAATAAGTACTGCCTCTTGATGCATGATCATTATAAATATCTGAATAAGGAAGATACAAAATGAGGGAATTTATAGAATCTCTCAATTCACTCTTCCCTTTTTAAAATCTTCATTTAAATGTTCTTTATGTGGAACAATAGAGGAAAATACTGTTCTCTACATTTTATCCTTTCAGCACTGCCCTGCCAATCTAACTTATTCTTAAAGCCCTGAATAGCATAGTAAAGATCAATAAGTTAGAAAGAAGAAATCTTTTTTTCATAGACCCCTAAATACCCATATGGGTTCTGCGAAAATATATTCATGCATTCATCTTCATAGTCTATGGAACAAATACTCTTTGTTCCATATTTTGATGCTGTAGGGCTATGATGGTGAACCTATGGCACGCAGAGCCCTCTCCGTGGGCATGCCTACAGTTGTCCATCAGAGTTCATTACTAGAAAGCCAGAGATATCGGGACAGACCTGTTCCCCTCTACCACTCCATGTTACTGAGGACATTCCTCACTTTACCCACCCTTCTGCCTGGCAGCCAAATGTGAGTGCTTCCTCCTTCCCCTAGATGGAGTAAGGTGCTAGGTAAGTGGAGTTGTTGGTACAGACTGCAGCCTGTTGAGCTTGTGGTGAAGGTGATTCCTGTGGTGGGGTTAGAGAGGAACTAGGTTTGAGGGGAGCAGATCTCACAGCATGGCACAAAACTGGAGGGAAGTAGAGCTCTTGGGCCATTCTTCTCCCCTCCCATTCATCTGTACCTCTCATCACCTGCCTCTCTGCCCATTAGCCCAATGGGATCTCTTCTTCCCTCCCCTGTCTGGGATTAGGGGAGTGGCAGACAGTTCAAGGAGTGAGGAGCACAGCACCCAGTCTCTGTGAGGGTAGGGAGTGGTGGCACTTGGTCTCTGGTAGGCATGGGCATGGCTCTTGGTCTGGGATGTCCTCTAGCACTCAATCTCTAAAAGGTTCGCCATCATGCTGTAGAGTATAAAAAGACAGGAAGACTCAGGGAGAAGCATTAAGTTGGGTCCTCTTTTCTCCAGTTACCAAAAGACATACTAGACTAAAAAATTGTCTTCCCAGCTAAATAATACTAGCTCAGTAATATACGTATGGTTCAGAACAAAAATTATTGCCCTGTTCCCTCATTTATGCTCAATAAATGAGCATACCTCATCCTGCTTACCATAGAGATAAATTTAAAAGTAGATAAAGGAGACTAACTCATTTATTTAAAATATTTGTGGTCCTATTACCATGTACTTTACTTTAAATGCAGTAAATTATCACCCAGCAATGTATGTGCATTTTTGGTACTCTTTTACTTGTTCTCCAATGAGTTCATTATATGTTGACAATTGGACAACTGGAATATAAGGATCAAATTATGATTTAAACAAACTAAAAATTATGTGATTAACAGCACCCTTTGCCCCATTCCTGATAATCTACAACCTTTACTGCAGAAGTAATAAAAGAGCAGTATTGATGGTCATTTTATATTTTCATTTGTATCTCATTCTGTCATGGCCAAATATTTCATTGTTTATAGGATAGTCTATTGTGTAGTGCTTAGAAAAGACACCATCCCACACTTGAAGCCCTGCCAGTATGGTAGAAACTACTAGAATTTGTTTATGAGTGGCATAACCTTTGAGAACCTAGCATCAGATGTATAAATTTTACACACACACACACACACACACACACACACACACACACACACACACACACATATATATATATATATACATATATATATGTATATATATATATACACATATATTCCTACCCATGAGGAAGGGTGTGAAGAATTGAAAAATGCTTTTTAATTGAAAAAAATATTTAAAAGGCCATAGAACCATCTGTGCCTAGGATTGGGGGTGGAGACATTAAATTAAAACATTGAAAATTGTGGAGGACTGTTGTGTTCTATTATTTTTAGCTACTACATAAGTTCTTTAAAAAATGAATATCATGATATTTAAAGTTTTTTTTCACTGAAAAACTTGTACCATTTCCTCTTTTGCCATTATTGTCATAATAAAAATTATGTGGGTTAACATTTTGGAATTTTACAATATTTTTTTTCCTCAACATTTAAGATTAGAATGTGTGAAGAGAACCACTACATTCCTATTAAATAAATATATGTTTTGAATTGGCAGCTAGGTGGAGCTGTGGATAGAGTCTGGAGGCAGATATATTCCATATATTCTTCCTGAGTTCTGTCTGATCTCAGACATTTACTATCTGTGTGACCTTAGGAAAGTTGCTTAACCCTGCTTGCCTCAGTTTCTCATATGTAAAATGAGCTGCAGCAAGAAATGGCAAATCTCTCCAGTATTTTTGCTAAGGAACCCCAAATGGAGTCATGAAATCAGACATTACTGAATAACCTCAATATTTTAATACATATCTATGCAAAAAAGAAAAAAGGAGCTAAGTATTACCAACAAGAGACCTTAATCTTTCACATTTCCTATAAAGTTTTTTTATTAATGATAAAGCATGAAGCAACGATTTCTTCTAGGAGATTTCTTTCTACAGATTATGGTAATGGTATGTAAAGGTACTAGTTTTATACTATAGTTAACTGTAGTTACTATCAGAGATCAGTAACTAGAGAATCAGAGAGAATCAAAATATAAATATTGACATATAAATTCAGGCATTCTAATGTACAAATTAGAGTTTGAACAGTAGACTTTTCTCCCTGAAAATTTACTCTGGCCCTGGTTTCTATCACCAGAAATACTATCCAAGCCCTTTGACTATTTCTTCCATTTAACTGGTTTCTCCAGGAAGATTTGTTTACAAACTCAAACAAACAAAATCTCCTAAACCAGAAAAAATCTTAATTCCTCACCTGGATCTACTTTAACGCTCTGTACCTTTTTATCAGGACTCAGCTGTTAGATACTTTCTTTCGTTTTACCCCAAACACTGTTTTAGCTTCATTTTTACATACTATCTCCTCAATTGATTTTAAGTTTCTTAAGAAAAAGAACTATCTTTCTTCTTGGATTTCTGTTCTCACGGTTTAGCACAATGACTGGTGTTTAATAAATATTGTACTGAGTCATGTAATCTATTGGATATATTAGACTAATACATAAGCCTTTGTCCTTGGAAATCTGAAGGAATTTTTGGTTGCTGCCACCATTTTTCCTCCAGGGTCTACTGAGTAGAATTTTTTTTTTAAACCCTTACCTTCCATCTTAGAGTCAATACTGTGTATTGGCTCCAAGGCAGAAGAGTGATAAGGGCTAGGCAATGGGGGTCAAGTGACTTGCCCAGGGTCACACAGCTAGGAAGTGGCTGAGGCCGGATTTGAACCTAGGACCTCCCGTCTCTAGGCCTGGTTCTCAATCCACTGAGCTACCCAGCTGCCCCCTACTGAGTAGAATTTGAATTAATTTTCCAGATTTTCTGTCTCATTTCTGAGGCAAGTGCTTTGGACAGAAGCTAAACTAAATTACTTTTGAGGTCTCATAATTTCTAGATTTTATGATACCTTCATTTTCTTAACATGAACAACTAGATCATGTGAAGTCTACAATGTGGCAATAATGGCTTTGACTGAAAGAAAATAGATGGAAATAAAATATAGAAAAATAAAGTATAATTATGTAAGTCTTAAAATATTATAAACAAAATGATGCCTGGTCTGCAATGCAGTATAAGTTGCATTAGTCCTGCTCTTTTCTTAACTCAAGGGTTTTATACCTCATTTTTTTGTTGTGAGGAACCTGCTATCAATCTCCAAATTCTTACTTTATTTTTAGATCTGGTGGTCCTTGGGTCCATATGTTTTTGCAAACAAAAAAAAAAAAGCTCTTTTGGTGGTGAATATGAGTATTTAAAAAGTATTTGAAATTGTGAAGAGATGGGGAAATGAAGGACAGTTATGAGTCTGAAGTTGTGAAAATGTGGTCATCTATAGGTTCCATTTATTTCCTGTATTTATTTATATGTACCAGGAATAAATATTAGATTTAGAGTCATAGATTTGGATTAAAATTATGGCTTTGATGCTTATTGTGTAACCTTGGGCAAGCTTCATTCAACCTCTGTGGGGTTCAGTTTTCTTCAATGTAAAATGAATAAATGAATGACTTGGACTAGATAGTCCATAAGATATCTTCCAGCTTACTGTGTGTAGGTATGTGTGTATGTATATGTGCATATGGTGGTATCATGGTATTCACCATTAATTCATTCTAGAAGGCAGATAAAGTACCGAAAAGGTCAAGTACTAAATGAATTTTTCCCATAAGGAATATTTTAATTCTTTATCAGAAACTTTCAGATCTTAAGAACTGTTTGTTCATATGTTCATATTCTTTGACTATTTGCATAGGTAATGTATGTCATACACAGACACACACAGACATAAACATATATATATATATATATACACTACTAAATATTTACATACACTTACTACACATATTTAGGACTAATTCCTTACAAAACTAAGATATTTGGATTTTTCTAGAAATAATGAACATGTAGTTTAATAAATATTACACTGAATAATAAATTAAGATACTATTTTCAGTTTTGTTATGTATTGTCACAGCCCAACAATGAGGAAATTGGTATCTCTCAAAAAATTAAATCTTTTTGAAATTATTTTAATTAATTTAATCTTTAATCTTTAATCTATAGTGTTTTGTTGTCATAACATAACATCCTATTGTATGTCTAGATAGGTATATTTTGAAGTATTTTATGGATTCTCTAGATGTTTGAATAGAATTTCTTTCTTATCTTGTTCTACTAGATTTTGTGAGATTATCGTTATTTAGTCATTTTAGTCATATCTAACTTTTCATGTCTGTATTGGATTTTATTGGCAAAGATGATAGAGTGGTTTTCTTTTCCTTTCTCCAATGGATTAAGACAAACAGCAGTAGAGTGTATTGACCAGTCACATGTCTAGTGAGTGTCAGAGATCAGATCTGAATTCAAGTCTTCCTAACTCCATTTCTAGGGCTCTATCTACAGCTCTACCTAGCTGCCCCATTTGCTAAATGGACTATTATACCATCTATAACATATTATCATTTTCTTCTGTCTACACTTATTATTCTGTCAATTTATGTTTCTTGTCTTATGACAGCTAGCATTTCTGGAATAATATCAAGGAATTATGGTAATAATAGATATCCTGCTTTAACACTGACTTCATCAGAAAATCTCATGACATTTTTCTGTCACATATAATATTCATATTTCTGTAGAAAGATATTATTTGTCATGCTAAAGAAAATCCCTTAGAATCATAGATTAGATCTAGAAATGGAACTGAGATTTGTTATAGAAATATATTATGGAAAATATTTTTTGTACATTTTGATCTTGTCATGTGATTTTAGTTTTTGATAATAAATTTTGAAAATAAAATATAAATAAATATAAATATAAAATAAAAAATAAAAATTTTGAAAATACGTTTCGCTTTCTTAAAATTTAACCAACTTTTTATTCCTAATATAATCCAAAATAGTCATATTACGTTTCATATACTATTGCAACTCCTTTGCTAAAAATTTTTGTGTCCTTTTTTTAGATTATTTTTGGAGGTTATGTGGAAAAACTGGATTTTCCAGTAATCTTTTAGGCCCTCTTGTTCTACTAGATTTTTGTGAGATTATTATTGCTTTTATATTTTAGCCAAAAGTCACTCTCTAGCCCTTTCTTTATAAATTCAGTTTTATCAGTCTATTGCCATGATATTCAAAGATGTACTTTGTGTCATTAGCACCCTCTGCAAGATGGAAAAGCAACCAGCCTTCTCACGTCTGCCATGCAGCCTGGTCCTGCTTAAAAAGTTTTTCTTCTACTTTCTGACTTCAAACTTTTTTTTTTTCATTCCTTGAGGATTATTAGTGGAGTTGAATATCTTTCTCATAATCTAGTTAATATTATTCATGTTGTTAGAATATAGCTGAATATCTTTAATAGAATATTTTACTTTAAAAGAGCTAACCAGAATTAATTCTGAATAAAATTAAATTTTGAACAGGAAGCCTTTCCCTCTCTGCTTTTTATTCAGTGATTCCCACCTATCACAATATTGTTTCATAGAATCAGTACCCAGAGGGGTCTCATCCACTCCATCATCTCAGCAAGTGGCTTTTTATCTTATGGAGAAGAATGTAAAAATTAAAATTAATATACAAGAGTGAAGCTAGGTTCTTGTCTGAGCAGGCCCCTCAAATTCACAAATATGAAGTCTCAAATCACATTCCTATTTTCCTTTAAATTCCCACCAAAGTAAGCACACATAAAATAAAGAAGCAGCAACATTCCTCATGCTTCTTTGCTTGTTTCAGTGTTCTCATTAGTACATAATTAGGGCTAGAATGTAGTCAGAGGTATCATGGTTTCAGTTGGATGCCTCAGAAATTAAACTTGTTTGTTGGCAATGGAGGCTTCTGACTTTGAAGAGTACAGATGTGAATTTGCAATGCCATTGGAGAAATGCATTATGTTGCAGCTCTGACTGAGCTGAGTGTAGTGAGACTTTTCATTACAAGAACACTACACTTATAGACTGTCTTGATTAGCCCTCCTGGGGGTAGGCTTTTTTTTTCACAATGAGCCAGGGTAAAAATAACTTCACTCTATTTTCATCGTGTATTCTGCACCATCTGACCTTCTTCACAAAGGTAACACGCAGGGGATTCTGCACCTTCCTAATAAATCCTGCTGTGTGTGAGTGGTTGGGGGTGGCCATGGAGGGGGAGAATGGGCTTTTTGTTCATGTGTAGTTACAGCTTCATTAGCAGAACCAGAAATTACAGACAGGCACGTATGAGAGAATAGGCACCCTGCCTTGTGTTGAAGGAAAGCAAAGTTAAACAAAAGGGACATCATTAAATGGTTCTAGTTTACTACCTGAAATGGAAATTAGAGCAGAGTAGGAGGTAAGAGTCACTTGTTCATAAGAGAAAGCAGAGAGACACCTTTTCCGAATAAGCAAGGGTTTCAAAAAGGATTTTCAAAAATGAGGCCATCCCAATGTAGGTACTTAGTAAATGATTTTTAAAAATATGTTGATGTAAACAACTCATTGTGAAGCAGTTTCCAAAGGGCAAATCGTTTTTAAAAGTGACCATTTCTCCCAATAAGTATTATGCTCTCAAACACATGGGGAGAAAATGTGAGTGGAAAATTCCCTGCTTTCCTACTATGTCCTTTTTCTGCTGGCATTGTAACAGTTAAGTTAGTTTCTTTACTAAAAGTATTATATTTTCAGAGGTTTATTATGATTATTAGAAATCAAGGATACAAACTTTGCAATCTCAGAGTACCGGAAGAGAGAGGAGTAGGTGTTACAGTCAGTTTAAATACAAATTGGGATCTCGGCCCAGGTGGGAATTCAGGTGAGATTATAGGGAATTCTGGGAACTGCCAAGGACTTCTGGGGATTGAAGTCTGGGGTTCAAATCTCCATTTTTACAGCACAATACAGCATCCCAAATATCCACCATTGAAATTACTATTTTGAATTAAGAAATTGTGATTTTAAGAAACTTTTGTTAAAATTCAGTATGTAGCTCAAGAGGGATAATGCAATTATTACCAAATGTTAGCAAATCTGAATGGATTTTATAAATCAAATGAGTTTAAGAAATGCACAGTGGGGGCAGCTGGGTAGTTCAGTGGATTGAGAGCCAGGCCTAGAGAAGAGAGGTCATGGGTTCAAATCTGGACTCAGACACTTCTCAGCTGTGTGACCCTGGGCAAGTCACTTGACCCCATTGCCTAGTCCTTACCACTCTTCTGCCTTGGAATCAATACATAGTATTGGTTCCAGGATGGAAGGTAAGGGTTTAAAAAAAAAGAAAAGAAATGCACAGAGCCCAATGATGATATGATGATACTACTACTACAATAACTACTACTACTACTACTACTACTACTACTACTACTACTACTACTACTACTACTACTACTACTTTACTACCACTACTAATCCTCTACCTACTCCTATTAGTACTATTTCTACTATTGATCCTGACACTTTTACTCCTCCTGCTACAGCTACTACTGTTAATGTCAGCAAGTCAGAATGTAAGTTGCAGGAAAGATGATGACCTTCATTGTTTCCTCACAAGGGAATTCCCTATACCATTGAAATTATAGATCTATTCTTAATCTCTAATAATAATTGCTTAAAGTGCAGCAGTATGATATAATAGAGTATAGGATTTGTATTAGAAAGACCTGTGTTCAAATCCTGTCTTCTCAGATCTTTAGTCTCTGTATGACCCTACATAGTAAGCCACATTATCATATTGGGCTTCAATTTCTTCATCTGTAGACAAAAATATTACTGACTTCTAAGTACTCTTACACTTCAATGATCCTATGATTAAATGATCATCTTTAGTTTTGTAATGCATAAAGGGCAAAGTGAATTAGAATTAAAGGTAATGAAAAAGTAAGTTGTTGTATATCTAAATTGATATGTTACCTATGAAGAGGTAAAATCAAAACAAAACAAAATTCTGGTGAATTGACTATCAAACAGTCATATTAAAAGTCTAAAAAAACAACAAGAACAAAAAAAAAACCCAACAAATTACTCTCAGAAGAACTCAAAAAGGATTTAAAAAATAAAACAGTAGATGTAGAAATGAAATTGGGAGAAGAAATGAGAGTAATGCAAGATAATCATGAAAAGGAGGCAACAATTTGTTAAAAGAGGCACAAAAACCCACTGAGGAGAAATAACTATTTAAAAAATAAAATAAGTATTAATGGAAAAGGAGGTACAAATGCTCAGTGAAGGAAATGATTCCTTAAAAATTAAAATTGGGGAATTGGAAGCTAATGACTCCATAAGGCATCAAGAAAAAAATCAGATTTATATTTTAAAATGTCAACTGTCTTATTAGAAAAAGCAACTGATCTGAAAAACAGACTTAGGAGAGGTAATTGAGGAATCATTGAAACAAAGAAGATACAAAAAATAAAACCTGGAAAGACTAAGGTGACATCATCTAAAGTGAAGTATGCAGAACAAGGAGAATGTTGTACACAGTAACAATAATGTATTATGATCAACTTTGAATGATTTAAAGAATATTTAGCAAGGCAGGATTCAGGACAACTTGAGATTCATGACAAAACATGATATCTTCAGCCATAAGAGGAATGTATGGAATATGAATGTAAGTTGAATCTATCATTCTTTATTTTTTTCTATAACTTTTCCTTTAGTGCAAATATTATGTCTTTATTCAAAATATGGTTAACATAGAAATATTTATTATATTATAATATATGTACAATCTATATCATAGTACCTGCCTTCTTGGGGAGGAGTAGGAGGGAGAAATAGCACATCTATTGCAAAATATCAGAAAGTGAATATTGAGAAATTGTATTTACATGCAATACAGAAATAAATAAAATTAATTATTAAAATTTAAAAAAATATTATTAGACTATCTGATATCCATGATAAAAGAGAATCTATATAAAATATCAGAAGAAATGATCAAGTAAAAGTGGACTAATATCCTAGAAAAATAAGTAAAAAGAGAAATGTAAAGAACTTATTGGTACCTAAAAGATATTCCCAATAGAAAACTCCCAGGAACATAATAGACAAATTTTATAATTCCCAGGTCAAGGAACAAACACTATAAGCAAAGCAAATATAGAGAAACAGTCAGGATAGCAAAAGATTACACAGATTCTACATTAAAGGACTGAACAGCTTGGAATACGATATTCCAGAGAACAAAGAATCTAGGATTACAACCAAGAATTACCTACCCATAAAAAATGAGTTTGATATAATCTTTCAGGGAAGAAATAGATATTTAATGAAATAGAGGATTTTCAATCATTTGAGCTTAATAGAATATTTGGCTTTCAAATATAAAACTGAAAATAAGGTTAAAAAGGTTAGCATGAAATAAAAATTATAAGGAATTCATAATGTTAAACTCTTCATATTACTACATGGGAAAATTATATTTGCAACTCCTAAGAATTTTATCATTTTTATGTCACTTAACAGGAATAGAAATTATTAGAGGGCACAGGTATGAGTTGACTATGATGGAATAATATCTAAAAAAATGTAATTAATGGGTGTGAAAAGGATTGTCTTGATGGAATAATATCTAAAAAATAAATACAGGGCAGAAAGAAGGATGCAGTAGGAGAAGGGAGATGTGGATTAGGGTAAACTATCTGAAATAAAAGTATAATTAAAGAGATTTTACACTAGGGAATAACATTGGAGGAAGTAGCAGATAACCCTTGAACCTTTCTTTCATGGGAATTGACTCAATGAGGGAATAATATTCCCAATTATTTGAGTATGGAAATCTGTCTTACTCTGCCAGATCTGTGCTTGTTAGGGTCAGAACGCAGAAGTGAATCAATCAGTAAGTTGGGTCCAGGCTGCGCAGCTTCACATAGCTATAATTTAATATAGATTAGTGAATTTTTTTATAGAGAGTAGAGTGCTAAGCATTACATCATATTTAGGAGGAGTTTGTTTCCCATAGAATATTGTTTTTGAAAAGGCGTTACACCAAACACTTCTAGGGCTCCTCTACAAGCCCAAGCAATGTTAGGACCCAGAGTTCATTCTGAAATATATCCCCAGCCTATGCAGACAGCCATGCTGTGCTCTTTAGCAGAACACAGAGGTGTCTCAGTGAGAATTATTCGTGGCTCTTTTCTCCCTGGGTTATTTTGAATCTAAGGGTAACCTATTATTATTCAACAGGAGAAATACAAGGAAAAGGGGGGGAAGAGAAGTTTAAAAGGTGGTAGAAGTAGGGCAGATTGGGCAAAGCAAGGACAGGGTGAGAGACAGATAGACAGAGGGAAAGAGACAGACAGAGGGAGGGAGAGACAGAGAGAGAGAGAGACAGAGAAAGAAAGAGAGAGAGGGAGAGAAGGGAAATATACAGTAAGCTAACTGAAAAAAAAAATTCACAGCAGAGATGTCTGACAAAGCCCTCATTTCTCAAAAAAATAAACAGCCAAAACAGTCAAAGGATATGAAAAGACAGTTTTCAGATGAAGAAATTAATGCTATCTATAGCCATATGAAAAAATACTCTTAAGACAATTAAAAGGCACCATCTCACATCTATCAGATTGACTAATATAAAAGAAATGGAAAATGACAAATGTTGGAAATAATGTGGGAAAATTGGGTAACTGTTGGTAGAGTTGTGAAACATTTTAAAGTACAATTTTAAACTTGCTCAAAAGACTATAAAACTGCATATACTTTGTAATCCCCCTTTTCCCAATTCCACCACTGAAACTATTATGAAGAGATTTTTAAAAGGAAAAGAATCTATTTGTACAAAAATATTGATGCCAATTCTTTTTGTGTTGGCAAAGAATTAGAAATTGTGGAGATGCCCATCAACTGGGAATTGTCTAAACAAGTTGAGTTATGTGATTGTATGGAATACTATTGTACAAAAAGAAATCATGTGTGAAATGCTTTCTGAAAAATCTTGCAAAACTTACACAAAAAGATTCAAGGTGAAGTGAGCAGAATCAGGAGAATAGTGTACATGTTAACAATAATATATGATGATCAATTGAGAATGACTTATCTAATCTGAGAAATATAATGATATAAGACATTTCTCAAAGGATTTCTGACAAAAAAATTCTGTTAATCTAGAAGGAAAGAACTGTAGTTCGCATTCAAATAAAAGTATATTTTAATATTTATTTTTCTTTGCTCTTTTTGGTCACTGTTTTCTTTCACAACATTTCTCATAAAAATATATTGTGTGATTGCACATGTATAACTTTTATCACATTGCTTCCCATCTCAGGTGTGGGGTGGGTGGAAAGAAAAAAAGAGAGGATAAAAAAGAAAATTTATAGAAAATGTTAAAAGTAATTTTGCATATAGTTTGGAAAATAGAAATTAAAAGAATATAAGAATTCTCACCTATCAGGATCAAGAAACCCAAAATCAATGAGTAATGAGGGGGCTTGCTAGGATGGTGAAGTGGTGGCAACTACCAAGAAAATGATAAGGAGATCTAAATTAAGGCAATATTTCAGAATCTATATACAGCAGTATTTTATTTACTATGGTAAAAGCCAAAATCAGAAAGGTAAAGCAATCAAGTAGATATGTTGTCTCATTGTTTTCATTGTGTTTCTTCAAGAACACTGAATATAAATTATCTATGCTTCTGAAACTTGTGTTCCCATCAATTTAAAACAGGGAGTCTTCCTGCCATACTGCACCACTCTCTTGTGATATCTTGAAGAAGCCAATTGATCTCCAGGTCTGTTCAACTGTCATGTTTAGATCATTCAACTATCTTCTTTTACTATCATAGATTATTCTGATGATATAATTCATTCTGACTTTTTTCAAGATTTTCATTTGCTATATAACCTGACCACCTAATTTTGAATTTGGGGGCCATCGTAACTTATTAAATAAATAATAGAGACATATCAACATCCATATCTATCTATCTATACATATATTTGTGTTTGTATATAAATACACTTATATAAATACTGTACCTTATATAGTATGCCATATATGTTCTATAATATATAAACATATATCTGTATATATACAAAATTTCTATTTTTGTATCAAGATTTAATATATATGTATACACATAGTACATAATATGTCATATAAATAATTTCTACATAGACTATACCACTTAAAGTATATGGTAGTGTATATATTGGCAACTAGGTCATACAGTAGATTAGAGCTCTGAGCCTGGAGTTAGGAAAACTTATCCTCTGGGATTGAAATTTGGCCCCAGATGCTTAACTAGCTATATAACCATGGGAAAATCACTTTAACTCTATTTGTCTCAATCTCCTCACCTGTGAAATGAGCTGGAGAAGGAAATAACAAGCCATTCTAGTATCTTTGTCCAGAAAACTTTAAATGGGATTTTGAAGAGTCAAGTCATGATTTAAAAAATGCTAAAAAACAATATGGTATGTATATCTATATCTATATTATATTATTCTATATATCAATAGTTTCTCTTTGTTTCATAAATGTATACCCTGTATTCATATCTGTTCCAATTTATACTTTTGTCACCAGATTGGAAGGTGAGCTCCTTAAAAGCATAGATTAACACTGTAACTAAAATTGTGAAGGTAAAAATCACTTGTTTTCTAGCTTATTTATTGTCCCATTGTATGCTTTTGGAGCTTTTTACCATCCCAATTTACTCCTCCATTTACTCCTCCATCTACTCTCCAAATTGTTAGTTTTCCTACTAAAATTACCATGGGGCCAATCCTCATATGTGGATCTTCCAGAAAAACTACTTTAGGTTGGAGGAATACAGTGGGTCAAAATCCACTTAAAAATATAAAACACACGAACTTTATATCCTTAGTAATAATAAACATTGGAAACATTTATTAAAATGTTGAATAGTATTAGGCTCCAAACAGTATAATAGTTCTCTCCTTCCAAGTTGATGCTACACTATTAATACCATTTGAATTTGGCTCTACAATCAGTTCATTATTACATCGTAGTGTACTAAGGCTTATTCCAATTTTTTAAATTTTCTATAATAGAAACTTTAATAAATATATATATATATAACATATATATAAATATGTATGACATATCTATATAAATGAATATAATATATACAGGTAAATATAAACTATAATAAAGTTTTCCACAATAGAAACATAATTTATTTTATGATGTCTTTAAAAGATTATTCAGAATAATTAATAGGACTATTAATAAAATTAATAAATAATATAAAAAAGTAGAGCATATAAAAGTCTGTGACATGCTTCATTTTCTAAGAAAATCAATGATATAAAATGATGTCTTGACTTGCACACATATTGGATTTAAGTGAAGCAGTGTTGTGTAAAGTCATCAGACTCCCTATCTTTTTCACAATCCCTGAAGTCCGGTGGCAAGATAAAAGTCTAGATGGTGGGTGAGGGCTTGAGACACAATGGCTGATGTTGGCATCTTTGATGTCTGACCAAGCCCTAAGGACTTCATAGCACCTGATTTATCTGCTCTTGCAGCCATTGGAATGAATTGATCTCATCTGTCCATTCCATAAGCAGAAGTCTTCACATGCTTCACACCCTCCTGTCTCACCAATGGTTTTAAGGTCTACCATTTCCCCTCGAACCTTGTTTAGCCAATCTGATGTCAAGGTTTTGTTGGGGGTAGTTGCTAAGCATGCTACACCTTGTTGGAGCCACAGATGAGAGTTGGGCAAAAGGGAGATATCAAAGATAAATGAGTAGCTCTGGAAGGGGCTCAAAAAGCACTAAGACCAAAAGGAACTCCCTGAACACTCCAGGTATCCTATAGGGCAGTTAGGTGGCCCAGCAGATAGTGCACCAAGCCTGGAGTCAGGAAGATCTGAGTTCAAATTTGGCCTCAGACACTAGCTGGGCGACCTTGGGAAAGTCACTTAAATTGTTTTGCCCCCATTTTCTAATCTGCAAAATGAGCTGGAGAAGAAAATGACAAAACTACTCCAGTATCTTTTCCAAGACAACTACCAAATGGACTTATAGAGTGTCAAACATGACTGGAATGACTAAACCACAGCCATGCAAGGACAATAAATAGTTTATTTTTCTCTCCTATAAAGGGTAATGGAAATGTGAAGGGTTTCAGAGCTATAAGAGGAAAAACCAAAAAAGACAAAAAAAAAAAACTTGCTTAGATTCCATTCCAATTCTGAAATTCTGTGATTCTGTAAAAATAGTCTTTTATAGGCTGACTTGGCAATATAGCCACATGAATAATATTGCTTCCATTGGAAAATATGTTCAAAACACCAAACAACCCGTTTACAAATGACCCTTTGAAACAGAACCTATTTATAAGTTGGAGATTGCCTGGATTGAATTTCCTTAACGTACTATATTTTCAGAGTTTTCTGGAAAGAAACATGACTTTTCTCTTTCATGTATTCAGTAAACAGAGTGTATCTGACCTAAAATAATAATCTTTCATGTTATAGAAACACATAGAAGGAAGAATATTAATTTGCACATCAACAAAATCAATACTGGAATAATAAATTACTTTGGTAAAGCTTACAACTAGATCCAACTTGCTATTATCCACACAAGTGATTGGTGATTAATATCAATGTTTGAAGAAGAATTATTTCATTGTTTGAGTAGACTTCATGGAATGGATTTGCATTCATAAATATTCTCAAATGAATATGTATATCTGTATTCTTCTGTTAATATTGTCTCATAAGGGAAAGGGAAAAGAAGGCCTGCTTTTCATTCAAATATTAGAGTATTATTGGTCAAAAATGGCTTAATTAAGTAAAGCTAGAATTACCTAAATTGAAACCCTTTTAAGTCTTCTCACTTGGAAAGACAAAATTGAGTTTCATCAATATTATATGTTGCTGATATTTTTCAGTTTTCTTTTGGAAATATAGAAATAATAGAATTATTTTTTATCATACAACTTACAGTCTTCTCTATATTATATATGTCTCTCCCAACTATCAAAGCAGACATAATTTCCCTTATTCTCTCTACCTCCTAGCTAATCTCAAAGTAAACAATTTATGATATGTATTTTAAAAACAAAATGGACAAATGAGACTGATATTTTGTATTTCAGGTCAAGTATGACTGTAGCCAGATTTGTAAGTAAAAACCTAGCATTGTAATGACTGTGCATTAGCATGTTGCTGAAAAAATATGATGAATTCTTCACAGGATCATAGGTTTTGAGATTTGGTTACACCTCTCTTGTTATACAACCCAAAACAAAGATGAAGATGTGAGGGGGAAGGACACAAGCATTTTATTAAGCATAAACAATGTGTCAGGCACTATGTTAAATGCTTCTTAAACATTAGCTCATTTGGTGTTATTATTATCCCAATTTTACAATTGAGGAAACTGAGGCAGACAGAAATTAAATGAGAAGTCAAGGGTCACTGCTGCATTAATAGTCTGAGGCTGGATTTGAACTTTGTCCTTCCTGGTCCCAAGTTCAGTGCCCTGCATTTTGTGCCCCTTAGCTGCCTTGGCATTATATGTAAGTGGTCACTCAGTCTCTAGGAATGACAAACTAATTTCCTAGGTAGGCCATTCAAATTTTGAACAAAATTTGTAACATAATTCTCTATAACCGGTCAAGAAATTGTCATCCTCTTTTTTAAGTTAGGTCCAGGGAGTGTCAGCCCCCCTTCCCAGGTACTACCTTCACCTGTCCATTTCCCTAATTAATTTTGCTTTCTTGAATTCTTTATTTTCAGTGGACAATCATGTAAGAAACATGTTTTTGCCCAAAAACATCCTAATCATGGACAATACTTCTTAGGTTCCTTCTGGCCATATAATTTAGGTCCACTTAAAAGACCAGAATTAGGTGGCTGACACATATTTTCACAAGTCTTAGGAAGAAAATAGGCCCAGGGAAGGTGACAGGTCTTTTGTGATCAAGCCAAAAATGACCACTTGGAACAAGGTATCACCAACTATTTGTTTTCTCGTTCCTTGAATTCCTCTTAACTTTTTTTCCTCTTCTCTTTAAATTGGTTTTCCAAATGTACCCACTTTTTAATAATATAGCATTCAAAGACACACACACACACACACACACACACACACACACACACACACACACACAAATCCATTAAACTCCTTTAGAAAGAGCCTCGGATTTGTTTTTAAGCTGTAATTGAATAGCTGCTCTTTTTCTTCTATTTCCTTTCTCTAATATTCTCCAACTCTGAAATCCTGAGAAGGGTCATATGCCCACTCTTCCAACAGATATGCCTTTTCTTGGTCCTTATCCCCCATAATGCAGCATTGCTTTTGTTTTCCTAAGGAGCACTTACTTCATTTTCTGTAACTACTTAAATTGTGGAGGAGAAGAATTCTTTGTTCCCTTTCACCTTCCCTCAGAGGAAGATCATCCTACATTTGGAATAGAGAGAACAGTACTTCAGTGATTCTTGTCGAAAATACAAGAATTGTATAATCATTGCAAATCATGGCAATTTTCTCCACTTTCCATTCTGATTTGGATTTTTTAAGCTTGATCACAAATACAGTTCTTTCCTAGGCACATAATGCAAAACATTAGAGCCTGGCATAGTTTTGTACGTTGAGATAAGACAAATTAATCTTACTGAATTGACTGTTTCTGCCTCAAATTAAGGTTTCTGAAGTTCACCAGAGAATAAAAGAATATAGGCCTTATTCTTTTCAAAAAAGATTTTGAATTAATATGATCTGTGGAGGTAGAAATAAGATACAGATGGGGTTACACAAAACAAGAACTAAAGATAATATGTCTGGATGGTGAACTTCAATGGAAATGTATATTTTCATAATTATAATAATACTTTGAATTGAAATAGATTTCTTAGACTCCTAAATTCAAGATAATTAAAGAAGAAATTCTATATAAAATGCTATTATTTTCTCATTATGTATGTGATATATAATACATATTGGATCCTTTGCCAAGATGTCAAAGGAAAAGAATGGAATTATTTATTGATTCCATTCCATTGAATTACATTGAGTACAATAGAATTGAATTTAAAATTAAAATTACTTTGGTATATTAAGAAACCAAAATAACCTAGAAAAGAAATAACGTTGTAAGTTGTACTTTTATAATAGCAAATCACAAGGAAAATCTTAGAAATTTTTTCTCATATTACTTGTTCTTCTATAGACTAATTCCAATACCAAGCTGAGATTGATTTTTAAAGAAGCTTAGTTGAATTAGTTCATGTAAAAGATCTGAGTAAACAATGAAAAATAAATCCTTAGGCCAATGTATTACCAACATTGGATTACTGCACAATACATTCCTAGCAAATACAAACATCATCTTGAATTCTCAAAGGGCTAATGTTCCACATTTGAGTAATATTAATTGTAATAACTCAAGACAAAGATATTTTATAGTATTCTGCAGCACTTAAAGTATTTTAATCCCAAGTGTAATGCCTTATTTCAATTTAGTTTTTCATTTTTAAAATGCTATTTTATCTTTTTCATTTTCATTTTAAGGCTTCTGAAATCAGAACATCAGAATAGTCTAAAGTAACAAGGAAGGAATGTGGTTATATCACTTACAATGTACGATATTGCAAGAGTCAGGCAGTTTCACTATGGAGCAAATACATCTCTTATGTGCTGTTGATACTAAGAAAGAATACATTAGGCTCCTGACATATTTTAAGGGTTTGGCAGGAGGACAGCCTTCTTGAATCGAACAAAACAAAGACAACAATATTCTTTAAAAGGGTTATATAATTATCAGTGATATCCTTGGTACTTTAGGTTGTCATCTATGATTCATGTCATACGTGAAATCCTCTACCCAGGAAATATCTTTTAAACAGCAGATCTACAATAAGTATAGTAGAACAATTTTTAGACTGTATATCTGACCAGGCTTGACATTTTTAATTCCTGAATCATCTTGCTCCAGATTAACTTGCCAGATTTATAAATAACTCCCTTTCACAAAATCTTTGATTCAGCCAAACCGACCTATTCACAATTGCCTGATTTAGGTGCTGCCTCCTAGTAGAAATCTTTAATGATTCACCTTCCACAATTCATTAGTGATAAAATCATGTTATATTAACTTTTCTTTCTTTATGTTCCATCTCTAGAAGAATATCAGTTTCTTGGAGCTTGTGACTTTTCTCAGCTTTTCTGTTATATCTCTAATACCTTGATTATGACAGGTACTTTAAATGGGGGTTTAACTTAATTTAATTTGTGTTTCTTAACTAACACTTTTATTATTTGCTTTGACACCTAATTTTCATTTAAATTACAAAATAGAGTATTGTCATGCATTAAAATATAAAATATTTAAAAGTTTAGAAAAGTAACGTTACTTAGAAAATATGGGCTGATTGGAAATGCTTTAATATGATTATTGATTTTTAGGAAGTATTTTTCTTTTCAGCAACATTATCAATTGTCTAACATTTATTTATATGAGAAAATGTGGTTCTTTTAGGTAATCCTCAAATACCTCTTTTTCCTTTGCTATGTATTTTACTTTACAAACAAAACATGAAAAAAGATTTGGCTGCACATAAAACTATGAGCTTCTATGATGAGTTCATTTTTTTTTCCTTTTGAATAGTATAAAATATTCAATTTATAACTTCCCTAGTTATCCTATTTGTCTGTTTCCACCCAGACCTTCTTTCCATTCTCTTCTGCTTAATAAATATTTCAATGACCTTTAATTTTTTCTATCAGTATCTTTACCTCTTACCTCCTCAGAAAAATGAAATAAAAACACTTTTAAGTCAGATATACATAAGTCTGCAAAACAAATGCCACATTGACTACATCTAAAAATGTATAAAGAATTTTGTATCTTGAGCCTATCATTTCTCTCTAAAGAGATGGTAACAGACTTGGCTGTGTATCTGGAATCTTGATCATTCTTTTGAGCCAAATTAATTTTTTTAGTTATGAAAATAATATTTAATCAAATCAAAAAGAGGCAAAAGCAAAAATAATTGTAACCCTTAGTTTGAAGCAAAAGTATGAATAAAAGACAAAAATAGACAAATCAAAATATGACAATATAGTTATAAATTTGGTTTATATTGTCCCACCAGAAATGTGGCCAGATATGTACATACAAAATCTGGCAAAGAGGCACATGAGCAGGGAAATCCATGTGTCAATTGATCCAAATTTTTAAGTCTTTTAAATGTATTTGTTTTTGCTAGTTTAATTTTTTTCTACAACTCATTCTACTTATTCCATTAATTTCAAAGAATCATTTTAAGTATTATCCCTAATTTTCATGAGCCTCTACTTGGCAAATATTTTAAAATGCATAAATAATTAATCTTGAAATTTTTGTGTTTGTAGCTTTTATAATTCTGAATTCTTAAAATTGCTCTAATATCTTGGCATATCCTGTCTATTCTAAATTACCACGGATAAAGTCATAAATCCTTAATAAGTTGAGCTATTGGCATATTTTTCATTTTTTCTATTGTATATTTTTAAACACTACATTTTTATAGTCTTAGAATTGCCAAGATATACAAAGAATAAAGACCCAAGGGGTAATGATTGTTTGTTGTTTAAAAGCAAACAAATAAGCAGAAACATTAACTGATTGATACATAATGCAGCTTTAAAGAGTGTTCTCCAAATAATTGGTCTCCCATAGCTATACTAATTACATACATCATTTATGATTAATATAAAATGACAGCATATTAATTTGTTAAGTTTTATTATTAATTTCCAATAAGTCTAACAAAACAACATTATGATAACCTAAGGTATTTGCTACTATCGTGGAGCTGTCTAGGGCAAAGTGTAAATTGAAGGATTCTTTACAGATAATGGATATCTCCAGATCTTCCTGAACTGACACAAAGCCTACTAAATGAGATTTGTGGACGTGAGTTTGGTTTAAGTGTCCACACAGCAAGAATCAAAATAATAAAGCTGTGTTTCTTTGAACTATGATATATTATGGGGTAGATAGATCACGTTGCTGGTCAATCAGTAACCTGAAGCTAGACACCTAAACTAAGAAATGAATTATACCTAGAACTAGGAGAAGCAGGCTGGATTGCCTCAGTGGAATTAAATGCTTTTTATAATGCCAAGTTTCTCCTTCAAAAAAAAAATTCATATTTTTACCACTGCTTTTCTACCAGCCTATCCTTTTAACAATAAGAATTTTTCAAGAATTGCATCCTGGGAGGAAGATAGTGGAGTAAAGGATGCTTCACTTCCATAATCCCTCCACCCACACACAAAAACACAATAACTCACCTCAAAACAAAGGAAAGCTGGAGGAATATGTCTCATGAGGAGAGGGAAGCCTAGACAGCACAACATCTGTGGAAAACTGTCAAATCTTGGGGCAACTGTGCTGCAGAATGAGAATAAACTCAGCCAGAGCCTCTCGGCACAGATAAAGGCAGGAAACCTTTCAACTCATCTGGTTTGGGAACACGGGCTACAGTGGAGCAGAGAGGGGAAACTGGAACTACAATGAAGTAATCTGCTCAGTAAGGAACCTGCCCAGTCCAGGCCACTTGGCAGTGGAAGGGAAGCATCCTATCCCATATACTAACTGGGAACTGGTCCCACAGGATGCTGAATTTATCTGAACAAAACAATCTCAAACCTTCCCAGAGAAAGCTAGCAGATCCACCTTCTTGACAGACACACTGTGAGGAACAAGGACAGGCAGCCCAAATCAAGTTCCAGAGAATAGTATTCTACAAGCTTGGAGCCATGTGCCCTCGACCCCAGGAAAAGAGAAAAATCTTAAAGTAACATGAAAAAAAATTAGGAATATCAGCCAAGTCCTCTTACACAAAAAGTCCTCTTACCTTAGAAAGTTACTTTAGTGACAGGAAGGACAAAATTATGAATTCTGAAGAGGAAAATAGTGCCATAAAGGGAATGTGTAAGGCCTCAAAGGAAAGTGTGGGAGGGTAAAGGAACCAAAAGAATCCTTGGAAGAATTTTAAAAGAAGTTAAATGAATAATCAAACAAACAAAAGAATTGACAGCTGAGAAAAAAAAAAACTCAATGAAGAAAACACCTTAAGCAATAGAATGGACCAAACAGAAATGGAGGTGAAAACAAAAAAACTGTGAAAAAAAATTTCTAAATAATATGATTAACTCAATAGAAAGGAAAACGCAAAAACTCAAAGGAAGAAAATAACTCCCCAACATTAGAATTGGGCAAATAAAAGGCAATAAAATAACTTGATAGCTGGGAACAATAAAACAAAATAAAAATAAGTGAAAATATAGAAGAAAATCTAAAATACTTCACTGAAAAAATGTTCAATCTGGAAAAGTCATGATCAAGACTAATAATTTTCCAGTGATGCACTGGATCGTGGTTCACTGCCAATGGATATGGAAGTTGTAGATGATCAATACTATCTCACACAGTCCTTTCCTCTCTATTTGATTTGACTTTGTAAATTTAATCAACTCTACTCTATCAAAATAATGAGCTCACTCTATTCCATTTATATTATCTTTGTAATTCTTTTTCTTTATGTTATTAATAAATAATAGCATTTTACATCTCTCTTGCTCTAGCATCTATTGTATTATGAAGTCTATCATAAGCAAAATGTTAGCAGTATATTGTAATTTCTTTGAGCTCACAGTTTGTAAATTATGTCATTTATACAGAGATTTGGGTCTTTCTTTTATTTTTTGTTTATATTTATCTCTAGCCAATATTTAAACTCCATAGGATGTGGAAAAATTCAGGTTACTAGAAATGTTTGGGTGAAGAGAGTAAATGAAGTTTGTTACATTTTTTTGTTGCTAGACACACCCTGAATTTAGGGAAGTTTGGAAAGTGTAGATTTTATAGAAACAAATCTCTGGAAAGCAGAAATTCAAGTTTAAAAGGAACCTTCATCTTCCAAAGTAATTAATACATAATTTCATTAAATAGTGAGTCAATATACTAATGACATTTTCAGAAAGAAATCCATTACTGGAAACCAAATATGCCTATATATATATATATATATATATATATATATATATATTTAATACTTAAATACTACCATTGCCCAGTGCTACACCAGCTAGCAAGCTAGTAAGAAAAACCCTAAGCCATCAATTCCTTTTTACTTCCTTAAATTTGGATCTCTCAGTCAAAATGCTTATTTAAGGTATGTCTAAACACTATTTTTCCACTCAAGCTTATGTTTCTTCATTTCATCCAGAGGACTACACTGAGCAGTGGGCAGAGTCATAGTGAACAGATTCTATTAAACCATATTATGGACTTGTTTGTCATATAACAACTGCAAAGCAAGACTAGAAAGAGGCAGGTGGCATTGGTAGAGCAGGTCACCTTTGTCTTTTTTCCCTCTGATTAAAAATTGTCATGTTTCTCACCCCTTAAATTTTCATTCCTCAAATTGCTTATAATCCTAAACTCTCCATGGTCAGAATAACCACACAAATCATTCTCAACTAAATTAAATTCTTGTTTTAGGGGACCTGGGATTGGAATATATACTGGTGTTCTTTTGCAATGGATAAATCTTGCATATAAATAAAATACCAGTCAAAGTTTGCTATACATTTTAAATGAACATGATATTGATGAAAGAGAAATATATCTAAATCTTTGGTTTCCTTTATTCACTATAGACTGG
Organism: Monodelphis domestica; assembly: GCF_027887165.1. Classification (NCBI taxonomy): domain Eukaryota; kingdom Metazoa; phylum Chordata; class Mammalia; order Didelphimorphia; family Didelphidae; genus Monodelphis; species Monodelphis domestica. The sequence goes on from NC_077228.1 coordinate 469,752,270, forward strand.
TTTTCTTATATTGACAACTCCTATTCATAACATCTCCTAGAATATTTTTTCATATCCAAGTTCATAACTTTTGGCAGGCACCCTTTTTGGAGTAATACTTTTTAAAAAATGATCACAGGTGATTATTTATACCTTATTCTTTTAGTTCACAAGGACCCAAATATGAGAGCCAAGTAGTAAGCATTGATTCTCTTTTCAACTCCACTAGCCTGCGGACTGCTTTTTTAGGTGGTTACAATTCACTAATGGCATTAGAATGTGGAGCTAAATAATTTAGTATCTAAAATTAAATTATAATACCTTTGTAGCTAAAACAGTTATGAATCATATGTGACTGGATGACTTGCTGGGAGCAAAATGGACTAGAGAGAAATTAATTGTTTCAATGACAATTCTGTGCATCAGAACAGAAACTCATGATTTAGGGCAAAAGTAAAAAAAACAGATTTAAGATACTGAAAGGAAAATCAGGTAGGGAAAATCTAGCTTATATAACAGTTTGACAGCTCAGAGAGCTGTAGGATATAATTCCCAAACATTATAGTGGGGGTATTTTAAAAGTACATTAAAAAGTGGGTAAAATATGGTTTGATACCTACAAGTTACATTTTGGAAATATCACAGAGAGAAAAGAAAAAAAAGTAAATAAAATTAAAAAGGCCATATAATTTAGCACCAGATGTAAAGAACAAAATACATGATGGAAAGAATTTTGATATCAGAAGATCTGAATCTGAGTCCTAACCCGGTCACTTGTTGTGTGACAATGGCCAAATAACCTTAATTAGCTGAATCTTGTTTGAAAATGAAAGAAAATTACATTTGTTCTATCTACTTCTTTGAGAATGTTATAAACATACTTTGTAAACTGTGAAGAACACTCTAAAGACAAACTTTTTTGTGACATGTTCATTTCATTACTGTGGACTAATACATTCACAAAGTCAACCAAAGGCCATTAAAGTGTGTGTGTGTGTGTGTGTGTGTGTGTGTGTGTGTGTGTATACTGTATAATGCTTGCCTTATTTCTTAGGTTTCTGTGGAGAGTGAAAAAGCTCTCTCATCTCTAGAATAATAAATCATCCTCTAAGACAATAGCTCTGGGCCAGTGAAATTTGTTTTGGCTCCTCTTTTAATTTCATAAAAATACTTAGGTTAAAGTATTAAGATTTCTGAATAATTTCAAAGATATTTATTATAATTAATTCACTTAGTCCAAGGCTCATCTATCCAAACAAAGAGCAATATGAATTTTTCTATTTCCTGGGTTTTTGATTGACTCTGCTTAGGTCACATAGAATTATGTATTTCAAAGAGCTCATTCAGGTAAATTTAAACTTTAGTAGCTGAAGAATGCTGTCACTTTTCATCTGAAGGTTTTCTAGTTGAGATTTCTCATTGGTTTCCAAAGAGTCCCAATCCTTCCTTACACACATACATGGTGAAGAGAGGGCCAAATTAATCAATAAATATTCATTGTTGTTTCTTCCCGTCAAAAAGGAACAATGGCACTTCCGGTTAAGATGGCGGCTTAGAGAAAGCTAAAGTTCAGATCTCCGGAAAACCCTTCCCGACCAATCTCAAACTATAAGCTCCTAAGGCGCCGAAATTCAAAACGATCAACAGCACAGACCCTGGGAACCCTCCTCCTGGACCTGGACCCGGATCAAAAGGTACGGCTCCCCTCAAAAGCCAGAACCCGAGATCACTCGGACCTAAGGGTTAGGAGCGCAGAGTCCAAGGCTCCAGGAAGCCGCAGCCCCGCCCAGCTCAGAGAGCAGGGTCCTCGGAACAACAACCCTCCAGGCCTTCTATCCGAGTCCCAGTGAAAGTCACTGCCTGGAGCTCCCACTGCAGAGAGCAAGGTCGAAACAACAGCAACCCTCAGGGCAGGCAAGACAGCCTCACGGGCTGGATCCTGCTATCCAAGTCTCAGTGAAAGTCCCTGCCCTCGGAGCTTGGGGAAGCTGCAGCCCATCCCCCCGCAGGCCGACGAAACAGCCTCATGGCCAGCTATTCTGAAGGCAACTTCCGGAAAGCAACCCGACCCAGAGAGCCGGGGGAGAGTGTGGCCTTGTGGTCCAACCCTTCCATTCCAGTTCCAGTGAGGCATATTCAGTTTAATCCAGGGAAAGCTCATAGAACCGACAATCTACCCAGGACTAAAGCCTCTGAACACCAGACAGAGATAAGAAAAGCTAATCCTCCACATTCAGAGATGGCAAACTCCACAGAAGCACAGAAGCCCCAAAATACCAAGAAAAATAAGAAGAAAGGGGCGACATTGGACACATTCTATGGAGCCAAAATACAGAGCAGATAGAAGAAGATATACAAGAAAATGCTCCAAAATCTTCCAAAGGAAATGGAAACTCTCCACAAACCCATGAAGAATTTGAATCAGAAATGACCAAAAAGATGGAAGCCTTCTGGGAGGAAAAGTGGGAAATAATGCAAAAGAAATTCACGCATCTACAAAACCAGTTTGATCAAACTGTAAAAGAAAACCAGGCTTTAAAGCAAGAACTAATAAAGCAAAGCCAAAACACCAAGAAATTAGAAGAGAACATAAAATATCTCACCGACAAGGTGATAGATCTGGAAAATAGAGGGAGAAGAGAAAATTTAAGAATAATTGGACTCCCAGAAAAGCCAGAAATAAACACCAAACTGGACATGGTGATACAAGATATAATCAAAGAAAATTGCCCAGAGATTCTAGAACAAGGGGGCAATACAGCCACTGACAGAGCTCACAGAACACCTTCTACACTAAACCCCCAAAAGACAACTCCCAGGAATGTAATTGCCAAATTCCAAAGCTATCAAACAAAAGAAAAAATCCTACAGGAAGCCAGAAAAAGACAATTTAGATATAAAGGAATGCCAATCAGGGTCACACAAGACCTTGCAAGTTCTACTCTGAATGATCGTAAGGCATGGAACATGATCTTCAGAAAGGCAAGAGAGCTGGGTCTCCAACCAAGAATCAGCTACCCAACAAAACTGACTATATACTTCCAAGGGAAAGTATGGGCATTCAACAAAATAGAAGACTTCCAACTTTTTGCAAAGAAAAGACCAGAACTCTGTGGAAAGTTTGATACCGAAAATCAAAGAGCAAGGAATACCTGAAAAGGTAAATATTAAGGAAAGGGGGAAAATGTTATCTTCTTCTTTTACTCAAACTCTCTTCTATAAGGACTACATTTATATCAATCTATGTATACTAATATGTGGGGAAAATGTAATGTATAAATAGGGGGTAAAGAAAGACCAAATAGAATAATCGTTCTCACACAAAGATTCACATGGGAAGGGGAGGGGAAGAAAACTCCTAACAGAAGGAGAGGAAGAGAGGGGGGGGGTCTACTTAAACCTCAATCTCAGGGAAATCAACTCTGAGAGGGAAAAACATCCAGATCCATTGGGATCTTGAATTCTATCTTACCCAACAAGGGTAAGGAGAAGGGAAAACCAAGGGGGGGAGGGGGAGAGGGAGAACAAAAAGGGAGGGAAAGAGAGGGGGGAGGGGGAGGGAAGAAAAAGGGAGGGACTAAAAAGGGAAACATCAAGGGAGGGGACAAGGGGCACTGATTCAAAGTAAATCCCTGGACTAAAAGGTAGAGCCAAAGAAGAAAAGGTTAGAATTAGGGAAGGCAATCAAAATGCCAGGGAGTCCACAAATGACAATCATAACTTTGAACATGAATGGGATGAACTCACCCATAAAACGTAGACGAATAGCAGAATGGATTAGAATCCAAAACCCTACCATATGTTGTCTTCAAGAAACACACATGAGGCAGGTTGACACCCACAAGGTCAGAATTAAAGGATGGAGTAAGACCTTCTGGGCCTCAACTGATAGAAAGAGGGCAGGAGTGGTAATCATGATATCTGATAAAGCCAATGCAAAAATAGACCTGATCAAAAGGGATAGGGAAGGTAATTATATTTTGTTAAAAGGGACTCTAGACAATGAGGAAATATCATTAATCAACATGTATGCACCAAATAATATAGCACCCAAATTTCTAATGGAGAAACTAGGAGAATTGAAGGAAGAAATAGACAATTAAACCATACTAGTGGGAGACTTAAACCAACCATTATCAAATTTAGATAAATCAAATCAAAAAATAAATAAGAAAGAGGTAAAAGAAGTGAATGAAATCTTAGAAAAATTAGAATTAATAGACATATGGAGAAAAATAAATAGGGATAAAAAGGAATACACCTTCTCAGCACCACATGGCACATTCACAAAAATTGACCATACATTAGGTCACAGAAACATAGCACACAAATGCAAAAAAGCAGAAATAATGAATGCAGCCTTCTCAGATCACAAGGCAATAAAAATAATGATTAGTAATGGTACATGGAAAACCAAATCTAAAACCAATTGGAAATTAAACAATATGATACTCCAAAACCGTTTAGTTAAAGAAGAAATCATAGAAACAATTAATAATTTCATCGAGGAAAATGACAATGGTGAAACATTCTTTCAAACCTTTTGGGATGCAGCCAAAGTGGTAATCAGAGGTAAATTCATAACCCTGAATGCTTATATTAACAAACAAGGGAGAGCAGAGATCAATCAATTGGAAATGCAAATGAAAAAACTCGAAAGCAATCAAATTAAAAACCCCCAGCAGAAAACCAAATTAGAAATCCTAAAAATTAAGGGAGAAATTAATAAAATCGAAAGTAATAGAACTATTGATTTAATAAATAAGACAAGAAGCTGGTACTTTGAAAAAACAAACAAAATAGACAAAGTACTGGTCAATCTAATCAAAAAAAGGAAGGAAGAAAAGCAAATTCACAGCATTAAAGATGAAAAGGGGGACAGCACCTCCAATGAAGATGAAATTAAGGCAATCATTAGAAATTACTTTGCCCAATTATATGGCAATAAATATACCAACCTAGGTGATATGGATAAATATTTACAAAAATACAAACTGCCTAGACTAACAGAAGAGGAAATAGAATTCTTAAATAATCCCATATCAGAAATTGAAATCCAACAAGCCATCAAAGAACTTCCTAAGAAAAAATCCCCAGGGCCTGATGGATTCACCTGTGAATTCTATCAAACATTCAGAGAACAGTTAATCCCTACTATACAAACTATTTGACATAATAAGCAAAGAGGGAGTTCTACCAAACTCCTTTTACGCCACAAACATGGTACTGATTCCAAAACCAGGCAGGTCAAAAACAGAGAAAGAAAACTATAGATCAATCTCCCTAATGAATATAGATGCAAAAATCTTAAATAGGATACTAGCAAAAAGACTCCAGCAAGTGATCAGAAGGATCATTCACCATGATCAATTAGGATTCATACCAGGGATGCAGGGCTGGTTCAACATTAGGAAAACCATCCACATAATTGACCACATCAACAAGCAAACTAGTAAGAACCACATGATTATCTCAATAGATGCAGAAAAAGCCTTTGATAAAATACAACACCCATTCCTACCAAAAACACTAGAAAGCATAGGAATAGAAGGGTCATTCCTAAAAATAATAAACAGTATATATCTAAAACCAACAGCTAATATCATCTGCAATGGGGATAAACTAGATGCATTCCCAATAAGATCAGGAGTGAAACAAGGATGCCCATTATCACCTCTACTATTTGACATTGTACTAGAAACACTAGCAGTAGCAATTAGAGAAGATAATGGAATTAAAGGCATCAAAATAGGCAAGGAGGAGACCAAGTTATCACTCTTTGCAGATGACATGATGGTCTACTTAAAGAATCCTAGATATTCAACCAAAAAGCTAACTGAAATAATCAACAACTTTAGCAAAGTTGCAGGATACAAAATAAACCCACATAAATCATCAACTTTTCTATATATCTCCAACACAGCTCAGCAGCAAGAACTAGAAAGAGAAATCCCATTCAAAATCACCTTAGACAAAATAAAATACCTAGGAATCTGCCTCCCAAGACAAACACAGGAACTATATGAACACCATTACAAAACACTCGCCACACAACTAAAACTAGACTTGAACAAATGGAAAAACATTAACTGCTCATGGATAGGACGAGCCAATATAATAAAAATGACCATCCTACCCAAACTTATTTATCTATTTAGTGCCATACCCATTGAACTACCAAAATACTTCTTCACTGATTTAGAAAAAAACCATAACAAAGTTCATTTGGAATAACAAAAGATCAAGGATATCCAGGGAAATAATGAAAGAAAACACATATGATGGGGGCCTTGCAGTCCCTGACCTAAAACTATATTACAAAGCAGCAGTCATCAAAACAATTTGGTACTGGCTAAGAAACAGAAAGGAAGATCAGTGGAATAGACTGGGGGAAAGTGACCTCAGCAAGACAGTATACGATAAACCCAAAGATCCCAGCTTTTGGGACAAAAATCCACTATTCGATAAAAACTGCTGGGAAAATTGGAAGACAGTGTGGGAGAGACTGGGAATAGATCAACACCTCACACCCTACACCAAGATAAATTCAAAATGGGTGAGTGACTTAAACATAAAGAAGGAAACCATAAGTAAATTGGGTAAACACAGAATAGTATACATGTCAGATCTTTGGGAGGGGAAAGGCTTTAAAACCAAGCAAGATATAGAAAGAATCACAAAATGTAAAATAAATAATTTTGACTACATCAAACTAAAAAGCTTTTGTACAAACAAAACCAATATAACTAAAATCAGACGGGAAACAACAAATTGGGAAAAAATCTTCATAGAAACCTCTGACAAAGGTTTAATTACTCATATTTATAATGAGCTAAATCAATTGTACAAAAAATCAAGCCATTCTCCAATTGATAAATGGGCAAGGGAAATGGATAGGCAGTTCTCAGATAAAGAAATCAAAACTATTAACAAGCACATGAAGAAGTGTTCTAAATCTCTTATAATCAGAGAGATACAAATCAAAACAACTCTGAGGTATCACCTCACACCTAGCAGATTGGCTAACATAACAGCAAAGGAAAGTAATGAATGCTGGAGGGGATGTAGCAAAGTAGGGACATTAATTCATTGCTGTTGGAGTTGTGAACTGATCCAACCATTCTGGAGGGCAATTTGGAACTATACCCAAAGGGTGATAAAAGACAGTCTGCCCTTTGACCCAGCCATAGTACTGCTGGGTCTGTACCCCAAAGAGATAATGGACACAAAGACTTGTACAAAAATATTCATAGCTGCGCTCTTTGTGGTGGCCCAAAACTGGAAAACGAGGGGATGCCCATCAATTGGGGAATGGCTGAACAAACTGTGGTATATGTTGGTGATGGAATACTATTGTGCTAAAAGGAATAATAAAGTGGAGGAGTTCCATGGAGACTGGAACAACCTCCAGGAAGTGATGCAGAGCGAGAGGAGCAGAACCAGGAGAACATTGTACACAGAGACTAATACACTGTGGTATAATCGAACGTAATGGACTTCTCCATTAGTGGCGGTGTAAGGTCCCTGAACAACTTGCAGGGATCCAGGAGAAAAAAACACCATTCATAAGCAGAGGATAAACTATGGGAGTGGAAACACCGAGAAAAAGCAACTGCCTGAATACAGAGGTTGAGGGGACATGACAGAGGATAGACTCTAAATGAACACTCTAATGCAAATACTATCAACAAAGCAATGGGTTCAAATCAAGAAAACATCTAATGCCCAGTGGACTTATGGGTCGGCTATGGGGGGTGGGGTGAGGAAAAGAAAATGATCTATGTCTTTAATGAATAATGCTTGGAAATGATCAAATAAAATATATTTAAAAAATAAATTTTAAAAATTTTAAAAAAAGGAACAATGGCATCACAGAATATCATGAATTGAGCAGGAATGTCATTTCAGTGAAGCAAATTTACACAAATTGTTCAGCCTCCCTCTCTTTTCCTTAGTTATCAACATCTAATGGCAAGATAAAAGATGACCTTGTCTTCTTTGATATCTGATCAAACTTTAAACACTCCACAGCATCTGCTTCAGCCACATTCATCGCCTATGGAATAAATTGCTCTCATAGATCCATGCCACAGTTGGGTAGAGGAAGTCTTCACATACATGCAGTAGACACATCCAACTCACTGACAGATTTGTGGTCCATCAGTTACCCTCAATCTGGTTTGATCCTTTTGTCAAGATGGTTTACTAGGTTGAGGCAGCTGCAAGAGCTACAGATTCTTAGAGCCACAGATTTTCAGGTAAATATGAAAGGTGGATGAGAAACCTTTAAAGGGTCTCTTACTAGCTATGTAACCATGGGAGAATCCTTTATCCTCTTTAAGCTTCTGTTTTTTCATGTGTAAAATGGCTCTCCTAAAAGGGGTTTTATGAGATTCAAATGAGATAAACCAGGGAACTGCTTTTCAAACTTTGAAGAAACTTTTAAATACTAGTTGTTATTATCATGAAGCATGAACCTCTCTGCTTTTATTTATTAATATGTTTGCTATCCATATGCTTATGTATATAGATATATTCTCATAGATAGATAGTTATTCATTATTTAGGGCTCCCCTACTTTCCAGAATAATATTGATGATGATCATGATAGCTGACATTTATATAGTACCTTAGAGTTTGCAAGGTGGTTTATCACCATTATCTTTTTTGATAAAAAACCTTTATCTCCTGCCTACTATATATCAGCTGCTTTTTAAAAATTTAGCCAATTGATGAATGTTAGAAACAACATGCTAATATACTGATTTTATTTAGAAATGACAAGAAAATTTTCAAGGTGACAATGTCTATACTAATTAATGCATGTCCTAAGAATTTATCCACAAACTTTTTAGTCTCCATACTGAAATTAAAGATCATAAACTCAACATTGTCAATAATTACTTATATAATGGTTGATGAATTCAATGCAGTTACTTAAATTATTGTTTCACATTAATAGGAAGTGGAGTAAATGCTAGGCTAGGAAAGAAGGACCAAAATCGCATGTCAGAAAATGGGAAAAATCAACACATTTTGCAGGGTGAAGAATTTTTTGAACTTGCCCATATATGAATAGTTTAAGACATATGATAGTTGATTAAGGAAGTAATGAAAAGAGATGATATATTGTAATAATTTGATTCAATTCAATAAAATTTATTATGCAACTATTATGTGACAGGAAATTTATTAAGTACAAAACTGAAATAGTCTTTGACCTCAAGGAAGCTCTATTTAAAAAAAAAAAATAAAACTTTAACTTTTGTCTTAGAATCAATATTACATATCAGTTCCAAAGCAGAAGACTGATAATGGGTAGGAAATTGGGTTTAAGTGATTTGCCCAGAGTTACACATCTAGGATGTATCTGAAACCAGACAGAATTTAGGATCTCCATATCCAAGTCTGGCTCTCTATCTACTGGCACAGCTAAGTGCCCCAAGGAAGCTCTACTCTTGAATTCTGATTTTACCTAAGGCTTAAAAAGAGAGAAGAAGAGTTACTCTGTTGACCAAGAGGATATTCCAAATTTGATTGTGTATGTCATAAAGAAAGGGGTGATTTTGAAAAACATTTTAAATTTTTATTAGCTACATAATCTACTTCAATCTCATTTCAAATTTCCCAGGTGAATGAACAAATGAAAACATTCATTAAGTGTTTAATATGTACAAAAATGTTAAGCACTGAAGATATAAATTGAAAAATGAAACAATAACTCATGTTCTAATTGGGGTGACAATATATAAATTTAGCTAGGTAATAAAAAGACCAATGATTCATTCAACACAATAGTATAACAGATGCGTAGTGTCATTTTCATTTATATATATGTATATATATGCATATATATATATTTACATGGAAATAGTTGTCAGTACTAAGAACTCTCAAGGATTATTATGAGCATATTTATTGACTCAGGCTTGATAATGCCTAGGGTGACCACCCACTTTCTAGTGCCTCAAGCCTATCACAAAAGGTCATTCACTAGATTGGCTTAACCACTACAATCTGAGTGAACCACAACTCATTCTCTAGACCCATGTTGGTGAAGTGTTGACATGGGGGCTGGGTGGTATGGAGGGGGCTGCTCCATTCCCCTTCTCCACAGAACTTGAGGAAAAATTTTGCATGCCCTGCCCCTCTGTCCACCTGCTTGATGTGAGCATTTCCTCCCTCCATTGTCTGGGGTAATTCAGGGGGATCACAAGCAGCTTGAAGTTGTACTTTGGGCACATGCTTTCAAAAATGTTCACCAAAGTTGCTTTAGACTGTCTCATTTCCAACCTGCCTGGAAGATTCCATGTTAAAATGAAAAAGAAAAAAAAAAGAAAGAAACAATACAAACAAACAAACAAACAAAAAACCCAACATCTTTTAGTTAAAATTAAACTTTCTCATTGTAAGGGTATTCTGGGCTGGGCCTGACTGAAGCCAATCCATTTATATTATGTTTAGTATTTTAATGGAATGAGACACTTGAATAACAAACAGTTAAAAAAATTATGAAATTTTCTCGCTCAAGTTTCCCACTGTGATTGACAATTCAAACATCAAAATGCCTATAATTCATTGACTTTTAAAAATTCAGGTTACCAGGAAGTGATATCAAAAACTAGAGCCTAGCTAATTATATTTTCAGGATGTTTTCAATATTACTTAAGAAAAAACTAGATTGATTTGAACTCAGGGAAGGAGATAATCCTTTTTGGGGAGAATATACTGACTATATTCACCATTTCTTTTTTTTGAAATCTCCCAAATTTGCTACTCTTTACACCTACACACATACCCCACTCAAAATTACAATAGTTTTATATCTTAAATATGGCCAATAACAAGGCAAAGTAAATAATAATCATCATATTAAATGAAAATGTAGAGATAAGAGATAATTCACAATCCACACTTAAACCTGAATCACATTCTCTTCCCATTGCATTCATTATCTTTTGGATGAAAATGCAGAGAATTGACAAGGAGGTTCATGAGTGAGAAAACACATACTTACACTCATAAGTACATTCATAGTTCACAATCTTAAATTAGAAATTGCACCATCCTTTTTCTTATTCAGCACTTGTACATAAATGTTTCTTGATGATCATTTTTTTAATATTAAAAAGATACTTCTACTGCTAAGATTATTTGGTTGACATTGTTAATAATTGCCATGTCACTAGGAAAAAATGCTTCATTCCTACTAGTTGATTGCTGGTTAATTTCTCTTATTCTCTTCTTCTAATATTTTTCTGATCAGCTGGAATTATTACTCAGCAGCAATTGTATTACATATCACTTTCATCTTTAAGCTTAGTTGTTGCATTACTACGATGAACCTTTTCATTCCTTGTTCTCCCTTCTCTTCTTTCTGGATTTATACTCTGGGGTACTCTCATTGCATGAACTTATTTTAATAACTAAAATCTCAATTTCTGTCTAAATTACATTTGTTCCATAATCACAAAACAATTCATGTTTTTTTTTCACTCCAGAATTCTATAATATACTTTTTCGCATTCAAAAACACAATAGTTCTTTCAGAATTTTAAGTTAAAGTACAGCCTTCACTCAATGCAAATTCTTATCAAATGAAAGGGTAGTGCCTTAAATGGACAAATATTGAATATGGATCAATTCAATAACATAAACATATGATCAATTTTATGGACAAGTAATTGTGGCAGATGGACGCTGGGAAAAATAAAAATATTAAAAAATAATAAGCCTTGACTACATGTGAAACTTAATGAATCAAAGCCTACTTTGACATTGACTGCCATTTAAGGACAAGATATTCTGACAACAATAATAGCTCATATTTGCATTTAGCATTCCTCATAATAATCTGTGAGGTATATAGAAGAAATATAATTGGTTTTTGTAAGAGAGCAGTAGCATGAACCTCAGAGAGAGTAAATGGTTTCCCCAAAATACATATCTAAAAAGGAAATTTTGAACCCTTAAGAGATATTATTAATAAGAAATGAAAATCAAAACAATTTTGAAGTTTCTCCTTAAACCCAGAAAATTGGCTATGATGACAATGTATGGGCATAGTTAATGCTAGATCAGCTTATGGTAAGAAGGGTACACTTATAAGAGGAAAAATTATGAGACTAGCTGTAGAATAAATGATTTTTATTTAGTTCAAAGGAGATTGGGGGAAAAGAGAAGAGAGAGAGAGACAGAGAGACAGAGAGACAGAGACAGAGAGAGAGACAGAGAGAGACAGATAGAGAGACAGAGAGAGAGAGAAACAGAGACAGAGACAGAGACAGAGAAGGAGGGATGGAGGCAGGGAGGGAGAGGGAGAGGGAGAGGAAGTGGGAGAGTATTTACTTTCGTGAGTTTCAATATGTGGGGGCCAGGGTAGTACATCCCCCGGCTTGCCTCTGAGGTCTTCCTACTTCCTGGTATGGGATAGGTCTTGAATTGGACCAATCCTGTGCTAGGGAGGGGCCACACCTTTCTACTTCCGGGCACAGGATTGGTCTATAAAAGAACCAATCCTGTGCCTAGGAGAGGACTTTGACTCTACAATCTAACTAGATTCAAAGTCTGAGAGAGGCTAGTCAGTTTCATGGTGCTGGAACTCCGGTTTTCTTTCAATTAAAGTTTAACAGTTTAAAAAAGAAAGAGCTTTTATTTTAATCATTTCACTTCCCTTGCTACTTCACTTAGCTTGCTATTCTATGGCCACCATTTAGTTCCCCTAGCCATGCTCACAGAGAAGTCCAGCCAGCACCAAACATGGAGGAGAACAGGCTGCATGCTTCCTGATTGATCCTCCTGACTCTGCCCTCCATCCCGGAGTTGCACAGCAGGGCCCTGGAAAGGTTTAGGCTGATGCCAGCTGCTTAGCCTACATTGAGAATAGTCCTTTAGGCTATAATCAGAGAAGGCCAGACTGTGGTGGATGCCTAGAAAGTAGGTAGAGCTATTTTTCCCTCACACACAGGGGTATATTGTTGGAGATGAGAATTAGTACAACCATTTTTGAGAGCTATTTGTAACTGTCCAAATAAAATGACTAAAATATACATACTTTTAAACTCTGAGTTTCTAATAAGTATTAACTTTGGGGTAGTTGTTGAAAAAGTAATAAAAATAAAAATCTCTTTGGACACAAAAAAAATTTGTAGCTGCTATTTTAGTGGTAACAAAATAACTACAAAATACATAATGCAAAAAGAACATTGAAAAATATAAAAATAATCTCAAAAAACAGGTATGAGAATAAAATTAACTATCTAATTCTTTGCAGAAATGGGAGGTTCAGGGGTCTGAAACATTAAATATATTTTCAGATAAAAATGCATTGATTAGATTTTCTGGTTGTCTTTTTCTGTCCTTTTTTTCTTTTAAAATAGGCTCTGCTTCAAATAATGTCTCTTCATGAGGGTGTTTTTGTGAAAGAAGGTAAAGTGGAAAAAATAAGCAGAAGAAACAAAAGACATTTTTAGATAGATAGATGGAGACACACAGACATATATGTACTTTCACTATTTCCATATTGTTTTTATGTTTGGGCTTTTCTTTTTTTCATACTCTTAGCTCTTTCAATTGGAAAATGTTTCAATTATTTAAAAAAACAAACAAACTTTTCTTATGTTTACAGTATTCATACTTGTACCATGATCTTTGATGAGGATTTGGACATGCACATTAAATTTTTTTCTGTCTTGTCTCTATTTCTGTATTTTCTTTCACTTAATATTTTAATAAAACCCCTAGTTTTCTGTGCAATTGACTAACTGGAAGTACATAAGAGAAAATCTATTTAACTTAACAAATGAATATTACTTTGCTGGAAAAGAAGCTAGGAAAATGTTACCTGAAAATCTTGGGAAAATGCTCATTTCCCCCTTTTGGATAGTTACAATGCATTTAATTTAACTCCTTTGCAGAAACATATTATGAGTCCAAGAAAGTAGAAGGATAACAATAAAAAGTGACCCAGTCAGTCAAAGAATAAAAGTTTCTGCAGCTACTCTAACAGAATTGATGGCAGGTTTTTCTAAGATTATAGTTAAGATCAAAGGAATGAAGTTTAATGGCTATACAAGCTCTAGATTGAGACAGACAATGCTTTCTTGAGCAATTTTGATTGAATTGTAGCCCTTGAAAAGTCAGAACATTTTAGTATAAGTTTTCCTTTGAAGAAGGTGATGAACCTCATCAAGTACATACACATTTCTGTACTTGACCTTGTATATACTGAATCTTTTTAACTCTATAATGAATAGAATCACAGAATCAAAGAATTTCAGAAGGGTAGTGTCCAATATCCTCATTTTACAGTTAAGGAAATAGAATAAAAGAGAAGTTACCCTATAGGAATTGCATGAGGCAGTACTAAGAACTACATTCCCAGATTCCCTATTATTAATTAGCTTCATTGAACTTCATTAATTTTTGTGTTTCATTGTTTTGAATGATTGCTCTTTTCATCAATGTAGATGCTTCCTCCATCAGTGCAGATTAGATATTGTTCAACTTTCTGCTCCATGCAATTCTTGGCAATTGATTAAATCTTACCAGAGATATCATGGGAAGAAATTCAGTGTACCTAATCATCCTGGGAACATAGATGTTTTATAGTAGCCTATTGTGAGGGTAAGATGTTTAGACCAATCACTTTCTTTTATTTTTTAATTTTAAACATTATTTTATTTGGTCATTTCCAAACATTATTCACTGGAAACAAAGATCATTTTCTTTTCCTCCCTGCCCCATTACCACCACCATTCCCTCTCCCATAGCGGACGCACGATTCCACTGGTTATCACAAGTGTACTTGACTCGAACCCATTTCCCTGTTGTTGGTATTTGCATTAGAGTGTTCATTTAGAGTCTCTCCTCAGTCATATCCCCTCAACCCCTGTAGTCAAGGTGTTGCTTTTCATCGGTGTTTTTACTCCCACAGTTTATCTTCTGCTTGTGGGTAGTATTTTTTTAGATCCCTGCAGATTGTTCAGGGACATTGCATTGACCCTAATGGAGAAGTCCATCACCTTCGATTGTACCACAGTGTTTTAGTCTCTGTGTACAATGTTTTCCTGGTTCTGCTCCTTTCGCTCTGCATCACTTCCTGGAGGTTGTTCCAGTCTTCATGGAATTCCTCTATTTTATTATTCCTTTTAGCACAATAGTATTCAATCAACAACATATGCCACAATTTGTTCAGCCATTCCCCAATTGATGGGCATCCCCTCGTTTTCCAATTTTTGGCCAAACAAAGAGTGCAGCTATGAATATTCTTGTACAAGTCTTTTTCCTTATTATCTCTTTGGGGTACAAACCCAGCAGTGCTATGGCTGGATCAAAGGGCAGACAGTCTTTTGTCACCCTTTGGGCATAGTTCCAAATTGCCCTCCAGAATGGTTGGATCAATTCACAACTCCACCAGCAATGAATTAGTGTCCCTACTTTGCCAAATCCTCTTCAGCATTCATTACTTTCCATAGCTGTCATGTTAGCCAATCTGCTAGGTGTGACCTGATACCTCAGGGTTGTTTTGATTTGCATGTCTCTGATTATAAGAGATGTAGAGCACTTTTTCATGTGCTTATTAATAGTTTTGATTTCTTTGGCTGAGAACTGCCTGTTCATGTCCCTTGCCCATTTATCAATTGGAGAATAGCTTGATTTTTTGTACAATTGATTTAGTTCTTTGTAAATTTGAGTAATTAAACCTTTGTCAGAGGTTTTTATGAAGATTGTTTGCCAATGTGTTGCTACCCTTCTGATTTTGGTTACATTGGTTTTGTTTGTACAAAAACTTTTTAATTTGATGTATTCCAGAGTATTTATTTTGCATTTTGTAACTCTTTCAAAGTCTTGCTTGATTTTGAAGTCTTTCCCTTCCCAAAGGTCTGACATGTTTGGTATTCTGTGTTCGCCTAATTTTCTTATAGTTTCCTTCTTTATGTTCAAGTCATTCATCCATTTTGAATTTATCTTGGTGTAGGGTGTGAGGTGTTGATCTAAACCTAATCTTTCCCACACTGTCCTTCAATTTTCCCAGCAGTTTTTATGAAATAGTGGACTTTTGTCCCAAAAGCTGGGATCTTTGGGTTTGTCATATACTGTCTTGCTGAGGTCGCTTACCCCCAGTCTATTCCACTGATCCTCCTTTCTGTCTCTTAGCCAGTACCAGATTGTTTTGGTGACTGCTGCTTTATAATATAGTCTGAGATCTGGGACTGCAAGGCCCCCTTCCTTTGTATTTTTTTTTTTCATTATTTCCCTGGATACCTTGATCTTTTGTTCTTCGAAATGAAATTTGTTATGTTTTTTTTCTAAATTAGTAAAAAAAATTGTTTGGAAGTTCCATGGCTATGGCACTAAATAGATAGATGAGTTTGGATAGATTGGTCATTTTTATTATATTGGCTCATCCTACCCATGAGCAGTTAATGTTCTTCCAATAGTTCTAGTATAGTTTTAGTTGTGTGGAAAGTGTTTTGTAGTTGTTTTCATATAGTTCCTGTGTTTGTCTCGGGAGATAGATTCCTAAGTATTTTTTTTGTCTAAGGTAATTTTAAATGGGATTTCTCTAGTTCTTGCTGCTGAGCTTTGTTGGAATTATATAGAAATGCTGATGACTTATGTGGGTTTATTTTGTATCCTGCAACTTTGTTAAAGTTGTTGATTATTTCAATTAGCTTTTTGGTTGAATCTCTAGGATTCTTTAAGTAGACCATCATGTCATCTGCAAAGAGCGATAATTTGGTCTCCTCCTTGCCTATTTTAATGCCTTCAATTTCTTTTTCTTCTCTAATTGCTACTGCTAGTGTTTCTAGTATAATGTCAAATAATAGGGGTGATAATGGGCATCCTTGTTTCACTCCTGATCTTAATGGGAATGGATTTAGTTCATCCCCATTGCAGATGATATTAATTGATGGTTTTAGATATATCCTGTTTATTATTTTTAAGAACGACCCTTCTATTCCTATGCTTTCTAGTGTTTTTAGTAGGAAAGGGTGTTGTATTTTATCAAAGGCTTTTTCTGCATCTATTGAGACAATCATGTGGTTCTTGTTGGTTTGCTTGTTGATGTGGTCAATTATGTGGAGAGTATTCCTAATATTGAACCAGCCCTGCATCCCTGGTATAAATCTTACTTGATCATGGTGGATAACCCTTCTGATCACTTGCTGGAGTCTTTTTGCTAGTATCCTATTTAAGATTATTGCATCTATATTCATTAGGGAGATTGGTCAATAATTTTCTTTCTCTGTTTTTGGCCTGCCTGGCTTTGGAATTAGTACCATGTTTGTGTCATAAAAGGAGTTTGGTAGAACTCCCTCTTTCCTTATTATGTCAAATAGTTTGTATAGTATTGGAGTAAACTGTTCTTTGAATGTTTGATAGAATTCACTGGTGAATCCACCAGTCCATGGGGATTTTTTCTTAGGAAGTTCTTTGATGGCCTGTTGGATTTCTTTTTCTGATATGGGAATATTTAAGAAATCTATTTCTTCTTCTATTAGCCTAGGCAATTTATATTTTTGTAAATATTCATCCATATCACCTAGGTTGGTATATTTATTGCCATATAGTTGGGCAAAGTAGTTTTTAATGATTGCCTTAATTTCCTCTTCATTGGAAGTGAGGTCTCCCTTTTCATCCTTGATGCTGTTAATTTGCCTTTCTTCTTTCCTTTTTTTAATTAGATTGACCAGTACTTTGTCTATTTTGTCTGTTTTTTCAAAGTACCAGCTTCTAGTCTTGTTTATTAGCTCAATAGTTCTGTCACTTTCGATTTTATTAATTTCTCCCTTAATTTTTAGGATCTCTAGTTTGGATTTCTTCTGGGGGTTTTTAATTTGTTCATTTTCAAGTTTTTTGATTTGCATTTCCAATTCCTTGATCTCTGTCCTCCCTAATTTGTTAATATATGCACTCAGGGATATGAATTTTCCTCTAAGTACTGCCTTGGCTCCATCCCATAAGGTTTGAAAGGATGTATCGCCTTTATCATTTTCCTCAACAAAATTATTAATTGTTTCTATGATTTCTTCTCTAACTATCCAATTTTGGAGTATCATATTATTTAATTTCCAATTAATTTTTGATTTGGCTCTCCATGTACCCTTACCAATCAATATTTTTATTGCCTTGTGATCTGAAAAGGCTGCATTTATTATTTCTGCTTTCCTGCATTTGAGTGCCATGTTTCTGTGACCTAGTGTATGATCTATTTTTGTGAATGTGCCATGTGGTGCTGAAAAGAAGGTGTATTCCTTTTTGTCCCTATTTATTTATTTTTTAAATTTTATAATATTTTATTCGATCATTTCCAAGTATTATTCATTAAAGACAAAGATTATTTTCTTTTCCAACCCTCCATCCCTCTTTCATTCACCTCTTTTACCTCTTTCTTGTTTATTTTTTGGTTTGATTTATCTATATTTGATAGTGGTTGGTTCAAGTCTCCCACTAATATGGTTTTACTATCTATTTCCTCCTTCAATTCTCCTAGTTTCTCCATTAAAAATTTGGATGCTATACCATTTGGTGCATACATGTTGATTAGTGATATTTCCTCATTGTCTACACTCCCTTTTAACAGAGTATATTTACCTTCCCTATCCCTTTTGATGAGGTCTATTTTTGCTTTGGCTTTGTCAGATATCATGATTGCAACTCCTGCCTTCTTTCTATCAGTTGAGGCCCAAAAGGTCTTACTCCAAACTTTAATTCTAACCTTGTGAGTGTCAACCCGCCTCATATGTGTTTCTTGAAGAGAACAAATAGTAAGGTTTTGTGTTCTAATCCAATCTGCTATTGGTCTACATTTTATGGTTGAGTTCATCCCATTCATGTTCAAAGTTATGATTGTCACTTTTGGATTTGCTGACATTTTGATGTCTTCCCCTAGTTCTGACCTTTCTTCTTTAGCTAGCTTTTGAACCAGTGATTTACTTTAGGTCAGTCCCCCTAGTCCCCTCCCTTGGTATGTTTCCCTTTCTAGCCTTTCCATTTTTATGCTCCCTTCCCCTCCACCCTCTCCTTCCCTCCCTTTTTATACTCCTTCCCCCTTCCCCCTCATTAATTTTCCTTTCTTTCTTGCCCTGTTTGATAAGATAGAGTTCAGGATCCCACTGGATCTAGATGTTCTTCCCTCTCAGATCTGATTTCACTGAGAGTAAGGTTTAAGTAATTCCACTTCACACTCTCTTCCTATCCTTCTCAAATGAGAGTTCTTCACCTCCCTTTCACATGTGTATCTTTATATGGGAAAGATTATTCTATTAAGTCCCCCCTATTTCTTGAAGTAA
The DNA here is from genome assembly GCF_027887165.1 of Monodelphis domestica. Lineage (NCBI taxonomy): Eukaryota > Metazoa > Chordata > Mammalia > Didelphimorphia > Didelphidae > Monodelphis > Monodelphis domestica. Next base: position 469,771,547 of record NC_077228.1, read on the forward strand.
ATCTTAGTATTATTGATGGTTCCCCCCCTCCCTTTTCCTTTCTTTGCTCCCACTTTCACCAAATCTTCTTAATGCCCCAATCTTACCCTATGCATGTTTCTTCTAACTACTCTTATGATGCATACAATTTTTAAGAGTTACACAAAACATTTTCCCCACATATTAATATATATAATTTGATGTAAATGTAGTTCTTCTAGAAGAGAGTTTGACTTAAAGAAAAAGATAAGATTTATCTCCTTTTCCCTTTCTTTCATATTTACCTTTTCATGTTTCTCTTGCTTTCTGTGCTTGGATATCAAATTTTCCACTAAGTTCTGGTCTTTTCTTAGCAAATGCTTGGAAGTCTTCTATTTTGTTGAATGCCCATACTTTTCCCTGGAAGTATATAGTCAGTTTTGCTGGGTAGTTGATTCTTGATTGGAGACCCAGCTCTCTTGCCTTTCTAAATATCGTGTTCCATGCTTTGCGGTCTCTTAGTGTGTTAGCCTCTAAGTCATGTGTGATCCTTATGGGAGCCCCCCCTATATCTGAAGCTCCTCTTCCTGGCTTCTTGTAGGATTTTCTCATTTTCTTGGAAGCACTTAAATTTGGCAATTACATTCCTAGGGTTTGTCTTTTGGGAATTTAGTATAGAGGGTGTTCTATGAATGCTTTCTATTTCTATTTTGCCCCCTTGCTCCAGAACGTGTGGGCAATTTTCTTTTATAATCTCCTGTAGAATAACATCGAGTTTATTGTTTTGATAATTTGGAGGTTGTCTCTTCTCCCTCTGTTTTCCAAATCTCTGACCTTTTCAGTGAGATATTTTATGTTTTCTTCTAATTCATTAATTTTTGGGGTTTGCTTTATTGATTCTTTCTATTTTATGATCTCACTTTCTTTGAGTTGCTTAATTCTGGTTGTTAGGGCCTGGTTTTGCTTTTCAGCTTTGTCTACCCTTATATTGGATGCTTCGAGCTCTTTTTCCAATTGAGCAGTCTTATCTGTCAGACTGCTGATCTCTTTCTCCAATTTTTCTTTCCAGGTTTCCATCTTTTGGATAAGTTCCAGTTTGAGATCTTCCAAAGCTGGTTGATAGTTTCCATTTTGGGAGGCATATTCTGATTTTTTTTTGGATTTCCTCCTCATTCTCTTCTTTTCCTTGGGTACTTCCACCATAAAAGTTTTCAATAGTCACCTTTTTCCCTTTCTTCCTGGAGGCTTGATTTTGGGCCATGTGAGCCATCCCTTTGTTGCTTTTATTCCCCTTTCCTTTTTGGTCTGGGGTCTGGGTGATACGTGTGGGTTTTCTGTGAATTTAGGTTGCCTCAGACTAGTTCTTCCCAGCCTCCGAGGTTTCTTAGAGTGCTGGGCCCCTGATCACAGCCAAACTACCCAGATGTTCAGCTCTGCCCAGATAATCAGTGTGTGGTACTACCCTGGTGTTTAGCTCTGCCCAGATGCTCAGCGCAACTGCCCTGAGTATGGCTCCCTGGGCCCCCTGTGATCAGCGCAGGATTCTCCCATGAAACCACCCTGAGACGTTTTTTCCTGGCAGACCCCAGAACCCAAGGACCCTGGAGTGCCCCCCCAGACAGAGACGTTCCCCACTCACTCACTGTCCCAGTGAGAGCTCCGGTAGCTCACTCTGGTTTGGTGGGGGAGGTAGGGAGGGGTAAGGGTGGCTCAGTTCACGTTTCTGTGCAAGCTTTTCATCCTTCTTATTATAGTGTGGAAATGTTCAAACCCCATGTACCTTCACATCTGTAGGGTACTGGGGAGTACTGGGGAGTCCTTCTGATCCTCCGAAGGTGATTTTTATGCTTCTTTGATGTAGTCTATTTCATTCGGTGCTGGGGAGAGGAAGTGTGTGGCTTCTAGATTGCAGCCATGATTACCTGGAAGTCTAGACCAATCACTTTCACATTTTCAACAGATTATAAACTCTGAAAGAATAAACAATATCTTGCTTTTGCTTGTTTATTACCAGTATCTAGCATGGTGATCTGAACATAGCAGACACCAATAAATATTCATTGAATTGAATTAAATGTATTAGCTGTACAAAAATGAGGGATTTACTAAAAAAGTTTCATATGAAATGCATTGTAACATCATCATGAATAGGAGCAGTTGGAGAAATTAGTCTTAATTTGTACATTTTTTGTGGGATGTTTCTCCAATATTTCCAACAGGATTTGAAGAATATGGACATCTCTGCTTAACACCTTTCCAGCTATCAGAACTCAGTGGGCTACTGAAAAAGTTATCTTCTTAATCACATCTAACATAAAACTTAGTACAAGTTATATGCACATCTGAGAGATATGTCGGCTCAAGGCAGTGAGACAGGTAAGAATGCTATTTTTTTAAGAAACACAAACACATATTATATCCTGATACCTGTATAATAAAACAATATTCAACGATTTTCTTAAATCATATTTTATTCAAATAAATGTAATACTTTTTTCAAGTTTGTAGAAATAAACACTTTTAAAATGTATTCATTTAATTGTTACGATTTAAAAGTAAAATGAAATGATGTAATAGATACCAAACTTTTATAACTTTTTTATGACATAAAATGACCATAATATTTTAGTATGATTGATTGTCTAGTTTTTGCCATGAGATTCCTCAAATCATGGTTTCACTGGAAATACGATTACTTAAAAAGTGTTTTCCAACAACAAATTGAGAGCAATATTTTGCCTCTATCAAACATATAGAAGAAAACACAATTTTGAAAAAAAATTAGATTTTATGAACAATTGAGACAATATAGCTTTACACAATAGTATTTAGGGTTGACACCATTTGAAGCTGCTCTACATGTTACTTAATAGACATCATTTCAACTACCTTGATAGTTACTTATAGTATTAAAGTTTCTCCTATTAAATGAGACTTTTTACCCTTAGCATTTCATTGATTAAGTTATATGAAATAAGTTGTCCTTTTGATGTCTCAGACATAGCTGTTTGAGGTTTGTCTTTAGTAAAAATATATTTTCTCTTGCTAAAATAACTTCTTGTCAGTAATGTATTCCACATATATTAGCAATTATCAATTAGGTTTATTTGTCTCACAACTAATTATCTTTAGTCAAATCATTTGTGCAAAGCACTTCTCTCCATTGTTAATGGTACTGGGAACCCAATGACTATGTTTAGTGTAACTTATTCCTGTATTGTTTTTATTTTTACTTTCTGCTTATGACTTCTACTTAAACTGTCTCTAGTATCTTTGGCTGTATGCAGGCTAGCTGTTTCAGTGGTATTTTCTTTTTCTGTAAATATCATAAAGGGATATTATTTCACTTAAAGTTTGAGATGCAAAATTGACAATAAGACTTCTAAATAGTTGTTGAAAATTCCAAATACTTGTTTATAACAATTTAATAATTACTTCATTATTTTAAAAGTTCTAGATCTTTTAAGGCACCAACTGAAGACACTGCCCTTCTCAAAATGAATACAAAGAATTTCCACAAATATATTATTTATCCTCTTCTGCAAATATTTTTTATTCAAATGAAGCAAATAATACAAAGACAGGACTGGTTTTATGACTTCCTTCAAATAGAGAACTACTAGGTGGGGAAACTTTCTATTGACAATGGTACTTTCTCTGCAATTTGGAGTTTTAGAGTTACCTAGAGCACTGAGTTAAGTGACTTGGACAAGCTTATGCCACCACTATGTCATAGATTATATGTTAAGTCAAATCTGGGATTTGAGGTTGGTTCTCTACCCACTACAATATGCTGCTTCTCTTCACTGATATTAAGCATCATCATCATCAACAACTGACATCAGGAACGTTAAGGAGAATTTTTAAAATCTCAAAATTGGAAGAGATATTAGTGTTTAATAGATTCCATTTAATAAAATCTCAAGTGGAATCTATTCTATAAAATCCCCCCAAAATGTATGTCATTACATTCCAATAAAAGGCAAACAATTGTCTTCCAAAACATCTCATTTTGCTATCATTATATAAATCTAAATATTTTCATGCAGTTTTCTAATTTGTCCTCTCTGACCAAATAGAGGACATTACATTTTTTCTTTTATACCTTCATACAAATACATAAAAACTCATATCATGTCACTCTCTCTCATCTTCCCTGCTCCAGATTGAACATCTTCAGTTCCTATAACTTATTGTCACATGTCATGGTTTAAAGTGCTTGACCACCCTATTCACTCCTTTCTTAGGTTTCTTAGGCTATTTCATCAGTATTCTTGGGCATTTGGGTCACACATTGGATAAAATGCAAGGACTTAAGTAAGGAAGAATCATCTTCTGGAATTAAAATCTGACCTCAGACACTTACTAGATGTGTGCATGTCACTTAATCTTGATTGTCTCAGTTCCTCATATTTAAAATAAACTAGAGAAGTAAATGACAAACCACTCCAGCATCTTTGTCAAGAAAATCCCAAATGGAGTCACATTGGGTCAGATGTGAAGGAAAATACTAAACAATAAAAACAATTCATATTCTTCTCTCTAAAATAAACCAATCTTTAAAGAACAGTGTTCAGATTTAGTCAAATTGAAGCAGAACAGATCTGCACTGTTTTGGACATTTATACTCAATACAGGGATTTCTTCAGCTATTTTAGCTGCTGAGTTACTCTTAATTTATACTGATCATAAAGCATATTAAACTACACCTATTTTATACTTGTTTTCTAGCCATAGCTGTACTCTACCAAACAAGAGATATAGAACATCACAACATAAAATGAATGATTCTGACAATGTTAAATTAAAAAGGAGTTGTACAAACATAACCAGTGTGAACAAGATTAGAAGAGAAACAACAAAATGGGGCAAGATCTTATAACAAATTTCTCTGATAAAGGTCTCATTTGGCAAACATATAGAGAATTAAGTAAAATAAGCAAGTCATACCCCAATTGACAAATGTTCAAAGGACATGAATAAACAGTTTTCAGATGAAGAAATCAAAGCTATCAATAATCATATAAGATGTTCTAAATCCCTCTTGATTAGAAAAATATATGTTAAAACAAATCTGAGTTACTTCTTCACATTTATTAGATGGTTCAGCATGACAGTAAAGGTAAACAATAAATGTTGGCGCACATTTGGCAAAATTGGAAACCTAATGCATTACTAATGTAATTGTGAACTGATCCTACCATTCTGAATGATAATTTGAAACTTTACCCAAAGGATACTAAAACCTTTCATACTCTTTGAAACAGTAATACCATTATTAGGTCTATATCCAAAAGTAATGAAAAAAAAAGGTTAAGGACCTACATTTAGAAAATATTAATAGCAGCCCTTTTCTTGGTGGCAAAGAATTGGAAACTGAAGAGATGACCATTAATTAGGGAATGGCCGAACAAATTGTGGGATATGATGGTTATGGATGTTGTAAAAAATAATGAACAGAATGATTTAAGACAGAATTGGAAATGCATACATCAACTGATGCAGAATGAAATAAGCAGGACCAGAAGAATACTGTACACAGTAACAGCAATATTGTGTGATGATCAACTGTGGTAGATTTAGCTAATCTGAGTAATACAATGATCCAGGACAATTCAAAGGCACTCATGACAAAGAATATTATCCATGTCCAGAGAAAGAACTGTTGGAGTCTGAATGTAGAACAAAGCATAGGATTTTTTTATTTGGGTTTTTATTGGTTTTTTTTTGTTTTATATGAGTATTCTTTTACAAAAATAAACAATATGGAGAAATAATAATACATATATGACAGATCAAATTGCTTAGGCTATAAGAGGGTGAGGTAAGGAAGTAAGAGATAATTTTGATCATATATTTCATAAAACTTATGTGAAACATTTTTATTACATGTAATTGGTAATGTGAAATATTTTACATTAAAATATTTAATTTAAAATTATTTCAAATAATTTTTCAGATTAGTCGGTTCAATTCACATTTTTAACAACTGTATAATAGTGTGTCTTTCTAAAAAAATTTTTTGTTGCTGAATTTCCTCTATTTTTGGATTTTTATTAAATGCATTTTTATATTATCTCCATTTATGGAGTAAATGACACCTTGAGGTTATTTTAATTAATGTTTCTTACATTAGTATGTTTTCATTGGAACACATAATTTGTTTTTTAAAAATACATTTTTACCCCCATTGGGCCCCATGTGTCATAAATTTGTATAAATTGCACATATATGACATCAGACTATTATCAGAGATATTTGGTAAAAGGCTTTTACCTACTCACAATTTACATTCTTATTCTGTTTTCATCTTAGTACAGAAGCTTTTTATTTAAAACTTGGGTGTTATTAAAGTGAATTTGCCTTCCAATGATCATTGCTATGTCTTTATTGGTTAAGAATGCTTAGGAAAGTATCCTCTATCTGTTTATAATATGAATTTTTGTATTCAAGTCTTGAATCTATTTAGAATGTTTTGTGGTAAATCATGTAAGAAGCTAGTCTAAATTTTATTTCTGACAGAACTGCTTTCAAATTTTCCAAGCAGTTCTTGTCAATAAATGATCCTTTCCCAAGTAATTTATATTGGGTTTCTCAAATACTTGGCTAAAACTTTTTATATTTTCTCAATTTTAATTAATGATGCCAATGGGCTGATCTGTTTTCTACTTTTTAAAACCAGCATTGAATTATAATAATTTATTTTAATGTTTTATTTTTAGTTCCAATAATATCCTTCATTTCCACATAGTTTGGCTCTTTTATTGCCCTTTGGAGGCTAGGCTTTTTTTTCTTCAAAATGAATTTTGCTGTTTTTTTTTTCTTTTGTATAGTGCTATAGATCAAATTCTTGATAATTTGGTGGACCTGGAAGAGGGGGAAGTAATTTTATTTTGTTATGTTAATAATATTGGCATGCTATAACTAAGGGGAATAATATTTCTCTTCATTATCTTTATGTTTAATGAAATTAATTGAAATATTCAGAGTATATTTGATTTATTGACACTTTTCAGGACTTTGTAAATATTCAATATTTCTTCATTCTTACTTTTCTGATAATGCATGTAAATACTAAAAATGTTATTCTGCTATTTTCTAGAATGTAATAATTATTGTCTTGGACACTTTACCTTTATTTATGTTTTATGAGTATACAATAATAATGGAAAAACTTTTGGTCCAATTTATTGATGTTTATGTATTGTGTTTGTAGATAAAATTCTGCATGTGTGTGTGTGTGTGTGTTTGAGAGAGAGAGAGAGAGGGAGAGAGAGCAGAATTGTAAGGTGTAGAAGCCTTCATTTGTCCATTTAATATAAGATTCCATCTTTTTCACTCTGCTCACACTTTCTTCTATGTTTGTTTACTCTGCATACATCTTGAAAAAATTTATAGAAAAAAATATTTTTTTTAATTGATGAAATAGTGGCTTTGGTCTATGGTTCTCTTTTATTTCCCTCACTTGATATCAAAAGCATCTTATTCTCATTAAATATTTTGATAAATGGATTTGATTAGCCATTTTTGATAATAATTTTCAGAGTACATATATATATGTACATATCTAAAATTAGCTCTTTCAGGATTAGGAAAAATTCTAAATCAATCTGAATCAGATATTTTCCCTCCTTTTTCATATATCTGTGCTATGATCATTTTGTTAATTAGGGCTATATTCATACCATTATATACATATTATCCACATATATGTGCATACATAGATGACATCATATATATGTATACTCACCCAAATCTTCATAGTTTTAAAAATTCTGTTCTCATTGGCATATAATTTCATAAGGAAGTTTCTGTCCACTCTCTTGATTTCCTTTCTATGATGATGAATTCTATGATGAATTCAACTTGTTCCTCCAATATTTTATAATTTTCTTTTCTTTTTTCTCAAATAAGATGTCAGTGGTTTGTCAGGTTTATAATCTTTTTTTAATACTTAACTTTGTCAGACTTACATAATTTAATGTTTTTTTACATTTTTTATTTTCAAGTTTATCTAATACTCTTTTATTAGCAATCTTTTTTTATTTTAGAATTGTTTTGTATTCATTAATTGGTTTAATTTCTAGTCTTTTACAATTTTAGCCTCAATCCATTAATCCTGTTTTCTATTATTTAGTATTAATTTTTTAAGATAAATCCCTATAGAATATTTACATAAATTAACTTTGTTGTCTCATTGATACTATTTTCTTGAATATATTTACTGTTTTTTTATTTTTTCATTAATTTTATTTTTAAAGGAATAATTTAGTCTATTTAAGTCTATATCCTATACTTGCATTTTCTTGATTGGGCAATGGAAAGATAGGGAATAATCATTTTATATAACATATATACATGCCAGACACTTGCTAAAAACCTAAATATTATCTTCTTTCATCTTCATAACTGGTAGGTGGCATTATTTCCCCTATTTTAACCTTGTAGAAACTGAGGTAAAAAGGGTTTAAGTGATTTGCCCAGAGTTACACATTTTCTGAGGTTGAATTTAATCTCAGATCAAATGAAAGAACAAATGTTCTGTCTATTAAACATTAAAATAAATTATTCCTTTTAACCTACTTTTTCATTTTTAATCCAATTATATTGATTAGAAACCCAGGGCACTTGCATTGTCAATAGATTTACTTAAAATAAAATGGATATTTAAAATGAGGTTCTATATAGAAATATCACAGTATAATGTTCTTTAGAAATGCATAGTACTCTAAAGTTTTGAACTGAATGACAGAACTTTACTTACTTCACTAATTGATGTACTAATTTGTGCTAAATGATGTGCATATTTGGTGATATGAGTCCTAAATAAGACAAAGAAATGAATGGGAACTCCTCAAACCTGGGATGGCTGCTTTTCAGTGTATCCCTGGGAGAAGCTGGAAGAATGAGGAAAATCTTCATATAAATGCATTATATATTCTTGTGCTATGATCATATATATCCATATTAATTAATATTTAAATCATTTATTTTGTTCAGCATCATCATCCTTACTTTTATACATGTCAATGAAAATTTAATATGATTTTTAATAATAATTTTCTGACATACTGTGATCCATGTTCTCTCCCTCCTTTTCTCTCCTCTTCCCACTCTGAGATGACTTGTAATATGATAAAGGTAATACATATAATTTAATGCAACACATACTTGCACATTTTTCATGCTATAAAAGAAAACATTTACCACTTATACAAGAAGACATTCAAAGGAGATAAAACGAAAAATTGTATGTTTCAACTTGCATTCATACTCCATCAGTTCCTTCTATGATAGTGGAGTATTTTGGGGGTTTTGTTTGTTTTTGGTTATGAGTCTCTTGGAATTATCTTGAATCCTTGTGTCACTGATAAAAGTTGTTATTCAGATTTGATCATTCTACATCATTGCTATGACTGTGTATAATATTATTCTGGTTCAGACCACTTTATTATGCATCATTTCATGTAAATCTTTCCAGATCATTTTTGTTTTTATGATCATCCTGTTTATCACTTCTTAAGGCACAATAGTATTCCATTAAAATTTTATACCAAAACTATTCAGCCATTCTCCAATTGATGAACGTCCTGTCAGTTTCCAATTCTTTGCCACCACAAAAAGAGCTACAATAAATATCTTTATAAAATATGTCCTTTCCCCCATCCTTGAACTCTTCAATGTTGCTTTTTTCCATTTTCCTCAATAACTCAACCTTACTCATAGAGTCTTCTCACCCTAGTAGATGAAGTTACTTCCTCTTATTGGTCAAGTCCTCACAGAATTTTATTTAAAGTGTTTAGGAAAACCAAATTTGTACCTGAATTCTTCTCCTGCTCCATCTTTAGCTGTTTGGATTTCTTCTTTCCCCAACCTCCTCCCCTAACCCAACCAACTTCTTCAGTCTTCTCATGTATTTCTTCTTCTGTTTGAAAGTAAGCACCTTTTCAGCTAGACCTTTCTTGTTTTCTTTCTTTTTGCTGATGTGTCTGTTTCTAGCATTCAGAACAATGTCTGACACTACACAAAAACATTTAAATGCCCCTTACCTTGCTTTGGCCAAATCATGACCCTGCACCAATGTGGACCACCACCTCTTCCTCTTGGAATGCCTGATTACCAAAACTCAACTAAAATTTTACCAAGAGAACTTCCTGCTCTCTCTAGTTGCTAGTACATCCTTTTCAAATTAACACAGCTTATTCTTTACATGCTTTTGGTATATCACTCTATAGTATTCATATCTTGTTTCTCCCATAAAAATGTTTCTTGAAATGGAAGATTATTTCCCTTTTGTTTTTTTATAACTAACACCTAGCATAAGGTTTAGGCTTTGGAGGCATTTGATGAATGTATGTTTACTTGGTTCCTCAGTTGCCTGTGACTTGTCAGAATGTCAGAGAGATAACAGAATATCATGTTTCCTTTTATTTGGTTTGTAAAAAGAGAAGTAATCATACATTCTTATGATTGATTTTTCTATCACAGCATTATTTTTGCCTTCTTCACTGTAATTCTGATGTGTGAAGATCTGCTTTTCTTAATGTGATAAAATTAAGGTAACTTTGTGTTGAGGTTTTTGCAGATTCTCTGGATCCATATAATGCCATCTATTCACAATATTTCTCAGCAATTATCTGTGTGCAAAGTGAAAATATAGTACATTAAGCCTTTTTGTCCCTTTTTCTTTTTTCTGAAAGACATATTTCATAAATTGTTTCCTTACTTCCTCTTTTCAAATACTTTTGGAATAGAACCTGAGTTTGCAATTCTGATTTTATTTGGGGGGAATACTTAGATGAGAACCTCTTCCTTATAAAATAGGGCAGCAACTTTTAGGAAATTTAGTTTTACACAGTTGCTTAGAGAAATGAAATGACTTGTCCAGCTTCACAGAATTTCACAGAAATTGTCAGAGGAGGAGTTTCAGACCCTCTGACTTACTACTTGTGTGTCTGTAGGTAATGCAGTCACTCTGGGAGTTAATTTCCTCATATCTGAAGTGAAGGCATTGGACTTTTTTTCCCCTAACTGTAAATCTATGATTCTATAACTTTTCTTTAAAATGACATCACTTCTTAACATTGTCATTCTTCTATCAGTTAACTTAAAATTCAGTCTCAAGTCTTTAGGGCAACTTTTTGATAGTTTTACCTATCTCCTCTCTAGACTTAATCAATAATTAGTAAACATTTAAGTGTCTTCTTTGTGCCAGGGACTGTGCTATGGGGTGGATAGAAGACAGTCACTATTTTTCAAGAAGCTTAATGTTTAATGAATAGAAACTGAAGCTATTCCTTGCTTCTATTAATATTTTTTTCTGACAGAAGTTAAATGTTACCAATTTTGTATCCCTCTCATTTTATGACTATCAAACTTCCTTTTTCCATCCCTAATAATAACTTTTATGCAATTTTCATGCACATATCATATTGAATAATATATACATTTAAACCTACTTACTCCCACCATAACACTTATGAATACCATTTGGGTCACATAAAATTTTTATTATGTTATGCTATTCTATAATTTATAGTCAAATAATATCACCAAGGAAGTAATTACATTTAAAAAAGTGATTAGTTGTTTCATTAGTGGTAAGCTTGGAATAATTGAAAATATTGAACAGTTTCCAAATTGTGATTGAGCCTTATATATCCATATTCAGGTATTGCTCAGCTCATTGTTCATCTACATTGCCTAAGATATCCATCCTGATAGGGTTTACTCAATAGTAAACCCTTTGCTGGGGCATGTCATTATCTAGGCAATATTACATTATTTTCTACTTTTCTCCCCTAATGTGGGTGGCTATGTTATTTTCTTTGAATGTGAATCTCATTTAGGCAGTCTTTTATGTGTGTAAAATATGGCAAATATAATTTATTTTACAAAATTATGCCCTTAAACATATTATTTAAAAAATATCATTTTATTCCCTTTCCATGCTACATTTCTCCCTCTTCTTACTGGATCTACTCAACAATGCTCTCAAATTGTCCACATTTGGGAGAAAAATTAAGTCCTGGATTTCACATATTGAAAGTAACCTCCACACTTCCGGGTAAACATGGCTGCAATCTAGACGCCACACCCTTCCTCTCCCCAGCACCGAATGAAATAGACTACATCAAAGGAGCATAAAAATCACCTTTGGAGGATCAGAAGGACTCCCTAGTACTCCCCAGTACCCTACAGAGGCGAAGGTACGTGGGGTTTGAACATTTCCACACTATAATAAGAAGGAGGTAAAGTTTGTACAGAAACGTGAACTGAGCCACCCTTCCCCACTCCCATCTCCCCCACCAAACCAGAGTGAGCTACCGGAGTGCTCACTGGGACAGCAAGTGAGTGGGGAACATCTCTGTCTAGGGGGGCACTCCAGGGTCCTTGGGATCTGGAGACTGCCAGGAAACAACGTCTCAGGGCGGTTTCACGGGAGAATCCTGCACTGAGCACAGGGGGCCCTTAGAGCTGTACTCGGGGTGGTTTTGCTGAGCATCTGGGCGGAGCTAAACACCAGGGGCAGACCTCGCGCTGATGATCTGGGCAGAGCTGATCACCTGGGCAGTTGGGCTGTGATCAGGGGCCCCGTGCTCTAAGAAGCCTCGGAGGCTGGGAAGAATTAGTCTGAGGCAACCTAAATTCACAGAAAATCTGCCCATATCACCCAGACCCCAGACCAAAAAGGAAAGGGGAATAAAACCACCAAAGGGATGGCTCACATGGCCCAAAATCAAGTCTCCAGGAAGAAAGGGGAAAAGGTGACTATTGAAAACTTTTATGGTGGAAGTACCCAAGGAAAAGAAGAGAATGAGGAGGAAATCCAAAAAAAATCAGAACATGCCTCCCAAAATGGAAACTATTAACCAGCTCTGGAAGATCTCAAACTGGAACTTACCCAAAAGATGGAAACCTGGAAAGAAAAATTAGAGAAAGAGATCAGCAGTCTGACAGATAAGACTGCTCAATTGGAAAAAGAACTCAAAGCATCCAATATAAGGGTAGACAAAGCTGAAAAGCAAAACCAGACTCTAACGACCAGAATTAAGCAACTCAAAGAAAGTGAGATCATAAAACAGCAAGAATCAATAAAGAAAACCCAAAAAATTAATGAATTAGAAGAAAACATAAAATATCTCACTGAAAAGGTCAGTGGAAAACAGAGGAAGAAGAGACAACCTCCGAATTATCGGTCTCCCAGAAAAAAACAGAGATAAACAATAACCTCGATGTTATTCTATAGGAGATTATAGAAGAAAATTGCCCACATGTTCTGGAGCAAGGGGGCAAAATAGAAATAGAAAGCTTTCATAGAACACCCTCTATACTAAATCCCCAAAAGACAACCCCAAGGAATGTAATCGCCAAATTCAAGAGCTTCCAAGAAAATGAGAAAATCCTACAAGAAGCCAAGAAGAGTTGCTTCAAATATAGGGGGGGCTCCTATAAGGATCACACATGACTTAGAGGCTAACACACTAAGAGACTGCAAAGCATGGAACACGATATTTAGAAAGGCAAGAAAGCTGCATCTCCAGTCAAGAATCAACTACCCAGCAAAACTGACTATATACTTCCAGGGAAAAGTATGGGCATTCAACAAAACAGAAGACTTCCAAGCATTTGCTAAGAAAAGACCAGAACTTAGTGGAAAATTTGATATCCAAGTACAGAAAGCAAGAGAAACATGAAAAGGTAAATATGAAAGAAAGGGAAAAGGAGATAAATCTTATCTTTTTCTTTAAGTCAAACTCTCTTCTAGAAGGACTACATTTACATCAAATTATATATATTAATATGTGGGGAAAATGTTTTGTGTAACTCTCAAAAAGTGTATGCATCATAAGAGTAGTTAGAAGAAACATGCATAGGGAAAGATTGGGGCATTAAGAAGATTTGGTGAAAGTGGGAGCAATGAAAGGAAAAGGGAGGGGGAAACCATCGATAATACTAAGATTTACTTCAAGAAATAGGGGGGGACTTAATAGAATAATCTTTCCCATATAAAGATACACATGGGAAGGGGAGGGGAAGAATTCTCATATGAGAAGGATAGGAAGAGAGTGTGAAGTGGAATTACTTAAACCTTACTCTCAGTGAAATCAAATCTGAGAGGGAAGAACATCTAGATCCAGTGGGATCCTGATCTCTATCTTATCCAAAAGGGCAAGAAAGAAGGGGAAATTAAGGAGGGGGTGGGAGAAGGGAATATAAAAATGGAGGGAAGGAGAGGGGGGAGGGGAAGGGAGCATAATAATGGAAAGGCTAGAAAGGGAAGCATACACCAAGGGAGGAGACTAGGGGGACTGACCTAAAGTAAATCACTGGTTCAAAAGGAGCTAGCTAAAGAAGAAAGGTCAGAACTAGGGGAAGATATCAAAATGCCAGCGAATCCAAAAGTGACAATCATAACTTTGAACGTGAATGGTATGAACTCAACCATAAAATGTAGACCAATAGCAGATTGGATTAGAACACAAAACCCGACTATTTGTTCTCTTCAAGAAACACATATGAGGAGGGTTGTCACTCACAAGGTTAGAATTAAAGTTTGGAGTAAGACCTTTTGGGCCTCAACTGATAGAAAGAAAGCACGAGTTGCAATCATGATATCTGACAAAGCCAAAGCAAAAATAGACCTGATCAAAAGGGATAGGGAAGGTAAATATTTTTTCAGGTCAGAGCTAGGCATATAAGCTGACCCTTTCACTCTAGGTTGGGCTCACTTATTTTCCTTTTCAACCCATCTTTCCATATATTCATAAGTATATGTGTGTATATAAATATATATATATACATATTTGGATACATTTTTCCTTAATACCCTGAGATAAAATAAGCATAGTGCAATTGTACATGCTCAAAGCTCAATGTTACCTTTGTTTTGTTATCATGCTGATTTCATTTAGTAAGTACTCAATGCATAGTGGATGAATTGATCAAATATTTCATAAGAAATCAACCAAACTGAGATTACTATTGTAAATTTGGGTGTGCATTATAAATAATAAATTCCTTTATGAAAATATTCATTTTTGTTCAGGATAATTACTTATAGTTAGGGAAAGAGAGAGAGAAGGAGAGGGAGAGAAGAAAAGGAGTTTAACTCAGAACCACTCTGGCTCAGGCTGAGCTAAAGCAGGTGTTAAGTCCTTGGAAAGCCAAGGCAGAGAAAGGGATCAGTCCTTATCACTCACTTGACCAGTCTGAAGGAAAACTGTCAGCAGAGCTTCTCCAAGCTCAAGCTCCAGTATCAAACTGAACTCTAGCCCACTCCACAGGAAGTCTTGAGAACTCCAAAGGCTGTTCTCTAACTCATTTCCTGCATCTCACATGTGCCAATAGTGGCTCAAGCTTAACTTAGGACAGCCCAGAGGTCTGTCCTTTTTTTTTTGTACATGTCTGTTGAAGGCCATTTTCTCAGATAATTAAATCTTGAATTTGATGCAGACCTTCCTAATTTTGTTAAACTAAGAAGGGAGGAGAAATGTAGTTTCCAAGATTTGATTCTGTTATTCCAAGTATCTCTATTGTTATTGATCAGGAAATAGCCAAATCAGACCTTCTAAAGAATGGTCTGATTAGGGTGGAATAGTTCTGAAATTCACAGTAGGTAGATAAGATCAATTGAATGTGAATTCTAATAGAGAACAATTTAAAGGAATAGGATGAAACACATATGTACAGGTATTTACCAAGTCAAGAAGAGGCAACTCTGTCAGACACTAGAGGAAAAAGTAGTGCAGTGAGGTCAAAGGGTCAATATAAAGGGAAAAGAAGAAGGAAGAGTACATAGTCAATTGCTTCTAGGTTCTCAGTTTAGGAAATTTTTGCAGTTTTGCATCAATCCTTTCAGTTGTACACTTAAAGTGTTTCTCTTTCTTTATCATGAGGAATTACAAATTCTGTCTTTGGGACCTTCTGATACCTGTTTTGCTTTTGGTTTGTTCCATGTCTGTGTAGGCTATTCCACCACAATGATCAGGTGACCCAGTAGATTTCTTTTTATTATTCTTTTTGGAAGAACTTTGAGATCCTTGTTATTCACTCATTTCAGTTAGGCTCAACTCTTAGTGACATTATTTGGGATTTTCTTGCTAAAGATACTGGAATGATTTGCCATTTCATTCTCTAGTTCATATGCAGATGAGGAAAATGGGATAACCAGGTTAAGTGACTTGTATAATATCATACATCTAGTAAATGCCCGAGGCCATATTTGAACCCTGGAATACTAATCTTCCTGACTCAAGGCCCAACACAGTCCACTGTAATACCAGCTGCCATCTCTTTGATACATCTATTATTTTAATCCTAGATGAGCAAAACCAGTTCAGATGAAGTTAAATTTTAACAAAAAAGTCAATTAAAATAATTCACAGTTGGGCATAGACTTTTTCATTCTAAATATATTTCTAAACTTGTGCATTGTTAATTCTTGAGAATTAAGAATTTTAAAATCAGCAAATTCCAGAGTCATTTTCTCATTCACCCTTTCACTTATCACTTAGGATATGTTCAAAGAGAAGTAGAAAATTAATGTGAAAATCTGAAGCTTCAGTATGAAAAATTCTACTTCATGAGGAGAATCTTTTGGGTGAAAAATGACTCTATTTGAATTTGAATCTCCTCATTATCCCAATACCTTACTTGACTTAGAGAATCATAGATTAGAACCACCATCAGAGATTAGCTAGTTCAAAATGTACCTGAATAAAAATCCCTCTAACATCATATCTATCAAATTAAAACTCTGTTCATAGTGTCCTAATTAATAGGAATCCAATATCTTCCAAGTTAGTTAATTCCTTTTTTTTTTTGGCAAGCTCTAAGTATTAGGGAGTTTTGTTTTTTATTTTTTTTTCTTACATTGAGTCAGCTATTTGTAACTTACACACATTGGCTTTGTTTCTGCCTCTAGGGATGAAAAACAGTTCTAAATACTTTTTCATGCCATAGCCCTTCAAATAATTGAAAATAGATATGTGTTTCCAAAGCTTCTCCTTTTTAGACTAAATATTTAGAAACCCTTCTACTAATACTTGAATAGAAGAAAGTCAATACCATTTCCTATCTTGATTGTCCTTTGGACAACTACCTACTGATCCATATTGCTTCTTAAAATATGTAAATCCAGAGATGAATAAAATATTTCAGATGTGTTCTCCTTTAGGGAGCTCTATGTCTTTCTTAATGTAGCTTGTGTTAATGTCCAGCATACTGTAGATATTTTATCTGTGTAAAAAATTCACATTAAGATGTTACAAGCAAAGATATTAACATGTTCCCAAAAGATGTCTTAGTGCCCTGTAGATGCTCTTGATTTTTAAAAAAAACGAGTGGCTGCTAGATGCTATGAAGAAGCTAGGTACAACCATTGATAGAGTTCTAAGCCTGGAGCCAGGGAATACCAGAGTTGAAAACTACCCTCAGACATTTACTGGTTGTGTGATCCTGACAAGTCACAATCACTCTCTGCATCAGTTTCCTTATCTGTAAAATGGAAATAATAATAATAGCACATACCTCCAAAAGGCTATTATGAAGATAAAATGAGATAACATTGTAAACCTTATAGTGTTATACAAATTTCATCCTTATCAACAATTATATCATTCCATTTTTTGTGAGGTTGATTTTGGAAGTTAAATGTAAAACTTCATATTTTGTAGTCACTGGAACTAGTGCTAGGAAGATTTTGTTCCAAACACTGCCTCCAACAGTAACTGGCATATTGCTTATTTCCTTGACCACGCTCCTGAGCTTACCCTGGAAAAATCACTTAACCTTTCCAAGACCAAGTTTCCTCATTGCTACAAAAAGATGATAATTAACACCACTGATCTCACAGGGTTGCTCGGGAGATCAGATATGATGAGCAGTAGGTATTACCTATGTTTATTTGATTCAGGCCAACATTTTAGTACAATTCTTTTTTCAATTGGGTCATTTTCATATTGTGTTACCCTCTAAATCCATCATCTATTCATTGAACCAAATCATTGATGAATATTTTAAGTAAAACTGTGCCAGAAAAGATCCCTGAGAATCTGTTCTAATTATTTAATCTGTTCTTATTCCACTTAATGGCATGATCCAATATTCTATAATTCTCCTTTCTTCCTAGAATAAAGTGCATAGAAAAATTTATATATAATACCAATATTAAGATCTTCTTTGGATATTGAGAGCAAATGTTATTAGTATCATTCAGTCATTCAACTGTGTCTAACTCTTAGTGACCCCATAAACCATACTATCCTGGGTTTTGGGGGACAAGGATACTAAAATGATTAGCCATATCTTTTTCCATATGTGCAAATGCAACACTAAAATGGGATTTTGTGTTACAGAAAATGGAATAGTTTCACATTTGAGTTCCAAAGAAGTCATGGGATAACATTATTGAGGTAATGAATATTCCCTACAGATACAGAATGTCTTCATATGACACTTTCTCATTGGTTATATATATGGGATTCATCCAATGTTCCTTGATTTCTCCCAACATTAAAAGACTGCAGTGAAGCAAGCACATGAACTATCCACTAGTTTTCCTTACCTCTTATTGTCCAAACAACTTATTTGTCATTGTATATTTTCCTGATGATATCTTTCATTCTAGTTCTTTTTAAAAAGGTCTTTATTTATTATATGTACAGCTTGCTAATACTCACCACCCCTCTTTACATTTTCTACTGTCATAATTTATTTTATTTTTTAGAGATTTTCTTAATCCATGACACATAACCATATACTTCATAATAATTAATATTCCATTATTATTTTATATGACACTTAAATTTTTGTTTACATATATAAACATGCATATATATGTGTATCTCATATGAAATGTATGTTACTATAGACTACAAGGAGAAAAGCATATATGTGTATAATTTGTGATGAGAAAGTAAGATGCAATTTTAAAAGATGTATATATAGAAATATATGGTATTTTAAATAGAATTTTTTTAGTGACTAAAAAGATCTTTGGATTTTGCTTTTGCTTTTGTTTTGTAAATGATGTGAAGGCTGAAGATCCAATGTTAAATACAAACATCATTTTTCTTTCATGAGGTTCTAGGCAATTTTAAACCGCTCTATTGAAATTCTGATTATTAAGGTACCAAATATTATTATATTCATTTTGAGTAGGTTGAGGCATATTAATAATCCATTGTTTTATATAACATAATTAGTAGTTTTAGGGGCTAGAGCTCAAGACTTCTCATGTTCTATTGATGTTCTAACTTTAAGCCCATTTTGTCTCTCCTACATTTTTCAAGAACTTTTATTTCCTGTTGTATCTTTAGTAAAATAAATGTATGAAACCAGAAATCTGCAATATGTGATTTGTATATTTATAAAGTCACAAGACAGCCATGACTTTCCAAACCAGGAAAGATAGATGATCTCAGTTCAGCAATTCAGCCTATAATGGGCCATTATATCTCCATCATTCTCCCATGAACCATTCCACATGCCACTTGCCTGAAGTGCCAATGCTTCTTCATTACACCAGAGACCCATGCAATTCAGAGATGTCATAATTATGCTTATCATTGTCTGGTTCTGTTCAAAGGGTACAATACATGTAATGAGCTGAAAACTTTGAGCTACATCTTCTTTTACTTTTTTTTTTCCTTTTCTACATTATTTATGAAAGCTTTTTTGTTCATCTAAAGTATATCCACGATTTTTTAAAGAAAGAGGACAAAAGGATGATATATTTTGATGCCTAGGCAATAAATGATTTGTGGGCTATTTTTCAACCTTTGATGATTCTTTGCAAAATTCAAAGAGTGAAATGATAGTCATATTTACTTGGCTTATAAAAATAAAACTCTGTATTTGAAAACCTTACATTTTTGTCTCCTATTTTATGGATGCCAAGTTAAAGTATAGATTATGTCTGGATAGACAGAGAACTACTTCATTTTAAAACATTCTGTAACTGCTGAATTTACAGTGATCAAAACATATATATATACATAGTGTAATTTCTCATTATATTTAGTTCATAACATCATAACTGAGAACAGAGAACAGCTGATTAGTGATTTCAGATAATTTCTTAACCTTGTAGACCCCCTACTTTGACAACTAAAAATTGGAAATGATATCCCCTACTTTCTGTGTTGGTGAATATGGGAAAATTAATCACAATTTTTAAATGCAAAAATATAAAAATATAAGAATCTAAATAATTGCAGAATATTGTGACTTTTAAGTAAAAAAGATTTGTTTAATCGAACATGAAATTAAGTACTAATTTTGATTTCTATTTCATAAAAGAAGTATAAGTGATAAAATATGATCATATTTAGAAGATATATTTGTATTTTTAAAATGAAGTCTCAAATATAGACAAAACAAATATCTATCATTAGCTGCCAGAGTAAAATATGATCTATTGTCTCTGATTTTTCTGTGTGTGTTTCCCTGAATGAAGGAAATCATTCTCAATATTTGTTATATTAATAATTTATAATGAATTCTTCCTTGATAGGCAAGTAGCCAGAAACAACATCTTCCTGGACAACCAAGTCTACCTATGTTAGAGTAAGATAAATCAAACTGGATATCTCAAGTGACACATATATTTATAAATTTTAAAACACATTTCTCAAATCTATGATAAAAGAATAATCCTGAATGGCTTAATAGCAAATGGGCTTATTTACAGTTGGTGCAACAAAGTACTATGTATTCAGTATAGTAGGAGAGATTTTGATGGCAAAATACTGATTAATTTTTCTTACTTCCCATGCCAGAGACCTCCACAAAATTTCACAATTACTTCGTAGTTCTTAATGGCACTTCATCCATGCAGAAACTGTGATCTTAACATTTCCTACCTGGAAATTAGGAATCTAGTTGTAACTGGGCTATCAAGTCATATTTTAAACACATATTACTAGCTCTACTTAAAAGTACATGGGCAAGAAATGATCTTTAGATTATTTTATAGCCTTAGATAATTCTTTGTGAAATTCAAAGAGTAAAATGATAATCACATGCATATAACATATAATGCTATTGGACAGTAATTTTTTAGCCTCAGCATTTGGATTTTTGACTGGTATCTCCTCCAGAGCACACTCTCCTTCAACCAAATGCTCCCAATAATTTGGACCTTCCATTTACATTTATTAGCCTATTTGTAATTTAGCTTATTTTCACATATGCTACAGCTCTTATGATATTTATAACTCTTTAATGGATTTTAATCTTAATATTCTCAGTATTTAGCATAATTTCTTGGACCTAGTGAATATTTAATAAACATTTATTACATTTAATTCCTATTATTTCCTTTGGTATTGAACTTTTAGGTGCCAAGGATAATTTTAAATGTTGAGATATATCTTCTAAATGACACAGGAAAACAGAAAGTATTCAATACTTTGCTGAACCCCCAATATTCTCTAAAAGAGATAGAATTTTCACTTTTTCTTAAATTTTAGGGTAAAACAAGGTTTGAAGTACAGCTGCATTTTAGTTTTGTAATTACCACAATAAGCAATAAAATCACTATTCATAAGAAACACCTGCTTTTTTCTAAGATACCAATATTCATTAAAATTTTAATTTTGTGAATTTTGAACTATTTGCAGCAGGAATATGAAGAATCAACAATGCAAAATACCCAAAGAAACTTCTGGAAATGTCTGCCCTTATGTAGGTAGTGTATCATTTTTTAAATGTACATTTCATGCTGAGTTAGAATATCTTGTTCCTTCTGTATTACATCTCATGTGGTGCTTTCATTGTGCTGTTTCTAGTGGATGAATGTTGAATAGCTGTTGCAAAACCATTTTGAGAGAATGCTAGTTTGTTTCATATGAAGAATCCCTAGAAAGAAGGAAGACATTATGTGAATCTCATTCTCATTTCCTGGCATTTAGTCTTTTCTTTCTAATTTTTCCTGTTGCTTTTGGACAGTTCAGGCAGTGGTTGGAATAATTCTGCAACAGCAAAGTTAGAAGAGGTTAATGATAAAGAGAGTTGTGAGCATCTGGAAATTCATGTTAATTGAAATAAATGTCCAAATCATCTGGTATCTCCAATGATGTTCTCAAATTCATATTCTATTTCATATTCTTGCTAGGAGAATAAATTGGGATGATTACTTTAAATGAGGTTTGAAAACACATTCAATACTTTTCTTTGGGAAAAAGGTAGAAAAGCTGATTCTTCTATGAATTGTATTTCCAACTGTAACTGTAAGACAATTTTTGTCACATGATTTATTTTGTTGTATTATTATTAACTGTATAGTTAATATTAACCAAATCTCCTTCATACTTATTTGTTTCTGGCAATAATACGAAATGAATCATACATCCAACTTTGAAAAACAGAACAGTGAGAGAATGCCGATTGTTTTAAATATGCCCTTGTATTATACAAAGGATCTATGATTTTTATCAATTTGCAGGGAAGTTCTGGTGAAGAAACTTATCTTTTTATCAAAATCAGAAAATGCAAGATAATTACAGCTGTGAGCACTGTGCCTGGCATATGGTAGATAATGAATGTTTATTGATTGGTTATTGATTGGTTATTGATCGAATATAACCCAATAGAGCATTATATAATAACCTGATCAAAATGTTGGCAGTTTAAGACTTGGAGTATGGAAAAGATAGCATTGCAGGCATGAGAACATTCAGGGTAAAGAAATAGAGACAGCATCAGCTTGGGAATGACTGAACAAGTTGGGGAATATGATAGTGATGGAATAAGAAATGACAAACAGGATGATTTTGGAAAAATCTGGAAAGATGTACATGACCTGATGAAAAGTGAAGCCAGCAGATCCAATAGAACAATTGTACACAGTGACAGCAATGTTTCTTGATGAAATGTGAATGACCTAGTAGTTATTCTCAGCAATTCAGTGAGTGATATATGACAATCTCAGAGAACCCTGGTGGAAAAAGACATCTGGTATCTAAGAAAGAATTGATGGAGTCTGAATGCAGCTTGAAACATTGTTTCATTTTCTTCATCTTTTTTTTCATTTGATATCTCTTCCACAAAATGACTAGCATGAAAAAAATGATTATACATGTAAATTCTATATTAGATTGCTTATCATCTCAGGGAGATGGGGAGGGCAGAAAATGAGAAAGAGAAGGAAGAAGGGAGGGCATTTGGAACTTAAGTCTAAAATATGAATGTTAAAATTATTTATATATGTTATATGGGAAATAAAATATTATTTGAAAAAAGAGATGATATGGAACATGATGAATGAAGAATTACAAATATATCAGTCTAACTAGATTGAGGAGTATGTAAGAGGAGAATATAATGAAAGGTAATTGCAAAAAAAATAGCAAGGGACAGGTGATTATTTTTTCAGTTCCAAAGAAATTAATTTATATTTGATTCTATAGATAATGAGACACAAGATTATGTTGAGTGGTGACATTGTCAGACTTGTGCTTTAGGAAAAGCATATTGGTAGTCAAATTGATGATAGATTGACATGAACAGACCAATTTGGAAAAAAAACAACAAACTAAGTTTCTCTGGTATAAATCTGATTTCTAAGATATACATGGTCCTGAGTAATTTTTTTAAGGAGCCATTGTCCAATTCACAAATAGTCAAATGACATAAATATGAAGTTTTCGAGAAAGAAATTCAAATTATTAATAGCCATATAAAAATTTTCTAAATGACTAATAATTGTTTTAAATTAAGACAACTCTGAGGTACTATCTAGCCATAAATTTTATCTAAAATGACAAAAATGGAAAATGAAAAATTCTTGTGGGACTATCAAGAAACATGTACATCAATTAATTATTGATGAGGCTATGAACTGGTTGAACCATTCTGGAAAGCATTTTGGATATAGGCCCCAAAGCTATTAAATCATATATTTTAGCCCAATGACATCACTACTTGTTCTTTATACATGTACATTCTATATAGAATATCATTCTCTATACACTTGTTCTAAACACACATTTGACAGCAAAGAAAAGGAAGAGCCCCATACATATATAATCAGCTATAACAACTTTTTATAAAGGCAAAGACCTAGAAACTCAGAAAATAAACATCAATTGGGGAATGTCTTACTAAATTAAGTCATATGAATATGGTGGAATAGTTTTATGCTGTAAAAATGATAAAGAACATGGTTTCAGAAAATTCTGGAATGAGTTGTTTGAAAAGATGCCAAGTGAAGTGAGGAGAAAAATTTATACAATAATAGCCATGTTGAAAATGAATCAATTTTGAAAGACTTGGTAATTCATCCACACAAGAACCAACCACAATTCCAGAGAAATCATTATGAAAAATGTTATCTACATCCAGATAGAGATATAGTGGATTTAAAGTTCTGATTAATATATATATATATATATATATATAATTTTTTTCTTTATCTTTCTTTTTGATATTGCTAATGTGTCAATTTTTTGTAAGATGTATATATATATATATATATATATATATATATATATATATACAAAAAAAATTGGCAATGGCTTTTGGTTTTCTTGCCTTCCCAAATAGTGAGATAAGGACAGGAGGAAATTAAAGAATGTGAAACTAATGCCATTGGATTTAAAAATTTTTTTTTGCAGTATTACAGGTGACAGGAATGAGGGTATGACAGGGCTGAGATGGAAAGAAGAAGACATATATGAGGCATGTTAATATAAAAACTGATAAGATATATCAACCAATTTGATATGTGGAATGTGTAAGAGTGATGGTTAAGATGATGCTTCATAGATAACTAGAAAGATGTGGAGTTCCTTAAGAATATTAATGAAGCTCAGAAGAAGAGATGATTTGGGAATAAAAGGTAATCATTCTTGTTTAAGATGCATTACGTTTGAGATTACTATTAAATATCCATTTTGAAATGAGTAATAGACATTTGGTGCAAGACAAGTTCAGGAGAGTATATAATTCTAGGTTATAATCTTAGATCCTTTGCCTTTGGGAATATCATATTCCATACCTTCTAGTCCTTTAATGTTTAAGCTGCTACATCCTGTGTAATTCTGACTGTGACTCCTTGGAATTTGAATTGTTTCACCCTGGCAGCTTCTAATAAATTTTCCTTCACCTCAAAGTTCAGGAATTTGACTAAAATGATCCTGTGCTATTTTATTTTGGGATTTATTTGAGAAGGTGATCAGTTTGTATTTCCCCCTCTTGTCTGCAGATATCAGGGTAGTTTTCTTTAATGATTCCTTGTAATATGGTAATAGGATGTCCAGGATCTATTCTTGAACATAAATTTCAGGTATTTTGATTATTCTTTATTTCTTCTGGAAATCTTTTGCAGATCAGTCATTTTTCCAGTTAGGTATTTTAGATTTCCATCTTTTTTTTTTACTTTTTAAAATTTAGTTTTACAGGTTTATGCTATGTAATGGTCTTATTAGCTTCTATTTGTCCAAGTCTAATTTTGAGGGAATTATTTTTTCCTTGAATTTTTCTGTATATATTTCCATTTGGCTAATCCTTCCCTTCATACAGTTGGGATTTCTTTTTTTCTTTTTCTTTTGCCTCCATTTTTATTTGGTAGATTGTATTCCTTAGGAAGTTGTTTTCTTCAGTGATTGTTTTTCTAGCTGTTGAGTTTTTCTGTTAATTCTCTTAATTAGTTTTTTAGTTTCTTTGTAAGTTTTCCAAGGATTTTTTTTAGGCTTAACATACTTTCACACTTTCCTTTAAGTCTTCATATGTTTCCTTTTCTGGCAATATTGTTCGCTTCTGAGTTTATATTTTAGTCTTCCCTATTACTTAAGTATTTAAGGTCAGTGAGGTTTTTTTTGTCTTTTGAAAAATTTTCCAGGTTTTTACCCTAATTATCTTATTTATCGCTTGAAGTTCTTTTTTTCCTTGGATAGAGAGCATGCTTCTCAAAGGTTAGAGAGCATTTTTCTCTCATACTTGGAATTGGACTGGTTGCCCTTGTTGCTCACATTGTGTCTGTCAAGGAGGTAACCCTGCTGGCTTGCTCTGGGAAGGGTTGCAACATTTTGTCTGATTATATTCTGTATTCCATACTACTAGTTCCATTGTTTTATGACCTAGTCTGATCTCCACTCTTCTGCTTCCCTGCCAAATGGCCAGCACTGGGCAGTCTCCCTGCCTTAGGTTCTGCCACTCCAAGCACTCTGCTGCATGTTACTTAAGTGTAGTTCCAGGTTCCTCTTTTTCCCCTATATCCCAGCATTCTTTGGTGTAATGGAGGTTCTTTTACTATGTTATATATGGTAAGAGTAGTACTGGAAGAGTAACACTAGGAAATAAGGTTAGAAGGAGAACTAGAATTTTCACTCCTCCCCCCTTACCCACTTTCTGTGCCTTTCAGTTGATTTCAACAGCTCTTCAGAGAAGGTAAGTTATGAGCAGCTTCCAATAAATTAATTTTAACAATATAATACTATCAAAAGGGGTTTTATTTAAAGAAAAGAAGTTTGGGAGATGGGATAGGGCAGAGGGAATATAAGGTTTCCCTAATCTATTATAAAGTTCAATATAAGGAAATATGGTTGATTTGTCCTTAAGGGGAAATTATTAATAACTTGGAAGGGGATTTTCAGAGCAATGTCCCAAACTTTTACAAGGTTAAATTATTGGTCAGGAATTTATAGCAGTCATCTGCTGGCTCCTCTCTCCTAGTTCAAGAGAGCAGTAGTGAAGTTTCATATGTTAGCTTTCCTAACTCTCTCTCTGATCAAAGTCTTCTCTGGAATCTTACCTTCTCTCCTTGATGGACTGGCCTCCAAGCTTCCATTCCTTGCATCAGCTTGCAAGTCTCTCTATTGTAGTAATCAGTTTCTCACAGTGGCAACCTGGGAGTAGATAGATCACTGTAATTCCAGTTCCTCCTTTCTGCTCCCTTGTAGCCCCAGAGTTCCAATGCCATGTGAGAATTTGTAGGTTTTCTACCTTCTCCATTTCTGTGGAGTGGCTCTGGCTGGATTCCTTCCCATTTCACAGCTTCATTGTCTCTGGCAGAGTCGTGGGCTGCTCCAAGATCTGATTTTTCTAATAAGATCTGCTGTGTTCCTGGGCTACTCTCTCCTCTTACCCAGGTGAGACATATTCCCCCATTTTCCTTTTGCATTGAGGCGATTTATTTGTGTGTGTGTGTGTGTGTGTGTGTGTGTGTGTGTGTGTGTGTGTGTGTGTGTGTGAGAACATGAAGTAATCAGGGGAGTGGAGCATCCTTCACTCCACCATCTTAGCTCCCAGCACTGAATTCTCCAACTTCTTGGTTTTTGAGATAAAGAAATTCAGTTAAATAAAAGCAAAGTGAATAATCAGAGATCTCGCAAGTAGCCTAATGAGAGTCATAAATAATTCTTGAATCTCAACTCAGACATCCATGATGAGGTACTATCTTGCTTCCATTTGTAGAACTGCAGTTATGGAGGAAGTTTATTAACCAATTAAGTAAGCAAAAGTAAGTTAGCATACCATGATTAACTTCTATGTTCCAGATACAAGTTAGACAATGGGGATACAAAGAATGGCAAAACAGTTCCTTCCTTAGTGAAGTTTCAGTTACAGTAGAATAAAAAACATTGAAATAATTAGGCCTGTATTAAACATACACAAAATAGAAGTTTATCTTATATAAAAAGGTTCTTGAAGTTTGAGGGAATGGGAAAGATTTCTTTGAGATGATGGAATTTAAGCTGAGTATTCAAGAATGCCCTAGGGATTAAGATAGGAGGAAGAACACTTCAAATAATGGAAAACAACCAATGCAAAATCTAACCCTATATAATTTATATGGACAGGAATTATAAGGACAGGAAGAAGCTGTGATAGGAGATAAAGTAATTTGGGTGTGTGTTTGTATATGTGACTGTGTGTGTAATAGCATATATGACACTATGCCTATAAATTAGGTGATGAAGAGTAAAACCTATGAAGACAAAGCTATTAGGTCATTTACAAAGCAAAACTAAATTTTATATTCTAATCTAGAAATATTCTATTTTACTGAACAAGATAGTAACATGAGTAGATCTAAAATTTAGGAAAATCATTTTAGTTGTTGATTAAAAATAATCTATTGGAGAAATAAGAAATCCGAGGCACAGAGACCAAATAGAAGACTACTGCAATAATCAAAGTGAAAGATAATGAGATCTTTGAACTAGATCAGTGAGGGTGAGTTAAGAGAAGGGACATAGAAAAGAAAAAAAAATGACAAGGTATGGAGGAAAGCAAAATGTTGAAGAGGGTACTTATGTTGGAAACCTGAGAGACTTCAAAGATAAGAGTGTCCTAAATACTAACAGAGTAGCTTGAGAAAAGGGAGGATTTAGGGAAAGGGGTAATAGTTTCAGAATATTGAGCTGAAGCTTGCCAGGAGATATTCATTTCATTTCTCACTGTTGTTTAAAAATAAAATTATGTTTCTCTTATCTTAAATAATGATGACAATGATGTATTTAAGGTCATTTAATTAATTGGGGGAAAAGTGTGAAATTCAAAATTGCATTTTTTTATAACTGATTTAATCTTTCTTAGCTAGTTGCAACACAATTTCCTTGTCATTCTAGTACTGAATAATGAAAAATGATTACAAAATTTTATTTGAATTTGGAAATTCCCCCTAATTGGAATCCTGTGAGTTATATTTATTTTCAATATTTTAATTGATTGCCAGGGAATTTTATATGATTTTCTGAAATATAATAATGAGATTATTTTCTTTTTCACAGTTTTTTAAATTCTTAGTTACTTTTTTCTTGCTTGCTTTGTGTTTTAGATGTGACACCTTTTATTTGAATTACTTCCAGAATTATTTTCTTCTTAGGTATTTTATTTCTCTCTGTGTTTGTGCTTGCCTTCTCCATTCTTTTCTAATTATGCTACATTAGATTATATTTAAAATTTAAATAATTATATAATTGCACTAGTTATTTTAATGTAATGCCTTTGGACATAAATTTTGGTGTTATAAATGTATTTTTCTTCTGATATTTTATCTTAGCTTTTAATTGATGATATTTTATTGTATTAGAATTTGTATTTACTCATTTCTTTGTTTTTTCTCAAATTATATTTTGATGACTTCTGAGACTTTTTCTTCATTTTCTGTTTCTATTTTTAAGGTTGATAGTAAAAGTAAATCTAGCCTTTTAATCCTTCACTCTGCTATCTTCTCATAAAATCCTTTAAACATTTCATAATTAAAAAAGGAGAAACTATATACATACCTAGCATTCATTTTGATTGATGTTCTATGTCCTTTTTCTTTATATTAAGTAAGTTGCAGGTAAAACACTATTTGGATTTAAGTTTTTATTTGTAAGAATCCAAATCAACTGAGAGTAGAGAGATAGCAAACTATTTTCTCAGTGCCTCTAATATTTCATTAGTACATATGCAGTGCTAGCATTTGCAATATCTTTTCTTAATATATTTAATATTTTATCAGGAGATTGCTGAAGTTTTTTTTTTGATGGACATGAATCACACATGACTTTTGGTAATATGGTATAGAGGAATGGCAATATATTTTTACATCAGTTCAACTAGAAACTTTATAAGTTATTTCCACCACTTCCAGATTTTCCATTCTGAAACATGAAAATGAAATATGAGTAGAGTCATTAATGGAAATTCTATTAGAATTATATCCCAATGCATGTCTTCCTTTGCTGTTAATTACTTTTACCCAAAATAGTTACAAGAAATGAAAATGATTGCTGGCATATTAAATTCATTTTCATACTCTTCCAATTCTTTTTGTTTTTTACTACTAAATTTGAAATTATTCAATTTTAAAGAACAAAAGTGTTATTATTTTAAATTCAGATTACAGTTATATTTATCTTCTGACCATGGTTATTGTATCAAGGTACTTAAGTTTCAAATCAAACCAATGAAAAATGGGCTGGTTTTATAGTATCTAGATATCAGATATCAATTAGAAGGACATATAAAATTATCTGTTTTATACCTACCAAAATTCTCCAAATGTACACTGAGTCCCCCTTTTCCTTGATTATTTCTCCAGACTTGCCAATTATTGAAAATTTAAGATCCCTGGGTCTTTTGAAAAGGAAATTCCCCACATTTCACCTACATCTTTTGTTCCTAAGCTACATTTGCCAAATGGCTCTCTGAAAGAGAATTTTAGTTGTCCATCACTTTGCTAGCCTGAACTTCTTTTAAATATATGATGAGTATCATTTCTGCTTGTTGACAATTTTCTTCTTATGATCGGGAAAGTTAATAGTGAATTTAAAGGAAAACAAATGTTTAATCTTCAATCTTGATTCTCTATCAGTTACTTCCTCTTTGCAAATTCATGTTGTGGTTAAAACTCAGAATTATCAAGTGAGAAAAACCTCTAGCCTATATCATTTTATTAAGCACTCTGTGAAAACAGAAGAGAGGCAGACAACTATTGATTCACTTTGGTGTAGAGCATGGTTTTACTGGCAAGCTCTATATTAAAGGAATCATTGGTCTGGAAGATATATGTATAGATAGATAGATAGATGTTTACTTTTCTATTTAGCTACATATTAACAAATGCTAACATGTTGGTGATGCATAGAGATTATTTCAATAATAATCATATGAGTATATTTATGCCTTTGTATATACCCATAAGTGCCTATATTATCCTAGATATAGATAGATGATAGATCTAGCTATATCCACCTATCTATATGTTTAGATAATATCTACTCTATCTGTATGTGTATATGTATATTTACTTATATATACACATTCTCTAAAAAAATTCTATCAAAAATATCTATAAAATAATTTCTACAAAAACAAACATTACTTATATTTTTGATTATTCATACATTTTCACTGTTTAAAATAATAAATCCTCAATTTTGAGTGATTTAATTTTAAAATAATTTAAATAACTAATTAATTTAAAATTAAATTAAAATTTGATTAAAATGTTTATTCAAATTTATTTTATATTATGCATATTTTTCTCTCCCTTTACTTTGGAAATTAGTTTCTTAACAAAGAATTTATTAAAGCAGAAAAAATTTCATTAAATATGACTAGAATACAGAAAATTGACACGGTATGTGATGTCTTCTATCCATAGTATTGCACTTTTGCAAGGAAAAGAAGGATTACCTACTCATATATCTTCTGTGTGGCCACAGTTCCTCAACATAATTTCTCAGTTTTCTTTGTCTTTGTTGTTGTTGTTGTTCAGACATACACACATCTATACATGCATATGTATCTTTTCTTAATACATGTGTGTATATATATATTTATATTGTTTTCTGATTAATTCTTTTTCATTCGTTTTTCATTTTTCTCAAATTTCCTGTGTATTACAACGTAATGTTTGCCATTAATTAGTGCCCTCAATTAATGACCAGAACTTTATTGATTGCATCTAGTATCTAAGTTATCTTCAAATTTTGCATCTTTTCATGAATGGTCTTTTTCATTCTCTTTGGAATCATATTCAGAGCTCAAAAAGCCTGTAGAATGTAGTCCTTTTAGAACAAATTTTATATCAAGAACTTCATAGTCAACATAGAGATAATACAAAATGTCATAAGATTGTAAATTTCATTTCCACTAAAATATTCCATTTCACTCTGAAATATACTCAATTTATTAAATGAACTCAATGAAATTATGAAGAATGAAATTGCCAAATATATATGATATATTATTTTACTAAAATAATTAAAAATCATGTTGAATGGAGCTATTATTTTCTTAAAAAGAGTAAAATTCATTTCAGCATCACATGAATTTCTGTTCCTTTTCTGCAGCAAAGTAATCAATATGGAAAATTACTTTATATGTTCATGCTTCCCAGGTTTCAGTAAATTACTTTCTCTTGCTTGTTAAGTATGCAAGCACTGTTCTTGAACATTGTTGTCTGAATTTCAGGGATAACTAAGAATTTTATTTATATTGGGTTATTGAACAATATGAGTTTATTCACTCATAGCCTAGAAGAATCATGGGTGAAATACAATGCCTCTTTTTTTCCTCATTACGAATGCAACTCTCCATCTGCCAAAGCTCTCAGAAACTATTTTCCCCCTCTAGTTTCTTTAGGCTTTTATTCTTCATTTATAACATAACCCTGCTCATTTGCACTTTTCTTTTTTATTTATGACATTATTACATCTCTATTTACTAAGGAACAATAATATACTTTTCCCCAAACTCTATGTTAGTTATAAACCACAGTACAAATGCATACATTCATAAAAGGGGGAAAAAGAAGTTGTGTGGAAGCGGGATAAAGATTATATGGTACCTCTTCTTCTAGAAAATTCAGACTTAGTGTATCATTCGCAAAGGATAAGTTTTGAAATAATTTAAATTTTGATTGTAATTGTTTTTCTCCCATACAGATTTTCACCAATATCTTTCTATATACTGTTAACAAATATCTACAAAATTTAAACCCATATACTGTGCATATGAATATCTCATGTTTTTTCTTGACTGTAAATGGAAGGTGAAGGGATGATTAATTGCTAAAGCTTCTTAAAGGCAAAAAAGTCCCTTTTTCAATTCTTTGAGTTTCCAACTAGAGAAAAGTCTGCCTAGAAAGCTTTTTAGTTTTGTTTTGTTTTTGCTGTGATTGTATTTTTGTTTTGCTTTATTTTTACTTTTTTTAGATTGGATCTCCCTATCATGCCCAGGATGGATGTGTGGCATTCTATTTCCACACTGAACTTTTTGCCTTTCCTTAGATCCTACAACCATATTGGTACCATGCTTAGTGTGAAAAACTTTATAATTTTTAGCCACAGTAGAGCACAAAAGTCTGATAAAAATTGATCCTCTATCCTTAGCCTCCCCATTAGCACAGATTAGAGGTATCAACCACCACACTTGTAATTTTAGTCTTCAAGAATTTGAGGGCCAAATATAGAAAACACCATATTTGATCATAAAATTTCCAGAAATATGACTTTAATGTTAAATTCTTAATGTACATAATCAAAGATTATTTTTCATAGGCATTACAAATCAGTTTTAGAGACAAAACATTACTTTCTGTAGACATATATCTTCAGTGGTGATTATCTTAAGTCTCTGTCCCATTTATGACTTGAGAAATGTTAGAACAATGATCTTTTAATTATTTCCCATTAAATGTTTCAAACATGGGAAAGGATTTGCCTCCTCTATGTTAATATCTAAAAATTTTTATATCTTATATGCTCAGCCTTAGTTGAAAGTGAACTTCAAATTGCTTCCTTTCACTCAGGGTATGAAAAAGTCAAACTGCCCTACTTAATATATCCTTAATTGACCAATTCATTGATCTCATGCTTCTATGAATTTACATGGCTTGTCTTCATTTCAAGAAGAAAATATCTACATCACTTCTGCCCTTAGAATTCTTATTTTTCTTGATACTAAACTCAAGTCATTAATTTCAACTACTCAACAACTTAGAGCCTTTTTCTTGATACCACTCAATGCTACTAGTATCTCTATCTCTCAGGTTATATTTTATTTCCCTATCTATTTGCATGCTACAAATTCCCAGTATAATCTTAATTTGTTAAAGGCATTTATTGTAATTTAACTTTTATTTTTTCCATTTGTAATATATCACAGAGTTTGCTACTCATTGGAGATTCTGGGTAACATCATTTTTCCTCTTTTTGCCTTTTTCTGCAGTTATTTACACACCTAATAAAGAAAGGAAAAGTAAAATAATTTGAAGTCTTTCCACTACTTGGAGTCTTCCAATTCTCAGGCTTCATGTGATGTTGTTACTCATGCCTCCAGGTTATTCCATAGAGAATTTCAAATATTCATTCACTATACACAAATACACATACACATTGATTCGAAACTGATTGTCAGATATGAGTGAGCAGCTGGAAATATAGGTAATATTCACCTGCCTATTACCTATCATGTATCTATAAATATCTCACATATAAATATATATGTACATATGTATTTTTAAAAATAGCATTATATAAAATGCTTGGAATAAACAATAATTTGACATCTTTTCATTTTGTGATGGAAATGACTAGGTATGTTTGCTTCTACTAAAATATGTACCATTACTATATCATAATCTAAAATATGTCATAATCTTTGACATCAATCAGATAAAATCAGAATAAGATGCTTTCTACATTTATTAGAATGCAAGCAATTGAGGATTGCTTTCATACTGTTTAATTACTTTTTGTTGTTTTAAATTTTACTTAATGAAATTGCTAACTTAAAAAGTAACAAAATTGTTAAATCATCTGATTATTAAAATTGTATATGTATATTTGAATATGTATGTATATTTATATTATGCATATTTGTACTCTTATTGTAAAATATTTCATTATCCTACCAGTCCCTCTCCTCATTCTCACATCCTAATTTTCTCATTCTCCAAATCTAATCTCTTGCCAATTCCTATTAATTTTACCTTCCTAACATTTGTCATACAATTCTCTGTCCTCTAACATCATCCCCATTTTTTAACACACCTGCACCTCTGCAAGAGATCACTACTTGCTGACATAGGTCTCTCTTCTCTTCATTCCAACTTTCACTCATGAATCAAATTGATCTGTTTAAAGCATTGGTTTGACTATGTTGTTTCTCTTTTTAAAAGAAAACAAAATTACTCCAATGGTTTGCTATTTGCTATAATCTTCAGAATCAAATATAAATTCTGCTGTTTTGTATACAAAACTGTGTATAACCGGACTCCTTCCTAGCTTTCCATTTTTCTTACAATTGAGTCACCCTCATATACTATGGCTATTAATGAAAATGACCTTGGTTTTCCTCAAACAAGATGCTTAATCTCTGTAACTCAGCAGTTTTCACTAACTGTCCCCCGTGCCTACAATTCTCTGAATCTTCACCTCTCCTTTTTGACTTCCTTCAAGTTCCAATTAAAATCCCAACTTCTACAGGTAATCTTTTCCCTCCCCCATTATTGCAATTAATTCTTGTATGAGATTATCTCCAATTAATATTTATTTTTTACAAAGCTCTTTGTAAATTGTTTTTCCACACAGATTGTAAATGTGTTTGAAATAGAAAAATGAGTTTTTCTTTTTTTATATATACCAGGTAATTACCTCAGCGGTTAACATATATTAAGTACTCAATAAATCTGACAAAAAGAAAGAAAAAATAATTTACTAATAAAAGTAAAGAAAAAAGTATTAACAACTAAAGATGAAATTCTAGAAATTATGAATACTTTATCCACTTATTTCAACAAAATGGAAAATAATTTAAATAAAGTATGAATCTATCCATATTAATATTGAAAAAAATAATTTTTATTTCCCAATATCAGAAGAAAGAATTGAAGAATCCACAAATGAACTCATAAATGAAAGAAACTCAACATTATCTGAATTTATAAATGAGTTATATCTTTCAAAAAAGACTAGTCTATAAATAATACATTATATAACTTGTTTTTTAATTCAGAGGATACTACCATATTTTTTTAATATTACAAATTTTAGTCTTCATAAGCCAAGGAGAGAAGAAGAGATTAATATCTTTAATAATGACCTAATAAATGGGGGGGAAGGGAGAGCAAAGATTTATTAAATGCCTACCACGTGCCTAGCACTGTGCTTAATACTTTAAAATTATTAACTTATTTGATCCTTGCATGAACACTGTGATCCATTTTTTAATGATTAGCAGAAAGGGTTAAGTAACTTGCCAAGTGTGAGATTTAAAATGGTTGAGGTCTTAAACTGTAGTGATTAAAATAGTGGAAATATATAAATTGTGATAGATATAAGAGAGGGTGAGTAAATTTGACTGCAGAAATATGTTTCACTACAGTGTCTTGGGTTTAAAATCAAATATAAGGTGGTCGCCAGGGAAATATTCCCAATTATTCAAATACCCAAGTCAACTGGGTTTTATAGAGATTTTAATTAACAATACAATGAGTAATCAAAAAAAGAGAGAAAGAAAGGAATAAGTATGAAGGGCCTCAAAGCCAATATGGCCTAGACCTGAGTCTTAAAAGAGAAATCAGTCAGTTTTTTATAACTCACCACAAGGTCTGACTAAACAAGGATTTCTAATGACACCAGGCCAGCAGCATCGCAGCTGCTTTCACCAGCTCCCTCCTCCATCTGAATGTTTCAGAATCAGTCTCCTCAGAATGAGTCTCTCCAATCTGAATGTTTCAGAATGACTTCCCAGCTCTTCTCTGAGTTCTTATTTTTAAGGGCAAAATCTCCTCTGTCACCTCCCCTAAGTCCTTACATCTACCAATCACTGTAGATGTTTCTAAAGGACTGCCCATTTTTAGTCCACACCTAAGAAGGTGTGTATTTTTGAGTAATTCACACCAGGAAAGCTCTGAGTAAGTTTTCCAGTTCTTTGTTCCTTGTAAATTCACCAGTTGCTTGACCTTTATAGGTACTTAGCTTAAGAAAAGTTTGGGTTTAAGCACTTTTCATTGTTCAGAAAAGAGTTTACAACTTTATCTTCCGCTAGGGCAGACCCAAGTAGGTAAAGTAGAATTCTCACATTCCTGCTTTAAGTAGAGTTCACTGCCCAAATGGGGAATGGTCTTAATCCAATCTTATAAAGTAGGGTCTGGGAAATTTTAAGGTTTACACAAGACCACACAGATAGTAAGTGCCTGAGTAAAGATTTGAACTCAAATCTTTCTAACTTTCTAACACAGCCATCTAACCCCTATGTCACCTACCAATCCATAGAATGAGCTATAGTCAGGAAGATCTTGGTTTATTAGCTACCTTTGATACTGATCTAACTGTGTGATTCTCTCAGCCTCTGTTTCTCCATTTGTGAAACTAGAATAAAAAATAAAATAATGTTACTGGGAGTTTTTTAGGATAAAATATGGGATTTCTCTATCTCTTGCTTTTTGGCTTTATTGGTAGTACAAGGAAATGCTAATGATTTTGTGGGTTTATTTTATATCATTACATTTGCTAACATTGTTAATTGTTTCAATTAGTTTTTGGTTGATTCTCTAGGATATCCTATGTATATAATCATATAATCTTCAGAGGATGATAGTTTTATTTCCTCATTGCCTATTCTACTTCTTTCAATTTCTTCTCAGATTACTATAGTAGCATTTCTAGTACTATGTTGAATAGTAGTGGTGATAATGGGCATTCTTGTTTAACTTCCGATTTTACTGGGAAAGAGTATAGCATTTTACCCTGGGGGAAAAAAAGAAATGTGTGCTAATGGTTATAGATAGATGCTATTTACTATTTTAAGGAATGTTCCATTAATTCCAATATTCTCCATTTTTAATAGGAATGGATTTTGTATTTCTCAAGACCCTTTTCTGTGTCTATTGAAATAATCATTTTTTCTGTTGTTTTTGATACCAAAAAGGTCAATTATGTTTATAGTTTTCTTACTATTGAAACATCTGTGCATTCATGGTATAAAACATCCTTGGTCATAATGATATTTTTGTTGTATTGTGATCTCTTTGCTAGTATTTTTATTTAAGAATTTTTTTTTGCTTCATTGTTCATTAGATATATTTTTCAATAATTTTCTTTTTTCTATTTTTGTACTTCCTGGTTTAGGAATCAGCACCATATTTGTGGCATAAAAATAATTTGGCTGAGTTCCTTCCTCACTTATTTTTTTCTGAATAGTTTATGTAGTACCAAAATTAATTGTTCTTAAAATGTTTGGTACAATTCACTTATGAAACCATCTGGCCAATGGGTCTTTTCTTTAGAGAGTTCATGGATGTCTTGTTCAATTTATTTTTCTGAGAAGATGTGAAGTATTCAATAACCTCTTCTCTTATTCTGGTCAATTTATCAATTATTTATATTATCAGTCACTGCCAGATAGTAAGTGATAATATTTCTTTTATTCATTTATCCTAAATCACCTTTTTATTTTAAAGGCTTTTTTTTAGACTTGTCAAAAATTCTTAACCAGCCATTATTATGTCCACTCAATTCTTAGTTTATCATTACTGAATTTTAAACTGTGGAACTGAAATCAAATTCCTATTCTTAATAAAATATATTTTAACCAGTAATTAAATTCCAAATATGCTTTTTATTTTCTGAATCCCCATCCTTCAGCAGTCAGTAGTGATAAAAAAAAATCTAACTTTGCCAACATACAGAATGGTTCACCACTATATTTATCAATATTTTCTGGATCCTTTCTATTAATAACATTCCTGCCCACATAAATAAATAGGTATAAATAGTAATAGTTTTCTTGTTATTTGGTAAATTAAGTTTTACTTTATCAAAGTAATGTTGCTTCAAATTTTAAAACCTGCTTTTATTTTTCCATCAGTTTTTTATTGATATTCATCTTTGAAATTGACAGATTTATCTCAGGAATTTTTGGGAGTTTATCTCTTTTTTCAAATCAGCTGTTTTGCCTGAAAAAATATAATTTCCAGAATTGATTTAAATCTGTTTTAGAAAACTTTGCTAGTTCTAAAACTGATAATAGCACTGCTTCTCTTTATACCCTTTTAAACATCAGGGAATATTACCCACTGATTTACTTCTGAGAGCAAAAGGTAGAAGGGACGTTCTTGCCTTGGGGTGCCCCGTTAGACACAGGATTCCCTTTTATTCCTTTGTTCCCTTTCCTAGTCTTTCCCTGAGCACTGACTTTCCCCCATTTTCTTTGCCCTTTTCCACTTTTGCTACAGTGACATTCATCGCTTTCTCTGTATAACACTGCTGTTTTATAGGGGCTAAATACACACACACACACACACACACACACACACACACATATGAAGCAAACTTATTTTTAAGTTTATAACATGGAAAGCTTGATGAAACAAATCTCGAGGGATCCTGGAGGTTGCAGTTCTAATTTTTTCTGGAACAATTTAAAAAGTTAAACACCATGAAATTCAATTAATTATTTTTAAATTTTTTTCTTTTATGATGAGACAAAGGACAAAAGGGACAATATGAGGAATGAAGTCTTTAAAAATGTAGTATGCAAGTAGTCAAAACAGCTTTATCTCATTCTCAAACATCTTTTATATTTGCTTCTACAGGATTGTTCAGTGATCATTGATGTTTAGTGATAACCATCTTCAAACTACTATCAAGGAAAAAATTAATTATCTTTACTGTGCCTTTGTCTTGCAAGTAGGGAACCATATAGCAGTATATAGCCATCTGTTTCTAAACAATTTTTGTCTTTTTATATTTAATAATATCTTCCTGATATATCCATCCCATGAACACACTTTGGAAGCAAAGAAAAACATTTAAGCAAAACTGATCAAATTAGAAACTATGATAGAATATAGAGGATCCACTATTCATTTTTCCACAACTACCAAACAGGAAGTAGAAAATGCATTTTACCCTTTCCTGCCAGAACAGTTTATTTATTTATTTTAGAAATATTTATGATGATAAAAAAGAAAAATTAAGTGACTCACCAGGGGTCATATAGCAGTAAATGCATGACTTTATATTTTTACTAAGGTTTTCTTGACTCCAGGTCTGGTGCTCTACCCATTGCTTAACTGCCTTGTTGAAAATTCTGAGTCATTGTAAAATAATACATGTTGAAAGAGTGTTTTATGATGTATAGCTTTAAACAAGTCAATTGATTTATCAACTCAAAGAATCTATCAGTTTAATTCAAAGAAAATAAGTTATCCAAATTCATATATGCCATCATGTTTTGTTTTTTTTGTTTTTGTTTTGGTATTGCTATCTAGGAAGATAGCATGGTGACAATGTTGAATCTACAACTGGGAAACTTGGGTCTAGATTGGCCTCAAATATTTCTTATCTTATTCAAGTCAATTCAGTTTTCAAAGAACTTTTAATAATTATTTTTTAAAAAGTACAACAAAAATATTTATAGCCAAGCTCTTTGTGGTGGCAAAAATTGGAAAATGAGGGGATGCCCTTCGATTAGGGAATGATTGAACAAAGTGTGGTATATGTTGGCAATAAATACTATTGTGCTGAAAGAAATAATAAACTGGAAGAATTACGTGTGACCTGGAATAACCTCCAGGAATTGATGCAGAGTAAAAGTAGCAGAACCAGGAGAACATTATATACAGAGACGGATACACTGTGGCACAATTGAATGCAATGGACTTCTCTATTAGTAGCATTGCAATGATCCAGTACAATTCTGAGGGACTTATGAGAAAGAACACTATTCAAGCCCAGAGAAGGAACAATGGTAGTTGAAATGAAAAAAAAAAAAACATATAATTGAGCACATGTTTCAGTGAAGATGATTGGGGATGTTGATTCTAAATGATCACTCTGATATAAGTAGTAATATGGAAATAGGTCTTGAACAATGATACATGTAAAACCCAGTGGAATTGCTCAATGGTTCTGGGAGGAGGAAAAGGGAAAGCGGAGTGAAAGAACATGAATCATGTAACCACAGGGAAAAAAATTAATTAATTAATTAAATGTATGTGTGTATGTATATATATATATATATATATATATATGTACATATATATATATATATATATAATTTTTAGTCAATTTAGAACATCATTCCTTGGTTACAAGAATCACATTATATTCCTCCCTCACCCCCCCCCACATTTCCCATAGCCAATGCGCAATTTCATTGGGTATTACATGTGTCCTTGATCAGAAACTATTTCCATGTTGATGTTTGCATTAGGATGTTCATTTAGAGTCAATATCCTCATTCATATCCCCTCCACCAATGCAATCAAGCTGTTGTTTTTCTTCAGTGTTTCTACATGCACAATTTTTCCCCTGAATGTGGATAGTGTTCTTTCTCATAGATTCCTCTGGGTTGTTCAGGATCACTGCATTGCCACTAATGGAGAAGTCCATTACATTCGATTGTTCCACAGTGTATTGATCTCTGTGTACAATGTTCTCCTGGTTCTGCTCCTTTCACTCTGCATCAGTTTCTGGAGGCCATTCCAGTTCACATGTAATCCCTCCACTTTATTATTTCTTTGAGCACAATAGTATTCCATCACCAACATATGCCACAATTCATTCAGCCATTCTCCAATTGAAGGGTATCCCCTCATTTCCCAAATTTTTGCCAGCACAAAGGGCACAGCTATGAATATTCTTGTACATGTATTTTTTCTTATTATCTCTTTAGGGTACAAACTCAGTAGTGATATGGTTGCATCAAAGGGCAAACAATCTTTTAGCGCCCTTTGTGCAAAGTTCCAAATTGCCCTCCAGAACGGTTGAATCAATTCAAAACTTCACCATCAATGCATTAATGTCCTGACTTTGCCCCATCCCCTCCAGCATCCATTACTTTCCTTTTCTGTCATGTTAGACAATCTGATATGTGTGAGGTGATATGTCAGAGTTATTTTGATTTGCACTCTCTGATTATAAGAGATTTAAAACACTTTATGTGCTAATTAATATTTTTGATTTCTTTGACTGAAAATTGCCTATTCACGTCCCTTTCCTATTTATCAATTGGAGAATGGCTTGATTTTTTTTGTGCAATTAATTTAGTTCTTTATGAATTTGAGTAATTGGACCTTTGTTAGAAGTTTTTGTTATGAAGATTGTTTCCCAATTTGTTACTTCCCTTCTAAATTTGTTGCATTGGTTTTGTTTGTACAAAAACTTATTAATTTCATGTAATAAAAATTATGTCTTTTACATTTTGTGATGTTTTCTAACTCTTGCTTGGTTTTAAAACCTTTATTCCTTGTTTCACTCCTGACCTTATTGGGAATGCATCCAGTTTATCCCCTGTGCAGATGATGTTTGCTGATGGTTTTAGATAAATACTGTTCATTATTTTTAGAAAAGGACCTTGTATTCCTAGACTTCTAGTGTTTTCAGTTGGAATGAGTGTTGTATTTTGACAAAGGCTTTTTCTGAATCTATTGAGATAATCATGTGATTTTTGTCACTTTGCTTGTCAATATGGTCAATTATGTGGATAGTTTTCTTAATATTGAACCATGCTTGAATTCCTGGTATAAATCCCACCTAATTACAATGAATAATCCTTTGGATGACTTGCTGGAGTCTTTTTTGCTATTCTATTTAAGATTTTTGCATCTATTTTCATTAAGGAGATTGGTCTATAGTTTTCATTTTCTGTTTTTGACCTGCCTGGCTTAGGAATCAGTACCATATTTGTGTCATGAAAGGAATTTGGTAGAACTCCTTCTTTGCTTATTCTGTCAAAGAGTTTGTATAATACTGGGATTAGTTGTTCTAAGAATGTTTGATAGAATTCACTTGTGAATCCATCAGACCCTGGGGATTTTTTCTTAGGGAATTCTTTGATGGCTTGTTCAATTTCTATTTCTGATATGTGATCATTTAAGAATTATATTTCTTCTTCTATTAATCTAGGCAAATTATATTTTTGTAAATATTCATCCAT
This sequence comes from Monodelphis domestica, assembly GCF_027887165.1. Taxonomy (NCBI): domain Eukaryota; kingdom Metazoa; phylum Chordata; class Mammalia; order Didelphimorphia; family Didelphidae; genus Monodelphis; species Monodelphis domestica. The sequence continues at coordinate 469,813,898 of NC_077228.1, forward strand.
ATCACCTAGATTACCATATTTGTTGCCATATAATTGGGCAAAATAGTTCTTAATGATTGCCTTAATTTCCTCTGCATTTGGAGGTGAGGTCTCCCTTTTTATCTATGATATTGTTAATTTGGTTTTCTTTTTTTCTTTTTTTAATTAGATTTACCAGTACTTTGTCTATTTTGTTTGTTTTTTCAAAATACCAGTTTCTAGTCTTATTTATTAGTTTAATAATTCTTTCGCTTTTGATTTTATTAATTTCTCCCTTAATTTTTAGGATCTTTAATTTAGTTTTCATTTGGGGATTTTTAATATGTTTGCTTTCAAGTTTTTTTGATTTGCATGTCCAATTCATTGAACTCTGCCCTTTCTAATATGTTAATGTATGAATTCTAGGATATAAAAAATTTCTCCCTGAGTACTACTTTGGCTATATCCCATAGATTTTGAAAGGATGTCTCATCATTGTCATTTTCTTCAATGAAATTATTAATTGTTTCTATGATTTGTTCTTTAACTGATTTTGGAGAATCACATTATTTAATTTCCAATTAATTTTTGATTTGCCTCTCCATTTACCCTTACTGATAATTATTTTCATTGCATTATGATCTTAAATGTTTTCATTTATTATTTCTGCTTTTCACATTTGTTTGCCATGTTTTTATGCCTGAGTACATGGTCAATCTTTGTGAATGTACCATGTCCTTTTGAAAAGAAGGTGTATTTCTTTTTGCCACTATTTATTTTTCTCCATATACCTATTAATTCTAATTTTTCTAAGATTTCATTTACATCTCTTACCTCTTTCTTATTTATTTTTTACTGAGTTATCCAAAATTTGATAGTGGTAAGTGCATGTCTCCCACTAGTATAGTTTTACTATCTATTTCTTCCTTCAAGTCCACTACTTTCTCCTTTAGAAATTTGGATGCTACACCATTTGGTGCATACATGTTGATTACTGATATCTCCTCATTGTCTATACTGCCTTTTATCAGGATGTGATAACCTTCCCTATCCTTTTTAATCAGATCTATTTTCACTTTGGCTTTGTCAGATATCATGATTTCAACTCCTGCCTTCTTTCTCCCAATTGAGGCCTGATAGGTTTTGCTCCAACCTTTAATTCTAACCTTGTGAGTGTCTACCTGCCTCATGTGTGTTTCTTGTAGACAACATATGTTAGGATTTTGGTTTCTAATCCACTCTCCTATTTGTTTTTGTTTTATGGCTGAGTTTATCCCATTCACATTCAAAGTTATGATTGCCACTTGTGTATTCCCCAGCATTTTGATATCCTCTCCTAGTCCTGCTCTTTCTTCTTTTGCTATATCCTTTAAACCAGTGGCTTGCTTTTAATCAGTTCTTCTAATACCCATCCTTAATATGCTTCTCTTTCTTCCCCCTCCCTTTTTGTTCCCTTCTTATTTTTTAGGGTATGTTAAGTTCCCTACCCCCACCATCTTTCCTTCCCTCTTTGTACTCCCTGCCTCTCTACCCCCTCTTAGTTTTTCCTTTTCATGTTCCCTGTAGGGTAAGATTGAATTCAATACCCCAATGGGTCTAGATGCTCTTCCCTCTCAGAATTGATTTCACTAAGAGTAAGGTTTAAGTATTGCCTATTAGCACTCTCTTCCTCTCCTTCTTATTATAGTATACTTCCCCTCCACTTCCTTTGTGCCTCTTGGTGTGATATAGATTATCCTATTGATCTCATCCCTTCAAGTTTCTTTTGGTGCCATCTTCTATTCCCCCATCCCTTTTTCTTCTCTTTTTTTGCATATCATCTTAGAAAACTCATTATATCAATCTTTACCTATGAATGCTTCTTCTAATTTCTATAATGGTGAATATAATTTTTGAGATTTAAAAATAGCATTTTCCATATATTAATATAAACAATTTGATATTATTTAAACCCTTTTAAAGAAGAAAATTTAAATAAAGAAAAAAAAAACATTTGCCCCCTTTCTTCTCTCTTTCTTATTTACCTTTTTTATGTTTCTTTTGATCTTTGTATTTGGTTACAAAACATTCCACTTAGTTCTGGTCTTTTCTTTACAAATCCTTGGAAATCTTCTATTTTGTTGAATGCCCATGGAAGTACATAATCAGTTTTGATGGATAAGTGATCCTTGGTTGAAGACCCAATTCTCTTGCCTTTCTGAATATCATATTCCAAGCCTTGTGGTCCTTTAGTGTGGAAGCTGCCAGATCTTGTGTGATCCTGATTGGTGCTCCTTGATATCTGAATTGTCTCTTTTTGGATTCTTGTAAAATTTTCTCCTTAGTTTGGAAGCTATTGAATTTGGCAATTACATTCCTGGGAGTTGTTTTTGGAGAATTTAGTGTAGAGGTATGAGCTCTTTCAATGTCTATTTTGCCCCCCTTTTTCAAGAATATCAGGACAGTTTTCTTGGATAATTTCTTGTACTATGATGTCAAGATTTCTGTTTCTTTCTGGATTTTTAGGTAGGCCAATGGTTCTAAAATGGTCTCTTTGTGCTTTGTTTTCCTCATCTGTCATCTTTTCAGTGCGATATTTTATGTTTTCTTCTATTTTGTCAATATTTTGGCTTTGTTTTATTAATTCTTGCCGTTTTGCAAGATCATTGGCTTCTAATTTCCTCATTCTGGTCTTTGAAGACTGATTTTCCTTTTTGGTTTGGTCTATCCTGCTTTTTTGTGGCTTCTAGCTGTTTCTCAAATTGGGAGTTCTTGTCCTTTAAATTGTTATTTTATTTTTGACCTATTTCTTACCTTTCTTGCCAGAAGGCTTCCATCTTTTTGATAAGCTCCAATTTAAATTCTTCAAGAGCTTGTGGGCAATTTCCATTTTTGTGGAAGGTTTTGATGCATTTATTTGTATTTCCTCTTCTATTTCCTTTGTAGCCTGAGTTTTTCCTCCATAAAAATTATCCAGGGTCAACCCCTTCTTCTTTTTTTTTCTTGGTGTTGGGAAGTTCTTGTTCCTGGGCACTGTTTGCCATCACTATGGTGGTTTTTCCTTCCCTTTCCAGTCAAGAATCTGAGTGATATTGGCAGGCTCTCTGTGTATGGAGCTAAGGAGCAAGGATTTTGACTGATTCCAGCTCATGATTCTATGTAACTTCTGCTGTTTGCTGCCCTTCTCTGTGCTATAACCCCATGAGAACTCATGGTCTGTGCTCTTTAGCCTGTTGGGGTCTCAGATCTAGCTGCTCTCAGCGGTAGGTCTTTGGTGGTCTTAGTCAGCTGCCTAGGACCTATAGGTGCCCCTCACTCACTCTAGAGGTGCCCCTCACTCACTCACTGATTCTAGAGTGTGCTTACTCTGACTCTGGCTCTATAAAGGGGAGGGGGGGGGCAGATCAGCACATGTTTTGGTGGAAGCTTTTTCACCACCTTATAGTCTGGAAATGCCCAAATCTCACACATCTTCAATGCTGTGCCTACTGTAGAGTCCCTTCTTAAATATTAATTTGGTTTTATTGGTCTTTTGAGGTGGTCTATATTGGTAGGTGCTGAGGAGAGGAAGAGTCCTGCATCTAGACAGCCACCATGTTTACCCGAAAGTTCTTAAATATTTTAAATGTTCAACATACATTCTCTTTTAAGAGCTTTTCCCCCTTGGATGAGTTGCTCATCATCACAAAGATAATGCTTGTGAGAGTCAAAAATTGAATCAAATTTTCTAGGTTCTGACAAGTCATCTATCACATAAACTGTTGCCTACAATACCTATCCAGAAAAATTTATAATATGGTTTATATGGTAAATATATCATCTTTTTTTAGATCCTCATCTTCCATCTTAGAATCAAAACTCTGTATTAGTTCTAAGGCAAAAGAGTGGTAATGGCTATACAATGGGGGTTAAGTGACTTGTCCCCAGTCACACACCTAGACAGTGTATGAGGACAAATTTGAACTCAGGACTTCCTATCTCCAATCCTGATTCTCAATCCACTGAGCCGCCTAGCTGCCCCAGAAACAGCACACCTTGCAAAATGCAAGACAGGTACCTGCATTTCATGCTTCTTTTCTTCCTCTTTATTTTTTTCTCTTAAATATTTTCCATTCTTTGCTAGCATACATCTGATTAGAAACATATACAAGTAAGGGAGCTGAGGAACTTTTATTTTCATGTACCTGTTGCAGATATGAATTAGCAAATATTGCATTAACTAAAGACAGCTTATTTCACCTACTAGTTTAAATAGATTCTTACCTACCATCTCTGGCATGAATGAGGCAGGCCTTTTCCTTTTCAGCTCTCTTTGATAATGAGATGTCATTGATTAAGGCATATCATGATTCCATGTGATAAGATTTCCCTTTAATGTCATGAATTTTATTTTTATGATATAGAATAATTTTCTCCTAGGCCTGGTTATTCTGGGTACAGAGTAGGAGAATAAGAACACCATTCATAAGAAAATCAGCATTGTATTTTCTGAGTGAAATTTTACTCTAGGGACTTGCTGACAGTAAGCTATGTTCCTCTCTTTTTAAAAACTAAAATCATAGTAATAGTAAAAATAAATTATAATACCATGTAATAAATGCACAACCTAGCATGTCTGTTGTTCAAAACAAATATATTAGCATCCTAAGATCCACTCCTCAAAAATAGTGTGAGGTTGGAATATAAAACAAATAAGCATTCAAAATATGTTGCTCAAATGTCAACCTTGATCAACAGCAGAATTTTAATTGGGAAAATATTCAGGTCCTAAATCCCACAAAAGAAGATATGCTTAGAACAAATGAGAATTGAGAAGTCATAATGTTATTGGTTAGTATTCGAAGAGTGCTTTAGGAATTGCAAAGTTCTTTACAAATATAAACTGATTTGATCTCACAATAATCTTGGGAAGTAGTTGTTAATATTGTCCCCAATTTATAGATGAGGAAACATTTTGGGGAAGATTTTTAAAATCAAATAGCATGAAATTAAATTAATCAAAAAATTTTTTTTATTTTCTTTTTATGATGAAACAAAAGATAAGAATTCAATTCTGCCATGAAGAGTCTTTCAAAATATGGACTATGTCTGTAATTAGGATAGCTTTATATCATTCTACTGCACCTTGTATATTTAGATCTACAGGATTATAGAGAGATCACATAGCAACTATTTGAATGAGACAAGATTTGAACTTAGTCTGGGCTGACTCCAAGTCCAACTCTATATCAAACATATTACTCTACAAGAATTGTCTAGAGCAAAAGAATATCAGCCTTTTTTTCTTTCTATTCATTCAGTTTTAAATTAAACATTAAACTTTTTATACTTGCAAAACACTCTTTTTAAAGATATATTTAAATAATAAAACACTTGGGATTTATTTTAAGCTATTGAATTCCTTGATACTTAAAGGATCTAATATTTAGAATATAAGCAACTTGAGGAGAGATGATGCTTTTTTCCATATTTATATACCCAACACTTAGAGTAGTGTCTCCCACAGAGCACTTAATAAATACTTTTTACATTCATTCAGTAATCTGTGATTTCAGTGGTGAAATACTCAATGGTGTTTTCCTGTCATGTCCATTACTAAAGCTCTTCATGACTGGACAGCAGCACACCTGGGCTATCAGTTTTAAAAACAGGCCTTAAAATTATTGCAATTTGTGAAATAAAAATAACTTGGAAATAATTGAAACATGCAATTTAAGATATGAAGTTGGCGGTGGAGTCAAGATGGTAGCATAAAGGCAGCAAAAATTCAGATCTCTGAAAATCCTTCCTTACCAATTACAAACAAAATGCTTCTAGGGGACTGAAAATTAAACCTAACAACAAGATGGAGTGAAAGAACCCTCCTGATGGACTCAATCTAAATGGTATTCCATAGAGAATTTAAAAGGTATTCCCCCCAAAATCTTGAATTTGAGAACACTCAGGTGTAAGGGGAAGGAAGAAGGAAGGTCCCTGGATCCCTCTACCACCTAGAGTGCTAAGACTCCAGTGGCAGCAGGAACCTTTGGGTGGGCAGAGGTGGTGGTCTGGAGGGAGTACCTTGCAGGCAAGGCTGTGCCAGGCTCAGAGCATCAAATACAGGCAGTGGGGAAGGAGCTGGAGAGGGAGCACAGAGCTGGCAGCCTGGTCACAGCGGCGGTCACACATTCCTATTGCTCCCCCCTTCCAGGAGGTTTTGACCTCAGGGCACCTCCAGCCCAACCCAGCTAGACTTAATCCCATCAAAAGTCTTTAGATGTCAGGGAAACTCAAGCTCCAATACACCTCCCCGACAGACTGCTGGATTTTAATCCATTCAAAGGCTCCAGAGGACAGGGAAGCTCAAGCTCCAACACCCCTCCCTCACAGGCTGCATTGAGAGATCTCCTGATAAATCTCCAAGAGGGGAGACTGATAGAAAACCCACAAACCAAAAAAATTGAGAGGAGCAAGAACACAGACAAATAGGGGAGTAAAGAAGGGGTAAATATGAGCAAACAACAAAAAAAAAGAAATTACAATTGACAGCTTCTATACAGGCAATGAAAAAAGAGAAAATGGGATAGAGAAACAGGAGGGAACATCAAGCAATAAAACAAAATCCAGCAAATTGGATACAGGCTTTGGAAGAACTCAAAATACAATTCAAAACACAATTAAGAGAGACTGAAGACAATTGCAAAAACAACTTAAAAACTAAGATAAGTCATCTGGAAACAGAAGATAGTGTCTTGAAAGCCAAAGTCAACCAGGTTGTAAATGAGGTGAAAGAGATGAAAGATGAGGCAAAGGAGACGGAAGATGAGATAAAGAGAATGAAAGATGCCCTCCAAAGAAAATCAGACCAGAAGGAGAAGGATGACCAAAAAGCCAGGGATGAAATCCAGGTTTTAAGAACCAGAATTCAATAACTAGAATTATGTGACTTCACAAGGAAGCAGGACACTATGAAACAAAATCAAAAGAATGAAAAAATTGAGGAAAATATCTCATTCACAAAACAGAAAATTTAGAAAACCATTCTCAGAGAGACAACTTATGAATCATTGGTCTACCAGAAGACCATGACAAAAGAAAAGCCTGAATTTCATACTACAGGAGATAATCCAAGAAAAACCATGGAACCACAGTGAGGATAACACAGGATCTGGCTGAATTTACACTGAAGGACCTCAAGGCATGGAAAATTATATTCCAGAAAGCAAGAGAACTAGATCTACAACCAAGAATCAACTACCCAGCAAAACTGACTATATTCTTACAGGGGAAAGTATGGTCATTCAACAAAATAGAAGAATTCCAAGAATTTATAAAGAAAAGACCAGACCTGAACAGAAAATTTGATGCCCAAGTTCAGAACTCAAGAGAATCATCAAAAGGTAATTTAAAAAGAGGGAAAAAAAGAAAAAACAAAACAAAATGAAAACTTTTTTAAGAGACCCAATAAGTTAAAATGTTATGCATCCCTATAAGAAAAGAGGTCACTGGTAATTCTTAAAAATTCTTATTATCACCTGGGCAGCTAAAAGAATTACACTTAGAGGGAACAAATTGTATAGGATGAAATGACAAGACATAAATATGTATACAGATATATGTATGCATAAATACATATACATGTGTATATATTGATATACAAGTTGAGCTATAGAGGTTAATACTAAAAAATGGTAAAAGAAATTAAAGGGGTAAATTAATATGTAACAAAGAAGTTCATGGCTGGAGGAGGGAGAACATCAATACACTGGAAGGGTAAAGAGGTTGGAGACAGGAAATACTCAACTCTTACATGCATTGAAATTGACCAACCAAGCAAGACTTAGAAAGTGTCACAAAATGCAAAATAAATAATCTGGAATACATCAAATTGAAAAGTTTTTGTACAAACAAAACCAATGTAACTAAAATCAGAAGGGAAGCAACAAATTGTGAAACAATCTTCATAAAAACCTCTGACAAAGGTTTAATAACTCAAATTTACAAAGAGCTACATCAATTGTACAAAAAAACAAGCCATTCTCCAATTGATAAATGGGCAAGGGACACGAACAGGCAGTTCTCAGCCAAAGAAATCAAAACTATTAATAAGCACATGAAAAAGTGTTCTACATCTCTTATAATCGGAGAGATGCAAATCAAAACAACTCTGAGGTATCACCTCACACCTAGCAGATTGGCCAACATGACAGCAAAGGAAAGTAATGAATGCTGGAGGAGATGTGGAAAAGTAGGGACATTAATTCATTGCTGGTGGAGTTGTGAACTGATCCAACCATTCTGCAGAGCAATTTGGAACTATGCCCAAAGGGTGATAAGAGACTGTCTGTCCTTTGATCCAGCTATAGCACTGCTGGGTTTGTACCCCAAAGAGACAATAAATAAAAAGACTTGTTCAAGAATATTCATAGTTGTGCTCTTTGTGGTGGCCAAAAATTGGAAAATGAGGGGATGCCCTTCAATTGGGGAATGGCTGAACAAACTGTGGTATATGTTGGTGATGGAATACTATTGTGCTAAAAGGAATAATAAAGTAGAGGAATTCCATGGAGACTGGAACAACCTCCAAGAAGTGATGCAGAGTGAAAGGAGCAGAACCAGGAAAACATTGTACACAGAGACTGATACACTGTGGTACAATCAAAGGTAATGGACTTCTCCACTAGTGTCAATGCAATGTCCCTGAACAATCTGCAGAGATCTAAAAAACACTATCCACAAGCAGAGGATAAACTATGGGAGTAAAAACACCGGGGAAAAGCAACTGCTTGACTACAGGGGAGAAGGGGATACAACTGAGGAGAGACTCTAAATGAACACTCTACTGCAAATACCAACAACATGGAAATGGGTTCGAACCAAGAACACATGTGATACCTAGTGGAATCGTGCATCGGTTATAGGAGAGGTGGTGGGAATGGGGTGGTGGGAGGAAAAGAAAATGATATTTGTTTCCAATGAATAATGTTTGGAAATGACCAAATAAAATAATGTTTAAAGTAGAAAAAAAAGAAATTGACCCAAAGAGGTAAGAACAATCCAATCCATAGGGACAGAGAATAGATGTGAGCTCTATAGGGAAGTAGAAGGGTAACAAATGGTCAGATGGGGAGGGAAGCAGTACCAGGAAGGGAGAAGGTGGGGGGTAGTTTTAAAAAGACTGCAAAGAAAATAAGGGGGAAATAAGATCATGGGGGGGGGGGTAGAAAGGGAAGTAAAATACAAGTGGGAACCTGGGAGACTGATTAAAAACAAACATTGGTGTAGAACGAAATAGTTAAAGAAGAAAAGGCAGAACTAGGAGTAGAAATCAAAATGCTGGGAAATACAGAGCTGGTAATCATAACTCTGAATGTGAATGGAATGAACTCACCCAAAGAACTCAAGCGGATAGCAGAATGGATTAGAATCCAAAACCCTCCCATATTCTGTCTACAAGAAACACATATGAGAAAGGTAGGTACAGATAGGATGAAAGTAAGATGATGGAGCCAAATCTATTTTTCATCAACTGATAAAAAGAAGGTAGGAGTCGCACTCATATCTGACAAAGCCAAAGTAAAAATAAATATAGTTAAAAGAGATAGGGAAGATAATTACATCCTGATAAAAGGCAATATAAACAATGAGGAACTATCAGTACTCAACACATATGCATGCACCAAGTGGCATAGCATCCAAATTTCTAAAGGAGAAACTAGTGCAATTCAAGGATGAAATAGATAGAAAAACTATACTCATGGGAGACATGAACCTTCCTCTATCCAAACTAGATAAATCAAACCAAAAAAAAAATAATAATAAAGAGGTAAGAGAAGTGAATGAAATCTTAGAAAAATTAAAGTTAGTAGATATGTGGAGAAAAATAAATAGGGAATAAAAGGAATACACCTTCTTTTCAGCAGCACATGGTACATTCACAAAGATTGACCATGTATTAGGTCATAAAAACATTGCAAACGAGTAGCAAAGAGCAGAAATAATAAATGCAAACTTCTCAGATCACAGTGCATGAAAATAATGAAAATAATAATTAGTAAGGGTACATGGAGAGGCAAATCAAAAGTTAATTGGAAATTAAATAATACAGTTCTCCAAAATCAATTAAAGAACAAATCATAGAAACAAGAATTTCAATTGAAGAAAATGACAATGGTGAGACATCCTTTCAAAACCTATGGGATGGAGCCAAAGAAGTACTCAGGGGGAAATTTATATCCTTGTGTTCATATATTAAAAAACTGGAGAGGGCAGAGGTCAATGAATTGGGCATGCAAATTTTAAAAAATTGAAAGTTAACAAATTAAAAATCTTCATATGATGACTAAATTAGAGATCGTAAAAATCAAAGGAGAAATTAATAAAATTGAAAGTCAAAGAACTATTTATTTAATAAATAAGACTAGAAGCTGGTACTTTGAAAAAACAAATAAAATAGACAAAGCACTCGTCAATCTAATATTAAAAAGGAAAGAAGAAAACTAAATTGATAGTATCCAAGATGAAAAGGGAGACCTCATCTTTAATGAAGAGGAAATTAAGGCAATCATCAAAAACTATTGTGCCCAATTATATGGCAACAATATGGCAATCTAGGTCATATGGATGAATACTTACAAAAATATAAATTGCCTAGACTAACAGAGGAAGAAATAGAATACCTAAACAATCCCATATCAGAAAAAGAAATTGAACAAGCCTTCAAAGAACTCCTTAAGAAAAAATTCCGAGACCTAGATGGATTCACAAATGTATTCTATCAAACATTCAAAGAACAACTAATCCCAGTATTATACAAACTATTTGATAGAATAAGCAAAGAAGGAGTTCTATCAAATTCATTTTATGACACAAATATGGTACTGATTCCAAAGCCAGGCAGGTCAAAAACAGAAAAAGAACAACTATAGACCAATCTCCTTAATGAATATAGATACAAAAATCTTAAATAAGATACTAGCAAAAAGACTCCCTCAATTCATCATGAGGTTTATTCACTATGAACAGGTAGAATTCACACCAATAATGAAAGGATGGTTCAATATTAGGAAAACCATCCACATAATTGACCATATTAACAAGCAAAGTGACAAAAATCACATGATTATCTTAATAGATACAGAAAAAGCCTTTGACAAAATACAATGCTTATTCCTATTTAAAACACTAGAAAGTATAAGAATAGAAGAAGGGCCTTTCCTAAAAGTAGTATATACCTAAATCCATTAGCAAACATCAAATCAAATGGGGATAAACTAGAAGGCTTCCCAATAAGATCAGGAGTGAAACAAGGATGCCATTTATCACCTCTATTATTTAACATTGTACTAGAAACACTAGCTGTAGCAATTAGAGAAGAAAAAGAAATTGAAGGTATTAAAATAGACAATGAGGAAACCAAGCTATCACTCTTTGCAGATGATATTATTGTCTACTTAAAGAGTCCTAGAGAACAAACCAAAAACTAGTCGAAATAATCAACAACTTTAGCAAAGTTGCAGTATACAAAATAAACCCACATACGTCTTCAGCATTTCGATATATTTCCAACACATCTCAGCAGCAAGAATTAGAAAGAAAAATTCCATTTAAAATAACCCTAGACAATATAAAATACTTAAGAATCTATCTGCTGAGACAAACACAGGAACTATGAACACGACTACAAAACACTCTCCACACAATTAAAACTAGATCTAAAGAGTTGGAAAAACCTTGACTGCTCATGTGTAGGACAAACTAACATAATAAAAATGACAATCCTACCCAAATTAATTTACTTACTTAGTGCCATACCCTTTGAACTATGAAAAAACTTTTTTTCCTGAATTAGAAAAAAACATAACAAAGTTCATTTGGAAAAACAAAAAAAAAATTAAGGATGTCCAGAAATTGATGAAAAAAATATGCAAAGGAAGGTGACCTTGCAGTACCAAATCTCAAACTATACTTTAAAGCAGTGGTCATCAAAACAATATGGTATTGGCTAAGATACAGAAAGGAAGATCAGTGGAATAGACTTGGGGTAAGTGACTTCAGCAAGACAGTCTATGACAAGCCCAAAGATCCCAGCTTTTGGGACAAAAATACATTATTTGATTAAAAATGCTGGGAAAATTGGAAGACAGTATGGGAGAGATTAGCTTTGAATCAACATCTCACACCCTACACCACGATAAACTCAGAATGGGTTAATGACCTGTATGTAAAGAAGGAAATTAATACCCAAATTAGTTGAGCACAGAATATTATACATGTCAGATCTTTGGGAAAGGAAAGACTTTTTTTTTTAAATATATTTTATTTGATCATTTCCAAGAATTATTCGTTAAAGATCATTTTCTTTTCCTCCCCCCCACCCCCCATAGCCGACGCGTAAGTCCACTGGGCATTAGATGTTTTCTTGATTTGAACCCATTGCTTTGTTGATAGTATTTGCACTAGAGTGTTCATTTAGAGTCTGTCCTCTGTCATGTCCCCTCAAAAAAGTATTCAGGCAGTTGCTTTTCCTCGGTGTTTCCACTCCCATAGTTTATCCTTTGCTTATGAATGGTGTTTTTTTCTCCTGGATCCCTGCAAGTTGTTCAGGGACATTACACCGCCACTAATGGAGAGGTCCATTACGTTCGATTATACCACAGTGTATTAGTCTCTGTGTACAATGTTCTCCTGGTTCTGCTCCTCTCGCTCTGCATCACTTCCTGGAGGTTGTTCCAGTCTCCATGGAACTTCTCCACTTTATTATTCCTTTTAGCACAATAGTACTCCATCACCAACATATACCACAGTTTGTTCAGCCATTCCCCAATTGATGGGCATCCCCTCGTTTTCCAGTTTTGGGCCACCACAAAGAGCACAGCTATGAATATTTTTGTACAAGTCTTTTTGTCCATTATCTCTTTGGGGTACAGACCCAGCAGTGCTATGGCTGGGTCAAAGGGTAGATATTCTTTTGTCACCCTTTGGGCATAGTTCCAAATTGCCCTCCAGAATGGTTGGATCAATTCACAACTCCACCAGCAATGAATTAATGTCCCTACTTTGCCACATCCCCTCCAGCATTCATTACTTTCCTTTGCTGTAATGTTAGCCAATCTGCTAGGTGTGAGGTGATACCTCAGAGTTGTTTTGATTTGCATCTCTCTGATTATAAGAGATGTAGAGCACTTCTTCATGTGCTTGTTAATAGTTTTGATTTCTTTATCTGAGAACTGCCTATCCATGTCCGGAAAGGAAAGACTTTAAAACCAAGCAAGAGCTAGAAAAAAAATCACAAAATGTAATATCAATAATTTTGATTACATCAAATAAAGTTTTTGTAAAAACAAAACTAATGCATCCACAATTAGAAGGGAGGCAACAAATTGGGAAATAATCTTCATAACAAAAACCTCTGACAAAGGTCTAATTACTCAAATTTATAAAATACTAAACCAATTGTACAAAAAATCAAGCTATTCTCCAATTGATAAATGGGCAAGCAACATGAATAATCAATTTTCAGTTAAAGAAATCAAAACTATTAAAAAGCACATGAAAAAGTGTTCTAAATCTCTTATCATCAGAGAAATAAAATCAAAACAACTCTGAGGTGTCACCTGACACCTAGCCGATTGGCTAACATGACAGCAAAGTAAAGTAATGAATGCTGGAGGGGATGTGGCAAAGTTGGGTCATTAACGCATTGCTGGTAGAGTGTTGAATTAATCCAACTATTCTGGAGGGCAATTTGGAACTATGCCCAAAGGGCTTTAAAAGACTGTCTGCCCTTTGATCCAGCCAATACACTTCTGTGTTTGTACTTCAAAGAAATAATAAGGAAAAAGTCTTGTACAAGAATATTCATAGCTTTCTTGTCACATTCTTTGTGGTGGCCAAAAATTGGAAAATAAGGGGATGCCCTTCATTTGGGGAATGGCTGAACAAATTGTGGTATATATTGGTGGTGGAATACTATTGTGCTCAAAGGAATAATAAAGTGGAGGATTTCCATGGGAACTGGAACCACCTCCAAGAATTGATACAGCATGAAATCAGAGGAACCAGGAGAACATTGTACACAGAGACTGATACACTGTGGTATAATCGAATGTAATGGACTTTTCCATTTGTTGCAATGCAGTGATCCTGAACAATCCGGAGGGATCAATGAGATAGAACACTATCCACATTCAGAGGAAAAACTGTGCATGTAGAAACACAGAAGAAAAACAACTGCTTGAACAGATGAGTCGAAGGAGTATGGTTGGGTTGGTAGACTCTAAATGAACATCCTAATGCAAACACCAACAACATGGAAATATGTTCTGATCAAGGACACAAGTAATACCCAATGAAATTGCACGTCAGCTGCAGGAAGGGTAGGTGGTGGGGAGGGAGGCAAATAACGTGATTATTGTAACCAAAGAATAATGTTCTATATTGACTAAATAAATTAATTCAAAAATTAAAAAAATAAGATATGAGGTTAATTTTTATAGTTTCTCACAAAATCTGGCAACCTCTTACTTTACCTAATTAGTCTCACTAAGTGCTAAGCTTACCTGTAATAATGTTAAAAGATTGATATTATTATGAATATTTGTATAATTAGCAATGATTGTAATTATATACATATATATTATTTTATTACAACTTCAAATTGTAATAATTTGTAATAAATTGTTATAATATAAATAAATTGAAAAATTTGTAACATTATTTCCTGGTTTCTAAATTATCTTTGCTGATTTTCTTTCAAAAATTGTATTAGTAATTTTAATAAGAACTCATATCCTGATACCTTTAAAAGGTTCTTTGTGTTATGTGATGTAAAAATAATTTCTGGAAAATTTTACAATTTTCCAGGCTTTTTTTTAATCAAAAATGACTTGAAGCGATGAATAAATAATTGAATGAAAGAAGCCTTTAAATTCTTCTGATGTACCAAGTCTTTTACTTAATACATGAAATCTGGAAGATACGGAGATATACAACCAGTCTTACACACACACACACACACACACACACACACACACACACACACACACACAAAACACACATACAACAGAGAGAATGTGTACCTCTCCTAAAACGTTTACAACCTAATTGGAGGAAACATAAAAGAGTTCAGCTAAAGAATAAATGGAAAACCCTAGAAATCTTAAGTATGCACTGCTAAGATGGATGGTAAAGTGCAGGGGTGCATAGTTTCATGAAAGGCTGAGGACTGTGTCTAAGGTTCTAGAGGGGATAGTAGATAAATTGATAGTTAAACTTGGAAGACATCACATGCAAGGAGATCACAGATAGTAAGGGCAAGTGGTCTTTATAACTTAATCAAACATTGGGTTACTGATTTTAATATTTTTCTTTGTCCTTATATATACTTCCCTGTAGTTCTAATTTTTATTTTGTAACTAATAACAAATATGTATAATGATTATTAATTTATAATATAATGTGAGTTATGAAAGTGATATTTATTTTTTATTCCTAACATTTTCATCATTGCATAAAAATATAAATATCTTATTCTCACAAATATGTATTATTTTTTCTAGTTCTATGAAATATATTGTGTATTATTTCATATCATCAAGGGCCAGTCAAAACCTTTGAATATCCTCTTCCTGTCTTTAAGCCATTCTTCCTCTTTTAAAAGAGCAGCTGTTATATCAAGATAAGTCTTAAGTGTGCTTTAGATAACTTTTCAGATTTTTTAGACATTATTTTGTTATTTCAATTGGTGCTTTCCTTTTTAGTTTATTCTCTCAGATTTTGTTCTCACTATAGAAAAATGCTTCTTGTTTTCTGTGTACTAAAGTTAATAATTTCATTAATTAAAAATTCTTCCTCTTTCCCTAACTTTATTCCTTTAATCTCTCTTAATTATATATTCTTTTGTCTATGTATATGTAGTGATCATTACTCTTCAATTCTTATTTAGACTTATTTCAGGAAGACATTTTTTCCATTAGTTGGTACTATATAAAAATGACCAGGAGCACATTTGCTAATCAACTAATAAATTATAGCTAATTAGTTCTTTGAATAATTATTTAACAAATACATTATTAACTTATAAATGATTGCCAAGCACTTTGCAAATATAGTTTACTTAGAGAAATGTCAAATAAGAATAATAAGAATAGAAAAATTCTGGAGCCAACATCAAATATATTCTTTGCATATATTAATCATCTGATAAATATTTGTTGAATTCAACTGATTACATTAGAATTGATATTTGGAAATGGAATACTCTGAGTATATTTGGTATGAAAATCATTGTGCCTCCATGTATTTTATCCCACAATCTTCTTATGCTAAGACTGTAGGTTATCCTTTAGAAGCATGGAAATAAGCCAAGAGGGTTCTGGATATGACTCAGTGATAACTAGTTATAATTTGTGAACTGATATATTATGTGAATATAGGATATAAATTTATCTTCTAATACATTGTTTTAAGTTGTGATATTTTTTCAAAAGAATACTCTCATATAGGTAACAGTAGTATTTCCCATATGCCTTACTAAATGTCTCTTCATAAATTCAAAAGCCTTTATAGGTTTGACTATCAATGAAGACCATTTCCAGATTCTATCTCTCTGTCTCTCTTTCTTCTACCCTTTCTCCACAGATCTCTCCTTAATCAACTGAAGACCTACTGTGGATTTAATTATACTCATCTTCTTTTCTGCCTGATAAAATCCCAAGTTTGCTTTAAAGCATAGATAGGGGATCATGCAATACACAAGGACTTGCTTCATTGATATTTCAGTTTATTGAGAGAGAGAGAGAGAGATTAATTGTGCTAAGTATGAGGGATAAGAATACAAATAAATGGCAAAGCTTTACTTCAAGTAACTTAGGTTCTAATGTGGGAAGATACAATCCCATCTGAAAATAGTATCTGGAAAAGGCAAAAGTGTGGGAGAGAGGATCTATGGAATTTTCATTTAGAATTAAGAGAAACTTTAAGGCTATCTAGTTCAGCCTCTTCATTCCTGTTAATTTATGATATTTATATATCTTTGTTATAACATTAAATGCCATAACATCCAGATTCCTAAAGAAAAAGTTGCACAAGTTACAGGAGGAAATAGATTTTAAAGGGGACCTTAACCTTCCCCTCTTTGGACAAATCCAAACAAAAAATATAAGCAGGCAATGAGTTAAGGTGATAAATTAAACTTTAGAAAAGCTGGATCTGATATACATCTGGAGAAAACTGAATTGGAATAGAAAGGAATAAAATCAAAAATATTAAATAAATAAAGAGGTGAACAAAATGATATCTAAACTATTTTAATCCTAAAGTGTTTTGATTCTATAACAATTAATTTTCTAAACATGATCATTTTATATGCCACCAAGTTAAAACTATGATTTCATCAATGCAAGACTATCTGATATAAAAAACTCATTTGACTAATGAAAATCAGCAATTGATTGTTAATTCATAAACTTAGAGAATGATCTGTGATTTCATCAATGTGAATATTCAAGCTTGAATCCCTCCAACTTACAACATATCCTTGCCTTCTTACTCTTCAAGATTCCTCCTCAAAGACAGTTATATATCATTATATTCAATATCATCTTCATATACTATATATCTTATACTAGAATTCTGAATTTTAGGATATCAGTGGTGATATTTAGATTATAATTTCTTATGTCTAATTCATTTTGAATAATGGCTTCAAGGTAGTTTCCAATCATCCATTTAGTCAGTGATTTCTTCATTCTATTTATTAGCATGGACTAGAATTGGACAATAGTTCATAGATTTAAAGCTTGAAAATGGTGTTAGAAATAATTTATTCTGGTCCCTTTCCTTTTACATATGAAGAAACTGAGGCCAAGAGTATATGGAAATATACTATAGCCAAATTGTACCTCATGAACATTTTCATGCCATTTATGTACCCCTCATATTTTGTTTTCTGTGACAATCTAGTGCTCCAAAATTAATATTAAATTATCTCTCAGGAATACATTTGTATTGACCTACATATGAGTAAATTTTTAAATGGATACAATTAATAATGAAAAAATAGTAAAAATCATGTACAATAATGTACTCCACAAGAAAGACAGAGGATCTATATGTCTATAACATTGGTTTCTAGTCTAGATGATTTGATTCTTGTGACATCCTTTCTTGTTCTTAAATTCATATAAAAAGAAACAAGAATATAGTTAACTTCCAAAGATAGAAGTCTGTAAAAATGGAGATTTGAACCTAGGACTCCAACCCCCAGAAGTCCTTGCTCCATTTCCCAGGATGCTTTGTAACCTCACTGAATTATCACCTGGGCCGGGAGCAAATTATTATTTAAAGAGTCTCTGCCTACAGCTGGGTCTCTCTTTCCTGTTTCTGATGGCAAGCAGAGGGGTCTTTCATGATGTAGGTGAGGTTGAATGGGCCTCTTGGCCCACCTAGGCATGTGCCTTTCTTACTTGTATTTTTTTTAACTCTTAATCTTAAATAAACCTCACAAAATATAATACTCCTTGACAGAGAAACTAATTTTTACCTGCCACAGTTTAATCATACTGCCCATTATCACCTCTACTATTTGACATTGTACTAGAAACACTAGCAGTAGCAATTAGAGAAGATAAAGGCATTGAAGGCATCAAAATAGGCAAGGAGGAGACCAAGTTATCACTCTTTGCGGATGACATGATGATCTACTTAAAGAATCCTAGAGATTCAACCAAAAAGCTAATTGAAATCATCAACAACTTTAGCAAAGTTGCAGGATACAAAATAAACCCACATAAATCATCAGCTTTTCTATATATCTCCAACACAGCTCAGCAGCAAGAACTAGAAAGAGAAATCCCATTCAAAATCACCTTAGACAAAATAAAATACCTAGGAATCTATCTCCTGAGACAAATACAGGAACTATATGAAAACAACTACAAAATACTCTCCACACAACTAAAACTAGACTTGAACAATTGGAAAAACATTAACTGCTCATGGATAGGATGAGCCAATATAATAAAAATGAACATCCTACCCAAACTTATTTATCTATTTAGTGCCATACCCATGGAACTCCCAAAATATTTCTTTACTGATTTAGAAAAAATCATAACAAAATTCATTTGGAATAACAAAAGATCAAGGATATCCAGGGAAATAATGAAAAAAAAACCACATATGATGGGAGCCTTACAGTCCCAGACCTTAAACTATATTACAAAGCAGCAGTCACCAAAACAATTTGGTACTGGCTAAGAAACAGAAAAGAAGATCAGTGGAATAGACTCGGGGCAAGAGACCTCAGCAAGACAGTATACGATAAACCCAAAGATCCCAGCTTTTGGGACAAAAATCCACTATTTGATAAAAACTGCTGGGAAAATTGGAAGACAGTATGGGAGAGATTAGGAATAGATCAACACCTCACACCCTACACCAAGATAAATTCAAAATGGGTGAATGACTTAAACATAAAGAAGGAAACCATAAGTAAATTGGGTAAACACAGAGTAGTATACATGTCAGGCCTTTGGGAGGGCAAAGACTTTAAAACCAAGCAAGACATAGAAAGAATCACAAAATGTAAAATAAATAATTTTGACTACATCGAATTAAAAAGCTTTTGTACAAACAAAACCAATGTAACTAAAATCAGAAGGGAAGCAACAAATTGGGAAAAAATCTTCAGAGAAACCTCTGACAAAGGTTTAATTACTCAAATTTATAAAGAGCTAAATCAATTGTACAAAAAAATCAAGCCATTCTCCAGTTGGTAAATGGGCAAGGGACATGGATAGGCAGTTCTCAGATAAAGAAATCAAAACTATTAATAAGCACATGAAGAAGTGTTCTAATCTCTTATAATCAGAGAGATGCAAATCAAAACAACTCTGAGGTATCACCTCACACCAAGCAGACTGGCCAACATGACAGCAAAGGAAAGTAATGAATGCTGGAGGGGATGTGGCAAAGTAGGGACATTAATTCATTGCTGGTGGAGTTGTGAACTGATCCAACCATTCTGGAGGGCAATTTGGAACTATGCCCAAAGGGTGATAAGAGACAGTCTGCCCTTTGATCCAGCCATAGCACTGTTGGGTCTGTACCCCAAAGAGATAATGGACAAAAAGACTTGTACAAAAATATTCATAGCTGCTCTCTTTGTGGTGGCCAAAAACTGGAAAACGAGGGGATGCCCATCAATTGGGGAATGGCTGAGTAAATTGTGGTATATGTTGGTGATGGAATACTATTGTGCAAAAAGGAATAATAAAGTGGAGGAATTCCATGGAGACTGGAACAACTTCCAGGAAGTGATGCAGAGTGAGAAGAGCAGAACCACGAGAACATTGTACACAGAGACTAATACACTGTGGTATAATCAAATGTAATGGACTTCTCCATTGGTGGTGGTGTAATGTCCTGGAACAATCTGTAGGGATCTAGGAGAAAAAACACTATTCATAAGCAAAGGATAAACTATGGGAGTGGAAACACCAAGGAAAAGCAACTGCCTGACTACAGCAGTTGAGGGGACATGACAGAGGAGAGACTCTAAATGAAACTCTAATGCAAATATTGACAACATAGAAATGGATTCGAATCAAGAACACATGTGACACCCAGTGTAATCATGCGTCGGCTATGGAGGGTCGGGGGGAGGAAAAGAAAATGATCTTCGTCTTTAATGAATAATGCTTGGAAATGATCAAATAAAATATTATTTAAAAAAAAGCAATATGGTATTCTGGAGAGCAATTTGGAACTATGCCCAAAGGGAGATAGAAGACTGTTTGCCCTTTGATCCAGCCATAGCACTGCTGGGTTTGTGCCCCAAAGAGATAATAAGGAAAATGACTTGTACAAAAATATTCATAGCTGCATTCTTTGTGGTGGCAAAACATTGGAAAATTAGAGGATGCCCTTCAATTGGGGAATTACTGAACAAATTGTGGTATATGTTGGTGGTTGAATACTATTATACACAAAGGAATAATAAACTGGAGGAATTCTATGAAGACTGGAACAACCTCCAAGAATTGATGCAGAGTAAGAGAAGCAGAACCTGGAAAACTTTTGTACACAGAGACTGATACACTGTGGTACAACTGAATGTAATGGACTTTTCCATTTGTTGTAATGCAATGACCCTGAACAACTTGTAGGAATCTATCAGAAAAAACACTATCCACATCCAGAGGATACACTGTGGGAGTAAAAACACCAAAGAAAAACAACTGTTTGAATACATGGACCAAATGGATATGGTTGGGGATGTAGACTCTAAGTGAACATCCTAGTGCAAACAACAACATGGAATTAAGTTCTGATCAAGGACACAAGTAATACCCAATGAAATTGTATGTTGGCTGCAGGAAGGGTGGGTGGAGGGAAGGGAGAGAAATAATGTGATTGTTGTAACCAAGGAATAATTTCAAAATCGACTAAACTAATTTAAATGGGGGAAAAAAAAAACAATATGATGCTGGCTAAGAGACAGAAGGGAAGATCATTGAATAGACTTGGGGTAAATGACCTCAGCAAGACAGTGTACAATAAACCCAAAGATCCCAGCTTTTGGGAGAAAAAAAAACACTATTTGACAAAAACTGCTGGGAAAATCGGAAAATATTATTGGAGAGATTAGGTTTAGGTCAACATCTCACACCCTACACTGTGATAAATTCAGAATTGGTGAATGATTTAAATAGAAAGAAGGAAACTATAAGTAATTTAGGTGAACATAGAATAGTATACATGTCAGATCTATGGGAAAGGAAAGATTTTAATGTAAGGATAAGGGATAGGAAAAAAGAAAACGTTGTCTCTAAGAGGGAGAGAGGAGAATTTAGCCACAAACCCTGGGAAGGGGATTTGGGGAGTTTACTGAGAAAAATTGTGACTCCTGAACTGGCTTTTCTCTGAGCTGTAAGGGAGAAAAGCTGCTCCATCAGCTCCTGGGAACTAACTAATTTTGTGGAAAAAACTAGGAGATCCTTAGGTCTGGAGGAATACCTACAAGGACATCTGTGTTTCCCTGAAGGGAACAATCTGGCTGTGAACAATTTGGCTGTGGAAATTTGGCTAAGGTAAACTAAAGGGTTTAAAATCTGGTACTTTCAGTTTTACCTAGAAAGTCAAACCCAGGATTGGGGAAGGACTCAGTCCACTTATGAGTCTTGCCTCCTCAGCCTTTTAGAGACAATCTGGGATATTTAGTTTAGCAAGGTAGTCAGATGGTTTTTTGGGTCTAGAAAGATTAGGGAGCGGTTAAGGAGGGCTTGATAAGACAAGAAGAGCATTGTTGTGAGGGGAGCATAGGAAAGTGGGTAGAGATTGAGCTTTTTAGAGACAGAGACCCCGTGGCATTTAGCTATCAGTTTGCCTAACCTTCATAAGCTAAATAAAATTGTTTTCCTATACTCTCAAGGGTTTTGTGCTCCACTGGCCCTGTTTAGGTTCCTAGTTGGGTTTCTTCAACACCAATCTATCTAGGTCCTGCCAAATCAATATATCTCCTTTGTGATAGTTTCCTTTTTTCAATAATACTAAGCAAGAGATAGAGAATATTACAAAATGTAAAATGCATGATTTTGATTACATTAAATTAAAAGGGTTTTGTACAAATAAAAGCAATGCAACCAAAATTAGAAGGGAAGCAACAAATTGGAAAAAAATCTTTATAACAAAAACCTCTGACAAAGGTCTAATTATTTAAATTTATAAAGAGTTAAATCAATTTTACAAAAAATAAAGCCATTCCCCAACTGATAAATGGACAAGAGGCATGCAGTATTTCAGGAAATTTTCAGATAAAGAAATAAAAACTATCAATAAGCACATAACGTGTTGTAAATCTCTTAAAGTCAGAGAAATGCAAATCCAAACAACTCTGAGATACCACCTAACACATAGCAGATTAGCTAACTTATACACTGCTGGTGGAGTTGTGAATTGATACAACCATTCTGGAGGGCAATTTGGAGCTATGCCCAAAGGGCTTTAAAAGACTATCTGCCTTTTGATCCAGTCATACCATTGTTGGGTTTATACCCCAAAGAGATAATAAGGGGAAAATCTTATACAAAAATATTTATAGCCTTTCTCTTTGTGGTGGCAAAAAAAAAATGGAAAATGAGACAACATCATTCGATTGGGGAATGGCTGAACAAATTGTGGTATCTATTAGTGATGGAATACTATTTTGTTCAAAGGAGTAATGAAATGGATGAATTCCATGTCATCTGGAACAACCTCCAGGAATTGATGCAAAGTAAAACGAACAGAACCAAGGCATTATACACAGAGATGGATAGACTGTAGCACAATTGAATATAAAAGACTCCTCTACTAGCAGCAATGATCCAATATAATTCTGAGGGTCTTATGAGAAAAAAATGTATCCACATTCAGAGAAAGAACTGTGGGAATAGAAACACAGAAGAAAAATATCTACTTGATCACATGGTTCAATGGAGATATGACTGGGGATGTAGACTCTAAACATTCACTCTAGTGCAAATATTAATAATATGGAAATAGGTCTTGATCAGACATATGTAAAACCCAGTGAAATAGCTCATTTGCTATGGAGTGGGGTGGGAGGAGAGGAGCGAAAGAACATAATTCATGTTACCATGGAAAAAATATTCTAAATTAACTAAGTAAATAAACTTAAAAATGTAGACAATATGAAATACTTTGGAGTATACCACTAAAATAAGCCCAGGGACTATATGAATATAATTATAAAACACTTCATATAATTATAGATTTAAGGTATTGGAGAAAAAATAATGATTGCTTATGGTTAGGTCAAGCCAATACCAAAAAAAATGAAAAATTTCCTAAGCTAATTGACTTTAGTATCATACAATCAAATTACTAAAGAATTATTTTATGAAGTTAGAAAAAGTAAGAAAATTCATCTGAATAAAAAAAAAGGTCAGCTATGCCATGGAACCAGTTTGGGGTATGGGGGGCAGATAAAGGAAGGTGATCTAGAAGTACAAGATTTCAAAGTATATTACAAAGTAATAAATATCAAAAGAATTTGGCTAAGAAACAAGAGTGGTCAGCAAATGGAATGGATTTGGTACACAATACAAAGGAGCTAATGACCATAGTAAGCTAATACTTGATAAAACCAAGGATTCTGGCTTTTGAGATAAGAACTCCTTTTTGACAAAATTTCTAGGAAAACTAGAGATTAAATTTTACAGAAGGTAGGCATAGACCAGCATCTCAAACTAAATATTAAGATCACATCACAATTTGTCTATGATTTAAACAAAATGATATAAGCAATTTGGGGGTGCAGGGAAAAATACTTGTCATATATATGGATAAAGAAACAGTTTATTAACAAAACAAGAGATAGAGAGAACCATAGAAATTAAAATAGAAAAAAATTATCACCTTAAATTATTTTTTTCACAAACAAAATCAAAGCAGTTAAAATTAGAAGAAAAAGAGGAAACTGGGAAAAGATTTTACAGGGAGTTTTCTGAGGATGGCCTCATTTTTCAAATATAAAAGGAACATAGCCTAATTTACTTAAAAATAATAGTTATTCCCCAATTGATAAATGGTCAAAAGATAGGAGCAGTCAGTTTTCAGAAGAAAAAGTCAAAGCTAGCAATAGAGAAATAAATATGCTTGAAAACACTATTAATCAGAGAAATACAAAGTAATTAAGATACATTCAAATTAAAACAATTTTTAGTTTATACTTCAAAGGTATAAAATTAGCTAACATGACAAAAAGAGGATAATGAAAATGCTGGAAAGTTTGTTGGAAAATAGGTACATAAAATGTACTGTTTCTAGGATTGTGAAATGGCACAATCATTACGGAAAACAATTTGGAACTATACCCAAATGACTCTAAAATGTATATCCTTTTTTACACTGTAATGCATATACTAGGTCTATATCCCAAAGAAATCAAAGAAAAAGGAAAAAAGACCTATATGCACAAAAATATTAATAGCAGCTCTCTGTGTGGTGGCAAAATTTGGAAATTGGATATTCATCAATTGGGAAGTGGCTGAAAATGTTGTGGAATATGATTATCATGGAATACTATTGTTTTATAATAAATAGTGAGCAGGATGTTTTAAAAAAAATCTGGGAAAATTCATATAAAACAGTGCAAAGCAAAGTGTGCAGAACCAGGAGAACAACAATTATATATATATATATATATATATATATATATATATCTGATCAATACTCTGATCAATATAGTGATACAAAATTATTCAAAGGACTCATGAAAAATTCTATACAGAATATTTCTATACAGAGATGGATAGAAATTTTGCATCCAGAGAACTGATGTATTCTCATTGCAGACTGAAGAGATTAACATTGCTTTTTCTATTACTTTATATTTTTTGCTTTTTAAAAATAAATGGGTAACATGGAAATTATTTTGCATGACTTAAGATATATAATTGATATAACATTGTTGTTACCATGGATGGGAAAGAGAATAGAGGGAGGGAGAGAATATGGAATTCAAAATTTTAAAAATGAATGGTAAAAAATAATATATAAAAATAATATCATAGAGTTTGAAAGAATCTTAAGGATGACTTACTTTAATCTAAGGTCAAACCTGAAACCTGTAGAAACTATAGAAACCTGTAAACAGAGAAAATTATACATGTGGCACTAAGGATCTTTACTAGTTTGTAAAGAGATAAAAAAAAATATCTTCCATGTCCATTTTATTATACAGGAAGAGAAATCTCATTCCTCCTATCAATATGTCAGATGAATAACTATCAAAATCCCAAATCATATATTGAAAAGAAAACGTGAGAGTTGTTTCTTCTTTTCAAGATTCTTATGTGGGCAGCACTTTTGCTCAGTTGTTAATCATCTTTGAGGCAACTTTCAATGACTGAATTCCTGAGTACTATCTAATCATCTTTGATGTTCTTTAGCTCAATTATGGGATTCAGTGGAAGGTGTTATTGAATAGTCAGCTTCATAGAAAGGGCCTCAGTATAGCAGATCAAGAATATCTCCATTACATCCTTTTCCTAAATACACTTATGAGTTCCAATATCCAGGAAAATCTATGAAATATCTTATTAGAATTCAGATTCTTTCTGCAATATTTTCATGATTCACTAGTCTCCTCACCACCTTATTCAGAAAAGGTAAAAAGTTTCCCCCAGAAATCTCGACCTAACATTTTCTCTTATATTTTTTCACTTTTATTTATCCTGATTTTTCTTTTCAGTGAAAATCAAGGAAGAAGTAGCGGAATTAAAAACCAATGCTTAAAACCAAACAAATTTGCCAGAACTAAATCACAGAAGAATGTCATCCATTTTGAATCATCGATTGTGAACTCTTTCTATTCTGTTCTAACTCTTCATCACACTCCATATCGTAGAATCCTCAATTCTCTCATCACTTTTTCAAGTCTCTGAAAGATGTCTTTTCTCTTTGCCAAGACTATTATTGCCCTTGATTCTATTTCTTGCTCTCTTGATTATGTATAATCCCCTTTGTTCTTTCATTCCTTTGATTCCACCCTTAACATTCTTGCATAATAATAAATGATGGCATTTATCTGGCATTTAAAATTTACAAATAACCTTGAATATGTCATTTTATCTTCACATCAGAATCAGAAAATTCATGTAATAGTAGAACCATTTTTTTTAGGTAGGTTCTACTATTACATGAATTTTCTGATAAGGGTCCTGCAGCAGAGATCAAAAGGACTTACCTAGACTCATAGTCAATGTGTGACAGTTCAGGTCTTCCTGACTTCAGTACCAGAACTATACCCCCCTGAGCCATCCAAACTCTTTTGTAATCATTGGTGCCCCTGATTGTCTCCCTTGTTATGTCATCTAAGCATAGACTTTTGCTCATTTGGACTTTTGATCCCATCTCCTTTTTATCATCTAGGCATAAGTCCTTTGGTTCATTCTCTGAATTTCTCTCTCATTTTCTATCTCTTCTATTCTGTTTCTTTTCTTTTTGTTGTCTATCTTCCTAGCATTTAAAGAACTTTCATTTTACCCTTTATTTCACCTTAAGCTCCCAATTAATTTTAATCACAGACAAATTTATAAAAACAGTAATTTTTACTCACTGCCTTAAATGTGTTATCGCCAATTGACTTAGCCCCTTGACTTCTGATCCCCCATTAGACTCTCCTCTACTGTCTCCAATTCCCTTTCACTGTTAAATATGATGACCTTTTCCTCATGTCACACTCTACATGAGTATTCTGAAGTTTTCAAAAGTGGCTGCTACCTTTACATCCTCCTAAATACTCTCTCCTTCCTAGACTTCTGGGATCCTGAAATTTCTTGGTTTTCCTTCACTTCTAATGACTTTTCACATTTTGTTTTTAGAATTGTATTTTGTCTTGTTACCTAATTGTTTTTTAATTGCATAACTCTGGCATAGATCAATTTCTTTTTTTTAATACCCTCTCCTTCTTGTTAGAATCATTAGATCATTTTTCATCCCTTTAAAGAAAAGTGCCAGTCTAAATATCTAGTGCTAACATCTCTTGAAAAGATTTACCAACACTATACACTACCTTATCAAGTTTCTACTGACCATCTCTTTTGATCAGTACTCATAGTACTTGTGGCACTATAAGCTCATCCAATCCAAAATGAAACTCATCTTCTCCCTGGATAAGCCTATACTTATTCATTTTTTTTCTATGGAATGGCCAATTTGAAGGATGTAGTTGTTCTTTTATTTGTTTTTGAAATTTTGGATGAATCTTGAAAAGCTGAAGTCTTACCTACATATTTCAATTCTGTAGCATTTGACTTCCATTTTTCCTTGATTGATCATAATTCTTTGCTTTTCCTACTTGCATCTTAATTGCCTGAATTTTTATCTAGATTTTATATAGATGCAAATTTCTATGGCATATTTCCACATCCTGTCCTACTTGTAGTAGACATATATACTTTATCAGAATAGTTATTATTTTTATTGGCCACAAATGGTGTTAAATTTTTTTTTCAAAAAGAGTTAACTTGAAGGAGAGAAAAAGAAGTAAAAGAAAAAATAATCAAATAATTTTAAAAAATCTCTAATTTCCCTTCCAAAGTAAAGATTCTTTCAATCTATATTTTCTGTTGTCATAACTTCTTTGAGGAAAAATAGATACCCATTATAATTCTCCCACTTGATGTTTCCCCAAATAATAAGCAAAATTCAATTGTACTAGAAAAATAATATTTAACTCCACCTCTATAAGTAGGGAATTATGTTTACACAAAATCAATGTTCATGATGCTAATCTGAAAATACTTAGAATACCTAAATTATTGGAGGGCATTTTTTTCTTTTAAAGAGAATATTTAAAACAATATGGTAGAAAATATTTGTTTTTAGTATTTTTATCAGATGGAAATCAAATAAAATCAATTGTAGTAAGGGTCAATGTAGGAATTTTGATTTTGACTATACTTATTTATACTAGGGAGTTATTTTTCTTATAGGAGTTATGAAGAGAAATTGAAGATTATAATTTGAAAATAAAATAAAATTGTATTTAAAAAGTAAATAAATTAATAATATAATAACAATAGTAATAATAAAGACATTACATATGAAACTGAGACCCTGCAATTCATGGCATTAAAATCAGACATTTAAACCCATCTGTCTGATTGCTTTTTCAGCTGAGCAGATCAGTCATAAAAGTCCTTAGCTGACACAGATTGGTAGAGCACAAATGTCAGCCTGATTACTACAGCCTTCATTGTCAATTTGCATAAATTATCCAAAAGGCTTTCATATTTTACTTTTTAAATTGTGTTTGTCAGTATTCATAACCTAATTAAGTGAAAATATAGTAGTGGATTCAAATGGTTGCATCTTTCCAAGAGGGAGCCCTGAAATTGCATGTCTCATTGGCAGTTCTGGACTTCTGATTTTTCATTTCAGTGATAATTGACACTAATCTCCAGAGTTCCCACTAGCATGCTTTTTATTCCTTAAGACACTAGTTTACATTCAAAAGCCTTTAGAGCTTTGTGCTCTTGCCCTTATTACCTCACTTTGCAATAGTCTACCTATATTCAAACTGAAAAGGTTTGTGTTTTCAAAGTGCTAAAATTCATTATTTTGATCTCAAAAATATTCTTAAAATAGACAAAAGTGAAGCTTGTTATTCAATTCCTGTAGCCGTTACTAATTGAATATTAATTAACTTTAAAGAGAAAATTACAACTTTGAATTAACCATTCTTTAATGAGCTTTAGAAATGATGGATTAAAAACAACTTGGTGAAATTTTTATGCAAATTAAACAAGTTGATGGGTAAAAATGTGATCATGTTTAATTTAAATTTTTACAGATGGATAGCATAATTACTAATAATATATTTGTCTTTATTTCTTAAAAAATAGAACACTTAATTTGTGAAAAAAGACCGGTAGAGCCCATTGATGAACAAAAATGTCAGTTTAAGACTTTTATTTATAGAAATGTAAGCACTGTTTCCTTAAGGAAACAGAAATTATATTCTACAAAAAAACTGTTTCCATTTCATAATCTGAAAAAAATATTAAATCAAAATGTAATAAAATTGGGATTTTCTAGCCCCTTTGAAAGAATGAAGACAATAAGCACCTACTAAGTGCCTATTATGTGCTAGGCATTGTGTTAAGCTCTTTTAAATCTAATTTGATTCTCAAAACAATACTAAGAATTAGGTAATATTACTACATACATTTTACATATGAGGAAATTGAGGAACAGGCAGGTTGTGACTTGCCTGGGATTATATAACAATAAGTGCATAAGGCCAAATTTAATGGACCAAACAAGTCTACCATTTTATGTTTCCACCATACACCAAGTAAGAAATCACCTACTAAATGTAATGAGTCATTTCTACAACACTTTGAGGTTTTAGCATTTGTTTGTGGGTATGCATGTACACAGTTATGTATATATAACATACACATGCATGAATATATGTGATGTTTATTAGCATGTGTGTGAGCATGCATGTATACATGCCTGTATAATGTATTGTATAATCTATCTAGAATTTAAACTACAGAGCTAAACATTTACGCCTTTCTTCCATCTTCTGTTCATAGTAAAGTAAGAAGAGTGGTGAATGAAAATCAAGTGCTATCTGAATCCAGATCAGTGCTTTCTTCACAGATACCATCCCATCACTAATTTTTTCTAATTGTTTTTTGGGCATATTATTATAAGTAATGCCATGCTTCCAAAGGTTATGGATGGATTCTCCACCATCTCTGATCTTCAGAAAATGTCTGAATGTCATTTAAGATCATTTACACAGAAATTTCCAAAGATTTATACCAGTTGTTTGTTTTTCCTCCTCTTTCCATAAAAGCTACCTAGGACTCTGCCATTGATTATCTGCACCATGTTAGGTAGTCCTTCACTTATCTGACCCAGAACAAGGCCACCACATCACTTCCTAGACATTTTCATACCCCCAATTCACACCCTATTTTGCAGCTCTCAGAGTCCTTTTATGCGTTATTTTCAACTATTAGAATATACGCTGTTTTACGGCAGGAGCTGTTTACTTCTTTTTGTATCTCTAGTATCTAATATAATTGAAACACAGAGTTTAATAAATTATTATTTTAAATGATTAACTTATCCATTCCTTTTTGGAGTGTAATCATCTTACATGTAGGTTAAAATAAAAGACAACAGAGATGCCTTCCCTATCTGAGATTCTGTGATTATTTTTGTCATATTTGTCATGAAAATTTCTACATTTTTTCATTATTCTCTGTTAGAACCTTTTACAGAGAACACACATTGATTTATTTCTATTAGAAAATATTATGTTAAATATAGATAAGTTAATAGAGAACTGAAAAGAAAACTCAGGCATAGTTCCAGGGTTAGAGCCAAGCTGGAGGAGTAATTCTCAGCAGCTCGGTGCCACCATGAGAATCCATCCCAAACAAGATTAAAATATTGCCACAAAAATGAATACACTAGTGAAAAAAAGAAGAAGACAGAATGAAACAATTTTTACAAAAAGAACCTAAAAATAGACAATGGACATCTTGGGCACTTGGGTGAGAGGAGAGAAGACACAGCAAGAAGCTATAGCATGGAGGGAAGAACAAGCCAAAAGTGAGCCACCCCCACACTCATCACCCCCACATCTGCTATCCAAGATTCTGGAACCTATGCCCAAGTCAACATGCAGCCTGAGACCCTGCCTGAGCAAATGCAGGTAAAATCCAACAAACAACCCTTGAAATTTCAAACCTGTGGAGAAGTCCAGAAGCCCAGCCCAGGGAATTTGATTCTGGGCTTGGGACAAAGAATTAATTCACACTTTGAGGTGGATGATAGTACTAAGTACTGATCTTTTTGCCTAAAGCTCAGGGAGGAACTATAATACAGGACAACCAAGGGTATGTCTGATTGGATCAAGCACACATTGAGACCAAAAACTTGATATTAAGCCTGAGGCTAGAATTTGATCAGTCCCTGACATGATCAAGATCCGAGTGGGATCAATAGCATAGACCTAAGCCTGAGGAAAGTTTTTAAGCCATTAGTTTCATGAGGGTCAATTAAATCAGCAGGGGGAGGGACTCTCAGAGTTCTCATCCCTCAGACCAACACATCACCCCCCCCAAGCCTACCTATAATTAAATAGGAAAAATGCGTAAATAACCAAAAAAAATCACCTAACTCTAAAGGCTTTTTTATAAATACAAAGACCAAGGTACTGACACAGAAGAGGACAGTGAAAGCAAAGGAAACACACCCAAAAGAAAAATATGAATTGGGCACAAATTCTGGAAGAATTAAAAAAGGACTTCAAAAATCAATTAAGAGTTGCAAAGGAAAAGTGGGAAAGAGAAATGAAAGTGATGCAAGGAGGAATTAAAGTGATACAGAAAGAAAGGAAAGTGATGCAAGAAGAAAAGAAAGTAATTCAAGAATAAATGAGCCAACTGAAAAAGGAGAACCAAAACCTGACAGAGGAAGATCGGGACTTAAAAATCAGAATTGACCATCTGGAAACTAATGATTTCATTAGAAATCAAGAAATAATAAAGCAAAATCAAAGGAATAAAAAATAGAGGAGAGCATGACTTATTGAATAACTTATTGAAAAATAATTTATTAAAAAAAAAACAACAGACCTAGAAAATACAACTAGGAGATACAATTTAAGAATTATTGGATTACCTGAAAGCCATGATCAAAAAAAAATATTGATATTAGATTATAAGAAATTATCAAAGATAACTGCCAAGAGATCCTTGAACAAGAAAATAAAACTCTATTACAAATGAATATGAATATGAATAACATGGAAATGGGTTTTGAACAATGATACTTGTATAACACAGTGGAATTGCTTGTCAGCTCCAGGAAGTGGGGAGGAAAGCAGGCTGGGGAAAACCATGAATCATGTAACCATGGAAAAATATAAATATTTTTTTTAAAAAGAAGATATTTTCCCTACATAACCATGTTGCCCCTAAGATTGCTCTCAGCAGCTTCTTAGAAGAGGAAACAAAGAGTTACTAAAAAATAAATAACCTTTGACCTAGAAACCTCGTGGACTCTGGTAAAGCTCTAAGAAGAGATGCCTACTGTATTCTTGGCATGTCTATATCTGGTCCTCATAAAAGCAAATCATCAATATATTGAACCCTTAAAGTTGAACCTTATTTAAAAAAAAGAGAAAGTAGCTAAGTCCCACTGTAAAAGAGAATAAGGTTGGTCTTTCTGTGTACCCCTTAGATAATCAATTCCATGTCCCCTTGGAACATTTTCAGGTGAAAAAGAATATTTTCCTATAATTTATATGGTTAGGAAGGGAACAAAAAATATATATCTTCACAAAAGATTAAGGAGATTAAGGTTGCAGGTTTTCAAACTCCTGGATTCCCATGAATAACCTGTGAATTAACTACATGAAGATGTACAAATCAAAAAAACAGTTTTCTCATCTGGTTCTGCATTAAGCTTTTTTACTGAGAAAATTGGTGAATTATATTCAGATTTGCATGAAATTATTATCCCAAGCTCAATTAATGAATGAGTTATTGGGAATATCCCTTCAATAACTTCTTTGTTTGTTAAATACTGAGGAATGGAAGGTGAAAGAAAAGGACACTTTTTGCTTTTATCTGAATAGGAACAATTGACATTAACAGCCCTATGTCAAAAGAAAATAAGGCGCAAAAGGTTCATGGATATCTGCTGGAATTTCAAAGAAAGGGACTACTCTCTCCTGACTATCAGGAAGGAGGACTGGTAATAAAATCAGAGAATCCTCCCACAGTTTATCAATACCATAACCTGGACTGTCACAGAAATAACACATCAATTTTTCAGGGTCTTCCTGTTTGAACAGACTTACTATTAGTCGAGGTTAGAGGTCAGTCTTCTGGACACAAGGGAATCATGAAGTCTGTGGCATCCTCCCATAGTATGCATGTGAGCTTAATCATAGGGTCAGACTGAACTTGGATGGATTTTCAAAACTTTGCTTTTAAAAAGTAAAGAAGGGTACAATTTTATATTAAATGTATCACCTTGGAACCTCCTGTGATGTTGGTTTCTTTTTCTCTCTTTAGGAATACTTTAATGTGTCGTCATCATCATCCTCTTTCTTCTTTTTTTCTGTCTCATCTTGAGAACATTTTTTTCGTCTAACATAAAGACAGAAACATTTTTTACAGGAAACTTTTGCTTTGACATATAGCAGGCAATAATAATCTCCATTAAGTTTATTATTTGAGAATGTTCACACCTAATGAGTTCTAATGACTATTTTTAAAGAAATCCTTTATTTTGATGTTGCTTTCTGGATAACTTAAATATACCACTATCATTCTTTCTAGATATTCCCTACTGTATACTCTGAATTTCTCCCTTTTGCTTCTCTTTTTGCCAAATTCCATCAAATTTCCCATGCATTCAGTAGAGAAATCATTAAAATGTGTAGATTTAATCTTTAATTTGAAGGAACAAAGTCACACTAAGATATAAATTACTATTGCCATGATTTTTTCAATTATATTGAAATCTGGAAGAACTAGAAACCTAAAACTTAGAAATAAACAGTTAAAATGAATTTTAAATTGGAGATTTTCAGATATTATGGGGCAAGGATGCTTCAAATCATTCCATATGAAGTGTTCTATTGTAAAGCTAGCTCAGGGAGGTAGAACATTATAAAATATTTACTGTCTTTTGCCCATTTACCTTCCCTACTTCACAAAATGCCATAGAATCTTAGGTTTGTTCAGTATAATATAGTGGGGACAATGGGTCTACCTTATCCCATAACAAGAAAATGCAAGGATTTGAGCTCTATTGTCTTACCCCCACATCCCAATTACAAAAAAGGATAAGGATGACTTCTTGAATGTCAGAATCAGTGCCTCTCATATCAGCAATTGTAATGAGTGCTATCTGCCTCTATCCCAATAAAATCAAAGCTTCTTGAAGGGAGAACCTGTTTGTTTTTTATCCCTAGTGCATAGTACAATGTCCAGCAAATAAAATCTATTTAGTAATTACTTGACTCAGTGAATGTAAATGGTTGATTCAGAATTCCCTTCAGAATAATTGGAGTAGTAATTGCCTCATGCATATAAATCCTGCCTAAGTTAAGATGAATAGGTTATATGTTGATAGAATTCTTTATTTTCCACTGGGATCCAGTGACTTGTGGGACTATTAGATTGTCCTTATTCCTTTTAGATTCTGTCTTAAGCCTTCAAACAAATTCAGGGTTTGTGGTCAGGATAAAAAAACTGTAATGGATGATTCTATATTGCTATTCACAGTCATTTTGGCAAGAGTTTGAACTTGTGTCAGTGAAAAATCTTAAGTCAATATTGAGAGTAAATGCTTATAACTCTTTAGAATGAGGAATTACCATTTGGAGCTATGGCATCATGGTCTTCTAATTGAAGCAAAGGAAATGCTTCTGTTAGACATAAATTGAAAGAGACAATCTAATGCAAGCATTCCTTAATGGTTCAGATTGTCACATTTTCAGGTTATTTTAATTTATATTAACTTTTGTCTAATTTCATCTAAAAAGAGGTGTACTTGATACAACTTTTATTAATCATTATTCTCATATCCACTGATGAGTAATGTTATATAATATTACATTATACTATTTGTATTGGATTGTATCTTTATATTTTATTATGATCTATAATATTATATCATGCCAATCCATATCAAATCAATGCTATAATACAAACTCTGGTGAACTTTTGTATTTTCATATTGTGGCAAATGATAAGATAGTTCAAGATATGTTATATAATATTTTCAAAAATATTAGCAAAAATAGATATATCTTTCCCTCTGAAACTTTGGCAGATATTAAATTTTAAAAAGTTTTTTTTGCTTGTCTATCAATGCATAACAATGACTCAAAATGATGCTATAACTGCACATAATATTAAAAAAAAACTACTTGATGAGTTAGTCAGGGTACAGTGTCTATACTGACACATTAAGCATTCCTGTTGAGTACTTGAAACGTTGAGCTGCTCCACTGAAATCACTGAAAGTAATTTTTTTCTGTTGAATAACAATAGTCTCTTTTGTTCATGCCCTGGCTCACTGTTCCCTGTGCCCCATTATATTACCACTCTTGAAATGAAAAGAAAACTGCAATTTGGAAGCCTGAAGTAGAAATATAATAACCTGATGAGCCCTCCTTCTGTTGTTCATGATAATTAAGAAGAAATAATTGTTAAAGAAATAATTGCTTCAGAAACCTAATTTTCCCTCTTTATAGCAAGAAAGTTTATGCTGTGATTAATAAATTTACATTTTATCAGGAAGATTCAAAGATTTCTGCTTTAAATAAATGTCTCATTTCCACTTATTGCATATGGGTCAGCATGCCCTTTGAACCTAGTTGAATGGATTCCACTGAAAGCAACTCACTATCAAGTTTGATATCTTATTGTTAGTTTTTTTAATGTATTTGTTTCTTATACTTTCTGAAGAACAAAAATTGTCTGATTTAATCATTTATAAATTGTATTAAAAAACAAAATACCTCTTTTTTTATTCCTTTTATCTCCATCCCTCCCTAGAGCAACTTAGCAGGTATACTAAAAAATGATCTGATTTCCAATAGCATTTATACCATTTGGCTGATGTAGCTAGATTTCTATTTACAGTTTATAAAGGATTAAAGCAGACTTCTTAGGAGGGAAAATTTAAGAACAGAGATGATCTCACAATCTCATGATAATCCAGAAGTGTGGTTTCTATCTATAGTTCAATAAACATTATGATCTGAGAAAGTCGCCTCCTTATCATCACTGCCATCATTTATACAAGATATGTATACATATATTTTCCCAAGATAAAGTAGAATATTCTTTACTTTCCTCCCTTATGAGAGGGACTTTATTTGTGTCATTGACAGATTCTAACACATTATCATTTACATGATAACCATCTTAATTCTTATGCTAAAATTTCACAATAAGGATTATAATAAACTGAATATATATGTGGATCACTGCAACAAACATTGTAAACAGCAAAAAAAAAAAAGAAACTGAAGCCATTTAAATGTTGGCAGGAATGATGTCTAGTCTTGAGTTATAAGATTGTTGTGTTTTTTTTTTATTGAGGGAATAATATTGGAATGGGTTAATATACAAACTTCAGAGAAATAACAATGCCTGGCACCAGTGGAATCTGTTAGAAGGAAATAGACATAGGTGCAGAGGGCATGCAGTTTAAGGGTGTATCTCATAGTTCAATAAAGAGCCTCAGGAAACTTGTGTTCAGAGGTAGTACTGTAATTTTTTGGAAAATCTCTTTGTAGCAGAGGTGACAGGTTCAAGAGAACCAGAGTAATAAGGAGAAAATTGGGGTACATTTATACATAATATGTGGGAGGGGGCTAAAGAAGACATCAATTAATGAAATCTGGGGAATATGGCAGATTTTGATGACAGTGAAACAAATTAAATACCCTCACACCTCAACTCAGTAAGAGTTAAGAACAGCAACAGTAATAAGGCTGATTTGATATTGAACTAATGAATCTGTGCCACATAATGTCTTGGCACTGTAATATTATATATGCTTTGGAATAAGCTTTGTCCTGAGGAAGTGCTGAACCTTCAGGAGTGGGTTGTCTGAGTACTGTTAGATGAGACAAATAGATCTTTATAGACAGATGAAGAAGTAAAAAAAAAGAGCATAAGATAGAGAGAAGGGAAATAGAAAAGGAAATTGAAAGTATAGACTTACTGAATATAAATACTTTTTGGAGCTATGTATTTCCCTAAATCTTCAGGTTTATCATTACTCCTCTTTGAAATCATAATGAATTAACTAATCATTAGGAATATCTAGTAGCACAGTGGATAGAAAACTGGGCCAGGAGTAGGAAGACCTGAATTCAAATCCAGCCTCAGATACTTACTGTGGAGACTTGGGCAAGTCATTTAACTTCTATTCATCACAGCTTTCTCATCTGTAAAATGGGAATAATATTAGCACCACCCTCCCAGAGTTATGAGATCAAATGAAATGATATTTTTAAAAAAGGACCACACGGTACAGAGCTTAGCCCTTAAAAGAAGCTGAACAAATGCTTATTTCCTTTTCTTCCCACTGATAGTCTCCTGATAGTAATTCTAATTAAAATAACAGTTTTTCTTTAGTTAAGAGACATTGAAGTGAAAGGGATGAACATTATCTTATTATGAGTAAATTAGTTTTTAAACCTCTTTGACTCAAACAAGATTACTCTTAGATCTAAGGAGAGAAAGCACAAAAATCAAAGAACTCTCATATCTGGCTTCATATTTACTATGAATTAATAACAAGGATTTATCATTAGAGAGTATGTAAATTCCAAAAAAAAACCACATTTTTCTAACCAACAGCCTTAGGTGAAATTAGTACAAGTATAGTCATTATTATTATTCCCCTTTTATAGATAGTGAAACAAGGGCTCAGAGACTGCATATTGAAGCATAGAATCATAGAAAACATAGAGAGAACATTAAAGTTTTGTCTATTTCAGCCCCCTTTTCCAGATGAAGAAGCTGAAACTCAGATTAAGATGTCTGGCCACAGTTCCATAATAAGTGAAGGATCTGAGATTCAAACCTGTCCTTTTTTCAGTACCATACCACTTTTTGCTAATGTTTGTTCTTATGTAAAATCCCTTCTCAGGCTTTTTCCTTAACTACTTCTAGCACTGATCAGTTGGGTCAACAGAAGACATCAGGCTACTCCCTTCAGGATTATAGAGTAATTCTTTTTTTAAAGAAAATTTATTTAATTAGTCAATTTAGAATATTTTCTCTTGGTTACAAGAATCATGTTCTTTCCCTCCCTCCCCTCCTCCATACCCTTCCTTAGTTGGCCAACAATTTCACTGGTTTTTATAAGTATCTTTGATCAAAACTCATTTCTATCTTGTTAATGTGTGCACTAGGGTGATCATTTAGAGACTACATCCCCAATCCTAATCCCCATGGAATCATGTGATCAAGCAGTTGTTTTTCTTCTGTATTTCTCCTCCCACAGTTCTTCCTCTGAATGTGGATAGTGTTCTTTCTTGTAACTCCCTCTGAATTGTTCTGGATCATTGCATTACTACTAATGGATAAGTTCATTTCATTCGATTGTACCACAGTATGTCAGTCTCTGTACAATCTCCTGGTTCTGCTCATTTCACTCTTCATCACTTCCTGGAGGTCATTCCAGTTCACACTGAATTCCTTCAGTTCATTATTACTTTGAGCTCAATAGTATTCCATCACCAACATATACCACAATTTGTTCAGCTATTCCCCAATAAAAGGGCATCACCTCATTTTCCAATTTTTTTGCCACCACAAAAACTTTACATTTTAATAATATCTCCTTTAATTTTTAGGCTCTCTAAATTAGTTTTCATCTGAAGATTTTTAATTTGTTTACTTTCTAGTTTTTTAATTTGCATGCCCAATTCATTCATCTCTGCCCTGCCTAATTTGGTAACATATGTACTTAAGGGTATAAATTACCCCCTGAGTACTACTTTGGTTGTATTCCACAGATTTTGAAAGGATATCTCATCGTTGTCATTTTCTTCAATAAAATTATTAATTGTTTCTATAATTTCTTCTTTAACTAACTGATTTTGGAGTATCATATTATATAATTTCCAATTATTTTTTTATTTTCCTCTCCACATACCCTTACTAATTATTATTTTATTGCATTATGATATGAAAAGGTGGTATTTATTATTTCTGCTCTTTTGCACTTGTTTACAGTGTTTTTATGCCCTAATACATGATCGATCTTTGTGAATGTACCATGTGCTGCTGAAAAGAGGTGTATTCCTTTTTGTCGCTATTTATTTATGTTCACATATCTACTAACTCTAAATTTTCTAAGATTTCATCCACATCTCTTACCTTATTCTTATCTTTTTTTTTTTGGTTTGATTTATCTAGATCTCATAGAGGAAGGTTCAGGTCTACCACTAGTATAGTTTTACTATCTATTTCATCCTTGAGGTCCACTAGTTTCTCTTTTAGAAATCTGTATGCTATACCATTTGGTGCATACATGTTGAGTACTGATATTTCCTCATTGTCTATACTGCATTTTATCAGGATGTAATTACCTTTCCTATCTCTTTTGACTAGATGTATTTTTACTTTGGCTTTGTTAGATATCATGATTGTGACTTCTGCCTTCTTTTTCTTATTTGGTGCTCAATATATTTGTCTCCATCCTTTACCCTGTTGTATCTACGTGACTCATGTTTGTTTCTTGTAGACAACATAAGGTAGAATTTTGGTTTTTAATCCACTTTGCTATTTGCTTGCATTTTATGGGTGAATTCATCCTATTCATGTTCAGAGTTATAATTACTCCCTGTGGATTCCACAACATTTTGATTTCCTCTCCTAGTCCTGCCCTTTTTTCTTTCACTATTTCCTTCTACACCAGTGTTAATGGTTTTTATCAGTTCCCCTAATTCCCACCCTTATTTTACTTTCCTTTATCATACCCCTCCCTTTTTATTCCCCTCTTATTTTCTTTATGGTCTTTTTAAACTACCCCCCAGACCCTTTCCCTCCCTTGTACTGCTTCCCTCTACACTAGTCTGTTTGTTACTCTTCTAATTCTCTATATGGCCCCAATGGATCTGATTGTTCTTTCTTTTTAGAGTCAATTTCAATACACATAAGAATTATGTATTTCCTGTCTTCAACCTCTTTACCCTTCCAATATATATTGGTGTTCTTCCCTGTTCCCATCATGAGCTTTTTAGTGAAATATAAATTTCCCCCATTTTGACTCTTTTCCCATTTCCCTTAGTAGTAACCTCTTTTTTAACCTCAAGTTTTATATATATTTATACATACACACACACGTGTGCACACACACACACACACACACACACACACACACACATATATATATATATATATATATATATATATCTTGACATTTATATGACAGACTATTTAGTCTGTCACTATTCCCTCTAATTATAATTCTTGTAGCTATCCAGGTGATAATAACAATTTTTAAGAGTTACCAGTATCATCTTTTCTTATAAGAGTACAAATAATTGAACTTATTGGGTCCCTTAAAAAAGTGTTGTTTTATTTTCCTTCTTTCTTAATTACCTTTTGGTGATTCTTCTGAGTTCTGTGTTTGGGTATCAAATTTTCTGTTTAAGTCAAGTCTTTTCTTTATGAATGCTTGGAAGTCATCTATTTTGTTAAATGACCATACTTTCCCCTACAAGAATATAATCAGTTTTGCTGGGTAGCGGATTCTTGGTTATAGACACAGTTCCCTTGCTTTCTGGAATATCATATTCCATGCCTTCTGGTTCTTCAGTGTAGATGCAGCCAGATCCTGTGTTATCCTAACTGTAATTCCATAGTATCTGAATCACTTCTTCTTAGCAGCTTGTAATGTTTTTTCCTTGTTCTGGTAATTCTTAAATTTGGCTATAACATTCCTGGGTATTTCCAATTCAGAATTAAATACAGGAGGTGATTTGTGGATTCTTTCAATCTCCATCCACTGTTCCCTCTTGCTCAAGAATGCCAGGGCAGTTTTCTTGGATAATTTGCTGAAGAGTGATGTCCAGGCTTTTAATTTTGTCATGCTTTTCCAGAATCCAATAATTCTTAAAATATCTCTCCTGGATCTATTTTCAAGGTCTGTTGTTTTTTGAATAAGTTGTTTCATATTTTCCTAAATTTTTTATTCTTTTGATTTTGTTTTATAGATTCTTGCTGCCTTGTGAAGTCATTTTCTTCAATTTGTTCCATTCTAGTTTTTAAAGAATGGATTTCATCCCTGGCTTTTTGTTCATCCTTTTCCTTCTGATCTTTCATCTTATTTGCTTTCAATCTGGTTAATTTTGGCTTTCAAGATACTTTTACTCATTTTAGTTCAAGTACCTCTAACTTAATATTGCTTTTTAAGTTCTTTTCCCCAAATTTCTTCAGCTTTTATTATTTGTTTTTTGAATTGTATTTTGAGTTCTTCCAAAGCCTGCATCCAATTTGCTGGAGTTTCTGTGTTTTTGTTTGGTGTTCCTTGGTCCACCTCTGTTCCATTTGCTCTTTTTTCATTGCCTGGATAGAAGATGTCAATTGTAATTTGTTTTTCTTTTTCTGTTGTTTACTCATATTTTCCCCTTCTTTCCTCCCTGTAATTGCCCATAATCTTGCTCCTTTGATTATGTATTTGATCTGTGGGTTTGGGATATTCTGTACTGAAGGGGCTTCTTCTCTGCTTTGTTGATTGGTCAGATTAAGTTGATGGTATTGATGAGCTCTGATTTCAGATCTTCCCCAGCTGGCAACAGAAGCTAAAAGGGAGCTGGACTTCTCACCGTATTATCAAGGTTTTCGCCTGTAGTATTTGTAGTCTTTGCATTTGGAGCTTAGTCAGCAAGACTTTCAGAGTAGTGTGGAGGAGGGCTGTTGATGCTTAAGCTTCTCTACCCTCTGAAGGCTTCTTATCTGCCCTACTGACAATATTGAGCCAGGGCTGAGTTGATCTGCAAAGCTGGATGTGCCCTGAGGACAAAACCTTCTGAGAAAGATGGTGGGGGGGATAAGATGAAGTATCTTGGCTGCAACTAGGCTGCCTTCTCTGTTGACTTCTTTGTGCTTTTCCTCCAGCTGCCTCCCTGTGTTCAATACCCTGATACTGGCACATCTTTGCCAGCAATGTATCCCTCTGGACTAGTGCCCTTGCCAGCCCAGAGATTCCAGGCACCACTGGAGGTCAGGACTATAGGTGGGAGAAGGATCCTGGGACCTTCCTTCTTCCTTCCACTTAAACTCAAGTGTTCTGGAATTCAGTCTTTTTGGAGGAGGAGTAACTTTTAAGTTGAGTCCAGCAGGAGGGTTCCCTAGCTCTGTCCTGTTGTTAGATTTGGTTTTCAGTCCCTTTGAAGCATTGTGTTTTCGATCGGTGAGAAAGGGTTCTGTGGAGGTCTGAAGTTTTGCTGCCTCTAAGCTGCTATCTTGACTCCAGGACAGGATTATAGAGTAATTCTAAGAGTCTAGTCTTTCTTGTTCAAGACTTTCCTGTATTAATTAACAAGGTAACAACAATTAGCTTTTTTTATTTTTTAAAAATAGACTTACTCAAAAAGATATATCAAGAATGGTAGTCATAAAACAATACTCAAAACTAGGGGCACAATAAACTATTCTTTCCAGGAGTGGACTTAAACTTTTAGGCAACCTATGATCAACAACTGGTTACCAGAAGTCCTTTTTACCTTCTCTGGATACTTCATGCATTTTCCTTTAAATGTGTCCCTGTTCTGGGCTTCAGGGATTTGTTTCATTGTAGATTTCTGAAGTAGATTTTATTTAGTGTGTCTAGTTTGTTGTAAGGATGTTTTCCATATAGATGCTGCTAATAATCACTTGTATTTCAGTGTATGAATATGGGAGTTCTCTATATATTTATATTTCAAATTTCCTAAGTCTATCACCTAGTGCAGTGATGGCGAATCTTTTAGAGATATAGTGCTGGGGCCCCATCCCATCCCAACCCCCAGACCAAGTGCCATGCCAGCCCCCACCAGAGATGGTATGCCTTGTCCTTCCCCCTTATCAAGTGTTGGGTGAGCCTTGTCTCCATCCTTACCCCAAACAGAGAAGGGAGGAAATGTTCCCATGAGGCTGCTGGAAGGAAAAATGGGTGAAATGAGGAATGTCCTCAGTGAGTGTAGAATGGGGAAGGGGAATGGCCCAAGTGCTCTGCTCCCCTGCCAGTTCTGCTGCCTGTGAGACACCCACCTTACCCCCTGTTCAGTCCCATTGGTCTGTTGGACAGAGGGACTGTTTATGTGAAAAAATGTCATCAGACATGATGGAGAAAGGGAAGGGAACAGCTCTGCCCAATTCCCTTTGCCTTTCTAGTAATGAATTTGGGTGAGGGAGATTGAGAGGGAAAGTAGCTAAGGGTCCACAGAAAGCACACTGCATTCCATCTTTGGTACCCATGCCATAGGTTTGCCATCATTGACCTGGATAGATGGAGGAGGTAGAAGAAAAATATTCAGTCACTCTCCTCTATAGAAATTCCTTTACTTCTATTCCACTGACTGATCTGCTGCAATATTGAAAAAAATCAGTATTGCCTTGCTCATTCATTCATAATCCCAAAGGAATGACTGATTTTCTTTAACTAGTCACAGATTATTTCCCATATAGCATCATTTCCTTTTATTCAATTATCAAAGCACTTCATATCTCCCAAACTAAGTATTTTATACCAAATTGTACACTTTTGAATGACTGATTCATTTAATGAATTAAGATATCTTGACCTTTATTTACTGAGGTTGAAGTAGGAACCCCCAATGTTAGACTTATAAAGAAATAAGGGAAAAAAGGCAAAGCAAGGCAAGGAAAAGAAAAGAAAAAGAAGTGAAATAAAAATAAAAAAGAAAAGAATGGAAAAATTCTTATGAAACTCTGGTACTTCTTTGGAAAATTTAGCAAAGAAAGAAATAAAAATTATGGGATATTTAAACTGACAGAAGGCTTCGAGATAATACAATTTAACCACCTTCTTAAACAGAGGGCTGAGACTCAGAGAGAAGTGATTTGAAAGAAATGCTGTGACATTTTGCAAATGAAAAAAGATTTAACAATATATCACAATGGTGACTTATATAACCCTGAATTCAGATCATGAGAGTTGATATTTTTTCCACAAAAGTTCTTAAGTTATTCTATTATCTTAGCTGGTTATTGTGTTTAATGTAAAATACAGGTATAGACAATATATACTGAATTCAATCTTAAGGCATGGTCTGAATGTCTTTCAAATCACTTGTATCTTTCCACATGAATTACTCAGGCTTTTTTGAGTCTAAAGTTTAAATAAATACCACTCTCTAGTTTTTATTTCTCACTTCTCTAATATTTGTTTGTTCTCTTGCAGTCAGATTTAGTTTTGTTCCAAGTAATCATCTCTGGGTTTAATTGCAAATTATACCCAGATCATTTATCTTTTTAACTGTGGGGTCAATGAATTTAAAATTATATGACACTGGTAAGACTGAATTTGATTTTGACCTAATACTTTTTTAAAAGATGCTCTGCCACTATCAATTGTTAACACTGTTGTTGGTTAGAAACCAGCCAGGCAGAAGATGAGCTATATCAAAAGAGAAAACATGTCATTCATAATTGTTGCAGGAGCTATTATTGGATACATATCTGAATGAGCTTAATGTCTACCAAAACACACATGGGAATTAATGGGATAGATACAACATGAAAGGAAATGATCATAAACATTGTTGTATAATGTTAAGACACAGAATACACCTGCTTTGCAAAATTAAAATGCACATTACTCTGAAGACATTGGAGAGGTACATGGTAGATATAAGAAGTATACAGTATATAACCAATGAGCATTTCTGAAGAACAAGAGAAAAAGCCATCCTCAAGGAAATATATCATAAGGAAAGAAGGACATCTGGTTCTGTGATGACAGCAA
This sequence comes from Monodelphis domestica, assembly GCF_027887165.1. NCBI lineage: Eukaryota > Metazoa > Chordata > Mammalia > Didelphimorphia > Didelphidae > Monodelphis > Monodelphis domestica. Next base: position 469,858,871 of record NC_077228.1, read on the forward strand.
GGGATGACAATTGGACAGCTAGTGTGTTACTTTGGGACAGGTGAAATGAAAAGATAAATTGAGCAAGTTTCCACACTGAACTTTTGGGAGTACATGGAGCAACCAAAAGAAAGGGTAGATAGAGATTATAATCTACATCATGGGAAGGAATTTCCGAATCAAAATTATATCCATTAAAATATTACAGTCCTTTAGAAATTCACCAGCTTTGTTATAATACATGTAAAAAAGTTGGATCTATTAAATAAGCCACAGAAAGCAAAAATATCTATATCTATATCTATATCTATATCTATATCTATATATATATATATATATATATTTGTTGGTGCATAGAGAAGGAAAGAGAACGGGAGAGAGAAAGAGAGGGGGCAAAAATGATAAAAGATAGTTTATAAAATACATTCAAATATAGGAAAAGATGTAAATATAGTTGCATGAAGTATTGATTTATCATGTTATATACTGAAAAAAATCCCCTAAAAACTTTTATCACCTCCCCAAATACAAAGATTAAATGTGACAATATTTTCTCCATACAGAGTTTAATTATTTCTGACAAAGTGCATAAAAATTGCAATACTTGTACTGTCAATTTTTTATTTTACAAAAAAGTCCTCCCTATATTTCTGAATTTTGTTTTTGTTCAAATGCATTTTAGTGGCCTATAACCTATTATATAACACACACTATCCCTTTATGTTAAAGGTGGAGTTTTAAAAATTATATTTCATATCATCTTATATCATATGTCATTATATCAACTTTATTTCCCAATATATTTTGTCTGAATAGCCCATTCAAAAACCTTTCCCTTAAAAATAAGAGGAAATAATGCAATTCAATAACACAAACACACAAATCAAGTTCAACAGTATATGAAGTATTAGACATCCATATCCATCCATCTCTGCAAAGGGGAAGGGGGACATTTATGTATCTCATTCAGATAGGAAAGTGTTGAAAGAGACCTTTATGATTCTATCAAGAAGAGGGCATGCCAGACTAACTTTGTTTACTTCTTCAACAGAAATAATGAACTAATAAATGAGGCTAATGCTGGGAATATTGTAGTTTATTTTGATTTTTAAAAATTGACAAAATATCGTATCTTATTCTTTGTAGAAGATGGAGAGATAGGCATTAGAAAATAATATTAATATCAAGTGGATTCAGATTTGGTTAATGACTAGGATCTAAGAAAATTGTTAATGGTTCAATGTCAGTGTGTTAGGAAATCTCCAGGGAAGCACCCTAGAGAATTGCAACTTGCCTTATGCTATTAACATTTTTATCAGTGATCTAGATAAACACAAAAATGATATACTTATTATATTTACAGATGATGCAAAGATAGGACATCTAATATATTGGATGTCAGAATCAGGATTTAGATGCTGATAAAAAGCATGATCCTAAATCTAATTAATAAATTAAATTAAGTATTAATTAATTAATTAAAAATTAATAAATCAAAAATAAAAATAAATTAATAAATAAAAATTAATAAAGCCTAAATAATTTTATCTTATGTTTTTCTTTTGGTTGTGTTTGTATTTGCATATACTTATTTGTGTAGGTTGTTTCTAGTAGTTCAATACAAAATTCCCAATGGCAAGGACAATAATCCTTTTTATTTGTAATTATATACCCAGTACCAAAGGTAACTGGTGCTGTAGTTTCAGTCCTGGACCTGGAAAAAAGAAGATCCAAATTGAAATCCAGTCTCAGATACTAATTATGTGACCCTGGGAAAGTAGCTTCCATAACACAAAAATATGATTAATAATAGTACCTGACAGGGTTTTCTTGAGAATCAAACAAAATAATATTGCATAATTTGATGTCTGGTACATAATAAGCACAATATAAATATTTATTATCTTATTCTTAGTAAAATACCTGGCACATATTAGGTGCTTAACAAATTCATGTGATTGATTATAATTATTATGAATTATAATAATTTAGCTTGACTCAAGAGAACAATTGGGAAATTCTCTTCCTTCTGTCCATTGAACTGATGAAAGGCTAGTTGGAATATTTTAAATACTGCTAAGCATGATCAATGAGTCATTTTTTAAAAATCATATTTATTCATGTAGCTATCTATCATCATTCTGGCTGTCTGGCTGTTTTTTCATTCAATTAGTTAATTAGTTACTTATTCATTCATTCCTTTAGCTGCTCATCAATTAATCTAATTATTTTCATACTTTTTTGTTTCAAAGCAAGATTACCAGGGTAAGGGAGATAAGGAAAATATATAATTGCAAATTATTGTTATCTAAAAACAAAAGGCATAAATGAAAAATTAAAATAACACAAAATTAGTAAAATAGATTGTTATTTCTGAAAGTGCTCAGAATACTATCCTGTCTCACTAAATATCATAATCTGAAAATCATTCACATGAAATCATTCACCAGAAATTGCCTCTCATAATCTTAAATCAAATTAATTTTAATACTGAACAATATATATATATCACAATATATATGTATCACATTCTTTTATATATATATTTATATATATATATATATATATATATATATATATATATATATATATATATATATATATATATATATATATATATAAAAGAATGTGATACATGCCACACCAGTTATTGTTTTCACTATATAGATCCAAATTCTTATAGGGAAGTAACCTAGAATTGACAGTCACTTTGAGGATCATTCTAAAGAAAGAACTTCCTGATCATGATATATTCCTCAAAATCTCTAGTAATCAGGGGTGTGCCAGAGCCAGAGTGACTATTTAAATCTCAGAAATTAGCAGCTATAATTTAGAATCAGGTTTACTATTTTACTGGATTCTAGAATTAATAAGGTTTTAAATTACATGGCAAATATACCACTAAATAAAGTATTAATAATGCCAATTAACCTTAAAAATTCATATGCATTTTTCCCCCATGGAGCCTATTTGTTCAATATTGACCAGTACACCAGCTTGCTACCCTGTAAATATTGTTTGAACTCAGCATGGATTCAGTAGAGAGCTCAGAAAATCAGACTAGGGCTAACTCTACCAGAATATCCCTGCTTTTTTTTTTCCTTGCCTGGAAACACTAATAGAAAGGGGCCACAGAACTCCTGAGGATTTCCTCTGTGTTGGATAGAACTGTCCAAAGTGAAAATTAAGCAGAAGATAAAGAGTTGACGAAACTTTGGTCATGTTGTCTAAAACTTCACATAGTTCAAAAGGTGCCCTCTTCTAATAATACAGATGAGAGCTTCCCCGGCTTCTCCAAGGATATCAACTTTACACTACATCTTGGAACAAGCTGGAAGTTTCTCTGAAACCTACCTTCATTACTGATGCCAGTCTCACTAGTTGATATGTGTTCCACCACTTTGGGCATGCCAGGATGATGGATGACATAATGTGCAAGCTTCCAACTGAACAAAGCCAATGAGCCTTGGTATGATCTTGGATGGCAATGAAAGATGAGCCTTTGTTTAAAGAACATATGCCATTTGTGAAACCTTCTTGAGAAACTATTAAAAATGAGCCGTTTGTTTCTTAGAGAGGTTTATTTACTCCTTAGACAGGGTAACTTCTATTCTTCTAATCTATCTGTTACAAGACTCCCTGTAAAGGTTCATTTTTGAAATATGCTAGGCATGCTTTCTGAAAGCTGTCAGGCAGAAAAGATAAGGGCTTCATTTGTGTATCACTAGGAAAAATCCAATAAGACAGACCTGGTGCTAAGCTGCTCAGTCCCTGAGTTCAGTTTTAAGATTGAGACTCTCAGGATCATTATTTCATGGATCCAGTGGGATTTTTGGAGTCACAAAGGATATATAGGCTTCTTAGTATCATCTGGGGCTAATGAGGACACACATACAGCATGATAATATTACCTATAAGCCTTCAAATATGTGCTCTAGTAGTATCAATTATGAGATCATGTATTTTAAGCAAGGAGAAAGAAGGTAACTCCACTATCTGACTTATAATTCAAGCCTGCTGCATTTAGAACAATCTAGTGGCTCTCAAAAAATACTGTTTTTGAAGCCAAGAAGACCTGGGTTCAAAAGCTACTTCTGTCACATTCTTTGTGACAGTGAACAAGTCACTTACACTTTTGGTATTCTAGTTAACTCTCTAAGACTATAAAATCCAAAGAAATTCTCTATACCAATGAAATTTCTTTCTCTTCTCAAAAATTACCTTTTTGAAGAGCCTTCTACTTTAAGCTTCTAATCTTACATGGAAGATATAATTTTGTGTAATTGCCTTAGTTCCACACAGGTTTTCTCATAGGATTCTAGAATTAGCACTGGCAGACAGTAAAAGACTATGAACTCCAAAACCCTCACAACATCCTTTTAAAGATGAAGAAAATGAATCCAAGAGAGCTTAATTGTGTATGTGTGTGTTTGTGTGTGATGTATGTTATGTTTTCATATTTATCTAGATTTAGCTTGAAGGAAGGCATAAATAGATATTTCAAGCATCTATTCTACACATCCTTCTCCAGTGGTATTTCTCTCTAGATGCTGGAAGCCAGAAGACTAAGATTCCTCTCTTGTCTCAAGCTTTTACCAACTCTAGTTGTCCACTGTCACCTAGAACTGAATCTCTACCAATGAGTTGAATTAATTGCAAAAGGACATGAAGATATGTTTCCCTGAAAGTCACAAGAGGGTATTATCTAAATTCAGGTCTTCTGGATTCAAACTAAGCAGTGTTCTACACTGTCTTTTATTGTTCTCATTCCATTTTCAAATGGTCCTTATTTAATATTTTTTTATTTTTTTATATATTTATTTAATAATGTTTATAAAACAGGAAAATAAAAATCTCTAACTTTGATCCATGCCATCAATGACAAAAGGTACCAGGTAAAGGTCGGGGAATATATAGGGACTGTTAGGAAAGTTTCCTTGTTTACTATTTCAGTGACTATTGTGAATTTTAAAACTATTCCACCCTAATCAAACCATTCTTTAGAAGATGTGATTTAGCTATTTACTGATCAGTAACAATGGAGATACTTGGAATAACAGAAACAGGTCTTAGAAACTCTACATTCTCCACCCTACTCAGTTTAACAAGATTTTGAAGGTCTGCATCAAACTCAAGATTCAATTATCTGAGGAGATAGCCTTCAACAGACATGTGCAAAAAAAAAAAAAGGACAGTCCTCTGGGTTCTCCTAAGTCAACCTAAGTCCTCACTGGTACAGATGAGACTCAGAAAAGTGATGTAAAAACATACATATAAGGCACGGTCCTTCCTGACACTTCCTCTTTCCCTGGAGAGATGACTCTGACTGACAGTGTGCTAAGTGTTCCGACATCTTGGAGTGTTGGGTGGTGAGTTTTGCCCTGGAGCTGATTTCAGGTTCAGGCATTTTAGCTGAGCCCCTTTGGAGGTCAGGCAGATTCCTTCCTCCTTCATACCCCAAACCCTTACTCCCTTATCTCCTGAGCTCCCTACCTGATACTAATCAGGCAAGGGGGAGAGGGAAAGAAAAAACCTACTCCTTCTTCTTCTTCCTTCTTCTTAATCTTCTCCACTATCAATTAAATCACCATAAAATTTGGCAACTGATTTGGGTATTTTATTATTTGGGATTTCCCTTGGTGACCACTTAAATTTAGATTTTTTTTTCAGTCTCAACCCTAATTTCACCCTTTACACTATTCATAAAGTAAGACTAATTACAAAAAGAAAAACAGAATGCATTTTTTGAGTATTGATCTTATGAGTTGGTAGGTCACAATTAATATAAATTTAAACAATATCAAATTTTATTTAATGTGAATTATAAAGTAGTATCTGTATTTTGAGGACCAAAATTAAATTAATTTGATACATGCAATTTAACTGATAGTTTTCATGTGCCATCAATCTGCATGAGTCTATCATTGAGTATGGATGTGATTATTTTTATGTACTCTATTGACAACAGTTGTATTATTTTATAAAGATAATATAATAAAATGAAGAAAATAAAGAATATCATAGATGGAAGCATGTCTAATACAAAAATAAAGGGGTTAGTTATTATATGAAAACCAAAATTTTATGCAATTTAATTATAGAAAAATGATAAAATTACCCCTAAAGTAGGATATATTGAAATGCCTGAATCAAAAAGACGATATTTCTAAAACATGTAAGCAAAATAAAAGCCAAAAAAGATGATATGTTTTCTTTTTGTTTACATAAAAGCATGGAAATATTTTAGTAATAGAAATAGAATATAGTTTTTAAAACCTTAGCTTTTGTCTTAAGATCAATACTATGTGTTGGTTTAAGGCAGAGAATGGTGGGCATTAGGATGTAGGAATTAAGCGGCTTACCTAGGGTCACACTGGTAGCAAGTGTCTGAGGCTACCTTTCAACTCAGGATCTTCAATCTTTAGGCCTGGTTTTCAATCCCCTGAGACACAGTGCTGCCTTCAGTGAATGTCTTTTAACTACCTGAATGGATGAATTCAGTCAAAAATTAATTCTTCTTATTAAGACAGTCATTTTTAAGGGTAGTTATTAGCAGCTTTATTGAATTTCAATTCCTTATATTAATTTGGTCAAGAATTTAAAATCCCCTTCCTCAATTCACAAAGAAGTGTTTTAACTTGTTTTGAATAAGCTGTGAAAAGCAAAACTGAATCAAGCTCTGGATTCTCTGAGACTGATGTGAATCTTAAAACTTCTCAGACTCTACTTCAGAAGATTGATTAAGCTATTCCCCATTTTTAACAATGGAGGTACTTGATCAGGAATGTATTGAGAACCTTTAAAATTACTCCAACCTACTCAGATAGTGCCTTAGGGGAAGATAAAGTTGCAAACTCCTAACTGAACAATGAAAAGTCCCCAACTCATACTTATAGTAAATCTAGAACCTTAAGCTAGATCTATTTTTAGATCTCATACAAAAGGATGCTAAGTACCTATAAAGGTTAAATTAATCACTAAAAGGTCAAGCAACTTACAAAAGGCAAGCTTAACAAAGGAGGTGTGAAGTTCTCAGAGGATTTTATCTAATCAGACAAGGTGAAAATGAAAGAAGTTAAGAACTAGGAATGGGGAGTCCTGGAAAAAAAAGCATCTACTGTGATTGGTAGATGTGAAAATTTAGGGGAGGTGACATAAGAGAAAATTTCTTTAAAAGGAGAAGGATTGAACTCAGTTGGGGAGTTCAGGAGTTCAGTGGACGACTGGAGTTTGCTTGAAACAATCTTGTGATGAGTGATAAAGACTGTTTCACTCTCCCTTAGGCTCAGGCCTAGGCCATTTTGCCTAGGCCCTTTCTACTATTTTCTATTTCTCTCTCTCTCCTTCCCTTAATTCCTTCATTTATATTAATTAATATCTCCATAAAGCCCAGCTAACTTGGGTATTTTCATATTTGGGAATTTTCCCATGGTGACCACTTAATTTTAGATTTTAAATCAAGACACTGAAAATTATCTTCACAGTTTGGCCCAAACTTTTACAGTTGTGGCAATTCACAGTCTTCGAAACCACATTTTCAAGGTTACACTGAGAAGGAGCAAACAGCAGTTGGACATTTAGAGTGAAGGCTGATTGACAATAAAGACAGTTGGTGGAGGGAGGGGAGACTGGGAGAGTGACAGTTGCTCTTGAGGACTCATTTTCCTGGCCCTTGGACTGGAAGGAGCACTCTCTCCCTGTCTCAGGATAGAAGAACCTCCATTCATGGATTGTTCCCAACTGGGTGCTCTACCTGGATTCCTATGATCCTGTCATCGAACAAAAGGATTTAAGGGGAGTGGTTTGAAGTGTATGGCCAATCTTTAAGGGTGCTAGCCCGAAGAGACAGGCCCAACCAGCTCTGAAAGTCAAAACCTTTTCTTCCTCTTGCTGTCTCTTGGTAAAGATTTTGAATTTATGAAAGCTAGTATAGATTAACAAAGACCTAAATAAAAAGAAACCTTCTACCAGCCTGTGAGGTCTGACCTCAACTTAAAAACTGAGAGAGACTCGAACCCAATCTGGGGAAAAAGTATAGGGAACCCCTCTTCCCACTACCTTCATACCTTCCTTTGAATAACAATTCAAACTTGTTATTAAATTCATCTTGAGTTTAATAATCTGCAGTCAGATTAGAGGAGTCTCATTTCAGGGGAACATAGAGGGAACAGAACCTAAGGGCAGCCATTTGACCATAAATGGTCCTTTTTGGACCCTACCGGGCAACCTTGGTTTCGGAGGCAGGCTTGTCCCTCAGGAGGGTCTGTGTTTACCTGTCCTGAGGTATCTCCAACATCAATAAATAGAGAAGATATCCCCTCAGTCTATCATAGTTGGCCCATTTCTCAGGAACCTCATTTTTCAAAATAAGCCTCTCAGCAGGGGGTATCTCTCTCCTTTTACCTCACCATCATCCATGTTCCCTCTGTCCTTTCAACTTCTCTATTCCCTGTTACAAAACCGTCCTTACCCCCCCCCCATACCTCTTCAATCCTTTACTATTCCTTTAACTATTACAAAGTGAATGGCTTGCAATTTTAACTCATTTATCTTCTTTTAATATTAATTAAATTATTTAGAGTATGTTTTCATGGTTACATGATTCACGTTCTTTCCCTGCTCTTCTTACTCCCCAGTCCCTGTGGTAACAAGCATTTCCACTGGGTTATACATGTATCATTTGTCAAAACATATTTCCATATTATTCATGTTTGCAAAAGAATGATCATTTAAACTCAAAATCCCCAATCATATCAAAATCAATTTTTTTCTTCTGTGTTTCTACTCACACAATTCTTTCTCTGAATATGGATAGCTTTCTTTCTCATAAGTCCCTCAGAATTGTCCTAGATCATTGCATTGCTGCTAGTAGAGAAGACTATTCTATTGTACCACAGTATATAAGTCTCACAAGCTATCACTTGTGGCTCCCAATAGCTGCTAGCATGTGGCAGTGGCCACACCCTGGGCAACAGCTTCAACAGGCCAGCTAAACGTTGTGATGGTAGCCATCTGGTCACAGACCCCTGGTGAACTACGGCTTTGCTCACCCAGAATGTGAAAACTGCTTCGGCGGAACAGGCAGAAGAAACCAATAAGAAGGTTCAACGGCTGAGAGGGCGACGCAGCAAAGCACTGTGGAGTGCTTAGGGCGTGTTGGAGCACAAAAGACAACACAGCCATCTAATGCAGCTGAGGAAGTCTCCAGGTGTAATGATTTTTCGTACCACTGGACCCAGGCTTCCAAAGCCGAGAGAGTGGGACTGTGTGCATCGACTTTTCCACTTAAATCTCCTTCACGCACAAGTGTCTTTGTGCACACTCACCTATCATAGATGAAAATACATAAAGACAATCGTCATCCTTGGTTACAGAAAGACTACTACTATATAAGTCTCTGTGTATAATGCTCTCCTAGTTCTGCTCCTTTTGCACTGCATCAATTCCTGGAGGTTTTTCTAGTTCACCTAGAAAACCTCCAGTTCATTATTCCTCTCAGCACAATAGTATTCCATCACCAACAGATTCCACAATTTGTTCATCCATTTCCCAATTGATGGACACCCCCTCATTTTCCAGTTCTTTTGCCAGTACAGAGCCCAGCTACGATTATTTTTGTACAGTATTGTTCCTTATTATCTGTTTGGGGGACAAACCAAGAAGTGGTCTTGCTGGATCAAAGGGCAGGCAATCTTTTAAAGCCCTTTGGGCATAGTTCCAAATTATCTTCTAGAATGGTTGGATCAATTCACCACTCCACCAGCAGTATATTAGTGCACCAATTTTGCCACAACCCCTTCAACATTTATTATTTTCCTTTACTGTCATATTGACCAATCTGCTAGGATTGAGGGGATATCTCACAGTTGTTTTGATTTACATATTTCTAATTATGAGAGATTTAGAACACGTTTTCATATGTTTAATGATAGTTTTGATTCCTTTATCTGAAATCTGTCTATTCAAATTCCTTTATCATTTATCAATTGGGGAAAGAATTTATTTTTTTGTACAATTTACTTAGCTGCTTATAAATTTGTGCACACACGGGCTCACTTGTGGCTCCTAGTAGTTATTAGCATGCAGCAGGGGCCACACCCCTGGCAATGGCTTCGACAGGGCGGCTTAACCTTGTGAGGGTAGCCATCAGGTCATAGACCCCTGGTGAACTAGGGCTTTGCTCACCCAGCATGTGAAGATGCTTCAGCTGAACAGACGGAAGAAACCAATAAGAAGGTTCAACGACTGAGATGGCGACGCAGCAAGGCGCTGTGGAGTGCTTAGGGCATTTTGGAGCACAAAAGACAACATGGCCATCTAATGCAGCTGAGGAAGTCTCCAAGTGTAACGACTTTTCGTGCCACTGGACCCAGGCTTCCAACGCCGAGAGAATGGGACTGTCTCTGTGCATCGACTTAGACAATAGTCATCCTCAGTTACCGAGAGACTACTACTACTTACAAATTTGAGAAATAAGACCTTTGTCAGAGTTTTTTATTATACACATTTTCCTGATTTGTTGCTTCTCTTCTAATTTTGTTTGCATTAATGTTGTTTGCATAAAATCTTTTTAATTTAATCTAATCAAAATTATTCATTTTACATTTTGTAATATTCTCTGTCGCTTATTCGGTCTTAAGTGCTTTCCTTTCCCAAAGATCTGACAGGCATACATTTCTATGTTCAACTAACTTATTTATAGTTTCCTTCTTTATATCATTTACTCATTCTGAATTTATCTTGATACAGGGTATGATATTTTGATCTAAACCTAATCTCTCCTACACTGTTTTCCAATTTTCTCAGAAGTTTTGGTCAAATAGAGGGTTTTTATCACAATATCTAAGTCCTTTAGGTTTATCATACAATATCTTGCTGGAGTCATTTACCACAAATCTATTCCATTGATCCATCCTTCTGTCTCTTAGTCAGTACCATATTCTTTTGATGACCATTGTGCTATAGTACATTTTAAGATCTGATTCTGCTAGGACCCCATACTTCACTTTTTTTCATTAGTTCCCTTAATATTCTTGATCTTTTGTTCTTCCAGAACTTTTTCTCTTTCTCTTTTGATCTTTTGTTCTTCCAGATGAACTTTGTTTCTTATTCTATTTTAAGATGTTTCTTGGTAGTTTGATAAGTATGCTACTGAATAAATAGATTAATTTGGGTAGGATTGTCATTTTTATTACATTAGCTCATCCTACCCATGAGCAATTGATGTTTTTCCAATTATTTAGATATAGTTTTAATTGTGTGGAAAGTGTTATATAGTTGTGTCCATATAATTCCTGTATTTGTCTGGGCAAATAGGTTCCTATATATTTTATATTGTCTAGGATGATTTTAAAAGGAATTTATCTGACTCTTGCTGCTGAGTTGTATTGGAAATAGAAATGATGATGATTTATGTGGGTTTATTTTGTATCCTGAAACTTTGCTAACATTGTTGATTATTTTCAATAGCTTTTTAGTTGACTGTATAGGATTCTTAAAGTAGACCATCATATGATCTGCAAAGAGTGATAGTTTAGTCTCCTCATTGCCTATTTTAATATCTTTATTTTTTTCTTCTAAAATTGCTACTGCTAGTGTTTATGGTACAATGTTAAATAATAGAGGTGATAATGGGGATCCTTGCTTCACTCCTGATCTCATTAGGGATCTCATTCTAACTTATTTCCATTGCAGATGATGCTTGCTGATGGTTTTTAATTTATACCATTTATTATTTTTAGGAATGGCCCATCTATTCCTATATTTTCTAGTGTTTTAAATAGGAGTGGGTATGGTATTTCATTAAAGCCTTTTTCTGTATCCACTGAGTTAACCATGTGATTTCTGTTTGTTTGGTTATTGATATGGTCAATTATATGGATAGTTTTCCTAATATTAAACCATCCTTTTATTCCTGGTATAAATCTCACCTGGTCATAGTGAATAATCCTCATGATAACTTTGATAACTTTCTGTAGTCTTTTTGCTAGTGTTCTATTTAAGACTTTTGCATTATATTCACTAATAAGAATGGTCTGCAGTTTTCTTTCTCTCTTTTTGCTCTACCTGGCTTTGGAATCAGTACCATATTTGCATCATAAAAGCAATTTGGTAACACTCTTCCTTTGCTAACTGTGTCAAATAGTTCATATAATATTAGGATTAGTTGTTCTTTAAATGTTTAATATAATTCACTTGTCAATCCATCTGGTACTGGGAATTTTTTCTTAGAGGGTTCCTTGATGGCTTGTTCAACTTCTTTTTCTGAGGTGGAATTGTTAAGTATTCTATTTCCTCTCCTATTACTCTAGGCAATATTTTTGTAAATATTTACCCACTCCCCCTTGATTGTCATATTTATTGCCATAGAGTTCTTAATAACTATCTTAATTTCCTCTTTATTAGAGGTGAAGTTGCCCTTTTCATCTTTGATGCTATTAATTTTATTTTCTTCTTTATTTTGTATTATATTAACTAGTACTTTATATATTTTATTTGTTTTTTGAAAGTACCAGCTTTTATTAGTTCAATATTTCTCTTACTTTCAATTCTATTAATTTCTCCTTTGATTTTTAACATTCCCAATTTGGTTTTTATCTGTAATTTTTAATTTTTCCTCTTTCTAGTTTTTTAGTTGCATGCCCAATTCGTTGACTTCTTTCCTCTATGCTTTGTAGATATAGCCAGTCAGGGATATAAATTTCCTCCTGAATACTGCTTTCGCTACATCCCATAGATTTTGATAAATAGTTTCCTCATTGTCATTCTCTTCAATGAAATCAGTATTTATTTCTTTGATTTGTTCTTTGACTCACCAGTTTTGAAGAATTAGGTTATTTAATTTCCAATTAATTTTAAATTTATCTTTTCATAAGCCCTTATGGATTATGATTTTTATTACATCATGGTCTGAAGTTGTATTTATTTTTTCTTATTTCCTACATTTGTTTGCAAAGTTTGTATGCCCTAGTACATGATCAATCTTTGTATTTGTTCCATGTGCTGCTGAAAAGAAGGTATATTCCTTTTTATCCCTTTTTATTTTTCTCCAAATATCCATTAGCTCTAATTTTTCTAACATTTCATTCACTTTCCTTATTTTTTAAATTTATTTTTAGTTCAATTTATCTAGTTCTAATAGGGGAAGTTTGAGGTCCCCGACTAGTATGGTCTATTTCTCCTTATTTCTATCTATTTCCTCCTTAAGCTCCTTTAATTTCGTCTTTATAATTCTGAATGCTATATAATTTGGTGCATTTTTATTGAGTACTGATATTTATTCATTACTTATACTGCCTTTCATTAAGATGGAATTACCTTCCTTATCTTTTTTAATGAGATCTATTTTTGTTTTAGCTTTTTCTGATATCATAATTGCTACTTCTGTCTTCTGTCTCAGTTGCAGCCCAGTAAATTCAGCCCCACCTTCTTAACTTAACCCTGTATAGTTGTGTTAGCATCCCAGTTGTAGCCCTAGCCCTGAGATTTAGCCAAACCTTTGAGTCTCAACATAACAGGTAGCCCTTGGACGTTCCTTCTTTCTTTTCCTCAAACTTGAGAGTTTAACTTTCTCTGCATACCTTTTGAGTTCAATCTAGCAGGAGGGTCCCACAGCTCTGTTTTCTTTTTGAATTTGAATTTCTGTCCTACTTGGTTGTTTTTGATTGGTGTGGAAGGATTTTCACAAAGGAATTGATTTTTGCTACCTCTAAGCCACCATGTTCTGGAACAGCCACTTAGATAATTTTTTCAAGTTTTTTTAAATGTTTGTTAAAGAAAATGGAAATGAATTGGATAGAGAAAAAGTTATTGTAAATTGTGGTTAGTTCAATCACTTTAAAAACCAAGTTCAAATACACAATGTAAGGGTGTAAAATTATCTTGCTTTCCAAATTCCTCCACAAATAATAAAAAATAATGCCCCACAGTCAATTTTAAAGCAGCAGAACTAATCAGAGGTGCGGTGAAACAGTCTACTCCAGCAAAACTTGTGAGGAAGGTCTCTGACCTCCTGGGTTCAAATATCACCTGGTAGAAATATAAATATCTCCAAGCAAATACCACAGAATCAGGCATCAAAATCAACACACAATAAGCCCTCAGGGACACTGTGCTTTGTGGCAACCTTACTTTGTCAGCTTCATTTAGGATTTTATATTTTAGGAATAAATCCCATCAGTGGCAACAAACAATAAGCCTGGGGTCAACTTGAGAGAGGGAACTTTAGAAATGTTAACAATAGAGAAAAAAGGAGGGGGCAGTGCCAAGAATGGCAGAATATAGACAGGAGCTCTGTGAATCTCTCTGAAAAACTTCAACCTATCTTAAAATAAAGCTTTAAAATGAATACTAGAATGACAGAACTAACAATGAGATAGTATAAGACAATTTCCCTACAGAAGACAACTTGAAAGGTAGAAAGAGAAGGTTCATTTCACTGCAATGAGAGGGGAGTATAGTCTGTGATGAGATCTCATCAACTTGCCAGGCCAACAAGGAGACACCTTTTCTTCCTATGTTATCCAGGCCCAAGCAATAGCTAGTCCCCGACACTGTGCTTAAACCAAAAGCATAGTGTTCGACACCTACCATTCAAAGTTCATGACTCTAGATCAATTTCCCACTACTCCTGGTCCATGCAATTCTGTAGTGATGCCCTTGGTGGGGCCATTGGTGAGGTCCTGAACTCCTACAGTATGCTTGGCCTTGCAAACTAACAGAAGGTCCTTAGGAAGACTAAATCAGTGATGAGAGGTAGCTTCCAGGGTTCTCAGACCAAAGACCATCATCCCATCTTGGAAGAATTGAAACTTGCAGACACCCTGAAATACTTTTGAGGCTAGAGGCAGGAAAATATTGAAGTTTAAGAGAGTGCCCTCTCTACTTTGGGAAAACAGTCTACCATTAGGAAAAAATAAAAGTCAAGGAAAAGTCTAGGAAAATGAGAAAATATCAAAAGCACCAACTAACCATAGAAAATTATAATATAGTCAAGGAAGTACATGGCTCAAATTCAGAAGGGGACAATGAGATCAAAGAAAATACATACAAAACTTCAAAGTAAAATGTTAATTGGTTTTAGGGTCTAAAAGTATTCACAAGAGATTTCAAAAATGAAAGAGGGAAAGGAAAATAGAAAAAAAAATAAAGCAATGCTAGAATAAAATAGCATTTTTAAAAGCTGACAACTAAAAAGTAAAAGAAGCACAAAAATCCACTGAAGATAAAAATAACTTAAAAAGCTGAATTGGCCTAATGGAAAAAAGAGATATGAAAATAAAATGAGGAAAAGAATCTTCTAAAAAGTAAAATTAGCCATCAGCTCACTGGAAAAAAATAATTATAGGAAATATGAACTGATTTAACCATTTTAAGATGCAATTTGGAATTATGCCAGACAAGTTATAAAACTATATTTACCCTTAGACCCAGCAATACCACTGTCAGGTCTGTTTCACAGGATGATAAAGGAAAAGGAAAAACATGTATATATTCCAAGATATTTTTAGAAGCTCTCTTTGTGATGGCAAAGAACTGAAAGTTAAGGAAATGTCTATAATTTGGGAAATGGATGTAAAAGCTTTGGCATATTATTATAAAGGAATACTACTGTGCTCTAAAAATTGATGAGCAGGTTAATTAAAAAAAAACTTGGAAAGACCAATGTGAAATTATGAAAGACAAAAGAATACATCAACTAAGAGAATATTATTTACAGTTATATAATTAATGTTCAAAGAATAACTTGAAAATATCCACCTCCAGAGAAATAATTGATAAATAGAAATATTAAAGAATACATATATACATATCAAAATATATTTATCAGATGATGCATTCTCTATGGAGAGTAGGGAAAGGAAAAAGGGAGATAACTGGGAATTTTAAAAAATAATAAATAAAAATCAGTTTTTGGTAAGGACCACTTGTTACTTAATTCTTTTTATATGTAAATATGATTTTAATAACAATTTTCTGTCATTTTGTCATCCATGTTGTTTCCATCCCTTTTTTCATTCTTCCCTGAGATAGCAGTTAATATGATATAGGTTGTACATATTATACAACATATATTCCCATGTCTGTTGTGTTGTGAATGAAGATACATATCACTTATAGTACAGATGAATTCATGAAGGAATTAAAGTGACGAATAGTATGGTTCAATCTGCATTCAGATTTCATCAGTTCCTCCTATGGCATTAAATAACATTTTTTATGTCCCTTGGATTTATCGTAACTCCTTGCATTACTTATAATAGTCAAGTCATTTGGAATTGATCAATATATATAATTTCTATTTATGGGCACAATGTTTTCCCTGGTTCTGCTCACTTAACTTTGCAACACTTTATATAAATCTTTCCAGGTTGTTTTTGTTGTTGTTGTTGCTGATCAACATGTTTGTCATATTTTATGGCACAATACTATTCCATCACAATCAAATATCACTATTAATTCAGCCATTCCCCACTTAGACAACCCTTAAGTTTCCAGTTTTTTGCTACTTCAAAAAGAGTTGATGTAAGTATTTTTTTTATACTTGGGACTTTCTCCCCTATTTTTGATCTCTCTTAGCTACAGACCTAGTAGTGGTATTGCTTGGGAAAAAGGATATGTGTAGTTTGATGGCCCTTTGAATATGGTTCCAAAACATTCTCAAGAATGGTTATCACTTCACAGCTCCACCTGACATATTTTGCTGCTGAAAACATTATAATGAAGGCCAATGTTCTATCCTTGGACCTAGAATATACCTTGCACAGAGGAGGATTTTAATAAATATTTGCTGAATTATTCATCTCTAAAACTGATTGGACTCTAGGAAAGCAAGAAATTGGGGGGTCAAATGTTAATAATTCTGTTCTTCATAAAAATAAAAAGTTTTAGGGTAGAATTATACCTATCTGCTGCTCTAAATGATGTTAGTCTAGAGAAAGCAATTTTTAATTTTAAACTATACCCTTCATTACCTTTCCTTATTGGGAAAGAACGATCTAAAGCTATATATTCTAGGATCAATTTCCTTTCCACCACATGGAAGTTACACAATGAACACATGGTGGGTATAAAGATCACTAACATACTATCAAATAAACATCATTCAGGAGAAATGATAAAAAAATGTGTCACCAGATAAATTTATGTCTAGAAAAACATGTGAGGAGGGTAAAGATCAAGGAATTCCTCATTTAAGATTTTCACATATTGGCACATATTATTGAGGTCTAGGATCACTACATTTCTTTGCTCTTTGGACAAGGTTCTAGAATTTGACTCTTTTTCACATCATTGTATTTGATCCTGGAGTTCACATCAGTTTTAGAGATGAACAATTCAGCAAATATTTATTAAAAGTCTACTGTGTGCAAAGCTTGTTCTAGGCCCAAGGATAAAACCTTGTTCTTCATTATAGTGTTTTCAGCAGCAAAATACATTAGTATTAACTAGGTTTGGTTTGTTCATCATTTGCATATGGCTCATTAACAACAGAGGAAACACTAGCCACATCTTGATTAGTTGCTAATTAACCATTTTGGCTGCAGTTCTCCCTTTGATACAATTAAATGCTCTGTTTGGAAACAAACATTGTGATGAAACATTTTATAGCTTAGATCAGAATCCCTTAATAAGAAACTTAACTACCAATCCCTTATCAAACCCATCTAACTCTTTTTCATATTCCATTTAGAAATTTTGCATATATATATTATATATACATATGTATATGTATATATAATATATATATGTTAGTCTTTGATACTAACCCACTACATTCACATTAGAATTGATTTTAGGCAAGATTGGAAGTTTAAGGAAATTTTAATTCAGCATCCTCTTACTACTTTTTCCTCGAGCATTTAGTTAGAAGTTGCATTTCAGCATTATTTTTCTGACGAAGATATTCAACATTTTCAAGGTACTGACTTCTCAGCATGTTCCAAGACAAAGTTGTGTGATGAAATACCTTACACTATGGTGTTTTATGTTCCAAGAAGTTATAAAACATTAAATATTTTTTGCTACCAGAATTTATTTAATTTAAAAGAGAATTTTAAGGGAACATAAGTTAATAAAAAGGAGATATTTATAGGCAATGAATTTATCCAGTCTATCAAATAATAGAATGATTTGCAGACACTGAATTTTTCTACTTGGATTAAGTGAGAATTCAACTATTTTGGAATAGGTATGGGGGTCAGAAAAATGTAAGTGTGTTGAGGTCAAGAACTTTTTTTTTGCTTTATTTATTTCTAGACAGCACAGCACATAGTTTAAAGAAAGCATGTAGTAAATTCTTGTTGAACTTGGGGACTTTTCAGTTGGGAGAGAGGTATTTCATTATAAGTTGTAAGCTTCATTTGGGAACTGGGTAGATGCAGATAATAGTTGAATTCTGTATAATAATGATGAAAATACATAAGGATAATCTAGACGAAAAATCAGTAGAACTGATGAACTCACTTAATGCATATATAATGAAAAATAATGAAGAGAGGAAAGTTTGAGTTGGTAGGTAGAGGGAATTAATTTTCCTAGGATAAGTGGGGAAGAAGAAGCAAAGCTGCATACAAAGGAGTTCTGGTTGCCCACACAACTCTCCTATATACTACACAGGGTTCTGTGACTGAGCATAGACTGGCTAACTTTGAGTTATGGGCTAAACAAAAAAAAAGAGCACCTTAGACTCACACCTTGAAGTCTCTGTCTTTAAAAATTAGAATTGGGCAAATAGAAGCTAATGACTTCACAATACATGAAGGAACAATAAAACAAAATTTTAAAAATTTTAAAAATATAAGAAAATATGCAATATCTCATTAAAAAAAATGTCCTGGAAAATAGATCCACGAGAGACAATGTAA
The DNA here is from genome assembly GCF_027887165.1 of Monodelphis domestica. NCBI lineage: Eukaryota > Metazoa > Chordata > Mammalia > Didelphimorphia > Didelphidae > Monodelphis > Monodelphis domestica. The sequence goes on from NC_077228.1 coordinate 469,877,716, forward strand.
GAATTATTAGATTCCCTGAAATTCATGACCAAACAAAATAAAGCCTATACATCATATTATAAGACATGTCTGTGGTAGAGACTTGAAGAGAGAGAAGTTTTGCGGGACAAACCAACATGCAAGAAACAAGGCTGGGAACCTGTCTGTCAATCAAGAAGAAGGTTCCAAATGGAATGTTCCCAGGAGGAGAGGCAGTTGATGCTGGCTGAAGGACCCTTATAGGGCTGGCTTGGCTTTGGGGCTATCTGACCAAAGGAGAAACCTCTGCTCTCTCTGGGGGATTGACTGACCAAGACAAGGGGACAAGCCTGGCTGTAGGGGGAAGAAGCTGAACTTATTATTATTAGTTTCTGTCCCAGGTTGAAGGACCCTTGAGGGGATCTTCTGAAATTAGTTTGAAACCTTGGTGGCTTTGTGAAGAAGAAAGAAGATTTTAACTGTTGTCCTCCGTCTCTCTAACTGTCCCTCTGAGTTATAACTGTGACAAGACTGACTATTTCCATAACCCTCCTAAATTCTCCTTATAGTTTAGGGAAACCCTCATTCCTCTTACCTAAGTTTCTCATCCTGTTATCCCAATAAACCCCTTACCTGAGAAAGAAAACTAGAGTATTTTATAGCCCACTCGGGTTGGGGGGAAGGCAAAAGTCTTCAATAAGCTGGTGGTTAAGGGAGGGAGTGAGGGAGGAAGAGAGTAGGAGGAGATTAGGAAAGTATTGATCCATTAGCCTTCAAATAGGGATCAATAGGCAAACCCCAGTGCATTCCCCTGTAGTAGCATCCCTCTATCTTTCCATCTATCTCTCAGTATCTATCAAAGTTCTTCTATCTCCATTGTAACTAGGTACTCTCAGGTGTGTCTCCATACTAGCAGTAGCTCTCTAACCCCTAGTCAAGTCAGAGTACATTAGTAACAACCAGAAATAGTGTCACACAGATTATCATTTCTATTTCATGACCCAAGAAAACCTTTCTGATATTCTTGAAGAGTAGGGTAAAATAGAAATTAAAAGAATTCACATATCACCTCCTTCAATAAATCCTCAAATGACAACTCCCAGGAATGTTATAGCCAAGTTCAAGAGTTACTAGAGCAAGAAGAAAATATTCAAATATCATGGAGCCCCCAGTCAGGATTATACAGGATTTGGCAGATTCTACATTGAAGGACCAGAAGGCTTGGAATATTATATTTCAAAAGGCAAGGGAACTAGGTTTACAATCAAGAATCACCTGCCCACCAAAACTGACTAAAGTTTTTTAAACAAAATTATGGCTATTTAATAAAATAGAAGATTTCTAAGCATTACTGAAGAAAAGATCAGAATTAAACAGAAAATTTGATATCCAAATACAAAACTCAAGAGAAGCATAAAATGGTAAAGAAAGAAGAAAAAAATAAGAGATTTGATGAGGTCAAATTGCTTATATTTCTATATGAAAAAATGATATTAGTAACCTGTAAAAATTGTTATTATTATGATAGAAATTGGGGTGTATGGGGTGCTCAGGATAATATCTTTGGCATGGAGGGCTTGTCATTCCCTCCTAGGGCAGTTCTCTAGCCTCTGACCCTCACCTGACACCCAGCTCTCACTTGTGGCTCCCAGTAGCTGCTAGCATGCAGCAATGGCCACACCCAAGGCAATGGCTTCGACAGGGCGGCTAAACCTTGTGAGGGTAGCCATCAGGTCATCGTCGACCCCTGGTGAACTATGGCTTTGCTCACCCAGCATATGAAGACTGTTTCGGCAGAACAGGGGGAAGAAACCAACAAGAAGGTTCAATGGCTGAGAGGGCAACACAGCAAAGCACTGGGGAGTGCTTAGGGCGTGTTGAGGCACAAAAGACAACACAGCCATCCAATGCAGCTGAGGAAGTCTCCAAGGGTAACGACTTCTCATGCCACTGGACCCAGGCTTCCAACGCCAAGAGAGTGGGACTTTCTCTGTGCATCGACTTTTCCACTTAAATCTTCATGCACAAGTGTCTTTGTGCGCAAAAACGCACAAAGACAATCATCATCCTCGGTTACTGAGAGGCTATTACTATGATAGAAGTTAGAAGAAAAATATATAGACATAGGGTGTGGTAGAAAGCTATTTAGGATGATATATAAAAATAAAACTAGAGGTGAAAAAAAGTATTCTAGTAAGTGAAATTGAAAGAGAAGTAAAATCAGGCAAATTACATAACATAGAGTTTTAGGGATTGGGAAATACAATTACAGTGAAGGGGTGAATGAGGGTGGTAATGGGTAATATTTAAACTTTTATCTCATTGAAATTTTCAGAGAGAGGGAAGAATAGCTAGATTCAATGGGGTATAGAATCCTGACTTATCCTATAGAGAAGGAGAAGGGGAAAAGGGGGTTTTGGGAAGGGGAGTAATATAAGGGTGGGAGAAGTTGGGGGTGATTAAAAGACCCTATACATAAATATTAGGGGAATAAATATTAGGGGTGAGGGGAAGGGGAATAGTATAAAGGAATGGGAGAGGCAGTGATTAAAAGCAAAACCCTGGAGTGGAGGGAAAGAGTGAAAGCAGAAGGGCAGTATTAAAAGAGGAAATTAAGATGGAGGGGAATATACATATGGTAATCATAACTGTCAATGTTAATTGGATGAATTCACCCACACAGTGAAAGTGAATAGCAGAGTAAATTAAAAACCCGAAACCTACCAAATGCTCTTTACAAGAAACTCATTTGAGGCAGATAGACAGACACAGATTAAAGGTGAGAGACTGAAATAGAATTTATTGAGCTTCAATTGAGACAAAAAAATGCAGGAGTAGCAATCTTGATCTCAGACAAAGATAAAGCAAAAATATTACTGATTAAAAAGATAAGAAAGGTAATTACATCATAATAAATGGTAGTATAGACAATGAAGAAATATCAATACTTAACATATATGCACCAAATAGTACAGTATACAGACTTTTAAAGTAGAAACTAAAGGAACTCAAGAAGGAAATAGAGAATAAAACTATATTAGTGGGAGACCTCAATCTTCCCCCACCAGAATTAAATAAATAAATAAATGAAAATAAATAAGAAAGTAAGGAAAGTGAATGAAATTTAGAAAAATTAGATTTATTAAATATCTAGAAAAAATTGAAAAGGTCTATAAAGGAATATACCTTCTTTTCAGCAGCAAATGGTACATTTGAAAAATTGACCATGTACTAGGTCACAAAAACTTCACAACCAAATGTAGAAAAGCAGAAATACTAAATGATACTTTTTAAGATCATAATGTAATAAAAATTATAATCATTAAGGATTCCCAGAAAGGCAAGTTAAAAATTAATTGGAAACTAAATAATTTAATTCTTCAAAGTGGGTAGGTCAAAGAACAAATCAGAAAACAATCAATAATTTCACTTAAGAGAATGCTATGGAGAATACAACACATCAAAATTTATGGAATACAGACAAAGCAGTATTGGGAGGAAAATTTATATCCATGTATGATTATATCAATAAAATAGATAAAAAGTAGATCAATGCATGCAACTAAACACTAGAAAAAGAACACATTTAAAATCCTTAGTTAAAGACTAATTTGGAAACTCTAAAAATCAAAGGAGAAATTGATGAAATTGAAAGTAAAAACAAAACAAAACTATTTAACTAATAAATGTAAATGTCATATTGGAGTTTTGACTAAATAAGAGAGTTATAAATTCAATGTTGTGGTTGCCAAATTCGAAATTTTATCTATAATCCGGGGGTGGGGGGGAACCAACTGTTAGTTGCAGCAGCTTTTATTTATAATTAGGAAGAGAAGGAATTGAAGCATAAAATATAGGAGGGAAAGAGGTAAGGAGTTGTGTAGCATACCCAAATGCTGATTTGATGAAATTCAGCTCACTCCCCAACAAAGTTCCAACCTCCATGTGAAAGTCTGATCAATTGGAAAAAAATAATTGCTCAGGGGATGGTCATGCTAACATAATTAAAATGACAGTCTTACTTAAATTAATTGCTTTCTCAGTGCCATACCAATCAAATTACCAAAAAATTATTTTATAGAACTAGAAAATATAACTAAATTCATCTGAAAGAACAAAAGGTCAAGAATTTCAATGGGACTAATAGGAAAAATTGTGGATAGTGGTCTACCAGTACCAGATCATTTACTATAATGTATGTACTATAAAGCAGTGAATATCAAAACAATCTGATAATGTCTAAGAAATAGAAGTATAGGTCAATGGAATTAGCTAGGGGTAAATGACCTAAGCAATTTAGTGTTTAATAAACTGAAAGATCTCAGTTTTGGGGATGAGAACTAACTATTTGACAAAAATTTCTGAGAAAATTAGAAAACAGAATGGTAAAATATACATTTAGTTCAATATCACACTCTATAACAAGATAAAGTTAAAATGGGTATATGATTTGAATATAAAGGGTGATATTATAATAAGAGGAACATAGAATAGTTTACCTTTCAGATTAATGGAGAAGGGGAGACTTTATGAGAGAATAAGATAGAAAGAACATTACAAGCTGTGAAATGAATAATTTTCATTATATTAAATCAAAAAAGATTCATACAAACAAAACCAATAAAACCAAGGTTAGAAAGGAAGCAACAAAATGGGGGGGGGGTTATAAAAATTATCTTATAAAGGTCTTATTTCTCAAATATATAAAGAACTAAGTCAAATTTGTAGGAATCTAAGTCATTCTCCAATTGAGAAATGGTCAAAGGATATAATTTGGCAGTTTTCAGATGAAGAAATCAAAACTGTGAATAATCATGTCAAAAATATTTTAAATCCTTGATTAGAGAAATGCAAATTAAAACAATTCTGTCATACCACCTCACACCTATCAGATTGGCCAACATGACAGTAAAGGAAAATGATAAAAGTTGGAGGGAATGTGGCAAAATTGGGATACTAATGCATTGCTAATAATTGTGAAATGATCTAGCCATTCTGTAGAGCAATTTGGAATTATGCCTAAAGGGCTATAAAAGAATGCATACCTTTTGATTCTATAGTACCACTACTATTTCTCTATCTTAAAGAGATTTTTTTTAAAATTGGAGAAGGACTTGTTTTTAATTAAAATATTTATAGCTGCTCTAATTTTTCAGAGACTTTGGTGTGACATGACTTGTATTCTTTTAACATAGCTGGATGAGTAATGAAGTTAAAAGGATGGACATTTATTTTAGTGATAAACTGGGGCAATGGGGTTGTTCATTAAAATCACTACAATTTCAATTATAGAGATATTCCAATCTTATCTCCTACTCAGACCTTTGTTCAATTCATAACCTCTCTATATTTCTGTTCAAGATATATATATACATACATGAAATGGACATTCTATATTCATTTTTTATCTAAAGAGTTTTTTTAAAGGATTAAGTCTTTATCTAGAAAATCAACTCATCTTGAATATGTCAAAATCTATATGAACTTCTTGTTAGATATTGAAAGAATGACATATGTAAATATTTTGAAATAGTAAACTATATTTAGACAAAATATCTCAAAAATATATTTTTTCTCTTTCCTCATGAATGTTTTTGTGCTATGTAGATGTAGTCTGTATGTTATTAGACCTTCAATTCACACGAATGTTTATTTCATATCTTTTTTATGCTTTGGCAATATGACTGCTAAACTTGTTTAATGTTACTTTGTCACATGCAGTGGCTTCATATCCATGAAACATGATAAAAATTTGAAAGAAATAATGTCTATACTAGCAAACATTAGATTGATAATGAAAAAAAAATGATTCCTTATATGCAATGGAATTTTGATGTGTCACCTTTCCTTAAGTATTGTAAGACTTGCATACTATATTTTCACATATTCAAAAGCAATGAATGTGTTTGTGAATTGAATTATCTATCTTCTAAGCTTGTAAAACATGTAATATATTAACCCCCATGTAATATATATAAACCCCAATATATTCTCCATTCATCCACAAAAATAATTTTCCTAAAATGTAGTTCTGGTTATGTTATCTCCTATTCAATGAACACTGGTGGTTTCCTATTGCCTTCTGATGTGACTACAAAATGCTTTAACATTATAGTTCTTCATAACCTGGACCTCTCCTATGTCTTAAGTCTTCTTACACTCCTCCACAACACTTAGTGTTCATCCAGTGACACCGGCTTCCTGGCTGTTCCACAAACAAGACACTCATTTCTCTGCTCTGAACATTCTCTCTGACTATGGGGCATGCTTGGAATGTTTTCCTTCATTTTGACTTTTAAAACCCATATTAATCATCATGCCTCCTTCTGTTAATGATTTCCTATTTATCCTGTATAGAGTTTGTTTTACATATATTTGTTTGCATGTTGACTCCCCCCATTAGATTATAAGCTCCTTGAAGGTGAAGACCTTCTTTTGCCTCTTTTTTTTTGCAGCAATTAGCAGAATGCTGACACATAGAAAATGCTTAATAAATATATGTTGAAGGGAATTTAAGAGAAATGAAAGAGATGCAATTTACTTGAAAACCAAACCAAAGTATCAGAGATTTACAGTTGGAAAAGAGGTCAGAGATAATCTAAAATAACCTGTCATTCCATGAGTGAGGAAATCAGATATTGAGACATTAAGGGACTTCCCCAAGGTCAGATAGATATTGAATATTATCTGATACCAAAACAAATGATGTTTCTATGATACTTCTGTGTTTTTTTATTCCTAATATATGAGTGAAATTTACTAACTCAAGGTTCACTAATGGCTTCTAATTATTAAATCATACTCATTTTAAATTTCTCATATACTTTTTTCTCATATATTTTTGTATTTGACACTGTAAACCACTCTTTCTCATTGAATGTTCCTTTGTCTCAGGAAAAGCATATTAAGTTGTTTCTCCATCTCTCTTCCTGTGTTATTCTATTTTGGTTTTATTTTAAAAGTTATTTTATTTTCCCCAAATTACATGTAAAAACAATATTCAACATTTTAAAAAGAATTATTCTGAGTCTCAATTTATCTCCCTCCATCACCACCCCAACCCAGCTTAGATGCTAAGCAATATGATCATTAGGTACAATCATGTAAAACATTATTTCATATTAATTTTTTGGAAGGAAACAAACAACAAAATTAAGACAAAGTGAAAAAAGTTTGCTTTCGCAGGTTCTGTGTTATCCTGAATTGACTGCACACATCCATCTGTTTCTTTCCTTGTATTGATATTTGTGACCATCTTGTCCTCTTTCCCATATTTTTTGTTGAAATACTAGTCATCTTTTAATGTATAATTTAAATGTAATTTTACCCATAGTGCCTTTTTTGATTCTTAGTATTAGAAAGAGCATCTTCTATTAGAATTTATATAGCACTTTGTTGTGTCCATTTTTACCTAGAATTTACTTATTATGGGAAAATTATAAAATATTATTTATTTTTTATTTTCAAGCTGGACTCAATATATTTCCAGCACAGTGCTATATTTTGTATAAGTATGAGAAGGATAAGATGAAGTCTATGTTCTCAAGGTATTTATAATCTAGCCCATGAGATGACTGTCTGCATTTTTCTCGGGCTAATTCTTTGGCTCACCATCACCCAAATACATTTTCTTCCTTTTGGATTCAAAACTTAATTGCCCAGTCCAATGAGAAATAATTTATTAATGTATTTAAGCAAGAATTTCACTGGGCTTGAACAATTAATAAATTAATAAACATTTATTATATTACTATTATGTGCCAGGCACTAGGTTGCTAGGTGCTGAGGATACAAAAAAAAACAACAATATATAATCTTGTTCCTAAAGAAGCTTATAATTTAGTGGTATGAATTCCCAAAAATTAATTGAAAAACACATATTCTGCCATAACATATTTGATCCCTGTGACTTAGGAAAAATGCAGATTAAGGTTACCCAATGAGAAATCCTAACTAAATTATTTAGTAGCATACAAACTACTTATAATGATCAGGGAACATATATTTACAGTCCTATGGCCTTCTCAAATTAATAAACCTAAAATAAAAAAGTCAGAGGAATGAAATGAAGAAAACCAATAAAGAAAACAAACTCATCAAAAACTACAAAATTGGTTAATAGATTGAGAAAAAGGAATGGGGTTTGAATAGAATATTGGCTACTTCCTAGTTGTGTGATCTTGGACAAGGAATTTAAGATCACATCTCCATCACTTAGCACAATGCATACCACATAGTAAGTGCTTAATGAATGTTATATATATATATATATATATATATATATATATATATATATATATATATTTGCTAGTGATCTCTTACTTGCTAAATCAGATGGTCTTTTCTCAGGCATAATTCTCATCCTATCTGCTGCTTTTGACACTGTTACCTTCTCATCCTGGATTTTCTTTCCTTTCTGAGTTTTCATGTTGCTGTGCTCCCCTGGCTCACTTCTTCCCTGTTTACCCATTCCTCAGTTATCCTTTCCTGACTTATAATCCTTATTATGCTCCCCAACAGGGGGGGCTTCCCCAAAGTTCTGTCCTAGGCATTCTTCTCCCTTTAGTCTTTCTCTCTTAGAAACTTCATCATTTTCCATGAGTTTAATTAACTACCCTAGTTCACCAGCATGTAAAGACTGCTTCGGCGGAACAGGTGGAAGAAACCAACAAGAAGGTTCAACGGCTGAGATGGCGATGCAGCAAGGCACTGTGGAGTGCTTAGGGCGTGTTGGAGCACAAAGGACAACATGGCCATCCAATGCAGCTGAGGAAGTCTCCAGATGTAACAACTTTTCGTGCCACTGGACCCAGGCTTCCAACGCCGAGAGAGTGGGACTATCTCTGCATCGACTTTTCCACTTAAATTTCCTTCACGCACAAGTGTTTTTGTGCACACTCATCTAAATCACAGATGAAAGCGCACAAAGATAATCGTCATCCTTGGATACTGAGAGACTACTAATATATATATATGTGCCTTATCTATTAACTTGAATTGGCAAGACAAATGAGAAAATAGAAGAGATAACAGTGAAAGTATATCAGGAAAATGTGGGTGTGGAGAAAGAGATTTCTTATAAATGTATGACTAAAAATTTTGACAGACTAAATTAAAAGAATGAAAAAGTGAGAAATTCATCTTGACTATTTCTCTTTGATGAAAGAAAGAAATTTCAGTTTAAGTATGGAATTACTCAGTTTTTCATCCATTTATAAAAAATTAATACAAACTTGCTTAGAAGAGAATATTTCATGTTATCACATAATGTCATATTGTTAAATGTCACTGACTGATGTCTCTTTCTGGGGTCATTACTGTAGAATATGCCAAAATTATTTGGTGATAGGAAAATTGTTTTTATTCCTAGCATGATGTAATAAATAGGGCATGTCTGCAGAAAGACAATTTGGGGGAGGTATGAAGAGGAAGAAATATTCTCTTTTGAGTCCCATCTTACTTTGTCATATAATTCTTCTCTTTATCTTGTCCATTCAAAGAAAATATCATGGAATGTACTCATCATCATAAGGATAAATTTGTCATGACTACGAATGGGTTTTATATCTAACATATGATGTTTTATTTTTCCTTAGGGGCTTCTTAGAAAATAAGATAAAGTCCTACAGGGATTCTCTGGTTATTCTTTTAGGAACTATGGTTACCAGAAAGCCTAAACTCGAGATGTGCTACACTCAATGCAAGTTTAAACCAATCACCTAGTAATTTCTCATAGATGTCACTGAAATTTAGTTTTTAAAAGGAGCTAATTTGATTAAGATCTACACAATGTCCCTACAATAGTTTTTTTTTTAAGTAAGTTAAGTAAGTAGATCCTTAAAAATATTGACAAATCTTGATCTTGCTTGTATTTTTTTTTTCATTCAAAGAAGGGCTATCAGGTGAAAGGAAAAGAGAATTGGACTTCACATCAGGAAGCACTAGAGTTGGATCCCATCTCACAACCTTACTTTAGGTCCCTGACCAGCCACACTTTCTGAGCTTCAATTTCCATTAGTATATAATGAGAATAGCAATATATGAAATACCTATGTCACATATGCATTTTAAGCATCTGATGAAATACTGAACATATTTTCTGGAAAACTTAAACTGCTATATAAATGAAAACAATTATTATTTCAATGACACAAAATGGCCACTTGTTTTCACACCTGTGGGATTTTGTTATTTTGTATAATCAGAATATAATTTAAGACTTCTTAATTCACGTAGTTATTTTTGGGCTTTGTGGGTAGCCTGGGCTTAATGATCAATAACATAAATCCCAACTCTGAAAGCTGATAATACCACAATGAAAATTTTAAATTAATGGATAGAAAGTATGCTACTGCCCTCCTTTGAAACTGGCACCCTTACTTGTATGCATTTTAATTACCATATAAATGGACTATTTTAATAGTTGGTCTCAATGCCACATCTCTCTCTCCACTCCAATTTATCCTCCATTCACCTGTCAAAATGATCTTCTTAAACATAGGACTGCTAATGGTACCCAGCCCCTTAATGGAGCTTCTTATTACTTCTAGGATTAAATATATAAAAATATATTCATATTGATAAATTTATATTTATAATTTATTTACATTTATAAATATTAATATTTGTTTATTTGCATTTATAGATATATTTTATTTGCAAATATAATTTCATTTGTTTATATTTATATTTATAAATGTATTTATAAATATGTAATTACAAATTAATATAAAATACTTTTTTTAATATTCAAAGCTCCACATAACCTTACCTCCTCCTAAATTTTAGTTTTCTTACATCTTATTTGCCTCCCTGCCCTACACAGTCTGTGATTTAGTAACATTGACCTTGTTTGACCTTCTTTGTATAAAACACCCCATCTTTGGATTCTAGGCATTATCATTGGCTGTTCTCCCTGCCTCTAAACTTCTCATGCATTATTTCATTTTTTCCTGCCTTCCTTGTCTTTCTATTCCTAGTTAGGTTTTTCAATGGGTTTGGCATTAGGAAGACCTGAGTTGAAACCCAGCTCAAACAGTTATTAGTTTTGTGACCTTGAATGTGTCATTTAGCCTCTCTGCTTCAGTTTTCTCAACTGTACAATGGGAATAATAATAGTGCCTACCTCCCAGGGTTGTGATGAGGATCAAATGAGATATTTGTAAACCTCTTATTATAATGCCTGGCACATAGAAGGCATTTAATAAATGTTTGTTCAATTCCCTTTTAAATTACCTAGAAGAAAACAGAATAAAATTTAGAGGAATACAATAGCAAGCAGAACTCTGGAATTAATGTATTGAATTCATTTTGTAATAAAAAGTTGTACTTAATAAAAATGTGATTTTTAGATACAATTATCCATTTTTAAAATAAGAGAATGGTCATGTTTATTAATGCATGTAGAGATCACAATATTTTAACAATTGCATGTGATAACAAATGTCCACATACATTTTCTGAATTTATATCATCAAAATTGCCTCATTCCTTCCTTCCCTCAACCCTCCCAGAGCTGGCAATCAGTTTAATTTGGGTCATATGTGTATTTTCAAGCAAAACATATTTCCATACTGTTCATTTTTTGTAAGTGAGCAATCTTATAAAATCAAAACCCCAAAACATATGCCAAAATAAACAAATAAAAATAATTTGCTTTCATCTGCATTCCTACCCCAACAGGTCTTTCACTGGAGGTAAATAGCATTCTTTTTCAAAAGTCCCTCAGACTTGACCAGAATAATTGTATTTCTTGGAGTAGCCAAGTCTATCACATTTGATTATTCCACATTATCGTTATTGTGTACAATGATTTCCTGGTTCTGCTTATTTCTCTTTCCATCAGTTCATGTAGGTCTTTCAACTCTTTCTGAAATCAGTCTGTTTTTCATTTCTTACAGCACATAGTATTCAGTTAACATCATATATCATAATTTATTAAGCGTTTTTGTGAGGGACATCCCTTTACTTTCCAATTCCTTGCAATCACAAAAAGAACAGCCATAATTATTTTTGTACAAACAGGTCCTTTCCCATTTTTACAAATCTTTTTGGGATACAGAATTAATAGAGATATTACTGGATCAAAGGGTATGCATTGTTTTATAGCCAGGCATAATTCTAAATTGCCTTCTAAAATGGTTGGATTAGTTTGCAACTCCATCAGTAACACATTAGTGTCTCAATTTTGCCACATCTGCTCCACCATTTATTATTTTCCTTTACTGACATATTGACCAGTCTGATAGTTATGAGGAGTTACCTCAGATTTCTTTTAATTTACCTTTCTCTAATCATGAGAGATTTAGAACATATTTTCATATGATTATTGATAGCTTTGATTTTTTTATCTGAAAACTGCATATTCATACCGTTTGACTATTTGTCAGTTGAGGCATGGCTTGGGTTCTTATAAATTTGACTAAATATATTTGAGAAACGAGACCTTTATCAGATACATTTGTCATTACAAGTTTCCCCAGTTTGTTCTTTCCCCTCTAATCTTGACTGCATTGGTTTTGTTTGTAGAAAACCTTAATTTTCAATTTAATACCATGATTATTCATTTTACATGTTATAATGTTCTCTATCACTTGTTTGATCATAAATTCTTCCCTTTTCCATAGATCTGACAGGTAAATTATTCTGTGTTCCACTAAATTACTTATAATATCACCATTTACATATAAATGTTATAACCATTTTGAACTTATCTTAGTATAGGGCATGAGATATTGATGTCAACATAATTTTTGCCATATTGTTATCCAATTTTCCCAGTAATTTTTATCATATGGTGAGTTCTTATCTCAAAATCTGGGATCTTTAGCCTTATCAAATACTAGATTGCTGAGGTTACTTATCCTTAATCTCTTCCATTGATCCGCCTTTATATTTCTTAGCCAGTACCTGATTGTTTTGATAATTATTGCTTTATAATACAGTTGTAGGAAACAATCCTTCATTTTTTTTATTAGTTCCCTTGATACTCTTGATCTTTTGTTCTTCCAGATGAATTTTGTTATTATTTTTTCTAGTTTATAAAATAGCTTTTTGGTAGTTTGAATATTATGGCACTGAATAAGTAAATTAATTTAGGTAGAAGTATCATTTTTTATTTTATTAGCTTGGCCTTCCCTTAAGCTATTAATGTTTTTTTTCCAATTGTTTAGATCCAACTTTCTTTGTGTGAAAAGTGTTTTATAATTCTGTTAATAAAATTCCTGCAATTATCTTAATATATAAATCTCCAAGTATTTTATAAATTGTCTAGAGTCATTTTAAATGCAATTTCTCTTTCTAACTCTTGTTGCTGGGCTATGTTGGAAATATATAGACATGCTGATGACTTGAGTTGGTTTATTTTATATCCTCTAACTTTGCTGGAGTTATTATTTCAAATAACTTTTAGTTGATTCTCTAGGATTCTTTAAGAATACCATCATATCATCCACAGAGTAATAGTTTAGTTTGGTCATTCCCTACTTTTACTCCTTCCATTTCTCTTTCTTCTCTAATTGTTAAAGCTAGCATTTCTAATACAATATTAAATAAGAGTGATGATAATGGATATCATTGTTTCACTCTTGATCTTAATGGAAATCGTGTCCTTATTGCAGATGATATTTGCAAATGACTTTAGATAGATATTAATCATTTTAAGGAAAACCCATATTCCCTATGCTTTCTAGTGTTTTTAGTAGGAATGTGTGTTATGTTTTTTTGAGGGCTTTTACTGCATCTATTGAGATAATCATGTGATTTCCATTATTTTGGTTATTGATATGGTCAATTATGCTGATGGTTTTCCTCACATTAAACCAGCCTTTGATTCCTGGTATAAATCCCACATGGTCACAATGAATAATCCTTGTGCTGAAGTCTCTTTGCTAGTATTTTACTTGAGTTTTCTGCATCAATATTCAGTAAGGAAATTGATCTGTGATATTTTTCTGTTTTTGGTCTCCCTGATTTAGGTATCTGTACCATATTTGTGTCATAAAAAGAATTTGGTGGAACTCTTTTTTTTTTGCTTATTTTAAAAATAGTTGGTATAACGTTGGGAATAATTTTTCTCTCCATGTTTGATAGAATTTAATTTAAATTCATATTTCCCTGGGGATTTTTTCCCTAGAGAGTTCATTGTTGTCTTGTTTAATTTCTTTTTCTGAGACTGGATTATCCAAATATTCCATTTCCACTTTTGTTAATCTAGATGATTTATATTTTTGTAAATATTCATACATTTTTATTGGACTATCAGATTTATTATCATAATACTGGGCAAAATAGCCCCTTATTATTGTTTTAATTTCTTCTTCATTGGAGGTAAATTCACACTTTTCATTTTTGATACTGTTAATTTGATTCTATCCTTTTTTAAATCAAATTAATCAATGCTCTATTTCATTTTTTTCAAAGAAACAAATCTAAGTCCTTATTAGTTCAATTATTAATTACTTTCAATTTTATTAATTTTTCCTTTGATTTTTAGGATTTCCAATTTAGTCTTTAATCAGAGATTTTTAATTTGTTCCTTTTATAGTTTTTGTTTATTTGTTTGTTTTAGTTCCATGCCCAATTCATTGATATGATTTTTCTCTTTTATTGATATAAGCATTCATGGATATAAATTTTCCCAAGTACTCCTTTGACTATGTCCCATAAATTCTTGCATATTGTCACTTACTTGAATGAAATGAAGAATTAGATTATTAAGTTTCCAATTAATTTTTAATTTGCCTTTCCATGAATCTTTATTGATTGCAACTTTATTGTATTATGATCTGAAAAAATGCATTTGTTATTTCTGCTTTTCTGAATTTGATTATAAAGTTTTTATGTACTAGTACATGGTCATTTTTTTGTGTATGTACCATCTATTGCTAAAAATGAGGGATATTCCTTCATATCCATATTCAATTTTCTCCAGATATCTATTAAACCTAACTTTTCTAAAATGTAATTCACTTCTTTTACTTGTTTCTTACTTATTTTTTTGTTAGATTTATCTAACTCTGATAGGCAAAGTTTGAGTCACCAAGTAGTATAGTTTTACTGTCTATATTCTCCTTAAGCTTCTTTAGTTTCTACTTTAAACATCTAGAGGCTATCCCATTTGGTGCATATACTTTAAGTTCTGATATTACTTCATTTTCCATACTGCCTTTTATCAAGATTTAAAAACTTTCCTTTTCTCTTTTAATCAGATCTATTTTTCTTTTTTATTTCAGTTGTAACTGTGAAGATTAAATTTAAATCTCCCTTGATTGTGAAAATGAAATTAATTAACTCTCCCCTGGCTGTAAAAATTAAATTAACATCCCTGTCCATTTTTTAGATTTCATCACCAAAAGTCTAAACACACTACTTGCAGGTAAGTAGGGAGAGCTGCTCATTTTTATATCTAATCATCAAAAGTGTAAACATCCCACTTAATCATTAATTGTGAGGTCTGTGACCCCCATGTGCAATAGTGGGTGACAAATCAGAATTTAATTGACTGCCCCTGGGCAGTCCTAATGCAAAGTTTCATTCAAAATAATGAAGAACTCCCCCTCACAGGAAGTTCAACTCCAAGTAGAACTCCAAGTAAAACTGCACTAAGGAAGTTGTAACTCCCTTTTAAAGACATTTTCTTTTGTGTCACTTCCTGTGCCTTCCCCTAATTTTACATCTAACAATCACAGTTGACATTCTGCTCTAGAACTTCCCAGAAGGCAAACTTTGAAACTTTGCATTAGGACTGCCCAGGGGCAGTTCTTCATTCTTTTGAGTTGAGACTGGAGAATAATCTGCTGACTAGACCTGAGACCATATTTCTGGTGAGGCTGTTCTTAAATCTCTTCCTTTGGACTGACACGTGGTGAGTGAAAAGACTGACTCCTTTCCTGGATTTTCTGGAAAAAAAACTAGCCTCAGAAGAAACCTACCTCTTGAGAGAGACTTCTCCAGGTCCTTGGCTTTGCCGAGGCCAGCTAAGGAATAACTCTCAATGCCCCAGTTGAGCCAGGAGTAAATTACTTAGTTCTTAAAGCTAGATATATTACCCTATCTTCTCTCTGATTTTCTTATTTCACTCTTTTTATATTTTGTAAATAAATTATAAATAAATATTTTTGGAATAAATTAAATTCCTGTGAACCCTATTTTAAATATAATCCAATCCAATCTTTTTTTTTTATAATTAACCCCCTTCTTTCCCCTTAAAAAACCCAATAGATTCTGCTCCATCCCCTTATTTTTACTTGGTGTATTTCTACCTGCCCTAAAATGGGTTTCTTGGAAACAACATATGGAAGGATCCTATTTTTAATCCACTCTGCTATCTACTTCTATTTTATGGATGAGTTCAACCCATTTAGATCTACAGTTATGATTCTCATCTGTGTATTCCCTCCATCTTATTTTCCCCTTTTAATCCTTCCCTTTATCTTTTTACTTTGTCCCTCCACAGGTGTTTTACTTTTAATCACTCCCCCATTCCCTCTCTTTCATATTACTTCCTTTTCTATAACAACCCTTCTTATTTCCCTCCTGCTTCTTTATAGAATGTTTTAATCACCCCCAACTTCCCCTTCCCATATATTACTCCACTCTTCATCACCACCTTTCTCATTCCCAGTCTACTTTTTTACAGAGTAAGATAGGATTCTATATCACATTGAGTCTAGCTGTTATTCCCTTTCTGAACCAATTCCAAAGAGAGTAATATTTAAGTTGTTCCTATGATCAGCTTCATCCTCCTCCTCACTCTAATAGTTTTCCTATCCATGCCTCTTTATGTGATATATTTTACCCCATTTTATATCTTTCTTCCCCAAGTTCTTATTGCAATCTCTTTTTCAACTCTTGATTTATTTTTTGCACATCATCCTAATTAGCTTACTAACACACTCTCTATGCATTCTTCTAACTAATATGTTAATGATAAAATTTTTAAGAATTAACAAATACCTTTCCATATAGTATATTCCTATATATCCATTTCAACCTCATTAAAACCTTTAATTATTTTCTCTTTTTTATTTACCTTTGTATATTTTCTCTTGCATTTTGAATTTAGACATAAAATTTGTTTGTCTGGCTTTTCTTTAGGAATGCTTGGATATCTTCTATTTTATTAAATATCCATAATTTCCCTTAAAAGAATATAGTCAGTTTTAATGGTTGTAAACACAGGTTCCTTGCATTCTAGAATATAATATTCCAAGCCTTCCATTCCTTCAATAGAGAAGCTACCAGATCCTGTGTAATCTTAACTGGATTCATGATATTTGAATTGTTTTTTTCTGGATGCTTAAAGGATTTTCTACTTGGTCTAGGAGCTCTTGAACTTGTCTAAAACATTCCTGGGAGTTGTCATTTAGGGATTTATTGTAGGAGGTCATCTGTGGATTCTTTCAATTTATATTTTACCCTCTTGTTCAAGAATGTCAGGGCAGTTTTCTTGAATCTTTTCTTGTCATATGTATGATGTCTAGGCTTTTTTTTGCTTCTATTTGCCCAATTCCAATTTTTAACAACTGAAATTATTCTCTGATTTTCTGATCCTCCTTTTCCATTTGGTGTATTCTTCTATTTGTGGAATTCTTTTCATTGTTTATTTTTGACTTTTTTCCCCAATTGGTCAATTCTACTTTTCAGGAAACTCTTTTCTTTACTAGATTTTTGTGTCTCTTTTTCCAATCATCAATTTTGCCTTTGATGTTGTTGTTTTCTTGTATAGTTACTTTTATTTCTCTTTAATTTTTATTCCACATCTCTTATATTATTTTGAATTCATTTTTTAGTTCCTCAGTGCCTGACACTAATTTATATTTTTCTTTGAAGTTTTGCTTGTGATGGCTTTGATCTAACCATGCCCTATTGAATGTATGTCTTGCTCTTCGTCTCTATTGAAATTTGCTATGGTTAGCTGTTTCTTTTGTTGTTTTCTCACTTTCTCAGTCTTTTTCTGTCTGCCAACTGGGAGTTCTAAAAACTGCTGATTCTGTATCCTCTCCTGATGGCTTGCTTGCAGGACTTAACCCTGTGAGGTATTTTGTCCTGTGACTAGTACTTCACCACAGCACAGATTTGTAAGAGCCATTATCTACAGCATTCAAGCCTCACCATGGGTGACAGGACTTGGGACTTCAAGGATGCATGTGGGGTACTCTTTTGTTAGCTTCAATAGGGTCCTGCATTCCTGAATTTGGCCTGTTCCTAGACTTGGAACCTGGAGCAGTAAGTGTGGAATGGTCATCTCACACTCCTCTGTGTGCAGTTTTACTTCTTTTCCCCCATGAAACTCAACTCTCTCTGCCTACCTTGCAAGTTGTTTTCCACAGGAGAGTCCCCTCACTGTCTTGTTGGTTTTTGTCTCCTATCATTTTGAGATACTTTTTTTTTTATAAACCCTTACTTTCTGTCTTGGAGTCAATATTGTGTATTGACTCTGAGGCAAAAGAATGTTAAGGAGGAGGCAATGGGGATTAAGTGACTTGCCCAGGGTCACACAGCTGAGAAATGTCTGAGGACAGATTTGAACCTATGACCTTCCATCTCTAGGACTGACTCTCAATCCACTGAACCACCCAGCTGCCCCCTGTGATATTTTTTAAAAAAATGGTTTGAGAGGATTCATCAAGAAGTTTCCTCTTTCACTGCTTCTAGGGTGCCATCTTGGCTCTGCCCCACATTAGTTGTTTTAAATTTTGAAATACTGAAGCTAGATTACTAATGTGTCTTGAAAATGGCATGATCTCACTTGTTCTTTCTTTCAGTGTATCTCAGTATTTTATTTTTCTTTATTGCATTCCATGGATGTTATTTCCAAGATGACATTGAGAAAATAAATGTAAAATATGGCCATCCCTACCCACATGACAATGAACAAAAGGGGCAGATCATTTTAGCTCTCAGGGTCTCCATACCTTCATTTGTAAAAAAAAAATAATTTCATTCAGTAGATGAATTCTCAAATTATTTACCTCTAGAACAAATTACTTCTATCTAGTAGTCTCTATGTATCAGTTTCCTGATGAGATACATGACCTTTCCACCCACACTAATAATGCAAAAGAACATTTTGGTTATTTATAAGTTAATTTGATAAGTAAAGAAATCTAGTTAGATAATTCAGATTAAAAGTATTTCTAGATTATTTGATCTGATGTTCACTTTTGATCAGAGTGAGTCCAACTCAAACTCTATTGACTAGGCTAGAAGAACAAAAGGCAAAAATTCACCTATTATTTCAGAATAGGAATGAGTGCTAGAATGGTTACTTCTAGCTTCAGGGGTGTTTCAAGCAGACTGGGTCCAAGACTGAAGTCAATTCCCTCCCACTTCCCCTTAAAGCCAGCACATTTTCCTAATTATTCATTTCTCTCCATAGTGCCACCATATTCTTGGTCATCAGGGCTTGAAATTTCAAAGTTGTTTTTGATTCTCTCCCATATCTAATTACATGCCAAGGTCCAAACAACAACAAAATCTCTTTCTTCTCCCCTCACCTTTCTGCTCTTAATGACTTTCACCTTTACTGTTACAATAGATTCCTAAATACTGTTTCTACTTTCAGTTTTTCTCTTCTATGATCCAATCTTATACTCAAATCTGATGTGATTCTCTCTCCTCCCCCCCCTCTCTCTTCTTTATTTCTAATCTTCTCTGACACACTTTATCTGAATTACAAACAAAATTGAACACTTTCAAGTTGAAAGGTTCTTCAAATGGTGTGATGAATTATGTTCCCCACCCCTTTAATAGTTCTAGCAGGTATACTGTGGCTGCCATAGTTGTACATTCAGGCATGTCCTATTTTTCATGACCCCACAAACTGTAGCACACCAGGATCTCCTGTCTTTCACTAAGTCCCCAAATCTGTCTGTTCTCATGATCATTGTTTCCATGACACTATCCATTTATCCTCATCCTCTGTCATACCCTTCTTTTGCTAAAAATATGTAAGCTTATGCTTATGTATCTGTCCTTCAAATAAGAAGTTCAAATTAATTTAAGTATTGACCAATTTAATCTCCTTGAAGTATAAGAGACTCTCAAGTTTTCTCGAATTCCACAATTCAGAAATGTTGATTCTGTGGCACTCAGCTTTCTTTATAATCCAACTCTTCCAGCCATGTATTAATACTGGAAAAAACATAAGTTTGGTTATACAGATTTTTGTCAGCAAGATTATGTCTCTCCTTTTTAGCATGCTATCCTGATTTGCCATAGATTTCCTTCCAAGGAGCAAGTTTCTTTTAATTTCATGGCTGGAGTCATCATCTGCAACAATCTTTCAGCCTAAGAATGTAAAATCTGACACCAGTTACAGATATTCTGTCTCTCCTTGCCAAGAAATAATGGGACCAATTCCCTTCATTTTAGTTTTTTTTAATGCTTTAGCTTCCACCTAGCTTTTATATTCTCTTTCACTCTATTCAAGAGATTTCTTAATTCTTCCCTTTTTGTCCTTAGTGTAGTTTTGTCTGCATTTCTGATATTATTGATATTTACACTGTAAAACCATAATTTTTACTTTTAATTGGGTTTACTGAATATCTGCTTAAAGACCTCCACTTATATGGAACCCACTGATTCTTAAATTAGACTGATGCAAATTTACAAAAGTTTTAGTGTCATTATTTGTTCAATCTATAAGCATCTATTAGTCATTTAATATATTTTGGATACTGTGCCATATGCTGAGAATACCAAAAAATGTATAGTCCTGGTTCTCAAGGAATTTATATTCTAATGGATGAGACTATATGTATATCTTTATCTTCTATTTCTATATATCTATAAGTAGATATACAGATATATCTAAATGGCATAGGTATATACATATATCAAAAGGTACAAATTTATAGATAGATTAGAAAAAGTTAGAGAAAAGAGAAATGAGAGATGTGGATAAACAAAGAGATGGTATAGAAAAATGTATTTGTATATAATCTGTGTGTTTATATAAGTATATATGTATGTGTTTGTACAGCAAATTTCAAAAGTAACCTGGGAAAGGGAAGGCTTCCTGCAGTACACATTACTTAATTTAAATCTTGAAGGAAACTAGGACAATCAGGAGATAAAAGTATAATACCTGAGATAGTGGAAAGTCACTGTTGAGAACTACAAGTAAGTGAGTGAACCTGAACTATAGGGATATTTATAAGAATTACTATGCAAATAAACTGAAAGTGCAGGAAAAGGCCAGAAGAGATTCTATTTCATCATGGAAGAAATAGTGACCATTGGAATTCACTCAGTAGAAGAGAAATGTGATCAGATCTGATCACTGGGAAAGTAATTTTCATTATGGTATTGATGGATGAAAGTGGAGAAGGACTTGGAACCAAGGAGAACAAATAGAAGATTATTGAAATAGTGCAACCAGATATGGATTAAGATTTGCTCCAAGGTGATAGCTATACGTGTGGAGAGAAGGGGAATAGCCAAGATATATGAAAATATTAATGCTATGATTCAGGAACTTATTTGATATATGGGGTGACTGAGAGTAAGAAATGGAGATTGACAACAGGGTTATGAACCTAGTTTGGTTTCTCAAGATTATGGGGAAGTGTAAAAGAATGATTATTTTGTGAGTGGCAGTGTAGGTGGGGGTAAAGATTTAAAGACATTTTGGTGAGTTTATACTCTAATGGACCTTGGTTCCAATCTTATCTCTGCTACTTATTCATTGAGTAGTCATGGAAAAGAAATTTAACCTCTCAAACTAAATTTGTTTATCTCTAAAATGTGTATAATATCTGCAAAAACTACCTTAAAGATTGGTGCAAGAGTCAATAAAGATATTCTTTATAGAGCATTTTTAAAACTTTGGATGAGATAGCAACTATATCATTATTTTCATCTCTAATTTACCTCCTTAAAATTCCCAATCATTGCTCATATTTCTGTATTCTGAGGCCAAACAAAAAGAAATCTTAACTCTTCTCCATATCATGTCTCTATTATTTCCAGATATAACTATTGTCCTTTCTAATCTTTCTTCCAGGCTTTATATAGATTCTCCTGTTTGTTACATTATTTAGTGAATACTATGATCTCTTGGACCCTTGAAATTTTCTGGTAATGCTCTAGTTAGTCAATGCTCTTCAAAAGATATCATTTCCATTTTCTCCTTTGTAAAAAGATGAATTTGGGCCAATAGACTTGTATATTTTCTTCCAAATCTAAATTAGATAACCTTCCATTCTTTTGTTATGAATTATTTCTAAGAATTTGCTAATATCTTTCCTCATTTTATAATATTTTCTATATTTATTCTACGTAGCTAATAGGTCTTCATAACATTTCCAATAATTTCTTTTCTTTAACTTGCCAGTTTTAGAGTTGTAACCTCATGACTTATGTTCTTTCTGGCTTCATTTTCCCCAAAAGTTAAATATTTGATCTTCTCTGAGTCATATAGATAGACCTGAAATGACATTTAGTTTAATCCATTCCTGAACTAGAATCTTTTCTGCTACATCTCTAACTTTCACTTTAAAACAGATTATTTTTCAATATACCTTGGACCTGACTCTTATTTATTACTGTTTTCTACTAGAGACTAGAGTTTCTTACCATTCATTATGATCTGTTATGAATATTTTTATTTCTTTTTTTCTTCATACGAAGGAAAACAAAACTTAAAAGAATAACTAATATATGAGAAACTTAAATAGAATAACCAACAAGAGAATACCATAGCATGTCTAAAAGATCTTCAGAAGTTAAAACATTATAACAAATCTAATACAATAAAATTTAACTTGGACAAATATAATGTCTAACACCAAATCAAAGAATTGTCTTCAAAAATGCATAATTGGGGATGTAGCTCAGTGGCTTAGTGGATTGAGAGCCATACATAACAGTGGGAGGTCCTGGGTTCTGTAACCATGAAAATGTGGTTTGCCAATACTGTGACTTGCCAAAACTGTAAAGGTTTCAGCCAAACTGTAAAGATAAATTTTAGTGTCTTGATTTAAAAATCTAAAATTAAGTGGCCGCCATGGGAAAATTCCCAAATATGAAAATACCCAAGTCAGCTGGGTTTTATGGAGATTTTAATTAATACAAATGAAGGAATTAAGGGAACAAGAGAGAGAGAGAAAGAGAAAATAGTGGAAAGGGCCTAAGGGAGAGTGAGTCAGTCTTTATCACTCACCACAAGATTGTCTTCAAGCAAGCTCCAAACCTCCAAACTCCAACTCCAACTAATTTCCAATCCAAAAACACTAACTCCAACTCCAACTACTAACTCCAACCACCTCAAATTCAATGTCTCTTCCCTTTAAAGAAATTTTCTCTCAGTCACCTCCCCTAAATTTTCACATCTATCAATCACAGTAGATGCTTTTTACCAGGTTGTCATCTTCTTTTGTTCTCACCTTCTCTTCTTAGATTAAATCTTCTGAGTACTTCATACCACTTTTGTTAAGCTTGCATTTTGTAAATTGCTTGATCTTTTAGTGATTAATTTAACCTTTATAGGTACTTAGCACCTTTTTTGTATTAGATCTAAAAATAGACCAAGCTTAAGGTTTTAGTTTCACAATAAGTATGAGTTAGGGACTTTTCATTGTTCAATCAGGAGTTTTCAACTTTATCTTCCCCTAAGGCACTGTCTGAGTTAAAAGTCTTCAATACATTCCTGACCAAGTACCTCCATTGTTAAAAATGGGGAATAGCTTAATCAAATCTTCTAAGATACAGTCTGAACAGTTTTAAGATTCACAATTCAAACCTGACCTCAGCCACATTCTGACTGTGTGACCCTGGGCAAGTCACTTGACCCCCATTACCTAACCCTTACCACTCTTCTGCCTTAGAAACAATATTTATTCTAGAAGCAGTATTTATTCTAAGATGGAAGGTAAGGGTTTTTTTAAGTGCATAATTGAAGAGGCATGGATTGAAAGCAGCTCTAAAAAAATATTAAAAGTTTTTGTATTAAGCTCAATATAGGTTACTCAATATGGGTCTACATTAGATCAATGATCTAATTCAATCTTAATTGCATTAAGAGAGAGATTTGAGAAATAAAAAAGTAATACTTTCAATGTACTGTGTTATGATCAGAATCAGATCCAGAATATTGCTTATAGGTCTACAGGGTACTCTAGGTCCTTTTTCAACAAAGACACTGATGAGATGGAGTATAATAAGAGAAGAGGAACCATAATAGTTAAGACCCTTAATATCATGCCATGTGATGACTGATTGAAAGAACTAGGTATTTAACTTGGAGAAGAGAAGTGGGCTTAACAATTTCTCCAAGTTTTTGATAGTCATCTTTAATTATTTGATGGTCATTCAGAATAGAATATGTATTTGACTTGTTTTACTTATTTATTGATAGAAACCTAGGAGCAGGAAGCAATAGTTTCAGTGAAATTAATATATCCTTGATATCTGGGAATGAACAATAAATAATACTAATAATTAGAATTGTTCAAAAGTTGAATTGGTTGCATTATAAGGTAATGGATTACCCATCACTGGACATCTTCAAGCAAAATCTAGATGAACACTTATTGATTATACTATAAATCAGTTTTTTAAACCACTATAAGATTAGATGACCCTCATTGTCCATTCCAAATGTGAAATTCAGTTAGAGAGAGAAAAAGAAAACTGTTTGTAATGCTATTCAGTCACTTATTTGCAGGGGATATCATGACTATTTTATTTTTTAACAAAGTTGATAATGGGGTCTTCTATACTGAAGAACTCATCTATATTCTCTTTAAGCCTTTGCTTAAAATCTGCATACAATAATTAATTTGCTACTTAAATATATATAGTCTTCTTATAGACCAGATTCTGACTCAAAATGTTTTCCTTTTACAGGCACCCCATTCCTTGCCAAAGAAGTTAACATTATAGTATATCAGTAAGTGAACTATAGTGACATTTTGAAACCCCAATAAAAGTAATTTATCCAAAGTCTCTTAGATTTGATGATGATATGCAATTATGTACATGTTATTGGGAGAGCATGCTCCATTTTTTTTTGCTATGCTCCATTAGTTTGTTGACTTTCTAGACACATACACAGTGAAAACAGGCCCTCTGTTCAACTGATTCCATAACAGTTTAGTTCTTCCCCTGATGCATCTATTGTCATCCTTGAAATGAATTCCCTTAATCAGTACTCTTCTATTGCATTCAATTTAATAGCTCAAGTGGTCTTCGGTTCTTGGCACCTGTGCCTTAGTCAAATTTTCCAACCAAATTGTGCATGGGCATTTTGCCATCTCAACAGATGGACTGGATGGGGAGCAGCCAAGAGACCACATCCAGTAGGGTGCATCAAATTTGTTTGTTAAGCAAAGAATTCCCATTTAGAATGATCTAAACCATTTTCTATTCTAAACTTATGCTTATGATGGTTAAAAAGATGTGTCTAATTTGAACTGGTTACATTATCAGAGCATAGCCATAACCTGCACACAATTTCAATTTGTTAAAAGTGTTTCAGTCCCAGGTTTTCTTTTTCCCAGGTTTTGCAGAATAATTTTGTTTAGACAGATATTAAGTTTAAAAAATAAAAGCAGAAAAAATGCTTTGTAAAAATTGTCACTTATTTTACCTGGCTTAAATTCCTTGACTGCAATGCCACCTCTAACTTCAGCTTCTTCCATGTAGTAACCTAAAATTTATTCCTAGTTACTTTAGTTCTGATAAATTTAGCATTTTCCAGGTTCTATGCCTCAGGAGCCCTTCCTTCCTGAACTGTTCTACACCATATCACTGTGCACGTACAACAATCTTCCTGTCTCTGCCTCTCAAATTCCCATTTATATGTTTTATTCCTCATAAGTGAAGTTCTTGAAGTTAGTTCCTTGCTCATTTGTATTTGTGGCTCTGGTTATGGCACAGGCCTTAGTTTGACACATACATAAACTTATTATAATATGGGACATAAGATACTGATATAAATCAGTATTTTGCTAAGCTATTTTTTTCAGTTTTCCTAGTTGTTTTTGTTAAGCATTTATTATTTCCTCAGGTCATTCATGCTTATTAGATGTATTGAAATCAACATTTTTGATTCAATTACTTCTGATTTTTTCTTATCTTGTTGACGCCAATGGTCTACATTTTTTGTTTTAATCATTGCCAAAAGATTTGGTTATTAACACTTAATAAATTTTTAGTCTAGATGTGCTATTATCCTTTCTCTCTTCCCCATTCTTCCCCATTATTTCTCTTGAGGGGCTATACTTTTATTTCTTCCAGTGATTTAAAAAATATTTTATCTAACTATTCCTGGTAGAATAATAAATCTGAAATTTAAATTAAGTATTATTGCTGACTTTATTATACTGGTATGACTTAATCATGGACAACACATTTGGGGATTTGGATTCAAATCCTATGACTTAATTTGTATAGGTAACTCCAAAGGTAGAAACTTCTCCAAGTAATGCTAGTCAGAAAATACTTGGTAGCTGAGTTATGACCCAGCTGCCAGACTTTCTTGAGAATTTAAAAGATCTAAATCCTGAAAAACAATTTTGAATTAGCTAGGTGATATAGAAGATTGAGTGTCAGGATGACTATAGTGCAAATCCAGCCTCAGATAATTAATACCTCTAGGCAAGTCAAGTCACTTCACTTAATTTGCTTGTTTCATTTGTAAAATGAGCTAGAAAAATAAGTGACCAAACACTTCACTATCTTTGTCAAGAAAACCCCCAATGGAGTCATAATCAAACACACCTGAAAAACAACTAAAATCACAAAATTAGCTATCCATGGCCTCCCAGCCAGTATGAATCAGTCAATATTTAACAAAAAGTCCTCTTCACAGTGAAAATAATTTTATAAATTTTATCTCATTTGATACTAACAATATCTCCATGATATAGATATTACTGATAACCAGTGCCTATGGTGGGATGCGAACTTGAGTCTTCCAGACTCCAAGTCTAGCACTCCATCTCTCTTCTTTCTACATATCTCTGTATTTTCCTGTTTTTGAAGAAGGATCAATGAATTTGGGAAGTGTTGGGCACAGTCTGCAGATATATACCATGGATCAAATGAAATGATCTTGATTACATAATTAAACACATATAAAAAATCATGTGTTCATAGAAGTATTACTAACCATCTAGTATGGAATGTTGGTATAAAACCATGGAATCAGAATCTCAGAGCTGCAAAGACTTTAGAGGTCATTGGACCTAACCTAAAAAAAAATACTCAATATCTCTAAGTGTTCATCCAGGCTTTGCTTGATGATATATTTCAATGAGGAACTTATTCCCTAGTATGACATCACATATCTGTTTGTAGACACTATTTTTATGAGGCACTGTGTGGCCTTAGAGTCCAGATAATCAGGGCTCAAGTTTTGCCTTTGTGACCATGGACATGTCACTTGGTCTCATAATTTTCTAGGCAGCTCCTAAAGATCCCAAGTTGCAGAGCAGGTACTTAATAATGTGGTAAGGGAGCTTCCTCATTCTGAAGTTCCCTTTACCAAGGGATATATATATATATCTCTGATATATATATATATATATATATATATATATATATATATATATATATATATATTCAGTCCTTTCCCTATAGCTTAATTGTTAGGGAAAAATATACATAAGATTGGCTCTTTATACTTTTACCTCTTTGATTCCAAGTAGAAGTCCTATTTTTCTTGTTTTTAGTGGTACATTTCAAATTATTAAAGGCAGCTATTATGTCATTCTTCTCCAGGAGGGATGATTTCATTTTCTTCAACAAATCATCCTGTGTCATGATTTAAATTTCTTTCACATTCCTTTGTGCCTCCCTCTACCTCAGTTGAAATTCAGCCCATCAGCATCCTCCAAAAAATGGAAATTATGTACATTTCCACATAGATATAGCACATAGATATAACACAGAATACAATAGGACTAGAATTCCAGTGGAATATAGAGAAAATGTATGAGTATTTTGTTCATACCCTTTTCCTTCCCAATCCTCTTTCTTGTCTTCTTGTGCCTTTACTTAAATTGTCTCCTGTGTCAGAAATGAACACTGGCCTTCTATGTGCATCTGAAAAAAAATCTGTTCCTTCAAGGCTCTATTCATATGGAACTAATGCTACAAACTCTTCCTGGATACTATTACACCCCTTTACTTTAGGGAAAAAAAAAACAACTTCCTGTTTCATATCTCTCATTATCTTTCCCTGGACATTACCTGGGTGACTCATTATGGATTTTTTCTCTCTAGTACCATAGTTATTTATGCTCTTGCCTTTCCCTTTATTATATTATAAATTCATTGAGAACAGGATCTTATTTTTATTTTTTCTGACCAGAGCACATTTCACAAACATTGAGAATTTAACAAATGAATATTCATTGAAAATGTAATAATAGAAAGACCACCTGAACTTGTCAGAAGACCTGAATTTGGATCCTTCCTTTTTAAATGTATTATTTCTGTTTTATTCCTGAACATTTCACTAAATTTTTTAGACCTCTTTTTTTTTTCTTCTGTCAAATCAACAGTTCAGATCACATCAACTCTAAGGTCTCTTAGAGTTCCAAATCTGATTCTAATCCTGTGTCTTTATGCTTGGCCAATGGAAAACTAATTAACATTACAAACCTCACCCCTCCCCTCAAAAAAAAAATAAAAAGCTCCAAGGACTTGGAGAAAAAGAGGAAAAATATTTCTTCAAAAAGGTCATACTTGTCTTCCTCTATTTTGCACTATCATTGAATACTAATATGTTTTTGAGATGTATCATGAATTTTGACATTTTCATCTCTAAAAAATAGCACAAAGAAAGAAACAATTACAATAGCTTTTAATGAGAGATATGATGTAGTCCTTAATATTATACTTTTAATTCTTGGAAACACATTTCATTCTTCATATATCAAATTTTGGAGGGAAGAACATTTAAAGTTATTTAAGAAAAGGAATGTATTGGAATTCAATTAGAGAGAAAATCATGTCCCTAAACACAGCATTTCACTACATTTATATCTATATCTATACATTTATTAATTATGAGTTGTAGATGACCTAGTTTGTAGATTACCCAGAGTTTTAATTTTTTTCTTCCTCTAGATTTGTCTGCCACTTATGGATTTCCTTGCTGGCTAGGGCTCTCACCAGAGGGATAGGAGAGTAAAGGGAAGGTATATTCACCCCAAAGTTCATCATTTTAAACTCAACTCTGAGTACTTTATCAATTATTCTGAAGAACTAAACATCTGACATTTTTTCCTAAACTAACTAGAGTAAAAATCTCTTTTCTTTCTTCCAGGAAAGTGCTATTTTCACTGCAACAAAGATTGTAAGGCATCCTACAGGGCTGCTCTTTTGCAGATCATTTGAACAAATGCTGATTTCTATAGTTAGAGCTATATAAACCAAACCATGAATCCTTAATCTGCATCGGCTGTCAACAATCTGTGCTTTGGCAAAATCCCTGCCAGTGCTTTCCCTACAGTAGCCTGAATAATCAAGGTTTGGTTGTATTTTAAATGACTATGTAACCCAAGAGCATCTCTAATTACACAATTGCTTAAAATAAATCTTTACTGCAATACTGAAAGTTATTAATATCATATGAGGGGAAAATCATTTTGAAGAAGATGGTTTTATTTCAGACTATTCAGAATGGATATCTTATGTGCAATAAAAAAAAAAAAGATGAGCTGGCCATTAGAGAGCAAGCAGAAATGACTTTCATAGCCATTGCTTCCACACCCTCATTAAAAATATGCTGAAATGACAACAGTAGATGCAGATTAGAAGTTTAATATAACATCCCAAGTGACCTTGATCTTCACATTTTGAAAACTTCAGGGCTAGAGTTTATTCAGTTTTTTGAAGACTATTGCCCAAGGCCTACATTTAAAAAGAAGAAAAAAGATAGAAGGAAGTAGAAAGGAAATAACAGAAAAAAAAATCCTCCAAAAGATGAATTTGCTAATTGTATTAATTTATCTAATAAGAAATATATGTAGTGTTTTAGGAATATAGTATGCCCATGTGCCAAATCTCTATATTATTAAAAGTGTTAATATAAAGTAGGATACTTTATATCCTTCTAAATTACCCAGTAAATCCAGACATATTTATAGGTGTAGTGAAAGGTCTTCTTTGTTGATTTGTCTAGAGAACATCAAGATTATAACTTCCATGAGGGAAAGGAATCTTCTAATATGGTAGTTTCTTACACATCAGAGTTGCTTAGGGAGAGCTAGATGGTGCAGTGGATAATCGCAGGCCCACAATCAGGAAGACCTTAATTCAAATCTGGCCTCTGACACTTATCAGCTGTGTGATCCTGGGCTCAACACTTAACCTTATTTGCCTCTATTTCCTCATCTGTAAAAATTAACTGGAGAAGGAAATTGCAAACTACTCCAATATCTTTGCCAATATAACCTCAAATGGGGTCACGAAGAGTCAGATAGGACTGAAACATCTAAACAGTAAGGAGATGCTTAATCCTTATTATGTTGAATTGAACTATTATTTCATGTAACCTCATAAATATAAAGGCCATCGTAGGTAAGTTTTCCAAATTTATTTATTTACACACACATAAAGGGATCCTCTCTACAACATCTATCTTATGCTTGAATATAGCTCTAATTGTTTTAAAGGTCTTCTTTACATACAGCTATATTTGACTTAAAGCAAATTCTCCCTTTTTCTCAATATACCTACCAATCATTGGTTCTGCTCTCTTCCTCTTTTATTTTCTTCTTATCTCTGACTATTGTAACTTCCTCTTAGAAAGTGAAATATTGTATATACCTCTAGATAGAAGAATCTTTAGAGATATAAGCTAGTTATTTGAAATGATTCATTGGGTAGAGTAGGCATGTAAATCTGAGACAACATCCTTATCTCCCAAGAGAATCACAGGGGGGGATTGTGAATTGATTTTTTAAATTCCCTTTGTCTATTTTGAGTTAATCAATCAAGAACTATGTAAGAGAACTTAGTAAGAGTTCACAAGTCACTTACTAGAAAAAAAATGTTCACAACCCCAAAAGCCACAAGCACTGCCTCCCCCCAGCTTGGGCAGTGCTAGGAAAATTGGGAGGCTGTGATTAGTTCCTATGAAGTGGGAGAGAGAGAGGAAGTGTCATGGAAAAAGGACTATAAAAGGAGGGACCCAGGAGAATATGGATTCCTTCTTTGGATCTTCAGTGAGGACTCTTTCTTGTTTGGTGCTTTGATGGGACATTCTTTTCAGTGTGAAATCTGGTAAGATTCTTGATGCTCTTTCCCTTGAGTGCACTGAAGGTTCTAGGCAGACATTTCAGAGTCTGAAAAACTATACATACCCCTTTACCTAGTAATACTACTACTAAACCTGCATCCTAAAACAATGAGAAATAGGAGGAAAAGAACTACTTCTATAAAAACAAACAACAAACAAACAAAAAAAACATGTTTATATAGTAATTCTTTTTTGTTGTGGAAAAGAACTAGAAAATGAAACTAAATGTGTATCAATTAGGGAATGGCTAAACAAGTTGTGGTGTTATAATGGCAAAGGATCTTATGAAGCCATAAGAAATGACAAACCAGATGATCCCAAAAATGCCTGGAAAGACTTACATGAATAGATTCAAAGTGAAGTGAATAGAGCCAGGAGAATGATGTATAGAGTAATAGCAATAAAGTACCATTGTGAATGACTTAACTATTATCAGCAGTACAAGGAGCCAACTTCAAGGGACTCATGACAAAAAAAAAAGAACCCCAAACAAACAAACAGATAAAAATTATCAACTACTACAGAAGGAACTGACAAAGCTCAAATGTAGATTAAAGCATGCCATTCATTCTTCACTTTATTACCTCTTAGCATTCTTCTCTAGAATAATGTTTTTTTTTTCAAAAAACATGGATATGGAAATATCTGTTGTATAATAACATGTCTAGAACCTATATCTTATTACCAGATGTTTTGGAGAAGGAGGAGGGATGTGCTGAAGGTAGAGAACATGGATAGCAAAATGTCAGAAAATAGTTACCAACAACTGTAGTAAAGTCTGGGGAAAAAAGTTAAAAAAAAAACAACTATTAAGAACTCTTAGCTCCACTGCTATGAGAAAAAAATTAATATAGACATATATATACAAATAGTAGTACTTAGATGTTTATATATAGTAGAAATACAATTCAACATTTTGATGCATGTTTCTGATTGATTGATGATTATATCAGTTCAGATATTCCTTACATGAATGAAGATAGATAGGAACAGACTGATTTCAGAGATCTACACAAAAAAAAAATGTGATTTACATTGGTGCACACATTAAAGTAGGAAAGCTGCTCATTCTTAACCCAAAGACCACCAAAAAAGAGATTCCTTTCTTCTTAGGAAGAAGGAAGTTGGCTTATGCTGAGCTGATTGGGATGTTTATTTACTACTTTCCTGTAAAATATGCTATCAGGCATTAAAGAGGATTCATTCTTATTATAATTTTCTTCCAAGACAGATGGAAAATGTCTTGGATGGCATTGCAGTTTTTCTACATTTAATACAATGAGGGCAGACATGGGCAAAGAATTTCTGAAAATCCTCTCTAGAAAATAAAGTTTTGCTCTTTAAGCCTATCTTCTTACATTTTGTAGTTATCTCATCTTTATCATCTACTTACTAATGTGTCACCCTAGAAACATAAATTCACCTATGTATTCTATGTAATATGCTTTCCTTGACTGTAACAACAAAAATTAAATGATAATTTTGTTATCTAATGATTAAGATTATGATTAACAAAGAAAGGCATGACCAACATATGTGTTTACCATCTTTTGGAGTTTGTCAGCTAAAAATTCATGTTTGTAGATAATATTGCATTGGTTTTAGAGACTCAAAAACGTCATGAATTTACACAAAATAATCCTCACAATAAAAAAGCAAGTGAATTAAGAATACATATGAAATTGAATAGAAAACCCAAGATGAAAAAATCTTTGACAAAACACAGCATCCATTCCTATTAAAAATAATACATAGCATTAGAATTGATGGAGCTTTCCTTAAAATGATAGAATATATTTAAAATCATTAGCTAGCATTATCTGAAATGATGATAAGCTATATATCTTCCCCAAAAGATCAGGGGTGAAGCAAGAAGGCCCATTATTACCTTTTTTATTTAATATTATTCTAGAATTGCTAGCTATGGATAAGAGAAGAAAAAGGAAATAGAAAAGGCAATAAAGAAGTAAATATATTACACTTTGCAGATGATATGAAGATATAATTAGAGGTTTCTAAAGATTCAACTAAAAAACTAATTGACATAATTAAAACTTTAGCAAAGTTGTAGGATATAAAATAAATAGACTTTATATTACCAAAAAAAGTCCAGCAACAAGTGATAGAAAGAAATTCCATTTAAATGAACTGTATGTAATATAAATACATGGGTGTCTGCCTGCCAAGACAAACCCAGGAATTATGAGTGCAATTACAAAACACTTTTCAGGGTCTTCAGCCAAGATGGTGGCTTGGTAGCAGCAAAAGCTGAAGCTGCTTTGATTTTCCTTCCAAACCAATCTTTAAAAAGTGCCTAAAAATTACAGGATTATAGAAACAACAGCAAGACAGAATAAGGGGAATTTTCCTCTGGACAGACCTTGAAATATAGACAGAAAAAATTCATTTTCATGGGATAAGGGGGAACTAGAAGGAAGACTGACCACACCCTCACCTATGACACCAGGTTCAGCAATATAGGCTAAATCCAGGATCCCAGGACATAAGCTACACCAAAAACAGAGCACCTCAGAATCACCCCTTGAAGTGCCAGGCCCTGCACAATTGCACACCACAGTGAGGTCCAGAAACCCATAGTCCTGGGCCTTTTCATACTATACTGCTGTGATGAAGACCGAGTCCCAGGGCAAAAAAGGTCACCATGCTGATCCCTGCAAGACAGCAGCTGAGGAAACAAAATCAGCAAGCAGTTTTCTGAATTCCCAGTCCACAGGCAAAAAAGGCTAGGAAAATGAGCAAACAGCAAAAGAAAAACTTAAATCGTCAAAAATTTCTATAGAGACAAAGAGCTAAGAAAAAAAAAAACCAATATGGGATGGCAGGATCCAAGGAACCATATGAATTTTTTTAAAGGAAATTGTACTCAAGCTCTAGTAGAAATAAAAAGGAAATTAAAAAAATAAATAAAACAGGTTGAAGAAAAATGGGGAAAAGAAATGAAAATAATCCAAAACAAAAATAACAGCTTAAAAAGCAAAAATTGTCATCTGGAAAAAGAGGCACAAAAATCCAATGAAGAAAAGAGTTGTGTAAAATATAGAATTGACTAACTAGAAAAAAGGAGAACAACAATAAAAACACAAGGAAAAAAAGAGTGCCATGAAAAGTGGAATGAACCAAATGGAAAAGGAGAACCAAAAGGTCATGAAAAAAAATTTTAACAATTAGAATTGAGTGAATAGAAGCTAATGTCTTCATATGACATCAAGAAATAAAACAAAATCAAAAGAATGAAAAAATAGAAGAAAATATGAAAAAATCTCATTAAAAAAACTTATCTGGAAAACAGACCCAAAAGAGACAATGTAAGAATTATTGGACTAACTGAAATTCATGAGTAAGAAGAAAGCCTAGATGTTATATTAGAAAAAAAAATGATACAAGAAAACTGACTTGATATTCTTGAACAAGAGGATAAAATAGAAATTGAAAGAATCTACAAATTTCCTCCTGCAATAAATCTCTAAATGACAACTTCCAGGAATGCTATAGCTAATTTCAAGACCTCTCAGACCAAGGAGAAAATATTGCAAGGAATCATACAGAAATAATTTAAATATTATAGGACCCCAGTCAAGATTACACAGGATCTGGCAGCTTCCACATTGAAGAACCAGAAGGCTGGAATTTGATATTCCAGAAGGCAAAGGAACTGGGTTTACAATCAAGAGTCATCTAAATAAGCAAAGTCAGGAGAAGAGTGCACAAAGTAATAGCATTATTATACAATGACCAACTGTGGAAGCTTGGCTACTCTCAGCAATGAAATAATGTAGAATAATTCTGAAGGACTTATGTTGGGTAATGCTATCCATCTCAAGAGGAAGAATTATTGGAGCTGGATGGATGCAGAACAAAGCATAATATCCTTCACATTAGTATATTTAGGTTTTTATTTTGAGATTTTGGTTTTGTATGGGTGTGTTCTTACAACTATGATCAATATGCAAGTGCCTTTTGCATGATAATAAATATGTGGTATAGTAGATAATGAAACTTGATGAGTTATTGTGGTTTGGAATTTTAGAGAAGTTGCACCAGGAAATAAGCCAAGGAAGAGACTGAGTCTTGAGCCTCTCCCCTACACTACTTCCTGTTTCTTTACCAACTGTCTGGGTAAGGATCTTCTCACAGATGGTAAGTTGAAGATTTTCTCACTAATAACAAAATCCCATAACAGTCCTTTAACTAACGTATCTTTTATTCTTTGGGGAGGGCAGGTAAGAAGTTGGGGGAAAGAGGGAAATTAGGGTCTCCCTAATTTCTAAGTTATATAGTTTATTGAAGATTTTGAAATATAGTCAATTCAGAAAACACAATTATCTTCCCCTAAGGGTAGATATTAACAGCACTGCTGACATGTCTCTTCTGGGCAAAAACTACATTTCTCTTCAGCTCACAGTACAGGTAGAAAGCAATGGCTAGAGAGGAGACAAAGGTGTTTGTCTTCCATCTTCAGATAGAAACAGCCAAGAAGTATATAAAGTCTCAGGCAGTTGGAGCTTCCTAAGTGCTTTCTCCAAGGTTCCATTGGAACAGTCTCCCCTCCCCCGCAGATTTGTGTTCCAAAAGTTCTGAGCTCCTTTGCTTTTTGCAGATCCATTTTTCTTTGCCCAATATTTTCATTTACAATGACCCAGATGAAATTGCTTACCATCTCTGAGTGGAGGGAGGGAAGAGAGAGAGAGAGAGAGAGAGAGAGAGAGAGAGAGAGAGAGAGAGAGAGAGAGAGAGAGAGAGAGAGAGAGAGATGGTTTGGATCTTAAAATTTTGGAAAAGGTGTGGTATATATTGACAATTATTAAATGTAACTGGGAAAACAAAATATCTTTAAAAGGAAAGAATAAATTTTAAATTTTAAAACTTTTTTAAAATGACAAATATTGAGGTAGAGGTGACTAATACACTGTTGGTATAGCTGTGAACTGATACAACCATTCTGGAGAGCAATTTGGAACCATGCTCAATGGGCCATAAAACTGTGCATCCATTTTGACCCAGCAACACCATTACTAGCTCTGTATCCTCAAGGAATTCAAGATAAAAGAAAGGAATCTATGGATATAAAAAATAACCATAGCATCTCTTTTTGTGGTGTCAAAGAGCTAGAAACCAGTGATACCCATCTATTGAGGACTAGATGAATACGCTGTGGTATATGTCATAAGAAATGTCAAACAAAATAATTTAAAAAAACACTTGGAAAGACTTATATTAAGCAATGCAAGGTGAAGTGAGTAGAACCAGAAGAAAGTTATATGAATTAATAAAATAATGTATAATTATCAACTAAATGACTTTACTTTATTAATAACACAAGGATGAAGGACAGCTCCGAAGGCCAATATAAGAATATCCACCACCTCAGAAGGAACATACAGAGCCCAAATGCAAATTGAAACATATCCTTCTTTATTTCCACCAGAAATTGTTCTTTAGTGAAAGTAATATGTCTTCTCTCACAAAATTATGACCATGGAAATATGTATTATAATATGATAATATATGTATAATCTATGTCATATTCCCTGCCTTCTTGTAGAGGAGGGAGGAATGGTAGAAAGAGAAAATGGATTACAAATTATCATAAATTAATATTGAAAAATTGTATTGATATATGAACTGGAAAAAAATTATAATCAAAAAAAGAATCTATGGTCATTACTATAAAGCCTCAGAATGGAATTTAAGCTTTGCTAATTTATCCATCCATCTTTCTTTCTATTTATCCATTTCTCTATGTATAATGCAATACATGATCCATTCTCCAAACCCACCCCTTCCACCATACTCATTAAATGCTTTGTTTTCATACTGAATAGATCAGATACAAGTAGCTTATCCGCAAAAGATTGTTATTTCTTTATGGTAATAATATAATATCATCTAAACTTTATTCTAAAAAAATATTCAATTTGAACCTAGGAAAAGGTTCTACTTACATTTCTTTTAATACAGTAGATGGAAACTAAGCTCATGGGAAAAAAAACGGGAGTACTAGCTATGTATCAGTTATAGGACAGCCTTTATTTCTTGCCAATGGAACTCATGTTTTTCTACAAAGAATTTCAAGATATCAATAAGACATTCAAAGGACTCATAGGAACTCACAAGCTGATAGAGAAAGCACATATAGAACATAAATTTCTCATGAAATCTTCTTGAAAGTCAATATAGTGTTGGAAATAAAAAACAAGAAACACTCTTATCAGTCATACACTATCTAAATCACCCACCATACTAGCTTGGGGAGGCAATGTACAGGTTCTTTGATTTCCCCAAGTCGCTGTTCCCTTTTATTATTATTTCAGCTGCCTGAGCCGTATGAACTTGTTCTTTCTGTAATGATATGAGGTAATATTCCTCAAGAAATGCCATCTTCCTTCTAGAAAGTTTGATCCCTGAATTCTAAAACTTTGGAACCTTTGAATCATTACTCCTACAAAGCAACCACCAACATTCATGTGAAATGATAAATCTACCTTTGCCTAAAAGGCTAGGTTTTGGGATCACATTGCTTAGAACACTGAAATCCCCCTTCATCTGAATAGTATCTGAAACACAGTACACACTTAACAAATGTTTACTGACTGACTGATTGACTGACCAGATATTGGGGTTCCCTCTTCTGCAGAGATGATGAAATACATATCAATTTCTTCCATGTGCTTCAGACAGGGATATTTCTGTATCCTGAATACTAGCCTATTTTGGCCCAGAAAAGTCTACATTGAGACATTTTATCATGTAATGTGTTCAGGAAGCAGTGTCAACTCCATAGTATTATAGAAATCTGCTATGGTTCTCTATAGAGTTTATCCTCTGAACAGAGAAATGTGAATGGAGTAGAAACATGGAGCCTAGCATTTTGAGTCTCATTTCTTTATAAGTAAATACTCTTTACTTGTAAATAGTTCTTTAAGGTTAAATGCTCTTCTAGGAGAACTCTACTTCCTGAATCCCAGGGAACCATCTTGGGAGCAGAACCCTTCACTGGAGACCCATAAGAGATTGTCAATTTGTTGATTCAATTTTTGTTAGGTACATTGTTCTTGTCTACTCTCTCTAAGGAGAGAGAATGTATGAGATTTGCATTTAATTAGGCATATGCATCATTTAAAATGCACTTAGAATAATAAACCTTCAAATCATGGTTTGTTATTTTCAACATAAAAATATACTTTGAAGATGTGTCTTTTCTGCTTTATTTCTTGAATACATGCAATAACAAAAAGGGAAACTAATCTTTCTTTTAAAAAAACCCTAATACTTAACAAAGAACACTGTCCAGTTCAAAAGAAGAAACATATATCAACAGTATATCAGTGATGACCATTTCTAATTCTCAGTTTTCAGCTATAATTTAAATTAATTTTTTTTTTTAGATTTGGTCCTCTGACTAGAGGTAGTACTTTTTCCTCCATTACATGAAATGTTGTGCTATTCCAAAAAGTAGTCATCTGAATAAT
Organism: Monodelphis domestica; assembly: GCF_027887165.1. Taxonomy (NCBI): domain Eukaryota; kingdom Metazoa; phylum Chordata; class Mammalia; order Didelphimorphia; family Didelphidae; genus Monodelphis; species Monodelphis domestica. The sequence goes on from NC_077228.1 coordinate 469,916,422, forward strand.
AATAAAATATGATACAAAGGGGATAATATTTTATCTGTGCCAAGCCAAAGTGGCTTGCATGTGGATAGATCGAGTGAAATAAACAAACAAAAAAAGTAATTAAAAGTTCCTCCAAGGAAGATGTCCACTTGAACAAAACAAATAAGTTCTCTACAACTATTGATAAAATTTTTGAAGTATAAAGAAAGTTTTAAAGACATGTAAGCATTTATATTGGTATTTCAGGATCAACAAATTGCCACTAAAAGTAATAGCTTAGCCTTAAGAAACCCAGACTTAAAGATCAATGCCAATTATTTAAGAAAACGGTATAAACTGTGTAATGTGACACTGCTAGCTACAAAACTTTAGCACGTATTTAGGAAGGTATAGGGTGGTAGTGAGGATTATATATCAGAAAATTATCATCTTTCCTAAACTAAACTTAAAGACAACAAATCCCCAAACTTAAGAATTAAAGCTGATTCTAAATTGTACAATGTGTCACTGTTAAAGTTTAGCACATATTTAGCAAGGCATAGACTGGTAGTTAGGATTATACATTGTAAATTTATTATCTTTCATCAAGCAAACCAAATGAAACTAAAAGATAATAAATCCCCATTCTACAAACACAAACCTCAAAATATCCTTGAAAATTTAAGAAATAAATTGTACCATTATCAAAGACTGTACTATTGCTTGGAATCAATTTAACATAAAAATGTAAAACCGATGCTTTTAATAGCTGTTGACCAAACTAAGTTCTTAGTAATTTCCAAACTACTTTAAACGATGACAACAGCAGCAACAACAACAACAAAAAAGTTAAAATTTAGAGGCTTAGGAGAAGTCAAAAACATGTATCTTATGACCATCATTCTGCCTGATGCTAGAGCTGCTCAACAATAGTGGATAATTTCGCTTTAGGTAAGCCTAGAGAAGAATGAGCTTGTATCCCAATAATATAATCAAATTACAAATAGTGCTATTTTATCTACCTGTGAAATACTCTTCTGAACATTAGATGTAATATAAAATATAACAGTGGGATATAGAACTATCCAAGGACAATTTCTAAGTGATCTCCATTTTTAAAAAGATGAGAGAAATGATATAATGTTACTACTAAGACAAATTAGGAAAGATGAGTTTATATTCCAACATTTTATTATCACAAAATCATATTTTATGATACAGTAGAGACTATTAAATGTATGAAGAATAATGAGGATATTTTCTTTTGTTAGAACTACATTGAAAAAGATGAGAATGAGATTATAAATAATAGTAATAATTGCTTACATTTATATACAAAGTGTTTTACATACATCATTAAATCACTGCTAGATTCTCAATCATTACAAAATAAGACAAGTTATTTTTCCACTTTGTCTCAGTCTCCTCATTAAATTGACTGGCTTTGATTATCTGAACCCAGAGGACCCTTTCAGTAATCTTATGACTTGATTAACACTACTATGTCTTTTAAGAAAGGAACTGCACTAATATATTTGATAATATATTCCAGCTCTTATGCTGCCACTCCACCTAGACGTGTGATTTTTGGAAGATATATATATATATTTTTTTTTTCTAGGTGGGCCTCAACTTCCACATCTATCAAGTGAAGAATTTGAAATAGACTTCTTATAGATTCCATTAACCCTAAAATTCTGAGTCCATAATTTAAATTCTGTTGTCTCTCACTTTGGGGTTATTCACAAAGTAGATATTATCCATTAAACTTAATTTTTTTGAATGGAGAGCCAAAGTTATGTTATAAAAAGAAAATTTAATATAGAATCAGAGGACATGGCTCAAAATATTGATTTATTGATACCAATGTGACTGACCATGGGCAAAAGACTTAACTGTCATGCAATTCAGTTTCCTCATCTGTAAAAACCGAGGGATTTAGATAAGATAACCACTAAAATTATTTCCTTATATTAACTGGACATGTGAGGGAGGGAATTTAAGGATGCCAATGACATCAAGAGAAAATGTTTTTATCTTTTAGAAGTATAAGTTTTACATGCATTTATTTTTATAATCTAACCACAGGAAGGAAAATTACTAAAAGAGGTGAAAGAAAATTATCTCATTGATCTTAAAAAAAAAAAAACTTTATTAAAAGAAAATAAAACACCAGAGTTCCCTAGCTGAAAATAACTAAATACCCCACTACTCTAAATCTTCTCAGATTCAAAGTTTCCTCCTAGGCACAGGTTGCCTGGAAATAGAGAGGCATAGCCCTTTCTTAGCACACAATTGGTCCATTCAAGACCAATCCCATGCCAGGAAATAGGGGGCGTGGTCCTCAAGGGTTTGGTCCATCTAAGAGCAATCCCACACCAGGATGTAGTAGGGAGGGACCCCTGAGGCCCACTGGGGAATGCAGTTTCCCCAATCATAATATTTTAAAACCCACAGTACCCAGAGGAGGCTATCCAGGCCTAATATCATGTCATATGATAGGTGGTTGAAGTAGTAAGAAAAAATTAGCATTGAAAAGTGTCATGCAGATACTGCCTGCTTGAAGAATCATTTTTATTATATCTTAATTATTAATGTTCCCTCCTTTCTCCAATTATATTCATGAATTTGTTTACAGTTGAATCCATCCTGTAGTATCATATTTCTTAAGGATAGGGGCAGTTTTATCTTAAATTTTAGGTATTTAAAAATTACTCATTAAACAGGAATGACATGAAAACTGAAGTTAGGAAGTTGAAAAAACTATCAAGTAGAAAAGGAAATGGCCTTATTTTGCCTGGATCCAGAAGGTAGAAGTGATAGATATAGGAACAAAGTTAACGGAATGCTGATTTAGGCTTTTTGCTATTTAAAAATCCGGAACATGTTTTGACCTCCCAACAGGTCTCTCTAGGTCTCCTCAGCAGACAAAGTTGCTGAATATGTGGAAAATAAAGTTCTTGCCACCTTAGTGTTAGGCATTGCCAACTTGTTCATCTTTAGAAATGGATATAATTATCAATAAAAATTAAATAATATGCTTTCCCATTTGTTTTGCTGCTGAACCTTGAAAACCATTTAAATTTTCTATTTGATAAATGCTTGAAGTCTATATGCTTTTACAATGTCTCCACCATTAGAATATTGAGAATAAGGACATCGTTGTTTTATTCTTTGTAGGCTCCATTCTTGGCACAGTGATCTGCATATAAAAATGTTTTTTTTTTAATTTGCTAATTCATTCATTCAATGTTTTTCAGGCCTGTGATTTTATTTATTGGAGTCACTAAGTGGTATAGTCACCAGAGTGTGAGGCCTGTAATCAGGTATAATTGAGGTCAAATCTAGCCTCAGAAACTTAATAGCTAGGTGACCACGTGCAAACCATTTTTCCTTGATTTGCCTCAATTTTCTCAACTATTAAAAATGTTGATAATATATAGCATCTGTCTCCCAGAGTTTCTGAGAGGATGACAAGAGATAATATTAGTAAAGAATTTTGCATAATATAGTATTCCTATTTAAATGCTGGCTATAATAATAACAATAATAAAAATCACTATTAATTTATATAGACTTCTCTTCCCTGTGAAATAATAAACACTTGAATCTGAAGCCACTAATGCTTAACACTTTATTGTTTTAGACACAAGATGCCTGAAGTCCTGAGAGTTTGAATGACTTGTTCAGGGTTATCCATCAGGCTGTTTCAAAGTGGGATTTAAACCTAACCATGATTTTGTAGGCAATTATCTATCTAATCCAAGCTGCCTTTCTGGTAATATATATTATGACCATTTTATAGCATTTGTATTTTATTTTTCTTCACCTGAATTGTATTAGTTATTTGTTAAGGCATTTAGTTATATCATATAAGTATTAAACTACAAAGTAACATGGAAGATACATGAATAATATCCTTCAACAGGTTAAATAAATGTTTATACTTTTTTTAAACCCTTGCCTTCTGTTTATTATCAATACTGTGTTTTGGTGTCAATGCAAAAGAGTGGTAAAGGGTAGGCAATGGAGGTTAAGTGACTTGTCCAGGGTTACACAGCTAGGAACTGTCTGAGGTCACATTTGAACCAAAAGCCTCCTATCTCTAGACCTGGCTTTCAATCTGCTGAGCCATTTACCTGTCCCTACAGTTAATCTCCTAAAGATAAATGATGTTCTTTGAAGTAATGCATTTTAACTATTTTATTTTCCTTACTAAACTAAAATAAAACTTATCAAATAACTTAGGAATTAAAATTATTTAAAAGTTTGCCAAATTTAATATACTCTGTGACTTAAAATGAAATAATTCCATATTCACTTCAACAACAAAATGAGGCAACTTGAATTGGACTTATATTTCACTGGTGTGATACATCATATCCTGTCCAACTGGCAGTCTATTATAGCTTACTGAGACTTAGTGTTCTCCACTATTAGCCTTCAATGGGTCAAGAGTCTAGAGGGAATAAGGTTGAGAAAGTCTCTGTTCCATTTTTCACGAGCTTAATGAGGTGAATGATAGAGTTTGAAAGAGCTCAGTTGACTGATTCCCTGGCATGCAGCCATTACAGAACTCCTCATTAGTGTGTCTCTCTCAATCTTTTCTAAATTAAGGTGATCTAAAACTTGGGATCAACCACCAATAACTACTTAGTCCATGGGGAATCTATCCACTAATTTCTTCTTCTCTTTAAGAGAATGATGTTAAAGTGATTTCTTTCCCTGTCAAAAGCAAATTCTGCTCCCTGGAATAATCAACATTCTAATAAAAAAAAAAAAAACACTCTACAAAGTATAGTTTTTAACTCACCTGTTATTTGGGGGAGACAGAAAAACAATATTCTGATAATAAGATTGAATTAACAAAGATTGAGACAAAATTCTATAGCAGAGATAATATCGTGTTTAAAGGTAGAAATATCTATATTCATACACAGCCTCAAACACTTAAACACTGGGTGACTGCGTAAGTTGCCTAACCTGTTATTTTCCACATATGTACAATTGTTGTAAAGATCAAATGTAAAAAATGTAGACAAAAAGAGCTCCATAAACCTTGAAGTGCTATCATGGATACAAGTTATTATTATATTTATTATTATTATTATTATTATTATTATTATTATTTCATAGGCACTCACAAAAATAGTACTTTTCAAATATTAAAAAATATAGGCTAGTGTTCTTCCTTTTATTTGCTCTCAGGAGCAGGCTGGCTTATCAAATTTTGAATTTCATATTGAGTAATGAAAGAATGTCAGGACAGTATAATAAGGCACTCTTTCCTATTAGTCAATTTAGAACTAATGGTTAAGCATGGCAGCAGGTTAATAAGGATTTCATTTGGGTGAATGTCATGTAGTTCAAAGCTCTGATTTGTCAGTCATATACCACACTGTCTGGTAGTTATTTCTGAGGAATAGGCTAAGCCATTTTAGCATCCAGCATTAAGCATCAACTTCTGTTGAAATATCTTTATAAATGGTCTTTTAATGTCTTGATAGGAGAAATAAATTAACCCTTTCCTCTTCTCCTAAAATTTTTATTTCACGTTGACCTTTTATGGGGAGGAACAAAAGAGAAGCAGCTTATTTTCTAGGGTATAAGTATTCATTTTAAATTATGACATAAAACATGACATAGTAAAATTGCAGTTAAGAATAAAAAATAAATAGAACTTCTCTGAGAAAGTTTTGTATTGAGTCTAGCTTTTCCACTTATTAGGTGTATCAGTTTGGAAAAGTCATTTTCCAAACTATGGCTTTCCATTTCCTCATCTATTAAATGAGAGGTGGAATATATACATGCATGTATATGTTTATAGGTTGTGTAATTAGAATCTGTTACCCTAAAAACTATTATCTCCAACAAAACTACAATTCCTAGCAAAACTACAATTCCCAGAACCCCACTCACTTCCTGTTGTTATGTGCTGACATAAACAGGATATAACTTTTCCTTCCTGTTGAAGCTTTGGTGGAACAGGGATTTTTAAGCAGGTAGGAAAAACTTAATTATATGATTCTAATTTGTCAGATAATAAAATTTATAAAAATAATACTTGAAGTATTGGACGTTAATTTTAATCTTACAAGGTATACAGGTATATATAAATTTATACATGTTTACTCATAAACCAATAACTTTATACATATTTGTACACAAAGCCACATATAAACATATGCATATATTATTTATTATACACCCATGTTCTAGCACCATCCTTTTGCCTCGATTGAGTGTTTTCACCTCATATGCCCAAACAATCAATTTTCATATGTATACACTCCTTGTGGTAAGTTTTTCCATTAATCTTGCTTGTCTCTTTTATTTTTAGACAAAGCCTTTTTTATTTTAATATTCTGTACAATGTGTATTATTGTAGAGGGAGCTTAATAACAAGTGTGTATAAATCTTATCATTGCTATTTCAGTGGAGAGTGAAGTGATAATTGTATATATGTTAGATAAATTAGTAAAATATATTGTGATCTTTCAGGGCAAGAAGAATCCTTTGAAGTCTTCAATTTAATTCTTTTCTTCATTTTTATGGATCTCTAATCTAGGCATTTTGTCCTTATGAACAGTGAAGTAAGAACTCTGTTTTCACTCTTTTAACCCCTATAGCAGTTAATTAATTAATATATGTATATACATGCACATACATAAAAACATATATTTAACTAATAGATGTAGAAGAGTATGTATAATAACTTGAGAGTTTTTTTTTAATCCCTTACCTTCCATCTTAGAATCAATACAGTGTATTGGTTCTAAGACAGAAGACAGGTTAAGGGCTAGGCTATGGGGTTTAAGTGACTTGCCCAGGGACACCTAGCTCTGAAATGTCTGAGGCCAGATTAGAACCTAGGTCCTCGGGTCTCTAGGCCTGGCTGTCAATCCTGAGTCACCCACCTGCCCCTTGGAGGTTTTAAAGGCCTTCATTATCACAAATGTTGGTTTTAAAATTAATAATCAATAACTAAATATTATATTTATAAAGTTTTATTAATAATAACTAAAGCAAAAGAACTGCCTGACTTCAGCCTGGTCACGGGTCCAAAAGAGAGAGAGAGGGAGGAGTTACAGCCACTTAAATACAAACACACAAAATGTTTGGAAGCAGGAAAATGGAATTTTGGGAAATACAAAGGACTTCTGGGGGATGAAGTCCAAAGGCTCAAAATCTCCATTTATACATAAGTCTCTATATGAGTTCCTAAGAGCTTATTATGACTAAATCTTAAATAACTTGAAGTCTTTTTACAATTAAGGGCAATATGAATAAACTAAATCATTAATTTATAAAACTAATAAATTATCTATAATAATAATTACTATCATTTACTTAACACTCCATGATTTATAAATTAATTTACTCAAACTTATTCATGCCTCAAAATATTCTTGGAGAAGCTATTTTTTAAAAACATTTTTATAGAATCTTTTTATCTGTAAAAATGAGGTGTTTTTTTTTTTTTCAGTTAAGTATTTCCACAAGCTCGTCTAACTAAAGAACAATTTGTCAGGATTTGAATCCACAGTTTCCCAACCCAGTGCCTAGGACTCTATCCCCTACTTGTGGTCTTTCATTTCCTATTTAACTTCAGATTACAATATCAATATAGGTGAACATTAACCTTTTTTCCCCCTCAAATCATCCTATATATTGAGATAATGAAATATTCCTGTCATAAGCTTCACTGGCCAAATCTTTATAATTCTAGGATATCAGAGCTAAAAAAGAATCTTAGATATCATCTATGCCAGCACTCCAACTCTACTTTTTTTTACTACTTTCCATTTTACAAATATGGAAACTGGTTCCTGGCTCTGGAGACTTTTGCTAGGTGGTTTTGCTTCCTGAGTTAGTATTTCAACTTTTTGTTGTCCATTATGCTATCAGAAATATTCTACAAGAAGAAAAGAACTGGATGAATGAATGTCAGGGACTGTATTAAGTAACTAGGGATATATATATGTAGATAGATAGATAGATAGATAGATAGATAGATAGATAGATAGATAGATAGATAGATAGATAGACAGATAGATAGGTATGCAAGCAACCAAGACAACCCCATCCTCAAAGAATTTAGATTATTTTTCTTTAACTTATAGAATACCTTTTTATTCCTTTAATGCAAGAGAATGATTAAACACAGAAGGTTCATGAATGTGTATTAACTAATATTCAATACAAAAGCCCCCCCCAAGCAATTATACCTTGCTGAGAGGTAAAACCAACTTATTAAAACTACTTAATATATTTCACTTTCATCTGGGATCTATATTATCTGAGCAAATCATATAGATTAAATTTCTGGCCAGTCAATCACTGTTGGTCCCTTCATGCTCTGGATTATGAATGGTTATCTTAATTTTTTCAAATTACATTTTTCAAATTACACATAGAGTTTTAAATAATCATTTTCTGATATTTTGCAATCCATAATCTCCCTCTCCTTTCCTTTCCTCCTTTTTCTCTGAAATAAAAAGTGAAAAAAAAAGGTTGATTTGGTCGGAATTCATATTAAATTATTTTTCTATGGAGTAGAGACATTTTTAAAAATGTGTCTTAAAATTTTTTTAAATCATGAGTCGCATGGAATGGTTTTGGATCATTATATTGTTGATCATAACTTAAATACAATTGGTGATTGTAAAAGCATTTTTGTCACTGTGTACAGTATTCTTATAGTTCTGTTTATTCCAATCTGCTCTAACTCATGTAAGTCTTTCCAGGTTTTTCTGAGCTGCTTCTGTTTTTCATTTCTTATTGCACATTAGTATTCCATGACAATCATAAACAATAACTTACTCAACCATTCCCCCAACTTTCTAAATCTTTGTCACCCTAAAAATAGATTCTTTAAATATTTTTGTACATATTGGTCCTTTATCCTTTTTTTATTCTTTGGGATACAAACCTAGTAATGGTATAGCTGGATTGAAAGATATGCACTCTTTTATAGCTCTTTGCACATAGGTCCAAATTAGTTTCCTGAAAGATTGAATCCATTCACAACTCACCTAAAAATGCATTTATGTCCCATCCTTTTCATACTCCCTGCGTTTTGTCATTTTCCATTTCTGTCATACTTGATAATATAATAGATATGGGGTAGTATTTCAGAGTTGTTTTCATTTGCATCTCTATAATTAATGGTGATTTAGTGCATGTTTTGTACGACTATAAGAAAGCTTTAATTGTTTTGTTTGAGAACTCCCTATTCACATCCTTTTGACCATTTATCAGTTGGGAAATGACTTGTTTTTTACACATTTGACTCATTTTCCTATGAATTTAAGAAATGAGGCCTTTTTTAGAGAGACTTGTTAAAATTTGTGATTACTGTGTGTTATTTTTCATTCCTTTTTCATTTCATTTCATTCCTTTTTTTCATTCATTATTTTTCACTCATTGACTTCCCACCTCCCCCATTTTACCATTTCCTAACAGTCTAACAACTCTCTTCTCTTACCACCTTCTACTCCTCCTTTCCTAGAGAGTAAGACAGCTTTGTATTCCCAGTCTATTATGCACAGTCTTTCCTCATTGAACCAATTCTGATGAGAGTTAGGTTCACATTCTCACCTCTTGACCCCCCCCACTTCTCCACTATGAACTCTATTCCATGCCTCTTGTATGTGAAATTATTTAGCTCATTTTCCTTTCCCTTCCTCCCAATGCATTCCTCTTTCTCATGCCTTAATTTAAATTTTTATATATCATTATCTTCAACTCCATTCTCTCTCTGTATATACTTCTAAGTGCTCTAATAATAATAAAGTTCTTTGGAATTACAAAAGTCAACTTCCCATGTAGGAATGTGCACACTTATCAAAAGGCTTTGATTCTCTTTCCTATTTACCTTTCTATGATTTTCTTGATTCTTGTATTTGAGAGCCAAATTTTCTATTCAGGTGTTTCTATTTTTAATCAGGAATGTTTGAAACTCCCTTATTTTGTTGGTTATCCATTTCCCCCCTTAAGAATTATGCTCAGTTTTGTTGGGTGAGCGACTCTTGATTGAAGTCCTAGCTCCTTGCCCCTCAGTTACATCATGTTTCAGGCTCTCTGATTATTTAAGGTAGAAACATCTAAGTCTTGTGTTATCCTGACTGTGGCTCCACAATATTTGAATTATTTCCTTTTGGCTGATTGCAATATTTTTATCTTGACCATTACAGTTTGCAATTTGGCTATAATATATTCCCAGGATTATCCTTGTGGGATCTTTTTTAAGAGATGATCAATGGGTTCTTTAAATGTCTATTTTGTCCTCTGGTTTAAGAATATGAAGGCAAATTTCTTTTATCATTTTTTGAAGGATGATGTCTAAGCTCTTTTTTTTTAAATCATGGCTTTCAGGGAGTCCAGAAATTCTTAAATTATTTCTCCCAGATTTATTTTCCAGGTCAGCTGTTTTTTCCAGGAGATATTTCACATTTTCTTTGATTTTTTTTTCAGTCTTTTTACTTTCTTCAATTGTGTTGTAGTTTTTCATGGAGTTATTAGCTTCCACTTGTCCATTTCTAATTTTTTTAAGGCATGATTTTCTTGAGTGAACTATAGTGCCTTCTTTTTCAATTGATAAATTCTACTTTGAACATTTCTTTTCTTCAATGAATTTTTGTACCTCTTTTATCAAAGGGTCATTTCTTTCTTTCAAGAAGCTTTTTATCATGATGCATGCCTTTTGATCCAGGATGACCACTACTAGGTCTGTATCCCAAAGTGATAAAAAATGGAGATGATCCTGTTTGAACCATCATGGGAGCAGAGCCCTAATTTATCATAAAGTTAAAGGTCAAAAATAGGCTGGAATTTGAACAAACAACAAGAAAATAAAATGACCATTGAAAAGTTGCTATATTGACAAGGAAGATCAAAACATAAATTTAGATGACAACAAAATCAAAATTTCTAAATGCAAAACTTAAAAGAAAAACTTTAAGTGGTTTCAGTCCCAAAAAGGATTTTCAGAAAATCTCAATCTAGAAATTAAAAAGAGAGAGATAGAGAAAAAAAGTGGAAAAAAATGAAATTGATGCAATGAAATCATGAAGAAAATAATCAGCAGTCTAGTATAGGATACACACTCAAATACTAAAGAAAATAGTACCCTAAAAGTAAGTCAACTATTAAAAGAGGCACAAAAAATCTGCTGAAGAAAAGAATTTCTTAAAAAGAACTGACCACATTAAAATAGACAATAATTCAATGAAGAAAACAAATCTTTTAAAGTAGAACTTATAAAGTGAAAACAATTTACAAAATCTCACTGAAGAAAATAATTCCTTAAAAACTAGAATTGGAAAAATGAAATGACATCTAATGGCTCTATGAGAAATTAACAAACAATTAAACAATGGAAGAAAAAATAGGAAAAAAATATGAAATATCTCATTGGAAAAAAAATGACAGAAAATGGATAGAGGAGAGAAAATCTAAGAATCATTGTGCTAACTGAAATCCATGATCAAAATGGAGAGCCTGGACATGTTCTTTCAAGAAAATATTAAGGAAAACTGTTATGATATTTTTGAGCCAGAGGGTAAAGTAGAAATGGAAAGAACACACTTAAAATTTCAAAATTCTCAGGAATATCAAAATTCCAGACTTCCTAGGTAAAGCAGAATATGTAAGTAGGCAGAAACAAATTAAACATTGTGGAACCGAAGTCAGGATAATATAAGATTTAGATTTTTCTACATTAAAAACTAGAAGGGTCCAGAATATATTCTGGAGGGCAAAGGAACTCCAATTACAACCAAGAATCAACCTCCCAGTAAAACAGAATGTAAACCTTCAGAAGGAAAATGGAAAATTAGTGAAATGGAACACTTTTAGGCATGCCTCATGAAAAAAAATCAGTGTTGAACAGAAAAATCTGATTTTCAAGTACAAAACTCAAGAGAAGCATTAAAAGGTAAAAATGAAAGATAAATCATATGGAATCTAATAAGGTTAAATTGTTTACATTCCTTTTTAGAAATATATATATATATATATAACTTCTAATAATTTTATTATTCAGGCAGTTAGAAGACATGTATGATGATAAAAGTCATGAGTATGTGTTGAAAATTATCAGATGATATAGAAAAATAAGTTTAAACAGTGAGTAAGAAGAATACTCAGGGAAATGGGAGGAAGGGAAAGGTTAAATGGGTAAATTGTCTAAGATACAAGAGGCATATAAGAGCTTTTGAAAAGTATAGGATAATGGGGAAATATGTATGTTTGGGTTTGAGAGCATTTGAAACTTACTCCTTTTGGAATTGGTTCAAAGAAAGAATGATATATACACTCAAATAGGTATAGAAACCATATAAGAAAGCAGAAGATTAAGAGAATAAGAGGAAACAAAAGTGGCTGAGAAAAGGGAGGGAAGATGGAAGAGGCTATAGTTAGAAGCAAAATTCTTTTGAGGATTGACAAAGTGAAATGAAAGGGTAGAATAAATGTGGAGGAAGGTGAATAGAATGGAGGGAAATGCATAGTAATCAAAACTGTGAAAAAATCAGCAAGTTTCTCTAAAAAGGACATATTTTAAAAATATTTAGATTTGGTCAAATTTATAATAATACAAATCATTCTCGAATTGATAAATAGTCAAAGTTATCTGTAGTCAGATGAGAAATGAGAAAGTGCTGCACATCACTATAGATAATAGATATGTAAATCAAAACAACCCCCAGATACTACACCACCCAAATCAGAATTGCTAATATAACAGAAAAAGAAAATGACAAATACTGGAAGAGATGTGGGAAAATTGAGAACTAATACACTGCTGGTGGAGTTGTAAACTGCTTCAAAGATGCTGAAGAGCAATTTGGAATTAGCCCAAAATAGCTATAAAATTTCACATTTGACCTAGTATTACCACTACTAGGTCTTTTTCTCAAAGAAATAAAAACCAAAATGGGAACGGACCTATTTATACAAAAAATATTTATGGCAACTCTACTTGGTTTTGAAAAGAATTATAAATTGAGGAAATTGAGGGACTTATGATGAAAAATCATACTTATCTTTAGGGTAGGAACTGATTAAGTCTGAATGTAGATCAAAGTCTTTTTTGGAACTCAAAATTTAAAAAAAATCTATTAATCTTAAAATTATTTTACATGTAATTTGGAAAAATATAATCTAAAAATTTGTAAATAGTTCATATTAATTAGATAAATTAAATATTAGATTAATTGGATGTTTCAGATTACTCAGGCATACCTATCTTTCCACTTTCCCATGTGAGGTATGAATTTCTAAGTCTGGAAAATGTTGTGTTCCATTTCTCAGAAATGCATATAAACATCAGTAGAATTTTCTTTAATAAGAGATGGACCCTTATTTGTAGAAATGACTCTGGGTTATTAAATTATTTTCTGATAGTACATCCTCCTGGCTCCTCCTATTTAACTTTAAGTCCAATTATTTTTATATATTTATTGTTCTTTTCATATATGCATAAAGTTATCTGTTCAGTTGTATATCATAATCTCAGAAATAGACCTTTTTTGTTCCTTATGGTATTTTAAAAAATATAAGTATGCAGATTCTTCACATTGTTTAGCCCCCATCAGGGGACTGTAATTTTCATGAAGATGACTTAATCAACAAATATGATTCATAAATAGTAGTATGTTGAGTACATCATCATCCCTACACAATTCCAATTTATCTTTTATGGATCCCAATTACAGTATGAAAATACTTTGAAAATCAAGTATTTCCTCTTGAGTCTCACATATTTATTGTCTTTTCAGAAGCTGAATCACAACTCTTTCCTGTATTTTAAGTAATAATTTGGTAGTTGATTAAAAAAAAAGGAATTTTTAAAAAAAAATGAATTTATGTGTTCACTCAATACTTAGTATGGTCAATTTGAATCTTCACAGAACTCTTTTCTTCACTTGCTTTTGTGCCTCTTTTCCATTTGACTAATTTTGCTTTTTAATCTATTTTCTTTTGGCATTATTAGTTTTATTTCTTTCCCCCATTTTCTTCCACTTCTCTCCTTTTATTTATGAATTCCTTTTTGAGTAATTCCAGTGCCTGAGACCAATTTCCATTTTTCTTTGAAGTTTTGTATGTGTTTGCTTGGATCTCACCATCCTTAATTGGCTCTGTGCCTTGCTCTTTGTCTCTGTAGAAAATTTCTATGGTTAGGTGTTTCTTTTTCTGTTTGCTAATTTTTCCACCTTTTTTTTTAATTTCTTGGCCTGTGAACTGGGAATTCTAAAAACTGCTGATTCTACTCTGCTGCTGACTTGCAGGACTCAACATTGTGTGTTATTGTGCCCTGAGTTTAGGGCTTCCTAGGGTCAAATTCTGTGGACTTTCAGGCCTTGCTATGTGCTGGTACCAGGGCTTGGGATTTCAAGGTATGGATGGGTGTGTGTGTGTGTGTGTATGAAGAACTCTGTTGTTGATATAGGGATGGTCTCAGTTTCTTAAAGTTGGCCTATGCCTAGACTCAGCACACTATGTGGGAGGTAGTCAACCAACACTCCTCTATGTCCAGTTTTGCTTTTAGTTCCCCCTAAAAATGCTGGTGAATTATCTTATATCCTGCTACTTTTATAAAATTATTGATAGTTCCAATGAATTTTTAACTGAAACTCTTGGATTTTCTACATATGCTATAAGTTTTTCTGCAAAAAAGACTACATTATTAAAAAGAATGCTTATATTAATGACTTTTTCCACAGATACATTGAAGTATTTTAATGTATTTATGGTGTCAGAACTCCCTCTATTAATGGGAGATTTCCATACAATTTTGATACTGAAGGTTCTTCAAGTGTTCAAGATATACAAAGCACTTATGAATCATAAAAACTTTATCACAATTAGGGCAATGAGGAGTATACATAGGAAGAAAAATCAGAGGAAGCTGAATAGGATGGGTTGATAAAAAAAAGTCAAGGGATGAGGAAGAGGAATACATATGGAAGATAAAAGAAGAGATAGTAGGTGGTAAATTGTCTTACATGACAAACATCAAAATATTGCATGAAAATATATATACAAATAATGTCGTATTTGTCTTCTGGTGGAGAGAAGAGGGATGAGATGGAGAAAGGGAAAATGGATTGCAAATGTCAAAAATAATATATTTAAATATTATTGACATTGAATCATGAAATATTTATTATCTTAAAAACTGGAATAATAAAATCTCTCTTAAAGTGACAAGTGACATGTATCTAAAACCATCAATTAGTTTTATCTTTAATAGGAAATAAATGAGAACGTTTCCCAATACGATCAGCATTGAAGCAAAGATCTCCAATATTATGCCTACTATTCAATATTGTACTAGAAAGATTATTAGTTATTGCAATAAGAACAGAGAAAGAATTGGAAGGAATTAATAGACAATGAGTAAACAGTTATAATTCATTGCAGATTTTATTATATTATGCACAGAGAATCTCAAAGAATCAACCAAAAAATTATCAAAAAGATTTGCAATTTTACCCAAGTTGCAGGATATAGAATATACGCACATTAATCATTAACAATTCTAATTAACACCAATAAAGTCCCACAGCAAGAGATAGAAAAAAAGAAATTCCATTTAAAATATCTATGGACAACATAAAATACCTGGTGGTCTACCTACCAAAAATAAATTCTACAACTACATCAACAAAATGACAAAACACTTTTCACATAAAGAAAGTACAACCTAAACAATTAGAAAACATTAACTGCTCATGCATAGGCTAAGCCAATATAATAAAAATGATAATCTTTTCAAAATCAATTTACTTGTCACAGGCCATACCAATGAAAATACACAAATATTATTTCACAGAACTAGAAAAAATAATAAAATTCATCTGGAAGATGGTCAAGAAGAAAAGGGTCAAGAATATGAGTGGAATTAATGACAAAATATGAATGAAGAAGGCCTCGCTGTGAATAAGTTAAGTAAACAAGATAGAGTAGTTAATAACCTTAATTGGTCACCTGGTTCAAATAAAGTCTGTGTCTAATAAACCCAGTGTTCAATTACCCAGTATTCAATAAACCCAAAGATCCAAGCTTTTGGTAGAAGGACTCACTATTTGATAAAACATGCTGGGAAAACTGGAAAATAGTATGACAGAAACCAGGCATAGACTAAACATCTCACACCACATTGAGAAATAAAGGTATTACCATCAACAAATTAGGGGAATACAGAATAGTTTACCTTTCAGGATGGTGGATAAAGGAAGAATTTATGACCAAACAAGACATTGAAGACATTATAAAAAATAATTGAAAAAAATTTATTACATTAAAATAAAAAAAAAGTTTTTGTGCAAACAAAACCAGTCCAATATGGATTAGAAGAGAAACAATAAAATGGGGGAAAATATTTTATAGCAGGTATCTATCTATTCAGAGGACTTAAAGATATATTTATTTTATTTTTTGATAAAAAAGGTCAAAGAATATGAACAGGCAGTTCTTGGGTGAAGAAATTAAGACTATAGATAGTCATATAAAATGCTCTAAATCATTACTGATTAGATGAATGCATTTTTTAATTTTTAAAATTCAATCAATTAATTTAGAATATTTTTCTATGGTTACATGATTCATGCTCTTTCCTACCCTCCTCCCTCACCATATCCATAGCCAAATAGTAATTCCACTGGATTTTATAGGTATCATTGTTCAAAACCTATTTGCATATCATTAATATTTACAATAGAGTAATTGTTCATAGTCAACATCTCCAATCATATATCCATTGAACCATATAATCAATAATATGTTTTTCTTCTGGGTTTCTGCTCTCACAGTTCTTTCTCATAAGTCCCTCAGAATTGTCCTGGATCATTGCTTTGCTGCTAGTAGAGAAGTCCATTACATTCGATTGTACCACAGTGTATCAGTCTTTGTGTACAATGTTCTCCTGGTTCTTCTTTCACTCTGCATCAATTCCTGGAGGTTGTTCCAGTTCACATGGAATTTTTCCAATTCATTATTCCTTTTAGCACAGTAGTATTCCATCACCAACATATGCCACAATTTGTTCAGCCATTCCCCAATTGAAGGGCATCCCCTCAATTTCCAATTTTTTGCCACCACCAAGAGTGCAGCTATGAATATTCTTGTTCTAGTCTTTTTCCTTATCTCTTTGGGGGTACAAACCCAGCATTGGTATGGCTGGATCAAAGGGCAGACAGTCTTTTATCGCCCTTTGGGCATAGTTCCAAATTGCCCTCCAGAATGGTTGGATCAATTCACAACTCCACCAGCAATGCTTAAGTGTCTCAATTTTGCCACATCCCCTCCAGCATTTACTATTTTCATTTACTATCATATTGGCCAATCTGCTAGATGTGAGGTGGTACTAATTTTGATTATTCCTATATTAAAAATGAAGAGACTGAGACAAAGTATAGTTCTTTGACTTACCTAGTGAGTGGCAGAAGTGTGGAGGAATTGCTGGAGTCTGATTGTAGATAGTCAGTTCCAATCTGTTGTTTTCCCACCGAAGCTCCTTAGTGAGATTATTATATGCAGGAAGTATTTTTCAAGGGAATGTGGTTTGACTCATATTAAAGTCAAAACAATGGGTTAATGAGCTGCATTATAATAGGGATCTTTGTGTCCACTCTAGTTAGGATTTGAGCATCTGGATGAGATCTGGAATGAAAGAACTTGCATTCATTCTAGGTATGATTTTAATGAACATGTTTAAATGTGTGCTTACAATGCTGATCTTTTCATTTGTTTAACTTCGGAACTATTTCAAGTGTGTGACTCATAAGGTATAGACTCTATTATAATAATAAAATTTAGTATTGTCCTCTTTTATGTAAAATATATTTGCAAAAGAAAATAAATACAATATTTATATGTGTGTATACACATATTCAATATAAACCAATTTGAAAATATGACAATTCTTTTGATGGAGTCTAAATGAGAATTTATGAGTAAATCTGTTATGCTAAATGCCCCTATGAATTCTCACTTTGTTATACCACACAACAGACCATGGAGTTGTTTCATTCAAGTTAATATTTTTCATGTTAATAATTATGCTTTATTCAGAAGGCTTATAGATATAGTTATTTTTTCTATTAAAAATTTAAATACATGCAAGTGAAAATTAGACACATCTAAATTATTTTTCTAGGCTTTGCATCAGATGATCCAACAAAACCCCTAAGAATTAGTTGTTATTATAATCCTTTATTTACAAACGAACAAACTGAGTCTGACAGAGGCTAGATAACTTGTCCAAGGCTGCATAATTGTTAAGTGTTTGAGGCAAAACTCAAATTTCAGTGTTCCTGACTACCAATTCAATATTAAACCCAGTGTGCCATCTAACTACCCAAACTCAAACTACTGTAGGGGGAAAAAAAGCAACTGTGGCATTTAATTCATTTAGCTTTTGAATAATGAGAAATAAAAGTAAGTTTTATTAATGTAATGCAATCATTACTAGAAGAGTGAATATACTTGAGTTCAAATCTTCACTCTGTGATGGCTTGTTGGCAAGTCTCCTCAACCCTGTTGAGCCTCAATTTCTTCATTTGTCAAAAGAACAGCTCAGATTTTCCCAGTTTTGTGATTATATTTAAAGAAATGTAGAAAAAAGAAAAGGAAAATAATTAAAGTACAATGTTTTCAATGATTTCCTAAATCTGAAAAATAGAATTATTTTTTCCTATGAATCTCATTATCTAAAGCAATGTGAAATTTCTGTAGTAGGATCATAGTTTCTGTTTTCAAAATTAATTTTAACTTTTTATCAGATGGCATATTGATAAAATTTTCAATAATTACTTCCTGACATTTTGCAAACCACATCTCTCCCTCCCTCTCACTCTTTCCCCTCTCCCAAGATGGTAGATAATATGATATAGGTCATACATGATTTGTTATGCAGTATATATTTCCATATTCATCAAATTGCAAAGCAAGACCCTTATACTAGAGAAAAATTCATGGAAGAAATAAAAGTGAAAATTGGTATGCTTTAATTTGCATTCAGACTTCATCAGTTCTTTCTAGAGCAGTAGTTAGCCTTTTTCATCGCAAGTCCCTTGGAGTTAACCTGGATCTTTGCTGCTAATAATAAAGTCATTCACAATTGATCATCTTAGTTCATTGCTGTTACTGTGTACATTCTCCTAGTTCTGTTCACAGAAAGAAATATATTGGTCACCTACTCTCAACTTCCTCAATTTTAAGAAGAGGGGCTAAGAACCTTTAAGAGTCTAAGAGACTAAGTAAAAGAGGAAGGATTTTCTGATGCCACCTACTCCTTAGAGAAGGAAAACTGTAGCCCTCCCATTCATGCACAGCTTCCTCCTTAGAGAAGAAAGACAGTGAATCATTCAGATAGCACTAGCCTCACAGAAAGATGCTTTCTTGTTTAGCAACTCACAAAGTATACTTGCCTTCTACATAGTCTATACTTACTGAAATGCTCCAACAAAAACTGATTTTCATTTTATTCAGCAAATATTCCCTCACTGAAAGACATAATATTTCATCCCTAAGTCTTTGTTATGAATTCTCAGTCTTATTTTTTGTTTTTATCTTGTGATTCTCCTAGATCTATAAACTACATATTATGTCACCACCATTATTAAATTCTCATACTCCAAGTCTCATAGTAGCATTACTGTAAAGAGGACTTTTGTTAGAAAAGTTGAACATAATTAACTCAACATGGAATCTATCTTATCAAAAGTTTTTGCGTTAATCAGAACATGCAAATAATAAGTAGGGATAATGGTGCTTACCATACTTTACTGCTTATTGATAGATTAGGTCTGTCTAGCAAAACCCTAGTAAACTACTTAAATTTTTTACTGAATTAGAAAAAAAAAAACATAACAAAGTTCATTTGGAAGAACAAAAGATCAAGGATATCCAGGCAAATCATGAAAAAAAAAAGTGAAGGAAGGTGGCCTTGCAGTTCCAGATCTCAAACTATACTCTAAAGCAGTGGCCATCAAAACATTTTGGTACTGGCTAAGAGACAAAGAGGAGGATCAGTGGAATAGACTTGGGGTAAATGACCTCAGCAAGACAGTCTATGATAAGCCCAATGATCCCACCTTTTGGGACCAAATTCCACTATTTGACAAAACTGCTGGGAAAACTGGAAGAAAGTGTGGGAGAGATTAGCTTTGGATCAACATCTCACACCCTACATCAAGATAAACTCAGAATGGGTGAATGACCTGAAAATAAAGAAGGAAACTATAAGCATATTAGGTGAATACAGAATAGTATACTTGTCACATGTTAGGGAAGGACTTTAAAACCAAGCAAGAGGGGGCAGCTGGGTGGCTCAGTGGATTGAGAGCCAGGCCTAGAGATGGGAGGTCCTAGGTTCAAATCTGGCCTCAGACACTTCCCAGCTGTGTGACCCTGGGCAAGTCACTTGACCCCCATTGCCCAGCCCTTACCACTCTTCTGCCTTGGAGCCAATACACAGTATTGACTCCAAGATGGAAGGTAAGGGTTTAAAAAAAAAAAGCAAGAGCTAGAAAAAAAATCACAAAATGTAAAATCAATAATTTTATTACATCAAATTAAAAAGTTTTTGTACAAACAGAACCAATGAAACCAAAATTAGAAGGGAAGCAACCAACTAGGAAACAATCTTTAAAATAAAACCCTCTGACAAAAGTCTAATTACTCAAATTTATAAAGAGCTAAACCAATTTTACCAAAAATCAAGCCATTCTCCAATTGATAAATGGGCATGGGACATGAATAGGCAATTTTCAGTTAAATAAATCAAAACTATGGGCTATATTTTTGATAAATTTCCATATCTATAATAGCTAGAAAGCAGCTATAGAGTCACAGAAAGGGCACTTGAATTTTTGAGTTGTTCTGGAAGAATCCACATCAATATTTCTAAAATAGTCCATTGGGACACTTGTGTAGAGATGGCTTACTGTGTCCAGAACAGGCACTCACTATTGACTGGAAGTGATTTCAGTGTGACAGAGAGAGAAATGATCTTGGTAGATTATGGTGGGAGGGACAGAAGAGTAGATGAGGAGAGAAAGGACATTTATTATAGATAGCTGAACTTTATTCCTAACAACCAGGACTGTGATGGAAGAAAGATGGGAATTGAAAATGTATCTTCCCTCTCCCCAAAGCTGGGTCCTGCTTGTCTGTCCAATAATTCTATAGGCTTGGAAAGAATTATTTGGGAAACATTGGCCTATGGAATAATGTTTGCTATTTGCAGATATATTTGTTAGTTGATTTATGACTAAGGATTTATTCCCCTACCTGCAGGAAAAAAAATAACAGAACCCTGGATTTTCAAACACTGTTATTGAAATGCTCCAAAGAGAACTGAGTTTCATTTTATTCAGTAAATATGCCTTGACTGAAAGACATAATATTTCATCCCTCTAAGCCTTTGTTATCAGTTCTCACTCTAATTTCTTTTGTATTATCTGGTGACTCTCCAAGATCCCTTCAAAATATATTATGTCACTCCCAATATGAAATTTTTATACTGAAAATCTCATGGTAATATCATTGTACTTTTAACTTTTTAAAGAAAAGTTTCAAAACTTGCAATAAAAGTCCATATTTACCTTTTAAAAAATCTAGTTGTCTTACAATAACAAATAACAATTCTACCTACCCATTAAAATATATTTTCAACTACATTTTGTATGAGAAAACTGAGTGAATGAAGTGCTAGATTTGGAGCCAGAAAGATCTAAGTTTTAAAAGTTTGCACAGACACTTACTGGTTGTTTGATCCTAGGAAAGTCAAGTAAGCTCTCTCCAGCTCATTTTTCTCATATGTTAAATCATAATAATAATAGAAGTTGCC
Source organism: Monodelphis domestica (assembly GCF_027887165.1). Taxonomy (NCBI): domain Eukaryota; kingdom Metazoa; phylum Chordata; class Mammalia; order Didelphimorphia; family Didelphidae; genus Monodelphis; species Monodelphis domestica. The sequence goes on from NC_077228.1 coordinate 469,938,239, forward strand.
ATCTACGGTTGTGATGATTAATGTGACAACCATATTTGAATATAATTTCTAGCTGAAAGAGCTTCAAGAATTTAAAGAGATAGTAAGTCAAATAAACGTTTATTAACCTCCTATTATGTTCCTATTATATTCTGCTAAATGCTAGGGACATAAAGGGAAGAAAAAGATAGTTGTTGCACTCAAGAAGTTTGCATTTTAAAATGGTAAGGCATTTTAAATGGAGTTTAAATTAGGTTCCAGGAAGCTAGAATATAGCTTTGTGGGAAATGCATTGTCTGCATTAGGATGAGTTCTTTGATGTCCACCCTCTATCCTCTCCAATCAGATGACTGAAGGAGCCCAAGGGACAGGTATTGTAAAAAATACTACTTCTATATATTGTTTTATAAAATACAGAAAGAGCAATACTAATTATCCATAGAAGAATCCATAACCAAAAATTACAATGAAATATATAATAGAACTTCCCAGGTCTGTTTTTAAATTATGAAAGTGAAATCTCATCAAATATTTATTTAATATATTTTCATTATAGAAATCACCATGAAACCACCAAAAGTTTCAAACAGAGGTAGTGAAATAGAATAATTGTAATCTGTGGAAACTATTTCTTTTGTAGTGAGTGGATGTTCTGGGTGACTAGACAGCTACTACCAGGGACACAGTCTGAGAATTTCCTAGTTACAATGGGGATAGATGAGAGACACTGCTGGTACAGGGGAATGCTGCCACACAGGGAAACTGCTCTGGGATTTACCTACTGATCCCTACTGATAACTAGTGGATCAATATTTCTCCTAATCTCCTCCTCCCTTTCTCCCTCCCTCCTTCACCCTCTCTTCTCTGCCGCCCCCTTACCTCCCAGTTCTTCTTGAAGCCTTTAGCTTCTTCCCTCCCTCCCTTGAGTAAACTATAAAGATATTCTTTTCCTTTCTTTTTCAAGTCAAGGGGTTTATTGGGATAAAAGGATGGGAAACTGAGGTGAGAGGGATGAGGATGTCCCTAATCTAAAATGAAGATTATGAGGGTGTGGGAAGTCACAAGTGTGACAGAGAGACAGTCAGAGATGGAGGATAACAGCTTTTTAAAATCTTCTTTCTTCTTCATCTTCACAAAGTCAGCAAGGTCTCTCAACTTAACCCCAGAAAGAAACAAAGTTCAAAGTCTCTTCTTCAGCCTGGCTTTCCTCCAACTCTTGATCAGTCAAAATCTCAGAAAGAACAGAAGTTTCCCCTTGATCAGAGACCTCCCCCAAACCAAGTCAGCCCCACAAGGGTCTTTCATCCAGGTTTAACCTCCAGATAGAGTGTTCAAGTCCCTTCCCCCTGGTCAGCTCAACTGCCAACTCCTGGGAACATTCCATTTGGAACCTTCTTCTTGATTGACAGATATGTCCCCAGCCTTGGTTCTTGCATCTTGGCCCACAAGTCCTCTCTCTCTCTCTCTCTCTTTCTGTCTCTACCACAGTAGCCACAGTAGTACCACAGGGCATGTGGGAGTGTCGGGTTATCAAGGCTGCAGAAAATGATGGAAGGAGATGGCAATGGTCTTGAATTAAGACTTGCATCAAATGAATTCGGCCATTTGTGTGATTTTGGGGGAAATCACTCCTCTGTGATACTGTAACCTTGTTTATAAAGCAAAACAAAACAAAAGAAATTTATTTGTTAAACATTCCCTGAGTCCCTCTAGGAATACAAATATAAATCAAAAGAACAACCAGTAATTTACATTCTAATGGTAAAAGGCAATGTATAAAAGAAAGGTAAAAAATGAGTGTGGGAACATTATGAAGTTCAGAGAGCGTCTACATCAGGCCATCTCTTCATTTATTAACCAGAAATTCCACCTTTCTCTAACAGAGTAGAGAGTTTTAGAGAATTGCTGGGACCAAATCGTTTCTTACCCAAATTTTCATTTTACTTAGGTCAGTTCTGGTACAGCAAATATGTAATTTGGTCCCTCAAAAAGCCTGGTTAGAATATCAAGAAGTTTTAAAATTATTATTATCTGAGTCTAGCTTTGAAAACCCAAAGTCACCTCCACTTCATAGTGAAATATTAAAATGGAGCTTTGTAGGGGAGGATTGATCAATATTTAAATGATTGGTTTTCTCATTTTCACGGATATTTCTAACTAAAATTTCCAAACACAAGTCACCTTTTCTTCTCAACCTGCCTTCAAATATTTCTATTTATATGGATACCAGTGCCACACTTAGATGATATGTTCTACAGCATTGCTAAATAGCTGTTTTAATTTCTTTTCTAATCATGCATATTTAACATGATCTCTTTTGTTCTTTTTACTTGCTTGCAAATCATTGCCTGTGTTCATACTCGAGCCTTAGTTCTTGCTGTGCAAAGGTCATAAACTTCACTGGTTAAACATAACATTTCAGTAAACTGGAGGAATAGCCTGGTATCTGGATATCTGATCAGGTGAGGGATGAATAATTAAGTTGTTATTGTCCAGTCAGTTTCAGCCGTGACTTACTATGATTCCATTTGAGGTTTTCTTGGCAAAGATACTTTAGCGGTTTGTTATTCCCTCTACCAGTTCATTTTACAGATGAGGAAACAGAGGCAAACAGGGTTAAGTGACTTGCCTGGGGTCACATAGATAGAAAGAATCTGAAGCCAGATTTGAACCCTGGAAGATGTCTTTCTGAGTCCAGGACCAGCAGTCTATTCACTGTGCATCTAGCTGCCCCAATATGTAGACAATACCTGTTGAAGGCATTTGGGAATAACAAATCCATTATCTTCATATTTTGCCAAAATCGAAAGAAAACAAAAGCATGAAATTGGAAATCTTAATAACATTTTAATGAACTAATAATGAATGCCAAATTCTTTGCCAATTTCCATTTTTGAAAGGAAATTACTATATTACAATAACCTTCTAAAGGTAAATTTTATACAAGTTAGGATTAATGTTGGAGGCTTAAAAAATGTCAGAGTTAAATACTGTCCTTGTCTATTTAATCCCGTATGGAAAATTAAAAGAAAAAAGTGCAGGTCAGTATGGTATGGCATGTTTGTTGTCCCTATTCTTTAGCTAACAAGAATGATTCATAGTCATGAAGCCCTAATTAAAAAATATTAGTGTTTAAAAGATGGAATTCGATGTCAGGGACACAAGATCACTTCAACCACAGCAAAATTTCTAGAGGAGGAAGTGAGATGTCTCAGTTGATAGGGTGATGGGCCTGGAGTCAGAAAGACCTGAATTCAAATTCTGCCACAGATACATCCTAGCTGTGTGACCATGTAGAAGTCACTTAACCTCTGTTTGCCTTAATCCCTGCAGAAGGAAATGGCAAATTAATCCTGTATTTTTGCAAGAAGAAAATTTCATAGACAGTAGGGTCTATGGGGTCAAATAAATGAACATGACTAAATAACTGAACAGCAACAACAACAACAAAAATTTCTGTAACACTATGCAGCTTATTCTTTTCTGTCTAAAATCCATTATTTCTCTTCAGCTTATAGAAGCAGCATAGCACAATTTAGAGAATTCTCTATTTTGAGGGATTGGAATTTGATCTCATTTATTTCTTTGCCATTTAAAATCTGATTGACTTTTATCAAGGGATTTAGCCTCTCTATTCCTTAGTTTCTTCATCCTACCTCATTTTGGAGAGGGGTCCAGGCCAGGCCACCTATTTTCAGCTGCCAGAAGCACTTCTGATTTTCACATAGACACCATGCCATGGATCAACTGCAATTTCATGCAGGAACCTCCCTCAGTGCCTGAGACTTTCTCTGCCTGGCATATCCATCCAGCAGGGCAGCTTCAGGTGGTTCAGTGGATAGAGAGCCAGATGTGGAGGCAGGAGGTACTGGTTCCAATCTGGCCTCAGACTTCTCTGAGCTGTAGAACCCTGAACAAATCATTTAACCCCAACGTTCTAGACCTTATTACTCTTCTGCCTGGGAACTTATGTAGTATAATTATAAGAGAGAAGGTGAGGTTTAAAAAATATTCATTTGTGTAGGTGACAATGTGGATTTTGGTTGTTTAGTCATTGTTCAGTCACATCTGACTTTTCTTGACCCTATTTGGGGTTTTCTTGGCAGATATACTGGAGTGCTATGCCATTTCCTTGTCTAGAATTCTTTAGGTCATTTTATAGGTGAGGAAACTGAGGTAAATTGGGTTAAGTGACTTGCCCAAGGGTTACTTAGCTAATAAGCTTCTGAGTCCAGAGTTAAACTTGGAAAGATGAGTCATCCTGACTCTAACACTCCAGTACCTAGTTTTCCTCAACATTTTGATAGAATATTGGAACTGGAGTTGGAAGGTTCTGAGGCTGCATCCTTCATAAAACACTTAATAGAGGTGTCATCTTGAACAAGTCACTTAACTAGTCTCAGTCTTAATTCCCTTTTCTGCAAAACAGTATAATAATAGCAATAACTTCACAATTTTTATAAGTGTGAAATTAGATAATTTGGGGAACTTTAAAGTGCTATCAAAAACTGCTTATTATAACCATAATGACCATGCTCACCCCCATCCCCAATCCATGATACCTCTGTTCTTTTTCTCATTGGTGAGTTCCTTCTCAGTCCTCCATTTTTGGAGAGCAGCCTTGGCCAGCCAAATGTCATTCCTTTTCTGCTTGTATTTTTGACTCTAGACTTCAGCACCCTTCATCAGCTCCCTGACAGATCTACTTTGCAGCTTCCTTTTCTGTGTTGTCTTCCCCAATTAGGATCTAAGCTCCTTAGGGGCAGGGTTATCTATCTTTTTTTTTGCTTTTATATGTTTCAATGGTGTTTAGCAGAATGCTTGGCACACAGTACAAAGTCCATAGGTTAGTTATTATTTATTAAACTCTAGTTATGTGCCAGACTCTGTCTTAAGCTTTGAAGATACAACTCTGAATCTATGATCCTATGTACTTCATGTCATATGCTAGACAATACATTTCTTCATTCATTTGATTTTTCTTGTTTAGATTATTAGAGTTATATTTTATAAATAGTTACAGATTTCAATAAGGAGGATCTGAAGTAATCTAGAATTTGGCTCAGCCATCAGAATATCATCTGGAAAAGGGAGCACATGTAGAAATTTTTTTTTTCATAAGGAATTTCTCTTTTTATTCAGATTCTTTTCTGGTTATAATCAGTGACAATAGTCAGCATATTTGCCTAGGCCACATTTCTGCATTATAATCCTTTCATGATATTGAGAAGCATGGCATCATTGAACAAAGTTATCTAAATTTTGTGTAGATCAAGTAATCTTGTATGATAATTACAAGTATGAGAAAGAAACTCTTTGGGGATAGAAATTAATCCTGCATTTTTCTTTTTTCAGTTATGAATTTTTATATTTTACATAATTTTTATAAACAACATGATGGATGTTTATGTTCTCTATATGGAATCATAGTGAGGGATCATGAATTTAGAAATGGAAAAATTCTTAGAGAACGTAGAAATAGAAGAATAATAATAAGATAGTATTTGTAGAAAACTTCATTTCTAAATTGCTTAAAATATATTCTTATCTTCTCTTCAAAACAAACTTCTGATGTAGGTGCTATTATTGTCCCTGTTTTATAGATGAGGAATTCGAGTCAAACAGAAGTTGAGTGACTTATTCATGCTTATATAGGTAATCAGTGTCTAAGGTAGATTTAAACTCAATTCTTCCTATATCAAATTTCAGGCAATTATATGATTGTAAATATTTGGGCTATCATAAGAAAATTATTCACAAAAAAATCCCTGTCTTTACTCATATTTTGTTAAATATAGCCTCAATCCATGTGGAGATCATTCTCATTAAAATGTTATAAAGACTAGAAAGTAAAGAATATGTGCTAATAGTTATTAATGTACTCTTGTCTCTTTCTTTTTCTTTATCCATTATATTGCCTTCTGTATTTTTCACTTCTTCACCAAAAAAAAAAAAAAACACATTTCATATCGTTCTTTTTTAAATACATTGAAAATCAATCCCTCAATGCCTTCAGAATATCTTTTCCTGTAGGATACATTTGTTGTGTAGAGTTGGTCTAGTCCAGCTGGTTTGTCTTTCTTTATCTTCCTTGGGACCATCTATACTTTTTCCTATAGCAAGCACATGATTTTTTTTTTCATTTCTGTTGATTTGGTTGTTGCTTCACCATGCTTACTCTCAGAGGACCAGCCTAGTGAATGAATCACTTTGCATCTTGTTAGGCTACAAACAAGCACAGTCAGTTTCTGGGCCCATACTTAAATGTATGGTAGAATTTACATGGTAGAATTTGCCAGAATTGTACTTGGCTGGCCTACATGGAGAGATCCTGGGAGGAGACATCAGAGTAGGATTTTTAGGAGAGAGAGAAGAAGGAGTTATAAAGTTCTAAGAAGGTACACCAATATAAAAATTAATCAGTTGTAAAAAAGTAGGATGAAATAGTGAGTGGCATCATTTAAGCCCTATGAAAAGTTTTAAGGAGGAGAGAGATTCAGGCAAGAGGAGGAGAGGGAAGGAAGCATGGGAGAGAGTGAATAAAAATGTGAAATAGTGAGCTGAGTTTTAAAGGATGACCAAGAGAGCACTTCCTGACATGCATGCAGGAGATGGAAGGTTATATGTGAAGAAAAGAAAAAAAGGCATATTTCACTGGTGTGTAGAGTATGTGGAGCTGGATAAAATGTAAAAAATACTAGAAAGGTAGATAGAGGCCAAGTTGCAAAAGACATTGTGTCCCTCTTGCTCAAAGAACTTATATTTTAGTGGGTGAAGGAACATGTATTAAAATAAATATATACAAGATACAGAGTAGATAAAAAGTAGATGTTAACATGAGGGTGTGGAGTTGGACAAAGCTGGGGACAAGGAAGGCCTCCTGCAGGAAGTAGAATTTGAGTTAAATCTTGAAGGAAAGTAGCAAGTCTGAGAGGTAGAAGTGAAGAGGACTCACATTCTGGGCATTGAGGACTCAAACAATAGAGTTTCTACATTTCATTGATCCCCATGTTCATTTCAAAATAGAATATTACAGATGATTGTCTTTGCCTCTGCCACTGTTTTATTAGATCCTCAAAGCTGCTTTTTGGAGCCTCCAATTGGAATAACAAAATCAATCATATACTCAACTCCCAGAAACTGGCAACTCACTCAACTGAATGAATAGACCCATAAGGTGTTGGTCATTTCCAATCTTTTTTACCTAAAATGAAACAACAAATACCAAGGCAAAGATTATAGTTTGTGATCCCCACCCCAAATTTTTAATAATAGTATTCTGGCTAATTCTTAGACTTAATAAGACTTTAGACAGTTGTCTAGTCTTTTAGACAGTCTCTGGTGATTTCAGGAAGAAGGAAAAGAAAATTAGGCTTGAAATTTCTACAAACAGAAAGGTAAAAGTCTGAAAAGCAAGATAGAAAGAAAAGTATTCACTGGCTCCTTTGAAGAACTGAGATATTTTGCTCACAGATAAAATCTGGGATTTTTCCCAACTTTCAACTTTTTCATGTTATAGAAAATTACTATCCCAATTGAAATGATTCACTAAAGTCTTTTTTTTTCCCTTCAAGATATGGTGAAGAGGAAATTCACAGTTCATGATTGAGTAACAGCAGAAAAAAAAATTGGTGTGAACTCAGGCTGTAAGTTTGCTATATTTCACCTCAGAAGGCTGAAAATGGATTTAGCTGTAGAGCTGGTCAAAAAAAAAAAAAAGAAAAACCCTTTAATTTGCCGAAAGAAAGTGACACCTTTATTTGAGTATGTATTTGTGACCCTGAGAGATTAAAGTCCTTATTTCAGCTTCTACACTAATGGAGCAGAGTTCACAGAGCTTTGGAGTTTGGAGACAAGGTGTGTATGTGTTTGGAGAGGCTTATTTATCATTTTTTTTATTTGATCGGCACTTTTAAATTTTTCTAAGATAATAGCTTTAAGAATGTTAACTATTAACTGTTGAAATTAGGTACTATCTATTACATGGTCACTGTATTTGGAATCGAATTCCTTTGACGTTGGCCCGGGAGGAATATTGACTCTTTTTCTCTCCCATCCCTCCCTACCCCTCTACATTTTGTGAGTGAGTGATGTTATATTGCAGAAAGCTCAATGTTCACTGCTTTATAGGAAGGAAAATATTTTGCCTCATGCCCCAAAAAATGTGGTCTCATGTCACATAATTCTCTACAGGTACTCTTCTGGTTGTTATGAAGATTTTTGAGGCCATAGCATATTATGGAAAATCATTGGTTTTCGGTTCTGAGGACCAGCTTTCAAATTATTTCCTCTGTTGCAATTTACTACATTTTGAAGTTAGTAAGTCCCATAAATGACTTGAGCCTCAGTTTCCTCATTCATAAAATCATAGGTCTAAATGATTACTTTTTAGCTCTAAATCTCTGATTTTTCATGGTCAGAAACATGAGCATATTTATTTTATACAAATATATTCAAAACATATATAGATTATATAGCTTTCTATTGAAGAGGGAAAAATCAGTCCTTGAAGTCTTTATGGTATAAAGATTTATAAGATTAAAATATTAGCTTCACAGATTTCTTTGTGCTCACTCCAACTATTTATCATCTATATTTTCTAAAATGTCCCTCTAAAAGTTATCATAATCATTACCCCTCATTTTATGTTTTGGTAAGTGTTCTATAAAAACATAACCTCATAAAATACATTCAATTAATTTTATTGGCTTATTATAAGGCAGCTTCATGAAACTGAAGTTCCTTCTAATATCACTTTTGAAAAATCACCATACATATTAAAGTTTCAGAATATTAATAATGCTTCCATTTGCTTTGAAATTTTTCATCTGATATTTTTTCAGATTACAAGTTGGTATAATTTTCAATAATCATTTTTCTAGCATTTTGCCATACATGTTTCCTCTATCTCTGCTACCCTTCCCCTTCCCCAAGATGATAGGTATTATGTTACAGATTGTACATGACTTATTACGCAATATGTTTTCCCATGTTCATCATGTTACAAAACAAGACACATGTTCCTTACAGTATAGAATAATTTTTGGAGGAAATAAAGTTAAGTTTGGCATGTCTGAATCTGCATTCAGACTTCATCAGTTCCTTCTAGTGCAGAGAATGGTATTTTTCATCATGAGTCCCTTGAAGTTGTTCTGGATTGTTTCAATACTAATAAATGTTAAAAATAATTCATTGATTATCTTATTTTATTAATGTTGTGTGCAGTCTTCTTCTGGTTCTGCTCACTTCACTTTACATCATTTCATATAAGTCATTCCCGGGTTTTTTGAGAACATCTTCATCATTTCTTATGGCACAATAGTCTTCCATTACAATAATATACCACGCCTTGGTCAGTCAATTACCAATAGAGGAATGTTTCATATCCATTGTTAGTATAAAAAGACCTGCTATATGCACATATATTCATATAATTTTTTCGTACAACTACTTTTGATCTCTTTGGGATATGGATCAAGGCAAAGGGCACGAACAGTTTTATGGGCCTTTGGCCATGGTTCCAAATTGCTCCCCAGAATGATTGTATCAATTCGCAGCTTCACTCATAGTGGATGAGTGTCCCACTTTTTCCACATCTCTTCTAACATTTATCATTTTTCTTTTTTCTCTTATTAGCCAATATGATAGGGATGAGGTGGTAACTCATAATGAAAATGGGTGAGTTGTTTTGACTTGTATATTCACTTTTTAATTATATATTTTTTCTATTACTGTTGTGTTATTTATTCTGAGACTTCTCTCTAACCACTCTTTCCCAGAAACAGTTGGAGAAGAAGACCCGAGAGCCACAGCAAGGACAAGGCAATTGAAGCTTTTTCGACAGGTGAAAAGTTTTGGTGTTTATAGCACTTGTAACAAAGAAACAATAGACTGTGTGTATGTGTGTGTATTTGTGACAATTATACCTAATACTTTTACCATTAAGTTAACCCGTGTTAAAGGAAAGAAAATGTTTTAGCTGGATAGTCAATAGCCTTATTTTTTTCTTCTCTAAGTTAGAACTGAGCAGTTGGACATATTAATAAACTCTTAGGATTTCTTTTGCTTCATTTGTTGAAAAATAGAAGTACTCATTCCTTTAGTTAAAGGAGAATTAAATGCAAAACTGTGGCTACATTTATGCCCACTCATTATAAAACTTCTTCCTTTTGTTTAACCATTAAATTAACTTTGCATTAAATTAGCTTTTGAGATTCTCAGGTTCACACATGAAGACTCTTTAAAGAAGAATTATTAAGTACACTCATTCTTCCTGTTATTCAGATAAGCATAATAAATAAAGGCCAACATCCATTTCTGACTTTTCAATTCTCTCTGGAGTTGGAAAAGGGTAAACTCATAGAACTGTAACCATAAAGACCACTTTAACTCAGGAGAAGTTTTGTGGAATATTGGGTCCTATTATCTAATATTCTTTTTTAATATTGAATTTTTAATATTGAATTTAATATTGAATTTAAAATGGAATAAATTGAATTTAATATTGAATTATAAGCTTCATGTTATGTTTGATAATTGTACATATTTGTTGCTTCTTGTCTTCCTTGTTAGATTTTTGAGCTCCTTAAGGTCAGGTATTGCCTTTGACCTCTTTTTATATTGCCAGAACCTAGTACAGTGCCAGACATATACTAGGTACACAATAAATACTCATTAACTAACTAATAGCTCATTGATAAAAATAGACATATGCATATAGCACAAACACATACATATACACATATATGCACATAGAAATATGCATATGTATATGCACACTCCTAGTGCAAGCTTTCCTCCTAAGCCTTTATATATTTATATAAGAGATTTTTAATGATATGATTAATAGTCTATAAAATTTATATATAATATGTTAATATAGCAATATTATATTAGAATATATTAAATTTTATAATGTATAATTTAGAATATTTATTAATATATGTAAATATTATATATACTTACATATTTTGAGGGAAGTGAATCACATTCCTTTTATATTCCTTTCAACTTAAATACCCATAATTTGATTACACATATGGTAACATCAATTACTAATAAACACTCTCTGGGTTTGATCACAGCCACTTGAGAATCCAATTTATTTCACTATCATATCTCTTCATTTACATGAATGTCTTATTTTTGACAGATAGCTTAGCAAAGTTAAAAATTATATATCACTTATCATAACATGGCTTATTATTACTTATTCAAATATAATACAAGTAAAATTATCTGTGAGGTGTAAAAATTAAAATTAGTCTCAATGAATAAAAATATTATATTTTAGGAGATTTATTAACAATCATTAGAAATCAAGGAATAAAGAGGATACAAAATAAAAACCACAAGCCTGTGGCTGATCAGCCCATTTAAAATCCCCTTGCTTAGCTTACCACTGCCACCATGCTGACTGCAAGCCCAAGAGGACCATCTACTCACTAATATCCTCTGTCTACAGGAAGTATGTAATGACAAGTCAGTGGGCTCTCAGGAAATGTAGTTCTTTTTTTAAGGTAACAGATTTTCAATTATACAGAAGCAATTAGCAAAAGCTGGATATCACGTGGTTAGTCTGTAACTTAAGTAGCTATTCCTTGGAATGTCATTATTATTATTATTATTATTATTATTATTATCCACTTCCCTCAACTTAATAGATTTTTTCTTAGAAATACTATTTTTAAGTAGACCTTTAATGATAGCAACAAAACAACATATTTCAAAGGGCTTTTAAGAATTAAAAAGAATAAGAACATTATTTTTTCTAATACACACAAACAATGAAATAATATAAAGAGGAGAATTAAAGCTCAATGTTATCTTTCAACTCTGTAGACCATATCACTTTCCAAAACAAAAAGTTAGAATTATTGTAACATTTTCTGTATAACATGATGTTTTCAAATAAAAACCTCCCATATTCATAAAAATATCTAAAATAAATTAAAATAAGACTATTACATGTTACTTTTAAACAAATTGTGACTCATATATATCATTTTTCTTTCATCATAATAGTAAGTAAAAACTTTTGAATCAAATTCTGTATTCCACACTGGGTGTTTATTTTTTATGACATCAAAACTAAACTGATTTTGGGCAGCTTTTACCCATCACTACTGGTTCTGCATTCTAGTGTCAAAGAGAAAGAATCTAATCCTTATTTTATATTTCAGTCTTTCAAATACTCATCGATAGGAATCATAAACCCCTGAGTCTTCCTTTATTTAGGCTAAACATCCCAATGCTTCAGTCTTGTCATAGTTGCTTCAGCCAATCATCATAGAACATAGATTTGAGTTCCTTTCCCCATAGGTTGCCCTCTTCTGTACACTTTCCATTTTAGTAATGCCTTTCATAAAATGGTTCCTAGAACTGAAATTCCCAAAAGAGAAGTATGGCAAGAGAAAAATTGGACGGAATTTTTACCTGCTAATTACTAAAAGGTTTGTCTTTCTTAATGTAGACCAAGGCTATATACATATATGTATGTATGTATAAGAATGTTGCTATATTAGATTTGTACTCCAATAAAACTTTCGTATCTTTTTTCAGAATATTTGTTTTCTAAATAGCCTTCTCCAATTTTGTAATAAAAAGTTGATTTTATACACAAATATGATGCAAAATTTATCCCCATTGCATTAAATTTTATTAGATTTATTTTAATGTTTTATACTCTCAAAATTATTTTACAACCAGATTCTATCATCCAATATGTTAGGTATGCCTTCCAGCTAGCTTTATGCCATCTGGAAATCTGTTATACATAACACTTCTGATTTTATCTAAACTATTGGTAAAAACTTCAAAAACTGCATGACCAAGAGATAGACCTAGGACATTCCCTTCTATACCATGTTAAGTTGAAAAGGAATAAATCAATCAGAAAATCAACCAGTTCTTCATTCTTCTAATTCTATTATTGTCTAATATAAATCTTTCCATATTATCTTAAATATGGAGGGCAACAAACTCTCCATTGTTTTTGTCAAGTAGACAAATAGCTTCCTCAGAAAACACCAGTTAGGAATGACTTATAGTATTCTTATTCTGTGATCGTTAGTGGATGATCTCTTTCTGAATGGAATCTGTGCCTATACTATGTTTTTCTTTGATAGACAGACAATTTCTACTTCTATCATCCAACTTTCTCCTCTTACAAAAGAATTTCCATTGAATTTTCAAGCTTCAATTGTACAGCTGCCATTTTGTTTCCCAGGATCTTCTGTGTAAAACTCTTACTCTCTCCAACACCATGATGAAGGCTCAGTCTCTCCTCTTCTAACTCATATTGCTTTTTTCACCTTTGAAAAATGAGTTCATTTTACTTTAGAAAATGTAATTGTTCCTAGAAATCTATATAATATAGAGAGGTGTTCTTCTAGTCTCTATCTTTATTCCAAGGAGGGAAATTAATCTATGTTTGTAAGAAATAACAGTCACTGGGCTATGGTGAATTACAAATATTGAACCAGTGAATAAAGTCACTAAATAATTTCCTCCATTCAGTATAATAGTTGAGACTTTATGCCTTAAAAAAATTAGCATTTGAGCTATTTGTACCTCAACCTTAAACAGTTGGTAGAAGGTTTTACAGCTAATTATCACCTCAGTACTTTGACTATTTGACCCTCCTTCCTTACTATAGTTTCAAAAACAGTTGCACAGAAATTCTCATTTACTCTGCTGATGAAGAGTGCTAATTTACATGTTCCCAATAATTTCAAAGAGTTGATTAGAGGTTAGAGAGCTGAAGTGTCTCGCCCATGATCACATAACTAGCCTATGTGACAGGTTAAATTTGAAATAGGGTTTCCAGGTCTTCTTTATTGAAATGTCAACATTTTTTTATGATTGAACAATTCTTCCATGATGGGAGTTTATTTAAATAGCAACAAGAACAAACTAAGGACAAGACCCAAACTGATTTTAAACAAAATTCAACATTGGTAGGAAGACTTATTTGTGAAATACTTCATGCTGGGTGTAATAAGGTTTCTAGTTTCTAGACAATAGTGAAGTTAAACACATTTTATGCTTTGATGCATTAGATTGTGAACTTCTTTAAGGCAAGGGCTGTGATTTTGCCTCTTTTTCTTTCCCAAAGACTTAATGTTGGATATTGCACAAAGAACTTGCTTAATAAATAGTTATTGACTGACAGATGCCCTCTACATCTTCAAGCTTTTCTTTCTGGAGTCCCAAGATTTTTTTGACCTATGGTGATAAAATCAGGCCACAGCACAGTTCAGGTCTCAAAAACAGCCCAGTGCCATTTGAAGGTAAAACTAAAATGTCCCATTATTCCATTTTTGGAAATTTGCTGATTTTGTGATCTCTCCCATTTTTATGATTTTTATTAACCTTAATTAGATATTTAAGAAAGAATTAGATATTTAAAAATAAAGATTTAAATTTTAAATACATGTACTTATTCCTTTAACTAATATTTGTCCTTCCTAACACTTCAGCATTTCTCAATAATATTTTTTCCTACCCAGGTATTCCTGATATTCTTTTGAATTATTTATTTTTAAAGCTTGGAAAGATCAGAGATGAAAGAATAGTAGAAATAGTGATACTGCTTCCAAAGCTAAAAGGCAGTTTGATCTATTGCTGTTTCCATTATGCTATTGGTAATTGCTCCAGTTGAATAACAATTTAGAGTGGTTCTTATGCCCTGGAGCTAATACATTCTTCTTTATGTCCTTTGAGGAATTGTAAAAAGTGAATAATAACAATTACATTTTCATTCACCACTTGCACACTCAACATTTATTAAACACTATTATGTGCAGATAATTCACTGCATTAGGTATGGGAGAAGCTTATGCTCCATGTATTTTAACTAGTTAGCAAGATATAGAGATATATACATATAGATAAAATATATACATGAATATATATATATATATACATATAAAAACTATGAACAAATTACTGGGGGAGGGACCATGCACCCTACTTCCTGGCGTGGGATTGGTCTTGAATTGGACCAATCCTGTGCTAGGTAGGGGCCACCAGCACTCCCCCACACTTCAGGGCCTGAAGTTAGCTATGAAGTTAGTTCATTTCAGCTGGGGGAAATCCTGGTTTTTCTTACTTTATTAAACTTAATAATATAAAAGAAGTTTTTCTTATTTTAATCATTTCAGTAGTTAAGGGAGATTATTTGGGCAGCTGAAGGGAGGCTGGTCATTGGGGGCATTTTTAAAAGCATGCTTATGAATTATAAGACTATATTATAAGTCATTATAATGTTATTATACATAATAATATATTACATATATTATAAGAATAAACTATTCAAGACTGTATATAAGTAAAGCGGAAAGGAGAGTTGCAAGAGAAATTATTGAATTAGCATTGTGTCATTGAAAATACAGTAATTATGGTGGGTACAGGGTTGAAAAAAAATCTTGAAGAATCAATGATGATATTTTTTTCATCTATAAATGTTGGGTAACAAGTCTTCTACTTTTTCATTCATAGAGTTGTTGTGAGCAAGATTTCTAACATCCTTAAATCACTCAGTTGATTGTACAGTGTTACAGAATTGAATCATGAGACAAGTAAAAAAGAAATTGTTAAGCACCAGCTACATATATCCCAGGCACTGTTCTGAGCACTGAGGATAAAAAAAAAGTCCAATACCTGTGCCTCAAGGAACTCTCATTTTATAGGAGAGACAAAATACAAGCCACTTCATACAAATAGCATATGAACCAAAGATTATAACATAAAGAAGTGGTTAAAATCAAGAAGTAACAGGAAAGGTATTGTCATAAGGTGACATAAGCGGAGTGTAAGGAAGTCATGGAAGCCAAGAAACAGAGCAGAAGATGGAGAGTATCATAATATTTAAATGCTATTTTAGCATTTATGTGAACATTTAAAAGAAATTCATTTCATAGGAAAAGTTAAAAACCTCTGCTTAATTTCATTTTAATTATAACAAATTTATTTGTTATACATAATAAATCATATTTCCCTGTAGTTAATGATTTTCAAGTGGATTAGTATAAAAACTTAATTTTTTTCATTTTTTCCTTCATAATGAGAGCTTATATATTACACATAATATGTCTTAAAATTTTTAAAATATTATTAACATTTTAAAAATCATGACAAAATTTGCATAATAAGAATTAAAATTTCTCTAAATCCTAAGTGAAAGGTTGAATATTTCAGTTGATTGTTAAATCATGTTTGGCATCTGTGCTTCTTTATCTAAATAATAATTTACTGAAATGATTGAATAAAAGTACATGATTTAAAATATAAATAATAAATAGGAGATATATAATATACTGAATTTTGTGCAAAAAGTTTTTGTAAAATCTTTTTAATTTCATGTAATCCCAATTATTCATTCCATCTCTACATTGTTTCTTTGTGTGATCTTTCCTTATACATAATTTTTATTGGTCATTTTCTTCCATTTCTTCTCTAACTTGTTTGTGATATGATTTTTATAAATGTCATGAATCAATTTGGAATTTATTGTGATACAAGCTGTAAATTGTAGAAGTCTAATATTAACATATAATTCATTTCATCCCATTCCATCATTTTATTTACATATCTGTGGATGTATGCATGCATACATTTATATAGATAAGTATATATGTATTTATTTGTTTATTTTGTAGATTTATTTACTTTTTTCTTAATTATTTACTTACTTATTTTTGGACTCAATCTCATGTAGCCTCTGATAGCCTGATCTCATTTTTGATCTGCATGAAAGCTTTCACATGCTCTGTTTCTGACCTGGGCCAAGAGGCTAGTTGCCTATCTCTTCCTCTTTAGTTTCTTAGTATACAGTTGCTGACTATGAAAATGCCCAATGGACCTTAACTCTACCATAACTTAGATCTCTTAAGACAAAGTGATATCCCGACTTCAGTCTCCTCAAGAGCAGATAATATGAGTATGCCATCATTTCCAGACTTGCATATGTTTTCCATAAAAATGAAACATGGAAGCCAAAGCAATCTTGGTTTTAAAATTTAATTATCCTTTTTAGATATTTATGTACAACTGAAATAAAACAATTATTAGTTGCCAAGAATCTCAAGCCTGCTTCTTTTATTGCTCTCAACATAATAAGCACTTTAATACAGTACAAAAATATTTCTATACCATCTGTTTGGGGACATTGCTAACAGGGAAGATTGATATCAGAGAACTAATCTTTTTTTCTCTTTCTTGGCTTCTTCAGGAGGAAAAAAATAATACAAATGCAGATTAAGATCAGTTTTCTCAAGGCTTGAAGCAATAATTCTTGAGGCAGATCTCTATACAGCTGGAGGAAGAGAAGAAAAAAGAAAGGTATTGTGCAGTTCTGCTTTTTCTTTTATAAGTTTAGAAATATCATGAAACCCTGATCTTTCCCCTTGTATTGCTGACTCTACTGGAAGAAAAAATGCAAAAGGTAGAAGTTTTTCTATTTGGCTGAAGCAAGAAAGTGCTTGTACTAGACCTCAATTAGAAAAATTCACTTCTAGACATTTAAATGTGACCCTTAAGTTAACTTGCTCTCTGTGGAGTGTTCAGTTAATAGTGAGATAATGGGAGAATGGGAACAAAAGCAGAAATAAATTATCATAATGATGTACAAAGAAGTTATGTACTACATCTTTTTAGAAGTTTATAATATGGGTATATGTATACATTTTTTTAAGTTATATACACACAGATATGATTAGGGATTTTTGCTACAACTCAGATGTTCTTAAACTTATGTTATGCCCTGGATTCTCTTATTTGACTTAGGAAAACCATTAATACATATTTTGATTCTTTTCAATCAGTGAATATTTATTTATTGAGTATCTACTATGTTTCAGACACTGTGTAAAGTATCAATGGTGAGTCAAAAGACAGTCTCTCCCCTGTAGGGACCATGCAAGTAAGTCACCAGAGGAGAAAATGGCAAACAAATATACAGCTATAAATATATATATATATATAATGTATAATATAATAAATAAATATATAGCTATAAATAAGAGTAGTAGGAGAAAAACATTAAGAAAGGGAAGTCACTGGAATTTAAAAAGTTTTGGGAAAGACTTCTCATAAAAGATGGGATTTAAGCTGGGACTTAAATGAAGTCAAAGAAGTCAGTCAGTGGAGTAAAGTAAGGAGAGGAGTTTCCCTAATAAAAAATAAATGCATTTTTTAGTATTTTGATAAACTATTTAATATTTGATCTTCTGAATGGGAATATTTCTAACAATGGCACAGATCCAGAGATACCTATGCTTTCTTTCTTATCATCTCATCTTCTGATTTTCCATCCCATTTCTTGCCATAAATCTTTTTCGAGGTTTCCATAAAACCTCCTCCTTCTATTTTTTTTCTTAGATTTGAGAATACCAATGAAGCACATGGTCTTTTGATTGGTTATCTCTCAATATATGGCAAATTCACTTCCATTTTGGGAAATGCATCCTCTAATGATGTTCTTTACATCATATTATTGTTGTTGTTGAGTCATTTCATCATGTCTCACACTCCGTGATCCCATTTTCAGTTTTCTTAGCAAAGATATTGTTGCTGGGACCCATGACAAATAAATGTTATTCACCATCATAGAAGGAATTGACAGAATCAGCATTCCATTTTCCACATTATTTCATCCATGATTTTTTCTCAAGCCAGTAGTATGTCTTCTTTCACAATATGATAAACATGGAAATATGTATTATATGATAATGCATGCACAAATTATATTACCTGCCATCTTGGGGAGGGGGAGGTGTAAGAGGGAGGAAGAGATTGCAAAGTGTCAGAAACTGATTATTAAAAATTATAATATATAATCTGGAAGAAAAACAAAGACACTGTGGCCACTTCCTTCTCCAGCTGATTTTACAAATGAAGAAACTGAGGCAAACATAGTTAAGTGATTTGCCCAGAGTCACATAGCTAATAAGTGTAAAAGGCAGATTTGAACTGAGGTCTTCATGACTCCAGGCACAGTGCTACATACACTGTGTCCCCTAGTCGCCCATGACCTTGTACAATTAATTTTTAATCATGTTACAGCATGCTCATATTTATCATGTTCTTCTATATTGTATTTCTAGAGATCCTCATCTGTTTGGAAACTTTAGTTTTATTGTATGATTGTCCATCAACAAGCATTTACTTAGCATATGCTAAGAACCAGGCATTGTGGTAAGTTCAAAGGATGCAAAGAATGGCAAAAAAAAAGAATCTTTCTTCTCAAGGATCTTATAGCCATGAAATATGTTCCCTTGTCTTTTTCATTTACCAGTGAATCATTTTTTTAATACTATTATGAAAGTAATGTGTGCCATCTAGTTACTAGGCATTAGTGACACATAGACAAAAATGAATGTTAGGGTATTTTCATTCAATGGAGGGGCACAATAAATTCAGAGATAATCATATCAAGACCAATACATAGTATTTTTGAGGGACAGAGAATAACAGGTAAATATAATAGCAATAAAGAATAGAGAATAGCAGTAAAGATAGATCATGAAAATATCTCATGTAAAAAGTGGTATTTGAGCTAAGATTCAAAGGAATTTGGGAGTGCATTAGATGTGTGGAATTGATTTGAGAAATATGAATTTTTATTCATCATAGAGTTCATTAAAAGGAATTTATGTACAGTAAAACTCAAAAGGTAGGTTGGAGCCATAATTTGAAGTCTCCTAAGTTGCCATCCAAAGGAACTTGTATTTAATTCTAGAGGAAATAGGGAGTCAAGGGAGTTTAAATGGCAAGCGAGTATGGCCAGATAAATTTTATTAGCATCAAGGTAGCAGATATACTAATGATGGATTAAAGAAGGAAGAAAAGGCAGGACTACCAATTAAACCATCTATTGTTATTCAAGTATTATATCTTAAACAGCCTAGAGATTTCTGAATTTAAAGAATGAATATCAACTTTATTCCAAGCCTGTCCAAAATATAGATTTTACATTAACCTATTGTGTATAATGAATTGTACTAGGTGCTAAAGTTAGAGCAATGAAACCTGACAAAGCCTTAACCCACAGTGAAACAACAATCTATTAAGGAACAAAATAAATATCCACATAAGTATAAGATAATTTATAAGATGGCAAATTAGTAGGAGAAACTTGACAAGGTGATATGAAAAATTTCAAAAGAGAGAAATCACTTATGCCAAAGGGATCAGGGATGTCAACAATAAAAATTTTGATTATAGAATAATGATCCTAAAAGATCCCAAGAAGTTGATATGAAAGGCTAATCTAGCATGATTAATTATAATATAGACAAATATAAAATGTGTCATGCAAATGAAAAAAATGCATGTCTTAAGAGCAATGAAAGATGGTTCTAGACCACAATTTGTCTTAAAAAAGGAACTGGGATGGTTTAGTTGACTCAGTGTTGTGCAGTAGAAGTCAATATGGTATATATAGAAGTCAAAATGATTGTGAAACCAGAGTCTTAAAGTTCAGTGGCAGAGTATAGACTCTATGCTCTCTCTATATATATACTCTATACTATAGAGAATAAGAATGTTAGTCCTGCTGTACTCTGCCCTCTAATGGGAAATATTGCATTTAATTCCAGAAGCCAAGTTTTAGGAATGCCTTTCATAAAGAGATATACATTCAGTGCAAGGCAATTAGTATAGTGAATATCTTAGTACATCGTAGAAGGATTTGCAGAAAGGACTGATACATTAAAAGAAAAGAGGAAATTTTAAAGGTGGAGGATTAAATAACTCAAAGACTGTGGTATAAAAATGGAATTGAACTTTCGACCTTTGTTCAAAAAACAGTAGAGCTCAGAGCAAAGGGAAATTGTTTTTAATTTTAATTGGTCAGTTTCAAGCATTATTCCTTGGTAACAAAAATCATATTATTTCCCTCCCTCCCTTATCTCCACCCCTCCCATAGCTGATGTGCAATTCCACTGGATATCACATGTATCCTTGATCAGAACCCATTTCCATGTTCTGGGTGTTTGCACTGGGATGATCATTTAGGGTCTACATCCCCAATCATATCCCCCTTGACCCATGTAATCAAGCATTTGTTTTTCTCCTGTGTTTCTACTCCCACGGTTTTTCCTCTGAATGTGGATAGTGTTTTTTCTCTTAGATCCCTCCAAATTGCTCAGGATCACTGCATTGCCTCTAATGGAGAAGTCCATTACATTCGATTGTACCACAGTGTATCACTCTCTATGTACAATGTTCTCCTGGTTCTGCTCCTTTCACTCTGCATCACTTCCTGGAAGTTGTTCCAGTTCACATAGAATTCCTCCATGTTATTATTCCTTTGATCACAATAGTATTCCATCACCAACATATACCATAATTTATTCAGCCATTTCCCAATTGAATGGCATCCCCTTGTTTTCCAATTTTTTGCCACCACAAAGAGCTCAGCTATCAATATTCTTGAACAAGATTTTTCTTTATTATCTCTTGGGGGTACAAACCCAGCAGTGCTATGGCTAGATCAAAGGACAGACAATCAAAAGATTGTGCCCTTTGGGCATAGTTCCAAATTGCCCTCCAGAATGGTTGGGTCAATTCAAAACTCCACCAGCAATGAATTAGTGTCCCCACTTTGCCACATCCCCTCCAGCATTCATTACTTTCCATTGCTATAATGTTAGTCAATATGCTGGGTGTGAGGTGGTACCTCATAGTTGTTTTTATTTGAATCTCTCTGATTATAAGAGATTTAGAATACTTTTTAATGTGCTTATTAATAGTTTTGATTTCTTTGACTGAAAATTGCCTATTCATGTCCCTTGACCATATATCAATTGGAGAATGGCTTGATTTTTTTGTACAATTGATTTAGCTCTTTATAAATTTGAGCAATTAGACCATTGTCAAAGGCTTTTGTTATTAAGATTGTTTCCCATTTTGTTATTTCCCTTCTAATTTTTGCTACATTGCTTTTGTTTGTACAAAAACTTTTTAATTTGATGTAATCAAAATTATTTATTTTACATTTTATGACTCTTTCTAAGTCTTGCTTGGTTTTAAAATCTTTCCCTTCCCAAAGGTCTGACATGTATACTATTCTGTGTTCATCTAATTTGCTTATAGTTTCCTTCTTTATATTCAGGTCATTCACCCATTCTGAGTTTATCTTGGTGTAGGGTGTGAGGTGTTGATCCAAATCTAATCTCTCCCACACTGTCTTCCAATTTTCCCAGCAGTTTTTATAAAATAATGGATTTTTTGTCCCAAAAGCTGGGATCTTTGTGTTTGTCATAGACTGTCTTACTGAGGTCATTTACCCCAAGTCTATTCCACTGATCTTCCTTTCTGTCTCTTAGCCAGTACCATATTGTTTTGATGACCACAGCTTTATAGTATAGTTTGAGATGTGGTACTGCAAGGACACCTTCCTTTGCATTTTTTTCATTATTTCCCTGGATATTTTGATCTTTTGTTCTTCCAAATGAACTTTGTTATGAATTTTTCTAATTCAGTAAAAAAGTTTTTTGGTAGTTTAATGGATATGACACTAAATAAGTAAATAAGTTTGGGTAGGATTGTCATTTTTATTATGTTAACTCATCCTACCCATGAGCATTTAATGTTTTTCCAATACTTTAAATCTAGTTTTAATTGTGTGGAAAGTGTTTTGTAATTGTGTTCACATAGTTCCTGTGTTTGTCTCGGCAGATAGATTCCAAAGTATTTTATATTGTCTAGAGTGATTTTAAATGGAATTTCTCTTTCTAATTCTTGTTGCTGAGATGTGTGGAGATATATAGAAATGCTAATGACTTATGTAGGTTTATTTTGTATCCTGCGGCTTTACTAAAGTTGTTGATTATTTCCATTAGTTTTTTAGTTGATTCTCTAGGATTCTTTAAGTAGACCATCATAACATCCACAAAGAGTGATAGCTTTGTCTCTTCATTCCCAATTTTAATACCTTCAATTTCTTTTTCTTCTCTAATTGCTACTGCTAGTGTTTATAGTACAATTTTAAATAATAGAGGTGATAATGAATATTCTTGTTTCACTCCTGACCTTATTGGGAATGCCTCTAGTTTATCCCCATTGCAGATAATGTTGACTGATGGTTTTAGATAAATGCTTATAAAATAATAAGGATATATAATAATATATATAAATAATATATATATATAAATAATAATAAATAAATAAATAATAAAAATAATAAATAATAAATAATAAATAAAAAGGAAAGACCCTTCTATTCCTAGGCATTCTAGTATTTTCAATAGGAATGAGTGTTATACTTTGTCAAAGGATTTCTCTGCATCTATTTAGACAATGATGTGATTTTTGTTGGTTTGCTTGTTGATATATATGGTTAATTATGTGGATGGTTTTCCTACTATTGAACCATCCTTGAAGTCCTGGTATAAGTCCCACCTGATCATAGTGAATAGCCCTTGTCATGATAAATGCTGGAGTCTTTTTGCAAGTATCCTATTTAAGATTTTTGCATCTATGTTCATTAAGGAGATTGGTCTGTAGTTTTCTTTCTGTTTCTGACCTGCCTGGCTTTGGGATCAGTACCATATTTGTGTCATGAAAGGAATTTGGTCAAACTACCTCTTTGCTTATTATATCAAATAGTTTGTAGAGAATTGGGATTAGCTGTGCTTTCAATGTTTGATAGAATTCACTTGTGAATCCATCAGGCCCTGAGGATTTTTTCTTAGGGAGTTCTTTGATGGCTTGTTCAATTTCATTTTCTGATATGGGATTATTTAAGAATTCTGTTTCTTCTTCTGTTAATCTAGGCAATTTATATTTTTGTAAATATCCATCCACATCACCTAGAATCACATAGGTATTGCCATATAATTGGGCAAAATAGTTTTAATGATTACCTTAATTTCTCTTCATTGGAGATGAGCTCTCCTTTTCCATCTATAATAGTGTTAATTTGGTTTTCTTCTTTCCTTTTTTTAATTAGATTGACCAGCACTTTGTCTATTTTGTCTGTTTTTTCAAAATACCAGCTTCTATTCTTATTTATTAGTACAATAGTTCTTTCGCTTTTGATTTTATAATTTCTCCCTTAATTTTTAGGGTCTCTAGTTTTCTTCTGGCAATTTTTAATTTGTTCTCTTTCAAGTTTTTGATTAGCGTGTCCTATTCATTGACCTCTTCCCTCCCTAATTTGTTAATATATGAATTCAAGGATATAAATTTTACCCTGAGTACTGCTTTGGCTGAATCCCATAGATTTTGAAAGGATGTCTCACCATTGTCATTTTCTTCAATGAACTCATTAATTGTTTTGATGATTGGTTCTCTAACTAAATGATTCATACATGTTGATTACTGATATTTCCTCGTTGTCTATACTCCCTTTTATCAGGAAGTATTTAACTTACCTATTCCTTTTAATCAGATCTATTTTTACTTTGGATTTGTCAGATATCATGATGTTTATTTCCTTACTTTTCAGGGTTTTCTTGTAACTTCAAAAATAGCTACATTAAATATTTTCATATATATGGGAATTTTTCTTCTTTCATTTCTTTGGGTACTATTCCACCTTTTTCATTTTCTGTTAAAGGTAACTGAAAGCAGTTTAATCTATCATTTATTTCAATACACATTAATATAGTTTATTTAAAAACCTCCTATACATGAGGCTTTGTAACAGACATATTCCTGGAAAAATAACTACTTGTTATTAAAAATGACTTTCAACCAAAAATTTTTCTAATTTCTCTGATTTCTAACAATATCACAATATAAGTAGAAGCTTCCCTTAGCTGTTATCTGCAGGAAGGGCTTAGAGGTAGAAATTAATCCCAACACACTTTGGCCTTATTTTCAACTTTCTTTTTCTCTCACAATGACACCTGCTCATAATGTCTATGCCTCCTACTATTTTTCAGCTTCTCAGCTACAGTGGTTTACTATAGATAATGATTAGTATGAGAGTACTTATAGCAGGTGAAGTTCAAATATTTCAGTGCAGCAAATATTTAGTATTTCAATGAATTTTTTAATATTTTATTCCTCTGTTAGAAAAGATCCTCCAAATAGTGATTTACTTATGAAAAGGAATGTCTGCATTAATGAAAGACTGTTAATACAAGGGGCTGAATGATTAGTCAAGTTATATTTTATTTTGGACCATAATATTACTATATTGAAGACATACTCAATTTGTGCATATTTATACATACTGTCTTTTGAAATGTCTAATTACTTAATGTTTCATTTTGTTTGCCAATGGAATTTTCTTTTGAGATTTCAACTTTAGAAGAATGTTTATTTGTGTTTTAATTGAAATATAATCCTCACATCAATTGATTTTAGCATGCAATTGATCAAAAGAAGAATTATATTAAAATATGCAGTTCTAAGAGGTCTGACATGGTTTCATTACAACAGAAACTACTTTTGCCTCTATGGCAAGACAGCTGTCTTGTTTAAAGTCAGAATATGAGATGTGGAAGATTGCATCTTGTAAAGTGCAAATGAGAGGCAAAGGCTCTAAAATGAAGCCAAGTTAATATATCATAGGCATGGCAGTTTAAAAAGAAAATCCAGATAGCACAACTAACAGAATTATGTGAATTCTCTGTCAGTCTGCTTTCTAAAGGAATGTGTCTCTTCATGTATGATATAAATCTATATGCATCACTGAAATGTCACATACATATGTTCCATAGAATTCTAAAGGTTTTGAATATACTACCATAAAATCATTAAATATTTTAAAAGAAATAGAGCATAATATAAATGCCAAATGTGAAAATTAAAACAAAACAAACCAAAGTAACCCAACACCAAGATTGTTAAAATATATGCCTAGTGCGTTAATAACTATGGTTTCAGGGATAGTTCAAAGATCTCCTGAACCCCAATTCATTTCTCATTCCTATATACAAAAATGACGCCTTCATTTGATAACTCTTTAAATTTTTTCTCTCCCATTGAATAAAGAGTCCTGCCTTTTCAGTTGGGAAGATGTGGGGTTCAAAATATAACTTTAATACTGGCTAATTCTATGACCACAAATTAATGTCTCAACCTGTACTGCATGAGAGGTATTTTGTAATGTAGAAAATGATTTAAGCAAAACTAATAATATAGTGACTTTAAGTAAAAATGTACTAGCTTTCCACATCTATAGTACTCTCTTTTCTACCTCTGCCAACCCCACTGAGAAAAAAAAAAGAAAATTGATTACAACAAATATCAGTAACCAAACAGAACAATTTCCCTCAATGGATTCATACAAAAATATGTATTTCATATTGTAAGTTAAATTCTTCATTTCAAGTTTCATCCTCAGTTCTCTGGAATCACGGTCATTCTTTTGATCATACTTATTATAACATTCAATTTCTTTTTATTATGCTATTATTGCTTTCTTCTTTATGTATATTTCATTATTTTTTCATTTGTAAAAGTCTAAAAATGTTCATTTTCATAAAACTTGTTTTAGTATAAAATGTGCTTTTGGTTCTGATGACTACACTCTGCATTAGTTGATATATTTCCATGTCTTTTTTATGTCATTTGTTCCCTCATTTCTTAGAGCAAATTGATTTTTTTTAACCCATGGCTCTCCAGCATTTGTTATGTTTCATTAAACAACAATAGTCAAATGCATAGGCAGGTCCAGTATTTGCATATACAAGGATCATAGGTTTTTTTTATCTATTTTTCTTAGATTTCATTTGAAACATCTTAGAGCCCTTTCCTAAAGATTAGACTATTAATATTTATACTATGATATCTCAGCATATCTGTGATTTTTATTAATGTGGACATTCCCTTAATTAAAGTAAGTACAAAGCCACCAGACCCTTTTTACCCTGCTTAAGTTATTTGTCTACACCCTTCCATTTATCCTCTACTAAGGTTCCATATAATTTTTGGAAACCTTATCACACCAAGGACCTTTAAATAATAGTCTATGCAGTTTATTTTTTAATCTGATAATCATACTTAAATACAATTGGTTCCCTTGTAATGTTATCTACTTTTTTGTATACACTCAAAAATGTTATTTTGAGAAGGGGTCTACAAGCTTCATCAGACTGCCAAAAGTAACTAGGACATTAAAAAAATCTATGAACCTCTCTTCTAAAAGATTTTATATTTTGAGGGTACTACTGGAGAATTTTGGTTTGGAACATTTGCTACCCATCACCCTCGCCATATAGCAAATACAATCTTATGGGCATCTGCTCAAAATTCATCAGTCTTATTCTTACTACACAAGAGATCTTCAGTGGAGGTATTTGCCATGTCAATATAATCAATAAGAATTTGATAAACTATAAGTACAGTACCACTTAATGTCCTCAGGAATATACTTATTTAAGGAAGAAATTAGTTCAATCTGATGAGTCCCATTTTTAATGATTCTTTGTTTTTGGTCATCATGACTTCTTTTTCTATCTTTTAATGATATCTTTTCAGTGGTAGAGTCCCTGACTCAATTTTGATGTTGGTTTTTGGCTCTTGTCATTTTGAGGCACTTTTAAAGGAGTGGTTTCGAAGGACTGTCAGAGCACTTTCAGCTTTTGCTGCTACTAAGCTGCCATCTTGGCTCCCTTAATGATATCTTTTAAAAAATGTTTATCAGACATCTAAATAAAGTTTTCTGACCTAGAGTACATTGGTTCCACTAAATTTATTTTTCTCAAAGTAAGGAAACTTCTGATATTTCTTCTATTGTCTTTATTCTTTTATACATTACTGGCCACAGTACAGCAATCGCCTCTGACAGTTCATTTACTATCTAAGTATAGAATTCTCCTAGGTCTAACAACAATTAGTTCAACAAGGGTAGAGAAAAGCTCTTTTCCTACCTATCCATATATTTTGGGTATCAACTCCCTAGCAAAATTTGTATGCTGCCCTTTCCACTCCAAAAGCCATTCTCTTTTTGAAAACCCAAGGAAAACAAAATCTGAGCAGCTAATTTTGCTTTCTCATTAGTTGTCATTTTCTTATCCACTTCAAGCACCCCCTATTATCTTAACTTCTATTACCAGACTCTTGTTGTTTATTTAATTAGACACATTTTTGTTGTCTTAATATTGCTTGCTCCCATCAGTTTATAATGAGATTGAACACTCCTGGAACTATTCTTATAATTCCATTTATCTTTATACTATCATCATCATCATCATCATCATTTTTGTTGTATTTGTTACTTTAAGATGCTTAAGGTACTTAAAAACAGCATCTCATTTTATGCTTAAAATAATCCTATAAGATGGGTGAAATTATCCTTACTTTATAGATGAGGAAACTGAGGAAGGTAGAAATCAAGTAACTTGGATGTCAGATTTTTAATGACTATCATGTCTTTCTGCCTCCTTTTCTAGAACCTTTG
The DNA here is from genome assembly GCF_027887165.1 of Monodelphis domestica. Lineage (NCBI taxonomy): Eukaryota > Metazoa > Chordata > Mammalia > Didelphimorphia > Didelphidae > Monodelphis > Monodelphis domestica. The sequence goes on from NC_077228.1 coordinate 469,966,578, forward strand.
GAGTCATCTTTATATACCTTTTAAAAATCTAAATAGGAGCCCTGAGTTGTTGTGCCTAAACATAAGACTTTTTGGGAAACTCCACTGTGTGATTTACTTCCTACTTGTTTGTGATTTCAGTATTTGATTCTTGAGAGGTTTTCATTCCTCCTTCCATCACCTTCTCCTAAAGATGTGTGAGTACCCATACATCTTATTTCCTTGAAGTGTCAATTTCTTGTCAATATGCCCCTATTGGAAATATTTTGTAACTTATTTATCTCTGATATCTGTCCCCTTATTGTCCTATTATTCAACAATATTTTTAATTCCTCAGAGATTATAGTGTCCCAGAAGGCAAACATTAGGCACAAAATAAATGTGAGCGAGAATTTATTTTTTGTAATCATTATTAGAAAAGTGAAACCTAGATCCAGTAATGCCCTTGCTTGGTCAGTTTCCCAAGGAAATCAGTGATAAAGGAAAAGAACTTATATGCTCTGAAGTATTTATAACAAGTTTCTTCATGGTGAAAAATCACTAGAAATCAAGGGCATCAGCACTCTCAATTAGAAAGTGTCTAAACAATTTATGGCAGGTGATTGTGATATCATTGTGTAATAAGAAATAATGATCAAGTTATGAAACAAATTAGAAAAAAACTATATGGAATAAAGAACAGTGAAATTCATAGAACCAAAAGAGCATTATACACAGCTACAGATTTAATACTTGAGGAATAATTTGTGAATGTTACTTTCAGAAAATGAATTGAAAATGAAAAAGAAAGAAATACGTTATATATAAATACCTGTCTCCTGAATAATACCTTCTATGATGTGGAGAGGAGAAGAGGAAGAGATACTTGTAAATAAATTCCATTCATAAGAAAGCAAGACCATAGTGTTCCCCATTCCCAGTGGGAAATATGGAGTTATACTAAACAATAATACATAAATGAAGATCAGAAAGATATAAACAAAACATAGATAATATGGTACATTGGAAAGAATGACAGGAAAAGAGAAGCAAACAGTCTGGACACAAGAGAGGTCTGATATGAGTGGTTTTGTGAGTCAGAAAAAACCATATAGAGACTTTATTGAAGAGGAGTGGTTTATCATTAGAGAGAAACATATTTTTATTATCTATTTTGAAAAGTCCAGAATGTCTTTGAGATAAAAGCTAATGATGAGTAACAGTATCCAGCAATATTTAAAATTTCAGGAATTGAATAGTTAAAGATATTTTAAAACTATGAGTAACTACTGTGAAAACAGAAAAAAATCTGTTTTTTTTTAAATATGTAATATTATAGATTAATTTTTAAAATAACCGAATTTCTACTTATTTTGGCTCTGTCTGGAACAGTAGGAATTCAATGGTAGAAACAAAAACACATTTCTAGGATTCTGTCTGATGTTGCTTGAACTTAGAGTAGATCAATTATAAAGCAGTTTTCTTTTTTCCCCAATTTTGTTTTCTTCTCCTTTAGAAGATTAATGGCCAACAAATCAATAAACATAAGCATCTATTGTGCTCAAGGAACTGGCAGGTACCATTTGGGGATCAAAAGGAAATATAGTATCTCTTTTGTTGAAAGTAATTTAGATTGGCCTTGTATCCAAAATGAGAAGGTGTGTGTGTGTGTATGTGTGTGTGTGTGTGTGTGTGTCTGCCTTAATTAAATGGCATCTGGAGACTTTTATTTGGCTATTGATGATACATTTTTAAAGATCATAGACAAACTTCAGAACACACATAAGAAAGCAACTCAGTTCTTGAGAGAACTAGAGACCAGATAGTAAGAATTTTAACTAAAAGGAGGTTATAGTTGACTTTGAGTATTAGAAACTTTGTCATGAGAATTAATTATGATTTCCTTGGTCCTTGAGAAAGAATTAAGAACAATGTGAAGAAGACACATTTCTAAGATATCACCTCATAGTCATGCAGACTGGCTAAAATGACAGAAGTGGAAAGTGACAAGTTTTGGAGGGATGTGAAATAATCGGTATCTAATGCAATACTGGTGGACCTATGACCTGATCCAAACATTTTGGAGAGCAGTTAGGAATTACAAAGAGTTTAAAATTATGGATATGTTTAGACCCAGGCATATATATCATTGATGGTTCTATTTTTCAAGAAAATCAGGGAGAGTGGAAAAGAGCTCATATGTTCCAAAACTTTTATAGCAGCTCCCTTTGTGGTGACAAAGAATTGAAAACTGTGGAGATGGCCATCAAATGCGGAATGGCTGAAAAAATGTTGGTATATAGTTGTGATGGAATGCTAGTATGCCATAAAAACTGATGAACAGATTGATTTTTTTTAAAACAACCTAGAAGGAATTATAGGAGATAATTAATAGTGAAATTATAGTGAGTACAACCAGGAGAGCATTGTACACAGCCACAGAACTAATGCTGGAAGAATAAACAGAGTATTACCTTCAGAAAGTGAACATGAAGATAAAACATGAAAACTATATATGAACATATCGATCTCCCTGATAATATCCTATGTGATGCAGAAAAGGGGTACAGGTTGAAATAACTTGTGGATACAGTCCATCATATAGATATGAAGAAAAAAGTCACATAAGAAATTTGTGATTTCATTTGTGCAATATCTTCCTTTTTCTTTAGACTTGGAATTGCTTTATTTGTTTGGATTCGTAAAGATTTGGAATAATAATTAAAAAAAGAAAGCTGTGAAGAAAGAATAATCTGAAAAATGGCTATTTATATTTTCATCTCAGACTTCAGCAAGATTTGTTTATTTCAGGTCTTTTTTGTTCCTTCCAATTTGATATGCCCTTGTAATTTAAAGAAATTCTTTATAAAAAGAAAAAACAACACTTGTCAAGTGGTGCATTGTGGGAGTTCTGATGCAGTTTGTAACTGTTAGATATTCTGTTGTTGTTGAGCTATTCCCTTTACCAATTTATTTGAGGTGGGAGGAATAGTTACTCCATTTTTCCTTCCTTTAAACTTCCTTCACTTCCTTTGTTCTTCATCCCTTTAAAATGGTGTTTGTTATTCATTAATTTTTTTCTAGTGAAGGTTATGTTTCTTACAAAGATATATAACAGATACAATATCATTTACTTCTCTTATATTTAATGTCTGAATCTTGTTTTATTGAAATCCATTTCTTCTTGTATCTCTCCTTGATATATTCCAACATGCAGCATTCCATACTTCTTTGTGAATTTGACAGCATCTGTTCATTTCTCTTGGTAAAAGCTCAGCTCCTTACTCCTTTGACAAATGCTAAATGATGCTCAAGTTAAATATTTCCTCTTGAGTCAGAGATGAAAATAAGGTTTATAAGGATGCTTCATAATGCTAGAATTCACACATTTTGTTCTATGAAATTTTTCTGACTTAACCAGAAAAACCTTCCTTTGCAGCTATTGTCACCATGAAAATTAGAGTGGTGGAATTAGAATCAGAAGATCAATATCAAAGTCCTGCTGCAATAACTTGACTGGTTTTATCATCATGGCCAAATCCTTTAACCTCTTAAAGCCCCAAGTCCCTTATGTAATATTTAAAAGAGTTAGAGCCATAAACTGTAATAGTTAAAATGGTTGAGGTCATAAACTGTAGTGAGTTAAAATAATGGAAGACTTAAATTGTAGTAGATATAAGAGTGGGTGAATAAATTTGACTGTAGGAAATATGTTTTCACTACAGTGTCTTGTTTTTAAATCAAATATAAGGTGGTCGCCAGGAAAATATTCCCAATTATGAATATACCCAAGTCAACAGGGTTTTATAGAGATTTTAATTAATTAATACAATGAGGAATTTAAAGAAAGAGATAAAGAGAGAAAAAGAGGGAATAATGAGAAAGGGATAAGCCGACCCTGGCCAGTCCTGGCCAACCCAGGCCTAAACCCTAAGAGAAAAGATCAGTCAGTCCTTAATCACTCACCACAAGATCTGTCCAAGCAAGGATTCTAGTGGCACCAGGCCAGCTGCATCTCAGCTGACTTCACCAGCTCAATGCCTCCAATCTGAAATGTCCCCGAGATAGTCTTGAGAGAGACGCTTCAAGGCAGCCTTTCCCAGCTGACTGTTTTTAGAGAGAGCTTTTCGTCTCCTTTTAAAGGGCATTGTCTCCTCTTTCTCCTCCCCTAAGTTCTCACATCTACCAATCACAGTAGATGTTTTCCAAAGGACAGACCATTCTGAATTCACACCTGAGTAGACTAAACTTTTGAGTAATCCACACCTGAGTAGACTAAAATCTCTGAGTAAGTTCTCACCTCTTTGTTCCTTGTAAGTTCACAAGTTGCCTGACCTTTATAGGTACTTAGCACCCTTTGTATTAGTTCTAAAAATAGGCATGGCTTAAGTATGGGTTATAGTATTTTTCATTGTTAAGCAAGGAGTTTTCTCCCCTAAAACAGGCTTAAGTATGGGTGGAGTAGAGGTCTTCACATTTTTTATCTAAGTAGAATTCACTGCCCAAATGGAGAATGATCTTAATCCAATCTTATGAAGTAGGGTCTGGGAATTTTTAAGGTTCACACTTATGTATAAAGGGACACTATGACTATCTCTGATCATTATTTTGAAGTTTAAATGATATCATATCTATAAGGTACTTTAAAAACTTTCAAGTACTGTATCCATGCAAGTAATTTATAGGATCATAAATTTAGAACTAGAAGGCACCTCAGAGGTCAGGGAAAGTGTGTCTTTAAAGAGGGTAAACCTCTTCCCCAAGGTCACACTAGTGTAATAATGTCAGACCCCAGATTTGAACCTGGTTCATTGACTCCAGAGCCAGTGCTCTCCTCTATTTTATCAAGTGATTTCCTTTTTTATTTATTCATTTTCTGAGTTAGAATTTGAAGAAATTTCACAGCATGTTGCATGATTCCCCATGGAAAAATTATGGGGTTGCTCAGACAAGAGTCGTACAAAATGGGCAGACATGGATGAGATGAAATTTATATCATGGGAAGGAATACCTAATTGAGTTAAATTCAACAAGCATTTGTTAAAAAACCTATGTGCCAGGTGTTCTACAAGGTTTGCCAAATAAAAAGACTTAAAATGTGTAGTCCTTATCCTAAAGGAACTTATGTTCTGGAACGTAAGTGATTTATAATGAAATTCAATCTATATCAATGAGATGATATGTCATTTGGTCTATGAGGGAGAAGTTATTAATGTGGTTTAATGATTTTTAAATATTTCAATAACTGTATTTTAACTTAATCGATTTCCCTTAAAATCTTTGTATATGTTATTTTATTAACCATATTTTGAGTTCATTGGCTTTATCGGATTGCAAAAGTCTCTCTCTCTCTCTCTCTCACTATCTCTGTCTGTTTCTCTGTCTCTGTCTCCCAACATTGGCATATTATAAATAATGATACTACCATCCATTTGTACCTTTCTATATTCAGTTCATTATTATTGTGAAATAGACTCAAACTGATATATGCTTAACTGCAATAGCTACTCTGATTTCTGAGCTTAAGCCATACATGACTATTGACTAATGAAGCATAAAGATTACAATTTGTTCACTATGCAAAGAAATGCCTTTTTTTTATTATGATAGACATTAAGATACCACACAGTGAGAGAACATGAGATCAATGTCATTTAATATCTCTGCACCAAAGTTTCTTCTCTGTAAAATGGGGATTATCACAGGTTTGATATGGGGTTCAAATATTGTCCCCACCCTACCCATGCCTGGATTGTTCTTCCTGTTCATCCAGTTTTATTAAAATCTTTAGCTTCATTAAAGACTCATCTCACAGCTCCTTTTCTATAGGGGTTCTTTTCTAGTCTCTCACAGGCTAATGCCTTCTATATGGTAATATATATGATTGATGTACCTTATTGTGACATATTTACTTACCTTTGGGACTGTTTTTACTTTTCATTTATCTCCAGAGCATAGCACATAGAAAATCTTAGCAAATGCTTATTATTTAGATAATTGATTGAAATAAATCTGCAAATTTTAAACATATATAAATATGAACTATAATTACTGTTATTCTGTTAATATTACTACCACAAATAGCTTATATTTATATAGTAATTAAAGGCTTACAAGGCACTTTGAAAGTATCATTTCAAATTGTTCTCACAAAATCAACGAGATTTAGATACTATTATTATTCCCATTTTAAAGATAAGAGACCTGAGTAAAACAGAGGTTAAGTGACATATCCACAGACACATGGCTATTATTTAAGAAAGAATGAAATGAAGTACTATTACCTTGAAGTAAGGAAGTTGATTTGCATGTGTAGCTTGTGACAGCAACATTATCATAGCAAGGAGAAAGACTAACATTTCTCAGACAGATAGTCTTGAACTGGAAACCATCAAATAGAATTAATGTTTTGTATACACAGAGATATCAATTCAATAAATAGATGTTTCTGGGCTAAAAGCAAAGAACTCAAATTATATTTTAGGAGAAGTTAAATACATTTATCAGTAGGAAATTTGATGTATATGCACAAGTTGATGATGATGAAGTAATATTAAGAGTTAAAATGTTGAGAGAAGGAAAACATGCCTATAACTATTTCCATAACATTTTCATAAAAACATGAAAAGATTTGTTCATATAGATAATTAACTCCAAGAATGAAGATGATTGAGTTAAATCTAGATGGCAAAATACTTGACTCCTCCTGAAAGAAAATTTCAAAACAAGAACCATTTTTTATGATGTTCATGTCACATATTTTGAGTGATAAATAGAAGTGGTTGAGATTTGACATTTCTTCTGACCTTTCAAAGTATGCTGAACAAAATAATACTTTCTGAGGAAAAGAATCACCAGCAATGAAATATACTTACAGGATGAGCTGGAAAAGAAATCAATTAAATTCCCGAAATATTTATTAGGTAAAAGGTACAATTCTTGGCAATAGGAAATTTTTGGGGTTTTGATGGAAAGAAATCTGTGATTTTAAACAGTAGTGATGTATTGCATAGAAAAGTATTCCACTAATAAAGATAAACAATTCAAAATATGTAACATGCATATGTATATGTATGTATGCATTCAAATATATATTAATATATGTACATATGCATACATCTACATATACATGCATAAATTGAGTTGCTTGGAAAACTAAGAAGTCAAAAACTAATATATTTAATAGGCAGAAACTGAATCAAGGTTTTCCTAAATTTAACTTTAAAATTAGTCCTTGTTCTCAAGCACCTTAAATGAAGTATTAATATCCCAGTAGAAAATACTAACTTAACTAAATCCCAAATTCTGCTTCTCAGTTTTTCAAGAGAGAAACAATATAAATTGGTTGACATGGTGTTTTTTATTCAAAGTGCATCAATTTTAGTCAAGAGGCAAGTTTCTTATCTAAACATTCAAAATCACTAAGGAACTTGTGGGGGCAGAGCCAAAATGGTGGAGTAGAGCAGATTAGTTCTGAGCCATCATAAGAATCATCTCCAACCAATATTAAAATATTTCCATAAAATGAATACAGGAATGAAATAACCAACAAGGAGACAGAGTGAAACAACTCTCAAGAAAAGAAAAACTCAAAAGGTAGGCAAAGGACATCTAGGGCATCTGCTGTCCCAGGTTTGGGACCTAAGGCCAAGCCCACATTCAGATTCTGAGATCCTGCCTGTACAAATAGTGGTCCTAGCCAATCCATACCCCTTGAAATTTCAAACCTAAGAAGAAGGTCAGAGTCCCAGCCCAGGGCAGTTTGGGCTGAATTGAACTGATCTGTGTGGACCCAGAGCAAAGTCAGAAGCCCCAGTTTGGACTTGAGGTGAGAACATAGTTCACAGTTTGAGATGGCTGATAGTACTAGAAAGGGCCTGGATCGTTTTGTCTAAAGCTCAGGACAGAGTTCTAGGACAGGACAATCAAGGGAATGCCCAATTAGAACAAGTACACAGTAAGACCGAAAACTTACACTTGAGTCTGAGGCTACAATTTAAATAGTTTCTGACATGGTCAAGATCAAAGAAAGACCAAAAGATTCCAACCAATCATAAGACAAGTCTTTAAGCTACCAGGATCTCAAGGGTTAATTCAGTCGGGGGGGGGGGGGGGTTCTCACAACTCTCGATCCTGAGTTTATGACATCATCCTCCAACAACTGAAACTGGTAAAAACCCAGAAAATAAGCTGAGAATAGCATCAAGGAAAGATTGAAGTTTCAGAGAGCACCAGAACCTTTCAAAAAACAGAGCCTACCTATAATTAGGTAGGGAAAATGAGCAAACAACCACCACAACAAAACGCCTAACTCTAAAAAGTTTTTATAGGGACAAGGAGTAAGTTATAGACACAGAAGGGAACAGTAAAAGGGAAGCAAACACATGGAAAGTTCCAAAGAAAAATATGTATTGGACACAGATTCTGGAAGAGCTCAAAAAAAGGGCTTCAAAAACCAATTAAGAGAGACAGAGAAAAAGTGGGGAAGAGAAATGAAAGTAATATAAGAAGAAATGAAAAAGGAGAACCAAACAATGATGGAGGAAAATCAGGCCTTAAAAATTAGAATTGAGCAATTAGAAATGAGTGATTTCCTGAGAAAATTTAAAAAAAAACAATGACAGAGAATAAAAGGAATGAAAAAAGCAGAGGAAAACATGAAGTATCTTATTGAAAAGACAACTGACCCAGAAAATAGACCTAGAAGGAACAATTTGAGAATTATAGGACTACCTGAATGCCATGCTCAAGAAAGAACCACGGACATCATAATAGGAGAAATTATCAAAAAATAAAAACTGTCCAGATATCCTCAAACAAGAAAATAAAATTGAAATTAAGGAATTCACAGATCACCTCCAGAAAGAAATCCTCAAATGACAACTTCTAGGAATGTAATAGCTAAATTCAAGAGCCACCAATCTAAGGAGAAAATACTACAAGCATACAGGCAGAAACTGTTCAAATACTATGGAGCTACATTCAGGATCACTCAGGACCTCGCAGCTTCTACATTAAAGGATTGAAAGGCATGGAATATGATATTCAGTAAGGCAAAAGATTGTCATTTACAACCTAGAGTCACCTATCCAGAAAAATTGAGTAGACTATTCAGGGGGAAAAATGATCATTCAATAAGATTGAAGATTTCCAAGCATTCTGATGAATAAGCCAGACCTAAACAAAAAATTTAAAATCTAATCACAAGACACAAGAGAAGCCCAAAAATATCAATAAGAAAGAGAAAATTTAAGAGAATCTTTAAAGTCAAAATGTTTATATGTCTACATGCAAAATCATTGAGGAGGTATTGTTGATGATAAACAAGTGAAGTATGGATCAATGATTACATTCTTTAGCATAAAACAGGAATATTGTATCCTAATTAACATTGCCCATGCTATTTTATTTTCTAGATGTTAACTTTATTTACTTCAGAAGACTATAACTTCCTTGAGGGCAGAGGGTTGTTTTTTTTTTTTATTCTTTGTATCTCTGTACCTAGTACTGTACTGTGTTTCCCCATAATCTGTGCTTACCAAATGTTTATTGCATTGAAAGGCGAGCTGGTTCTGAATGATGTTCGTTTGTTTCTAAATGTGAGTGGGATTCCAAAACCCATTTCAATTAATGTATTCACTGGTCTAGAAAGCTTCATTGAATCAATCAAAAATTCAAACAGTGCAAATAATTTCTTGATCAATTTGAGAAGATAGCAGATTCCACAATTCTATGAAGACAGAAGATCATACAAGAAACATCTACTGATTTACTGAGGAAATAAGAAACACTACCAGGCCTATGTATAAAAATAAGAGGCAATCAACAGTGGTTCATCAATATAACAGTGAAAGAATTCCACTTCTAAAGATTAGTTCAAAAATTATAACCAAACTGAGGCAATAATTCTTAAGGAAGAAAAGGGAAAGGAAGTGGAGGGGAAAGAAAGTCTCTCTATCTCTCTCCTGCTCCATACTTCCTTTCCTTTTTCTTTCCCTTTCACTCACTACCTATTTATTTCTCCACTTCCCCTCCCTCCACTGATTATGTGATTGGAGAGACTGGAATAAAAATCAGCACATGTCCTTGAGAGCAATAGACATAGGAGGAAAGGAACCTTCAGAGATTATGAACCCTTGCATCACAAGAGAAATACAGGCAAATACTATCCAAGAGTACTGTCTCCTAGAGCCCAGGATAGAGATGCACAAAAGGGAATTTCATGAAAACTCAACAAAATAGAATCAAATTCTAATATCCAGTTATGACTTCTCTATTTGGCTAATGCTTTTTATGTGTTTTACTAATATTTTAATTTAACCTGATTCAATCCTTCTCCATAAATCCTGTGTATTTTTGTGAGAGAATGTCTTCAATTTTTTATGTAGTACCAACCATTTTTACTATTCTATCTTGGTATTTTTCCCCTAAAAGCTAAATTTGGCTGGACAGTTATTAATGGGAAATAAGGTGAATGGTGTAGAAAGACTCAGCCCTTCACTGTTACTAGAATAGAATTCTAGGCAGTAATAGTCAATTTCTCCCTGGAGACCTTGCCAAGCCAGTGCAATTAAAAGTTGAGGAGCTAAAACACACACACACACACACACACACACACACACACACACACACACACACATCTACCTTCAAAGCAATATACCACCACTAGAGTAACCTAAAGATATTGCCACAATTTGTGAAATACTATTTAAAAATGTTTTAAATGAATCACGGGTAACATCATTGACGATACAATGTTGAGGAAAGAACTATGATCTTAAAAGTAGAGAATCCATTCCTTATCTAATACTTAGAAGATATATGTTAATATTTATAATTTTCTCAGCTTCCTCATTAAAAAATAAAACAGAAACAGGTAAAAAGAAATGGATTTGAAGATAGAAAAGACTAAGATTTGAATCCTTTCTCAGAAACTCACTAGACTGTCACCATTATTAAGTGATTTAAAATCTTAATTCAGTTTCCTTATCTGTAAACTGAATATCACAATACCAGTGACACTTACTTGAGGGAGGTGTGATGAGAGTCAAATGGCATTATGTTTATGTGTATATAGTAAATCTTATATCACTAGTACTAAAAATAACAATGGTAACTAATAAATATACAGATTAACCAATTCAGTGGATTTTGAGAAAAATATTCTTATCCTTATTCTTTTCTTTATTTTATTCCAGTAATAAATTTGCACATACATTTTCTAAGGTTGCATGATTCATGCTATCTCCCTCTCCTCTTCCATCCGTCTTTCCTGCAGTTGACAAGCAATTCCACTGGGTTATACATGTTTTATCACTCAAAAACTATTTCCATATTCTTCAGAAAAACATTCTAACTTTTTAAAATGCTTAGTCAATCAACTAGCATTTATTAAATTGTGTTCAATGTGCCAGATAAGATGTTAAGTGCCAAGCATGCAAGCAAAGACAAAAAAAAAAATATGACTCATCCTAGTCCTCAAGGACCATTCAAATATGGAAAACAACATTGAAACATAAAACATGGAGAGTGCAAATAAAAGTAATCTCAGAGGGCAAGCACTGGAGAGGTGGCAGGGATAAAAATTAGTAAAGATCTCTTGCAGAAGGTAAGATTTGAGCTGAGGTCTGAAGAAAGGCAGGAAAATCAATAATCACCAATGAGAATGGAGAACATTCTAGGCATGGAGGACAGTTAGAACAAGAGCACAGAATTGGAAGATTAAAAGTTGTGGGTCTGAACAACAGCAAATAGCCCTGTAGAGTTGGATTACAGAGAATTTGGAAGACAGAAAAGTGTAAGAAGCCTGGGAAATTAGGAAAATACCGAGTTATAAAAGACTTTCAAAAGTCATACTGATTATTTTACATTTGATCCTGAATGTAATAGGGAGTCATTAGTGTATAGTAGGAGAACAAAATAGTTGGATATGCATTTTAAAAGATTTCTTTAGTAACTGAATAAAGGATGAAGTGGGGTGGTGAAAGCTTTGAAGCAGGGAGACCAGTGTGAATTTTAGATTTACTCCACCCTGCTTAGTCTTTAGAATTATAGCAACCAGGAATGTATACACCCATACTTAAGGATTAAGTGTTGAGGAGGATGGCCTATGACAGAAATGTGCTAGGAAGTGACAAATAAGAAACAACTAATAGACCTCCTGGGCTGTTCTAAGCCAAGCTTAAGCTACCATTGGTAAGTTGTTAAGTGCCAAGCATGCAAGCAAATGTGAGGTGCAGGAAGTGATGTAAAGAACCATCTATATATTTTGCATCACTTACTCTCTCTGGCCTCTCTCTCTCTCTCTCTCTCTCTCTCTCTCTCTCTCTCTCTCTCTCTCTCTCTCTCTCTCTCTCTCTCTCTCTCTCTCTCTCTTTTCCCACTCTCTCTCGGAGACGTTGGGCTCTTGTGGCAATATTGGGAGCTCTGGGTGCATTTTGGTGTTCTTGCAGCTCTTGGCGGGTTTTGGCTCTAGCAGCTCTGTGGTGAGGTTACTTGGAAAAGCTTTAAAGCATGGTTTAGGTGAGGTGTCTTCCCTGAGTAACCTTGGTGAGTAAACCAAGGTTGATTCCTCTTTTCCTTTACTTCCTGAAAAGGAGACCCCTCAACTTGCAGGAGGCCTCGTGGCTGGAAGCCAATCTAGAATTAATCTTCTGAGAAGGCCCCTTGGTAGAGGCCTCTGAATTCCTGCCTGGCTCAGACTGGGCCAGAGATGTCCAATTCTCTTTCCTCTCTCTCTTCTTCTTAATTTCTTCCCACTAATGTAATTACACCACCATAAAAATCCCAAACTGACTTGAATATTTTATTGGGATTGAATTTAAATCCCTGGTGACCACTAAAATAATAGATTCATTCAACAACCCTAATTGTCATCCTTAACACCAGGCAGAATTTGGAACAGAATAGGCATAAGGTGATAAGAGCCTGCACTAGATTGATGGCAATGTGATTCAAGAGAAGGGAGTGTATTGGAGAGATTTGGTCCTACACAAACAGCTTAATATTTTAAGTTGTCTTTGTTGTAAATTATTCCATCTTAAAATACTTTTTGTTCATTTGTATTTAAAGTTGGTTATTGTTCTTGGCAAATGATATTTTTAAATGAAACTGGAAATTCTTTGGCTATTAAATTAAAAAAATTAATTTTCAAAGCTTTAAACCACAAAACTTAGAAGATTAGATATGAGGCTTGAGAAAGAGTGAGGGATTGAGAACTGTGAGTTTGTTAGTCTAAGCAACTAGAAATATTGTGGTATTCTTGGAAATAATAGAAAGACAGGAAGAGGAATAAGATTCAATGTTTCAGAAAAGGATATTGGGTACAGTTTTTGACAAATCGGGTATGAGATGTATTATAGGAAATTGGTAATATATCTCAAGCAAGACATAATATTGTTGTATATCTGAGAATCATCTGCATGGAGATGTTGAGTTCAAGGGGAAATGATGAGATCACCAAACATGATCATATAGAAGAATAAAGAGGAAGCCAAAGTATAGACATCTGAGGAATAACTATGTATAATTAGAATAAACTGGAGGAAAAAGAAGCAAAAGAAAATGAAAAATAAGGATCAAACAAACAGAGGAGAGACTGGAGAGTAGTGTCATGACAATCTAGAGAGGAGAGAATATCCAGAAGAGGATTATTAACATCTTAGTAACTGGGAAAATCACTTAACTTCCTAAGCCTCATTTTCCTCATTTGTAAAATTGAGTAGGGAGACTGTACTAGATGGCCTCCAAACTTAATTCCACCTTTAAATCTCTAATACTTTATTTTGACTAGTGTAAGGAGTACCTTGTACCAATACTAACTGGCCACTCCTCTGGAATTTTTAGTTTGGAAAGTTACATGGAGCATTGAGAATTTGAACAATTTGTCCAGGATTATACAGCCATTTATATCAGAAGCTTGAATACAGGTTCTCCTGATTCTGAGGCTGTTCGCTGCCCTCTATTCAATACAATCTCATATATCTGACACATGAATTTTTCCAATAATTTCATAATGAGGCAGCTTGATGGCAAAAATACATGGAGCACTAGAAATGAAGACAAGAAATTTTGAGTTCTAATTGAACCTCCGATACTTCCTAACTGATTTTATAAGTCATGACTTCTTTCTTTCTTGTTTATTATCTAAAAAATAGGGATGACACCACCTAATTTATAGGGCTGTTGTAAAGATCAAATGAAATAATACTTGTAAAGCACTTTGAAAACCTTAAAGAATTATACAAATACTCTTATTATTATGTTATCATTATTATTGTGATGATTACTAAAAATTAGCCCTGAATAGGAGACTTGAGTCCTAATAATAGTTCTGCCAATAAGGAGACCTTTATAATATCTTTGAAGATCATCATAATTGTTAACCTTCATTGGCAAAATGAAGAGATAAAGAGGGAGGATGAAAAGTAGATGATATCTAAGGTTTTCAAATGGTATTATTCCATTGAATAGGATGAAGAATATGCAAAAATGCCTTTAAGGCAGGATCACAGCTGGTGAGCCAACTGAGCTTCACAAAAGATTGCTCTCTTGAGAAAAACCTTACTATTATCTTTGCTGGCAACAGAAAAGATGTTGGTCTAAAACTGTTAGAAGCAAATCCAGCCTTTATGTGTGTCACTTGTTCATTCATCCATTTGTTTTTTACAAAAATAATGTACCCCTTGGTACATTAACAAGGACCTTAAGGATTTCAATCACTTTTCTTTCTTTTTTTTCCCATTCGGATACTGTGCTGGTTTCAAAAACTAACAAAGAAAGAATAAAAGGTGAAACAATCAAAATTGAATCTATTTATACTTTTGCTAACATCTTGTCAGTCTGGCAGCCCCCAAAAGACACAAAACATTAATTGGTTATCATTCTTGATAGGGATGCCATAATCTCTATCATTGTTGCAACTGTTTTCATTGATGGATGAGAAAATAAATTATCTATGTTTAAGAGTAATTTTCTTTGGTTTCTCATGGTTCTCACAAATAAGCTTTTATTTTATTTATTTATTGGTTCATTTAAATATGCACATACTATGAATGTATGCAAGTATGCATCTATCTACCTATTAGCTTCTCTAAGAGTAAGTTTTATTTGTTTTCTCATGATAATCCCAAATAAGTTACATTTAAAAAATTTAATTAAAATATGCTTATTAACTTCTCTAAATTTAATAGTAATTTTTCATGATCATCCCAATTATTATTATTATTATTATTTATTTTTGGAAAAAAGAAAACTCACAATGGTGAGACAAAAACTCAAAGGCTTAAGTTTGGGGAGGAAGTTGTCAACTGTTCAATAGTTTATTGGTATGAAAACTAAAGCAAACATATCAAATAAACAATCAAGGGGCATTTACATGTTGGTCCTATCCTGACTGTAAAAGGGTCATCATACTGAAGTCAGCCTTCTTTTAATTGAAATGAGTTATAAGAAAAAGAAAAATAAGGATATGGGGAAAGAATTATATGTAGTAAAATTTAGTTCTCCCTGTGGACTTTATAAAATCCCTTCATCCAAGGATGCAGACTGAGGAGGTCCTGGCTAAGAAGTTAGAGTAAACAACTAATTAAGGACTTCATTCCTGGAGGGAATAACCACATGTGTCTTTGATGCTCTGCCATAGGTAGAATTTAGGAACTGTTTATCAGAGGTACAAATATAGAAGTAAATATGATTAAAGACCTCAAAGAGATCAGGGACTTCACCACCTTCTGTCATTGAATGTAAATGTAGCTTGGCCACTGAGGCAGCACTGATTCATAACACTTGAAAGGTCCATGTAAATATTAAATTTCCAAATCTAAGTATTGAAAAAGGTAAGTAATTTAGAATCATCAGGCTAAATATGTTTATGATTGTGTTCCATTTTAATGGACTCTATAGTATGTCTCTTAAGATAATGTGCCTTTTATAGATTTTAATTAAAATCTTTTTTTTTTTATCAGTGAAGAATTTACTGAATTAGAAATGCAAATTAAAAGTCTGAGTAGTGTGGCTGACTGATCATATGCAAACTGATTATCAAATGGTGAACTAAAAGATATGCAGGATAAGGAAAATGAACAATTGGCTTCTCCTTCTTACTCTACCATTTATCAAGAGTATGATCTTAGACAAGGAACTTCCTGATCCTCTATTTCCCAATACAGATTGTCCCCAAAGATTTAGTGTAGTTTTAATCTATTAAACTTTAAAACTCCAGTAAGACCTTTCAGATACCTTCTCCTTAACATGAAAATAAAAATACATATTCTCTTTGCCTTGCAAATTTAGTTTGACAATTAAATAAAACCATATTATATAAACTGCATTATTAGATCTTTGTACAATAAATCATTTTGCAATTGTCATATTCCTAATATCATTAGTACCTGGATTACTTTAATCACTTAACCTTCGGCACACTAAAAAGACTGCTCTCTCATTGCAGGCAACACCACTGAAAGATTATTGTAGGAGTTCACAATTGAAAAAGCAAACAAAAATTAAAACCTTACCAACGCAGATCTATGACTGTTTTGCATCTTTATCTTAGAAAGTTACTTGGACAAATGTAACATTAATTGATTTACCCAGGGTCCCAGAGTCAGTATAGATAGGTCAGAGGAAGAAATTAAACTCGTCTTTTTTGACTCCATCTCCGGCTCTCTTGCCACTATGTCATACTTTATATAAATATATCTGATATATGATAATACATATTATATTTGTATATAGTATGAGAGTGGATATACTAATATATTCTGATATAGATATTATTGCCATGATGAATTATGTGGGAGAATTATGGGAATAGAGCATCATGTTAGCACATAGATGACCCCAGATTTCACAATAATGCTTTAGAAAAATTCAAAGCCTATACCAGAAGAAGTGATGCTAAAGAAAATCATTGAGAAACAGCTTTTCTCCATCCTGTGCAAGTCTACATAAAACCTCTACTAGAATCTTATAAAAGTTCTAAGCAAAGATCAGCTTGGGCAGGTAGGAGTTAAAGCATCAACTTAATCGAAGGGATAAGGCCAGACAAAGACCAAGAGAGCCCAACATAGAGAGCCCAGAAAACTCCATGTAAGTCCAATAGATATAGAAGAAGAGATCAGACATATAATAATCAATGTCATATTAAATATCCAGGCAGCTTTACTCAAGTCTCAGCCAATAACAGGGCCAGACTAATGTTCAGGCATCCCATTTAAAAAAAAATAAAAAGAACTAAAACATCAATAACACCTCATTATGTGCTCACAATGAATTAGACATTGAGGGGTTGCAAAAATCTGGGGAGTGGCTAAACCAATCACAGTATATGATTATAATGCAATACTATTATGCTAAAAGGAAATGATGAGTGGGGCTGTTTCAGAAAAACCTGTCAGGAAGAAGATAAACCAAGCAAAACCAGGAGAACCAGGCACACAGTAATAGCAGTATTGTAATGATGATCAACTGTAAAAGAACTGATCAATGCAATGATCCAAGACAATTCCAAAGGTCTCATGATGAAAATTTTTAAAAAGCTATCCACCTCCAGAGGGCAAACTAATGAACTTTAAGTGTATATTGAAGTATATTGTTTTTCATTTTCTTTCTTTTCTTTTTTTTTCTTGTAGTAAGGCTAACATAAAAATGTTCTACATGGCTTCACATGAATAGTGGTTATTATATTCCTTATCTTTTCAATGGATAATGAGGAGTGAAAAAGAAAAAAAATGAAACTTAAAATTATAGATATATATATGTATATATATATAAATTTAAAATTAAAAACAAACAAAAAGAATGAGGAGAAAGAGCCAAACTCTAGAGTGAAACCCTAAGATAAACCCAGAAGGAAAGAGCAACTCTAACAAATCCAAATTGAGCAAATAAATCCTGTCTAAAAGAAATATAACTAAACCTGTAAGAAATGAAAGGAAATATGAAATGCAATCTAAAGAAACCAACAGGTAGGAATAAAAGAAGATCAAGAATCAGTAGTTTATAAAAGATATTAGGCAAGTCTTAACCAATAATAAAACTCTTAAAAACTGAAATAATCCATGCAACAAGCTCAATAGATTTTGCATCTTGCAGGATATTCCAAGTTACTTTCCTTGCTAGAATTTTAACCAAATTAAAATAAGCAGAAGTCAATATGAAATCTTTCCTTCTTATCTAGACTACATATTCATAGGTTCCAACTGTCCATTTTTAGGAGTATCTGGAGTATAGAATAAGCAGAAAATTAACAACTTACATCCCCTTGTTTCCTACGATATTTTGACAGACTACTAACCTATGGTACCTTATTCAAAGTTAATTTTTCATTTAATCTGTCACTGAAAATGAATACATTATTTATATTATACTTAATTTAACATGTTAACTTAATATCAACTATCATTATGTGCAATAAGGGAAGTCTACAACTTACCACATGTTAGATAAAATCATTAGAATTAGCATATTTCTGCTTTTTAATTAACAATAGAATTAAAATCAAACAATTAGGCCTTTGTGAAAATGGAAAGTATTGCTTTGTCATAACTTCCTTATCACTAAAAATTCATAAGCAGAGGCTGCACTTCTTTTTTCATATTCTAGAGAAGATACCTGCATTGGAGAGAAAGTTGGAAAGTAATGACTACTGAGATATCTTCCAATACAAGAGTTTGAATCCAGTGTCAGATATTTCCTAGTATCTTGGGAAAGTCACATAAAACCTATTAGTGTCAGGTTCATGAACTAAAAAATGAGGATAATAATAGTAACTATTTGACTAGTACATATATATGTGTATATATAAAAATTATTTTCTGACATTTTGTGATTCATGTTCTCTCCATCTCTTTCCTCACTTTCTGATCCCCAAGACTGCAGGTATGGAAGATAATGTAATATAGATTGCACATATGTTATAATGCAATGTTTATTTCCATGTTTGACATGTTGCAAAAGAAGACACATATTACCAAAAACCTTATAAAAATAATTAACAACTTCAGCAAAGCTGCAGGATTCAATTTAAACTCACAAAAATCATTAGTATTTCTATTTATCAATAAAAAAATCCAATAGTAAGATACATAAAAGAAAATCCCATTGAAAATAACTCTAGATAATATAATATACCTGAGGTACACCTACAAAACAAATCCAGCAACTATATGAACACAAGTTTAAAACACTCTTCACAAAAATAAAGTTAAACCTAAACAATTAGAAAAATATTCATTGCTCAAAGATTGGCTGGGTTAGTATAGTAAAAATGACAATCCTACCTAAACTAATTTTTCTAATGAGTGCCATACCAATTAAACTACTAAAAATGACTTCATAGGACAAGAATATATAACAACAAATTTCATCTGGAAGAACAAGGACCCAATGATATTAAGGGAATTAATATAAAAATATGAAGGAAGGAGGCCTGGCCATATCAGATTTCAAATTATACATGAAATAAATAAATCATCAAAACAAGCTGGTACTAGCTAAGGAATAGAATGGTGGACAAATAGAATAAATAAAATAATCAACACATAGCTGTTAATGTCCATAGCAACTTCATGTTCAATAAACCAAAAATCAATGAGAGATTCAAGTTTCAAGGAACAAAACTCAACTTTATGTTTGACACAAAGAAATTTGACAAAAACTACTAGGAAAACTTAAAAGCAATATGTTAGCAATGAGGCATGGAGCAACATCTCACAATATATACTAGTATAGAGTCAAAATTGATACTTTACCTAGAAATAAATGTTGACACCATAAACAGATTAGGGGAACAAAGAAAAGTTTATCTGTTAGACTTATGGATGAAGGAAGAATTTGTGAACAAATTAGACATAAAGAACTTAATGAAAAATAAAATGCATTCTTTGGATCATACTAAATCAAAAATGTTTTATATAAATAAAACCAATACAACCAAGATTAGATGGGAAAAAAATTTAAAAAATTATAGCAAGTATCTCTGATAAAATCCTCATTTTTCAAATATATAGACAACTGAATAAAATAAGAATATAAAGCCTTCCCCAATAAAAAAAATGTTGGTCAAAGGTTATGAAGAGATAGTTCTGAGAAGAAAAAAAAAAGACTATCTAGAGTGATATGAAAAAACGCTCCAAATAACTTTAGAGAAACGGAAATTAAAACACCTCTGAGATACTACCTCACACCTATCAAATTGGCTATCATAACCAAAAAGTAAAATGATAAATGTTGGATGGGATATGGGAAAATTAAGACCGTAATACACTGTTGATGAAAGTGGTTGCTGATAGGACCATTCTGAAGAGCAATATTGAACCAGGTTCAAAGGGCCATCGAACCATAGACATCCTTTGATCTAGTGATTCCACTACTGGGTTTATATTACAAAGAGATCAGAGATTAAAAAAAAATGACCTACCTTTGCCAAAATATTTTTAGTAGTTCCTTTTGTAGTGGCAAAGAATTGGAAGCTGAGGGATTGTCCATCACGAGGAGAATGGATGAAAAAATTGGCTGTAATGCTTATATTGAAATATGTTGGTGCAATTGAATACTATTGTTCCATGACAAACAATTAATAGACATTGTTAAGAAAACTCTGGAAAGATATATAAACTGATGCAATGTGAAGTGAGTAGAATCAGAACAACAATATTTACAGTAATCGTAATACTACATCATAATTAGCTTTGGAGGACTAAACTATTATCAGCAAAACAAGTCTTCAAGATAATGACAATGGAGTCATGATGAAAAATCTATCCTTGGCCAAAGAATGAATTGTTGGAATCTTATTAGAGATCAAAGAATATCTTCCATTACATTTCCTTCATGAGATTTCTATTGTATTTGTGATATGTGCCCTCTATCATTACATAAGCAATATGGAAATATGTATTACATGAAAGTACAGCTATAATCTATATCAGACTATTAACCACCAAAAGAGGGGAGGCAGGGAGTAAATATGAATGTTAAAATGTCAAAAAATGTTAAAATATTGTTTTTACATGCAACTGAAAAAAAGAAAAATGGAGGGGGATGAAGACATTGCTTATATAAGAGAAAAATTCATGAAGAAATTAATGTGAAGAATGGTATGCTTCAGTCTTCACTCAGGGTGCATCAGTTCCTTCAATGGAAGCAGATAGCTTTTTTTCATTCTGAATCCTTTGAGTTGTCTTGGATCCTTACTTTGCTAATAAGAGGTAAGTCATTCATTGATCATCATACATTATTATTGTATAAAATGTCTCCTGCTTCTGCTCACTTCACTTTCCATAACTTCATTGAAGTATTTCCAGGGGTAGAAATAATTCTCTCTTTTTTTAAAAATCTATTCCAACCTGTTTTTCTTGGAAATGATACACATTTAATGTTGGGTGTTGAGTGACAGGATATGAGAGCCAGGTATATGGGTTCAATCCATCATTACACAATGGAAGTCCAGCTCTGAGAGATACAGACAGAGAGAGAGAGAGAGAGAGAGAGAGAGAGAGAGAGAGAGAGAGAGAGAGAGAGAGAGAGAAAGGAAAAGCAGGAGCTTGTGTAGTTGAAGTGAGAGGGACCTAGAGGAAGACACACAGTACTATGATTATAAGCTATGGTTGCATTTATTCATTTATATAGTTTGCTCAAGCAATTGAGGAAGATTGACAGTTGATCTATTCAGTTCTATAACTTTACACATTACAAAGGTTTCCCAAAAATGATATAGCACAAGATTTTATTATGACCATATAGGGAGGAAGTCTTCAGGAGTTCTCCTTATCTGAATTTCAGTCTAGACAGAAACTTGCAGCTGCAAATTGAGATGGCCTTGTCAGAAAAACCCAGACTGACTTACAAGAATGTCTTCATAGCTTCTTTCCTCAGTGGGTCTAAACTGTCCTAGGTTCCCTCATACTTAACATATTTATCAAAAAATGTATTTTTTTGATGAAATAATGTATTTTTGTACACATACATTTACTTTTGATGATTCTTACTGGGGTAAAGGAATTTCACTGAGACAAGATATTTCTTGACCATTATCCATAGAGGATATTTATGCCAATAATAACTTTATTACAAGGTTAATAGCAAGAAATAAAAAAACAACTATGAATTAAATTTTAATAAAATTTATATTTTCATTGCCAACTCATTTATAAAAAATAATCCATTCTGGCATCATTAGAGTAATTGGGGATTTCACACTAAGCTGCTCAATTTGTTTGAAATTAGCTTGCATATTTTAAATTAAATTCAGTTTTAATAAATATCTTCAAATACTTATATTGTAAGACAATCATTTTAGATATCAAGTAACTTCATATATCTCTATGTTGCAAATTTCCTTTTCTTTTAGTGCCATAAGTACCAATAAGTTTTTATAATTTTTCTCTGTGCCATTGGAAAGCATACCCATATTACAAATTTGAAAACAAAATTATTATATTAGTAATATTAGTAATAATGACAATACCTAAAATTTATTCAAAACTTAAAATGTGTCCAGCATTATGGTGGATACTTTGCAATTTGTCACATTTTATCTTTATGAAACCCCGGAAACCAGGTGCTATTATTGTACCCATTTTTTATATGAGGTAACTGAAGCAAACAGGTTAAATGACTTTACTAGGATCAAAAAGTGTCTGAGGCCAAATTTGAGACCCATTCTTTCTAATTCCAGTCCTAGTACTCTATCTATTGTCCTACCTAGCTTCTGGTTATAAAAATAAGGGTACACAGGATACAAATAAAAGTGGTTATTTTCCCAGTTATCTATGAAGTAGATATTCCATTATGATTCAATTTGATTCAATTAAAGGAAATCAGAAGGTAAATGTGGATTACTTTAAGGGGAATGCAATTTCCACAGAATATAAGTTAAAATCCTTATTATTATGCTTATAACCAAAGTCTATCTAGGTCAATCAGTCTGACCAATCTTTTTTTTTTCCTTCTTTATGGACTAAATGATTAGGGTATATAACAAGGAAATGTATAAAGCCTGAAGAATCTAGTTTTAAAGGACACAAATGGCTTAAGGAGCCACTAGTTATGATTATCAAAATATGTTATCATAAACAAGTCAATTAGCCTGTCCATGAGATCCAGCCCTTTGTAGTATTAATTCCTTTACTAATCCAGGAACTGCCTACTTGGATACTTCTAGCCCCTCTGGTTTTTTTTTTTATCTCATTTTCTTCCCCCCACCTTTTTTGCCCCCTCATTCAAGAAAAATCAGGATTGACTAAAAATTATTTAGGAAACTGCTAACCTAGCTAAGTGCCCAGGAAAATATGATATTTTATCTGTTAACCTTATTTGGAATTTATTTTCCTTCTATCTAAAGGAGATCCAATAGTAATCAATGTTTCTGTTTTCTTCTTGAAATTAGGATGAAGAATATAGAAAATAGAAAGATAAGATTTGCATAATTTTCCATATAGAGATTGATTGTGGATGTCTATGATTCACAACAATGTTTGCCTTTTTTTCCCCTATAAGTTTTTGTGTACTGTTATTGGATGAAATGCTTACTAAATCGACATTCTGAATCCTATTGTTCATGGATAGGACTTCTTTTTCTTATTAGAACTGATTGTTTTCACTTCAGCTTATAGTTAGCCCCAAATGATTCCTAAGCTGTTGAACCAGACATAGGAATGATTCTATTTTTTTCCAACCTATGTAACTTAGACCCATTTATCATAGGTAACTAAATGGGAGTTTATTAAACTAGTATTGCCAAACTAAGATATCAAATAAGAAATGAGCATATAATCTGTATACATCAGTAAAACTGATTTAAGATCAAATCTGCATCTTTTAAGTTGTTCAACTCCTTTAGCAGATATCAAAGGAATGTTTAAAATGTATGCAATAATATGGGAAGATTGATGCATAGCAAGAAATGTTGACTTTGGACTCAGTAAAAACTTAGCTTGGGTCCAATTCCTAAGAATTTGTTCTCTGTCAGATTAATGGAATAATTACTTTACTTTTCTGAGTGAGTTTCTCTCTATGCAAAATGAAGAAAATATCTGTAGCCTCAGATAAACAAATGAGAAAAAAAGTATGTGAAGAACTATATAAGTGTCAACTGAAGAGAATGCAAGCTCCTTGATAGAAGGATTTTTAAAAAAATATTATACATTACTTTCCCATTGCTGTAATGAAAAGATTTTAAATTTAATTCCAAACATATTCAGAATCCCATGCTAAGTAGAGCCCATATTGGAACAAAGAACAAATTACCAAAATATGCCTAAAACCCAAAACTTGACTATGGAAATAAATACAAAGAAGTTCAATAGTTCATACTTAACTTATACTGCAAGGAAAACTCCGACATTTTAAGCATGCAATACTATATAGTGGTAGTCTCTCAGTGACAGAGAATGACTATTGTCTTTGTACATTATCATCATTATCATCTATTGATGTACCCTCATGTGACTTTGAAGTCCATAGGCTGAGGTGCAGAGTTTTTGGCACACGGGGCATGGGACGCCAGTTGTTATGGGAGGTGCAGTTGTGGCCTTGTGTCTGCATTCATGTGCAGCAGCAAGACGTCATGTCACTCATCTTCAAAGGTGGTGGCGGCATGGTTAATGTGGGTTCACCAGCTGCTTCTGTCAGAGGCAGCAAGTTCTAGTTGCCTTGATATAATGCCAGCCCACTTCAAGTTGGACTTTAGCTGATCCTTGAATCTTTTCTTTGGTCAGCCTTGTTTCCTGAGTCCAGCTGACAGTTCACCATAGAATACCTGTCTTGGTATTCGCTGTGGGTCCGTGCGGATGACGTGTCCAGACCATCGTAGCTGGGTTTTGAGGACCAGGACTTCGATGCTGGTGGAGTTGGCTCTGTCGAGGACTTCCTGGTTGGTGATTCGGTCCTGCCATCGGATCCTCATGATTGACCGGAGGGAGTGTTGGTGGAATTGCTCCAGCTGTTTCATGTGCTTCCGGTACAGTGTCCATGTCTCACAACCGTACAGGAGCGAGCTGAGGACCACTGCGTTGTACACTTTGAGCTTCATTGCAGTGCTTACACCTCTGTGTTGGAGGACTTTGCAGCACAGCCGCCCGAGTGCCTGGCTGGCCTTTTGGATCCTGGCATTAATCTCGTGGTCTAGGGACCCGTCGTTGGCGATGGTGCTGCCCAGGTACTTGAAAGTGTTGACATTAGAAAGCTGCGTGCTGTCGATAGTTATGCATGGCTGGTTCGTTGGCCTCCCTGGTGCAGGTTGGAACAGCACCTCTGTTTTGCTGAGGCTAATAGTCAGGCCAAACAGTTTTGTTGCGGTGGAGAACCTGTCCACAATGGTTTGGAGATGATTTTCTTGATGGGCCATGACAGCATAGTCATCTGCGAAGAGAGCTTCCAGGATGAGTCTCTCTGTTGTCTTTGTTTTTGCAGTCAGGTGGCAAAGGTCGAATAGTGAGCCATCCAGTCAGTATTTGATGTAGACGCCCAGGTCAAGATCCATCACAGCATGTCGTAATACTTGGGTGAAAAATAGGTTGAATAGTACCGGAGCGAGGACACAGCCTTGTTTCACGCCATTGGAGATGTTGAAGCAATCGGAAGTCTCTCCACCAGATAGGACTTCCCCTGTCATGTGGACATGAAAGAGCTGGATCAGTTTGACGAATTTTGCTGGGCAACCGAGCTTGCTAAGGATCACCCACAATGCGTCCCTGTTCACTGTGTCAAATGCCTTTGTCAGGTCTATGAAGACAATGTAGAGACTCAGGTTCTGCTCAAGGCATTTTTCCTGCATTTGCCTCACTATGAAGACCATGTCGATGGTGCTGCGATCTGGTCAGAAGCCACATTGTGATTCAGGCAGATTCTGCTCTGAAACATATGACAGGAGTCTGTTGAGTGTAACACGGGCGAGGATCTTTCCAGCAGTGGAGAGTAGTGAGATGCCTCTGTAGTTGTCACAGGTTGCTCGTGAGCCTTTGTTCTTGTATAGGGCTACGATGGAGGCATCTCTGAGTTCTGGGGGCATGTCTTCCTCTTCCCATATGCTGGTCAGCACTATGTGGAATGCCTGGAGCGCCTTTCCATTTAAAGCCTTGTACACCTTGGTTGGGATCCCGTCTTTACCGGGTGCCTTGCCTGCACTCATTTGTTGAATGGCTTTTTGGACTTCCTCTATTGAAGGAGGGACGTCAAGTTATTCAATGGAGCGGTTTTGGGGGATCTGGTCAAGGGCGCTTTGGTCGACTGAAGAGGGTCGGTTGAGAAGCTGACTGAAGTGTTCTTTCCACCTGTTGCTGATGCCTTTTTTATCTTTTATGAGAGTGTCACCGTCAGAGGATAGCAAGGGAGTGGTGGTGGGTTTTAGTGGCCCATAGACAGTCTTGATGGCACTGAAAAATTGTTTGTAGTTTTTCATATCAGCAAACCACTGGATTTCTTCTGCCTTTTTTTCCCACCATCGGTCTTGCATCTTTTGATATATATATATATACATATATATATATATATATTCTGGAATTATTTTTTTGTGAAATGTATGCCTATTATAAATATTCACTAATTTTTCATGGCAAATAAAGTTTTCCAAAGCATGATCTTAACTTTCTCTCTTTTTTTTTTGCTAGGGAGAAGCCTTATCCATCAAATATATGATATGGTATGTCACAGTTGAGAAAAGCTTTTATGAAAACTGCTAGTTTGGATTCTTCTCATATGTAAATATGTTTATAGATTAGACAACAGTAGAGTATTCATCAGGGACACTATATTCAAGGAAAATTTCACATTCTAAGATGATGAATGCTGACACAAAGTGACACATGTGGAACTAAAAAGTTATTATGTTTTTCTAACCCTAGGACAACCAGGGAGTTCAGTAGGAAGACTCATCTCCCTGAGCTCAAATCCAGCTGTGATACTTACCATTGGTCAAATCATTTATTTATTCCTGTTTCTCTTAGTTTCCTAATCTGTAAAATGAGCTGGAGAAGGGAATGACAAACCACTCCAGTATCTTTGCCAAAAAAACAAAACAAAACTGAGATTTATTTCTAATATACTAATATGTTTCTATTTCTGGGTTTTAAATTGAGGTTTCAATTTGCCTCTCAGATCTCTTTACTTTTTCCTTCATGTCTAGCAAATTCAAGGAATGCTTACTCCTTAAAGTTTCTCCCATTGGAGAGTGATAAAAAAGTGAGATTATGACTTCTATCTTGCTCAGTAAATAAAAACTGCTTTAGGGCAGACATGTCTGCTTTCAGCTGAAGAGATTCCTTTCCTTTTCATTGTAATGAATGGATAACGTCATGTTTAACTGGCTAGGACCTGATTATAAAGTCAGGGCATATGATTTTCTAGCATCCACCAAGAAATTAGGGAAGGAGTAAGAGAATGAAGGAGTAAGAGAAGTAAGGACTGCCTTGTCTTTGTCTATTCACCAAATATAGATGTCTTGAAATGTCTGTGGGAGGGCTGAATAATGAGCTTTCAAAATAGTTTTTAATGGTACAGGAAACTTTCAGCATCTTTGATTACCCAGAGACATCAAAGATCAATTATTTTATCAATAAATATATTCAATTTTCAATTATTTATTATTAGCATGATCAATCAATTTATTTTCTTACCCAGAATCTAGTGTCTCAGAGTTTTTAATCATTACAAAAGCACAAAGGCATCACCACAAAGAGTCAGACACCACTGAAAAATGTCTCAACAACAACTTTCTAACCCTCATGCAGTGAATGGTGCCTAGTATCTTGATTGCTGAATTTCAGCTACTATTATTACAATGTGATGGTAGGATTGCTAAAATGTGTAAGTCCCTGCCTTCAAAGAGATTATACTTTGAGAGAGAGAGAGAGAGAGAATATGAGAGAGAAAACATTTGTTGGGTGATTATTATGTACTGGAGATACAAATGCAAGCCAAAATAAATTGTTCCTAGTCCCAAGTAGTTTGCATTCTGATGGCAGTGGACAATATATATATATATATATATATATATATATATAATTTGAATGGGTAAGAAGGAAAAAGGAATACAAAGAGAAGCTACTTAGAGAATGAAGAAAAGAAAGGAAAGGAAAAAGCAGGCCAAAAGTGGAGTGAGCATAGCCAGAGCATCTAAAAAACATAGTGGCTTTGGCCAGAAATTTACCAATTATAAAAGGCAGATACAGGACAGAAGTCTCTCTCTAGTGTGAGAGAGCTGCTGAGGAAGAGGTGAGAAGTTCAGATAATGAAGTATAGGTCAAGGACTAATGAGGTCTAGATCAAGAACTAAAACTTCTTGCTAATGCTGAATTGCATTGTCTCATTGTAATTTGTTATGAATCATAATTTTGCTTATAGTACCCAATAAAATACACATTCTACAGATCTAAAAATATTTTCGGTCATCCTATCATCTTCATGCTTCAAGAATAGAGAGTGCCATAAAATTCAGCTTTATTTTATGTCACTCTATTCTTGAACAATCTCCTATATACTTTTGGCAGCAGTCCTCCCTGCTCCCTCCCTTTTCTACTTCTTATACTTCTTGAAACATGATCAAAACAATTCTATTATGGTTCCTGATTTGGATGTGTCAATCTTCCACAATTTCTATAGCTGCCCAGAGTTAAGTATCCTACCTCAGCCACTCACCTTTGTTTTGTCTCCTTAATTAGAATGTAAACTCCTTCTAGGCAGGTGTTATCTTGACTTTTGTCCTTTGTGTCCCCTGAGATTAGCACAATGCTTACTGCATAGAAAGCACTTGAAAAATCAATATTCCAAACTTGTGAATATCTCTAATGAAATATGATTTGCAGAACTTAACACATTGCTCTATATGTAGTCTTTTTTATTTTTGGAAATTTTTATTTAATGAATTATTTTAGAATATTTTTCCATGGTTACAAGATTCATGTTCTTTTCCTCCCCTCCTTCCATCACCCTCCCATAACCAATATGCAATTCCACCGGGTTTTACATGTGTCATTGATCAAGACCTATTTCCATATTATTTGTATTTGCACTAGGGTAATCATTTAAAGTATACATTCCTAATTATATCCCCATTGAGTCATGTGATCAAGCAGTTGTTTTTCTTCTGTGTTTCTGTTCCCACAGTTCTTTCTCTAGATGTGGATAGCATTCCTTCTCATAAGTCCCCAAAAATTGTCCTGGATCATTGCATTGCTATTAGTAGAGAAGTCCATTATGTTTAATCTCTATATGTAATCTTAATGGAATAGAGTACTTTGAGCACTTTTAGTTACAAACCCAAATATATATATATATATATATATATTTCCTTGGATGGAATACAGTAGATAAAGATCCTTTTTGTTCTCCGTAGCTGATACTATTTTCTTCTCAACTCATCATTCTATTATTGTTAGATCTCATTCATTCTCTCTTCATAGTTTCATCACTTGGAAAACAGTCCATTTTCATTCCCCTAAAAATTGATATTCCTGGGGGCAGCTGGGTAGCTCAGTGGATTGAGAACAAGGCCTAGAGATGGAAGGTCCTAGGTTCAAATCTGGCCTCCTAGCTGTGTGACCCTGGGCAAGTCACTTTACCCCCATTGCCTAGCCCTTACCACTCTTCTGCCTTGGAACCAATACACAGTATTGACTCCAAGACAGAAGGTAAGGATTTAAAAAAAATTGATATTCCTAAAACAAAGTTCATGACATTTCATACCCTTACTCAGAAGATAGTTAAGTAGTCTATTGAAGAGTGTGAACTTGAAGTCAGAAAGACCTCAATTGAAATGCTGCCTTGGGTTCTTACAAGCTGTGTGACAATGGGTAATTTATTTAGTTTCTCAGACTCAGTTTCCGCATCTATAAAATAAATAATAACCATACCTACATCCAAGCTTTTTGACAAAAATTAAACAAAATATGTCAAAAGTCATCAAGCACCTCTTAAGCACTTATATACCAGATACATAATGATAGCGTGCAAGACCTTGAGTCAGGAAGACAAGAAATCAAATCCTGCCCCTGACACTTACTACCTATGAAATACTAGGCAAGTTATTTAACCTCTCTCTTTACCTTCCAGGCAGCTAGATGACTTAAGTGTATTGTAAAAATGGACTCAAATCCCGGACTTCAATCCCCAGAAGTCCTTGCTCCACTTCCCCAAAATGCTTTGTAATCTCACTGAATTCTCACCTGAGCCGAGAGCAAATCATTATTTAAAGGGTCTCTGCCCACGGCAGGCTTTTTCTCTTTCCTGTTTCCGCTTGCAAGCAGATGCGGCTCTTTTTCATAATGTAGGTGAGGTTGACTAGGCCAGAGGCCTAGACACTTGCTTTCTTATTCTGTATTTTCTTTAATCCTTAACCTTTAATAAACCTCTAAAATATAATACTCCTTGCAGAGAGAAACTAATCTCTACCTCTATCAGTTTCCCCTAAATTTTAATCTTTACAGTATAGAGTATTGGACCTAGAATCACGAAGACATAAGTTCAAATATGGTCTCAGAAATTTACTAGTTATGTTACCCTGGGCAAGTCACTTACCTCTATTTATAGTAATCCACTGAAGAACATCATGGTCAACCACTCTAGTATCTTTGTGAAGAAAACCCTATGTATAGTATAATGCATGGCATCATAAAAAATTGTGTCCAACTAAATAAATAAACAACAAAAAAGAAACTAGATACTGTGCCTAGTGAGTGTATATCTAAAGTACTTTAGAAATATTAGACAGTTAGCTATTATTAGTATTCAAAAGTTTCAATGGCTTTTTATGGACCCTAGGAAAATATTCAGGTAAATAGGTATTTGTGTGTGTGTGTGTGTGTGTGTGTGTGTGTGTGCATGCGTGTGTTTTGATGGGGGAAATTGTCAGTTTAAGTAGTCACAGGACTTAGATCATAGTGGGTGCTCTATCAACTAAAAAAATAAAGTCATCTATACTTTATACTTTGATTCCCACCCTCTTTTCCTTATTGTGAATTGATTATAACTTCAAATTATATACTAGCCAAAAAGAACTAGATAAACCATGTGTAACAGACTATCTCTTGCCTTTAAATATCTTTAATGTATTTCTTCCTTACCATGAATCTCATGGAATCCCCATTTCCCTTCGAATATAGCCTCTTGAGGAGGAGTCAAGATGGCAACTTAGTAGAAGCAAAAGTTGATACCACTCTGACAATCCTTCCAAATCAATTTTTTAAATGCCTCAAAATGACAGGAGTCATCAAGATAGAGTGAGGGGGCTTTCCTGATAAACAGAACTTGAAAGGTAGGCAGAAAGGGTTGATTTTCACATGGTAAGGAGGAACCAGAAGCAAAACTGCATACAGCAGAGTGCAGGTTGACCAATCCACAACTGCTGCCCCAGGTTCTGTGACTGGGCATAAGCCAATTTCAGGATCCCAGAACCCAGGCTACACCAACAAAAGAACACTATAGAATATGCCTCGAAGTCCCAAGATCCTAGCATCAGCCCCCCGGGGGAGGCCCAGAAATCCATAACACTTTGCACTTTCCTATAGAAAACTATTAATAAATTTGAAGTACCAGAAATTCAGAATTATTCAATAGTATAAAACAGACAAAAAATGATACTGTAAAGAGGCATTTTCTCCGTAACATAATCAATGGTCATCTTATCTATCTCCTTTTTTTCAGACCACTTCAGGAACATTTTTTATATGTAACTATTTTCTTTCCCCAATTAAATATAAAAGTAACCTTGAACTTGCATTAAAATGGTTTCAAATTATCTTCCTCCTTCCCACCCTCCCACCCTCAATCCTTCCTATTCCTGGGATCACCTCTCCCTAAGAAAGTCAGAAATCTGATATAGAACTTAGATGAGCAATTATGTAAATTTTTTCCAATATTAGTCATATTGTGTAAGGGATCTCAAACAAATGAAAAAAGGTAAAAAGAAGCTGAAGAAAGAACCACTTCAGAAATCTTATATTCAGCCCAGGACATTTTTAGGAGGGGTAATAATATGTTGAATAGCAGAGAAAAACAAAATGTAAGAGTGAGAAAGGACCTCAATATCAATCTAACCCTGAGCACATCCGCCAGATTAATGAAGAGAATGGAATTTTTTTTTTTATGAAAATAAGGTAAACTCATATATTAAATGAGGAGAAAACTGGGAAGGAAACCAGAGTAGACCAAATAACTTATAGCTAGGATACCAGGGTAATAAATTTAGACAAATGTCAGAAATAAAATATTCAATCATTTTCAGACTTATTTTTTGATCCTTGAAACATGAAGCAGTAAGGACATCATTTGCAATTAATGTAGTTATAAAGAATGTTTTCCCAAGAAGGCATAAATGCCGGAGGAATTACCAACCACATAAATTTTGAGTAAAAATTATAAACCATGAAAAAATAACATTTTTGCAATGGAAACACCTGCAACTCCTCAACTGAAGTGTTACGAAAACAGTGTGACTATAATATTCTCTAAAGGAAGACATAAGTTTTTGGCATTGTTTCCCTTTTCATTTCCCATTCTCCAGAATCCTATTTCCTGAGCTTAAGTGACTTACCTTTTAGTAAATACTGATCACAAAGGAGCTGCATCTTCGAGGCTTTAAATATTCATGATCTACTGCTTTGGACTAGCATCATAATGTTCAGTCTTTTCAGTAATTCTTTTCCAAAAAGCAGATTTGCGCAAATTATAGCAATGATGATATGTGCACATGAATTGGCATAAAAGATATCATCAGGGAAAATTTTGATCAGAAAATGAGATAATTGGTCATTCAATAAGAGTAAAGCATAACAGCTGAACTATCCACCCCACACTAGTAAACTTCAAATAATAAAAGACTGACACGAAGGTTTCCAGGACATCAGTAAGAAATTTTACAGAAAATGTAAAAGAGGCTATAGGGGAAAACAATATAGTAGAAAATTTGAAAGTATAAATAAATTTTTTTTAGTACTCATTGGGAGAACAACCACTATAAGCAGATTGATCAACCTATCCTATACTCTGGAAAGTGAGATATTAAGTAATATATCAAAGACAAATATCATTCATGCATTTACAGAGAAAGTGAGTTTTATGAGGAATTTCCTCTCCTTATTGTTAAGTTGTTTAGACCTCCTTCTTAAAATGTTGTGATCCTCACTACTAAATGCAAATAGACCACATTAATCCAAGAAATATTTCCCATATATTCTCATCATTGTGAGATGGAAATCACATTAAAAGACTGATGTATATATATATATATATATATATATATATATATATATATATATATATATATATATATATATAAATTTAAGGTCGCCAAGGAATTCAGCTATGTAATTCCTAAATGAAAACTCAAGTCAGCAGTCAACCTTTTATGGAGTTTTTTAAAATTACTACCAGGAGGAAGAAAGGTATTAGAGAGAGAGAGAGAGAGAGAGAGAGAGAGAGAGAGACAGAGAGAGACAGAGAGAGAGAGGAGAGAAGGGAATAGGGCTAATAGGGCTTAAATACCCACTCTGCTTAGGCTGGGCCAAAGGCCCAAGGCCTTGGATGGCCAAGGCAAAGAAAAGAGATCAGTCCCTATCACTCACGTGACTAAAATGGAGAAACAGTCTGAGCGCCTCCACTCCAAAGCACCAGGCTCCAACCCCCTCCTCTCCTTCACACAGGAAGTCCCCAGAACTCCTCAGCTGTCCTCTACCTCACTTCCCATGTCTCACCTGTGCCAATGGTGGCTCTAGCTTCACCCAGGACCACCCAGAGGTCTGTCCCCTTTGCACATGTCTTCTAAAGGTCATATTCTCAAATAATTAAATCTTGAGCTTTGCTGCAGCCCTTCCTAAAACCTGTTACCCTGAGTAGGGTGGATATTATAGTTTCCAAGACCTGATTCTGTCATTCCAAGTATCTCTATTGTTATTGATCAGGAAATGGCCAAATCCTATCCTCTAAAGAATGGTTTGAACAGGGTTGAGTAGTTTTGAAATTCACATCATGCAGTATGTTTTCCAAAGGTTTCCCTACAATGATTTTCTTTAAATGAGGTTTTTTAATGTGTTCTTTTTTTCAATATTTTTAATTGCATGACCAATTCATTGATCTGCATTTTCTCTATTTTATTGATGTAAGTCTTTAGAGATATAAGTTTTCCCCTAGGTATTCCTTTGGTGGCATTCAATAAATTTTGATATGTTGTCTCCTCATTGTCATTCTCATTAATAAAGTTATTGCTTCTATAATTTTTCTTTGACCCTCCTTATGATTAGATTATTTATTTTCCAATTAATTTTAATTTATCTTTCCATGGAGCTTTATTGATTATAATTTTATTACATTATGATCTAAAAAGGATACCTTCATTATTTCTGCTTTTCTGAATTTGGTTGTAAAGTTTGTATGTACTAATAATGCCCAGTTTTTTGTGTAGGACCCATGTACTACTGAAAAGAAGGTATATTCCTTCTATTGGCATTCAATTCTCTCCAGAGATCTATTAGTTCTAACTTTTCTAAGATTTCATTCACTTCCTTTAGTTTTTTTTTGCTTACTTTTTGGTTTGATTTATCTAGATCTGAAAGGGGAAAGTTGAGATCCCCCACTATGACTAATATAGTTTTACTGTCTATTTATTCCTATAGTTCCTTAATTTCTCTTTGAAAAAATTAGAGGCTATACCATTATATATATATATATATATATATATATATGTTTAGTATTGATATTACTTAATTGTTTATAGTAACTTTTAGCAATATGTATTTCCTTCATTATCTCTTTTAATCAGATCTATTTTTGCTTTAGCTTTGTCTGAGGTAATGATTGCTACCACTGCTTTTTATTAAATTTTAAATAAAGCACAATAAATTCTGCTCCAGCCCCTTATCTTTACTCTGTGTGTCACCATGCCTCATATGTGTTTCTTGTAAACAGCATTTAGAAGGATTCTGATTTTTAATCAACGTTGCTATCCACTTCTGTTTTATGGTTAAATTCATCCCATTCATCTTCACAATTATGATTATTGTGTATTCACTTCCATCTTATTTACTCTTTTGATCCTTGTGAGGGGTAAATTTAGGGGTTTTAACTAATATATTATCCTTATGGTTGCCAGGGATTAACACAAATCCCAATAAAAATATTCATTTGGGAATTATATGGAGGTTTAATTAATATGGATGGAAGGAATTAAGAAGAAGAGAGAGGGAAAAGTGTATAAGACTTCTCTGGCCTAGTCTGAGCCAAGGGGAGTTCAGAGACCTTCCAGTCACAAGGCCTCCTCCAAGATGAGGATGGCGTCTTTAGGAAAGGTAAAGGAAAAAAAAGGAATCTGCCTAACCTCCAAGAAAGCTCAGGGAAGATGCCTCACCTGACCCACAATATAAAGCTTCTCCCAGTTACTGTATCAAGGATGTTCACTACCAAACCCGGACAATAGCTTCATACAAGCCAAGATGCCAAGATGCCCAGCACACTGCCACCAGCCACCTCTCCACCACAAGAGCCAGAGCCACCTCTCCATGAAAAAAGCCAAGTGAGGAAGTGATACGAAATATATAGACTCTTTTTACATCACTTCCTATGTCTCACATGTACTAATGGTAGCTTCAGCTCGACTTAGGACAACACAGGGGATCTGTCAGTTGTTTCTGATTTGTCATTTGCTAGCATGTCTGTCATAGGCCATCCTTCTCAACACTTAATCCTTAAGGAGGGGTGTAGACATTCCTGTTTTGTTAGACTAAGCAGGGTGGAGTAAATCTAAAATTCACATCTTACTCTTTTCCCTTTTACTCTGTTCCTCCTCGCCAGTATTTTGCTTTTTATCAGTCTCCCCTCCATTCCTCCCTCCCTACTCTTCCCTTGCCTTATTCTACTCCTTCTCTATAGGATAAGATTAGATTCTATATCCCAATGAATATGGTTATCTCTTTATGAGCTAGGTTACAATGAGAGTAAAGTTTAAGCATTGCCTATCACCACCTTCATCTTCCCTTCCACTGTAACAATTTTCATGTCTGTTTAAATTAAATAATTTAAATAATGTTTGAAATTGACCAAATAAAAATAATGTTTAAAAGTCATAAAAAATAAATTAAATAATTTATCCCATTCCATCTCTCTTTCCCTTTTCTCTCAGTATAATTATCTTTCTTACCCCTTGATTTTTTTGTATATTATATCATTCTAATCAGCTTATTTCCCACCCTCTATGTATATGCCTTCTAACTCTCCTACTTTTAAGAAATTTTAAGAATTACAAATACCTTCTTTCCATGTAGGAATACATATAAGTTAACCCTATTGAGTCCCTTAAATTTGCTCTTTCCTTTTTACCTTTTCAGGCTTCTCTTGGGTCTTGTGTTTGAATTTCAAATTTTCTCTTTAGGTCTGATCTTGTATTATATTGAATAATTATTTTTTCTCCTGAACGACTATACTCAGTTTTGCTGGATAGGTGACTCTGGGCTGTCTAGATCTTTTCCCTTCCAGAATATCATATTCCTTGAGTTTCAATCCTTTCATATAACAGATGCTAAGTCCTGTGTGATACTGATTGTAGCTCCAAGGTATTTGAATTGTTTCTTTCCAGCTGTTTGCAGTATTTTCTCCTTGAGTTGGAGGCTGTTGAATTTAGCTATTATAAAAACCTGGGAGTTGTCATTTAAGGATTTATTTCTAGAGGTGATCTGTGGATTCTTCTAATTTCTATTTCACTCTTTTATTCAAGAATATCTACATATTTTTATTTGATAATTTCTTGTATTATGATGTCCAAGATTTTTTTTTAAATCATGGCTTTCAGGAAGTCCAATAATCCTTAAATCGTCTTTCCTGGATGTATTTTTCAGGTCAGTTGTTTATTTGATGAAATATTTCATGTTTTCTTCTGCTTTTTCATTTTTTTTATTTTGTTTTCTTGTTTCTTGATGTCTTCTGAAGTTATTAATTAGCTTCTATTTGCTCAATTCTAAAGACTGAATTCTTCCAAAATATTTTGATCTTCCTTTTCTTAGGACTACCAAATATATTAAACTGGGATTTACTTCCTCACCACAAGCCTGGGCTGAGACTCCTGGCATTGCTATGGGCCCACACAGAGCAGGCTGTGCAACAGAGACTGCCCTCAGCTGGAATTCTGGACTTCACCACAGTTTTATTTGGAACTTTAAGGGATCATTATTGGGTTGGACCTCTATTGGCCTGTATAGAGTATCAGGGTCTGAATGTTGGCTTGGTTACAGGTATAGAACCTGGAAAAGTAGATGTGGGGTGGGGATGAGGTCTTGCTTTTGACTTGCTCCTTACTCATTGCTATAACTTCCTCTTGGCTGTGCTCCTCTCTCACCCCAGAGCCCCAGATATTCTCTGCCTACCTTTCAAGTTGTTCTTTTCATGAAATTTACTTTACTCCATCTCCTTATTGCATCTTTTACTCCTATATTCATTATGTAGTGTTATTTTAATATTGGTTGGAGAGGATTCTCATAGTGGTTTTGAGCTTCCCTTCTATTCTGCCATATTGGCTCTGGAACTGGAAGTCCCTACAATGATTTTCTTGAAGGGACCTGGGTTGCATTCCAGTCTCTGTTACTTAGTAATTGTATGTGCTAGACAAAGTACTTCATATAAGATTTCTTTTCTATATATTGTGCCAATAAATTCTGAGTATCCAAGTTGAACAGAAAAAAAAAGAAAACTGAAGGCCATCACAATTGTCAGCTACACAAAGAAAATGAAAGACTGATTTCCCTTTACTTTTTGGAAGAAGACATGGTTTATACTCTATCTTAAGAAAGCAAAGGGGAGATTTTACTTCATTCTATTACGAACTCCAACCCCTGGGGTGTTGAAGAAGGAATAGCACCTCTGATATGAGGGATTCTACAGCCCTTTTCAGGGATGTTTATCCATTTTTAGCATTCTCTGGTCCCCCAACTCTTACTTGTTGTTCCAAGAAGCTATAACATGTACAACAGCTGGACTTGGGATAAAGCAGATTAAGAGTAACCAACCAACAGTTCCAAACTCATCAGTGAATTAAGAAGATGTCAACTCCAAGCATGTGAAGACGTTCCCCTGTAAAATGAATGCATGTCAACAATTTGATCCACTGACCATCAAGGTAGCTAAGCAAGTGCTGTGGAGTATGTAGAGCTTGGTCAGACATTGAAGATGCCAAGGGCACCTACTGTATCATTGCCAGTTGCCCTGACTTTTATCTTGACACTAGAATTCAGTGACTGGAAAAGAATAAAATGATGACTTGGCATAACCCTGCCTCACTTAAATCCAATTCATATGCAAACCAAGACATTACCTCAGGACATCATTGGTCTTTTTAAAAGACAAAGGGTGAACAACAGAAACATTATAAACTATAACCCAGTGGAACATTTCATATGTGTCCCTCATTAGCATTTTTGTTTCATATCTGGTAAGCAAAACTTTGATGGATATAGAAATTAACACATTTTAAATATTGATCTCCTTTCCTTCAATCAGTTGAACAATAAATCAGTAAGCCTTTATTAATCACTTAATAGATAATAGACACTTTGCTAAGAGACTGGCATTAGACCACCACTACTTCTTACAAAACAAAATGTTAGTGTTATCTAAACAATAATTGTCTACATTAACTTGAAAAAGAGATTTCTAGAAAGTGGGTATGCAGAGTAATTTGGACAATATCTTACATATTATCGACTGTAAGCTACTGAATAACTATAATATTTATTTATATAGAAGGAAAGGTAAGAGAGAAAATTCAGCTACTCCGATTCTATATATTCATAATAGATATCATAACAGTTTTCACATCAAAAGAATTTTCCTTTTTTTGTTATTTGATGGTGAAGGAAAACCTAGGAAAAATTTTAGCTTTTATAATAAAGGCTGGCAAGAGTTTGAAATATAGTTTTTAAAATTAATCTATTTTTGTATCTTTTTATTCCAAAAGAAACTCCCTTTTCCCCAAAATCTTAAGGGGGGGAATTTTTTCTGAGTAGCTAATTTAAAGGAATCAGAAAGCATATCCTTCTCTCCTAGTTCCATCACTAAATTGTGGATTTCTAGGTAATTTGATTAATCCCTCTGTACCTTATTTTCAGACTTTCTTTAAAGAAAGATAATAATGCCTGTTTTGTAAATTTACTGTGAAGTTGAAAGGATTAATGAGAAAGTTCTATCCAAGTTATTGAGTTGCTTTCAGAAAGTCTCTGTGTGAATACATGGTATTGCCATTCTAATCTTTCATGTATTTTTTAACCAGAGCTCAAAATAGGAGCCCTAAAACTACCATTTCATTTCAACTCTGTCCCACATTGTATCAAAATGATTTCAGTATTTGAGATGTTCATCTATTTCAGCAAAAATGTTTTCTGAAGATTTTATACTCATTAGATCAAAAGTACAATGTATGGTTATCACTATTCATGAATGGATTTTATAATTTCTTTTAAGATTTTCTAGACCTTAAAATATATGTTGTGCAGTCTAAAGAGGTCAAGGACTATTTAAAATAATATAGGAAATCGAAGATTTGACTGATTTTAACAAAAAAAGGGTGAAGGAAGGCTTCAAATTATAGACATATATTTGAATGAAATTCAAAGAAAAGTATTTGAACTTGTTAAAGAGGTTATTTATAAATATTAAAAGAAGAAACAGTGAATGTAGAAGTCAGAACAGAAGCATCAACAATATATAACACCTACCTTACTTAATTTACTATTTGGTAAGATTATTAAAGTGGTAGATTATCAGAATTAGCAGTATATATGAATTCCATCGAGGCTTTTGGCAGTTTTTTAATGGTTGTGAAGACATGGAAGTAGATAATAGCACCATTAGATAGACTCAGAATTTATTGAATAACCTAATAAAAGAATAGTAATTTTGATGGGAAAAAGTGCCTGGGAGGAAGACGCTGTTGAAGATATTTCCTTGGCAGGGGGCTATTTATTAAAGGTTAGTTGCCCCCTATTTCCCTATCTACCTCTAAATAATCAGCCCATCTTTGTTTCACATTATTGCTCAATTCCAATCAAACAACTATTATCTTTGTCATCTTACTCTTTCCCAGTTGTGCATATTTATCCATGTAGTTCCCTTACTGGGAAAAGACTCTCTCCTTCACATCACTTCTTCTTCTTTGGTTCTCTTCCTGATCCTCCCACCTTGAAGTGATCATCTTATCCTTTTCCTTATCTTATGACCTCTCCTATAGACATATTGCAGTTTTGCTTAGTTTATGTTTCTTTTCTCACTAATAGAATGAAACATCATGAGATCATAATTCTAGAGGTTGAAGGGATAACAAAAGCAATCTAATCTTATTCTTTTTTTACAAATGAGGAAACTGAGGCTCAAGGGGATGAAATGAATTGTTTGAGGTCACACAGGTAGTAAGGATAAGTGGCTGGATTTGCACCCTCTGACCCTAGAACCAGTGTTCTGTTTGCTCCACCACACTGAAAGTCAGGGATGGCCTAGTTACTTTTTCATCTGTTTATCCCAATTATCTCATACAATGCACTACACATCTTATATATTTAATGAAAATTATTGAACTTAATTAATTATAAGTGGTGAAAAACAGTGACTGAAAAAATAGGTTCACATATATTGCAATATTATTTCACTTAAATAGTAAATGTAAGAAACATTTATAACATCTCAAATAGCTGAACAAATTTAATCAGGAAGTCAAAAAGAGAAGGCTTTTTGTAAATCAAAACAAACAAACTGAACAATTAGATGTATTCTAAAGGGGGATAGTCTGCCGAGAAAGTTGGATGTCTCTACAAAGGCAGTCTTCAAGCAAAAATACAGATGACAGTTGGCAATTATGTCATATTGCGAATTCTTATTGAGGGGTAGATTGGAACTGATGGTCCCTTTGGTTTTATCCAATTCATGTAATTTGGTTACATATTTCTCCAGAATCTTGCAAATCCCATCAAAATGTTTATAAACTGAAAAGAAAGGGAAAAGACAAAAAATGTATATAAATACTGAATTAGATACTGTAGAAATTAATTACAATGTAAGGAGTAGATATGAGTACAAATTCATTGAGAATAACATCTAGGAAAGTTGCCAACAACAAAACCTACTGTCTCAGAAGTATGTATTGGGGAGGAAACAAATATAAATACAATTATGCCTCAGATTTTAAGGGCCAAATTTATACTGCTTACTGTAGAAATAAATAGTGATAGTCTTCATATATATTTAGTTTTTGAGAAGGGTGATCCAATTTTAATAGTAGCTTTCATTTAAATATAGATTGGACAATTCCCTGTGTTTGAATTTATCCTGTCCCTGTTTATTCTGCTAGGTTAAGCATAAAGATAATTTGTCTCAGAAAACAACCAAAGACACATATTACTTTGATTTCCTTTACAAAGTAAATCATGCTGTCCTATGTTGAAGAATCATTATAGACAAAATTAAAAACTACAAATTACCATAATGTTTAAAAAGTCAGTATTTGCTCTATTTGTGGGTAATAGTTTCTATAGATTCCTCTCCATGGAATCTCATATAGAAAACCAACAGGTATTATAAGTCTCTACTTTAAACTTCTTCATGGTGGTTAGGTGCCAGGGACAAATGGTTTAAGAAGAACTTTCCCTTAATGCTTTTCTGATAACGATCTTCTCCAAATATACTTCTAACAAAATACTCTAAAATTATGTTACTTGGGCCA
Source organism: Monodelphis domestica (assembly GCF_027887165.1). NCBI lineage: Eukaryota > Metazoa > Chordata > Mammalia > Didelphimorphia > Didelphidae > Monodelphis > Monodelphis domestica. Next base: position 470,008,222 of record NC_077228.1, read on the forward strand.
TGTAGTTTTACTCCTACCACATTGCTTCTGTAATATCCAAGTCCTAAATACAGACTTCATTTTCACCCTAGTTCTATCCTAATATTACACTAATAATAGTTTAAATGATTAAATAACAGATAACAGAGTGAAATTCATATGGAAATAAATTTGGATCTTTTTATAGTTAAATGAAGATGACACAAATAACTTGCATTCTTAATTCACTACTTTTGAATTACGATGTTAAGTACATGGGAAAAATATTTAATATTCTGCCCAAACAACTCAGGATATAATTTACTGGGATTTAAAAAAAGATTGTTATGTATGTATGTGCATGCCCATGCATGCGTGTGTGTGTGAGATCATTGTTGTTTTTAGACTGATGTGGGTATGCCTAGAAAATTCAAGATTATATGATCATATGATGACTAATAACATTAGCTAATGTTGATAGTGGTGAAAAATTGTCAGTAAATTTTAAAACTTCCTCTCATTCAACACCAATTTCTGAACTAAATGATTAATTAAACATTTTTACTTTATAATATTCACTAGTAGCCATTAGGAAGTAACACATTTTTTGTATTTCACATTATAATTTCAAATTCTATTTCACAGTGGTATGTGTATGTATTCCTTAAGTCAAATAAAAATATATCACTTACATAATTAGTTTTGAATTAAAATGAATTAAATTAGAGGTTTTAAGTCATGATGCTATGGAAAGAGTACTCTCTCTGGAATAAGAGGAAATCATGGTTGAATCCTAGCTCTTCTACTAATTGCCTGCATGACCCTGAGCAAGTGTTTTTATCTGTAGATCCTAGTGTTCTTATTTGTAAAATTATGTGATTAGACTAGATAATTTCTTGTCCTTTCCTGTTTTAGAGCTAACTTAACGAAAGTAAATTCATTGGAATTTTTTTCAGAAAATGAACATAGCACTGTTTCAAAATATTTCATTTATAAGGGCTTTAAATATATTGGGGTTAGAGGAGTTTGGACTCAATGATTAGATGCATGTTTGGAATTGCTGAAAGCCCGTAGACTTCATCAAAAAAACTAATTGAATGTTACAAAGGTCAAGAACATAGAGAGAACAAGGACACGGAAAAATCATAATTGATCAAGACTATCAGTGTAGGGGAATCAAGACATCTGCCTTTAAGTGTATAAATAGGTGATAATCTCTTTTGTTCAGACTTGAATCCAAGTAGAACAGGAAGCAGATTGTTAAATTGGGAAAGGATAATCAAGAGGAAAGAAACATGTTGAATATTCAGAATTAACTGAGAATCCTAAGGAGTGAAATTAATGACTTCTCTATGATCAGCTAAAAGTGGAGAGTAAAATTTTTCTGAATTGAAGAAGAGTTGAAATTGCAATTTTTAAACCAGAGTAGGAGGTTGTGTATAAATCTGGAAGTATTTATCAACTAAAGCACATTAGATAAAAGAGATGGGATATGGGATGTGGATCTGTTATTTCTTTGGTGTAGGCAACTATAGCCTAAGGAAACTCTCTTTACAATGAAGATCATCACTTTTGTTGTAAGTCATAGTTTTAGAGAGCTGCCTAGAAAATGATAAGCTAAATAACTTTGTCCATTGTCATGGATCTAGTATGTCAGAGGCAAGACTGGAACCCACATTTTCCTGGTTCAGGATTTTGATCCACTTTGACACATTGCTTCTCATTAAAAATTTATTTTCTTTAAAATAAAATAAAAAATTTCAGGATTTGTTAAAGCAGTTATTAAAAAATTAATTTTGTGAAATCATACTTAAAAATCTGAATTGCCTATAAAGATTATTTTAATATTCTCTTTTAAAATGTAAATCAACTACTAAAATTATTATTTGTGCTTTTTTTGTTGTTGTTTCAGCATAAATGTTACAGAGTCTAACAGGGAATAACCAGAGTGACTCATTGTTACAAGCATAGCCAGAGGAATAATGATGAAACTTCCCATATGGAAACATATCGATACCTTGTTTCTGAGAACCATGATTTCATAAAATAGAATACCTTCAAAGAGAATTTAGATAACATTGAAATTCTTTAACTGACTCTAGTCAGCCAAATAAATGGTGAATGAAAGTCTCTTTGATTGGTGATAGTTGAAGTATGTTGATTGGGCCTCTACTGGTTTAGGGGAAAGGCTTCAGGACTTCTCAGCCAAGGGTGGCATGTGATCCTGAGAAAGTAGGCTTCAGTTCTGTCTTTTTTGATCATTAGAAGTGAAACAGAATGAAAGGTATGAGTTTATGAGTTTTAAAAGGTCAGCAAAGTGATCCACCTAAAAGTCCAAGTTTCCAAGAGTCCAAGAGTTTAGGAGTTGAGTCCATTCAAAGTTTTGAAGCCAACCCAGAAACACTGCATGAATAAGGAAGGAATGACCTTGTAGACAGTTTAAGAAGCACATGGGAGGACTCATCTACCAGTAGTGGCATTGGTTTGGACATAAATTTAGTGGGATCAATGTGATATTGAAATTATGCTGAGTCTGAGTTCTTGTGGTATAAGGAGAGGATGCCTGCGAGGTATGGATAGAAATGTTTCTTCTTCTGTTACTGCTTAAAGAAAATATGATTTTGTAAAAACTAACCTAGGTTCGTTGCGGATGTTAGTTCCTAGTTCCTGTTGGCTAACAGTGTGAAACAAACTTATGAGGAGGGCTCAAGTTAATAGTAGTACAGAAAGACACTCTACCCTACTTCAGGCATACCTCTAGAACCCTGAGGGGGAAATGTAGTTTTGCTTTGGGAATGTGGGACCACAGAGAATACTTGCTACAAGAGAAAGGCTATAACTCCATGTTACTGAGCTAGAATAAAAACCTTTAGCTATGGGAATCCTAGATGTTTGGATTGAATTGTAAGCATGTTTTTTAGTGGGAAAAGAATTAGTCTTTCTCAGCAGTAGGTAGAAAAGAGCTTTAAGACAGCAAAGACCAAAAGGATCCAAGACTGAGCAGAGCAAGATTAGGTGTTACATCAACTTTGTGTATAAGAAAGAGGTCAAACTGGAAAATTGAAGTAACATATACTAAATCAGGATGAGCTGATGGCAAAGATAGCAATTTTGGTGGGGAAATAGAGGGGATCAACAAGGCACAGAATCTGAGAAGTTAGACAATGGTAATTATCTAAGGGCAGAAGCTGTAAATCTTATGCTAAGGTAAGAGTAGAAAATAGTAATGGTACCACAAAGAGATGATGGGCTTGAACATTTGGGATGACAACTAAGCCCCATAAAGTAATTAAAGGCAAAAGAGATGCAACTCAATAGAGACTTTTTTGCCAAAGGTGGTGAAATTTGTTTTGATGTTGGTGAGATGAATTTCAGCTTCTCTAGAGCAAATATAAAAATGTCTTCACATATTAGATATGAAGAGGCATAACATAATGAATAAATGTCTGGAGTTAAGAGGTCCAGCTATCACTTTGGGAGCTATATAAAACCAGTGAAAAGAAATGAATCAATAAATATTTTCATCTTTTGGATGTCATCACCTGAAGAAGTCACAAACTAGAATGCTAGAATTTGCTCCAACTGAGATTAAAACATTTAGTCAATAAAAAATTATTCTATGCTTTCTGTATCCCAGGCACTGAGCTAAGAAATGGGGTAACAAAGTCAAAAGATATTGCCTGCCTTTGGGAAGCTCACAATCTAATGGATGAGACTATGTGCAATAACCATGTAGAAGTAAGTTATGTAAATTTATATATATATATATATATACATATATATATTTAAAAAGGAAAGGAAATAATTAAAACAGGAAACTCAAGTATCTTGTTCCAGGAACATCAAGGAGGTCAGTATCCCTAGATAAAGAATCAAAAGACAAAGACTCCAGTTCCAGTCATGCCTCCAACTGAAGCAAAATGTCCAAATTTTAGTTCCCTTTCTATAAAACGCCTTCATACCTTAAGGAAGATTTGTATTCCACTTACAGATACTAAAGGACATTATAATCATAGCACAAATAGTTACATTTTCATTTTCTTTGGCAAAAAATCATATCATTATCTTTTTTTTACTCATCTTTTTTTTTGGCTGAGTACTACTAAGTAGTCATACTTGCTCTTTCCTCATATCACCTTATACATTTTCTATACCTTGTTCTTCTAACATCTCATCTAATTTTTTTTTTATTTTAGTCAGTAATCTTGGATTGCCTACCAGTATATTTCTCACATCATGAGCATCTTTGAAAAAGTATTCTGAATATAGAAATCAGTACTGCACATATCAATGAACTGTGATTACATAGAGCGATGTGTTCTATAAAATTGTGAATGTTTGTTAAAAAGCAAGGTTGAGGAGTGAGCAAGCTATAAATGAAACTAACATTAAAAATGTCCTTTGTTTTACATGCTAAGATTCAATTTCTACTGACAAATATTATTATAATAAAATATGATTTGAGGTACATTTTATTTGATAGCATCCTATTACCTAAAGCAGAGATTTCCAAAACAAGAATATTTCCCCAGAGAACATTTTCATAAATGAAAACAAGATGGCTGATAGTGAGTTGCTTTTCAGGAAACAAACAAATTGTTACCAGTGCCTTGTGCATTTCTCAGTAAGTGCAATTGATAATTTTATTTATTGAACATTTATTTGTCCCCCACATTGTGTCAAAGTAAATTTGTCTAGCCTGTAATTACTAGTATTAAGTTTCCCCCTTCAATTTCAGAAGTAGGAAAATCATCTTGGGTCATTTGTTTTCTGAACTTTAGAGATATTCTAAAGCAAATGAATTTTCCCCAAAGGGATTAGGGAACTATGATTAATTGAAAGTCCTCTGCTCACCCTTAGATAAGAATGCTCTGGTGAAAACATTTTCTTTGTTTTATTCAGTCTGCAAGACCATGAAAATGGTATCAGACAGATTTTTGGAATATACCTTGCTAAAAAGGACAAAATATTCTCTAAGACTTCCTCCACTAATAACTAATACTTCTAGTAATACAATCAAATTTCCTCTGCAGTCATTCAAAGAGGCAGGCAAAAATATTCCATAATGCATCTCTCAAGGGAACTCATATAAATTTAAAGTTTCCCAATGACAAAATTCAAGAAAAATAGCAAAGAAGGTAAAAAATAACCCCTCTACAGGGTGAATATTCTTCTGAAAGAGATGAGGGACTAAGGGATGATTGCTTGGGATTATACACAAACAACAAAATTTACCCAAAGGAATTACATGGAATGAGGATCTCATAATATGACAAACATTCTAAATTTATTGGAACTAAAAAAAGAAATGAAATGAATATTTATCAATGTACAACATTATTTTAGTGATGTATATTATATGAGTCTCAATATATAGATTTGATAGATATTGACATAGAAAATGATATAGCAAGAAACTATATATAAATATTCAATGAATTAGTGAATTTAAGTCTTTAAACATTATTGTTGAAGAAACTGAGTTTTAAGGAAACAATATAAGAAAAAATATTGTAGAGTGAGTCAAGATGGTGGCTTAGAGACAGCAACAATTCAGACCTCTGCAAACCCTTCCTCATTGATCAAAAACACAATGCTTCAAGGGGACTGAAAACAAAATCTAACAACAGGACAGAGCTAGGGAACCCACCTACTGAATCCAACTTAAAAGGCACCCCCAAAAAAGAATGAATTATGGTGTTGAACCTCCAGTGGTGGCTAGCATCTCTGGGCAGGCAAGGATGCTAGTACATAGGGAGTATCTTGCTGGAATAGCAGTGCCCCAGGCTCAGGGTTTCGAACACAGACAGTGTAGAGGCAAGTGAAGGAGAAGCTCAGAGCAGACAGCATGGCTCAGCCAAGATGCTCCATATTACACCCTTCCCCCCTTCTCAAGGTTTTGGCCTTAGGGCACATGCACCTGTTCAGATCAACTCCGCTCTGGCTCAATCTCATCAATAGGGCAGATAGGAAGCCTTCAGAGGGCAAGAAAGTTCAAGCTTCAACATCTCTACTCCACACACTGAGAGTATTTCTGACTAAGCTCCAAGTACAAAGGCTGCAACAAATTACAGTTAACAATCCTGATAATAAGGTGGGAAGTCCAGCTCCTTTACAGCTTCTTCTGTCAGCTGGGGAAGATCTGACTAACCTGAACAATCAGCAGAACAGGGAAGAAGCCCCTTCAGAATAGAACAGCCCAAATCCATAGATTCAGTACACAATGAGAGGGGTAATATTACAGGCAACTACAGGAGGGAAAGAGGGGGGAAATGTAAGTAAACAACAGAAAAAGAAAAAAGAAATTACTATCGACAGCTTCTATACAGACAATGAACAAAGAGTAAATGGAACAGAGGAGGATCAAAGAACACCAAGCAAAAGCATAGAAACTCCAGTGAATTGGACACAGTCTTTGGAAGAACTCAAAATACAATCCAAAAAACAATTAAGAGAGGCTGAAGACTAATGGAAAAAGAACTTAAAAAGCAATATAAATTATTTACAAACAGAAAATAGTGTCTTTAAAAGCCAAAATTAATCAGCTTGAAAATGAATCAAAGAAGATGAAAGGTGACCTGTAAAGAAAATCAGAATAGAAGGACAAAGATGACCAAAAAGCCAAAGATGAAATTCCATCTTTAAAAATTAGACTCCAACCACTAGAAGCAAACTACTTCACAAAACAGCAGGAAACTATAAAACAAAATCAAAAGAATGAAAAAATTGAAGAAAATATGGAACAACTTATCCACAAAACAGAAGATCTAGAAAACAGATCGATGAGAGACAACTTAAGAATCGTTGGACTACCAGAAGATCATGAAAAAAGATAAATCATGGATATCATTCTACAGGAAATTAGGAAGTTGCCCCAACATTCTAGAGGAAGAGGGAAAAGTGGAGATTGATTTATTTATTTAGTGCCATACCCATCGAACTACCAAAAAACTTTTTATTGAATTAGGAAAAAAATAACAAAGTTCATTTGGAAGAACAAAAGATAAAGGATATCCAAGGAAATAATGAAAAAAAATGTGAAGGAAGATGACCTAGCAGTACCAGATATCAAACTATACTATAAAGCAGTGGTCAAAACAATATAGTACTGGCTAAGAGACAGAAAGGAGGATCAGTGGAATAGACTTGGGGTAATGGACCACAGCAAGACAGTCTATGATAAACCCAAAGATTCCAGATTTTGCAACATAACTCCACTATTTGATAAAAACTGCGGGGAAATTGGAAGACACTATGGGAGAGATTGGGTTTGGATCAATATCTCACACTCTACACCAAGATAATCTCAGAATGGGTGAATAAATTGAATATAAAGGAGGAAACTATGAGTAAATTAGGTGAAAACAGAATTGTATACTTGTCAGATATTTGGGAAAGGAAAGAAATTAAGACTAAGCAAGAGTTAGAAAAAATAACAAAATATAAAATCAATAATTTTGATTACATCAAATTAAAAAGTTTTTTTGTACAAACAAAACCAATGCAACTGAATTAGAAGGGAAGTAACACATTGGAAAACAATCTTCATACCAAAAACCTCTGACAAAGGTCTAATTACTCAAATTTATAAAGAGCTAAACCAATTGTACAAAAAATGAAGCCATTCCCTAATTGATAAATGGGCAAGGGACATGAATAGGCAATTTTCAGATAAACAAAACTATTAACAAGCCAATGACAAAGTGTTCTAAGTCTCTTATAATCAGAGAAATGCAAATCAAAATAACTCTGAGATACCGCAGCAAACCTAGCAGATTGGCTAACATGACAGCAAAGGAAACTAATGAATGTTAGAGGGGATGTGGCATCATTGGGACATTAATGAACTGCTGTTGGAGTTGTGAATTGATCCAACCATTCTGCATGGCAATTTGGAACTATGCCCAAAGGATCCTAAAAGACTTTCTGCCCTGTGCTTCAGCCACATTACTCCTGGATTTGTACCCCAAAGAGATAATAAGAAAAAAGACATGTACTAGAATATTCATAGTTGTGCTCTTTGCAGTTTCAAAAAATTGGAAAATGAAGGGATGCCCTTTGACTTGGGAATGGTTGAACAAATTGTTGTATATGTTGGTGATGGAATACTATTGTGCTCAAAGGAATATTGAACTTGGAACAACCTCCAGCAATTGATACAGAATGGAAGGAGCAGAAATAGGAGAACATTATACACAGAGACTGATACACTGTGGTACAATTGAATGTCATGGATTTCTCTACTAGTAGCAATGTTGTGATCCAGAACAATTTGGATGGATTTATGAGAAAGAACACTATTCACATTCAGAGGAAAAACTGTGACAGTAGAACCACAGAAGAAAAACAACTGCTTGATTACATGGGTTAATGGGGATATGATAGGGGATATAGACTCTAAATGATGACCCTAGTGCAAACATCAACAACATGGAAATAGGTTTGGATCAAGGACACATGTAAAACCCAGTGGAATTGTGTGTTGGCTATGGAAAGTGTAAAAATAAACTTGAAACCAGGACTTCAATCCCCAGAAATCCTTGCTCCACTTCCCCAAAATTCTTTGTAATCTCACTGAATTCTCACCTGGGCCAAGATCAAGAAGGGGTATTTAACCTGATTGGAAAGGCTTTTGTGGGGTCTTTCCTGTTTCTACTTGCAAGTAGACGTAGCTCTTTTCATAATGTAGGTGAGGTTGTCTAGGCCCCTGTGCCTAGACACTTGCTTTCTTATCCTGTATTTTCTTTAATTCTTAATCTTCAATAAACCTCTAAAAATATAATACTCCTTGCATAGAGAAACTAATTTCTACCTGTCTCAGCTTCCCCAAAATTTTAATCTTTACAGATGGTGACCTAATGGAAGAAAAGACTCTCAATTTTTTTTTTAAAGAAGGATAGCCTAGATAATGATTTTTAGGCCACATTTCTCCCAGATGCTTTTTTAGAAAACCATCTTGATCAGCTCCTGCCTACAGCCCCCGATCCTGACCTCTCTCTGTCCTCACCTGTCCCCGGCCCTGCCCACCCCAGCAGCCCGCTCAAGCTCTGGCTCCTGCTCCTGGCCTCTCATCTCATGCCCGCTCCAGCTCCCAGCCTTGCGTGCCTGCGTTCCTGTCATTCCTGGCCTACCCCAGTGCTCTCTCTAGCACATCCCGTCCCTATTCAACCCAGATCCTTGGAGCAGATCGCTCAGGACTCATTTCTACCAGCTGGTAAAAAAAAAAAACGGGGGTATTGGCCAATTGGGCGGAGGGGAGAGACAAGAGGGAAAGGAGAATGGGTAATTTTCCCTTAGGCTAAGCCTCCATTTGGATGAGGGTATTGACCACGTGGGTGGATCATAGGAGGAGAGAGAGAAAAGGGAGAGGAGAAGAAACAGACTTTTCCAAACAGGAACTTAAAAGCAATGGGCTATTTAAAAGGATATTTTTTGACTGTTCTGGTAATTTTATTGACTTCACCTACATGTCAGGGAAAAAGATTCAACTTTAACTTTAAGTTTGCAAATGGGTGGCTCAGTAAACTGAGAGCCTAAAGACATGCGGTCCTGGGTTTAAATCTGGCCTCAGATACTTCCCAGTTGTGGGGCCCTGGATGGGTCCCTTAACCCCCATTGCCTAGACCTTACCAATATTCTGCCATCCAACAATAGACATTTAAATGGATAAGAACCCAAGGAACTTTGAAAACTTTAAAGATTAGAGGCTATATTTTTAAGGCATTTCAGACTCCAATGATTATAAAAATCTCTGTATTTCTATTGCATTTTCCTGATTGTTTTAAGGTCTAACTTTGTGATTTTAAGTTCATATATTACTAGATTCAATATTATTCTGTTATACTGTTCATTTTGAATGTACTGAGTTTTGACTACTGTTAAATTCTGTTGGTTTTCCCCTTTAACTGTGTTGAACAAATATTATTGAATAAGCCCATATATGAAAAAAAAAACAGCCTTTCTATTTTGCCTTTGTAAATTGTCACATAGAGGATAGACGGACTTCATCAGAAAAGGTTACAATTGCTATAACAACCTTTGGAAAATTTAATGTGCTAAATATCTCAAATTGATTTTAAGGGTTTTTTAAATATGATTTTTGGAAAATTTTTTAACAATCTCTGGTTATTTTGCCTGCCCCTACCATGAGGTGTAAGGTTCATTCTAGTAGCTGAAGTGAAATACATTTTATAACCCCCAACCTTCTTATATTTCTAAATATGTGAATGGAAGTTGGGGCAGTTAATCTCAGGGCATTTGTACCCCTAAAAAGGCCTCCAAAAAGGAGCATCTCTCATTTATACTCTTCAGCTCACTATTTTACTTCCACCAGAATGATATATAGATTTCTTGATCATGTTCTTAACCCAACATGAGTTTTATTTTGTTTAAAAATATGTTTAAATACCAAGGTTGAAAGATTTTCTATGTTTGTAAAAAAAAGTGTGACAAATATCCATAAATTCATAGGTTTTTTTTAATGCCATACAGCAACTCATGTGAAATATGATAGTGTGTTTGTTTGCTATTGTAATTAATTGGGCTATTGAGAATTTGGGGGATATTGATATCTACATATTTGTACTACTGTTCAATTCATTTGCCTCATACTTACAGGGGAGCATGGCCAGATATTAAGAGGAAATGTATTTCATTTTTGGTGAGAAAGCCTTGCATTCTATATTTTCTTAGCTGACACAGCGTGCCAATGATTATAAGCTACATTTTTGAATTTTCAAAGCTCTTTTATTATTATATTTTTCTTGCATGTGCAATATACATTTTCAGTATTTTTTTTTACTTTTTCTCTCCTTATATTTCAAGCACATGTCACCAGCATTAAGATTTTCTTTAACTTTTTGACTTTTCAGTACTATGTTTAAAATAACATTTGTCAATGCGTACCCCAAAAGCTAGAAGACTATAAAAATGATGCCACTAATTAGTAAAAAAAAATTATCGGGCTTTGCTTAATAATTCTATCTGATTCCAGGACAAGAAATACACAAAAGAGCCATTGTACAGGGCCAAAGGAAAGCCAATGCAGGATGGATTGATGCACTTCTAGGCCAATGCAAAGGTCTGGAGCCTAGTGTGAAGACTCGAGGTTACTATGTTTAACATTGTTATGACATAGGCTTTCCTTGTGTCCACACTCACTCTGAAAATACTTAAAGACGAGTATCCCAAAACCTTGCTCCTACCTAACTCCTATATATCTGGTCCCTTTTTTCTGTCTTTCATAATGTGGTACCTTTCTGTAGTCCTGGCTACTGACTGGGTAAATGCATCATTGCTTAGATCATTTAATTGGGCCCTGATTCAAGGACCTGTTATTGATTTATTTTTCCTTTACTTGGAATGTTTACACATAAGACTTTGGTAGTCTATATTTTCATCTAGTATTTTCTTTTTTATTTGGATTTTTCTGATGCCTTTTTAATTTCTCTTGCCAATTGATTCATATACCTCATACCTCAGCCATACATCCCTAAGTGATCCTGTATTTTTCAATCACCCTCTTAAAGGGGGAATGTAAAAAATATCATTATTTAAATTGCAAAGTTTAAGTTCCTTTTGAGAAGAATTTTAGGTAAAGAAAGATGCTCCCTCTCTGAATCCAGAAACTGAACTGTTGGAGAAGACACCATGAAGAAGCCTCCAGACCACAAGCTGCACAAAAATGAACTTTGGGTGTGGTTGATTGAACATTTATTTGTATGTATACTCTCATGCCAAAGGGGACTGCCCCCTAACTGGCTTTTTGTCAATGCGTCCAGCAGTTATTGTTTTTTTTTTCTCTTATCCTCAAATTATTGTAATCTTTAAAATTGATTATGTTTTTATGATGCTTTGGGGAAGTCCTCCCCAGAGGATCAAACAGGGGAATGTAAAAATAGACTCGAATACAGGACTTCAATCCCCAGAAATCCTTGCTCCACTTCCCTAAAATGCTTTGTAATCTCACTGAATTCTCACCTCGGCCAAGACCAAGAAGGGGTATTTAACCTGATTGGAAAGGCTTTTGTGGGGTCTTTCCCGTTTCCACTTGCCAGCAGATGTGGCTCTTTTCATAATGTAGGGGAGGTTGTCTAGGCTCCTGGGCCTAGACACTTGCTTTCTTATCCTGTATTTTCTTTAATTCTTAATCTTCAATAAACCTCTAAAAATATAATATTCCTTGCAGAGAGAAACTAATTTCTACTTGCCTCAGCTTCCCCAAAATTTTAATCTTTACAATAGGTGTGGGGAGCTGGAAGGAAAGAATATGATTGCTGTAACCAAGGAAAATGTTCTAAATCAAGTAATTAAATAAAATTAAAAAAAAAGAAAAGGAAAAAAAGTTGTCCAATTATAACATTTTTTTCAAATAGAAAAAGGCACTTTTCCCTCTAGTGAATCTTGAAAATCAGTATTTCCAAAAATGAATTTCTTAGATGAAGAACCTCTCCAAGATTTGCTAAAAAATGTAATGGCCTATGATTACTATATATGAGGACCCACAAAACTATTTCTCTGAAATCAGTCTCTTAGATTAAAATTGACTATCCCCCACCCTCAGGTTCCTAGGAATGATCTTGAAATGATGGGAGTGTCTGTCTTATGCTATTTACTCAAGCTCCCAAGCCAATGATCCCTCTGCAGTTACCCTTTAGTCATAATTTTTCCAATTTAATTTAATAAAATAAGACCCATTAACTTTTTAAAGGGAATATTAATTTTGAGTATATGTCAAAATCAGAAATATCAACATTTCTCCCAACTCAAGGGGTTAAACTTTTCATTATACCTCACCAATTCATTGGGAGAAAGGGATTAGTCCTACAAATTTCATATCCAAGTGCAGTGTAGAGGTTGGATGGGTTCTCAGCTAGGAAACTATTGAACTAGATACCAGAGATTACTTCTGCTCAAAGTACTACTTATGTAGTTCTACTTATGCTTGACTTTTGTGCTGTCAAACTTAGCCTGTTATGCTCCTGGACCATCTGGTGTTTCTGTCTTCTAACATGTCAATACTTAGAAGATGATAGCCGTCTCCAATCCCCTTCACCTAAAAAGAAGTACAAATATCAAGGCCAAGAACTGAGACCCATAAACCTAGACCATATGTTGGCTTTACATGTGAAGCAGCCAAGTCTTCTCTCCTTACAGCATTGCAGGTCTTCTCTCATGGAATAAATCCAAGCAAGAACAAGTCAAACCAGAAAAGGCAGGCTTTGGTTGATTATCTTTTGAATGTACCACATTTCCAGGTCCATAAAATATGAATGAGATTCCTCTTCAAAATGTGTCAAATGAACCATTTATAAAATTTTCATCAATGCTCCAAATTCCACATTAAATGTGGATCAGCCAAGCTCTCTGCACATGTTCATATGGAGTATTCATTGTCCAGTTTCCCGCTATGTTCTATTTCTCTTAGATGTCTCTGAAATAATATGTAGTGCCACATTCTCTATTTCCCAGTTTTAAAAATCAACCTATATGATTTATTATAGAGTTCAGCAATCTAAATATATTTCATTATTTAATGAAATTTTGAACCATGTCATAAAAAATTTAACATATCTTTGATATCATAATATCACATTAGTCAGATGACAGGACAATGTTATTATAAATGTACTAAGCTCTTGAAGGTAGTGACTATTGAGTGCACTTTTCTTAACCTTTGTATTCCTCAAATATATCATAATGAATTCTATGTAATTTTTTATGAATGTTGAATTAGTATTTTACATAGGATTTCTCTGCTTAGAAATGAAGACATTACTTACTTGGTCTTCTGCTCTTGCCTTGTATAATTAAGACACATTTTCCATTATGTACATGGGAAACAATTATTGGCTGGCTGTTATGAACTACACTTTCAAAGGTTCTTGGTCAACCACTCAAAGAATTTGCTAATTTGCTAATGCTAGAGACAAAATCATAACTCTTTCCCTAAAATAGCACAAACATTAAGAGAAATGCAAAAATTTCTACATATATATGTTTTATGTGGTATAAATGAAAGATAATTTCAAAGGGAAAGCATAATCAGTAAGAAAGAAAGAGTAAAGGATCTGAGAAAGATCTCCTCTACAGTAGGATTTAAGGTAAATCATAAAGGAAATCAGGGAAGACAGAAGAGTCTTCAGGGAAGGGGTGTATTTATATATATATATATATATAGATAGATATATAGATATAGATATAGATATAGATATAGATATAGATATAGATATAGATATAGATATAGATATATATATAGAGAGAGTGGAGACATGGCATGCAGTAATTTTGTATCATGTGTTAGGAACATGAAGCTCAGGGTCAGTGGATTTGGATCATAAAGTGCAAGTGTGAGAAGTAAATAAATAGGGGCCAGAGTGAAATAAAGCATAAGAAGACTGGATAGAGGGGAGCAGCCAAGTGAATCAGTGGATAGAGCACCAGGTCTAGTGATGATAAGTCCTGGGTTCAAATCTGTTCTCATTTACTAGTTGTGTGACCCCAATTACCTAGCCATTACCATTCTTCTGCCTTAGAACTGTATTTTCTAAGCCAGCAGGTGAGGGTTAAAAAAAAGAATAGACCAGAAAGAAAAAAGAAAGGTTGTTGTTACTATTGCTGTTTCATTCAGTAGTATCATTACTGTTTTAAAATTTATGCATCATGAACATTTCATCAAGGTTTCCACTGCTAATATCTAAGAGTTTATTTGTATATTATGAAGAAAAAAACTTATGTATACTCATATATATCTATATCTATATGCACCAACTCTGTATGTTTGTGATATTTAGCAGTAAAATCATGAGATGACATAGATATACTTTTATTCATTCAAATTTAATATTATTCATATGATACTTAAGTTTTAATGAAAGTGATCCACTAATTAATTCATTATGTAAGGCAATAATAAAGGCCATTGATGGTATAATTGATGACAAGGACAAAATTTTTAAATGAATATATTTTCATATTAAATATTAACTCATTTATATGCAGTTGACTTAAATATGCTTAGACTGGAGTAAGTTGAGCACAATGGAAAGAATGGTGGATTTTCAATCTAAAATTGAATCCTGTTTGATGCTGGGAAAGTAACTTAATCTTATTTTTATCATCTGTAAAATGAAAAGGTTGGTCTACATAATCTCAAAAATGTGTCCTAGATTGGAATAAAATATTCTTTGAGAAATAATTAATGAATTCATCAATTAACAAATATGTTAAGCAGTGGGGATTGAAGTAAAAAGAATGAAAGTTTTTTTTTTTTCCTCACAGGAATATATATTCAAAGCAAATGAAATGAGAAAACTCCAAATGCAGACACTGTCAATGTAGTAAGATAAACATAGAAGAGTATCATGTTTGGCAACAACAATACAGATAGCATATCTGTGTAATAATGACTTCAGCAGTGTAGAACATACTGTGGAACAAGGCAAATTACTGCAGCCAAGTACCTTATTATGAAAGATAGACAAACAATGATATTTCTCATTTAAAAACAAACTTACCTTTCGTCTAAGAGCTTATTAAAATCCCAACAGGTCAATTAAAGTAAATCATGCTAGCTAGAATAGAACGTGCATAAATTTCATTCTATTAAATTCTCTCTACCTCCCGAGAGAAGCCTGTGTGGGTATTACATTGTACCATTTCATTCTGTCCCCTCCGGAACAGAACATTGAATATTTGTAGGCATAAACATTTCCTATACATTCCCTAGACCATAGTTGTAAGGGTTCATTTCTTCTGGATTAAGTAATGTTTTAATGAAAATGCAGGGATGACAACAATGGTTCACTTAAGACATCTGGGAGGAAGCCAATTGTTTTAATAGTTTAGCCCTAAAGGAAATAAAATTCAGGTGTAAAAGAAATGTGTCAGAAACTACTCAGATTTTTTCACTATTTTTATCACATTGCAGAAAACAAGTAGCAAAGTCATTACAATCTTTTTTTTTCCCATTGCTACATTTGCCTGGTTGCTGAATATTTCTTCCCCAAAAGAATAATTTTCTAGATATAATGTCAGGGTTATTAAAAAGACTCACATATAAATAAAAAGAAGAAAGTGAAGGGAGAAAAGGAAGCAAGCAAGCAAGAGAGTAAGAAAGAAAGGAGAGAGAAATTAGGATTATTGCTATTAGAGGGAAAATACAATCCAAAATATATTTCATGCCCACTTTATTTAGTTTAACTAGAAAGGAATCATCAATAAAATGTCATAGCAAAGAGTAAATAATAAAATGTATAGTTTATACCTGCTTTTGACCTATTCTAAAGGAATATTCTCCATTCTTCTAAAATAATAAAAAGATAATAAAATGTGTTTTTATCATACTAGTAAAGAAAAAAAGATATAGTCTAAGGAAATCTATTATTTTTATACCAAAGGAAGGAAAAAACTGGTTCAAAGTTTAACAATAAAATTTATTTTATTAATATATGATTGTAATAGAACACTGTTTTGCCATAAGAAATGGCAAACAAGATGATCAGCAGGAAAAAAACAAAACAAAACAGGAAACACATATCAAGTGATAACTAAGCAAGAAATGGAAGAACACAATAACAACAATAATATATGATCAACTGTGAATTGTGAATTACAACTATTATCAACAAAGCCAGGATTCAGATTAATTCCTAGGGACTCATGATGAAAAAAACAACTATCTACTCCCAAAGAATGAACAGATTGAGCCCAAATGCAGATTAAAACTTACCATTCTTCATTTCCTCCGTGAGTTTTTTCTACTATAATCAATATGTGTTTTTTAACAACATAATGAAAAGGAAAATATCTATGTATGATAACATATGTACAACCTATAGCATATTACTTGCTTCTTGGGGAAAGTGGAGGGGGCAGAGATGGGAGGCAGGGAGAGCATATGGATTGCCAAAATGTCAGAAAAGGAGTATTACAATTATATTGACATGCAGTTTGGAAAAATAATAATAATAATTAAAATTTTTATTTTATTAAGTATTCTAGATTCTGTTTTATTTTGAAAATTGTTCCTAGACTGTTAGCTTTAAGGTAGCTACTCTCGCAAGCTAGAGAGCTATTAGGAGGCAGGGCCAGTGTTTGTTCTGCCTGTCCAATCATGCTGGGTTATGAGTGCTTATTTACTCTAGGAAGTATCCAGTATCATGTTTTTGAATGTTACAAATTAGTGACATTTAATTTAATGATCTTTAATGTAACAAGTTAGAATGCTTTGTTCTAATGTTCTTAATGGGTTTTACAAGAGGTAACAATGAATAGTAGACAGAGAGAATGTACCCCAAGTGGCAAATTGAGACCTTATTGATATTAAAATGTGATAGTCATACTTCACAAGTCTTCAGGATGAGTGATGACAGAGAAAAGTGAAGAGGAAGTATATTTAGAGGCATTCATTTTGAATATGAGAACAGAGAGAGACAGAGAGGCACAGAGAGCGACAGAGACAGAGAGAAAGAGAGAGAGACAGAGACAGACAGACAGACAGAGACAGAGACAGAGACAGAGAGAGAGAGAGAGAGAGAGATAGAGAGAGAGAGAGAGAGAGAGAGAGAGAGAGAGAGAGAGAGAGAGAGAGAGGAAAACCAAACAGCATTACCTAGTAGAACATGATATTATGATGTTCTTTCTTTGTGTATTCCCTCTCTAGTTGGCTGAACAAGACTTTAATACCTAGGTAGCTTATACCATATATAGGAGAAATGCCCCATCTAGGTTATGCTCCTCCTAGGTTATACACTCATAGGTATTTTTCCCTGGGGAGAAATGTTCCTCTAATGCTTGCCAAATTTGAAATTTTTATGTAAGAGAAAAAGAAAAAATTAAAAGGACACATCATGAGAGAAAACTGAAGAATAGGCAACCGAGACTACTCTGAAAACTCCTATTTTGTTTTTGGAAAAAAAAAATATTTCTCTCAAGGGGCAAAGGCATCTCAAATGACTGGATATGAATATACAAAAGAGAATTTCAGTTAAAAAAAAAAGAAGGCAGAGGATGGGGGAAATCTTTGCCAAATACCTGATGAAACTAACTGGAAAAAATGAAACCTCTTTAGGGTTTAGAGCTCTCCAAGGATTAATGATTACTCGAAGAACTATGCCAATTTGAAGCAATCTCACTAGAGGCATGATGTTCACTTTCTCTGCTTTACTTCTAACATTTTCATCAAAGATTTGCAAAATAGCTTTTGTAAATGTTGCCTGATTTGATCAGGAGCTGAATCATTATCTAATTGGCTAATCAATATTGAAACAAAGGCCAATGTATGAATATGGGACATCATTCATAAAGGAACAGAACTAAAGTGAAAGTCTTAGCAGCTACCATGGCTAACCTGAGAGATAACAATGGATCCGTCATATAGGATTAGAGAAATATGTGATAAGTGGGATGTATGTTAGATTAAAAATGTATATATTGGCCCTTACTAATTTTTATAAACAGGCACAGAATTCAGATATATCCCCTAAAATTTTAGATCTAAGCCCATGTTGGAGAACCTACAGCACATGTCCTGGAGAGTGCGTGAGAGGACTGCTCCCTTCCCCATCTCCACATGAGCCTGAGCACATTTCTCACTTCACCCTCCCCTCTGCTCAGCAGCTTAATGGAAGCATTTCCTCCTTCCCCTGTCTGGGGTAAGGTGGGGACTCACATAGGCACTCAGTCTCTAAAAGATTTGCCATCACTGACCAAAGCCATGAACTATCGGGTGGCCCTTCTTCAGGAGATTTAAGGTAACATGTTAAAAAACAAATTTAAAAAATTGAGAAATTCATGGGATTGTGATCAGCATTGATAGAGGAGCAGCCCAATAGTTGACAATATAGATTCATCAAAATAGTACTCTATTGGTAGGAAAAATAATTTCATTTATTTCAACAAATATTTAATTGTATTATAATTATAAGGTACTCTGTTGGAAGATAGCCATATAAAGACAAAAATAAGAGCAAATAAAACTTCTCTTGCCCTCAAGCAGTAGCTATTTTGCTGGGAGAAATAAGTGTGCATTTTATTCTTGAAACATCCTGTTGGTCTCTTATTTATTAACATTTTAGCTATGTAGTTTGTGAAAACAGACTATGAATACCCTTCAACATTTATTGTGTTTTCTAGTACAGTGAAATTTACCATAATTATGAAAATAATGTCTTTTGTCTTGTTTCTAGAATTATAAAGATATATAGGAGTGGTAAAATATGCAAATTAAGCGCTACATAACAAAAAAATCTTTGAATGACTCTTCAGCTGCAACAATGAGTTTCTAAGGAATTGTTTTGCCATTCAGATACTGATATAGTAGCTAGGATTGCAGTTGATAAAGAGCTGGACATATATTCAGAAAGATCTGAATTCAATTCTTGCCTCAAATGCCTAGTAGCTATATCATTCCAGAGTTTAAAAATTGGTACTACACACACACACACACACATGTGTATATATACACATATATATATATACATATATTTAATGTTTTAATGAAAATAAATAATGAGCTTAATTTATTTTTTTCCCCCTGGAGAGGACTATCTCTCTAAACATGGTTTTGTTCAAATACAAATAAATGTTATGGCAAAAGGATTTAGGCAAGAGACTGGCCCTTAAAGTATATCTCTGTTGGTATATTTAAGATATTCAACTTGTCTACCTCTAGAGATATGCTGATAAGTCTTTAACAATCATCCCTCCCCCCAAAAAAGTATGCAAGATAGTATTATAATTTTAATCTTCATTATTAACTTTTCTCTAATATGTTCTCATCTAGACAAATAAAAAACAAACAAACCTTGATTTATAACATTTTCAATTTCTGATGTATAATTTTTTCCAAGCAAATTCAAACTGTCTCCAACAGAACCCTATATTTATCCTGGTTTCATCTATGCTAAATAGTTAGTATCTGCTATTTTACAGGAGTAAGGAAGATTAATGTGAGTGACACAATTGATAATCAATCATTTAAGAAATGAGGGTGGGAGTGAGAGAGAAGTAGAGAAAGCGTATAGAGGTATAGGGTATATTATTACTACTCTGAGGCATGTGGTGTGTTCAGGGAAGACTAGTACCTCTGTAGTACGTGTTTTTATGTTTTCAGGACTGCTCTCACTCTTAGGTGTTCACCTGACACTCACCTTTCACAGGTAGCTCCAACAGCATATGTAGCAGCCACACCTTAGTTAAACTTTCTTCACAGAGAGGACCAGATTGAGGGCAACTGATAGGCCTGAAATTCATTGGTGAATTAGATTGGGTTGTCTATGGATGATGAAAGCGGTCTCTGGATTATTTAGTGCTTGGACAGGTCTCAAAGACACTAACGTCATTCACTACAAAACAAACCATCTCCAATCATCTTGATTTTTGAAATGTCACTGGACTCCAGTGACTGAAAGAAAGGATGTCTTCACAAAACTTTGACTCACTTAAATCCAATGTATGTACATGTCAAACAATACCACCCATACCATTTTATGATTTCACTATTTTGCTATCTCATGATTTTATTATTTTTTCAATAACTTGAAGAAGTCCTGTGACAAAGGGCAAGGGGCAAAACAGCAAGTGTGGATAAACTGGGAGCCATGGTCACATCCCTGCACATGAGAAGGCCAGGGCATGGGGTAATCTTTTCATTAGCAGGCATAGCAGAGAGATTCATCATCCCTCAAGCTACCTGAGCATAGCAGATTTTTTCCTAAGGACCACACTCCTGATGAGAAGAAGGGAATAAAAAGGTACCCTAAAATTTATCTACTTTAGCCACTTTTACCTTGGTCTGCTTTCTAGGACAGGTAGAGATAATACTCCATAGTCAAAACACACAAAAACATACAGAAACTTTTGTAAAAATAATTCCATTCACCATTGCTACATAGAATGTATGCACACTTATGGACAACATGAAACTCAGGAAGCCTGAAAAGACAAAAAGCTCTTTTTTGGAAGAGAATTCAGCAGATACTGTATACAAATAGCAGCCCTGGGTCAAATAAAAGTGGGAAATGAAGGCAAGCTTAATGATATTGCATACTCCTTTTTCTGGAGTGGTCACCATGATGAAAAGTTGGCATAGATTTCACAATCAAATCTCATCTAGTTGACAAATTTGTATGATTTCCCAAAAAGGTAAAAATCAGGCTCACAACAATGTAATTGCCACCTGCAGAAAACTGGGTATTCTCCCACCATGACAAGCCTTGATGAGGTAACAGAAAATTTTCATGAAGACCTGGAGAACCTGCATCATCAGTTTGTCAAGGGGACAAACTTCTAATTTGGGTGACTTTAGTAATTGCATTGGCACAGACACCAGACATGGTAGGGAGTCCATGGGAGGAATGGATTTGGAAACAGCAACAGTCATTTACTACTGGAGACTTTTGCATCTCAAGATCTCATCACCAACACTGCATTCCATTTGCTGAAGCGCAATGATTGGTTTGATGAAAAAGATGTGGAAATTCAGAAACTAATGAATGAAAAATTGAGCACTCCATAGGGTTTACCAGCAGGATAGTTCATCTGTCTCTAAAAAGGAAGTGCTTAACTACATCAGAAATGCAAACAAAGCTTAGAAATATACAGGATTATTTGTTCAGTAAAACAGAAAAAAATTTCAGTTTTAAATTGAGAATAACAACTCAAAACACTTCTATGAGGCTCTGAAGGTTATTTATGGGTCAAATCTCTATGCTATATTTCAAATACTAAGCTCTGATTGAGCCATCAGCTATACAGACATAATGTTGATGATATGTTCTGAACGCTTCCAATGCTTCTCAATTGACCCTTATCAATCAACAAAGGAGCCACTGAACATATATCTCAGGTAGAAGCCCATCTCTCAATAGCTGAAATTCCAACTGAAGAAGAGATGTTGAATGTTATTAGACTCCTGTTGGGTGGCAAAAGAGTTTGGTGATGATTCAGTTCCAGCGGAGATGTACAACACTTGGTCAGCCAAAAGCTGGCTGAAATCTTCCTGGTTATATGGTGGAAGAAAGTTATCACTCAGGATATCAAGGATGCTTCCATTTAAAAGGAAAAAAATGTTTGCCCTGTGACAATTATAGGGATTTTCTTTTAATTATTGCCAGCAAGAGTATTGCCAGACTCCTCCTTAATTGGTTGATACTTCACTTGGAAGATGGTCACCTACTCAATGCCTGACTACTATAGAAGAAATGCCAGTAACAGGGCAGAAATCTGTATACAACATTCCTCATTCTGACAAAAGCTTTTGATACTGTCAATCATGAGGACTTGTGGAAGATCATGACAAATTTTGGTTGCCCTGAGAAGTTAATCAATGGTGTATAACAGTTACATAATGGTATGACTTCCACAGGTTCTGGATAATTGTCAAGGCTCTTATGCTTTCCCAATCACTAATCAGTGAGGTTTCTGAGACTGAGATACAACTGAGCAAGAGCTGATTCTTTGTTACTTGTGCTAATTTGGGCATAACAATGAAAACCAAGAAAACAGAGGTTCTCCATCGGTCAGCCAAGCCATCCACAGGTGGAACCATAAATTAGAGCAAATGGAAAAAAATTTTTGAATATTGGAGATGAGTTCATTTACCTTAGCAATATACTTTCTAGGAATGTCCATATAGATGATGAGAATGATACATATATTACCAGAGCTAGGTCAGTGTTTTGGAGACTCCAAAAGGAAGTATGGGAAAGGAGAATTATTAGGATGCTTATCAAACTGAAAACCTAAAAAGCCTTTGAACTGAACATTTTTTTTTCATACCTGTGAAATCTGGACAGTAGACTAGTGTCAAGCCATTAAATTGAAGCACTTCCATTTAAATTGTCTTAGGAACATTCTGAAGATCACCTGCCAAGGTAAGGTATTAGACACCGTGGTCCTTTTTTGAGCTGAAATGCCAACCATTCAAAACTTGAAAACAGTGCAACTCAGATGGAATGGTCACATTGTTCAAATGTCAAGCATGCGTTTTCCTAAAAGATTATTTTATGGTGAACTCACACACAGCAAACACCCACACAGAGATCAGAAGTGATATAAGGGCACTCTCAAGAACTTTGGTATTGATTGTAAGATAGTGCAGATCTCAATGGAGTACTATCTAGTGCCTTCATCAAAAAAGAAGCTGTGCTCTATGAGCAAAGCAGAATTTCTTTAGTACAAAAGAAATGCAAGGCGCCCAAATTTAACGACTTCTCCATTCTACCTATTCATATAGGTCAGTGATGGTGAACCTATGGCACATGTGCCAAAAAGGGCACACAGAGCCCTCTCTGTGGTCATGCCTGCAGTCAATTGCCAGAGTTTGTTACTAGAAAGCTGGAGGGACTTGGGGACTAGCTGCTCTCCTCCCCCTCTCAATGCATCTGAGGACATTCCTCACTTCACCCTACCCTCTAACCATCAGCCCATTGGGAACATCTCCTCCCTCCCCTGTCTGGGGTAAGGAGGGGTGGGGGTTGGGAGAATAGTGCATGGCAATTGGTTTTTGGGGGTCTGGGTGTAGCTCTTGGTTTATTGGGGGGGCAGGCATGGCAGTCATTCTGGGGGGGGGGGGGATAAGGTAGGGGTAGGGCCCAGCATTCTCTCTCTAAAAGGTTTCTCATTTCTGATATAAGCTATTTTTTGTGCCTGATATGAGGTAGAAAATTGTGAGTTACTGTTTGGCGGACAGAGTCAGAGAGACTCTACATAAACCCTGACATAGTGATGTCATTAGAGTCTTCTAAGAGTATAAGGGACAACAATAAACCAATTACATATTCATAGAGGTATGAAAATAAAAGTAGTTTGGATATGTTTACATAAATTACTGTCCTATTTTTAATTTTATCAAATTCAGTGTTATAAGTAATTTCTATATTCAAATCATTATAAAATAACAATAATAAATATATCTATTATGTTTCCTCAATGAACCTGCCAATGTTAACTTTTCAATAATTCAAGAATCATGAATAACTCTTGCCCTTGACAGATACTAGCTATTATTCTGAAACTTTAATACGTGCTCAAAAAATCAGCATGCTACTAATCAGCCTGGAACACAACCCTTGTTTACAATAATCATTTAATAGTCTATACTTGAGAGCAAGTGTGGCTGTACACAATGAAAACTCTGAACCTTTATTTCAGCAGGTGCAATTATTTGAGGGGGTATGGAAAGGATTGTTAAAATTCACATATTAGTCATATGTATAAGAAACTATTTTTAGAGCCACTGATTATTGAAACTATATTAAAGAAGAGGGTATATTTTATCATGCCATTTTCAAATAAAAACATTATTTTTAAATTAACATTGTTAATACACATCTATCATGGCTGACAAAACAAAATATTTGCTTAATATAGAAGTTATTTAAAAATTACAAATTAATTGCTTATGACATAAATTCACATAGTGACCCATGGTAAAAAGAGAAATTTTAAATATATTTTCCCTTTTTAACCTTTATAATGCAAAACTTTTTGCTGAAGTGTTATTGATTTAAAACAGGTCAAGAATAGCAACTATCACATACACTGGGAAGGAATGAGTCAATACATGGTTAAATCCTGTGCAATCAACATAGACATATCTAAATTTACACCACTGGCTTCTGAAATACAATTAATTTGCTGATGTTTTCCTAAGAGCAATTAACAGCAGGAAAAAAGTTTTAATGAAATAAAGTCGTGATTCCCATAGGGACTATTTATAATGAATATTACAGAGGAGCCCCAGCTCTCCAACTGTTTACATTGAGAATTGATTAATAGCAAAACCATTAAGCTCTGAATTTGGTTACATATAGCCCAAGTGAAGCAATACTGCTAATTAAGTAATCATATCCATTTGTATGTGCCAAAGCTAATTAGCTTTTAAAATGTCTTTAGGTTTTCCTGGAGGACCAATAATATTCTAGGGTGCATTAGCCAAAGTAAAATTTGAGTCATTCCTGACAATGTTTCCTAATAAAACTGGATTTCTATGAAAACTCTAAGAAAGTTTAATCAGATTACGTCTTCTCAAGAAAATCAAATGAGGAAGCACCAAATTTCCTCCTAAAGGAATTAATTAACAATGGGTTAGGGTCAACTAATGTTCTTAAATGGCTCTATACTAATTAAGTTAGGAAAGCAGCCAAGTTTGACTAGGAAAATGCCTAATTTTAGGTTTTGCTTTGAATGTAGGTGTCAAGTAATATTATAAAAAAATCAAGGAAAGTACTAGATATTATTGAATTTGATAGCAAGAATCATTCTAGAGAGCAGTCTGGAACAATGCTGAAAGGGCAATAAAATTGTGCATACACTTTGATTCATCAATATCACCACTAGTTTTGTATCCCAAAGATATTAAAGAAATGGAAATATAACCCATCTTAAAACAATATTTATAAAAGATCTTTTCATGGTGGCAAAGGACTGGAAACTAAAAGGCTAGTTATCAGTTGGGAATGGCTGAGCAAATTGCGATACATACTTGCAACAGAATACTTGTGCCATAAGAAGTTACAAATAAGATGGTCACAAAAAAAATCTGTAAAGACTTATAAGAAATGATGCAAAGGGAAATGAGCAGGACAAGGAGAATGTTATACATGTAACAACAATAATATATGATGATCAATGGTAAATGACAACTATTATCAACATGTAATCTGAATAAAAATATATACAAAATTGCAAGCAAAAAGAAATGTGAATGGCATCTTTCTTTTTTCTTTTTTTTTTCCAATTTGAAATATTTTTCCATGGTTGCATGATTCATGATTCCCCCATCTTCTCCCTCCCCACTCTTGGAGGTGACAAGCAATTCCACTGGTTATACATGTATCATTGATCAAAACCTATTTTCATGTTATTCATATTTGCAGTAGAGTAGATCTTTTAATATCAAAACTCCAATCATATCCCTATCAAACTATGTGATTGTTCATGTTTTTCTTCTGCCTTTCTGTTACCACAATTCTTTCTCTGAAAGTGGATACAGTATTCTTTGTCATAAGTTTCTCTTGATTGTCCTGAGTCCTTGCATTGCTACTAGTAGAAAAGTCTATTACATTTGTGCCATAGTGTATCAGTCTCTGTGTACAATGTGCTCCTGGTTCCGCTCCTTTCACTCTGCATCAAATCCCGGAGGTCTTTCCAGTTCACATAGAATTCCTCCAGTTCATTATTCCTTTCAGGACAATAATATTCCATCACCATCAGATACCACAATTTGTTCAGCCATTCCCTCATTTTCCAATATGTTACCACCACAAAATGAGACTACAAATATTTTTGTACGAGTCTCTTTCCTTATTATCTCATTGGTGGGGTTTACAAATCCAGAAGTGGTATGGCTGGATCAAAGGGCAGGCATTCTTTTAAAGCCCTTTATGCAGAGTTCCAAATTGCCCTCCAGAATGGTTGGACAAATTCACAACTGTGCCAGTTGTGTATTAGTGTACCGATTTTGCCACATCCCCTCCAACATTTATCATTATCCTTTGCTGTCCAGTCTGTTAGGTTGAGGTGGTAACTGAGAGTAGTTTTAATTTGCATTTCTCTAATCAGGAGGGATTTAAAACACTTTTTCATGTACTTATTGATAGTTTTGATTTCATCATGAGAAAACTGCCTATTCATGTCCCTTAATGAATGGCATTTTTCTATTCAATAGATGGATTAGTTTAGTAGATAATATTTTCTGTCCAAATTTCATCTTTTCAAATAATTCCCTTCTAGAAATGCTTTATCCATATTTTCATTATCATATTATTCTCCTAATCACCCCTATTTTCCCCATTCGGAAATGTTGTTTAGTGTAATTTGTTTCATTGGATTTTTCTTCATGTTAAAAATTAGAAATTATTGTTATAATTACTTTCTCAAGAAAATCTTTGGCTATTTTGTAAATTTATAAGTTGTATCTCTCTAAAATCAAGAGGAAAAAGTATCTGTAATGGAGATAAAATTGAAATCTTCCTATTAAGATTAAGTGTATAGCAAAGATGATCATTATGACCACTATTGATCAATATTGCATTAGATATACTAGATATAGCAATAAAATAAGAAAAAGCAATTAACAGAATAAAAACAATCAAACATGAAACTATCATTTTTACAGATATGATATATATTTTAGAAAGCCCTAGAGAATCAACAACAAATAAAATAAAAGTTGAAACAATAACTTCAGTAAAGTTGTAGAATATTAAAAAACACACATAACTCAGCAGCATTTTTATACTACCAACAAAATCCAGCAGCAAAAGATAGAAAGAAAAATTTCATTTAAAATAATTACAGATAGAATAAAATATTTACAAGTCTACCTGTCAAGACAAAACTCGGGAATATTAACACAATTATAAAATACTTTTCACATAAATGAAGGCAAATGTAAATAACTGGAGAAATATGCATTTTTCATGTGTAGGCTAAGCCAATACAATAAAAATGACAATTCTACTTAAGTTAATTGACTAATTCAGTGACATACCAATCAAACTACTAAAGAATTATTTTATAGAATTGGAAAAAATAACTAAATCCATCTGGAAGAACAAAAAGTCAAAAATATCAAAGGAATTAATAAAAGAAAAATGAGAAGAAAGGTGACATAACTTTCAGATTTCAGACTATATTACAAAGTGGTTATAATAAAAATAATCTGGTACTGGTTATGAAATAGAATGGCTGATTAGAGGAATATATTAGATATACAATGCCTGGTAGTAATCTACCACAGTAATCTAGTGTCTCACAAACCAAAGATTTAAGGTTTTGAGTTAAAGACATTTGACAAAAATTACTGGGAAAACTGGAAAGCAATTTGATAGAAACTAGACATGGACAAATATCCCATACTGTAAAGTAAGGTAAGGTCGCAAAGGATAAATTATTTAGATATAAAGGATTTTACCATAAGTAAATTAGGGAAGCATAGAAAAATGCACCTGTCAGTTCTATTGATAAGACAAAACTTTATAACAAAATAAGAGATAGCGAGGATCATAGGAACTAGAATAGACAATTTTGATTACATGAAAATAAGAGAGAATGCAAAGGTTAAAAAATTAAGAAAGAAAATCTGGAAGACTGATATAAACTGATGTGAAGTGAAATGAGTACAACCAAGAGAACATTTTAGTAACAGTAATATGGTAAAAACTGTCACCTGTTGAAAGACTAATGACTTTGTTCAAGACAATGATGCAAGACAATTGCAAAGGTCCAGTTATTAAAAACTCAGTCCACTGAACCACCCAGTGTGCCCCTACTCCTGACTTTTTAACTTCAACTAAAGCATAATAATTTTTGTTCAAGTCCCTTATTTTAGCTATTTCTCTCTTATTCAAATATTTGTAAATGGCATATCACAGGATTATAGTTTCTATTCCATTCTACAATCTTTTTTCTTTTTTCTTGGTAAGTCCAACACATTCACATTCATAGTTATGATTACTAACCATGCATTTTCTTCATTCTATTCACTTCTGTTTATGCTTTATCTTTTTTTAATATTGTTCCTCCTCAACAGCCTGTTTTGCTTCTGACCACAGCTTTTTTATTTTTTATCTGCTCGCCCTTTTATCATTCTCCCTTCATTTTTCTCAATCTTCTTGGTCCCTATTATTCCCTTTTTGGTAAGATAAATTTATATTACTGATGAAGTATCTATCTATCTATCTATCTATCTATCTATCTATCTATCTATTTTCCTTCTTTGGACCAATTTAGATCTGAGTGAGGTTCAAACTTTGCTTCCTCCCTTCCCATTCACCATTATCCCCTCCTTTGTGAAACCTCTTCCTTGCACACCATTTTTTATGTGAGATTACTTCCCTCACTCTTTCTTTCCTTCTTCCTCTTAGGGCATTCATATTTACATTTTTAAGTTTCTCTTGAGTCTTGTTTTTAAATATATAATTTTCTATTCAGCTTTGGTCCTTTCATCAGGATTACTTGAATAATCTCTATTGCATTAAGATCCATTTTCCTCCTGAAGGTGTTATTAGGTTTTCTTGAATGGATTATTCTTGGTTCTAATCTTAGCTCTTTTACCTTAAGGAATATAGTCCAAGTCATCTGATCTTTTAATGTAGTATCTGCTAAATTTTATGTTATCCTGAGTATGGCTGCTTGGTATACTTTCATGTATCTGGAAGTATTTTCTTGTTGACTTGTGAGCTTTGGAATTAAGCTACAAAATTATCGGGAGTTTTCATCTTGAGATTTTTTTCAGGTACTTATTGATGGATTCTTTCAAATCCATTTTATCTTCCAGTTTTAGGATACCTAGGCGATTTTTTTTAATATCTTCAATATGAAAAAGCTTAAATTATCTTTCCTATAGTCTCTTACCAATTTCCAGATATTCAATACAAATTTGATGATTCTTGTTTCTCTTATAATGGTAGAATAATTAGGAAAATAAAATAAAATGAGCAAAGCACACATTGCATTATAGAAATAAATTCTTAATTATTAAAATCATGGAATTTTAGAGACTGGGCATATCTTCTAAATCATCTAGAGCTACTTCATCATTTTATATATGTAAACAGTGGCTCCTAAGATTGTTGTAAGGATCAAATGAAATAAGTTTTTAAGGTGCTTAGCATATTGCCTGGTACACAAAATGTTTAATAAAAGCTTATTCTTTCCCTCCTCTCCCTTCAAGAAACTCATTGACTTTCCCATGTTCTCATAGGAAGTTAGTGGCAGAAAAGTGATCAAAACTCAATCTCCTGACACCTTGCATCAATACATTTCTATTTCCCACAGCTAAACCAAATATGGTATATGTGCATTGGTATTCTTTCTTTGAAGAAGTAGGAACTCTAAAGTACTTATTTTGCTTTAAGTATAGTACAAGGCTTATATTTTCAGGTATTTTTATATACTACTTTTTTCTGTAGTTTTTATCCTTTCCTACTTTTTCTCTTTTAAAAATATCCTTTGTTATATTAGATGACACTCTGGGAGGAGGAAGACAAAAGATTCTGAGATATATTTAGCACTTTAAGAATAAAAGAAATGAATAAAAATTATTTTTAAGAACACTATTTCTTAAACACAGGAAAGAGGCAACTTTTATTCCAAATGTATTTTCATTAGGAAAAAAGAAAAAAGGAAGTAAGTCATGATGAGTTAATTTTTTTAGACAGGATATCCAATTGACTAAAAAAGTAATACTCAAAACAGTAACTTATTCATTTAATAGGGTAAATTAATTTACATTTGGTTTTCCATAGAGTAAATGAGACATTTTTCATTTTTAAATGAACATATTTTCAAATTTTCAAATGATACAACATACTTAAATAACTAATTTCAGCATAAAGACTATAGAGAATTCATTTGTAGGGATGAATTTTCTGCATAGGAAATATAAATATGTACATTTTTCTTGCAAAATAGAGTTTTTTCTTGCACTTCTTTGCCTTTTGCTAGGGAGACATTTTTACTCATTTGATTTTACATATATATTTTTTAAAATTAACTAAAGAGGTTAAGAAAAAAATGAGTAATGGTAAATTATAAGCACCCAAATTTCCATGTCTATTAAAATATTGAGAATGTCACTTGTAATGAACCAAAGTCAAAGTAATTAAGAATAAATGGGACATAAATCACGAACCTGATTTTCATTATCACCATCACTTTCCCCCCAAACCTTGGCACATCTGTAGTCTGCTTTAAATCTTCTATTTATATAGTTCAGGAAACTGTGATTTCTGATTACCCCATTTCCATTAGATACATATTCAGATGCATAATTATCCCATTTTGGAGCTATCTGGGAAAATATATGAAACTTAAGGCAGACTTGAATTATCAAAAATATAGGCATTTCAGGTTTTAAAATAGTCTTCTAGCACACTGTAGCTGACCACCAGCAATCTCTCTTTGCCTATGTATTAAGACAATTTTGGAGAGAAACAATAGGTGTATAATATGCTCATATTTTGAATTTTAAATATTTTATCCCCATCTGCTACACTGATTATCATCTGTCTTTCAAAAGGGAAAGTTCATCTGAAAAAATAGCATATTTTTGTATAAAACAACATATCCTTTCTGTGGAAATATTGAACACCTTTGGTTTTATGTATAGAACTATGGAATTAAGGAGCTTGAAGAAAGTTAAGATTTCATCTAGACCCATGTTCATATTTAAAAGATGTAGGAAATGAGGATCCCAAAGCCAACTTACTTATCCAATGTAATTAGTGGGGAAATCTTTCTTTTCTCAGAAAGCTTCCTGTATTCTTAGCTTCTGGTAACAATAGCATTCACCTCTGCTCACAGCCTAGAAATAATCCTTAACTCTTTGCTTCACTCTTCCTATCCATCTCCTATTGATTATTCTATCATTCACTCCACTCACAATTCTATTTCATCCTAATTATTTACAGTCACCTAGACTAGGAAAATGAATTCCTAATTCGTCTCTCAGCCTCCAATATGTTCCATTCGACTGCCAGGAAGATATCTCTGAAGCACAAGTTTTTGTTTTTTGTTTTTTTAAGATTTTGCAGCAACATACTTAAAATGTTCAGTGGTTCCTTCTTGCCTTGAGTAGGAAACAAAATTTCAGTTTAGCTTTTTCTTGTGCTTCACAATGTTTTTCATTTATTTTACAAGGTTTTTAGATTTTATTCTCAGTTATGTGTCATACATTCTAACAAAATTAATTTCTGTTACAACTTCACAAATAAAAGTTTCCAAAGTATAAGTTGTATATAACTCAAAGTATAAATAATATAAAGTATAACTTAAAGATATAAATGAATAAGAAACTAAAATTTTGTAGTTACAAATGTTTTGCATGCTTGCCAGTTCTCTTTTAAGCAAAGTATTATAATCCAACTAGAAATACATGCTTAGGAGGCAAAATGATCTAAAAAAAACTTCAGATATTAAATTTGTAAATGAATACTAATACTTTTTTTCTATTGCATTAATGCACAACAAATGACTTCATATTATATCCCAGAAACTTCATATATGGCCTACTTGCTATTCTCAATATGTCATCTTGCATCTTCCATCTTTTCAACCTTTACATAATTTGTCTATCTTGAAGGCACTCCTTTGCTTCCCTCAATTTCCTTCACAAAATATTTAATTCCTTAGAAAGTTTGAGTTAAAATTCTACCTAAATTAATTTAATTATTCAGTGTCATTCCAATAAAACTATCAAAAAACTATTTTATAGAACTAGAAAAAAATAATAAAATTCATCTAAAAGAGCAAACGATCAAGAATATGTAGCAAATTAATGAAAAAAATTGTGAAGGAAGATGGCCTACCAGTATCAGATCAATGTTAAACTGTACTCTAAAGTAGTGATCATCAAAACAATCTTGTATAGGCTAAGAAATAGAATGGTGAATCAATGGAATAGATTAGTGATAACTGATCATAGCTATTTAATGTTAGATAAACCCAAAGGTCCCACTACTAGGTTTGTATCCCAAAGAGATTTGAAAAGGGAGGGGGATACTTACTTGTACAAAATATTTATAGCTGTGCTTTTTGTGGTGGCAAAGAATTGGAAATTGAGGGATGCCCATCAATGGAGGAATGGCTGAACAAATTATGGTATATTTTGGTGATGTATTACTATTCTGGTATAAGAAATGATGAATAAGAATTTTTTCAGAAAAAGCTGGAAAGACCTACATAAACTGAGGCAGAGTGAAATAAACAGAACCAGGAGAACAGTATACACATTATCAGCAATATTGTGGAATGACCAACTGTGATAGAAATCTTCTCTCAGCAATACAATGATATAGGACAATTCTGAAGGACTAATGAAAAAGAATGCTATCCACCTCCAAAGAAAGAACTGTTAAGATCAAAGCATACAATTTTCAGTGTAGTTTATTTGGGTTTTGTTTTGAGGTTTTGGTTTTATATGATTATTCTTTTCTAAAACTGATTATAGAAATAAGTTCTGCATGATAATAAGTGTATAACCAAATTCAAGTTGTCTGCCTAATCTGAATTAGAGGAGGGATGGGATGGAGGGAGGCAGGCAATCTGGATCATATAGTTTCAGAAAAAAGTTTAAATCAAGTGTGATCTCTTATAGTAAAATTATCCTGATCTGATAAATTGAGTTCTTACTATATGTCTCCCTGGAAATTAGTTTCTTATGTTTTTGTTTTAATTTTCTATGTAGATTTTTTCTCCTCAAAAGAATGAAAACTCCTCAAAGGCAAAGACCACTTCATTTGCAACTTTGTTTCTTGAGGACTTAGCATAGTATCTGGTACATAGTAGACACACTTAAAGTCTTGTTAAAT
The DNA here is from genome assembly GCF_027887165.1 of Monodelphis domestica. NCBI lineage: Eukaryota > Metazoa > Chordata > Mammalia > Didelphimorphia > Didelphidae > Monodelphis > Monodelphis domestica. The sequence continues at coordinate 470,041,497 of NC_077228.1, forward strand.
GACTGAATTAACGAATTTCTCCTAAAATTACTATGGTAAATACAATTCCTATTTTTTTAGAAAGTTGTAGAAAAAGGGAGACAAAAAGGAAAGAAAAAAGGGAAGTAAAGAGGAGTTCAGAAAGTTGAAGAACAAATGGGAAAAAGGAGGGGGTAAGAGAGTAAGAAGCATTTTTTAATGTTAAAAATTCATGATTTTGTTTTTATCAATAGTAGCATTCAAAATTATATATGTCGTTGGTTATGAGCTACAAGTAAGATATTCATAATATTATATATATTAATACTCCAAACATTCCAAAGAATCAATTATCTCCTTTCAATGACACAGATAAGATCCCATGTTGCTCTTGTACATATCCTTCCATACAATCTTCGCTTATCATTAATCTGATGTGGTCAGGGGCTTCTTGAGTTCTTATGACATTCTTGGAATATTAATAAAACATCCAAGCTACTTTAAATAAGTCTCCATCCAATTTTATTTAAGCAGCACATTTCTTTAACTTGACTTTCTTTTCATAACTACAAAATTCAAAAGTTTATATCAAAAATAGGAGTCCATGAAGAGATACAGAGATAGGTGACTCACCAGGCAATTCCATAATCTATCCTTCCTTACTGTACAAGGTAAATTATTTTTTTCTTAAAAAGTATCAAAACTATCCTAGAGACTTGGTTGACTTAGAAGAATAGAGTTTCAGGTTGTTGACATCACTTCCTCATTTCCTGAATATAAAGCAGTCATAAGGAACAACAGGGGTGGGTAAAAGAAATGGAAAACTCAAACAACTCATCAGAATGAACCCCATATGAGTAGAAACACAGAAGAAAAACAACTGCTTGATCACATGGGTTTATGTAGATATGATTGGGCATGTAGACTCCAAATGATCACCCTAGTGCAAATATCACTAATATGGAAATAGACTTTTTATAAATGACACATGTAAAACCCAGTGGAATTGAACATCAGCTAGAGGAGGTGGGGAGAAGAAGGGGAGGGAAAGAACATGAATCTTGTAACCATGGAAAAATATTCTAAACTAACTAATTAAATAAAATTTTTCAAAAAAATAAAATCAAAGGAAATTTTCTTAATAAAAGAAAATAATTTTTAAAAAGAATCAACCCTACATGTTTTCAATGTCTATCCTCATTTGATACCTTTATCCTGCTCTAAGTAATTATCCTTTTGTCAACCATTAAATGATCTTTAAGTGTCTCAAAGTGTTCTAACTGGCAGAGTATTGATCTAGATGAGGCTCAGCTGAGAACACCTTGGAAGATAATTGAGTAACTACTAAACAAACATTACTCTTTCACATCAGACCATAATTATTTTAATAACTCAACCAATAAGATGGAGATCTGTCAAAATCCAGAATTCATTTTTTTCACATATCATAACTCTAATTCCTCAGTAATAGATAATAATTCATCCCCTCTTTTATTTCTCTGAGAAGCATATTGTTTTCAGGAATCTCTATGTTGGGAGGCCAGTGTTTAAATTCAATATTTTTTTGAATCCCTGAAACTATAAAACTTCTCAAAACTGAGAAAGCCCACTCCCAGGATTTCCTCAGGCCACCTGTAAGAAGAAACTGGTCTGTCTTTTTAATGCTGGAGCTCTATCAGTGCTTTAAGTCCTTTCACATCTAGACCAGGGAAAAAATTGCTCAGAAAATGGCCTCTGACCTATGTTTAAGTAAAAGGAACAAAAAAGACAGAAAATAAAGTGTTCCAGTGAAAAGAATCAGCCCCAAGTTCCTATGCTATTACTGTATCTTTCTATCTCTGGCTTCATTAACAAGTCACTTGTCCATTTTGAGCCTCCAATAAATCAGCTATAAAAAGAAGGAACTGAACGCTATGCCTTTTTCTTTTAAGGTCCCTTCCTACACTAAGTATATGACCTTAAGTCAGTCGAGAAATTGAAGACCATGCATTCTCCTCTCAAACACATAAAGAAGACAAAATAAAATTTATACCTTCTCCTCTCACTCTACTCCCCCCCCCCCAAAAAAAAAGGAAAGATCTGCTCCATTGAAATCTAGCCTTGAAATCCAAAAGAAAGACTAAAAATAAGGCATCTAAATGGCATGGTTGATAGAGGGTAGAGTATGGAATTAGGAAGACCTGATTTTCAAACTCAGTCTTAGTCACTTGCCAGTTGTGCAAGCCTGGGCAATTTACTTCTCCTTTGCTTCAGTTTCCTCATTTGTAAATTGGGGATAATAACTTTACTGACCTCATGAGATGGTTTTGAGTATAAAATAAGATCATGATTGTCAAGCTTGTAACATAATATCTGACACATAGTGGAGGCATATAAATGGTAGCTACATAGCTATATAACAAAGAATGATCCATTGTCTTTTATAGACAAGTAAGCATTTATCTTCAGATTAATTATGCCCCACCCCCTACACCAGACATATTGGAGGCAACCCCAGGACCCGGTAACTGATAGAAAAGTCCCCAGTGTCATTTCAGTAAGATTTCAGTCCATGTGTAAAAGGACAAAGCTTAGTAATTTTAATCATCTGCCTGGCAAACTCAACAAATTGAATAGGGATTATGCTGAGTAACTCCTCTGCCACACATACACACACACACACAAACAAACAACCCACCATTCCATTGGCATCTCCCTTAGCATCTCCTTAGGTCTTGAACAGGATAGGTCATTATTATTTTTAAATGATCTGAATTAAATAGCATTGAAATATTTTATATTATAATTCTTTTTTTTAGCTCATTTCATGTATTTACTGACAACTTTCTAGATGTTGACTTTGAACTATTTGGTATCATAGTGATTAGGTAGCTCAGAGTTTCTGTCCTTGAGGAATATATAACACTGACTGGGCATGAATAATATAGGTTACCATGTAAATTGATATATGATTAAGTGCTAAGATGAATGATACAGACATTCAATATTATAGGACTTAATGCATTCACAGAATTAACCAGAATGATTCAGAAAGACTCTATAATTTCAGAAGACTCATCCTAGTGCTTAACTGAACTTTCTTCTTTTCTTTTAGTTTTCCGTGATTTTCTTGAGATGATAGTGTTCTCTATAGTTATGTGGGGAGTAAAAATCCTAAGAGGCTATTCTGGGTTAGAAAAACCAATTCATTGATTATGCTAATAATAACCAATAAATTAGTAGTCCCTTATCTCTTTTGGTGATGAGAGATATTTCATACAAAGTTTTGAATCACTGAAATACTATTATAAAAACTAATCATTCAGTCTTCCACTAGGCAGTCCAATACATTTCTAATTGGTAGATACCGAATGAAGAGGTGAGACAATATTGCCCATTTTTCCCTGCTCCTCTCATGATGGTGTATGGAAAATCACATTCCTGATCAGAGAATTCAAATATCGTCACTGATCTAGATAGAAAAATCAACTTAGGTCCAGCTAAGTTCATCTTCTATCATTCATCCTAATGAAATAAATCAAGCACAATCATGCTGCTCTTAGACATGCTTGGTTGGAGCCAGATTTGCTGTTAGGAAAAGTATGGATCTTAATTTTCCCACTCATAGAAGATGTTGTGGGACAAGGAATGCAAAGCATATTCTTAGATCTGTTAGGACAAAGGAATGAGGAAAAAGCTTGGACACAAAATGTGATGTTATAGAGCAATGTTAGAAATCAAATGATACAGTATCAAGAATAAATCTCAGGTTGAAATATCTAGACACTTTGTCTAGATCATTTCTTTGCCCCCATAATTTGAAACTATTTATTATTACATTATCTGAATCCATCTATTTTGTCCTTATAATGTCTCCCTGCCCCGATGTCCAAGAATATAAGTTCCTTATATCAATGGACTATGGCACTATCACTTTAGTTATTTCTAGAAGCTAGCAAAGCACTTTGTACATCATAGGGAATTAATGAGCAAATGTTGAATTTGAAAAGTTCTCTTTTTCCCTTTGATTAATTTTGATTTTTTCTCCCTTCTTTTACCTCTCAAATCTAGCCAAATATTAAATCTTGTGCATTCTCCCTCTACATCATTTCACACACAATGTTCTCCTCCATACTGAATGCCACAATGCCAGTACAGTCCTCTTGCTACTATTTTCCTTTAGGATGGCAATAGCTTCCTAGAAAAACTTTATCCCTCCACTCTTACACTCCCAACCAATGTCTCACAACCCAAAATAATATTATATATTCAAAACTCATTGCTATTATTACCTAAATGATAAAGTTTAAAAATCTACATATTTTATAATAATTTATGTATAACTTTAAAATAAAAAAACTAAAGAAATGAAAATATCATGAACACATATTTAGAATAGGAAGAATTAGGGTAAATTAAGAATTGAAAAATACTTCAGACTAAGCAATCCCCATATAGAGAATTTATCTGCCATTTTCAAATTCTATTCACAAATTATACCTTTGTATAGTTGTGTGTGTGTGTGTGTGTGTGTGTGTGTGTGTGTGTGTGTGTATGGAGGAGGAGGAGGAAGGGTCTGAGACTTTTGAAAATAAATTTTATAAGAGTTTTCTCCTATGGAAAGTAACTGAACTGCAAAGTAAAAAAAAATTATCCTATCTTCAATAATCTCCAGAAGACTCTTCCAGGAAGTCTCATGGCCCCAATCCATGCTTTATTAAACTGAGATTCAACCAAAAATTAATAAAGTATACTTAATGAAATATTAAATATAAACTGGGTTCCTATACTAATTAGATTGATATACTATAGAATTAATTAACATTCCATCGTTCTATTTTCCCAAATAAAATGTTAGCTTTCTGAAGGCAAGGGCCATTTATTTTGTTTCTTTATACCTCTAGTAACTGGCACAATGTTTTACACATAGTAGGTACTTTAAAATTCCATCTTTGGATGGTTTATCAGTATAACAATAACAGATAACAGTCATATGAGAAAGTTTAATTAAATTAATTGTATTATCTTCACACACATTCCGTATTTCCAGCTTGTTCTATCTTCTTATGTATGTGGTAATTCTCATAATGAGAATTTGCAATGTATTGAGCTTCTTTTTTTCTAATTTGCAAGTCTCACAATATATTCTATATTCAGAAGCAATGACATATATTGCATTTCACCTTGTCTGTGTTCCTTGTCACTTTGTGGACTCAGCAGTACTAACTCACTTTGATGCCTGGAGATTGTATTTTGTTATACTCTGTATTTTGATGTACTTTTTAGTCTTATTTAAAGAGGAGAGGAAATGAAATAGCATTTTAAAAAATGAACATATTCACCCATAACAGAATCATAAAAAGAACCTCATTTTATCTCATTTAATCACAATAGAATGTCATACCTCTGGATATCAATATTTAACCAATTATTGTTGAGAGGGATGATTGATCATTCCTTACCTATCGTATATTCCATTATGTTAACCACTAACAGTTTCTAGGAAATATAACTTGATTGTGATATAGATAGTAATTCTCAAAGCCCCTTTCCCTAGATAGCTGAACCTATATTGAAGGTGAATTATATACCACTATTTTGGATCTTGAGAAGAAGAATGAGGAAAGATTAAAACCAATTAAATCTGGAGGGTAAATGGAAAATGGGGTCAGCTTCCTTCCTGCACTGCCCACAGGTAAAATAGTGAAGTAAAATTTACATTCAAACCCTTTTCTCTTTTTTGTAAAATTTCCCCTTCTCAAACTAGCATGTTTCCGACATCAATTCAACTAATGAATCAATCAAGAAGCATTTATTAAATGTTTATTATATACCAGAAATTCTATTGGGTACTGGTGATACAAAAAAAGTACCATCATCTCTGTCATCAAAAAGCTTATATTTTATAAAGAGAGACAACATGTACAAGAATAAGTATATACAAACTAAATACAAGTTACCTAAGAGAGTCACTAGCAAACAGAGGTTATCAGGAGAGGCATCTTATTGTAGGTGGTGCTTGAAAGGAACTTTAAAGAAAAATAAGTATTCTGAAAGATGAAGAGGAGAGAGTGTGTTTCAGGCATAAAGAGCTGGAGAGGGCATCTTGTTCAATGATAAAGAGAAAGAAGATTATATATAAACATGAACAAGACCAATTCTGTATTGTCTGAAGGTCAATAGTGTATAATAAAAATCAAAAAGTAAATTCGAGGTCAGGTGTGAAGAGTTTTAGATGCCAAGCAGAGAATTTTATTATTGATTCTAGATATAATGGGTGGTCAATGGAGTTCTGAGGAATGGCATGATTGGAACTAGACTTTAGTATTATAACTTTGGCCACTCTCTGGAGCAGAGTCTATTTGAAGGAAGGACTTGAAAAGTCAGAATACTCCTGATTTTTCTGTCGTATCTACTGGACTCACCTCTTGTTACAAACCTCTGTAACTTTCCCACCTTTAAGATTCATTTAATCCTAATTTGTCATATGATCAAGACTTGTGGTATCTGTTATCTTTTTTCCCTAATTGAAGATAATGTCTTATGCATAATGTCTCTACTCTAATTCCTGATCACTTCAATAAGAAAAAAAAAAAACCTTTTTTGCCTCATGCGATCTAAATTCTTAGTTTCTTAATCTCTTCTATTCACACCATCATCTTCTATATTTCACTTCAGCTATACTCGTGCTTTTAATCTTGCCATAACTCCAAAATATTTAATGTTAATGAACTCTGAGATTCACCTATCCATAATTTTTTATCATTTCCTATTCCTTATGCTTTTAGACTTTGCTTTCCATACTTAGCATGATCCAATTCCCTTTATCCTTTAGTTCTTTATGAACCCATTGCTTCTCTAGTGGGCTCTCTCCCCTTCCCTATCTTAATTCCTTGGTGCATCTATTTAAGTTTTAGTTATTCTCTATAAAGTTATTGAGGGAGTTAAATAAAAAAGAGGTCCTACAGGACTCTTGATTCTTTTGATTCTGTTCTGAGGAGTATGAAAAAGAAGGGATAATAAAAAATATACAGTAGTATGAAAATGAATAAGGGGCAGAAATTACTATCTCTAATAACTGAGATATCTAATGAGTATCAAAATATTGAAGAAGGAATGGACAAAGTGGGCATTGGCTCAATTTGATTTTTTAGAAATAGATAATCAATAATAACCAATATACATTTATTAAGCACTTACTATGATCCAGACACTGTGCCGTTAAGCACTGAACATACAAAAAGAGATAAAAGATAGTCCTTTTTACCAAGGAGCTTACAATCTAATGGATTCTATGAAAAAGAGATGAACACAAATACATACCTTCTGGTAAAGAAATTCAACAAATCCAAGATAAACAAGTAAAATGGATAAGAAGGTTAAGAGGGAGAATAATATTGGGGAAGGAGTTATTCCATGACTAAAACAAATGTTTTTGGTCTTGAGGAGGAGGTTCAAAAGAAAGAAGAGGGTGGAGAATAAGAATCAGAATATAAAGAGGGGCTTTAGCCTGCCTTTTAGAATTTGGGAAATGTTCTCCTTTACTATTTTTAGCACTCTTCCTTGGAATTTATCTTCCATTTACATTACATGGTTCTTTTATGTGAATGTATTTTTTCATATTGTCTCTTCAATTAGAATTTGAGCTCGTAAGGAAAAGGATTATAATTTTTGACTTTCTTTCTATTCCTAGCACTTAACACTGTGCTGTGCAAAAAGGATGTGCTTTATAAATATTTATTAACAGACTTACTGAATTGAGTCAAGCAAACCAGTTAAGAGTTTATTGCAATAGTCAAAGTAATAGGTAATATCCCTGGCTCCTCAACCTTTTCCATATCCTTAAACAACCTCCCATATCTCCACACCTCCTCAAAAAAAAAAACAAAAAAAAAAAACCTTGACATTTCGTCTTCCATTCCAGTTTGTTTGCACACACTATCTGCTATGTTTGGAAAACATTCCTCCCTCAGTCTTGTTTCTTTGGATTTTTCCTACAAGATTCAGCCCAAGTACCACTTCCCATGTAAATGTTTCCTAATATCCAGAATTATTAGGGGCCCTCCAATTTCATATTGCCATTGGTTTATTTATCTATCCACATGTTATATAGTACATCGCTCCAAAAGTATGATACAAGTTTGAGAGCCAAGACTATTGATATGTTTGTGTTTGTATCCTCAGTACCTATGTTAATGCCAAACCAAAAAAAACTGTTTAATAAGTATTTAATGATTTTTATGACTTCTACCTCTTGACACTTCCTATCTTGTACTTACCTTTGTATATTTTGTATATATCTCAGAAAAAAAATTAACTTTTTGAGGATATGTACTCTTTCATTCTTGTTTTTCCCTCTCTACTTCATAGAATCCCTTGCAGATTGTGAGAGCTTAACACATAACTGGCTTTGCTCCTGATTTCCAGGCTTCAAAACTAAGCCTCATTTGCTATCTCATCCTGGAACATCTCACATTTTGGAGAACTTTCTTGACCTTGCATTTCCAATTATCCCTACAGTCTCCTTATCCTGGAATGTCCCTTCACAAAATACACTATGCCCCTCAATCTTCTTTTATTTATCCTTTTCTCCTGGAATATCTATTTTTTAGAGGGAATCAAGTTGAACTGTATAAATTTGAGGAAAGTAACTGTCACCCTCTATGTTTGTATTTATATTCCCAGGCTTAGCATACTGCCTTGAAAATGGAATGTACAATTTTATTGACATATTTTATTTTTTATATGACCCAGATTTCCTTCTATATACCTCCCATTCTGTCATCTCAAAAGTGTTCCCACATATTTATTTTTAAACATAAAAATATTGGGGGGAGGGGGGAAAGAATAACAAAATGAATCAGCACATAAAAAATAATTTGGTATCATATGTCAAATTTAACACACATGAACACCACACATTATTGAAATGGAATGGGGGGAAATGAATGTGTTTCTTTTCAGGGAGACAAATTTGGGAAGTATTTAATATTCATCTTTGTTTGGTGGTTGTTCTTATAATTTACATTGTTATTTTCGTGTATATTTTTCCTTGATTCTGTTGACTTTGCATTAGATGATTCCATGAATCTCTACAGTTATCATATTTTTTTTTCTTGCAGTACAGTACATTAATTTTCCATGCTCTTGTGTTCCTTAATTTCTTTGGACTTCCTGAAATCAATGTGCATCAATATTGTTTCTAGTTCTAATTTTTTAACATGGAATTTAACATAAAAGTACTATATTCAGTTTAAATTCATTTTGAATATTCTGCACTATATTGGTATGAGCCAAATCTTGTTCCAATTTTGCCACCAATTCTTATGAATTAATTTCTTTAGTAATTAGTGTTTTCAGGTTCATCAGACATTAATGAACTCCCCAAGAAAAAAATCCCCAAGGCCAGATGATTCACAAATTAATTCTAAAAAACATTTAATGAATAATTAATCCCAATACTACACAAACTATTTGTCAAAATAATCAAAGAAGGACTTCTAAAAAAATTATTTTTTTGCCACAGATATGGTGATGATATCTAAGTCAGGAAGACCAAAAACAGAGAAAGAAAATTACAGGCCAATTTCTTAAGTAAACATTAATGCAAAAATCCTAAAATATTACCAAAGAGAATACAGCAATATGTCACAAGGATTATTCACTATGACCAGGTGGAATTTATACCAGTAATATGGTATTTATTGGTTTAATATTAGTAAAACTATGAGCATAATTGATGATAACAATAATCAAGCTAACAGAAATCACATGACCATTTCAATAGATGCAGAGAAAGACTTTGACAAAATACAGCACCCATTCCTACTGAAAAAAAAAACTAGAAAGCAAAAGAATAAAAGTGCCTTTCATTAAAATAATAAATAAAATTTATGTAAAGCCATAAAAAAGTATTATTTGCAATGGGGGTGAATGAGAAGCCTTCCCAATTAGATCAGGAGTGAAGCAAGGAGGCACATTTTCACAACTATTATTTAATATTGTACTGGAAATTAAAAGAAATTGAAGGAATCAAAGTAGTCAATAAGGAAACTAAACTATCATTATTTGTGAAATTATTTGAATTATAGAGAATTTTAGAAAATCAAATAAAAACTAGTTGAAATAATAACTTCAGAAAAGTTGCAAGATATGAAATAAACCCACATAAGTCATTAGCATTTCTATATACTTTCAACAAAACTCAGGAGTAAGAGAAAAAGAAATTCCATTTAAAATAATTCTAAAGACGATTCCAAGACAAATGTTGGAAGTACATGAATAGAATTGTCAAACACTTTTCACACAAATAAGGTTAGATCTAAACAATTGGAAAAACATTAATTGCTCATGGGAAACCCAAGCTAATATAATAAAAATGACAATCCTATCTAAAATAATTTACTTATTCAGTTCCATATTAATCAAAGTACCAAAAATCTATTATACAGAATTAGAAAAAAGTAATGACAAAATCCCTGTGGAAGAAAAATAAAGGTCAAGAATATCAAAAGAACTAATGAAAAAAATGTGAAGATGGTGTCTTAGCAGTTCTAAATGTTAAACTATATTATTAAATAGTAATCATCAAAACAATATGGTACTGGCTAAGAAATAGAAGGGTGGATCAATGGAATAAATTAGGAGTAAATGACCTCAGCATTGTAGCTTTTATTAAACACAAAGATCCCAGCTTTGGGGATAAGAATTCACTATTTGACAAAAACTACTAGGAAAACTGGAAAGCAATGTGGTAAAAATTAGATATATAGATCAATATATCATTCTATATAGCAAGATGAGATCAAAATGGGTATATAATTTAAACATAAAGAGTGATATAATAAGTAAATTAGGGAAACATAGAATAATTTACCTGTCAGATCTATGGAGAAGGGAAAAATTTAGAACCAAACAAGAGATAGAGAACATTACAAGATGTAAAATGAATAATCTTGATTATATTAAATAGGTTTTTGTACAAACAAAAACAATGCAACCAAGATTAGAAAGGAAACAACAAAATGGGGAAAATTTATAGCAAATTTTCTCAGATAAAGGTCTAATTTTTCAAGTATCAAAAGAACTAAGTCAAATTTGTGAGAATCCAAGTCATACTCTGATAGATAAATAGTCAAAGGATATGAATAAAAAGTTTTCAGATGAAGAAATCAAAGCTATCAATAATCATTTGAAAAAAATGTTCTATATTCTTCTGGATTAGAAATGCAAATCAAAACAACTCTGAGGTACCACCTTACACCTATCAGACTGGCCAATATTACAATAAAGGAAAATGATGAATGTCCGAGGGAATGTGGTAAAATTGGGACACTAATTAATGAAGAGTTGTGATCTAATTCATCCATTCTGGAGGGCAATTTGGAATTATGCCCAAAGGGCTATAAAAGAATGATTTATATCCAGTAATACTACTACTAGCTCTGTATTCCAAAGAGATAAAAAATTGGAATCCATTTTTACAAAAATATTTTTACAAAAATATTTTAGCTACTCTTTTTATGGTGGCAAGGAATTGGAAACTAAAGGGATATACCTCAATTGGGGAATGGCTAAACAAATTGTGGTATATCATGATTATGGGAAACTACTGTGCTATAAGGAATGATGAGCAGAATAATTTTGGAAATAACTAGCAAGACCTACATAAACTGATGCAGAGTGAAATCAGCAGAACCAGGAGAACATTAAACACAATAACTGCAATATTGTAAAATAATCAAATGTGGTAGACTTTGCTACTAATAGCAATACAATAATCCAGGAAAATTCTGAGGGATTTATGAAAAAGAATGCTATCCACTTCCAAGGAAAGAACTGTTGGAATAGGAATGCAGATGAAAATGTATGATTTATCACTTATTTATATGGGTATATGTTTTGGGGTTATGGTTTTATAAGATTATTTACTTACAAAAATGAATATTTAAATGTTTTGTGTATTAATACACAAATAATCCAGATTGAATTGCTTGTCAGATCTTGGAAGTGGGTAGAGGGAAGAAGGGAAGGAGATAATTTAGATTATTTAACTTTGGAAAATTTATATGGAAATTTGTTATTATTTTTTTAATTTTTAAAAGAATCATCTATGAATCACTGTCATCTTCAAAGAGGCCATTCTCATGTAACAACCAGATTTTCAAGAGAATATTACTCCAGAAGAGGGATATAATAGTGCCTTCAGAAGGACTCTCATTTTCATTTTCATATCTCCTGCGTCTGGTAATTTGTACATATAAGATGCTTCATTGTGTTTGCTGATTTAATTTTATAGTGATTTGCATGTAGAAGGTGCTTAATATGTGTTGCTGAATTGATGCTTAGACATCAAACTTTAGGAAAAAGAGCAATAAGCTGGAAACTACCCAGAGGAAGAAAATTAGGATGATGAGAGGTTTAGAATTAATAGTATAATATGATTATTTAAAAGAATTGGGAATGTTTAGCCTGAGAAAATGAAGAATTATGAGAGGCATAAAGGTTCATCATGGAGAAGAGATTTTACTTTTGCTTGATGGCAGAAGGCAGAGAGAGTAGCAATAATGGGAAGTTGAAAAGTGGGAAATTTGGTTTTGAAAGAAAGGGGCAAACTTCTACCAATTTGAACTGTGCCAAAGTGGAATGACTTTCCTTGGGTTGTAATGTATTCCCTCTCTGAAGGTTTACAGTCAAAGGCTGAATTAATACATGCCAGATATCTTGTAGAAAAAGATACTTGTTCATTTAGGGGTAGAATGGATGACCTCTGAGTTTCATTCTAATTCCAAGACTCTGATTCCCCATTGATTATATATCCCCTAATTAAATAATTCATCATGCAGTTTAGTCTTTACTCCCCATGATGTACTAGAGGTAACTTCTTGTCCAAGGCTCAAATCATTGCCTCTCTTCTGCCAAGATTCAATTATAATTAAGGTTATGAAGTGGTTAAGAAATCTGCCCTGCATTCGAATGTCTGAATTAGCCAAATGGACACAAGTAGAGAATTAATTTTAATATGGATTTAATGGTAAATGTCCCATATATTTCCCAGTTTCACTCCAAATCATATTAGCCTCAAAAAATTACTTTAATTAAGAGGAAGTATTTGGTAAATAATTTCTGTCCTTATCTTCTTTCAGCAATATTCCAAAATGTTTCCTTAAATTAATCTACTTCAACAAGTAATCATATTTCTCTGGTGACCTTTCCAGGATATTAGAAACTCATCATTTTTTTAAAAAGGAACAAATAGCTTAACAACCTTGCACCTGTCTGCACATTTTAAATGGAAATGAATTAAGAGATTTATAACTCTTTAATTACATTGAAATGTTCAAAATTCATCTAATTTCTCTGCAATACTGAAATAGTACAGCAGCATCTGGGAGAAACAATTGACCACATTCTGCTTATTGAAGAAATTACTTCCTGAGGGACTTGATTATTTCAGACCATTGTTTAGTGAGTGGAACCATTTTTAAAAGTTGTATCCCACCGGCTAAAAGGAGCTAGTGCACTTGACAAAGGTCTGCTCCAACTTTAAATCAAGGATGTTACTATTCTCTGTAGTAAAGCATTCAGCCTCAGGGGCAGGACTGGTTTGGTTCAAATCCTGCCTCTGACAAAAACTGTCAGTACAAGATGAGGCAAGTCAGTTGGCCTCTTATTGCTCCAGGAAATTAGCTAAAGGCATAAATTGTCACCCCATTGTCATCTGGATGGGCATAGGGGATTTCTTCACCAGAAATCCCTTAAAGGAATAAAATCATATGTGTGGAGAGAACAAAAATTCTTATGATTGCCTAGAGATGGGAGGTCCTAGGTTCAAATCTGGCCTCAGACACTTCCCAGCTGTGTGACCCTGGGCAAGTCACTTAATCCCCATTGCCTAGCTCTTACCACTCTTCTGCCTTGGAACCAGTACACAATATTGGTTCTAAAACAGAAGGTAAGGGTTTAAAAAAATTCTTATGATCCTAATCTAACTAGCTCAATGCTTGAAGATCCCTTTGAATTCATTTCATTTAACTATTATACAAAGCACAAGTCGTATATACATACAACATTTTTATTGACAGGGAATCTACTACTTCTCAAACATCTATTTCTTGCCATTGATATGAAATAATAATAGCAGTAATGATAGTATTTACATAGTACTTAAAGGTTTGTGAAACACTTCATATCATTTTTATCCACAAAGCAGGCTCTGTAATTAGGATTTATGTTTATCCCCTCTTTATAAATGAGGAAACCAAGGCAGACAGAGGTTAAATGACTCGCCCAGGATTACACAGTAAATATCTGGGTCCAGCTTTGGACTCAAGTCTTTGTGACTTCAGATAGTTTTCTATCTACTTCTCTGTCAAGCCATCTTTTGCATTAGATTGTGAACTCCTTAAACCAAAAACTATGTTTAAAATAATTTTTCTTTTTATCTCCATGTCTTAGGCCAGTGCCCGGCAGATGTAATATATTAAGAAGTTTTAATAAATGTGAATTAACTGACTGACCCTCAGTACTGTATCAGTGGAGAAAGCTCTAGCTCAGAGCCCAAATCTGCAGATGCACTTGCTCATCATTCTAATAAGATTTTTGGTGCTGATTAAATTTGTCTTTGCTACAAACTCCCAATGTTTTCAAGCAAGAGAATCCCTGCTTCTCGTTTCTCTATCCCCTGTGATTAAGAACAGCCTTATGTCTAGACAAAACTCTTTTCCTCTGCTTAATGCTTCTCCAGCTCAGCCTATCTCTGTCCTCTCTTCCTAACATTTATTATCTACATCAATACTTCTTATTCATCTTGTATATATCTTTTAATACGTAGGTGATTATATGTCTCCCTCACTTGGAATATGAACTCTTTAAGGGCAGAATTTAATTTATGCCCATTTGTTAATGTCCAGAACTCAGTATGGTATCTGACACATAGGAAATGCTTTGTAAAATGACTATCACTTGTTTGTTGGTTTTACTGATCCCAAGTAAATTACTTAACATCAAAGAACCACTTGTTAAACATGAATAATTTCATTTCATAACTGTTATGGGGTTATTGTGCAGCAATTACATTGTATATATTAAAACAAACTCCAAAAGTGAATTATTATTAATTAGTTGCAGGTAGAGAGAAGAACACTGTGCACATTCACTACTTTTAGGGCAGGGAGGCAGGAGAGAGAAGGAATCATTGAGATAATAATGATTGGTCTAGTTGACAATAGTATAGTCTGAGAAGAAAAATAGAACCATGTGGAATATACATGCCACTTTTCACTTTCTTTTCTTCATGGGATTTTTCCTCTTACATATAGGATATATCTTCTTCCTCAACACAGCAAATGTGAGAATGTATGTTACATGATAACACATGTATGACTTTTGCTGTCTAAGGAAAGGTGTGGGGAGGGAGGTAGAGAATATGGATAGTAAAATGTCAGAAAATTAGTAATAAAAATTTGTCTACATGTAATTGGCAAAACAAATGAAAAAAAAGAAGCTAAAGGATGGAAAAAAACTATGTACAAGGCACTGTGTCAAGTACTAGGAATTAAAAACACAGTCTTTATGTCTTTCTCTGAATCAATCTCTGATCATGTTACAGAATAACAAGATTCCATTACATTCATAAATAATAAGCTATTTATTCTTCAACTGGTGCACAGCCTTTTATTTTCTACTTCTTCAATATGTAAAAAATCATACTAGAAATGTTTATATATGGGAGACATTTCCCTTTATGTTTGATTTCTTTGAAGTCAATGCTAAATAGTTTAATTGCTAAATTAAACTATCTTTAGAGCTTAATTACTACTTTAATAGAATTACAAATTGTTTTCCAGGATATTTGAATCAATTCACAGATATAACAATAAAGATTTAGTATGTCTGTCTTTCCATGTCACTGCCATCATTGTCATTTTCATTTTTATCATCTGTAGCTATCTAATGGGTGTAAGAAAGAATTTAGGTTTTTTATCTATTTCTGGCATTATTATATATTAGAATGACTTTTTCCCATAGGGCTATTGATAATTTGGATTTGTTTCTTTCCTTGAGAACAGCCTGCTCATTTTCTTTGTCTCTATGTCTATTGGAAATGACTTTATTCTTTCCTAATTAAACATTTTCCTAGATTAACTTATTTTCCACAGAAACTTTTCAAATTTAAATAATCAAAATTATCCTTTTCTTATTCTTTCTCTCCTGTTAAGTCAATATTTTTTTCATATCCCTAAATGTAAAAGATATGTTCTTCTCCATTCCTCTAATAGATTTCAATCAAGACCAGTCAACATAAGTACTTCTTGTATGGGATCTCCCTCTCCTTCCATTTTGTTTATCTCAAAACAACATGAAATCTTGACTTGCTTTCCCATCTCCCCTAATATCTGATGAAGGAAGCCCCTCCCACTTTTTGGTTTTTAATTTCACAAAGGCCAATCACTTTTCATTTCCATTTGTTTCTTACCTTAAGGCAGACTGCTTTCACAATCAGAAACTGATTCCTTCACTAGCCTTTAAGTCTCCCTAAAATTTTAATAAATAAAATTTCACTAAACCTTGTAATTTCCAGAAACTGCTTTCATATATATATATATATATACATACATACATATATGCATATATATGTATATAATTTTACTTCCTCATCTAAATACCTAAAATAAAGCTGTCTACACTTACTACCTCCCCCCTTCATTTTTCTTCACTCCTTAATCCTGTGTAATCCATCTTCTTTTTTTTTTAGGGTTTACATATTTATCTATTTTTACCAATTACTTGTGATACACTTCCACATAAGTTTTCTGATGTTATAAGTCCAAATTGTCTCCCTCCCTTTTTCCCTACATCCTCCAAGAGCTCACAAGCAATTCAATATGGGTTACACATGTATTATCACATAAAACATTTCCATATTATTAATTTTTAGTGAATAATCTTATAAAACCAAACCCCCAAATCACACATCCAAACAAATAAGTGAAAAATCGTATGGTTTCATATGCATTCCTACTCCAACAGTCTTTCTTGGAGATGGATAGCATTTATTTTCATATGTCCCTCAGATTTCTTTTGGATCATTGTATTACTAATAATAGATAAGTCTATCACTCTTGACCATTCCACAATATTCTTATGATGTGTACAGTATTTTACTGATTCTGCTTATTTCACCCAGCATCAGTTCATGAAGATCTTTCTAGTTCTTTCTGAAATCATCCCATTCAATATTCATTTCGGCACAATCGTATTCCATTACCATTAAATACCACTATTTTTAGCAAATCCACAATTGATAGACAGCCTTTTAATTTCCAATTCTTTGCCACCACAAAAAGAGCAGCTATAAATATTACAACATATCTTCTAAAGTTCACAATTTTTTAATTGACAACTCTGATGACCTTTTCTCAGCCTTAATTATTTTTCTTATATTTTATTCTGTTCATTACCTTCTCTTTGATACCTTATTTTCTTGTGTTTGTCTTTATATTGATTATTCTTCTCTTACCTTCAACCTGTTTGACAGTTCTTTTTCAAACTCTTTTAGTGTTGAAGGCAAATAGAAGTATACCTTAGTCTATTTTTATTTTATTTGCTTTCTTTTTCAATAAGGTAAATATGAATATATGTTTTGAATGGCTTGAAATGTATAATCAAGATCAAATTTCTTGTTTTCTCAAGAAAGCCCCTTGGGAAGGAGCTGAAAGGTGACAATTTAGAACTCAAATATTTAATGATGATTATAAAACATTTTACAACTAATTGGAAAATATTTAATGAAATATATAAAATAGTTGTTAAAATAAAATAGCTATATTTTCCAAAATAAATGTTACTGATAAGTTGTTTTATATTCAGCAAATTTCTTAAATATCTGCTTTGAACAGAAGAAAACTAAATGGTTATATTTAAAAACATGGTTCCATATTCATTCTGTTGTGATATGTTGTTTTGATTGAAATATATCAAGAAAATCCAGTATCTTACAAGTTTGTAATTAGAAAAGGAAGGAGCACTTAATAGGCATATAACATTTTAGTATTATTATTAAAATAATTTTGACCTTGCACATCTTCTGAAGTCAAAGATCTAATGAAACTGAGACCACATTTTCAGAAATGCTACCCTAAAACTACTTTTCTAGAGTCCCACAAATTTTGAATACATTTTTCAATTGCTGACTTTTTATTTGATGAAATTATTGTCTGTAAAATATCTGTTGATGCATCAATTCTCCAGGATCAAATTAGAAGCCTCTAATTATTAACACTTTATTAAAACTACATTCATGAAAATTATATTTATTGATTTGTGCAAACAAGTATATATTTCTACTTTTTTGCATTAATTGGTGAATGCTTTTTTAAGTTATAATACATGATCAATTTTTATAAAGCTACAATGCTCTTCTGAATTTCTTGGTATCAATAAAAGTTTAATAAGTACTCTATGTATCTACTATTTTTTGATTGAGCTTTCCTGTATTTCTAATTTATTCATAGAAGTCAATGACTTCTATTTAATATACTCAATTTTTCTGGTAATATAATAATTTTGCAAATTATATCAGCTCCTGTACTGTCATTTTATTTTCTTCCCTTTTTTTTCACATTTCAGAAGTAACATAGTTATACAGTGGCTAGACACCAGGATCTGAAGTTGAGAAGACCTATATTATATTCAAATCTCCTTTTGGATGGATTTTTACTAACTGTGTGACCTTGTATCTATCATTTCATTTCTATCTGCCTCAATTCCCTAACCTGTAACCAATTACCTGGCCACAATATCATGAGGATAAAATGAAATCTTTTTTAGGAGAGTTTTTTTCAAATTTTAATGTTCTACATAAATGCTGTAGTTTTAAAGAAATCCCCCAAATCTCCCATTTCAGTTATATTAACATTGTAAAGTTTAATTTCTTCAAGGAATTTTAGTAGACAATGTGGATAAGTTATGTCATTTGTAGTTCTTTTTACAGTTGTAGTGTTTTAATCTCTTCTTTTGAAAAAGAAAATGGCAAACCATTCCAACATCTATACCAAGAAAACCTAAAATTGAGTCACAAGAGTCAGAAACAATTAAAAACAATTGAATAATGAATCTATTCTTTGACATTATACCATGGACATCTTTTGTTCCATGACTTTTTTCAGCACTGTTATCTAACTTTTTGCATATTTATAGACTGACTTCCTGAAGGAGAACATTAATTCTTGAATTGTGGCTTTCTGCTTTAGGTTCTACAACTTCTGGAAGAAATGCTAGCCTTGTTTGGTTCTGATCTGAAATATCTGGTCTGCTACTACCTACATATCCTGAACTCTGCTATCTTTCTAGGACCTCAAGGCTAACTCAGGTCAGTGATCTGCAAACTCTCAGATTCCAAGAGTGTACTCTACTGCATTACTCTTGCATTGAGTTTTGTTCATTCCTTATCCTGGCCACCTGTTTGAAGATGAGAGTTGATAATTAAATTATCAGTATAAATGAGCTTGCCAGGGAAGAAATTCCAGAAAAAGAAAAAGGTCCAAATATTAAATTTGGGTTGAAAAAAAAGAGCATTCACCTGTAGGCATCAGAAGGAGTAAGAGTCAGAGGAGCAGACCAAAATAGAACTGCAAAAAGAAAAATATAAAGGAATCATGTGAAGTCAATAGGTGAGAAAATACTATATAAAAGTGAAGAAAGATGAGGACTTTTAAAAGGCCCCTTAGACTGAGACATTTTTCAATTCATTGGTGACCTTTAAGTACAGTTTCAGTAAAGTAGAAACACATGAAAGTGTGTTTAGTTTAAACCATCTCTTATATTATTTTTATCACTAGAAATTAAAGATATTTTCAGTAGAATTTATTAAGCATGGGATATGATTGTGGTATAAAGAATGATGAACAGGATGATTTCAGAAAGAGCTGTAAAGACCTACATAAACTGGTGGAGAATTAAATCAACAAAAGAAGGATAACAGTGTACAGAGTAACAGCAATATTGTGGAATGATCAAGTGTGATAGACTTAACTATTGTCTGCAATATGATGATCTAGAACAAATCTGAGGGACATATGAAAAGAATACTATCCATCTTCTGAAAAAGAATTGTTGGTGAAAGAATGCAGATGAAAGCAAATGATTTATCACTTGTTAATTTGGGTATATGTTTGGGGATTTGGGTTTTATAAGCTATTTCATTAACAAAAATTTATAATGTGGAAATATGTTTTGTGTGATAATACATGTATAACCCAGATTGAATTGCTTTCCAGCTCTGGGAGGAGTCAGGAAAGAAGGAATGATATAACTTCTGACAATTTTTGGAAATTTGTTAATAAAAATAAATAAAATTTTAAAATAAATGAATAAAAGGAAAGAAAGGGAGAAGAAAAGAATGTAGAAATCCATCAATAGTCAATAAATAAACTTTAAGGGTAAGAGACTTCCAGGTAAGCATAGTGGCAGTCTAGACATAGGATGCTTCCTCTCCCCAGCATCCACCAATATAGACTACCTCAAAAGACCATAAAAACCATTTTCATAAGAACAGAGGGACCCTACAGTAGGGCACAGCATTGAAGGTACTTGGGATTTGGGCATTTCCACACTATAAGAGGGTGAAAAAGCTCCCACCCATACATGAGTCAATCTACCCTCACCCACCACACCTATGGAGCCAGAATCAGAGTCAGCGTGTGCCAGAATCAGCGACTGAGAGAGAGGCACCTCTAGAATGAGCAAGGGGCACCTTTAAGTCCTTGGAAACTGGCTAAGACCACCAAAGACCTACCCCTGAAAGCAGCTACACTTGAAACCCTGGTGGGTGGGGGAGCACAGACCATGGATTCCCCTGGGAAGGTAGCCCAGAAAAGAGCTGAACACAGCAGTGGAGATACGAGAAATTGCCTCAGGCAAAATCCTTGCTCCTTACTCCATACACAGAAAACCTGGCCAGCTCACTCAGATTTCTGTCTAAAAGGGAATGTAAAACCTCCACAGTGATGGCTAATTGTGCACAGGACCAACAAACATCCTCCAAGAAAAGCAAAAAAAAAAAGGCAGTAACTCTCAAAAATTTTTACAGAGGAAAATCCCAGGCTACAGAGGAAATATAGGAGGAAATTCACACAAAGGCAAAACCTTCTAAAAAATGGAAATTGTCCACAAGCTCTGGAAGAATTTAAATAGGAGTTTATCAAAAAGATGGAAACCATCTGGCAAGAGAAGTGAGAAATGGTTCAAAAAAGAAAATCAAAAAATTATAGCAGAAAACCAAAAAATTATAGCAGAAAATCAAAAGGTTAAAGCAGAAAACCAGGAATTAAGGACCAGAATTTAGAAACTGGAAGCCAATGATCTTGCAAAATAGCAAGAATTAATAAAGCAAAGTCAAAAGACTGACAAAATAGAAAAAAACAAAATATCTCACTGACAAGGTGACAGATCAGGAAAACAGAGGAAAGAGAGACAATTTGAGAATCATTGGTCTAACTGAAAAGCTAGAAATAAACAGAAATATTAACATCATGCTACAAGAAATCATCAAAAAAAAAAAAAAACCTGTCTTGATGTTCTTGAACAAGGGGGAAAAATAGACATTGAAAGAGTTCATAGAACACCCTCTACATTAAATCCCCAAAAGACAACTCCCAGGGATGTAGTTGCCAAATTCCAGAGCTTTCAAGCTAAGGAAAAAATTCTACAAAAAGCCAAAAAGAAACAATTCAGATACCAAGGACCACTAATCAGGATCACACAAGACCTGGCAGCTTCCACACAAAAAGACTGCAAGGCCTGGAACATAATATTCAGAAAGGCAAGAGAACTGGGTCTTCAACCAAGAATCACCTATCCATCAAAATGGACTATATACTTCCAAGGGGATAGTATGGGCATTCAACAAAATAGAAGATTTCTAAGTATTTGTAAAGAAAAAACCAGAACTAAGTGGAAAGTTTGATATCCAAACACAAAGATCAAGAAAAACATGAAAAGGTAAATAAGAAAGAGAGGCAAAAGGAGTAAAATGTTTTTTTTTTAATTCAAACTCTCTTCCTTAAGGGCTACAAATAAATCAAATTATATATATATATATATATATATATATATATATATATATATATATATATATATATATTAATATATGGGGAAATTGTTATTTGTAACTCAAAAATTATATTCATTATTATAGTAATTGGAAGAATCACTCATAGGAAAAGATTGAGGCATTAAGGGCTGTGAGATGATATGCAAAAAAAGAACAAGGGTGGGGGGAATAGAAGACAGTAACAAGATATACTTGAAGAAGTAAAACAAATAGAATAGTCTTTTTCACACAAAGATACACATGATAAGGGGAGGGGAAGAATGCTCTTATAAGAATGAGAGGAAGAGAGGGCTAATAGGTAATACTTAAACGTTACTCTCAGTGAAATCAGCTCTGAAAGGGAAGAGCATCTGGATCCATTGGGATCTTGAATTCTATCTTATCCTACAGGGTAAAGAAGAAGGGAAAACTAAGGGGGGTAGAGGGGAGGGAGTACAAAAAGGGAGGGAAGGAGAAGGGGGAGGGAACTTAACAGACCCTAAAAAAAAACAAGAAAGGAACAAAAAGGGAGGGACCAGAAAGGGAAGCATATCAAGGGAGTGGATTAGGGGGATTGATTAAAAGTTAAACACTGGTTTAAAAGGATATAGCAAAAGAAGAGAGGACAGAACTAGGAGAGGATATCAAAATGCTAGGGAATTCACAAGTGACAATCATAACTTTGAACGTGAATGCAATGAAATCACCCATAAAACATAGACGAATAGCAGACTGTATTATAATCCAAAATCCTACCATATGTTGTCTATATGAAACACACATGAGGTGGGGAGATACTCACGAGGTCAAAATTAAAGGGTGGAGCAAGACCTATTGGGCCTCAACTGATAGAAAGAAGGCAAGAGTTGCAATCATGATATCTGACAAAGCCAAAATAAAAATATACCTGAGTAAAAAGGATAGGGAAGGTAAATGCATCCTGATAAAAGGGAATATTGTTAGATTTAAAATAGTTTTGAGCATTAAATAGTTGTAGATAAGAGAGTGGGAGCCATAAAATGTGATAATTAAAATGTTTGGGAGCAAGGGAAATATATAACAATTATGACCACTGAAATATGTTTTCTACTGTGTCTTGGTTTTATATAAATATAAGATGGTCACCAGGGAATATATTCCCAATTTATGAATTTGCCCAAGCCAACTGGGTTTTATAGAGAAATTTAATTTATAATACACTGATTAATCAATAGAAAAAGAGAGAAAGTAAGAAAGGAATAAGAATGAAGGGTCTCAAGCCAATAGGGCCTAGACCTCAGTCCTAAGAGATAAATCAGTCAGTTGGTTTTATCACTCACCCAAGATCTCTCTAGGTAAAGCTTCTCATGCCAACCTCAGGCTCCACCTTCAAGAGAGCCTCCTTTCAAGAAAAGTTTCCAGAGAATTCTCCTCCTGACTCCTCCTGAGTTCTCCTTCCACAGCCTCCTTCAAGACCTCTCCAGGAGCTCTCGCACTAGGACCTCTCTCCTCTCAGACCTCCTTCAGAGCATCCACCTTCTCTCAGTCCTCAGACCCTGCTATCTTTAAGCAAATAATCTAAGTTCCCTCCCCTCAGTTCTAACATCTACCAATCACTGTTGATGTCTCCCCTGTGCCAATGGTGGCTCTAGCTTAACCCAGGATCCCCCAGAGGTCTGTCTCCTTTGCACATGTCTGTTGAAGGTTATATTCTCAAATAATTAAATCTTGATCTTTGCTGCAGCCCTTCCTAAATCCTGTTACTCTGAGTAGGGTGGAGATTGGAGTTTCCAAGACCTGGTTCTGTCATTCCAAGTATCTCTATTGTATCAATTCTAAAATCAATCATGACTCAAAGAACTTCCTGTTCTATGCTTAAGCATAGGTCAAAGCCCTTTCCATTGTTTAGCAAAAGGTTTCTGTCCTAAAGTAGTCTTAAGTAGGGAGGAGAAGGATACTCCCATGCCAAGGAGTTTCATATTCCAATAGAGTTCTTACTATCAGTAGGAAATTTTTTCAAGTATGAAATTTCCCAATGGGGAAATTTCTAACATTCATAAGTCTAAGAAATTTTAAGGTTACAATATAGACAATGAGGAAATATCACTAATCAACATGTTTGCACCAAATGGTATGGCACCCAATTTTCTAATGGAAAAACTAGTAGAATTGAAGGAGGAAATAAATAGTAAAACTACACAAGTGGGAGATCTGAAACTACCACTATCAAATTTAGATAAATCAAATCAAAAAATAAATAAGAAAGATGTAAAAGAGATGAATGAAATCTTAGAAAAATTAAAGTTAATAGATATATGGAGAAAAATAAATAGGGACATAAAGGAATACACCTTCTTTTCAGTGCCACATGGTACATTCACAAAGATTGACCATATAATAGGTCATAAAAACATGCCATACAAATGCATAAAAGCAGAAATAATAAATGCAACTTTTTCAGATCATAATGGAATAAAAATAATGATCAGTGAGGGTACATGAAGAGCAAAATAAAAAATAAATAGGAAATTAAACAATATAATTCTGCAAAATCTGTTAGTTAGAGAACAAATCATAGAAACAATTATTAATTTCATTAAAGAAAATGATAATGATAAAACATCCTTTCAACCTATGGGATAAAGCCAAAGCAGTACTCAGGGGGAAATTTATATCCTTAAGTTCATATATTAACAAATTAGGGAGAACAGAGGTCAATGATTTGGACATGCAAATCAAAAAACTTGAAACTAACTAATTAAAAAAAACAGAAGAAAACAAAATTATAGATCCTAAAAATTAAGGGAGAAATAAATAAAATCAAAAGTGAAATAAATATTGAACTAATAAATAAGACTAGAAGCTGGTATTTTGAATAAACAAACAAAATAGACAAAGTATTATTCACTCAAATAAAAAAAGGAAAGAAGAAAAACAAATTAACAGTATCATAGATGAAAAAGGAGAACTCACTTTCAATGAAGAGGAAATTAAGACAATCATTAAAAATATTTTACTCAATTATATGGCAATAAATATGCCAATCTAGGTAATAAGGATGAATATTTACAAAAATATAAATTGCCTAGATTAACAGAAGAAGAAACAGATTTTTTTAATAATACCATATCAGAAAAAGAAATTGAAAAAGCCTTCAAAGAACTCCCTAAGAAAAAATCCTCAGGGCCTGATGGATTCACAATTGAATTCTATCAAACATTCAAAGAACAGCTAATCCCAATTCTCTACAAACTATTTGATATAATAAGCAAAGAGTGAGTTCTACCAAATTCCTTTCATGACACAGATATGATACTGATTCCAAAGCCAGGCAGGTCAAAAATGGAGAATGAAAACTACAGACCAATCTCCTTAATGAACATAGATGCAAAAATCTTAAATAGGATACTTGCAAAAAGACTCCAGGAAGTCATGACATGGGTTACTCACTATGATCAGATGGGATTTATACCAGTAATTCAAGGATGGTTCAATATTAGGAAAACCATTCACATAATTGACCATATCAACAAGCAAACCAACAAAAATAACATGATTATCTCAATAGATGCAGGAAAATCCTTTGACAAAATACAACACGCATTCTTATTGAAAACCCTAGAAAATATAGGAATAGAAGGGTCTTTCCTAAAAATAATAAACAGTATCTATCTAAAACCATCAGCCAACATTATCTGCAATGGGGATAAACTAGAGGCATTCCCAATAAGGTCAGGAGTGAAACAAGGATGTCCATTATCACCTCTATTATTTAAAATTGTACTAGAAACACTAGCAGTAGCAATTAGAGAAGAAAAAGAAATTGAAGCTATTAAAATTGGGAATGAAGAGACAAAGCTATCACTTTTTGTAGATGTTATGACGGTCTACTTAAAGAATCCTAGAGAATCAACTAAAAAGCTAGTCAAAATAATCAACAACTTTATCAGTTTCATGGTACAAAATAAACCCACATAAGTCATCAGCATTTCTATATATCTCCAATACATCTCAGCAGCAGGAATTAGAAAGAGAAATTCCATTCAAAATCACCTTAGACAATATTAAATAATTAGGAATCTATCTGCCAAGACAAACTCAGGAACTATATGAACACAACTACAAAACACTTTCCACACAACTATGATCTGAGCAACTGGAAAAACATTAACTGCTCATGGGTAGGATGAGCTAACATAATAAAAATGACCATCCTACCCAAAATTATTTATTTATTTAGTGCCATATCTATGGAACTTTCAAAAACCTTTTTTAATTAATTAGAAAAAAACATAAAGTTCATTTGGAAGAACAAAAGATCAAAGATATCTAGGGAAATGATAAAAAAATGCAAAGGAAGGTGGCCTTGTACTACCAGAACTCAAACTATAATATAAAGTAGTAGTCATCAAAACAATTTGGTACTGGCTAAGAGACAGAAAGGAGGATCAGTGGAATAGACTTGGGGTAAGTGACCTCAGGAAGACAGCCTATGAAAAGCCCAAAGATCCCAACTTTGGGGACAAAAATCCACTATTTCATAAAAACTGCTGGGAAAATTGGAAGACAGTGTGGGAGAGACTGGGTTTGGATCAACATCTCAC
This sequence comes from Monodelphis domestica, assembly GCF_027887165.1. Classification (NCBI taxonomy): domain Eukaryota; kingdom Metazoa; phylum Chordata; class Mammalia; order Didelphimorphia; family Didelphidae; genus Monodelphis; species Monodelphis domestica. Next base: position 470,068,110 of record NC_077228.1, read on the forward strand.
ACCCTACACCAAGATAAACTCAGAATGGCTGACTGACTTGAACATAAAGAAGAAAACTGAAAGAAAATTAGGTGAACACATTAGTATACATATCAGACCTTTGGGAAGGGAAACATTTTAAAACCAAACAAGATTTAGAATGAGTACTAAAATGTAAAATAAAGAATTTTGACTATATCAAATTAAAAAGTTTTTGTACAAACAAAATCAATGTAACCAAAATCAGAAGAGAAATAACAAACTGGGAACAATCTTCATAACAAAAACCTCTAACAAAGGTCTAATTACTCAAATTTACCAAGAGCTAAATTAATTGTACAAAAAAAAAAACCCATTCTCTAATTGATAAATGGGAAAGGGACATGAATAGGCAGTTTTAAGTTAAAGAAAGCAAAACCATTAATAAGCACATGAAAAAGTGCTCTAAATCTCTGATAATCAGAGAAATGCAAATCAAAACAACTCTGAGGTATCACCTCACACCCAGCAGATTGGCCAACATAACAGCAAAGGAAAGTAATGAATGCTGGAGGGGATGTGGCAAGGTAGGGACATTAATTCATTGCTGGTGGAGTTGTGAATTGATCCAACCATTCTGGAATGCAATTTGGAATTATGCCCAAAGGGCGACAAAAGAATGTCTACCCTTTGATCCATCCATAGCACTGCTGGGTCTGTACCCCAAAGAGATAATGGAGAAAATGACTTGTACAAAAATATTCATAGCTGTACTCTTTGTGGTGGCAAAAAATTGGAAAATGAGTGGATGCCCTTCAATTGGGGAATGGCTGAACAAATTGTGGTACATGTTGGTGATGGAATACTATTGTGCTCAAAGGAATAATAAAGTGGAGGAATTCCATGGAGACTGGAACGACCTCCAGGAAGTGATGCAGAGTGAAAGGAGCAGAACCAGGAAAACACTGTACACAGAGACTGATACACTGTGGTACAATAGAATGTAATGGACTTCTCCATTAGTGGCAATGCAGCAATCCTGAACAACCCGGAGGGATCTATGAGAAAAAACACTATCCACATTCAGAGCAAAAACTGTGGGAGTAAAAACACCAAAGGAAAACAACTGTTTAAATACATGGGTCAAGGGGGATATGGTTGGGGATATAGACTCTAAATGAACCTCCTAGTGCAAAAACCAACAATATGGAAATTGGTTCTGATCAAGGACTCATGTAATACCCAGTGGAATTGCACATTGTGTTATGGGAGGAATAGAAAATGATTTTTGTAACAAAAAAAATTAAATTAATAAAATTAGGAATTGTTGAGCTTAAAAAAATAAAATAAAGAAACTTTAAGTATGTGTTTTTTACATACCAGGCATTGTGCTAAACAATAATAATACAAAGAAAGGCAAAAGCATTGTTCTTGCCCTCAAGCTCACCTTCTAATAGAGGCATCAACATAAAAAATTTACAGATAATAAATGACGTGGAATGTAAAAAGTAATGTAAGAAAAAACATTTTAGTCGTTTTCCTGCCCAACTCCAGAAATTGTTCTGCAGTTGTAATGCATGTTTACATACACATGTATAATACATTTATGTATACATTCATATATATCCATATATGTACATAAACTCTATTTACATGTGTCTAAATGTGTATATGTATGTACATATATATATACACACACATAAAACTGTCTATTATCGTATATTAATCAATAAATTCCAGAAAATTGTATTTTGGTCCTAAACTGAAGGAAAAGTCAAAATTATACCTCAATCCCTGTAATTCTTTTCAACTCCAATTCCACAATTTTTCCCACTTTCATATATCAGCAAGCTGTAATTATTCACTTGGATAATTGTTGTTTGTAACATAATGGACTGTGATTAGTTATTTATACTAAAAATATGTTGTTGTTTTTTTTTTTAATTTTAGATGTATAATGGTTGCTCACCTTAGGGAAAAAAGTGTAAAGAAGGGTGAAAAATCAACTAGAAGAAGCATTTCCCTTTTTCTCAAAGAAATTGAAAAAGAATAAGGTTTCTTGTAATGCCAGTAATATATTGTGCAAAGCAGAGATGCCCAGGAAATGCCAAACATGCTAATTCATAAAGATTTTATATGGGCTAAAGCCACATCTTCATCCAAACAACTCTGAGGAATTATAGTAGAAGCTCATTAAAATGTAGGTTTGGAGAAACATCAATAACAGTGTATTATCTAGGCTGCCTGTGCTATATTGAAAGGCACTGATAGAAAAAGATTCTCATTTCCAATAAGTTGGGCTTTCTGGCTCTCTAATTTTGCCTGAATGGAATTGTTATTTTTTTTTAAAGTGAAAATAAACATATTTTTGGCATCGTGTTTCTGTGCCCTTTTGATATCTGGCTCCTAATGTTAGAAGAATACTCCCTTGGTGTTTTCTCTTATGAATCTCTAAATGCCTTTAAAGTCTCCCTCAGGTGCCATCAATCATCAATCATGCAATAATTTTTCCAAAATTTTTATTCATCATATGGAAATTACTTTGTATTTACTTTGCTTATATTTGGTATTTATTTCTCTCTTTCCACGTTCTTTGTCCCAGATGAATGTAAGCTCCCTTAAGAACAGAATCAGTTACTCCTTTTTTAACTGCAGTCCTTAGTTTAGTATCTGGCACTGGCACGTAGGAAGAACTTAGTAAACAGATATTGAATGAATAAATAAGAATGATCATGGAAGAAAAAATCAAGATAAAAGGGCTAATGTAGAGAAGATGAAAAGAAAGCAAGATGTGGAATCAAACAACTTACTTTCTAATCTTGTTGTTAGCCTTGTGACCTTGGACCAGTCACTTAGCCTTTGTGGGATTCATTTGTAAAATCAAGGAGGTAAACAATGGTCTTTTTCAGCTCTAAATCTATGGTTTAAATCTTTCTATGGGAATACAATTAGATAAATAAGATTTCTTCTAGATCTAAAATTCCTATGCAATTATATAATAGGAGAAGGAATATTCATAAGAAGTTATTTAAGATCTTAAGATTAATCTGGCAGTGTCTCACAGTCCTGAATATAGAGCCAAAGAACCTGAGTCCAAATCCTTAACCTCATTAGGACTTAACTTTTTCACTTGTAAAATTAGGGGATTGGTCTAGATGAGTGTTAAAGTTCCTTCTATCTCTTTTCTACACTCCAATGAACAGTTACCAACATTTACTAATATTAACTTCTTTGTGAAAAGGGTATACAAAATAAATAAGAAAGAATCCCTAATATCAATTACCTAATAATCTACTACAGGACATATAATATATACCTGAAGAAACATGAAGTATAAAAAAAGAATTATCAAAAAATGGCCTAAGAAATAATCACAGGGGAGTGAAAAGTCCTCACAATTTAGAATCAAAAGATGAGTATTCTCATTCTTATTTTACTAGTCACTACCACTATTAGACAATTCAGCTAAATTCTCCAATGTTTAGTTTCCTTCCTGGAATCTAGGCATTTAGAGAATTGTAATCAAAGAAAAATATTATTTAAAAAAAGTTCATCTTCTTCATCTTAACTTATTTCTAGGGAATGCAATTGAAATATTAATTGATCAGACCTGAACCCAAAGGATAAATGCTGTCATACTTTTAATTAAGGTATTTACTTAATTTTTGGAAAACATTCCTTATATTTAATGAATTTAAAATTCTTCTTTAAGCTGAGATACATTTTTAAACAATATTCTTTCAGAGATTCTGTTTCACTATTACATTTCCAGTGTTAAACTTGTGGGTCAACTAATGGAGAAAGGAGAGATGTTGGATGAGTACAATTAAGCTACAGCATATTACCACCAAAGGACTAAATGGGAACTAAACAAAGTCAAATAAAAATATCTCTGTCATCTGTGATATCTTTGACTAGAAAAAATATATAAATAAATATAAATATATTAAATTTAAAAAATTCCATTGACATATAGAAAGGGCTCAATTACTGATACCCATATAATGTCAGAAGATATATAGGAAAAACCTCTATGTGTGTGGGATTGGCCTTATTTGGAGGCTTTATGAAATTATAAAATGTGTAAAACCTAATTTAGTAAGTATAGCTGGGCTGAAATTAACATATTTTGAAAGATTACTCATATCTATGAGATCACAGATCTCCCAGTTTCCAAATATATGAAAGGTCATTGAAATCTATAAAAGATAATATTAATTTCACAAAATATGTATGTCTTCTCCTGTTATAGAATGTATAGATCTACTTCAAACATTTGGATCACTCTTTTAAGATAACTTCCCTCTAAATCTCACCAGAGTAAGAACTATATGATGAAGTTTTGTACTCATAACACAGTAGGCACTTAATAAAGTTTTATTAGATCAAATTGGATTTCTTCTTACTTCTTTCTCCAGAATAAAAAGCCAGTATGATGCAGCAGAAAGGAATGCAATTGTTTTCATTTGAAATTGTTGGGAGTACATGTTGTTGAAAATGTTTGGTTAGGGAAGGGAGAGGGGACATCATAATTAAAGAATCTTTGAGGACCAGATTTTAAATTATATAGTAGTAATGTGGAAAAGATTCCCAGAGTGAAGGATGTTCAGTTAAGCTTCTATTTGTGTGAACCACAGATTACAGAAAGAAAATGTGTTAGAAACTGCATTATGCCTTGGGCTATGAAGAATTGCCAGTAGTGGAGATGGTGTCAAATTCTTGTTTACATTTAAAATCGACTGGATGATATGGAGTAGGAAAAAATAAGTAGATTTAAGATTATTAGGTCATTATTCACCAAACTGATGGAAAGTCATAAAGGTAAAGTTTCTTAAAATATCATTTTAAATTATTTTTATTGTATAATTCAAGTAAATATTTTAAAACTCAACATAGTCAAATTCACATCTTTAATATTACTTTGAAGGTGGGTTTAGCTATTGAACATAAAGATGTCAAATTTGTCTTTGCTGTAATTATCTCATTGAGTTAAATCATCATATATTTGACAATACCTGCAAATGTTTTTCCTTTGTGAACTACATATGAACTTCTCCAATAGAATAGACATTTGTAATTTTGTGCTTCTTTACAAAAAATAAAGTGCATTGACTTCTGGGTCCTCTTCTCTAGTATACCTAGAAGTAATGAGGGCCTGAATATTGCAGAAGAAAAATCCCCAGGTCAAAAAGACTGCTTAAATAGTAGGGATCAATGAAAAGGAGAATTAAAAAAATCCCTAGGTAATGGGAATTTTGTTTGGATAAAATCATTTTTGCCCTGTTGTTAAGAACATTAAAGTAACAGGATAATATTTTGCTATTTGAAATTATTAAAGGGACAGGTACAGAGAAATTTGAGGAGGCTTATATGAATTAATACAAAGTGAATTAAGGAGAATCAGGAGAACAATTTATACAATAAAATATTACAAAAACAAATTCTTTTGAAAGACAAGATTTCTGATATGTGCCATGACTGACTATGATTCCATAAGACTGATGATGATCAATGTACTCTCTATCTCCTGACAGAGAAATGATGGTTTCAAGATACAAAATGAGATATACTTTGAACATGGCCATTGTAGAAATTTCTTTGTTTGAATGTACATATTTTTTTCATTTTTTTCTTCCTAATGTGGGAAGGTAAGGAAAGAAAATATATTTTAATATCAGAAAACCATTTTTAAAAATAACAGAAGTAATAAGGTATTCATATCTTTAAAGAAGTTGTAGGAATGGGGTATAAGGACTCAGTCATCATTGGCAGTGTGGCATTTGACAGCTAACAGCCACTAAATTTTTTATCTGAGGAAGATGGGTGGACAAGAGGAATAATAACCTGTTCCTCTCTCTTTAAAGTCTTTTATGCCTCTCTAAAGGCATATTCATAAGGCAATAGTAGCTTTCTGTCATGGATAGGGCAAGAATTCCTTGTTTCAAAACTGACTCAGTATTTGGAAAAAAAAAAGGTACTTGACATTTCTGCTGACCATTATTTATGGCAGAAATCAGAATATAGATAGAATATTACTCTGTGCCTTTCAGAAAACAAAGTTGAATAGGCTTAGACTTTATCTTATAACCCCAATGATAGTGGAATGGTAGGCAGAGTTTCAAGATAAAAAATTTCTTGGGATTTTCTATTAATATAACTTTGATGTTTTGATGAAGTATAAAAGAAATTTAGTTCTCAGTCTGTCTCTCTGACTCTGTCTCTGTCTCTCTGTATTTCTCTCTCCATCCTACTCTTTATCTTTTTCTCCTTACCTCTTTCTCTTTGTTTCTGTCTTTCTTTCCATCTGTCTCTGTCTTTTCCTCACTTCCTCTTCCTCCTTTTCTTCTTCTCCCTCTTTCTCTTTCTCTCCTTTCCCCTCCTCTTGAAGATCAGAATTCTTCCCACTCTTACATATACACAAATAAAAATGTTTCTTTTGGATAGTCCTAACCCCAAGGGTAATAATAAATTTCTTTTTTTTCTTTCTTTGTTTCTTCATTTCTTCCTTCCTTTCCTCCCTCCCACTCTGTCTCTTTCTTCTCTTTTTTCTTTCTTTCTCTTTTCTTTCTTTCTTTTTCTTTTTTCTTTCTTTCTTTCCATATTCCTCCAATCAGAAATCTTTATTGAGTCTTGACTTGCATTTTGACTGAGAAATGCATTTACTCCATTGGTTAGCACTGACTAAGAATATGCTTATTCAATTTTACACTCTCATCATTCTGACTCTCAGTCACACCAGGGAACTGATATAGCATTGACCAACCCTCTGTTACTTAATTTAGTGAAACAGCAGCTGTTTTGCCAAATTTTAAATTCCCAGGATTTATTTTATAAGTGTTCTCTGATTCACTGGGTTGCACATAAATTTATATTCTTCCTGACAATGCAGGTGACCCCATACAACTCCATCTGTCTTTCTGAGAGTGTTTTTCAATCTCCACTAGGTTTTTATATTACCTTCAGGAAGCCTTTTTATTGGTATGTGCGTGTACAGTAATACAATGGGATTGCTCTTGCCTAATCTTTTGAAAGTCGATCTCTGCAGATGTTCATAAAAGCCAAATTGCAGACATGGTTGCATGTTAAAAAAATATGCATTTTTCACATAAATTATACCCCTGGACATGGCACTTATTATCATGTGACATAATTCTCAATGATTAATTATTGTCATGTTGAGACCAGTTTTAATTGTTGATTAAGAATGACTGTCTTGAAGTAATTCTCAATAGTCAGTTTCTTATTTAATTGTGAGACACAATTATCCCAAAAACATCATTTAAGAAAATATTTTTAAATACCTTGTAATATAACACCACAATTTACAAAGTATTTCTCGTACAATAATAGCTAACCTTTATAGAACACTTACAACATTCTAGGTGCTGTGCTAAATATTTTACAATTATTATGCATTTTTATCTTCACAATAACACTAGGAGGTAGAAGTTATTGTTATGTTCATTTTTCAGATGAGGGAAATAGAGACTAAGTAACTTGCCAGAGTTACATAGCTAGTCACTATTTGAGGCCAAATTTGAACTTGGGTCTTTCTGAAACCAAGTCTGTCCAAAATAGCTCATTTGAACTTGACACCAACTCTGTAAGGTTGACAATCTATGTATTATTATCTACATTTTGCAGATGAGGAAATCAAATTTCAGAAACTTTAGGTAGTCAAACAAACAGTATGTACAAGAAGTAACATCTAAACCCAGGTCTTCATGATTCTAGTTCTGATGCAACACCAGTTATACCACCTTAGAGTTGAAAGGAATTTGAAGTTCATCTTCATTTTATAGATTAAACTGAAGGCCAGAAAAAAGTTAAATTGAGGACAATGTGGTCAAATAGAGATAATATCCATTTTAAAGTCTGAGGACATGGCTTCAGATCCTAGATCTGCTATTTAGAACCTGTGTGTCCTTTTTATATAATAGGGTTTTCAGGACTATCCTTCTACTTTGGCATCCCATTCTACTTCTATCATTGGGATGATCTATATGTGTCATTTTTTTAAATAATGTGGCTGCTATTCCAGTGTTACCTAGCATAAAAAAAGTTTTTAAGGTACAGAGAGCCAAAAAGACCAGTGAGATTGAAACTTTGCCCCAACACACTGAAATCTGAGGGGATTGAACTTCCTCACAAGGAAATGTGCTTTTACCCTGTTATGTTAGTGAATTGTAGAGATAGAGAAACTATTGGAAAATCTCATGGACATCTCATGGCTCAGTTAGTCCAACTTCCCTGTTATAAGGACCTCAACTAGTTTAGTCTTTGTCTTATTATTCAAATAACAAGATAGTAGTAGTAGTAGTAGTAGTAGTAGTAGTAGTAGTAGTAGTAGTAGTAGTAGTAGTAGTAGTAGTAGTAATCTATCCTTTCCAATACCAAACCCATTAATAAACCAATTAAAAACAAATCTCTTGATGCAAAACTACATAATCAAACAGAAAATATTCCCATATTAGCCATGCTCAAAAAGACATATCTTTTTCTACATTCTAAGTTTATCAACTCACTATCAGGAGGTTAATGACCTTATTCATATTTACTAATTTGGCTTTTAGAGATTGGTGCTCCCTTTAGTGACTGGTTGATTGTGACATAGTTGTTCTTAATCATGATCTGTTAAAGTGAAATGGTTGATTTCTCATATCTCTGGAAAAATGACTTTTCTTTTTCCTCCTGTTGTAAGGGAGGAAGGAATTAGGGAAGAAAGGGATACTAAGAGACTGTAAGGATAATTTTAGGGTTGTAACCTAATCTAAATCAATTTTTTGGTCACCAGAGAAAATCCCAAATAAAATACCCAAGTCACTTTGGAAATTTATGGTGATTTTAACTAATATAGAGGAAAGGAATTAAGGAGAAGAGAGAGAAGAGGGCATAGGATTTCTCCCACCTGGCCTGTGCCAGAGGGAGTTCAAAGACCTCCACCATGAGGTCTTTGAAGAAGATTAGAGGCTTTTCTAAGAGGATAGTGTTTGGAAGGTAAAGGAGAAAAGAATCACCCTAAACTCTGAGAGAGCTCAGTGAAGATGCCTCACCGGAACTAGGCTACTCAGTTTCTCCCAGTATAGTGTCAAGGAAAACTCACCACCAAATCCAGACAACAGCTGCCACCATGCCAAGTTGCCAAAACACTCAGCAAGCTGCCGCCAGAGCCATCTCTCTGACAAAAAATCACTGGAGAGAGGAAGTGACACGAAATATATAGACAGTTTTTACATCACTTTCCTGCATCTCACATATACCAATGGTAACTTAAGTTTGACTTAGGACAGACCTGGGGTCTGTCAGTTGTTTCTGATTTGTCATTTGCTAGCACATGTCTGTCATAGGCCATCCTCTAAAATACTTAATCCTTAAGTAGGGGTGTAGACATCCCTGTTTTTGTTAGACTATGTAGGGTGGAGTAATCTAAAGTTCACAATAGACAAGAGCTAGAGCCCCAGCAGCCTGCCTCCTTGAGCCCCAGAAAAAGTCAAGGACTCCTCCTGGATTGAGATCCACCTATTTATCCACAAACGCATGCCAGGACATAAGAAAGGGAACCCCGGGAAGAGTAGGGAATGCTAGGGAATATAGTCCCTGGGTTATGATTTTTTTTTACAACACACACCTCCTAGGACTTTTTCTTGAGAATATAGCAAAGAGGAATGAGGATTTCTCTCTATACCTTTCCACTAGGGTGAGTTGAAAGTAATTTGTAGCAGAAGTACATGGAAGGAATATAAATATTCTTGTAATCAGAGAGTAGAGCCCCTGAGAAAGAACCAATACACAGAGAAGTTTCCCGAAGAAGCACATGACTGATGGCTCCTTAAAGAAGAGGATACTTCACACTGTTCTTGAACAATGTATATGTTACAGAAGAAAGCTAGTTGTTTACTTGAGAAGCATAAATCCAAAAGAAAGTTTATTGTTTGCTCAGGAGTCACCAAAATTATGTTGTATCTAAAGGTAGTACAATGACCCTAGAATGGACTATGATGTTAGGAGATAAAGGGATTTTGCTAGAAAGTCAAGGTATTTTAGCCCCAAAGCTACCTCACAGTTCTTTGATAAAAGCATAAGGCCTAATTTCCAAGGCATAAAATGAACTGATTCAGAATTTTTAAGACTAAGAGCCATTTCCTAAGATATAAATAAGTAATCAGTTTTGAAAGAATGAGTTTCAGTATAATCAATAATCAGATAAAAAAATGCTCTAATTTACTAATAATTAAAAATATAAGTTAAAGCATTTTGGGGTTGTCCTTCATCCATATCAGATAAGGAAAAAACAAAAGATAAAAATGATAACTCTTAGAAGGGATGTGGGAAAATAGCTAACATTGTGTCTGTGGAACTGTAAATTAATCTAACTTCTGAAAAATAGCTAGGAATATGCTCCAAAAATTATAAAATTGTACATACCCTTTCATTCAGGCTTATACTTCAAAGCAATAAAAAAGAGGAAAAGGAACACTTTGAACAAAATATTTTGCTAACTCTTTTTAGAGTAACCCAAAATTGGAACCAAAGTGCATGCCCAATTACTGAGGAATGACTGAACAAATGGAAATATATGAATGCAATAGTATATTATTATGTCATACATAAGAAATTATAAAGTTGGCAATTTCAGAGAAAACTGAAAAGATTTTTATGAACTGCCACAGAGGGAATGAAGGAAAGAAATAAGTATGTAATAAGTTTCTATTATGTATGAGGCACTGTGCTAAGTCCTTTACAAATATTTATTTATTTATTTCTCAGAATAACTTTGGGGCATAGATACTATTATTATTTCATTTTGAAGTTGAGGAAATCAAGGCAAACAGGGTTTAAGTGATTTCACTAGGGTCAAATAGCCAATAAAAATATCTGAGGTGGATTTTGAACTTGACAATTTCTGACTCTAGATCAAATGTTTTAAAGCTCCACTCCATATTACCCAGATGTCTCTAAGTTAAGGAAAAGAAATACGTTATATACATATATATATATATACATATAAAGTGAAGATGGAATTTATATATATATATATATATATAGTGAAGATGGGATATATATATAGAGAGAGAGAAGATGGGATATATATATATATTTTTTTTTAATACTGTGAAGATGGGATTAACTCTCCCCTGCCCATTTTCAGTTTTAATTATCAGAAGCATATACACCCCACTCTATGCTTGAGTGGGGGAGGTCTGTGACCCACGTGTGCTAGAATTGTCAAGGAATCAGAATTGACTGACTGCCCACTGGGTACTCCTCAGCAAAGATATAGCTTCAATTGGTCATGTAAAGTGGAAGGAAGGCACACACAGAAAGTGACAAAAGGAATGGTCTTTAAAAGTGGAAAACATTTCCTGTGATGAGCTTTTTCTCCTTCAAACTTGAACTTGAAGTAGCTTGGGCTTGGGACTGTGGACTGCTCTTGGATCTTCCTTTAGGACTACCATGTGGGTGAGTGAAAAAGACTGACTCCTTTCCTGGCTCCTGAAGGGACTAGCTTCTGGAGTCTATTTGGTTGGAGTCCTTGTTTAATTTACCCCTTGGTCCTCTGGCCTGGGGCTTTTGGAGGTGTGCTAGAAAAAAGTCAAGGCCTGAGCAAATAGTCTAGCTCCTTAAGGGAGATTTCTTACTCTACTCTCTCAGTTTTCTACTTTTACTCTTTCCCTCTACTTTGTAAATAAATTGCCATAAAGTCATTCTGACTTGAGTAATAATTTTGGTGACCACATTTCTCCTATATTTAGTCCAACCTTTAATTTTAACCCTTATAATACATATATATATATATATATATAATGATAATATTATAGAAGAAAACAACTTTTAAAAACTTTAGAACTCTGATTAATTCAATAATAAACCATAAATCCAAACAATATTTTATCCAGGGACATAATCAGACTCCATAGGTTTTGTTTTCCTCAGTTGCATTTAAACAACAGTCCACACACAATTCAATATATTAGTTGTGGAACTTCTCAAATTAATTGCTGATTTCCTAACCACCCTTTTATACAGATGAGGAAAAAGAAGCTCAGAGAATTTAAATTCCTCGTTCTATGCTCTACAGATCATAAATAGGATTTGGACATACACATGTGCTAAATATTATCAGTATTTCAATGAAACATTGCCTTAATGGAAACATTTTTCCTTTGGATTCCACAGATTCAAGTCCTAAAAATTACCCTCAACAATGGCAAAATAGTTTTCTTCTATATAGTCAATTCACACAATCCTCAAAAAAGTAAAAAGCTAAAAGTGCATTCTTAAACCCTGAAACCTTAGAAGTACCTGAAGAAATGAGATTCTGACACAGAAGAGGTGACCCTACTAGTCATGTCAGTAGGAGAAAAATCTAAACCCATGTGAAATAAATAAAAATGACAGAGTCTGCTGAAAAGATAACAGGTCTTTGGAAACTTTCTTGAGAACACTGAGAGTAAGGGAAGATGTTTGTTAAGGGTCACAAAACTTCATTTAGAGGATCATGGCTTTATTGAGTGGAGAGAAAAGAAGAAGAGGAAAAAGAAAAATAGAGAACCCTTCAGTATTTTACCATACACCAATCAAGTATATGGGCTCAGTTAACAGATATCAAGGAGAAAAAAAATGAAGATCAATAAAAACCAGAAAGAATGTTATTTCATTGCTTCTGAAGAGAGCACAGAACCTTATAGAACTCTTGAGACTATTGTTTAATAGGGTTAAAAGCAGCAGGTAGTTTTCATAGTCTACCTAGATTCCCCTCTGCTGCCAATTCATCCTCAACATAGCTACCAAAGTGACGTTTCTAAAACAAAGATCTGACCATGCAATTCCCATGCTTAAAAAGCTACAATTCCTTTCTTTTTCCAAATAGGTTAAAATACTGTTTTCTCTTTCTAGCACCTAAATCTCTTTGAAAATGGTCCTATGGTTGCCTTTTCTAACTTATCATTCATTACTCTTCTGCACAAATTCTGTATTCTAGGCAAATTGGTGTACTTGCTGTCCTTCCATGGGATTGTATCTCCTAACTCTCTCCTTGCATAGACCTGAAATATTTTCTATTATGTATTTGTATAGTCCTGTCTTAGAAGATATACCATTATTTGAAGTGGTACTATCTGCTGATTTTAGTTAAGGCAAATTATGAAGAACAAGACAACAGGCTTTTTAAAATAAATGGAAAACTAAGAACCACTGATTTCAGAGGTATGGCATCAAGGGCTACAGTCTGGCCACTATACTACAAACTGAATTTATTTGGGGTGAGATGGCCCCCTCAAAGATTGGTGAAACTGCTGCCTCATAATTATATAAACAGGAAACCTCTTCCTACTCCCTTTAATCAGAAAGTCAACTGCAGTTCCATTATATTTCAACTGTGTTAATCAGCACCCCTGCCCACTGAATGTTCTGCTTGTTTCATTCTTTTTGTTCTGATTCATTCTCCACTAATGTAGAAGACTAATTTAGAACACTAGCTATGACTGAGATTGGAGTGGAGATGGAGGACAGTGGGTATGGAACAAATGCAGTAGACCATCCAACACTAAATGGTAACCAATCATTTGAACAATGGGCTCCCTCGCTTCTAATTTACTATTTCCATGGAGCTCAATGGGATCATGTTCTAAATTATTATAAGAAATAAAAACTAGGGGATATGATTTATAATATGAATCTTAGAAATGTAAAGATTTTAAGGTGTGTGTGTGTGTGTGTGTGTGTGTGTGTGTGTGTGTGTATCCTATAATAGCTGGCTGGGTTCCTTTCCCCTTTAATCCTTCATATTATTTTATATCAACTGTGTTACCATATCATGAAGTTATATTTCTGTCTCATAGGGGGAATCAACTATTATATTTAAATTTAGATAGACACCAAAAAACAGAGGTTCTCCACTAGCCATCAATGTATCATCCATACATGGAACCACTGGTTATAGCAAATGTTTTGTTCTGATTCATTCTCCACAAATCTAGGAAACTAAGTTAGAAATCTGGAATGCTGTGGATAAGTTCACTTTCCTTGGTAGGACACTTTCTAGTGGTGTTCATCTAGATGATGAGGGTGACACACTCATTGGCAGAGATAGCTCAGGGAGCAGGAGGTTCTGAAGGAAAATGTGGCAGAGAAGAAGTATTAGGCTGCCTCCCCAAAAGGTCTGTGGTCATTTTTTTTTACCTTTGAAAATAAGTATACCAGAGCCATACCAGAAAAAATGAATCACTTCCACTTGAATTTTCTTAGCAAGATTCTAAAAATCACCTGGCAAGAAAAGATACCTGACACTGAGAACCTCTCTCTATAGTCTATTACAAAAAGGGAAAATATATATAAATACCAGATTTTTGTCCATGAATTATTTTTTAATAAAAATCCATATTTTTAGAGTCAATACTAAGTATAAGTTTTAAGGCAGAAGAGTGGCAAGGGTTGGCAAGTGGTGTAAAATGACTTAACCAGGTTCGCGTAGCTAGGAAGTATCTGACTACAGCTTTAAACTCAGGATTTCCCATTTCCGGATCTGGCTCTTATACACAGAACCAACTATCTGGCCCCATGAATAGTGGCTTGTTTGTTTGTTTTTTTCTAATACTTACTTACATAATGCATCAAGCCTCACTAGTATCTAAATTCACATTTCTATTTCATTCACAGACAGAAGTTCATATAAAAAAAAGATATCACTACTTTAAGTACAAACTCAATATTAGGCACAAGTTCAACATAACATTGCTAAAATGAGCTAATATAATCTTAGGCTACATTGCAGTAGAATGTTTAGAAATAACAGAAATAAGAAGTAACTTTTGGATCACCTTACATTTTATTTAATTTGATCCTCACAAAATCCCTGTGAATTGTACAAAAAATCAAGCCATTCTCCAATTGATAAATGGGCAAAGGACATGAATAGGTAATTCTCAAAGAAATCAAAACTATTAATAAGCACATGAAAAAGTGTTCGAAATCTCTTATAATCTAATCAGAGAGATGCAAATCAAAACAACTCTGAGGTATCACCTCACACCTAGCAGATTGGCTAACATGACAGCAAAGGAAAGTAATGAATGCTAGAGGGGATGTGGCAAAGTTGGGACATTAATGCATTGCTGGTGGAGTTGTGAATTGATCCAACCATTATGGAAGGCAATTTGGAACTATGCCCAAAGGGTGATAAGAAACTGTCTGCCCTTTGATCCAGCCATAGCACTGCTGGGTTTGTACCCCAAAGAGATAATAAGGAAAATGACTTGTTCAAAAATATTCATAGCTGCGCTCTTTGTGGTAGTAAAAAATTGGAAAATGAGGGGATGCCCATCAATTGGGGAATGGCTGAACAAATTGTGGTATATGTTGGTGATGGAATACTATTGTGCTAAAAGGAATAATAAAGTGGAGGAATTCCATGGAGACTGGAACAACCTCCAGTAAGTGATGCAGAGTGAGAGGAGCAGAACCAGGAAAACATTGTACACAGAGAGGATACACTGTGGTACAACAGAATGTAATGGACTTCTCCATTAGTGGCAATGCTACTAATGGCATTTAGTGATCCTGAACAACCGAGAGGAATCTATGAGAAAGAACACTATCCACATCCAGAGGAAAAACTGTGGGAGTAGAACCTGCTTGATTACATGGGTTGATGAGGATATGTTTGGGGATGAAGACTTTAAATGAACATCCTAGTGCAAACATCAACAACATGGAAACAGGTTCTGATCAAGGACACATGTAATACCCAGTGGAATTGCCCATGGGCTATGGGAAGGGGTGGGGATAGGAGAGGGAGGGATAGAATAGGATTCTTGTAACCAAGGAGTAATATTCTAAATTGACCAAATAATTTTTTTTTTTAAATCCCTGTGAGGCAAGTAATACTATTATTCTCATTTTGCAATTAAGAACACTGAAGCTGGGAGAGTTAAAGTGGTTTTCCCAAAGTAATACAACTAGTATTCAGGTGAGGCAAGATTCAGAACTCTGGACTTCCTGACCACCAAATTGCTCCTGGGTTAGTATAGCTGTTATTTGTATTATCATTGCTTAGCCTAATGCCTGGAACACTGTAAGAAGTTAATAAATGTATATTGTGTGACCAATTTTCTCTTGCCTCTCACTGTTTTCACCAGCAATGTTGTCCAGTGAAGCATAGAATTCTGTCTTACAATGCTACAGTAACCGTAAAAGCATACATGTAATAGGCATCATTATTTCTAGAAAGAAGATTGCACTGAATGATCCCTGAAGGCATGCCTTTATCAAAATCCACCCCTTAAGGAAATAACTTTTATCTAATATTTGCCAAAATATATTTTTAATTCTACTGTAAGTGCTTCTTCAGTGACTCAGATTTCTTTTGTTAGGAGATCATTTACTACTTACAATTCCGATTTTGAAGAGTTATTCAGTAATTAAACTGCATGGGAGAAATTATTTCCATTAAAATTGTTTCTTTATTGTTTTGAAATATTTTTAAAGTTAACTAGGTAGCCTTTTTAAAATCTATGCTTTGTCTTCCTTCAATTACAAATTGATACTAATCATTCTATCAAGGAAAAATAAATTGATCCTACAAAAGAAAATTTCTTACAGCCAGAACTTCCTCAAGGATTACTGGGACACTTGGTACTTAATGTTATACAACTTTAGCTCTTTGCATACAAAAAACCCTAGCAGTTATAGATGGGTTTTGGTCATATGGCTCATTTTGGTCAATCTATCTCTGCTCTAGAGTCTGACCTTCCCACCATCTCAACTTCCTGTTTAATACTTTTTCTTCCAACCATTTCTCTTCTCCATGCCATGTTGCATCTATTTGAACCATCATTTTCTTATCAACAGCCTAGGTGCCTGTGGTGCCTTGGCTCAAAGAAGTGACTTTTTTGCATTATATCTTGCAAGGATCTAAGCCTCCATTCCCCCTCAACCCTGATCCAGTCTTGTGAGTGGTATGCCTCCTCTCAGACTATTACATCCTTAGGAGTAGAAGTTGGTCTTGTATTCCTTGTATTCCTTCCTCTCAGAGGTTATCGCCTACATTTTCTTGTCATGGATCAGGCATCCATATTACTTCCAGGACCCATATCACAGGTCAATGCAGTCTGATCCTCTCCATAACATCCAGTGTATACAGTTTCTTTCCCTTTCTATTTGATCTTCTCCCATTAGACTGTTAGCTCCTTAACACTGGAGGCTACCTCAATTATTTACATATGTGTCCTCTTAGCATAGTGCCTGTCAAATAATGAGTTTAGCTAGCTATCATCTTTCTAAGTTCTGGAAATTCCTATATCCCATATTTGCATTCCCTGAATGATTTGACTATATCTTATACAAAAGCTAATTCCTAGCATCCTTTTGCCAAGGGCACCAGTGTTAGGTCACAAATCAATCTCAACTCATTAAGATATCACTTTCCTGAAGAACCCATGACTTTTGGTTCACAGAGCTGCCCTGGTCTGAAGATATGTACCAGACATCCCACACGCCAACTAGATCTGATTATGAACTTCAATAGAACCAGGTATCCTAGTCCTTGGACCTCCTTAGCAAAAGGCAATTTCTGATTCTTCCTCCTCTAGCCTCAGGACCAAGATATTGAAAGTCCTAGCAACCAGCTTGGTTGTCAGCTTGCATGGATACCTGTTATGCTTCCAGTTTTTGTTTTACATTCTGAGCAGTCTCCTGTGATTAAAGCACACTGGAATAAAATACCTGTTTTAGGTATTAGTGGCATGTTATTTTTCTTATTTGTTTTTGTAAAACTTCATTTTCTATGCCTCTGTGTTAAAGATTGAGAAATATCTTCTTGCCATCTCCAAACCAAGACTCTCTACTGGCAGAATGGCATTTAGATGAACATAGTCCTAAATGGTTCAGGAAAGTAAAATTTTTCCCATGAGATTACTTATCAATAGAGTGGCAACACAGGTCATGAGGAGACAGACCTTCAAAGACATTATCCTCAACTTCAAAAGGCACAGTTACTAACAGTAACCTCTCTCTTCCTGCCCCATTCAATCTCTTCTTTCAGTCCAATTTGGGAAATCTTGAATAGACATGAATAATGGCAACTAAAAGTTATTGATTAAAAAGCCTAACCATTAAAAGAATCATTCAGCCTGGCCTCTTTTCATAAATTCCCAATGGGCTTCCATAATGCTCTTCGTGAGTAGTACAGAACCAAATGGATAAACATGAGTTACTCTGATGTCAATTCCCTAAGTGATCAGGTAAAAAGAATAATAGGTGTATAGAATCAGACCTATACTTGAAACAGGAAGCCACTCAACACCACTTCCAAAAAATGGTACTTAAATCTATGCTTAAACATTGTATTGACAGAGACCTCATTCTCCCACAAAATTTTGTAACTCCTCATTTTAAGGAATTTCTCCCATATATTAAGTTGAACAATTTTTTCCAAATCACTTCCATACTTTGTTTTAAATTCTATACACTGCAGTCATGGAGGAGAAAATGCACTTCTTTGGTCATACTTTCCCTCTTTTATTAAGTGAGAAAAATAGTTTGGATTTGAATTTCCACAAATATCCCATCATAACCACTGACACTGCTCTCCACATGTTATTCACATAATAATGAATCTGAAGAAAATCTATGAATATTTGAAAAAAAGGAACAATTCTCTCCCTCAGTTTCACATTCCTCTATAGGGAAAAGCCAATAGATAATATGATTACATTTTTTTGGTAAGGGTCATATATCCATGAATTTAACACCCGTAAAGTAGAGAGGTATTAAAAAGCTAACATAAGTTTTAGGACCTTAGGGGAAAAATATAAATGTAGAAAAGGAATGAGAAAAGAAAAAATAAAGAAGTAGGCTGATTATAAATAATTCACATGCAAGGTCATTATTTGATATTATGAAATTGGATAGTGGTTATGAAAATGTAAATAAGATTATACAAGAGAAAGAATTTTGAGAAGGAAGTGGATTTGCAATAGGGAACAGTCTCTGGGAAATTAAAATTCAAAAAATAGGAGCTGTGTATATGACTGTGATAGAATATTACTGTGCCATAGGAAATGATGAGTAAGTTATTTTTTTTTAATATGAAAGGACTAGGGGCAGCTGGGTGGCTCAGTGGATTGAGAGCCATGCCTAGAGATGGGAGGTCCTAGGTTCAAATGTGGCCTCAGATACTTCCTAGCTGTGTAACCCTGGGCAAGTCACTTAACCCCCATTGTCTAGCCCTTATCACTCTTTTTCCTTGAAACCAATGCACAATAGTGATTCCAAGATGGAAGGTAAGGGTTTAAAAAAATATTAAAGGACTTACATGAAATTAGGAAGAGCAAAACAAACAGGACCAAGAGAACATCAAATATAACAATACAAGTATTGTTTAAAGAATAATTTGTGTCCTTCCATCTCTGGAGAAGGAAACAAGAAAGATATAGTTTTATAATAAGAATAATTATATGTATATATATATTTGATATGGGGAAAAATAATGCCTTCTCTAGTCTAGTGTGAGGAGGGAAGAAAGGAAGGGAGATACCTGAGAACTTTAATGTAAACAAATGAACAAAGAAATAAAATGTAAAAAAAAATAACAGTTAACATTTGTAAGCTTTAGGTTACAAAGAATTTATATATGTATTACCACATGGATCCTCCTACCTAACCTGTGAGATAATTTGTATTATTATATCAGTTTTATAAATTAGAATCCTGGAGAACTAGATAGTTAATGACTTACCTCAGGTTAAATCTTTTCAATCTAGGAATCAATCAAACAACAAGCACTTATTATGTGCCAGGTATTTCACAGAATGTGAAACAAATCATGGTATATCAATATAAATATATATATATAATGGATTCTTACTATGCCATAAAAATTAGGAAAATGAAAAATATAGAGAAGCACGAGAAAACTTAGCTTATACACAGTGAGATAATTGGGATTAGTAAAATAATTTACACAATTATAAGTGCTTGAACATTTCTCTCAGTGATGAACATCTACTTCATTTTCATTTCTTTGCAGTCATAAAAAATATAGCTATGATTAAGTACGTCTTTTAAAATTTTAAGTTGGACAATGAGCTGGATAAAGATCAACATCTTTCTCTTTGTACAACTCCTTTTTTTCCTCCTTCACTGGAAATTGTTTCCTTTGTGTTTTCACAATTTCATCTTGAGAGCTTTCTATCTTTCCTGTGCTGACTTGTCCTATACCATTTTCGTTAGTGAGATCTTGTCTATATTTCCTCTGAACTTTCTGACATTTGCTCACCTACATTCAGCCTGTCATTTTCTCTCCTGTATCACAAACTCAGATCAAATGTTTTTCTTCTTTCGAGGTTCCTATATTTTTATACCACTGACTGTGCTCATGAGAATTTTATTAATGATGAATGTTCCCCCTTAGTCAATCCTTCATAATTTGGGTAAAAATAAACTTGTTGAAAACAGTTTAGAAATCATTAACTATTTTACTTTTGAAGAATCAAGGAAGAGAGAGAGAATAAATGAAATTAATTCCTAGGGAATGGAAGGAAACAAGCATTTATTAAGCACCTACTAAATGTAAGGAAATATGCTAAATACTTTTAAATGTTGTCAACTATGCATCTCACAACAACCTTGGGTGACTGATTTATTGAAGTTTCTATATTCTAAAAGTTTCTCTAGAATTCTGTTAAGTTTTATTAATTACCAAAGTCCTAAACTCATTTTCTTACCCACCAGGTAATGTAACATTAACTGATTAGAAAAATCTCACAACTGGCCAGCTAATTTCTCAGTGGGTTACAAAAATAAAATGCTGTGAAAGTGGTACAGACTCACCTTATTGGTGAGTCAGGATAATATGCGGACCATTCATTGTCATGGATGGAGTGTGAGTCATACTTTATCCTTTTGGATTTGGATGGGGAAAGAAGCCTTCTTTACAGGGGTACCCTTAATAATGAACAAATTCCCATCTTCATTTGTTTCTTGACCTCCAAAAAAAAAAACAATAGCCTTGAATGGCTAGATAAATTCATTATTTCAGATAGAGAAAATTATTTGTAGATCTCTTCATGAGCAAATCTGTGGGGATCATGTATATATATACATGATCCCCACAGATATAAACATATATATGTGTGTATAATAAAGCATAGCTTACATGTACACATACATACACATATATGCATACATATGTGTGTACATGTATGTATCCTCTCTGTGCCTCATTCATAAAATAAGGATGATTTCTTTTCTAGAAATATTTAACAACAGTATGTTACAGTCCAAAGGCACATTAATGTTTATCTAGTCCAACAATTCCAATTTACAGATGACAAAAATGAAGAAGGAATTACTTTCTAAATGCCACACTCATATTTGTGGCAGCATCTGCTCTCAAACCCAGTTCTTCTGAATGCAAATTTGTCATTCTTTTGACTGCCCTACTTTGATAATATCATAGCCTATTGGAGCTGGCAGGGAATTTAACAATCCTATAATCAAATCCTCTCTTGAACTACAGATAAGGAAATTGAGGCTAGACAGTTGAAATGATTCTCTCAAGGCCATGCAGAGGATAAATTGCAGAACCAGGACTAGAACTTTTGTTTGACAAAACCACTTTGAGGAAGAAATGAAATGATGTATGAGAGAGGGCTCAGCAAAAGTGAAATGAATGTTCAGACATGTTACTATTATTATTATCACATAGTAATTATCTGGAGTTTATTCTTTACTTGCCTTATGAAAAATGATTTGCAATGCATCCACCTGCACTGATATCCTGAAAATCTATCTATGCCCTTATAAATATAGGCATCCATTTCAATCAATCAATCAACAAATATTTATAGTGCCTACTCTGTGCCTTTAGGAATGGTGCTAATTGCTAGAATATCAATAATATGGAAATGGGTCTTGATCAATGACACATATAAAACCCAGAGGAATTATGTGTCAGTTACCGGAGGGGGTCTGAGGGAGGGCCAGGAAAGAATATGAATCTTGTAACCATGGAAAAATATTCTCAA
Source organism: Monodelphis domestica (assembly GCF_027887165.1). Classification (NCBI taxonomy): domain Eukaryota; kingdom Metazoa; phylum Chordata; class Mammalia; order Didelphimorphia; family Didelphidae; genus Monodelphis; species Monodelphis domestica. The sequence goes on from NC_077228.1 coordinate 470,090,093, forward strand.
TTAATTAATTAATAAAAATTTCCCCCCCAAAATAATAAAATTTTAAGAAGGTGAGAAAAATGAGAAAAAAAAGAATGGTGCTAAATGCTGGAGATTCAAAGGTAAAATCAGAAACTAAAATGCATCTTCCTCCAATGATCTAGCATTCTCTAGGGGGATATAACAGGTGTGCACAGAAATATATGCCCAATAAACATGTTAAATATGTATAAAATAAATACAAGGTAATTTGGGAGGAAAGGCACAAAAAAGGAGGGAGATTACCACGAAAGAGAGCACAGCCCTAAATCCAAAGAGTGCATTAGCATATTGAGTTTGCTAGGAGTACTTCCAGAGAACTCCATGTTCCCCAGGGAAGAAGCAAGAGGAAGATAGGGAAAGATGAATGAATTAATGTAGGATTAAAAATTAAAATAGCTGTAATAAAGGAGTGAAGTCTCTGTTGCAAGTATGAATAACATGGAAATAGGTTTTGAATCATGATACATGTATAACCCAGAGGAATTGCCTGTCAGCTTTGGGAGGGAGGAGTTAAGAGATAGGGGAAAACCACGAATCATGAAACAATGGAAAAATATTCTAAATAAATTTTAAAAAAAATAAAGGAGGGGGCAGCTGGGTAGCTCAGTGGATTGAGAGCCAGGCCTAGAGATGGGAGGTCCTAGGTTCAAATCTGGCCTCAGACACTTCCCAGCTGTGTGACCCTGGGCAAGTCACTTGACCCCCATTGCCTAAAAACAAAAAATAATAAAGGAGTGAAATCAGGAGAGCTTTGGCTAGTTATAACAATAGTAGACTCCTGATTACTTGGCTTGAAAATTATTGTGACAATTTACAATTTGTATGATATTTCTAAGGGCAGTAGAAAATTTGTAGGGAATTTTGGGGAAATCACCAATAAATTATCCCTATGCAGTTGGGATTTAATTAGAAACATTAGCTAAAATCTCTCGTAGTTTTGTCACAGTTCCTCATTTGGGTTTAACCTCTATTTGGAATTTATCCTAAAATGTAATACTATACATCATTTTAAGATCTAAAGTCTTCATTCTAATGTACAATACCAGTAAGAATACTGAAGGAAACTTGTAAATTCAAAGTAAACTATGCAAACTGTTAGAAATATTATGGACATGCCTGATGCTCAAACATAGTTTTTTTGGCAGTTTCTTCATAACTACAAAGGATTTTTTATTTCATTCATGTGGGTTCTTCTTCCTTCTGTGTTCACTCACAATTGCTGCTATTAGTCATTTCCATCAGAGCAATATTTTGCCTGGGTCCAGAGACAATATGCTAGTGGTTTTAATCCTTTCATCTCTGGAACTTCCATTCTGAGTCCTCTGCTATCATTTCCCACTGTCTCCACTTGGCTGGATACTTCATATATTCTTTAGTCATGCTTCCCTTCATTCCCTGTTCTTTATCAATGTCCTTGACAACCTCACCAGTCACCACATCCCATTAGTAGCACACATGTAAGCTGTTCTGCCCACTTCTTTTCCTAACTAGATCTGAGTTCTAATTCTTATACACTTAGTATCTATATGATTCAGGATGGATCACTTTAAATCTCAGCCTCAGTTGCTTCTGTAAAATATGGATAATAATGCCATCTATCTCACTGGATTGTTGTAAAGGTCAAATGAGATGTGCATAAAATATTTTGCAAATCTTAAAGTAATACATAAATGTTGCTATCATTATATAAGAAATGGGAAGATTATAAATTCATAAGATTTTAAAGATTTAAAAGATTTAAAGAAGTAAAAACAGTTTAGAGATCACCTATTTTCTTTCCTAATTTTAGAAGTGGGAACTAAAGACAAGGTGAGAAATATATTGACAGAGATCAGAAGAGAAACAATTTAAAATCTGTCCTCTGACTCAAGAACCAATGCTCATTCTACTATACCAGTCAGTCTCTCTAGAAGAGTATAGGAAGAAGAAATCACTGAGGAGGAATTGTATATATTTTTTGAGAAAGTAGGACTTTAATTGGACCATAAAAATGGAATTGATTTGAAATGGTGCAGGGAGACTATTTCACAGAGGAAGAAAGAAGAGTAGGTTAAATTGCTCATTTGTAAAGGAGCATAAAACATGAGGGCAGACAGTTTAGAACAAATAAGTGATGCTTATTGGAAGAGTAAAGATAAATTTGGAGAGATAGTTTGGGGTCAGATTATGAATGGACTTTAAGATTAGACTGAATTGATTGGACTTTTACACAGAAGGATCCATTGAATAAAAATGATGAGAAAAAAGCAGTGTGTTTTAAGATTATGGGCCCTGACCATCACACAGGTAAAACCAAGTATATATAGAACAAGTAATCTTATTTGATACTCCCAACAACCTTATGAAACTGAGAACTGTTATTATTCCCATTTTACAAATGAGAAAACTGAAAGTGAGAAAGGTAAGTGACTTGTTTAGGGTTTCACAATTAGTATCTGAGGAAGTATTCAAACTGGGCATTGCCAAGTACAGCACTCCAACCATTATACCACCTAACCATCTTAAAGAATGACTATGACACAAATAATGGCATGCAATTTCATGGACAACTGGGAAAGTTGATCACTTAGTATGTACTGCTTTCCATCTTGCATCTCCATGAATTTGTACTGTCTGTCTCCATTGTATGCAATGACTCCTTACCTCCATCTCAGAGAATCCTTCATATATGTTATCTCTTTCAACAAGTTCCTTGATCAAAAGGATTGTTTTAGTTTTCTCTTTATGTTCCTATCACTTAAAACAACTTGCCATATAGTGATTAGAAAGTAGAGGCAGCTAGATGGCACAGTGGATGGCATGCCAGACCGGAAGTCACAAAGACTCCTTTTTTTTTAAGTTCAAGTTTGACCTGACACACCTACTCATGGTGTGACCCTGGTAAAGTAACTTGGCTAAATTTTTCTTCAGTTTCCACAACTGAAAAAAAAAAATTAGCTGAAGGAGTAAATGGCAAACCACTCCAGTATTGTTAAAAAACAACAACAACAACAACAAATAAGCAAAATCCAATTGCTTATAAATGTTCATGTCTGAAGTTAGGCACAGTAGGTGGTACATGCAATGTGAAATTCAAGAATATTTTGAGGATTATAAGTATGGATAACTAGAATAATTGTATTAGCATTATAAGAAATACAGATGTTAGGAGAAGAAGAAGGTTTTCCAGACAATATTTTGAGTTTAGGTTACATGTTGAGTTTGACAAACTACTGGACGATTTTAATCCCATGTGGAAATTTATATAGCTCAATTCAGTCATCTCTAGAGCTCCCATCTTGAATTCCCGCATACAAACTAGCGCAGTATATCTATTAGAGACAGCAGGCCTATAACTGACCTTTTCGTAGAAATCATTTCTTTCTTATTGAAACCCAAGAGATTAATTAGTATTTTCAGCAGTGTGAGATTCAAAATGTTGTGGCCAGGAAGAACTGCATTCCCCAGCTTGCCTCAGGAGCCTTGCTACGTCCTGGCATAGGATTGGTCTTGAATGGACCAATCCCGTGCTAGGGAGGGGCCACCTTCCCCATTTCCGGATGTGGCATTGGTCTATATGAGGACCAATCCCACACCTAGGAGGGGCTTGTTCTTTTTAGGAGTGAGGATAGTGAATGGGGATAGAAGTAGTGAAAGGGGGTAGTTAATTTCTGTTGGAGGATAAAAGAAATGGAGTGAGAGAGTTTTTCTTTTAGCTTTTTTCTATAACTCATATTGACAACCATACCCAGCTCACAGACTGCTCAGATCCATACATCTTTTTAAAGAGAACTTTTGTGTTATTCTTCCCTAGTCTTACCGTTAGGGGGTCCATTTCTTGAAGGAGAAGGAGAGAGAAGAAAGAAAGGGAAGGGGAAGGGAGGAAGGAGGACAAGGAGAAGGAGGAGAGAGTAGAAAGAAGGAGAAGGAGAAGGAGAAGGAGAAGGAGAAGGAGAAGGAGAAGGAGAAGGGGGAGAGGGAGAGGGAGAGGGAGAGGGAGAAGGAAGGAGGAGAAGGAGGAGAAGGAGGGGGAGGGGGAGAAGAGTCTTAGAATCCTGCTTTTTATAATTATTAGATATGTGAATAAGTAAATCACTTGAGCTCTCTAATCCCATTTTTCAGTAAGTTAGTGATATTAATACGTGTTGTTGAATCCAATTAATGTACATGAAACAATGTACATTGAAATATCAGGCTCTACATAAATATTAGTGAGTAAAAAAGTCCAAGGGGCAGCTGGGTTGCTCAATGGATTGAGAGCCAGGCCTAGAGATGGGAGATCTTGGGTTCAAATCTGGCCTCAGACACTTCCTAGCTGTATGACCCTGGACAAGTCACTTGACCCCCTTTGCCTAGCCCTTATCACTCTTCTGCCTTGCAACCAATACCTAGTATTGATTCTAAGACAGAAGGTAAGGGTTTTGAAAAAAAAAGTAATAACAAGGGCAATTACTTTCTACCAATTGTTTAACTGAACATGTGGCTATGGAATCAAGGTCAAGAAGGCAGAGGTTGCGACTTCAATAACAACAGAAAGTAGTCAAATTCCATTAACAAAAAAATGAGAAGTATGAAGCAGAATTTGAAGTAGTAAAATCTAAATTTAAGTATTTTCATTATTGACTAGGCTTCATTAATTCCAACATTCCTTGAATTAGTCTAACTTGACTTTTCCCTGTGATTATCCTGTATTCAACAGGATGGGAAGAGGGAGCCAACTTTTTATTTTGTATAAACCTTAATTTCCTTCCCTTTCAAAGACTCAAACAGAGCATTAGAAACTTTCAAATATACAAAAAAGGGGAGAAATAAAGAAGCAAATTGGAGAAGAATACTACGTATGGAGTCAGAAGGAACTATTTTTTAATCTTAACTGGCTTTACAAGAAAGGACAAATTTCTTTAATTCTCTTCTATGAATTTTGTTTTCTCTTCTATAAAATTAAGAGCATTAACTCAGTAATGCCCAACTTAATTGAGATAGTATAGGGAAAACCCTTTGCAAACTTTAAAGCTGAGTAGAAATGCCAGCTTTTATTATTATCGGTATTTCAAGGCTTCTTATAAGAAAAATGTGTTGAATAGAGTAAAGAATTAGGGTATATTCACTATTAATGTATTAATGCATTTACTATTAACAGCAACACAAGGATCCAGCTTCAAGAAATTCATAAGTAAAAAAGGTTATTCACCACCATAGAAGGAACTGATGGAATCTGAATGCAGATTGATATGTATCATTCATTTTATTTTCTCCATTTCCTCTAGTTTCAGCAATATATGCCTTCTTTCACAACATGATCAACATGGAATTTTGTATTATATCATATAATGTACATTCTTGCATCTTGAGATTTATACAGGGTGGTAGTGCCTATAGATATAGATATAGATATAGATATAGATATAATAACATAGGTAGGATCTTAACAAAAGACTCCAAGGTCCATACACTAGGCACTATGTCATGTCATCGCTGTATTCCTGAAAAGTATTAAACAGTCTGTTTTCTGTGAAAAAGGTGTGGATTAGGGAATGTGGCAAAATTGGGACATTAATGCATTGCTGGTGGAGTTGTGAATTGACCCATCCATTCTGGAGGGCAATTTGGAACTATGCGCAAAGGGCAATAAAATACTGTCTGCCCTTTGATCCAGCCATAGCACTGCTGGGTTTGTACCCCAGAGAGATAATAAGGAAAAAGACTTGTACAAGAATATTCATAGCTGCACTCTTTGTGGTAGCCAAAAATTGGAAAATGAGGGGATGCCCTTCAATTGGGGAATGGCTGAACAAATTGTGGTATATGTTGGTGATGGAATACTATTGTGCTAAAAGGAATAATAAAGTGGAGGAATTCCATGGGAACTGGAATGACCTTCAGGAATTGATGCAGAGTAAAAGGAGCAGAACCAGGAGAACATTATACACAGAGATGGATACACTGTGGTACAATGGAACATAATGGACTTCTCTATTAGCAGCAATGCAATGATCCAGGACAATTCTGAGAGATTTAGGAGAAAGAACGCTATCCACATCCAGATAAAAAACTGTGGGAGTAGAAACACCAAAGAAAAACAATGGCTTGATCACATGGGTCAAAGAGTTATGGTTGGGGATGTAGACTCTAAATGATCACCCTGGTGCAATTATCAATAATAAGGAAATAGATCTTGATCAATGATATATGTAAAGCCTAGTGGAATTCCGTGTTGGCTAAGGTGGGGGAGGAGGGAGGGAAAGAATATGAATCATGTAACCATGGAAAAATATTCTAAATTAATTAATTAAATGAATTTTTCAATTAAAATAGGGATAGATTGATTCTTTTGTTTATTTTATCATGTCACATACTGAAATGCAAAAAGAAGAGAAAATAAAAATATAATCTTTTTTGCCTTTGTAACATACAGTTTCCAGACTATGTTGTTCAAAAACCTAGGTAACACTGAGTGGCAGGGTAGGGTTGTGGGTGTGCAAAAATATTGTGTAGTGTCATGATCAGAAAGGATGTGATCATTCTGACCTTGTTAAAATCTTTTCTGATTAAGGGGTTAGGGGAAAATTGCTTCTATTATTTTAAAATAATAAATGAGTCTCTGAAAGTAATGTGGAAGCAGTGATAAGATAAGAGTAATTATACAGCATTGTATTATTCCTACTGAGAATTTTCTTTGATTGAAATCAGAATAAATACATTACTGGAATGCATATAGTTATTTTCAGGGCCAATTTCAGGCCCAATTGTAGAATAGCAATATTTGTCTCTGAGTCTTTAATGCCATGCTCCTCTATGGTGATCCATTCTTACCTCCCTCAAAGTAGCAAAGTCTAATGGAAAGAACAGGACTCATAGCTCAGAGAGCTCTAGACCAAGTTCACCCTGGAGTTCATTCTAGTATAGTGCACCTTGAAGAAACTATTTTGTATATATGAACCTAACAAGTTTATTGGTTTAAGTGATCTCTAACATTACTTCCAGCTCTAACACTCTATGATTTCCTTGTCAATGACTATTTCCCTTTCCCTCCAGATACCTCTAGTAATACGTGTTAATGGATTCATGTGATTTTTCCTCTTAGGTTAAATGTATTTAATCAATGAAGATACATGTGAAAACTATTCATACTTTTTAATTGTTATACTAAGTCTTTAAGGATTATCTATGAAGGGTTACTGCATCCAGAATCAACCTTTGAGAAAGGATAACCTGAGCTCAAGTTCCATCTCTGTGACTATGGGCAAACCACTTGATCTTTAAGGACCAACAATTTTTACATTAGGAATTACATGGTGGAGTGAAAAATAGAAAACTTTTAGAATTGTAGTCGAAACACGTTGATTAAAATCTTGGATCTGCCTCTTTCTACTTATCTGACCTTGTGCAAGACAATGAATATCAATTTCCTCAACTGTACAATGACAAGGATAAATTAATGATATCAGAATTCCTTTCCATCTCTACATCTGTAAACCTATATAAATTATTTGCATTGATGATGACAATTAATGAGACAAATCTAAGATATGGGAATATTAATATGTGATTTCTAGAAGCAATGTCTTAAAGAACTAATTTGGACTGAAGTTATGATGGTGCGAAAACCATGAAGCATTTTTAAGGGTGGATCTATGGGGTAAGAGAGTACATCTGAGTTTCTCAGGCAACTCAGAAAATATGGGCTTTTGCCATGGGCTTGAGTAGGTCTTTTTCCTCTCTCTTTTCAATACACACCTAGCAGAATTTTTACAGGGTCAGAGTATGTACAGTCTTAAAGGCCTTTTGGGAATGATTCCAAATTGTTCTCCAAAATGGTCATATCATTTCATAGCTCTACCAACAGTGTATTAGTGTCTCAATTTTTCCACAACCCTCCAACATTTATCATTTTCCTTTTTTGTCATAAATGACAGTCTGATAACTCACTAGACTTTAGAAATGAATGATAGCACTCTCTAGCTCTCTTCCTTTCATTTCTTAAATGCATCATATAACTCTGAGACTTCCTATGAGGGGCCAGGTAGAGATGACTGATCTACTTTGGTATCATTATCATTTTTCTCACAAAGAAGTTCAAAAGGAAGCTTATCTAGTAGAGATTAAGCCTGGGATTTTTGGTTGTTTGGTTGTTTGCTTGCTTGCTTGCTTGGCCATAAGTGACTGAGCAGCAATCTCAAGATAGTCATATTTAGATTTGGAATCAATTATGAATTTAGAGGTCAGGATATTATAGGTCTTGAGTCTGGGCCAGCTATATAGATAGCTTCTTGAAGTAGAAGACAAGGAAGATGAGACCAAGTCACGAATGCATCGCTTAGACATTGAATTGCGGTGAAATGCAAAATGGCTATTCATAAACCCATCACTTCCTGATGTTTTAGTATTAAGCTTGAGGGAATATTAATAGCATTTATGTTACTATAATTTAATTTTTTTCTCTTGTAAATAGTGCATGCATTAAGCACTTATTTTTGTGTGAAGAAAATAGATTCCTCTACTGTTCTACATTATATATTTTGAGTTGTTAGAATGTCCCTAGCTTGTTGGCTATGGGACAGGAGAGGGAGGAGGGGAGGAACATGAATTATGTAACCATGGAAAAATATTCTAAATTAATTAAATAAATATGTTAATGGACTATCCCTGGATGTGAACCAAGAGCCAAGATGTAAATAAAACTTAAGTAAAACTTAAAAAAAAATTTAACTTTAGTCTCCAGAGCTGTTATGAAGATCAAAGTATGTGAGAAATATAAACTCCTCTAGGACATAGGTCCAGACTAAGAGGTAACCCTTAGTGGGTGTTGAAAAGTCCTCATGCCCCTGGTTCCTGGACCTATTATCTTTACAATGTTCAATACTATAGCAGGGCACTAGGGAAGATGTTCAGGACTTGAGGTTTCTTTGATAGTTCTTAAATCACTTTGATGCATGAGCCATTAATCCCAGCTTGATATTGTAAGACTGCTCTTAGCTATCATTTTGAAAATCATTATGATTTGTCCTTCCATGATCTTCCTTTAATTTACTGAATATTGTTAAACCTATTTTTCATATGTTAGATCTAAATGTTTCATGCGTACTAAAAGTTTTTATCCACATCAATGTATGACTAAAATTTCCAGTTTTAGTGGACCTTAAATTTACCTTATGTTATTTAAATCAATCAAATTTAAAATACAGCAAGTGCCTACTTTACAAAGAATTGGGAAGCTAGGTGGTACAGAGGATAATGTCAGACCTGGAATCAAGAAGATTCATCTTCCTTAATTCAAATCCAGCCTCAGGTACTAGATGTGTTATCCTGGGCAAGCCACTCAATCCTGTTTTCTTCAGTTTCCTCATCTGTAAAACAAGCTGAAGATAGAAATGGCAAATCACTCCATTATCTCTCCCAAGAAAACCCAAAATATAGTCAAAAAGAGTGGAATGCAACTGAACAACAACAAATACACAGAAAATTACAAAAGGCTCCAGACAAGATAAGATACTATCCTCTTCTCATGGAGCTTATATTCTAATAAGAGATATTGCTAAATAATAACAGTAGCCCACATATTCTGAATACTCATTGGTTGCAAAGTTGTAAACAAATAAGTGTAGGTAGCACAAGGATTATCACCTCTCTTTTACAGATAAATTAATATTTTGAGAGTCAAAAGTCAGATGTTCATTATTACCTATATAATAAATATGTGAGGTAAGATGTGATAACAAGTATCTGACAACTGAATCCTGTGCTCTAACCACTAGATAATATCAACTCTCAAATTAGATGAATTTAGTTATGAACCTGGTGAACTTTGTTCTAGAATAAACAAGTTGTTTGGAGGACTTATTTGAATTGTTTCTATGGTGGAAAAAAACCAATTAGGAATATATACAAGTGCCCCTATAAAACAACCTCCATCTTTATTGGAATAAGTACTTTGAGTAAAATCTGGGGTAATGAATAAAATGCATCTCTGATAAGGTAACCATTCATTCCCAGGCTGCTAAATTGCCTCTCTAGTTAGAGCACAGATTAGCTAGAGAATGAAAATGAGATGAGACCTGGACCAATAAAACCTATACATCCAATAGAGGAATGTAAGATAAAAGGACACAGCTGCCTTCTCATAAAAATGGTTTTATTATAGAAAATTTCCCAATTTATGAGATTTAAAGATGAAGTAATAAGGTCCTAGTTTGGGAACATAATTTTACATGCTGAAATAGACAAGCATATCTTGCAAAGTGATAGAAATCTTTGCAAAATGAGAAGATCAAGGACATTCCAACACCTGAATTTACCCTGCATTGTAAAAGTGGTTTTAAAACAAAATAAGTATTAAAGGCACAAAGCAAAACATATATGAATAATATTTAAGAAACAGGTTTAAATCTACCTAGATCTTTTGGAGTCCTTGTCCTGATCCAGAAAAAAATCTTCTAAAATGCTAATAGTCATAGCATAAAAAATCACAAAGAAAAATGTTTAATCATGAAATCCATTAATATATCAATAATTTTAATATATAGAATGGTACTTTAACATATTGTTTCAGAAAAGATTATATAACTGAAGGCCAACTTAAAATATCATGTCTTAATATATGGCCACAAAAGTTAATAAATTTCACCAAACCCAGGAGGGTTAAAATTTCTAGTAATAGCAACATTAATGTGTTTATAATAACTTACTGCTAGAAGGCATTACTGATATTATCATATTTCACATTATCTCACCTACCTTTCTAGACTTATTTCAGATGACTCCTCTTCACACACTCTCTATTTCAATCAAACTACCCTATTGTTCATAAATTTATATCCAATCTCCATCATCTTGACATGTATCTGGTCTCCATTTTCTTAAATGTTCGGCTGGTTCACCTCTCTCTACATATAATAATTCATTCCTTCCTTAAAGAAACAACAAACATGGCACCTCTTACGGGTATTTTCTATTCTCCCCAGTTATTAATATTTTGTCTTTCAATTACTTTATATTATTTAAAAAATATTTAGTATAAATTTGTGTACATGTGGTATAGACTCCTCTACTCTTCCAACTCCCAAAATATGTAAACTGATGGTTTTGCTTTATCTTCATATCTCCCCCATATAACAGTGCCTGGAACCTAGTAGAAATTTAACAATTCTTACTGAGTTGAACATCTGATATTTCTTTAAAAATATTTCAAAATAGTTGGCAAAATACACTACTCCAATCCAATTCTGTTTCCAAGATTTAATGCTTTGTAATAAAATGGCAATGCCTGGGTCTGACAACTCTGATATTTTGCAACTGAGGGACAGATCTATCAAACCACTCAACCTCATTAAGTGTCAATTTCCTACTCTATAGAAATGAGAATAATGAGTGATAGGTCCTTAAACTACTTGCCTCATTGGTTGTTTTGAGAATATCACTTTGAAAATTTTGTTGCCATTGTTTAGTCATTTCAGTCTAATCCATCTCTCCCTGACCCTCTTGATTATTTTTTTTCTTGGTGTGGGGGGTGGATCAAAGTTACTAGAGTGATTTTCCATTTCCTTCCACAGGAAACTGAGGCCCAACAAATAACCAAAACCCCCTACTTCTGACAATCAGGTCTTTCTAAAATGCAGTTTCAACCTACTTTTGCCACCTTGTAGCACATTATCCCTTTTCATATGTAATTCAAATCAGTCAAATGAAATTGGTCTCCTTTGTGGTCTCTATGCTCTCTCTTTCATTCTCTCTCTCTCTCTCTCTCTTTCTCTCTCTCCTCTCTCTCTCTCTCTCTCTCTCTCTCTCTCTCTCTCTCTCTCTCTCTCTCTCTCTCTCTCTCTCTCTCTCTCATTCTCTCTCTCTCCCTCCACTTCTCCGAGTACATTCTCATGTTTTCCCACAGTTCAGGATTCCTGCACCACTCAACCTCCATGTGATCACATTTACATTCCCACTGAAGACTTCCTTAAACCCAGATAATGTAAGTCACCTCTCTCTTCACCTTTATCATAACAAACATAATCATTTAGATGTAGAAATCCATCTTTCTCTTTAGACAAGTAAAAAGATATGGGAATAAAAGAAGAGGCAAAGGAGAACTGAAGGGAAGATGCTTTTTGGTGAGATGGTGCTTAAAAGTAATCCACTAATTAAGACGGAGTGAGTGAAAACTGAAAGAGAAAAATAAACAGGTAAAAAATAAGATGGAGGAAAATACACAGTTAATGATCATAACTATAAATGTGAATGGGTTGAACTTACCCATAAAATGGAAATGGATAGTAGAATGGATCAAAAACCAGAACCCTATAGCATTCTGTCTACAAGGAACACATCTGAAGCAGAGGGACACACAGAATAAAAGTAATGACTTGGGCAGAATCTATTATGCTTCATTTGAAGTAAAAGAAGAAAGAAGAAAGAAAGGAGGAATAGAAGTTATAATCTCAGACAAAGTTAAAACAAAAATAAATCAAATAAAAAGAGATAAAGGAGGAAATCATATCTTGCCAAAAGATATGATGGGCAATGAAGTAAAATCAATACAAAACATATATGATCATATAGTAGAGCATCCAAAGTTTTAAAAGTTAAATGACATAGGAAAAAAATTCAGCTAAACTATACTAATTGGGAATCTTTTCCTTCTCAGAACTAGATAAATCTAACCAAAAAATAAATAAGAAAGAATAAAAAATAAATAGAATTTGAGAAAAAATAGATATGAGAGACTTCTAGAGAAAATTAAATGGAAATGGAAAATAATATACCTTAATTTCAGCAATACATGGCACCTACACAAAAACTGACCATGTATTAGGTCATAAAATTTCATAAACAAATACAGAAGAGCAGAAATATTAAGGAAATTTTTCTAAATCATAATGTAATAAAAATATATTCAACAAAAATCCATGGAAAGACAGATTAAAGCTTAATTATAAACTAAAAAATCTAATTATAAAAATAAGCCTGTCAAAGAACAAATCATAGAAATAATCAGTAATTTAGTTGAAGAGTGGTAACAATAAACAACAAAAAAAAACTTATGAGACTGAGTCAAAATAATAATGGGAAATTTTATATCTCTAAATGCTTATATCAACAAATTAGAGAAAGGACAGAACAATGAACTGGACATGCAGCTAAAAAAGTTCGAAAAAGAACAAATAATACCTCCACAATTAAACATCAAAAGGAAATCTTGAATCAAAGGTAAGATCAATAAAATAGAAAGTAAGGAAACCATTGAACTAATAAATAAAATTGAAAGCACATTTTATGAAAAAACTGAAATAGACAAAACATTTGGTTAACTTGAAAAAAAGAAGAAAATAAAATCACTGATATCAGAAATAAAAAAGAATTCACCATGAATGTAGAGTAAATTAAAACAATTAATATGAGTTATATAACCCAACTATATACTAATAAATTGAATAACCTAGGTTAAATAGATAAATATTTAGAAAAATTTTAAGTTCCTAAATTAACTGAAAAGGAAATAGAATATTTAATCCAATTTCAACTCAGAAAAAGAAACTCAACAAGCCAAAAATGAACCCTCACCCCCAATAAAAAAAAAACTAGAACTAAAGAGATTCACAAAAGGATCCTATCAAAATATTTAAATAAAAATTAAACCCAATATTATATAAATTATTTGGAAAAATAGCCAAAGAAGGAGTCCTATAAAATTCCTTTTATGACATAAATATGGTGCTGATACCTAAACCAGGAAGAGAAAAACAGAAAGAAAACTATACACCAATCTCCATTAAAGAATATTGATGCAAAAATATTAAATAAAATAATAGCAAAGAGATTACAGCAATATGTTACAAGTATGGCTCACTCTGACCAGGTAGATATTTTACAAGGAATGCAGGATAGTTCATTATTAGGAAAACTATCTGTATAATTGACCACATCAATAATATAATCAACAGAAATTATATGATTATCTCAATAGAGACAAAAGCTTTTTGATAAAATATAATACCCATCCCAATTAAAAACACTAGACAGCATAGAGATAAATATAGCTTTCCTTAAAATAATAAGCAACACCTATAAGCCATCAGGAAGCTTATCTATAATAGGGAATAGATATAAACCTTGCCAATAAGATCAGAGGTGGAGAAAAGATGCCCATTATCATTAGTATTATTCTACATTGTACTAGAAATGCTAGTTATAATAAATAGGGAGTAAAAATGAATAAGAAAAAGAATGATAAAACAGAATTATCACTCTCAGAATGATACGTTATAATTAGAGAACCCTAAAGAATCAACTAAAACATTAGTTGAAATGATCAACAAGAAATAATCAGCAATAAATAGAGCATTATAAGAAGAAAATAAATGCTTTTTAATATATTAAAATAAAAAGGCTGTGTATAAACTAGTCAATGCAACCAAGATCAAAAAGGAAACAAAAAGCTGTTTTTTTTTTCCAGAAAATATCTATGGTAAACCTCTCATTTTTCAAATACATAGGGATCTAAGTCAAACTTGTAAAAATAAAAGTCATTTTCCAATATACCAATTATCAAATACTATGAACAGGAAATTTTCAGATGGAGATATCAAAGCCATCAATAGTCATAAGAAAAAAAAAAGCTTTAAATTCCTCTTTATTAGAGAAATGCAAATTTTAAAAACTCTGAAATACCATCTGACACCTATCAGATTGGACAATATTACACAAAAGGAAAATGATAAATATTGGAAGAGATGTGGGGAAATTTGGACACTAAAATACTGTTGGTGCCATTGTGATATGATCGAATCTTTCATCAGATAAATTTGGAACTATCCCCAAAGGATTCTAAAACTGGACATACCCTTTGATGCAGCAATACTATTACTCAGTCTCTTTCCAAAAGAGATTTTTAAAAAGAAAAGGAAAAGGACATTTTTAGCATATTTAGTGCATCTCTTTTTATATTAGCAAAAATTGGAAGTTAAAGAGTTGCCTGATGTATGCTTATGATGGAATTTTATCATGCTATAAGAAACAACAAGGAGTATGATTTTGGAAAAATATGGAAAGACTACATCAACTGATGCAAAGTGAAATGAGTAGAACCAGAAGAAAATTGCACAGTGACCTTAAAAAAACCTACTTTCTTGGGTTGTCTTAAGGATCGAATGAGATAAATAAACTGTTTAGCTTAATGCATGGCACATAATAAGTATTATATAAATGTTTGTTATTATTACATTTTTGAGAAATGAACTAAATATTATTAATGGTGACTTGCATAGAATAAGGAAAAAAGTGACATTAAATTGGCAGGTCATTCATTATATTGTCAAAAATGAGAGAAAATATAGGGGCAACATGAATGGCAAATTAGTTCCCCAGAGATAATTTAAAGCAATGATGAAGAATGCAAGTAACCCTAAGTACTTAAATTCTTCCAGGAAAGTGTGAGCACTGACAATTTCTACTATTTTGCAATGGTTTCCAGAAAGGTCTCCTCAACTTTCTGTCATGCTCATGGTCAAATTACTTAATGAATTCTCTCTAATAATAATTTATATATTCTATATTTCAAACCTATGAATTGCATAAAACTCTTTTCATTGGTAGAGACGTGGAATGATGAAACCAGTTGGCAAGACTCTGGTTGATTAAATTCTTTCTTTTGGCTTTTTGCTTCAATAGTGGAATCACAAAGTCTGGACTTTCTTTAATGAAAGAGGAGAAAGAGACAGAGACAGAAAGAGACAGATACATAGACAGACTTTGGGGAAAGGAAAAACCTGAAGAGGATCTGGTGCCTGAACATCATCCTGATTTCCAACTTTCCACAGTAAAGATTTCAAAGAATTTTACTTTGAATGCCATCAAGAGTCACACAGCCATTGCCTCAATCATGAGGGGAAGATTTCCCCTGCTCCTTGTTCACAGACCAGTGAGAAAAGCAACAATCTCCTCATGTCTTTTTTTTCCCTTAACCATGACTAATTTCAAGAAACAAGGCTAAATTGCCCATCACATTTATTCTTTCCTCTATCTAACCAGACCCAAGTACTTAAATAACGTCAATCAAATTTTGTTTGATTTTTTTGTATTGTTTTTTAAAAATTTGTTGACTGTGTTATTAAGGTTGCAGCTGTATGACTGTGATATTTCAAAGCCCCAGATTTTATAGAATAACTGAGAGTAAGCATGCTAAGTTGATCCTTATGCCATGTGAGTTTCCCACACTTGATAATGTGTTACGCCTCAAGGCACTGAAGAAATTGAATTAACATCTGCATTCACACTGTTAAAGAAAGGGGAACACATAGAATTGATGAACCACCTTTTGCATTTTAGAAATATTGTTCTTGGCTATTTTCCCAAGGACTTCTTTCAAGGGGCTCAGGAAAATTAGGGGAAATGAATTTTCACTGAGTCCTGACCTCCTATAACAATGTCATTGAAGGAGAGATACTCAAGTCATTAAATTAAGAATTTGCATGAGATGGTTTCTCCATCTTTCCAGGAGCTGGTCTGTTTTATTTGAAGACCTAGCAAGCTTTCCAAAAAAGGAGTCATTTGTTAAAGAAAAGAAAATAAATCACATTGTCTTCTTAATACTGATAAATGTGTTTTTCAGAAAAAAAAGTAATATCAAAAAAGAGAATTATTCAAGTGGTTAATAATAGTGTATTTTATGCTTCCAACTTCAGAGTAAAATTGCTGGTAATAAAGATAGGTAGATAGAGAGATAGATTGATTGATTTCTGAAATTTAAATTGTTTTCATTTTTAGTTTTTGTGTATGTTAGTATAATAGGGCTACTTTAATAAATGAAACTAGAAATATACAGTAGAAAGAATATTAGTTTTGGAGTAAGTGTGGCTTAGTGGATCTTAGAGTCAAGAAGACCTGGTCTTAAATCCAAAGTCAAATCATTTCTAGATGTGTCTTTCTTCTGCTAAAGAAGTAGTTACTTTGTCTTCAGACACAATGGAAAGCAGGTGGCAGAGTCAGAGGATGGCTATGACCATTGACGTCAGTTTGTAGATTTCCCACAAAAAGCTACAGGTTTGTGTGGTGGAAAATACTCCTGGGTGTTTCTCTACCTCCACCCCCATACTCACATCAACACCACCTTTTGCCAAATGAATTGATTAGCCCAATATGTAAACATAGTCTGTAGGCAGCATGCTCTCTGTTCAATTAGCATTCTGAATTATTTATCTGCCATTCCAATTTTGAAAATGTTATATATTATCAGTTTTTTAATTTCATAAATACTTGCAGAGATGACATTTGTTCAGGTCAAGAACATTTTAGAGAAAAGAAGGGGAAGCAACTGAGAACTCCTTATATTAAAATACAAAAAAGAAAAGTATAAAGTATCACCAAAATGCCCAACACCAAAATTCCCTACTATTTAGTTCTTCCTTTATTATTATTGTTCAAAATGTGTTGATTTGAACTCGACAGAGTATTAGCCAATTGGGTTCTTTTAGGTATGAGGGCCAACCAAATGGATGATGATAATTTTGTTCAGAGAAAATGAGATTTTTACATTTTATTAGTAAATTGGAAAAGTGCACCCAAAGAAACTTTGTAATTATAAGGCTTGTCACAAATCAACAACTTTGGAAATCAAAAGTCATATTCAATTCTCAATTTAATGTTTTAAGCAAATGGCCAAAGTTATTGGCATTTGGGATGGTAACCAGGGACCTGTCACTGTGATTAAAAATAAGGATTAGCTGGACAAGGTATAAAACCTATTACTACTTCCATTAATAATTTAGATTTCAATTTCCATAAACTTCGACTAAGACCCAGTTCTATTAAAGAACTGAGCTCTGATATTCTATGATTCAAGCGACAGAACAAGATAGTGGCTGTGTCCTAGAATTTATCAGAATTAACAACTTAAACTATCACAGCAACAGATGGCATCCTAAAGCCCACTGAAGTTTAACAAAGAAGTGATTTCTTATAAGACTAACTTGAAAATTATTAATTGTAGAGTATATCAGCTATATTTCTAAGTATTTGAAAGTGTAAAACATATGGTAAAGCATTGGCAAATTAAGGGTGTGAGCTTTTGGGGAGGAAAGTACCAGGAAAAAATAAAATCTGCATTCCAACTAAACTCTGAGGATATGAAGAAGGGCAAAAACTTTATTCTATCAGCATTTTGTGATTCAGTTGTCCAGGACCTTGTTTATGAGTAAAACAAACAAATTCTTCCTGTAAATAATATATATGTCTACAAAACTTAAGATAAATCACCTTTTGGGGGCAGTTGGGCAGCTCTGTGGTTTGAGCTCCAGCCAGGTCCAGAGATGAAAGGTCCTGGGTTCAAATTTTGCTTCAGACACTTCCTAGCTGTGTGATCCTGGGCAAGTCACTTGATCTGAGAGTTCTAGAGTTTCTATGCATTGATAAATCATCTTCCAGAAGTGAGATTTTTATGCTAAGCAGGTATTGGGAAATTGTAAATATCCCTTAATGACCCTCAATTTCTCCCTGAAATTTTTGACATCAATGTTTTTCCTACACTGTTATATGGTGATAAGTGATGGAATATTATTGTACTATAGATGGCTTTAGAGTTGTGAAGGTCCTAACAAGGCCATTTAATCTAACCTACTTATATTACATTTGAGGAAACTGAAGGTTATAGAATTTGACAAGGTTCCCAGGACTAGTTATCTTCTAATATAGGATTTGTATAAATATCCCTGATTCTAGGTTCAATATTCTATCAGTTACAGTAGGCAAGCAGTTTTTTTTTTAATTACCCTATGATTCTGATTTATATCTGCACATTCAGATGTAGTTTTTAGTTATGTCTAGCATTACCCTAAAGACAAAGTTTGGGCAAGGAAAATGACAAGACTCCAGAAAATCTTCCTGGACTGAGAGAAGTACAATTTTCAACTAAATAACATATTTCTAACATGTACAGCTTTACAATGTATAGAAGCAAGACCTTTCTTGGAACTGCACCTTTTGTTGATGTCCTCCAAGGGAGTACTTACATCTGAATTATAGCATGTCAGGTTTGCTTTCTAAGTTGCAGAAAAACTGCACATTTTAATTAAATTTTAAGTGTCCACCAGGAACAATAATATTATATGAGACATAGCCAATCACATACTTGGATCTAGAGTAATTACTGACTGATGCTATTTTTTTCTTTTAAATAATCAAGAAAGGGGAGAAACTATAAATGATCATGTTTAAGTATTTATTCTTGCCTATTTACTAACCAGGTTACCACAAATATGTTTATTTAAAATACTTTTAACACACCTCATAAAGTATTTGGTTCTTTTGCTATGTGTATTCTTTAGTCTTATGTGAAGAAAACATTTCTCCTGCAATTTAACAAAGCACAAATTAAATAAAGGAATTTGCACTAATTTTTTTGTTGTTCAGTATAATTCTGTAACAAAGATATTTTGTGTATATTGGGGGGGGGGGAGAAGAATTTGGGTCCTCTATGAAACTATTCCTTCCAACTGAGGCAACAAGGTTTAACTTAATACTAATAGATAGATAGATAGATAGACAGACAGACAGACAGACAGACAGATAGATAGATAGATAGATAGATAGATAGATAGATAGATAGATAGATAGATAAGGATAGATGGATGGATGGATGGATGGATAGATAGATAGATAGATAGATAGATAGATAGATAGATAGATAGATGGATGGATAGATGGATGGATAGAGAGAGAGAGAGAAACCTATATCTATATAAACATTAATAAAATATAATAATATATAGTTATATACTAGTAAAAGCAAACAGGACTTAATCCTAAAACATTATCATCTGAAGGTTGTTACAACACTTCTGTAGGCTCATACAGTGCTGTCCCACTCTGTGTCTCTTCCCTCAGCTTATCTATCCCAGCATCCTTCCACCATCAAACCTATATCTAAGAGCTCAATTTAGCTACTAAACTTGTGGGTGCACAGACTAACCCCTTTCCCATAGTGACTCATTGGACTATCCTTTGTCCTGCCTTTCCCTATCATCCTATCCTTTGTGCCACTGTGCCACATTCCCAAGTATTTTTGATCCAGGATAAAGAATTTCAGGGATAGCTAGGTGTCACAGTGGATAAAGTAACAGACATAGAGTCAAGAAGACTCATCATCCTGAGTTCAAATCTGACCTTAAACATTTACCATTTTCATGACCCTGAGCAAGTCACTTAATTATGTTTATCTTAGTTTCCCTATCTGAAAAATAAGCTGGGAGAGGGAATGTCAAACCACTCCAGTATCTTTGCCAAGAAAACCACAAAAAGACAATTAAAAATTATATATGACCAAAAGTGACTAGACAACAACAAAAAAGTACACAATAGGCATTGTTTTAGTAGAATGTTTGGGAATAACTGATTTTACACAATTCCTACCTTTGGGCATCCCATCACTTTACTCATCTATAAAATAACAAAAAAGGATTAGTAGACTTCCAAAGTCTTTTCTGGTTTGAATATTCTATGAAAACAATTATAAAAATAAATAAAAGTTGAGGTTGGGGTGATGTCCATATTCATCAATCAATCACAAAAGAAATGCTACATCAGAGAAGGCATCAAGTGCTACAAAACTGCCACCTGGTGGACAGCTCTTTTGGTTTACTCTTGGCTCGGGGTCTCTTAGCTTCTCAACTCATTTCAAGGTTTTATATCCTTGCTGAGTTGAGAGAGAGGGATGATGTGAATCAGCCAGGCTTAGGCAAGTGTCCATTACAAATAGCTGGGTTAGTGGCAGATAGAACAACTGCTTGTTTCATGGGGGTTGGCTGAGTCAC
This sequence comes from Monodelphis domestica, assembly GCF_027887165.1. Taxonomy (NCBI): domain Eukaryota; kingdom Metazoa; phylum Chordata; class Mammalia; order Didelphimorphia; family Didelphidae; genus Monodelphis; species Monodelphis domestica. Next base: position 470,110,882 of record NC_077228.1, read on the forward strand.
CTAAATTACTGGTGGAAAGAATTCAAGTGGCAAACAGAGGATAAGCTGAGGGAGTTCTCTTCCCATGACAGAAGATAGTACATGATAAAAAAGATAGCAAATAGTGGACATCCAAAGTGACAGTCATTTTGTTATATGGAAGTCAATATTAATATAGGAGTTTGAACAAGGATAAAAAAAAACACACTACCATCTGCCTCAAAATCATTAAATTGTCTATACCCTTCGCAGACCCAGCAATACCTCTACTAGGTCTGCATCTGGAAGAGAACAAGAATAGGAGAAAAGGACCTACTTATACAAAAATAGGTGTAGCAGGTCTTTTGTGGTGGCAAAGAACTAAAGAGACATCCATCAACTGAGAAACAGCTGAACAAGTCGTTGTATATGATTGCACTCAAATACTCTTGTTCCAAAAGAAATGGCTAATAAGATACACACACACACACACACACACACACACACACACACACACACACACACACACAAATGACCTGGAAAGATTTATATATGATGCAAAGTGAAGTGGCAGAACCAGGAGAACATTATGAACAGCAGTAGCTATAAAAGATGAAGATGTTATGAAAGATTTAACTATTATCAGCAATGCAAGCATCCAGAACAACTACAAGGAACTCAGGGCAAAAGGCTTTCTACAACCATACAAGAGGCTGAATGAGGATTGAAGCATGTCACTCTTTTTTCCTCCATGAATTTTCTCCAATGTAAATGATATGTGCCTTGTTTCACAACACATGAACATGGAAATATGAATTATATGATAAAAAGGTACAACCAATATACTATTGCCTATTACCTTGGGAAGAGAAAAGGGATGGAGCGAAAATGGATGGAAAAATGTTATAAATTATTATTAAAAATTATTTTTACATGCAATATGGAAAAAAATTAATTTTCCTCCTATGTGGATCATCAAGTTTCCTCTTGAACAGGTCTAGTGATTGGAAGTGCATTCGTCTATTTGGATGGCATATTCTAAATGCAAATGCTTCCACCTAAATAGAATACTTCTAATCTTTATTACATAGTCCTATAACTTTCGGAAGCCTTGCTCATGTGACCTGCTAAATCTTCTTCCTTCTAGGCTCAACATTTGTAATTCTTTCTTGGATGTTTACTTGATAGGATTCTGAATTCATTTATCATCCTGGTCATTGTCCTACAAACTTATTCTAGTTTGACTAGAATTCTAGTATTCCAGTATTTGTCTTAAAGAATGGATTCAGAACTGAGCATCATATTCTAAATTTATTCTCTGCAAGGAAGAATACAATTGGACTATTAAAATCCTTGCTCGGGACATTATATTTCTACTAATGAATCCAAAGATCACAATGGTCTTTTTTCTCTTTTCTTTTCTTTTTTTTTTGTTTTTATTCATTACCTATTAGCATTGACTTATAATGAGTTTTAGACCAGAGTCCTGTCTTTTCATGGAAAGTAATGTCTTAAGAATAAAACAAGACAAAACAAAAAAACCTTACCTTCCATCTTGGAGTCTATACTATGTGTTTGTACCAAGGCAGAAGAAGAGTTGTAAAGACTAGACAATATGGGTCAAGTGACTTGCTCAGGGTCACAAAACAAGGAAGTGTTTGAGATCACATTTGAACCTAGGGCTTCCAGTCCTTGCCCTCAATTATTTAAGCCACCTAGATAACCCAGCAATGTCTTTTTAAAAATTTAATAAATTAGGGGGGAAAAGTTTCTTTATACTTTTTTTTCTTTTCTAGAAGGCCTTATTTTACAATATATTCTGACCTGGTCCAGTACTCTGCAAGGCATATCTTGTATCACAAAAATTTAAGTTCAGTAAAACAAACTAATACAACAACAACTGAATAGGGCAAAATATAGAAAGGTCCATTCCCATCGATCAGTAAGGTAGTTGAATGTTCTCCTCTCTTCTTTGGAGACAATCTTGCTTATTAGAATTATTCAGAATACAGTTTCATTTCTCTTTGTACTTTACATTTATGCAGTAATCTTATAATGAGTTTTTTCCTACTTCTGTTTGCATTGCTTTCCATTAGTTTCTATATATTCTGATGCCTCTCTGAATTCCTTGTGTCCCTTTCTTACTGTATAGTGATGTTCTAATACATTCATGTGTATATATCTATTTAGCCATTGTTCAGTGAAGGACATCCATTTTATTTCCTTTTTTTTGCTACTATACAAAGTGCAATTACATATATTTTGGTATGAAGTAGAATTTCCTTCTTCACCGGGATCTCTGGATCAAAGGGTATGAACATTTGAAACATTTAGTATAATACCAAATTGTTTTCCAGAATAAGTAGGCCAATTCACATGTGAAATGCTTTTTAGTAGTAATTCATACATTGTATATAATTAATCAGTTGATTTTAAAAATCTAATATGTATAATTTTATATTTATTCCTATTAAACTTAGTATTCTTCAATTTTATCTATCAGTAAATATTTATTAAAGACCTGAATCTGCCACACACTGTGCTAAAAACTAGAACTACAAAAATAAAAATGTTGTATGCCCTCAAGGAGCTTACATCCTCAGTCCATTATTCCAGTCTGTTTTCAAACTTAATAGCTATCCCTCTGAGCTTCAAATAATCTACACGTTTTATAAGTATCTCATCTGTCTTAATGTAAGTCATTTGTCAAAATGACAAAGCCAAAGGGGTCAAGGGCAAAAACCTGTGACTTTCTAAAAATTGATTGATATCAATCTATTATATGTTCTATTTCTAGAAATGACATTTTTTAAAAGACACAAATGGGGCAAATCAAAACCATTTGTTATCCCGATGTGATATCATGGAAGCTTAGAGTTAGGGTGGAAAAAGCTCAGGCTAGAAAATCACTTAGTCTAACACTAAATTATTCATGCTGTTTTTGGAGATTATTTTTTCTTTTACCATCATTAGTGTTTGTACAAGTTATATTGTAGTATTTTAAAATTATAGCAAAGCGATCAAACTAGAAAATCATTTTAAACAATTTAATCAACAAAAATATACATAAATGCTATATGAGTGGAAGACTATCCAAAGGATAAAATATCTTTGAGTAATGTGAAAGGGAATATTTTTATCTTAACAATCAAGTACTTGGAGTGCTCTACCCTTTTAATTTAATCAGTCAGGAATTTGAGAATCCTTTTGATAAAATTTCACACCCTCAGAGAACAGGTGGATCCCACAGGCACTGCTTCCTGTGTAGTGCCAGGCAAATTAAGAAACTTTGATTGGTTCTTGAGATGTGATAGACCAGACCACAGTGAAAGGAAGGAGAAACCAGAGAGACAGGAAGTAATGTGGAGAAAACTGATTATAAAAAAGCCTGTCAAGGGCATTCTTATTTATTCTTCTGCCTTGGTGGCTCTTGCTGAAAGAGGGATTCTTCTTCATAGCACTTCTGCTTTGGAGGACTTCTGCATTGGTGAGTCTGTGTTGGTGGCTCAAGGAGTTCAGCTTCAATGACTCACTTGGGCTGAGAAGACCCTGGCCAGAGACACTGTCTTTGGTGGGATGCTCTCTTTAGTGAGGCACTCAGATCTGGACTTAGTTAATTTAGTTAGGCAATATTTTCTACCTCCTTCCTACATTTCCCTCTTTACTATCTCTACCCTGTTGTAATAAAACTACTAATGCTACTAAAATCCTCATGACTTAAGAGTTAATTTTATAAACGGTGACCACAACAATTCTTTTTAGCCATTATTATTTTTGTCAAACCAAATTTTAATTATTACATTTGGCACCCAATTTTAATTATATAATGAGTAGACAAAGTTATAATCAGCTAGAGGTAACTAAGACTTCAGCTTAGAAGACAATATCTTGGTTGTAATATATCCTTCCCCTAACATATCCCAGTGGACTTCTCTACTAATTTTCCTGACCTCCAAACTGCTATTTCCCTGCAAGCAACCCCCCCCAAGACCTTTTCCTAGGCCTTTCTTCCTCCTGGGCCTTACAACTTGGGATTCACCATTAAGCCTGGGTACCTCTACCAGCTTGTATGCCCCAAATCAGCACAGCATTAATAGTAAAATCACCAATCCCTACTTCCCTGAAAAAGTACAGTTGGATCCTAACTAGAGAGAATAACAAATATTGTGAATGCATTGTTTGAGTTTGCAGTGCTTATTTTCATTGATTTGGAACAAATGAACATATTTTCAATAATTATAATTTCAAATAAGGTAAACATGAATAAGTATGAATGTTTCTAAGAATTCATGATTTATGTAAACTTCCCTTATCCTTATCAAGCCCCAAGTTCCTCTCCTTCCCCTGTGCCTCTCAAACTTTCCTAAGGTATTAAAACAAAAAACAATCTGCTGAGTTCTGCCAACATTTCCTTCCTCTCAACTTTAAACTAATCCCTCAACTAGAATTTTAAAGTGACAAAATCAACAAAAGGTCAGAGTAGGACATTTTTCTGCCCCCAGACAACACAGGATTTTGTTACTTGATAGAGATCTGTTACTTGGAGGAGGGTTCTGCTCCAGAACCCATATGGATGAAATACTATTGGTGGGATTATATATGGTAAGGGAACTTGCCAATTGGTCAAAAAGAGATTCAAGGTAAAGTATGTGCTAGTACTGGACTCAGGACAAGACCCTGTTTGACAATGCCATTTCTTATATCCACTTCTGGATCATAGTTCAAGGGCAGAAAGGAAAAACACTTTTGGGAGAGAGAGGGAGTGAAAGTCCTGAGGAGAAATATCACTTCTGGAGAAGAGGAAGCAATATTGATTGAGAAGGAGAAGAAGTATTGATTGCAATCCCAAGGGATCTGGTGCCCTTCCTGGATAAAGAGCAGAGTTCAGACCCAGAGAGCAATGACCACACATCTAAAAATTGGTACACCCCCTCCTAGCAAATCAGTGATGGACTCAAGGTGAAAGCTGAAGCATACACTCTTGGACATGACAAAAATGTGAATTTGTTTTGCTGAACTATTTGCTACAAAGATGTCATTTATTTCTGATAGAAGTGGAAGAAGCAAACTAGCTATATTTTTACAAAAGAGAAAAGAAAGGAAAAATGACGGTCATTGTAGCATTTTTGAAAATGTATAATGAGAACAGAAGGGGAAAAATCTTTGAAAGGAAATAAATGAATGAATGGATGGATGAATGAATGAATGAATGAATGAATAAATGAAACAGTTTTTCTGACCCCCCCCCAAAAAAACTTCTTTTCCCACTACAACATATTGAGATTTCTGAATACTTAACAGTGCTTATACCACAGAGTGCAAATCAGTTAAACTCTCTACTAATTTGTCTGTGGAAATTTATATCTGAATGTTCTTATAAGCTCTATAAATACATACCAGAAATGTACGCAATTCAGAACTCAATAATTTAGTTACATTTGAAAAATCTAAAAAAGAAAACATAATTTGGGAATGAGTTTTAAAAAATCTTGACTAAATCAAGGAAAATAACATAAATTACCAAAGCAGTGGGTGCTAGGGGTAAGGGAGAGTGAAGTTGACAGATTTCCAGACTATCAGTATCCTTGGGAATTACAAAGATTTTTCAAACGAATATGACCTTTAGTTTTATGAAAGTTTCATGCATTCTACTTTCCTTCTAAAAAGTCATTTTAAAGAGTGATAAATCATGATACCACTTGGAAATTTTCCAAGTCCTAGAATCCCAAATAGTGGCACTAATTAGAAAAACAGTATTTTTTTTTGCAATTGCTTGCTGTTTGAATGTTGTCTTCAGAGGATAAAAAGAAAATAATTGAAATGTTTCCAAGGTACAAAACTAATCTTATGATCCCAAGATTCCATTCTCTTTTTTTTCCCTTTAAAGCAGGCATGTCTTCCTGAAATTATACCATTGAGAGTTTTGTTATAGAAATGAACAGTGGCCTGATTATCAGACCAAACCCCACAATTGTGACTAAAGAATTCTTTGATATATAGACCTTTCTTAGAGAGAATAACTATAATATTATGGAAAGAAGAATTGAAATCACAGCCAATGATTGTAGCAACAATGATAATACAATTAATGATCAACATTGAAAATTTAAAGATACTTAAGGATAGAGAAGGAATATTTATTTTTTTTAGGTCAAATATACAAATCTACAAGAATACAATGATTTCTCTTTGTAGATAATCCAATCAAATCTTGAATCTATGACATATTTTTTGCAAAAAAAAAAAGGATAATGTCAAGGAGGCTGGTGTCACCAGCATTGGGAAGTTCAAATTATGATGTTTTGACTTATATAATGTCTAATAGAAAGCCAATGTGAGCCACTTCCATGGCTTAAATAATTGGAAAAGTAATATATTATAAGAAATGAGTGAAAAAGATTATTTAAAAGATACATAGGAAAGGGGGCAGCTAAGTGGCTTAGTGGACAGATAGCCAGGCCTTGAGATAGGAAGTCCTGGCTTCAAACTCTGATTCAGTGGCCATCCAGAGGACTGATGGTGATCATATCCTGACAAAGTCATTCCAAAAAATAAAGGAAAATGTACCTCTAAAATGGTTTTAAAGTTAACCTGTGACTTGGGTACCCCACTCTGAAGAAATAAACCTTTGGATTTTATCTTCTCTCTTACTTGGAAATTAGAAATTCTGTTTAAATCACCTTGAGAAAAGCATTGTTTTTTAAAAAAATGATGAAATATATGCATTCAGAGAAACTTGTGAAGGCTTATATAAACACATACACAGTTAAGAGATCAGAACTAGGGGGGCAGATTCAAGATGGCAGCATAGAGGCAGCAAACGTTCAGACCTCTGAAAACCCTTCCTTACCAATTGCAAAGTAAATGCTCCTAGGGGACTAAAAATCAAACCTAACAACAAGACAGAGCAAGGAACTGCTGGACTCAACTTAAAAGGTATACCCCTAAAAGCCAGAATTCGAGAACACTCCAGTTTAGGGGGAAGGAAGAAGGAAGGTCCCAGGACCCCTCCCCCACATAGAGCACTAAGCCTCCAGTGGCAGCTGGAACCTCTAGACAAGCAAAGGCGCTGGTCTGGAGGGAGTACCTTGAGGGCAAAAGTGCCAGGCTTAGTGCACCCAATACAGGCAGTGGGGAATCAGAGAGAGGAGAAACACAGAGCTCAGAGTGGGAGGCTTAGTTGCAGCAGCAGAGACACTCCATATCCACCCCCTCACCCCCTTCCTGAGGTTTTGGCCCAAGGGCACATCTAGCAACAGAGCCAGACTTAATCCCATCAAAGTCATCAGAGGACAGGGAAGCTCAAGCTCCAAAACCCCTCCCCCATAGACTGTTGGACTTAATCCCATCTAAATGTCCAGAGGGCAGAGAGGTTGAAGACAACTTTAAAAGCAAGATAAGTCATCTGTAAACAGAAAACAGTGTCATGAAAGCCAAAATTAATCCGCTTGAAAATGAGGCAAAGGAGATGAAAGAGGAGGCAAAGAAGTTGTAAGATGACCACCAAAGAAAATCAGACCAGAAATAGAAGGGTACCAAAAAGCCAGGGATGAAATCCAGACTTTAAGAACCAGAATACAACAATTAGAAGCAAGTGACTTCACGAGGCAATAGGACACTATAAAACAAAATCAAAAGAATGAAAAAATTGAGGAAAATATGAAGCATCACATTCACAAAACAGACGATTTAGAAAATCATTCCAGGAGAGACAACTTAAGAATCATTGGTCTACCGGATGACCATAACATAAGAAAAAGCCTGGACCTCATACTACAGGAAATTATCCAAGAAAACCTCCCTGATATTCTAGAACAAGAAGGAAAAGTAGAGGTTGAAAGAATCTAAGGATCACCTCCTGTACTTAATCCCCAACTGACAATACCCAGGAATTTTCTAGCCAAATTCAAGAACTATCAGACCAAGGAAAAAATATTACAAGCTGCTAAGAAGAAGTCATTCAAGTACCATGAAACCACAGTGAGGATAACACAGGATCTGGCTGCATCTACACTGATGGACCAAAAGGCACAGAATATGATATTCCAGAAAGTAAGGGAACTAGGTCTACAACCAAGAATCAACTACCCAGAAAAATTGACTATATTCTGACAGGGGAAAGTATGGTCATTTAAAAAAATAGAAGAATTCCAAGCATTTGTAAAGAAAAAACCAGACCTGAACAGAAAATTGGATGCCCAAGCACAGAACTCAAGAGAATCATCAAGAGGTAATTTAAAAAGAGGGAAAAGAGAAAAACAACATAAAACAACAACAACAACAAAAGCTTTTTTTAAGAGACCCAATAATTTAAAATGATATGTATCCCTATAAGAAAAGAGGTCATTGGAAACTCTTAAAAATTGTTATTATCACCTGGGCAGCCAGAAGAAATACTCTTTGAGGGAACAATGACAAACTGTATAGGATGAAATTACTAGACATAAATATGTATATAGATATATGTATGCATAAATACATGCATATTTGTATATATATATATATATATATATACACACACACACAACTAGAGCTTAAAAAGAGGCTAATACTAAAAGAAATTAGAAAAGAAACAAAAGGGGGTAAAGATGTCACAAAGAAGCACATGGCGGGAGTGGGGAGAACATCAATACACTGGAAGGGTAAAGAGGTTGGAGATAGGAAATACTCAACTCTTACGTGCATTGATATTGACTAAAAGAGGGAATAACAATCCAATACATTGGGGCAAAGAATTGATTTGAGCCCTAGAGAAGTAGAAGGGTAACAAACGGACTGGTGGGGAGGGAAGCAGTACAAGGGAAAGAGAGTTTGGGGTGGTAGTTTAAAAAGACTATAAAGATAATGATGGGGGAATAAGAAAGAGGGGGGTAGAAAGGAAAGTAAAATAAGAGTAGGAATTATGGGGACTGATTAAAAACAAAACATTGGTGTAGAAGGAAATAATGAAAGAAGAAAAGGCAGGACTAGGAGTAGAAATCAAAATGCTAGGAAAAACACAGCTGGTAATCATAGCTCTGCATGTGAATGGAATGAATTCACCCATAAAATGCAAACAAATAGCAGAGTGGATTAGAAACCAAAACCCTACCATATGCTGTCTACAAGAAACATACATGAGGAAGGTAGATACACATAGGGTAAAAGTAAGAGGATGGAGACAAATCTATTGTGCATAGACTGATAAAAAGAATATAGGAGTCATAATCATGATATCTTACAAAGTCAAAGTAAAAATAGATCTAGTTAAAAGAGATATGGAAGGTAATTACATCCTTATAAAAGGCAGTATAGACAATGAGGAAATATCAGTACTCAGCATGTATGCACCAAATGGCATAGCATCCAAATTTCTAAAGGAGACACTAGTAGAGCTCAAGGATGAAATAGATAGAAAAACTATACTAGTGGGAGATGTGAACCTTCCTCTATCAGAACTAGATAAATCAAACCAAAATATAAATAATAAAGAGATAAAAGAAATGAATGAAATCTTAGAAAAATTAGTTAGTAGATATGTGAAGAAAAATAAATAGGAACAAAAAGGAATACACCTTTTTTTAGCAGCACATGGTACATTCACAAAGATTGACCATATATTAGGACATAAAAACATGGCAAAAAAGTGCAAAAGAGCAGAAATAATAAATGCAACCTTCTCAGATCACGTTGTAATGAACATAATAATTAGTAAGGGTATATGGAGAGGCAAATAAAAAATTAATTGGAAATTAAACAATACAATTCTCCAAAATCAGTTAGTAAAAGAAAAAAATTATAGAAACAATAACTTCACTGAAGAAAATGACAATGATGAGACATCCTTTCAAAATCTATTGGATGCAGCCAAAATAGTAGTCAGGGGGAAATTCATATCCTTGAGTTCATACATTAAAAAATTATAGAGGGCAAAGGTCAATGAATTGGGCATGCAAATTAAAAAAACAAACTAGAAAGTGAACAAATTAGAAATCCTCAGGTGAAGACTAAATTTGAGATCATAAAAATCAAAGGAGAAATTAATAAAATTGAAAGTCAAAGAAATATTGATTTAATAAATAAGACTAGAAGCTGGTACTTTCATAAAACAAATAAAATAGAAAAGTACTGGTCAATCTAATTAAAAAAAGGAAAGAAGAAACCAAATTTATAGTATCCAAGTTGGAAAGGGAGACATCACCTCTAATGAAGAGGAAATTAAAGCAATCATTAAAAATTATTATGCCCAATTATATAGCAATAAATATGGCACGTATTGTGCTCAAAGGAATAATGAACTGGAGGAATTCCATGGGAACTGGAACAACCTCTAGGAAGTGGAGAAAAAGCAGAGCAAAAGGAGCAAAACCAGGAGAACATTGTACACAGAGACCGATACACTGTGTTATAATCGTATGTAATGGACTTCTTGATTAGTGGTAATTCATTGGTCCTGAACAACCCGGAGGGTTATAGGAGAAAAAATACTATCCACATTCAGAGGAAAACTGTGGGAGTAAAAACACCGAAGAAAAACAACTGCTTGAATACATGGGTCGAGAGGATATTATTGGGGATGTAGACCCTAAATGAACATCCTAATGCAAACACCAACAACATGGAAATAGGTTCTGATCAAGGACACATGTGATACCCAGTGGAACTGCATATCAGCTATGGGATGAGTGGGGGAAGGGGAGGGGAGGGAGGGACATAATGTGATTCTTGTAACCAAGGAATAATGTTCTAAATTGACTAAATAAACTAATTTTTTTTTTAAAAGAGAGATCAGAACCAGGAAAACTATGTATATCATAACATATTAATACAAAGAGAAACAACTTTAAAAAACTTATAAACTGTGACAGATGTAATGATGAATCATAACGCCAAAGTACTGATAAAGCATTGATGATGGATTCCATCTAACAGAACAATGATGCACAAAAAGGAGAGAATTAGCCATAAATTTTCAGTTATGAACAACGAAGGATCTGCGACCATGCTTCTTTTTTATGAAAGCTTTGTCTTTTTTTAATGTAGGAGACTGAGAGGAGTGTGGCTAGAGACAATTATGCCAAAATAAATCATGTCATTGAAGCATTTTCAAAGCACAGAAGAAACAATCCAAAAAAGTTTAGATGGAGAAACAACAAAAGAAAAACAGCTATGAAACTAACTTGTTCTGTCAGTCAAATAGCTTGTGCTAAATGCTTGGAATGAAAAGAAACAAATATAACACTGCCTTTTCTCAAAGAGCTTATATTATAACCTAAAGCAGACTTAAAGGTAACCAGGATACAGAAGAGACAAGAAAGAGAATTCAAGACATGGGACATAGACAGTAAAAAATCATGGATTCAGGAAATTGAATGGCTTGCTTGAGGAATATTTTGCTTAGAGAAGCAGCATATCAGGGTAAAAACCAGAACTAGGTTTAAGCTCTATCTTATCTGGGAGTTCAATATTTCAATGAAATTACAGCTCTAATCATTATCTCTTTCATCTATAACCTGACTCACTAAATGATATGTTTATCCCAGAGAATGATGATGTTTCAATTCTTTATTTCACATACATAATATGTATAATGAATATCGATTAAACAAGCATTTTGTGTTCACTACAGATATTAAATGTCAACAATATTCATGACCCTTACTAAAAAGATGCATTTATTCTTAATTGTTACTTATTTGTTAACTTAATTTGCTGCTGCAATTTTCTTTACTAATGGCTGCTTTCGTTCTCGACAAAATCGTAATTTTATCACATCTGACAACCTTCTTTATGATCATATTTGATTGCCTATTAAATTCTCCTACAATTGTCCTAGCCTCATCAACAATGAGATCTCTTGACCTATGATAATCATCATATGGAGTGTGGTGTATTCCTCTCCCCTCTGCATAGTTATGTAATTAACATTTAAGAATTTCCCATTTAAAATTCCAATATATTACTGTTAAAATATTTATAGTAATATTTTATGTGACAAATAAACCACAATAAAAAGACATAATTCACATTTTCAACACAATCTAAATGAATTAGTTTATGTCATCAGAAAATCATAGAATTTGGAGCTATATTCTAGATGACGATGACCAAATGTATACACATTGTTCTATAAAAAAGTAAAAGATTTTTATAATTTTTGTTGGGGTTAGGTAATAGCAATTTGGTGAATCAGAAAGGGTTTGGAATGAATTGGGGATTCTAAGAGGTTGAGATGAGGAAAAAGATCTTAGGGACTTATGGTTGGAGAAATTTCTCTACAATGTGAAAGGGATTTAAGTATGAGTGTAGAAAGATTATGTGGGGCTTCACATTCCAAACAGAGTTTATGTTTGATCCTACAGTTAAAAAGAAATTAGTGGAGTTGATTTTATTGGAGAATGACATAGTCAGATGATATATGTTAGGAGAGTGATGTTAGGACAATGGCTGTATAAAGGATGAATTAGAATAGACAGTGATTTGACTCAAGGAGACTAATTAGGAGGCTACTGAAATAGTATAGGTGACAGGTGATGAGGACTAATCTAGGGTAGGAGCTATGTGAATGGAGAAAAGGAGATATTAATAAGAGATGCTATGGTGGCAGAAATGACAAGTGGACAAGTAATAGGATTTATGAGACACATGTTTAGCAGAGCAGTTAGAGTGATGGACTTGAAGCATGGAAACCTGAGTTCGGATCCTGTCTCAGATCATTTCTAGATGTGTGAACCTGAACAAGACATTTAAATTCAATTATCTCATCTGCAAAATTGAGATAAAAAAGTATCTATCTCACAAGGTTTCATGAGGACCAAATGAAGTAATATAAGCAAAGCACATTGGAAAGCTCCAAGTGTTATTTAAATGTTTGCTATTCATACTATAACTTCTTATATTATAACTTTATGTTATGACTTCTATAAAATGGACTGAAATGAGAAGTTAATAACAATAGTGAGGTTTTGAATCTGGGTGATTAGAAGGATAATGGTGTCCTCAAAAAAATAGGAAAGTTTAAAATAGAAGTGAATTTAGGGGGAGAGATAGTGATTTCAGTTTTAGATTGATGAATTTAGGAATTCTGAGAGACATTCATTTTGAAATGTAGAGAAAGTAGCTTATGATGCGTGAATCGAGCTCAGGAGAGAGACAAAGATGAAACAGATAGCTCTAAGAATAATCAGCATATATAAGACAATTAAATGCATATGACCTGATGGCATCACCAAGAGAGGCAATGGAGAGAAAGAAGATTCAGGACAGGACCTTAAAGGCATATCCATTAGTAAGGAAGTATATTATAGATTATGACCCAGCAAAGGAAACTGAGATAGAATTGTCAGACATGTCCAAGGATGTGTTATCATCTTTCTTTGTCTTTTCCATCCAGGAAATCTGACACAAAAAGGAATGATAATTATACTATATAAATTAATATAATACAGTCGAAAGAATTCCAAATTTGGAGTCAGAAAGCCTTAGGTAAATTCAAACTCTATCATTCACTATATGTATGATCTTGAGGAAATCATTTAACCTTTCAAAGTCCTCAGTTGGTCTAAATGATCATTTCCAAGTCTCAACTTATGATTTATGAGTTAAGAATTTGTTCTTAATTAAACTATGATGATTTTAGTGATCATTGCTTCCCTTTGTAAAAAACTTATAAGCCATCTCCTTAAAATATATTCTAGAATTTTTCCCTGAACTTAAATCAACTTCACAGGCTATAATTCAAAGATAGCATCTGGTGGAAATGAATTAAGGGTTGAGTAAGGGCTAGTATAGATTTCCTACTTTGTAATATAACAAACACAAGGCTGTGTAACTAGGAATTGCATTTATCATCAGAGTTCATATCCCATGAGTAAGGCCTAATTGAACCTGGGCTTAGAATTTAAATTTCCATTAGATCCTGTGGCAGCAATGCAGAAAATATGACCAGAGTAAGAACATGGAAGAAGGAGCAAGGAAAATAAGAGATGGTACAATGCTTTGAGGTACAAAGCTATACTCCCCAAATCCAAAGGGCATGCTATATTGTTAGATTGTTTTGGGGTTGGTCTTTGTCTCCCTTAGAAAGGACATTTCCTTCTTGGGTTCCCATCCTTTACACTTCAGCAGTCAGTGCTTTTATACACAGATAGAGGTCACTATGTGATGCAGTGGACTGAGCAGTGAACCTGAAATCTTCCAAAGCAACCTACTGAAACTGAATCAACTTCTGTTTACCTCAGTTTCTTCAATTACAAAATAGGGATGGTGGCAAAACTTAACTCCTAGGATTGTTGTGAGGATCCAGTAAGATGATATTTATAAAGCACAGAGAAGATGGCAGAGTACAGGTTAGGACTAAGCTGAACTCTTCCAAAATTCTACCCTAAAGACTTTAAAATAATTTTCATATCAAATTTTGGAGCAGTCGAGGCAGCAAAAGGTCAGAGTGAAACACTTTTCAAGCCAGACAACTAAGAAGGTCTCCAGGGGAGATCTTTACATAGGGAGGGTGCAGCCTCTCGGGACTGTAGGAGAACTATCAAAAGGTCTTGGTAGGTAGCTGCAACAAGAGTAAGAGTACTTTCAACAAGAGAAGCTTTAAGTGCTCTTAACCCAGAGATGGTAAGGGTGTTGGACAACTGGTCAATAAGAGATTACAAGGAAACCTTTGCCAGCACCAGGAACAGCTAGCTCTGCTCCAGAACAGAAAAGAGGACTAGAAATGGGGGCTTCAGGGGAGAAAAATTTCCTTCCTGGTTAAAAAACTAGAGAAGAGGCCAAAAGAGCAGCAACCATAACTCATCCAGGATAACAACAATTTGCAACATTGAAAAAGTGCAGCCCTTTCAAACTAGCTCTGAAAATCTGAAACTTGTCCCAGTGCATGCCCACACTTGAGTGAGCAGAACCTAACTTTTACATGAAGTTCAAAGTAAAGAAATTGTCTGGGAAAAAAGAGTATACAACAACAAAAAAGGAATTTGACCATAAAAATCTATTATGGTGGAATGTAAGTCCAGCCACAAACTTTGAAAAAGATAACAATGTTAAAACAGCTATAATCAAAATTCCAAAGAGGAATGCTTACTGGAACCAAAGTCTAGCAAGAATTCCTAGAAGAGTTAAGGAAAGAGAATAGAGTGATAGAGAAAATGTTTGGAAAACAAATGAGAATGATCCAAGAAAATAATGAAAAGAGAATTAATAGCCAGTTAAAGAGGCACAAAAATACTAAAGAAAATACATTTAAAAACAGAATTAGGGAGCAGCTAGGTGGCTCAGTGGATTGAGAGCCAGGCATGAAAAAGGTCTTTGGTTCAAATATGTTCTTAGAAGATTCCTAGTTGTATGACCTTGGGAAAGTTACTTTACCCCCATTGTCTAGCCCTTACCACTCTTCTGCCTTGGAACAACCATATTATATTTATTACAAGGTGGAAGGTAAGGGTATAAAATTAGATAGAATTGGCCTAAGGTTAAAAAGTCTGAAAGATTCACTGATGCAAATAATTCCTTTAAAATCAGAATTGATCAAACGGAAAAAGAGGGATGAAAGTTCACTGAAGAAAAGCATTTCTTAAAAATTAGAAAATAGAGAATAATAACTCCCTGAGACTTCAAGAAACAACAAAACAAATAAGACAAATGATGGAAAAAATTAGATGAAAATATGAAATATCACATTGGAAAAACAACTGACCTAAAAGGTAGATCAAACAGAGATAATTTACGAATTATTAGGCTACATGAATGTCATGATTAAAGTGGGGGGAAAGAGCTTGGACAACAAATTTTAAGAAATTATCAAGGAAAACTGCCCCAATATCTTAGATCCAGGAGGTACAATAAATATGGATAGAATCCAGTGATCACCTCCTGAAAAAGAGCCCAAAGTGAAAAACCAAAGAAATAGTCAAATTCCAGAGCTCCCAGGTCAGAGAAAATAATGCAAGTAGCCAAAAAGAAACTATTCATTTATCATGGAACAACTGATAGGTTCACATCAGATTTAGTAGTATAGGAATTAAAATTAAGGGTTTGACTAAAATATGTGAAGATTATAAATAATAGTGGTGGTTGCTGATTCAAAGTAGTATTGCTCAAAGTTGAAATGACTTTAATAGATTTTATTTACAAAATAGGTGGAAAGAATAAAAGCAGAGAAATACAAAAAGGTAGAGAAGACATTAGCTTATCTAACTAAATATTGCTAAAGTGCTTGACTCAGCCAGGAATTGTTGACCTTCAACCAAATTTAAACTCTCTCTAAAAGACAAGATGGGAAAGCCAGCTATCCACTCACCCAAGTTCACTCCAAGAAGCAGGTCAAGACAATGATTTAAGCTGAAAGGAACTCCTGAGGCTGACTTTCTTCCTTGAGCCTAACTCCTTCCTTAAGTTGACTTCCTTTTTGGAGTTGACTTCCCTAGCCCCAGAAATTCAGGACCTTTTATAGTGGCTTCTGGTCCCTTCCCCTTTTCATAAGGGCCAGTCATAGCTTCTAAATTGTCTAGCATTGCCCAGGGGACAATGTCTGTAGGATCAACTTCTCACCTTCTGAAGGTTAAGTTCTCATCAAAAAGATTCACAGTTTCCTGGCTGACTGAGTTTCTGAGTATTTTAATTCACTAAGTGCTTTTTGAGCTCCTCCACCTAATTCAAACTTGTGTTGATTCAATCAAAAGGTAGACAAAGGAAAGTTAATCATTTCTTCACAATCTAATGAGATACTAAGTAGGGATATTTAAGTTATTGTTAACCCATGATAGATAATAAAGAATTCACAATAGCTTCCATTATCCCTTATGGGAAAAATTCATTTGAGCAGGAATAGAGTGAAAAGAAAAGGATAAAGAAAGTAAAATTATATGAAGGGAAATGCATTTTTAATGATCATAGGTATGAATGTGATTTGGATGAGCCAACCCAAAAATAGAGGCTATGAAATTGAGATTAACTCACCCTACTTATTCTGTAGATTTTTAGTGTGGAAAGGAAACAAGACTGACAGTTGGTGGGGGAAGGGGCAACTGGGAGTGGCAGTTGGGTCTTGTAACTATCACTTCCTTCCTGCTGGGCTGACTTCCTTCCTGGTGTTGGAAGAGGGAGGAGTGTTGTCTTCCCAGTTTGGATTAGGAGTGTCTCTACTCGGATCAGCCAGAATACACAGGTCCAACCAGCTCTGAAAGTTAGAACTGTTCTTGTTGCTTTCTGTCTACTGCTAAGATTCTGAAATTGAAAAAAACAGTCCAGATATAGCGTAGACAGGAGTGTGAAAAACTATCCACCAGCCTGTGAGGCCTGGCCTCAGCTCAAAAGCTGAATAAGACTCCAACCTTATTTATGGACCTCCCTCTTCCCTTTATCCCTGATACCTCTCCAATCCAACTGGGTATTAAAATTTCTCTTATTAGAATATCACAGTCAGATAAGTTGACTATCTTTTCTGGGCATAGAGGGAGCTAAACCTCAGTTCAGTCATCCAATTATAAATGTTCCTTATCAGACTACTGCTGCTGCCTCTGGCAGGAGGCATCTCTCCCTTAAACTCCTCCATTCCCTGCTACAAAACTTCCTTATCCCATGTTCTTCATTTCCAATTCCCTCATCTTTCCCAATAACTATAACATCAGCCACCAGGAATGTATACACCCCCACTTAAGGATTAAGGTGAGGAAGGAAGGTCTATGACCCATATGTGCTAGCAAGTGAAAAATAAGAAACAACTGACTGCCCCCTGGGAAGTCCAGCGCTAAGTTTAAACTACCATTGGTGCATGTAAAGGTAGAAGGAAGGAACAGGAAGTGATGCAAAGTACTGCCTTTAAATTTGGTGGCCACTTCCTGTGAAGGTTTCTTTGCCTTGGAACATGACTATGGAGGAGCTTGGGCTTGATTTCTGAAATTCCTTCCCTTTGGACTGACATGTGGTGAGTGAAAAGGCTGACTCCTTTTCCTTTGGTATCTGGAGACACTAGCCTCTGGAGAGGCCCCTCATCATAGAGGAGGTCATGTGTCTGGAATCCTTGTTAAATTTCATTCTCTGGTCCCTCCCCCTCCACTTGCTGGGGCCTCTGAACTCCTGCCTGGTTCAAACCAGGCAAGAGCAGCTATCTTTCTTTCTCTCTCTCTCTCTCTCTCTCTCTCTCTCTCTCTCTCTCTCTCTCTCTCTCTCTCTCTCTCTCTCTCTCTCTCTTTCTCTTATTCATTTCCTTAATTTCTTCTCTATTTGTAAATAAACTACCATAAAAACCATTGTGACTTGAGTCATTCATTGGGATTTAGTAATTAAATCACTTGCAATCAAACTCTCAAATATTCAGTCCAATCATTATTTTTACCCCTTACAGTCTGGCTTATTCATGAAGGTTGTGATGAGTACCCTCAATCTCCCTGAAATTTTCTTTCCTTTTTCTCTCTTTACTATCTTCTCAAGTCAGTCTTTTAAACAACTAAGTCTGGAGTTCAAAAAAGCTGCCAGATCAAGTTAGTTCATTTTTTTTTCTTTTTCTCCTTTAAATAAATAGAACATAGACATTTTTTAATCCTAGTGGTAGGGCCCTAAGGACTCAGCTAGGGAAGCTGTTTCCAAACCCCCTTGCCTTGGGGAACAAACAACCCAATTAGCTGACCCTCAGGTTTGCACCTGGAGGGGGATTCTATCTTTCAGCTACCTTGCTAGCAGTTCTAGCTGGTTTCTTAACTAGCTGTGAGGAAAAAAAAATCTGGGGAAAATGTTTCACTCCCTCTCAGAGGGGAAAGGAGCCCTGCTCCACCCCAACAGAATTCCATCTCACAGCCAAAAAACAAAATCTCTCTGAAAAAAATAAATAAATAAAACAAAAACTGCTAGACCACTGTAGTAAAGGTAGTGAATTAGCTCAGTAAGTTTTTCATTAGAGTGAGTGATTGTATTGAAGTTTTAGCCTTGTTCTGCTCCTGGAACTCTACTTTCTCTTTTTCCAAGTCCCACATGTCTCTAGTTTTTAAATTTAAGTGAGAAGTTAAAAACAAAACAAACAAACAAAAAAATGTAGTGAGGCCAGCCAGGAAAAGCAGCAGTTTTGCTCATAGAGGGAAACACATGGTTATGGGGGTTTTAGCCTGAGGAAGAATGAGAGAACAAAATCTTTCTAAAAACCTATTAATTGAACTACAAGCTGAAAAAACTTGGGACCTCTCTTCTAGCCCCTCCTAAATTTAGCCTTTCTAAAAACTCAGCCACTGGGAAAATGATTTGTTTTCTGTCTGCCCTACACTCAAAAAAGTTAATTGGATTAAGGCCTTGATAACAAAAGGATCACACCCAAATGCCTAGACAGAAAAAACAAAAACAAAAACAAAAACAAAATAAAATCATAGGCTATAGCACCATCTACTTACAAAAAGGAAAATCAAAGGCAACTTCATAATTAAATTTTAAAAAAATGTGGTTAGGCCCAGTATACAGCTTACTTAATAACTGACTTTTTAACAACATAACCAAATTTGAACAAACTGTTCCTTTTCTATTTGAATTTGCTTGTAATCCCATAGAATGTATTACAATGTTTATACTCAGCACTTTTTCTGGGTTTGATTATAATTGTTAGATGTGGAGTGTTTTATCTCTTTCTCTCTAGGAGAGACCTGGCAAATACCTTAAGTATGCTAGAGAATCAAATGAGAGATTTATGTCAGTCTCCCCCTGTAAAATGCGTTTCCTGTTTAAACTAACCAAATGTTCCTTCTACTACTCAACAAAATGTGGAACTAAAAGCTCAGCTTGAGTTTAACTCTAGTCAACTGGAAAATGTGGAGAAGTGTTTGAGGGAGTTCAAGGCTTTTATTAAAAGCATTGAAAAGAACTTAAAAACACCCCAGAGTAGGAGAGATTTATCCCTCCAAACTTCCTCATTATCAGAGTCTCTGTCCCACCCTGTCCTGCATGATTCTACTCCTCCTACTCAACCCATCCCCTCCTACTCAATTCACCCCTCCCCTCACCCATGCTGCCTTCTCCCCCAGCCCCTGCCCCTTCTTCCTTTTCCACAGTCCCTTCTTCCCTGCCCAATTTATTTATCATACTGCTCCTACCTCTCATCATTCTGATACTCCCTGCCCACAACCCCTCCCCCTCAGCTTTCCCACCCCTCCTCCTCCTCTTATCTACTCCATTGAAAATAGAGCAAGGAGCCTAGAGGCAGGAACACAAAATAATTCAGATAAAAGTTTATTCCCTTTAAGGGAAGTACACACTTTTAATAAAAGTGGGGACTTGGTGTCTATAAGACAACATACACCTTACTTAAATCAGCGATTGCTGTGCAGATTAAAACTAAATCTAGCCCACTTCCTTCCATTCTTCAGTACCCTCTCTCAAAGGAGGCAATTAAGGACATTACCCCTGTAATAAATTCCCTAATTGAACAAGGCATCATAATTCCTTGTAAATCTGAAAACAATATGCCCATCCTGCCTGTTAAAGAGCCAAAATAAGGGCCTGATGGCAAGAATCTCTATCAATTCGTACAGGATTTGAGAGCTGTGAATAATCACACTATAAAGAGACATCCTGTAGTTGGATCCAGGATCCAACTACATTCCTGGATCCTGGAACTCAACCATGTATCCTGAGCTGAACTTGGTATTGGTCAACACCTTCTTCAGGGTGATTATATTTTCATAAAAATCCAAGATTTAAAATTTTGTTTGAGAAAAAATTTTCAAGGTAAGAAGCTTACTAACTCCTTTAATCCAGAGAATGAACTGTTAGCAAAAAAAAATATTCCTGCAAAACCCACACTGCATCAAGAAGAACCAGAATGAACTTTGGGATGTGGTTGATTGAACTGAAGGGGTTAAACATTTATTTTGAATGTACACTCCAAAGGGGACTACCCCCTAATTGGTTTTTGTCAATGCACCCAGCAAAATATTGGTTTTGCTTTCTCTCTCTTCTATTTCCCTCTCATCTCTAACTATTATAGTTTCCTTTTAAAAGGTGAAATTTTGTATGTACCTATAGTTAGAAGAATTTTTGAGGTACAAGATGATTATTTTAAGTGATCAACTGGGGAGACTAGTCTCCCAATCATCATTGGGGGGATTTGTTTTGAAATTGAGATTTACTCCACCCTATTTATTCTTAGATTTTTAGTCACCAGGAATGTATACACCCCTACTTAAGCATTTCGTATGGGGGAGGAAGGTCTATGACCCACATTTTCTAGCAAGTGACAAATCAGAAACAACTGACCACCTCCTGGGCAGTCCAGAGCCAAGTTTAAGCCACCATTGGTGCATGTAAAAGTGGAAGGAAGGCACAGGAAGTGATTCAAAGAACTGCCTTTAAATTTGGTGGCCACTTCCTGTGAGGGTTTCTTTGCCTTGGCACATGACTATGGAAGAGCTTGGGCTTGATTTCTGAAACTCCTTCCTTTTGGACTTACACGTAGAAAGTGAAAAGGCTGACTTCTTTTCCTTGGCTATCTGGGACACTAGCCTCTGGAGAGGCCCTCATCTTAGAGGAGACAATGTTTCTGGAAGCCTTGTTAAATTTCATTCTCTGGCCCCTCTCCCTCCTTGCTGGGGCCTCTCTCTCTCTCTCTCTCTCTCTCTCTCTCTCTCTCTCTCTCTCTCTCTTTCATTTCCTTAATTTCTTCTCTATTTGTAAATAAACTATCATAAAAGCCATTCTGACTTGAGTCATTCATTGGGATTTAGTAATTAAATCTCTTGCAACCAAACTCTCAAATATTCAGTCCAACCATAAATTTTACCTCTTATAAGGCAGGTAGTAGAATAAATTTCAAATCAGAATCCAACAATACATTGTGTACTAGATACATGCTTGAGCCAGAATGACATACACTTAATTGAAGAGGGCTAGAGCATTTTATTATGCTTCAGCTGAAGTGAAGAGGGCTAGGGTGACAACCATGATCTTAAACAAAGAAAAAGCAACAATAGATTAAATTGAAAGAGGGAAGCTACATTTTACTAGAAGATACTATAGAAAATGAATATTTTAAATTACATCAAATTGCTTTGATTATGATTCATTTCTTAAATGTATAGTCTGAGTCAAGTTTATGTAGTTAGAACCATTCCCAATAGATAAATGGACAAAAGATAAGAACAGACAGTTTTCATAAGTGAAAATCAAAGCTATCTATAATCATATGAAAAAATATTCTAAATCACTATTGATTAGAGAAATCCAAATTAAATTAACTCTTAAATACCATCTCCCACTATCAGAAATGACAAATGCTGGAGATGGTGAGTGAAACATAGCTATATTAATTAATTGTTGGTAGTTGTAAACTCTTTCAACCATTCTGGAGAACAATTTGGAACTATCACCAAAGGGTTATAAAACTATATACTCAGACCTAATAATACCACTACTAATTCTGTGTCCCTAAAATATTATAAAATGAAAAAGATTCTTTCATATAAAAATATTCATAGCAGCTCTTTTTGTGGTAAATAATTGAAAATTGAGGGATGCTCATCAATTGTTCTGAAAAAAAAAAGATGGTAAGAACTACATTAACTGATGCAAAGTGCAGTGAAAAGAAACAATAAATCATTGTGTAATGATTAAAATAGTGGAAGACATAAATTGTAGTAGATATAAGAGTGGATGGCTTAAATTGTGACTGCAAAGATATGTTTTCAAGACAGTGTCTTGTTTTAAATCAATTATAAGGTGGTAGCCAGGGAAAGATTCCCAATTATTAAATATATCCAAGTCAGCTGGGTTTTATAGAGATTTTAATTAATAAAAAAAATAAAATAAATAAAAATGAGGAATTAAAGAAAGAGAGAAAAAGGGAATAATGAGAAAAAGGGCTATACCAGCTTAGGCCAGCAGGAGCCAGCCAGCCAGCCTAAGCTGAAAACCCTAAGAGAGGGATCAGTCAGTCTTTTATCAACTCACCACAAGATCTCTGAGAGGGAGCCCCGAGAGAGACCCTTCAAGGCAGCCTTGGCCAGCTGCCTCCTCCAATTCAGCCTTTCCCAGCTGAATATTCCGAGAGAGAGCTTTTCCTCTCCTTTTAAAGGGAATTTTCTCCTATGTCACCTCCCCTAAGTTCTCACATCTACCAATCACAGTAGACGTTTTTCAAAGGACAGCCCATTCTTAGTTCATACCTAAGAAGGTTTAAATTTTTGATTAAGTTCACACCAGAAAAAACCTCTGAGTAAGTTCTCACCTCTTTGCTCCTTGTAAATTCACAAGTTGCTTGACCTTTATAGGTACTTAGCACCCTTTTGTATTAGATCTAAAAATAGGCACAGCTTAAGAACCTTTGCCTTACTATAAGTATGGGTTTAACTATTTTTCATTGCTCAGCAAGGAGTTTCTTCCTCTAAAGCAGGCTTAAGTAGGGGTGGAGTAGAGGTCTCACATTCCTGATCTAAGTTCCTTCATTGTTTAAAATGGGGAATGGTCTTAACCAAACCTTATGAAGTAGGATCTGAGAATTTTTAAGGTTCACACATTGTACACAGTAACATCAATGGTGTAATGATGACAAACTGTGAATGACTTATATAATATGATCAATATAATGATTCAAGATATTTTTTAAGGACTAATGATGAAAATTGCTATCCAACTCCAGAGAGAGAACTGATTAATTCTGGGTGTAAACTGAAGTATAATCTTGCTTTATTTCTGGCTTTTTTTTTGATATGTATAATGTGGAAATAAGTTTTGCATGAGTTCACATGTGTAATTTAAATCATTTAGTTTGCCTTCTCAGTGGGTGGAGGAGGAGTGGGAATGAAGGAGAGAATCTGGAACTCAAAATTTAAAAAGAAAAGAATGTTTAAAATAAATAAATAATAAATTCAGAAAAAACACTTTGTAAAGTACTTAGCACAGCTTCTGCCATGTACTGGAAGTTTAACAAATCTTTATTTCCTTCTATTGAGCATAATAGCTCCAAAATAATAGTCTTCTTAATACTTCAATATGAGGAAAAATTTAAGCATCATTCCAACAATCTGCAAATTATCTGTCATTTGATCCTCTAGAGAAGATCCAAGTGGAGAAACTATCTAGAAATGTCTATGACCTTTTAGAGAAGTATTAGTAAATTTCTAGTCCCTTATAATTCATCTTCCTTTCTCCTTCTTCTTAAAACTATAACCAAATGGGCACTACAGACTAAAGAGTATGTCAACAGATTGCCCTCTTGTTTCACTTACCATCCTCTAAATGTATTAGTTGCAAGCATTCTTCCCTCGTGGCCAGTGCTATATCTATGTTTGTCTCTTTGTATTAAAATGAGTGAAGGGATGGACATACTATCAAGCATTTGTGTATGTGTGTGTGTGTATGTATATGTGTGTATATATATATATATATATATATATATCCTTCTCGCTGAAGCAAATCAAATCATCAATCATTTTTAAATACCTACTATGGGCCAAGTGTTTTGCTAAGTAGTAATTTAGTATAGTACTTGGCACATAATAGGAACACAATAAATGATTTTTTATTATCTCAAAAATATGGAGTCTGCCATAGTTATTAGGGTTTATAATGAGAGGAAAGAGACATTCCCAAAGGGGGAAACTGTAATTAATAAGATGATTTTTAATATTATGTTTCCATCCGAAGGCATGGATGGATGCTTTGCCTATGCTGAGATGAGATGCTCTATCCAGCATGTCAACAACATAGCCCCTATGGGCTGTGCATATCAGTAGGAAGGAAAGAAGAGTGATACATAAAATGCTCCTGGTGGTTCCTGCTGCCAGCTGCATTCACTTAGTGTTCACTACCTTGTCCATTATGCCTGAAGAAGGTCAGAGAACACTCTTGAACAAAAATCCTAACCAATTACCTCTCTGCACTTGGCAAGGACCAAATCTGAGACTTAAATTGCTAGGTAAGGTTTAAAAGCCTGAATTGGAATACTAAGTCTTATTTTTAAAGTAAAATGGAATGTGGGCTCTCCACTTAATAATAATGTTACTAGCCAGCATTCAAATAGTGCTTTACAGATATTATTTTATTTTATCCTCTTGACAACCCTGGAAGAGAGGTAATATTATCATAAATTTTATTTTATATATAAGGAAACTGAAGGAGATAGAGGTTAAGTGACTTACCTAGGGTCACACAGCAGGTAATTTCCTAGAGGAACATGCTATTTACTATATCACCTACTTGACTTTAACTCTTAAATAAAACTCTAGTCAGGACTATAGGACATAAGAGTTTTTATCTAGTTGTCTTACTTTTCCCAAAACAAGTCTCCCATCTTCCATTCTCATTTTGATCAGAGTTTAAGGGGATTTTCCCAGGGTCACACAATAAGAGTCTGAAGCTAAATCTGAACTCAAGACTTGCTAGCTTCAGGGAGAGTGCTCTATTCACTCCCCCATTTAATTGTCCTGTAGATGAGAAACCACCCAAGATTTTTATCTGTATTGAATGAGGGAGGGAGGGAGGGAATGAATAAATACTAAACATTTATTAATCATTACCATATGTTCAGCCTTGTGTTAAGTTCTGGGGAAATACTAACAAAGAACAAGATAGTCCTTGCCCTTAAGTGGCTAATATTCAATAGAAGACAACACACAAACAAAAATGATATCTAGGAAAAGATTTTTGTTTCTCTTTTTTGTCTGGCAAATAAAAGGCTTAATGAGTGAAGACAGAGGACCACTGATGGATGTGCTTTCAAGGAACAGGAGTATTGATTTGTGGTTCCTAGAGATAGTAAGGAAGAGAAAAGAAATGGAGACTTTTGGTAGCATTGCTTATAGATTACCAGGGATCTGTGGATCTGAGTCAGGGCAAGATGAGGAATGTTCATCAGAAACCTAGAACCCTAGAGGGATAATTGACTGTCCTGTTGGGAAGCATAGAGTAGAGCATAGAGCATGGCATATGATGGCAAGGGAGTGTTGGAGGAGGGAGAGAGTATCCACCCTGCTTAATTCACAGATCTCCCAAAATGCCAAATCTCATAGATCAGATAAACAATTTGCTTGACCAAATAGTACACAATTTGGATCAATGAATGGAATATGTAAAAAGGTATTTTTTGCCTCAGCATTGCCATTGATATTGGAAACCATCAGTGAGGAAATTCCCTTTAACCAATGAAGCACAGTAATTGCTCTACAGCTTAGAATTTCAGTTACCTAGGAAACAGAGGCGAAGGGAAATGCCCAACACTGTACAACCAGTAGAACTTAGAGGCAGGGTTTGAGCATATCTTCCTGACTTGGAGAACTAATTAGACATTATATTATAATTTAATTATATCAATAAAAAATTATCTAACACTTTTATAATGTTTGAAAGTTTACAAATATTATCTCATATTATCCTTATAACAACTATAGGAATTAGACACTATTATTATTCCTATTTTACAGATGAGAAACTGAGGTAGATAAAGGTTAAGTGATTGACTCACCATCAAATGACAGGTATGATATTGGGTTTGAAGTCTTTCTGACTTCAGATCCAGTACACTATTCATTTTGCCACCTGTGTCCTAGTTAATTAAAATATTAAATTAATTTTTTTAATTAAAATTAAATTTAAATATTAATATTCCACACTTACATAATGCTTTGAAATTTTCACAGTACTTTAAATATACTATATTATTTGAGTCTCATGACTCTTTAAGGTAAATATTAGAGGTACTATTATTTCCATTTTGCAGAAGAGGACTGTAAGTATCAGAAATGGAATTATCCAAAATCACACTGCTAGCATGTAGTGTCAGAGATTGAATCTAAACTCAGCTGTTCCTCATTGTTGGTCTACTTTGGCAGAATTTGAGATAAATGCCTACCTTGTATTGTGATTTGATCTATGCTGACCCTGCCTAGGTATGAATTATTTATTTGTTACCTGGTTAACATGAATAAAGTAACTTGCATTAGCATGATTTCCAAGGTTATATAAGATACACTGGATGATAAGATTTTTATCTGATCTCTAATGAGCCCTTGGGGGGAAAAAAAGAAAGACATTTTGGTCAGACAGCATAAACTGAATAACTAAAAATAAAAATGCTTAGAGTGAGTTAGTTATATCATCTTTTAAGCCAAATGAAGTCGAACTGCTCATTAAAAGGTTCCTGCTATAGCAGAGAAATGTGTTATCCTGTAATAGGAACTTCTCATTGTACAGAAAAACTGAAAGAGAAAATAGCTCTGTTAATAGTGATGGAAATTACTGTCAAGAGGAATTGGAGTTTTGAAGTAAGTTGATCCAATGGTCTGTTTGCCTCAACAGCTCAATGCTTTTTGTTCACAAATCTATCATTTCCAATGTGAATCACTAAAGTTATTAATGTAGACATTCGATTCCACATTAATTTCTGATAACTATGATTCCTAGAGCTTTCATTCATTTTATTTTATTTTTTTGGATTGGGATAGTGTTCAATGAAACTCCATCTAACAATGTAAGAAGGCCTAAGGCATTGAAAGGTTAATTGAGTTATCCAGTCACTCAGCTAGATTATTGCCCGAGGCGGAACTTGAACACAACTATCCCAGACATTGAGACCATCTCACAATCTATTATACTCCAATGCCTTGTCAGACTTTTCTCATCTCTATATTTCTCATCTCTATATTAAGTCCAGCTTATTGCGGAAGCATCAGATATTATAGTTCCCAACAGTAACAAATGCATGGTACTAACTAACATTTATAGAGATGTTTAAAGTTTACAAACAACTTTGTCATGACCCAGGTGTGAATTTTAGATTTACTCCACCCTGCTTTGTCTTTAGAATTTTAGCAACCAAGGAATGTATACATCCCCACTTAAGGAATAACTGTAGGGGAGGAAGATCTATGACCAGCATGTGCTAACAAGTGACAAATCAGAAACAACTGACTGACCCACTGGGTTGTCCTAAATCAAGTTTAAGCCACCATTTGGCACATGTGAGACACAGGAAGTGATGTAAAGAACTGCCTATATATTTCACATCACTTCCTGTGAACGCTCTCTCTGTGGTATTGGAAGCTTTTGGCTGAGTTTGGCATGCTTGCGGTTTGGTGGACTTTAGCAGTGGAGGTCACTGGGAGTAGCTTTGTAACATGGTTTAGGTGAGGTGTTTTCCCTGAATCAGCCTTGGTGAGTGATTAAGGCTAACTCCCCCTTTCATTTACTTCTTGAAGGTACTATCCTCCAAGGAATCCCCTCATCTTGGAGGAGGCCTTGTGGCTGGAAGCAGAGCTAGATTTAATCATCTGAGAAGGCCTCTTGGCTAAACTTCCCTTGCCTTATCTAGGCTGGAGAAAATCTTATATTATTTCTTTCTTTTCCTTCTTCTTAATTTCTTCCCTCTATTGTAATTAAACCACCATAGAAGCCCAAACTGATGAGTATTTTATTGGGAATAAATTTTAATCCCTGGTGACCACTAATATAATATATTTAGTAAACAATGCTAAATTTTACCTTAGCACAGAAAACTTTTTACTGGGATAATATCAACATCTTGTAAGATTTCTCCATAAGGCGGCACTCCATTGCATCACAACCATTCACCTCTCTGGAGGTTCGGGCCATGAACTCCAAGCTTCCATTTAAGAAAGAACTCAGTTTATAAATTTCCTTTGAGATTTCTCTTCTCTACCATGCTGTCTTCTTCCCCCACCCAACCTTTTAGCTTCCTTTTCTGGATTGTCTTTCCTCCTTAGATTGTAATCTCCTTGAAAGCAAAGATTTTTTTTTTGCTCCATATTTGTATTCCCAGGACTTAGCACAGTGCCTGACACATGGTAGGCATTTAATAAATGTTTATTGATTGATTAGATTATTTTATGGAAATATTAGATCCTAATCAACTCTAATCAAACAAAGAGAAACAATTTGTATAATTATCCCCATTATACAGATGACAGAACCAAGGCAGAGAAAGGTTAAGTCACTAGCACAGGGACATATAACTAGTAAAATTTGAACTTGTGTTCCTGACTACAAAATCTAGCATTTTCATCTAATAGACCACTCAGCTACTTTAATAATATATCAAGGAAGATTCTGAATGAGGAATATAATTTATTCTAACCTATAATTTATAAGCATCAAAATAAAATACAAGTAATATGTAATTATCAACTCTAGTGTCTCTTTGGAATAATAAAAAATTCCCTGTGTTCAGTGTTCTAGTCAGAGTGAGCAGACGGCAATTGGGGGACACAATATCAAATAAGAAAATCAGAGGTCCTCCTCGTATTTTAGAAGAATCTCAGAAGCCATTATGTCCAATCCACAATGAAAAGAATACCATATATCATGTATTGACTAATAGTCTACTAGCCTCTGAAAGAAGATCTCTAGGGAAGTAGAAACCTTTACCCTCCCAAAGTATCTCATTCTCTTGTTTGATAGCCTTAATTGTTGGAAAGCTTATCCTCCTTTCAAGACTAATCACTTCTACATGGTGACATTTCCAATGATGTGGCTGCTATTGTCAATACTGATGATGGTGATGAAGATCAGTATTATCGTATCATATTACTGTCTTCATTGTCATCATCAACCAACAAGTAGTTATTTAAAAAAAAAAACTATCTCCCAAGATTGTTGGGAAAATTAAATGAGGAAAATATACATAAAGCATATTGAAAATCTAAAAGCACTTTATAAATGCTGGCTGTTATCATCACTTTCATCTTCTGGTCATTTGAATGATTGTACTTAATACATAAAGACATCATCATTATGAGTGGTGGATTTTTATGTCAATAGAAAAGTAACGATGAGTACTTAAGAATTCTAGAGCTGAATAAGGAATGGGAGGAGGGTTTTATTCTGCCATAACAGGGATAACTTTCATAGCTTGGGAATGTTTGAGTAGAATGATGCAGTAGTGGCTCTCTGAAAATCTAGACCTACCAGTGTGAAAACAGGTTGAGGTGAATGAGTCAGCCCAGAAAGGGAGTAGGTGTCATCCACACATACAATAAAGCCTTGCCACATACTTATTGCATATATCATACATATATGGAAAGATATGTATATAACACATGTTCATACATGCACTGGTATGTGTGTGTGTGTACACACACATACACACACACAAATACATGCCGTCATCTGATTATCTGACTCTCATAACTCCGCTTTAAGTTCAACATCATTTCTATCTCACTTTATAGAGGAGAGGCTGAGATGACACTTAGAGTGGCTAAATGAAGTTATCCAGGATTACACTGTTTTTAAGTATCTGAAGCACAACAGAAATCCAGGTCTCCCTGACTCTAAATTCAGTGGCCGCTGAACTATACCACATTATCTCTTAAATAGTTATCTTAAACTCCTCTTTTTTTTTCAGATCTAGTTGGAGATGTGATAAATCTCTTT
The DNA here is from genome assembly GCF_027887165.1 of Monodelphis domestica. Taxonomy (NCBI): domain Eukaryota; kingdom Metazoa; phylum Chordata; class Mammalia; order Didelphimorphia; family Didelphidae; genus Monodelphis; species Monodelphis domestica. Next base: position 470,141,182 of record NC_077228.1, read on the forward strand.
AAGGGACGGTAGGAAAAGAAGCATGTTGTCTCAATTTGATGTGGTAAAAATTTGAATAAAAGCTTTTTAGAGTAGCTATAATTCATTCATCCATTCAACAAACATTTACTAAGCATTTAATATGCACTTTAGCACTATATAGCTAGATATATATAGAGAATATGCATTTATAAATGTATACATATATGTTTACACACAGACACACAGATATGCTATACAAAGATCACTAAAATTAACAGATCTAAGTAGAAAGTATACTACTTTTGTTGTATAATCCCATGGACCCAGCATAGTGACTGATGCAGGCAGTTAATTGATAAATACTATTGATGAATAAAATGTAATTTCTGCCCCTAAGGAATTTATAATCTAGTACTAGGTTTTTGTTTTTAGTCAAATTTTAGTCATATCTGACTCTTCATGACCCCATTTGTGGTTGTCATGGAAAAGATACTAGTGTTCTACCATTTCCTTCTCCAGTTCATTTTACAGATGAGGAAACTGAGGCAAACAGGATTAAGTGGTTTGCCCTGAGACATACATTTTAGTAAGTGCCTGATTTGAACACAAAAAGATCATTCTTCCTGACTCCAGACTTGGAATTCCTTCCATTTCACCACCTTGCTGCCCTGTGATCAGAAAGATATTATTGTAAAATGCTATTTTTGTTTTGTTTTGTTTTTTATCTAGCTCCTAATCATACCTGGCTAATATGGTGCCATGTTTTTTTCCTGGGTAGAATAGATTCTGATACTCACTTGGCTGATGCTAGGTACCATCCACCTGCCACTCAACATTTAGTATTCCTTGACTGAAAGGGAGGCTGATCATCAAAGTTCTATTCTAGCATGACACAGAGACCACCATGAAGAAAGACAACAGAGACACAGTCCAGTAGGAGGATCTAATGAAAAGTGAAGTAATCTAGTGGTGAAAAGAGGATAGCATTAAATTATGAATACTGAATTTTTGAAACAACAACAACAACAAAAAGGCAGTCTATCTTGGCCAGCTCTCTCATCTCAGAAAACTATATTTTGATTCCCATTAGATCAATCCCTACCTCAGCATCTGAGTCATCCCTTAATCTAAATTGATGTGTAGTAATCCCTAATTTTGATATAAAAGGCAGCTTGGTGCAATGGGAAGAAAGTTAAATATGAAGCCAAAGGTAATAGATTTGTACTTTGGCTCTTTCACTCATCAACCCTGGAAACTTGGGCAAGGTTATTTAACCTACCTGTGCCTCAGTTTCCACATCTGTAAAATGAGGACTCAGCAAGGCTTAGATAGTCTTTCCAGTTCCTTCTAGCTCTAAAATCTATAATTCTAATCAAGTCAGACTTTTGGTGTTATTGGCCTATATATATATATATTTACTGTAGCTATACTTAAGCATAATTCAGCTGGGTCATATCAAAATGCTAAGTGTTTCTGTAGTTCCTGGGGCTTATGGAAAGTGAAGTCATCTCTAGGAGAGGAGAGATCATACTGCCTCCCTGCTTGAGTGATATCCCTGAGCTCTCTACTTCCTTAGGCTCTGTTAGAGTGCCACATTATCCAAGTAGAAGTTGAATCTTTTCAAATTATCTGGTGACAGAATTATTGTAGATTCTCAAGGCAAAGGATTTTTTTGGGGGGTTGGTGTTTCCCCCCCTCAATTTATTTTTTCTTTAGGTGAAGGAAAAGGGAGGGGGGAGGGGGGGATTGATTGATTCAAGGTTGGCTGTTTCTTCCTCTGTTCATTATCACAGTCTTTATCTGCTCAGTACCACCTACTTGTCCAAGACTCTTGGAACTTTTTTTGACTTATAAAACTGAAATTGCCTTTCTAGGGCTGCTAAGGCTTATGCTTCTTTAGGTCCCAATTTTCCCTTTGGGTCAGTGCCCTGGTCACTGCTTCTCTTTGGAGGAGGCTTTGCCATCATTGGATCACACTTTTAATTCCTCCTCTAAATCTCATACTATTTTGATTTCCCTTACTGCTAAACCTATCCCTACAAATGGATGGAGTGCTTCTCTGTATGCCTGTGCATAATAACCACATTCTTGTAGAATGGGACTTGTCTGAGACAGAACAGGGTCAGAGAAATGAAACTGAGAAACGAGTTGATAAAATGCCTGCAGACTTAGGACAACATTATCATCTGACAGGAATACAACCCAAGTGATTCGTCAGCTAACCCCAACAAACCTTGCATTCACAAGCTGAAATGCATCAGTGAATTCTTGTGCTATAGTGGTGATCAACAAATGGGAAACTGCCCCTTCGCTTGGAGAGACTGGCTGACAAAATGTAGTAATGGTACCTCCTCAAGGTGAAAGCCAAGCCAAGAATTGCAGAGTGACAGTCATAACCAATGAACCTTACCTGGCAGGATGAAATCATTGCACAGTGGCCAAAAGGGCATTTGGCTAATGACTTGAAGGAGTAGATTTATTTGAAATCCAGTGCTGTACCTAGGCTTAGGCAATAGATTAGTGACAATAGGGTGACAAAAGAACTCTGCCATTATAAGGAAAAAAATGCAGCCTTAAATTGGGATCATCAACTAGGAGACAGTCATGGTTAATGTCCTAAAAATAATGTTGGATTTGGAATCAGAAAAACTGATTTTCAATCCTAGATTTTACAAATATGACCTCTTGTGTTCTATGATACTGCCAGCACCCCAGTACAGGCCCACATCACTTCATGTCTGGATTACTGATGCAATAACTAATTGTCTGGTCTGCCTGCCTCAAACCCTCCCCACTCCAGTCCATCTTCCATTTACTCATTAAAGTGATTTTCTCTAAAGTACGGGTCCAATTGAATCCCCCTACTCAATAAACTCTAGTGGCTCCCTATCACTTCCAGGAAGAAATATGAAACTCTAGCATTCAAAGCACTTCACAACTTAGATCACTCACAATATGCACATTATCTTTCCAGTCTTCCTAAATTTTAGTCCCCACCACCTATTCTTTAATGTAATGACACTGCTCTCCTTTTTATTCCACTAGAAAATTTCCATCTATTTGCTCTGGTAATATTATGTTAATAATAAAGCATAACCACAAACAGCTTTAACCTCAACAAATGATAGTATAGATACTTAATAAATGACCAACTTCATGAGTATTTACCATGGAAAAATATGACAAAATGAATATATAATATAATAACTTGCATTTATATAGAATCACTAAAACTACTTTATGACAATTAGTTCATTGAGTTCTTGCAACAATCTAATGAGGTAGTAGAGATTAATTAACCACAATTTATCCTAAGAAAGAAACCACAGAGAAATTCTTCACTTTGCCTAAATTCATTCAGTTGGTTACTGGTAAAGCCATGATTTCACCCTATTTCTTCCAAGTTAAACATTTGGCCACCATTCCATAAAAGTTCTCATCATATAATCATTTTTCATATATTTTCCTATAATATGAAACAACATGAAAAGAAGGAAGGGAGGGTTAAAGGGAACGATGGAGGAGGGAATGAAGGGAGGGACAGAAGGAGGGAGGGAGGGAGGGAGGAAGGAAGAGAGGAATAAAGGAAGAAATGAAGGAAGAAAAGAAGGAAGGGAAAGAGTGAGGGAGATAAAAAGAATACTTATTGAGCAATGTTCCAAGAAGTTTGCTAAGTTTTGGTGATATAAATGTTAAAACAAAGACAAGAATGGAGGTCAGGGAGTGACACCTTGACTTGAATATTACAGGGAGTATGTGTGGTTAGGGTTCTGGGGAACAGGGGGAAGACATATATGCTTCATAATTTCTAGAACAATGGCAGAGTTTGATCCTAAACCAGAAAAGAGATGAGTGGAGCATCTCACACCAACAATGACACAGGTCCTGGAGAGGTTTCTGAGAAGATATCTGAGCAACAGGAAGTGAAATGAAGCATGACTGTGCGTTGCCTGAAATAGTGTACCAGGTGAGGCACACCCAGGAGAGAGGAAGAGTTAAGATGGTGGAGGTTCTGTTGATGAAATGGTTAAAACTTCTTAGGAATGATTTCAAGTCTAGTAGCATGATTTCATGTGACAAGGCTTTTATTCTCTTTGGTATGACTACAGCAAAGTGTATTATTATTGTAAAGGATCTGCCATTTATCATGTGCTATCTGCCTAGGTTCTTCTAGTTCTCTGGTAGTGTTCCAAATTCTCCTCAAACTTACAGCCCAGAGGCAAAAGGCAGTATTTCATTCTCATAATGAATCTCAAAGAGTTTTCCGCAGAATGGCTGGTAGACAAGTCCTTCAGACCTGAAGAATTAGTCCCAAGATGACTAAAAATATGATTGGAATAATTCCTGAGACTAGAAAGATATGATTGTATAAGGTAATAAATATCACTCATAACAGAATCATTCATTCTCTTCATCTACATGGAAGATCAGAGGAAATGAGACTAAATGTCATTTTCTTAGGTTGTTGAGAATATTTTTTGATTATTGTGTTCATTATGTACAAACACAATAATATACTTATATTCAATTGAGTATAGTTCATGACAGGAAAAAAAAAACCCTACACAGAAAATTTGAATTATAACATTAGTATATACACATCCAAATACAAATATATGCACAAATATGTACATATAAACCCATATGCATTTCAATATACAAATAGGTACATTTAAAACTCTTAAAATGTCTACCAACTGTCTTTCAATTAATTAAAAAACCTTAGTATGTAATTATTAAAATTATGAGGCTGTTAGTAGCTTAATAACTTTATTAAATCAAAGTAATATTAAAGAGAGGGAAATAAAGTAATAGTAAAGAGAGGGAAAGGTAGGAAAGAGGTAGAGGGGCACTTAGTTTCTTAATCTATTGGCCACAATGATAGATTGAAGCTAAGCACTGGCAATAGTTCCTCCAGGTTCCTTTGTTCCAATCAGAAGACCCTAAAGACCTCCTGGTCACCACTTAATAGCTCTTTTCTCTGCCCACTAGCTCTCACATGTTGCATCTCAGGAACCAATCATAGTTTCTTAATTTGCCTGGACCACCTAGAGGGGAAGTGCCTGTGAAATCAGTTTCCTGTCTTGTTGGTTCCTTGGCTCTTTAACTTCCTTTCTAGGAGGGCTTATCTATTCCTGAATTTACTCAGTGGTCTTTAACCTACAGGTCACTGAGAGGTGACGTTAATTAAATAAAACAACATAATGGAGAGAGAAATTCTCTTCCAACAAGTACAACAGTGATAATGCCGGCTCCCATTCTAGCATCATGTTGTTTTCAATCCAGCAACATGATTAGTCCCACTTTCTTTTCACCTCTTTCTCTTGGAACTAAAGTCAAACTAGTGCTCCCATTTCTTCTAGACAAATCATGACAGTCAGTTTCCTTATGTTTTCATTCACCATCTTTTGAATATCTTTCCCAGGACACCACTCCCCATATATATTGTCTTCCTTTATGAGAATGTGAACTCATTAAGAATGACTGCCTCACTTTTGTAATTATAATCTCAGTGCATAGCATAGTACTTATAGAACTTGGCACATAGAAACCAATTATATACATACATTTTTATTCATTACATTTGATCATTCACTTATCCATTCATTCTTGTCTCATAATTCAAGAAAGAAAGAAGTTTCTAAAAAAAATAACCCAGGAGCTCACTATGACTATCCTTCCCCCCCCCCGCCCCCCCAAAGTATTTTGGTATTCTACAGAGTATCAAGAAAATCTTTCCAAAATTGTTGTTTTATAGACAACCCACATTTTTACAGGATCATGTTTTGAGAGATGATTGAGTCCTCTGATGTCATCTAGGTAATTCCCCTTATGTGTTAAAGCCAAGGATTTATAAGAGGTTAAATTATTTGCCCAAGGTCATACCAGTAATAAAAACACAAAGCCTGTGGTGGGTCTCCAAACCAAGTGTTCTTTATACTGTGCACTACACAGACAACAGGAATAATAAAGCCAAATCATTGAGGAGGCAAAGAAGACTGAATATTAGCACTCACTATTTTTCAATTTACTATCAAGGGATCCTTCGGTTCAGCAGGAATGCTTAATAGGTTTGTGTTCTAAGAGCCAGTCATGCATATGCCTCATTGAAAGCATGATAGTACTTTGCCAATAGATGCAGGTCAGAAAGGGGCAAAGAAAAGTATTTTTTGCTTATTAAGCATTTCTTATGAAGTCAATTATGGAGTAATGGCTAAAGTGACCAGAAACTTGAAAAATAAAAATTAATCGCAAGGGATTAAATTAAAACATTTTATGGTACATGGTTGGAAGTGCCTGTTATCAATGGCATACACAACTCTGATATTATTACCAGAAATGATTTTTGAAACAGAATGAAAGACTCAAGCATGAATCATGAAAGAAATGCACCATCACTTAATCAAATGGCTGGAAACATGTAAGTCCTGTGACAACCCCAAAGAACATTTTCTATGTACCATTATGCAATTCCAGCATGTACCTTCAGATAAAATAGGGAATAGCAATTTGGGTTATCAAGCTGTCTTATTGAATACCAGATCCTGAAGTATTAATTAATTTGTGATGCTTGACACATGATTGGATCTTTTTATATTGAGGACATCAATTCCTCCAAAATAAAGAAATAGCTGATTCTTCTTATCTTCTAGTTTCATATTCCTTTCATATCAGCCAGTCTCAGAGACTAATAGCTCTTATAATCACTTCTTTTATATCCATTTTTTTCTAATTAAAACTTACCTTTGCTGTATTGAGCTAGATATTAATTGTTTGGCCATAGTCACAGCCATTTTTAGATGTTCTTTTATCTACTTTCATATTTCTTGTGGCATATTTTAGTATTGCAAAAACCTATGATTTAATTTGATAACCACTTCTTACAACTCTTCAACCAATTCATGATAATATATTGTTCTTACTATATTCCAGACATTTAGTGTTAGGGATACAAAAAAGATGAAAAAGCCTTTGATCTCAAAAGCTTACCTCTCTGCTCATTGGGTAGACCAGTTCAACTTTGTTCTGTCAACTACTTTCAAATTCCTTGTTCCCCTGTCCTGTTGTCAAATTCCAACTCTAGATCACTTTCATTTGCCTTTCTTACTCACTTGATGCTAAACAAAACTGGAGAAAGTTATGAAAACATTCTGATTATGTTCATTACAAATCTGTGTTACATTAAATCAACTGGAAACTTAAAGTAGCAAGGCAATTCTATTTTTCCTTAGTCAGTTCACTATCTTACCACTGTTCATTTTATACCTTTTCATCCTTCCTCAAATTTCCCATCATATTCTAAACTCCCATCCTCTAAGCTGAGGACTTCAATTCATTACTCACAAAAAATAAAAATAAAAATAAGACCACTCATGAAGAGCTCTCTCTTTTCCTCCCCTTATAATCTTATTACTCAGTCTCCTCTACCAGCTCATTTTTCATTCCCATTTCTAGTAAAAAACTAGCCTCTCTTAGTACTCTATCTTATCTTATATAGAGATTTCATCACCTCCCATAGGTTCAATTATTATTTCTATAGAATGATTGTGAAATCTAAAATCCAGTCAAAATCACTTTCATGAGTTGTATTCCTACAACCCAAATTGCCTTTCAGACCTGTCAAAGTGGATATCCTATAGATACCTCAAAATCAATTTGTCCAAAATAAAATTTATCATCTTTCTCCACAAATCTTCCCCCTTTACAACTTTCCTATTATTGCAAAGTATAGCACAGTTGTCCCAGTAATTACTGATGTCTTCCTTGACTCCTCAATCTCACTTATCCAATTCATCATCTATTCTAATAATTTCTTTCTCTGCAACTTCTATTGTATAATATCCTTCTTTCTATCAATACAGCTTCTATCCTACCTCAGGACCTCAATATCTCATTCTTGGAATATCTCAATAACCTCAAGACTCTCCTAACTTCAATCCATTTTCAATTTGCTTATCTGACAAAGTAAATTCCTGAAGCACAGGTATGTCCATGTCACAATTTTGTTCAATCAACTCTTTTGGTTCCCTTTTACCATTATGATTGCATCTAAAATATTGTTTGGCATTTAAAGTCCTTTATAATCTGATAACTTTCTGTTTTCCAAGGCTTTTTAGACCTAACTCCCTCCCCCTACTCTAGGAGCTAACTATTCAACTATCTAATTTGCTGGTCTTAACTTATTAAATTTCCCTAAGCTTGAGAAGTTCTTTCTCTTCATCTCCACCTCTTAGAATCTCTGACTTTCTTCAAAATGGGCCACTTTTACAAGAATCTTTTTCAATTTTAATTTTCTCCTTTCCCCCATGGACCCTTCCCAAGGAGATTATCTTCCATCCAGTTTATAAATATCTTATTTTTATATAATCATTTCTATGCAAACTCTTCATTAGAATGTAATCTTCTTGAGGGCAGGAACAGTGTTTTTCTATTCATAGTTATTAACACTCTTCCTAATACATAGTGATCCTTTAATTAATGTTCATTGACTGACATAACTGGTACAGATCATTATCTTCCTATGAAGTAGTAAATTGTTTTTGAGTGTTGCTTCACTCTGATAAGTTTGTCATCTGTGATCAACTTAATGATGAGGCTTCTTTCTATTTCTAAGAATTCTTGGATCATAGGATAAGAGTAGAAGAGCTGGAAGAGAATGTTGAGGTCATGAGTCTAGACCTTTCATTTTATGGATAAGGAAAATAGTATATGGAGAAATAAAATTATTTGTCTGAGATCACACAGCTTGGTGGTGTTGGTCATCCCCAGGCATATGATTCCAAAGCCATCACCATTTTCACAGCATGACACTGTTCTAATTTAAAATAACTGATAGCTCTCAGTCAAATTTTTTGGTTCAAAATATATATTTCTTTTGATGATTCCTTGATCCTATAAATATTGGCAAGGTACTTAAAATAGCAGTTCTAATTTCAATAAAAATGTCTACATGCAGAGCAAGAATTTGTGTTTATATATATATATTTTTTTAAATATACATAAGCAAATTTGGATGTATATTTATGTGGTTGTATTTGAGTATATGTGTGTATCTGTATAAAAAAACTTGAAAATGTGTATATATATTCATGAATTTATATATATGCATGTGTATGTATAGAAAAAAATTTGAATGTCTATATTAATGAATATATAAGTTTAAATGCTTTAACTTGGTTATATATTTATACATATATGAGTATACATCTGTATATATAAACTAATTTCAATGTGTATGTAGAAATATATGTGTTTATTTAGGCATACATGTGTATTTGTGTGTATGGAAAATTTATATATATTAAAATGAGAAAATTACTGCAAAAATAGTTGCAATAAGAATTTTATTTACACTAAAAGGAGAAACTGAGAGCTTTCAAAATATTTGTATTCTTTTTGTCATTGTTTCTTTAAGATGAGAATGCTGAAACCAAATTATTTTGCTCCAGAAGAAAGTGCAAACAGTTTTCTTTCTTATATCCTTTGGAAAGAGCACCATTTATTGGGAGTCAGGCTCCTAGGACTCTGTGTTGCTTCAATCATGAGCTGAATGTATGACCTTGAGCAAATAACTTAGCCATCTTGAACCTGTTTTTTTCTTCTGTAAAATGAATTCTAATATTTTATGAGCTTCTTTGCCAACTCTCATGTGGAAATCCCAATGAAAGAAGGCCACAGAGTATGAATTTCATTACCTGAAAGGTAGTCAGATACAGTGAGTCAGTATTTTTCTTTTTACTAATACATTGCTTCACCAACTCCTCTAAAGTGTTATAGTATTAAGTGTCATGGATATAATATAAAATTTCAAAGATGATCTAGTCCAATTTGGTCATTTTATAGAGGAGAAAACTGAGGCCCAGCACTTCCTAATTAGTTTCCTCAAGTCACAGAAATAGTAAGTAACCAAGTCAGAATTCCTTCAGACTTCAAATCCAGAGGACCTCATGACCTCTGAATTTGTTGTCAAGCTTGTAGTCCTCCTGCCATTCATTACTACATGAATCACCTTGTACAAGTCACTTAACCAATCAGGGCCTAAATTTCCTCTTCTGTAAGATGAAGAGGCTATATTAGACAGTCTCAGAAGTCCTTTTTTGATCTAAATATATGATCCTCTTCTGAGGAAACTTTTGCTGCTAGGGAAAGTCACTCACTTACTTGGGCCATAGGCCTATAGCAAGTTTCAAAATATTTGTATCTAAAGATGATTGATGATAGAATAGTTTGTTTTGGAGGCATATTTGGAACCACAGACTCAAGATGAAAACTAGTTGAAACTAGAGGAGATTCCAAATAGACACTGATTTATGTGTATGCTGCTTTACTGGATGCATGAGAAGACATCAAAGAAACTTTTCATGATGGTTTGACACTTGCCATGAATTCAGTAGAATGTTAGAGAAAGGCTAATTGTTCTCAGGAACTCTATTAGAAACATAGAGCACTGAATAAGATCACCCCCCAAACTTTGTAAATGAACCAGCTAGAGAGAATTATAAATCTAGGAGGGGAGTTGGAGGACTGAAACCTTGAATGATTGATTGAATTTTTCAGAGCAGGAGAGTTTGATCTTTCATGATATTCTACTCTGCTGTGGGGTGGGTCAGCCTCCCATAGGGGATGGGATCTTGGAGGTGGGACAGTGTCAGCAGAATGATGGATGGGACACAGTTTTCTATTCAACCCACAGCACAGGTTTCACAGGATAAACAGCTCCCCTTTTGACTGAGGCTTGGCTTTATTTTATACCCTCATGATCATACTTCTACTTGGCACACAATTTCATTCTCAACATACATGTCTCCATAGAACCTAACAATAGACATGAAGCCTAAGGAGATAGTCAACAAAACATTGTTGCTAAGTGCAGGGTCAGAGGGTAGAATCAACATGGCACAGATTTGCCAGAAATTTTATGCCTAGGAAAGAGCATCCTATTTAAGGGGGTACATAAGAATAATTAGGTTTAATTTTGTAAGTGGGATCTTCTGGTGATATTCTGTAGGGATAGAGTGGGACATCTGTATTAAAACTGCAAGCATGTTACTCTCATCTATTTTTCCTGGGCTAAGTAAGAATAATAATCATAGCAATTCCAATAACAAGAGGATGTTAATAAGGAAAGTCACATAGGGAGGTTTCTGGGGATGTTTCCATCCTTCCTGGGGGCTGCTTTGCAGTCCCAGGTTTCTACATGTGACTGTATCAAACAGCATGGTCTTTGATGGCTCCTGGAATCTCTCCCTTTTTTGTTTTATAATTGGAGCGACTTTAATTCAATTTGAACTTGACTTACAGTAGAGCCTAGAAATGTAATGACAGAGATGAGTACAGCAATACCCAAAATCGGAGATGCAATGAACGCTTAGAGTGACTTAAACTATTCTGGCTTAATTGTAGGGAATAAATGCTTGGATCATCATGCCAATCAGTAGTCATATTAACAGGAAGCATAATAAAAGATGGTTGTTCAACAACAAATACAGTGGTACCAGAGATGGAGGGGTTAAAACAATTTGTTAAAATACATCCTAAACAAGAAATTCTAAGAATTATGGGGGATAGCATATGTTTGTAGGAACACCAAGAAAGTCAGAGTCTTTGGTGTAAAGTTAAAGGCAACAGTATAATCAGGAGGTGAAAATCCTTGCTTGTGCTTGTGCTGCCGGTGTCTTGATTTGTTTCCAAGTTGGTAGAGCATCCTGAGCTTCCTGTAGTCTTGACACAGTCTCTATGTAACTGCATTCTCTTCATTACCTTCTTGCTGGGATGGTCATGCAACTTATTGTTGGGGCAGGAATCATGGTGAGGACATGTACTAAAGGTCCTAACCTTTAACTTAAAAGTGTAGATTATATATCCCTAGTAAATAATTAAATAATACTTAGGACATTTTAATTGCATGCCAATCAGAATTCTCAGAAATGCAAGGGAAAAGATTTTGTTTGTTTAGAACTATACACGGACAGACTAAGCAGTAATTATTGATGAGAGCAAAGTATGACATATGTGGTTATTTTCTTCTCAAAGGACAAAAATTTCATCCATAATCAATAATACTCCAATTCCAATCATTATCATAATTTGGAAACAGGTTGATTGCATGTTCACATAATCTAGCAATTGCCAAAATATTTACCTCAAATAAGTATAAGGTTCCCACTAACTTTGCTGCATAGAAGATTTATTTCTGTACATGTCACTACAGTGATGAAAAATTGTCCTATCCTATCTTGAAGTGTGTTTAAATTAAGTATATAGAATTTTTTAGTGCTCTCTAAGAATCCTTTTTGTTACAGTAGGAAAGCGGAGGAGTAAACAGGTAACTTGCTATAACAGGAGAAAGGGTGTGTGTGTGATGAAACAGGTTTACTCAAAAAACAGATTAAAACCTTTAATAGTAGTGTTTTAAAATCATATGATCTTTGTTTTCAATATTATATGTGGATTCCCATACATAAAAATGGATAATGGAATCCTTTTTCCAGTAACCAATGAAATTATTTGTAATCAAAAAACCTGCTTCTGGTTGCCAGCCAGTGTATTTTATTTAACTCTAGCTGGGGTTTGTATCCTAACAATTCTTGCCTGAGAAAGAATTTCCTATGAGGAGTTAATATACTTAACTTTTCAAAATGTAATCCTAAATTTATTTCACGGATGTATTATGGTTCACATAGAAGCATCTACAAAAGGCTGGCATGTTGATGTAAAAAGGTAATCTAGATATTTTCTCAAAAATTTATCCTAACCACCTGAACCATGAATCCTTCAATTCTGATGTATTCACATTAGCATCTTGAATACTTAATGAAATTATTCACAAATCATTGTATTACTAATTTGGTTTAATTAACTTTAACATATCAATTGTTGTAACTAAAGGAGAAACATGTTCTTTAACTGAACTTCTTTAGAATTCTGACTATAGTTTGGACTCTGCAGTTTTAACCTAAAAAACCCTTTTCCTGTTTGTTTCTAGAAAAGCTCCATTTTTACTTAATAGTAGTAAAAATATAATATAATAAGAATAAAATTAAAAAATAGTAGTAAAAATATGGAAATTATAATATGTGGACATACTCAAATAAACTCTTGAAATTCCTGCTACTTTTTAACCTTATAATTTATAAATAAATTAATTGTAAATATATTTTATTACTATATTATATTATAATATAATATAAATATAATATAAATATATTTATATTATATTATATTATATTATATTATATTATATTATATTATATTATATTATATTATATTATATTATATTATATTATATTATATTATAAACATAATTATATATAAATATAATTTATATTTATATATAAATATATAATTATAAATAAATTATAATAATCTTATAATTTATTCCAGCTATCAACTAACATCTCAGGACTTTCAGATTATATCTCTAAAGTTTAGATAAGGTAACTGAGAACTTTTAGCTGTTTAAAATGTTTTTTGTTGTATTAGTCCCTTAATATAAGTGTTAGGTAACTGCAAGCACTGATCTCCTTCCTGTGCCTGAGGAAGGGGTTGAATTACTTCTGGATAATTTCCAGAGGCTTTTTTTTCTCAATGCTTGACTACCCTCCTGGCCGCAGTCCCAGTAAGGGTATTGGCAAGGGAGAGAGAAAAAAAATATTCCTTTCTTTCTATTCTTTTTTAACACTTGTTACATGTTTTTAAAACCTTGATATTAAATCATTCCCAATATATTAATTAAAAGCTTCACAACTTACAAATTGATTTTGATTAAAGTTCCTTAACAATGTTTCCTTAATATCTAATAACCAAATAATGCATCTAAAGCCAACATTCTCTTTGTTTAAGTTTGATGCTGTAATAAATTGAGAGACTCAAGTTACTGACGTTACCAAAGGAGGAAGTTTACTTTTCCTTGACACACAACAAGAATCTCCAACAAGGATACACTGGCCACTCTAGACATGGGCTCCTTCTCTCCATGTGGAAGTGCTTCTGGTTGGTCATCAAGATAGAGTACGTCAGAGGGTCTCAGGCACCTAACAAGTCTGAAACGTTTTAACTATAGAATAGGATTTTTACAAGCCCAGAACAGGAAACTGCACTAGGGAAGCAGAAAAAAATTAGGTTGCTTAGGGAAAAAATGCTATTTCAGAATAGTGAAATTGCATCAGATAATACTCGTCCTACCACATAGGGTCCTTGCTATCATGGAGTATACTAAAGGAAGAGAAAAAAAATAAAAAGAGAAAAATAAAAACAAAAAATAAAAATGCGAAGGAACACAAAAGTAAAGCTCCTAAAAGAAATAAGTTTAAGAGAAAGGCTTTATTCAGAACTTCCAAGTTTTGTCATACCCCAAGTCCAATTTAGCCTAAGGGCAATTAGATTGTCTTTGTGGAGCTCTGTCTAAATGGTTTCAAATTTGACCTACTGATTTTCCCCATCACATAACAATACAGAATTGGACTAATCAAATGGTGGAATTAAAGCAGGATGTTGGGATATTTGTGGCTTGAACAAATAATGATATCTGCGTGAATAGACACTCTACAATTCTAATATGAGTTAGAGCTTTTCCTCAGATCCAGAATAAAATTAAAAGACATCTATTATTTGCAATGTGCTCTATATCTATCCAGAAGCCCCATTCACTTTCCTTTTGTTTCCTCTTTTGAAGGAATTTTCTAACCCCCTTCTTTTCATCCTTGTGCTTTCAATAACTGTTAATCTTTCTTCACAATGTCTTTAACATCCATCAATCTTTTTAAGGCATTTTATCAAGTGGCACACAAATTACTACTGTAACATTCCTAGATAATTCTTCCACCTCTGTGCATTTTCCTCTCTAATAATTTCTTCCTATTACTGTCAGATTAGTCTCCTTAAAGCACTATTTTTAAATTATTAAACAAACAACAAGCATTTATTAATCACCCCTGAGGAGTGAAACATTGTAACTAGTGCCACATTTTAAAAAATATTTATCATGTCACTTCTTAACTGAAAAACCTCAGTGGCTCCCACTATATTAAGACAAAATCCAAATCTTTTGCATTAGTATTTAAAAGTTCCTACATATTGATTCTTAAATTTTCAAATTTAAATTTACAAAAAAAAAATACCTTCCAAAGCGCTGTGCTATACAAAATAATTGCTCTAGCCAATCTGGTTTGCAAACTATTCCTGAGTTATATACTAATGTTTTTTGTTTGTTTTAGTGACATAATTAATAGACTTTTTCCCATGCTGGAATGGTCTCTTTTCTTATTCTATCCAAATAATAATCTCCTTCCAAGGCCATGTTCAAATTTCATCTTTTCTGAAAATGGTTTCTCTGATCATCTTAGCACCTTTACCTACTCCTGAACTCTAACATACCTATATTACTCATTAGGCACTGTCTATATATGACTCACATTGTAATTTTTTAATGTACTTTTTCCTCTCAAGCAGAATTCAGATCACTTCAAGTCCAAGCCCTGGTTGATGGGGTAGTGATCTGGAATTAGATGACCTAGGTTTGAGTACTGGTTCTACTTATACCTGTATGACCTTGGTCAACTGACTTTCCATTTAATTACTGTAAAATTATCGTGTTGAAATAGATGTTTCAATCTTAAACTTGTTTGCAACTTATCCCTTCTAGGCACAGTACTGAGTAGAGTGCCTTGTATGCAATACAATACACTTAAAAACTATTCCAATGAAACAAATTATTTAGAACAAAAGCTACTATCATGACAAGAAATAGTAATTGACTTGACCAATGTCACAAAGCTGGTAAGTGGCAGAACTAGAATTAGAACTGTTTTCCTGATTATTTCTCTCTTGTATGGTATGTTGGTGAATTGAATAAAAGGACAGCATTTACTTCCCTTAATTGAGAATCCTAAACACTTTTTTTTTCTATTTTAAATTGGTTAATTTATACCACTAGGTTCCAAACCTGTAAATATATTCTATCTATCTAGCTATCTTGTGCATACATCCACAAATATATGCATCCACATACTTTTCACTTTAAAAATCCATGCAAATATTCTAAACTATTTTAATTCAAGAAATGATCATAGTTTTTATAATAACAAAAGTACATCTTAAATACTTAAGAGGAACCATGATTTCACTAGAGTTGGGAATTGCCATAGAGAAATTCTCTCTCATTTAGCTTCTGTTCTATGACTTAAAATCTTAGAGGGAATATACAAAATAAATAATATAACATAGAGATACATTTTATCAAATGCTTTATGATTTTCTTATGCACAGGTTAAAATAATATTCATCACAAAATATTTCATTTTGTGAAATAATTTAATTGTTAAAAAGTTAAAATAATTGTCTCTCTAATATATTTTATTTATTATTTTTGAGCAACTTCAGTTTTTTTTTTATTTTTAAGTTACTTTGGGTTGGGGTAGGGTGAACCAGCCTTACATATTGCACTTAGCAAAAAAAATGGCATAAAAATATAATCTGATCCTTAATAGGTATTTCCCAGTTGGATCACTCACTTTATTGACCACGCTTCAATTAATACAATTGAAGAAATAGAAAAGACACTAAACCTTAAAAGTTTGTATTTTAAAGTCCTTATAATCTGACCCCTTTGGACATTTTAAGTTTTCTTAAACATTACTCCCTTCTATACACTCCACAATTCAATGATACTAACTTCCTTGCTGTTCCTTAGGTATAACACTTTAATTCTTAACTCTATCCAATTTCATAGACTATCCTCCAAACTGGAACTCTCTCCCTTGAGTTTTTTCCTGGCTTCCTTCAAGTTTCAACTAATGCAGCTTATTCTACTCCTCCCTGTTAAGAGTGTTTTCCCTTTGAGACAATCCCTAATTTATTCTGTATATATCATGTTCCTAAATAATGGTTTTCATGTACCCCCAATAGACTGAGAACTGCCTAAAAACAGTGACTTTTTTCTTTATATTCCCAATTCATAATGCTTGCACAGAGTAATTGATTAATAGAAGCTAGTTGACTGACTATAGCATATGACAGCACTTAACCTCATGCAAAGATTGTTTATTTGAAGTTTAGAGATTTCTTGAAGAAGTACACAGTTCACATGGCTCTGAAGCCAAGGCTGACTAATGATGATTCTGGTAGATCATTCTCAAATCAAGATAAGATAAAGGTCAACTCAAATTTTACCTTCTTTCTGCAGAGCATGCTAAATAATTGTGACATTTTCACTCCAGGTTGAATCAAATTCATTCTGTAGGTTTTGCTTTTATTGACTTTGATCTGAATTTTGTTTTCTAAAAAAATTGTGAATGTGTTTATGTTAGAGGATGTATTTTTAAAACATCCACTAATTTTGGCCATTGCTTCCCACTCCCCAGGGAACCTGTTCCAAAGTCTGAAAATCTCTGATTTAGCCAAGGGATAAGTCATCTTTCATCAAGATCCAAAGCTTGAGTGCATCATCTATCATGTGGGAGGAAAACTTCAGGGAGGTTGGAATTGACACACCAACCTGCAGTTTACTTCTTAGTAAGCTTCCACAGCTGCCTACTTGATTGGCAGATTGCTTGCCTCATATGAAGGAAAAAGCAGACATTAATCACCCTCAGATTTTTTAATACATCAATAATTTTCAATTCCCTCATATATACAGAGGGATTTTCCAGCTGTTTTCTCTTTCAGTGATAAAACTGGTTATTTATTTACAAGAATGTCAATGCACTCTTGGGGCATGAAGCTACTATTCCTTTGCATAACACCCAGTTGTTGCATTCCTGTCAGACTTTATTCTTTCAGCAGCAGTTGTGTTGTTATCAAGTAGCAGCTAGTTCTAAGCTTGGCAGCTCACCCTAGCACCATGCTGTTATTCAAAGGTAGCTTTCTGTATCACAAAGCGTACTTGTGACTTTGGACATGAAAATGTAAGCGTAGAACTGGAGAGCCCTCTGAGATTCAGGAAGAGGATTATAATTTGCTGTCTTTGAAGTAGAAAAGCCTTCCTACTTGTCACTTAACCAAACAACCTTCCAGCACCGCCTCTACCAACAACAGATATTGTTCTGTCAATACTAAAGTAAATTCCTAATCACCTGAGTTCCTTTTACATAATGTTATAAAGTGAGATAACCCAAAGAGATAAAAGTATCATCATAATATAGCATGGTATAATAAAACGAGCTCTAAACTTGGAATTAGGGAAATCTGTGTTCAAATTGTACCTCATATTTAGCTGTGTGACTGTGGGTAAGTCATTTAACCTCTCAGAGTTCCCTCATATGTAAAATAGAGATAATAATCATTATAGAATCAACCTCATAAAATTATTGTGTCTCATATAAGATATCTGCAGAGCATATTATTAACACTTAAGCTCTATATCAATGCTTATCATTGTTATATGAAATTATGGGAATTATTTACCAAGAGATCAGCTGAGAAAACATTTTAATTTTTCATAACAATTCAGTGTTTCTCTTCTTGGTCAATTATGATATTTAAGTAAAATAATTAGGAAACATGATGATATATGACTTGTGTGTTTGCATGTGTATCTCTTTATTTCCAGATATGATCAATGTGCTCTTTTACAATATTTTTAATTCAGTGTTATCCAAAACAGGGGATTCCTAAGGACTGTGTGATCTAATCAAATTATGAGAAAAGATAGAACATTGTCTTCTCCATACTAGAGATGAGGAAGGAATACATGTAGGGATGAGAGCCAGTCACTAGCTTGATATAAAGAACCAAAATGTTGTGAATACTGAATAACATGGAAAAAGCATAGGAGCAAGAGAACTTGATGGATAGCAAAAGAATTAAGATCTGGAGAATAACTAATGTATAGCTACCTCTAGAAAAAGAACTAATAAATAGAAATAAGACATAGTTTTAGACCTACTATATATATTAAATTATACCTTCTCTAGTATGGGAAGGGAATGAGGAGATACTTGAAAATTTTAATGTAATAAACAAAGGAATAAATTTAAAAAGTCATTCTGAAAAAAATGCATTTTTTCATAAATACTCATCCATTTCATTTAGGTCATCAGTTTTACAAGCCTATAATTGAGGAAAATTATTCAACTTTTAAAAAAAGTTTGGCCAGGTAGTTCAATTGGACACGCAAATAAAATGAAACAAAACAAAAACTAGAAAATTAACAAGTTAAAAATCCTGCTATACATCAAAATGGAAATCTTGAAAATCAAAGGAGAGTTTTAAAAATTGAAAGGAAAAAAATATGAATTAATAAAACCAGGAGCTGGTTTGTGAAAAATAAAATAAAATGGATTAAGTCATTGGTTAATTTGATGTTGGAAAAAGGAAAAAAGGAAAACAAATTACTACTATCAAAAATGAAAATGGAGAATACATCTCCAATGAAGATGAATTTATATCAACTTTATGAGTTATTTTGATAATTTTATGCCAGAAAAACTGACCATCTGAGTGAAATGGATAAGTATTTACAAAAAATATATAGACTGTCTTGATTAATAGAAGATGAAATAGAATATTTAAATAGTCCCATCTAATGGGAAAAAAAATAAATTGAACAAGTCATTAATGAGTTTCCTAAAAGAAAAGATCCAAAGGACCAGATGTATGCACAAGTGTATTCTACCAAACATTAAATAATAATTAATCCTAATGATATATGAACTTTTAAAAATAGGTAAGGGAACCTTACAAATTATTTTTATGATGCAAATATGTTTTTCTTACTTGAACTAGGGGAAGTTCAGAAAACAGAATGAGAAAGGAAACCATAGACCAATTTCCTTAATGAATATTAATGCAAAAGTAATTTAATAAAATATTAGCAAGGAGATTACAGCAATACACCACAGAGATCAAATACTATAACTAGAAATTTATACCAAGAATATAGAGCTGGTTCAATTTTAGGATTTACACCTTCACAAAGACACAATTTTTAATAATCGTTTTCTTACATTTTACAATTGATGTTCTCTCCTCATCCTTCCCCCCCTCCAAGATGGCAGATAATATGATATAACATATTTCTATGTTCATTATGTTTAACAAGATACATATCATGAACACTGGGGAGAAATTCATAGAGGAAATAAAGTGAATAATGTATACTTCAATATACATTGACTCTGTCAGTTCTGTGTTGATTAATAGCCTCTTTTGTTATAAATCCCTTGAAATTGTCCTCTCTCCTTGCATTGTTGATAATAGTTGTTATTCACAGTTGATCTACTTAGACTATTGTTATTATTCTGTATGATATTCTTCTTTCTTCAATTTTCATCACTTCATTTAAGCCTTTCCAGTTTTTTTTGTGATTATCAGTATCAGCCCTTTTCTAGAATTATTCCAACTACAACTTTGGGTTAAATTTGTCAACTAATCTTTAACAAAATAGGAATACAACTTCTTTGGGAAGCTTTGCAATGGATGGTTCCATTGATAGACTGACTAAATTAGAACTGGTGAATGACCTTCCCTTTTGGGTGGGCCTGTCCTAAGCACTGCAGCTGAATGCATCACACAAGTTTTCTGAAAGAGCATTCATAATTTCTCTTCCCACCTTTATTCTTCAATGTTTTTCTCACACTTAGAACTATCCACATACTCATCAATATTAGGAGAAAATCTAATTGTGGTTTTTCTTTTATTGACAATTCTAGAAGAGTTAGTTCCAAATAAATGTGAAATTTTTCAATACTTTAAGGATCTGTGATTTCCTTAATGTGGGTTGGATATAGTCTCCCTCTGCTGGCTCAGATTTTAAGCTTTTTATAATTTAGTGAATGAACTTCAAGTAAGACAGTCAGCTATTCAGCCAAAAAGTATTTGTTAAACACTTCCTCTTTGACAGGTACCATACTAAACACTGATACACAAAGAAAGGTTAAAACATGATCCTTAGCTTCAAAAAGTCCACATTATAATGGTAAAGTTGTATGCAGAACTCTATATATACAAGATATATATATATATATATATATATATATATATATATATATATATATATATATATAGTGTCCATAGTAGATTGAAAGGAAGTCAAGAGATGGTTTGCCAGAGGAAAAATTCTTCTCACCATTTTGATGATGAGTCTTTCTCATCATATATTTCTCTGGGTCTAGAATGAGCTACAGCATGTAATGAATCAATTAATTCATCCTCAAAGCTTTCCAAATCAACAAATAGGAAATCACAATGTTTGGACTTTCCTTTGAGTAATAGACTCACCTAAACATCACAGTCTGATATTTCATGAAGGTTTTAGTGGAAGAAATGCAATATGTACCAATAATAAAGTGGGGTTTGGATATTAGCAGTTTTTTACCAGAATCAGTCCAGGACAAAACAGATTTCCTTGAACTCTGGACCTCAACATTTTAATCTATAGAGATCCATCACTTCACATTTACTAGTATTTCCTTCCTCTAATAAATATATAAAATCTACACTAGACAATTTAAATCTACCTATAGTACTATGAGATGGCATCCACCATATCATGCCATATGATCCTCAGTTGACATTGTCTATTTATGGACCTCTACAGAAGATTTTTTTCTTTTTTTGTTATTTTATTTATTTTTAAATTTTTATTTAATTGATTAAGAAAAATTTTCCATGATTCATTTCTCTTCTCTCCTCCCTCCCTCCTGTAGCCAATGTGCAATTCTACTGGATTTTACATGTGTCATTAATTAAGACCAATTTCTATATTATTGATATTTGCACTAGGGTGATCTCTTGGAGTCTACATCCTCAATCATATCCCCATCAAACCATGTGATCAAGCAGTTGTTTGTCTTCTGTGTTTCTATTCCCACAGTTTTTAACACAGAAATAATAACTGAGTTGTTGGATGCTATCCAGAAACCTAAACAGCTAGTAGTGATCCAATGTAAAAGTCATACTTACAGCAGAGATGCAATCTCTAAAGGAAATCATAGAGCTGATATCACTGGGAAATTTGCTTCCAGGAATGCTCCAGTGTATGTTATGAACTTGTCAACTATTGAATCTGATGATCTAGAAAAAGCTTATGTAGACTCAGAAATACACAAATGGAAGGAGAAGTTTGGATCAAGGAAAGAACATGGCATATTGTGACAAGGAAATCACTTTAAAAGACTGATATATATTAATTTAAGGTCCCCAAGGAATTCAGCTATGTAATTCCTAAATGAAAACTCAAGTCAGCAGTCAACCTTTTATGGAGTTTAATTACAAACAGGAGGAAGAAAGGTATTAGAGATAGAGAGAGAGAGGGAGAGAGAAAGGGAGAGAGAGAGGGAAGGGAATAGGGCTTAAATACCCCCTCTGTTTAGGCTGGGCCAAAAGGCCCGAGCCCTTAGATAGCTGAGGCAAAGAAAAGAGATCAGTCCCTATCACTCATGTGACCAAAATGGAGAAACAGTCTCAGGGGCCTCCACCTCCAGCTTCCTTCAGAGCAAGCTTCTCAGAGCACAACCTCTCAGAGCAAAACCTCTCCAACCACCCACTTGGTCCTCAGACCCCTCTATCTTTAAGGAAACCATCCAAGTTCCCTCCCCTCAGTTCTCACATCTACCAATCACTGTCCATGTCTTCCCTGTGCCAATGGTGACTCTAGCTTAACCCAGGACTGCCCAGAAGTCTGTGGCTTTGCACATGTCTGTTGAAGGTCATATTCTCAAATAATTAAATTTTGATCTATGCTGCAGCCCTTCCTCAATCCTGTTAGGACTGAGTAGGTTGGAGATTGTATCAATTCTAAAATCAATCATGTCTCAAAGAACTTCCTGTTCTATGCTTAAGCATAGGTCAAAGCCCTTTCCATTGTTCAGCAAAAGGTTTCTGTCCTAAAGTAATCTTAGGTAGGGAGGAGGAGGAACCTCCCTCGCCAATGGGGTTCACATTCCAATAGAGTTCCCACTATCAGTATGAAATTCCCTACAAGCATGAAACCTTCCAATGGTGAAATTTCCAACATTCACAAGTCTAAGAAATTTTAAGGTTTACAATATGGGTTGCAGATACTGGAAAAACACTGTTACCAAAAGACTTGTATACCTATTTGTGTCAAGTCATCCACACAAAAGGTCATTTTGGTACTCAAGCTATAATTGACACTTTAAAGAAACAATGGATAGCATCTGGGATAAGTACTGTAGCAAATAAGATCTGTACAAGCTCTTCTGTTTGCCAAAAATTCAATCAAGGGGCATTCAGATAGAAAGAGTTAGGTGGTAGACTTTTGACATATTGCCCATTTGAGAATCTGCAAATTGATTGCATCAGCATGCCAAAAGCTGGAAGATACAAGTTTTTTCTTGGTATTTGTTGAAAGATTGACCAAATGGCCTGAAGCTTTTCCATCAAATACAAATATAGTTAGCTTTGTGGTGAAAGTGTTGATTAAGGAAATTATACCTAGATTTGGAGTACCACTAACCATAGACTCTGATAAAGGATCTCATTTCACCCAAGACATCCTGAAAAGAATCTATGAGAATCTAGGAATAACACCCAAATAACATGTTCCTTATAACCCACAAAGTTCAGGTCAGGTGGAGCATGTAAATATGGAACTCAAGACTATGGTGGGGAAGATCTGTGCTGAAACTCATATCAAATGGCCAGATATTCTTCACATAGCTTTGTTTTACCTACATACAAGACCAAAAGCAGATTTGCATATATCATCATATCATTGGACATGCTCCACTACAATCAAAAACTTGTCAGACAGTCTATACATCTCTCTTAGGTGGAGAATGTCAACTTGCTTCGGACTTGAGTGCTTTACAACAAACACTCAAAGAATTACATGATATGGGAGTATTAATTCAGTCTGGTCCATTGGATTTTTCTCCATGATTTCAAACCAGGAGATATGGTCTATGTTAAAAACTTTGCTAAGACATCAGCAATGTAAGAGAGTTGGGTAGGTCCTTACACCATTGTGTTAGTTTCTCCATATTTGATAAAAGTTTTCGGTAGAGATTTATGGTATCATTGTTCACATATCAAATTAACACATGGTATAAATAATGAAAATGTACAAATCATTGAAGAAGAAAATGAAGAAGAGATTGTAGAAAGTTAGAATCATCAGTCAAATTGAGTCTGCAGTCAAAAATATCAGTAAGGAGAGGACCATTCCTGCTGAAGAGGATAGAAGAGAACAATGCATATGAAGAAAAGAATTCAAGAATTAATGGACATTGTTAAATTTAAAGACTTTGAAAATTTGTGATGAAGAGGATTAATGGACTAATGGATTACAAATGTGGGGTAATGTATTATAATACAAAATAACATAACATATTCACACAAATGAACATAACTATATTTACTACCATGGAATTGCAGAAGAATAATTATTCAAGGAAGATAAGATGAGAAGAAAGGGAAAGATCTAATGTAGTGGTAAGTATATTGCATGCAACAGTAACATAACACTAACATAACACTAACACTGACATTACACCAGCAAAATAACATAATGTAGCAAAAGTAACAACATTATAAAACATAAACACAAAACAAAATGTAAAGATTAAAATTAATATCCAATACTCCAAGTATTATATTTAATAATATTTATTAAATACTTATCTTGAAGTATAAGGAAGTAAAGCTAGCAAAAAACCAAGAGCCACTCTTCCCTTCTCCTCATGGATCCAGAGAGAACAAATGGGCAGAACAACGGAAACTCAAATCTCTATCCACATAAGAAGATGCGCAAACAAGAAAAGGAAAAGGGGATTGTGGGAAATGTAGTCTCTAGGGTTCAAGATTCTAAATACAATAAGCATGGTTAGAGTACATTTAATCACTTTTAAATGAGTGAAACAATGTATAGTTAGGGAACTAACAATGTTATAATTAGCTATAGATTAGTTAGTTACTAGCAAAACCTAGCTACTTAGATATTTAGTTTTAATATAGAAATTTAGACAGAAGAATTTTGAAGATAGGATATTAGGTAAGATTAAGTAGATAAGATAAAATTATATACTGACTTGTATTACAACATATAACATCACACATTACATAACACAAATAACATATGACATCACATATCAACCAAAATTATACATGCATGTGTATCATATGTAAATACATGTAAATAGTGTATTTAATAGGATTGTAAATCAATTGTATATATATGTAGATATGTGATATGTGTGTAAATACAAAGTGTATATATGTGCATATATATAGCTTACAGGGGTGTATGGGGTGCTCAGGGAGGGGTAATATCTCTGGTATGGAGGGCTTGTCGTGCCCTTGTAGGGCAGCTCTCCAGCCACTGACCCTCACCTGACATCCAGCTCTCACTTGTGGCTCCTAGTAGCTGCTAGCATGGGACAGCGGCCACACCCCAGGCAACGGCTTCGACAGGCCAGCTAAACCTTGTGAGGGTAGCCATTGGGTCATCGAATCCTGGTGAACTAGGGCTTTGCTCACCCAGCATGTGAAGACTGTTTCGGCGGAACAGGTGGAAGAAATCAACAAGAAGGTTCAAAGGCTGAGATGGCGATGCAGCAAGGCACTGTGGAGTCCTTAGGGCGTGATGGAGCACAAAAGACAACACGGCCATCCAATGCAGCTGAGGAAGTCTCCAGGTGTAACGACTTTTCGTGCCAATGGACCCAGGCTTCCAACGCTGAGAGAGTGGGCTGTCTCTGTGCATCGACTTTTCCACTTAAATCTTCATGCACAGGTGTCTTTGTGCACAAAAAAGCACAAAGACAATCATCATCCTCAGTTCAAGAGACAACCAACTATATAACTATATAGCTTACATGTATATATTGTATATATGTACTATATATGTATGTAAATTATGTACATAGCTCATTTATATTTATTATTACATGTATTTGCATAAGTGAGTTTAATGTTTGATTTAATTTTGGTGTAAAACTTATGCAATGTTGTATTGTAATTTTCAAAATTCTTTTGTCTAAGTTTGATGTTAACGTAGTACAATAGTAGTAGAATGTTCTGTATTAGCTGATAAGAATAGTATTTGTGAGTTTGACGTTTGCATGGAAATTATGTTCATCTTTTTGTTTTGATTTTACTTGCTTGTTGAGCTTTTGTTTTTGTTTTGACATTTGAACTTGTTCATTATTTAATTCCTTTTAATTTTTCCTTGTTAATATCTCTAGAATAGGTTAGTATTTGTTAGATTAAGATAGTTGAGTGTAGGTTGTTTGTTTTTTTTGGGCAAATATCTTAGTTTAGGTAACTGGTAAGTATTTTAGGTTGTGTACAAATGCCAAAATAGTGTTTTCAACATGATTTAAGCTTTGTGCAAATGGGGAGACTGTACTAAGGAAAGGAAAAGACTGCATTTTGATTGACAGAGACATGTGACATAGAATATGATGAGACCTTGGGTCAAGATTCCAAGCAATGAGGTTTGTCCCAACTGCCAACAGTCATTCTTTCTGGAGAAGGAGGAGCAGGAGGGTATTGGCTTGTGGATGCATTTTCAACTATATACAAAGATACAACTGGCCCTAGAAGACTTCAGCTGGGGAGAGACTGCTTCAGCAGGTTGCAGTTCAGCTTGACTGGAGAATATAAGGAAGATCATAAAACTTGGCTGGGAGCTGCTGTGACCTTTCCTCTGGGAATTTGGTCCATCTTGGACCAAATTTTGTGAGATTCTATATATGTGGGACTTAACTTATTTAGCTTAGGAAGTTAGTTATTAGCATAGATATTAGGGGATTAGCTTTTGGTATGAACATTAGAAATTTCCCTTTCCCTTTTTACCCCTATTCCTAGCCTGTTTCTTTGTTAAACTCAAAATATTTAAATGTTTATCTTCTGTTTCTCCCTCTTAAACATCCTATAATAACAATGTTGATAGCCTTATTTCTCCTAAGTTCTTCAGAAAATTCTTGCATCATTGCATTGCTACTAGTAGAAAAGTCTATTACATTGATTGTACCATAGTGTATCAATCTGTCATTATAATGTTCTCTTGTTTTTGCTCCTTTCACTCTGCATCAATTCCTGGAGGTCGTTCCAGTTCACATGGAATTCCTCCAGTTCATTATTCCTTATAGCAAAATAGTATTCCATCACCAAAAGATACCATAATTTGTTTAGCCATTCCCCAAACCAAGGGCATCCCCTCATTTTCTAATTTTTTTTTGCCACCACAAAGAGCATGGCTATAAATATTTTTGTACAAGTTTTTTTTTTTCCTTATTATCTCTATGGAGTATAAACTCAGCAGTGGTATGGCTGGATTAAAGGACAAGCAGTCTTTTGGGAATAGTTCCAAATTCCCATGAAGAATGGTTGGATCAATTCACAACTCCACCAGCAATGCATTAATGTCCCAATTTTGCCATATCCCCTCTAACATTTATTACTTTCCTTTGCTCTCAT
Organism: Monodelphis domestica; assembly: GCF_027887165.1. Taxonomy (NCBI): domain Eukaryota; kingdom Metazoa; phylum Chordata; class Mammalia; order Didelphimorphia; family Didelphidae; genus Monodelphis; species Monodelphis domestica. Next base: position 470,168,524 of record NC_077228.1, read on the forward strand.
GTTAGCCAATATAAGTTTGTTAAGTTTGAAGTAGTACCTCAGAGTTGTTTTAATTTGCATTTTTCTAATTTTAAGAGAATTAGAACACTTTTTCATATGCTTATTGATATTTTGATTTTTTTATCTGAAAATTGCCTATTCATGTCCCTTGCCCATTTATCAATTGGGGAAATGACTTGTTTTTTTGTACAATTGATTTTGTTCCTTATATATTTGAATAATTAGAACTCTGTCAGAGGTTTTTGTTATAAAGATTTTTCCCCAATTTGTTGCTTCCCTTCTAATTTTGGTTGCATTGGTTTTGTTTGTACAAAACTTTTTCAATTTAATGTAATCAAAATTATTTATTTTTCATTTTGTAATTTTGTCTAACTATTGCTTGGTCTTGAAATATTTCCCTTCCCAAATATCTGACAGGTATTCGATTCTTCTACAGAAGATCTTTGAAGCTTTATAGGATACACTAAAACTCACTTTATTGTCATATACAGATTTCAAAGGAGGCAGTGTACTTTGGAGTATCATAATAGAGCAGAAAGTACACAGCTCTGGAGTCAGAAGACAAGTTCAAATCCTGCCCCTAATGCTCACTATGAGACCTCAGAAAATGCACATTGTCTCTGAAGCCCTAGTTTTATTCATATATAAAATGAAGGAGTTAGAGGAGATAACCTTCCAAATTCTTTTCGACTGTCAGGCTATGATCATATCATCCATGGTCACCTACATGTCAAGATAAGTCATTCAAGTAGATTTAAATACTCTCAGGATTTCTGAAAGGAAAAGAAGTTAAAAATCAACACCAAAAGTATTCTTGAATGAGGGAAAGAGGGAAGGCAGTCAATCCACCTACTTTGTCTTAATGTAATTATGTGGGAGTGGCATTGCTATATTTAAAACATCAGCTATTTTTAGCCCCATATTCTCCACCGACTGCTATCTGTCTTAAGTCACAGACCAAAAAGCAGTAGCAGAGTTCCCCAAAACACAAAGCTCATGGTGATCACTTTCATTCATCCTATATTAGATATAATCCTGACTTCATCACATGTCCAGCATATAGCTTTTTCTGATCTGTGTTTATAATATGGGGCTTTAGGAAAAAAAATATATATATATCACATTATGTTTACAAGATACAGTGTTTTGCTGCTAAGATTTAAAGTATTAAACGAGACGTCTAGCAGCCCAGACTGCAGTGATCTGGCGAGATAAAACTACATCAGATAGTAAGGTGTGCACATTCATCATGCCAACTGCTTTCCAAGACATTCCACTTGAGCAAAAGTACATTCTATCAGTCTTCACACTTGTACACCTTTGTGTATTTTTAAGGAGTGTACCCTATGACTGTCAATTTAAATGGGACCTGGATGATATCACTTTCTTAGGCTTTAAAAGTCTTGGTTACTATGACAAGTAACACGAGTTCTAACTTTAGCTAAAGGTTCATTGGATAGAGATGTTTAGCAACCATATGATTCACTTCCAAAGAAGAATGAAGTTGAGGTTTTTCATCTTGTTAATGATGTATGTAGGCACTATGCAGCATTTAGCAATATTAGTTAATCAGAGAATGCATTGTGGGTGATTAAAGGCACATTAAAATGTGTAATTAGTAATGCAGTCTCAGGGCTGCTGTTTTGGTTCTGGCTATAATGAGTTAATGAGTTTAAGGACACTGTGATCATAAGCTACAGTTCTTTTAACTTTTCATGGAAATGTTTTGAGCATCTGATCTCAGGGTTCTCCTTGAAAAACTCATTGTCTTTGCAGAATGATTCAGAGAGATCATTTTCATGCAATGCAATTAAAAACAGCAGATGAAAAATGAGATAAAGAAAGAGAAGAATGAAGTAGAATTCCCTGAGCATGGATATAATTGCTGAATTTTGGTGCTACTGATCAATATCTTAGGGAGATGCATAAAAGTATTGATCAAATCTTAATCCAGAAACTATAGACAGTGTAGACCTACCAGGGAGAGAGCAGACCAAATGGGAGAGGAAGAAAATTTTAAAGACTGTGAAACACTTAAAACCTACTTGCTTAGCACAAAATTAGACAAGGCAAGCATGTCACACAAATTCAATTGCAAAAACTTGCAGCAGAAAGAAATGAGTACCTACCCTTCCTTACATTTTAATCAAAAGATAAACATATTGTCACCTTGAAAATTGAACTGAATTACATTTCTCATCCTGTGAAGCTGTCTTAAGAAACAGTCTATCCCTCTTAAACATTTCAGAATTGTTAACACAGAAGTATTTGGACACTTATCAAGATTTGATCTTGATAATGTATGACATCTTATATGTAATAGATGGATTCTCCTATTTTACTGTTTATTAGTGTTTATTACAAATCTTGGGGGGGCGGAAGTAGGGTTGGTGAAATGCATGTTTTCAGAAAGTCTACCTCCTAATAGCCAAGCAACCTCAAACAGATAATCTGCCATGGGAAGAAAATTAAAAAAAAAAAGTTGATATATTATAGAGCTAATGCCTTTTATGGTTTATAAAAGAGGGAAAATATCTGTGGTAGATGATAGTATTATTATTTTTATTTTTAATATTTTATGTTTCCCCATATACATGTAACAATAACTATAACATTTTTTTAGGTTTTGAATTCCAGATTCTCTTCCTCCTTCCCCCCACCCCTCTTTTTCTCCCTTTCACCTTTTCTCCTTCTCTGAGATGGTAAGCAATCAAATGTAGATTTTTATATGTGCAAGCATATTTTCCCATATTAGTCACTTTGTGGAAGTAATTACAAAAATAAATAAAAGAAATAGAAAGATAGTAAAATTAAAGGAATTAAAGTAGGCAATAAGGAAACTAAACTATGATTCTTTGTAACTGATATGATGGTATACATAGAGAATCCTAGAAAAATTAACTTTAAAAGTTAGTAGAAATCATTAATAACCTTTGAAAAGTTGCAGGATGCAAAATAAACCCACATAAATCATGATCATTTCTATATATTTCCAACAAAGTTCAGCAGCAAGAGTTAAAAAGAGAAACCCCATTTAATATTACTCTAGATCAGTGATGGTGAACCTATGACACAGGTGCCAAAGGTGGCACACAAAGCACCCTCTGTGTGCATATAGCCACCCTCTCCCCACCCCTAGAGATTATTACTAGAAAAGCAGAGAGATTCAGGCACAGTTGCTCCCCTCAACCTCTGCATCATTCTGGATGACATTTTTTCATATCACCCACCCTCTGCCCAGTTTCTTTTTCTGACTTGTCAAACTTGTTAATGTTTTAAGTAAATTTTCACCTCCCATGTTATATGTTTTGGCCAAGTGAGATGAATATTAATAGAATACAAGCTTTTGGGTAATCAAAAGTTGTAGGAGGAATAAAGGGAAATAAAAAATAATAAATTCACACTGAATCACCTCTCTTTAAACCAATATAAAATACTATCTCCTCAATGTGTTTATTTTTTTCTCTTCCATATATGTGCTATCAGGAAAACAAATACAGAAAAAAATAAATCTTTTCTGTTTTCCACTTATTTAAATTTTTTTTTTAAAAGTAGCTTTCAAAAGAGCCATTTCATTTATTATCTAGGATTCTGAAAGCCTTCCTTAGAAAAGAATGACTGGAAATAACTATAAATTGAAATTATTCTTTCATACTAATTTTGATTTTTTTCAGTATTCATTTGTGTGCCATTTATAAAAATAAATTAACACCACTGACTCGCTTTATCATTTCACTTAAAAAGAAAAACCCAACCTTACTTTTTGTCTTAGAACTGATACTAAGTATCAGTTATAAGGACTAAGCAATTGGGGTTAAGTGACTTGCTCAAGGTCACAACATCTAGAAAATGTTTGAACTCATATTCGAAGCCATGATCTCCCATCTCTCTACTTGGCTCTTTACCTCCTGAGCTGTCTAGCTGTCCTTATCATTTAACTTTTAAATATATATTTTTTTGTTTTGTTTTCTGGTATGCCCAGTTTATTTGCATATGGCACTTCTATTTATAATTCTGTAGCGACCTAGTTCATATTTAATCTGATGAGCAAAATTGCATGCTTTACTCATACATGTCAGATCTGATTGGCAGCCAAGTTATATTTTTGACTGTCAATTCTGATAGTTCTTTCAACTATATTGATGATTTAGATATGACATGCGTTATGCATTAAGAATATAGATTTAGAAGTATAAGGGAATTTAAAGGCCAATTATTCCTGTCCTCTTATGTTGCAAATGAAAAAAAAAACAACTCAGAAAGTTAAATAAACTCATATAGGTAAAAAAAAAATTAATAAATAGCCAAGCTAAAACTCAAACTTTAAGATTGGAAAAGGAGTGTGACAGGGTTGTATACTGTTACCTTATTTATTCAGTTTATATTCAGAGTACATTATGTGACCTGCCAAGCTGGGTGAATCAAAAGCTGGAACTGAGGTTGTCCTGAGAAAGATCAACAATATCAGATATGCAGAAAATACCACTCTGGTGGAAGAAAGTGGGGAATTAAGAATCTTCTTGGTAAGAGGAAAAGAGGAAAGTATAAAAGTTGACTTGAAGCTTAACATCAAGAAAACTAACATCTTGGCAAATGGTTCCATTACTTCCTGGTAAACAGAAGGGGAAAAAATGGTGGAAGTGATGTCAGATTTTTACATTCTTGGTTACAAAGATCATGGTAGATGGTGACAGCAGCCATGAAATTAAAAGACTCTTGCTTCTTGGAAGGAAAGCCATGGCAAATCTGAACCGTATACTAAAAAGCAGAGACAAAAATGACAAAAGTTCATATATCAAAACTTTGTTTTTTATAATAGCAAAGAGTGCTTATGGAAGTTGGACCATAAGGGAACCTGAGTGTAGTTGAATTGATTTTTTTTCATATGATCCTTATCGTCTTCCTTCTTTCCTCCTTCCTCCCAAAGTAGAATTAATGTTTTTGAATTGTGGTCCTGGAGAAGACTTTCTAGAGTCCTTTGATATAAAGGAGATCAAATGCATTGATACTTAAAGAAATTAATTCTGACTATTTACTGAAAGTTCAAGTACTGAACATGAAGGTTAAAATACTTTGGTCATATAATAAGAGGACAGGGTTCACTAAAAAAAAAGGCCCTGATGTTAAGAAAGTTTGAAGGAAAAAGGAACAGCAGAGGATGAAACAAGGAGACAGTGTTATGAAGCAATGAACATGAACTTGGACAAACTTTGAGAGATAATGGTGGATAAAAGAGTCTGGTGTGCTATGGTCCAGGGGGTCACGAAAGATGAGATAAGACTAAACAACAAAAAACATACCTAGATGTTCTTATTCAAAATCTAGGGCATTATGTTTCCCCCTATGACTTATATTCCTCTTCAATAAGATATTAATCATTAGAAAGAACCCCAGAGATCATCTAGTCCTCCTGTTCTGTTTTAGTGATGAGGGAACTTGTACCCAAAGAAGTGGTTACTCGAATGAATCAGGTTGCATAGTTCCTAAATAGCAAAACTGAGATTCAGATCTCGATCTTTTGCTTCCATATCCAGAAATTTTTTTCTTTGTTCATACTAAGTAAAAACAAGACTAAGATGTTTTTAAAAATTCAAAATGCCTGTATCATTTTCTCAAAAAAGTAGGTGATCCAAATTATTCCAAAAAAATTGTGGATTTGTAATTGTGTTGATCTTTTCCCTCCCATTATCCTTCTTCAAACACTCACAGGTTTAAAAGAATGATTAGTTTATCTTAGTACATAATTAGAATTTTGTAAATCATTAAAAGTTTCCTGTACACCATAGACAGTGTAGACTTGGGGGTTTGAGCAGGAAATTCCTAAATCCAGAAAGCAAAAACTCAATATGAAAATAATCCAGACTAAATGAACCACATCTTCCTCCAATAATAATAACCAATAATGTGTTTATATAGTACTACAAGCTTAGCAAAGTGCTTTACAACACAATAACAACACTGTAGAGTAGATGTTATTACATTCTCTATTCTGAAAAGTTGGGAGAAGAAACCATTCCAAACTTCTGTATGCTTTTTTTTTCACTGTTCTTAAACTACTCTCCCCTAAATATAGCTATTCTGAATCTCAGGGAAAGGATAGATAACTCCAGGCTGAGAGTGTTCTGTTTGTTGTTCCCTTGAGAACATGAAGATAAGATCCAGCATGTGTTCTGGATTGTGAATACACATAGGAGGAAAGAAATCTCTGAATTCATATTGAATTCAATCATTTCTTTACCAAAAAAAAAAAAAAAAACCCTTCAAAGATGACTTGGGCTTTCCTTTTCTCTCTTCTGCTAATTTCTCTTTCTTCTGTAGCTCCTCAGTCACTTTTCTCTTCAGGAAAATATGAGAACTATGATATTTTTATTTGACCTGCCCATAAAAGGATTAGGCAATTTGTAAGGTGAGATTTTGAGAGTGAACATTGAATACTTTATTAATTTTAAAATATATTTTCCTTTCATCTATTTTTAGATTTATCTATTTATATTTTCCTTTATATATATATATTTCCTATATATATTCCTATATTTTTTTTCCTTTCATCTATTTATATATAGATATATAGGGCTTATAAACTTCATTAATCAAATGTTTATTTTTAAAAACATAAAACTTACCTTTCAGAAAATTTTAAAAGGTCTAGAATTCATACACTCCTGTCACATCATTAAACAGATTTAATTAAGGAAGGAAGCCAATATGATAAAAAAGAGAGAGAGAGGAAAATGAGGCAGATAGAGTTTGTGACTCATCCACAAAATATATGAGGCTATATTTGAGCTGAGGTTTTCTTGATATCGTGTTCAATGTCCTTTATAGTGTGACATCTAATTGTATGAAATTGTGTTAAAAACTAAGGTAAACAGGCTGGATACTACAGGGCTAAAGAAGGGCAAATATTCTGATTTTCCAAAAGAGAAAGCAAATTATAGGCCAGCGACATTGACTTCAAGGCTCAAGATTTAAGTCTTATTTACAGCATGATGTTATTTGTCGTTCATTTTCAGAGAGGTCCAATAACATTATGGTATGATGTCTTGATTTGTGAATGAATTATATATATAAAGTCATCATCTTCACTCTCTCTTCAGTCTTCCAAGTCTAGTGGTAAGACAAAAGTCAAGATGACTGGTGATGGCCCAGGATGCAGTAAATTAACTTGACATCTTTGATGTCTGACCAAATTCTAGGTGCTCCACTGCATCTACTTCAGCTGCCTGCATGGCCACTGGAACAAGGTGTTTTCGTTTGTCCCTTCTGCAGGAGGAAGTCCCTTAACTCACTACTGGGTAAACCATTGGTTACCCTCAAGCTTATTTAGCCTGCCTATTAAGACATTAGGATGTGGCTGCTGTGCATGCTACGGATTCTTTGAGCCACAGTTAAGAGTTGGGTGGAGAAGAAAAGAAGCACTGAAAAGAGTCCACCAAGCCCCTCACACCAGAAGTACTAGTCTTCCCTGAACACTCCAAATACACCATTTCCAACATATACTGTAGCAGAATAACCTGAAGCCTGCCTTTGAATTTGTCACAATTGAAATGTCACAGTTAAATCTCTAAGATTATGAAATATAGAAAAAAAATGTTCATCTGCACTGGTAGAGGGAATTTCCTCACCAAATAATCTGATACCTATGAAATCACAGAGAGACAGAAGATAGGTTCATGAATAGACATGATAGAGCTATTTTTATAAAAATGACATATACAAAATGTATTATTAGAGTATTTAAAATTCATTTTAACTGCTTAATTTTGTTTTTCTTCCAGTGTTGTGTTTTCACTTTCCTCCTTGAGGAAAAAATGCAGAATAAAATGAGTTTTTTCTTACATTGAATATTTTTTAAATAGTGCTTTTAAAAGAAAAAAAAAGTGAAGTTCCACTTATCCAATTGGACTTGAGTTAATCTTTTTCCAATCCATGATTTCATCATTGTATTCCTTCCAGTAATATAAATTACAATTTCTCCCCCTTGCATGAGTTACCTTGGATGAAGAATTCATCATCCATTATCTAACCTTTGGGCCAATGAGCCTCTTCACAATTAAACTGATTGATCCTCCAGTGATAGCAGCAGTTTAGTGCCAGGCACAAATCCTGAAACATTTTTAGTTTGTTAGTGTCCACCACAATGGTAGCACAGCCTTCAGAAATCCAGGATCTCTTCCACATCTGAAGGAATAAAATGAGTTGTTATTTATTTTCTTCAATTTTAAAGTATTTTATGATGGAATATTTTCAAATTTGGGGCATTATTCTTTAAGTAATTAGAAGAAATATCCTGGTTCTGCCATTCCTGTTTCATTATGTATTCACTCTACACCCAGCATCATATACAGTATGTGGCTAATGAATTAGGAAAAATCTAAATCAATTTTTTAGAATGTAATCATACAGATTATCTGTAAATTGGCTTTGAAAGTTCAGTTCTGTCTTCTCTGACACAATGTTTCTCTTCATGAAAAATAAACCAGGTCAATAATATTTTCTTCTCTCAAGATCATTCAAAAAATATTTATTAAATCTTTGCCATGTATGTGTAGGGAACTATGTTCAGTGCTGGGAGTAGAAAGAGAAAACAAAATCATCCCTGCCTCACAAGAAATTTACCACTAATGGTGCTTGAATGACCTTAGATATGTCACAGAACCTCTAAATGATGCAAGCAACTCCCTAAGACTATAATAAAATAGTGAACAAGTTCCCATATGTTTTGGAAGAGGGAATAAATCTACTCCATACAAGTAAGCTTGAAATAAGGCAAAGTGTGACAAGGGCAAAGAAGAAATCTAGGCAAAGTACTATGAAAAGACTTTAGAGAAGAGAAATATTTCAACCAGACCTTGACAGTTTTAATTGGTAGAGAGAGATATGAAGAGTCTATGTTCCAGGAATGGGAGATAGCCTCTGATAATGAACAGAAGTAAGAGAGAAGGCATAGGAGGATATTCTTAGAGCTGAAATTGAAATGTTAGACATATCAACTCTTCTATCTGTGGTACTTTAAAGAAGAGAAAATTAAGGACCCAAAAGTTATGTGTTTTATTCAAGATCACATCAGTAGCTAGTAGCAGAGCTGGACAGCTAGGTGGCAGAGAGGACAGAGTAACAGATCAGGGCTAAGGAAGACCTGAATTTGAATCTCCCATAGTTATTTAATAGTTGTATGAAGCTGGATACATTGCATTGTTTGCCTCAGTTTTTCAACTATAAAATCAACTATAGGAGGAAATCGCAAACTAATCCAGTATCTTTGTGAAGAAAACTCCAAATGGGGTCATGAAGAACAGTTAGAACTCCAATGGGAACATGACTGAAAAGAGTAAGTAACAAAAAATCAGTTTGATTAGGATATAGAATACATGGACAATATGAGGAATTAAGCTCCAAAGGCAGTTTAAAAGCAGGTTGTAGAGTGCCTTAAATTCCAGGATAAATAACTGATATCATACACTATAGGCAATAGGGAAATATGGAAGGTTTTGAGGACAGCTTAGTGACTCAGTAGAAAGAAAGCCAGATGTAGAAATAGGTGGTTCTGAGTTCAGATCTGACCTCAAACATTTCCTAACTGTTTGACCCTTGGTAAGTCATTTAGACTCAATGGCCTAGCTGTTACCACTCTTCTGCTTTTGAACCAATAATTCTACAATGGAAAATAAGTGGTGTTTCTGAAAGAAATGTTTGGGACAAGAGAAAATTGTGACCATGAATGAATATTAGTAATATTATTTAGGCAGTTGGAAAGGAGAAGAGTCTAGAGCTAGGTTGACAAATCTATGGCACGTGTGTGGAAGGAGGCTGCTCCCTTCCCCTTCTCCACATGCACCTGAGGTCAGTTCTCACATCACCTGCCCCTCTGCCCAGCAGTCCAAATGGAGTGCTTCCTCCCCTGCCTAGATTAAGGTGGGGGGAAGGGGCTCACGAGTGGTATGAGGGTTATAGTTTGGGCATTCAGTTTATAAAAGGTTCACCATCACTGGTCTAGATGCAGCATGACCATTTAGGAAACTTTTATAGTGTTCTAGGTGATAGTTAACCAGCTCATAGATTAGAAATCAAAGAACTTTAAATCCAATCACTTCATTTTGCAGAGGAAGAAACTGAGGCAGGACCAGAAAGCTTGTGTGACTTGCTAAAGTTCATATAGATAATAAGTCACAGAGCTGGGATTTGTAAAAATGATCTCTGGGACCAAATTCAATATTTTTAAAAATATAATATCCTAAAGGTCTGTTTTAGTGTGGCAAATCATTTTAAATGTCTATGGAGAATATTTAAGGAGATCACTATGAAAAGTAACTAAATGACAGAATACACATTTATATTATAAAAATATGTAATACAGTGTATTCAAATTTTTGTGTTTCTTGATGAATTGTTCCTGTTATATAGAATGAAGTCATCCTCTTTAAGTAAGTTAGAATTACTCAGTCTTTAGGTGTTCTTATTTAATAAAATACTTCATTAGAGTCTTAATTCCTTGTTATTGTTTCTTTATCAAAGAGAATTAATGTGATTGTGGAGCAATATCTTGACTTGATTTGGAATTAATTTTAAGTGAGGCAGAGTTGGATAAAGTTGTCAGTCTCTCTCTCTTCCAGAGTCATTAAAGTCTTTTGGCAAGAAAAAAAAAACTCACAATGACTGGCAATGACCTGGGATGCATTGAATGACTTGGGTGTCTTTGATGACTGATCAAGCTGTAAATGCTCCACAGCACCTGATTCAGCCACCTTCATGACCATTAGAACAAATTGCTTTTATCTATCAGTCCTGAAGAATGGAGTCTTCACAGACTTGGGGTGGACATCCCCCTAACTCACTGATGGATTTGAGGTCTGTCCGTTACCTCCAACTTATGTTAGCCCATCTTCCAAGAATATTTATAGTGGTGTGGCCATGGTACATGTTACACAGCTTCTTGAAGCTACATGTGAAAACTATAACACAAAGATGGATGAGAATCCCTGAAAAGGTCCTGGCAAGCCCTCCCTCTAGAGGATTTAGTCTTCCCAGAACATTTCATATACCTCTTGGTATTGGTAAGTGGCTAAATGTCACAAATAAAATTTTAAATGTCATAAACTAAGAGAAGATCTTGTGCAGAGTTGCTGTGCACAATTAAGAAAAAAGTTAAAGGGCACTTGAGAATGAACTTGATGATATAGACTTCTATTCCCTCAAATTTCAATAGAGGACTGACTGTTCCATTTGAGGTACTGAAGAATATACTGTATGGTTTTGAATGTTATCAGCTGTTACACTTTTATCAGCCAGTTCCTCAAGAAGTCGCTTTATGAAGATCACAATTTTTTCTCCACAACTAAAACTACATAAGTTAGAATTTTGAAATTTTAAGAGTATAGATAGATAGATAGATAGATATAGATACATATCAATGATGCAAAATCAACTGAATCAGAAAAAAATTATAACAAAATTCATTTGGAAGAACAAAAGATCAAGAGTATCAAGGGAATTAATTAAAAAAAATGTGAAGGATGGGGGCCTAGCAGTACCAGATCTTAAACTGTACTATAAAGCAGTAGTCATCAAAACAATATGCTACCGGCTAAGAGACAGAAGGGAGGATCAGTGGAATAGACTTAGGGTAAATGACCTCATCAAGATAGTGTACAACAAACCCAAAGATCCCAGCTTCAGAGACAAAAACACCACTTTTTGACAAAAACTGACAGGAAAATTGGAAAACATTATGGAGCGATTTGGTTTAGATCAACATCTCCCACCCTACACAAAGATATATTCAGAATGGGTAAATGACTTAAATATAAAAAAGGAAACTAAATTAGGTGAACAAAGAATAGTATACCTATCATATCTAAGGGAAAAGAAAGATTTTAAGACCAAACAAGAGATAGAGAATATTACAAAATGTAAAATGGATAATTTTAAAAAATTATTAAAAAAATTAAACTAAAAAGGTTTTGTACAAACAAAACCAATGCAACCAAAATTAGAAGGGAAGCGACAAATTGGGGGAAAAGTCTTTATAACAAAAACCTCTCACAAAGGTCCAAATACTCAAATATATAAGGAACTAAATCAATTGTACAAAAAATCAAGTCATCCTCCAATTGATAAATGGGCAAGGTACATGAATAGGCAGTTTTCAAATAAAAAATCAAAATATCAATAAGCATATGAAAAAGTGTTCTAAATCTCTTAAAATTAGAAAAATGCAAATTAAAACAACTCTGAGGTACTACTTCAAAATTAACAGATTGGCTAACATGAAAGCAAAGGAAAGTAATAACTGTTAGAGGGGATATGTCAAAATTTGGGACATTAATGCATTGCTGGTGGAGTTGTGAATTGATCTAACCATTCTGCATGGCAATTTGGAACTGTGCCCAAAAGACCACCTGCCCTTTGATCCAGCCATACCACTGCTGGGTTTATATCCCATAGAGATAATAAGGAAAAAGACGTGCACAGGAATATTCATAGCCTCGCTCTTTGTGGTAGCAAAAAATTGGAAAATAAGAGGATGCCCTTTGATTGGGGAATGGCTGAACAAGTTGTGGTATATGTTGGTGATGGAATACTATTGTGCTAAAAGAAATAATGAACTGGAGGAATTCCATGTGAACTAGAACTACCTCCAGGAATTTATGCGAGCAAAAAGAGCAGAACCAGGAGAACATTGTACACCATGACTGATACACTGTAGTATAATAGAATGCAATAGACTTCTTTACTATCAGCAATGCAATGATCCAGGACAATTCTGAGGGATTTAGTTGAAAGAACACTATTCACATCCAGATAAAGAACTGTGGGAGTAGAAATACAGAAGAAAAACAACTGCTTAATCACATGCTTCCATGAGGATACGATTGGGGATATAGACTCTAAATGATCACTCTATTGCAAATATTAATAATATGGAAGTAGGTCTTGATGAATGATACCTGTAAAACCCAGTGGAATTGCTTGTTGGCTATGGGAGGGAGCACAGGAGGAGGGCAGGGAAAGAACATGATTCATGGAAGCAAAGTCAGATTGATTCCTTAGTAAATTTTGGGAAACATTTAAAGAACAACTAATTCCAATACTACATAAACTATCAGAAAAATAGGGGAAGAGGGAATCCTTCCAAACTCTTTTTATAAAACAAATACCCCATTATTACCTAAACAAGGAAAAGCTAAAACAGAGAAAGAAAACTATAGATCAACCTCCCTAATTGAAATTGAATAAAAATTTTTAAATAAAATACTAGCAAAAATTTTATCACAAGAATAGTACACTATGATCCAGAAGGATGGTTTAATATTGTGAAAACCATCAATATAATTGATCATATAACTAACAAAATGAACAGAAATCACATTATTTCAATAAATGCAGAAAAATACAACACCCATTCCTTAGAAAACACTGAAATAAAGAGAACCTTCCATAAGTGATAAATGATATATCTAAAGCCATTAGCAACAATTTAGGGACAAACTAATACCCTTCCCAATAAGATCTGAGTTAAAGCAAGGATAGCCATTATAACCACTATTATTTAAAATTATGCTAGAAATGCTCACTATAGCAATAAGAGCTAAAAAAGGGAATTGAAGGAATTTGAATAGGCAATGAAGAACCAGTTGTCATTCTTTGAAGACAATATGATTGTGTACCTAAAGAAATATAGAGAATCAACCAAAAATCTAATAGAAATAATCAACAACTTCATCAAGGTTTCAGGATATAAAATAAAGTAACAGAAATCACCAACATTTCTATTTATCATCAACAAAATCCAAAAGCAAGACAGAAAAAGAAATTCCCTTAAAAAATTCTACACAATATAAAGTACCTAGAGTTTTACCTACCAAAACAAATCCAGTCAGTATGTGAACACATTTACAAAATATTCTTCATTCAAATAAAGTCAGACGTAAAGAATTGGAAAAACATTAATCATGGATAGAATGAACTAATGTAGTGAAAATGACAATCCTATCAAAATTAATTTATCTATTCAGTGTCATTCCAATCAAACTACCCCAAAATTATTTCAGAGCGCAAGAAAAAATAGCCACAAAATTCATCTGGAAGAAGAAAAAGCCAAATATATCAAGGGAAATAATGAAAAAAAAAAACATGAAGGAAGGAGACCCAACTGCACTAGATATCAAACTATACTATAAACTAGTAAAGATCCAAACAGTCTCAGACTGGCTAAGAAATACAGTGATGAATCAGTGGAATATATCAGGTAATCAATGATAGTTAATTTCAATAGCACTTAGTGTTCAATATATCCAAATATCCAAGTTTTTCGGTAAAGAGCTTACTATTGGACAAAAAATTCTGTGAAAACTGGAAATCAGAATGGCAGGGCTTAGACCTGGATTCCACAGTTTACATCATACACCAAGATAAATTCAAAATGGATATTTAATCTAGAAATAAAGAATGACACCATAAACAAATTATAGGTACATGGGAATGTTTATGGTTCAGTCTTATGGATAAAGGAAGAATTTATGACCAAACAATACAAAAAGGAACCTTATAGAAAGTAAATAAATAATTCTGATTATATTAAATTGAAAAGCTTTGCACAAGGAAAATCAATGTAACCAGGATAAGAAGGCAAACAACAAGTTGTGAAGACATTTTATAGCAACTATTTCTGACAAAAGCCTTATTTCTCAAATAAACAGACAACTGAGCAAAATTTTAAGAATAGAAAACATTCTCCAATCAAAAAATGATCAAAAAACATGGACAAGCAGTTCTCAGTGGAAGAGATTAAAACTATCCATAGTCTTACAAAAAAAAATGCTTCAAATCACTATTGATTAGAAAATGTAAATTAAAACAACTCTGAGACACTACCTCTCACCCACCAGATTGGTTAACATGACCAAAAAGAAAAATGATAAATGTTGAAAGGGACATATGAAAATTGGAATATGAATAAACTATTGGTGGAATTATGAACTCTCCATTCTGGAGAGCAATGTGGTACCAGGCTCAAAGTGCTACAAAACTATGTATAACCTTTGATCCAGCAATAGTATTACTGGGTCTTTATTCCAAAGAGATCAGAGATAAGGGGAAATAACTTACCTATACCAAAATATTTTAGCAGTGATTTTTGTAGTGGAAAAGAATTGGAAATTGAGGAGTGGTCCATCATTTCGGGTTTGGATAAACAAGTTGTAGCATATGGTTGTAATGGAATACTATTGTATCATAAGGAATGATAAACAAGATAAGTTCAGAAAAAAACTGGAAAGAGATATGAACTGATACAAAGGGAAGTGAACAGACACAGAAAAACAATATATAAAGTAACTGAAACATTATATATTGATCATCTGTTAAGGACTAAACCATCACCAGCAAAGCAAGTTTCCAAGATAGCCACAAGGGACCCATGAAGAAAATGGTATCCATAGCCAAAGAAGGAACTACCAGAATCTGAGTGCAGATCTAAACATATCATCTTTTAGCAAATATATTTAATGAAATTTCTATTGTATGCATGATATGTATCTTTTATCATGACATGAACAATATGGAAATTGGTATTATGTGAAAATATGGCTATAATCTATATCAGACTATTCACGGCCTCAAGGAGAGGAGGGAATATAAGGAAGGAGAAAATCTGAATTTTAAAATGTCAAAAAACAATTGTCTGATACATATAAAACCCAGTGGAATTGCTTGTTGGCTATGGAAGTGGGAAAGGAAAGAACATGAATCATGTAACCATGGAAACATGTCTTAAATTATTAATTAAATTAATTAATTTTAAAAATTATCAAAAATTGTTTATACATAAACATAACTGAAAAATAAAAACATTAAAGATAAAAATATAATCAATCATTCATTTATGTTTCAACTATGGTGATAAATTTGACAGAACAAAAATCCTATCATTTCCTCTTACTAGAGTACTCTCATAGAGTAATAGAAAATGCATTTGAGCTGGTCATGATGGTACATGGTATACACCTATCATCCTTGCTACTGTGTCGGGTGAGATTGGTGGATAATTTGAGCTCCAGAGTTCTGAAGTGTAGTAATGCCAAAAACTAAAAGTTTATATATCCAATATACTGATCCCCTGGAAATAGAGGACACCAGGTTGCATAAGGAGAGGCAAATCAGACCAGGATAAAAAAAAGTGTAGGTTAAAAGTTTCCTTGCTAATCAATTGTATGATAGGACTGAATTAGCCATAGGATTGTGTTCATGAGTAATCACAACACTTCTCTCTAGGGGAATTAGGGAGAACCAGTCATTAAACATAATAATGTTATTGAAGTGTTCTTATCTCTGCGTGGTTCCTTCCTAGGAGGAAAAAGAATCATTTTCCTTTCTCATTGGTGCTATGGCAGTGTATCAATCCCTTTAATCTCTTTAGAGTGGTATACAAATCACCAGTTGCATATCTCCTCATATTTCCAATACTTCCAATGCTGTCAAGAACACTTTTCACAGTATAGACTGCTGTAAGCATCCTTTTGTGAAATTTCCATGATGGCAAAAACCAAATTGGCTAGATAAAGTGATGTGTCAAAATGTTTGCTTTGAATCCATCTGTTCTATCACATGAAGAAGTAAGTTCCTAGCCAAAATATATTTTTTTTACTATAGTGCCAACAAGTTAAAAAATCTGTCAAGCTGTTATGTAACTTCTTAGAGTATTGCAGGTACCTTTGGCAAGCTATCAGATTTATATTATGCTCAATTCCCTAGAATATCATTAATTTTATAATTAATAGTTGATTTTAGAAATTGAATATTGAATCAATGTTAAATACTTTTCCTAACATAAGTCAAGTTGCTATCTTATGCTGCCTGAGACAAAGCAAATATATACATATGATTAGCCAAACACCTAGATGGGAAAACGTCTTTACCCATCTTGTGTTAGAGATAGTATCCAAATGGTAAGATGAACAAACATGATCTTAAAGCTAGACCAGATTAGTTCTGCAGAACACTAAAATCTGAAGGGCTCAGGGAGTAGTGTGCTGGTAAATATTTGACAAGTAGCTCTCAAAAAAAGAAAAGTAACCATGAAACACTTTTAAATTGAATTTGTATCAACATTTTTTTCAGCAATTCATTATGTATAAGCAATTAACAAAACAATAAATCAATCACTGATTAGTAACCTTTAGCCCTTCCCAAGCTATAAATGTTTTTGTAAACTGATTTGAGCTGGCACCAGGACTCCAGTGGAAGTTACTGTTAGAATTAGATGCAAGAGGAGATTTCCAGGCTTAAATGTTAGTTTGATAAGGTGGTAAAATGTTATTAAATTACCATTCAACATTAACATTTCCTTGGTTTCTCTGGCCCTAATCACTGATAAAATCAGAGGTATTTTAAAAGATAATATTAGCATTGTGACTTAAAATCTAAATTAATTTGGTCACCAAGGAAATCCCATAAAAAAACACCCAAGTCAGCTGGAAGTTTATGGTGATTTTAATCAATATAGAGGAAAGAAATTAAGAAAGGAGAGAGAGAGAGAGAGAGAGAGAGAGAGAGAGAGAGAGAGAGAGAGAGAGAGAGAGAGAGAGAGAGAGAGAGAGAGAGTTAATTTAAACTGCTCCAGCTCAGGCTGAGCCAGGCAGGAGTTCAAGTTCAAGGCTTGGCCAAGGGGGCCTCCCCTGAGAGCCAAGGGAAAGGGAGTCAGTCTTATCACTCACCACAGGACCATCTCAAGGAAGCTGTCTGAGGGAGCTCCTCCAGGCTAGAGTTCCAGGATCAAACTGAGCTCAGCCTGCTCACAGGAAGTCACCAGCCAGAGCCACCTCTCCTGGGAAAGAGAGCAATAAGAGGAAGTGACGCAAAACATATAGATGATTTTACATCACTTCCTGCTTCTCATCTTAATTATTCTCTCCATGAGTCTAGAGGGTGTCTCTTTCTCATTTTGCTTAATTCTCTCAAATTCTGTCCACTTATCTGTACTCTCTGCACACTCTCTCATTGCTATTAAGATAACCTCTCTACAACGGTGTAGTTGTAAATAATCCTCAGAGTTGTTATAGTCCCATTCGGGATCCTGAGATGGCCAGTGTGCTTCATTGCACCCCCAAGTTTTGTTGACATGAGAATTTTTTTTAATTTTTCTCAC
Source organism: Monodelphis domestica (assembly GCF_027887165.1). Lineage (NCBI taxonomy): Eukaryota > Metazoa > Chordata > Mammalia > Didelphimorphia > Didelphidae > Monodelphis > Monodelphis domestica. The sequence continues at coordinate 470,186,669 of NC_077228.1, forward strand.
ATTCACTTAAGAAGCCTGTAGCAAGTTTTCAGTGTCCTTGTAAGACGGATTATACTGAAAAACTATGTCTGTCATCTTTTTTTGTTACTAGAAAGGGATCTTTTTCATATGTGGGAATATTTGGTGTAAATTCATTTATTTCTTGTGGAGTAAACGGTATAGTGTACCTTAAAGTCACCAAATCCCCGTTCAGTCCTATTTCAGGTACTTGTCTTAGAGGAAACAGGCCTCTAATTGAATTTAGTACCTGTGGGTCAGTTTGACTAAGATGAGTTTTTTTTCAAAGGACAAGATTTCCTTTGGGTTGGAATTGGACTTTGTGTAGGAGAAAGAACATAAGAAACTGGGATTTCTGGAGAATGGTCTTGGGGATTAAGTTCAGCCAAGATTTGCAGAACCATGAGAGAACCAGTCTGTTAGCTGATCTATAGGGAAGGTGTTTTCCATCTCTATTTCCAGGAAGGAAATTTCCTCATTGAGAGGTTCAGAAACAGGTCTGTCAAGTTCAGAGTTGTTTTTGGTGGGGTGGATTTTTGCCAATTGATCCTGTATCAAGTATTTTAAATTGTCCAATTGGGCTTGCATGTTCTCCTGCATTTTAGCCTCAATTTTTTTTTATATTTTCCTATGTTTTATCTTGCATGTTTTTTATATTTTCCTGTGTTTTAGCTTCAGATTTTTGCATAATTTTCTATATTTTAGCTTCATATTCTCGCATCATTTCTTGTATTTTAGCTTTGGAATTTTGCATGTTTTTCTGAATTTCAGCTTCATGTCAGCATTTCTAAACACAGTACTGAGGAGTACAAAAATGACATTACCTAATAATATAAAAAATTGGAGGTATGCTGAATTCCTCAATGTTCCTAATTCTTCAACTACCATATAAATGTCAAAGAATGTAGTATTCATTTATATATATATATATGTCTTGTGATTATTTTCCTAGTGGGCTTCACAAAACACATGGGGAGCAGGACAAGGCCAAAACTCTCTCTAGGTCTCCCTCACTCCTACTTAAGAGTAATCTAGGCAGTTGTTCCTCATCACGGTAAGCCATGAAATCAGGTATTGGGGGCTAAGAAAGGAATATAATAATAAGGTAATAACAATAATAATATTATGAATGGAATTCTATACTTCCTCATGTTTTAAAAATATTTCAACAATATTCTTTCATCTTATCCTCACAACATTCCTGGGAGTTAGGTACTATTATTATCTTCACTTTATAGATGAGGAAATTGAGTCATTTGGGTTAAAGTACCTGTCTAGGATCATATAGCTATGAAGTCAGGTCTTCTTGATTCAAGGACCAGAGTTCTATCAACAATGCCATCCAACTATCTATAAGATAAATTTAGATGATATTTTGTTAAAAGCTATGAAAGTGAATTATCCTATTTTTATAGAATTCAGTGGGAGGGAACTAAACAGTTGGGAGTCTGAAATTTTGCTCTCATAACCTTGAATTAGTGAATTACTTTTAATAAACAAGAAATTTTAAAGTGAACAAAATATAATCTATTTTCTTTTTTATCCTATGATTTGAAATCAATTTACTGTTAGTAGTAGACATGATGAGTTCTTTGAAATGCCAAGACTCACTTTTTTTTTCATTTAAATTTCCTATCAAAAACATCCATCCATTATTGCCAATAATTATTTGGCAATTAAAAATAGTATAATATGCATCATGGAATTCAATAATGCCACCTACTGGCCACAGCTATATCTGTATTTGGTGAATGGTAGAAATGGACTATGGCTTACAAAAGGAGGATCATCTCTGCTTGTTTTACCCCTAGAAGGGATGCTGGAATTAATTTAATCCAAATCCTTTATTCCATAGCTAAGAAAAATGAGGTCCAGAGAAACTAAGTCCCTTGTTCACTGTCATTTTAGCAGGACTATAACCCAGGTTTACATGGTAATTCTCCATTTTATAGGGCCTATATTAAAGGTGTGGAAATAGCCAGGAAGATGTAATTAAAACAAAGCCGGGTTGGTAGTCAAAATAGTGGATTCAAATTTTGTATTTTTAGCTTACTAACTATAGGAACTTGGAGAAGTTAATTAACTTTTCTGGGCTTTAATTTCCTCATCTGAAAAATTAAGGTACTTTAGTAGATTATTTTTGGGTCCATTTCTTCTACAAAATTCTATGAACTTTGAGGGTTTTTCGTTTTTATCTTTTTATTTTCTTAAACTTTCTTGAGCTATGTGGATTCAGTTTAGTTCTAACTTCATAGCAGAGATTACTAGAGAGGAAAATTACTTATCACTAATCTCTCCTCAAATTCACATTGTCTCATGTGAAAAGGGAATTAGAGGGATATTACTCAATTCTTCCTGAGATCAAGGTTAAATCTATAGATAGAAAAGGCTCATTGTAGAGTGGGTGATAAAGATTTCTCTCACACTGAAGTCAATTTCAACAGATAAACCAGTCATGACAAGAGGATAATGAATAAAGGACAAATTGAGAACAGGTAGTAATTTATATCAATCAAGATATGTTACAAGTAGAAAATGGCACATGACAATAGTATATATTATACATGAGGCAATTATTTTATTATTTGTAAATTTTTAAAAATCAAACTGTTTTGACTGAAAAGTAGAAGTAGAAATAATTATTCTAATATAGTCAGAAGAAGTAGGGTAGATTTCTGACTCCAATTTGTGACAGATATGTGACCCAAGGTTAGAAATTTAACCTCCTTCAGTTTCAGTTTTTTCATCTGTAAAATGAGGATAATAATAGTAATATTCTCTAGCTCACATAGTTGTTTCTAGAAAAGTACTTTGCAAATCTACATAACTGAGAGATGATGTAGCTGTCATTGACGTGGTTGTCATTTTGATTCATTAATGGGACGGTGATCTCATCTGTGTGGGTAGTCTATAAAGTAACATAGATAGTGAACAATTACATCACTTGACTCTTATTCACATTTTTCCATAATTACTACTTGAGAGGTACTTAAAATGAATAAGGGATCTTCCTCTTGTTCTCTCAACATTGCATGGATACCAGTGGGCAAACAGACTATGTTTCCCTCACTTTTGCCCCATCACTGATGTCATTTTCTGGTCAGACATATCTCTCATAACATTGTACATTCATCCTTTTGTACATTTCTTGTATGGCCCACAATAAATGGCTTCAAAGTCCCTTCCAACTCTCAAATTCTGTAATTCCATGAAGCTATTCTTGGGTAGCAATAAGATGGCTCCTATCAGTGTGTATTATATACTTATTTCAATTTTGAGGGATTATCCTCTTTAGCTCTTTGTAGGTTGTGAAATTTCATGACTAGTAGCCCTATAACACCTCTGCGCCTATCAAAATAGTATTGCTAAAAAGATATAGAGATCTATTGTTTAAGTAAGGGTCATAAAATTAAAACTGGAAGGAATTTTAGGGGTCATATGATCAAATTCCTTTATTTTGCTTTTGAAGAAATAAACAATAGAAATTAACTTCCTAAAGCCAGGCAGTTAATAAGTGAAAGAAGTTAATAAATAAGACTTTAGAATTCTCCAATTCTAGATAGGCTTAATCATTAGAAAGTTTTTCATTAAATTCAGCCAAAGTCTGCCATTCACTTCAATTCATACCTCACTGTCCTTTGTTCTATCTTCTAGGACCAAGTGAAACCACTTCAAGTACTTTTACATTTGATAGTGCTACAAGCCATTAAACCCCATCTACATAAAGACTTCTCTTCTCCAGGTTAAAAATTTCTTTTCTTTCCATTAATCTTCATGTGGCCTGTACTCAAGACTCTTCAATGTCCTGCCTATTCTATTCAAGAAGCTCTGTAGTTTGCCAAAGTCTGCAACAATGTGGTCTTCAGAACTGGGAACAATAATTCATTTCTTATACAACTATGATAATGATCATGACAAAACACAAATGAAATATCTGCTTGAACTATCATCAGACAATATATCTTGTAATTTGCTTTATTTAATTATAATGTATGGTGAGAAAGTGCAATGGAGAAAACACCAGACATTGAATTAAGAAGACCTGAGTTCAAATCCAGCCTCAGACAATTAGTAATATGACCTTGGGCAAGTCACTTAACTCTGTTTGCTGTGGGTTCCACATTTATAAAATGAGCTGAAGAAGGAAATGGCAAACCATTCCAGTATCTTGGAATAAAACCCCAATAAAACCCCAAACTGTAGAGTCAGATACATCTGAAATGATTGAACTACCAATTATAATGTGAAAGAAAAGTGGTAAAAAAATATAAGTATCAAGAAGTGGTTGGTATCCTTAAATTCATCAACATTTGCTATAAAGACTTTCCAAAGAATTTTTTTCCTTATGGCGTTATCTCTTCAATCCATAATATGTGAAGCCAAAAGAGATCAGCTTCTTCTAGAATTAGTTCTGACTCAAAACAAAGATATTTTCTGGAGAAAATGCTTGAGATTATTGAATAACTAAATTTTTTAAACTGTCAAATATGAATGATACTTATGGAAAACACAAAGTAACAAAAATTCAAGTGGCTACAAAAATTACTAAAGTAAATAGATTATAATACTCTCTATCTATTCCAATGGGAGACAAAGTGTTATAAAGGAAGAATATAAGGAAAATCAAATAAACAAAAAAGAAAAAATGATGTTCTGAAGAAATGTATAGGTCTATGGAAGGATAATCATAATCATTGTTAAAATCACTTTAACATTTGGCAATGTAAAAAAGAAATCATTACAAATTTATTTAAAACAAAAGAAGTAAAATCAATATAAAATATTTTAAAGCAACATGCTCCTTGATCTTCAGATCAAGAAACTGGTCTCTTTAGGAATTACAGAATAATTTAGTTTTATAGATAGAAGGAACTTAGACACCTTAGAGACAGGATATAGCTACCTTACAAAGTTGTTGTAAGAAAAGAATTTTATAAACCATAGAATTGCAATGGAAAGAGGAAGGCAGTGGGATCTGGCAAACAGATCAAAAGCCTTGGGCTCAGGAAGATGTGGCTTATAGTCTTGTCTCTGAAACAATTTAATACTAGGCAACTCTCTGGAACTATTAAAGGAAAATTACATTTCATATCTGGTAGAAAATATACTTATATATCAATGAAATCACAGTTCATACTTTAAGTTTTGTTTTTTTAATTCTACATAAAATTATTTTGTAATTATTGACATAAGCATTTAATTCCTTCTTTTTTAATATCAGAACCCTTTGCTTGTAACACACTTCTGATGATTCATATGTCCATAAATGCAACTTCTAGAGGAATCTAGAAACTATTCCTAAAGAATAAATAAATTACTTCATATGTAACTTCTTTTTGCTTTTCTCTACTCTGATTTCCCTTCCCCATTGTGACTTTCCCCATTACAATTTCAATATATCATAGGTAAGCATAAGAAATCAAATGGACACTTTGGGGAGTTTTCAGAAGCCCAAAATGACACATGAAGGTCAGCAGACAACACAGAAAAAGTTTAGAAACTCCAAAAATGCATAAAATATATGCATACTATCAACATATTTATCTTTAAATGATATGTAACTTAAAATAAGAAAAAAGTTAAATTTTGTGAAAAAATATAAAAGCCAGAAAATGGCACGCAAATCTAGAATTGTTGAGATATCTTAAAAAGCTTAGTACATCATAAATGCATATAAAGTACCATAAATAGTCCATAAAAGAAAAAGAAAAAAATTGGACTTTATCTCTGCTATGAATAGAGAACCAAAATATTTTATGTAGATTTTCCAGATTGTGGGGTTGTCATATGACAACCTGGCCTCAAAATATGGGATACCTGTACTTGTTTCCCACAATATCTAATGGAAGCCACTTTAACACAGTAATCTATTTGTTTTTGTCTTTATTTCCAACATAGAGAACTGGCACATAGTAGGTGTTTAATAAACACTTTTTGAACAAATGCAAGGAAGGCCAAACAATCCCCAAAACTCAGAATTGGAAATGACCTAAAACATTATGTAATCTCACCCATAACATAACAAATACCAAAACAAAAGTGTGAACTCTGTTTGATTGACCACTGAGTCAATCAGGTACCAAGAGTACATGAGTTGGAGGCAAAATTATGACATTAGAAATTAAGAAATTAAATTAAATGACTTTTTACAAAATGAAATGAAAATTTAAAAAATGATTCAAAATGCATGATGCATGAGCTTGCTCAATAGCAATTGATAAATTCCAAAAGATTTTGAGATGAAATCAGCTTTTTCTGATGCTAGCAGAGAGAAAAGAAAAAAGAATACAGTAAAGAAACATTTCTAATCATCCCTCTTACACACACACACACACTGCAATACTCTGCTGCTTGTATCAATGGACTTTGCTGGAAATTAAAGCTATACCTGTAGCATGTGTGATTATTACGTAAAACTCAAAAAGTTTATTACAATTGGAAAGTCCAGATTTTGTTTAGTTCAGATATTGTCTAGCCCATTCCCTCTACAATATTCTCAGAACTAGTTTCTCAACATAACTGTCAAATATTAATTATAGCTTTTTCTGGAGTCAAACAACTGGTATTTATTAAGCATGTACTATGTGACAGGAACTGTAATAAACCCAAGAGGAAAAAAAAGATGAAAGACAAAATATATTGCCATCTTTCAATGAGGGAGAGAGCATGTAAACAAATATACACAAACTATATGAGTGTATATACCCATACATACATGCATATACATATATTGTTTATATACAAATTTACCTATAAATTATTTATATGTGTGTGTATTTGTATGTGTGTGGAAGGCAAATATTCTAGACATGAGGAATAGATACTGAAAATGCTTAGTGTCAGCTGATGGAGCGTCATGTCCCATGAAGAGAAAGTATGCCATTGTCATTGGATCTCAGAATATCTGAAGAGAACTAAATATACTTTAGGAAGAGGCACATTAAGAAGTGATTTAAAAGTGAAATCATTATTTAGGACCTTGACCATATGACATTAACATCCCTTCCATTGTTCAGAGAGTGAAGGATGACCGATAAAGTGAGTGATCGAATTTTAAGTAATTCCATTTTGGCTCAGAAGTAATGTATAACTAAGAAGTAAGTAAAGTGTCATTCTCTTGTTGCTGGTGAGCTGATGCTAAGAGATTACTAAAATGAGTCATAAATTCATTAGGGAAATTCGATTACTTGATGAATATTCATTAAAAGCCAACAATTCACACTGAAAGACTGAGAGACAACCCTAAACTTAAATTGAGAATATTCTAGGTAACATAGATGGATTTTTTTTTATCCACTTGTCCCAGTGGAACTAGTGAATGGATGAGGCTCCTATAAACAGGGCATCTTAAAGTCTATGAAATATTGTCATAATTTAGACAATTGGCATTGGATAGTGAGGTTATTTTCTGGCATAGTTTGTTACTGTTGCAACAATAAATGAAACAAAAATGAACATTCCTGATTCAGAAAAAAATGCATGTGGAAAATTTGAGAAATATTTTTGTGTGGTTCTACTATAAAGTTGTTGGTCATTTGTTCCAGTTATATCTGACTCTGTATCCCCATTTGGGTTTTTCTTGGCAAAGATACTGGTGTGGTTTGCCATTGTATTCTCTAGCTCATTTTACAGATAAAGAACTGAGGCAAACAGGGTTAAATGACTTGCCCAGCATCACATAACTAGTAAATGTCTGAGGCCAGGTTTTAACTCAGAAAGATAAGTCTTCATGACTTCAGGCCCAACACTCTAGTCACTGCATTGTCTACAGCACACAACTTAAATTCCTCATATTCAAAACTGAATTCATTATTTTTCACCCAAACCCTCTTCTCCTCTTAATTTCCCTACTACTATTGATGATACAATCATCTTCCCACTCACCCAGATTTGCAAGCTAGGTAAGTGTCTTCTTCCTGCTCCTCACTCTCTCATCTTCTTCTACTCCATAGGCAATCTGCTGCCATGTTTTAGTTTATGACTAATAAAGAAGAAATTAAAATATGATTCTCAGACCTATGGGTTGGAGGTTGAACTATCAAAGGTCCATGAAGGAAAGCTCCCTTTACATGTACAATGTGGGGGGAGTGAGGAAAAGAGAGAGCATGTTGTTGTGGAAGAATCCCTAGAATTATTACTAGTAGATCTACCTTAAAGTCCTATCTTTAACACAAGCTAACTGTATATGACTATGATGCTCAGTTAAGAAACAGCTTTACTTAAATAAGGCAAAAGAATATGTATCAAAATTAGAGAATATTTTGTTTTGATAATTAAAATGTGTATGTGTGTTTCTATTCTAATTAATATATTCTGAGAGAGATACAGTATTCCAAGGTACAGTACAAGGAAGAATAACAATCTCCTTTATGTGTCAATTAAGTTTCCAGGGGGAAGAACTCAAGAGTCATGTTTTGGGCATCTCAATTTAAGAAGGAAAAATTACAGAAAAATGATATGGCTAAAAGGTAGAGCACCACAAGATATAACAGCACAAGACAAAGCTAGCAGAAAGAATATAAAGCAAGCTAGCTTTTTGGAAGATAAGTATTTATAGTATGAGACATTTGAGGAGATTGGAACAGATCAGCTTCACTATCATCCCTTGGTGAAACAGGGCACCAATACCAGTAAAACTTGATTTGGTTTTGAAGGGTTCCCATTGGGTTCCAGCAAGACTAGACATGGAAGAAAGGAGTGAATAGCTCGGATCTGGTGTGAAAGGAAAGGTTTAGGGACTGTTACTGATTCATGCTAGAATGGGGGCCAGGGAAATTATAAGTTATTTCATATTCAAACATCCAACTGATGGGAAAATGGATTTCTGAGTGAATGACTCCAAGGATTTAGGCTTCCCCTACAGCTCTAGTTAGTGGGATAGGTAGGCTGCTTAGATTATTACATATGCTATTGTATTAATTAGAATCTTGAACAGTATATTAAAAATTAATGAGGACCAGTCAAAGATCAGTAGGAAAAGGTATCATGATCTTGAAATTCACTTTTTAATAACTTTGACTTATAAAGATATATCTTTGAGAAAATAAATATATTTTAGGTTTCCAAAGAACATTCAAAATATTTGCAATGTAGAGGTAAAGATGAAATCATCAAATAAAAAGAAAATAACAATTATGGGCATCTAGCTATTAAAGATACCAAGAATAAAGTCATCTCAGGATATGAAGAGCAAATTAGAGAAAAATTGGAGTTTTTTTTAATTAATTGGTAGGCATAGAATAATTACATATTGAGCAAATATGTGGAAAATGTAGGAGCTTATAACAAAAATACATTTAAGCCTAAAATAAAATTTTTTTTCTAATGCTATAGAATATTTATCATGCCATTCTTTAATATACAGATTTGTGTGGTGTGGTGTGGTGTGTGTGTGTATATGTGTGTGTGTGTGTGTGTGCTTTGCCAAGATTTGAGATCCCTTCATGACATTCTATTAGATTAAAACATATAATGTTCTAGAGTCACATGACTACTCAAAACAAGATGAATTCCATGGCATAAGGCCACAAATGTATCAGGTTAGGGCATATATGTCCTTTATCTTTTGCCTTTAAGGTTAAATATATTTTTGAATCACAATTTCAACAATTGAGCACAAGGAACATAAACCATATTTTTTTTCCTTTTCTCCCTTCCTTCCTTTCTGTCTTCCTTTATTTTTCAGGTATGTGAAGTTTTGTCCATGTACCCAAATTTAGAGGCTACCATTTCTCCTCTCCTCAAAATGGGAAGGTTCACAAAATCTGGTCATCATAGCCTCCATAATTGGCACTTGGTTGGAAAGAATTGTGATGTATAACAATGCAAACACAAAAGTCCAGGGAAACAACATTTTATGACTATTTGGATAGGACATTTTCAAGAAAGAAAAGTACTCCCTTTGGCAAAATCACTGTTGAACTATTCAAATAATGTTATGGTGTTCAAAGAAAATAAAACTTCCAGCTGCTCAAACAATAGGTTCGGTTAGTACTGGAATCTGGATAGGATAAGATTAAATCTGAAGGACCAAAGGGATTGTTTTATTCCAAATTAAATAATCCCCTGAACTACAAAAAATGAGAGGCAATAGTAAGGGCATAAAGCATACTCCTGCTATGCAGTATGTAATAGAAGCTGAAACTAGAAAATCAAGACGGTACTTAAAAATGGAAGAATCGTTGGTCAGCTATCTTTTTTTTTTCAAACATATGATCTCATAGGTGTGTTGGTTATAAAAGTACCCTTTATAATAGAATTTTCATTTCATTTTAGAAGGATAAAAGAGTGATTCAAGAGTCCTCTGTTCTCACTGCAATCATATGAATAGGCATGCTTAGCCAGTGAAATCCCAAGTGTTAAAGTCACAGTTAGATTGGATTGCTGGTGATTTTAACAGTGAGACAGTAAATCAAACAGCCTTTTATATTGTGTGCCACCTGAGGTTAGAGGTCTATAATCTTCAAAAAAGATTAGAGCAAATATAGCCTAAACTATAGTCAAATAAAAACTTGAGTAAGCCAAGTAAATCTAATGCAAAATATGCCCCTAGGATGGAAAGGGATTCTTGGTGTTGCATACTTCATTTCTTTATTTGTTGAGATGGGTCCCTTACTCTTTGGAATAGATATTACCTCCACCAGTAAAAATTATAACCCTTCCATTCCTTTTTATATTGTATGGTTCTTTCATTTACATTTCTGTAAATTCATGAAAGATTTATTGAACATTATAGAAGTCTTCCTTGGGTCATTTTGGTATCTTGAAAGAGTAAAAAGAGATGATGATTCCATGTTGACAAAGGCTTTGAATGACAAACAAGATTAAACTTTACCAGAAGGGCCATCTCTAACTTGTAAAGACTTTTGAATAGAAAAGTAATTCAACATAATCTACTTGGGTTTATAGTTGTCAATGTTAGTTAGTTTTTATGTTTCTAAGACTGAGTGTCCCTCTTTCTTTGAGGCTGGAAGCGTAGGGTTCTTTCATTGTTCAATTTTACTAGGAACAGCACAAAGCTTTTGATTTATTTTCTTTCCAACCCAGACTGGTTTGCCCCTTCGTGGATATCATATTGGCTTCCTATTAACTGGAGGCTTAGTTTATTGATGCTAGAGTTAGGACAATCCTGACTGACCTAGACAACTACAACACTGAATCTTCGTGCTCAATAGATCAGCCAGATTCAACTTCTGCATTATAGAAATCACAAGTTTTTTGCCACTAATTCCAATTTAGCCCTTGAAGAAAGATTTAAGAAAAAATAATTCATCTACCATAAGGAAGAATGGAGGAAGAAGAAAAGAGTGAAAGTGAGAATATGTGCAAAGAAGTTCATAGTAGCAGTCACTCTGGGTGCTAATAAGGATGTGAATAAGAATGGCATCACTGGTAATGGAGAGAATTAGATGGATTTGAGAAACCTTTTAGAGATGTTGCCAGCAGTACCTGATAATCTTGGTGGGATATAGGAGGAAGTACCTTGTGTGGTCTTCACATCGAGCCCATGAGATTCATGCTACTATGATCTCTATTTTGTAAATACATTAACTTTTCTCTAATTAGAATAAATATTTACTTTTACAATTTCCTACAATCAATCTCACCCTATCTCCTTTTCAAACCAAAGTCTAAATTATTATACATTTGTATCATTTGTTCAACATATGTGTGCTGTTGAATAAGATCTAAAGAATGTCTATAAATATTGAAATCTAAGCAACATTCTTCATCCATTCTGTGTCTCCTGTAGGAACGGTCAAGCCAAACTCCATTTGACATGTAAATATATCTTCCAGGACATTATATAAACAAACTGTGAGGGATGATATCAAAAGATTCCACATAAGAGAAATAGAGCAAGAAATCAATTTTTTTATGAACTCTTATTTGGGGGAGATATTTGAGGATGTTACTAATACTCAGAAAGCATGGATGGATAATCTGTAAACTGAAGAGATTCTAAATTGTTCAAAATGTGTAAGTAATATTTTTTTCTCCTTATTGTACCTCTCACAAAATATCACAGAATATCAGAAATGGAAATGGTCTTAACAATGTAAAGGTCATTGAACCCAATCTAAATTTATCCAACAATGAAAGTCAAAGCCCAGAAAAATTAAATTCTTTGTCCAAATTAGTATAGAAAGTAAGTGAAAGAGTTAGAACTAGATCTCTTTCTTCTAATTCTAAATCTAATGATTCTTACCCTTTATTCCATGCTGCATTTTTTGGAAGGGTGGATGTATAATAGTCATTTATAAGCTCAATACAGTTCTTGATTGGCAAGGCAGATTTAACCTATTGTTTCCAATCTGGTTCAGTTCATCCCCTTTATATAATCTGATCACCTTCTATTACCAGGAGTTCATTACTCTGTTACCAGATTTAGTCTAGATGCCAAATTTGCAATAGTTATATTGCAATTCAGAACTCCAGAGCTCAAGAGATAAATTAAACTCCTCAGTAGCAGGGATTATAGGTATAAGGCAATACTCCTGTCTCCATGCCGTACTTTTCTTTCTTTTTTAAAATCCTTACCTTCTGTCTTAGAATCAGCACTATGTATTGGTTCTAAGGCAGAAGAGAGGGGAGGACTGGGCATTAGGGGTTAAGTGACTTGCCCAGGGTCACATAGCTAGGAAGTGTCTGAGTTCAGATTTGGATCTTGCTCTCAATTCACTGAGCCACCCAGATGTCCCCAATGCTACATTTTTCAAAGAGATTTGCTGTATGCTTATTACTAAAAAGTCTTTTACACTTAAAGAATGAAAAAATACACGATTATACATGTGCTTATGAAATAATACAATGATAGAATGACTCATCTTCTGCTTGTCTTTTTCCAGTGTCCTGAAATTGACTAACTCACAAAGAAGCTAATTGTATGTTTTTTGATCATTTATTTGTTAAAAATCTTCTTTATAAAATTAAGAATTGCAAAGGATTGTAGAAATAATTTCATTCAACCTCCTAGTTTTATAGAATAGAAAACTGAGTTGCAGAGAGATTAAGCAATTTTTTAATGTCTTTTATGTAGTTAGTAGCTAAGCTTGGAATTGAATTCTAATTGAGTGGATATCTACATTCCTCTAACTAATACTTTTTCATTGGAGTTCTGCTGTTACAACAGAAAACACCTAATCCCTCTTCCTAATGATATCCCTTTAAACACTGGGAAATAGTTTTTCTGTCTTCCTGAATGTCCTTTTCTTCATCCAAAACAAATAATTAGTTTTTTAAATTATTCCTCGTGTTATGGTTTCTTAGATATATATCTTCCAAATAGTCCTATTAGTCCTATATACTTCTTAATTCATTTATTTTTTAGCCTAGACCTATGATGTCATTGGCATGAGGAAGTCTCTTTACCAATACAAATCTTCATATTCTTTGCAATGATAGAGTTATGTGGAGATAATGTTAAATTAAGTAGGCTACCAATTGTCATACATTCCTTAGGTATAAAAGCTATACATTAACCTATGCCAAAATTCTATTCATTATACAATGCCTCTCCCCATCTTAAAAATAAGTTCTCAGAATTGAACTGTTTTTTTTTTCCCCAACCAAAAATGTAGTGAGAATTCCTTATACAGGTGCTACAATTCAACACAAAATGATCAGTCTGGAGAGATAAGAGTTCTATGGCACATAATCAAGAGGCAGTTAAGTGAAATTTGAATTAAAAATTTGAATTTTTTTGGTTGGGGGGTGGCATCAAATGCTATTCAGTCCTTTAGCTGATGGTATCAGCTTACTCCTTCCTAGGGTGATGTCTCCTTGCTGAAAATGTCCCCTCGGGTCATTCCATCTTTTCTCTTGTAGTTTCTTTGGTCAGCACAGTCTGTTTACCCTGGTTAGTGACTCTTTTCATTGGTAAGGACAATATGTTTTGAGGCAAATATTCATCCCTATCTCTTTAAATGTACTTCTCAGCAGTGGAGGATGCCCTGGGATACCTGTCAAATTTTCTAGGACTCTAAGAAAGCTTGCTGCCTGTATCACTTTAGATCCACCCCTCTGTGCATGATGATATCCCTCTTCTCAGTGACCTAGAATGTATGTGTGTGGATTGTCCCTATTCAATTATCATGGCTCTCTTTCTTCTTCACCACATCTTTGCTATGAGTGCTATTCCTAATCTCCACAAATAAATAAAAACAGTGAAATCTAAGGATCAATGAAGATCATTATAAAGTTCTTATTAATCCATTTTCTTAGTGATAAATTTTGTTTTACAAATCCAAACCCCTTTAAAATATAGAAATTAAGTGATATGGTAGTAATTTGCACTCTCAAGACCATCTTGAGAGTGCAAATTACTACCATATCACAAAATACACTTCAACTTGGTTCAGGTATCCTTGGCTCAACCCTGACCTAAACTCATTGAAGACCATCTCATTCTGCTTTCAACATCCCCAAATTCTACTCTCATTCTCATTTTGATTACAGTCACAGATTCTAATCCAGCTCTTCTCTATGTAGCCCCATTGTAAATGAGGTCTATGTTCCTGACCTAATGGCATTGCTATTATATTCTTGGAAAAAGATGTCCTCAAAGGCAAGGACAACATGTCAATGTTAATTAAAATCTTCACCTCTCTTCAAAAGTCTCCTTCAAACCTCCCTGGGCACTCTACCATTATCCATATCTCTATTTCTGCCCACTCTAGCACATGGTGATAGGGAGAACACAGTCATTTCTTCTTTGATGTGGAGATCATATATTTATTAATGAAGCCTAAGGTTTTTCGAGCTGTTTCAGTAGTCATGTCACACCTTTAATTCATGATGACCTTATAGTCATTTTTAGATTTCTTGCTGTCAAGTCAGTTCTCCTTAACCATTCATGCATAATTGATTTTTTTTAGCTAAATGTCATTTATTTCCTTAGCTAGCATACTATTTTTTTCTATTCTTTGCTCTGTATTTATTTAAATCATTATTTAGGATTTTGTTTGACATAGATATCTGTCATAGTCTCAAGTTATGCTAATTTTTTTCTTTCTTTAACACCTGGAGAAGTATTTAATAGTCCATGGGTTAATACTTTATAAATGTTTTGTTTTGGATTATTTATTTATTTATTTTAAATTATTGATAAAATTCCTAAATAATGAAGTACTAAGTATACAGTCCTACACTATACCTAAGATCAATGATTTTACTGTAAATAACCATGCAAATTATTTATCCTTTAATTAGACATCAAAAAAGGGTTCTCCAGCAGTGGTCCCTCAAGATCTATTACTTCAGGCTTTAGATAAATCCATTTCTCCTTCCTCTCCCTAATACATTCATTCTCTTGTTCCTTTACTTTAGGTTTGTGACACTGAGGACACTGGGACTATTATGGACTTACTGAAGCTAAGGTATCCTTATCTTAGGGTGCCGAGAGCATTAAGTGGTGCTTTTCATTGTTTGATATCTCTTTCTCTAGATACACTACCCAACATTCTGTCAGTTAATCAATAAACACTTAGTTAGCATCTTCTATGTACCAGGCATTGTACTAAGTCCTGGGGATACAGAAAGAAGAAAAAATATTCCCTGACCTTAAGGAGGTTATAATCTAATGGGGAAGACAATGTGCAAACAAACATATACAATGCAAACAATTGAAAGACAAATAGAAAATAATTAACAAATGTAGGTTACTAGAACTGAGATGTTGTGGAAGGAAGAGATGTAAAGGAAGCTAGGATGACTCCTAAATTGTGAATTTGAGGAACTAGAAGTGTGAAGTTGCCCTTTGCAGTCATAGGGTAGGTAGGCAGGAGGGTAAGGAGAAAGATGCATGATGTCTTGGTAATGTTGAGTTTAAGATGTCTCCTGAACACTTAGTTTAAGATATCTGAGAGGCAGTTAGAGATTAGAGGTTGGAGGTGAATAGAGAGACTAGGGCAGGAAAGTAGAATTGAGAATCATCAAGAAAGAGAAGTTGATTAAATCTATGGGAGCTGATGAGATCATGAAGTGAGTATGTACTGAGTGAGATAAAAAGAGAACCAAGGATCCCTGAGGGACAACTACAATTATGGAGTCTGATCTAGATGAGGAGCCAGTAAGAGAGACAGCGAAGGGGTAATCAGATAGCTAGGAAGAAAACTAGAAAAAAAAGTGGTGTTCTGAAAACCTGGAGAGAAGAGAATATCAAGGAGGACAAAATGATAAACACTGCCAAAAACTGCAGAGAAATCAGGAAGAATGAGAGTTGAGAAAAGACCATTGGATGTGGCAACAAAGAGATCATTAAAAACTCTGGGGAAAGCAGTTTCAATGGAATAATAAAGTCATAAGTTATATTGTAAATGATCTTTTCAAAAAGTTTAGCTCTAAAGAGTACAATAATAGTTAACAGGAATAGAAGAGTCAAGTGAAGGGTTTTTTTCAGGATACAGAAAATATTTGATGTGTTTATAGGAGTAGCAAATGATTTAATATAGAAGGAAATATTGTAAATAAATAAAATAGTAAAGGTGACAGAGAGCAATCTATTGGAAGATATGGGATGGAATGGGATTGTTTGGACAAGTAGATGGTTGACATCAAGTAATTTATTGATAATAATTTATTATAGGTGCACAAAGGCTATAAAAGTTGGTCCCAATGATACCGTCCTTTAGCTAACTTTTTTCTCATTTTATCTACATAAGTATGATGAAATCCTTAATCAACTCCTCTGATTAAATTCATATAATTATAGCTACAACATTCCTGTGACCTAACAGCATTTACTTGAAAAATAAAATAAAATTAGTTTGAAACAATTTACTCATGATGAAGCTATGTTGGCTCTTAGTGACAATTTTTTTTTCAATAAATACTACTAAAGCATCTGTTTGGAAATTTGTTTTTTAAGTTTATACCAAACTTAAACATGTCCATCTATAAATTTCAAAGCTTATTTTTTTGCCCTTTTCAAAAGTGTATTTCACAAGAACTCTCTTGTCTACTATCTAACCTCAACTGTCCCAACGTGATATTCTCACATGTAACTTTCTGTGACACACACCTTCCATTCTCACTTAAAAGAGGACAAAATGATCAAAGAACAACTTATTTCTCTTTCTGTGACTCTACAAATTGCTAAAGAGTGGTGTCTGTGTATTTGCTTCCTAATTTAACACTTAATAGGGGACAAAATTATACTTCTTGTGTTTCCCAGGGTCCAATTTTTAATTTTCCAGTTCCATATCTGTCTCTATATATGTATATATATCTATCTGTCTTATCTCTTTCCAAATAATTATTTTATAGAGCTAGAAAAGATAAATCAAGGAAAAATGTGAAGTCCTAGCATTACTCAATTTCAAACTACAGTCACACCTCAGGGCTATTTCAGGTTTGGTTTCAGACCACTAAAATAAAACAAACATAACAATAAAGCAAATCACATGACTTTTGGGATTTCCCAGTGTATATAAAAGTTATGTACACAATATATTAGTGTATATACTATACTATAGTAGCTATTAATTGGACAATAGTATTATGTACACATATATATAAATATATTAATTGATTTAAGATATTTTATTTCTAAAAACAATAACCATCATCTAAGACTTAAGTGAGTTGTATTTTCTTTCCTGGTGGAAGATCTTGCCTTCATCTTTATGGTTGATAAACAATCAGAATGGAGATTGCTAAATGATGAGGTACTTGTGGCAATTTCTTAAAATAAGACAACAATAAAGTTTGCCCCAATGATTGATTCTTTCTTTTGCTTGAACACTTAGAGGCCATTGTAGTATCATAAATTGGACTAATTTCAATGCTGTTATATCTCAGGTATTAGAGAGGCTTGAGGACAGGGACAGATGAGGTATAGCGAATCAGTGGAACAGTCAGAACACACCTAATATTTATTGTTTGTTGTCTTATGTGGGCATGGTTTGTAGTGTCCCAAAACATTTACAATAGTAACATCAAAGATCATTGATCATAGATCTCCCTAACATAATAATAATGAAAAAGCTTAAAATACTGCAGTAATTAACAAAATGTAACAAAGAGAAACAAAATGAGCACAAGCTGTTAGAAAAATCGTATCAACAGATTTGCTCAATGTAGAATTGCCAGAAGCCTTCCATTTATATAAAAAAAAATACAAATAATGTCTGCAAATTTCAAAAAATTTAGGAGCAATTAAAAATGAATGCTTGTATACTACAAAGTGGTAATTATGTCTGTTACTGGCTAAGAAATAAAGTGGTAAACCAGTGGAATAGATTAGGTATACAACACACAATATAAAATGATCATAATTATCTAGTGATCCATAAACCAAAAAAATCTAAGCCTTTGGGATAAAAATTCAAGATTTGATTGAAACTTTTAGGGAAACTGGAAATAGTTTGGCAAAAACTAAGCAGGAACCAACATCTCATACTATATGCCAATATAAGGTTAATTTTTTAGACATACAAAGTAATATCATAAGCAAATTTTAAAAAGCAGTTGAAAAATGTACCTGCCAGACTCATGAATAAAGGAATAATTGAACAAGAGATAGCATCACAAGAAGTAAAGTGGATAATTTGGTTATATGAAATTAAAAATATTTCACTCAAATAAAATAAATGAGCAAAAATCAGAAGGAAAACAGAAAACTTAGGGGGAGGAGATTATAGCAGGTTTTTCTGATAAAGGCTTCATTTCTCAAATGTATAAGGAACTGGGCCAAATTGATAAAAAAAAAAAATATATAGTATGTTCTCCAGTTGATAAATGACCAAAGGCTGTTTTCAGAAAAAGAAATAAAAGCTATAAATAATCACATGAAAAATGGTATAAATCACTATTGATTAGAGAAATGAAGATTAAAACAATTCTGAGATACCTATTAGATTAGCTAACATGGCAGAAAAGGAAAATAATGATAGTGGGGATGTGAAAAAACTGAAATATTAATATATTATTGTTAATATAGTTGTGAACTAGGCCAACCACTCTAGATAACAATTTGTAATTAATTCCAAAGGGCTATAAAACTGTAAGTTTTTTTGGCCAAGCAAAACCACTAATACATCTCTATCCCAAAGACATCAAAGAAAAGGGAAAAGAACCTATTTGTGCAATAATATTGATGGCATTTATTATTATGGTGATAAAGATTTGGAAAATAAGAGCATGTTCATCATTTGGAAAATGAATAAACAATTTGTGGTATATCATCGTGATGTTATACTATTCTGCCATAAGAAATAATAAAGAGCATAGTTTCAGGGGGAAAAAAAACAAAAACAAAAATCTAGAAGACTTATATGAACTGATGAAAAATGAAGTGACTCAAACCAGGAGAACCTTGTACACAGTAAGAGCAATATTGTAAGAGTGATCAACTATGAAAGATCAACTCAGAAAAGTATTCTGAGCAACATAATGATCCAAGACAATTCCAAAAACTCATAATGAAAAATGCTATGCATTTCCAGAGAGAAAACTAATGAATCCTGAATTCCAATTGAAGCATACTTTTTAACTTTATTTTTCTTGTTCTTTTTTTCTGTTTTCTTTTGCAACATGCTAATATGACTATATGTCCTCTATGATTTCACATGTGTAATTGACATTTCTTGCCTTCTCAAGTGGCAAGGGAGGTGTAAAAGGAAGAGAGAGAACTTTGGCCTCAACATTTTTTAAAAAAGAATACTTAAAACATTTACAAGTATTTGGGGAAATTTAACAAAACAAATAAAATTATGTTTAAAAATATATTTCAGCAGTTGTATCAGGACATCATATCTTCTACCATCCTGCTTCTTAGCCTCTGGAGTTACAATGTAGGTACAACCGGACCTTCCAAAGAACAAGTGGGAGAAAAAGACTATATTAAAGTATGCTTGCTAGGTAATATCTTCTGCAACCTCTCAAAAATAGAAAGGGCTAAAAGAATATGTAATATTTGTTCTGGGATAGAAATAATTCCATATTACTACAACAGATTACATTGGGAATGAGAGTAGGAGGAAGTAATGCCTTTGCTGAAGGAAGATTACTATGAAGGGGGAGAGAATTCATGTCTTGGACTAAAAGGTCAGGAAAAAGTAATTCCAAGAAGGCTTAGATATGTATACCCATAACCAGCTTTTTTACAACAATGTCATCAGAACACAGGGCTTGACAAATAGCATACATGCTAGCTAACTCTCTAACTAGTTTATGCTGGTAATTATAGTTAGGGCAATCAATTCCTGAGGACACTTTGGAGAAAACTCTACCTCTAGCTACTAAGTCAGACTAGATGATTACTCCATATCCCCCCATAGTATTTTTTGGACAATGGGATATCTCATAATAAAAAGGTTCTTCTCTTAGATCTGCTTCATAAGAACATGTATGGACCAAAACTTGTTGGTGCCTTGATAAATACTGCTCAGTTTGAGAAGTGGGAGCTGTCTTGGGCTAGGTCATTACCATTCTATTCTACATGAAGCCTCAACCATTATTCTACAAAACATATTAATTGATTCTTTATTCTATGTTTAACCTACAGTTTCTTATGGAGTCTGCTGTGAATCCCTAGTACAACAGTAGACCATGCCTATTCCCACCAATGGTGGCCTCCATAAAAGTCTGAAACATTAACTCTTGTTTACTACACTACATACCAGAAAATAGGCATATATGTTTGTTGGCTGATTGACCAATTTACCTGAATGAATCCACAAAAGAAAATTAAGACCTGAAATTCCTTGTCCCTGAATTTCCAGTTCAGTTTTGAAAGGTTAAAATTCTTATTTCACTCTTCCTTAACATCTTCCAGGATCCATGCAATCAATAAAGCTAAGCTCAAAGATTAGCCTTTGGACTAAAAAGGCTAGATTCCAGAGTAGGTGAAGCAATAAAGACTCTTTAAGGAACCTAAAAGAGAAGAGTGATAAATAATGGTGAACCATTTTGTGAGTATGTTAATGTGTGTATGTGTGTATGGTTTGTTTCTGAGTTTTGATGCTTCTCATGCTTTGACTATTCTCAAAATTTCTATTTGTATCTTTCAATGATTAAAAAAACTCAATTCTTTGGTTTTTGTTGCATCTTAAACATTTATATTTCAAACCATCTTGGACAAATTACCTTTAATAGGACTGATGTACACCTATACGTGATGCTTTGAAAAGTTTATTCTTTGCTTATTGGCTTCAAATGAAGCATTTGGACTTTCTTGACCATCACTGTCTTGCTATGTGAATAAATAAGACAAAATGAAAAGATTTCATTTTCTGAGAATAATTGGACATAGGGACTTCATTCAAATTAGTGACTGGCCTTAACAAAGGTTTTAAAAGAAAACTATTAACTTCAAAATTCATTTTTGCCAAAACATAGTAACTAGTTGACTATCCCAAGTGGATTGAATTATCTTTTCTGGGCTTACTGAATATCATTCCTTATTTAATAATAATATTAAAAAGGCCATCTTCTTTGTTTCAAAATATCTAAATCTTTCGAATGAAAATTTATTATGGTTTTAAATTAGACCACTCAGAAAAGACTTACTTGATTTAAAACAATACAATCTTTTCAGGCAATTCCTTCAAGGTCATTGGAAATTATATTACAAGAAGTTTAAAATCCTATTTAACATTTTAGGCAGTTTCAAAGCTGATCTTTGTCATCCTTTGTGAGGTAATTTCCTAAGAGCTCAATACATTTCTTTTCTATTTCTTCTCTCTGGTCAGCCACCTATATGGGTGAAAAGCTAGACTTGGCACCTCTGCCTTGACACTGTGATAATCCCTCACCATAGCATACCAATAAGTCTCCTTCAAATTAAAAGGGTTATATTGGAAGAGAACCATTTGAATTATAAATATTTCAAAAGCTGGCAATAACCAACCACTGTCCCTTGCAGCTAGCAGTTGCTGGTCCATTATATTCTTAAAGCTAGCCATTTCTGATTTATCATATTAAAGTTGGCTCTATTAAAGGAGCAATTTAAAAAAGAATGGTAACTGTCCCCATTAACCATAGTTTCTACAATGATGACCTGAACTTGTACTTTTAAGATATCTTTGTATGTCCTGCTAGTCTTTCAAAATAACTAAATTTCAAACTTCATTCTACATTCTGATATACAAGGGAAAAAAAAACAAATATAAACTAAGAAGTGTTCAATTTAAAAAGATTAATCATTAAGTTAAAAATAGTTTTTCATTTAAATGTGCATTTACAAATTCAGAGTGTAACCATAAAGTAGGATTGAGACTGGTTTGGGAAGACCATCTGGGAAAAACAGAAAAATGAAGACAAAATTGATGAAAGAAAAGAGAGAAGTAATAACAGAAATACTTAAAAGATCAACAGTTCTTGGGGGAAGGGATTTTTAAAAAATATTCTCAGTGTTTACCATAGCACATGGTAGAAAATGGATTCCTTAATTAATTGAATTTTTATAATTAAAATATTTTCAACTTTCACAGTAATTCTTTTTTCAGATATACTATGCTAAAGATTTTTTCTTTGCTTTTTTGTTCTTTCAAAGATATCACAATTTAGGAGTATACCCCATTTTCAGGGTTAGCCTATATTTGTTTTTTGGGGGGTTTTTTGTTTGTTTTTTTTTACAAAAGCTTGTGTCAAGGGCTGACTTTCAATAGATCACATTGAGGGAGCTGCTCTGCTACCCACGAAACCCCAACCCAGAAGCAGGTCATCTATGAATGATTTAGCACCAAGTGCCCCACGAACATGCGCTGCGCTCCGGGTGAGAGGCGGCCCCCCTTCGTGGCCTCTCTCCAGCCCCCGGTTAGCCTATATTTGTAACTCATTCAATAGATATCATGACTTTCAAAAGAGCCATATTAAGAAGTTATCCAATTGTCTTTTGTAAGTTCTTGTTCAAACAATTTTTTCAACATCCCTTTTTTACATTAACCTTAGGATTTGATATCAACCTCTGGCCAAGGAGCACTATGATTGAAAGAGTTAATCAGGTTTATATCTATCGCAGAATCCCAAAAATAATATATCATTCCTGTTAGTAGCCATGAAATGTAGTGATCCAGTTAATTGTGAGGAAGGCAAAAGGGGAAGAGTTGATAGATCAAATCAACGAGGCAGAAAAGAGGAGTGTAGGTGCACCATAGAATATTGTAATATTTAAAGGGAATTGTAGAGGACTGAAGAGAGGACAGAGGTTAAGGAAGGTTTTGTAACAGGGAATGGAGTAGTTGCAGGAACAGAGGTAAAAGGAGATACCCCTGTCTAAAGGCTATCTTTGAAAATTGGATTTCCCAAGAAATGGGCCACCTATGATAGCTAGCCTGAGGGCATGCCTTCTCGATTGATGTTGAAGATACCCCAGATCAGGTAGGCATGGACCCTCCTGAGGGTCAAGCTTCCCCCCAGACCAAGGTCACCCAGCAGAGGTCCAATAAGGACCATTTGTGGTTGAAAGGCTATCCTTGGGTTCAGCTCCTTTTATGTCCCCTTGAAATGACAGGCCTCTTATCTGACTGTGGTTTATTTAAATAAAGATGAATTTTAATAACAAGTTTGGATTGAGAAGGTATCAGGGAAGAGGTACTTGGGATTTCCCTAGATTGGGTTTGAGTCTCTCTCAGCCTTTGAGCTGAGGCAAGGCCTCATAGGCTAATGGAGGATTTATTTTATTCCTGTCTATGCTAATCTGTGCTAGTTTTCTTAAATTCAAAGTCTTAGCAGAAGACAGCAAGAGGAAGAAAAGGTTCTGATCTTCAGAGTTGGTTGGGCCTGACTCTTCAGGCTGTTGCCCCTAAAGACCAGCCTTATAGTTCAAACTGCTCCCCTTAAATCCTTTTGTTCGATGACACAATCACAGGAATCCAGGTAGAGCACACAGTTGGGAAAATCAGGAATAGAGGGACTTATATCCAGAGACAGGAAGAGGCTTCTTCCAGTCCAAGAGCCAGGATAAAGAGACCTCGAGACCAACTGTCACTCTCCAAGTCCCCTCCCCCTACCAACTGTCATTCTTGTCAATATCTTCTCTCTAACATTCCAACTGCTGTTTGTTCCACCTGAGTGGCAGAAAGTCCAGATTTTGCTTCAGTTTTCCTTTCCACAATCATCCCCTTTTTTTCTTGTGATCTTCCCAAGGTCTAAAGTTTTTCCTCAGGATTTTGGAACT
Source organism: Monodelphis domestica (assembly GCF_027887165.1). Lineage (NCBI taxonomy): Eukaryota > Metazoa > Chordata > Mammalia > Didelphimorphia > Didelphidae > Monodelphis > Monodelphis domestica. Next base: position 470,210,787 of record NC_077228.1, read on the forward strand.
AATAAAGATTATTTCTGGGTTTCTCTTCATTACATCATTTGTCCCATTATGAATTATTAAAATAAGTAATAGTCATTAGCTTTCACATTCTATAGGAGGATATTTATTATAAATAACCCAGGTTATTATAGAGCCAAGATGGAAAAGGTAGGAACTCTCCTTAATTCTCCAAAATTCTCCTTCAAACAACTCTAAAGTAACTCCTCAAAATGAATTCTAGAAGGCCAGAATCTGCCAAAGGATGGGATAAAACAATTTTCAGTCTAAAACAAACTGGAGGGTTTTTAAAAGTCTATCAAACCAGGATGACAGTTGGTGAATTGACCAGAATTGACAGGCAGAATTGACCAAATAGAGGGGAAAAAGTACAAAAATTCCTTAAAGAAATGATCTTACAAAGAGTTATAAAAGCTTCCAAAAGAAAATAATGCCTTATGTTAATGACTTCATATGACATAAAAAATAATAAAACAAAATCCATAGAACGAAAAAAAATTTAACATATCATTGGGAAAAAAACACATGCCAAGGGGAATGCCCCCTATATGTGGAATGATTCACTGGGGAGACCTGACATGATAATCTCCTAGGAAACTGGAATGAGAAGAGTTAACATGTTGGTCTCCCAAAGAATTAGAGGGGAGATTATGTGAAGGAAATTTACCCCCCCCCCCCTTCTCTCTGGGGTAGCATAGCTACCTGCATACCTGAACTTGATCCAGAGCTGAGCACTGTATAAAGGAAATCATTGAGTGAATTGGATCACAAGGATAGAATGGCAGCTGGAAAAAAAAGGCAGATGTCCTCTGCACTGCCCCCTGGACTGCCCATCCTGGGCATTCCTGGCAAAATAGAAAGCCACACTTGTCTCCTGAGATGTGATATATGAGAGTTAGTGGGCAGAAAAAAAAAGTTGATATACCAAGGCAAGAGTGGATTTCCTCTCTTCTCTTTTGTGTTTGATGCTGGCTGGACTTCCCTGTGACTGTGGCTAGGGGGCACTAATGGTGGCCACAGAATAGCAAGCTAAATGGGGCAATAAGGAAAGTAACCTATATATCTCACTCATATTTCTCCAACTTTCCCCCTATTACTTTTGATTTAATAAAACTATTAATTTATAGCTGGTCTCATAATTTTCCTTTTTATACAAGTGGCCTACAGAACAGATCAAGAAGAGAGAATCTGAGAATGAATGGACTATATGAATTCCATGATCAAAGAAAAGGAGCCTAGATATCATCTTTCAAGTAATTATCAAAGAAAGTTGCCCTGATACTCTAGAACAATAGGGTAAAAATAGCTACTGAAAGAATCCAGCAATCACCTCCAGAAAGAAATTACAAAATGAAAACTATCAGGAATATTATAACCAAGTTCTAAAGCTCCCAACTGAAGGAGAAAATATGACAAGCAACCACAAAGAGAAAGTTCAAATATCATGGAAGCAGTCAGGATAACACAAGATTTAGCATCTTCTACATTTAAGGATCTAAAGGCTTGGGATATGATATTCTGGAGGACTAAGGACCAAGGATTTTAATCAAGAATCACCTACCCAATAAAACTAAGTATAATTCTATAGAAGAAATGGATATTTGATGAAATAAAGGAATTTCAAGCATTTTTTAAGAAAAGTCAAAAGCTAAAAAGAAAAAAAATTATAAGACTGAAGAGAAGTATAGAAAGGTAAGCAGGAAACAGAAATCATAAGGTATTGAACAAGATGGAATTGTTTACATTTCTAATGAGAAAATGAAACTTTTATCTTCTAAGAACTCTATCATTAAGTCAGTTAAGAGTAGTATACACAGACAGAAGCTATGGGTATGAGTTGAACTTGATGGAACTTGATGGAATGATATATAAATAGAATAAAACTAAGGATTGAGAAAGAGAAATGTACAGGGAGAAGGGGAAGGGAGAGTTAGAATGGGACAAATTATATCACCTAAAAGAGGTGTGTAAGAGTTTTATTTTTTTTTAAGTGGAGGTAAGATTTTTGCCTTTTGTAGAGAGTACTTAAACCTTATTCTCTTTGAATTGGCTCAAAGAAGGAACATAAACTCTCAGTTGAGTGTAAAAATTGTTCTGACTTTACAGAAAATTAGGAGGGGTTTTGGGAGCCGAGCCTGTGGTCTCTCAAAGTCCAGGGTCCTTCTGACTAAGTGGAGGTGAATAAAGAAGAGGTGAGAGACAACTGAGTTCTCAGACCTGTGCTTAGGTGTCATGCAGTTGTTCTACCATTGCACGGGTTTGTGTTTGTTTTATAGCTTCTGTGAGTACATGTTTTTTCTGGTACACAATCATTTTTCAACATACATGATCTTCTACAGATAATTGGATGTATCACACATTAACAAATCACTTAATCAACATTCTGTGATCATTTGCCATGTTGCCACAACAGAAATATTCATGATGGAGATGAATGACATGGAAGGGTGATCTGGTTAGCTCCTCCTGACCTATGGGATGATCAGCTAGGAGAATCATTGTTACTTTTGATCAACTTTCAAAATTAATCACAATTACTTAGGAGATGGGTAACAAAACATTTTGTAGCTAGGTACAGAGTTAGAGGGCAATTTAAAGCATACCAGAATTGGAATTTTCCTCAATATCCAAGTTACATTTTTCTTGTGTTTCATTAAGCACCTTGGCAATTTTGCCTGGTTATCGTAAACATAACAAATCAGCAAAGTGGGTCAGTAGCTTGTGCTTCAGAGGAGTGATTGATTGTGGTATTTGTGGGGCATCTAAGTGTACCTCTGCTAAGAGAGAAAAGGGAGGGGGGTAATGGGTGATGATCGTTAGCTTTTAATTCTGTGAATGTAATCTTTTTAGGGTAATAATCTGGGGGGAATAAGGTGGGACAGATATGTGTTAACCATATAAGTATTTGCTCTTATATTATTTCTCCTGTACTGGGAAGAGAACAATTCCATTAGTAAGGAAAGTTGGAAGGAGAAGTTACACAGAGGGGGTTCAGTGGGTGCCTCATCTTTTCTGAAGGCTGGTCTTCAGTCTTCATTTTCCCAAACTGTGACTCTCAGATAGAGGGGGTATGATGACTCTCCACAGATGGGAAGAGGATAAAATATGGGAAAGACTGGTTGAGAAAAAGGAAAGTGTTTTGGAAGAGGGGGTAAAAAAACACAAATATAATTTTGAGGATAGACAGAGTGAAAGAGAGACAGACAGAGACAGAGAAAAGAGAAAGAGAGAGAGAGAGAAAGAGATACAGAGGGAGAAGGATAAATAATAAACATGGAAATAAGATGAAGAGAAATATAATAACTGAAAAAAATAATAGCATGTTTCTTTGATAAAATCCAAGTTCTCAAATATAAGAGAACAGAGTTAAATTCATAAGAATACAAGTCATTCCTAATTGATAATTGATCAAAGGATATGGAACAGACAGTTTTCAAATGAGATAATCAAAGCTATCTATAGGTATATAAAAGAAAGGCTCTAAATTATTATTGATTATAGAAATGCAAATTAAAACAACTCTGAGGTATCATTTCACAACTATCAAATTGTCTAATATTACCAAAGAAAAAATGACTAACATTGGAAGGTAGAAAAATGAGAGACTAATATACTATTTGAATAATTTAATCATTTTTAAACCAAATTTGGTACTCTGCCAAAAGGACTATAAAACTATACATACTTTTCTACTCAGCAATACAACTACTATATTTGTATCCCAAAGAAATGCAAAACAAAAAAGAAAAGTACTTATACATACAAAAAAAAATGCTTATCAGCTCTTTTTGTGGGGTAATTAGAAATTGAGATGCCCATCAATTGGGAAATAACTGAATTAGTTGTAGTATATACCTGTGATGGAATGTTATTGTGCTTTAAGAGATGAGCAAGAGGTTCTCAGAAAATCCTGAAAAGATTGTACATTACAAGATATAAAATGAATAATTTTCATTACATTAAATTTAAAAGGTTGTCAATACAAACAAAACCAATGTAACCAAGATTGGAAGAGAAACAACAAACTGGAAAAAAAAAACATAACAAATTTTTCTGATAAGGGTCTAATTTCTCAAATATACAAAGAACAAAAAGTCAAATTTATAAGAATGCAAGCCATTTGCCAGTTGACAAATGGTCAAAGATACAAATAAACAGTTTTCACATAAAGACATTGAAGCTATCAATAATCATATGAAAAATATTCTAAGTCACTATTGATTATAGAACTGCAAATTAAAACAACCCTGAAGTAGCACCCCCCCCACCTAAAGTTTGGTCATTACTACAGTAAAGAAAAATTATAAATATTGAAGGGTATGTGGCAAATTTGGGACTTTAATGCATTGTTGGTGGAGTTGTAAACTGACCCAATCCTTCTCGAAGACAATTTGGATCTATGTCCAAAGGGCAATAGAATTGTACATTCCCTTTTTCCCAATAATCCCACTACTATGTCTGTATCCCAAATAAATTAGAAAAGACCCATAATATTTATAGCAGCCCTTTTTTGTTGTGGCAAAGAATAGACACTGAGAGAACATTCATCAGTTGGAGAATGGCTGAATAAACGGTGGTATATGATGATGGTGGAACATTATTGTGATATTAGAAATGATGAGCAGAATGATTTCAGAAAAGGCTGGAAAGACCTATGCAAATTGATACTGTGGAAAATGCCGAACCAGGAGATCATTCATTGTACACAGTAATAGCAATATTGTATGATGATCAACAGAGATAGATTTAACTACTCAGCAACAAAATGATACAGGACCATTCTGATGAACTTATGACAAAGAATGTTACCACCTCCAGAGGAAGAACTGTTAACATCAGAATGCAGATGAAAGCATACTATTTTTCACTAGTTTATTTGTGTGTTTATTTTTATGTTTGGTTTTATTTGAGTATTCTCTTACAATAATGAACTCTAGGGAAGTGAGTTTTGCATGACAATCCATATCTAAAACAAATTAAAATGCATACCATCTCCAGCATGGGGGAGGGAAGGAAAAGAGAGAGACAATTTAGATCTTATAATTTCAGAGAATGTATGCTGAAATTCATTATGATATGCAATTTGGAAAATAAAATATCAAAAAAGAAAAGAGAACGTATACAAAGGTATAGAAATAAGAGATTACATGTTGTTTGTAAACAAGGCAGCTGGATTCTACAGCATACAGAACACTGAACATTGAGTCAGGAAGAGTTGAGTTCAAACCTAGCTAGCCTCTAACATTGTCTAGCTGTGTTTCAAGGCAAGTTACTTAATCTCTATTTGTCTTATTTTCTTCCTCTATGAAATAAGAATCCGAATAACAAATACCTGTTGGGTTGTGCTAAGGTTCAAATGATGTAATAATTATAAAGTGCTTAAACAGTCCCTGGCAAATAGAAAAAAATATATATGTATATATGTTAACTGTTGCTACTATTGTTATTGTTATTATCATTATTATTGTGAAGAATATAGAGAGCTCTAAACTGACTACACTCAAGAAAAATGTTTGGGGGTTGTACATAATGTGGCTGAAAAGGTTGGTACAAAAGTAGGTTATGAATGACTTTAAATGGCAAGAAGAGAAATTTGTATTTGACTAACAATTAATAAGGAGCCAGTGTAGTTTATTAAACAGAGGAGTGATATGACCAGACATTGCTTTCGGACAAACATTACTCTGGCAACTGTGTAGAGAAAAGGGAAAAGACTTGAAATAGGAAGAAGGCATGTTATGATAGTAGTGCAGGTTTAAGGTTATGTGGACTTTATAAATAGAGAAAAATGGAAAAGATCTGAAAAAGTGCTTTGGAGATAGAATGGATAAGATTTAGCAAATAATTAGATATGTGTGATGAAGGAAAGTAAGAAATTAGGGAGGATTCTGAGATTTTGCATATGAATGTTTTGAAAGATGGATAGTGATCCCCTCAAAAGAAACACAGCAGCTCAGGTGATGATTTATTTGGAGATAAGAAAATATTCCTTTCTTTGACATGTTGAATTTATACCATATGTAGTTGCCTTTATATCCCTCAATATTGCATCACAATCCACTGTGATTTACTATTTAGCCTATGGATACTAGAAGTTTTTGTCATGTTGGGGGAAAGGTAAAATTCAAAGAGGAGATTGGTCTTTTCCTCAAGGTATATTGAATAATAAATGATGATAGAGAGGAGGCAGAATGCTCAACTTTGCTTATATTATTTTCATTGATTTTTTGTTATTCATTGTTATTGCAGTTTGTATTTTTATTATACTTTGCTTTTATTTCTCTCTCAAAGAATGTGATCTTTGGATTTGAAAAGGCAGAACAAAAATTTATTTTTAAAGAATTGATTCCCAAGTCAAGTACAGAGATAGCATGAAAACACTCAACTGACCTTGGTGAGTTCATGTCACTGGTCCCAAATAAGTGACATCTCTGGAAGTCAAAAGAACTTGACAGATGTAATTGCAAAGCCATTGACATTGATTTTTGAAGTATAATGGAGAAGGGGAGAGATAGTAAAGCACTGAAAAAGGATAAATGCCCTGTTTTGGAGGAAAAAGTAAGAAAGTGGAGTCTACAAATTATAAACCCAGAAGTTTGAGTTTAACTCCCGACAAAACATTTTAAGTTATTATTAAAGAAATATTTAATGAATATGTAGGAAATGAAACAATCAGCATTGTCATCAGGGTTTCATCAAATAAATAAGAAACTCTCTGTGAAAAATTAGTTTCATTTCATTTTTAATATAATTTTAAAGTGGTAAATTACAGGAAATCTGTAGAAATAATTTAACTAAATTTATGCAAAGAGATTTGAGAAAATGTCCCAAACTATTCTTGTGGATAAGATGGAAAAAGCGGCCCAGCCAGGTTGATTCATGACTGAATCCATCAGTGCTTTTAACTTACTTGGAAGGAAGTACATAGAGGAGATCACTAGACATCTCTACTTCATTTTAGAATACTTAATATTTTCCTCAAGACTTTCATAAAGTCCTACATGAGATACTTACCAGATTTGGACATCATATGATGTTGAGAGACATAGGAAATCTAATATCTTGAAGGACACTCAGGATTCAAAAAGATCTTGTTAGACAAGATTATTGGGCCAAATCTAATAGATGAGTGTAAAAGTGGGAAAATTTTACACTTATGTTCAAAAATCATCATCACAAGAGGAGGTACTATTAATAGTTCATGTGAAAAAGATCTGAATGTTTGGTAGTCAAGGAAATTAATACAAATTTTAAGCTGCTTTAAAAAAGGTATATTGCCCTGGGCTAATGAATGGAAAACTCTTAGGTTCTCCTTCTGCTGCTAGACCCAATCTAGAGTATTGTATTCAACTTTGAGAATGACATTTTTGAAAGGATATTGAGAACCAGGAGAGTACTCAGGATAGGCCATTCATGAAATGAAATGTAAAGAAAAATAAGACATGTCATCCATGATAAATATTGGACAGGCTATTATGTGGGCTAGGAATAATGGTTAGAGGTTCCCAAGAGGCAGGTTTTGGTCAGATATAAGGAAGTTTCTTGCTGTAAGTAATCCACTTCATTAGGTCTTCAAGGAGAACTTAGATAATTGCTTCGATCTATTAGCATAATTTTTTTTGAGGATCTACTATGTACCAGGCACTGTCCTAGACTCTGGTCATACAGAGAAAAATGAAAAAATCTTTGCCTTCAAGAAGCCTATATTTTATCAAATAATCCTATATTCCAACATGTAAATATAAACATTTATACAGAATATATATAAAATTATTTCAAAGTAATTTTTTGGGGGGGATGGCACTATCAGCTGGACAAGTCAGGTTCTAGGAGATAAAGGAAATCTAACCATAGAAATACTTTTCCATTTCTCTTTCTCATAGGTTGTTATGATTTAAATGGAGACCCAAGTAGAGTATTAAACATTTAGTAATAAAATGATAAGGTGAGAGAATTGAGATCATTAGTATAGATATATGTCTCCTAAGGAAGGATTAACCTAATGATAGAGTTTCCATTTAGTTGGCTTAAGGTCTATACCTTCTTCCAAAGCAGTGTGGGGAGTCAGTCTCTTCAAGATCTAAAGTAGAGCTTCTCTTTCTGGCAACCTCTTTTAAATCTCACTAGCTCCTCCCTCCATAGTGATATTGCAGATTGATGCTCAGGGGACACCAGGTCAGCCAGACAAGTCAAGCTATTAGACATGATGTCACATGTACTGTTGGGGCAGTGGTGGGTTGGAGTTGTTTTTCCTCTCATGAGGTAGAGATGATCAAATAAATGTAGGAATATTCTGGAAATTAAGCATCGTTGGGGACAATCTTTTTTCATATTCTGAAGTGGTCTTGCTCTGTTTATGAGAGGAAGTTTTAGATTCAAGGGCATATTGGGGGTATACTTGAGAGAACTAAATTTGAACTTCCCCCCAAGCCCCCTCATTTATTCCAATTTCTTCTCTAGCTTAAATTCCCAAATCTTCCTTCCCTGTATGTAATTTCACATCTAAAATTTAAAACCTATTATCCCTTATAGTGTCTCATAAGATTGTAGCATCACAAATTGAGAATTGGAAGGGACATTGGAGGTCATCTAGGGTAAACATTCACTTTATTCATGACAAAACTAAAGCTTAGAAGGATGTCTCTTGCTCATGGCAATCCAGGGAGTCAATGGTGGACACTGAATTTGAGCAAAAGTTCTAGGGTTCCAAATCTAGTACTCTTCTCTATGAATCTGACTGCTAGAGCTAGTTAAGGACATGGTAACAGAAGTGAGTGATTTTCAGTAATGCTTTTTTTTGTCTTGTGGAAATCTATTCATTTGTTTTCTTACCACACCATATGTTCAGTTTGCATTTGGTACTTATTTGAGAAAAAATATTTTGTTGCTTGTTAGGGAGGGTTTCCTATTCCACCATCTTTCTTCAGTAAATTTAAAAGGCTCTTAATCCTAAGAGTTTTATCATGATGAGTCAATACATATGGCATTTCAAAGTACTGATTCTCTCTTGTTCTGTGTAGTGTATTAGTTCATATTAATGTGACCTGCCCATTAATATTCTAGGGTATAATATTAACTGACCCATCCCACTACTTCTCATCCCCTCAGACTCCTGGGATGGGAGTTAACTATAGAGTTTAGTACTTAGATGTATCACAACTGCAAGGGGAAGAGAGATTGAAGGCAAATGCCCTGTACTGGTTATGGAAGGGTAAAAGGGTACCCATCTCAGTGCAGTCATTGTGTCTGATTCATGCCATGTGCCCTGCTAAGAGGTAGACTCTCTTTAATGGGAGAAGAATCAGAGTTAGGACAACATTAGAAATGATGCCAACATACCCAGGTGTAAAAACATAGTATACTGGAAAAAGCCCCAATTTGAAGCCAGAAGACCCTTATTCATACTCTGGTTTCAATACATTTGAGAATATCTGGTAGGAACCATTCTTTTTCAGGCAGAGATTGGGCTAGATGGCCTCTAAGATCCCTCTCAATTCTGGATAATAAGGGTTTATGATACCAGAAAACATGATATCCCAAAGGCAATAATGAATTTGAGTCTGAGGAAAATTGCCTTCTAAATGATATGTAAGTGATCAGTGAAATTTATCTTTAGTCATATTTCTCTGCATTTTCTCCCTAATAGTCTCTCCAATGAACTATACACATATTGAAAATAACATTCAAGAAAATTAAATATATACTTGAAAGGCACCAAACCCAAAGGATACCCAAAAAAGAAACATTAAAAGATTCTATCAGAAAAAAATTATTTTTCAAGCAGCTGGCTGCAGGTTGGTTAGGAAGCATATAGTCTGACATGGAACTTACCCAAGAAATACCCCAGGTATTCAAGACCCAAGAAATACTTCATAGACTAAATAATTTAATGCATTAAAATAGATCCATTTGCTTTCTAGAAGTGGAAGCTTTCACCAGGTCCTGTTGTTGTCAATAAAAGAGAAAGCAGGACTGTTTTCATTGGAACAAAACCATTCTTTACATCTGAAACAAAGTTATGGAACTGACAATAAAAACTAACTTAAAATAATATGAAGTAGAAACAGTTAAAATCCCAAAGCATGTAGTATATTAAAAATCAGTAATATAAAAAGTATATTTAAACTGTTTTGTTCTTTTTTAAGTATCTTGATATACTTGGCTTATTTATATTGAAGTCTTAGGAGGTTTAAGACAATAACCTCTGCATCATTCATCCAAAGAATAGGAATTCCTTTCCTATTCAGGCTTCATCCAGGAAATCCTCTTTGTCCTTAGATCATCCATATGCTATGCATTTGTCTCCCCATTTTGTCCAGGTTTATACCTTGATTAATGTTAATCATTAGTGCATTTCTGAATAATGCAATCTCTATTACTGTATATCTTGGAATCTCATATGATCTTAAACACAGGGAGAAAGATACATTTTGGGAACTTTTAAGATTACATTTTGTATCTCCTCTTCAAATCTGATTTTAAAAAACCCACTCTTTTGTTTCCTTATAATGTTTTCTAAAGTTTTGTTTAAGTCTTAGGCATCCCAACCCCTCAAGTTTATTATACTATGTTAACGTGTGATGAATAAGGTATGATAAAGCTACAATTCTTTATTTCTTTGCTATTTCTAATTTGTCATGTTTTAAGTCTTGATAATATAAATCTATTTCTGAGGAAAATCTGAGCAGAAAGAGCTGTTTGATCTTTATTTTTGAAAAGGTTCAATGACATCATGTGGTGATTTCTTGACTTGCACATAAATTGTATTTAAGTAAAACAGAGTTGTACAATGTCATCAGCATTGCTCTCTGTTCCAGAGCCATCCAAGTGCAATGGCAACATAAAAGTCAAGACTAGCAATGGCTCTAGATGCAATGAATGCCTTGACATCTTTGATGTCTGATCAAGCTCTAAATACTCCAAAATGCTTTCTTCATCCACCTTTTTGACCCTTGGAAATTGTTTTCATCTGTTCATTCTTATAGGGAAAGCCTTCATATAAACATCCCCTGGAATCATCAACAGGTTGGAGGACTATTGGTTAACCTCAACCTGGGCTAGCTCCAAAGCTGAAAGTGTTTTACCACTGTGAGGCCATTATGCATGTTACAATTTCTGAGAGCAACAGGTGAGAGTAGAGGTAAGTGTTGGAACTTCTCCCCTTTCTATATTTGAAATATAAAGGAAGGAACTTCTGTTCTTGAACATAGAAGGTTAGGGTTGACCATAATTTCCCCAAATATTATTTGAGACCATCCTTAGTAATTTACAACATTCTTTTTACTTGACAATTTATTTCACCTGAAAAGGCCAAATAATGACAGCTCAAATATGATTCTATTTACAAATTTCTTCAATGGAGTTGAAGTAAATACAGATTCATTGTTAAGGATGAAATTATCTAAAAATATATTTCACAGATTTGTTATTGTTTTAGTCAAGGTTTAATGATAAGACTAGGAGTATTTAGAGCCATTCTGAGATATCTATGACAATAGTAATTTTTTCCCAGAATGGTTTTGTAAAATTAACATAAATTCTTGAATATGTTTCCTTGGCAATTTCCCCTAGAAAAGTCAATGCCAGATTATTTTAAGAAACTTGGCATGGTGTATTCCATCTCAACACTACAATCCATTCTTAGTCAACAGATATAATTTCTGGCCAATATTTTCATATAAACAATTCCTGAATATGGTATGTGAAATGGCCAAGATAATTATTTTGGAAAATATCTCAGACTAATGACTTGTAAATTTCTTGAATTAATCATATAAATTTCTTCATGAGCCACTCCTTCCTTCTTTAGTAGTTCAAGGCATAAGCCAATCCATGACCCCATATGTTCAACTAAGAAATAATAAGTGAAGGTCTTAAAAGATCAACATTTCCAGTTGAAGCAGAATAATACAATTTAGGTGCCATGGTGAAAAATAGGTCAAATATCAGAATATTTTCCCCAGATTAATAAATGAGAGCATGGAGGCACATATTACAGTGCTGTGTACTTCATAAAATAATTATATATAGTTAAGCCTGATAACAGAGTATTGTGATAAGGGATTATTTGAATGATAAATGATAACTAAAGATCAGATCTGCCAATCTTCTCCTTTCCTCCCTTCCTCCCTTTAACCCCTGGTTACCTACCTCCTCCCTTCTTGTCACTCCTCCTTTCCTCCCTCCTATTTCCTGTTGATTCTTTAGTTGGTCTCTCTCAATCAACTCAGAGTGGTGCACCAAATAAATCACTCTTTTCTCTTCTCTAAAATAAGTAAGGGATTTATTGGGGAGAAAGGTAAAGATAAGAAAATGGAGGGAAAGAGAGTTTGAGGTTTCCCTAAGCACTAGAATAATTCCTAGGTTGGAGGATGGTGGAATATAGTTCAGATTGGGGAAATGGGTTAACAGGTCTGGAAATTCAGTCACTGTAACACAGCAGAGAAATCAGAGAGAGCTGGACTTTGTCCTTCTTTCTTTCTGTCCCCAAGCCAAGAGACCCTTCTCCTTTCTGTCTCAAAAGTAAATAGACCTGCTTCCTTTCTGCCTCAAATGCAAAGAGACCCCAGACTTCAGTTGGTCAGATCCTTTTTCCAACAGTCTTTCCTGGTCACATTCCAATAAGAATGTTCTTTGAAGGACAGCTCAGCTGTCCCAGCTCCATTGCAAACTTTTCCCATTCTCTCACTTCCACAACATCACAGTATCACAAAAGGTATGTAATTCAATTCAATTTGTCAATGAAGCTATGGAAAATTTCAGTGATTGTAACAATAGCAAGTGATTGTAATTTATAACACAGTTGTTTTTTCAATAATATCCTAAACAGTAATAACAATTAAGCAGCAAGTAGTGGTGTTATCTTGCTTTTTTTAGCTTGCAACTTCAATACCTTATGATGAGAAGAAATCTTTTAAGAGTAATAGCTTGTGACAAATATAATATTAGTATGAATTTTCAAGTGTTTGAAATCCCCCCAAATATCATTATGCTAATGAATCCATCACTGGATATCTCTCTAATAAGAGATTAAGTACTTTAGCAATCATAACATCCAGTAGACAAAAAGTAAAATAAAATGAAAAGTGAAGTTGAAAATGGTCTAACTCCATAAAGACCTGGGTGCTCTTGCTTTTGTTTTGAGCATGACTTTGTCCCTTTCCTCTGAAACTTGACTTTAATCACAGAAAGCAAAGGACAGAAAAGACAATGGAGTATTATTGTGTTAGAGATGCAAGGATATTTTTCAAAATCTGTTATCTTTATATAGGAGTAAAGGGATACTCATAGAAGTAGAAGACGTGTGACTTCTGTCCCATTACTAGAAAGCAAGAAGAAAGGAGTGTATTTATCTTCATTCCACCCTTTCCCTATTTCACTGGTCCTGGCAGAAGACTCATTTGGAGAAATTGCATCCAGCAGAGACCTTTCAGAAAAGATCTCTCCAGGGGCAGGTCTGTAACACAGGGATAAAATGCCAAGTCTGGAATCAGAAGAACCTGGGTTCAAATTTGGCCTCAGACACTTCCTGGTTGTGGAACCCTAGGCAAGTAAGTTGCCTAGTCCTAGCCATTCTTCTGTCTTTGAATTGATACTAAGACAAAAGTAAGGCATTTAAAAATAAATAAGTAAATTTTTAAAAAAAGATAAAAGCTTTTTTTTTTTCTGGACACACATACACCTAAACACATGAGTCAGTTACTGAAGTTCCTGAAATCAAGAAGCTATTTCTAGGAGGACAATTGGTTGCAAATAATGGAGAAAATCCATCCTGGTAACTGGTACCCAAATGTAAAGGTAAATTTAATGGTTGGACAATAATTTTATGAAATTCTGTGGTTGCCAATATTATATCTTGAGTCAGAAATTTATTTATAAACATTTACAAATAGAGGAAACAATAAAGAAGAGAAATGTGAGGTTAGAGAAATTATATATCCTATCAACCTAAATGTTTTGCTTTGGATCTGCTTAATCCAGGAAGAGATTAATTAGCTCTCAACCAGAAAGGCTGGTGGTGAGTAACCACATGGCCTCCTCCAAGATGGAAGCTAGTCTCTTAGGAAACTAGGAAAGGTGTCAGTCTTTCACTCACCCAATAAAGTAGTCAAGGAGTCACTCTTAAATTGAAGCCTAGCTCCAAGCCATAGTTTCCAGAAAGTTCCCTCAAAGACTATCTCCAGGAGACACTCTCTTCAGACTATCTTCTGAAAGACAGTCTGCCCCAAGCTGAAGGATTTTGTGGCTTTTATGGTGGTTCCTTGTCCCCTCCCCTCTTCCCAGGAGTCAATCACAATTTCCAAATTGTCCAGTACTGCCCAGAGGGGCAGTGTCTGTGTGCATTCATACCTCTCATCCTCTGAAGGGGTCAACTCTCATCAAAGGCCTCTGAAGATGAAAATTTCTTATATCCACAAGTTTCTGATTGATTGGGTTAAAAGGGTGGAGCTCTCTAAGTAAGTGACTTGTGAATTCTCTAAGTACCTTGCTAGCTCCTCCATTCAGTTCAAGCTTTTGTTGATTCAAAGTTATTGTTAACCAAAGTGTTAACTTCAACTAGGCAAAGAGAATAAAGGATGCCCTTTCACAAATGTAAACTCAGAACAGACAAAGAGAACCAAGAATTTGACCTTCACAGGAGAAGCATAGAGAAGCAGTCCCTGGGAGTCTGATTGAGAAATGCTATTTTTAAGGCAGAACATTGTGAACTTGAAAGGTATAAATTACCTTGGTCACATGTATTCCTTACATGTGTTCTTCATTACAATTTGTACTCCAAATATGTGTCCAATTTTCTCACAGCTTTATGTTTACTATTTTAGAGTTTAGGGAGAATTTTCAATAACTACAGATCTACAATGTAATATTAATAAATGCATTTAATTCCTTTCAGTTAATTGTGTCTTGTGGCTGAATATTAAGAAGAAACAAACTAAAGGATGAATGACTTTAAACTATACCTAGGAGCTACCAATCTACAGATTCACTCAATTGAGATTATATCATGTAACGACTGCTTTGTAGATTGGTTGCATCTTAGAGTAGGTAAAATAAATACCATCTCATTTATGTACAAGCTTAAAAAGAAAATGGCAGAATGGCAGAAATGGTCAGGATACATACATACATACATACATACATACATATATATATATATATATATATATATATATGTCTTCACTGAATGAGGCAGATATCTACTTTAATTACAGTTGATAGAGATTTAGCCTGGGGTCAGAAGACCTGAGTTCAAATATAGTCTCAGAAACTTACTACCCATCTGCTTAGGCCTTTACTTCTCCAGTCTTTAGCTTTCTAATCTCTAAAATTAAGGGGATAAACTAGACAACTTCTTAAGTTTCATCTAGATCTAAAATTACAGAATGATTTCAAAATCTAACCTATGGTGCTACACACAAAGTTTGTGTAGGTTACTTGAGAACACCTCATTTGATTAAATACTCAAACTCTTTGTCATTTCCCCCCTTTAGTTTAAAAGCTACATTCCTAGCTTTCAAGTGAATTGGTACAATTGTTCACTCCAAATGGAATGACTGAAAGCTCTCCTTGCAACTTCCTAGTTTTTTTCTCAGAGAAAAGCTTGATAAAGCTACTGATAATGGCTTAAAAGCATTTTATTTTAGAAGCAAGTTGGTTTCCCATGTTGACCACTCTTAAAGTAAACTAATTCTTTTTTTAATTTAACTTTTAATTAATTAATTAATTTAAAATGTTTTTCCATGGTTACATGATTCATGTTCCTTCCCTCTCCTCCTCCCCCCCACCCGTAGCTGACATGCAATTCCACTAGGTTTTATAGGCATCATTGATCAAGACCCATTTCCATATTTTTGATAAATGCACTGACATGACCACTTAGAGTCTACATCCCCAATCATATCCCCATCAACCCATGTGATCAAGCAGTTGTTTTTCTTCTTTGTTTCTACTCCCACAGTTCTTCCTCTGAATGTGGATAGCATTCTCTGTCCCTCAGAATTGTCCCGGATGATTCCATTGCTTCTAGTAGAGAAGTCATTACATTTGATTGTACCACAGTGTATTAGTCTCTGTGTACAATGTTCTCCAGGTTCTGCTCCTTTCCCTCTGCATCACTGCCTGGAGGTCATTCCAGTTCACATGGAATTCCTCTAGTTCATTATTTCTTTGAGAACAATAGTATTCCATCACCAACAGATACCACTATTTATTCAATCATTCCACAATTGACGGACAACTCCTCATTTTCCATTTTTTTGTTATCACAAAGAGTGCAACTATGAATATTTTTGTACAAGTCTTTTTCCTTATGATCTCTTTGGAGTATAAACCCAGCAGTGGTATGGCTGGATCAAAGAGTAGGCAGCCTTTGGGCATAGTAAAGTGAACTAATTTTTTCTGAGATTTTTGTTCTGCCCTCTACTGATAGAAATGTTAGTAAATGGATATTTGCATACTTCTTTAAAATTTTCAAAATACTTAACATATGTTACTTCTTTTAAATCTCACAAGAACCCTATAAGATAGAAACTATAGAAACTGAGGTTGTAGAAAAGTTGACTGAGTAGAAATGAAAATTAATTAGGATGATAACCTTTTTTAAGTAGAAAGATTACCGAATTTATAGTCAAAGGACCTGGATTACTATCAGTGGACCTAGAATTAGGAAGACTTGTACTAAGTCCAGCCACACATTCTGGTTATTTGACTAAGAATAGTCATCAGGACCTTGAGGAACCAGATGGATAGTGTTGTTCTAATTCTATATTTCAGAAATTCCCATAGTGTGCTTTATCTCAACATTAAAAATTAGTTCATGTAAACTTAATTAGTTTTTAGTAAGGAACATTTATGAAGGTGGCTTGATAAAAAGAGTTGGTTCAACACAGTACACACAGCATCAATGGTGCACACAGAATCAAGGGGAAAGTGGGCACAACCTTAGGGAATATGTATAGTAAAGGGACAATTCCTAGCTTCTTGTTGCTGGTGGTTGTTTTCACTCTATGATGGAGTATTCATGAAATTCCATTAGGCATTTTGTAGATTTTCTGCTGAGCTCCTAGTAGAGTCATTGAATAGCCTTTTTTCAGAGTATCCATTTTGTCAATAACTCTAGATGAAGATATTACTGCCAGTCTTTGATCATCTGGAGACACTAGTATGATGCCAAAGAAATATGCAAATTCCCTTGAACTTGGAAGTTCATAAGTTTCTCCTCTGGTAAAGGGGCAGGGAGAGAGGCTCTATCACCAAACCTCTCTGCCCTCTCACCCCAAGGTCTTGTAAAAATCCTAGTTTAAACTGTTTTGTATTTGTTGACGTCCAAAATTTCCTAGGTTCTTTTCTATTGTTTCATTAAAAAAAGCACAGGGGACACAAGTACCTTCAGACAATCCAAAAATAGTTGTATAACACAGTGTCTGGTACATAGTGAGTGCATAATAAATGCTTATTGACTGACACCATTTCTTTCTGAAAAGAATTCTTCAATCCTTTAAATAAGACTGAAGTTGATAGAATCAATTAGCATATAGCCAAAGGAGTTGATTAATCTGAAATTATATTAAGATTAATAGAATTCTAGTAATTATATTTTATCAAAACTATTTCCTCTATCCATGGTGACTCTATAATCAAGCATTTTGTAATAGAATGGGATTCATTAAGTGGAAAGGCTATCAATGATTTAAGACTTGATCAGGGAATGAGTGGTAGGGGGTCTTGGAAATGTGCTGACACATTGACCATGGTCCATTACCATATAGGGTATGTAGGAAGGAGTAGTGGCATCCTCAGACCTCTCATAATAGCATCAAGAAGATGAGGCATCTCCTCAAGAAGCTAGAGCACCACCCACAGAGAGAGAAGATATCTGGACCTGATAGAAGAGAGGTCAGATCTTGGGCTAGTAGGAATGTTTAAAGAGATATTGAGAGACATTATATAATATAAGTTTAGGTTATTAAGCAATGGGGGGGGACCCTCATTCAATTGGCTTAGGTGGGAAGAAATCTAAGGACCTAACTTTGCTGAGACACCAGTGTCTCAATAAATCCTTTGCCTGTTTTTCTTTCAGACTAGCTGAAAAATAATTGCCATCTTCCAGTAACTTTTAAGGAATTATATCATTTCATCTGCTGTCCTTGATTTGTATATCAATCTAAAAGAAATTATAAACCATTCATAAGTACTTATCTAGTACCTACTATATTCCAGGCACTGTGTGAAGCATTTTACAAATATTATCTTACTTGATTCTTGAAACAGCTTTGAGTGGTTGTTGTTTTCATACCCCTCTTACACTTGAAGAAACTTGAATTAAATAGGGGTTAAATGACTTTCCCGGAATCACACAACTTGGGAACATCTGAAACCAGATTTGAACACAAGTCTTCTTGATTCCAGACCCATTACTTTATCCTCTGTCCAACCTAGGTTCTTTAGCATTTATTCATACCTTGTTCATAGTTCTGATCAACTGATTGATTCATTTCAAATATTCTCACATACTAAAATTATCAGGGCAAGATATTTTGTTAGATAATTTAAGTGGGGTAAAGTAATTTATGGACTATTAACCCTTTCTTACATATAATATATAGTATAGTCTCTGTGTATGGAGGAAATAATTATAACAATGTTTGTTCCCTAAAACCTCAGTACATTTTTGTTGTTCTAGATTTAGCTCTACTTCTTGACACTTAAAACCCTTCATAATCCAGCTCTAGCTTGTCTTTCCAGACATTTGTATTACTTTCCTCTTTCTCTGTATTTTAACTAATTATATTAAAACACCCTTTTAAATCCCATCCTCTTTTCTCCTTCCCCCATTAGAGCAAAGATCAGTTGTCAAAAAACAAAACAAAAAAACCAAAAAACCCAAAACCTACATGTATACATAAAGCCATGTCTTCATTATTTCTCTTTACAGGTTCTTTCTCTCTGGATGTGGATATATGTGAGTCATTTTTCAAACAATATTACTGTAGCTATGTATAATGTTTTATTGGCTCTGCTCATTTTACTCTTCATAAATGTAGGTCTTTCCATGTTTTTCAAAATTAAGCTGTTCATCATTTCTTAAAACACAGTGCTATCCCATCAGAATCATACTCCACAACTTCTTTAGCCATTTCCCAATTGATTAGCATCCTCTCAATTTCTACTTCTTTGACACAACAAATAGTGCTGTTAGGATTACCAGTGGTAGCAAGGTAGTAACTGGGTAGCAACTTAAAAATGTGAAATTGAAATGAGTAGACTACCTTAGTGAGATGCCTTGAGGGCTGGGAGTAACTAAAAAGTTTTTAGTGGGCTGTTTCAGCCCGATCTTCAGAGGCCAAGGCCTTGGAAAATTATGATTTCACATAGTAATATTACTAATAAATAATTATAATTCAACATTAATTTTATTCATATTTACCTTGTAGTATTCTCACCTTACCCTGCTACCACCCAAAAGTTGAGTAGAGATGTTTAAGGGGGAGTAGCATTGAAAGTCACAAGGTTCATTTCTCTTTTTGAGTCCTCATCAGTTTTTATGTCTCCTTTTCCTACCATCTCCATCAAGATACTGAGCAACTAAAACAGTATGTTAATAAGAAAAATGAGATTTTTTTCCTTGTGAATATTAATTTATTTCTTCCATCTATTATCTCTTGATTATTGTCATTATACTTTTGATACTTATATTTTTATAGTCCACTGATGTTTTCTTTCCCTTCTCAATGTCTTTCAAGCAATATGCAAATTGTTTCCTAAATCAAATACAAAGACTTATCTACTTAATTATTCATGACCATGTCTAGTCCAAGCCTTCTGAAAACAAACATTCAATTTCTTAATCTTTAATTGATATCTACAAGTATTTAATTTTCTTCTGTTTGGTTAATATGCATGTTAAATATTCTACTCCTTGCTTTCTTTTGAAGGCATCATTCAAATTAATCCCTAAAACTGATATTTTTATGAAAAAGCCAAGCTTTGGAAAAATATGTTATTTTGGAGTTCAAAATTTTTTCTCTTTCAAATATTCCATTTTTTAAATTTTGTATATACAAAATGTATTGTTTAAATTGGATCCACTTGAAATATAGGCATATTTTCCTTTCTTCCTACAAAATTTCATTAATTTTCCATTTTGAAAATTTGACTACATTGTTTCTTGATGAGTTAAACTCAGGTTTCTTTCCATGTAGCCTACTGACCTAGTATTTAATTTTTACTTTCAATACTCCTTGACAATTTTTCTATAGTATTTCTAAACAAATGGTTATTTAATTTCACTTTAAATAGGATTTTCTGAAAGATCTAGATTTCCTGGATCATCTCTACATCATAACTTTAAGAGTTTGAGGGAGAGGTTTTTTGTTTTTTTGGTAAAATATTACTATATTGTTCAAAAGTTTACATTTTCAAATTTTAGTCCAATATTTTTCTTTCTGCCTCAATGGTTTTACATTTTATACTGTCATTCTTTTTTTTTTTGTCAGAGAATATATTCCCTGAGAGAGTCTCTTTCTTTTTGTTTTGAATGACTGATTGTTTTAAAAAAGAACTCTAATTCTTGGCTTTATTTCTTTCATATTTTCACCTAATTTTGATAGCTTTTTTTTTAACCATCCTATATGCTCTTTGAATAGCTCAATTATAATCTTAGGTAAGCTTGAAGAAATTCTTGTAATATCTTCACCTTCCTTGAGGTATTTATGAATAAATTTCCTTCGTTGTGAAGTACTTCTCCATTGATATGGATCTTTTTGTGAATAATTTTTCATTTCTCCTTGGTCACATTTTTCACTTATTTGTCAGTTACTCATGATTTTTCCATGTTCTTTTCTTCAAATGAATTTCCTGCTCTCAATCCCTTCCTTTTGGAAAACCTAGAGCTGTTTCTCCCTTTTGTTGTCTTTAATATCTATTCTCTATTTTTCTTGTCTACCTGACTTATGTTGTCCATATCCTTCAACAAGTCATTGATACTGTGTCAAGGAACTAAGAGGGCTGTTTAAGGGCTTAACCTCTCTTTTCATAGTTCTGCTCTTCTGGGCTTCACTCTCCTCTCTGAAATTGATTTTCATCATTTCCTAGATTGACTCCTGGGGAGTAGTCATTAAGGAATTTTAAAAGTATATTATGTTTGTTAATATTTATATATAATCCAATGCATTTTATTCTTT
Source organism: Monodelphis domestica (assembly GCF_027887165.1). Taxonomy (NCBI): domain Eukaryota; kingdom Metazoa; phylum Chordata; class Mammalia; order Didelphimorphia; family Didelphidae; genus Monodelphis; species Monodelphis domestica. Next base: position 470,231,966 of record NC_077228.1, read on the forward strand.
TTTCTACCTACTTTAGGGGTGATCTATGTCTTCTTATACTGATTCAAGTGATTATAAACAATGTCCTATTTCTTATTCCAAAATATTACATCTTGAGCTTCATACTTTTCCACAGCAACCTTGTTTGAATTATTATTTTTTAACCTTGGGATGATCACTTTAACTGGTTTCAATATATTCTAAGAATGAGATCTCCTACAGAACACTAATAAGAGGTTAGCTATAGTAGTGGGACATTAATAAAAAATGTAGAGATCTCATAAGATTATAATCTTTGGGAAAGGAGGTGAGCCAAAGAATGAAAATATAAAAACAACAGGATCTCACCTAGAGCACTCAGAGAGAGTGAATACTGGGACAATTTTAAGGGATTAATTCCAAATGATAGTGGGGCTTCTTTTTTATGTAATGAAAATTCTTAATGAATATTTGAAAGCTACTATCAATCAATTAATAAAGCAACATGAATTTATTAAGCAGTTACTGGGATTCAAAAAGACAAAAGCAGACCTTGTCTTCAAAAAGCTTACAAATTAATGGAGTAGAATATATATATATATATATATATATATATATATATATATATATATATATATATATTACACCTATAGAATAGAAGGAATGGCTCAAAGACCTAAACACTATGTGAATATTAACTATCTCCCTTTGCACAACAATAGAAGATGAAATATATTTTAGCTTTCAAATAACCAGTACTAAATGTTATTTCATGGAAGTTCCTATGAGTGTGAGGCCATAGCACTATCAGGTGTAATGTAATGAAACATTTACTTAGTTAAATAATAGCAACTTCATTTATATATATATATATATATATATATATATATATATATATATATATATATAAAATAGCACTACCTATTTTCAGATTTTGTTACTAGCTGTGAAATTTAGATCACTCCACCCTACTTAGATCTTACTTTATGGTGAAGATAAAATTGTAATCTCCTGCTTGAACAATGAAGGTACTTAGTTCTTACTTTATAGTGAAGTTAGAACTTTAAGCTAAGTCTATTTTTAGATCTTACTACAAAAAGGTGTTAAGTAACTATTGTGAATTTCAAAACTACTCCAACCTATTCAGACCATCCTTTAGAAGATCTGATTTAGCTATTTCCTGATCAATAACAATAGAGAAACTTGGAATATCAGAATCAGGTCTTGGAAACTACATTTTCCACCCTACTCAGTGTAACAAGATTAGGAAGGGCTGCAGCAAACTCAAGATTTAATTATTTGATAATATGACCTTCAACAGATATGTGCAAAAAAAGGACAGACCTCTGCGAGGTCCTAGGTCAAGCTAGAGCCACCATTGGCACATGTGAGATGCAGGAAGTGAGGTAGAGAACAGACTCTGGAGTTCTCAGGACTTCCTGTGAGAAGGGCTAGAGTCAGTTCAAGGCTGGTGCTTAGAGCTGGAGGAGCCCCACAGACTGCTTTCCTTCAGATTGGCCACGTGAGTGATAAGGACAAATCCCTTTCCTTGCCTTGGCTATCGAAGGCCTTAAAGACCGTTTTTTGGCTCAGCCTGAGCCAGAGTGGGTTTGGCTTAAAATTATTTCCTTCTCTTCCTTATCCTTCTCTCTCTCTCTCTCTCTCTCTCTCTCTCTCTCCCTCTAATACTTTCTTCCTCCTGTTTGTAATTAAAACACCATAAAAATTTGGCAGCTGACTTGAGTGTTTCATTTAGGAATTACATAAATGAATTCCTTGGTGACCTTAAATTAATATATGTCAGTCTTTTAAAGTGATTTCAATATCACACTATGAAGGGTAAATTAATTAAAAAAAAAGGTTAAGTAACTAACAAAAGGTGAACTTAACAAAGAAGTGTAAAGGAACTCAAAAGATATAATCTAATCAAAGAAGATGAGAACTAAAGAATGGGCAGTCCTGGAGAAAATCCTCTGATGTGATTAGTAGACATGATAATTTAGAGGAGGGAACACAAGAGTAAAATGTCAATATATTTCATGTCACTTCCTCTCTCCAGTACCTTTGGCAGCAGAAAGATGACTGGTGGCAGCCTGCTGGGACTTTCTGCATCTTGGCATGGCTACAACTATTGTCTGGTCCTGTAGTAAGTTCTGGCTTGAGTTTTTCCTCCTTTACTTTTGTGAATCTTGAAATTTCTCAGATGTGTGAATGTTAAAAAATTCCCCATTGGGGAATTCTCCATTGGGACAACTCCCTATTAGGGACCATTCCCCATCTAAAATGTGAGAACTCTACTTGGATCAGAAATGGGAGGACCTCTACTCCACCTGTACTTAGGACTGCTTTAGGGGAGAAAACTCCTTGCTAAACAATGAAAGTACTTAAACCCATATTTATAATGAGGCAAAAAGTTCTTTAAGCCATGCCTATTTTTAGAATTAATACAATGGGGTGCTAAGTACCTATTAAAAGTCAGGCAACTTGTAAACTTGCCAGGACAAAAAGGTGAAAAACTTACTAAAGGGATTAGTCGACTCAGCTGTGAATTCAGAATGGGCTGTCCTTTGGAAAACGTCTAGTGTGATTGGTAGATGGAAGAACTTAGGGGAGATGACATAGGAGAAAACCCCCTATATAAGAAAAAGGGATCTCTTGAGAAGGAGCTCTTGAGAGACAGGCTCTAAGGAGGGTCTCTTGAGAAAGAATCTCTTGGAGGAAATCTCTAAGGAGGTCTCTCAAGGGAGGCTGACTCTGGCTGGAACTCCCTCTGGGGAGACTATGTCCCTCTGAATCCCTTGCTTGGACAAATCTTATGGTGAGTGATTAAGGACTGACTGGTTTCTCTCTTAAGGCTAAGGCCTGGGTTGGCCAGGGCTGCCCTGGACCAGCCTATTCTTTTCTCATTAATTCCTTTTCTCTCTCCTTCTCTCGTTCTTTGATTCCTCATTGTATTATTAATTAAAATCTCTATAAAACCCAGTTGACTTGGGTATATTCATAATTGGGAATATTTCCCTGCCGACCACCTTATATTTGATTTAAAACAAAACACTGTGGTGAAAACATATTTTCTGTGGTCACAATTTACTCACCCACTCTTATATCTATCACAATTTATATCTTCCACTATTTTACTCACTACAGTTTACAACCTCAACCATTTTAACTCTTACAGTTTATGGCATCCACTCTTTTAAATGCCACACTTTAAAACCTTTATCCTCTTAGAAGCCTCTAATCTCCTTCAGAGACCTAGCGGCAGAGATCTTGAACCCCCCCTGACACAGGCCAGGTGGGAGAAATCCTATACCTTCTTCCATCTTTCTCCTTAAAATTCTTCCCTCTATATTAAGTAAAATTACCATAAATTTTCAGAATTGGGTATTTTATTTGGGATTTTTTCCCCGGCAACCAATTAATTTAGATTTTTAAGTCACAACCCTAAAATTATCTCCACATATCCACCTATTTCTTTTTTAAATTTTAATTAGGTTTATTTAATTAATTTAGAATATATTTCCATGGTTACATGATTCATGTTCTTTCCCTCCCCTCCTCCCACTGCCCTCCTATAGCCAATGAGCAATTCCACTGGGTTTTACATGTATCATTGTTCAAGACCTATTTCCATATTATTATTATTTGCACTAGAGTGATCTTTTAGAGTTTATATTCCCAATCATCTCCCCATTGAAGCATGTGACCAAGCAGTTGATTTTCTCTTGCATTTCAGTTCCCACAATTCTTTCCCTGGATATGCATAGTATTCTTTCTCATAAGTCCCTCAGAAATGTCTTTTGTTCCACAGTATATCTGTCTTTGTGTACAATGTTCTGGTTCTGCTCATTTCACTCTGCATCACTTCCTGGAGGTCATTCCAGTTCACATGGAATTCCTCCAGTTCATTATTCCTTTGAGCACAATAGTATTTCATCACCAACAGAAACCACAATTTCTTCAGGCATTCCCCAATTGGAGGGCATCCCCTCATTTTCCAATTTTTTTCCTACCACAAAGGACGTGGCTATAAATATTTTTGTACACCTATTTCCTCTATTATCTCTTTGGGGTACAAAACCCAGCATTGCTATGGCTGGATCAAAGAGCAGGCAGTCTTTTAATATCCTTTGGGCATACTTCCAAATAGCCTTCCAGAATGGTTGGATCAAATTACAACTCCACCAACAATGTTTTAGTGTCCTAATTTTGCCACATTCCCTCTAACATTTATTACTTTCCTATGTTGTCATGTTAGTTAATCTGCTAGATGTGAGGTGGTACCTAAGAGTTCTTTTGATTTGGATTTCTTTAATAATCAGTGATTTAGAACATTTTTTCATGTGCTTATTGTTAGTTTGGATTTCTTTATCTGAAAATTGCCTATTCATGTCCCTTACCCATTTATCTATTGGGGAATGGCTTGCTTTTTTGTATAAATGATTTATCTCCTTATAAATTTGAGTAATTAGACCTTTGTCAGAGGTTTTTATTTAAAGATTTTTTCTCCAATTTGTTGCCTCCCTTCTAATTTTGGTTTCATTGGTTTTGTTTCTATAATTTTTTTTTTATTTAAAGTAACCAAAATTATACATCTTACATTTTGTAATATTCTCTGTCTCTTACTTTGTCATAAAATCTTTTCTTTCCCATGGATCTGATAGCTATACTATTCTTTGTTTAACTATTATACTTAATTTTCTTGTTTATATTTAATTCATTCTCCCATTCTGAATTTATCTTGGTATAGGGTGTGAGATGTTGATCTAAACCTAATCTCTCCCATACTGTTTTCTAATTTTCCCAGCAGTTTTTGTCAACTAGTAGGGTTTTGTCCCCAAAGCTTGGATCTTTGGGTTTATCATTCACTAACTTGCTGAGGTCATTTACCTTTTATTTATTTATTCCATTGATCCTCCCTTCTGTTTCTAAGTCAGTGCAATACTGTTTTGATGACCACTGCTTTACAGTACAGTTTAACATCTGGTACTGCTAGGATCCCATGTTTCTCATTTTTTCTTTAGTTCCCTTGATGTTTTTTATCTTTTGTTATTCCAAATGAACTTTGTTATATTTTTTTCTAATTCAGTAAAAATGTTTTTTGGTAGTTTGATAGGTATTACACTAAATAAGAAAATTAATTTGGGTACGATTGCCATTTTAAAAATATTATCTTGTCCTACTCATGAGCAATTAATATTTTCCCAACTATTTGGATCTATTTTTAGTTGTGTGGAAAGTGTATTGTAGTTGTAGTCATATAATTCTTGTGTTTTTCTTGGTAAATAGATTCTTAAATATTTAATATTGTCTAGGGTAATTTTAAAAGGAATTTCTCTTTCTAACTTTTGCTGCTGAGTTGTGTTGGAAATATATAGAAATGCTGATGATTTATGTGGGTCTATTTTGTATCCTGCAACTTTGTTAAAGTTCTTGATTATTTCCACTAGCCTTTTAGTTGATTCTCTAGGAATCTTTTAGTAGACCATCATATCACCTACAAAAAGTAATAGTTTAGTCTCCTCATTGCCTTCTTTAATACCTTCAATTTATTTTTCTTCTCTTATTGCTACTGCTTGTCTTTCTAGTACAGTGTTAAATAATACATATGATAATGGGCATCCTTGCTTCACTCCAGATCTTACTGGGAAAGCTTCTAATTTATCTCCTTTGCAGATGATGCTTGCTGATGGTTTTAAATATATACTGTCTATTATTTTAAGAAAGGTACATCTATTGCTCTACTTTCTAGTGTTTTCAATAGGAATGAATGTTGTATTTTTGACAAAGGCTTTTTCTACATCTATTGAGATAATCATGTAATCTCTGTCATTTTGGTTGTTGATATGGTCAATTATGTGGATAATTTTCCTTATATTAAACCATCCTTGAATTCCTGGTATAAATCTCACCTGATTATAGTGATATGATAACTTGCTGGAGTCTTTTTGCTAATATTCTATTTAAGATTTTTGCATTTATGTTCATTAAGAAGATTGGTCTGTAGTTTTCTTTCTCTGTTTTTAATCTGCCTAGGTTTAGAATAAGTACCATATTTGTGTCATAAAAAGAATTTGGTAAAACTCCTTCTTTGCTTATTTTGTCAAATACTTTGTGTGGTATTGGAATTAGTTGTTCTTTAAATGTTTGATAGAATTCACTTTTGAATCTATTTGGCCCTGGGGATTTTTCTTAGGAAGTTTTTTCATGGCTTCAATTTCTTGTTCAGAGATGGGATTGTTTAAGTATTCTATTTCCTCTTCTGTTAACCTTGGTAATTTGTATTTTTGTAAATATTTGTCCATTTAACATAGATTGTCATATTTATTGCCATATAATTTGGCAAAATAATTCTTAATAATTACCTTCATTTCCTCTTCATTAGAGGTGAGGTCACTCTTTTCATCTTTGATACTGTTAATTTTGTTTTCTTCTTTTTTTTTAATTAGAGTGACTAGTACTTTATCTATTTTATTTGTTGTTCTAAAGTACTAGCTCCTAGTCTTATTTATTAATTCAATAATTCTTTTACTTTCAATTTTATTAATTTCTCCTTTGACTTTTATGATTTCCAATTTAGTGTTTATTTGGGGATTTTTCATTTTCTCTCTTTCTATTTTTTAAAGTTACATGCTCACTTCATTGACCTCTTCCCTCATTAATTTGTTGGTACATTATACACTCAAGGATATAACTTTTTCCCTGAGTACTTCTTTGGTTGCATTCTATAAATTTTGATAAGTTGTTTCCTCATTGTCATTCTCTTCAATGAAATAAGTAAATGTTTCTTTGATTTATTCTTTGACCAACCAGTTTTGAAGAATGTGATTATTAATTTCCAATTAGTTTTAAATCTGCCTTCCACAAGCCTTTGTAATATTTATTGGAAAAGGAAATGGGGGGATTAGAAAAACAGGGATAAATGGAAGGTCTGTAGCAGGGTATGGAGGAGTTGAGGGGAAGAGGGAATACTGATGCTGATGAGGCAAAGGAGAGAGATGCCCCCTGCTGAGAGGAAGCAGCAGGGGTCTGTTAAGGACTGTTTGTCATTGAATGACTGAACTGATGTTCAGCTACCTCTATTCCAAAAAAGATAGTCCACTTATCTGACTGCAAGTTCAAATAAAATAAAGTTCAGTAACCAGTTGGGATTGAAGAGATATCATAAAGGAGGGGCAAGGGAGGTCCCTAAATAAGGTTGGAGTCTTCCTCAGCTTTTGTAGCTAAGGCCAGGTCCCACTGGCTGGTGGAGGGTTTCTCCCACTCCCTTGTCAGTGCTAGTTTTGTCAATTTCAGAATCTTAGCAGTAGACAGAAAGCAAACAAGAATAGTTCTAACTTTCAGAAATGATTGGGCCTGAATCTTTGGGCTGAACCAAGAAGAGGCACACCACTCCAGACTGGGCTGAACAAGCACCTCCCTCCTCCAACACCAGGAAGGAAGTAAAACCTGACAGGAAGGAAGTGCTAGTCACAAGATCCAACTGCCACTCCCAGTTTCCCCTTCCCCCACCAACTGTCAGTCTTGTTTCCTTTCCACACCCTTATTATGATTTTTATTACATTATGGTCTGAAAAAAATGAATTTATTATTTCTGCTTTCCTACATTTTCTTGCAATGTTTTTATGACCTAGTACATGGTCAATCATTATATATGTGTCATGTGCTTGTGAAAGGAAGGTATATTCCTTTTTATCCCTATTTATTTACTCCAAATATCAGCTCTAATTTTTATAACATTTCATTAACTTCCCTTACTTCTTTCTTATTCATTTTTGCTTTGATTAATCTAGCCCCAATAGAAGGAGCTTAAGGTCCCCAATTAGTATGATTTTACTATCTATTTCCTCCTTAAGCTCCTTTTGTTTCTCCTTTATATATCTGACTGCTATACCATTTGGTGCATATATGTTGAGTATTGATATTTATTCATTATTTATACTGCCTTTCATCACGATGTAATTATCTTCCTTATCTGTTATAATGAGATCTATTTTTGCTTTAGCTTTGTCTGATTATTATTGCTACTCCTTCTTTCTCTCAGTTGCAGCCCACTAAATTCTTCTCCACCCTCTTACCTTTACCCTGTGTATATTTATCTGCCTCAAGTGTATTTCTTGTAGACAACATGGTTGGATTCTGGTTTTTAATCCATTCTGCTATTTGCTTCATTTTTATTTGGGAGTTCATCCAATTCTCATTCACAGTTATGATGACTGCCTATTTCCCTTCATTTTGACTTCCTACTTAGGTTTTGTCTTTTCTCTTATCCCTCTTACCCTTTCGTCCAACCTTTCACTTTTAGTCAGTTTTCCCCCTTTCCTCTTCCTAATGTTACTCCCCTTCCTGGCAACTCCCCTCTTATTGATGCCCCTCTTACTATAGTGTCTTTTAAACTACCCCCACCACCTTCTCCCTCCCTTGAATTGCTTCCCTCCCCACCAGCCTGTTTATTACCCTTCTACTTCTCTATAGGACATGATACAATTCTCTGTCCCAATGGATCTGATTGTTCTTCCCTTTTTGATTCAATTTCAATGTGTGTAAAAATTAAATATTACCTGTCTCCAACCTCTTTTACCCTTCCATCATATTGGCCTTCTCCTTCTCTCCACATGTGCTTCTTTATGAAATATAAATTTACACCATTTTATCTCTTTTTCAATTTCTCTTAGTATTTTCCTCTTTTTTTACCCTAGTGTTACACACACACACACACACACACAAACACACAAACACACACACACACACATATATATTGATATTTCATTTTATATAGTTTGGCCCTATTCCCTTTAAGTATACTTCTTCCAGCTACCCTGATAATAAAAATTTTTAAGAATTACCAATATCATCTTTTTTGTTATATTTAAAATTAATATATCAACCACATTTTCTTACAGGAATACAAAAAACTTGAACTTATTGGGTCCCTTAAATTTTTTTCCCCTTTCTTAATTACCTCTTGGTATTTCTTGTGAGTTCTGTGTTTGGGTATCAAATTTTCTGTTTGAAAGTCTGGTATTTTCTTTATGAATGGTTGGAACTCTTCTATTTTATTAAATGACCATACTTTCCCCTGTAAGATTATAGTCAGTTTTGCTGGGTAATTGATTATTGGTTGTAGACCCAGTTCCTTTGCTTTCCAGAATTTAATATTCTATGCCTTCTGGTCCTTCAGTGTGGACGTGACCAGATCCTGTGTTATCCTAACTGTGGTTCCAGTATATCTGAATGACCTCTTCTTTCACTACTTGTAGTATTTTTACCTTGGTCTGGTAGTTCTTGAATTTGGCTATACCTTTCCTAGGTGTTGTCAATTAGCAATAAAATGCAGGAGGTGATTTGTGGATTCTTTTAATCTCCACTTTTCTCTCTTATTCAAGAATGTTGATGCAGTTTTCTTGAATAATTTCCTGTAAAGGCTTTTTTCTTTTGTCATGATCTTCTGGTAGTCCAATAATTCTTACATTGTCTATCCTGGATCTATCTTCCAAATCTGTAGTTTTATCAATGAGGTGTTTCGTATTTTCCTCAATTTTTTTCATTCTTTTGATTTTGCTTTATAGACTCTTGCTGCCCTGTGAAGTATTTGCTTCTAGATGGTGGATTCTAATTTTTAAAGACTGAATTTCATCCCTGGTTTTTTGGTCATCCTTCTCCTTCTGGTATGATTTTATTTGTAGGTCATCTTGTTATATTTAAAATAGTGGATGCCATAAACTGTAAGAGTTAAAATGGTTGAGGGCCATAAACTGTAGTGATTAAAATAGTGGAAGACTTAAATTGTAGTAGATATAAGAGTAGGTGAGTAAATTTTGACCACAGAAAATATGTTTTTACTATAGTGTCTTGTTTTAAATAAATATAAGGTGGTCACCAGGGAAATATTCCCAATTATGAATATACCCAAGTCAACTGGGTTTTATAGAGAATTTAATTAATAATACAATGAGGAATCAAAGAAAGAGAGAAAGAGTAAGAAAGGAATAAGTTTGAAGGGCCTTAAGCCAACCTGGCCTAGACCTGAGTCTTACGAGAGATCAGTCAGTCCTTAATCACTCACCACAAGATCTGTCCAAGCAAGGATTCTAGTGCCACCAGGCCAGCATCATCTCAGCTGCTTTCACCAGCTCAATCCTGAATCTGAATGTTTCAGAATGAGTTCCAAGAGAGAAAAAGTCTCCTCAGAGGGAGTTCCAGCCAGAGTACTCCTCAAAGGGAGTTTCAGCCAAAGACTCTCCTTCAAGAGATCGTTCTCAAGAGCCTGTTCTCCAGAGCCTGTTCTCCATCTCAAGAGATTCCTTTTTCTTATATAGGGGGTTTTCTCCTATGTCACCTCCCCTAAGTTCTTCCATCTACCAATCACAGTAGACATTTTCCAAAGGACAGCCCATTCTGAATTCACAGCTGAGTCCACTAATCCCTTTAGTAAATTTGAACCAGAAAAAACTGAATAAGTTTTCACCTTTTTGTCCTGGCAAGTTTACAAGTTGCCTGACCTTTAATAGGTACTTAGCACCCTATTGTATTAATTCTAAAAATAGGCATGGCTTAAGTATGGGTGTAAGCATTTCTCATTGTTCAGCAAGGAGTTTTCTCCCCTAAAGCAGTCCTAAGTATGGGTGGAGTAGAGGTCCTCCCATTTCTGATCCAAGTAGAGTTCTCACATTTTAGATCTAAGTAGCTTCACTGTTTAAAATGGGGAATGGTCTTAACCAAATGTTCTAAGGTAGGGTCTAAGAATCTTTTAACATTCACAAGTCTGAGAAATTTCAAGATTCACAATCATTGACCTTCTTTGCCTCATTTTTAAGCTGGTCAATTCTGGGTTACAAGACTTTATTTTCTTGTTTTAGTCCATGCGTCTCTGTTTCCAGGTGATTTATTTTGCTTTTTAGCTTCTTTTCCCAATTATCTTCAGCTTCTCTTTATTGTTTTTTGAATTGTGTTTTGGGTTCTTCCAAAGCCTGTGTCCAATTTGTTGGAATTTCTATGTTTTTGCTTGGTGTTCCTTGATCCTCCTCTGTTTCATTTGCTCTTTGTTCATTCCCTGGATAGAAGCTGTCAGTTGTAATTTCTTTTTTTTTCCTTTTTCTGTTGTTTACTCATATTTTCCTACTTTCCTCCCTGTCATTAGTTGTAATCTTGCTCCTCTGTTTATTTGCTGGATCTGTTGAGGGCTTCTGTCCTGAAGGGACTTCTTTTGTACTCTACTGATTGACTAGATTACGCTGATAGAGTATTAATGAGCCCTAAGGTCAGATGTTCCCCAGCTGGTAGCAGAAGCTGAAGGTGTAGATGAAGGTGTGGAGGCTGAAGGGAGTTGTGTTTCCTGCCTTGTTACAAGGTATTCTATAGTGATTGCAGTCTTCTCCCTGGGAGCTTAAGTCAACAAGGCTCTTTGAGTAGTCAGTGGGGGAGAGGTTTTGGAGACTGAGATTCCCTGACTTCTGAAGGCTTCTTATCTGCTTTATTGATCAGATTAAGTAAGGGCAGGGTTTATCTAGGGATCTGGGATATGCCCTGAGGCCAAAAACTCTAAAAGGCCCAGGTGCAAGATGGAGAGTTTTGGCTATGGCTAGGCTGCCCTTTCCTTGAGATTCCAGCAACTGCCAGAGACTCAGCACAGTAAGTGGGGAAGGGATCCTTGGACCTTCCTTGTTCCTTTTCCTTAAGCCCAGGAATTAAGACTTTTTTGTGTACCTTTTTCGTTGAAGCCAGCAGGAGGATCCACCAACTCTGGACTGTAGTTAGATTTGGTTTTCTGTCCCCTCAAACACTTTGTTTTTGATTGGTGTGGAAAGGATTTCAGAGAGATCTGTATTTTTGCTAAGCTACCTTATTCACTCTGCCACCTTTCAGACCATTCCTTTTTAAACATGAAGGGAAGAAGGAAGTGCATACCTCCATCTGTTCGGGTTAAAAGGAGCTGTTGAAAAGACCTTCAGTGTTGCCTATGAACATGCCTTCTTCCTCAGTGTCATCATTGAGCTTCTTAACTGATTCTTGGTATTCTTGACTATTAACTTTCATCTTTACCCATTCTGCATGTTGACTAGATCACATCATCTATCTGTCTCTTACCCAGTTACAAATTATGCTCAAATTCAGAAAGTTTAGATATTAACACATTTCTTTCTTTCTTTCTTTTTCTTCCTTTTTTCTTTTTCTTTTCTTTTCTTTTTCTTTTTTTTTGCTTTAGCTTAAAAAAATTGAATGTACTTCCATTTTCCTGGGCATTGAAAATACACAACAAAAAAGAAAGAAAGAAAGAAAAAAAAGAAAAGAAACTATAAGAAATATTTACATATGAAAAACAAAGTTTGACTTTTTTTGCTTGAATATCCTTCTACTTATTCCATTGATAGAGAATATTTTCAGTCCATAAGTAAAATAATGTATAAATTGAAATAAGAAAAACCTAGATTCAAATATTGGCTGAAAGACTTGCTAGCTGGGCAAGACAACCTGTCTCAGTCTCAAACAATTTGATTATGAAGCATCTTTCTCAAAGGAAGTTTGTGAGTATCAGATAATATGTACAACTATTTGCAAACTGTTAAAAGTTCTATTATATGTTATTATTGAATCTATTTTTATTTTAATTTGATTTCATTAATAATAATAATAATCAGATAAGAGATTTAAATACTCAAAATACATTTAAAATACTTCACATCATTCTACCTACATTTTCCATTTAAACATTTTTTTACTTTATCTTTAAAGAGAAGATTCATAGTAGTCATAACTTTTCTTTAGAAATTACCTTGATAACAGTGTATGAAATTCTCATAGTCTCATTTTGTGTCACTGACTAAGGTAGTATGGTCTTCTAAGTGATGTTTTTGCCATTATTTACCACCTGATTTGAAATAGCAAAATCAATTATTGACATTGTCTTATATATGTAACTTTATCTTTTATCTTCATGTTGTTCAGTCAAAATATTATTGATTGACCTGAGTATCAGAGATATCAAATTTAAGCCACGCAATATTGCAATATATGAGACTTGGGACAGTTACTTCATCTCTTTTTGCTTGTTTTTTTTTTTATCTTTAAAATGAAGTTGCACAGGATTATATAAGTTCCTTTTTAGCTCTAAATTAATGATCATTTGATTTTATGACTTCTATCTGTCTTCTTTTTTTAAAAACCCTTACTTTCTATCTTGGAGTCAATATTGACTCCAAGGCAGAAGAGTAGTAAAGGCTAGGCAATGAGGGATAAGTGACTTGCCCAGGGTCACACAGCTGGGAAGTGTCTGAGGCCAATTTTAAACCCAGAACCTCCTGTCTCTAGGCCTGGCTCTCAATCCACTGAGCCACTCAGCTGCCCCCTTCTATTTATATCTGTCTTCTATATATAATGGCAAGACCTTGAAAGGTCCTTTGGGAAAATAGATGACAAAGACTTGAAATGAAGATCTGAGTTCAAATTCTTCCTCAAGCAGTCACTAAAAGTATGACCCTATGTAAGTTACATGCTCTGGGTATATCAGTTTTCTTCTCCATAAAAAGAGAAGGAAATTGACTCTGACCTCCAAGAGTCCTTTCTGTTCTAAATCTATATATAAACATTTAATTGGTTTATTTTAGTATTATTGGAAAATATGAGTTACTAACTTTTATTATAAAGTTTGGCACAAGGTTCCAAAAGCAGTAATTACTTAGCTACTAAAAGAGTAGATAAAATTAAATATTTCACTCTAGCATTTTAATATTAAAATTATAGATGTTGAAAGTCTGAAATAGCTAATATGGAAATATGTTTTGTATGTCATAAGTATACTTGGTATCATATTCCTTGACATCTCAGTGGAAGGAAAGGAGAGAATTTAGAGCTACAAATTTTAAGAAAAGAATGTTAAAATAAATAAAAATTATTTTAAAGTGAAAAAATTAAAATATAAAAACTTAACTCTATATTATTACTATTTGAGATTCTTCCTTGGTTTACTGTTTCATATAGAATTACATAAAGCCTCTTTAGCTTGTTTAAAATATTCTACAATTTTTACAATAGCCTATCATTCCATATTTATTTCATGTTACTCCTTTCTTATACTCTGTGGCCAATGAATTTAACAAATATCTATTGAGCATCTTCTGTGTGACATATATTGTTCTAGATCAAGTACAGTGACATAAATAACCCCTGCCAAAAAAGCTTACATTTTATTAGGACAAAATATCTATATGTATAAAGTACACTAAAAATAAGAATAAAATAGGAATGCAAAGAAATATTTTGGAGTGGGAAGAGTCTTTAAGAAAGGACTCATATAGGAATAGGTCCTTGAGCTGAGTTTTAATGTCACCTAAGGATTATAAGGCCCTAAGAAAAGTAACAAATACATTCCATGCATGAGGGTCTGCTGGAGAAAGGTCACAGCTTAATCACTTCTTATCACTTATTAGGGAAAATAATTATAATCAATCCTATGAATTTGTTCTAAGGCAAGAGAGAAATAAAGGGCTCAAAAATGTGGATTAAGTGTCTAGTTCAGGATCATACAGGTAGGGACTATCTGAGTTTATTTGAACCAAGAACCTCCCATCTTTAGGTCTAGATCTCAATCCACTGAGCTGCCCAGCTGCCCAGCTGCCCCCATTTTCTATCACTTATGAGAGGAAGAGGAAGAGGAAGAAAGCCAGGTTGTCCTACAGTATGTATAAAGGAGAGAAACCTACAATAAGATTGGAAAGAAAAGTTGGATTCAAATTGTAAACTTTTTTTAAATGATAGAGAAATGCATATTTGATTCTAGAGGTAACAGTGAATCCTGGAGTTTATTATTTAGGAAGATTATATAATCTAACCTCCATTTAAGGAAAATCAGTTTTGCACATGTATAGAAGATAAATAGACAAGGTAGGAGCATCAATTAGGAGGATTTCAACAATTCAGTTCAGGAAAAGTGGGAAGGGATATAAGATATATGGAAGTAGAATTAAGATCAATGTAGGAAAGGACGGGATATATGGCTAAGGGAGAGTGAAAAGTTTCATAGGTCGTGAATTTGAGTGATTGGAAAGAGGATGGTGGTGATTTCAACAAGAATAGGAACATTTTGAAGAGGAGGGGTACTTAGAAGAAGAAGTAATAGGTTCTGTTATAGACATTCTGAATTTGAGATTCCTATGACTGTAAAACAAGCAGTTTGACATTTTCAGAGTGAAGTTGGTGACTCAGAATTACAGCTCAGGAGAGAAAATATGGTAAAATAGATAGATAGATAGATAGGTAGATAGATAGATAGATAGATAGATAGATAGATAGATAGATAGATAGATAGATAGATAGATGGATGAATAGTTGGATGGATGCATGTATGCATGGATGGATATATAGATGGATGGATAGATAGATTGATAGATAGATACATAGATAGATACATAGATAATAGGTAGCCATATTGACAGAGAAACTTGTGTATTATTTGTATAGAGATGGAAATTGAACCTATAGAAGTTCTCACAGAGAAGGTATTCAGACTAAAAAAAGACATGAAAGAGCTTCCAAGTATTTAACAGGGTAATACAATAATGGCAATTGAGAATGTGTAGCCAGGCATGTAGGAAGAAAACCAAAAGAAGAGTGTTGTAAAAACATAGAGAGACAGTCTAGGAAGAGAGTGTGGTCAACAATATCAAGGGCTGAAGGAAAGTCATAATAAAGATAGAGATTATAAAAGGACAGTCAAATATGGCAAAAAAAGAGGCTATTGGTAATTTTGGCAAAAGCAGGTTCAGTTGAGTGATGAGATGAGAAATCAGATTTCGAAGATTTGAGATAAAAGAAAATAATGAAAATATTAATTAATTAATTAATGTGTACAGTTTTTCTCTAGAAGTTTGATAATAAAGGGAAAAAAGATATAGCTTGAACAGATAAATATTTACTCTCCCTCCTCAAGTGATATGGAATTTACTCAAATGTATCTCTCAGCTAGCATATAGACACTCACATTCTTCCAATAAGATATAAAGGTCTCATTGATAGTTTATTTCATTTTTGCCTTTGTGTTCTAAAGCAAGGAACAATGCTGTTAGGCACTTAGTAAATACTGTAGATGACAGAATGGTCTGTGGCCTAGATTAGATTTTTTAACATTCATTTATAATGGGTAAATACAATATTACGGCAATTTTTCCCCTACAAACTTGTGGGATAAAAATTACTTTAATTGGCCCCTAATACAAGGGCCTGTTATGAATTTATTCTTTTTAGTACAGAATTTTATATACATAGTTTTAAATATTTTTATTCTGATTTTGAATCTTCTATTTCTCTCAAAAGCTTATTTTTCCCTCTATTTCCTTTTATGGTTTTATTTTTTCTTTTGAGAATTGACTCATACACCCATAACTCAACCACTTTGAGTTGATCTGGGTGTTGATAAACACCCTCTTCAGGGGGGATTGTATTATATTTTCATAAAAAGAAATCCAAGATTTAAAATTTTGCTTGAGAAGGATTTCAGGAAAAGAAGTTTGATAACTCTTTGAATCCAGAGAATGAACTCTTTGAAAAATGAAGCTTGCAGAAACCTACACTGCATCAAGATGATGTAGAATGAACTTTTGGGTGCAATCAATTGAACAAAAGGGGATTGAACATTTATTATAAATGTACACTTTTATGCCAAAGGGGACTCCCCCCTAATTTGGCTTTTTGTCAATGCACATAGCAACACATTGGTTTTGCTTTTTCATTTCTATTTCCCTCTTATCTCTAACTAGTTTAATTTCCTCTTAGAAATGGAACTAATGTATACATCTGTAGTTAGAAGGTTTTAGGACTACAAGATAATTCTGTGAAATGATCAATGGGGAGACTAGTCTCCCAATGATCATCAGGGGGGATTATGAAGATTGGATTTGACTCTCCCCTGATTGTAACAATGAAGGTACTTAGCTCTTCCTTTATTGTGAAGATTGAATTGTAGTCCCCTGTCTATTTTTAGATTTTAATCCCCAAAGTGTTAACTCAGTATTTAAAGTAGATCTACCCATTTTTACTACAAAAAGGTGTTAACTAATGACAAAAACATGTTAACTAACTACAAAAGGTGTGAACAACCATTTCATACATTGAGTGGGCAGTCCTGAAAAGGAGAGTCTGCTGTGATTGGTAGATATAAAATTTAGGGGAGGTGACACAAGAGAAAAATGTATTTAAATAGAGGAAACAGAGGCACACAAGGACTGATAGATCTAGAGATTCATCAGTCACTCAGTCTTGTAGTTACTCTGAGTTGGACTGGAAAATCAGTCACTCGGATTTGGAGTAAAGACAATTACTCGGAGCTGGAAGGAAGACAGACACTTGAGGAGAGACTGGAAGACAGACACTCAGACTTGGAGTGAAGACATCTGGCTGTGGAACTGGCCCCCTGGAAGAGCTTGTGCAGGAGACCTCCAACTGCTTTCCTTTTTATATAACCATCATGGTGAGTGTAAAGGCTGACTTCTTTCTTTGTCCTTTCTGGAGGTGTGAACTTCCGAGAAATGTCCATCATCTTGAGACTACTTTCCCCTGACTGGTGCTTTAAAATTTCTAACTGGGTCAGAGGAAGCCAGAGATTTCTCTCTATCTCTCTCCCCTTTTCTCTCTTCCTTAATATCTTCCCTCTATTGTAAATAAACATACAATAAATTCCATTTTACTTTAGTAATTCATTTTGGGATTTAGAAATTAAATCCCTCAGTACCACCAATTAAAACATTCAGGGCCAACCATAAATTTAACAAATGTCATACCATGAAGAAAGCACAGACCTCTCTGGTATTCATTCAAAGGTCATTACTTATATTGTTTTCCTCCACCTCTGTGCCCAGAAAAATTGTCTCCACATTGTAGACACTTGATAAATATTTTCTAATTGAATTTCATTGAGTAATAATTATTCTAAATACAATGGATTCTTTTAAATGTAATATAAGCTTAAAAGATATATCACATAATAGAAAATCCCACCTGAAGCATACTATTAGTGTGATCTTGGGAACATCACTGTATGTCCCTGGGCCTTAATTTCTTCATTTATAAAGTGAAGGGTGGGGTATAGAATAAATGGCTCCCTTCTAGGTCTAGATATATAACCATAAGAATCTAAGAACTTTTAGACAGTACTTCAGAAACACAGACACAGTCAGTGGATAACTTGTTAAAGCAGACTTGAATTTAGTATAATTCAACTAGAGACAATTTCTCTTGTGTTTCAGGATCTCTTCCAGTATGGAATATTTCAGCAGCAGGAGTTAAGAGCACATTGTGGATCTATTTGATTTGAAAACTGCTCCTTGAAGTTGAAATCATTGAAAAGGAAACTGAGTCCTACTTATCTATCTGTAATTTTTATTTATATCTTTCATCCCTCCATTGATAATACTACAAAAGGTAGCCAACAAGAAAAAATATATTTAAGACTTTTGATAGTACATCTTCAACAAAGAGATCTTATCAGAACTTGTTATTTTTCCCTCGAGACACATCCCTTTTTCCAAACTTCCCTATTTCTGCCAGAGGTATTGCCATTTTTCCAGTATCTCAGGTTCATAACTTCAGCATTATTTTTTACCCCTAACCTTCCTCACAGCCACAAATCCATTCAGTTTTCATATCTTGCCCTTTCTATGGTTTTCTTCCTTACACACAAAACTTCATCTCTCTTCTCTGAGCCTTTGTCTTGGCTGAACTTCCTTCCCTACATTGTATCTCCACACCTCCATTTCATAGAATTTCTCTCTTTCTTGGAATAGTGAATCAAGTACTTCCTTCTATGGACGCCAATTAATACCACTATCAGTGTTTTCCCTCCCTAACTACCATGTATTTGAATCTCATATTTAGTTGTATTTATTCTTTAACAATACACACACACACACACACACACACACACACACACACACATACACACATCTCGCTTACAATGCCAGGTTCTTTAGAACAGAGATTATTTCATTCTTTGAATTTGTAGATTGTGATATAGTTAGTTCTTAATAAATACTTGTTGATTGGTTGATTTATATCATGCTACCATTCCTGAAAGTGGAATGGTCCATATCATAACAATAGAACTTTTAATCATTCACTATTGGTGGGACTAGTTTTCATTTTGTCTACTTTAACGAAAGCCTTAAGAGTCAGTTCAGTTTTAATAATTCATTTGACTTGCTGAAATGATAATCTTTCCCAGGAAGACTGTCAAAAAACACTTTCTCTGTTTAGCCTATAGAGAGAAATAAATTTCCTGTTAGTCTCTGAGAAGATAGTTGGCCATCTTTCAAAAAATACCCAGTGGACACTTATTAGAAATATTAATTCCAACAGCAATAATACATAACAAAAGATCCAGAATTGATTTCCATTTATATAACTGGCAGATCTCACACAAACAGTATTCATTCTAAGAGTTAGAGTAAAGAAATTAATTTATTTTGAATCTAGAAGGAATAAATTGTTGATCTGTGCCACATAGAAACTAAAATCACATTCTATAAGCACATTTCACTATGTAAATAAAGCATATTAAAAGAGGACTAGAAAAATCTCTCTCTTCAAGCATCTATTAATTAACATTCTAGCCCAATTCTTCATTCCTCTATTTTCCTCTAGGGTTTCCTTAGGATGAAAAGGCAGTTGTTATACAAAAATGCTAACAAAGTATTATGATAAACCCATCTGTGAGAATTCCTCAGTTGCTAGTAGGAGAACCATTAGAAGAGGTCTCAGTAGTTCTGTATTGTTTCTTGACTCAAACCTGCAAGCATGCACACATACTTCAACAATAATCACAAAGGGACTGATGTTTGGGAGGTGGGGCACAATTGAACAATTGTGAACTTTTCACAAAAGACAGGGATATTGGCCAAAAAAAGGTCATCCTAAAATCATAAACTTGATACTTTAGATTTGAAGATGATGAAACATTTTCAGCTCTTTTTATTTTCTTTTTCTTTTTAAATCCTTGGTGCAATGGGAAAAGTTCTGAATTTTGAATAGTAATAAATCTTAATCACAACCTGTGTGAAGTTGGACAAGTCATTTAACTCCCTGGGTCTAAATTTCCTCATTTGTAAAGTGAAGGGTTTGGACAAGATAACTTCTGAGGTACCTTTAAGTTTTAAATTGTTGGTCCTTTGATTATTTTAGCATTGAGAGAATTTTATAAAAATGAGAAGTTATATAGTCATTTAGCATCATTCTTATTCTCTCTTTAAGGCATAGAAACATATGTGAGGCACACATATATGAACATAGATCTAGAACTTTAAAAGACCTCAGAAGTCGTATGGCCCAACCCCTTCTTTTAAAGATAACAAAACTGCCTCAACATGCTAAATAACATTCCAAAATCATACAGCTAATGAACAGAAAAGTAGAAAAGGAATTCAAACTTAGGTCCTCTGACTCCAAATCCACAATCACACTTTTTTCCCCTCCCTGTCACATGCTACAGAGTTACACTACTAAGATATATTCTACTAAGAGATTATATTTTTCACACAGAGTTGGGTGAATGAAAAGTCAAAGATATGCTTTGTCTTGATTTAAGTTGCCTTTGAGATGGAATCAGACTGAGAGACTTCCTTATTCATACAATCCAGCCAAATACATTTCTTTGACCTCTAAAGGTTTCAATTTCTGGGGAGAAGTATTCCCCAAACCCCTTAGTATTCCAGTTTTGTGTGTTTCCTCTACAGCAGGTATTTATTATTCCCATTTAACAGAGGACAGGTAGACAGAAGCTGTGATATGCCTGCTCACAGTCATATAGCCAATGAGTGTCTAAGGCAGAATTTGTACTTAATTTTTTGATGACTTCAAGTTTAGAAATCTATATGCTAAAGGATACTATTCTTAGAAATCAAACTCCAAAAGTAGAAATGATTCTATAGTCAGTGATATAAAAATAAATATTTTGATAATGAAAAATAGACTTTGACATTCAGAGTTAGAAGAATCTAATCAGTTGATAAACATTTAAGTGTCTACTATGAGTCAGGCACTGTTCACATACAGTAGTCCTGAAGATACAAAGAAAGACTAGAGTCCCTGACCTCAAGGATTTAAAATCCTTCATTTTAAAATTAGAGTTCTTAGACCTGGAAAAGATAAGGATCTTGACATGTTTTCCTTTACAAGGATTTGGACATAAAAGGGATGCACTTAAAAAGTTATCTGAATTCAAATCCAACACTTATTTCTCCCAAATAATTGCCTTCCTGATTGTTTTGTAAGTCTAGTATCCCACCAAAATTGATTAGGAAATTCCTGAAGGGCACGATTGGCCCTTACCAGTCTTATACTTTAATCCTCACCATTGCAAGAATGTAGTAGGCCCTAAAAATGTTCTGTTTCATTGAACTCGTGTTAACAATCATGAAAAAATAGTTTAAGATATTTTAGTTCATCTAGCATAAAAAAATTAAGTTAAAGAATAATTTCATATAATTGCCACAGTTTCTTATAGAGTAATATAACTCACTTGATACAGTTTGAAATAAAGGAAAATAACATACCTTTCTTTATACTATATGTAATATCATAGCTTCACTGATATAGATCAATGATCATAGTGTAACTTAGTGTTATGGACTTTACTAAGACACTGAGAGGTTAAGTATTTTACCCAAGATCAGAGTCCTTTTAATCTGAATAGAATCTGAATTTAATCTGAACAGAATCTAAGCTTTCCTGATTACAAGATTGTCCTACCCTCCACTGAAACATGTGACATCTTTTCAAAACACTTAACATATTTATAATTATGTTGCTGCCACACAGTGGTCCAACTCACAAGAATATGTTAAATTACAAGTAATGATCATGAGACAGCTAGGCGGTGCAACAGATAGAACACCATACCTAGAGACAGAAAGATTCCATTTAATTGGTTCAAATCTGGCCTTAGACACTTACTAGACACTTACTAGCTTGGGCAAGTCACTTAATCTTGCTTGTCTTATTTCTTTATCTGCAAAATGAGCTGGAGAAGGAAATGGCAATAACCCTCCAGTACCTCTGCCAAGAAAACCCCAAATGGGGTCATGGAGAATCAGATATGACTGAAAAATGACAACATCAAATTCCTGACTCCAGATCCAATGTTCTATTGAAAGAACCAACTAATTGCCATATAGGAAACAACATGATTTTAAAGTGCACTGTCTAGAAAGCAGAATTCATGTTTGGGGGACAATTGATAAATATGGAAACTATGAATGCTAATTATAGGTGTGTTGGACAATGGTGTGAGAGATATACAAAGGTAGAGACAAAAAAAATACCAGAGAGATTATTACTATCTCTAACTGAAATTTTATTATTGGATAATCTTTAAGTATCACCAACACCTAATGATTGGAAGAAGAGCAATAGCTCCTAGGATTTTTCAGCCAGTGACATACTTCTGGATATTCTTAGGAGTCCAAAGTATACAAAAATCCCCCAAATTAAAGATTTGTAAACTAAAAAAGTGCCCATCTACTAAAGAGGGAATGAACAAGTTATGGCATGGGGGGGGGCACTGTAATTTTATTACACTATAAAATTATAATTATGAGGGCTGTGCAAAAGCACACAAAGTAAAAGCTCAAACAGTATTTGAATAAGTTCTTTATTTCTTGTGAAATCAACAAAGATTTATTAATATCTGCTATGGGCCAGGTATTATGGTCTAGTACTACTAACACAAAGGGGATACAAAGACAAAAATGGACCAACAATTCCTATTCTCAATGAGTGTACATTGTACTGTAATGAAACAGAATCTATCCCAGCAGCTGTCTGTATGCATGTTGTTTTCTATTTTTGTTTCATATGTATTATACGTACAATCTACATGCAGCATGTATATAATACATGTGAAACAAAAACAGAATATATATTCTACTATATAGATAATAATTGCATTATTAATATAAATATAATGAATAATATATAGATAAATATTGTGTATTATATAAATTATTTACTCTATATGTATGTGTATTTATACATATATTTTATAGAGAGAGAGTAAGTTACTAATTTGTGACATTAGAAATACTGTGGAAAGGTTGGGCTAGAAGGTCTGGTGTAGTAGAAGGTTTGGCACTTGGGGAGCAGTAAAGAGAGCTAGGATTCCCAACTTCAAAAAAGTTTATGGTTTCTATATACAATAACAACTCTTATCTCCCCTCCACCTTTCAGCCCCATCTCTATCTTTTAGTTTCTGTCTTCCTTCACTTTCCCAGCCACCTGGAGCCCCATCCAATTGCCAATGCCTCCCCTTCTTAGGATCCATCCCAGCTATTGGGTCTTCATTTTGAAACTGTTTTTCATACTGTCTTGTCCATTAGAATATAAACTCTTTGAGGGTAAGGACTACCTTTTTTTTTCCTTTTCTTTGTATACCTAGTACTTAACATAGTTCCTGGCAAATACTAATCATCGATGCTTTGTAAATGATTGTTGCCCTGATTCTATCATAGCACCATGTGGTTGTGGAAGTTTTAGGTTTATACTTTATCATATAGTGTTAAATCGATTAGATTCTTTCTCTGTCTGTCTTTTGTTTCTATCTGTCTTTATCTTTCTCTCTTCCTCATTCTGTCTGTCTGTCTGTCTGTCTCTCATTTCCTTGACTACACACATATATACACAAACAATAAGAAATGGAAATTGCCACCACAATATAAAATGTCTCATGAAGAATAAGGTAGTAAGGTCAGTTTTGTTTCTGTCTGTCTTTCTCTTTCTCTCTGTCCTCCTTTTGTCTCTCTGTCTCTCTGTCTCACTCACTCTCTCTGTCTCTCTGTCTCTCTCTAATTTCTTTGACTATACACATACACACACAAATAGTAGGAAATCAAAATTGCCACCACGATATTAAATGTCTCATGAAGGATAAGGTAGTAAAGTCAGTTTTGTTCCTGTCTGTCTTTATCATTCTCTCTGTCTTCCTTTTGTCTTATCTTTGTCTCTGTCTCTGTCTCTGTGTCTCTCTGTCTCTCTGTCTCTCTCTCTCTGTCTCTCTCTCTCTGTCTCTCTCTCTCTGTCTCTCTCTCTCTCTCTCTCTCTCTCTCTCATCTCTTTGACTAAACATATACACACAAATAGTAGGAAATCAAAATTGTCACCACGATTAAATGTCTCAGGAAGGATAAGATCAGTTTTGTTCCTGTCTGTCTTTATCTTTCTCTCTGTTCTCCTTTTGTCTCTGTCTCTGTCTCTGTCTCTCTCATCTCTCTGACTATTCACATACACACACAAATGTGTGCAAGGTCAGTTTTGTTTCTTAATGGACATGGACAGTTCTTTCCTTATAACACTAGGAGACTGAAGGTCAATCTCATCATTAATGAATAAGACAGAAGGTGGTAAAACGAGCTGCAGGGCCATCAGGCCTATTGTGTCTGCCAAATTAACAACTTTACTATCTAGGCTATGAGATGGCTAGAATAGTAAACTCAGTGTGTCATGTAATGGCTTTCATAAAAATGTACCCAGGAGCAGAAGACAATTCTAATCCATTACCACCAAACCCTTATTAGGGAGAACTCCTAAGTCTTTTTAATTTTTAATAACCCAGATTTCTCAGTCCATAATATGAACTATAAACTAGATAAATGGATCATAGGTTACACTGTTTAAATATTTCCTGTCCATAATTATTCACATGTTGTCGCCTCCTTTCGAAAGTGAGCTCCTTTAAGAGCAGAACCTCATTTTTGCATTTCTTCATACACTCACTGCTTAGTACACTGCCTGGAACATAGAAAGAGCTTTAAAAAATGTTGCTTGACTGATTCACTGACTCAGAGGCCTTCTAGTATAGCATGTTTGTTTTATAGATGAGGAAACTGAGACCAAGAGACATCAAGTGGCTTTGCTAAAGAATTCAAGGTATTAAGTCTCAGAAACAGACTTTGAAATTAATCCTTCTGGCTCCAGAGCCAGCATTCTATAGAATTGGCTGGATTTTTAAATCTGTATACTTCTGTGTAGTGATCCCAATGAGGTTTGTTGCCAAAATATCTGGATCAAAATGGTGTATTCATTTTCTCTCTGAAATTTCATTTAAACAGAATTTCATCCTTTATTTACATTTCTCATCTATACTGTAACCTCTTCCACATTCATGCATTTTCCCTTATTCAATCTGCACACTGGTGGACCCTGATTTCAATTGACAGGGTATTAAGGTAGCCCACATTTCAGTTAACAGTAATAAGTACTAAAGGAGACTGAGTGCAGATTTAGATGAAGACAGATCACCTGGGGGAAATGCAGAGTGTATGGATTCTGCGAAGTAAAAGACTATCTTAATGGTTCAAATTCAGCTGTGGAGATTGCAATCATTCCACTGACATCTGGCATAGGTGACCGTGATTCACCCATTCCTCAGTTTGCTTAAGATATTGTATTATTTTCATTTCAGTTAGTGTTATATGCTGACAGGTTCACTGCATCCAATATCTCAGCATGGCACTCATGCCTGTAGAACCTAATTTTACTCTTGGGTAAGAACTCAGTTTAATTTATCTCAACAGCATATACTTGATAAAATATATGTGTGTGAGTGTGTGCATGTGTGTGAAACATTTTCTTCATATGTTCTTTGGAAGCAGATTAAATTTATCTAAATCTTTTATTCCAAAAAGTTATGTTAATTGAATAGTTCACATAATTATTTTCAACATCACAAAGAGATTTTTTTTAGTTGATGAAAAAAAGAATATATTTTACTTTAGAAAACTTTTTCAGAGAAGTACTCTCAAAGAGTTACTTTAGCATTACCCTAGGGGCCAAAAAAATGAAAGCTTTTACCCAGAGACCCTATGATGCAGTGGAAAGAACATTGGATTATTTATTCAGGAGATCTGAGCTCTGGGCCTTGCACTGTGACTTATTCAAAGCATTGTTATTTCATAGCAAGTTATTTCATGTCTCTGACTATCATTTTTGTATATGCAAATGAAAGAGATATGCAAATAAGGTCACTTCTAAATTGTATGTATTGTCTGTTATATAACAATGAACATTCTATTATTTATAAAAATGTGAGGAAGCAGTCATGTAGTTGTTTTAAATTAAATAAGAATAGGCCATGTTATGCCTGTCCCAATTTTGTGGCAGGACTTTGAGTAATGAAGCTTGTTAGACTGAGAGAAGCTTGATAGACTGTTAGAATGTTGAAAGTTCACTTAAAAATTCAACTGAAGTCTCTATATTTTTACAAATGCAGAAAATAGACAATAAAAGAAGGAAATGACACTACCAGCTAATAGTGGCTACTGATAATGTTGACACCTTTCTTAGGAGCCATTAATTTTTTTTAATGAGGGTTAAGTTCTTTATGCTAACAAGTTCTTTAACCTCAATTTGTAGGTAAAGTGATCAAAATTAAATAGTTTAACCAGTTGTGATATAGTCACACTAGGTTTTTTTTTTTTGTTTTTAACTTTGCTGTTTATCCAAGTGAAAGGTTTTCTTTTTCACATACTGAATCACAAAGTATTATTTTTATCAAGTGTTTCAGATTTCATTTTAAAGATAACTATAATAAACATCTATGGTAATCTCTTAAATGTTAATGAAATCTAAAGTATTAAAAATCAGTGATCAAAAAAAACTAGTGTGGGTTCCTTAACATAAAAGACAGAATTTTATAGAAAATTATATTCATTTAAAGAGAGAATGATTAAAAGATATCTCTTAGTTTCAGATATATACTGACTTCTGAACAAATGCAGCCTCCAGAATTCTTTTATTTGTCCTTTGGTGTTGTATAACAGCAATTATATAAGCCACAATTGATGAGTAAGTTCCTAGACAAATAATTGAATTTCATAGGAAAAATCTAGTTCTGGTCTAGCTTAAAGATGCTTAATTACCAGGCTCAAATTCATGATTTTGAGATTTAGTCATATAAGCCAAGCTACCAAACAGATGCTATCAGAGTATTCCCCTACTATTAAAAATACATGTTTCTTCTTCATTTATATTTTGTATCAGTTTTTGCTATCATACCATATGGAGGCAGCTTGGCATGAAAACGATGTATTTGACAAAGACCAGTGGGTTTTAGCTAACTACAAATCTCATAGTAATCTATGATATAACGTGACTAATATCACCAAAAGCTAATATAGTCTTGTACATTGTTAATGGAAGCAAATAAATACATTCAAACAAAAAAACATACTAATAATATATATGAGAGGATGAGGAGGATGGACATGGACCCCACATTATATGAGAAATATTTAAAGAAATGCCACATGATTATCCATGAGAAGAGAAGGGATATTTATTTCCTAAATTAGAAAAGCTGTCAGGAGAAAGAAGTATTGGACTTTTTAATTTGGACCAGGAGGAAGAATTAAAGTGTGCATGTTGGAAAGAAGTTGATTTAAGAATTATATATACATAAACAGACACACATACACACACACACACACACACACACACACACACACACATATATATATACATATATACATATAATTTAAACTTCCAAATTAATTAAACTTAATTTTTAAATGGATTAAATTTAGCTATAAGCTCTTTGTGAGTAGGAGATATCTTTTACCTTTGGCTGTATCTCCAACATTTAGTATAGTATCCGGTATATAGTAGGTATGTAGTAAGTTATTATTGACCAACTGGTGAGTATGTGAACTTTGTCACTGGAAATATTAAAACAAGAGCTGGATGGTCAGATAAAAGAAATGTTTTAATGATAATTCTTGTATTTGGAATAAATATAGACTATACAACATATAAATTCCTCCCATTTCTCAAGATCCCATTTTGTTTTCTATATTGAAGGATGTAAAAGGGCAAATTACTATTCAGAGGATTCTGACTTCATATATATATGTATGCATATATATGATATCTCTCTTTTAAATGTCAATTTGTCAATAAATACTTATTTTTACCAATGTATATGTTTATAGACTTGACCAAATCAAGGTTTGGGAAAGTGGTATAGGAGGATACAAAAAAAAAGCCTATCCATGAGAGATTTTCTTTCCAATAAATTGACAGTTAATGGTACTAAATATTTCAGCCAAGGTTTCAGACAATTGATATTATTTGTATTCTAAAATAAATGTAGAGCACTCTATTTTACTTGTAAATATTACTTCGTTTC
Organism: Monodelphis domestica; assembly: GCF_027887165.1. Lineage (NCBI taxonomy): Eukaryota > Metazoa > Chordata > Mammalia > Didelphimorphia > Didelphidae > Monodelphis > Monodelphis domestica. The sequence goes on from NC_077228.1 coordinate 470,260,083, forward strand.
TGTGCATTGCTTGGTGATTATTGCCATAGTATGCCAAAACATCAGAACAGGTAAAATTTTAGTTTTCAAAATAGTTTGTCTATGCAAATCATTTTAAAGGATTCTAGGATTTATTGTCTAATAAAACAGGTGAAAGAGAGGATGAATATGGCAAGAAGGTTGAGTATTACTTTTTAATTTAAATATATTTAATTGAGCTTTAGCATTTAATTTTAAACATTCTATACCTGAACAGTCCTGTCTATTTTAAAATCTACACTAGACCAATGGAAAGGGGAAATAGGCTTCAAAGGTCAGCATTCTGCTTTTCTCTTTTTTCTTTATTCCTTTCTTTCTTTCTTTTTTTCTTTCTTTCTTTCCTCTCATTCTTCCTTCGTTCCCTCCTTCCATCTTTCCTTCTTTTTTCTTTCCTGTATTTCTTCTTTCTTTACACATTTCCTTCCTTCTCTTTTTTCTTCTTTTTTTTGGCAGTACAAAGTAATGTGGGTCTGTGGTGAATAAAACCCAAGTTAAAATACATCCTCAGACACCTTCTGGGTTTGTGACCCTGGCAAATCATTTAATCTCTGTTTTTTTCCTCAACTCTAAAAAGGAAATGATAACAGTAGCTAGCTCACAGAATTGCTCAGAAGATCAAATGGGATTTGCTACAGGATCAGGAATATAAGAGGTGCTATATAAATGCTCATCTTTTCCTTTTCCCTTTTTTCTGCCTTTCTTTCTTTCTACCCTTTCTTTAGCTCTCTTTCTCCCTTTATAAATTCTCTATCCTCCCATTAATAATATAACTAAAAGCATAATGTAGGCTAATTTTCAAAGAATGTATGGACTGGTGGGGGGCTTTTGTGGTCACCTACTCCCTCTTGTCCAAAAAAATGAATCTGAGTCACAAAGATAGACAATGATCTGACCAAAGTCACAAACTAGTATGTGGATAGTCACATTTGTCACTCCTGCTCAGTCATTATTTACCATTGACAAAGAGGTGAGGATATAAAATTTTACCCTCCTATCCTAATAACATGGCATGTTTGTGATTATTGATGCATAAGATGATTAATGCTAATAAGATACAAAATTTATATGTAGCTTTACAAATACTTTTTCATTTTACTCTCGACAACCCTTTAAGCTAAATATTCTTATTATCCTCATTTTAAATATGAAGAAAACAAGTCAGATAGAGGTCCAATGAGTTGTCCAGGGTTACATAGCTAATAAGTATCTATGTTCAGATTTGAACTGATGTCTTTCTAACACCAAGACCATCACTCTATTGTATCATCAGATGCATGTTTAATATGTACCACCACCCCCTTTTTGGGTGTGCATGAGGCTGGCATCTCACTTGCCTCATGCATGGCATATATCATGATTCTGACCTTCAGCCATTTCTTGAAATTTCAGTCACTGATCTTCTTCCTGCATCTCCTTTACCTCTTTTCCTATCTTTCCCCATTAAAGACAAATGAATAAAAATCCTAAAAATAAGGAATTACAATAACCAGCTCTTGTTCTCATGTTGACACAGCCACAGAAGAGAGAAGAGAGCTCCTTAAGTATGCATGTTCAAAACCTGGGCAGATGTTTGTTATCTTTCTTTCCCAAGAAAACCTTAAATGGAGTCAGTAACAGTTTTGACAATCCCAGGGAGCTCCTCCTTTGAACTTCTTTTTCATTTAAAGAATGTTCCCTGACCTCCAAGACTTAGCTTTGACATCAAGAAAGCAGAGAAGGTGAAGCATTGTCTTGTGACAGTCCAAAGATAGGGTGGAAGATAATTAATGTCACTGCAGCCATTGTACCTGCTGTGGAGAGCCTGGCAAGGTTTCCAAATAGTGCCACTAATTCCCTGACAGATCTCAAATACAGAGAGGTGTTGCTTATTTCCCTTAAAGAAGTGGAGTCAGTTGATACAGGAGATTGCTCTCTTTTAGATGAGACGTAAAATCTATTGCCCATTTTCTTATAGACATCAATGCTCTCATACTAATTCAAGAAAGAAGTGTCAGATTTAGATCTAAAGAGTTCTTATATTTAGAGTCACAATTTTTTCAAAATTTCCCTTCACAATGCTTTGAAGAATATTTTTGGAAACCAGAAGTTAAGTAATGAAGTGGAAATCAATGAACAAAGGAGAAATAGCATGCCATTGAAATAAAGTATACATCAGAGTGCCATCTTTCCAGACAATTTTTCTTCCCATTATATTCATTTTATATGCTATTTTGTCTGTGCAAAATGCTTTTCAGAATTTATTCATTTGCCCATCCTACCTCCCCAACAATTTTGAAAAGTAGACAATTTAAGTATTGTCAGCTCAATCCTGTTTTACAGTTGAGGAAAATGAAAGTTAACTGACTTGTCTAAGGTCACATAGCTAATTAATAGCAAAAGACTAGGATTTTACCAAGGTTTACCTTCTCCCAAGTCCAAGAAATAAAAACACCTCCAGAAAACATCATAAACATAAGAAATATTTATTTCTGAAATTAAAAGGCAATATACACTTGTTTTGCTTGTAAATAAGAGATAATATAGCACCGTTGATGCTTGTTTAAACTTTGCATACAAATATGCATAGAACCAACTGGATTCAATTTATCCTGACTTAATTTGAATTAACTTGATGGGTCTTTTGACACATGTTGTACAGACTAATTGTTGCTTATTCGCATTCAGTAAATCAGTGAACATTGCAATCAGAATCTGAGCCAGATGTTCATGGTTTCTTTGATTGCCCAGAGCCTTAGGTCGGAAGGAGAGGAAGAAGTATCATTTTGCTGATTTACTTTTGTTAGTGTCTGTCAAGGCACCAATTGCATTATAGATATGGCTGTCAAAATAAGCAGATTGCTTTCTACCAAAGAACTGAGAATCACAGCCATGAATACTGATCCCTATTGTTTTACAACAGACATATCAATATGCCTCCATCCTGCTCACAATGAGAATTTGAAGATGGGATGGGATGACAAAAACACTATTTTCTTCAAGTCATTTTTTTCTAAATATCTGCATTTTGCAAAGTGGATAACCAGGACAAAAAAGGACACATCAGACTAGGGAATGAAGGAAGGAAATGTCAGAGTATCCATTTTTATTCAATTCAATTTAAAATCAATGGTCCAGCATCTATTTCTTAATTTTCTTCATTTTTTTCTTCATTCATTTCTTCATTCTTTCTTCATTCATAGTTCTTCAATTTCAGTTATGTTGCAAACCCCTCTCCCCCAAAGTACAAGATAATAGAATCCTAAAATGTAGAACTAGAAGGAGCCTTATAGATCAATTCTATCAGTCCTTTGCTTTTATACAAAAGGAAACTGAACAACAATGGGAGAAGTTAACTGACTTGCCCAAAGCCATGCAGATAATAAAGATATTAAAGGGTTGGGATTTAAAAAGCAGGTTTTCTGACTTCACACCTCATTATCTTTCTACTACACAAGTGATTTCAGAAGATAAAAAGATGATCTGGGAATTATAAAGTCTCTCCAGAATAGACTGTCTCACACAAAAATCATAGAACTAGCTAAGACCTTAGAGATCTGTTTCAACACCCTCATTTGACAAATGAGGAAAAGGACAATTAGTCAAGGTATAAAGTTAGTTCATGATAGAGCTAGGAAGAGACTCAAAGTTGGCTGATTTCTACTCTTGGTTCTCTACAATGCAACATATAAATTCTTTCATTTTTTCATGTATGTGCATGACATAAGCCTTTTTCAATGTTGCTTTTAAAGCAGAGGATTAATACTGGTCTTCTAGGTTGAGCAGGGAATTTAAATTCCTGGACCTAACAGAAAAACTTGAGTTCAAATCTGATTTCAGACATGTATTGTTCATGTATAGCTCAGATAGTCACTTTACCTAGCTCAGGTTCAGGTTCAATTTCCTCACCTTGAGGGTTTTTAAGAACAGCCGAGACAAGTCATTTAAAGTGAATTACAAAACTGAAAACATTACATAAATGCTTTTTTGTTGTTTTTGTCATTGCAGTTGTATCTGACTCTTGATACCCTCTTTTGGCATTTTCTTAGCAATGATACTGGAGTGGTTTCCCATTTCTTTCTCTAGCATATAAATGCAAATTATTATCTTTTTTCTTCTATATTTATTCTGTCATATGGTACTTTGCATCAAAGTAGTTATTGTACTTTAGGGGACATGATTGGACTTGCAGCATATCCTACTCTTCTTTTTACATTTATTTTTTATAATTTTGTTGCCTAAGAGAACTCCTAGGGAGGAAACTCCTAACAATGTAGATCAGAAACTTTTCACAAATTTCCGTATAGTTTTAGACAGTTACCTGGTGACACTCTTTTAATGCTTAGTTATCTAACACTGACTTTGCTTATACATCAGATGCCATCTCCATTCTATATAGCATGCCCTTTTATTCTATTTGTCTATTCTTTTTTCCATTACCAGAAAAAATTGATGATTGTTGTTTAAAATACCCTTTAAGATATGATAGTGCTTTTCATGGTTATTTTAAATATGAGTTTTGTTATAATTTTTCTTTCATTCTTTGAAACCCACTAAGGGACATTTTATTGGTATTATATTAAGCATCTAAGTTAGTTTGGAAAGTATTGCCATTTTTAATATTTACCTAATTAAGAACAAGGAATATCAATTCATTTGTTCATTGATTAACATCTTGATTTCTGTCAAAATCCCTGATTAAGAGATTTTAAATTAAAAGGTTTTCTGGAAACTTTAGTTTACTTATTACAAAATGGAAACCCTGAAAAGTTATATTACTGGTCACAAGACCACCATGCTGGGAATTGCATTCAGACCCTCTGACACCAATCCAAGCTTGGCACTTTCCCCCTTGGGTATTCATTTATCATTAGAAAGTTATCTCTCTATTGACTTCTAATAATAATTGTTATTAAGAGTCATACATTATATCAATAATACAATTAATACTTCAATTTATTATTGCTATAATAACATTAATAATATTTAAATAGTGTTTACTCTGTATTAAACCCTAAGTGCTTTACAAAATATTGTCTCAATCAATCCTCACAAATAATCCTGAGAAGGAGATGCTATTATTATCCCATCCACAGATGAGGAAACTGAGACAAAGATAAACTGACTTAACCAAGCCCAGATAACTAGTAAGTCTCTGAAGCTAGATTTCAATTTAATTTTTCCTGATTTTAGGCCCAGTACTGTCTTAATAAATTAATATTAATATTAATTTTATTATTTAACAGTATATATTAATTAATAATATTAATCAACAATTAGATAAATAATATATAGTTATAATAATAAATAATATTTAAAACTTCAGTGTTTATATTTTATTGTTATCCTGTTTCTCTTTCAATCACTCTATTCATTTTTTGTACTACTTTTCATATTGAAATGAAAAAGATATTTATTGATCCTTTGTTAAATTTATTAATGATTTTAATTAATTGAATTTAATTTTGTTTGACTGTTTTGTTGTTTAGTTTTCTAGATATATATGACCTCAGCTTGTTATCTCTAAATATATTTTTAAAATTTTATTAATTCATTTTTTATATCACAGTCATTTACTATTATACAATGTTCCCATTGAAAAGACCCATGAAATCAATAAAAAGAGTGCATTAAAACCAACCAAAACTTCAGCTGTATCTTTTAGGTCGTGCCATGTCCACTATCTTTTCCTACCCCCTTACTTCAGCTAAGAGGAAATAGTTTGTTTCATCATATGTTATAATAGAGCAATATTGGCCACATGATTAACAGCTTTTACTCAAGAAAGACTAAGTATTTTCCTCTGGCATCCTCAAAAGTTTTCAAAACAAAAGAAGCAAAGTATTTGCCCTAATAATAATAATAATAAAATAATAATAAATTATAAATAATTTTTATTTATATGTATATAAAATAAAATAATAATAATAAAATAATAAAACCCTAACAGAGCAACAATCTGATGAATTAACAGCAGAGAAGTATATTTCCTAATTTTTACCATCCCTTTCTCTACCAGCCCTCACATTCTGATAGGGCACCACAACATGGCCAATGAGTTGAGGTTCTGGAATCCACTCAGTAATTGTTTTGCTACCATTGCAATCTATCAACAATTTCTGCCTCTATACTTAAGAAATTAATTCCATGGCAACAAACAGCAGAACTCCACTATGCCCACACAATTTTTAGAGAGGTATTAGATTACAGAAGCATGTTCTGCTAGAATAGCAACTTTTAAAAAAAATTTTATTTAGAATATTTTTCCATGGTTACATGATTCATGATGCCCCATCCCTCATTCTCCTCCCCCATCCCAAAGCCAACAAGCAGTTCCACTAGGCTATACATGTATCATTGTTCAAAACCCATTTTTACGTTACTCATATTTACAGTAGAGCGATCCTTTAACATCAAAACCCTAATCACATCCCTACCACGTTATGTAATCAATCACGTGTTTTTCTTCTGCATTTCTCTTTCCACAGTTCTTTCTCTGAATGTGAACAGCATTCTTTCCAACAAGTTCCTCTGGATTGTCCTGGATCATTGCATCACTGCTAGTAGAGAAGTCATTACATTCTATTGTATCATAGTGTATCAGTCTCTGTGTACAATGTTCTCTTGGTTTGGGTGGCAGCCTTTTGAAGACACATTTAGCCAGAGAACCAAAGAACAGATGTTGACTAATATTGATGAAGCACTTATTTGTCAGACACTGTGGTAAGGACTTGGATCCCAAAATCAAACAAAAAGAAAAGTACCTGCCCTCAAGGACATACATTTCTTCCCCCAACCCCCCCAAAAAGCTTGCAGAATTTGTTTGTCATTGGTGGAGAATAGGATGCAAGGAATTAGGGATTACACTTCTTTGTTGTTAATTCATCAGTATAATGGCTTTTGGTCAAGATATTTGATACCAAAAAACAAAACAACAACAACAAACATTGTCTTAAGAATAACATTTCTACCTATTTTAGTGTTACATATTTTGGTTAAATAACATTTTTATTTCATATAACTTAAAGTATCTTTTTTATCCAATGCTCTTTGTTTGGTTATGAAATATTTTTGTACTCCTGATATACTCCTTCTTTGGTTATGAAATTTCCCTTTAGCCACAGTTCTAAAAGATACCTTTTATTCTCTCTATTAGAAATGTAAACTTCAATATTTAGATTTCTTATTAGTTAGAGCTTATTGTGGAAGATGAAATAAGATCACAAAATCATACAATCAAGAATCTACTTTAAATGTATCATATACTGGAAGATCTTTATAAATACTAAATGCTACCTCTATTTACCTGTGTTTTAGGGTTAATCATTCAATGAATTACTATGTTTCTTCTCTTGAGTTTTGCTTGTCATTTGAACCCCTTCACAATCTAACTCCACATTATCTTTCCAGATTTATTACACTAAACTTCTCTTACCAAGGCCTTATATTCCAATCCAACTCCATTTTGCTGTTTTTCACCAAAAAAGCAAAAATTAAAATATTTAATCTTTTATCTCTGTACCCTCTGCACAGGTTATCTCCCACTACTTTGGCTTTATTAGCCCTACTTACCATCAAAGCTCAGCTCAAGCCTTACCTCTATTACACATATATTTAAAATTTCTCCCTTCCCTCATCATTGACTACTAGTGTCTCACTCCTTTAAATTACTTTTGAAATTTATTTATATGTACAATGTTGTTTTCCCTTAGAAATTATAATGTCTCTAAAGGCAGGGATTATTCAATGTTTTTCTATCTCCAGTGCCTTAAATTGTGTTTTGGCACAAAGTAAACACTATTAAGCACTTGATGACTAAATTATTAATAAAAAATATTTGTTATGAGTGTTTTTATAATACTATTTAGGATCTGATAATGCTAGGCTCTTTTCATTTCTATTTTTTCCATTATTTCCATAGAGCAGCTATCTTTTCTCTAAATGAATTTTGTTACATATATGTATATTTACATATATGCACATATATGTATATGGGTATACATATGTGTGCATCTGTTAATATATGTGCATATATGTATCAATTTCATAGTAAAATCGAGGTAATTTAAGTTCTTCATTAGCAATGCTTAATTATTTAATTTATATTTTCATACTTTATTTCTGTGATTAAGACTTAAGATTTCATTTGAAAAAGTATGCCAAAGGAAATTTCAGTATTGTTTTGATCAGGTACAAAGAGTAGAATTAGATACAAAGGTAGACATTTCAAAAAAAATAGTCCAAATATAAGGGAAAATGTCTTAATAATTGTATGTATTAGAGAATAGAATAGGTTCCTAGATGTATTGGATATCTTCTTCACTAGAGGTTGTTGAGCAAAGGTTGTATGAGCATTTTTCAGATAGGTTGAAGAGGATATTACATAGGAAGGCTTTAGGAAAGATGGACTTTAAGAGCCTTAACAGCATTGAGATGTGATTCGATTCTGCAATCTATTCCTCTATGCTTAGCATTTATTGTTTTTTTAAATAAATTCCATTATTATCATCACAGCCATTTCTGGAAATACATTCTACCACCTACCAGCCCTGGGCCAAATTGAACACTCTTTCTTGAAACAAAAAACAATCAAGCAAAAATATCTGATACAGAGGTTGAGTATGACAATATTAATAATATTCCACCCTGGTAGTTTCTCTCCTCCCTGCAGTGAAGAAGGGGATATTTTTTCACTATAAGTTTTCCAGGACCACTGAATGAACACCTGTTTTGATGTGTTTTATATTTAGTAGAAATGCTTCAATTGAATCTAGCAATAACTCATGGATTCAGAGTTTTGCTTTATAATTTTATAAAAATGTTTAATATATTTTTAATTCAAATGAATGCATTATGTTATTGAAGACTTTCTCTGTAACCTGTGAAATTCCTTTGTAATCTTTGTTTTTAAATCTTAAGATTTATTAAAGTTATTTTTTTGGCACTAAACTATTCTTACAGGACATTTAGGTACTCAGTGGATATAAATCCAGGCCTGGAGACAGTAGGTGGAGAGTTCAAATCTGGCCTCAGACACTTCCTAATTGTGTGACTGGGAAAGTCACTTAACCTCAGTTTCCTGACCCTCACCACTCTTATTCCTTGAAATCAATACATTGTACTGATCATAAGACAGAAGGTAAGGGTTTAAAAAAAAAGACTGTTCTTATATATTTACTTATAAATCCTGACTGATCGTGATGGACATTTTTATGTACTGCTATCTTTTAATATGAATATTTCATTCATTTTCATTGATATTTGCAAATGATATGCTTATTATTTGTGTTCTCCGTTTTATGAATTAAACCATCTCTGTCCAATAAAAGGACTTGGGTAGCTTGTATTCATTCTTTTAGGCATGTCTGACTTTTCATAACCCCATTTGGGCTTGAGTGGTTTGCTATTTCCTTTTCCAGTTCATTTTACATATAAGGAAATTGAGTCAAACAAGGTTAAGTGACTTTTACAGGGTTTTCAGGATTACAATCAATTTACTAGGTAGATACCATGTATTTCCTAATTATTCTCATAGATGCAGACCCATTATAAAATGAATTCCTTAATAAAGAACTGTAAATCCATTATATATTTGGATTGCCTGAAGTGATTAGTAAATTAAACCTAGAGAAGAAAACTAGGGGTTGCAATTTCAAATAATCATAGTGTCATGTAGAAGATATTTATTTGATAACACCAGAGCAAAATAAATTAACAATTGAAAAAAAGGTATGTTTTACCTTGAAAATCTTTCTAAAATTTTATAATTTTTTGTTACATTAAAGTTTCAAGGTGTCTCCCTTTCCTCCCCTCCTCCACACACCACAGTAGAGAAGCAACTAAATACACAAACATATACGCAATAGTAATAGTAGTAGTCTCTCAGTAACCGAGGATGATGATTGTCTTTGTGCACTTTCATCTGTGATGTAGATGAGTGTGCACAAAACACTTGTGTGTGAAGGAGATTTAAGTGGAAAAGTCGATGCACAGAGACAGTCCCACTCTCTCTGCATTGGAAGCCTGGGTCCATTGGTATGAAAAATCATTACACCTGGAGATTTCCTCAGCTGCATTGGATAGCCGTGTTGTCTTTTGTGCTCCAACATGCCCTAAGCACTCCCCAGTGCTTTGCTGCATCACCCTCTCAACCGTTGAACCTTCTTATATACATACATATATATATGTACGTATGTATATATATATCATCAACACTTCTATTTATCAGTTCTTTCTCTGGAGGTAGACTTTATAGTTATCCTTCAAATAAAACTGGCATTCTGTATTCAACATTCTCTTTCTTGTACTTGTTTTTCCCTTTATAATATCAAGCAAGCCTTGTCATTCTTTTTAAATTCACTTGCTACCATGCATTGGTATTCCATCACAATCATATACCACAACTTGTTTAACCATTCCCCAACTGATGGACATCTCTTCAATTTCTACTTTGCCATCACAAAGAGAACTTAACAAAGAGATACATATTTTAGAATATATACCTTCTTTTCCTTTTCCTCAGATAACCTTAAGAAGTAGACCTAATAGTGGCATTGCTTGATCAAAAAGTATATACAATTTTATAACTTTTGGGATATAAACCCAGATTCCTCTCCAAAATGGTTGAATCATTTCATAGTTCCACCAAAAGAAATTAGTGTCCCCATTTTTAACATCCCCTCCAATATTTGTCACTTTCCCTTTTATCATTTTAACTATTCTAAAAGATATGATTATCTTAGAGTTGTTTTCATCTGGATTTCTTTAATCAATAATGATTTGGAGCATTTTATATGACTATATGTAGCTTTAATATCTTTATCCGAAAGTTATCTGTTAATATGCTTTGACCATTTAATGTTTAGGGAATGAGCCATATTCTTATAAATATAACAAAGTACATACTATAGAAATGAGACTTTTATCTACAAATGAAAATCTCAACAATTATAGATATTTAAAAAAAAAAAAGGACTAGGTTGAGGGGCAGTGGATCCTATCTCCTTCTTTAAAGGTCACCAAGTAGGGATTAAAGAAAAAGTTTCATGAGTACTCATCTAGTATGATGCCATAGGGGATTCTTTGGTGAATTTGGTTTGGACAGAATGGTTACTGATATCTCCTCCAATTCAAAACTTCTGGGGTGAAATATACTAAATTATGATTTAGTATAATTATATCTATGTGTGATTATTTTCCAGTTTTGGTTTGTAATTGGTAATATTTCTGCATCTGTAAATATTTATTAGTTGTTAATAAATGTTTGTGACAATTTTCATGTTATCATGTATTATAAAGGGAGTGTAATTTGTATTAGAGGGGTTTGACCTTTCAGTATTTAGAGGGGGAAAGGGAGGAGAAGCTCCCTCTCAAAGTGGGGTTCAGGGGAGACAATTGATATTTAGGGTTGGCTCAGAGAGAAGAAAGGGGGTTTGAAGATTTTCCCCCTTCTGCTTTCCCTCCTTAGCTACAGTTGCTCTCCCAGATTCACTCTTGTCCCTCTTGTCCCCCCTCCACTACTCGAGACCAAAGGGTCTCCCTTTGATCTGTTCACTCACACTCAGCTTGGGGAACAGATAATTTTTAATGTCAACTCAATCAGGTAATACAAAAGGAATAACAGCAAGGGAAGAATGGGAAAGAGAAGTGGGGAAAAGGGGCCCTTGTCTCTATCTAAACCCTTTTCCTCCCTCCTTGAGTTTGGGGAAACTCAGGCCTTGGCATCCTAAGCCCCCTGAGAGAAAGTCAGATTGACTCAACCCTGTGCAATAGGAGCTGAGGTAAAGTCTGCTCAGGTTTCTCTTCAGAAAGTCCCTTCAATTGGGAAGTGTTGGGGCGGAATTTCCAGTCACTAGCAGGAAAAGTGGGTAACACTCAGGAGAAAGTCTTTTTTTTTTCACCCTCTCCCTTCAGCTTCTCAATATTGAGAGAGAGAGAGAGCAACTCCTCTACCAGCCAGAGTCTTCTTCTCTCCTCCAGATTCCAATTTCTTGGGGCCCCTCCCCCATGGAGGTGATCAATTTCACACACTCTTCAGACTGGCACTTTTTCTTTCATGTCAGCCTCTGTCTTTGTAATTGGTAACATTTTAGCATCTATAAATATTTATTAGTTATTAGTAAATGTTTGTGACAATTTTCATGTATAACATTAAACATTTTATCAATCTCCATTGCATACCAGAATACTCAATACTGTCTATCATTAGTCTGTAGATGTACTGTGTTTTTCACTGACTATTTCTCTTCAGTTTTCTTATCATACCTTTAGTCCACTTTTTGCCTCTTCTCTTCTTCCCTACAGATATAACCATTATTTTGATTGGCATCTTTAGAAGCTGCTGACTTTGCTTATATCTGTGACTGTGACTTGCTATTACCTACCATATTTTCTCAATGTTTCTACTATAATGTCTACATATAATGGAATCATGATTTTATCCATTTCAGTGTTTTTCTTTTCCCAAATAGGCTTTAAATAGACCACTTAGACTTAAGTATTGGTATGTTATTGAAAACTGCAGAGTATCTAGTTCAATGATAACAAACCTTTAGAGATTGTATGCCATGCCCCAACCTCCCCAGAGACCTTGGGTCTTGCCCTGCCCCACAACAAGTGCTGGGAATGTCCCTGCCTTACTCCACATGGGGGAGGGATAAAGTGGTCCAATTGGGCTGCTGGGTGGAGAGGCAGATGATGTGAAAAAATGTCTTCAGGCATAATAGAAAGGGGAATGGAGCAGCTCTACCGGAGTCCCTCTGCCTTTCTAATAAGGAACTCTGAGGAGGTGGTAGTTGGAGAGGAAGGCACATGTATCCACAGAGAGTGCCCTGCATACTATTTTTGGCACATGTGGCATAGGTTCACCATCACTGGTCTAGTTCATTTCAGATCTATTAGAAACATACCCTCTTCTGGTTACATAGAAAAGGAAAATCCATCCCCTTTTTTTACAGGTGAAACAATAAATTAGAAAATGAGGGGGTATCCACTGATTTGAGAATGGCTGGGCAAATTGTGGTATCTGATGGTGATGAAATATTATTATGCTTAAAGGAATGATGAACTGGAAAGATCTTGAGATAAGGATCTTGAGGGAATAGACCAGCGGTTCTTAACCTCTCAATTTTTAGCAATGAGAATACATAATGCATATCAGGTATTTACATTCCGAATCATAACTAGCAAAATTGCAGTTTTGAAGTAGCCACCAAAATATTTTTTTGGTTTGGAGTCACTGCAACATGAGGAACTGTATTGTGGGGTCACGGCATTAGAAAAGTTGAGAACCACTGGAATAGACCTTCCAACAAAACATATCAATTTTTTAAAAAATATATTTTTTCATTTAAAAAATGCTTACTTTTTGCAATGCAATGCACTATCCACATCCAGAGAAAAAACTGTGAGAGCAGAAATGCAAAAGAAAAACATGAACATGGTTCAATGGGGATATGATTGGCATTTGGACTTTAAAAGATCACTCTATTGCAAATGTGAATGGTATGGAAATCGATTTTGAACAATGATACATGTGTAACCCAATGGAATTGCTTCTCAGCTCTGGGAGGGGGAGGGAAGAGGGGTGACAAAAATCACAAATCATATAACCATGGAAAAATCTTCTAAATAAATAAATTAATTAATTAAAAAGTGAAGCAACAAAGTGTGCAACTGGCCTTAAGCACAATTATTAGGTTTGCAATCTATTCTTTATGCCTTTCCCAACTTTTTCAACCATTCATTTCTTCAACAAAAATCATGAATTAGCTATTAAATGCAAGACCATTTGGAGAACAGTACCAATTGACAGTGAGAATTCATATGGGCCTGAATGAGGATGGTGACTATATGAGTAGAAATAAAGGAACAAAAAACTCATTTTTGAGTTTGAATTTTTAAGACATAATAACTAATTAGATACATGGCATGAGTGAGAATGTTAAATTAAGGATGCTACTAACTATATAAATATAAGAGTCTAGAAGGATGGAAGTGTTCCCAAGAGAAGTGGAAACATTCAAAAGAGGGATGGAAATTAGAAGGAAAAATAATGGTATTATGTTTTGGATATTTTGAGTTTGAAATTGTTAAAAGAAATACAATTAAAAATATTCAGCAGTCAGGTAATTTTTAAAGCCTGCACTTTTTAATTTGTAGTTTTACTTTCATCTTTTTATTGAAACTAATTTTAAATTAGTCATTAAATTTAATAGTTGGCTATATCAGCTCTTAGATATGTCTACAGGGCACATGAGAACACAGTCATCACAATAGTTATGTAAAAGATACCAAATGAACACATGTAAAAACATAACCCCATTCCTCTTAAATATCATAGAATGTCAGAGCCATAAAGAACTTTAAATGTCATCTATTTCATCCCTTACCATTACTATTATTTTCCCATACACATCCCCACAAAAGATTTTCTATTGGCAGCATCAACATTTTCAATTATTATTAGTTAGACTCCAGAGTGGTTAGTGTTGGGTCTGTATTTAGGAAAACTTAAACTCAAATCTAACCTCAGAAACTCAGTAACTGTAAAACTCCCTAGTGTTCTTTTAAAAAATCAATAATAATAGCAGTTTCCTCACAGGGTTATTGTGAGGATCACATGAAATAATATTTGTAAAGTATTTAGCACAGTGCCTGGCAAACAGTAGGTGCTTAATAAATGCTCATTCCCAAGCCTATCATTTTATGATGAATCTGTTTCTCTTTTCTTCTATTCCAATACTGGATTATTCTGAGCCTTATGAAGTTTTACTGTGTAGGCTCATAGGATAATGTACAATTAATATGTTCAAGGATCCTTTGGGTAAGTTGAAAATCTAACAATAGAAAATTGCACTATTTCATAAGTATTATACAGACATACACAGGCACTTTATGACTTTTCTTAAGTTTATAAGACCTGCCAATATCACTCTCTTGTACTTTTTATTAATTATTATTAATTATTATTATTATTAATAACTAACTAGCATTTAATTTAAATGTTAAAGAGAGAACTCTAGACAAAGATTGATGCAGGAGCTAATGTTTGGCATGAAACAATGTAAAGACTCATACTGAGGCTTCTCAGAGAACAGGAGACTGCTGTGAGACTTTATACCTCTGGGAAATGGCACAGATTTAGTGTATAAGTATTTTTTTATTTTACATATTTTCCTGGCTTTATTTTTTAATTGCCAATCATGATTACTGGACTTTGCACATGCTAAGTTCATGTAAAATGAGGTCCTACTATATAATGAGAGCTAGAAGTATCTTTAGAGATCATAAAATATGACCCCCTCATTTTATAGACAAAGGAAATATGACTGAAAGAAGCTACTGTTTTGTTCAAGGTCATATAGGAATTAAGTGAACCAAGATTCATATTTAAGCTTTCTGATTCCAAGTCCAGGACTCTCTATTCTTTACTTTGTGGCTTGTGATATCAAGCAAAAAGTTGCCATCACTTAACTCCTATATATTTTTTCTCATTCGGGCTTCTGATTATTTCAACAAAAATTCTTCAGGCTGTAAAACTGGAATTATTTTTTCTATTTATTTTTTCTAGAATGGCACTTGAGAAAAAAATACTTTTATAATTCATGAAATAACTACTTTTCCTCTCTATATAACAGTGTTTCAGCAGATTCACTATTTCATCGGCTAATAGACTCTCTTTAATGGAGGCAATCAAAACAACCCATCCACAGCATTTCATTCATATATTTAGAATCAGAATGACTCAAAATCATATCCTGTTTCATACACTTACTAGTTGTGCTACCCTGAGGAATTAACTCTTAACTTCAGTTTCTCCATCTATAAAATGAGTATAATACTATATATTTCACAAAAATCTCATGAGGGTCTAAAAGATTATGTAAAGTGCTTTGTAAACATTGAAGCCCTATATTAATGCTTGAAATTATTTATTATCTTTACAATTATCCTCATCACCCTATTGCAAATCTTATGTGATTTTCTTAACTCTCCACAGATTTTCCAATGTATTGAAAGCCTTCCTATAGATCTTTTAACATTCTGATGGCAGTAAAAATAGCACACTTTATGATTTACCTTATTCTCAATACAATATACACTCAACTCCATTTCTGATCATGTATCCATGGGATATCTCTAAGCTATATATACTAAATAAACTAAAGCAAGGCTTAATCAAGCGGCTGCTCTTCAACTATATATCACAATTTGGCCAATAAATATTCTTCATTGCATTTTTTTCCTCTTTGGATTACTAAATTGACATGTTATAAATGGATATAAATCTCATTAAGAATTCTCTCCCAGGATGTGGGAAGTTCATGGATATGTGATATTTTATATATCATCACTTTTTAAATGTATTTATAAGTTTTCTTGACTCTTCCCTCCTTTTCCTGTTATTCTTTTAAGAATTAATTGCTATAAATAATTTATCTCTAGCAGGGAAAGAATAAACAACATGGAGGGAATTGGGATTATGTAAAAACAGAATAAATCAATAAAGGTATATTTTTTAAAAAGAAATCTGAAATATTCTGATACTTGATATAATAAAAAAAGCAGAACAACTGAAGGACCTAATCATATTTAATTAGGAAATATCACTTTCCATGTGATGGGTATGCTCAAGATTGTGACAAACACCTTTGTAAACTTAATTTCTAGTTTAATAATTTACTGATATTGATAATCAGAGGATTGTTGAATGAGTTATCTCTGTTTGCCTTTATCAAGAAATTTTATATTATCTTAACATGTACATAAGGGATGCCCTCTACAATAGTTTACAAGGCTTCATATAGTGCTGGGATACAAAAAGAGGCAAATAGATGGTTCCTACCCTCGAAGAGCTTTTTAATAGAGCAAGAAAAAAAATCTGAAAAGGAGGCGAGGGTCTGGGTATGGTGGAAAAGTCAAAGAAATAGAAAATGAGTACTGCTGAAAAAGCTGAAGGTGCAACTAAATTTAGAGATCATGTAATAAGCATATAATAATAACTAACATTTATACAGTTTTAAGGTTTCCAAAGTATTTTACAAATATTATCTAATTTGATCCTCACAATGAGACAAAAGTGAGTATGCTGTTCTCAGAATCAGTATTCGCTTATAAAGTTTGTGGCTTTTTGTTGATTGAGGAGTCTGGGATGAGTTTAGGAGGTAGACTGATGAAAGACAGAAAGAGCCAATGAACAACTCAGTTACTCCACTTACTTCACCTAAAGTGGCTTGGAAGAAGCTACAACTCAGTCACAGATGCTTTGGATTATGCTTCAGAGCCCAGTGGGGAGGAATGGAGGGCCTGACAAGGAAGTGAGGGAGAACCTTGTATTTGGAACTTATATATATTTTCTGTTTGCTGTCTAGTCAGTTGGCACTTCTTAGTTAATCATTGAAGTATTCTCTTTTATTCAGGGAATAAACAACAGCCTCTTTTTTACTCCTCCCTTCTAATTCCAGGTTTTGTTTATTTATGTGAGTGGGACATTTGTGCTTATTTTTTAGTGAGTCATCATTTTTTTATTGCACACAGTAGCATTATCCCTGTTTGACAGATGAGGAAATTAAGGCAAGTAGAGGTTAAATGACTTTCCAAAGATCACACAGTTAATTACTATTTGAGGCAGGATTTGAACTCAGGAGTCTTCCTGATTCCAACTACTGCAATCTATCCACCATAACCAACTAGGTATCCCAAGGAGTGTTAGATTTAGTCAAGAAGTCCCAAGTTCAAATCTAGCTTCCAACACTTACTGGTTATGAATGTAAACTCTTTTTGCCTCAGTTTCTTCAATAGTAAAAATTGGATCATAATAGCACCTACCTCATAGGGCTGTTGTGAGAGTAAAATAAAATATTTGTAAAGTGTGTGGCATAATGGTTAACATTTAGTAGATCAAAATAAATGTTTACTATCCCCTTCCCTTCCTTGTATCACTTCACTGATTAATGTGAAATGCAATGTGAGTTCATATAAAATTTCTGTTCTATCATTTTCTTTTCTTAATATTGAACTGCTTTCAAATACATGTTTTTTAATATACTTTTATGTTTATCAAACTTTTCCCCCTCCTAGCTCTCCTACCATATGAAAGGAAAGGAGAAAAATAGAGAATTCCCATTTAACAATTATAAATTGAACAAAGTGGATCAATACCACAAAGTTGAAGTTTTGAAAAGTGATAATCCCTGACTTGATTTGTTTTTCCTTTCATAGATTCTCATTTAATAGTTTAATAAAGCCTAAATGGCAATGTGCATAAAAATCTAGATTAAATTTTAGTTTCTAGATTAAAAGAATAAATTACAAACAAAATAATAAAATACATTCAGAACATGAAATTCCTCAATAGTCTACCTGCCTAATTGTCAAGCAAAACAAATTCTACCAAAGGGCACATTCAGAAATGTATTTCTTACTCTGCCTATTAATCCATCATCTTTCAGTTTTACATATGAAAATTTTAATTTTTTTACAAATTGAAATTAAATCCTTACATAATAACCTATGCAGATTAAATATAGTTTGACTTGGAGAAATATCTATAGCAATTCTTTTGTTTTTAAGTTGTATGCAAAATTTTTAAAAGCAATGAGTATATTAAAAAAGGAATCAAATGAACTATTGAGAGTTGAACAATTTAGACTGATAATGAGTGGATGGAACATTGATAATCACATCTATTGGACTTCCATTAAGAATTATAGCCCATATAAATGGAAGAATACAAGAATTGAACCCATAAATAGATTATACAAATTATATCACCAGCCCCTTTAATCATCCTTTTGATGACTCAATAAAAAGAAAAAATGGTTAAAAAGTCTTTTATGATAGAAAATTTATAATTCTTAATTATAAAACTTAGTGCATTTAATTTACAACTGTTTTTATTAATATCATTATTATTTGTTCCTTTTATTCCATTTTGCCACATCAGTTTGTTGTTTCATAATAAAAGTCATCACATTTGAGTAGCACTTTTCCAGTTATAGATCACTTTGCCATGCATCATCACATTTATTCATTAAAGTTCTTACTGAGTATGTGTTTTTTTTTTTTTTAAACCCTTACCTTCCGTCTTGGAGTCAATACATAGTATTGGCTCCAAGGCAGAAGAGTGGTAAGGGCTAGGCAATGGGGGTCAAGTGACTTGCCCAGGGTCACACAGCTGGGAAGTGTCTGAGGCCAGATTTGAACCTAGGACCTCCCGTCTCTAGGGCTAGCTCTCAATCCACTGAGCTACCCAGCTGCCCCCTTGAGTATGTGTTTTAAAGATCAAACAAAGCCCTGTTCCAGGTCTCCTAGTTGCTGAAGACTCAAAGAATTAAATCATAACCATGCTTTTCATGAAATAGAAATATTTGCCAACAACCTTGCACAATGCAAGGTGACATATTCACAAATGCAAATTAATAGAGTACAAGTTGATGGCAGGAGGCAATGTATTCAACCGGAGAACAGATTTTTTAGGTAAAACTAATCAGTGTTGGCTTTCAGATACAATTAACAACAATAATTATTCAGATCCAACTCTCTCCATATAGCACACTCTTGGGTCAATTGTCTGCCAGGTGTCATTGGGTAAACATTATTGTTTCTAATTCTGTTTTCCAAAGGTTTAACATTTTATAGGAATTACTGAGGGTTTATTTAAATTCTAATTGTTTTGTGATGGATATGATGAGCTTCTTTTTAATTTTGGAGAAAAAACTTTACTTCTCTGGTTTAAAAAGTATGAGAACTATATTTTATTTGTAAAATAGGTGATCAGAGTAAAGCTTAGGTTTCTATTTTAATCTGTATCACTTGTGTTATACTACTCACTGGTGGGGAAATTCAGAATTATCACATGCCATTTAGGGTTGCTATGACTTAGATACAAAAATATGATCATTTAACAGACTGATTTATCTTTTTGCTTAACAAATAAGGATTATTTTCTTTCAAGTCTAAACATATTACAAAATATTTATATTTATCCTCAATTTTTGAATTCATTATACTTGTACTGAAACTATTCAGCCCCTGGAATTTGACAAAGAATCAAATTAGTCGAGTATATAAATGAGGCCCAATGTAAGAAAGTTAACTTTTGAAAAGTCACAATCTCCCTTGTGAAATAACTTTTTCTTTCCTTGATGATCAATGAATAACTTGACAAGACTTATATGGTCATATATATGATCTTAACTTATCTAAAAATCAATATTACCTTTTAACATCTAGACTAAAAGTATAAATCATATGTAAAAGAGCAGGAACATATGTTAAAATACAAAATTTCTATTGAAAAGTTATGAGATCAAATTTTTTAAAATATCTTTGAAAATGTGAAAATGATTATTCTTTAATTATGGTTATACCATGGTCATACTATATTCATCAATAGTACAAATGAGACAGAAAAATGGAAAAACAAAATGAAATATCACTAAAAATATTGACCTCAAAGGAAAGGACCAATTCTAGGAAAGAAAAAATATGTAAAGCCAAACATTTATGTGTTTGAAAATATTTTATTTCTTTGTTGGCACCTTAAGCCAAGTTTAATGAAAAAATTCATCAAGACTATATTTCAAAATGGTCCATATTTTCACTACCTGAAAAAATAAATTTCTAAGAATCAAGGAGAGTGTTAAGGCTAAATTTTTGAGTTGAGACTGAATATAATTTTAGTGGTCGTCAGGGATTTAAATTATAGTCACAATGAAATACTCATCAGAATAGAATTTTATGGTGGTTTATTTATAATAGAAGGAAGAAATAAAGAATGAGGGAGAAAGAGGGAAAAGGGTAGAAGATCTACTCTAGCCTGGCCTGAGCCAGGGGGAATTCAGAGGCCTCAGCCAAGAGGCCTTCTCAGAAGATTAAATCTAGCTCAGCTTCCAGTCATGAGGCCTCCTCCAAGATGAGGGGCCTCCTGGGAGGCTGGTGCCTTCAGAATGATCAAGGGAAAGGGGAGTCAGCCTTATAACTCACCATGTGGTCCCTTCAGGCAAGCAGTCTGATGTCCCATGCACCACCAAGTCAAGTTCCACCTCCAAAGTCGCAAAAGTCCCTCTTACAGGAAGTGATGTGAAATATAAAGGCAGTTCTTTACATCACTTCCTGTGCCTCACATATACCAATGGTGGCTTAAACTTGGCTTAGGACAGCCCAGGGGGTCAGTTAGTTGTTTCTTATTTGTCATTTTCTAGCACACACAGATCACAGACCATCCTTCCCCACATTTAATCCTTAAGTGGAGGTGTATACATTCCTGGTTGATAAAATTCTAAAGACTAAGCAGGGTGGAGTAAATGTAAAATTCACAAGAGTAAGATAAAAGTGTGATATTTGTGGCTCTATGAATAAATTACATGAGGAAAGACAAACATTTTTGAAGAACAATTCACTGAAATTATAAAAGCCACATGATAATTTTTTTAAGTGTGCACAAATTTTGGGGAAACTTTAAAAAAATGGAAAATTGTCAAAGATGGTCAATGAATTTCTCAAAGCCTATAAAACCATATGCCATTCAAGATTCATTTCTCAGAGTCACATTCAGACTTTTCCCCAGAAAAACATAAGTGAAATCACTTACAAATATAAAGAACGTTTTCATCAACAATTCTCCACAACAGAAAAGCAGTACCAGAGCAAATGGAGACCAAGCATATTGTCTGATTGGTATTAGATACGGAGGATGGATGTTCCATAAACAAAATATAATAGAAAATCATTAGTAGCTATATGTTAGGGAAATGAATGGACATGATTTTGGATAACAAATGGTTCACAAAAGCCTCTCCAAACTGATATTGGAAGGAATTATAATTTACTATTGTTTAGATAGGTTGGTGACAGAATGGCAAAGTCACCCTCAGGGCCTCCAGACCAGAGATTGAAGGTCTCCCTTGATAATAGACAATTGGTAACTTCTCAGGGTTGGCTTCTTCTCAGTACCTCAGTTATAAATTTTAAAGTGGAATCAGGAACACAGGAAGCAGGAATAGATGTAATATGGTGAATAAAATCTTTCTTGTAGACCAAATTATGAGTTGAGAGAAACCTCAGAGGCAGGGTTCAATGACTTCCCACAGAAAGTCAGTCCCCTCTGAGAGGAAGTGAACTCTCTCTCAGCTCCAGAAAGACAAGAACCAAAAAGAGCCTTCTAGTACACCAGTCCTCCTTTATAAAAATCCCTGACATTCCTTTGGAACGTTCTCCTTGTTCCACTGCATGAGCCAACTAAAGAGCACAAGCAAATTTCTGTCTTTGCAAACTTCTCTACATTTTAATACTATAAAAATAATGGGAAATGGACAAAATCCAAAAGAATGTTTGATATCAGCATAAAAAGAAAATACTGTAAGGTTCCCTAGTTTTTGTCTTTGTTTTTTGTGGTTGTTACAAGGAAGGCAATATCTGATTATTGTTCAGTATTATTAAGAGAAGGTTAATGGCTATCTAGAAAAGTTAGATATGATGATAAATTGGTTTCATTAAGAATTTATCCCATTTCCTCTTTTATTAGGACAAATCCAACAAATGCTAGTTACTATTTTCCTTGATTTTAGAAAAGTCAAAGTCTATCATTCTAATTTCCTGAAAAAGATGAAGAGAAGTGACCAAGACTTTTAGGTGGAGTCCAAATTTGTTGAATGGCCAATTCCAGTATTGAACAACAGACACTAGGCAACCTCAGCCTCTCACTCTCTATACCTGTTTATGGATGAGTATAACTCCTTTCTAGATTCCTGAAGCCTACTTTCCTTCTTGTGACAGTTTTCAAATTTTCAATTTCTTTTGTTTATATTTCCATTATCAGAAGTTCTATTCTTGATATTCTTTGTGTACTCTTAAAGAGTACTAACTGGGTAACCTATGGTAATTGATCAGCACCTGAAATTATTACATGCCATTAGAGTATACATGCCATTAGAGAAGGAGCTACTGGTTAATACCTGCCTCTGTAAAATCTTAATATAAACATTGTTTTGCTAATTTTTCATAGGTGTCAAACATAGTTGTTTCTCAGAACTCTTTAAGTCAAAATTGAATACTGATAGATTAGCCTAACAGGCTAAAATAGTACGTAAGCATTGAGGATAATGTGAAAGTAAGTCAGTCAGGGAGAATGGAGACATTTATCCTTAAGTGTGTGTTTCTTAGCATTTCTATTATTGGAAGAAGGCATATGTGAAGGAAAAAATAAATGTTATGTCTATCACATTTATACACAAAGCTGAGAAAAATAATAAGCACAATATATGACCCAGGTATTCAGAGAGAAAAAAAAAAAACCACTGACAGATTAGAACAATGAGTTTATAAATAGACTCTTACTCTTAGGTTCAAAAATTTAACTTTACAAGTAGAAGATGGAAAAGGCAAAGTTAAGAAAGCTTATTTGAAAAGATCTGAAGGTTTTAGAAAAATGTAAACTCACAGTTGAGTCACAATTACATAATAATGGTCAATAAGACTGAAGAGATTTTAGGCAGCATTAAAAGAGGCATAAGGTCAAAACAAGAAAAAGTTACTTAATCCTGTGTGTTCTGTAGTGATTAGAACAAATGTGGAGTATTGTATTCAATTCTGGGAAATCAATTTTAAGATGGATCCTGTTACTTCCAGGGGTGGAGCCAAGATGGAGGAGTAACTATAGAGTAGTACCTTTTCTCCACAAAAATCCTCTCTGATCAATATCACTACAAAATTAACATAGGAGTGAAGGAATCAACAAAGAGAGAGAGTGAAACAACCCTCAAAAGAAGAGAAACCCAAAATGTAGACAGAGACCATCTGGGGAACTGGGGTGAGAGGGGAGGAGAACTAACAGGAGACATAGAAGCAAATGAGGAGTAAACTAAGAGCAAGCTGCACCCTCTTACCCCCACATCTACTCTCACAGGTTCTGAGCTTAAGCTCTGTATAGTGGGCAGACTCTAAGATCCTGCTGGGGCAAGTAGTGGTCCAAACCAACTCACACCCTTTGAAATTTCAAACTTGTGGAGAAGTCTGGAGTCCCAGCCCAGGGCAATTTGGGCTAAAGGGGGCCAATCCACGTGGGCCCAGAGCAAAGGCAGGAATCCCATTCTGGGTTGGGAATGAAGATATGTTCCTCAATTTGGGGTGAGGATACAGTTCCCAGGGGAAGTTTCCCTGGTATCTTTTAGCCCAAACTAAGGAAAGAGTCCGAGGACAGGGCAGTCAAGGGTGTGCCTTATTGAATCAAGAAAACCTTGAAACAAAACAAAACAAAAAAATTAGTCTAAGCCTGGGGATAGAATTTGATCAGCACCTGAAATTATTACATGCAGAGTGAGATCAAAAGTATATACCTAAGCCTGAGGGAAATCTTAAGCTAGCAACATCTCAAGGGTCAATTGAATCAGCACTGTGAGGGAATTATCACATCTCTCATCCCTTTGACCATCTGGTAAACTAGAAAATGAGCCAAAAATAACATTAAGGAAGTACTGGAGTTTAAGAGGGTACCCCAATTAACCAGAAAACAGAGCCTACCTATAATTAAATGGGAAAATGATCAAACAACCAAAAATAAAAAAAATAAAAACACCTAACTCTAAAGACTTTTTATGGAGACAAAGAACAAGATGTAGACACAGAAGGTGACAGTGAAAGCAAAGGAAACACATGCAAAGTCAAAAAAAATATGAAATGGACACAGGGCATGGGAGAGCTCAAAAAAGATTTAAATACCCAATTAAGAGAGGCAGAGGAGAAGTAAAGAAGAGAAATGAAAGTCATGCAAGAAGGAAGGAAATTGATGCAAGAAGAAAGGAAAGTAATGCAAAAAGAAATGAATGTGATGAAAGAAGAATTGGACCAATTGAAAAAGGAGAACCAAAAACTGAAGGAGGAAAATCAGGCCTTAAAAATCAGAACTGACCATCTAGAAACTAATGATTTAAAAAGCAATCAAGAAACAATAAAATAGAATCAAAGGAATAAAAAAAACTGAGGAAAACATGAAATATCTTGTTGAAAAAACAACTGACCTAGAAAACAGACCTAGGAATGTCAATCTGAGAATTATTGGACTACATGAAAGCCATGATGATGAAAAAACCCTGGATGTCATATTACAAGAAATTATCAAAGATAACTGTGCAGAGTATAATTGAAAATGTTACCCTAAAATAAGAACTACATTTCCCAGGAGCCTACTGATGTCCTGCCCTTAGGTACTTCCTGTAGACAGGGGATATTAGGCAAGCACATGAAAGATCCTACCTTTTTACTTCCTGTCCCAAGCTTAGTGGTGGCAAGGTGGATGTTTGAACTGACTGATCAGCCATGGGCACATGATCTTTATTTTGTATCTTCTTTGTTCTTTGATTTCTAATGATAATTAATAAATTTCTTAAAATATTTTATTAGAAATTTAATTTTTACAGTTGGCGATCAAAAGGGATGAGAAACTCTATCAATTTTTTTAAGATAGCCTAAATAATTATTTTAAGCCACATTTCTCCTGTCAAAGCTTTTTTTCCCACTGCACTAACACCTTTCAAACTCCAACTCTCTTTGGAGCTGCTGAGTTTTTCTTTTTCTACTTTTTGCCTGGTTGCTTGCTCTCCCTACTGGCCAGGCTATTTTTAGCTGGGGTACTCTTGGCAAAGAAGAGATAAACTGCTTCTTTTGCACAACTGCTTGAGTCCTTCATTCCTCATTCCTCCTTCATTCCTTGGTCCTTGCTGCTGACTCTGGTGTTGCCGATACTGCTTCCTTCAGCTCCTGACCCCATTCATTCATCTGGCCTCCAGTCTCGGGCCCCCAGTGGCTCTGCTCCAAAAATTGGCCTCAGACCAGACTGTGTCCCCTACTGCTGTTGCTGATTGCTGCCACCAAGAAGCTAAGAGTCAGGGCAGATGGTAAAAAAAAATTGGGGTGTTCTTTCCTTAGGCAACAATTAACCTCCATGTGGCAGGGTACCTGGGGGTGGGCAGGGGACGAGAAGAAGGAAGAGACTCTTCCTTATAGGAAGTTGATTACAAGCATGGCATATTCTATGAAAGAGCAGTACATTACCTATTTCAAACAGCTTCAAGCTTTAGGATGTTTTTTCATGAGTGCACTGATCCTTTCACTTATCTTGCCTGAGATCCAGGGGAGAAATTCATCTCGCTGCAACTCTTTGCCATTTGGGCCTCCCCAGGTTGAGATTCCTAAATCTCAAGTTCTTCCTTGATATAGGAGATCCCACATTGCTGACAATACGGATTTGAATTTTAGAAAAAGTAACTTTAAAGGGTCTGGAGGTGAAATTTTAAGCCTTTTTACACTCCATTTTGTAATGAATGTCTCTGTATCTTATTGTTTTTTGCTGATTATTTTGTTTAAGATTTTATTTTGTTGTTTTAAGTTCATATATTAATATTTTCAATAGTATTCTGTTACACTGAATCACTTTAATCTACTGTGTTTTAACTATTAGATATATTCCATTACCTTTCCCCTATAACTATACTGAACAAAATATTGTAAAGCCCATAAACAACTTTTTTCTTCCATGTTGCCTTTGTTAAGTGTCACATAGATGATGAATGAATTCAATCTGGCTAACAACATTTGGAGAATTTAATGAGCTAAGAATTTAAATGATAATTCTAAGGGATCTTCAGAAATAATTTTAATTAATTAGTGGTTTCTGAATGGATGATTTGAAAAATATATTTATATTATAAAAATGTTGTATTAAAGGTAGAGAAACAAAGAAATGTTTCTACCAAGGTGTTTATATGAAGCAGGAAGTCAAAAAAAAGGTCCTACAAAATTCTTCAGTTTAATTTACTTCCACCAAAACAATCTATATTTCTTGGTGATGTTCTAGACCCAAATAAGTTTCACTTTGTTTAAAAATATATTTGTCAAGTTTGAAAGATTTGCTACATCTGTAAAATTTGTGACAAATATATATCAGTTCATAGGGTTTTTTTTTATTCATACAGCAACTTATATGAAATATGATAGTGGGTTTCTTTGTTATTGTAATTAACTGGGCTATTGTGAATTTTGGGGACTTTGGTACTTCTTTGAATGTGCATTATCTACTATATTATTGTTTTATTTTGAAAATTGTATTCAAACAGTGGTTAATTTAAAAAGGAAAAGGATCTCATTTTTGGTGGTAAAAACTTTGTATTCTACCTTTCCTTAGCTGACAAACTGTGTCAATGATTATAAGCTATATATTTTTAAAAACTCTTTTATTATTGTTTTTGCTTTTCTGTGCAATATACTATTTCAGGCTTTTTTTCTCTCCTTTTTGTATTTGAAACACGTCACCAGTATTGAGAAGATTTTCTTTAACTTTCTTTTGAATTTACAGTAATATAAGTTTAAAATATATTTGCTATAATATTAATGCATACCCAAAAGCTTTAGACTATGTAAACCTGCAATTTATTGATAAATGCTATGGGACTTTGCTTAATGTTTCTGTCTAATACCAGGACAAGAGAATACAAGAAAAGCCATGGCACAGTGCCAAAGAAGCACAAAGCTAACTGCATTGAGCACAAGGTCAAAGAGACCAACCAATTCTGATGGGATTTATGAAAATTTCAAGCCAAGATGAGAGGACTTGAACTTGTTTGGGGTTCAAGGCTGCAGAGTTTAACATGTGTTAATGGCAGATCTTCCTTATCCCACATTCTACCAAGTATCTCAAATTTGGCTCCTACCTGCCTCCTCTAATCTAGTCCCTTTTCTGTCTTTCATGGTGTGACAAACTTTCTATAGTCCTGGCTACTGATTGGGTAAATGCATAATTGCTTAAATCATTTTAATTGGGTCCTGATTCAAGGACCTGTTATAGATTTATTTTTTCTTTACATAGAATTTATACAGATAAGACTTTGATAGTTTCTATTTCATCCAGAAATTATCTTTTTTTAGACTTTTTGCTGTTTTTATTTCTCTTGCCAATTTATTCATACACTTCATAACTCAACCATGCATTCTTAAGTTATCCCTATGTTTTTCAACACCCTCTTCAGGAGTGAATGTATAATTATTCTAAATTGCAAAGCTTAAATTCTATTTGAGAGTAATGTTTGGTTAAGAAAACGTGATACCTCTCAGAATCTAGAAAGTGAACTGTTTGGAGAAGGCACCATGAAGATGCCTCCACAGACCACAAGTTGCACCAGAAGATCCAGAGTGAACTTTGGGATGTGGTGATTTGAACTGTGTGGAGTTGAATGCATTTGTTTTATATGTAAATGTGTATGCCAAAGGGGACTTCCCCCTAAATGGCTTTTTGTCAATGGGCCTAGAAATCATTGGTTTTGTTCTCTTTTTCTTTTATCCTCAAATTATTATAATTTCAAAGTTGGTTAAATTTATAAGATCCATTGGAAAGACTAGTCTTCCACAGATCTCGGGGGGGGGGGGATGTGTAATTTAAAATCTGTTACCCTAAAAAAGAACTACGTTTTGAGGAGCCTACTGACTTCCTGTCCTTACGTACTTCCTGTAGACAGGGGATATTAAACAGGGAAGTGGAGGGTCCTATCTTTTTACTTCCTGTCCTGAGCTTCGTAGTGGTAAGGTGGGTGTTTGAACTGGCTGATCATGGTCTTTATTTTTTTCTTCTTTATTCCTTGATTTCTAATGATCATTAATACATCTCTTAAAATATAATATTTTTGTTAGAGATTTAATTTTTACACCAGAGATCCTTGAACAAGAAAATAAAATTGAAATTGAAAGAATTCACAGATCGCCTCCAGAAAGAAATCCTCAAATGACAACTTCCAGGAATTTAATAACTAAATTAAAGAGCCACCAAACAAAGGAAAAAATACTGCAAACAGTCATAAAGAAACCATTCAAATACCATGAAGCTGCAATCAGAATAACTCAGGACCTAGAAGCTTCTATGTTAAAGGATCAAAAGGCATTGAATATGATATTCAGGAAGACAAAAGATTTAGGTTTATACCCCCCGAGTCACCTCTCCAGCAAAACTGAGTATTTTCTATCAGGGAAAAAATTGACATTCAATAAGACAGAAGATTTACAATCATTACTGAGGAATAAGACAGACCTAAATATAAAATTTGAAGGCCAAATATGAGCCACAAGAGAAGCCCAGAAAGGAAAATAAGAAAGAGAAAATTTAAGGGACTCATTAAGTTGAAAATGTTTATATCTCTTCATGGAAAGACGATCTCTGTAATTGTCAAAAATTACTCTTAGTAGTAGACAAGATAGAAGGAAGTTACTCAGAAAGAGGGTGGAGATGTAAGTTGATTATGATAATATGAGGTGTAGGATGATCTATGATGTACATGTAAATGTGATGATTTGGAATTATATGTATGTATATATGATATGATATATGAATGGCATATAAAAATCAATCAAGGGCTGAAAGAGAGGGTTGTACTGAGAGAAAAGGGAAGGGAGGGATAGAATGGGGTAAATTATATAACATAAAGAGGCAAGAAAAGTCAATATAGAGAGGGGTGGATAAGAGTGTTGATGGGCAATGCTTAAACTTTACTCTCATTGTAACTGGCTCAGAAAGGGAAAATTGAGTATGCTGAGAGGGGTATGGAATTCTATCACTCTACAGAGAAGAATAGGGGGAATAAGACAAAGGAATGTGGTGGTAATTGAAGAGAGAAGGCACTGGAGGGGTGACAAAAAGCAAAATACTGGTGAGGAGAAACAGTGAAAGAGAATAGAGCAGGATCTAAAGAGAATAATATAATAGAGGGCAATACACAGTAATCATAATGCTAAATGTGAATAGAATTAACTCATTCATTAAACATAATTGGATAGCAGAATGGTTTAAAAACCAAAAATCCTACTATATGTTGTTTACAAGAAACACAGTTGAGGCAGGGTGACACACATAGATTCAAGGTAAAAGGCTAGAGTATAATTTATTGTGCATCATCTAATGTTTAAAAAGCTAGAGTGGCAATCATGAAACCGGACAAAGCTAACGTAGAAATTGATCTGATTAAAAGAGATAAGGAAGGAAATTACATTTTTCCTAAAAGGTACTATAAAAAATGATGTAATATCAATACTAAACATTTATGCACCAAATGGTATAGCATCTAGATTTCTAAAGAAAAATTGAAGGAACTCAAGGAGGAAATAGAGAGTAAGACCATAATATTGAGGAATCTCAACCTTCACCTTTCAGAACTAGATAAATTGAACCAAAAAATAACTAAGAAAGAAGCAAGAGACATAAATAAAATGCTAGTAAAATTAGAGTTAATAGATATCTGGAGAAAACTGAACAGGGATAAAATGGAATATGCTTTCTTCTCAGCAGTACATGGCACATATATAAAGATCAACATTGTACTAGGGCATAGAAATATTGCAAACAAATGCAGAAAAGCAGAAATAATAAATACAGCATTTTTAGATAATAATGCGGTAAAAATTAGAATTAACAAGAGTCCATGGAAATGCAAATTTAAGGTTAATTGGAAACTAAATAATCTAATTGTTCAAAACTGGTGGGTCAAAGAAGAAATCATAGAAATGATTACAGACTTTAAAGAGAATAACAATGAGGAGACATCATATCAAAACCTATGGGATATAGTCAAAGCAGCACTCAGGGGAAAATGTATATCTCTGAGTACCTATAGCAACAAAATTGAGAAGGAGGAAATCAATGAATTGGGCTTCCAACTTAAAAAATTATGAAAAGAACATATTAAAAATCCCCTGATACAAATTAATTTTGGAATCCTAAAAATTAAAGGAGAAATTAATACAATTAAAAGTAAAAGAACTATTGAACTAATAAATAAGACTAAAAGCTTGTACTTTGAAAAAACAGATAAAGTACTAGTTAATCTAATAAAAATATGGATCCTGCTAAGCCATGGTTAACATAGAAGAGGGGGACACAGATGGTGAAAGCCTTTGAAAAAGTGGTATTATAGATTTCTTTATGGAATTGGACATATTTGGCTTGATGAAAAGTCTATCTTTCCATCATGGATTTGACATAATTTTAGGTGTAAGTGGTATAATAACTGTCTTTAAAATATTTGAGGAACTCTAATGGTGAAAAGTCAATAAACTGGCAGGAAGAGGAATAATGGGTAGAAAACAAACATAGAATATAGGTATTAATAATAGCTAGCATTTATGAAGAACTTTTAGGATTTACAAATCATTTTTATAGATATGATCTTATTTTATTCTTATTACAGCCCTGGGAAAGGTTCTCTTATTATCCCCATTTTATAAGTGAGATAACTGAAATTGAATTCTAAGAGACTTGTCCAGAGTCACACAGTTTATATCTGAGTCCAGAGTTCATCTTAGGTCTTCTTGACTTGATTCCAGGTCTTGAACTCTATCTAATATGCTACCTAGCCATTTTGATGTTAAATAAAATTTTATACCAATTAAAGAAATTTAAAAAATAGTAAAGTGGACTGCCTCAAGAAGGAATATCCTGAGGTGCTTTGGGTAGAACGGCCTCAGGACTGAAATTAAAACTGTCCCTCGCTATTCCCACCCCCAAGATCCCTTTTCTCCAACTACTACCTCTGAGAAATAAAAATTGCAAATGTCATAATTTCTGGCATGAGTCTGAGATAAGATCTAGGAACCCAGGCAAGATTTATGATGATGTTCCAGTAGACTCTTCCTACTAACATGGTCCAATGAAAACACTCCATTGTCTTCAGTAAAGTGAATTAATTAGCAATAAATGCAATCTCCTCCTCTCCCATTACAATTACCATTTGGCCCTGACTTTAATTCAAGTGATGCATATTGTTGGCCATACTTAATTTTGGAGGGGGACCAATGGCATCATAGAATGATGGCTTGACTTATGAGTGAAGTGGATATTTGTAAGGCTGAGTTGCATAAAGTTGTCAGCTTCACTCTCTCTTCTATAGTCTTTAAAGTCCAGTAGTGAGACAAAATCCAGGATGAATGGCTATGGTCTGTAATACTTTGGCATTTTCAACTTATAACCAAACTCTGAGCACTCTACAGCACCTGCTTTATCTGCCTTTTCATGGCAATTGGAACAAATTAATCTCATGTACCTGGACACATTCCTAAACCCATAGTGAAGGCAGATTATGCAGCAAAGTACTCTGGGATTCCTTCAAATGATGAATGAGAACACCATAAAATTGTCTTCAGAGACCTGTTTTCAAACTATAAAGAGATGTCTGCTGGAGCCCAAGTAGTCCTTAGAAAATTTGAGTTGGATATTGTAATGGTTAAAATTTTAGCTTCTGGGATTGTTATAATATTGAACAATGGCCGCCAAGGAATTTACTTATGAAATTCCTAAAATGAAACACTCAAGTCAGAATGGAGTTTATGGAGGTTTAATCACACTGGGAGTAGGGAAAGGAGAGGGAGAGAAGGAGAGAAGAGAAAAGGGAAAGGGGCTACTCAACCTCTGACCAAGGCAGAGTGAGTTCTAGGCCCAAAGGGCCAAGGTGGAAAGAATCAGTCCTTAACTCACGTGAGTGATCTGAAGGAAAGCTGTCTGCGGGCGTCCTCTCCCTCCAAGCTCCTAACACCAACTCGCGTCTAGCCCTCTCCACAGGAAGTGAGTGAATTTCAGAGGCTGTTCCTTACCTCACTTCCTGTGTCTCACAAATGCCAATGGTTGGCTCTAGCTTGACTTAGGACAGCCCAGGTGGGCAGTTAGTTATTTCTGATTTGTCATTGACTAGCACATGCCCGTGTAGTGTGGGTGTGCACAATTTTTGGGTGCTATACCAAGATGGAGACTTTTAAAATTCACAATCCCCCCTGATGATGATTGGGAGACTAGTCTCCCCAATTGATCACTAAACATAAGCATACTTCACTCCAAAAATTTCTAACTGTAAGGGTATACAAAAATTTTTACCCACTAAGAGGAAAATTATAATAGTTGTAAATATGGGGAAATAGAGGAGAGAGAAAGACAGCAAACCAATGTTTTGCTGGGCGCATTGACAAAAGCCAATTAGGGGGCAGTCCCCTTTGGCATAAGAGTGTACATTCAAAAAATGTTCAGTCAACCACACCCCAAGGTTCATTCTGGATCTTCCTGTAGTGAAAAGGTTTAGATATATTTCTGAACAAAATTTAAATCTTGGATTTGATGAAATACAATCTCCCCTGAAGAAAGTGTTGAAAAAAACACTGAGTCCAGCTGAGGATTCAAGTTTTAGTTGTGGGAGTGTGTGAGTTAATCCAAAAGAAAAACAAAACAAAATGAAAATAAAATAAAAAATCAAAATCAAAAGAAGAAAAAGGGAAAAAATTAAGGGAAAAATATAAACCCTTTATATATGCATATTTATATTAAAGAAGAATTCAAAATTAGTATCAAAAATCAAAAAATCTATGTATACAAATTTTTGAGAAAGCAAGAAAAAACATTTTTTTTCCACAGGCCCCTGTATTAGGGTCCAGTTAAGTAATTTCTAATCCCACAAGTCTGTAGGACAGAATGCAGCATATTTTACTTCCCCATTTTGCAGCCAAGGCTACAGGAAGTTGCCATACTATAGGAGAGAAAAAAGAGGACCAGATTTTTATTTTATATCTAGGGAAGTGTCATTCCCTCGTCTGATTTTACCTTCATTCTCAGGGATGGATGGAGCCAGGATGGTAGCCAACCTTAGGTACTTGTCTGTAGGTACTTTCACGAAGAGTGTGGATACAGGGAAGGCCTACATCTTAACATCTGTCAAGTGTCGCAACCCCAAGTCTCACACTAGGTTCAAGTCCTTAGTATTGGCTTAGAAATGCATTAATCCTACCTGGATTGGTCTTTTGATTTTTAGACCTGTGAGCTCTTTTGGCATTATCCAGGTTATCTCTCTGCTCCTTGTTTGATCTCGTTCCTAGAATCAGACACAAACATTAATCATAGTCCCACAACAATTATCAATAAATGGCAGGTTCCCATAGTCTAAAGCTGTTTGGGTGTGTATTAATAATAACAGCAAGTATATATATATATATATATATATATATATATATATATATATATAAACTAATATTGTAGAATAAAATTAATATTGATCATATGTACCTTAAGTACATAGAAATGAGAAAAAGGGAAAAAATAAAATAATGTAAAAATAATAATAATAAAATAAGGAAAAGAGAAAAAAGGAAAAAAGGGAAAAAAATTAAATTTAGGAATTCAATGTGTCAAAAGCAGAATAAAACAGTTCCACTTGTCAATGGGTAGTTATCTCCAATGCATGTATGGGATACACTCAATCAGTCTCAACAGAGGATGCTCTCTTTACATGAGAACAGTGAATCCAAGAGTCCTTTTCTCCAACCTTTATAGATGTTGGAGTAGTTAACAATATTTGGAATGGTCCTTCCCAGGAAGGCTGGGTTGCTCCTGTACGCTGGAAGTTCTTTATATACATGTTGTCTCCTGGGTTCAGGTTGTGAAGTGAAAAGTCTAGTGGTCCAGCTTGTACTGCAGCTCTGGATTCATGTAGCTCACGCAGTTTGTGCTGTAACTCCTGTATATAGGAAGCAATAGTAGTATCTCCCCCTAATAACGATGTATAAGCCGGGGAGAAAGGCTTAGCCTGTATAGGCGGATGTCCAAAAAGCATCTCAAATGGTGAGATGTGTAGGTCTCCTCTAGGCCTGCTTCTAAGATAAAATAGTGCCAGAGGGAGAATTTCAGGCCATTTTAAATGGGTCTCAGTGCATAATTTTCCAATCATAGTTTTAAGTTCTTTGTTCATCCTCTCAACCTGGCCTGAACTCTGGGAATGATATGGAACATGGAATTTTGGAGTTATCCCCAAGCAAGAATATATTTGATTTAAGACAGAATCAGTAAAATGACTCCCTCTATCAGAGTCAATACATGCTGGTAGGCCAAAACGAGGAATAATTTCTTTTAAAAGCACCTTAGCAACAAAAGCTGCGGTGGCTCGGGCTGTAGGAAATGCTTCCGGCCATCTGGTCAGTTGGTCTACTATGACCAAACAAAATTTATATTGTCCAGCCTTTGGCATCATTATGAAATCTATCTGCAGGTGCTCAAAAGGTGTGTAAGCCAGAGGACGTCCACCAAAGGCTTTGCCACGAAAGGCATGTTGGTTATATGCCTGGCAGGTAGGGCAGGCTGAACACACTTTAGAGGCTATGGTAGTTATACCAGGGGCTATCCATACTCTCTTAACCGAGTCCACGATGCCCTGGGTACCAAAGTGGCCATTATTATGAACAGATTGGCAAATTTGGTGATAGAAACTTCTAGGGAGCAGGGGTTTTCCTTCAGATGACACCCAGACTCCATTGATCTGTTTTGCTTTGAATTTCTGTTTCCATTTTTCCACTTCCTTCTCATCATAGGAAAGTGAGAAATTTGAGTCATCAGTAGTTGTTAATGTTAGAAGTAATTCAGGCCCTTCTATGGCTGCTAGCTTTGCAGCAGCATCTGCTCAGTCATTTCCCCTAGAGACAGGGTCGGTGCCACCTGTATGGGCTGAGCAATGAACTACAGCTAGGGCTTCAGGCAGCTGAAGAGCAGAAAGGACTTCATTAATAATTTCAGCATTAGCTATGGATTTTCCAGCTGAGGTTAAAAATCCTCTCTGGAGCCATAGCATCCCGACTGTGTGACAAATGCCAAAAGCATATCTAGAATCCGTATAAATTGTTGCTTTTTTATCCTTGGCAATTATACAGGCATGTTTCAGAGCTATGAGCTCTGCTCCTTGAGCGCTAATGTTAGAGGGCAGTGAGGCTGACCACTCAGTGGCAAATTCTGAGACTACGGCAGCTCCACTATAGCGTATGCCATCCCTCATGAAAGAAGAACCATCAGTAAATAAGATCAGGTCTGAGTTCTTTAAGGGAGTGTCCAAGAGATCATCTCGAGGCTTTTCTGCCATGGACACTAGTGTTTCACAACTGTGTAAAGGTTCTCCTGAAGTTGGTAAGTCTGGAAGCAAGGTGGCAGGATTAAGGGTTGAACGGCGTTTCAAAGTAATATGTTCATTATTTAGCAAGGTTATTTCATACCTTGTAATTCGCTGATCAGAAAATGCCTGTGTTCTCTGTCTTAGCAATAATGCTTCTACCTCATGTGGACACATAATTGTCAATGGGCATCCTAATACTAGATCAACGGTTTTTGTCACTAGTAAAGCAGTAGCAGCCACTCCTCTAAGACATGGTGGTGCTCCTGAAGCTATTGGGTCCAGCTGGGCTGAATAATAAGCAACTGGACACTGAGAAGGCCCCAGAGTCTGAGTTAAAACGCCTGAGGCTACTCCTCTTCTCTCATGTACATACAAAGTAAATGGCTTGTTGTAATTTGGGATGCCTAGAGCAGGAGCAGATAGGATAGCCTTTTTTAGCTCTGATAGAGCTGACATGTGTTCAGGCTCCAATTTGAGGGGTTAAGGGACTGCATCCCTTGTTAGTGCTATAAGAGGTTTAGTAATTTCCCTATAGCAAGGAATCCATTGTCTGCAAAACCCTGTTGCTCCCAGAATTGCTTTTAACTGTTTTTTAGTAGTAGGAGCACTCAATTTTTGAATATTCTCAATCCGCTTGGGAGAAATAGAGCGGGCACCAGCTGTCAGAATGAACCCCAAATATTCTACTTAAGGGAGACACCACTGAACTTTATCCTTCGAGATCTTATGACCTTTTTTGTGCAATTCCAAAAGAAGGTGTTTACTATCTTCCTGACATGCTTCTGCATCCACGGAAGCCAAGAGTAGGTCATCTACATATTTTATTAATTTGCTGTTTTTAAATTTTATATTATCTGTATCTTGTCCCAAAATTTGTGCAAATAAGGTCGGACTTTCTACATAACCCTGGGGCAGACGACTCCAGGAATATTGTATGCCATTCCAGGTGAAAGCAAAAATATGCCTCGAGTTCTCATGTATGGGTATAGAAAAGAATGCTGAGCACAAGTCTACTACTGTAAAGTATGTAGCTGTGCTAGGAATAGAAGAAATAATAGTATTGATATTGGGAACTATGGAGTGTCTCTTTATAACGTGATTGTTCACAGCCCTCAAATCCTGTACAAATGTATAGAGGTGTTTGCCATCGGGCCCTCTAACATTAGCGCTCAAGGAGCAGAGCTCATAGCTCTGAAACATGCCTGTATAAATGATGAGCAGATTGCCAAATAACTCAGAAAACAGACAGAAAAATGAAAGAATTAAAAAATTCTTCAAGAATTTAAGAGGAAAAATTATTTTATATTTGGAGGGATACTGTGAATAGCTGAAGGATAAGCTTACTTACATAAAACACAGTCTTTAGGAGGATAATAATTATGAATTGAAGTAAACAAGGTTTTCCCCCATACTTATCTAAAAGCTCTTTTGGTGTGGAAATTTATTTAATATTTATTTACTGCCATATCTTTGATTGTTATTGGGATCAGCTTTTTGTCAGCATAATCTCTTTGTATGAGTGCAAAAAGGTTTGTTTCCATTCAAATAAACTCTAATTTCTAATTCAATTTGTGATTTATTAAAATGAATTCATTCCCATATTGAAAATAAATAGATAAAAAGAGATAATGTCAACTATTTCCAATATCCAATGCAAGTATTAAGATTAATTTCAGGATTATCATAAAGGGGACTCTCATTCAGGTACAATTAGACTAAAAGTCTTATGAGGTCCTTTCCAAATTTGAATTTCTGCACTCCTATGAAGAGCCTCCACAATTTTCTAACATGCTAACTATCTGGGCTTATGTTATTACCAAGTCATTTCATCTTCTCAGCATATTTTCACCTAAGTTAGGGTCTAAGCTAGGGTTCTACCTTTTGAATGCCTATCTTTATTTTAAAGTTCATGACCAATGAATGCTATTTCTTTAAATGAGGATTCTGCACCCCTTAATCAATAATGAAGCTTTCTCCTTTTAAAGAGTCATTACTCATGTATTGCCAATATTTTTCTTAGGCATTTAGCATGAATTACATTGTCCTAATTATTTGTGCATGGTACATATTACTCTACTTAACTCTTCTTGTCCTAAGATCTTCAAAAGATAAACAACTATTTGTCAATAACCTGTGGCTTTTGCACAAGTATAGGTGTACTACCAAAATCCATCGGGCCATAGATTTTAGAACTAGAAAGAACTCTGTTATTGAATCTGACTCTCAATCTATAGATGAAGAAATTGAAGATCAGACTATTTAATAACTTGTCTGGGTTCACATAGCTAGTATGTATATAAAATGGAGTTCAAGTCTAGGGTTTTTTTTATTCCAAGTCTAGCATTTCATCTTCTAGTTGAAATTGTCTCTCCAAGATCCATTCTTTTTCTGAGATCCTCTGATTATATGAAAGTAAAGAGAAACATTCTCTTACTGTCTTTAGGGGATCATTTCTAAAAATGAGGAAGTATTTGAGAGCACAATTTTATGTATTTTCCCATTTTGGGTTTTTTTTTTAACTTATAATCTTATGTCTAAAGCTGTTAAAGGCAGTGCCTCTATTTTCAGTTTCAAGACATTGCATTTGTATTTATTTGAAGCTCTAGTTTGTTTGTCCTTAATTCAAGGAGTCAAAGACCTCTTCCATCCTTAAATGTGAGATCTTAGAAAATATTTGTATTTACTGAGTTCTATACTTGGTTCTTATTCTGACATCTAAGAGACTCAGTGGATAGAAGGTAGGTCCTAGAGTCAGGATGACCTGAGTTCAAATTCAGACTCAAACACTTATTCGCTATATGACACTGGATAAGCCATTTTGCCCTGTTTGTCTCCCTTTACAATGAGCTGCAGAAAGAAATGGCAAACTACTACATTATCTTTGAAAACCACAAATAATTGCAACAATGACATATTTGGACCTGTGTATAGTTTAGTTTGCTACCATAAGTCAATCTTTGTATGGGCAGTAGTAACTAAGGGAAACTATAGCTGAATCCAGATATGAGACATGGTCTATTGAATCAGATGTTCAGCATCATTGCCTGCTCTCATCTTACCATGGGATTTTATTTTCCACAATGTTTTATTTACTTCATTGAACAATATTGAATTTTCTTCTGCCTGAACTGAGTCATGAGGCTAAGCCTTCAGCAAGTGCATCAAATTGTTCTCTCAGTGATTACTTGTGTCTATTTCTGGTACCATTTTAGCTGTGAGGTATTGCTTCATTTATATGTGTGTTTTCTTTCTTTTTTTCATTTTTGGCAGTAGAGTTGTCTCTGAAATGGAGAAGTTTAAGAGTCTTTCAGTCATTTCATTCTTTTTCTCCTTGTTTCTAATGTATCAGACCAGATTTATCAATAGTCTACAAATTATAGAATGTGGTTTCAAAGATAAGTTTCAAACTAGAATGAGGGAATATTTTGACTTTGGTGTGAGGATATTGGGAAACTGTTCTTTTAGCCACATCAAAAGAAAAGAGGAAGGGAATGTCTCATAGCTCTTTCCTTAAGATTTAAACTTTTTATTTCCTTTATTTGTGTGTGTGTGTGTGTGTGTGTGTGTGTGTGTGTGTGTGTATGTGTGTGTGTGCATGCATGGAACTATTGTTTTATAAAGAACTACTATGGTAGAATGGATAGGCATCTTGTCTTAATCAAATAAAGTCCTGGGTTTATCCTCACTCTCACTGA
Source organism: Monodelphis domestica (assembly GCF_027887165.1). Lineage (NCBI taxonomy): Eukaryota > Metazoa > Chordata > Mammalia > Didelphimorphia > Didelphidae > Monodelphis > Monodelphis domestica. The sequence continues at coordinate 470,299,717 of NC_077228.1, forward strand.
ACACATACATATCTAATTTATTGTCAAATCTTGTGGTTTCTACCTTTACAACATTACTTCTTTATGTCCCCCTGGGTCCCCTCATATAGCCACTATATTCATTCACATCCTTACCATCATGCTGGTTCAGGCTTTTTCTACCCCTTACCTAGTATGAAGCTATTGTAAATGTCCACAGATTAGAATTTTTTAAAAAGCAATTATAGGGAAATATATTGCCAGTGACCTGGACCAGGAAAACAGATATTTCAGAGAAAATGTTTCAAGGACCATCATGATTCCCAATAGATTGAAAAAATGATAGCAATAGAAGAGGTCCCCAGAAATCAGATACTACATTAAAAGATTCGGAGTGAGTCTTTGGATTTAATGAACTGGACCCTGGGGATTGGGTCATCAATCATCCTCTTTAGTCCTCTCCATAAGCCAATATTTTATTTTGATTATAAAAACCTCATGCCAAAAAGAGGGAAATGCCCCTAAACTCCTCCCCGTGGGAGCATTTATCAATCCTTTTTAGTATTATTTAATATTTAATAATTTAATATTAAGAAATACCCAAATATAGATAGACCCTCCTTGAAATGTATCCTGGTGAGACAATCTTGAAATGTATAGATATTATGTGTGGAATGAGTCACTGGGGAGATTAATATTTCTCCCAACGAATCAGAGGAGGTATTGTAAAATTTTAACATATGTCTGTTCCCCTTTTTGGCAATTCAAGATTACCTTTTGATTTTAAAGAAAAGGATCTTACTTCTGAGCCTCTGGACCATATATCTTTGAGGTGATAGGTAGAGTGCTCCCTGAAATGCTGGAATATCCTGTGCTACTGTTGTGCAGCCATTCTAAAGATGGCATGGTGACTCAGCATCCAGAAGAACTTCCTCCTATCTAGACTGAGGTCAGAGTGAGATGACTTTGATGGGCTTAGGAAAGGGATATCTTAAAAAGTAGAAATTGGAGTAGGAGAGGGAAGTTAGAACTTTTTGCTTCAGAACCATGGAGAAAGTAAGAGGCTAAGAGAGCTGGTGTGCCCCTTGAGGGGAGGGCAGCTCAGGGGGAAGCATCTAGAAGAGAGCCAGAGCAGGTGAGCTGGATGAGGGCTGGAGGGGGAAGAATTAGTGAACCCAAGGTTTGACTGTGGTGCTAGGAGGAGGATGCTAAACGAATGGCCAAACATTTGCTGCTGGTGTCTTTTCTTTTTCTGTCCCACTTTTTATTATTCAACAAATAATTTTACAGTAAGATACAATCTCCAGAGATTTTAGTCTGAATACAAGACTATTACAATAGTTTTCTAATTGATCTCTAAGCCTCAAGTCTCTCTCTCTCCTCCAATCTATACTTCACCCAACTCACAAAGTGACTTTTTAAAATTATAAGTCTGACCATGTCATTTAATAAACTTTAGTGTCTGGCTCCCTATAATTTAGGAGAACAAATATAAACTGCTCTGCTTGACATTTTCACTATCTTTCCATTTTCTTTAAATATGATTCTTCTGATCAAGATGGTGGTGTAGAGGCAGTGAAAGTTCAGACCTCTGAAAACCCTTCCTTACCAATTACAAACTAAATGCTCTTAAGGGACTGAAAGTCACACCTAACAACAGGACAGTGCCAAGGAACCCTCCTGCTGGACTCAAATTAAACGGTATGCCCAACCCAAAAGCCTGAATTCAAGAAAACTTGGGTTTAAGGGGAAGGAAGAAGTGTGAATTTCAAAACTATTCCACCCTAATCAGACCATTCTTTAGAAGATCTGATTTAGCTATTTCCTGATCAATAACAACAGAGATACTTGGAATAACAGAATAAGGTCTTGGAAACTACATTTCTCCTCCCTTCTTAGTTTAACAAGATTAGGAAGTTCTGCATCAAACTCAAGATTTAATTATCTGAGAAAATGACCTTCAACAGACATGTGCAAAAAAGGACAGACCTCTGGGCTGTCCTAAGTCAAGCTTGAGTCACCATTGGCACATGTGAGATACAGGAAGTGAGGTAGAGAACAGCCTCTGGAGTTCTCATGACTTCCTGTGGAGAGGGTAGAGTTCAGTTCGATCCTGGAGATTGAACTTGGAGGAGCCCCACAGACAGCTTTCCTTCAGACTGGTCACATGAGTGTTAAGGACTGACCCCTTTCTCTGCCTTGGCTTTCCAAGGCCTTAACACCCGCTTTGGCTCAGCCTGATCCAGAGGAGTTCTCAGTTAAACTCCTTTCCTTCTCTCCCTCTTTCCTTCTCTTCCTCTTTCTCTCTCTCCCTCTTATATTTTCTTCCTCCTGTTGAAATTAAATCACATAAAAATTTGGCATCTGACTTGGGTATTTTATTATTTGAGATTTCCCTTGGCAACCATTTAAATTTAGATTTTTTTCAGTCTCAACCATAATATTCACCCTTTACAGAAGGAAGGTCCCAGGACCCCTCCCCCCCCCCCCCGATAGTACTGAGCCTCCAGTGGTAGCTGGAACCTCTGGGTGGGCAAGTGTGCTAGTATGGAGGGAGTACCTTGCAGACAAAGCTGTGCCAGGCTGAGAGAGTTAAATATAGGTGGTGGGGAATCAGTTGTAAAAGAAGCACAGAGCAGCCAACCTACTCACAGCAGTGGAGACATTCCATATTGCCCCCGCTCTTCCCAAGGTTTTGGTATCAGGGCACATCCAGCTGTGCAACTCAGATGGGATTAATCTCATCAAGCCTTCAGAGGGCAGGGGAGCTCAAGCTCCAACACCCCTCTATTACATTGAGAGTTTTGCTGACTAAGCTCCAAGGAGGAAGGCTGACATAAAAGCACAAAACCACAGGTCCAACATATGACAGGAGCAAGACTGCAGGCAACTACAGGGAGGGAAGAAGGGGAAAATATGAGCAAACAACAGAAAAAGAAAAAAGAAATTCCAATCAACAGCTTCTATCCAGGCAATAAACAAAGAGCACATTTAACAAAGAAGGATGAAGGAACACCAAGCAAAAACACAGAAACTCTAGCGAATTGAACACAGGCTTTGGAAGAACTCAAAATACAATTATACAATTCAAAACACAATTAAAAGAGGCAGAAGACAACTGGGAAAATAATTTTAAAAGTAAGATAAGTCACCAGGAAACAGAAAATAGCATCTTTAAAGCCAAAATTAATCACCTTGAAAATGAGGCAAAGGAGATGAAAGATGAGGCAAAGAAAATGAAAGATGAGGCAAAGAAGATGAAAGATGACCTCCAAAGAAAATCAGACCAGAAGAAGAAGGATAACCAAAAGGGCAGGGATGAAATCCAGTCGTTAAAAATCAGAATACAACAATTAGAAGCAAGCGACTTCAAAAGGTAGCACAAAACTATAAAACAAAATCAAAGGAATGAAAAAATTGAGGAAAATATGAAGCACCTCATTCACAAAACAAAAGATTGAGAAAATCATTCCAGGAGATACAACTTAAGAATCATTGTTTTACCAGAAGATCATGACAAAAGAAAAAGTTTGGACATCATACTACAGGAAATTATTCAAGAAAATGCCCCAATAGTCTAGAACAAAAGGGAAAAGTGGAGATTGAAAGAATCCACAGATCACTTCCTATACTTAATCACCAACTAACAACACCCAGGAATGTTATAGCCAAATTCAAGAACTATCAGACCAAGGAAAAAATTTTACAAGCTGCTAAGAAGAAGTCATCTAGATACCATGGAACCACAGTCAGGATAACACAGGATCTGACTGCATCTACACTGAAGGACCGAAAGGCATGGAATATAAGAAATATAAGGAAGCAAGAGAACTAGGTCTACAACCAAGAATCAACTACCCAGTAAAACTGACTATATTCTTACATGGGAAAGTATGGTCATTCAACAAAATAGAAGAATTCCAAGCATTTGTAAAGAAAAGACTGGACCTCAAAAGAAAAACTGATGCCCAAGCACAGAACTCAAGAGAATCATGAAAAGGTAATTTAAAAAGAAGAAAAAAAGAAAAACAAAACCAAACAAAAAAAAAAAACCTTTTTTTTAAAGAGATCCAATAAATTAAAATGATATGTATGCCTATAAGAAAAGAGGTCAATTGGTAACTCTTAAAAATTGTTATTATCACCTGGGCAGCTAGAAGAAATACACTTTGAGGGAACAATGACAAACTGTATAGGATGAAATGACAAGACATAAATATATATATATAGATACATGTATGCATAAATACATATACATGTGTGTATATATCTATTCATATATATATATACAACAAGAGCTAAAAAGAGGTTAATACTAAAAGAAATGGGAAAAGAAAAAAGGGGGTAAATTTATGTCACAAAAAAGCTCATAGTGGGAGGGGGGAGAACATCAACACACTGGAAGGGTAAAAAGATTGTAGATAGAAAAGACTCAATTCTTACATGCATTGAAATTGACTCAAAGAGGGAAGAACAATCAAATACATTGGGGCAGAGAATTGATTTGCGCCCTATAGGGAAGTAGGAAGCTAACAAATGGACTGGTGGGGAAGGAAGCAATACAAGGGAGGGAGAGGGTAGGGGGGATAGTTTAAAAAGACTGTAAAGAAAATAAGAGGGGAATAAGAAGGGAGAGGGGGTAGAAAGGGAAGTAAAATAAGGATGGGAATTAGGGGAATTGATTAAAAACAAAACATTGGTGTAGAAGGAAATGTTGAAAGACAAAAGGGCAGGACTAGGAGTGGAAATCAAAATGCTGGGAAATACACAGCTAGTAATCATTACTTTGAATGTGAATGGAATGAACTCACCCATAAAACGCAAGTGAATAGCAGAGTGGATTAGAAACCAAAACCCTACCATATGTTGTCTACAAGAAACACACATGAGGAAGGGAGAAACACATAGGGTAAAAGTAAGAAGCTGGTGCCAAATCTATTGGTATCAACTGAAAAAAAGGAAGGCAAGAGTCACAATCATGATATCTGACAAAATCAAAGTAAAAAATAGATCTAGTCAAAAGAGATAGGGAAGGCAATTGCATCCTGATAAAAGACAGTATAGACAATGAGGAAATATTAGTACTCAGCATGTATGCACCAAATGGCATAGCATCCAAATTTCTAAAGGAGAAGCTAGTGGAGCTCAAGGATGAAGTAGATAGAAAAACTATACTAGTGGAAGACCTTAACCTTCCTCTATCAGAACTAGATAAATCAAAACAAAAAAAAAATAAATAAGAAAGAGGTAAGAAAAGGGAATGAAATCTTAGAAAAAAATGAGAGTTAGTAGATATGTGAAGAAAAATAAATAGGGACAAAGAGGAATACACCTTCTTTTTAGCAGCACGTGGTGCATTCACAAAGATTGACTGTATACCAAGCCTTAAAAACATTACCAACAAGTACATAGAGTAGAAATAATAAATGCAACATTCTCAGACCTCAATGCAATGAATATAATAATTAGTAAGGATACATGGAGAGGCAAATAAAAAATTAAATGGAAATTAAACAATACAATTCTTCAAAATCAATTAAAGAACAAATCACAGAAATGATTAATAATTGCATTGAAGAAAATGACAATGATGAGACATACTTTCAATATCTATTGGATGTAGCCAAAACAGTACTCAGGGGGAAATTTATATCCTTGATTTCATATATTAACACATTAGGGAGGGCAGAGGTCAATGAATTGGGCATGCAAATTAAAAAACTAGAAAGTGAACAAATTAAAAATCCTCAGAGGAAGACCAAATTGGAGATCCTAAAAACCAAAGGAGAAATTAATAAAACTGAAAGTCAAAGCACTATTGATTTAATAAATAAGACTAGAAGCTAGTATTTTGAGAAAAACAAATAAAATAGACACAAAGTACTGGTCAATCTCATTAAAAAAGGAAAAAAGAAAACCAAATTGACAGTATCCAAGATGAAAAGGGAGACCTCACCTATAATGAAGAGGAAATTAAGGCAATCACTTATGCCCAATTATATGGCAATAAATACACCATCTAATTGATATGGATGAATATTTACAAAAATACAAATTGCCTAGATTAACAGATGAAGAAATAGACTACCTAAACAATCCCATCTCAGAAAAAGAAATTGAACAAGCCATCAATGAACTCCCTAAGAAAAGATCCCCAGGACCTGATGGATTAATACTATACTACTATCACTACTCCCATTACTTCTACCACTACTACTATAAAATGCATATGTTATGTTATTGATATATTTCAATCTAGACAGTTTCCATATTACATACTGATAAAGTCACAGGCCCAAAACACACTACCTCTTCCTGAAATGGTGTCATTTTCAATGTAGTTTTGATTTCTCAAAAAAACCCACCTTTTGAATACCACATACATGAATACCAGATTTTCAATTTGCCAAAAGTTAAATCAAATCTCTATTTTTATTCTATTAATATATTATTATAATATATTATTATTATATCTATTGTTGAACTAAAGTCACATAAACATTTCAAAAAAAAAAGAATTGGAAATTCCTGAAAGTGTACAATAAATTGTTATTTATTGACTAAGAGTACAAACAAACACATTGCATCCAGAACTAAATAAAATGAAAGAGGACCCTACAAATTACAAAGCATTTTTAATGATACTACACTGTTCCCAGAAATAAAGTATTATTTTGTAATTTGATCTAAAAAGGAAGCAAAGTGTAAGTCTTTAATATAAATTGTACTCCCTTGTTCCATTTGAAAATCCATTCTTGGTTGATATCAGCCCCACCCTTTGACTGGCCAGGCATATGTACCCTGGCTTGGGATAAGAGGCTGACCCTAAGTGCTGAATGACTCCTGGCTCAGGAAAACTTGGCTCTGACTAAGACTGAGGTCAAGTATATAGAACCAAAGTGGTAAGGAAGGAGTAAGATCATTGATCTTACAAGGGAGGGACTGAGTACTCAAATTTTCGAGCTGGAAACTCTAGTGAGCTAAGTAGGGCATCTATCATGGGTATCTCTCTCTCTCTCTCTCTCTCTCTCTCTCTCTCTCTCTCTCTCTCTCTCTCATTTACTAAAAAAATAATTACAAATTATTTTACTGTCTCCAGAGAATTTTAATCAAAACACAAGCTAATCTTTCAAGGTTTATTCTTGATGAATGCCTGATGATTCTTTATGACCACCTCTTCTCTTTCTAGATGTTCCCCAATCATTTAATTTTCTTTCTCTTTTATTACTATGAACTTCATAAACATTAACAAACAACCATTTCCACCTTCCAAGTTCAGAAAAAAAAGATTACACATGAAAATGTGAATTTCCATTACATATGGCTTTTAAAACACATACTTTTCAAATTTAACTTGGTAGTTCCAACACCACTTTGCTTGTCTGGGTCTTTTTCTGCCTTTTACAATCTTGTTTATATTTTTAAATTATTTATGAATGTTCTTTTCTTTATTTTTTATATGTTTATCACTGACCCTACTTCTTTTCAAAACCCTCCTATTCAACAAGAAAGTAATACACATTTTTTCAAAATGTTTCCCTCTTTTTACTCCCTTCCCCTCTCCTAGAAGGCAAACTTGTACATAAATTGTGCATATATATTTTATAATACATATTTTCTCTCTAGTGTAAGCAATCATTTCTTTTCAAATCTATTCCATAATTTCCCCAGAACTCAAAATCAAGTTCATTATCCTATAGTTTGCCAATTTTATTTATTCCTCCTATTTGAAAATCAGAGTTACAGTTACCTATCATTAATATTTCTGTAATCTTTCTAATATTACTGAATGAATTATTGCCATTTATTCACTAGAAAGAAAGGAGAGCATTTGTCCAGAAAGAAAATGAGCTTTTTAAAGAAATCGTGGGAGAAAAAATATGAAATATATAATAGGACTACATTACTAAGGGCCCTCCAGGTGGAGGCAGAGTGCTTTGGATCTGTCATCCCATCAAATAAGTAGTGAAACTAGACTGCAAAATTTAATCCAAACATTTTTGTAACCCTCCCCCCAATTGCCCCTCGATCTCATCTCCCTCCAATTGCCCCTCGATCTCCTCCTCCCATAGAGATAGGTAGCTGAGATTTATGTATGGAATGCCAGATCCTAGAGTCAGAAAAACTCATCTTCTTAAGTTCAAAGTTCATCCACCCCCAGACACTTACTGTAAAGATAATATTAGGGTTGTGTCTTAAAATCTAAATTAATTGGTCTCCAGGGAAAATCTCAAATAAAATACCCATAACAGACTGGAAATTTATGATAATTTTAATTAATATAGAGGGAAGGATTTAAGGAGAAAGCAGGAAGAAGGTATAGGATTTCTCCCACCTGGCCTGTGCCAGGGGATTTCAAGATCTCTGCTACTAGGTCTCTGAAGAGTATTAGAAACTTCTAAGAGGATAAAGTTGAAAAGTAAAGGAGAAAAACTCAGTCAGAAACTCACCACTGAACCAGACAATAGCTGTAGCCATGCCAAGATGCTGAAAGGCCCAGCATGCTGCCACTAGCCACCTCTGTGCCTCCAAACTATAATTTTAGCATTATTACTTAAATCTAAATTTAATTGGTCACCAGGAGAAATCCCAAATAATAAAATACCCAAGTCAGCTGGAAATTTTATGGTGATTTAATTGATAGTGGAGGAGATTAAGGAGAAGGGAGAAGGAAGGTGTTAAGGATTTCTTCCTCCGCCCCCCCCCCCGCCCCACCCCAACCCCCTTCCTGGCTGGTATCAGGCAGGAAAATTAGAAGATCTGGAAAGTAAGGGTTTGGAGTATGAAGGGGGAAGGAATCAACCAGAACCTCAAAACAGGCTCAGCTGAAATGCCTGAAACTGAATCAGGTCAAGGACAAACTCACTGCCAAACCCAGAAAAATAACTGCCACCACTCCAAGATGTCAGAATGCCTAGCACACTGACAGCCAGAGTTGCCTCTTCAGGGAAAGAGGAAGAGACAGGAAGTGACCTGTCTTATATAGATGGTTTTACATCACTTTTCTGCCTCTCATTTGTACCAATGATTGCTTAGCTTGACTTAGGACAGTCCAGGAGTCTGTTCTCTGTTTTCTGCACATGTCTGTTGAAGGCCATTTTCTCAGATAAACCTTTGATTATTGAGAAGACATTCCTGACCTTGTTAAGCTGAGTAAGGTGGAGAATGTAGAGTTCCCAAGACTTGATCCTGTTAAACCAAGTATCTCCATTGTTACTAATCAGGAAATAGCTAAATCAAATCTTCTAAAGTATGGTCTGATTAGGGTGGAATAGTTTTAAAATTCACCATTCCCCCTAAGGCCTAAGGAAGACTAGTCTCTCTGATGGGTCTTGTAAACATACCAGCTATGAAATTACAATAGTTAGAGAGGAATAGAAAAGAGAGAAAGCAAAATCAATGTTTTGCCAGGTGCATTGACAAAAAGCCAAATTAGGAGCAGTCCCCTTTGGCATAAATGTGTAAATTTACAATAAATATTCAATGAAACTTCAGTTCAATCAACCACACCCAAAGTTCATTCTGGATGTTTATTTACTGTAGGTTTTCTGGCATCTTTCTACAAAAGTTCATTATCTGGATTTAGGATTTAGCAAGCTTCTTCCTTAAAGATCTTTCTTGAACAAAAAATTTCAAAATCTTGAATTTTTATTTAATACAATCCTCATGAAGCAGGTGTTAAAAAACATACAGTTTAGCTCAGGATGCATTGTTGAGTTATGGGAGTGTATGGGTCAATTATTAAAAGAATTAAAAAACAATAAAAACAAACAAACAAAAGACAAAACAAAAAATATATATAAAGGGAAAAAAGCTATGGAAGAAAGTTAAACTTTTGAGAGAAAGAAAAAAAATTCAAAATCAGAATCAAAATACCAAAAACAATGTATATAAAATGTTGAGTAAGCAAGAATAAATTCATAATAGGCCCTAGGTCCAAATTAAAGTAATTTCTATCCCAAAAGTCTATGGGACATAATGCAGTAATATTTCACATACCCATTTGCAGCCAAGGCTACAGGAAGTTGCCATACTATAAGAAGGAAAGGAAGAGAATTCTGATAGGGAAGCATCATTCCCTGGTCTGATTTTTGTCATTCTCAGGGATATAGGGAGCCAGCATGATAGTCAAATTTTGGTACTTGTATGAGTACTTCACAAAGAGGGTAGATACAAGGAAGTCCTAGGACTTAAAGTCTCACACTAGTATTTCCTGTATGCTCTTTTTGGCACTATTTCAGGTAAAGTCTGTGCTCCTTGTTTTATCCCTTTTTCTGGAATCAGACACAAACCTCAATCACAGTCTCATAACAATTTATCAACAAATGGCAGATTCCCATATTTTAAGGCTTTTGGATATGCATTGATAATATAGCAAGTATTATATATATATATATATATATACACATATATGCACATATATATTAAACTTATATTACTGCAGAAAGAGAGAAAAATTAATTGTATGTACTTTTAGTACAAGAAATGAGGAAAAAGGGGAAAATCAAATATTCTAATCAAAGTTTAAAAAGCAATAATAAAAAATTAGGGAAAAAATCATGAATTTAACATGATTTTTATTTTAAAAAAAGACAATATCCATTTGTCAATGGTTTATTCTCTCCAATTCATGTGATAGGATATAGTCAATCAGTCTCAACAGAAGATTCTTACTTTATGTGTGAGCAATGAATCCAAGAGTCCTTCTCTCCAACCTTTATAAATGTTAGAGTAGTTAACAATATTTGGAACGGTCCTTCCCAGGAAGGCTGAGTTGCTCCAGTATGCTGGAAGTTCTTAATATATACCAGGTCATGAAGTGAAAAGTCTAGTGGTCTGGCTTGTACTGGAGCCCCGGATTCATGGAGTTCATGCAGTTTGTGCTCTAATTCCTGTATATAGGCAGCAATAGTAGTGTCTCTCCCTAATAGTGATATATATATATATATATATATATATATATATATATATATATATATATGCGGGGGAGAAAGGCTTAGCCTGTATAGATGGATGTCCAAAAAGCATCTCAAATCATGAGGTGTGTAGGTCTCCTCTAGGCCTGCTTCTAAGATAAAATAGGGCCAGAGGGAGAATTTCAAGCCCTTTTGAATGGGTCTCAGTTTGTAATTTGCCAATCATAGTTTTAAGTTCTTTATTCATTCTTTCAACTTGGCCTGAGCTCTGGGGGGTGATATGGAACATGGGATTTGGGAATTATCCCTAAGCAAGAATATATTTGATTTAAGACAGAATCAGTAAAATGACTTCCTTTATCTGAATTAATACGTGCTGGCAGGCAAGGAATAATTTCTTTTAAAAGCACCTTAGCAACAAAAGCTGCTGTGGCTCAGGTCACAGGAAATTCTTCTGGCCATCTGGTCAGTTGCTCTGCCATGACTAGACAAAATTTATAATGTCTGGCCTTTGGCATTGTTATGAAATCTTTCTGTAGGTGCTTGAAAGGTGTGTAAGCCAGAGGAAGCCCATCAAAGGCTTTTCCACAAAAGGTGTGTTGGTTACATGCTTGGCAGGTAGAACAGCCTGAACACACTTTAGAGGCTATGGTAGTTATACCAGCAGCTATCCATATGCTATTAACAGAGTCCACGATGCCCTGGGTACCAAAGTGACCATTTTTATGAACAGATTGGCAAATTTGGTGATAGAAACCTCTAGGGAGCAGAGGTTTTCCTTTAGATGACACACATGCTCAATTAATCTGTTTTTTCTTTGAATTTTTTCTTCTATTTTCCACTTCCTTTTCATTATAGTAAAGTGATAAATTTAAATCATCAGTGGTTGTTGATATTAAAATTAATTCAGGCCCTTCTATGGCTGCTAGCTTTACAGCGCCATCTGTTCAATCATTTCCCCTAGAGACAAGGTCAGTGCCACCTGTATGGGCAGAGCAGTGAACTACAGCTAGGGCTTCAGGCAGTTTGAGAGCAGAAAGAACTTCATTAATAATTTCTGCATTAGCTATGGATTTTCAAGCTGAGGTAAAAATCCTCTCTGGAGCCATAGCATCCCGACTGAGTGAGAAATGCTGAAAGCATATCTATAATCCATATAAATTGTTGCCTTTTTATCCTTGGCATTCATACAGGAATGTTTCAGAGCTATGAGTTCTGCCCCTTGAGCGCTAATATTAGAAGGCAGGGATGCTGACCACTCAATGGCAAATTCTGTGACTACAGCAACTCCAGTGTAGCATATGCCATCCCTCATAAAAGAGGAACCATCTGTAAATAAGACCAGATCTGAATTGTCTAAGGGAGTGTCCAAGAGATTATCTCGAGGCTTTTCTGCCATGGACACTAGTGTTTCACAATTGTGTAATGGTTCTCCTGAAGCTGATAAATCTGGAAGCAAGGTGGCAGGGTTAAAAGTTGTACAGCATTTCAAGGTAAGGTTTTCGCTATTTAACAAGGTTACTTCATACCCTGTAATTCACTGATCTGAGAATGTCTGTATTCTATGCCTTAGCAAAAATGCTTCTACTGTGAGATTTAAAATGGTTGAGGTCTTAAACTGTAGTGATTAAAATAGTGGAAGATATAAATTGTGATAGATATAAGAGAGGGTGAGTAAATTTTACCACAGAAATATGTTTCATTACAGTGTCTTGGGTTTTAAAATCAAATATAAGGTGGTCACAAGGGAAATATTCCCAATTATTCAAATACCCAAGTCAATTGGGTTTTATAGAGATTTTTAATTAATAATACAATGAGGAATCAAAGAAAGAGAGAGAGAAGAAAAAAAGGAAATAAATGAGAAAAGAATAGGCCAGCCAAGGGCAGCCCTGGCCAACCCAGGCCTAAGCCTTTAAGAGAAAAGATCAGTCAGTCCTTAATCACTCACCATAAGACCTGTCCAAGCAAAGATTCTAGTGACAGAGTCTCCCCAGAGGGAGTTCCAGCCAGAGTCAGCCTCCCTTGAAAGACCTCCCTAGAGATTGCCCTCCAGAGCCTGTATATCTCCAGACCTTCTTTCAACAGTCTGTCTTTTTTCTTATATAGTGGGTTTTCTCCTATGTTACCTGCCCTAAGTTCTTCCATCTACCAATCACAGTAGACATTTTCCAAAAGACAGCCCATTCTGAATTCATATTTTATTATCACCTTCTTAATTCACATCTTGCTCTCACCTTTTCTGTGTAGACTAAAACTTCTGAGTAATTCACATCAGGAAAGCTCTGAGTAAGTTTTCACCTCTTTGCTCCTTGCAAGTTTACAAGTTGCCTAACCTTTAATAGGTACTTAGCACCCTATTGTATAAATTCCAAAAATAGGCATGGCTTAAAGAACGTTTTGCCTCATTATAAGTATGGGTTTAAATACTTTCATTGTTTAGCAAGGAGTTTTCTCCCCGAAAGCAGTCTTAAGTACGGGTGGAGTAGAGGTCTTCCCATTTCTGATCCAAGTAGAGTTCTCACTTTCCAAATGGGGAATGTTCCCAGTAGGGAATTGTTCCAATGGAGAATTCCCCAATGGGGAAATTTTTAACATTCACAAGTCTGAGAAATTTCAAGATTCACACTACCTCATGTGGGTACATAATTGTTAATGGGCATCCCAATACTAGATGAACAGTTTTTGTCACTAGTAAGGCTGTAGCAGCTACTCCTCTAAGGCTGTAACATTTAAAATGATTGAGAGCCTTAAACTGTAGTTGAAGGCCATAAACTGTAGCAGTTAAAATGGTGGAAGATACAAATTATGCTAGATATAAGAGAGGGTGAGTAAATTGGGACCACAGAAAATATGTTTCACCACAGTGTCTTGGTTTTTAAATCAAATATAAGGTGGTCGCCTGGGAAATATTCCCAATTATTCAATATGCCCAAGTCAAATGGGTTTTATAGAGAATTTAATTAATAATACAATGAGTAATCAAAGAATGAGAGAGAGAGAGAGAGAGAGAGAGAAAGGAAGAGAGAGAGAGAGAGAGAGAGAGAGAGAGAGAGAAAGGAAGAGAGAGAGAGAGAGAGAAAGGAAGAGAGAGAGAGAGAGAGAGAGAGAGAGAGAGAGAGAGAGAGAGAGAGAGAGAGAGAGAGAGAGAGAGAGAAGGAAATAAGTATGAAGGGCCTTAAGCCAACATGGCCTAGACCTGAGTCTTAAGAGAGAGATCAGTCAGTTAGTCTTTTATCACTCACCACAAGGTCTGTCTAAGCAAGGATTCTAGGGACACCAGGCCAGCTCCATCTTAGCTGATTTTACCAGAGAGAGTTCCAGCCAGAGTCCTCCTCAAAGAGAGATCCAGCCAGAGACTGTTTCAAAGGGCCTCTCTCCAGAGCCTCCAGAGGGACAGAGTCCCCTCAGAGGAGCTCCAGCGAGACCTCCTTAGAGATTGTCCTCCAAGAGATTCCCTTCTCCAGAGCCTCTCTCAAGAGATTCTTCCCAAGCGATCCTCATAAGAGCTTTCTCCAAAAGGATTGTCTCCCTCAAGAGATTCTGCTTTTTCTTATATAGGGTTTTTTTCCCTATGTCACCTCCCCTAAATCCTTACATCTACCAATCACTGTAGACTTTTTCCAAAGGACTGCCCATCTGAATTCCTGCTAAGTCGACTAATCTCCTCAGTAAGTCTGAACCAGAGAAAACACAGCTGAGTTGACTAATCTCATTAAGAGAAAACCTGCCCAAGCATCCCATTGTATAAATTCTAAAAACAGGCATGGCTCAAAGAACTCCTTGCCTCATCATAAGCATGGGTCCAAGTACTTTCATTGTTTATCAAGGAGTTTTCTCCCCTAAAGCAGTCTTAAGTATGGGTGGAGTAGAGGTCCTCCCATTTCTGATCCTGGCAAGTTCTCACATCAAAATGGGGCATGTTTCTAGTAGGGAATTTGTTCCAATGGAAGATTCCTCAATGTGGAAATTTTTAACATTCACAAGTCTGAGAAATTTAAAGATTTACAAGACATGGTGGTGCTCCTGATGCTACCGGGTTCAGTTGGGCAGAATAATAAGCAATTGGGCACTGAGAAGGCCCCAAAGTCTGAGTTAAAATACTTGAAGCTACCCCTCTTTACTCATGTACATACAAAGTAAATTGCTTGTTGTAATCTGAGGTGCATAGAGCATGGGCAGACAGGATAGCCTGTTTTAGATCTGATAGAGCTGACAAGTGTTCTGACTAATTTGAGGGGTTCAGGGACTAAATCCCTTGTTAGTGCTATAAGGGGCTTAGTAATTTCCCCATAGCAAGGAATCCATTGTCTACAAAACCCTGTTGTTCCAAAAATTGCTCTCAACTGTTTCCTATTGGAGGAGCTCTTAAATTTTGAATATTTTCAATTCTTTGAGAGAACTAGAGCTGGCACCCACAGTCAGGATGAACCCCAAATATTCTACTTTAGGGAGACACCACTGAACTTTTTCCTTCAAGATCTTGTGCCTTCTTTTGTACAATTCCAAAAGAAGGTGTTTACTATCTTCCTGACATGCTTCTGCATCTGTTGAAATCAAGAGTAGATCATCTACATATTTGTTTAATTTGATATTGTTAAATGTTATATTATCTGTGTCTTGGCTCAAAATTTGCGCAAATAAATTTGGGCTTTCCATGAACCCCTGTGGCACAGACTCCATGTAAATGAGAGCCCTTCCAGGTGAAAGCAAAGATATGTCTGGAATTTTCATGTATGGGTATGGAAAAGAAGGTTGAGCATAAATCTACTACTGTAAAGTATATAGCTGTGCTAGGAATAGAAGAAATAATCATATGTATGTTGGAAACTATGGAGTGTCTCTTTATGACGTGGTTGTTCACAGCCCTCAGGTTCTGTATGAATCTATAGAAGTACTTGCCATCAGGCCCCCTTTTTGGTTTCTTAACAGGCAGTATGGGCATGTTGTATTCAGATTTACAAGGTATTATTATTCCCTGGTCAAATAATGAGTTTATTACTAGGGTAATACCCTCAATTTCCTCTTTTGAGAAGGGATACTGAGGAATGGAAGGAGGTGGGCTAGATTTAGTTTTTATCTGCACAGGAACAGCTGACTTAAGTAAGCCTACATCAGAAGAAGATGTGGCCCAAAGAGACTCTGGTATATCTACAGGTATTTCAAAGGTGGGATGCTCTTTCCTCTCCTGACTCTCTGAGAGAATTAAAGGGAGTAAATTTAAAGATTCCTCAGATACTTCCAATGATAAGAAACCATCTAGGAAGCAAGTTAGTGTGGCTCTGAGTTTGCATAGAAGGTACCTTACCAGCAAATTTAAAGGGGAGTCAGGTATCAAAGGGAAGGAATGTTGTACCTCTAGGTGTCCTACAGACACCATTCTAGGGGAAAGTTTTTTAACTCTTTGGGGTATTCCTGATACTCTCATTACACTCTCTGAGCCAATGGAACAACAACATAAATAAAGTGTACTCTTTAACACAGATCTGGAAGCTCCAGTGTTTAAAAGACAATCATAATAGTTGTTACCAACCTTTAAGGTAACACAGGGCTCATTAGTATAGCGGAGGCTGTGGATAGGGACAATGCTTAGTAGGACATCAGGGTCTGGAAAATCAAAGGTTGTATCCTATGATTCCTGTGCCCCAGCCCCTCCCCCCTGGACACCTTAATTGTATTTGGGATGTTCTTTGGGGACCCCCCTGTAAAAAATAGACTCGAATCTAGGACTTCAATCCCCAGAATTCCTTGCTCCACTTCCCCAGAATGTTTTGTAATATCACTGAATTCTCACCTGGGCCGAGAGCAAGATAGGGTATTTAAACCTGATTGTGAATAGGCTCGGCCTCTTTTGGACTTCCGTTTTGGAGCAGACACATCTCTTCCATGATGTGAGGTTATCCTGTCTAGGCCTCTCTGGCCTAGGCATGTGCTTTCTTATTCGGTATTTTCTTTAATCCTTAACCTTTAATAAACCTCATAAAAATATAATACTCCTTGCAGAGAGAAACTAATTTCTACCTGCCTCAGTCTCCCCTAAATTTTAATCTTTACAGTTGGTGACCTAATGGGAGAAAAGACTCTCACATTTTTTTAAGAAGGATAGCCTAGATAATGATTTCTAAGCCCCGTTTCTCCAAGCCTTTTTAGCCTTTTGACTCATCCTATCGCTCTGTCTCCTGGCCCTGCTTTTGTGTGTTCCTGCCTGCAGCCCCTCTCCATACCTGTTGCATTTACTGACCACCTGGCTCCTGTCTGCTAAATTCTGCCTACCTGTTTCTCCTGCTACTGCTCCTGGCCTCTCAGTTCTCACCTGGTCCCCGCGTTTCCCGGCCCTGCTGCTTGCCTGCGTTCCTGTCGTCCCTGGCCTACCCCGGTGTTCTCGCTAGCTCACCAGGTTCCTGTTCAACCTATATCCTTGGAGAAGACCACTCAGGACTCATTTCTACAAGTTGGTAACAGCGGTATTGGCCACATGGGTGGAGGGGAGAGACAAGAGGGAAAGGAGAACAGGTAATTTTCCCTTAGGCTAAGCCTCCACATGGATGGAGGTATTGACCAAGTGGTCAGATCATAGGAGGAGAGAGAGAAAAGTGAGAGAGAAGAAACAGACTTTTCCAAACAGGAACTTAAAATCAATGGGCTATTTAAAAGGATACCTTTTGACTGTTCTGGTAATTTTGTTGACTTCACCTGTGTGTCAGGGAAAATATTTAGCTCCCTACAACCATTTAGCTAACTTTGGTAAAAAAAAAAAAAAAACTCTGCATCTCTGTGGACTGAGAGCCAGGCTCAGAGACGGGAGGCCTCTGGTTTATTAAAAGTGGAAACTTAATATCTGTAAGGCATCACACACCTTTTGAACATCTACAGATAGGTTTCATAACAATGCCAAAGGCTGGATGTTATAAATTTTGTCTGGTCATAGTAGATCAACTAACCAGATAGCCGGAAGCATTTCCTATGACCCGAGCCACAGCAGATTTTGTTGCAAAGATCTTTTTAAAGGAAATTATTCCTCGTTTTGGCTTGCCAGCACGTATTGACTCTGATAGAGGGAGTCATTTTACTGATTCTGTCTTAAACCAAATATACTCTTGCTTGGGGATAACTCCCAAATTCCATGTTTCATATCACCCCCAGAACTCAGGCCAAATGGAGAGGATGAATAAAGAACTTAAGACTTTGATTGGCAAATTATGCACGGAGACCCATTTAAAATGGCCTGAAATTCTCCCTCTGGCCCTATTTTATCTTAGAAGCAGGCCTAGAGGAGACTTACATATTTCACCATTTGAGATGCTTTTTGGACATCCGCCTATACAGGCTAAGCCTTTCTCCCCGGCTTATACATCGCTATTAGGGAGAGATATTACTATTGCTTCCTATATACAGGAGTTACAGCACAAACTACGTGAACTTCATGAATCCAGAGCTGCTGGATCCAGTACAAGCTGCTGGATCCAGAATCCAGTACAAGCTGGACCATTGGACTTTTCTCTGCATGACCTGAACCCAGGAGATAAAGTTTATATCAAGAAATTCAAGCAAACTGGAGCAACTCAACCTTCATGGGAAGGACCATTCCAAATATTATTAACTACTCCAACATCTATAAAGATTGGAGAAAGAGACTCTTGAATTCACTGCTCACAGGTGAAGAAAGCATCTTCTGCTGAGACTGATTGACTCTATCCTATCATATGAATTGTGACTATATCTTATCATATGAATTGGAGATAATAATCCATAGACAAATGGATGCTGTTTTTTCAAGAACACATTGAATTACTGATTGTTTTTCTTAATTTGTTCTCCTATAACTATTGAACAAATATTGTAATTAAGCCCAGATATGAAAAAAAAAAGCCTTTCTATTTTGCCTTTGTAAATTGTCACATAGAGGATAGATGGACTTCTTCAGAACTGGTTACAATTGCTATAACAACCTTTGGAAAATTTAATGTGCTAAATATCTCAAATGATTTTAAGAGTTTTTTAAATATGATTTTTGGAATTTTTTTTAACAATCTCTGGTCATTTTTGCCTGCTCCTACCATGAGGTAAGGCCCAGAAGCTGAAGTGAAATACATTTTATAACCCCCAACCTTCCCGCATTTCTAAATATGTGAATGGAAGTTGGTCAGTTAATCTCAGGCCATTTGTATCCCTAAAATGCCTCCAAAAAAGGAGCACCCCTTTATTTATACTCTTCAGCTCACTACTTAACTTCCACCAGAAAGATATATAGATTTCTTGATTATGTTCTTAACCCAAGATAAGTTTTACCATGTTTTAAAAATATGTTTATTATCAAGGTTGAAAGATTGCTACTTTTGTAAAAATTGTGACAAATATCCATCAATTCATAGGCTTTTAAATGTCATACAACAACTTATGTAAAATATGATAGTGTGTTTGTTTGCTATTGTAATTAATTGGGCTATTGAGAATTTTGGGGATATTAATACTACATATTTGTACTCCTGTTCTTTAAAAATGAAAAAAAAATCCTTGTAACATTCATTTGCTCATACAGTGGATCATGGCCACATGAAGAGAAAATGAATCTCCGTTTTGGTGAGAAAGCCTTGTATTCTATATTTTCTTAGCTGACACAGAGTGTCAATGATTATAAGCTACATTCATGAATTTTTAAAAACTCTTTTATTATATTTTTCTCGCATGTACAATATACTTTTTCAGTTTTTTTTTTAATTTTCTCTCTCTTTTTTATATTTCAAGCACATGTCACCAGCATTAAGATTTTCTTTAACCTTTTGATTTTTCAGTACTATAAGTTTGAAACACATTTGTTAATGCATGCTCCAAAAGCTAGACTATAAATATGATGCCACTAATTATTTTTAAAAATTATGGGACTTTGCTTAATGATTCTATCTGATTCCAGGTCAAGATATACACATAAGAGCCATTGCACAGAGCCAAAGAAAAGCCAATCTAATATGGATTGATGCACTTCTAGGCCAATACAAAGGTCTTGAACCTAATGTGAAGACTCGAGGTTACTGTGTTTAACATTTTGTTATGACATAGGCTTTCCTTGTGTCCACACTCACTCTGAAAATACTCATAGATGAGTATCCCCAAAACCTTGGCTCCTATAATCTGGTCCCCTTTTCTGCCTTTCATACTGTGGTACCTTTCTGTAGTCGTGGCTACTGACTGGGTAAATGCATCATTGCTTAGATCATTTTAATTGGGCCCTGATTCAAGGCTCTGTTATAGATTTATTTTTCTTTTTACTTGGAATTTTTACACATAATACTTTGATAGTCTATATTTTCATCCAGTATTTTCTTTTTTAATTTGGATTTTTCTGATATCTTTTTAATTTCTCTTACCAATTGGTTCATATACCTCATACCTCAGCCATGCATCCCTAAGTGATCCTGTATTTTTCAATCACCCACAACACAGGGAAATGTAAAAAAAAATTATTATTTAAATTGCAAAGTTTAAATTCTTTTTAAGAAGAATTTTAGGTAAAGAAAGATGATACCTCTCTGAATCCAGAAACTGAACTGTTGGAGAAGATACCATGAAGAAGCCTCCAGACCACAAGTGCACAAAAAATGAACTTTGGGTGTGGTTGATTGAACATTTATTTGTATGTATACTTTCATTGCAAAGGGCACTGCCCCCAACTGACTTTTTGTCAATGCGACCAGCAATTATTGGTTTTGTTTTTTTTTTCCCCTCTTATCCTCACATTATTGTAATCTTGAAGTTGATTGTGTTTTCATGATCCTTTGGGGGGGAAAATTAATTTTTTCCAAAAATGGTCACATGGAGAAATGTAAAAAATAGACTCAAATCCAGGACTTCAATCCCCAGAATTCCTTGCTCCACTTCCCCAGAATGCTTTGTAATATCACTGAATTCTCACCTGGGCCGAGAGCGAGATGGGGTATTTAAACCTGGTTGTGAATAGGCTCGGCCTCTTTTGGACTTCCATTTTGGAGCTGACACGTCTCTTCCATGATGTGAGGTTATCCTGTCTAGGCCTCTCTGGCCTAGGCATGTGCTTTCTTATTCGGTATTTTCTTTAATCCTTAACCTTTAATAAACCTCATAAAAATATAATACTCCTTGCAGAGAGAAACTAATTTCTACCTGCCTCAGTCTCCCCTAAAATTTTAATCTTTACACCCCTGAACAATACCCCCCTGAGGGGAATTATCACCCTGAGTATTTATTGGATAAGGACCACTTAAGTTATTTTGTTGTGGAGGCATTTGGTTTGAGTTATCATTTTCCCAATATCTATTCCTATAGTTACCATTCCTAAAGTTATGGTTTCAATCAACATTTTTATAGTTATTTTTATAATTATCACTTCTGTAGTTGCTATTAAACTGCATATTCCTTCTGAGTGCCTTGAATAAAGTTCTACATTCTATCATCTGTGTCCCTTCTTCTCACAGAATTGGCAGGTAATGGATCTATAATTAGATTCCTGGAGAGGGGCAAGTGCCATTGGTTGAATATCATGCCCACTTTTCAGTTTAGCAATCTCATCTTAAATATCTCAGTTATTTCATTATTTCCTCTATGAGATAATTTTTTCTTCCTCCTTTTCTTTGTTTCCATTTGAAACATATAGAGCTGTTTTCCGTAATTCTTGAAGGTCCATCTCCAGCCATCTCAGGCAATGTGTTATAAAATAATCCCTAATCACTTTGCAAGAGTTATTGAGAAAGTGCCTTCTAACTTGTCTTATGCAATTTTCTTTAGAAAGGTCAAAATCCAGGTATCTTCCCCCAAACTCAATTATTCTGTCCATTAATTTGGAGGGTGTCTTTTCCTCATTTTGCTTAATTTTTTCAAATTCTGTCCACTTATCTGTACTGTCTGCACACTCTCTCATTGCTGTTAAGATGGCCTCTCTATAATGGTAGAGTTGTAAATAATCCTCATAGTTATAATCCACATGTAGGATCCTGAGATGGCTAATGTGCTCCATTGGGCCCCTGGGTTTTGTTGACTTGTGAAATTATTTTACTTTTCTCATGTTTAGTTAAAAAAGCCTGTAGCAAGTTTTCAATGTCTTTGTAAGATGGATTATACTGAAAAAAATATCTGTCATCTTTTTTGTTACTAAAAAGGGATCTTGTTCATATGTGGGAATATTTCGTGTAAATTAATTTATTTCTTGTGGAGTAAACAGAATATTGTTCTTTAAAGTCACCACATCTCCATTTGGTCCTATTTCAGGTACTTCTCTTAAAGGAAACAGGCCTGTAATTGAATTTGGTACCTGTGGGTCAATTTGACTAAGATGAGATTCTTTAGAAGGACGAGATTTCCATGGGGCTGAAATTGGTTTTTGTGTAGGAGATGGAACAGGAGATACTGGGATTTCAGTAGAAAGGTCTTGGGGATTAAGTTCAGCCAAAATTTGCAGACCATGAGAGAACCAGTCTGTTAGCTGACCCCTTTTTGTATTAAGACCTTAAAATAGACTCAGCTTAAAGTTCTAGCTTCACTTTAAAGTAAGAACTAAGTACCTTCATTGTTCAATCAGGAGATTACAACTTTATGTTCACCATAAAATAAGATCTAAGTAGGGTGGAGTAATTTAAAGTTCACATTACTAACTGCATAATCCCAGGCTAGTCACTTAGCACTACTTGTCTTAGTTTCCTGATCTGGAAAATGAGCTAGGGAAGGCAATTGCAAATCAATCCAGTATCTTGGCCAAGAAAATCTCAAACAGGATCAAGAAGAGTCAAACACAACTGAAAAATGACTGAATCCTACACAGTACCTAGTCCAGTATTCTAGAAAATATGAGCATAAAGAAAATTTTTGTTGGTAGGGTTTTGTTTGTTTTTTTTAAGGGATGGAGGTGATATGGAGAAAGTAGCATTTAATCATCACAGTCTAGGAAGGGCACTGATAAACTGTACTATATCAGAAGGAACGCCACCAAGATAGTGAAGAACTTCAAGATGATGCCATATGAAGAACGATTGAAAGAACTTGGAATTTTTAACCCAGAGAAGAAAAAGTTTAGAAGGAATATAATAGTCTGCAAATACTTGGAAATATGTCATGTGAAGGAGAATTAAACTTGTTCTATTTGACTACAGCAATAATAACAAACTGATCTGTTACCTCAAAAAATTTTAATCAAATTGAGAAGATATTAGCTATAAAAACGTGTTTATTTTTATAAAATGGTATATGTTATATGGGACAAACTACTTAGGACTACAGGATTTGGACTTTATTTACAGAAAAATCTTCCTAACAATTAGAGCTATCCAAATATGGAACAGACTGCCTCAGAAGTCAGAAGGCAACTAGGTATCACATTGGATAGAGTAGCATCCCTGGACTCTATAGGACCTGTATTCAAATATGACTCAGACACTTCCTGGCTGTGGTACCCTACGCAAGTCACTTAACCCCAATTGACTAGTCCTTATTGTTCTTCTACCTTGGAACTGATACTTAGTTTTA
This sequence comes from Monodelphis domestica, assembly GCF_027887165.1. Taxonomy (NCBI): domain Eukaryota; kingdom Metazoa; phylum Chordata; class Mammalia; order Didelphimorphia; family Didelphidae; genus Monodelphis; species Monodelphis domestica. The sequence goes on from NC_077228.1 coordinate 470,323,080, forward strand.
ATTCTAAGACAAAAGATAAGGGTCTTTAAAATTTTTCATTGACATCTTTAAGTAGAGGCCGGATGTTTCATTATCATATATGTTATAATAGGTACCCTCCTTTTGGGTTTAGATAGCTTTTGGACAAACTTTCCAACAGAGACTTTGTGCATGAAACTTAAATCTTAACAGAAGCTCAGAGGGGAAAACAAGAGTCAGAAAAGCCAGAAATGAGGCTATTGCAGCAATCCAAGCATGAGGTGGTAAGAGTCTATACTGCAATGGATGTCCTAGAAAGGAAAAAAAAATTAAAGTCAATACCAATAACAGTAGGAAAATCTAGATAAACAACTGAAATGATGTGATGCACATGTATAGATGGCATGATGGATTTTAGATCATTCCAGATATAAATAGGTTCTTCTAAATGGCATTTTTCACTCAAGTATTTAAATCCAAAATTTTTAAGTGAGAATATTTATGAGACAGAAACAGCAGCTTTTCCCAGGTATATATCAGGACCAATAGAGAACCTATGCTGTTTGTCCTCATTTTCTAGCCTATTGCTAAATCTACTTAATGTCTTTTATTTCTTATTACTGTTCCTCTGAAATTAATTCTTCTTACCACTTGCCTCCAAGCATCCTGCATGCTCCTATTATCATCAAAGAGCATTTATCTCCCCCCAAATAAAAAGATGCTCTAACAAAACCTAAGCTAGATTTAAAGATATAGTTATCAATGTACCAGCTGTTCAAACAGTTAAAATATCTGGGGGTAGAAGGAAGCTGAATTTCTTTTCCTTCATGGCAAATGTAGAAACTTCAGAAAATTTTCATTTGCTTGTTTAGTTTTGAATTTTAGCATATTTTACTGGGACTTCTAATGATGAATAGGATTAGCTGCTATTCTTGATGCGGTAAAATCTTAATTTTTGTTATGTCTGACTTTCTTTTTCTTTATTGTACATAAAATTAATGTAATATGTTGCATGTTTTTATGGAAATATATTTTCTAAATTCTTGAATTAGTTTATAAGCCAGAGTCTAATAAATGTGACTTAAATTTAAGAGAAATTTCTGTGAATGAATGTTAGAATTTATAAAAGAATTAAAGACTGTACTGTTTCTTTTCCCTGCTTTGGCTTTTCTAATGCTTCCTTAAGCTCCTACACTTCATCTGGACTTTTGTTAATTAGTTCCTTGTTGACAATTTTGTAGATTTCAGTAGTTTAAATAGTTTAGGGGGACAAAGCTGAGGATTTCTAACCTCATTTACATAACTCAGAAGGGCCTTTACTGATAAGTCTTATATATAGTGTCTTATAATAGTACACAATGGTAACCTATCACTAGGACTGGCTCCAGCTGCTTTCATTGAATGAAGTTTCTAGAATGGCTTCAAAACCTTCTGTTCTGATACATTTTTGCTAATGGTTTATTTTTTATTTTTCAGTTCATTTCACCTACAGATGGACCTTTTGCACGGAAGCTACCAATTGTCACAGATTTCTAATGACCAGAGGCTTTAGGGGTTTATGCAGCTTGCCCTTAGACAAATGTAACAATATGAGGAGAATCACCCACAGACAGCAAAATTCCTAATCTATTTTATACCAGTGAAGAAGGAAATGGCAAACCACTAGCTTTGCAAGGAAAATCGCAAAAAATCTCAAATTTGGGTCATGAAGAATTGGACAGTATTGAAAATGACTGAACAAAAACAAAATTCTATGCCATTATGTTCCATACTTGTCTACAAAACCAATGAAAAGAGTGTGATGTTTGAAGGGATGTTTTATTTGGATAACAAAGACCTGGATTTGAATTGTAGCCCTATCACTCATTCTCTGTGTAACAGGACAATCCAATGACCTCTAAAGACCTCTAGAAGCACCATGGTATGATGGAAATTGAAGAGACTTTGTAAGCACAGAAACTATATTCAAATTCTGTCCTTGCCCCTTATTAAATGGGTTATCTTGATCAAATTATTTAACCTCTTTGGGACTTACTTTTCTTATCTACAAAATAAGTAAGTTAGAATAGGTAACCTCTCAGGTCCCACAAAGGTCCAATCTATGATCCCATGATATTATTTTCCTTAGCTATAATATAAGAGTGTGGATTAGATTCAAGACTCACTAAAATCTTGTAAAGACTAAAATTAATATTCAATACTCCAAGTATTATTTTAATACTATTTATTAAAATGAACTTAGATCAAAGGGCAAATGATGCCAGAGAAAGAAGCTGCTCCCTTCCTCAATGCCAGTCAAAGACAGAGAGAGAGCACATGCATGGGTGGAAATGATGTAACAATGCATATCCAGGAAACAGAAAAGGGAATTGTGGAGACTATAGTCCTCAGGGTTCAAGATTCCAATCAATACATTTCCCCTGTGATCCTTTGGATGACCAGTCTCCCCAATGGATCAGGAAAACATAACTTGGATTAGAGTTACATATGAATATTATAGTTTTTAAAGGGAAACTACAATAATTTGGGGATAAGAGGAAAATAAAAAGGGAAAGGAACAAAACCAATATTAGGTGCATTGACAAAAAGTCAATTGGGGGGCAATCCCCTTTGGCATAAGAGTGTACATTCAAAGCAAAAGCATTTCAACTCCCCCAAAGTTCAAATTGGCCATATCTCAGAGTTTACTCTGGATCTTCTGGTTCAGTGTGTCGTCTCTGCAGGAGTCTTCATGGTGCCTTCTAGATTCTGGGAAGTTGTCTCTTATTCTAAATTAGACTCAAATTCAAGTCAAAGTTCACAAAAACAACATAGTCTCCCCTGGAGAAAATAATAATACATTTTCCCCCATAAGGAGGATACAGGGATACACATAGCAATTACACAGGGATACATGGTTGAGTCATAAGGCATATGAATCAATTATCAAAGCATCAAAGAAGTGAAAGAAATTGTAAAAAATAACCTTTGCGTGAAATATAGAATATAAAAAGAAAACTTGAAAAAATTCTGGGAAGAAGGAAAAATGAAAGAAAAGAAATTTCACAACTCACAAGTTCTTGTAGCAATCTATGTCTCATGAGTGTTCAAAGTAAAAAAAAAAATCACTCACTAACCCATATTATCAGCGTGGACTACAGTAAATTGTCAAATCATGAGAGAAAATAGGGGGAAAAAACTAGATCTCTAGACAAATGGGAAATAGATTTCCCCGGTTCAACTCTTTTCTTCACTTTTTTGGGATCATGGAGTGAGAAACAATCGATGTTATATGTTCTTGATATAGAGTGTGGTACAAGGAAGTCCTACATTTAACATGTGTTACACAACCAAAACCTCAAGACTCACACATGATCAAGTCCTTATGCTTTTTGTGCAAAATATCATCAATCCCCATAGGATTGGCTTAGTTTCTTTTACCATTTTGTGCTTGTTTGGCATTTTGCAGGTCAAGTTCTGTGCCCCTTTGTTTGTCTGCTTGTCTGTTTGTCCTTGGATTAGGCATAGTCATCCAACAAAAGTCTCAGAATGTTTAAACAACTAGTGGCAAGTTTTCATAGTCCAAAGCCTTTGAGGTAGGCTATTATATTTAGGTAAAAGGACATCTTAGGTGATTCTATTGCAAAAAGTAAAAATAGTTTCAAAAAATTCCCTTTCAAAACTAGTGACATGTATTTCTAAGGCAAAAAAATGAGAAAAGAATAGAAAAAACAAATACTGTATGACACATGTAGGAAGAAAGAAAAATATTAAAATGTGTATATATCACAATTAAAGAGGTAAAGTATAGAGGCTAGTTTAAAAAAAGATTCATTTCCTCCTTGACTTATCATGATCCTCAGTGTGAGTGCAAATAAGGCAGTGTAATGGATAAGAAAATAGTCACCCACTACATTTACTTTGACTAAAAAGTGAGAGAGGTGGGATGGAGTCAGAAGATGGAGAGGGGGGATAGATTGATCCTTCCCTCTCTTCCCTTAGTGAAGTCAGCACAAGTTGTCTTTTGGAGGGACAGAATATGTCCCTTCAGAGACTGAGTTAAATATAAAGTCAATGACTGAAGTTGACTCTCCCTCCTAGAAGGAAAAGTAAAGTTTTCTTCTGCAACATTCAGTTCTCTTCCTGGATATTATGAGTCAGACAACTTAATCTAAAAGGAATAATTCTTTTATTCTAAAGGGGCACATAAGACAGGGAGAATTGGATTATTCAGTAAGGGAAGTGAGAAGTGGGAGATCCCTAAGACTAACAATTGACTACCTCCCCAAATCCTGAGGGTTCAGGCTGTCTGCCTGACCCTCCTTGGTCAGTTGTGATCTCTGTCCTGACTTCTATCTACCCTAGTGGTAGCATGAAGTTCACAGGACAGCATTGGGGGATAGAAAGAGAAGTCTTCTTTGGGTGGATGGATTTATAATAATTTCCCATTCACTTGTTTTGCCTTCATCTGTATCCAAGGCATTTGGGTTCACTGAGAGATGGTCACTGCACAGAAGGTCTTCTGTCTCAGAGGTTTATCTTAGACCCACCACTCTAGAGAAGTTGCCAAAGAGAAGTGAGTTGATCTGGCAATTTCTCCTCAGACCTTCCCTGTTCTTTTTTTGAAATCTTCTGTCCTCCTTGCCCTTCTCCCACTTGAGTTGCTCTTTTTGCATGCTGGATCTATTTTCCTCTCTTATAGTAGATAAAACAATGTGAGTACAAATGAGGTAGATAAAGCAAAAATACATTCAAGAAAATAAAAACAATAGAAAAGGCACAAAATGTTACAAAAGGCACACCAGGTCAATATAGGTTACTAATATAGATTTTCCTTTTTGAGGCAGTATATGTGTTACCCTACAAGGCAATTTGTGCCAATACAATGACCAACGAAATAAAGTGCAACAAAATAGTACAAAATCAAGCAAAAAAGCAGTCTAATCACAATCAATGGTCAAATACAACCAGTACAAGCAATTATTCATCATCAACATAAAGTACTCATTTTACATGACTACAATGAATCCAAGAGTTCCTCTCTCCAATTTGTATGGCTGTTGGTATAGTTAATAGGATCTGGAATTGTCCATAATTAAGCAGGTTTAGTCGACCCAGTATGTTTGAAATTCTTTATGTACACACTATCATGCATTTAAATCATGAAGTGAGAAATCTATTTAGCCTGCTTGAACAGCAGCTCCAGAGTCATGGAGTTCTCACAATGCTGTTTGTAATTGTCTGATATATGTAGCAATATATGTATCCCCTCCCAAAAGTAAGGTATAGGCAGGGGTAAATGGTTGTGCCTGAATGTCCAAATAGCATCAAATGGCAAAATGTGTAAATTACCTGTGGGTCCACTTCTGAGATAAAATAAGGCTAGTGAGAGAATTTCAGGTCATTTTAAATGAGTCTCGTTGCACAATTTGCCAATCATGGCCTTAAGTTCTTTATTCATTCGTTCAAGTTGGTCAGAACTCTGGGAATGATATGGCATATGAAATTTAGGAATGTAAGGGGTAATTATGGGTTATTGTCTGAATATACATTATACTAGTGGTCACCAGGGATTAATTCAATCCCAATAAAATACTCAAGTCAGTTTCAGATTTTTATGGTGGTTTAATTACAATAGAGGGAAGAAATTAAGAAGTGAGAGAGAAGAAAGAGAATTTAAACTGCTTCAGCCTGGGCTGAGCCAGGCAGGAGTTCAGAGGTCTTGGCCAAGGGGCCTTCTCAGTCTAGCTCGACTACCAGCCACAAGACCTCCTCTGAGATGAGGGGTCTCATAGGAGGATAGCACTTTAGGAGGTAAAGGAAAGGAGGAATTAACTTAGCCACTCACCAAGCATGCTAAGAACGCTGCCATGAACTCCCCACACTGCTGAGCCCAATGTCTCCACAAGAGAGAGTGGAGAGAGGAACTGACATTAAATATATAGACATTTCTTTACATCACTTTCTGTGTCTCACATGTACCAGTGGTAGCTTAAGCTGGACTTAGGACAGCTTAGGGGGTCTCTCAGTTGTTTCTTATATGTCACTTGCTAGCACATGTTGTTCATAGGCCATCCTACTCACAGTTAATCCTTAAGTGGGGGTGTATACATTCCTTAGTTGCTAAATTTCTAAGTCTAAGCAGGGTGGAGAAAAATCTAAAATTCATAGGAATTATCCCCAAACATGAATAAATTTGCAATAAGACTGAATCAGTAAAATGAGTTCCTTTATCTGAATCAATAGGTGTCAGCAGGCCAAAATGAGGAATAATTTCTGTCAAAATGATTTTAACCACAAAAGCTGCTGTGGCATGAGCAGTAGGAAATGCTTCAGGCCACCTGGTGAGTTGATTGAATACAACCAGACAAAATTTATACTGTCCAGCTTTTGACATAGAGATAAAGTCAATTTTTAGATGCTCAAATGCTGTGTACTTGAGAGGACATCCACCAAAGTCTTTTCCTCAAAAGGCATGTTGATTAAAGATTTGGCAGGTAGGACAAGCTGTACATACTTTGGAGGCAATTGTAGTTATTCCAGGTGCTATCCACTCTTTTAACAGTCTACAATGCTTTGAGTCCAAAATGACCATGTTTATGAATGGAGTAACAAATCTGGTTACAGAAAGCTCTAGGGAGCAAGAGTTTGCCATCTGATGATACCTATACTCCATGAAGCTGTTTTGCTTTAAACTTCTGCTTCCATTTTCCCATTTCTTTGTCATTATAAGAAAGGGATAGATCCAGATTATCAGTACTTGTTAGTGGCATAATTAATTCAGGACCTTCTAAGGCTGCTAGTTTGGCTTCAATATCTGCTTGACTATTTCCCCTGGAAACAGGGTCACTACCACCTTTATGTGCAGATCAGTGAATAACATCTATGACTTTGGGGAGCTGGATGACAAAAAGAAGTTAAGTAATAAAGTCTGCATTGGCAATACATTTTCCATCTGATGTTAAGAATCCCCTCTGAAGCCATAGCATGCCAACAGCATGACATATACCAAAGGTATAGCAGGAGTCTGTGTAAATTGTGACTCTTTTATCCTTTGCAATAATACAGGACTTTTTCAAAGTGTGAGTTCTGCACCCTGCTCACTTACATTTGAGGGTAAGGAAGCTGACCACAACGTATCAAATTTGGTAACTACCATGGCTCCTGTATAGTGCATACCATCCCTCATAAAAGAAGAACCATCTGCAAATAATATTAAATCTGAATTATCCAGAGGGGTGTCCAGTAAATCATTATGAGATTTATCAACAGTGGACACGAAAGATGTACAATCATGTAAAGGTTCTCTGGTAATTGGCAACTCAGGGAGCAAGGTTTCAGGATTAACAACTCTACAGTGTTTTAGGGTGATATGTCCATTGTTTAATAGTGTTATCTCATATCCCATAATCTTTTAATCAGTAAATGCTTGTGTCCTATATCTTAATAACAATGCCTTGACCTTGTGTGGGCACATTATGGTCAGAGAGCATCCCACTACCAAATCAGCAGATTTGGTTACCAATAAGGTCATGGCAGCCACTCCTGTAAGGCATGGTGGGGCTCCAGCAGCTACTGGGCCAAGCTGGGCTGAATAATAGGCTACCAGGCGTTGATTAGGTCCCAAACAATGACTTAGAACACCTGAAGCTACCTCTTTCTGCTCATGAACATATAAGATAAATGGTTTATCATAATTTGGGATGCTTAGAGCAGGGGCAGACATTAGGTGTTCTGTTTCCAATTTAAGTGGTTTGGAGACTGAGTTTTTTTGTGAGTGCTTCAAGTGGCTTAGTGATTTCCCCATAGCAAGGGAACCACTGCAAACAAAATCCTGTTGCTCCAAGAATCACCCTCAATTGCTTTTTGGTGGGGGGAGCACTTAGCTTTTGGATATTTTCAATATGCTTGAGAGAAATTAAATGGGACCCAGCACTTAAAATGAAGACTAAATATTGTACCTTGGGGAGACACCACTGAACTTTGTCTTTGGAGACCTTGTGGCCTCTCTTATGTAGCTCTAAAAGATGATGCTTTCTATCCTCTTGGCATACCTCAATGTTTGGTGAGGCCAAGAGAAAATCATCCATATACAGGATTAAACTTCTGTATTTAAATTTTATGGCATCTGTATCAGCAGTTAAGAATTGTGTGAACAGGGTGGGGCTATCCACAAAGCCTTGGACAAATGAGCCCAGTTCTATGGGAGTCTTTACAGGTGAAAGGAAAGATATGCCTGGAGTTCTCATGATGGGTATAGAAAAGAAAGCTGAGCACAAGTCTCAGTGGAAAGAGCCACAGCTGGGAAACTCCCAGTAGAAGAGTCCTTAAAAAAGTTCTCAGTTCAGATCCTTTCTTAAGTCACCAAATGTAAAGATTAAAATTAATATTCAATACTCAAGTATTATTTTGATACTATTTATTAAAATCAATTTAGAGCAAAGGGCAAATGATGCCAGATAAAGAAAAAGCTACTCCCTTCACCTGTCTAAGCCAGAGAGAGAGAGCACATGAGTTGGTGGAAATGATATAACAATGCACATCCAGGAATGGAGAAAGGGAATTCTGGGGATTCTAATCCACAGGGTTCAAGATTCCAATCAATACAATCTCATTCAGATTACAATTTCTGTACTTAAATTGTTAGGGGTAATTTTAGGGATTTTTGACTTAAATATAAATTTAGTTGGTCACCAGGTATTAAATTCAATCCCAATAAAAATACTCAAGTCAGTTTAGGAAATTTATGGTGGTTTAATTGATATAGAGGGAAGGAATTAAGAAGAAGAGAGAAGGAAAGGGGTATATGATTTATCCGGCCTAGCCTAAGCCAAGGTCGGTTCAGAGAACTCAGGCACGAGGCCTCCTCAGAAGACTAAAACTAGCTTGGCTTTCTAAGAGGGTAGTGTTTTGGGAAAGGTAAAGGAAAAGGGAATCAGCCTAAATTCCGAAAGAGCTCAGGGACAATACCTCATCTGAACTACGCTCCTGAGCTTCTCCCAGGACTGTATCAAGGATGTTCACTGCCAAACCCAGACAATAGCTGCAGCCATGCCAAGATGCTTCTGCCACACAGCAAGAGCCAGAGCCACCTCTGTGAAAAGAGAGTCACCTGTCAATGAAAAAAGCCCAGAGAGAGGAAGTGATATGAAATATATATGCCGTTTTTTACATTACTTCCTGCATCTCACATGTACCAATGGTAGCTTAAGCTTGACTTAAGACATCCCAGGGGTCTGTCAGTTGTTTCTGATTTGTCATTTCCTAGCACATGTCTGTCATAGGCCATCTTTCTCAACACTTATTCCTTAAGTAGGGATGTAGATATTCCTATTTGTTAGACTAAACAGGGTGGAGTAAATCTAAAATTCACAAAGTGCCTACTATGTTTTCAGAGTGCATATTTATCACATGTATGCATAGATTTTTAATAATGTGGATGTTCCTGCTAATGTTATAAATCATAGCCTATGCATGCCTCTCCATCCTACAAGATACCGAATTATGCCATCTCAGAAATTCAATATTTTTTAAAATTCAAGTTTATTGTTTTCAGTTCTGAATTCTTTCCATCTTGCCTTCCCTCCCCCATCCATTGAGAAGTCAAATAAAACAAAACCCATTAAAATATGCATAATCATGCAAAACAAATTATTGAGAGAGCAAGAAAAAAAGACAGAGATGGAGAGAGAGAGAGAGAGAGAGAGAGAGAGAGAGAGAGAGAGAGAGAGAGAGAGAGAGAGAGAGAGAGAGAGAGGTGAGGGGGAGGGAGGAGAAATATGCTTCGATTTGTACCATGAGGCCATAAAGCCTCTATCTGAAACTGGATAGCATATTTCATCAAGAGTCCTTTAGAATTGTGGTTGGTCATTGTTTTGATCAGTTACTAAGATTTGTAGCATTCAGATTCTCATTGGTTATGTTTCATTTTTGCCCATCTTTTATTATGAACAATATTTTTGATGCTATAACTTATATGACACTTGGTTGATAAAAGAGGTTGTTAGTTATAGACTTGTTTATATCCACCAAATACATTTCTATGCTTCCACTAGCCTTGGAATGACCCAAATATTTGAAACTGGAGAATAGTGTTCTATAATTTATTGCCAGGTACCATCATGGGAGGGATGTTCATGTCAAAAATATGAATTTTTGTTTCAGAGAGAGGTTCAGGAAAATACAGAACAATGTATAATTTCCCAAATGAAATCTAGGTCAGTCTTTTCCTAGTGCCATTCAATCAGTAAATATTTATTTATTGAGTGCTGACTATGTTGTGATAAGTACTAGGAATACCAAAAAAGACAAAATATAGTCCCTGAATCAGGGAGTTCATGATATAATGGAGGAAATCAATGAACAAATATGTATAAACAAGCTATGTACACAGTTATAAATAAATAGGAAATGATTAACAAAGAGAAGAAACTAGAATTTAAAAGGATTGGGAAAAGTTTCCTATAGAAGGTAGGATTTCAGGTGGAATTTGTAGGAATCCAGGGAAGCTAAGAGATAGAGGTAAGGAAGGAGAGCTTTTCAGGAATGGAGGACAGTCAGAGAAAATGTCCAAAACAAAGAGATAGAATACCTTGTTTGTAGAATATTGAAAAGGCCAATGTCACTGAATTGAAAAACATGTCCAGGAGATTAAGATGTAAGAAGACTAGAAAGAGGAAAGAGCTTTCAACACCATAAGACTTTGCTAAAGAGGTGATAGGAAGCCATTGTAATATATTGAGTGGGATAGGGGAGCAAAGAATGATATGATTAGATCTGTAATTCAGGAAAATTCCTTTGGTAGCTGAATGGTAGATAGATTGAAGTGGGGAGAGATAAGGAAGGGAGACCCATCAGTAGACTCTTGCAAAAGATCAATTATGAAATGATGAGGGCCTATACCAGGGTAGTGGCAGAATCAGAGGAGAGAAGAGTGTCATTATAGGACAGAAGTCCAGAAGTCTTTGATAGATTTCTCCCCATAAACAACCCTGGCAGTCCCAAATTCCCTAAATGACTTCCTTGGTGATGCTTCTTCCTATGAGAATTTAACACTAGCTTGAACCTTTTTTTTAAAATCTTCTTTATTTTTTAGAATATTTTCCCATAGTTACATGATTCATATTGTCTCCCTCCCCTCTACCCTTCCCCTCCTGGGAGCTGTCAAGCAATTCCACTGGGTTATACATGTATTATTACTCAATACCTATTCCTATTCCCATATTATTCATTTTTGCAATAGAGTAATATTTTAAAACCAAAACCCTAAATAACATACCCATATAAACAAGTAATAAATCATGCTTTTCTTCTTCATTTCTATTCCACAGTTATTTCTCTAGATGTAGAAAGCATTCTTTCTCTTAAATCCCTCAGGATTGTCCAGGATCATTACACTGCTATTAGTAGCAAAGTCTATTACATTTGATTATCCCATAATGTTTCAGTTGCTATGTAAAATGTTCTCCTGATTCTGCTAATTTCATTCTTCATCTGTTCATGGAGGTCTTCCAAGTTTTTATAGAAAACATTCAGTTCATAATTCCTTATAGCACAATAGTATTCCATCACCATCATATACCACATATGCCACAATTTGTTCAACATTCCCCAATCAAGGAATAACCCCTCATTTTCCAACTTCTTGCCACCATAAAAAGTGCAGCTATAAATATATTTGTACAAACAGGACCATCTCTGTTTTTTAAATCTCGTATCTCTTTATCTCTTTCATCTACTACAAACCCAGTAGTGGATCACTGGATCAAATGGCATACAATCTTTTAAAATTCTTTGAGCACAATTCCAAATTGCTCTCTAGAATGGTTGGATCAATTAACAATCTGACTAGCAGTGCTTTAGTGCCCCAATTTTGCCACATCACCTCAAAAATATATTATTTTCCTTTGCTATCATATTGGCAAATCTGCTAGGTGTTAGGTGGTATCTCAGAGTTATTTTGATTTTCATTTCTCTAACTGCCTGTCTAGGCACCTCACAGATTAATAAAGAAGTGATCTCTAGCTATGCTACGCCATGATGAGAAAACATCCATTTTCTGAAAAAGCTTCACGTTTGTTGTTAGGATCTATAGAAACAAAATATGTAGGATAATTATAGAATGTTAATCAAATGATTTTTAAAAAGTTAATGTATGTGTTATTCCATTACCTGTAAGGAAGCATATAGGTTGAAAAATGAAGCTGTGTGCCAAGAATGTGTAAGCATTGAGGGTATAAAAAGCAAGTAATAAATCATGTTTTGATTTCATATTGAGGGTATAAAAATAAAGTAAAACCAAACCAAAGTGGAACAGTTTCTTGTGATGCCTGGCTGCAGGCTCCTTAATTATACTAATGCCATCACACCAGCCAATGACCCTGTACCCTTTGAGAGGGCAGGCCCCACACACCACAGCAGTAAGGGAAGGGAAACCTCTTTATGTGAGAGGAGAAAAAGAAGGAGATAGTGGCAAGAAAATACAAACATACATATTCAAATAGATATAGGTTATTGATTTATAGATATAAATATATATGCACATATTGAATAGAAATACATAGCTATGTAGATGCCATATGTATGCAAATTCATATGTATATATATGCATATATCACACAAATATACTATTACAAGAATAACTATGAGACAAAATAATATATGATATATACATGAGGTAAGGACAAAGTAAGTACTACATGTATTGTGAGAGCAGAAAAGTCTTTACTGACTGATGGATCAAAGACGACTTCCTAGGAGAGAGGTGGCAGCAAAGTTAGACTTCAAAGGATATACAGGAATTCAACAAGTAGAAAAAGTATTTAACCACATAAAGAACTTTATTATCAAAGGTACAGAGCCATGAAAGCATAGATCTTGTTGAGGAAAAGACTAGTATGAGAGTGAAGAAACAGTATTTTAAGAAAGGCTAGAAATTTAAGAGGATAGAGGTCTTTTGAATGCCAGAAACAGGTATGTGACTTTAGTTTATTGAAAATAGGGAGACATTGAAAGATAAATGAAAAAGCTTTATGGATAAGGAAGATATAAAGAATAGAATAGGAGAGGGATAGAATATAGGCAGAGAGATCTGTTAGGAACCTATTGCAATAAAATAGGTAGATAATAATTTTGGTGGAGCAAATAAAATTGAGAGAAAGGGAAAAATGGGAAATATAAAGCTAAATTTTGTCAATCATAGTGCTTTATATATAAGGGTACTATATAAATGCTTATTCTCTTCCCCTGCCCCTTAAAGTTAGAAAAGAGAGATTGAGTTATTAGAAAAGACAGAGATAGAAAAATCAAATATAGTACAAAAATTTTGGATATGTGAACTATGTTGAATAATAGTGACAGGGAAAATGAGAAAATTCAGAAGGCTACAGAGAGATCAAAGTTGTTTTTATTTTTATTCCTGCAAGACATGGACAAACTAAAAAAAAAAAAACAGAATTTTTTAGTTCTTTCAGAATTGGTAGCTAACAGGCCATTATGAATAATGATAAAACATGATGTAGTACAGGTGTTATGAAGCCTTTGTTTGCATAAAATTAGTCAACTAAGTGTGAAGATTGGATTTAGCTATCTCCTGATCATAACAATGAAGATAATTAGCTCTTTCTTTATTGTGAAGGTAAAATTGTAATCTCCTGTTTGTAACAGTGAAGGTACTTAGCTCTTCCCTTATAGTGAAGTTAGAATTGTAAGCTACAATCTATTTTTAGATTTTAACTACAAAAAGGTGTTAAGTAACTACACAAAGTAAATTAACCACAAAGAGGTGTTAAGTAACAACAAAAGGTGAACTTAACAAAAGAGGTATTAACTAACCCAAAAAGGTATCATCTAACCAGAGAAGATGAGAACTAAAGAGTGGGCAGTCCTGGAGAAAATCTAACAAAGAAGGTGAGAACTAAAGAATGGGCAGTCCTGGAGAAAAATGTCTGCTGTGATTGGTAGACGTGAAATTTAGGGGAGGTGACACAAGAGAAAAAGATCTTTAAAAAGATGACCAAAAGGCAGAAGGAGTTCATTTCATTCGGGTCCTGACTCAGAGGAATGACTGGAAGACAGACCCTTGAGGAGTGACCAGAATGGAGACACCCAGACTTCTTTTAGACTGTCACTGTTTGTGAGTGAAAAGCTGACTTAGTGATCCTGCCTTTCTGGAGGTGAGAAGCCTCCAAGTAAGACCCATTGTCCTGAGACTCTCTTCCCCTAGGTAGGGCTTAGAAATTTCTAACTGGGTTAGAGGAAGCCAAAGTTCTCTCTCTCTCTCTCTCTCTCTCTCTCTCTCTCTCTCTCTCTCTCTCTCTCTCTCTCTCTCTCTCTCTCTCTCTCTCTCTCTCTCCCCCTCATTCTCTCTCTCTCTCTTTCCTTAATATCTTCCTTCTATTGTAAATATTGTAAATAAACTACCATAAATTCCATTTACTTTAGTAATTCATTTTGAGATTTAGAAATTAAATCCCTGGTGACCAAATAAATAATTTATTTCAGTCCAACCACAATTAATTTTAATATATTATATCCCCTTTTCTGTTCACTGGCCTCAGTTTTGTGGGTATTATGTGAGAGCAAGGTTTATTAAGAATATAATTTTAAAAATTCATTTTCTTCCTAGCCCATTTCTTGACTTCCTCTAAATCATATCTGGATTACAAATTACTTTGCATGGGAAGATATTGAAGTATAGCTTGAAGTTGTCTTGGTTTCCTATTATCTCCTACAAACAACCAAAAATAATGCTACAGAATCAAAGCTCAAAGTGGCAAAAACAGAGAGCAGTTCAGAGTAAAGATAAATAGTCCAGCAATACTAGAGAGGAAGGTTTCTGATTTCCCCAGCCTCAGACCAAATGGTAGACCCTTGGGGCAGGAATAGAGCAAAGAAAGTGGAATCAATAAGGTTACCCCCGAAGGCAAGATTGGCACCCTCTTGTTGTTTGCTGAACCCCAGAGCCTGTATCCCTGAGGATACCACTGTAATTCTCAAGCTGAAGGCCATGGGAGCAGCTGTGTCTGTTGTGGCCTCAGCTTCAAAGATCCCTGCTGACCCACAGGTAGGGCTTGAAGGAGTGAACTAAAGAGTCTGTGTGTGCGGGACCCTGAGGTCAGGACCTCAAGCCTTAACTGCTGCATAATGAGGGACATTGGATGTTCAAGGAATGAAGACAAGATGTTTACTCATTCTCAAACTGAGGAAGTGGTAAAGGAAAGGTAAGGAGAGAGCATGTATCCCTAAATTTGGTTGTTAAAGGCCTATAATCTTATCAGATGTCATCACTACTAGGAGAATGGAGTCCCTGGTTGTTGCTATAGGGGGAAGAGGAGAGGCTATGTGCAATAGCAGGTATAGAACTGTCCACTGACTATCCTATTAAGAACATCTGAAGTCAATCATAGATTGGGACTTTAGTGGGGGACCCTGGATTATAAAAACTGGAATAACTAAATAGGACCCAGGTAAAAACAAACACCCCCCAAAAAAATTCCTAAATATTGAAGTAACATCTTCCAGCACAATAAAAACTCTGGGAATCAAGTAAAAAATTCAATAATTAAATCTATTGACCTGGTCACAAAATTTAAAAAAATTATGAATAAATAAAAATGAGCAAGAAAAGGAGAAAGAATCCAACTATTGATAGCTATTATGTGGATAGAGAAAACCTTGGCTCAACTCAGAGGACAGTGAAGTAAAAACACCTATTTCAAAAACTGCAAAGAAATACAATAAATGGCCAGAAGTTCAAAAAGAACTTTTGGAAGAGCTTAAAAAGTCCTCTAGAACCAAATGAAAGAGGTTGAAGAAAAAATAGGAAAAAAAGAACAATGCAAGACAATCAAGAAAGTTATGAAAGATCATGCAAATGGGAAAGGAGCTTTAGAAACTCACAGAAGAGAATAATGTGTTAAAATTATAATTGTACAAGAGGAAGCTAACAATTTCCTAAGACAACAGAAAATAAAAAAAGCAAAATCAAAAGGATGAAATAATGGAAGAAAATATGGAAGATATTATCACAAGAACAGATTGAGGAGAGACATAAAGAAAAAATAGTTGGATTTCCAGGAAATTATAATAAAAAAAAGTTTTTGTCTAAGAAAACATATAGGAAAAATGCCTAGAGTTTTTAAAATCAAAGGGTAAAATAGAAATTGAAAGAATCTCATGATCATCACCTCAGAGACCATAAAAGGAAAATGCATAGGAACATCATTGCTAAATTTCATAGCTCCAAGGTTAAGGAGAAAATACTACAAGCAAAAAGGGGAAAAATAAATAAATACTGTGGAGTTACATTAAGAATAACACCAGATTTAACAGTCAGAAAACATGGAACAGAATTTCAAATAGTAAAAGAAGTGGGCTTAAAACAAAGAATAATCTATCCAGCAAAGATGAGCATAATTACTAAAGGTAAAAAAAAAATGAATACTTAACCAACTAAAGGTGTTTCCCTCTCTGAGCCAGTTACAATGAGAGTAAAGTTGAAACACTGCTCAACACCACATTTATCCTCCCTTCTCCATAATGATTTTTCATGCCTCTTTATGTCATATAATTTACCCTATTCTATCTCTCCCTTCCCTTATCTCTCAGTGCAACCCTCTTTCACCCCTTGATTTTTTTACATATCATCCATATTCACACATTATACATACATATCATTTCATATCATCACATTTACATACATATCATATCATCTTACATTATCATATATATCATATCATTATAAAAAGCTTACTTTCCCACCATCTTTCTGAGTAAATTCCTTCTATCTTCTCTACTACTAAGTAATTTTTCAGAATTACAGATATCCTCTTTTCATATAGACATAAACATTTTGACCTTAATGAGTCCCTTAATTTTTTCTCTTTCTTATATATCTTTTTGGGCTTCCTTCTGTCTCATGTTTAGACTTCAAATTTTTTTTTTATATCTGGCTAATGTGAAGGCTTAAATTTTGAGGGGTAGAAGTTTAAACAAAAGTCAGGAAAACAGCTTCTTAAATGCAAAAAATGTAGTTTGTTATTAGGAAATACAGATAGGAAATAGGAAGGAGGAAAGTGAAAGTTGCAATAGCTACTATACCCCAGATCCCAATCCTAACTAAATTTTTCTAGAGAACCCTAAATCTATCTGCCTAAGAGGTTAGTATCTTCTGCTAGGCCAAATCCCTCACTTACTCTCCTACTGAATCTATCTAATAATAAAACCACTATCTATTTACCTTATCTACCCAAGTTATTAATAATCAATAAGGCTACTAAGGCCTTACTTTCATTCTCTGTCTCCAACCAGAGAGAGTGCTAGCAGCATGCCCTCTGCCCAGGAGACCTGGAGACCAAAGACCATTTTCAACTCTCTGCCATTGACTAAGTCCCCTTGACCACACCCTTCTAACTGTTGCTAACTTACAAGTGACACAGCAGGAATGATCTCTGACAACCTACACAGCAGGGGTTCTCTTACTGAAAAATAATATTACTCCTTTTCCTCTTAAATATAAAAAAGGAGAAATTAATTTTAAAAATCTCTTAACACACAATCCTCAGGAAAGCTTGGAAGTCTTTTATCTTATTGAATGTCCATTTCCCCCCTTGCAAGAATATACTCAGTTTTGCTGGATAGGTGACTCTGGATTGTAAATCCAAATCTTTTGCCTTCCTGAATATCATATTCCATGACTTTTGATCCTTTAATGTAGAAGATTCTAGGTCCTGTGTCATCCTGATTGTAGCTCTAGGGTATTTGAATTGTTTGTTTTTGTTTTCTGGCTACGAAAAGGATTTTTCTCCTTAGTTTTGTGGCTCTTGAATTTAGCTATTACATTCCTGGAAGTTATCATTTGAAGATTTCTTTCTTGAGGTAATCTGTGAATTCTTTCAATTTCAATTTAATTTTCTTGTTTCAGGAATCCTGGGCAATATTTTTTGATAATTTATTGTAATATGATGTTGACAGTTTTTTTCTTGATTATGGCTTTCAGGTAGTCCAATAATTCTCAACTTGTCTCTCCTAGATCTATTTTCTAGGTCAGTTGTTTTTTTTTATAGGATTTTTTTATATTTTCCTCTCTTTTTTTTTCATTCCTTGGATTCTGCTTTATTGGTTCTTGATTTCTCATGAAATCATTAATTTCTACATGGCTAATTCTGATTTTTTAGGTCTAATTTTTCTCTGTCAGCTTTTGGTTCTCCTTTTTCAATTGGTCCATTTCTTCTTGTATCACTTTCATTTTTCCTTTAATCACTTTCCTTTCTTCTTAGATCATTTTCATTTTTCTTCCCCACTTTCCCTCTGATTCTCTTAATTGGTTTTTGAAGTCTTTTATGAGCTCTCCCAAACTGTATCCAATCAATATTTTTCTTTTGGACTTTGCATGTGTTTCTTTTGTGTTCACTGTTCCCTTCTGTGACTGTACCTTGCTCTTTGTATCCATAAAAATTATTTAGATTTAGGTGCTTTTTTTGTTGTTTACTCACTTTTCCTATCTAATTATAGGTAGAGTCCGTTTTCTGGGAAGTTAGGGTACCCTCTTAAACTTTAGTCCTTCCTTGATGCTATTTTTAGTTTGTTTTCTGGGTTTTTACCAGTTTCAGTTCTTGGAGGATGAGGTTATGGTCTGAGGACTGAGCTCTGAAATTCCTCTCTCACTGCTGAATCAATGGACTCTTGACATGCTGATAGCTTTAAAACTTGCCTCCCATTTGGGTATAATCTTTTGATTTCACTTTGGACTTGATCAGTTCAGGGGCTGATCAAATTCTAGCCCTATTCTTAGGCTCAATTTTTTTTGGTCTCACTGTGTACTTGATCCAATCAGGCAAATTCTTGATTGCCCTGTCCTTCACCTCCAAAAAAAAGATGGTGGGAACGAGTCCCACTGTGAACTGTGTTCTCACTGAAAAGTGTGAACTATGTCCTTATCACAAGCCTAGACTGGAATCCTGGCTTCACTCTGGGCCCACATGGATCAGCCCACTTCAGGCCAGATTGCCCTGGACTGGGACTCTGGACTTCTCTACAGGTTTGAAATTTCAAAGGATGTTTGCTAGCTTGTACCATTATTTTCTGAGGCAGGATCTCAGGATTTGAATTTTGCCTTGGTCTTAGGTTCTGAACCAGGGACAGGAGATGTGGGGTGGGGGTGTATGTCTTGCTTTTGGCTTGCTCTTCCCTCTTTCTGGCTCTGCTCTCCTTTCACTACAGTGCCTCAGATGTTCTTTCCCTACCGTTTAGCATATTTTTCTTGAAAATTATTTACTCTCTCTCCTTGTTGGTTCTTTTGCTCCAGTAATCATTTTTGATGATATTTTAATCTTGATTAGAGGATTCTTGTGGTGACATGGAGCTGCTCTGGTTCACTCCATCATCTTGGCTCCAAGGCTGATACCTCTATACCATTTATGGGGGAAGCATAGTTCTAGTGTGGAAAAAGTAATAATAGCAATAACAAAAACTAACATTTATATTGCACTTACTTTGTGCCAGGATCTGTGCTAACTGGTTTACAAATATAGCATTTAATCCTTACATGATATTACCCTGATTTTTCAGATAGGGAAACTGAGGCAATTGAGGGATAAATGACTCACCTAGGTTCATACAACTAGTTAGTGTTGGAGCACAGATTTGAACTCAAGTCTTCCTTAATTCAGACATGTTGCTAGATGAACTCTTCACCCTCTCTGGAAGAGCAGGAGGGCACTACTAATTTGTGAGAGACAGGTAGTGATTATCAATACTGTGTTTTGGAGAAAGATTTCTAAAATTTTTCTTTGGGTTCTACTTTTTCATCTTTAATCTTTGGGAAAAAACACTTTCCTTTAAAAATACCTTGGGTTTCTTTTCTTTTCTTTTCTTTTCTTTTTTTTTTTTTTGAGATTTGTGAAAACTCCATATTTGCAAGGGCCAAAGTTTGAGGGTAGAATTATTTCAGAAAATTGAGAAATACCATATAATGCTTTCCCTCAGATTTTCTGGGAGGTGGGCTCTTATTAGCCAATTAGGTAATAGAATTTATTATACTCTTAAATTATATGAATCATTAAATATACAAAGATACAAAAATTGATAAAAGGCAATATGGGGAGGAGACAATGTATTTACAGGTGGGGTGGGAGGCAAAAAGATGAGGAATCCATTCTGAATAAAATTAAAATTTACTTATATTCTAACAAGGAGGTTATAATGATAAACTATTTTATTTTTACTCTTTAAAATCTTTTAAATTATACTGTATGTTTTACTATCCATTTATCTTCTTTCCTTCCTACTTGCAATCCCCTTTGAAAAACTACAAAAACAAAAACCAACCCAATCTAATAATAAATATCCATAGACTAAGAAAATCAAATTCACTGGCCATATACAAACATATGCTTCACTCTACATTTTAAATCTATCACCTCTTTATCAAGTAGCAGTGTAGTTCATCTTCTGTCTCTGAATAATGGATTGTCATTGCATTGATCAGTCACAGGCATCTTAAACACTCTAGGGATGCTTGCTACTTTTATGAAGATATTCTAAATTACCTTTGCTTAAAACAAGATTAATCTTACTAGGGGAAGAGTTTGATATTTCATTGAAACAATTTCTGTTTGGTTTCTCCATGAATTTTTCTCTATTGTAATCTATAGATGTCTTCTCTCACAACATGATGATCATGGAAATATATATTGTAGGATAACACCTATACCACATTGCCTGTCATCGGGGGAGGTGGGAAAGATGGGAAGGAGAGAGAGAATGTGGATTGCAAAATGTCAGAAAACAATGATTATAAATTATATTGACATGTTAAAAAAGAAAACAATGACGTGTTTAAAAGATGAACTTGTTAGATTCTTAGATTCTGTTTCTAAGGGGGGAGATGTGTGACAAGAAAAATCAACATTGATTTCAGAGTAAGGATCTGAAGGTAGGTTCTCTAACTCCACAGCCCATGCTCTCTCTACTAATGGTGAATTCGTTTTATGTCTGCAGCCCTGCATTACATTATCACATCCTCCTTAATATATGATTAATCACTGGATGCAGAGTCAACCAGGGGAAGTCAGTCATTTAATACACATTTACTAGCCATTTACTCTGTGTCAGGCACTAGGCTAAGCAAATAAGTGATAGATAGCTCTTGACTTCAAGTAGATTACATTTAATGGGAAAAGACAACAGGAAAAAAAAAAACTGAAGTGGTGATGGAGGAAAAAGTAACCTCTCATATAACTATAAAACTATACTATTTGAGGAAAGGATAGATTCTTGGGGCCTAAAAGCTTGACAAAAGCAGCTGTGTCCAAAAGAGGCAGTGACTAATTATGAGAGAAGGCTCTTGGGTAGAAGTTCTTTCACAATATAGCTCTTGATGTGCACTTTAAGGCAATTAACTAGAAAGTGACTTGAGTAAAATAAACTTTGTCATCAGTTTATAAATAAACAAAACAGAATATAAATATTTTTGTAATGTGCATGTGATAAGAATTAGTGATTGGGGAAATTAAAAAATATAATTATGAATCTATGTTTCTAAGAATAAGTCTGAGACTAAAAGTTAGTAGAATATTTAAATTTATTTTCTAATTACTCCTTTTCCCTAGCCTTTGATATATAACTTCATTAAGTTATAAAAAAACTCTTCAATTGTCTTTTTCAGGCTAGCCAATGGTATTCAAAGATTATTGAGTGAGAAAGATTTGTGATTCTAAAATCTAAAATATAAAAGCTTATTTTGATGATATTGTCTCAGAAATGAGTTCAAAGAAAAATAGAATATATGTTCTGTGAAATTTTAAAATAGTTATTTTCCAGTATGTCAAAGAGCTTATGACAAAACTAGATGATGCCTGGAAAAGCATTTTCCTTTCTAAGCTTTTTTTTTTCCTTGCCACAGAATTGGGTTATATGAGATCATTTTCTGGAAATGACAGTTCTCAAACATTAATAGATCTTTACTGTATAAAATAGTTTTATGTAAAAACCAGAGCTTTGATGATGAAAGTAACTAGATGCTTATCTTCTAATATTAGTCAAGGGCATTCAAAGCTCTCCATAAAGAGAAGCCAAACTTCATTTCCAAATTTATTTTCCAGTGCTCTGACATCTACAAAACACTTCAGCCAGGCTTATCTATGCACCACACTATAAAGAAAGCTCATTCACAGAAGCATTTGAAAATTGCCTCATTTTCTGATGCTCTCCTTTTTAGTCTATTCCCACCTTCCTTCTTGTTGTTCAGTTGTTTTTCAGTTCTGTCCAATGCTTTGTCACCCCATTTGGGATTATCTTGGCAAAGATGGTGGAATGGTTTGTCATTTCCTTCTGCAGTTCATTTTACAGATGAGGAAACTGAGGCAGACAGGAGTAGCACCATCTTCTTATTTCAAAGCCCAGCATTCTATCCCCTCTTCATTGAGCTGCTCTCCCTCCATCCTACATCAATTGAAATCTGATATACTTTCCAACTCAATAGTAACTTCAAGTCCTCAGAAATTTAATACTTGCCTGTTTCATGAAAGACATTATAATACTAAATGCTAAGGTTACAGAAGTAAAGGATGGTCCCTGATTCAAAGAATAGAGAATGTAGTTACCCAAATAGTTCTAGTGAGTAAAGTTGCTACACAGATAACCAATGCGAATTAGATTGTGAAGTCATGTAAATAAAGTTATATTCAATGAATTCAACAAGCATTTACTAAACACTACGTGAAATTAAAGTGTGAGAATACTTGGTTTCTTTAGGATACAGTGATGATCTTGGTTCCAAAGGTTATGCCAAAGCAGATTAAGGTCTGATAGGTTTTGTGAAATAAGCGACAAGGTCCGCTGAAAGGGGAGGAGAGGGTTAGATAGGAGTAAGAGTCAAGGAGTTTGGAAAAGCGACTGTGCTGAGTGGCATAGTGGATTGATTAGTTGCAAAAGAATTGCCCAGCTGCAGTGAGGGTAGTTGAGATTATAGAATGTAAATTTGTCATAGAACTGTAACAGTTTCTTGATTTTCTCCATTTTCATTCAGCAACAGGCAAATAAGATGAAAAACAGAAAGGTGGAAGAAATATAAATTGGGGCTTGACAGGGCAAGAGCCATGACAAAGTAAAAGAGAAAAGACCTTGAAAGAAAAGGGCAGCATAGATTTGAACTGTTTTACCAAGAAGTAAAGATAGTGAAGAAAGAACAATGTGCCTGGGGCATGGGTTGGTGATTAGGGAAGAACAGAAGAGTGTGAAAGGGAATTCTTTATTCTCTTTGTCTATGTTGAGTTAATCAACCCCAAATTTAAAAACACCCCCTATTTAACAGTAAGTAAGGGAGTTCACAGTCACTTACTTGGAGAGCTCCAGCCTTTTAACTCAGGCAGAAACTTGTGAATCTTTTGATGAGAGTTTACACCTTCAGAGGTCTTTAATAAGAGTATTTAGCCCTCCAGAGGGTGAGAACTGGTTTCCACAAACTGCCCCCCCCGGCAGTGCTAGACAATTTGGAAACTGTGATTGGCCCCTGTGAAAAGGAGAAGGGACAATAAGTCACCATAAACTTCCTCAGAGTAGATTGTCTTTGAGAAGATAATCTGAAGAGACTGTCTTCTGGAGATAGTCTTGGTATTTGAGGGAACTTTGCTGGAGACTGTGGTTTAGATCATGGGCTTGGAGCTAGATTTCAACTTAGCCTCTGACTCCTGGACTACTTCATTGGGTGAATGAAAGGCTGACTCCTTTCCTAGTCTTCTGAGAGACTAGCTTCCATCTTGGAGGAGGCTATGTGGTTACTCACCACCAGATTTCCTGGTTGAGAGTTAATTAATTTTTGCCTTGATTAAGCAGACCCCAAGTAAATATTTAGGTTGATAGAATGGATAACCTCTTTAACCTCTTCACATTTCTCTACTTTATTGTTTCCTCTCCATTTTGTAAATATTTATAAATAAATTTCTGACTCAAGATATAATAAATATTGGTGACCACATAATTTCATAAAATTATTGTCCTCACATTAAATTTAACACTTATAAGTGTGAAGGGGTTTTAGGTAGGATTTAGAATGAAACACAAAATTATAAGTCCTAAGGCAGAGGGAAAGATGAAAAGATAAACAATTTAGATCAGATAAAGTCAGAGTTAATGAATGTGAAAGTGGTATATTTGTGGGTGATATTAACATCAAGAATGTGACTGTCTAAGTGTAGCTGATGTGGAATGGAAGATTAGTTGATGGGAATTAAGCAGATGAAGGAACTGGGAATCTAGAATGATTAAAGGAATTTCATTACATGTAATGACGTTACTAAGTGTGAAGGCAGAGGTTGGGAAGGAGAAAAAGTCTGTCAGCCAGGTACTAAACTCATTGAGGAAGGAAGTAGAGTGCCCAGAAGATAACAGCTACCAGAATCTTAACTAGATGATAAATTTGGAATGAATATTGCTCAAAGGGGATCAATATTGTCCAAGGGTCTATCCTTGGATCTCTTCTCCTAAATTATTTCCTTCAATAATCTCATCAGTTGGCATTAATTCAATTTACATCTCTATGAAGATGATTTTCAGACATTTATGTAGCTGTAATCTTTCTCCTGACCTCTAATCTTGCATCTGCAACTGCCAATTGGAAACTTCAAACTCAAGCTGTCATTGCCTTTCCTTCAAAGGTCTTTAAAGCCTCTTCCTAGTTTCTCTATCACTGTAGAGAGTACCCTTATTTTCCTGGTTACCTACACTCACAATCTAGTTTTAATCTAAGATTATTCACTGGCCCTCACATATAATCTGTAACTCTTTTATTTCTCCTTTTACAGTATCTCTAGGTCCAAAAAGTAACAAAAAATATCATTTCATATGATCTTATTCAAATTGTATGGTGATGCTCATGAAAAGAACAAGTGGGACCATCAAAATTATATAATATAAACTAAAGATCATTTGAATTAAATCAACATATGCTTTGTTACTTTTTTATTTCAATGCAAATATGGAAATAGATGAAATAATGAAAAAAAATGCTAGCAAATATGAATCAAGAATAAGGAATGATAAAAGCCAAAGATTTGTAGTCTACATAAAACCATTCAGATCTATATCACAATCAACAAAGATTCCTATAGCAAATTAGTTTCTTCTGCAGTATTAGTGGAGGCTCCACACTTGTCCTATTACACAACAATCCCAGATACGTTTCTGGACTAGGAATACTTAATCACTTGGAAATCCATGAATACATTTCAAGGGGTCTCACAAATTGGATGGTGAAAAATATACCATCTTTATTTTAATAAACTTTTGTTTTCCTTTGTAAGTACATATATCATATATATTTAACAATAATATTAATATTAGCTTTTACATAGTGCTTTAAGATTTACAAATTACTTTTTAAGTATTATCTCATTTTATCTTCACAACAGCCCCAGGAATTAGGTGTTATTATTATATCCATTTTAATACTGAGGAAACTGAAGTAGATAAATAAAGTGATTTGCTCAAGATCACATAGCTAGTACATGTCTGAGAAAGGATTTGAATTGAAGTCTTTTTTTTACTACAAGTCCATCACTATCTACTCTGTCTCCTATTCTGAGAAAGAGTATGTTGATTTTACCAAACTATTAAAAGTGTTGATAATATAAAATAAGTTAAAGAACCCTTAGAGTAGATAAAATGGAAATGGTATTGAAGAAACATAAAATTCTATGTGTATATGTTAGGCATAGTCTCTTTAGAAAGAGCGTAAATTCTTCAAAGTAGGGAGTATTTCATTTTTTTCCTCATATTTCCAGTACCTAGTACACTATCCCAATACCTACCACCTAAAAGGCATTCAATAAATGTTTGTCAGTTGATTGATCACTACTATTCAGGTTGCCAATTTTATCCAACACAATGAAGATTAAAGAACACTGTTGCTGTCACATCCTACTATTTGTGACACCATTCCAACCCCCCAACCCTCCCCCCAAAAGTTACTGGAATGGTTTGCCATTTTTTTTCCTCCATTTCATTTTAGAGATGAGGAATTGAGGCAAAAAAGGTTAAATGACTTATACATCTAGTATCTAAGGTCAGATTTGAACTCATCTTCCTGACTTCAGATCTGACCTTCATGTGCCACCCAGCTGTCCCCATGTAATTTTAGCTAACACTAACAAAGCAACACTCTAATCTTCTGTATTGTCTACACCTCCCTCCCAATCTCACTGTAGTCTTAATAGTTGTAATAGCAAATAACACATTTGTATGTTTCAAACATTAAATACAATCAAAGATTATCAAACACCTAATACAATCCTCAGTATACAATAGGTATTTGATAAATATTTTATTTTATTTTTGAAACATATGAAATGTGTTATTTTGGGGCATATAAAAATCCATTACTAACTAGAGGAAAGGAAAAATTTTCCGGGATGAAATTAGGAAAGGAGATGCTTTCATATAGTACCTACTATGTGTCAGGCACTCTGCTAAATGTATTTCACATATAGTATCTAAGACAAAATTTAAAATTCAAGTCTTTTTGATTTGAAGAATAGCACTCTATCCAGTGTGCTACCTCACTGCTTCATAAATTATGAGTTGGCTTTTAAAAGAATGGATAAAAATTCAATGAATAAAGAAGGCAAAGAAGGTAGTGTCATAAAGAACAGCCTGAGTCAAGGCTTAGGCTCTGAAGCCATGGGAAAGAGTTTGGTGAGGATAAGACAGTTAATGTTAATGAATAGAAAATTATTTATTGCTAGTTATTTGGTTAAAATGATGAATAATTCTAAACTTGTAAAATACCTTACATATTTCTCTACTGTGTTCTGGTAGCCAGATGATTTTCATATATGTTTCATACCTCCCAACAACTCTGTGAGATAGGGAGGGCAGATGGATTTATCTTCATTTAGAAGAGGAAAGAGGTGTAATGGTTAACATGTCCAATATCATCAAACTGAGAAATAGCAAGAACACTAGTTTCATGAATCAGTTGAGTGTTTCATTCTATTTATTTAATTTAAGATTATTTTTCATGGAGAAACAATTGAATTGATCCTGAAGATCAATCTGCAATATTATATTAAGTGACCTGAATTCTAAAAGATGAGAATATGCTGGTTGGGTCCTTCTTTGGTTAAATCTGGAGACATATTGTTTTAATCAGAATTTTTTTCTTTTCTGGTTGGAACATCCTCAGAAAGAATGGTAGTACAAGTAGCAATGTAAGCTCTTTTAAGAGCAAGGGATGAATTTTGTCTTTCAATCTCTAGTTTGAGCACCTTAATAGTCAGGAAGTAGGTGCCCAGTAAAGGTGTCTTGATTGACTGATTGGTTTGTTGATTAGTTGGTAGAAGGAAAAATATGTTCCTGAAATTCAGAGGTTGATGGCCTTCAATATAGAATTTTAGCATTGTCACTTATTGTTAATATGTTACATGTATCAAATATTTGAAACTAAGTAGAGATCCTTTGTAAGATGAGTTCTCTTGTGTAAAGGTCTAAAATCTAAAATATAGTCATTTTGAATAGATGATAATAATGTACAGTATTTATTACTTCATACCCAGAAATAGTTTCTAATTATTTGATTTTTTCTGACCATTACTATTCTCTCTTCCAATGGTAAACTGTTTTTATCTGGATGGTCACAGTAGACTAGAATGGCTTTATTAAGGACTAAAAGTAGAATTGTAGCCTACTTAAGAAACAGAATGATCAATCCAGGTAGACAAGACTTGAGTTTATTGATAAAATTCATATCTTCCTTCTGAAGGTGACAGTTACAACAAACTTGGGTTCAAAAATAAAAGATATTCTGAATGACAAATGTTCAGTTTGTAGTCTCAGTTTTTACAGGTAAACTCTTTCATGATAAAAGACCAGGTGAAAATGAGTCAGTGGAATCTGGTATCAATTAATTTAACAATTAAAATAAGAAATAATAACAAACATTTATTTTCAAGTCTTACATATATTATGAAAAAATAGTTACAAAAGAATTGTGTTTGTGAAGTTTAAATCTTAATTGTAATTGCATCTATCTGAAAAAAAAATTCAGAGGGAAAAGAAACCAACCATGGGATTTGGATAGTGACTTGTATAAATTGAGTTTTAAAATAGGCTCTTTTAATGAATAGTCAGCTCATATGTTGCTTAGCAACTAGGTAGAATCACATGACCTATGGCCTTAATTAAAAAAAAAATAGAAATTGTCATATTGGTGGGGTGGGGATACACTATTTGGTACAATTACTGTATTTCATTTGGCCTCTGATTCAGGAAGTAAATGTTCATCATTGATCATTTAAAAAAATAACTAACTGCAGAAATTCATAAATAATTGCTTAGGTTCCAGTTTAAATATTAATGTGCATCAGAGGAGCACACTGAAAAATATGTTCAGATGACAGACAAGAGAGGGGCAATGACAGATCTAACTTTTGACTGCACAAAGAATTAAACAAATCTCTTTAAATACAAATACTTTTCATACACATTTTTCCCACCCTAAAATATAAACTTGCTTCCTTTAGGTATATACAGGTTTATAATGAAATCATGGATTCTGAACAGAGAAAAAAAGTCTGAGGTATAGCACCATAGAACTTAGCACCCTGGAGGAGGATGCTGCTTCTGTTTGCAATTCATCAAAAGGTAACAACAGCAGAGAAGAGTTGATTTGAGTGTGTTGCCAAAGGTCTTCCAGTTTTTGCCACCTGAGATTTTTTGGCGACTTCAAATAACAGAGCTCTTCAACATCAATATATACAAAGGGATTTTATTATTATTATTATTAATTATTATTATTATTATTAACCAAAAAATGGAGGTTGGAGTCACTGGAAATTACAGCTTTATTTCTCATAATACATACACAGTATTTATTGCCATCAACAGAGTTTTGTAATTTTTGTAAAGTTAGAGCCAGATGCAATTCAGAGGCACATGCAAGTTTTGGAAATGGACAAAGAAACTAACAGTATAGTACTGTACACAAAATAATTACAATTTATTAAACACATCTTCTTAGCACCTCCTGTGATGGATGGGAAGGAGCACCATGTCTTTCCTATATATATATGTTGTTGATGGATTTTTGTTTGTTTGCTTGTTTTTTTGTTTCTGTTTTTTAAAGAATAGCACCAAAGGAATCCAAATAAAGAAAGAAGAGGAGAGAACAAGGAATGAAAAATCAACCCTAAGTTTTCCATCTCTGGAACAGTATTACATGTCTTTTGTGATTTTTGAATAATTTTAAATCATGTGATTCTGGCCCTACAAGGGCAACACATTTTCTAAATAATACATACATACACAGCAAGACATTTTCTACACCATCCATATTCAAAACTTGCATGTGGCATGAAGTGGGCTGGTGGTACCAAGGTAAAATGTTTGTCAATTTATATGTTCTTTGCCCTAATCTTAACCAAGGAAACAAACTGGTCCAACTTCGAATCCAAACTTCTGATTCTGATCTCCAAAGTCATTAATCATGACATCAACAACAGGCACTTGGTCTATCTTAGGGGTGTTGATTTCTATCACACTCTTCCCAAAGCCTTTTCTTGACTGTAAAAGAAAAAAAATTAATTAATTTAAAATGATTACATATAAATCACATTTCTTGGGGGCAGCTGGGTGGCTCAGTGGATTGAGAGCCAGGCCTAGAGACAGAAGATCCTAGGTTCAAATCTAGCCTCAGACACTTCCCAGCTGTGTGACCCTGGGCAAGTCACTTGACTCCCATTGCCTAGCCCTTACCACTCTTCTGTGTCAATACACAACACTGTGTATTGACTCCAAGGCAGAAGGTAAGGGTTTAAAAAAATCAATCAATAAATCAAATTTCTCACAAGTCTTTTCACGAATATAATCAGTGTTTTCCCAAGGCCACGTGGAAGACAGACAGAGAGAGAGAGGATACTTTTACCTTGTTTCTAATTTATTATTTCAATATTGCCCATTTCCTTGGTTTTATTGAAACCTTTCCAAATGAATCATTGGTGAATATATTATAAAATTTGCAGGGCAATAGCAAAGATGGAACCATAGCGCTATGTACAACAAGAGAATAATATGCTATTAGGAAATGACAAAGAAAACATACTATGAAAATTGATTCATTTTATTGGATCCTATTTCACAAGCAAATTATATTTCCTTACTTTTATCATGATAATTATGATGCTATTGAATAAATAACCATGATTAATTATTGACATTGTTTTTAAGTCATACAAAACAAACTTTAAATTAAAATGTTATAATTATCTATACTTATAATTTTAAATATAATTTAAATGTTATAAATAATTTTATAAGAAATAGCTTAGTGGCATATGAAACAAAGTTTGAAAAAATGATTTCTACATCATGCTTGTTGACTTATTTTAGCCCTTTCATATTTTCTTGCTAAAGTCAGATATTGCTTTCTTAGTCATTTTACTAATCTTTTGAATTCAATGATACACGTGACTATTTTTTTACTGACATGACTTTGGAGGGTTTAGTTTCAGCAAATCCTACTGTTACTCTTCTGAGTGAAGAGAACTGTGGCATATTAAGGCCTTTTTTAAAATTGAATGCTATTGTTTTCATAAAGAAATTAGCTGGAAGTAAATAAAGATATAAAGACTATCAGGATGGCCTTCAAAATATTCTGAAGATTGGCACTAAATGTCTATCTAATGCAGCAGTTCTCAAACTCTCAATTTGTAGCAATGAGAATACATAATGCATATCAGGTATTTATATTCTGAATCATAACTAGCAAAATTACAGTTTTGAAGTAGCCACCAAAATAATTTTTTGGTTTGGAGTCATTGCAACATGAGGAACTGCAATGTGGGGTTACGGCATTAGAAAGAACCACTGATCTAATGGATAGGCATTATATAAGTGACACCTAACAAAACTGAGGTGGTGTAGGGAAAAGCATTATTTTTTCAGAAAAATAAATCAACCTGAAGATTTTTCATCTGTCTACTTGGAATGATGGATTTGATATCTGAGAAAGTGAGATCTTAATTCAGGCTTTTAAGATGAATTTGCTATGAAACTATAGCAATAATATATAATGAATCCTCTTAGAAGCACATTTCTTGTAAATTTAATATTTTTCCCCAGGAAAATGGGTCAGTAGCTCTCTCTCTCTCTCTCTCTCTCTCTCTCTCTCTCTCTCTCTCTCTCTCTCTCTCTCTCTCTCTCTCTCTTTCTCAAACACACACATACTTACACATAAACATATTTATCCAGAAAAATAAATTAAATGCCTATATGCAGGCAACTATATAAATAGGCATATATGTGTGCATATGTAGAGCATATATATATATATATATAGATATATGTAGGTGTATGTAGTACATACACACATATATGAAGGTAGCAATGAACATATATTGGTATAAATTTTAATTGCTACTTTTGTCACAATTTATAAAATCTTAGTTATCATAACTTATTGAAGACACATTTTCATATACATAACATCTAAAAAGGTCATAGGAATGCTTCTCTGTTCACATTGTTTATGAATGACTTTTGTGGCAAACAGATTTTCTACATTAGCAGTACAAAATAAGCATGAGCCATACTGTTGTTTCTGTAGGGCTTTAAAAAATGATACCTTTCTTTATTTGCTTAAGGGACTAATAATTCAAAGTGTTCCTTATTTACTCTATTAAGGGTAGGTCCCTTTTAAACATTGAATCCCATTTAAAATGGACATTTCTTCATCAAAAGAAATGTGACCTGGGGCATGAATGGAGATCATTGCTAAATAGCCTTGTCATTGGGCTAAAGGAAAAGGAGGAAAAAATAGAATTTGAGGTCCTACTTACAGCACAGCCATCATAGAGAGCTTTCATGTAAGGGTTGTTGTCATAAGACATCTCCTCATCGTTTGATCCCAAGAACCGGAGGGCTTTGTCATGACTGTTGGATGTCACATCATACCAAGCAACTGACTGATGACAATTATAGGTGAAATTTTGCCTGGCTGAGGCACTCAGAAGTCTCAGGAATGTCATTTGAACCATATTAATGGAATTCCCTTCCACATCCAAGTAAGAGAGCTGTGGGGAAAAAAATGCAGCCATGAACCCACCTCCTCTTCCCCTGCAATTCAAGACATCAGAGCAGGGAACTGCTGCTGACACTAAATGATGCTCAGACATATTGAGATGCATCGAAGGTGTCAACCTTCTGACTGTCTGAATGGAGATGGGCTTTAGGGACTGGAACACCCAGAACGAGAATTCAAGCTTCAGAATTTAGTTCTGTCTACTTTGTTATAGACTGACTCATTGTGTGACACTAAATAAATCATTTAAGCTCCTTGTCAGACTTTCCGAATCAGTTAAAATAATACTTTCATGTAATTGGCTCTGCTTTATCCAGATGAATACTTTTGAAGTTATATATATAAATACGTATATAAGGATGAGACTTAATAGAAGTGGGGAAATCACAGTTGTAGGATATTATAAAAAAGAGGCTCCATTTAGTCTGGGGATGCTTCTACCTTTCTGACTTTCAGCAAGTCAATCTAGCCCTCAGTTTCCTCATCTGTTCTCTGGGGTCTCTTCTCACTCTCCATCTATGATTCTATGAGACTCATTTTGGCAGGATTTGCCAGACCTTCTTGGCCATTGGCATAACCCAGGACAGAAACATGTCACAATTTTATTTTTTTTTATTTTTAAATATTTAATTTTATTTAATTAATTAATTTAGAATATTTTTCTATGGTTACAAGATTCATGTTCTTTCCCTCACCCCTCTCCAAACTCCTCCCATAACCAATGTGCAATTCCACTTGGTTTTACATGTGTCATTGAACAATATCTATTTTCATATTATTGATATTTGCACTAGGGTGACCGTTTATAGTCTACTGGAATGAAATTTTAGCAGAGATAAATATCAGAGAGAGACATAAAGGTATGAGACTTAAAATTAGAACTCTGCTGAGTTTGCAAAATGTCTTAATGATATTGGGACTACTGACTTGTGAGGAGGGTAATATTGACAGAAATGTACTGTGGCCTTATGGGTCAATTGGAATTTGAAGGAACCTGTTTTCAACCACCTTGTAACATCAAATAATCAAATGGAAAATATATATGATATGTATTTCAAATTCAACAACTTTAAATAAAACACATTTAAGTTCAAATTAAGGAGTTTATATCTTTGTGTCTTATGAACATTTTTTTTCTCATTTAAAATGTTCCCACTGTAAACAACATTTTGTAGAAGCTTCTAAGGCATGAGAGACCTAAGAAGAGAAAACTGAATTTGAAATCAGAGTAACTGGGTTCAAATCCTAGGTTTTCAATTATCTTATTTGTGGCCCCTAGGGTAGGTCACTTTTCTTCCCCAGGACTCAGTTTTCTTATCTATAAAATGAGAGGATTGGACTGGATATTCTCTAAGGTCTCTTTCATCTCTAATTCTATTATCTCTGAATATCTCTGAAAAAATTAAGGGGATGGGAATATAGTTTATTATAAATAATAGATAAAACTTGACTGTGGATATGGTATTAAGTTGAATATCTTTTTCTTGTTTCTGCTATTGACAAGGAAAAAAAAATGAACAAAGACAAAGGAATTAATTTCTATAAGCCACCTGTAACTCTCTAAGAGAGTTTATCAATGTGGTATTTAAAGTTTTCAAGTGACCAAAAAACTTAGGCTGCCCAGCTTCTATGCTTTCCCCAATGGAGATAACAATATACTGACTGGTCCTCAAAAATGGAAAGAAATTAAACTCTTTTAGATAGAATAAAGAGCTGGAATCCTATAGAAATACTGTCTTTTCTATAGTGCATATTCCTCATATAATTATATTAGGATGTTAAACTCAAGTAGTAAAAGAATAGCATTTATTTGATTATATATTTCAGTGAAAACTCCATTTCCTTTCTTTCATTCTGTCAGAGGAATTTTAGTCTGTCATTAAACTATGAGAATGGCCCACCACATCTGAATTGAGCAGTTTCCAGAATATGGAGAAGGGTGCTTACTCTATGTAATTCAGTCTTTTACAGTGATTGTCTGGATTTATAACTGGAGCTTAACTTGTGATAGTAGCAATAAATGATTTCATGGAGCTACAATAACATACCAATTTTCCTCTCTTAAATTCACTAAACCAGCTTCCCGGTTTCTCCTTTGGCCATGATGAAATTCTCACCTATTGTAAAAGAAGAGAAAATTTGGGAATGTTATCAAGAGGAGGTATCATGCATCTTCATATATTTGTGGTAAGAAAGAGAAAATAAAATGGTTTGGAATAAAATTCCAAACTTTGTTAAACTTCAAGATCATGGGAAAAGCAGGAAGGGAGAAATGCATGATAGCAACTTCATTTTCTGAAATTGGAATGATATTCCTCCTTCCTTTATGTGTCTCAAAAAATGTCTGGAGGTGGAAATGCACTAACAGGCACAGGGCTTTGTTTGAAATCTTAATGCGGATGGGTAGCTCAAAAAGGGACTGCTGTTTCCAGTGACCATCTGTCAGCATGGAGAAATAAAATCAGTATAGTATATGTAAAAGAGACACTCTGAAGATCTCTAGCCAGAAAATAGCAGGCTCAGGGGACAAAAACCATGACCATGGAACTGGTTTCCTCATTTCATCCCCTGAAGTATTTGAAGAAGTTCTTTATAGCTTTAGGAATACAGTAACTACTAAGATTCAGAAAGTGGAGGGGAGTCGGAGGAGGTTTCACAATAGGGAATAATACTGATCATAGAGAAGGGAGCTTATTTCCATTTCTATAAATTTCCCGCTTGCTAAGAATGACTTGGCTATTCTCCACTGCATAAGCAGGTGGGTGCCTAGTTGGGTTTTTCCTCCCATATACACAAAGCCAACTTTTCCACTGAAAGGATCAGCCCCACATATAGCAACTTATGATGCCTTTAGGGGTTTCTGCACCTCTGAAAACTGCATATAATTTACTAGAAAAATGAGCTTGCTACAAGAATACCAATGAAGGCCAAACTCTCCTCCTATGTAGTATACTAAATACTCTTTATATGCCTATACTAGGTGAGAATTTGCTCTATATGATAATGATTTGCATAAAATTTAATTAAAAATGGAAAGCAAGGCCATTTATAGAACAAAACAGCAATTAAGGTATCAACAATTTTGAGTACTAGTTTAATCTAGATGGACCATGCTACAGAGTGGTTTTTATTTTATTCTATATAGAGCTTATTCTCCAGATATGAATGCTATTCAAACATAATATGTGTCTTGGAACTATATCATGAAATATTTTGTCTTGAACATTAAATGCGTAGAAAAAGCTAGTTCACAGCTGTGCTGTGTCATGAGATATAGGGGAATTTTAGCAAGCAAGCAGGTGCATAGAAAATACATCTGGACCAAAAAAAAATTTAAAAAAGGAGGGGCATTAGTTAACTCTGTGTATCATTTCCTTGCCTTACTCATGTTTATGTAAATGATTGTACTAATTACTCTGTAAGAAAAGCAGATATATAAAAAATATGGCAGTATAATTCTCCTGTTTATTTCAATATTGCAAAAACATGGCAAGAACTGTCAACAGTCACCACCAAAACAGATTGGTACTTACTCCTTCAGATTTCTTATCGGGGTAAATGCAAGTTTCTCCACCAGCTGTGAAGTTACAGTAAACTTTGAAGGAATCGCCAGAGCAACCTTGGTTTGGATCAATCCAATATTCACCTAAAAGACACATGGTATTGGCAACATGAAGGATCATTTATATAAAAGGTTGTCATACTCAGAGACAGCTAAATGGGCTTGAAGTTGGAAAAAAACTGAGTAAAAATCCAGCCTCAGATATTTGTTGGCGGTGTGACTCTATGCAATGCACTTAATCTTCATTTCCCACAGTTTCCTCATCTGCAAAATGGAAATAATGATAGCACCTCTCTCCCAGGGTTGTTGTGATGATAAAATCAGATATTTGTCAAGTGCTTTGAAACTCCTTAAAATGCATTGTCAAAAAAGTCATTATTCTTATTAGGCATCTATATTAATATCTATATAAATTACATTATTAAAGAACGATTTTCCACTCATGTGAAAGAAATGTATTTCATAGAAGAGAAAGTGAGTTCTAATCCTATTCTGTTAACTAAACACTAATAAGACAAGTAGGTTCTAGACTTAGCTTTAATAAAATTCAATTCAGTTCAACAAGCATTTCTGAAACTTCTGGGCACTGAGGACCACAAAGACAAAACTTAAACAGTCCTTGACCTTGAAGAGTTTGGGATGCCACGATGCTATCCTGATACCTCAGCAGAGCTGACTGTTCAATGACAGCATGCTTCATGCATGGCCTGGTAACTGATTAGGAAATAATCAATATTTTCAGGAGCTCATAAAGGTTTTTACTGGTATCAAGTCAATTAAACAATCATCAAATGCCAGGCACTGTATTAACTCTGGGAGCACAAAGAAAAAGGTAAAAAGTAGTCCTTGACCTCAGAAAGCTCCCAGTCTAAAAGGGGAACAAAGTGCAAACAACTATGTCCAAACAAGCTATCTAGAAAAGAACACAGAGCTCACCTAGAGGAAAGGTACAAACTTTAATTGCCTACCATCTCTATTAAAAGAAGAGCTATAGTAAGGACAACAAGCTAGAATGACAAATAGCTTTAGCTTACCCTAACCTTAATATACTACAGAAAGCTATGCTTTAAAAACGTGGAACTAAAAATAAAATTAAAAAAATAAACAAAAAAGTAAAAATATGGAATGATCACATAGACATAGCTTCAGCCTGACTCAAGCTTCAGATGTCTGTAGTCATTATAGCTAACTGGAGCAAGAATTAGTGAGCATCGAGGAAAGGCTTAGAGACAGAAGATTTGCTTCTGAACTGTTGGTCCTAAGTTCTCATGGGCTCTCTGCCAGCTATAAACAAGCAAAGGAAGCTTTAAATACATGCATGTCAGTGGATTATGCATGACTGAGAACCAGTGTGACTAAATTTGGAGAGGCTCTTTTCTAGGAGCTTAACAGGTAACTGACATTTCTTTGGACAAAACAACTCAAGAAACTATGGCAGTGCCACACTCTGCACTGAAGAAGTACCTTCAATGATGACTCATACAGTCTTCTGATCATACATAATGAAGAAGTCTAAGTTTGTTATTTCCCTGCTCAACTTTCTCCAGTGGTTTCCCCAGTCACACCAACTACAGGATTATGTCTTTAGGCACAAACAACATGGAAAGTAATGCCAGTTTGATGCCTAAACATGAGCTAAACTCTTCCCACAAATTCCTTCTCTTGGTCTATTCTTATCTTACCTGCCTTTCAAAGCCTCGACCAAGATTTGTGTCTCCTTCTAAACCTTTTCTATTCAATACACTGGACCCTAAACATATAGTCAATTTATTCAGAGCTTTATGAAATAAAGATATGTGGTTTATAACCTCTTTATCTAACATAGACAAAACCCCAAAGGAGCAAAATCTTGAGCACTTGAACTATTGACTTCATATGTTGTACCTCATGTGAAAAAGAAAAAAAATTAAAATAAATCCATCTTTTATAAAAGAATATGTATTGGTACATCTTTTCTATAATCAGAGCTATTTGTAAATGTATCAAACATCACTGCTAAATTTCAGATCCATTTGAAGAGGGCTTCATTTTTTAACCCAATTTTTAATCTTTAATAACCATCAGAGAGCTCTTCAAATATCAGGTTTTCTTCATATTTTAATGGCTCCATGATCTCAATTATGTGAATATTCTATTGGTATAGGATGCAATCCACCCATCATTTTCATCTTTTGAGAAAAGTCACAGTGTCTTAGATATTGTGAAGAGTATTGCTCTGTTCTCTCACATTCTTCGAATAATTGGGCAGCTCAGGTTAGTCAATGTGTCACACAAGGATTCAATCAGGCATATGGCAATAGCCTCTTAACTGGTGTCCCTGCCTCAAGTTTCTCCTCTCCCTGATTCATCTTCCACACAGTTGCAAATTGATATCTCTAGAGTAGAGGTTAAAGAGTCACTGATCTGATCAACAAGCTTTATTGTTTCTCTATTGTCTATAAAATATCTTTTTCCTTGGCATTTAAAAACCTTCTTGATCTGGATCCAAGTTATAGATCTAGACTGACTTTATATTACTCACCCTAACACGATCTCTGATCAAGACAAACTGACATACTTGCTTCTTTTCCGTACATATTATACCATTTCCCACCTCTGTGACTTTGAATAATTTGTTCCCATGCCTTCATCCTTCTTTCTGCCTCTTGGACTCCCTCACCATCTTCAAGACTCATTTCAAGTTCTATTTCATACTTGAGATTTTTGCTGATGGCCAGGAAAATAGTCTACTATGTTTTCATTCTACATTTACTCATCTCATCTGTTTTCTTCCAGCAGAATATTAGCTTCAGGAGGATAGGACTGATTTGTTTTTTGTCTTTGAATTCTCAGAATTTAGCACTGTATTTGGCACATAGTAAGGGTCTAATTGAATTTGTCAAATTGAATTAAATCTTTTACTCATTCTATATGATAGACCAGCTCCTTTCATGATCAAGTATTTCCTTAATGATTTTACCTGCATTCCTTTTTTTGCCTAGAGATCATCACTAGATATATACTAGGGCCTGGTTGTGTGTCCTCTCAGCATTTTTCTATTGATGTTGGGTCACATATAACTTAATTTATTTGGGCATTGATGTATTCAAAGATTCACACGCTTGGGGAAAGAAAGTGTTTTTGTTAAAACGATGAAGTTTTGCACCGGGGAACTACTTAGCATTATTAAAAGCACAATGAGCTTTCTTAAACACAGTCTAGGTCATCTTCTTCTTATTAATCCATTATGGGTACAAGCCATAATCCATCTGTTGAATCTATACCAGATGTTATAGAAGAGAAAGGTAAAATCCTAAATGATGGTATCAGAATCCCCCCAAAAATTGCAGTCTAAAACAGTGAGTTGAAAATAATAGCACCAACTTTAATAGGAATACATGAGATTATAGATTTAAGAGTCATATATGAAATTTTATGTTGGGATTTTTATAAGTAAAATTTTAGGGAAACTTGGTTAAATAACAGTTTATTCTTCTTAAATAAGAAAGATTTAGTGTGCTACAAGTTCAGTATGACCCAACATCAAAATATGGAAGTAAAAAAAAAATTAAGTCAGACTACATTATGAAAGATATAGTGCTCTGGACTAGAGAGGTGATTATAATCTTGAAATATTCAGTCCTGGTCAGACCACATTTGAAGAAATTAGGATTATTGCACTTGAAGAAGAGCACTTGAAGGAGATGATGAAAGTACTAGTGAGGGAGACTATCTGTGTTCTAATATTATAAAGACTAACAAGTAAAAATGGGATTAGACTTGAGATACATGGTCCTAAAAGGCAGACTAAGAGTAGTACATGGAATTGATGGAGTCATAGATTTAAGAATTAGAAATATCCAAAAGGAAGAGAATGGGTTGATTTGGGAGGTAACAAGTTCCTCTCACTGGAAGTCTTCAAGCAATTTGGGTGACCACAGGAATGTGATAGAATAGAGTCTTATAGTTTAAAATTAGATGACATGACCTCTGAGGTCTCCCTCAACTGGATTTTGGTGATTTAGTAGTTCTGTAAAATTATTAGCCTAGCTATTCTTCATGGCAGAATATGAATAATGGATGATTTTGATCCATGTTTAGGACAGTCTCTTGAATTGAATAGGAATCTTACTGAGGAAAACTTCAAATGTTCTGGGGCTTAATGCAGTCAGTATAAGATGATTCTCACAAGGAAGCATTAGGAGAAGTTTATCTTTGAGAAAGAATCATTGCATATATGATATATTTCATGAAAAAAATCTTTGTGCATGTGTGTGTGTCCTGGTAAACATAATATTGATTGAGATAATGATGATGATGATAATTGGAATTTATATAACAAATTAAGGCTTGTAACATTTTTTACATATTAATGTTATTTGATTTCACAAAAAAAAAAAACTCTGAGGTAATTGCTATTATGATTCCCATTTTGCAGATGAGGAAACTAAGACTAAAGGAAATTTAAGTTATTTACCCAAGCCTCAAAGGTAGGATTTGAACACAAGGCTTTGTGATTCAAAGTCTAGCGCGCTCTCCTCTATGTCACCTTCATATTTTGGTGCAGTTCTTTTGAAAGACTATCAATGTATTGGTCATTAGACAAAGATTTAAAATTTATATTATCTATTTTTAATTTAATATTTCTAGAAATCTAAACAAAAAGAGATGGTTAGCATTTCTGCCTCCTTCTCTTCCTACCTTCATTTTATCATCATCACTACAGAAACTGAAGTAGGGAATGAAGACCCACAGAACTGGGGGCTATATTTTATTTATCTTTTCATTAATTCCTATGAACATCATCAACTAGATTCATCAACTAGGGGCCAATCTATTATGGCTTAACCTCTTCATACTTAGCTAGACTCATCCTTTATCTTCAGGAGACTAATCAAACTCTGTTTACATGATAGAGACTAGTCAAAAACTTACAATCCACTAAGCTTACACTTTGAGAATCCAAGATCGCTGCTGTATCATTGTACGGGATTAAAGTTGTAATTTT
The DNA here is from genome assembly GCF_027887165.1 of Monodelphis domestica. Classification (NCBI taxonomy): domain Eukaryota; kingdom Metazoa; phylum Chordata; class Mammalia; order Didelphimorphia; family Didelphidae; genus Monodelphis; species Monodelphis domestica. The sequence continues at coordinate 470,363,637 of NC_077228.1, forward strand.
CTTTTGAAATATTTTATAATTCTTTATTGATTTGAATTTAATGAATTCAATTATGGAATATATAGAATTGATGGTACTTACATGTATTCCTTAGATAAATTCTGTGCTTTCTTAAAGTGAAAAAATATAGTCCTTGCTCTTAAAATTCTAACAATAATTCTATTTATTTACCATTAGTATTTATATTCAATGAAAGTAAGAAAAATAATGGATATGCTCTTATTTTGAAGCCTGCTTTTACCCCTAATGGAAAAAAAATGCAGTATTTACTCAGAAGTGACCTAGAAACACTTGCTACTTCCATTTGAGGGACAATGGAATTTCTCATATGGACTAAAATGATCCATTAGGAGAACTGGTGACTGAGTCAATTTTGAGCATTGAAATCAAAAGGTATTCATTTAATCTATGTAACCAGTTTATATTACAACTCCTCTGCCTTAATTCTGTATGTACAGAATAAAATAAAACATCATGTTTTCTTTGATCATATAAAGATAAACCTTATAATAATGAAATCTTATTTTATTGACAGTTTCCTTAGCTGAACTTGAATTGCCATCACTGTCTAGACTTAATGATCATTTTCTTTATTTTGTTTAGACTCTATATTACCATGTAACTAGGATTAATGAGCTGACAATATACCTTAGTAAATCAGAGGTTGCATGTATTTGCTTTGTCATGTATTATTAACATACCATCTGGGAAGTCTGGATGGGAGAGTTGCAGATCTTTACAAGTTCGGGATGGATTGTTCTGGGTGCCCATGGGATATTTCATTCGCTCAATGTCTTGTTTCAGAGAGTTGAGCGAACCAAAGATCTCCTCCATGCCATCAGAATAATCAAGGATGTTATCTCCTGCATCAGCTTGCATACCCTCAGCATGTCGTCTTGTCTTTTTGGGTGACAGGATTGGTAAAGGCTGGATGACTTCTCCAGGAGGGCCCTATAAATTTAGAATCAGAAGTTATTTTTCATTTCCCATGAAATATCTAAAATTCATGATGTTCAAATATATCTATAATTGCCTCATTATTTTTAATTAAAAACCCATTGCTCTCTTGAAGTGGATCCATAATGATCTGATTTTTAGCTTGTTAGTATATTTCAGTATACAATATCTATAGAAGTGTTTAATTTACTAATTTTGGCAAGTGTATTATTAGTTTAGTTTCATATTCCCAAATAGATTGTCAGTTCCTATGGGTAGAGATTTGTGTGTGTTTGCTTCTTTTATACAAGGCAAAGCACAGAATATAGGCATCATTAATACTATCTATTTGCCTATTATAGTTGAAAGTAAATGAGCCTGAGTGGAATCTTTCTATTTTTCTAGATATGTAAGTAATTATTTATATTTGGAATTTTCATGTGACACATAAATTCTGGAATTCTTTGAATTTGTGCATTACAACATAGTTTTGCTTTATTTAACTTTTAGGCAATCAAATTCTGTTCCTACAAAGAAAAAAACAACAATAATCTATATATTCAAGTGTGACAAGGGGAAGATGTCCCCATGCCCCATACCCACAAACTAGATATAAAAATAGAGCCAAAGGATAGCTATGGGTTTCATTTTTATGTCTTGTTTTTATATACAAATGTACTTCAAATGCTGGAGTTAAGGCACACATTTGGAAGCTATAAGCACTATTAGAGTACATGTGAAATATCTGCATATATGTCTTCAGACACAGGGCACAGATAAATAGTAGGTCCATGAGGTATGCACTCATTTTCTTTCATTGCACTAATGACATATACATGAGGGATGTAGATAGATGTCACAGTCCTGCCATAATTCTGATAACTACAGCACTAACCTTCCATTACAAGTTATACCTGGAATATCTTAATTTCCAGAAAGTAAAACAAGTCCAAAGGTAATTGAACTTAGGGCACAGAGACCTACTTTAATGCTTTTGTTGTTTTCCACATAATCAATACAGCAATATTTGACTTTATTTTATTTTTTAAATTATTTTTCACTCAGAGAGATCATCTAGGGTCTCAGGATAGTGTCAATATAATCTTAATACAAAAATATACTCACTGGAGGCCCAGGTGGCCCAGGAAGACCACTGTCACCTTTCTGACCAGTGGGACCCTGTTTAATAGAGAAAGAGAGTAATGTTATGAGTTCTGAGAAAAATACCCCCTCAAAATGTTCACAAATTAAAAATGCAAAACTTAAAGAAAAAATGGGTTTACTTACAGAAGAACCTTTGTTGCCCTTTGGACCTTGAGGACCCTAGAAAAAGGAAGATGACAAACAGGAATGAAAATTTTTGAAATTAAAGCACTCAACCAATTTGAGGGGAGTAAGAGCATGTCATACATATCTAGAGAATGAACTTACTGGCAAGCCTGGAGGACCAGGGGGGCCAACGGGACCAGCTGGACCAGGAATCCCCTGAAAAAAGAACCAATGAATTAGAGCTTTCCAGAATACATTTCTAGTTTTGTGTGAGTAGAAATATAAGCTACAGAGCTCCCCCAGGACATATGACTCAATTAGAATAGTGTTATATGGTTTCTAGATGTAAAGAATGTATTTTTGTTCTCTTACTTGAACATGAAAAAAAAAAACAAATACCTAAATCTGAGGTTTTATTGGTATAAGAATTCCCAAGGAGGAAATGTTTTCTACCAATTCCCAAGGGCATTGAGAAGTTAAATGATTTGAAGGTCACAGAACTAGTCTATCAAAAGATGCCTGGAAAGCAAATCTTCCATTTTCCAAGAAAAAAAAAAACTCTTCATCTTCTATTCCTGGCCAGGACTGCTTCTCTAATTTTAATTATAATGCATTAATGAGAATCATATCTCTTTTTCTTCTACTCCATTTATTTACATTTTCTTCTTGAAAACTCTCTAACCAGTTACTTCCATACTATTAAATAAAATAATTTCTAAAATATAAAATTCTGATATAATTCTTAGAATGCAAGCACCTTTGAATTTTATTTCTTAACATACATAGAGATATTCTCTTTATCTGAAGAACTAATGGGTAGACAAAGAAAAGGATAATTTGGGATTTTTTGTTTACTAACACCATCACCCTTGGCTCCAGGAGTTCCTTGTGTTCCTGGAAGTCCCCTGTCGCCTTTTTCTCCTTGTTCTCCTGGAGGACCAATCAGACCAATCAAACCAGGATGTCCCTTTGGAAAAGATACACAGAAAAAAAGAAAATTTACTACTAATTAAACTATATTTGTGATATCAAACTCACTGAATGAATTTGCCAAATTTATACACCAACGGTTAAATTCTTTACTGTCCTACTAAATATATCTAACTGAATATTTGAACTATTGAATATAAAAAATTTGCATGGGATAGAAGCACAAGAAGGTAGGGGCTAGATGGTACACAGTCAGAGGTGTTATTGGAGTAAGCTTTTATCAACTCCAGAGAGTTAATCATTAAATTTTCAATGTGAGCCTTGGACATGAGAAAACCCTACAAATCAGGGCTTAATTTGTTGTTGTTTTTTTTTTTGTCATAAGAAAATGATGGAGAAGATGTTAATAATGCAGATTAAACTTGAAAGTTCATTGTGCCTACTTCTTTTTTTCCAAAAAACTGGTTGTTAAGCATTTCTTAGCATACCTTATATACAACCAAGTCTCCTATACTCAGGTCCTTCTTCCCCTACTATATTATTTTTAAGAGAATTGAGATAAGCATTCCCAAAGAAATCTACCATGACAGTTCAGTCTCATAGAGAAGTCTTCATAACTACCTACCCAATAACAATCATAGCAAAAAGAAAAAAAACAATATAAATGAACCTCTAATTATTTTAAAGTATTGTGTTCCCCAGAGTTCACATGTTGTTTCTTTTTTTGTATTTGAAATTTTTATTTAATTAATTAATTTATAATATTTTTTCTATGGTTACATGATTCATGTTATTTCCCTCCACTCCTCCCACCCTCCTCCTGTAGTCTATGAGCAATTCCACTGGGTTTTACATCACATATTCTTTCACCAAAATTTATTAATCTTAAACATTACCTGATTTTCATTCTTCACAACTATTGTGAATATTATAAGGTATCCTGTCAAATACTTTTATATTTTCCAAAGTTTAACTTTCTTTTCCAGTTCAAAGCTGTCAACATTGGAATATCATTATTCTATCTATTTGTTTCATGGACAATTATTTTGTATAACCATATGTCTTCTCCATATGGTTCTTTAATAGGAACCTTGAAGAGGATGGTGGTGGAGATGGTGGAGATCAAATGTAGCTTTCTGTAATTCTTTCACCATTCTGCACTTGACAGAACAAATCTTTCCTGAATATAGCTGAAAGGATGAGCAATCATGGCAATCAGATTGTTTAAGGTGTCACCAAAATGGAATCATCTTTAAAAATGGTGGAATTTCAACATATAATTTTTTTCATTAATATAGATAATTCATTTATTCAGAAATGATCTTAGTCTTTTAGTTGGTTAGGAGGATATGATATAGAAAAATAGTAAATTTACTAAGTAAATTACTAATAAAAATAAATAGATAAATGATAGTTGATAGATGTAGACATACTTACATATTATACATATATTTATTTTATATACATGTATATGATATTGTTATTTAGTTTCTTCAGTCATGTCTGACTCTTCATGACCCTGCATGTTGTACATAATATATAGACACATAGATACATACATACATACATACCTACACACACACACACACACACCTGTATGCATGCTTAGCTTACCTTCTCCCCTTTAGAACCAGGGTCACCCTTCAGTCCAGGTAAGCCAGGGGGGCCCTAGGTAAAAAATGAGACAAACCAAAAACCATAACATTAGTAAGTCTGATATGCAGTCCTAGTGAATCATCATAGAGTTTGTCAGATTTTAGGAAGGGATAATTTACCATTATTATGGTAACAATAAATATAAATCTTGGGACCCTCAATATTTACATCTAGTCTTAAATCAGTGGGTCTTATTCTTCGGGAACAGTATCCTTTCTTATTCTGAAGAAAGCACAGGGAATTATTTAGATGAATGGACAATTAAGAGAAAAGTTAAGAAGAAACTTTTTACACAAAGAGATTTCCAAACTATCAGAATCTTTTAACCGATGGATTCTTTCTGGCCATTTCTCTTCTTTTCCAAATATTTATCTTTCCAAAGATTAAGAGGATGGTGGGGTAGATAAGTAGCTCAGTGGATTGAGAGCCAGGCCTTTGAGACAGGATGTTCTAGGTTCAAATCTGACCTCAGACACTTCCTACCTGGGTGACCCTGGGCAAGTCACTTAACCCCCATTACCTAGCCCTTACAGCTCTTCTATCTTGAAACCAATACACAATATTGATTTTAAGATGGTTCAAATCTGTCCTCAAGTACTTCTTAACTGGGTGATCCTGGGCAAGTCACTTAACCCCCATTGCTTAGCCCTTACTGCTCTTCTGCCTTAGAACCAAGCACAGTTTTGGTTCTAAGATGGAAAGTAAAGGTGTTTTAAAAAATTGTTAAGATGACTTAAAATACACTTTAAAATATTTTTAATGTTGAACTATTTCTATATGATTTATTAACAGTCAGTGAGCTGATATGTATTGAAAATTTTCACCATATTATATATCTGTTTTATGAGAAGAAAACACTTGCCTCCAGAAGACATATTGTCATGAGATGAATTGTCTCTACTAAACACTCATAAAGATTGTCAGCTAATGTAGAGTATAATTGGAGAGACTACCCAAACCAGTGAAATTCTGGGCCCTAGAAGTACTGAAATAAGTAGCCATTTAAAAATACTTGTCTAATTATGCATATGTGTCCATCCTACAACCAAGTGGTTTTAATTTTAGGTAAACCATAAAAGATTCTTGAAGGAATATTATCTTTGAATTTGACACTTTTAAAATGAAGAAAATACATAACTTTTTCTTCATTTTAAAAGTGTAAAATAATGGGGCAACATCCTCTATCACTACATGGTGAATTTTCATTTCTAGATAGGTTATTTTTTTTCTCATTTCGAATTTTAACATTCTTATGAAACTGCATGAATTCTTGGGAGCCAGACTGAATACTCAGTTGATTCCCTAAAATACTTTTGTTGTTCTTCAGTCATTTTAGTTGTTTGACTTCTTGTGAGCTCATTTTGGATTTTCTTGGCAAAGATACAGGAGTAGTTTGCCATTTCCCTCTCTGGCTCATTTTACAGATGAGGAAACTGAGGCAAACAGAACTAAGTGACTTGTCTAAGGTCACATGGTAAGGGATTGAGCTTTAATTTGAATTCAGGTCTTCCTAATCATTGTGCAACCTAACTGATCATGAAATTTTAAGGAAAGGGCCTGATGAGATTGAATGGCTTAGTCCTTATGAAAAAAGGAAGCTTTATGATATTCTACATTAGGAACATTCCCTTTCTTCTTACACATGAGTTAATTTAATACACAGATAAAGTACTTGGATGTGATTGGACCTAGTAAGCCAGCTTCCTTATACCATTTTAATAAAATAATGGACATAACATACTAATTTACACATGAAGCCCTTTTTGTCCAAGAAATGAATTAAGCACAATAATGCTCTTTTGAATGTGGCTTGGAGGTGGATGATTAATTCCTAGCCCCAAGTTTCTCTTATTCTACCTCGGGGTCTCTTGTGAAGAGATCAGCAATCATGTCACATTCTTGTGCTTGAGATAGGTACAAATGAGACTAGAAGAAAACTGTCAAAATTCATTTTTAAATACATCCTGAGGCAGGATTTTAACACTGGACTCTAAAGATGAAATACTATCTAATTTTCTAGAGCACCATGGTCCCAGCTCACTAACTCTGGCTGTACAGATACACATATAAGAAAAGAACAGCATATCATTTGTGTTAAAAATAAAACTTATAGATTTCATTCCTGCTAGTTAATAGATTTTGGAGGTCAGGAATACAATCTGTACTGTCTTTTTGCAGAAACAATGGTCTGGTAGAGCTCTATCAATTAAGAAAAAATGATAACCAATATGTATTCATTGACTCAGTCAGATGGAATGTAATGAGTCATATAAAATTTAAGATGGAAATGAGTCCTCCAAAACAAGTCTTTTTCAGAGAAATCCCATAACAGATTTTTCAGGTTAGGTTTCCTAGAATAGAGGACATAGAGTTAGGTCTGCTAACATCTGCAAGAGGCAAGAATACTTTGAATGTGGTCCATTCATTTAAAAGTAACTCTGTAGTCTTATTAATGTTAGATAAATTCAAACCAAGCATAGAATAATCATAGTCAGAAATGAAGTGCATAGAATTCTGGGTAGGTGGATATATTTGGATAACTGGCTTTTTCCAGGTAAAAAACACTCTTCTCACACTGAATGGAAAAGTATAAAGATGGTTCAAATACATTAGTTCTTTTCCTTTTCTTATTTTATATCCCCTGTTTCCTAGAATTGACTATACAGATATTAACTAGACCTATGATTTCATTAAAAGAGGAACTCCCACAGGAGAAAACACTTTACTAATGGAGATTGCCACCTATGTTGTAATTATAGTCTTAGGGAGTTTCCTAGAGCACTGAGAAAATTAAGGTCAAAGAATGTCACAGGAATGACTTGAACTATGTTTTTCCTATCTCTGGCATCACTTTTCATTTCATGACACCTCATTGCTTCAAATACAAGAGACTGTATATGATCAAGAGCCTGATGAAGGGTGATACCCTAATATATTTATGAGAGGAAATAGTAGTCTTATAAGATATACACACTTGTTTTAATTTGTTTATTGATAAGTTCACAGATTCTAAACCCTTTAAGCTGTTTTCACATGAAAAGGGTGTAAGGACTATATAGATACCTCAGAGTTGTTTAGATTTGCATTTCTCTAATCAACAATGATTCAGAGCATTTTTTCATATTGTTTTAAACTATAAAAGGAAAGAAATGACAAATACTAGAGGGGACATGGAAAATTCAGAACACTAATACAGTGTTGGTAGAACCGTGAACTGATGCAAACATTTTGGAGAGTCATCTGGAATTGCGCCCAAAGAGTTATAAAACTATGTGTACCTTTTGCCCTAGCAATTCAACTACCAGCCTTGTTTCCTAAGGTGTTCAAGGGAAAAGGGAAAGGTACCTACCTATATGTTCTAAAATAGAGCAGCTCTATTGACATAGCAAAGAACTGGAAATTGAGGGAAAGCCCATTTTTTGGAGAATGGGTAAACAAGTTGTGGCATATGATTGTGATGTAATGCTACTGAGTCATAAGAAATGATGAGCAAATTATTTTTTTAATATGGCAAAATATACATGAGATTATGAAGAGTGAAATAAATAGAACCAAGAGAACATTGTATACAGCAACAGAAATATTGTTTCAAGAATATGTTTACCTTCAGAGAAAGAACTAATAAATAGAAATAAGTGAGACATAGTTTTATATATACTTTTTTTTTGGTCCAATGATACCTTCTCTAGTTTAGAGAGGGTGCAGAGGGAAGAAGGTACATAGGAATTTTAACATAACAAACAAGCAAATAAATTTAAAAATAAAAAAAAAGAAAATGGGTGTCCATATTTGGTCTAACTTATATTTGATCACTGAAATAAAATTTGGGAAATTTATTAGTTCTACCTAGGTGTTTATCAGATTATGACATCTGGTCTCATTGCTTCCTAACAAATATAGAGTGAAGAAAATGGAAGCAGTGTCATATTTTATATTTGGGGGCTTACAGATTACTGAAGATTCTAACTGCAGCCATGAAATGAAAAGATGCTTGCTCCTTATCTGGGCAGCATACTAAAAAGCAGAGACATCATCTTGCTGACAAAGTCCAAATAATCAAAGCTCTGGGTTTTTTTCCACTAGGAAAGTATGACTGTGAATGTCGGACTACAACAAAAGCTCAACACTGCAAAATCAATGTTTTTGAATTGTGGGCTAGAGAAGACTTTTGAGAGTTCCTTGGATAGTAAAGAGATCAAATAAATCAGTACTTAGTTAAATTAATTCTGACCATACACTGGAAGAACAAATTTCCTGAAGCTAAAGCTTAACTACTTAGGCTACATAAGGAAAAGACAAGATTTGCTGGGGGGTGGGGGGAAAGATTCTGATGCTGGGAAAGTTTGAAGACAAAAGGAGAAACGAACATCAAAAGATGAGATGAATAGACAGTGGTGTCTTGAAAGTGACAATGGACATGAAGTTGTACAGACATCAGATGATAGTGGACAGAAGGGTCTGGCATGATAAAGTCTATGGGATCGCTAAAAGTCAGACAAGACTTAATGACTGTAAAACAACAATGAGGTGTTTATATCCTTTAACACTCCTTTCTTCAAGTATCCTCTTTAAACCATTAAAAGAAATCTGTTAATTTCCCTAAGAGAGTCATTTCATATAAGATTCATATTTTAAAATGGGGCAGTTGAACTGACCCTGCATCTCATTATTACTAATCTCTTCCTGAGAGTGGACAGCTCTGAAGTCATGACATGTCACATATGATATGTCACATGACCCTGTGAAACTGATGCAAATTCAACAGCCTCAAATTTTTATTTTGAAAATGTTATCTAAAGAGGTTATGTTTTCTATTTCTACTTCAGGATTCAATAGGATGCAAAATATCTGGGAAATGCATAATTCATGAATATAAATGAAAAGGAAAGCAGGGATGGTATAGGTTTAAGCTTCAGCATTACAAAGTCCAATATTTTCACCTGCAGTGCTCTGTTACAGAATATTTGCTTTAGCATTAGTTCCACTGAAACCCAAAGCAGCTATGGTGCCTGAATCTTATCTAAAGGTTGGAATAAGTTTTAACTTAGTGGAAAGCAAATATTTTGATATGCCAATTTGTACAATTAGTAAACAACGCTACACAAATGAATTCCATTTGTAAATTGTTACATCCCAGTGATCATGATAAAAACAATGATAAAAATCCAAATTGAATCTCAGTATTTTGATCTAAATCTGTAAATGTGGCATTCTTATTTTTATAAATTGCTTTGGATATCTAAGTAATGTGGGAAGAGAGAGTGAGAGATGATGAGAAGCACGGGAATAAGGAAAGAAGGAAGGACTGAAGAAAGGAAGGGAGGAAGGAAAAAAGGAAGGAAGGAAGTACAGAAGGAAGGAAAGTGAAGAAGGAAGGAAGAACTGAAGAAAGAAAGGAAGAGAGGAAGGAAGGAAAAGAGGAAGGAAGGAAGGAAGGAAGCAAAGAAGAACTGAAGAAGAGAAGGAAAAGAGGAAGGAAGGAAAGGTCATGTCAAAATGAATTTTCCTATCAAGAAAATGAAGATTGTAAATCATCAGGTTACTAAGGAACATAATTCTTAGTTTTAAAAATGAATTTTGTGATTCATAATTGTTATTAGGCTGGGATGGTCACGTTAAGGGTAAACAAAAGCAAAGAATAATTTATAATAATTTCACTTACTTAATTTTCCTTAAAGTTGGATTATTTATAGAAGCTATTACAATTAATATTTTGTGTGTGTGTGGAGGGAATAAGCAAAAGAACATTTTTATCTAACCTCTAAAATGGCATAATTTTAGAAAATAAGTAGTGTCCCAAACTAAAAGATTGTTATGAGAGAGAAATATGCCACTAGAAAGTTTCTGCTGTAAAGCTATCTTTTGATTTATTCAATGTTTTCAAGAACTGTACCAGGTTGGGGGTGGGATTCCAAAAAATAATTTAAAAAATATTTACTTTCAAAGAGTTTGCCTTCTGTGGGAGGGTATAATATATAGAGACATAAGAATTGCCAGTGATATTGATATTGAATATATCTTCAAAATTTGAAAGGGAGTAAGAACTGAAGAAAAGGAACATCTGTAAAGACCTTTCATTAGAGAGATCATACACTGAAGGATGGAGAAAGTAGGGATTCCAAGAATCAGACTTTAGGAGGAAATTGATTTTATTCCAAAGTTATGGAGTGGTTTAATAAAACACTGACTTGAGAAACAAAAATTAGGGGAAATACTGGTTGGGATGTAGAATTTATGCAGAGGAATAATGTACAAGAGACCTGAAAAAATATCCTGAAACCAAATAATGAAAGGCTTTAAGAAACAAATTAAAGAATGCATGTTTGCTCTCAGAGACAATGGAAAATCATTGAAACTTCTTGTGCAAGTGAAAGAGTTGGTAGTGCCTTCATTTTAGGAAGGCATCTGTGAACAGTAGATTGTTAAGAAGAGTCTAGAACTGATAGTTCAATGATGAGTAGATTACAATAGTCTATGTGAGAGATAATGAGGGGTCAAACTTGGGTAGCATCTGAATAAGCAAGCAGAATGATAAAGATAAATGAAAAATATGCTGTGTAGATAGAATCCACAAAATATGACAACTTTTTAGATATGTTGGAGTGGAAAAGGAGAGGAAAGAATCAAAGCTATCGCTGATTTGCTACTTTTTAGTCTAAAATTATAAAGTAGAAAAGCATTTCCCTTCAGTATCATAAACTCTTACTAGAATAGAATAGAACTCTATTTTGGTGGAAAATAAAGTGTAGCATTAATAAAGTCACTCTGTATATAATTAGCTCTACTGGATAATCCCTTGATCTGTTTTGAGTAGTCTTTCTCTAAGATTCAAAAAGCAGTTGAAGGAACTAGATTGAAACTAATGGAAGCCTTAGCAAATCTAACACTAAATCACTTAATAAATGCCTCCCAAATGCCCCTGCATCAATAGAGATTTTTATTTATTCTCTATAGTTACACTCATCCTTGGTATTTCACTTGGCACATATTAGTTTTTAATTGTGCTCTTGACTACACTATTTACATTCAGTTAGCCAAGAGTCAGAAACAAGAACTGACTCTGTCAGAAGAGGTCCAGCAGATATGCTTGATGGTTTTATTTTTAGAATTAGCTAAAGGAAGTCTCCAGTCTGGTTTCTTCACTTCATCTTGAGAAAAAGGTCAGAATACTTATTGGAAAATCCTGTATAATAAGAAAAAAGCTCTGGCAAACTTCAGCAGACATTAGGCAGACATATTTTTTTTCTGCCAAAGCTCTCTTTCAGTGCAGTCAATAGAATGCCAAAACTTAACAGGACTTCTTTTGCAAATGTGAGAAAATATAAAGACAGAGATTTGTTCTTACTGGGCCTTGTTCCCAGACTGGGAGCTCTATTGACCAAAGCCTCTCACAATTTGATATCATTTAAACTTACACTGGAAAATATGGCCATTAACTTATCAAATGAGTGTTTGAAAATATTTTTAATTGATCTCTTAGGCCTGGAAAAAAAAGTATCACTTGTAACCACCCCTCCAAAAAACAAGGAATTAAGAAATTAACCTTCTATACTGGTATAATATCAACACAAGACTTTCCTTTTAAGATACTTTTTTTAAAACATTAGGAAACATGATTCTCATTTTCTAGTGAGTCTGAGTGTAGAGAAATGAGAACTGATTAATGCAAAGACAATAAATGATGACTCACTTGGACTTGAACATCCATATTGAAAATCTATTCAATTCTACCATATCTTGGATAAAGTATGAACTGAATGAATGTTTGATAAATAAAGTTTGTTTCACAGTTCTTCAACCCGGTCAACTCTAATGGCTTTTACTCTCATTCAATTTCAGTCAGCTATCATTGAAATATAGTCTGAACTGTTATCATTGAGATCTCCTCCATTATACTGAAATTCTCCTTGATTATAAACTCCTCACCCTCATCCATCCAATCTTCTTATTCCTACCAAACATATTCAATAATTTCATTGTTATTTTCAGTACTTAAATTTTTCATACTCTCATTCTTCTGGTCCACCAGTCCTTTACTGTTTTTGTTTCTCTCTCCGCTCAATTGAGACTAGAACATGAACCATTTTGAAAATGCTCTCACACCTTATTATCAAGTCTTTACCCTCTTGAAACTCCCACAATCTGATATCTCATGTTCCACTACAAATTCACTGAACATTTCTGAAAAAAGTCAGGAAACCATGCTTGATTGCAAATTATGAATCATGAAATTCATTTTTTAAAAGGAAGGATGATGATCCTTAGCAACCTGATGATTTGCAATCTTCATTTTATTGATAGGCAAATTCACTCTTTTGAATCTTGTTTGAACATTTACTGTTACTGTTATATATCTCTTTCCCAATCTCTATCAGATTTTCTATAATGATTATTGCAAAACAATTCAACTCTCCTCCAAATCCTGAGAACAGCCTCATTTGCCTTATATTCAGAGGGTGATTCTTAGTTATTGGCCTTAAAATAATCAAACATGGAGTCTATTAACATCTCTTTTAAAGACCTTAAAAATCTTTATAGTTTTACGTTTTTCTTCATTTTATTCCTTCTCACAGGAAGTGATGCCTCCAACAATAAATCCTTATACCTCTACTTACTATTTTTCTGAGATTTTGCATCATTAATTATTCTCTTCCAATCTCTTTGTCTCTATCTCTTTTTCCTCCTGTCTCTGTCTATCTCTCTTTCTTCTTCAATATTTTGTTATTTATTATTTGCCTGTAAACATATTCAGGTTCCCCTTTCAAAAAAAGAAAAGGCAGTGAGAACCTTTCTTTATTTGTTCCTTGCTTTCATTCTGAAAATTCTTGAAAAAAATTGTTTTGTAATCAAATCCTCTCTCCTGCTATTCCTTATAATTCAACAAACTTCTAGTAGAATTCTACTTTTCTAAGTCACTAATAATTACTTGATTCATGAGTCCAACAGACTTTCTTCAGTTTAAAAACTCTCTTTTCTCTTGGCTTCCATGATATTTCCCTTTTGGTTTTCTTACTACCTCCTTGTTTCTTTTTTGTTTGTTTGTTTCTTCATTGACTTATTCATTATTTCTTTTTCTTGTATCTATGAAGAAATGTTGATGTTTTCCCAAAGGTCTGCCCTTTACCCTTTTCTTTTTTTCTATACTGTCTTCTTTTATAGTCTTATCCATTCTTAAGAGCTATATAAGTGAATCTTTCATCTGTATATACAATCATCTGCTGCATCAAATTTTCTCCATTCAAACTTCAAGCAATCTTATACAAACTCTCATTTTCTTTTTCCTCCCCCTTCCTTAAAACCTTACTTTCTGTCCTAGTAATAACTCAGAGACATAGGGGAAGGGTTAGGCAAAAAGGGCTAAGTGACTTTTCTAGGGTCATACAGTGAGGATGTTTTTGAGGTCAAATTTGAACCTGGATCCTCCCATCTCCAGGTCTGGTTCTATATTCACTGTGCTACCTAGCTGCCCCCAGATCCACATTTTTTCATGCTTGATACATCACAATAGTTCCTAATGATTATCTCTACCTACACAATTACTCTGTACAACTGCTAATTAATCAATCTAGTAGGAGATGTGGATGAAATCATGTTCCTCCTCAAAAGCTTTCAATGGCTCTCACAAAATATAGTACCGAGTCTTTTGACATCCCCATTAAAGAGTCTCTCCAACCTGGCTTGATTTTTTTTTCCTAATCGTATGCTATTTCCCTTCATGTGCTCCATTAAGAACTATTCACAATTTCTCCAATATGGCTTATGCTTTCCTGCCTCAATGATCACAATCATACAATTCTCTAAATCTAGAATGGTTCTGTTTATATGTGGGAGTTGTTTTAGGGACTGGAGACCATCCTATTTAACTCAATCATTGTAGTCTTAATTATACCATAGATAACCATTAATTCTTTTAGGCCACAACTCAAATTTACCAGTGTGAAAATAGAAGACTCTAATGGCATTCTGAAAGGAAGATAAAATTTAATATATAAGATGGCAATAAGATAGTAAGGAGATGCTGGATGTGGAACCAGAAGAACTTGGGTAGAATTCCAAGCCCTATTATTTTAGTACTTGTGTGATCTTAGATATGTCATTTTAATTCTTTAGACCAAAGTTTCCTGATCTATAAAATGAGAGTGATGGAACATGTAACTTCTTATCTATGTCCCCACATTGTAAGATAATTACAGGAGCAACAACTACATTTCTGAAGTTCAAAGATCCAAATTTCTTTCTTTTGCCCTAATTTGACACAAAGTAAATCCTTGCTCTTCCTCTCTCTCTCTCTCTCTCTCTCTCTCTCTCTCTCTCTCTCTCTCTCTCTCTCTCTCTCTCACACACACACACACACACACACACACACACACACATATACAAACAGAATATCTAGTCAAATAAGATGAGCTATTTAAACATTTAATGGGGATTTGGGAAATATAGAAAAAGATCAATGTACAGAGAAAACAAGCCAACTCACAGTAATGTTCTGTTCTATGAAAATTTTTCCTTTCTTCAATAATGAAATTTGATGTTTTTATCTTTGTGATGATCTGTATTTCTCATGGAAAGAACTATTTGATCACAGAAGGACCATAATCATGGGCCAATATGATTTTTCTTAAATAAGTGCCAGGAAATTTGGCATAATCATGGAGTTTTGGAGGAACTGTGGCCATTAGCCAGACCAATTGTGTCACTACTTCAAAGAAATATCTTTTCATTCAAGGAATGTAAGAACCAAATGTTCTTCAAATAAAGTATTATATTTTCCAAAGGCTTTACTCCATCACTTACCATAATTTCTCCTTTATCAGGACTGAGCTGCCACTGAAGTACTATTATTGTCACATCATTAAATGGAGACAACCTAGAGCTCTTCAAGTCTCTAACCACATAGGACTTTGGGAAAGTGCTTTGAGTACCAATCAGTGACAGACAGTGCATCTCTCATATGAGGAACAACTTAATTAAATCAAGAGATTGCTTCAAAGCTGATCACCAAAAAATGAATGTTTTTGTCCTCATGAGGCAACTTATAGACTGTCCACTATAGCAAGGAAAAAGTAATATCTGTACTGAAATCAATTAATGAATCTAAAAGCAATTATCATATGTTTACTAGGTGCCAAGCACTATCCGAAACATTGGGGATAAAAAGAAAGCTTTAAAAAAGCTTTTGATGAGAGGTGATTAATTCAGGGTACAGATTGAGACTTTTCTTTTTTTAAGATAGAGCATAGCTAAAGCAGAAATTTGTTTTGCTTGACTACACACTTAGGCACATAGTGGCCAAGGAGGTATGTTTTTTGCTCAGAGAAGTCTCAGGACTAAGGAGTGGCATTCTAGAACAATTGATTGGTATGTCTTTTGCAGAAATGCTAATGTTATTTTGATTACTGCTTTGATTGACTCAGTATCCATGATAATTGAAAGATGAGCCTTGTACAGTATCAGAACTGATAGGTATGTCCCAAAACATAATGCCAATCTAAGCACAGAATTAGAGGTTAATTTAATATTAAAAGTAAAATAAAGTAAATTTAAATTATAGGAAAATAACAACATTACAGACATTCTTTGAAGAATACTTTTAAAAGACAAGTAGAGAAGATGATACTCACTAAAGGACCAGGTGGACCATCTTGACCTGCAGCTCCAGGAAGCCCTTGTTCTCCCTAAAAGAAATAGATATGACTTTTAAATGTGAAAAATTTTTTGAAAAGTATTTTTAAAATATTATGTTATTGAGAGTACTTACCACAGGACCAGGAATACCACGAAGACCTTCTGGACCAGGTTTTCCTGCTGGTCCTTGAGGGCCAACAGGCCCAGTTTTGCCAGGGGCACCTTCTGATCCTGCTTCTCCCTATCAGAAAATACCAACCTATGAATATATTTAGCACTGAATCATGAAGAAAGAATTTCCAAGGAAGCTTCATTTGCTTCACAGGCTACTCAAACACTGACTTTTGATTTTGTTTTTACCTTGGCACCTTTTTCACCTTGTCTCCCCTCAGATCCAGCAGCTCCAGGAGGGCCCTAGAGGGACACATTATAAAAGAAATGTTAATATTTACATTTGATAGGAGGACTATGTCCATATAAGATATAATCCCTATCTTGGTCATTTAAATAGCTTGAAATGGACTCTAATACACTATAACTATCAATAATATTTAATTTTCAACTCCAGGAGCAGAGGAAAAAACAAAACAAAACCATTTCACATTATACATGTGTCTTTTTAGAGTATTAAAATAAATGAAATAAAAACTAAATTGAATATAAACAAGAACATAGTAGAACTTCAATGAGAATGTAATATTCACAGAAATACAATAAATACAAGGCTCTCCTGATCATAATCAGTTCAACAAACTTCATCTAAGCACAGAATTAGAGGTTAGATTGATAAAGGAGTTGGAGGAAGGAGTGTCACAATCTGGGTCATCTGATGATAGACTTTCCTGAAGGTCTTCCTAACACTTGGTCCCTCTGAATCAGATTTAAGAGTAAAGAAGCAGAGCTTGAGTTCTCCATTGTCTCATTCCTGTCTCTGGGAAGGAAGGGCTTGAAAGTCACACACATTCACATCTCTAAATAATAAGCCTCCTTCCTTGTATTTTTGAAGGCTTGTGTTCTTTCTTAGACACTGAGCCATGAACTCCTCACTTATATCACTTCAACTCTGAATCTCTGTAACAGTCCACACCTGTGTATACACAAGGGAAATAATTTATCTGTAAAGATTGTCTTAGGAAAGCCAATGCTCAATCCTGTGCATGGCAAGAAAGGCATTGACCTTTGATCCCAGCATCTCTAAGATTTAGGCGCGAACTTAGGTTTCTTTGTGCTCACCTGGCTGAGACAAACCAAGCCTTTGCAGTATTCTAATTTACAATTGAACCAATGGCAATCCACTATATATTCATTAATATACATTATGTACATTTGCATCTCAATGCCAATAAATATGAGCAACCACAGAATGCCAGCCCTTACCTTATCACCTCTCACCTGTCTTGGTCTTTCCTGGAGCTTGGCCTCTGGCCAATCTCAGCTTTAACTTCCTCTCTCTCTCTCTATCTCTCTTTCTCTCTCTGAAAGACCTTTCCTTCTTAATCTCCTATCCTCAAATGGTCCATGCTTAGAGTACCAGCTCTAAGGGACTGGTGATTTCTTTCTTAATCTCCTCTCTTCAAGCCAGACTGGTCTGTACTTATAGCCTTAGCTTTAAGGGACGTGGCTTTTCTCTCAGCTAATTTCCATGCTCATTGCTTACTCCCCTATGTTGATTCAAAGTTACTTAACTGTTTCATGTCCTTGTGAAAGTTAAGTAGCTGAGCTTATTCTGTGGAGCTCAATTGTTATAAATATTGCATGGGTGTCTGCCTTCTTCTTATCCATCTCCTTGGCTCCAGCCCTTCCCCCAAAGCCAACCTTCTATCTTTCCTTTCGTGGGAGGGCTGTGGGCCAGCCCCTCCCCCATCTCAGTTTTACTTCATTTAATAAAACAATGATGAAATACTTGTTTTTTGAAATTCTAATGAAATAACATATATAAAACAATTTGTAAACCTATGCACTCTAGAAATGCCAGTATCCATTTTGCAGAATTCAGCAGATACCATAGTATTTCTGTTGTTTTACTTTAGTCACACTGACATGATCCTTAAGGTGTGGAAGTTGCTAATATTGAGTATAGAAACAAAATGATTAAAAAAATATGACCTGTACTGTATAGCAAATTTGGGCAAACTAAGACTCATAAGCTAAACCTGACTCACAAAATGTATAGCTTATGAGCTAAGAATTGCATCATTATTAGCTTGCCAATTGTAAAAAAAAACAGATGATGAGCATAATTTAGACTACAAATTGTAGTTTTCCAATCCATGGTATACAACATCAAAGCTACATTCTCAAGGTATAACCCAGAACCTTTTTTACATGTTCAGGCCAGACATACAGCAACTAAAAAAGTGGCATCTTAACAATCACTTAAGTTGGAAATCACAAAGAAATATTGTTTCCTCTGTGGGAAAAAAAATGAACCAATCATTTCTTCATGAGTCAGAAAAATCTGGATTTAAATCCCTTCTCTGACACTTACTAGCTATGTAAGATGTATAATTAAAAATCTGTTACCCTAAGAAAAGAACTACATTTCCCAGGAGACCACTGACTTCCTGTAGCTATGTACTTCCTGTAGACAGGGATATTAGGTGGGGACATGGAGGGTCCTGTCTCTTTACTTCCTGTTCCAAGTTTGGTGATGGTAAAGTGGGCTTTTGAACTGGCTGATCAACCATTGGCAAATGGTCTTTATTTTGTATCCTTTTTATGCCTGGATTTCTAATGATCATTAACAAATCTCCTAAAATATAATATTTTATTATTGAGACTTAATTTTAAATTTTACATTGATGGCAACCACTTGGAGAATTCTCAATTTTTTTTTAATAGCCTAGATAAATTTTAAGCTACATTTCTCCTGCCAAGGCTTTTCACCCAACTCACCCAACCTCCCACCCTCTCTTTGGAGCTGATGCCTTTTTTTTTCTTTCCCTTTTTTGCCTCATTGCCCTCTCTACTGGATGTGCTATTTTTAGCCAGAGGCAGCAAAGAAGAGATAAGCTTCTTCTCTCACCCATCTGCTTGAGCCCCTGTTCCTCAGTTCTTCATTGCTCCCTCTGGCATTGCTGTTTCTTTTACTGCCTGCTACTACTCCTGAACCCTCCTCCTGATCTCCAGTCCCAGTCCAGCCCCAGTTCCAGTCCTGTTGGGTTGCTGGTAGCTGCCACTGTGTCTTCAGAACCACAAACTAGCTGTTAAAAACCAGGGTGTATTTTCCTTAGGCAATGATTAGCCTCCTAAATCCCTCTCCACATGGCTGGGGAAACTAGCATTTTACCTCAGGGGGGAAGGAAAGAAGGAATTTCTTCCAAACAGGAAGTAAATTACAACCATGGTATACTCTATTATCTTGCCTATTTCAAACAGCTTTTACCACTCATGAGTGCACTGATCCTTTTACTTATCTTGCCTGAGATTCAGGGGAGAAATTCATCTCCCTACAACTCTTTGCCATTTGGGTCTGCCCGGTCTTTAAGATTCATCCAATCTGAGATTCCTCAACCCCATGTTCTCCCTCACTATGGGAAATATCACAGTTCTGACAAAAAGAATCTGAATGGAGAGTGAAAGGAACTTTAAAGAGACTGGAGGTGAAAATTTTAAACCTTTTCAGATTCCATTGTTTTATGAAAGTCTCTGTATTTTGTTGGTTGTCTGCTTTAAGAATTAATTTTGTTGTTTTAAGTTCATATATTAATGTATTCAGTACTATACTATTACACTGATTCAGTTTAATCTACTGTGTTTTAACTATTAGTTATATTCTGTTATATTTAAGATATATATAAGTTATATAAGTTATATAGTTATATTCAAGAGATAAATGGTCCATTTTACCAACCGAAGTGAAGCACTATTATAACCCCCACCTCCCACATTTGCAAAAATGTGAATGGATGGGACATAAGAGTCTCATACCTAAGGAGCTGGGAAGCTGATCCCAGGGCATGCCCCTGGATGGCTCCCAAGAAGGAGCATCTCTCATTTGTAACTCTTTGGTTAACTCTACCTTTCCACCAGAATGATCTAGATTCTTGGTGACATTTTTAGACCCAACATCAACAGTACATAGTTTTTGTTTTTTTTTTTTTCTAGACTACTCTGCCACATTTTTGTAATGATGGCAGTAATAAAATTTTTTAAAAGAATATCCCTGCAAAGGTTAAAAGATTTGCTATGTTTGTAAAAAACAGTGACAAATATCTACCAATTCATAGGTTTTTAAAATACCATACAGCAGATTCATGTGAATCCTAATGATAGTGGGTTTATTTGCTATTGTCATTAAATGGGCTCTTATAATTTGGGGGATTGTGATACTTATTGAATGTGCATTACATGTTGTACTATTGTTCTTTATAAAAAGTGTTATTTTGTAAACAATGGATCGTGGACAAGTTTGAAAAGGAAATGAATCTCATTTAGGGGGTGAGAAACCTTTGTATTCTACCTTTTCTTAACTGACACAGTGAGTCAATGATTATAAGCTATATATTCTTGATTTTTAAAACTTTTATTATTGTTTTTTCTTGCATGTGCAATATACTATTTCAGTTTTATTTTTTCTCTCCTTTTTGTATTTGAAGCACATGTCACCAGTACTGAGATTTTCTTTAACTTTTTTGATTTTGCAGTAATATAAGTTTAAAATACATTTGCCCTGATGTCAATGCATACCCAAAAAGCTTTAGACTATAAAAATAATGTCATTGATTGTTAAAAAAAATTATGGAACTTTGCTTATTGATTCTCTCTGATTCCAGGAAAAGGGAATACAAAAAGAGCTGTTGCACAGTGCCAAAGAATGACAAAGCTACTTCCATAGTGCTAATAGAGCACAAGGTCAAAGAGACCAAACCAATCCTAAGTGAATTGATGATGTTCTGCTCAAAGAGTGCAAGGACTTAATCATGTGTGAGACTCCAGGTTGCAATTATTTAACATGTGTTAAATACAGGTCTTCCTTGTACCACACACACTATATAAAATACATGACATCAATTATTCTGGCTCTATCCTGTCTCCCATTTGATTCTATAATCTAGTCCCTTTTCTCTCTTATAGTATGGCAATCCTATAGTCTTGGCTGCAAATGGGTAAGTAAAATATTACTGCATTTTATCCTACAGACTTGGGGAATAGAAATTTACTTTAATTGGACCCTGATTCAAGGACCTGTTATCAGTTTATTTTCCTTTACTTAATTTTTTTTTACATATAAGACTTTGATTATCTATATTTCATCAAGAAATTATTTTTTCTTTTTTATTTGGATTTTTTGATGTTTTTGATTTCTCTTGTCAATTGATTCACATATCTTATAACTCAGCCATGCATTCCTAAGTGATCCTTATGTTTTTCAGCATCCTCTTCAGAGGTGCGTGTATTATTATTCTAAAATGCAAAGTTTAAATTATTTTTTGAGAGTAATTTTAGGATAAGAAACACGCTACCTTTCTGAATCCAGAAAGTGAACTGTTTAGAGAAGGCAACATTAAGATGCCTTCACAGACCACATACTGCACCAGAAGATTCAGAGTGAACTTTGGGATGTGGTGATTTGAACTGTGTGGGGTTGAATGTATTTGTTTTGTATGTATACTCTTCTGTGGAAGAGGATTGCCCCCAACTGGCTTTTTGTCAATGCACCTAGAAATCAGTAGTTTTGTTCTCTTTTCCTCTTATCCTCAAATTATTGTAATTTCAACATTGGTTATGTTAACAAGATCCATTGGAGAGACTAGTGTTCCACAGATCTCAGGAGGGAATGTATAATTTAAAATCTGTTACCCTAAAAATATAACTACATTTCCTGGGAACCCACTGACTTCCTGTCATTATTTACTTCCTGAGACAGGGGATATTAGGTGGGGAAGTGGAGGGCCCTGCCTCTTTATTTCCTGTCCTGAGCTTGGTGGTGGTAAGGCGGGCATTTGAAGTGGCTGATCAGTCATGGGCATGAGGTTTTTATTTTGTATCCTCTTTATTCCTTGATTTCTAATGATCATTAGTAAATCCCTTAAAATATAATATTTTATTTATTGAGACTCATTTTAATTTTTACAAAGATCCTAGGAAAGTTGTTTCATCTCTCCTGTTTTTTTTTTCCTTTGTAAGCTAGAGATATATTACCCAGTGTACCTGTCTCATAGGGTAGAGGGACAAAAATGAGAATATAAGGTGACATTATTTTTTACATGGAAAGGGTTCTACCCTCTTAATACACAGATAGGATACTGAGGCAAAGAGAGGCTTAATGAATTTGGACAAAGTGATTTAACATAAGCAGTAATAAGCAGAAAAAGGACTCAGTTCCTGACCCTCTAATTACAAATGCAGCACTGTTTCCAGAGATTCAATGTACAAATCCATAAAACACTTTGCAAAATTTTAAAGTTGCATATTCATGTTAGTGATAGT
This sequence comes from Monodelphis domestica, assembly GCF_027887165.1. NCBI lineage: Eukaryota > Metazoa > Chordata > Mammalia > Didelphimorphia > Didelphidae > Monodelphis > Monodelphis domestica. Next base: position 470,386,488 of record NC_077228.1, read on the forward strand.
GACAATTGTCATTATTAATGTTGGTGGTAGGATGTAGACTTATGGACTTCTCTACCCATAAAAAATAATCAAATTTTATTCTGACCAACTATAGAAGAAGTAAAAAGAATTTTAAACTTATATTTCTAATTAAAATGATTTCATAGCAATTGAATCAAAAAATTTCTTAAAGCTTCACTTTATGGATGAAACCATCTGTTACTTCTAAATGAAGCAAATGACACCTTGATATTTTAAAATCTAACATGTATTCATAGTAAGTTAAAGAGGCATTCATCATCAGATTCAATTAATAACCATAACCACTTCTTCAACTACTTTTCATGTCTTTTCTTTGCAAAATGTGTTGCTTGATTTAATACCCTTTTAATATTTGCATTTTTTCAAATTATGAGTAACTCAAAATAAAAAAAAACATGAAAAAATATTTTACTCAGCATTTAAGTGTTTTTTCTCCAACAAGAGAACATGAAACTAACTCTATACTTCAGAAAGCTGGGATGAAAATTCAAATATTCAGATTCCATGACTTATTAACATATGTTGTACACTCTTTTATTGTTTTCAGGATATACAACCTTAATCCAAAGTATTGCAAAGTCATAGAAATATGTGTGTGTGCATGTGTGTGTGCATGTGTGTAAATCATTTAACATATCCAAACATCATTTTCTAATTTGAAAATAAGAATTATACCTGTAGAATAAAATTCCCAAGTTATTTTAAGCCTCAATTTAATTTGAAAATTACATATGTAAAGTTAGCCTTTCAGACTTCAAAGCACAATTCAAATGCTAGCATATATTATTAGTGTTAAACTAATATACCCTCTTATTTTACAGATGAGGACGTTGAGGCAAAAAGGGACCGAGCAGTTTGCTCAGTGTCACGGAGATTTTAGTGATCATGACTCTGACTAAGTCTCAGATATCATTTTTGTGGAAAAAGGTTCACTAGAAGACTATTAATAGTTAAACATATTTCAGTGTCAGCTTGATAATCAGTATAGTAACCAAGGAAGTTATGTTCGACTTTATCCAGTTTAACTTAAAAAAGAATCTTCTTTCTTAGAGTTGACACTAAGTATTAGTTCCAAGGTAGAAGAATGTTAAGAACTAGGCAAAGCATTTTTTTTATTTTGTCTTGTTTTTTTTTTGTTTTTTTTTGTATTTTTAGTGATTTTCATGTGAGTATAGAAGGTAGCCTCATCAAATTTATAGATGATACAAATGAAGGGGGGGAATGCAATGAAATAGGAATGATTAGGAAATTTTATACTTTGAGTTAAATCAAATCAACATCACAAGTACAAGATAGAGCTAGATCATATTTGTTTTAACAAAAAATAGAATTTCAATGCATTAAAGGTTCATTATGAATTATCAGTGTAATTTGGCAGCATGATAGGAAGACCATGAGTAAGTTGGAGTATGTTTTCAACTTGGTTGATTAGCATGGTATACATACATACATACACCACACCCATATGTGTGTATTATATATGTGTGTGTATGTATAAACAATATATAGTCAGAAAAATTACATTATTGTGGAAACATAAAAGAAAAATTTAATTAACTATAACAATGTTACACACGTATGTATGAAGTTTTGAAAAGCTTGAAGCATTATTTGAATGCCCATTATTCACTTTTTGTGGTAGCAAAGGGTTAAATATCAAGTAACAGTTCATAAACTGTGACAGAATTTTCAGGAGCTGTCCAATTCAGCACTGAATCCTTTCAAGAAATTGGGATGGGAACTGAGTCTGTCATTTCATTGCATATAGTACAGTAAGTTTATGGATGAAGAAGATCCTTCTCTCAGTGTTAGCATCTTTTCTGCAACTTATAGTCTTAGAGAGCAGAACAATGAAAGGTTAAGGAACTTGGATAACAGAGTAGAAATGTGTCAGAGGAAGTCTTTGGACCTAGATCTCTAGTTTATAGATCAACTAGTTCTCAAAGTCTTTGTTGTCTGTGGTATATTATCTCTTTGCATCCCTCTGAAACAATCTTATTCAGAGCTTGTGGTTTCAAAATCTTGGTTCTCCTTTTTTACAAAACATGACCAGGGCAAATCCATTCAGTCTAAGCCACAGTTCCCTCATTTGTAAAATGAAGAGATTTAGTCAAATGACCTTTGAATTCCTCTCTATCTCTAAATCTAGGATCCTCTGTGTGTGTGTGTGTGTGTGTGTGTGTGTGTGTGTGTGTGTGTGTGTTTAACCCTTACATTGGAATGAATATTGAATACTGGTTCCAAGGAAAAAGAGTGGTAAGGGCTATGCAATGGGGGTTAAGTGACTTCCCTAGGGTCACACAGCTAGGAAGTATCTGAGGCCAGATAGGATCCTGTGTTCTTAAAGCTATAGAAGAATTATTTTTCAAAATTATATGACTTCATTGTGTACAGATCTATGTCACAGGTTAATAAAATCAAAAGTAATGAAGAATGAGATTATGTTTACACTTAGCTTTTCCATTTAGCTATCTTGTTTCCTTGAGTTAAGGTACTGCTTTGGACTGTATTATTAAGCTACTTGACACTTGAAAAAGAACAAAAATATTAATTGTGAATGTTAAAAAAAAGACCTAGTTACAATTTTATTGGTTGTTTTAATGCCATAATAAATATGTTTTAAACTAGTGGAACAAATAGAATATTACATAAACTAGACAAAGCCAATTAAGAATGTCAGTTCCCCCAAACCTACTGCAAGGACTAATTTAATACATTTTATTAAATAGCTTTAAGCTTATTTTTAATGATATTGTCATATTTTAAGAGTAAACAATGCAAATAATTGCTCACTAAGGACTATTTAAAGGTTGATATATCTGTAACTATTCCATAATAAGAACATCCACACTTGGTTTTGATTAGCAATATTCATAAAGCAAAGTCATAACCATTCTCAGATGCCTGATAATAATGAGATATCTTCATAATTCATAGCATTGAAATCTCTACTAATTTTGTTTGCAAGTGACTGAAATGGATTAGAGAGCACTTAATGAAATATATTTAAGCTGCTATTTTGCAACAGAGGATAAACATTTCTAAATTGACCTATTAAGGATTTCTGTTTGCCATAACAGCAACAAATCAGTCTTTGTAAACAATTAAATGGACTCAAAATACTTTAGATCTCATTAAAGTGTAACAATACCGACAATTGTTAGAAGTCTCCCTGTGATTCCTTAAATCTTATTGATTACTGTATCTTCACATAACATGATTTCCCCATTTCCATCTGACTAGTAGACATTAAGCTAATCAGGCAAAGACAATTTCTACTACTGCTATTATCACTGCTTTTGCTATCCTGCTACTGTTATTATTCCTGCTACTCTGTTTTTGTTCTTCTCCATCTTCTTATATAATGCTAACCTCATAAGCCCAATCACCACCACCAATAATACTACTACTATTACTAGTACTGCTACTACTCTTACTTCTATCACCATCATAAACTAACATTTAAATATTTATTAGACTCATGACAAAATTTTGAGGTAAGTCCTATTATTATCTCCATTTTATAGATGAAGCAATTGAGGGTAAAAGGTTAAGTGATTTGCTGAGGGTCACATAGCCAGGATTTGAAATCAAGTCTCTGACTTCATGAGCATATCCACTAAATCAAATAGCTACCTGAGTTTAAATTGTTTAACTTAAAATGCTTCAATAGTCATACAATTATTAAAATGTCAGCTAGAAATGAACTAGCTCTAAACATTGTCCCTGTCCATCCCTCCTATCACTTCATAATAGATTCTAAAATTATTTTAAGATCTTGCCCCCAAATTACTTTCTATTCTGCATAGGATAATTAAAGAGTTCTGAAAAATAAAGACTTACAGTATACTGAAGGATTACTACATTCAATCTATATTGTGTTAAAATGAGCAATTTATAAAGGATAAAATGCATAAAAAGTAGCTTTTAGTCAGCATTGAGTTTGCATTATAATAATAAGAAAATGTTATATGGATAATATACTTATTTTCAAAGTACAAAAAATGTTGTGGTTATAAGTTTACCGCAAACTTATTTCCAAAGCATAGTAGATATTAGAAAATTTGTGTAAAATGCTTTGCAAATAAAAAGTTATATATAAACTCCCATGATGATCAAAATAATAATTATTGTTATAAAAACAATAATAACTTCACCTTTTAAATTTCATGTGTATAAGGAACACCAGCTGAAATAAAACCATCTATCTCTGCTGATCTGTGACTATTTTGAGTTAGAACTATAGTAAGTTGCCTGGGGCACCAGGAGTGAGAAGGAAAATGATTTCTCCTCATCATACAGCTAGCATGTACCAGAAGCAGAATTTAAAAATAGGTTTTCCTGATTCTGAAGTTAACCTTTTACCTCCATGCCACATTGGCTTTCATGTTATTGTTGTTAACAATCTCATTCTTTATATATATATAATGCATGTATGTATATAGAGAGACAGACAGAGGGAACGAGAGAGAGAGAGAGAGAGAGAGAGAGAGAGAGAGAGAGAGACAGACAGACAGACAGAGAGACAGAGAGACAGAGAGAGAGAGAGAATGTTCAAAGCAATTCTTTGGGACCAAATTTTCAATCATACTATTGTTGTTTATATTTAATGTTCTATGAAATATTTTACTAGTTGATAAAATAAATGATCTATATTTTTGCTCTCATTACTATCATATTTAATATCAATGTGGTTTTAGACATGAAATGCATTTTAAGTTAATGTTTCTCCTAGAACTCACATAGTAAAATATATGTGTTTAGTATACTTATTTTTGGATATATATGCACAGAACATATATGTATGCTACAGCTACATGTGCATATACATAACTATACGCTTATATATGCCTCTGAATACATTTTCCTGTCTGCTGCAACTTATTTCACTAATACCATTTGTTATTGTCTTTTAAAATTTTACATTTATGTGCCATGAGAACATTATATAGGTTCTCATCGGGAAGGAAGACAATAAAATCTAATTCTCCTTTTCAGCACTATGTCTATAAAAAGTGACAATTGATAACACGTGTCAAAAGATGTCTGGTTCATTTGCCAGAGACTTAAACAGTTTGTGCTTGTTGACTGACTGACTAATATGTGATATTTGAAACCAAAAACTTAGTAGAGGAGCTCTGTAGGAACATACCATTAGCAAATGGACACCATAAGATGCTAGCAACATAATTTAGCTCTGGATTCAAAGAATGATTCCTTGTACCAAAATGTCATCCTGTTATTTCTTGGAATATAGCATATTTTGACCCAATCACCAATTTTTTTTTTATAAAGCCCCAAGCATCATAGTTTAAATACATGTGGTACTCATTTCTAAATTGCATGAAATTTTTGAAACTAGAAAATAAGATGTTAATTTGAATTATTACATAAATTTTCTATAGCAAAAAATGGTCAAAATGTTGAGTGAAAACCTTGTCTTTCAAGAGAAATTGTTTCATTAGGTGCTGGGCCAAGAATATTAGAATTTGCTATCCAATACTACCACTACCACATTTACCCGTACTCTGATGTGTAGCAAGCATGGTTAAATACTCCCCAGAGACTGGAGATATTATGGAACAAAGATATTTCCCAGCAGGGTTTGTGATAGCTAGCCACCAATAGCTAGCATTTATATAGCTCTTTAAGTTTTATAACACATTTTATAAGTATTTTCTCATCTTATATCATCCCTGGGAGGTAGGCACTATTATCCCCATATTACAAATGAGGTAACTGAAGCAGACTGAGATTAAGTGACTTGCCCAAAATCACTAGTAAGTTTCTGAGGCTGGTTTTAAATATCCTTACTCCAGTTCCAGGTCTCTATCCCCTGGGCTAACCAGATGCTTTACCACTATATTATGATTGTCTAATTACTAACCCATAGATTTCTAAAAAAGTGTGAATATATCTCTTGCTATGTTTGTTTTTGTTTGAATGGAAACTAAAATAGTATCATTTATGTCAGTAATAGTTCAGTTCATTCTGGTCATTGTTTATAATAGGCATTTATCACCAGCAATCATCCATTCAGCTACTTTTTCTTGATCCTAGTTCTTTCTGCTAATTCTTTTCTTCCTCCTTTTCTCCCTTCTTCACCAAAACATCCCACTTTGAACTTATTTAAAGTCAGAAGAAAGAGAATCTCAAAATGGTTTAATTTTTAATTATAGAAAATTTAATGGAGAATAAAATAATTTTCAAAACATCCAAATCACAACCTAACTTTTCCTCCAGCTTTCTACTCCCTTTGACTAGGACAATTTGAGCCTCAATCTCTATTTGTGTTGATTTTGCTAAAGTTGCAAGAATCTTAAAGACTGGCCTTCTGTTGTCTAATAAATCTAATGTGCCTAGTGTAACATTATATATATAAAGGTACTTAAGGAGTAATAATAATATACTGTTAAGAGTATTTAAGCTATAAATTTGTTATTATACAGTTAATTTAAGGTAAGAGCTGACTAGACATTAGAGACAAAAAAATACAAATCATTAAAGATGCCTGAAAAATCTCTATTTGTCTATAGAAATCTAAAAGATACAGAGCATTTAGCTGCCAAGTATTTCCTTCACTATGTGCTGTGCAGAGTTGAACTTAAAACATCAGTGTGAATTGTCTTTGAACTCCATTAAACATTCAATCTTTTCACAAATAATTTCTCCAGACTTTTGAAGTAATTTTTTAAACAAATCATGTTTCTGCAACCCAAGATATAATTTTATTTTATAGCCTGCTTCATTTATTGAAAATAAATTATGTATATGACTTATGCCACACTTACAGTGCATGGTACTTCATAATTTAAGATGGCGATGTACACGCCAAATAGGATTTATGTGTCTGATTTTGTACAATTCTCATTCTGTCCATGTTTTGGGTAACACTTGAGTAGACAAAGTTGATTTTGTACATTCATGTCCCACAACAGTAATGACTTTTACAATGCATTTTATCATGAATTTGAGTTTGTGTGGGTTAAATGCACACAAATGTGATGACTGTGATTTTACAGGGCCTTGTGTATAGAGAACAATTAAACTTAATGAACATATTTGGTCATCTGCAGAAAGATGAAGTTTGCTCTTGATTTTTGTCTTTCTTTTCCCAATAATTCACTGACACTAAGTAATGAATGTATATTCAGCTCATAGTATCCTATAGAAACCACAAGGCCAATGATGTTATGTGATTTATTAGTGCCACTGAGAGATGACATCCAGTGAGAATATTTAATTCTCCAAACAATTATGTAACTAAGTATTCGCAATCAATCATATAACTAATCAATGCATTTGTGGACTTGGCTTCAGAGATGGACAAATAGACAGTATTATTTTCCACTTCTCACCTTTTCCAATCAATCAGATAATCAAGTTGTATTGAGCACTTACTATGCAAAGAGCAAAGTGCTTGTCACCATGGTAGATACCTAGAAGAAGTCCCCTGACCTAACAGAATTTATTATCTAGTTGAAAAGACAAGACACAAACATAAAGAGACAGCTAAGACTAAAGGAGGTGCACAAGTGCCAAATATTGATGCCATAGTAAATATGAATTTCAAAGGAGGGAACTTTGTGAAATGAATTGAATGAAACAATTAGAAAGCACTTCATAGTAGTAATCTTTGAGTAGGTCCTTGCAAAAAAAAACAAAACTGCTTAATTTCTATTCTATTTTTTCAACATGGAATCTAGAAGCCCCCCCAAACTGTAGCATAGTGAGACTGGAGGACCCCAGTTTAGTTAGCTCAAAAGTGAAAATCTCAGCTTTGACAGTTCACATGAGTTTCTCCCTGAGGTGAAAGTCCAACTTTGGGAGTCTCAGACTAACAATAGACCTTAAAGTAGTTTAGGTGGGGATGACTAATCCCATCAGGTGTTAGGAATCTCTTTTGTTCCAATGGTTTCTCCCCTTAGGACAAAGTCCTTTGCCCTGTTGGCCCACTCCTTGGCTGGATCTTTCCCGTGGTGTCCATTGTTAAGCATTAGCCCTTCACTGTTATTCCTGTCAGGGACTCCTCATTTTCCTTTGTTATCATTGTAAGGCCAATCAAATATCCCTCTCATTCTCAGTCCCCAAGTTCCCCTAGAAAGGAATTTAAGCTTCCCAACTTTAATGGCTCTTTGGAGTTGTCATCTAGGGCAGTGACACTCCCAGGAGTCTGGAGATTCTGTGTGGGTTGATAGTGAATAGCTCTGCAAGGAGTCCTAAATTTTAGAGCTAAACTCTTTTTCTTAATTAAAGAGTGGCTTTTTCTGACTATTTAATAGATCTGTTTGTTTGTTTTTTTCCAGTTAATAACTTCATACTTTTAGTAATGTCCTCCTACTCTATTTAAATTTTGCTTACCACCCTGTTTGCAGATCTCATATGCTTTTTTCAGTTGTTTTGCATTGTTTATGTGTGTGTGTGTATATACGTGTGTGTATTAGAGAGGCAGACAGAGATAGAGAGAGACAGAGTGTATGTGCATATAAAATTTTCTTTCCTAGACTATAAAAATCCAGGAAGGCACAGATGATATTTTATTTCTTTATCACTTCCATTAAAGTAATAGCCAAGACCATTTCATAAATGTAGGAATGTAGGATGACTTCACATTTATATAATACAAAAGATTACTTATCAGTAAAAATTAGCTTTTGTATTTTGAAAACACAACAAGGGAAAGTGGTTTACATTTTTGTTGTTTTTTAGAGGGAGTTTGAGAAATAGCTGCATATGAATAAAAATGCTTCTACACTTTCAGACAAATGACATAATGATACCAAAGGTGATTATGGGTTGCTGTTCTTAAGTGTTCTGTATGTTTAGAAAAGATATCAGCCTACTTGAATGATTTAAATGATTCTGCATGAGAATGCAAAACTGTTGGTATCACTCTTTGCAATTAATCCCACAGAAGTTCTAGACAAAGACTTCATTTGAATACATACATATGCACATATGTATATGTATAAACACATATAAGCATATAAATATTGATTAAGTTTACCTAAGAAAAACAAAATAGCAAACCATTTAATGGAAGGCTGATCTCTGAAAGGCAATGATAACATTTGTGGAATGGGAGGAAAATAAGAGGCTGTCATTCTTTTTCATGGTGATGAGATTCATATCTACTGTAGAGAAAAAATGGGGATAATAGTAAAATGAATTGTTGAGAAAAGAGCTCAAAATTTTGACCCTTTGTTCCAATATAAGGAAGTCCAACAAGACTTTCCCTTGAAATAGAACTACTGCCATTGGATAACAATAATAGCACCAATTATGCTATTTTCTGAAATCACTCATGTAAATGGACCATTTTTTTAAAAAATGACTCAGTGTTTTAACAGCTTTTTTCTTTTGCTCTTGACAACATTAGAAAATAGAGCAAGAGATGTAGAAGATCAAATGGGAATAGAGAGTGATAATAATAATGGCTAAAATATATATAATACTTTATGGTTTGCAAAATGCTATGCATATAAAACATCATTTGATACAAATACCTAGTGGGATAGATGATATTATTATCACCATTGTGGAGATGAAAAAAAACAAACAAACCTTGAGTGCTGAGGGAAGTCAATTGTCTTGGTTAGGATCACTCAGCTAGTGATTGAGGTGGGATTCAGACTCCAGTCTTTCTGACTCCAGGTTCATCACTCTAACAACTATATGCTATTGGAGGGTTCAGATGTCCACGATAATGAATATATTTATTCTGAAAATAAGACTCAGTGACTGATAGAGGGAAGTGATTTGAATCACAATAAAGGAAACTCTTTGGTCTTCTCATATTGTAGTTTGGTCAAGATGTATATGTTCTCATGGAACTCTGACCCCATGAAATTCTCCTTAGGATTATTTGACTGTAGCTATGGCCTTAAATTTTAGAATGATAAATAATAATTTGCATGTGTGTATTTCCTAGTTTTAAAATTTAAACTGAAAAAAAAAATCAAGTTCTTTTTTACTTAAAATTATACAAAGACATATGGTAGAGTACAGAAAATATGTATTTATATTTATTGGAAAATAATGATGAATTTTAGGCTTTTTGGTGGTTAAATTTTTACAAATGTAAAGATTACTACTAATTAAAAGGAATAAAATCTTGACAAGTTATCAAGTAAAATTTTGAAGGCCACTTTTTCCCTGAATTTATAGATTTAAGTTAAATCACAAAAACAACAATAAACTTTATAAAAACTGAATGTAACATGAACACTAAGGAAAGCTATTCACTCTAAGTAATTCTGATAAAAAAACAACTTTAAGTGGTCAAAACTGGCCTTTTTGTCACAAAGTCACATATTCTGTTCAATATTTAGGACAATAGCAAAAAATAAAAACAATCTCTACAGTTTAATAAAAATATTTTTGTCTTAATTATTATCTCTTTTTTTGGTTAACTCATTTCAAGGATAGGGATTGGGTTTATACTCATGCTAATTATGATCAGAAATTCCTCACTCTTCATTGATGGCATAAATGGTTATTAATGCCAAGGAAGATGTTTAAAATAGTTTAACAGTAAGTGGAAGTAGTTGTATTTGACCTGTACTCATTTATGAAATTGCTCCTGTATCAGATTCCCTATAACTGCCCAAAGGAAACTGAATTTTGGACAAGAGGAACCTAATTCTTTTCCTACCTTCCTCCCAAAGCCAAATCAAATGTTGATCCCAGGATGTAATTGATATCTTTCTGTCATCTATGTATTATAACTAGTCTTTGTACATAGATGATGATTGGGCCCAAATTAAACTTAAAAAACCCCAACAAATAATGCTTTGGAAAACATGAAGAACATGAATGCAAAATTAATGATAATTGTGGAGAAGATTTTTTATGATAATGTTGAAAACAGAATTTTAATTAAATTTCTCATTAGTAAGCATTTAAACAACTTATATTATTTTCCCATTGTTTGTTTTTCTATTTATTATTCCTTCAAATTGTCCTCACAAACATAAAAGTGTGAATATACTAGAAAACATTTTCAAATTTTTCAAATGAGCAATAAATAAACTTACTCTCTTCCCAGGAGGTCCAGGGGGGCCAGCTTCACCAGACGGACCTGGAGGACCCTGTAAAATGTGAAGGATTCATATTAAAGAACTCTATACTAATTTCTCAGTTTTAAAGTTATCTATCTTTATTGCACCTAAATATATTAGAACTAGAAAGCACTACTCTTTCCCTTTCTCAGACTTCTGACCCTTTTCTTATTCTGCCAAAGGATTAATTTCCTATAGATCTGAGCATGACTAGTAGTTATACTGAAGAATTTCTTTATTGATAAAATAATAAAATGCCACCCACATCAAAATTTCATTTTCCTCAATGAGTTTTATTAGATATCAATAGGAAAATATACCACTTAAAATTATGATTTAACCATCATAGTTTAAACATCACAATTTTAATCTTAAAGATGCTGCCAGTAATCTACCTGAATCTCTAATTTTGTGGTATTTTAACCAGCACTACAAAGTGAAGTGAAAAAATTGGTTATGTATCAGGGAGATATATGGAGGTGGGACAAGAGAGCTTTCCTAGTACCCCTTAAATCACAACAAATAGTCTATTTACAAAGAGAATGACAAAATTGTGAAGTCTTAGTTGATACTGCAAGACATCTATTCAGCATTTCAGGGCTGAAAGGGCTGTTAGAGGTCATTAAGTCCAACCACAACTTTTTACAGAAGAGGAAACTGAGAACCACAAATGTTCATAAACTTGCCTGAAGTCAGATCCATATAGCTAATAGATGTCAGAGGAAGGATTTCAACCTAGCCACTCTGATGCCAGAGTCAATACTCATTCTACCTTGTCATTTTTCTTATATCTCTTCCTCTCTCTTCTGATACTGTCACCTTCCTAGCACAGGTTCTCATCACTGTCTAGATAATTTAAATAACCTATTGTTTGGACTCTCTACTACAAGGTCCCCTCCATTCCAGCCCATCCTCCACTCAGCTGTCAAAATGATCTTCCTAAAGAATAGGACCACATCATTCCATGACCATGTCTGACCATAGTATCTTCTACTCAATAAAATCCAGTGGCTCTCTGTCAATTCCAGGATCAAGTAGAAAAATCCCTTGTTGGGCAGTCAAAGACCATTAGAACAGCTTCCCATCCTCTCTATTCCTGGCTTTCTTATATTCTACATTCCTACCTCTACATAATCCGCAATTCACTGACACTGGTCTCATTAATGTTCCTCACACAAAACATTCTCTCTGTACTCTGGACATTTTCACTGGCTGGTCTCCATGCACCAAATATTCTCCCTTTTCATCTTTGTTTTTTGGTATTCCTGAAGTCTTAGGTAAAATCTTACCTTCTAACAAGAAGCCTTTCTTGTTCCCCCTTGATTTTAGTACATTCCTTATATTGATCATTTCACATTTACTCTTTATATAGACTATTAATATATAATTATCTTTATATTTCCTCCTCCATTAGATTACAATTTCTTTGAGGGTGGGGGCTACCTTTTTTCCTTTCTTTGTATCTTGAGCTTTCCAAAGTAACTGACACATTATGTGTTTATTGACTGGTTGATATTATGTAGTTTAACACATAACTGCGGGAATTCCCTTTACGCTGTTCTCAAATGGTTTGGCAGGAGCTGTTTGAAAAAGGCAGAAATGGGGAACCTAATACATTCTAATATGGCCATTCCACTCTTGGACAGTTCTACTTGTTATAACTTAAAAAAAATCTTCCATTCATTTCTCACTATACCATATACAAGGAAAATCAAGTCTAATCCATCTTTCCACATGACAAACTTGCTTTAAATACTTAAAGTCATCAGACATGGGTGTCATTTAGAAATAGAGGAGGTCTTATATAGATATATATTTGTAAAAAGTAGTTGAGACTAAACAAACAATAGGGCTTCTCTCACAAAATATAACATCACCCCATTATCTTCCTAAGCTTACCATTTATTTCCATTTATTTCCAAAAATACCTTAAGTTGTTACAAAGAAAATATATGGCTTACTTACAGGTTGACCAGCATCTCCATCTTCACCCTTATCACCACCAACACCATCTTGACCCTATAAAGAACAAAAAGGAAGAAAACTAAATTATTTTTAGAGTTTATTTTTGGTCGCCACTTTTTACCAGAAATGAAAATAAAATAAGCCAATCCACCTAACATGATGCTGAAATTTATTAATATCATGATGGGTTAAGCAACCACAGGCATGGTACTGCCCCTAGTCCAGAAGAAGTAGTGGTAACTCTTCAATCTTTAGTGAAATTATTGGAATTTAGTTTAACTGGGGCTACAATGGATAAATTATGATTCTGTACATTCAAAAGAAAGGGGAAATGAAATCGAGGAGCAGGGTGGGGATTGGAGAGAGAACCCTCTGGAAGAAGATGAAAGAGTTAGAAAGATTTTAGTGTTTCTAGCATTTGCCTTTGCATGTATGCTGTCAGCAAAACCAACTCTCATGCCATGCTTCTCTAATTTTCTCCTGACCTCTACCTTCCCCCTATCTGTAACCTGAATTTAAGCCCCAGATGTCCTGGTTCTAAAAGGCAAGGTTTTGCCTTATTTTATCTGGAATCAAGCCTCTAGGCTACTTGTCTATCACCTCCCTATGTCATGGCAGTGCATATCATATTACCTCAAACAAACATTCCAGTTTTCCTTTGTATTTTATATTCTTAAATTAGAATGGAAGCTCCTTGAGAGACTACCTTGTTTTCTTGAATAGGTCAGTCTTTAGCATCATATCTGGAACATAGTAAATGATTAATAAATGATCAAACTATCTATTTGTTCATCTATCTATCTATTTCTCAACTATAATAAAATGTCTTTTACCTAAGTCCAAAGGATCAAAAGTTATGGATACATATTGTGTCCCTAATATAAGTCTATTTTACTTATGGAAAAAATAGCAGCAATAGGGACACATTCTACAAAGAAGTACTTTTCTTTCTAGAATACTTACAGCAGGGCCTGGTTCACCAGGAGGACCAGGATCTCCAGGGAAGCCAACAGGACCCTAGAAAAATTGAAAATGGAAATAAAATCAATAAATTAGCCTAGTGAATTAAAAAATTAGAACTAAGCCATTAAAAAATAACTGTCTTTAGAACCCTTACACACTTTAATTTTTGTTCAAATGAATACAATTATCCAATTAATTATGTAAAGCTATAATTCCATGATAAATAAATCTTTAGAAACTCCCACAGAATCTTGCATGACAGTTCCTTTGTTTTAAGTGTGAAGATTAAATTTAACTCTCTCCTGATTATAACAATGAAATTAATTAACTCTCCCCTAATTGTTAAGATTAAATTGTAAACCCTGCTTATTTTTAGATTGTAATCACCAAAAGTGTAAACACCCTACTTAAAAGTTGAGTAGGAAGATCTGCCCATTTTTTAGATTTAATCACCAAAGGTATAAACACTCCATTTCACACATTAAGTGGGAGGTCTGTGACCCACCTGTGAAATAATGGGTGATGAATCAAAATCAACTGACTGCTCCTGGGCAGTCCTAAAAGCAAAAGTGTCAACTGTGATTGATAGACAAAAATTGGGGGAAGTGACCCAAAAGAAAGTGTCTTAAAAATGGAGTGACAACTGCCTGAATGCAGTTTGACTTCGAACTTTCACTTGGAGTGGGACCTGCTGTGAGAGTTCTACTAGGGGTTCTACTGGCAGTTCTTCATTCTTTGAAGTGGAGGCTGGTGAATAATCTGCTGACTGAAACCAAAACCCTGTTTACTGGTGAGGCTGTTCTAAATCTCTTTCTTTGAACTGATTGACACGAAGTGAGTGAAAAAGCAGACTCTTAACTGAGACTTCCCCAGGTCCTTGACTTTGCCAAAGCCAGCTAAGAACCAACTCTACCTGCCTGGGTTAGTCTAGGGGCAGGAAGTAATTTACTTAGTGCTTAAGCTAGATATCTTACCCTATCTTCTCTCTGATTTTCCTACTTCACTCTTTCTACATTTTGTAAATGAATTATAAATAAATGTCTGGAATAAATTAAATTCCTGGAAACCAAACTCTTAAATAATCCAGTCCAACTCTTTTAAAATGAACCCCTTTCCCCCCTTTTATATAAGGTAATTGGCTCACTTACTGGATTGCCTTTAGGGCCATCATCACCTGGGGGTCCCTTGATTCCTGGAGGTCCAGCAGCACCAGGGGGACCTGCTTCACCTTTTTCTCCTCGTTCACCTTTTGGACCCTGCATAATGTAATAAAAAAAGAACCCTTTAAAGGTTTGATTATAAAATGTGTCAGAAAGAAAATGAAGGCAATCACATTTAAACTTTTCCATTTCCCTTGAGAAGTAACTTTCCTATTTCACAGTTATGCTTTGAATTTTTATTTGACTGCTATATTACCAAATTTTAGGGAAACTATACTTAGAAGAAAAAGTGCTTTATGTAATATACAGGTTGTAGCTTGAATAATATATTTTTAAAAGAATGTTTTCTTCATTTTTAAATGATTAGAAATCAAGATATTTACAATCACAAAACAATTTGTTTTTTCAACAGAGTTTGTACTTAATATGATGGGTATAGTGAGAAGTGAGCCTATTATTATTAATGAGTTAGATTATTTTTGAATTTGTTATCTTCTGTAATAACAATAAATGGGATACTTACACCAGGGCCAGATTCCCCAGGAGGGCCAGGATTTCCTGCTTCACCAGGTTCACCCTATTAAAAATATAGGTATGTGAAAGTCAAATAAACATCAATTGTAACAATGATCTGTCTACACTTGTTTTTTTTCTCTTTTTGAATTAATATAATTGTTTTTTTTTTCCTTTTGGAGACTGGTTTAGTAGATTAGATGATTTTAGATGCAACACTGTTTCTAAGTGATTAATAAATTGTTGTGTGGCTGGTCTATCTTTCTATTTTTAGAAAATCAGAGTTTTAGAAGCCAAAGGTACAAAACCTGATTTGCACATATATGGAATACGATCCATACATAGGGTAAAAAAATTTCTTAAAATCATAAAAATCAGCTGACAATGAAGCAGAATTAGAACTCAGGTCTACTATCTACCAGATTGGTCTTCCTTCCATATTTGATAGTGGTATGTCATTTATTCTATTAATCACTGGAAAACAATTTGCCAATCACTAAATATTAAGCATCTTTTTAAAAATACTTGTTGACTTTTCCACTTGTTTTATTAGGCAATGGCAAAAATATAAATGAAATGGTTTTTACCCTAAAGAAACATATTATGTCAAA
The DNA here is from genome assembly GCF_027887165.1 of Monodelphis domestica. Classification (NCBI taxonomy): domain Eukaryota; kingdom Metazoa; phylum Chordata; class Mammalia; order Didelphimorphia; family Didelphidae; genus Monodelphis; species Monodelphis domestica. The sequence goes on from NC_077228.1 coordinate 470,402,781, forward strand.
TAACATAACATGTATACACAGAAACTTTGTACTAAATTTATATATATATATATATATATGTGGGGGGGGTGTAAACAGATATACACATACACATGCAAAGATATTAAGTATAAGGAATTTGGGGGAGGAAGCATCAGTGAATGAAGGGATAAGAAAAAGTTTTTTTGTGGAAAGTATTATATGAGTTGAACTTTTAAGAGGTAGAAATGAAGAGAAAATGTATTCCAGGTTCAGGGAACATTTCATACAAAAGTTTGAAAATGAGAGGTATTTATTGTGTGTATGCATGTGTGAGAGAGATAAATAGCAAAGCCATTTTAGATAGATTAAAGAATACGTAAAGGAGAGTAGTACATGTTGTGCTAAGTATTACATAGATATTAGAAGCAGATAAGAAAATAACTCTATGCTTTATTTTCTGTAATAAAAATACATATAAAATATTATAGAATTTGATTCTCTATAATTCTGGTGAAAGGACTATACTTATCAGAAATAGATAATAACTTTAAAATTAAAAAGACAGGCAACTAACCTGAGCCAAATGAAAAGCCATATAGTATTATTGGTATTTATTCTATTCAGGAACACCTATATAATACATTTCAAATCCTTTCTTTTGAATCATTCTTCCCACACTTATATATGGAGGACTTTTTTTCTAGCTCAGTGGGCTGATAAACATCTTCTGGAACATTCTCTTGTTACTGTAATGCTCCATTTACAAATCTATGAAAATATAACACAATCTGTTCTCTTTTAGGAAGCATTCAGGTGAAAACTACATTTTTCAGTTTTACATAGTGGCTTTATTCCATTTCTAACATTTGAGAAGAAATTTTTCTGAGCTGCAAAACATGGAAGCTGACTCCAGTTCCTTTTGTTGTCCTGTAGACTCTAAGTTCCTTGAAGGCAGGGAAGATTTTTCATTTGGTCTTTGCATTTCCCATGCCTTTTACGTAATAGGTGCTTTAGCAAATACTTTTTAGACTGGATTATTGTTCCCCAAAAGATATCATGTTTTCAAAAACAATCCCTTAATTATTTAACTTGTTATTCATATGCTGAAGTATTTTATACAATTTTTTCTGTCATTACTGTTTCAAGTTTTCCAAAACCAGAAGAAGGGTTCCAATTTTTTAGATCCTTTTATAGAAGACTGATGATACAGCTTTTCCAATATATGCTGACCAATGATAAAACTTTTTGATTGTTCCCAGTAAGGATTAAGCACAGATTGCATATATTGTTGTCTTTACAATTAGGCAAAGGGACAGATGTGTCTTAGTAACACAAGACAGTCTTTATTCTGCATCACACCAACCTCTACTGAATGCCCCAGGATGCCCTTAAACCTTCCCATAGAAGGTTATTGAAGGCAGATAGAATATATTTAGTCACTACATGAGTCAATTTTTCACTTCTATAATTAAAAACATAATGTATAAGGACCTTAGTAAGATGATGGTGTTATATTGGATTGATATTAAAATTGTTTACTTGAAAATTATTGTTTCCTCTTCAAGATGAATTGTTAACGTGCTTAGTTGTTTAGGATCAATTAGACCTGTATAACCCAGTATTTGCATTATTCGAGAAGTCATAAATCATTCAGACAGCCAACAGTAATGGAATTACATGTAAGGCATGTTCTCTAGGCCATCTAACTAGCTGTTTGTTCATATCTTCTGAATATATTTTGATGAATTTGTTAGCAGAATAACTGAAGCAATTGTAAAGTTGCCTATAACAACTTTATCATGGAAATAAACATTGCATTTAAAAATGTTGAACCTTTTCCCCATCATTTCAAAGAAACTTGTTGGAAGCATATACAATTTCACTGATGTATCACTTTCTGCTGGATATAGTATACCTAGACATCTGTAAAAGCTTGCAGGCTACACTTAAACTAAATTAGATTCATCCTCAAAAGTAATGTTTTCAGGGAGAAGAAAGATTCAGTAAAATTTTTGCTTTCTTACTTCAATCTCTCCTTTTCTATGGGCTGCTTTCCTAATGTCTATAAATATGATCTGCCCATCCTCACAAGTCATTGTTCCATATCTTTTCTTCCTTTTGTGGTTAAATTCCTTGAGAAAACTGCCCATAACTGATGTTTCTACTAGTCTTTCTCTCACTCTCTTATTTAAACTCTCTATAATCTGGCTTCTTAATCAACCTCAATAGCCAAATCTAATGACTTTGTTTTAGTCCTCATCATTTTTTTGTACTTCTGCACTTGACACACTCCTAGGAAACCCTAAGTTCCTGTGACACTCCTCTATCTTCACTCTACATGTTTAAACACTCTTTATACTTTGTTTTCTGGATTTTGTTCAGGTCAAACCTGATAAAGGTGGGGGTTCCCCCTTTTCTTCTCCCACTACACTATTTTACATGGCGATCTCATCAGCTCCTGAATTTGATTTTATCCCTATGGTGATAATTATCAGATCTATTTAGTCAGCTCCAATTTCTCTCCTAAATACCAAATTCTTATTTCCAAAAGCCTATTTGATATTCTAAACTAGATGTCTCATAGATATCTTAAACTCAACATATCCAAAATTTAACTCCTTATCTTTCCCAGCTTTTAAACTTTTCTATGTCCATGGTACCATTATCCTAAAGGTACCATCCTTTACTCCTCACTCCTTTTTTTTTTTTTGCAACATATTATCAAGGACTGCTGACTTTACCCTCATAAAATTTTCCACAAATGGTTGCTTCTCTGTTCTGACACTGCTTGGTGCAGGCCCTTTTCAACTCCTGTCTGGATGACTGCAATAGTTGTTCTCTTTCCACTACAGTTCATCCTCTATTCTACATTATTTTGACAGTTGAGTAGTTATCAAAATAATCTTCATAAAGGAAAAAGCTGCACAGTCCATCCCAATATTCAATAAGCTCCATTGGCTACCTTAGGATGAAACATAAAATCTTCTGTTTGGCATTCACAAGTCTTCACTTCCTGGCCTCCTCTTTTCTTTTCAGTCTTATATCTTACTCTGCCACATATTCTATGTCCCACACAACATTCTCTATCTCCCAATTTTGGGCATTTTCATTGTTTTTCTAGAATTCTTTCCCTTCTAAAAATCTTATCTCATTTGAGAAACACTTCTTGATTTCTATATTAATGCCTTCCCCTCAATTGATTATCTCCAGATTATCACTTATATCTTGAATATGATTGTTTGTATATTATCTTTCACATTAAATTTTAAACCCATTGAGGATCAGGAAATTATTTTGCCTTTCTTTGCATCTCCAGTACTTAGTAGAGTGCCTGGGACAAAGCAGGCTCTTTAAAAAAATGCTTATTTATGACTGACTTACAATTAGGTTGTATGCCATCATCATAGGATTTAGGGCACTGCAGAGGCAAATTTCACTTTGCATATGGGGAAACTGACTATCCCAGACAAATAAAATGACTTGCTCAAAATTAACCAATAAGTGAGAGTCAGCATTTGAGTCCAGATTCTCTCAACACTGTACCACTTCCTCTAAGAATAATGACAACAGTCTTCATTGCATCAAAGATTTTCTTTTTTGTTATTCATTCTAACTTGGGTTTTCAGATAAGAATATCTGGAATAAATTCCTAATTTATATTCAATGTCAGTGTTGAATAAATAGGGATAGCATTTGTGAAGATTACTAGTAAAATACAAAAAAGGTCACTGAGGAGACAATATAGTTAGTTTTTAATAATAGTTTCTAACATATTTTGAGATTGTTTTTAAAAAATAAATGGACTTAATAAAGCACAGGTAGATATAATGAATATTAATTGTGTAGCATTTCTAAAGATCAAGATTTCTTATTCATGTTATTCACACTTCAAAGGACAGGATGAACTCAACAATTTAGATTATTCCACTATGAGGGTGGTTACTTTATGAAATCAAATGCCAAAATATGAATATCTTGCTTTTAACACATGAAGTAAAAAGATATAACATACAATCAGATATAAAATAGTGAGTGGGGGGCCTCCATCTATTACATCTATATACTCAAAATGAGGAATTAATTTTTTTCTCCTCTAGGCCCATTATGTTGATGAATTATAGCACAATAGAATAAGCAGAGCCACATTTCAAACACTTTTGTAGGACTGGTTTTTGAATATAAAGATAAGAGTAGTTAAGATCACACTTTGTATGTGGGATCACATGCATACAACTATATAGACTATGGATTTTTATACATCACTTATGGTTATCAGTGTTGATATATGCTGTCTTAAATATATTCATATGATTATATTAATTTCTTGATTTTTAAGAAAGAAAATTTTCATATTCTGAAGATTAATTTGAGGTAAACTTTTGTTTTAAAATAAAGCCTAAATAATACTTCTCTTTGCCCCAGAAGAATAAATTACAGGGTAATTTACCACTTTCCCAAATGTTTCACTGCAGGTTTCCTTTAAACAACAAATTCTCTTAATGTACTCAAAATAAATTTTCATTTTTCCAAAAAAAATTAGTAAGTTTAATGTGCAAAGCAAGTATCTGCCTCTAAAAAAAACATCCCAACATAATTTTGCCATTTACAGTGACAAGTTAGTTAAATGTGCAATAAAAATCTCTATTTTTTTCCCCTCAGAAGCACCTCATTGGCATAGAAAGAGCTCTGCTGAGATTACGAAGTGAAGAAACATACATTTTGTGTCTCTACACTCTGAAAATGTTTCCCAGAGCCATGGCTCACTAATCCCATGTCAAAATCTTTCTTTGAAGCTTCAGTAGGTAACATTCTTCATCTGCACTATTGTAAAATCCTTCCCAAGTGTCCAGAAATCTTGTCTGTTTCCTCACTAGAGACTCTTCAGAAACCCAAAGGAGTTAATCTATTGTTTTGGCCTCCATCCAGAAAATATCCTTTCCTGAAATGAAGAAACTATCTTCATGTAGACTCCTTTAATTATATGTTGAGAGAGGACTTCCGAATGAATATTATGTAGGTTTTTACCCACAGTGTCAACAGATTTTTTGATAGTAAGAATAGACACTTATTTAGTTATTTAAGGCTTTAATCCAAGGAACGTAGTCAATACCAACTCTAAGAGGACATATTCAACTTCATTAACTCACTCTTTGATATTATTAGGTCAAGGTTTAAGTCCTCATTGCAAGTCAAGGAAAGAGCTCTCCACAGAGAAAGTGGTTATGTCCACTTGAACCTTGTCTAGAAGGCATAGATGATTCCTTATTGGGCTTCAGAGACAGGGGGTATCCCAAAAATAATTGACCAAGTGAATCCAATCATATGGATTCATTCTTATCATAGGAATTGTTCTCCTGGCCTCTCAGTTGCAGAGACATAAATCAAATAAAACATTCTAAATGTATATATGATTTAGACATTAAGGGTGGTATCATAAACAAATTTGAGGAACAAAAAAAGAAATGATCTTTCAGATCAATAGATAAGTTAAAAATGCATGACAAAATAAAGGATTGAGAGGATCTTGGAAGAGAAAAGTGGGCCATTTTGATTACCTACAATTCAAAGAGTTTTGCAAAATGAAATCAATGAAGATAAAGATATAAGAGAAGCTATTAACTTTGTGTGGGGAAACTTTTCTGCAAGTTTCTCTAAAATCTGCTTTTTTAAAAAAGTATCATTTCAAAGATATGTGTGTATATATCTATATATGCCTATATGAAATTGTTTTAAATGTATAAGAATAAGATCCTTTTTACAGTTGATAAATAAGCAAAGGATATTAATAGGTCATTTTAAAAGGAAGAAATTCTATCTAATAACACTCATGCCAAAATTCTTCAAATTACTAATAATGAAATCAGGCATATTAAAACAACTCCAAGGTTCCACCACACATCCATCATTTTGGCACAGTTTACCAAAAGGGAGAAATGACAAATGTTGGAGAGGCTTTGGAAAAATAGACATATTAATGCACTGTCAGTGGAATTATGAATTGATCTAGTCATGTATAAAGCAATTTAGAACTATGTCCAAAAAAGTGAGGTCTATATAGCAAAAATATCAAAGAAAGTAGAAAATGACCTGAATCTGAAAAAAAATGCATATTTCCAGTAGGTTTTTTTTTTTTTGCAATAGCAAAAGACTGGAAACTAATGGTGTGTCCATCAAATAGGGAAAGATAGAACAAATTTTAGTAGTAGAACATAATGGAATATTATTATATTGTAAGAAATGATGAAAGGGATAGTTTCAGAAAAACTTGGGCAAACTTGTATGAAACAATGAAATCTGAAGGTAGTATAAGTGGGAAAACAATTTATAGGATAACCAGAACATTGTAAAAAATGAAAGATTTGAGAATTCTGATCAACATAATTACCAGTCATAGTTCCAGAGAACTACTGAAGAAGCATGCTACTCACCTTCTGACAAAGAGTTAGTGGATTCAATGTATAGACTGATATATTTGTATATGTATATTTATATCTATTTGTTTTAATCTGTGCATACTTATGTACATATGTATTTGTATGTACATGTGACACAAATGTATACATTTATTTAAACATAGCTGATGTGGGAATTCGTTTGATGATATATATTTGTTACAAGGATTGTGTTTTTCTTTTTTTGTTTTAATAAAGGGGAAGTGTGAGGAAAATTAAAAAATATATTTTTGGCCATTAAAATAAATTTAAAATGATTAAAAATATGTCCAACAGTGCCAAATACCACTTAATCTTGCTTTATTCTCACAACAACTTTTGAGGTAGATGCTATGATTATCACCATTTTACAGTAGAGGAAATGGAGGCTTATAGTTAAATGACTTGCCTAGGATTACCCAGATCATTATTTGAGGACAGATTTCAGTTCAGAAGATGGGACAGAGTGTAACAGAACAGAATTGTGGATCTGTGTTCTAGGATTTGATAGGAGTGGGGGTGGAGAAGGTATATATACATGAAGAATTTCTCCTTTATCATTAGCTATTACTAGATTATGAGTATGTGACTTACATATACTCACCCATAGCATTCTTTTTTTAAAAAATAGAAACCCTTACCCTCTGTCTTAGAATCAATGCTGTGTATTGGTTCCAAGGCAGGAGAGCAGTCAGGGCTAGGTAATGGGGGTTAAGTGACTTGCCCAGGGTCACACAGCTGGGAAGTGTCTGAGGCCAGATTTGAACCCAGGACCTCATGTCTTTAGGCCAGGCTCTCAATTCACTGAGCAACCCAGCTGCCCCCCACCCATAGCATTCTGATAACAATCAGATGCCAGAGATCTGAGAATTGCCTTATGTAACTCAAAGGATGGTAGCAGTGGGGGCAATAATGAAGTGATGCTCTTATTTGTACTTGGTAGAAGCAGACATGTTCTTGCCCAAGTGTCCTGAAATAGGGGGGGGGTATTCATTGACAAAGCTCCTCCTTTTTAGAAGAGAAGGCATTTTGGTCTCCTATGTGGTATGATCTGGAGCTATTCTTCTAGATGGTCAAGAACCCTTTCTAGGCAATGCCAGTCTTGACTTTTGCCTTATAGGTAACTTCAAAGTTAGATTTTCCAGAAGCTCAAGAGGCTAGGCATCAGAATTTACACAGATAGAAAAGAAGCTTTCCTGTTACTTTCCATATTTTGTGTATGTTTGTTGTGTTCACCCGTGGCAATACTATGAAGCTGGGAGGTACATTTCTAGGGAGGTGAGGTTTGAAAGAACAAAGAGTTATTTAAATATACAACTCCTAGCACTTTGACTTTTATCATTAATGTTATTGTCAGTTTTTTAAAAGACTGTATAAACACTTTATGGAGTATGAGTCTATATGGGGAACAATAGGTGGTTAAAGAATAACAGAACTATTGGGCAAAATATCCAATAAATGCAGAGAAGATTAAAGTTATATAAGCAAAATCCAACCTGACCAAGACATATTAGTTTTTGTCATTGAATTATTTACTGGTCTAATAGCTTTTTCAACTGTGCTAAAGGTGATAAAATGCATTGATGCATTCACCAAGGAAGCAAAACTGATTTTCAGAATTCTCTAATCAACAGTGAATTATATTATCACTCATGGTTCCTGAAGGGAGATCTTAAGGTTAGAAATTTATAACTACCAAGTTCTCTATCCCATAAATAATGCCAGAAGGAAATAGGGCAAAAGAAAAGGTCCATTTAGTTTTCTGGGGTGAATAAATTTAGGAGTGATAGAACATGGTTGGATTGTAAGAGATGCACAAATCATGAACTTTTCTTGACAGAAACATTCTCAGTGGATTCAAATTTGGCAGACTATTGTTAGATAAAGTTTTTACTAAATAGGAGCTGGGTGGAAAGGGAGTTTCCCAACACTCTAAACATCTGGCATATACTTCATCTTCAGTAGTAAGGCTGAAGAAAAAATCATAAAGGAGGAACTGATGTACTTTATTGTTTTTAATGAATACAAGAGCATTGGGGAAAACGCAAGATGATCTGGAAGGGGCAATAAATGCTTTCAGTTTGCTTATGTGGGCAAGAGTAAAACTAGAATGATTCTTACAACCTTAATGTCAGCATTAATGGATAAAGTCACAAAGGAAATATCTAAATGGAAGGATAAGTATACAGAGCTGCTTTCATCTGTATAATACAGTGATGAAATCATTTAGCACAGTTCCTGGCACATAGAGGTGCTTAATAAATGTTTATTAATTGATTGATATATATTGATGCAATATGAATATGCCTTTGCTATTCTCAGTTATAGAAACTGAGAATAAAAGTGGCTGATATTAGATTCAGCTACTTATTTTTAAAGTTGTTTCTCTATTCCCTTAGTAGACATCTAGGTAGCACAGTACAAAGAGCACCATGCCTGGAGTCAGGAAGATCTGAGTTCAAATGTGGTCTCAGACACTTACTAGCTGAGTGACCGTGAGCAAATTACTTAACCTTGCTTATCTCAGTTTCTTCATTTGTAAACTGAGCTGAAGAAAGGAATGGCAAACCACTCTAGTATCTTTGCTAAGAAAACCCCAAATAGGGTAGAACTGAACAGTTATTCTCTTACAAGAATAATAATCATGGAATAGAAAGGGTTGAACAAAAATATCTGATAGAGAATCCATATTCCAGGCTAAGTAAGGTGGTTGATATTAGGGCAACACAAGCATACCCTTGTTGAGAACCACTTGCCTGATTCTTAGGAATATCAGTCGTTTAAACACTTTTAAATACTTTAAACACATTTAAACACCCAATCCACCTGTGAGTGATCTCCAAAAGATCATAAATAAAGAAAAGATACTAAAAAATTAAAATGAGAAAGAGGCCCCATTTTTTTTCTTCAAGAAATAATCAGTCTGCAAACTGGAAACTAGGGAAGTTGAGTTTGATTCCTGGGAAAATCCTACATCAAATTATGAAAGATTGTCAGGACACATTTAGTAGAAAAGTAAAGAATATACAAAAAGCCTAATTCTCTTTATAGACTGGTTAACTAAAAAGGTATATCAATGAAATTATCATAGATCTAGTATAGACATGTATAGATATGGTATTTAAATATGGTATATCTATAGATAAATATATGGATATAGTATAGCTACATGGAAGAGTAGAGAGAATGCTGAACATAGTCAGGATGACCCGAGTTCAAATTTTCCTTCTAACACTTGCTAGCTATGTAACTCTAGTCACTTAACCTCTATCTTAAGCCTCTTTTTTTGTCATCTATAAATAGGGATAATAATAGTACTTCCCTCTCAGATTTGTTGGGAGGATAACATGTACATGCTTTGCAAACCTTAAAGAGCTATTAAAAAACCAGCTATTATTGTTGCTCAACATTTCTTTCATCAATGAGTATGTATTAAGTACTAAATATGTGGCAGTAATTGTGATTATAGTATTTTAATGGATTCATTACTTTGAATAGTCTCATTTGTGTAAATATTTCTTACTATCAACTTGAAACATTTACAGCTCTAGAGATCTATCCTTGGCTTTGTATTGTTAAATAGTAATGCTTTGGATATGATGGCATAGATGATATGTTCTATGTAAGATATAAGATTGGGAGAGAAAAACTACTATACTAAATGACAGAATGAGGATTCTGGAAGATCACAGTGCTCTGGATTATTAATCCCAAATGAAATAACATGAAATTTTATGGGGATCAATAAAAATCATTTGTAATAAAAAAAGTCAATTTTTTTAATGCTTGTTAAAAAACACATATAATACACTTGGATTCAGAATTGCTCATGGACACTTGTGAGTGATATTAGCAATAAAACATAAAAATATCTTAACTATTACAAATGATAAGGTTAAGATAAAATGTTTCAAAAATACTATTACAAAAACTTTCTTGAAAGAACAAAATCAAGTATTTCTTATTATTTCCTAGGTGACGTGCTTTATAAATATTCATTTGCAATAGATTAAGATTTCTCATATTTCTGCATGTTGTTGTGTTGCCTGATAGAAGTAGAATTCATTATTAAAAGGCATATTTTATTGTTACTAGGCAACTAAAATAAAGTTTTATTCACAATTTAATACTATTTGAGTTTTTTTAAGTTTAATGAGGCTTTTTTTAGCACTTTTGGAATATTTGGTTGTCGTGTCTGTTATCACAGAAAGAGCATAATACAAAGGTTTCATTTAGAATCACTGAGATCTTGGTGAATATGCATAATGGAATTTAAAGATAAACTAAACATAGAAGATTAAAAGGACAGACCGTTGGTGCTAGCTCTCAATACAAATTAAAATAAGACAATCTAATACCTAAAATATGTTGACCTGGTTATGTTACAGTAGGATAAAGTAGAAATATAGAAATTTCTTCATTAATTTGAGGGAGAAAAGTAGATACATAAAAGGAGTAACAATTTGAAAAACAATTTACTTGAGTCATCTGTCTTATTTGAATCATTCACCAAAATAAATGGGTGGTTTTCAAAACCATAATTAACAATGAATAATATCAATATAGCATACCATTAACTGAATAATAGTCCATTACAACAAACTTTCTGTATAAGAGGACTGTCCTGAGAGTGGGGTTAGGTAGAAAGTGTGGAGAAAAGTTTTATTTAATAAGATACATTCTCAAAGTCAATTCTACTGACATGAGCAGAGGTCACTGAGTCAAATTCCTTTGATTCAAGAAATATTCAGACAGTATTAAATAAATAGATGCAAGGAAAAATTACTAAGATTTTGACTGTTTTGAAGTAATCTCTATGAATATCCAGTTGTAGACAGTATCACTTTAAAAAGTGTCAAAAGTGTCAAAAATATGGAAGCTATGGGGGCAGCTGAGTGGCTCAGTGGATTGAGAGCCAGGATCAGAGATGGGAGTTTCTAGGTTCAAATATGAGCTCAGATACTTCCTAGCTGTGGAACCCTGGCAAAGTCACTTAACTCTCATTGCCTAGCCCTTATTGCTCTTCTGCCTTAGAATTAATTCAGAGTGTTGCTTCTAAGAAGTTAAGGGTTTATATATTGTGTTGTTGTCAAGTTTATCACAAAAAGAGCATAATGCAAAGGTTTCATTTAGAATCACTGAGATCTTGGTGAATATGCATATAATGGAATTTAAAGATAAACTAAACAGAAGATTATCTAGTTTATGTAATAATAATAATAATAATAATAATAAGCTAGATAGTTATGGAACAGGAAAGCAGATTTGTAAGAGCATTGATTATTTTTATCAATCAATATTGATTGATTATACAATCACATCAATATTTATATATTGATTATTTTTAAAATAACTATCTAAAGGGCAGTTAGGTGGCTCAGTGAATAATAGAGCCAAGTCTAGAGATGGAAAATCCTGGATTCAAATACGGCTCTAGATACCTCCTAGCTGTGTGATCTTGGTCAAATCATTTAACACCAATTACCTATTATTGGTCTTCTGCCATGATATCATTTCTAAGTTTCATTTCTAAGACAAAAGATGAGAGTTTAAAAAAAAAACCTAGTTGTACAAAGGAGAAAAATAGGAACACTATGTTTATGTTTTCTTTTTTTAAATAAACAAACTGCATTATATGAATATGATACATACTGATTTTAAGACTTTTATGTGTTAGTTGAAATACTGGATAGTGTTTTAAAAAATAAGGCTAATTTCCTAATAAATATTTTCATATGTTAGATTAGAAATTTGGACTGCTTAGAGGTAACAGCTGACTTATCCAAGTACATGAGTTCCTCCCAGTTGGAGAAGATCATACCAACAACAGGTCTCTAGAAGATAGCAAGATGGATATTCTTTTAGCTACAGACAATACGATGCTCTCAGAACTGACTGTCATAGACAGAAATATTTCTTCAACTCTGTCAACTTTAACACTAAGCTCTCAGGATCCAAGTAACAAATGGAATTAGAATTTGGGTAGTTTGCAGGGTTTACCCAGAACAACTGAGAAAGTTAAGTTTTAATGAGTTTCCTTTTTAAAGGGGGTCATTTAGGCAAGGTCAGTTGCAATATAATAGTATGAAACTACAAATACTAAGTGTTCATTGTGTGCAGAAACCATGTTCCACAAAGATGAAAGTTTAATTTAATTAATTCAAACTTCTACCCAACTCCACTCCCAGGACAAGTCCTCTTAAACAGGGATTTATTTGATTGGCCATTTTTCATTTAATGCCATGCTATAGTCAAATAACTTACAATATAGGAGAACAAGCCACCCATACAGATAGTCACAATAAATAATGTGACATGATATTTCCCTTGAATTGTGTTTTATTTATCATTATATTCATTCTGATTATACTATTTTGAACTCTATATAAGTTTTTTTAAATTTATTATTCTTCTCCTACACATGGACTTTGCTAAAAATATGCTCAAGCTACTTATGCAATAACCACATATCCTTAAGAAAAGTAACATTTAATTCTTTGCATTTGAAATATTTCTAGTTATGATATTTTTAGCTATTAAATTTCCCCATGAACTATAAATTCTGTTGAATAACTTCATGCTTAATACACACATATGTTGAATACATGTTTCATTGTTGTTGACAACTGTCCAGGATTATATTATTTCCATCATTTTTTAAGCTATGCATTTCTCCTCATTCAAGTCTTCCATTCTCTTTAAAAGCAATTGTCTTAGTTCTGATTTTTGCAATTTCCTTACCTTTTCACCAACACCACCAACTGAGCCAACTGATCCTGAAGGACCTTGTGGGCCCTGCAATATAGAAGAAATAAATTATTCAGGTATTTAAATAAATAGAAAAAGGAAGTAAAATTTTGGTTATAAAGTGTTCATCGAAGTGTTTTAGTGGTCAGCAGCTAAATAGATGTGTAAGTGGAAAAGGGGGCAGAATTTAAATACCCATTGCATAGGCTCTCCCTGACTGATCTGATAGATGTCACTTGACTTCTACAGTCAGTCCTCAACATTTATGCATTTAATTTCCATGGCTTTAAGCACTTGTATCATTTTATTAGTAACTTCATTTTCATTTTCATGATAGCAATCATGCACATTTGTGGCTAAGTGCAGTAAAGAAAAAAAAATGATAGATCCAATGAGCACAAGTTTGTAGAGTGGCTTGTACCCCTACAAGGCACTGCACTGGTCTTGTTCACTTCATCTTTGTTCTATAAGAGCTCTCTATTCCTTTATTGGATATTTTCATTGTTTGCTTTCAAAACACAAGGTTTGTGTTGCAATTATGCCCCCAAACTGTAGTGCAAATTCTTTGGGCTCTAAGGTGATGTTGAGACTTTACCAGTCTCACTTCATCCTACAGTAACAACTAAATTCCCAGCACCATAAGTAGAGAGAATCACAGCCACATAATATACAGTACAAAATGCCCTCGCACAGCCATCTGAAACAATGGAAAATGAGATTCAGTTTTTTAAAAAATGGTTTCATTTTGAGAAATTTATTTACTACACAGTATTTATGGTATTGTAGATCTCATGTGCTATGAAAAGTTTCCTGAAATCAATTTTTAATTGAGATAGTGGTATATAGAGGGACACAATTCTAGGGAATTAATAGGAATTGTTAGGAAAAGTGAAAATTATCAGAATTAATATTTTGTTATAAAGGAATATATACAAAAAGTATATTTTCATCAATCTTTAGTGAAAGATTACAGTTTTTGATGATCAGGAAAACCTAATCCCCTATTTCCCATAGTTTGAAAATATCAATATTTGCATTTTTTGGCTTTCATGCTGTTTTCTAAAAATATTATCCCCATTAAAGGTAAGGACTGACTGTTTGTTAAAACCAAATCTCATTCTAAACATGACTGACTCTTTGTCCATTTATAATATTTATGCAATTAGATTAGAGATTTACAATTAGAAGGGACCTTAGAAGTCATGGAGTCCATTTTCTCTAATGTACATTTGGGAAAAATGAGGCCCCCAAAAAGGTTTGGTAGCTTTATCAGTATCACAATGCTAGTAAGTATCTAAGGTTTGGGTCTTGCATTGCTGGCTATAAGACCAGTGCTACATGCAAGACACCATAACAACAACTCATAACAACTATAAACTAATTATATGTACCATCGTGTTTATCAATTAAACATTGTAGGAAATTATTGGCTCATTTATAGTATTTTGACACCTATCAAATTATAGTATTTTGACACCTATCATGTATTATTCTCCTATTAAAAAAAATTATCAGTTGATAAAATAAACAGGTACTGTGCTAAGTGCAAGGTAGTGAATCTTTACATTTTGCGTTTTATAAATTAGGAAACGGAGATTCACATAAGTTTATTGATTTTCTCATGAAGAGAGGACAAGTGTTATGGATGGAATTAGGATCCAGGTCTTCCTGATATCAAGTCAAACAGTTTAGCCACTTTGTAATCACTATCTGGTTAAGTTTTATATGATTTAAATAAATAATATCATGACATTTGAAACATGTTTCTTATATAACTATTTCAAAGGAAAGTTCTGATTTTATCTGTACTTGGAATATAGCATATAGTTTTTAACTGCCATACTTAAGGAAAGCCCAGAATTAGAGAAGGTCTACTTCTAAGGGAAACTGCTAAGGTAATGCAGTTGATTCCATTGAGAACAGATTTACATTTTTCATAATGGGAGCATGAATGCTGAAAAGTTCAAAGTTTTTTAACTCAGAAAGGATTTGGTTAGGCTGAACATAGAATTATTCTATAAATTCAATAATAATAGAGGTTTTGAGAGATATGCCCTGAAGCTTTAAGGAAATACTTTTAGGACAGGTAAAAGACAATATTATTTTTCAAAGAATGTATAAATTTTGCTCACTGGTATAATATATCTTATAAGTTAAAATAGATTTTAAAAATTGAGATGTCATATATGACAAATTCATACAAATCATTAAAAGGATATTGGAGATATTTATAAAATATCTCTCACCTTTTGAGGCTGATTTCCTAGAGGACCATATAATCTCATCTTTATAATCTGCCTTGGTATCAATGATGGGGTTCTATTATCTTAAACTGTTAGTCCAAACTAGCCTGATACAATGCAAACTTATTTTATTAGTTAATTTGTATGAGCCTGAAGATAATTTTCTCTCTCTCTCTCTCTCTCTCTTTTCTGTGTTTATGTGTGAGCATATGTATATATATACTAGTCATCTTATATATTTGCATTTTAGATGCTACTGAGTCACCTTGAGCAATTCTTTTTTGGACATTAGTGTTTATATCTATAAAATGATAATGTATGAACTTTACTAGATAATTACAATTAAGTTCTCTTCCAGCTTGCAAATCTCCATTACAAGTTTTTAAATACTTCAGTAACCCAAGAGGAATAAGAAGCTATATCTTGGTAATTATCCTATCATCTATAAAATTAAAAAGAAATCACAATAAGTAAAATATTTCTTACATCAGCACCATTGGGACCCTGAGGACCTCTTGGGCCTGGTGGACCAGGTGGACCCTGTAACGGGAAGACATTTTCAAAAATAAACAAGATTCAAAATATATCAAGTTTGCATCTTATGTACAAGAATATTAAAAAGGAAGATAACAATCAATTAATCAATAAGCATTTATTATGTGCTTATAGCATGGTTGGTGCTATGTTAAATGTTATAAGAATACAAAAAGGGAAAAACTCACAAAAACAATCTCTTTTCAAGGGGCTTATAATTTAATGATGGGTTTCATAAGTAATTAAATAGATATATAAAGGACACATGTAGAATATAAGGAAGATGACTTTAGAGGGGAAGGTTCAAGTGACTGAGGGATCAGGTAAAGCCTCCCAGCAAAGACATAATTTGAACTAAACTTGAAAGGAGATACTTAATAAATAGAGAAGAGGAAGAATATTTCAGGCATGACCAGTCAATTCAAAGGTACAGAGGAAGGAGATAACATGTGAGAAGTTTCACTGATTTTTCTATCATCTTAAGTGAAATTACCTTTGTTAGGTAGACATGTCTTTATAGCAATCAATTGAAACCAATTGTAAGCAGGACTTGTATATCCTGAAATCAATCAAAGCTATTGCCTAAACGCCTTGGTCAGCTACTTAGGAATTTGTAGTAAATTGAGGAAATATATTAAAATCAAATAGCATTTCTAAGAGTCTGGAAATGTACAGGAAAGAATAATTGCAAAAAGAGAGATACAGAGTGGGACAATAAAGATATGTCACAGAAGAAGCAGGGGGGCATACATAGCAAACCAATTTATTCAAGGGCTGAGAGTAGCTTGAAAAAATAAAGTTTGCAATTTTCCCAACTTTTCCTTCTGGAACCTGTTTATTCACAAATATAATATAATCTGTTTTAACATTATTGCTTAGGGTGTTTTGTTACTCAAATTATTGAAGTAACTTAAATTGTGGCTCAACCACAGAAACCAGAGTTAACTAGAGACTTAAATTAAACTTAATCAGAGAATCCAACTTCTGTATAAATCTTAGGAGCCTTATGTGAAATACATTGATAGAAATATATAAAATACATAAAATCAGAAAAAAATTACATAATATACACATTTATCTGTGTCTCTCTGTATGTGTGTTCTAAGAAACTAAGAAAAGGAGAACAGAGGAGGGATGATGGGAATTTGGGGAGATCATAGGACTGATGAAAACATTATATTTCTTATTAAATGTATAATGTAATATAGCAACATGTCATGATATAACATAATATAATATATGCATTATATATATTTTAAATAATAATGATTTTTAAAATAATAATGATTAAAGAATAACTTACCATTGGACCAACATCACCATTTTCACCTTTTTCTCCAGGGGGACCAGGCAGGCCCTAATGAAAGACAGTAAAAAATGAAAGTCACTTTTTTCCATGACCAACCACACCTTACTTTGAGAAATTGTCTCCCTATTTTGTCAAACAAAATAAGAGGATAATTTAAGTAGATTTCAGAAAATGGAAATAATCCCTTTGCTAAATATTTGTAACTCAAGTAAAATAGGGAAACATGCCACATAACTAATTTGTAGCAAAGACAAATCACAAATCCAATTCTACTAGCATAGTTATTCATTATGTTCACAGTTATTCATTATACCCAAAGGGAAACATGTTAGATCATATAGTATTTTGGTAGAAGACAAAGTATACAAATTAACTAATGAAGACAACAGTTTTCTCAGATTTGAATTTTCTTCTTTTTTTCCCAAGTTTTACAAAACCAAAGAATCAATCATTTCCATATACAAAGAGGAAGAAGATACTATACAAATAAAATCTCAAATCTCCTCTATGTTTAGCTATAGGTTTCTTAATATCTATGTAATAAATCCCACAAGTATCCCAGTCTCTCCCTACTCTCCCCACATCCATGAAGGTATATTCTAGGAAATCAACATGTTCATACAAATTAAGTCTTTCATATTTTCACCTTTCAGTTCACAATCTGGAGGTAACATTCACAATTTATTCTTCCAGTATTAATTCTGTAGCTATGTAAAATGTTCTCATGGTTCTATTCATTTCACTGTTCATTATCCAGTGTAATTCTTTCCAAGTATTTTTAATTTGCCTGATCATTGCTTCTCATAGGACAGTTATTCCATTATAATAACTTACAACTATTTTTTTAGCTATTCCCCAATTAATTGGCATCCCCCCATTTCCAATTCTTTATCACCACAAAGAGAGCTGCTACAAATATTTTGGAACATATGGGTTATTTTCCTTTTCCCGTGATCTATTTGGGAAATGATCCCAGCAATAATATTGCTGTGTCTAAGGGTATACACAGTTTAATAACTCTCTGGATGTAGTCCCAAATTGTTATCCAAAATGGTTGAATTAGTTCATAGCTTCATCCACAATGTATTTAGTATGTCCATTTTTCCATATCTCCATTTGTCAATTTGCCCTTTTGTCATTTTAGCCACTCTGATGGGTCTAAGATTATATTTGAGAATTGTTTTGGTTTGCATTTCTCTAATAAATAGTGATTTACAGCATTTTTTCCCTGTACCTATTATATGGCTTTGATTTCTTTATTTAAAAATTATCTGTTCATATCTTTTGCCCATTTATCAATTGAAGGATGGCTCATTTTAAATTTGACAAAGTTCTGTATATATTTTAAATATGTGACCTCTATCTGAGGGGCTATCTATAATCCCCACCTCAATTTTCTGCTTTCCTTCTAATCATGGAAACATTTGTTTTATTTATACAAAGAGCTTTCCAACTGAGTGTATATAAACATCCAATTTATATTGTACAATGCTCTCCATTTCTTGTTGACTCATAAGTTCCTCTCTTGTCCAAAAAATTTATAGGTAACATGTTCCCTGCTCTCTTAACTTACTTATACTATCTTTTTTGACTAGATCATGTATCCATTTTGATCTTAATAAATGGTGCAAGATATTGGTCTATACCTAGATTCTGCCTAATTACTTTCCAGTTGTCCCAATCATTTTTACCAAATAGTAATTTCTTATCACAAAACCTAGATTTATATTTCTGTCAAATACAAAATTACTATAATCTGTTATTGCTCTTTGTAATGTTTCTTCTGTTCTACTGGTCTACCTTTCTTTTTCTTTGTGAGTATCAGATGGTTTTGATAATTACTCATTTATTCTACAATTTAAAATCTGATTAACTAGCCTCCTCCCTTTATATACTTTTCTAGTTATTTTAATATCTTTGATCTTGTGTTCTTTGAAATGAATTTTATTATTTTTCTAATAATAAAATAATTTTTTGGTAATTTAATTGGGATGGCATTGAGATTTAAACTTTCCTATAACTTTTGGAGACCCTTAATTTTAGCAGTCATGCACCTTTATAAGACTCCACTTTCTTCAAAAATCTATCTCAATCTAAATTATTGTTAAAGAGTTTCTTGACTGGCTGTTCAGATGCAAGTGCTCAGTTATTATGAATTCAATTTCTGGTTTGCTAATTGAACTTTTATGGAACCAATAATGAGTTAAAGAATCACTAAATATCACAATAGTATGACCTACAATCTACTTTTATGTTTCTCATTTTATTTGTTAGCTTTAAAATACATTTTGTACTCCTTGAAAATCATCCTAATATTTCACTTTCCTTTCCTTTAGTGAAATACTTGATTTTCTTTTTTATTTCTATTCAGATCTATTAGGATATTATTTGCTATTCCCATCTTCTCTGTTGAAATTGCCTATGTCTCCATTTAAATTCTTACTTTTACATAATGATCTTCTAATACTATATAATTATGTGGGACAACTTATAAAATAGGTTCAAACCTTTTTATCATTCAAATTATATTAAATACCCTATTAAATACAAACCTATAAAATGTCAACTTGTGAAGAGGATAATTTGGCTTCTAAATATAACAAAGTTATTTTTATCAATGTGGATTTTTTAAAATCTTGCCTTATGATTTCTAAATTGACTGAAAAATAACACTAAAATATCTGAATATAACTTTAAAAACAAATGAATGATGTAAATAAATTGATACATTATGAGAAAACATTGTTTTTAATTTTTAAAAGAATTTTTTTAGTTTGTATTTTTGAAACATCAATTAATCTTGCCTAGAGAAAGTAAAATGTCACCGACATACAAGGAATCATCACCACATAGTGACAGATATTAGAACTGCCTGGAGAGTTGCTAGGAAGTAACAACCAATGTCTGGGATGGGCTAGAATGATTAAAAATTAATAATTCCATCATCCTAAAAGACAGTAAGTATCATATAAGTCAAAAAGTATACTTCCATGTTGAAATGTCATTTAAACTTCCTTTCTATTGGTGACATATTATAAATCTATGTTGTTATTTCTGAATTAAAGAGTATAGAACATGAAACTATGGTTGTTTTTATTCCCAATTCGAATCCAACTCTGAATATCATCATCTCTCAATTTGTACACACACACACACATATATATATATGCATGAAACTAATAAGAAGTGCCCTTTAGAAAGACTTAAGATATTCATCCCTGCTTTTTTTTTTTAATAAAGGTCGAATAACATTTGATTTGAGTGAGACAGAATAGCCTCATGATGAAGATTAATAGAGATATCATGAGTACAATTATCCTGTTGCAATAAACTAAATTTGCTAAATTGTAGTCTGGTGTTAATCAGCTTTCCATCCAAGCCCAACTTGCTCCTGGTGGATAATTTATGCATTGAGAGAAACTGATTTAATATCTAGTTGAAGTCATTTATTATAGAAGTTAACTGATTCTCAAAAAATAAGATGAATTTAGATTCAAAATTCTGACCATATTAGTTCTCTTATTGGGCACAAGGGTAGCAAAACATATAAGTTGAGTATTTTATAGTTATTTGTCTATAAGAATTGCTATTATGTATTTAATCATGAAGACTCAATTAGAGAATGCAAATGTGATTGCCAACATGTTAATTTTATTAGAATATTTAAGTTTTGTGATTTAATACATGATGTTGTGAGGAAAATGTCATTTAAAAATTAATTTGTTTCTTGAATTAACATCACTCCTCCATGGAAAATACCGGTTGCTTTGTGGAAAAGAAGATAATGAAAATTCAAGGCAAATAAATGCCAGTATTTTTTCACTATGGCTACTGATTATCAAACTGACAAAAGTATCTTGTATGACCAGTAATAATTTACAAGTTAAATTTATTCAGCAGAAGTATGATAAAGTATATATTGTCTCTACCTCTCTCTCCAGAAAAATAAATGAGTTGCTATTTTTAAGGTGTGCTTTCCAATATTTTTGGTGCTTCATGATTCTTATGGTTGTCTATTATTACCTAATCTGAATTAGAAAGAAAAATATAAATCGTGAAAAAATGATGCTTTTCATTTTGTGTTGCCCAATATTCTAAAAGCTAAAAGCATAAAACCTAAAACCCTAAATGAGATAACATATTTGCTAAAAGGTATTCATTGATTATATTATATATGTACCTATTCATATAGTTCATATAACTGCCTAACTGTAATACATATGCAAAAGAACATTTTAATTTAGAATAATGCATGGTAGATATTGAATGAAAATTGAACAGTACAACACTGGGTAGGTGCTCAAAATCTTTATAGTTTGGCAGTACCTGTTCAGAGCTAATACTATAGCTTTCAAGCACCTGGAGTCATATCCATGCAACCATGAGGCATTGGAGTATGTCATTAATGTATGGTTAATCAAAATGTTATATGCATGTATATATGCAGGTATGTACTTATGTATGAAGGTAGATATTTGATTGTGGGTATGCATTTTGTATATCCATATATATAAGGGATTTTCCTAATGTACAAGTCTGGTCATGTCAATCCCCAAGTCATTGAATTTCAGTGGCTCCTCACTGATTTTAGAATCAAATTGAAACTATTGTTTGACATTTAAAGCCCCTCCCAAGTTAGCCCCAGCAGACATTTCCAGCTTTCTATACATTACTGTTGTTCAGTCATTTCATTCATGTCAAACACTTTGTGATCACATTTGGGATTTTCTTGGTAATAATACTAAAGTGATTTGCCAATTCCTGATGTAACTCATTTTATAGAAACTGAGGCAAACAGGGTGAAGTGACTTACCTAGGATCATCTAGCTAGTAAATATCTGAGGCCATTTTTGAACTCAGGTTTTCCTGACTATGGGTTCAGTACTCTCTTTACTGTACCACCTGCCCTTCCCCAACTCTGGTTTAGCCAGCTTGGCTTTTTATTCCTCACACATGACACTCCAGTTACGTTAGAAGCACCTCCATGCTTGAAATAACCTACATTTTTAATTGTATAATTATACTACAAGTTCCTTGGGAGGAAAGTCTATTTTTTCCCTTTTCTTTGTATCTTAGCATAGTAGGCACTAAATAAGTCCTAAATGACTGACATTAATCAAAGAAAAAATACATTGAGGCCAACATAAAATTTAATAATGGAAATTAGTTAATAGTTACTGAGAGGCGATGGCCACCAATGTTACTTTCCATCTACTCTATATTTATCTTTACTGATTTATATATATATATATATATATATATATATGTATGTATATTTTCTAACCCATTAGCATGCAGTCTCCTGGAAGGGAGGCTTTAGTTTTGATTTTCATTTGTATTATCAGCACTTCAAATAGAGTTTGGCACAGAGCAGGACCTTACTCTATGCTTCTTGAATAGTTTATTAGAATTGTTTATTTCCCTCACAATTCAACTCAAAAGGTTTTTTTGACATGAAGCCTTTCCTCATCACCAAGCAGCCAGTATCTCGAAAAAAACAAACTAACTTTTACTTATTTTGGATATATTTATGTATATACATGCTCTCTCCCTAAAAGAATGCAAACTTCTAAGGAGAAAAGATGGTCGTTTTTGTCTTTCACCACCTAGTATAATGGTCTTGGACACATATCACTGTTCAGTTATTTTGTAGTTATGACCAAATCTTCATGACTCTAGGGTTTTCTTGGAAAAGACAGTAAAGTGGTTTGCTAACTTCCTTCTCAAGCTCATTTTACAGATGAAAAATCTGAGTTAAGTGACTTTCCTAGAATCACACAGTTAATAAATGTCTGAGATCAGATTTGAACTCATGAAGATGAATTTTCTTGACTCCAGGCCATTGTAACCAGGCTCATAAATGTCACGTAATAAAGGTACAAATATTATTTGGCCAGGGGCAGCTTGGTGATACAATGGATAGAACTCTTAGGTCTGAAGTAAGAAAGCCACATTTCCATGTGTTCAAATCTAGCCTAAGCTGGAGAAGAAAATGGAAAACCACTCCATAATCTTTGCCAAGAAAACCCCAAACGAAGTCAGAAAAAGTCACAAATTAAAACTATTGAACAATAATAACAACAAAATGCTGCTAATTCTATACATTCATATGTTGAGGTATGTGCATGTAGAGGCATACACAAAAATGCTTTGGCCCAGACTTTGATTTCATTTGTACAAGGATCTTCAAGTGAAAATAATTTCTCCCTCATCACAGATTAAGCTCTGGGGTAACATCAGACATTTGTATGAGGTAGAACTTGAAGTCCAGGTCTTCTGACTTTGATGTCTGATTTACTCTACCACACGGACTTTGTTAGAATGTTGGACTGACCATTCTTTATTCATTGGTTACCTGGAGAGTTCCCTTAATCAAGTATGATGTCCATCCCAATGTATTTTTTTCTTTAAATAATTAGTAAATTACAGCATTGTTCTTAGTATTAATTCCTAATTTAATTCATCTTGCTTTGCTATTCGAATTAACCTAAAAGTCTAAAGACTTTTAAAATGAATCCTAGTTTAGAAAATCAATACTAAGACATATTCTAAGAACAAGTATTAATTTATTTTTGGAAAGTTTCTATTAACTAATAATTATTAATCATTGTATTCACTCTGGAACCAAAAATTTCTTTTAACTTTTTTAATTGGTTTATAACCAGAGGAATATCAATATGATGGGATGGAGGAAAAAAGAAAAGTAGGGGTGATGGGGGAGATGTACTAAAATTTTGGGGAATAAAAACTTAGAAAAGACTTCTTGAAATTTCAAGGGGTCAGTTTTCTAACTGTACAATAAGCAACATTTTAAACCTCTAGTCCTAAACTTACAAAGCAGAGCCTACTCCCTACTCCCTCTACTTCTCTCCTAACAATAGACTTTCACAATCCTCATTATACTTTGTGGATGGGGAATTTATCAATATTGAGCATAAGTTAAAGTGCATTTTCCAAAACAATTAAAAATAATATCAAAGGCTATCTAACATTTATATAGTGCTTTAAGATTAGCACTTAGAGGGGGCAGCTGGGCAGCTCAAAGGATTGAGAGTCAGAGCCAGAAAGGGAAGGTCCTGGGTTCAGATCTGATCTCAGACACTTCCTAGATGTGTGACTCTGGGCAAGTACTTAGCCCCCATTGCCTAGTCCTTACTGCTTTTCTGCCTTGGAACAAATACACAGCATTGATTCTTGGGTGGAAGGTAAGGGTTAAAAAAAAAGATTAGCACTTAGTAACTATGTATGCCTCATGAATGAAATGTATTCCCTATGTCCCCAAGATCATGTTGCTACGAAGTATCTGGATGAGGCTGGATTTGAACTTTGCTCTTCCTGCCTCCTAGTCCAGTCCTCTATATACTGTGCCATTTTGCTACCTCAAGGCATTGAATGTTGCAATTATTAAGATAATTAATTTAAATAATTAAGATAAATACAGTAAAAATGAGAAATCATATTACAAATATTCAAAATCATGCTGATTAGGGAGTCATGAATGTACATTGATATAGCATGAGGTAAATATTTACAAAATTATTAAGAACAATTAAACCAAATTGTTATTATTTTTTAATCACCAAATATCTAAATTACTACTGTGTATTTACTCAAAGCAAATGTATAATAAATAGACTTTAAATAATCACCACTCCTTTGAATTCATGAGCATTTAAAATATTTATTTTTAGTTTTAAAAAAATGAAAATTTACAAGATTGAAGTTTTTTAATGAAATTTCCTACTTTAAGTAATTGACTTCTTTCAGCATTTTGGTATTTTACCAATTAGAAATACACACAAGAGAGTGATTTGATATTATAGTTTGATATTTATAAATCTGATTTTCAATAACATCCAATGGATATAATGATATTTTTGCTCCTAAATATATTATGCCTCTACCTTTATACATTTTTGTGACATCCATAACCTAGCAAAAGCAAGTCTTAAATAAAGTAGAAATTATTTAGCTCCAACTATCGATGGAATTTAAATAGGCTGAATGAATTGAATTGAATTGGATTGAACTGGATTTAATTAAACTGAGAATTAAAATCTCTCACTAGAGAGGTAAAATATGAAGCAAAGGCTTATAATCAACATGGAGCAGAGCTGAATAAAGATAGATAGTACAGATAACTAAAATGAATAATTTAATAACATGTAAATATTATATTCATCTTAATGTTATGCTATTACACCACTGGCAAACAAATGCTATTTTTAACAACTGAAATATATAATTAAGAATAACTTAGGGTCTAATTATATCCTTATATTTGTTCAGACTTTTGTTTGGGCTTATGTAGAGCTTGAAAGAAATGATTTCTCTTTGAGGGTCAACTAGGAATATGTAGTTGAACATAACTGTAATTTCATGTTTTTATTGTATATAGTATCTTAAGATAATATGCAATTGGATGAAAAAGTCTAATATTCAAAGCAATTGTGGCTTAAAGAAAAATGAAAATTTAGTTTTTTACTTTTTGCTTTTGCCACTAGAAATGAGATAAGATTATAGTTAGTTTTTCCCTCTGTGAAATATAATAATTTGGGGGGTCATGCTTAAGATAATTACTATTGGAATGATTCCAAGTCAGTCAGAAGCATTTAATTACAGTGAAATATCAATGTTTCTCTTAGAATATTCATTACTCACCATGATTACTGCCTTATTTCTTGACAGTATTTCAGAACAATTAACCCATACTACCAGATTTTGCTCAATGGACCAGTTCATTCAAAGGGAAACATGACTCAAAAACCATAATGCCATCTATTTCCAATTCTATGCCCTTTACTTTTTTAAATAATAGATTTTGGACATTTAAATGAGTGATCAAACAATACTTAGTCTTTTAATATAATTATTAAGCCAAAATATGTTAAAGGTCTGCTATGCAAAAGGTATTGTTCAAATCATATTTTGATATAAAAAGTCAGTCATTTGGAATTATAAACGTATGTACCTTGAATTCTAAAAACAAACCAAAAAAGCACTGAAAATTAATTTACATTTGTATCATATCAAAAGATAGGTGTTGCCTAATATCCACAGCAAACTCACTATGTTATATATATTTTAAAATAAATTGTTCTTCCTTCATGGCACTAATTTGGATCCGGTTTGAGATTGAGTTTTTATAAATATGAATTTCAAATCTCATATGTCCAAATTTCTAAAAGTTTGTATTTTAACATTTCAGTGCTTACTTGTGAGGCGCAAGATCTTAATTAGACTAAGAAATTATTATCCTTCACAGAAGAATTTACAAATTTCCTCACCTTCTCCCTTTGCTTTAGGCATCATTAGTTCATTTTTTGTCTCTCTCGATATATTTATATATGCATGCATGTATGTTTATATATATGTGTGTACCATATTTACTATTTATGACTTGTGCTATATATAGCCATACCTATTTTATTAACTATATGTGATAGTATTATAATTCAATTTTCTTAAATGTTCTATAGTCTCTAAACATACATATTACGAAGAAATGTTTTTTAAAAAAGATATTGAGGTTCTGAACCAAAAATGTTATTGCTATTTTGGCTGATCTGCTAAATATTTTGAAAAATTGCTGGAATATCTCTAAGGTAAAGCAATTTAATAAAAAGTTTAAAAATTCCACATTCATTCATTAACTTGACAAATAGTCATTGATAACCTGCTGGGCACTGAACTCTGTGTATGAACATTCTAGAAGCAAATATTTATTACTTGGCAGTGTCAATAATTCTAAAACATGGTATTTTTTGCCATGGCTCTCTATAAGTAATGAGCATATATAACACTATTTTAATTCATGATCAAAAATATAGGTATAAAATAGAGGTGACCATATGTTTCTTCTATTCACACTTGTTTTGCCTCCACATTTAATTATTATTCTGAGACAACCGGCAGGAAAAGTCAAAATGAATTCTACTAATATTGCAAGGAATGACAAAGTACACATATGAATAATTATTCTTTCTCTGAACTGCTTCAAGCTAGTTCTGCATTTAATCAGGAACCACCATTCTTTACCTTCAATTTTAATGGACATTGTAGGAAAATCTTAAATCTTTTACAGTGATGTTGTTTGCATGACTCAAATTTCAGGAGAAAACTTTTCTTGTCTGTCATATAGATAACTTGTATCTCCATGTAAGCAAGCAGAAATTATGTTCATTCTGTGTGCTAGAATTATTATCATTACTTGTTCAGCTTGCAAGGTAAATTATAATTACAGATAAACTAATAAAATGATAATTTTTAAATAAAGCACCTATTTTTATGGACTGAACTTAAATATATCTGCCTCTTTCTCTTTATGTATACACATGTATATATGTGTTTGCATGTAAATATATTTCATACATATCTCTTGTCCTAGTTCTTGATTAAAAATGAAGTCTATAGCTTCTTCCTTTTACATATTGCAACTCATTCCTATTTTTAAATAAAAGTTGATAGCATTTTTCTTTCACTCAGTAAAAGAACATAATAGTTTTTTAAAATACTTGTTGATTAATTTATTGAAGGATATAACTTAATTTTATCCTCACATGGCTCCAGTGAAATAGGTCAAGAAAGGTAAGGTCAGGTGTTGTTGTTTAGTTTTTTTAATATGGAGGAAAATAGTACAAATGGTTTAAGCAATTTATTTAAAATGTGACAGGGGTAGAGGTGAAAGTGATCCTAAATTTAATGCCACAAGATCTTGGAACTATGAATATAGTGATAGAGAAAGCACTAGGTAAATATCTTACCTGAAGACCAATGGGACCAGGAGGGCCAGGGAATCCTCTAGCACCTTCATCACCTTTTTGACCAAACATTCCCTGCTGACCTCTTGGTCCAGGCTCCCCATCACCTCCCTATGGAATTACAAGGAAAAAGTCACAAAACAAAGAGTTTATGGCATGTTCTAGTGGTTCCAAGTATCTTTAATCCATATGAGAATAAAATTTTTTAGCCTAATTTGAAATAACCCAGATTGTATCTTATTCTTAATGTCCATTTTTGATTATTATACTTACTTCCACTTTCCCTCCTCCCCCTGGTCACCCACTCTTCCCAGAATATTTCAGATGGTTTAAAAAGATAGAATACCACAAGTTAAAAATTCTATCATTACAATAAGGGGTAAAAAAATCGCAAGAAATCTGCCCAAGAATAACTCTTCTGAATGTATCATTTACTTAGATGGTGTATGACCAACTATTAAATATTTTAAAGTGAAGTTTTATCTAGAATAATAATGATCATATTAAAATATCACATTTATTTTGGGCAAGGGAATCTATGAGCCGCCTTGGTGACTATGATTATTAATGTAAATTATGTTGTACATAATCATCCAATTTTTTGGCCATAGTTCATGAATATGATCAAAGAACTGTAGAGCCTTAGATTTACTGTAACAAGTGACATACTTACAGCAATACCAGGGGCACCAACAGGTCCTTGAAGGCCTGGGGGACCAGGAGGACCCTGTAGAGAGATAAAAGCCACATTAGTTTCAGAATGTATGCTTTATAGAGATCTTTCAAGTATTTCTTCATTTTTCTGTGGAAAAAAAGTGTTGCCTAGATATCTTTTACATTGAATGCAGTCAACCATTATTTATTCAGTTCTTAGAGATCCAGACTTGATATCTGCAATCAATTTTAAATTGACATTTATTTAAGGAACTTACATTGGCATTATTTTAGGTTATTTAAAAATAGATTTCTGTGCAAAGATAAATCAAGTTAAACACGATCTTTTGAAAACCCTTAAAAATATAAGGTTTTTTTTAAATTAATGACATCTACTTGGGAATGGGGAGATGACACAAATTGCCCATTAAAAGAATACTGTACCACAACTTATCAATGGACATTAGGAGAAGGAAAATACAGATGGATGATTCTTATGAGAAAAACAAAAACAAAGAAAAAACCTTGTCAGTCTTTTCACTGTGTTTAAGGATCTGAGTGGCCTCTGATACTTCCTAGCTGTGTGACTGGGCAAGTCATTTAATCCCCTAACCCTTACAGCTTTTCTGCCTTGGAACCCATATACAGTGTTGCTTCTTAGAGGGAAGAGAAGGGTTTTAAATTTGAAAAGCAAACAAACAAACAAACTATGTATTGAGTATACCCATACTTGTGTTCAGTCAGCAATATGCTTTCACCTTCATCTATATTAACATTCATAGTCATGCTGTTTTGTTTCCAAATACAGTTCTCTTTTGAAGAACTCAAAATCCTTATCAAGCATGCATAAAAATCGGACTAAAAGTAGTAGTATGAGAGCTAAACTGTACTTTTATTAAAGAGTCTTGTATATATAGTGCAGAACTTATTTTATTGATTTGCAAAAACATCTATCAGACCAGATGCAACTATTTTTAGAACAATAAAGACAGTCCATTTGTAGTACAACAAATTTCAGCACTGACTAAATTTTATTTTTTTCCCTATTTCAGGGCTTTGTAATGATGATTTGAGAACGTTAAGAAGCTATTCTCACTTCCAACCAGTACTTAAAAATCTTATTCACACATTGCACAGTAAATGGTATGCCACAATTCTAATCCTAAAATATTTTCCTTCTTTAGTTCAATGGTCAATTAGGAGAGAAGTAATATTAAACATTGTACACATTTCTCCCCTAAAAAGTTCTTCATAATATTGCTCAGTTATTTCAGTTGTATCTAACTCTGCATGAACTCATTTGGAGTTTTCTTGGACTATACTTATTCCTACGATGTCTTTTTTCCCCTTTTATTATTCAAAATAGCATTTCTTGTTTTACCTGAATTATATTTTCAAGGCTTCAAGTTTACCTTTATTACATCAAAAGCTGGCTCTTGGTTTGAAATTCTATTTATCATATGAAAGAAAATTCATTCATTTTTATGTTTTCTAAGGTGTTTATTGGTAATGAGTGCTGTAAGTTTCCTCTTAATTGATAAATTCATATGATTTTTGTTATGTTAACATAAACTAGAATGCCCTATTATTCAGTCATGTCCAATTCTGGATTTTCTCTACAAATGCACTAGACTATTTAGCCATTTGCTTCCCTGGCTCATTTTGCAGATGAGGAAACTGAGGCAAACAAGGATAAGTGATTTAACCCAGGATCAAACAGCTACTAAGTGTCTGAGGTGGAATCTGAATTCAAGTCTCCCAGGGTCCAGGCACAGCACTTTATCCACTGTGTCACCTAGTTGCTCTTGTTCATGTTACTGGTATTTATTGGATACATTCTTAGTAGAGCTCTGTATAAACTGAAAACCAAACAAATGAATTGCCTCTACACTCTGAGATATTTTTTATCAAGTTGGGAAAACAACGCTTGCATGAAAAATAATTTAAAAGAAAAGCAAAATAAGGCCATCTTCAAGTGGAATAGGAGTATATAGTAAGGAGTAGAATTGGGTACATCTTTGAGAGGGCTTTAGTCATGAAAGATTTATTGGCTGAAATAAGTTTTCAAAATTTATATTCTGAAGGGGTGTAAAGAATGACAGTAAAAGGAAGCCAATTCCAGTTGTGGAATAAGTATCATGGATTCTAAAGTAATGAGGCCAAGAGTGAATATATAATGAATAGGGATTAAAGCTGTATACTAGAAGAAAAAGAAGGGGAAAAGAAGAAAATTTAAAAATAATAATTAAAAAAGGGCTTGGTCTTCTTATCTCACTCACCAAGGTTGGAACTGCAGTGTTTATTCATTAGCCCACTGTCAGTATTAATCAGTATTGAAGTGTCTTTCTGACTGAGGTTGATTCACTCCTCCTTAGCTAGCCTGATAGGCTTAGCAATCTGATGCAAAATTTAGTGTGGACTCTTCATTGTCTTAATCTAGTTCAATTGTCTTTGTGCATTATCATCTATTGATGTACCCTCATGTGGCTTTGAAGTCCAAAGACTGAGGCGCAAAGTTTGTGGCACATGGGGCCTGGGACGCCAGTTGTTATGGGAGGTGCGATTGTGACCTGGTGTTGGCGTTCACGCACAGCGGCAAGAAGTTATCTTGTCTTAATCTACTGAAGCTCAGAAAGCTCAAGCTCAAGAGATCTTCCAGCCTCAGCCTTCTACTTCACTTTAAGATTTTTTTTTTTACTTTATAGTATTAAGGATAATAATTACCAAATACTTCAGTAATTCAGTAGAGTTCAGGAGGAAAATTATGCAACCTTGAGAAACTTAATTATACTACACTACCTCATTAGACTACTGGTTGATGACTTCTTGCACTTTTGAGGTCTTTAACACATACTTTCAACAATTATGCCTGCTTTAATTATGATTGTTATATAGCAATTTCTTCAACCATACCAATCCAAAAGAGATAACAACTAAAAAGAACTTTCCAAACCATAAGATACCATGTAAATACTAATTAATATTACCATTAATGTAATTGCTATCTTATTATTAATTGAAAAGATTCAGTTATAGTCTAATAATATAAGGCATTAATAAGATTGAAAATTTAAGTGAAATTGATTTGTCTAGTGAAGGAAGGAAGATGTATTTTGGGTAAAGAGCTCCAAGATACAATTTATAAGTAAAAGTCTATAATCATTATGTGGGAAAAAATCATGTACAAAAATGAGACTAAAAACTCACATTTTCTCCCTTGTCACCTTTACTTCCTTTCTGTCCTGGTTCACCAATTTCACCCTGCAAAAAAAGATGTTAAGATTCTTCTCTATAATTTCTGACTTTCCATTCAACTGAAATCATTATTAAAACATCTTTAAATAGTCAACTTAATATGAATTATTTTCTAATTCTGAAATTGCATTTGGGAAATCCAAACAGACCTATTTTTGCATGTACTTTACTAAATTAATTTTGCTATTGACCAGTATACAGCAAAAAATTGGCTCAGACTGAGAATATTCTACAACTAGCTTACAAAGTAAACTATCTTTTGCCTATAATATTTAATATGTCTCAATTTATAAAGTTATTTAATTGCATACAAGTCAATCATTATGCCTTTTCTAAAGCAATTTAAAACCCCTACAAAACTCACATTGCCAAATAACCATGCCAGAAAATGTCATATAATTTAGCACAGTAAGGAAAGAAAATACATCAGGTTCACACACACTTTTTTTCTTAATATTACAATAGAACATGCCCTTGTATTAAAAATAAAAGGCTTTTAGAGAAATTATAAATTCAAAGCAAATAAATATTAGCCAATTTATCAATAACTGAATCCACTAATTGGCTATGGAATGGAAGTATATGATTATAGGATTATAGCATTTTATTTTTTCATTATCATAGTCAGTATTTTAGAAAATTAGCTTTAACATCAAATATGTACATTTCCTTTCCTGCTACCTCCCTCTCTGCTCCTCTATCCATCTTCTTATGCTATGTGGTATATAAGCACATGGATTAGACACTAATCTCCTTTGACATACACCATTCAAGCAAAAGGAAGGTACTTGAAATTTTAAAAAGGGATGTGCTTTGATCTGTCATCTAATTCAATGAAAGTTCTACCCAAAAATCTAGGAGAGGAAATCAAAACATTCCCACATTATAGCATTATTAAAAAAAATAGCACTAACCTTATCCCCATCTTCTCCTGGGGAACCTGCAGGGCCAGCTGGACCTGGAAGACCCACAGGTCCTTGTACTCCATCTCGTCCAGCTGGACCTTGGGGACCTTTTTCTCCCTGTGGTAAAAAAAAAGACAAGAATCCATTAAGTTGGTTATAAGAATTTTGTTAATTAGCTACCTAATATCATACTTTCAGTTGAGCACCAAAAGACATGGTTCTTTTAGCATATTCGATAAAGAAGAGTTTTGATTAATTAATTGAGTTATTAATAATTTTGATAAAGAGTTATTAATGAAACAGGATTTTAATCACAGCTCAAAGGGTTCTCAGTTTTCTGAGGAATATTAAAACAAGTTTATATTTAGAAATTATGTCTCTGTCCTAGTCAGGTTATGTTCTACAAAAGTATTTATGATTATGCTTTGAAGCATTCTTCAAGAAGATTCTTTTTAAAATGTGTTTTACTGATACTTTTTGTTTTTACATTCTATACATTTATAAAAATGACCCCTTTCATCTCTCCTAGCCAGGACACTGGAAGACTTCATCTGTAATAGATCTATCTATCTATCTATCTATCTATCTATCTATCTATCTATCTATGAATATATACACAAAAATACATATCTAGATATACATACATACAAATATACATATATGTAGTCAACATGTCTCTAATTCAGTGTCTCTAGTTCAGCAAAGAGACACAGAGACCTTATCTGACAGTGTATGCAACATTCCATATACAACATGGACCTCAATTAAGAAAAAAATGAGTGAGAGCTATTTTCCCATACTTTAATCATTATCATTTAATAGCATTAAGTTTGATCTTTCTTTCTCTTTAAATAATTGTGGTTATTGGGCATTTTTGCCCAAAACTTAATTTCTTAAGCAAAAATGCTTCCTATTTGCAGAATCCAGAAGTACAGCTACTGTTTTTTTAAATGTTGAATACTGCAGAAAAGAGATGAACAGAGAATCTCAGTATTTGGTTTCAAGTGTTAACAAACTAATTTTGTCTATATGTCTTGCTTTGCTTATAAATTATTTTTTTAAATAAATACTTCATATATCTTATTTTGAGATTTTTGTTTCTTCTGACATTGGCTAATTCAAAATTATCAGCTAGTATACTGTCTTTATC
Source organism: Monodelphis domestica (assembly GCF_027887165.1). Lineage (NCBI taxonomy): Eukaryota > Metazoa > Chordata > Mammalia > Didelphimorphia > Didelphidae > Monodelphis > Monodelphis domestica. Next base: position 470,436,730 of record NC_077228.1, read on the forward strand.
CAACTGGCAAAACTTTTTCCCCCCATATTTTTAAATTAATTTCTTCACATACAATCCCTTTTGATTTTGAATATTTCAATATTTTAGCTCCTTATCATTGTTTACTTAGATTTATGTCATAGTCTAATTGGTTTACAGACCAAGCTATGCTCTTCTTTCTCCAAAATGCATTGAAAACAACTATTTCTTTACAAACACACATACATTTACACACACACATAATAGTATTTGTTCAGTCATTTCAATTTTGTCTAATTTTTCATGACCCTATTTGGAGTTTTCTTGGCAAACCTAGTGGAGTGGTTAGCCATTTCCTTCTCCAGCTCATTTTAAAGATGAGGTAACTGAGGCAAACAAGGTTAAGTGACTTGTCCAGAGTTACAGAGCTAATAAGCATCTGAACCTACATTTGAACTTGGGTCTGTCTGAGTTCAAGCCCAGCACACTATCCATGCAACCACTTATATGCCTTCTGTGTATATTATTAATATTTAAATATTACACATTGATATAATCTTTGTGCGTGTGTGTGTGTGTGTGTATGATTCTCTTACATATCTTTGATGGCTCCTTCTTCCATCTTGGATAAAATTAAAGTTCCTCACTATGATTATGAAAAGCTCTCAGAAATCTGGCTCTGACCTACCTTTCCAATCTCATTTATATCCTTTACTTTTATGCATATTATGCTACTTCCAGTCTGGCACATTTGCAATATATATTCTCTGAACTTAATGCTTTCTCTCTTTTCTCCCTTCTTTAGACCAAGCATTCTAGGAATTCACGCATTCTTCATGTGAGTTTCTTCACAGATTCGGCTCAGATGATAATTCCTCTCATAAGCCCTTCCTGATTCCTTTAAGTGTCAGCATTTCCTTCTATTCACAAAATCATGAGTTACACATCCAAAGAGTCACAGAACATGACAATTGGTTTGATTTTTCAGCTCTGTTGTTTACTATCTGTGTGACTTTGGTTAACTCAAGTCTTTTAACCTCCCTCAACCTTAGTTTTCTCACTTGTAGAGTGACAGGATTGGATAATTTATAAAATCTCTTCCAGGGTCAAATCTAGGGTGAACATGGTTGTATCTCTCAATACAACAGAGCATCACAGGATCATAGATCTAGAGGAGGGTGGGGGATAAGACGTCATCAACATCTTGATTTTATAGATGAGGAAAATGAACAGAGGCTACATAACTTTCTAGAAGTCACAAGTGAAGTAAGTCTCAGAGATGGGATGTAACTCTAGATAATCTGACCTAGAGGCCAGTGCTACTCAAGGGCAGGTGTTGGGTTTCATTTTATTTTCTTAGTCCCAATGTCTAGCACAACAAGAGGATTGTAGGGGCTAAATCAGCTAGGTGGCCCATGAAGAGAATAAATAATTTAGAGATGGGAAGATTTGAGTTTCTGTCTCAAGCATTTTCTAGTTTTTTTTTTATTTATTCTGTACTGACTTCCTCATCTTTAAAAATAGGAATAATAATAGTCCTTACCTCAAAGGACACTATGAGGATTAAATGAGTTAACATGAGTCAATGACTTTGTAGTCCTTGAAATATTATATCAAGTGTAATTCATATTATTATAACTATATTAGAATGTGGAAGCAATTTGTAAGTAAATCAAGGGTTGATCAGCTTTGTACAGGATGGGAAGAAACAAAATATCTTGCAAATATCTTTGTAATTCATTATTCCTCTTAACTCTAATCATTAAACTGACTTCTAATTCAATTCTATAGTCACCAACCACCTGCCAGCAGTCCAAAAGGAATTAAGAGATTTAAACCAAGCAAATAAGAATAGCTATAAAATCTTAAACTCAGATTTAAGTATAAGTCTGTGGAAACTATTTGTGCTACCTTGAAAGAGCCAATTATTCAATTTTCCATTTACATTTCAGAAATTGGCAAATGCTACAAATCAGGGTGTGTGTTTTTTTTTTCATTATCTATAGTTAAAGAAATGGAGAAAATGTTATTAATGCAGATTTAACTTGGAAGTGTGCTGTGTTTTTTTTTTTCTTGGAATGGAGGGTGGGAAGAGAGAACCATTTTTTTTAATAAGTACTAATTAGCACAACGGATAGACACCAGATCAAGCGTATAGAAAATCTTAGTTCAAATTTGGCCTCAAATAGTTACCAGATCTATGAACCTGGAAAAGTCAGATAAACTCTTCCTCAGTTTCCTCATCAATAAAAGGAGGATACTAATAGGATTTTCCTCCCAGTGTGGTTGTAAGGGTCAGATTAAATAATCATTTTAAAGTACTTAATATTGTGCCTGGCACATAACAAATGCTATGAAAATGTTATCTTTTACACCATCGATATAAGCATAAATATATTACTATTTTCTTTTTTCAGATAAAAAAATTCTCCCAAAAGAGAATATGATTTTTCTCACTGTCACAAAAAAATAAATCAATTTACAGGTATAGTAATCCTATTCCACCATTCTTATTAGTTTTTTGGAAATAAGGAAACTGAGGCATGTGACTGCTCAGTATCATACAACCAATAATTACCCATACCAAGTCTGGACCGCAGATCTTTTGATTCCATGTCTAAGCAAACTTTTTTTTTATTTTTTTAAAAAAGATAATAGGGGATCAAATTTTTTTAATTGTCAAGGGTGCAATCAGGTAGCTCAGGGGATTGAAAGCCAGGCCTAGAGATGGGAAGTTCTAGGTTAAAAAAAATCTGACCTCAGACACTTCCTAGCTATATGATCCTGGACAAGTCAACCTCCATTGCATAGCCCTTACTTCTCTTCTGTCTTAGAACCAATACTCAGTAGTGATTCTAAGATGGAAGGTAAGGGTTTTTTTTTGTTTGTTTGTTTTTAATTAATTAATTTTATTAATTAATTTAGAGGAAGGTAAAGGTTTTTAAAAAAAGGTTTTAATTGTCAGAAACAAAAAGGTGCCTGATTTTAGCATGTTAGTCTTTCTGATATATTTTTGGCATTATTCAAGACTATTTATAAAAACATAAATAATGTAGTCCATTGGGCAATATGTACAACTTTGGATTTAATTGAATCTTTGTACCCCAACATTTATTTTTGAGGTACACAGCAAGGAAGTGCTTCTCCAAGTCCTGTCAATCAAAAGCAAAGGGTAGAAAAAGGGACACAAATTCTAACCAAAATAACACAATGATTATAGAGGATAAAATGGCTTATCAGACTTCAAGTTTTAGAAAAAAATTAGAAATGAAATCCAATATGTGACAAAATAATTGAGCAGAAGATTTGAGCTCCACTCATAGGAGATCAAAGCTTGCATTATTCCAGAATGACACCTACTGCTAAAGGGAACTATTATAAAATGAGGAAAGGATTGATAATTAAATTGGATTACAAAAGAAGTAAAAAGTTCACATTTTTCTAATATGAAACAGCAGGGTATAAAGTTTTAATCAAAACTATAATTTGGGCTTTTTTTAAAGGAAAGAATTATACTCCTTTACAGTGATAATAACCAACCATATTTAATCCCTTCCCCCACAGGTATTAGAGTTTCATAAAGTGTGGGAAAATGTGATCTTCTTTAATTAAATTTGAAGTTTTCTAGATCATAAATAGAGAGGGAGATGGCCTGCTATGCTGAGCACATATGCAGAGGAAAGGCAGTGAAATGTGAAGAACTAATATTCTTGAATGAAAAGTAATAACGCTTGAAGGGTAACAGTCTAATATATTTTCTTCTTGAAATTACTTACAGGAGCACCTTTTTCTCCTGCTGGACCTGGGGGACCTTGAGGTCCTGGGCGACCTGGTAAACCAATTGGACCAGCTGTACCTGCAGAACCCCGTTCTCCTGGTGAGCCCTGGAGATAGAGGGAAAAATTATTAATAATGAAGGAATTAGTGCTTTCCATCTCCAGCTCAAAAAAAAAAGATATTTCAATTTTAAACTTCCAAGCTCTGTGAAATAACATAATAAATATCTTGAAGATTACTTAAAATTGGAAAGATAAATTCTTCTTTCATTGTCCAGATGACCAAGATTCTTATTATCTATTATCAAGCACAGTCATTGTGGTAAGAAAAATAATGAATAGTCACTTGAAAGGTCATGAAATTTGGTATTGCTTCAAACTTTAGAGTCTGAAATATTTTCCATATATTAACTCGTCTTACTCATAGTGTTACATATGTTGTATAAAACATTCTGATATTTGTGTCACTGAATTGGGATTGAAATGGAAAAGTATATCCCTTAATGGCTGGCAAAGACTAGAATTTGGAATCTGGAAATTCAGGCAGTTGTCATATGAATCTTGTCTTTGAGAAAAGACAGCCATAGATAGAGGTTTCTCCAAGTGTAACCAGCTGTGTGTTAGGTAAAGATATTTTTCTACTCTTTTGACAAGATCTTAAAAGTTCTCAAAATAATATGAACAATAAATTAAACATGATATTTATAACTATCAAATCTAGAAGAAAAATATAAAGTGGAATACGACTTGAAAAAAAAAGAGAAATGTAGGTTTAATTTATCCTGACTCAAATAAATAGGCATTTTACCTGTGAATGATTGCTATTTTGCCTAAATTAACTATGCTGTGGACAGCTGTTGGATTAGACTAAAAAAATGTTCACACATAACTCACAGCTTTCTCTGGAGGACAAACTATAAGCAGTGTGATTAGGATAATCTGATATTGTAACTAAGTATTATCTCTACTCTTAACAGATAGATGTTGAAGAGCCCCATTTCACAACAGAATGGAAAAATATAAGGAATTCAAATATCTTTGAAAGTTATTATCTCAAAAGGGAAAAGTTTTTCAAAAACATTTCCTACATAGTTTTTAAAACTCCTATCCAGATAACTGGGATCCACTCAGGTAAATTTTGACAATAGATTTTACTTTTATGAATTTTATTCTACTAATTAAAGACATTTTGAAAAAAACAAATATGACTTCATGAATAATATCATATGGTCTTGCATTACTAAACAGGAAAGTCTCAAAAATTTTGAATTCAAGTTTATTTTCTTACTAATTCTAAGGAGGGATATAAAGACATTTTTATCATTGCACTCTCCTCATGAGTTACAGAGAATAAAGCATGTCAAGTAAAAATATCTTAGAATCTTTGAATTGACAATTGAGCAAAAAGTAAATTATATGGTTCCAGGGAAATAAGCATACATGGTTATTTGATTGAAAACCAGTGGGTATTCAACCTTTTGAGTTGTTTTCATTTTTTTTAACAATTAATCAGGTTTATTTCTTGATACTGTTTATAGTAAATGTTTAATGACATGCAAAGTCATGCTAATTCCAGTTGTGATGTCTCCCATTAATCTAGAAAATTAAATTTAAATTTCTTAGACAATGAACCCAACTTGCCTTTCTTATTTTAATTCCCACTGTTCCCCTACTTGTACATATTGATTCAGTCAGATTGAGTTTCCTTCTTTTCCCAAAATAAAATATGTTCATTTTGAACAAAAAAGTTTATTCTTTCTAAATATATATTCTCCCAATCAAAAATGTTTTCTCTCTAGTCAACTTCTGCCTTTCTTTCAAGGACTACTTTTCCCATTCATCCATAAAGTCTTCCCTGTTAATTCCAATTCATTTTAATCTTCCCCTTCTGGAAAACTAAAGATTTTTTTTTTCTATGTCAATCCCCTGTTGTTTATTCTCATATTATTTTTGACCTGCCCTATATGTTTTCCTACAGTGTTATTTAATTTTTAATCTGAAGCTCTCATATAGTTTTAAATTGGAATTTCCCTGAGGGTAGATAGCACATCATGTATGTTACATGGCCTAGACTTTAGAGCTTGAAAATAATTTAGGGTATCTAGTCTATTCATTGTACAGATGAGGAAACTGAGAGTCTGGGGGTAAATAACTTCCTAGTGGTCACACAACTTATGTCAGGGCTAGAATTTGAATGCAGGTCTCTTCACACTAAATCTGTTTTTCCTTCAACTATCACTCAGAATACTACTATATAACACAGTAGCAACCATACTGCAAACACTCTGCATATACCTAGTAAATCAAGATTCCTTTAATGCTGAATTTTGCCTGAGATGCATTTAAATGAGATTAGCTTAATATTCTCTAAGCATAAAGTCATAATGCTTTGACATTTCAGAGAAATATATGCATGCATAGTAATGTGTTTCATATATGTGTATACAAACACAAATAACAAAGTTGAGGAATGGGGTAAACATGTAGAAATGCTCAGAAATCTGGGAACTCTGAAATGATTATGTACTCAAGAATAATTTATGTTTATATGAATATTATCCATTGAATAGACATTTTTTCCTTAGATTACAAGGGCACACCAACTTCTTCTAATATTCAGAGTATAACAAATTCAAACAAAAAGCAAATACTACCTGAAATGAGTAAATTTCAAGAGACATATTATGTTTACCTAGCAGAATCAGTGATTACATGTTAAAAACAAATAAATAGAGGAAGTCATTTCTCCCTTGGTATGAATAGTTCTGTTTCAGATAATAATTAACACTAAACAAGTGAAGTGAAATTGTAATTTTACTAGATGATCTAGTTTACTAGATGATTACTAGATGATCATTTGGGAAAAATATTACCTCAGTTCTCTAAAACAATCTATGAATTTTAGATTATTTACACTCTCTTTCTGTATGTCGCAGGGTCTCTCTTTTTCTATTGTTCCTATCTGTGTGTCTATATCTCTATCTTTCCCCTTGTCTCTGTATTTTTCGGTTTCTTTCTGTCTCTGCCCCTTTGTCTCTTCTGGATAGATGCCTTATATGAGCTTAAATCAGAGACCTGATTATCTTTCTTTTGAAATTTACAAGGAAATTAATTAAAATGCATTACTTCCCTGCAAATTAAAACTCCACCCATCAGAGTGACAGGTCTCATAAACTACAAAACAATGAGTAGGAAGTATACAATAAGTTATGGAGGAAAACCATGTCTTAAGTCCACATATATACCTTTCATTATGATTACAGTTTCCCTATTCAGTATGCCTTTCAAGCATTCTATGTCCCCATATGCAGGACCAAACATTTTTTCCATTTAAAAAGAAATGCAGCATAGTCTAATAAAATCAAAAAATAGTTACACCTTTTCACCTTTCCAAAAAGCTCTTTAAAATGTTTTCCCTATCTAACATTCTAGTATGCTCTTTTAAAAATTGGACAAGAGCTTTTAAATGGAAATCTTATACTCAGTCATCAATAGAAACACCATGATTGAAGATGATTCAGCTCAGACACATTCTGTCAGCAGCTGCCATTCTCTGAAGAGATTTGACATAGAAGTAAGCTGCATTTAGTAATGACTACAATTTTAATGTGTTGCTGCATTACTCATTGACTATAAAAGAAATTTGCTTCTCTGACATAAAGATATAGACAAAATAACATAATTGTTTTATGGCGTTTATTTTCTTCCATCATCACTTTCTTTTTTTCCTTTCCTTCCTCCCTCACATTCTTTCTCAATTTTTTCACAGTCATTGATCATAGACTTAGAATTAAAATAGATCTGAAAGTTCAAGAACAACACCCATTTTTTATAGACAAAACAAATGTACATGGTCACAGAGATGTCAATGGCAGGATTTGAACTAGAATTTCTACCTCCACAGCCAGTACTCTTTCAACAAAACCACCTATTTTAATTTCTTAACTTCATCTATTATTTCACTTGGGTCCGTTCTTAATCCAAATTGCTTCATCTTTACCACTCTTTTGCCTTAGAGCCAATATTCATTATCAATTCTAAGAGAGAAGGCAAGGGTTAAAAAAAAAAGTGTGCTATGTGAACACGAATTCTTTCATTGAATAAACTCAGAATTTCAGAGCAGAATTGGAATAATAAATATCTTCTATTCAAACAATCTCAGTTTATGAAATAAAAAAGGACTAGAGTTGATTTGACTCATATTACACAGATAGTTTCCCAGTGACTTTTCCAACCAGGTTCCTGACTGAAATGAGAAATTGTTCCATTGCAGTGTGTTACTTTTCCTCTCCACTAGGAGAATCCAATATCTACTACTCCTGTCAGTAAGGGGGTATCTAATCTAAGCAGACTCCATAATGTACCAACTCTAAAATGTATTAAGTACACAAAATAATAATGAAGCTATCCTAAAGATATTTAATGCTGACTTCTTCAACTTGACTCAATGGTGATAGAATAATTTTCCCAAATAGTGTCATAGAAGGAATAATATAAGAAATTCTGCCAAATTAAGTGTGTATCCATATCCACATCCATATGTATATGTATGTAGAATTGTATGTATGTATATATGTATAGATATACGCATACCATTTTGGCTATTTTCAAATAATCATTTAATTCCAACTCCTCTTCCCTCCAAAAATTTATTTATATTATCTGACATATTTGAAGTATATATTTTCTTATCATAATACAAGACTTAAAAAAGAATAGCCATGAACTTTTATTAGTAAGACACAACTGCAAAGGTCCATAATTTCATTAGGCAAATTGAGAGCCAAAATTATGTCTTCTAAAAGGGTACGATCTGGTTATTTTATGACCTAATGAGGTGGTATAAAATGTCTGAAAGAGGCAAAGGGGAAGCTATCTCATTCTAATATAATATCATAAAGCAAAAGAATAAAGACTTAAGTCTAAAAAGATTTTATTAAATATGCCTGTAAAAAGTAAGTATATTAAGTTCTTCTACATATGATTTCTGTCTCTTCCTTTCCAAACGTTATGTAATTAACATGTTTCATATCTATACTCTATAAATGACTATGGTCGTTTCAGGTATTTGAAATAGTTACGTCTAAAATTCTAGTAAAACCTAATATCTTACTATGCTGAATAGCCAAAAGACAGTTTTGAGGAACACAGGAAGTGTATTAGAAAACCATGTTATATAAATAAAATTTTAGGCAATTGGGGATGATTAGCATAAAAAAAAGGAGGGATGACTGCCTTAATAAATCTAAGGATGGTAGGTGTCATGTGGAAGACAATTATGTTCAGTGCAGTTCCAGAGAGCAAAACTAGGATCAATGGATAGAGATTATAATAATGCAAATATTACAGCTAGGTGGCAAATGGATAGAGCCTTAGGACCAGAGTCAGGAAGAATTAAATTCAAATCTGGCTTCAGACATTTGCTAGGCATGTCACCCTGGCTAAATCATTTTTTTATATTCATTTTCTTATATGTAAAATGAGCTGGAGAAGGAACTGAAAAACTACTTCTCTGTCTTTGTCAAGAAAGCTCTAAATGGGGTCATGAAGAGTCAGATAAGACTGAAATGACTAAACAATGACAATAAAAATTCAGTTCAGAATAATGTAGGATTTTCTAACAACTAAAGTTGTTAGGAGGTTTTCATATGAAGCAGCTAGTTCTCCAGAAAATTCTCTAAATTTTTAGAGAGACAGCATTGTTAATGGATAGAATATTGTGATTAAAGTTAAGAAAACCTGGATTCCAAACCTGACTCAGATAATTATTAGTTATGAGATTATGAAGAAGTCCCTTAACCTCTCTATAGTCAATTTTCTTAGCTGTAAATAAGGAGGGAGGGTTTTATCTAAAGACTTCTAAAGCCCCTTCTGAATTTAAATCTATGATTTTATGACATTGGATGACTACCCCTTAAAGACATGGTAGGAAGAATTATGAATTAGAGGAAAGATTGGATGAGAAAATCTCTTCCAAAGCTAGGATTGTATTTGGGATTTTTTTTTCTTTTTCTTGAAGCTCCTTCCTTTGTGTTTTCTGTGAGTACTTATGAATGACAGAATGCCTGGGTTCAAATTCTATTGTGCCACTTACATATCAATTACAAAATGTTAAATAAGTTTTAAACTCTCTGTACTTATTTATTAATCTTTAAAAGATGGTTGGATTAGATGAAATTTAAGTTTCTTTCAACTCTAATTCTAAAGCTCTGAGATCCCAAATGTCCAACCATCTTTAGTTTTGTATTATGGTTATAATGACTAATAGATATATTTGGATAAAGATAAAATATGTTTAGTTATTTTGTCTATCCCTATAACAATGTCCTCTGTTAGACTTTTCAAGTTAGTTTTTTCCCTGGAAAGAGTCAGTTGGAGTTTCCCCATTTTATTTTATTTTTTATTTTTATTTGGTCATTTCCAAACATTATTAATTGGAAACAAAGATCATTTTCTTTTCTTCCCTCCCCACCCTCCCACCACCTCTCCCATAACCCACACGCGATTCCACTGGGTATCACATGTGTCCTTGATTCAAACCCATTTCCATGTTGTTGGTATTTGCATTAGAGTGTCTTACTTTCCTCAGTCATATCCCCTCCAACTCTGTAGTCAAGCAGTTGCTTTTCATTGGTGTTTTTACTCCCACAGTTTATCTTCTGTTTGTGGATAGTGTTTTTTAGATCCCTGCAGATTGTTCAGGGACATTGCATTGCCACTATTGGAGAAGTCCATCACCTTTGATTGTACCACAATGTGTCAGTCTCTGTGTACAATGTTCTCCTGGTTCTGCTCCTTTCACTCTGCATCACGTCCTGGAGGTTGTTCCAGTCTCCATGGAATTCCTCCACTATATTATTCCTTTTAGCACAATAGTATTCCATTACCAACATATACCACAATTTGTTCAGCCATTCCCCAATTGAAGGGCATCCCCTCATTTTCCAATTTTGGACACCACAAAGAGTGAAGCTATGAATATTCTTGTACAAGTCTTTTTCCTTATTATCTCTTTGGGGTACAAGCCCAGCAGTGCTATGGCTGGATCAAAGGGCAGACAGTCTTTTATCGCCCTTTGGGCATAGTTCCAAATTGCCCTCCAGAATGGTTGGATCAATTCACAACTCCACCAGCAATGCTCCACCCTCTTACTTTCACCCTATGTGTATCTACCTTTCTCATATGTGTTTCTTGTAGACAGCATATAGTAGGGTTTTGGACTCTAATCCACTCTGCTATTCGCTTGCATTTTATGGGTGAGTTCATTCCATTCACATTCAGAGTTATTATTACTAGCTGGGTATTTCCCAGCATTTTGATTTCTGCTCCTTTTCCTGCATTTTCTTCTTTCACTATTTCCTTCTACAAAAATGTTTGCTTTTGAACAGTCCCCCTTGTTCCCACCCTTATTTTATTTCCCTTTCTACCCCCTCCCTATTTATCCCCCCCTTATTTTCCCTGTAGTCTTTCTAAAGTTAACCCCCCCCGCTCCCTCCCTCTCTTGTACTGCTTCCCTCCCCACCAGACCGTTTGTTACCCTTCTACTCCCCTATAAGGTGCAGATCTATTCTCTGCCCCCAATGGATTGGATTATTTTTCCCTCTTTGAGTCACTTTCAAAGCACGTAAAAGTTGAGTATTTCCTGTCTCCAACCTCTTTACCCTTCCAGTGTATTGATGTTCTCCCTCCCACCATGAGCTTCTTTATGACATATAAATTTAACCCCATTTGTTTCTTTTCCCATTTCTTTTAATATTAACCTACTTTTAAGCTCTAGTTATATATATATATATATGCATACTCATACGTATGTATTTTTGCATGCATATATCTATATACCTATTTATGTCTTGTCCTTTCATCCTATAGTTTGTTGCTGTTCCCTCTAAGTATACTTCTTTTTGCTGCCCAGGTAATAACAACAGTTTTTAAGAGTTACCAATGACCTCTTTTCTTATAGGGATACATATCATTTTAACTTATTGAATCTCTTAAAAAATTTTTTTTGTTTTTCTTTTTTCCCCTCTTTTTTAATTACCTTTTGATGATTCTCTTGAGTTCTGTGCTTGTACACCAAATTTTCTGTTCAGGTCTGGTCTTTTCTTTACGAATTCTTGAAATTCTTCTATTTTGTTAAATGACCATACTTTCTCCTGAAAGAATATAGTCAATTTTGCTGGATAATTGATTCTTGGTTGTAGACCTAGTTCCCTTGCTTTCCAGAATATCGTATTCCATGCCTTTCTTTTTTTTCAGTGTGGATGCAGCCAGATCCTGAGTTATCCTCACTGTGGTTCCTTGGTATTTGAATGTCTTCTTGGCAGCTTTTAATATCTTTTCTTTGGTCTGATAGTTCTTGAATTTAGCTATAACATTCCTGGGTGTTGTCAGTTGGGGATTAAGTACAGGAGGTGATCTGTGGATTCTATCAATCTCCACTTTTCCCTCTTGTTCAAGGATTTCGGGGCAGTTTTCTTTAATAATTTCCTGTAATATAATGTCCAGGCTTTTTCTTTTGTCATGGTCTTCTGGTAGGCCAATAATTCTTAAATTGTCTCTCCTTGAATGATTTAGTAAATTCTCTGTTTTGTGAATGAGATGCTTCACATTTTCCTCAATTTTTTCATTCTTTTGGTTTTGTTTTATAGTGTCCTGCTGCCTTGTGAGGTCACATGATACTAGTTGTTGTATTCTGGTTCTTAAAGACTGGATTTCATCCTTAGTTTTTTGGTCATCCTTTTCCTTTTGGTCAGATTTTCTTTGGAAGTCATCTTTCATCTTCACCTCATCTTTCATCTGCTTTGCCTCATCTTTCATCTCCTTTGCCTCATTTTCCAGCTGGTTGATTTTGGCTTTCAAGACACTATTTTCTGTTTCCAGATGACTTATCTTAGTTTTTAAGTTCTTTTCCCAATTGTCTTCAGCCTCTCTTAATTGTGTTTTGAATTGCATTTTGAGTTCTCCCAAAGCCTGTATCCAATTTGCTGGGATTTCTGATTTTTCCTTTGCTGATCCCTCCCCCTCTTTTTCATTCCCTCTTTGCTCATTACCTGTGCAGAAGCTGTCTATTGCAATTTCTTTCTTCTTTTTCTGTTGTTTGCTCGAGTTTACCCCTTCTTTGCTCCCCGTATTTAGCTCTGCTCTTGCTCCTCTCATTTTGTTTTGGTTTTGGGGCTGTCAGTCTCCCCTCTTGGAGCTTTGTCCAATCTCTTGGTACAGTCTCTAGGGAAGGAATATTAGCTTCCCTGTCCTCTGGGGGCTTTTGATTGGATTGAGTTCAAGTGGGTTGGGCTATATGTGGTATGAAGCTCTGAGGCTCTGAAGATTCCTGGAAGGCTGGGCTGCCCAGGCTCTCTCTCCAGTTCTCTCCAGCTGCTTCTCTGCTGTCGGCAAGTCCCCTTGCCTGCCTCCCTAAACTCTGAGGAGTTCTGATGGAATTAGGTTCAACTGGATTGGTCTGGATGTGCCCCGAGGCAACGGTGAGACTGGAGCCCTATGGAGGGACCCAGACACAGCCCCATCTCTCCCTGGCTTCCTCCCCACTGTCCAAGCTGGATGCTCAGAGCCCAGTGCCCTGATGCTCACAAGGTAGACCCTCCAAACCAGCACCTTTGCCGCTCAGAGGTTCCCACTGCTGCTGGGGGCTCAGCCCTCTGGGTTGTGGGGGAGGGGTCCTGGGACCTTCGCTCTGCCTTCCCCTTAGCCCTGATGTACCTTTTGATTTGAGTCCAGAAGGAGGGTTCCCCCCTTCTGTCCTGTTGTTCAGATTGAATTTCGGTGCCCTAGGAGCATTCAGTCTGTATCTGTAAGGAAGGGTCCTCCACGAGGTCTGAACTTTTGCTGCTTGCTAAACCGCCATCTTGACTCCACCCCAAGTTTCCCCATTTTAAAATGATGTTGTATCACACGATCTCTATTTCTTAATATCCTAATTTCCATGTCCCAATATTCTTTGAGACTCTAGAGTCACAAATACAACCAATCATTTAAAGCATTCAAGAGATTACTAAGGCAGGACAATTTAAGAACTGAGAGAAAGAAGATGATTAAGATATTTTTCCCCAAAGGAAGAAATAAATGATGATATAATCTTTGATTTTCTGATGTCTTGATAATTTGTTAATGTTGCATGAGTTAAATAAGATGATCTTCATAATTATTTAGATAATTAGCTTTCATGTTTATATGGAAATTATTTATGTCATTAGCCAAATTATAAACTCTATAAAGCATACAGGCATAATCTGAGTGCATTTTGTTCATAATATATGATAGATTAGACCTTTTGTGACAAAATGTTGAAATGAATAAAATAAAAATCTATTAAACATATTACATTCATGTTTCCAAAATTTTGGTGAGTAGGAAATTCCCATTACTATTAAAATATATTTTCTCTTTGAAAGCTGCTTAGAAGTAAGTAAATTAATGCTATCTACTGGTAGCAGGGGGAAACAATATTTTAGTTTAGCCTAAATCTCTTTTATTTATGTACTCATTAGCAAATGTAATTAGTAAAAAACAATCACTGATTGATTTGACTGACAGGAGTTGTTTATAGCCTCCCACAATGTGTCAGTAAAATTATTATAGGATGAGTTCAAATAAATATGGGTAATCATTTGTTAAAATGTCTAGTTAAGTTATTTATTAATATTACTTACAAGTGGACCAGGTGGGCCCTGGGGACCTTCCCCACCTTTCAGGCCAGGTGCACCCTAAAATAAAGTTAAATTGAACATAGATTATTAGAATATAAAAAAGGAAGGGGATTATGATTTATAAGGAAATGAAACTGTCAATTCAAAGAATTTTGTGGAGAAAATATGATTGTTTAGAATAAAATAATAAAAAATAAACACAAGATTTCATAATTTTGTAATCATATTTATGGGCAATTCATTTTTATTTAATTAAGAGCTAAGAAAATATCTCTGTATAAAAGTAAATTCTTATTCTTTATCTGTATGTTATTGTACCTGAGCTCCAGGAAGACCTCTTTCTCCTGGGAAACCACGAAGTCCTGCTGGTCCATCTTTCCCTGAGACACCTTGAGGACCAGGGTCACCCTATGAAGATTTTATAAATATTTAAGAATAGGGTACTAAATTGACAAATGTCATTAATAAGCCATGATTATCCCACTTTAATTAAATATTAAGTCTTGACTATGGCTAAAGATGAATATATGAATGGAAACTATACAGTGACCCCTCACCTATAAAGGAAGTTACATTACAGAGTCGGCGAAAATCCACGAAGTAGAGGCATTATATTTATATTTATTTTATTATTTATATATATTTTAAGGCTTTTAAAACCTTCCCATTCTCCTAGGAACCGTTTCCACACTCTTATGAACCTACAGTCACTGAGCCAATCAGTGCCCAGCATACAGAACACAGCTCTGTGGTTGGTCACATTTCATTCCATCAGTCAATAGTGTGCCATGATAAGTGTAAACACAGAATTAGATTTTTTTTTAAACAACAGAGTAATATATAGCCAATAGTGTGCCATGATATGTGTAAATAATTAAAAATTTTAATTAAATTAATTATTTAATTTTTTTATTTTAATTTTTTATTTTAATTAATCAAATGAATAATTAAATAATTAAATAATTGATATAATTAAAGTAATAAAATTACAAATTTTGTAAAAACCCATGAATCAGTGAAGCCATGATAAGTGAATGGCAGTATAGTGAGGGAAGATTGTATATATTAAAATAAAATGATACGTGCACCCTGTTAGATGCAAATATGAACAACTATGACAAATGGAATATAAGTTTAGAATAAACAATAGAGATTTTAATATTTTAATTTAATATTTATTTATATTATTATATAATAATATTAAATTTAATATTTAATATTGAAGTAAGGTAAAAAAATTTTAAAGCTGATTTACTATATATATATAATGGTATAAATCAGTATAACCAAATTTCTTTAGAATTATCTATATTTTAAATAAAGTATGTTCTTTAAAATATAACTATTACTTACTCAAAATATATGTATAACAAAATGTATATTATTGTAACTATTATTCCATTATTTATAGAAGCATTAAATAATGTGTAAATAGTTATAGCAGAACAACAGGTTGTCTAAAGCCTATTCACTTACTTAAAAACCTATTTATTACCTTTGCACCCTCTTTTCCAGCTGCACCAGGAAGTCCTTGCTCACCAGGAGGGCCTGGAGGTCCAGGATGACCTCTTTCACCTATTGGACCAGTTTCACCAGTTGGGCCCTGAATTAAAGAAAAATTCATTACAATGACTGCTTATACATAGCTAAGAAACAAATACAACAGATACTTCTTCCTTTTACTGTGAGTTTATGCCATGCCCTAAAAATCTCCTCCTGGAAACTCACAACAATTTTGTTCTTCCCATATTGAAAGCACATTCCATCCTTTTGACCTCCCTCTAAAAGAAAGGTTCCTCCCAGAACCCCCATTAATGAGGTCTCTCAGACCCCCTCATGTCATCATTCTTTTCTAGGCTACACTCTGGACTTCCTTAGCCATGGATTCTATGAGTATACCTTCCCACACTCCCATATGCCCCTTTAATTTCCTTGTATGTGTTGTTTTCTCCTTTTAGAACCTAAGTTCCTTGAGGTCCAGAACTTTCTGATTATATTTATATTCCCAGTGCTTCACACCACGCCTAAGGACCTAATAATATATGGTGTATATTATAACACATGAGTATTTGATAAATACTCATTGACTAGCATGCTTGAGTCCCTTAATAAAATTAATTTTAAGAGAATTAAGAGACTATGATTCTCAGTATTTGGTCACTACTAGAGGCTATCTCTGTGGTTCTCAGGTGCTAGAGAATAAACAAGATAAATTTTCCAACTTCTGCTTGACTGACATGGTGTTGATTTCCACATATTTCATCAATTTTTATTCAACCTAGTTTTACAGAAGATACTCAAAATCTTTGAAGATAAAATTTAGGATTTAACTTAAAGAGGTTTTAATTACATTGAGAAGTGAAAAGTAAAACAAATTTTAGTAAGGACAAACAAAGGTAGTATATGTCAAAGAATAAAAATGGCAATACAAATAAAAATGTGAAAGGATTCATCCTTTATAATAAATATATTGGGAAAATAAAATCAATGAAGAAGTATTTACTGACTGATTTGATTAACTACAAAATCCTGAGCATTGTATTTAAAGCTTTTCATTACCTGGTTCTAACCAGTTTACTGATTGACTGACTGACCTCTCTTTCTAGGTTTATTAAATCCCATTAATAATATCCCACTCTACACAATAGCCAAATAAGCATATTTGCTGTCCTCAGTATTACATCACTCATTCTTATACCCCTATAAAGACTTTACTCATGGCAAATACTCTTTCCTTACTTCTGTCTCAGATTCCTCAGCTTTATTCAAGACTGTGCTCAGGGGCAACTCTAGCAGTTCTTCCTTCTCAAAAAGTCAAATACATATTTACTTGTTTACATATTGGACCCACTCCCCACCACCAAGTTAAATATAAGCTTTTTATAATAGAACAGAGATTATTTTGCATTTTGTTCTCTCTCCCCCCATTACTTAGTAAAATATATTACAAATAGTAGATACTGTGTAATTTCTCATTTGGTGAAGTTGGATTAGGTGGGATTATGCTAAATAAATATATGTTAGATTAAATTCTTTTGAGTTTAATGCCAGCAACATGACATGGTAGCAAAAAACAAACAAACAAACAAAAAGGGGAAAAAAAACTACTTTGAGCATGTAGGTGGCACAATGTTTAGAGTTCTAGGCCTGAAGTTAGGAAGATTCATCTTCATGAGTTCAAATAAAATCTCAACACTTACTAGTTATATTACCCTGGGCAAGTCACTTAACTCTTTTTGCCTTACTTTCCTCATTTTTAAAATGACCTAGTAAAGACAATAGCAAATCACTTCATTATCTTTGCCAAGAAAACTCCAAATGGGGTCATGAAGAGTTAGATGTGACTTAAAACTAATAGAACAACAACAAAAATTCTGATGATAATACAATGTCTACAAAAAGGAAGCTACAGACCTTTGCTCTAGTTAGTTGCTATCTGCAAACAATTCTAGTACTCATATTTTAGGAGGGAAATTGAAAACCTGAAGACCGTCCAGAAAAGTTCGAGTGGATGAAACTTGAAATCATGACATGTAAGAAACTGATGTTTTGTTTGGAGAATTAGAGTGTAAAAAGTGTTTATCATTGTTGTCTTCAAATATATGAGGGGCCACTGTGTATGAAAAGATTTTGATTTGCTTTATTTCAGGATGCAGTATTACAAGGAATGGATAGATGTTACAGAGATATATATGTTGGCTCAATAAAAAACTCAATTTTCCCCCTTTCTTGGAAAACTATCCAACCTTATGCATCCAAAGCTGCCTCTGGGTTGCTATCAGTAAAGATTTTTTATGGAGAGGTTATTTTACCACTTAACTTGTCAAGTATATCATAGAGACAAATCTTATTCAGGAAGAGATTTAATTATTTGACCTTTGAGCTCTCTTCTGGTTCTCATAATCTATGGTTCTAATAGAGCAGAAGAAAATTTTGATTGGTTTAGAAATCATCAAAACACCATATTCATATCTAATGACAAAAAAGGAATATGAATATATTTCCAGGGGGAGAGAAAAAGACCTGACAATTTTCTTTATATTTTTAAAGGGTTATTCTTTCAAAGAAGTTTTATAGTTTTATGGTCTTGAAAGCAATAGCTGTCACAAAAATACAGGCAGAATTTGGGTCAGTTACAAATAACCTCTAACAATGTCCCAAAGTAGAATGCATTATTTAATGTGGCAACGAAAATATGGATGTTTGATTTAGAACAATTCTTAAGATTTCTACAAAACCTATTCTAGTATCCAATATGAATTTGTCTCTGAGAGCCAGGTTAGAAAAACTTTTCTAAACTATTGAGAATTTAAAAGAGCTAAGAGTATTTAAAGTAAGAGGATATGTTATTTTCTAACAACTTTGCTATCTATGCTAGAATCTGAAGAGTATTTCTTGGAGAAGTAACAAGCTATCTATACAAACCATTGTTTAGGACTTTTCTTTGGACATAGTCCATTGTTTAGGTCTTTTCTTTCCCTTTGCACACACTGGCTCTGTCAAGTTGTTCCCCTGCTTCCCAACTTCAGAAATGTTACAAGACTCAGTCAGAAGGACCTCTCTCTGGGATTTCCAGGGATCAGAAAGAACCCCCTAAACAACCCTTCTGATCTGTGACTTCCCTAAACCCAAACTAACAAGGACCCTTATTCCTTGAGGTGAATTCTGAGATCTGTGTCTGAGGAATCCTTAAACCAGGAAGATGGGATTTCCATTTGCTCAAGGCTACAAGAAATAAATAGCCAGCTGCATTCAGTTGCTGCAAATGCCACATTGAAAAATGTCAGGTCATTTAAGTGCCTCCAGAGAGTTGCTGCTTTGTGGTGGTACCATTTAATCAGCTTTCACTTAAACTTGTTATGGCAAGAGGAGGATGACCAGCTGTGCTCTAGCTCCACTTAGCATAAAACAAAAGAAAATAGATTCAAACTAAAGCAAGAAGAATTTCAGGACAAGACCATTCAGCAATAGAATGTGTTGATTAGTTATCTTGTGTAGTATTATTCTCTGAAAGTCTTTTAAAGACCAGGAAATACTCTCTGGTACCTGAGAAGTTCTAAATACAATTCTGCCTAAAGGCAAGGGTTTTAACTAAGTGACCCTTCCAACCTTAAGAAGTTTTAATTTTCTGATTTCAATAATTTATAATTTCATGAAAATGATACAATCTTTATTTCAATATCACATAATAGTGACAAATAAATTTGTTGAGTTGACTTAAATATTTCACCAAATTAAAAAGTTAGAAGGACTTCAGGAGTCATTTAGCCTGATACTAACCGAAAGCAAAAATGTCCTCCACAATATATCTACCAAGAGTCAGTTTAAAGATCTCCAATGAGAAGAAAGTCATGACTTCCCAAAGTAGTCCATTCCTCCATGTGACCAGCTCTGACTTTTTATGTAATTTTTCATTATTTCAAGCCTAAATTTGGCTCTGCAACTTCTGCTCATTACTCACAGTTCTATTCTCTGGAGCAAAGCAGAATAAATTTTTTCCACACAATACCTATCCTAGTAATAATTATGTCCTCTCATCCTCCTAAGTCTTCTCAATAAACTACAAGCATCTTAACCTCTTGCTAAATGCTACAGAGGTAACTAGGTGGCTCAGTGGATAGAGTGTGGAACTTGGACCTAAGAGAACCTGATTTCAAATCTGATCTCAGACATTTACTCCCAATGTGACTCTGGACAAAATACTTAGCATCTCTTTGCCTTAATCCATTGGAGAAGGAAATGACAAACTACTTCAGTATTTTTGCCAAGAAAACCCATTGGAGAGTATTGGAATGATAGGGTGCATGGTGTGAGGAAGAGTTGGACATTACTAAATCAGTGCTGGGGTTACAAAAGCAAAAGAAAAATATACCCTGCCCACAAGGAGTTTTCATTCTACCAGGAATGCTTAAATATGCCCAGTTCTAATATTTTTAGTTCATCAACTAATTCTCATATGTTATGAAACCAAGGCCTTTCAATGTCCTTGTTGAATATTTGAACACTTTCTAACTCAATGCATTTATAAGCATTATGACTCGTGCATAAATCCCTTAACTCCTATGTCCCATAAGCAGCAAAGTGGGATTTCTCTATTATTTTGCAAACTCTTGCAATCTGCTTTGAAAATCACAGATAATTTGCATATGCAGATATTTTATTTTTTAGTATCACAGTTTCTTGCATACATCTTGCTTTTCTTTCTGGTTTATTAATTCCAAAAGGGAAAGGGCACTCTCATCTTTGTGTCTTTTCTCATGTCTAGCTTAGTGATCTATATAAATAGGTACTTTTTGAATTGGTATATAGAAAGAAACAAGACCCCCAACTTCACTAATATAGAGAGCTCTGAGATGAGGAAATTCATTTTATCAGTAGTACCTGTTGGTACCTTGTCTAAAAATTATTTTTGTTCTTGTGAAGTTAGTTGTTTTAACCTATGTGCATGAATTTATATTTATTCATATAAAATTATATTTTACTTAATTTGATTGGATCAAATCTACAAGGGACCTTAGGAATCATCTAGTCTCATCCCTTCATTTTAGAGATAGGTTAACTGAAACTATAAAAGCTAAGTGACTTGTCCAAGGTAATAAAGATAAGTTTCAACCCAGGATTAAAACCAAGTCTGGACTCTAATCCTAGTGCTTTTTAACCTCAATAATACTAGCTCCCTTTGACAATACTATACTTTTTGAATATAATTGATTCATAATTGATACAGATGTCTCATTGGGGTGAAAATGAAGATCTTTGTTTCCATAAAAAGGGAATAGAAGGATATTCATTATTATAATAAATATAATTCCTATGAAATAGTTTTCTTGTTCTTCCATAAAGTCATGCCTGTATTTGAAATAAGCAAAAGGCTGGTCTCCCTAAAGCTCCAATAAATGCTAATAATTCAGTAAAAATGTATACTCAATAAAGGACACTTGCTGTTTTTTCTGCCTTGAAGAGAAGGAACAGAGGGGAGAACACATGCCTTTGACAACTTTAGAAGCTTTCAACTAGGCAGGAGAGGATATTAAAAAAAAGTTTGTGGTTTAGAAAGGTTTAGAGAAGTCACATGATGTTTATATTCTATTCTACTATGTTGTATTTCTCTTCTTAAAACATTTCAAATAAAAGGGAAAAGGTTTTATATTTCTTCTTTATGACATTCTCTCCAAAAGCAGATTTTGAAGTTGTTTGCCATAGGTCAAAAATAAGTCTTTATATTAGTAGTAATCTCAATAACATAATCTTTAGGAAGTATTTCTTTAATTAAAACTGATAAATAGCAATGGAGAACTCATTCAATGTAAGGAAATTCACATTTTCTTTCTACCATGTTTCAGCAAAAAGGAAATAAGAAAGTTGGATTCTGTTTTTCTCTCTTAAAGTTAATAGTGAGAAAGATGATACAGAACTCAGGCATAGAATGTTTATATTTTCAAATTCCATATCATATTACTGTGTCTGCACTGTTCAAATATATTTTTGTATTTTTAAACAGACAGACAAAAACACATACTAATCTACTTTTCTTCTTAGTCTCTTCAGCAGCTATTCATTCTGTAGCACTATTTCATTAGCAGGGTGAAATTTCAGCTTCAGGTATGATTACACAAATCCTTTGAACTCCAAGTCAATTACAGATCAAAATTTACCCCAGAGCATTCACAACTTTTCAGAAATAAATTTTAAAAAAGTTTCTGTTTTTAGCTGCTTCTTTTAGCTTGATGCATCTTATGGGCAAGTTTTTTTAACTCATCAATTTTCCATAAAGGTGCTAGTGAGGTGGTGTGAAGTTGAGGAAAAAGTAGAATTTATTTTCAATAATTCACATGCTAATTATTCATTCTTTGGACTTTTGGATTGCCTGGAATGTTGTGAACACACTTCCTGTCATCTAGCAATAAAAATTTACCCCTTCGGTGCTCAGAGAATCAAAGCTGAATGTCATTTTAAAAATTAAACAAAGATAAATCAATTGGGGTGGGAGAAAATAAAATGTATTACAAACATGAAATCCTCACTTCAATATGGAAATCAAAAGAGTATAACTGAGCAATTGCAAGTCAGGAAAACCAGGATTCAACTTGCCTTTAATGTTAAATAACAAGGTGAACATGGGCTAATCATTTAGTTTCCTATGACCCTCAGGAAACTGAAATAGTAAATTGTAAACAAGTTGCTGATATGCATTCCTGGAGAGAATGTCTACAGTGAAATTTCCCTAACCATATGAAATTACATGTCTGGACTAAAGAAATGAGAGTATATAGATTCATCATATAATCTCATGTCGATGTTCAGTATTCTCAAGTCAGGTTCAACTCTTTATGGCTTCATTTGGGCTTGGTAAAGATATTGGAGTGGTTTATCATTTCATTCTCCAGATCATTTTATAGATGAGGAAACTGTCCCAGAATTACATAGATAGTAAGAATCTGAGGCCAGATTTGTTCTTGCTCTATCCACTGCAACACCTAGCTACTACACAACCTCACAGCTGATCCCAGAAATCATCTGAAAAAGAGATCTTTTACTACAACATACCCAACAAGGGGTCATTTAGTATTTGCTTGAAGAAGTTAAGTAAAAGGGGCTCACTACTTTCCAAGGCATATCATTTCCCCCTATAAACAGCTCTAATTCTTAAGATTTTTTTCCCCTGTGAATGATTTAGCATAGCCTTATAAGGGAGTTCTTCACTAATCAAAACTTCTTGATTGAAGCCACAATATAATGAATTCAGTCCTATGGTATAAAAGTGGTATAGTTCAGTCTTAGGGTACACTTGATTTTGGGGTTATCTGATATTTTTCATTATCCAAGTTGGTCTTTCCCACCACTAAAAATTGACTGCATTATTAAGTCAATACTTAGATGAATTTATGAAAATCAACTTACATATACACAAACTGAAATAACCAAAATTAATCTTATAGATTTATAATATCCTCAAGAAGTATCATCATAATCAGAGAAATTAAAAGTATGAAGTGTTAGAAAATCCTAAAATCTTGAATGGTATAATGTAAAATGACTTACCTGTGGTCCAACAACGCCACCTGGTCCAGGAGGACCTGTTTTGCCTTGAAATCCCTAAGGAATGAAACATGACATTTATTAGCTATATGTTATTAAAAAGTATAATTAAGAAGGACATTAGGCAATGGGATGGCTCAGTTGAAAAGAAAGTTGTTTTTCAAGAATATACTCTCTCTAGCTATAAAAGTTTTCATATTCATCATTTTTATGGATGCTTAAAATTGAAATATTGAATCTATCAAAGGACTTTCCAACCTCTATCTTTTGCTGACTATAATTATCAGTGATTTTTCCCCTCAAAAAGATTCATTAGATTGTGCTAATAGCATAAGTTAGCTAAGGTTTTAATTTGATCAAAGGACTTTTCTCTTAAATTGACTAGGGAAATATGGCTGGGAAAACAGAATGAAGAGAGGTAGTCATGAGTAGGGAAAATAAAGTAACAAATTTCGAAAAGATGTGTGGAAATATATTTTGTGAATAGCTAAAATGTCTAATCTAGAATAAGAATAAAGTAAGAAGGTGGGATATATGAAGAGTAATTTAATAACAAATAAACGTTATGATAAGGCCTGTAGGAGTGAGCTATTTTAGAACTAAGCTTATAATAAAGCCACAAAATGTAGAATTCCCACATGTGGGATTTGTCATCCACATAAATGATTTAGATATTCTTCGAATTGTTTACTGTTCTGAATCACCAGGAGACAATTTTCTTGGTATTAATGTAATTCTTTTTACTATCTCTTCCATACCCAGCACAATTGTATCCCAACAGTCTGATATAATGGAACAAGTAATTAAAAGAGGCTTATAAAAAAAGAATAGTTATTAGCAGGATGTGATACTATTTCAGCATTAAATTGAAACACTTAACTTTATAAGCTTAAATGAACAATGGGAAAGAAGAGGAAAGTGGTAAATAAGGAGAGAAAGGAGAGATAGAAAAAGAGATAGAAGGATCAAGGATAGGGAATAGGAGATCAAGATAAAATGAAGAAGGGAGTTGGAAAAGGCACACCTTGGAAGTGATGCAGCCATGAGAATATAATGTAGTCAAATATGATATATAAGCTTAGCACAGTGCTTGAACATAACATAGCTTGTGTTTTTTATTACTCATTTATTTGGTCTATAAGACTATTATGAATGGAAATTATTTTTGCTTGACCCATAGTAGATGGTTAATCAGTGTTTACTGACTGACTTCTGATTATCATTTAAAGGAAATAATTTTAAAAATCTTATTAGAGTTTACCCAAGACCAATTAAATGAAATTTGTATAACCTTCTCAAAAATGTAGCTGAAGGGTATAATATTGATGGAAGAAATGAAATTACAAATAAAGCATGTAATCAGGGAGGGTCTACTTTTGTATCATGAACTTTTAGATGAAAAACTATAAATATAGCCTTTGTTTTATATGAATATATTATATAAACAATTTAATCATATCTTGATCAGAATATTTTATTGGCTATAGAATTGGTCATGGAGAGTCAAGAACATCTTGATTAATGTCCTACCTCCAAAATATACTAGCTTTGTGATTCTAGGCGCATAATTTCACAATGCTCCAAAATAACTTTATAAGAGAATATATTGCTCAGCAAGTGTCTAATTAAAATAGTAGAAAGAGTCTTACCTAGGAATTCCTTATACCAAGGAAATTTTAATTATGGAATATATCTGTCACTCAACAAGTTAATCAATCTATATATCTAGATACATATTGTGCATAGATGATCCTATATATGTATGTGCATACACAAATTATATATATATATATATATATATATATATTACAGCTGTATCTAATGGTATTAGTTTCTGTTATTTTATATCTTCCAATACTAATATAAATCTATTTCTGGGGAAGAAAGAATAGGCCTATGACATTTTTGCATTTTTGTTTCAGTTTTTTAGCATTATGGAAAGATATATTAATTGATTCACTAAATTTTCACTTTTCTGCTAGTTTGGCATTAAATCACATAAACTATCCAAATAATTGATTTTTAGACCCTTGTATCTTTAATGCATAAAGAGTTGATCCAGGTTTGTAAAAGAGTAATTTAAGCTGATTCTTGTCTTGAATTTCATTAGTGTCATTATCCCAAGGTGATTTCCCAAGAGTAAAAGAATAACTTTTAGGATCAGTTACACCACTGATTAATTATATACAAGAAATATCCCATAAATGCAAAGGATAGAAGCAGAACAATCAGAGTCCAATTTTTTCTTTTTTACATATCTACATCTATGCTGAGAAATTCTAAAATAATATATCAAGGTTATAGGATTTTCAACTGCTGTGGGCCTTAAGAAATTTTTTTATTCAATCCCCTTGATTTACAGATGAAAAAACATGAGGATCAAATAAAAAAGGAGATTTCTTCGATGGAAATAGCCACTAAGTAGCAAAGTCAGCATTCGAATTTATGTCCCTTAACTTCAGTCATTGTATTTTCCTCTACACCATGTCCACTTCCTCTGATATTTCCAAACCAAACAAAAATTTAGGTTAATTAAAATCACACAATGTTTCTTGGTTTATCTTTTTGGGGGGGGATTGGGGGTATAGTTTCCAGTGAACTTACTCTGAAATTTGGATTAAACATCCATATTGTATTTAAATGCTATTAAGTTTAAATTAACTTTCAAGTTAAAATTCTTTGTTGTGAATTCTTCTAAACTGTCTCTGATTACTCTCAGAAAGAACTGAGAAGACTGGTTTGCAGAGTATTAAGGAGGTTCAAAAAGAATTTAAAGTCAAAATCTACCATATGGCTAGTGACATACCAAGGTCCCCTACATCTCTTAGGAAAGCTTCATGTGTAATTCATTAAATTTGGCCCAAGGTGACATCAAAAATAACGTTCATATGAACTTGTATAGTTCATAGAGTTGTAGATATTTTGAAGAATACAAAACATGACAAGAAAACTATAAATGGATGACAGATTTTAAAGTAGATTTCAAAAGTCTAGCAAAAGTAAAAACCAATTAGATACATTAATGTACAGTAAAAAATTGTTGTAATATATATGCAAAAAATGTCTAATTCCATAGTTACTATTCAGTTAATAATGCAACCAGTTATAAGTTCTTTTCAATGATTATATCCTTTAAATGAATAAAATTTCAAACTGTCTCTTAAGTAGACAAAATGTCTTTTAAGTATTATTCAAAAATGCCAAAATATAACTTTTAATATTGCTGGAAAATGATACATTTAAAGAATATGAAATCCATTAATAATTTCCCATGAATAGGAAATTAAATCAGATATTTAACTGGTCAGGAATAACATATAGATTTTATAATTATAACCATAAAATCTTCAAATTTGTACATTTGGGGAGAAAAACAACAAATATGATTTTCAATTATGAACACTTTAAAAGGAGACAAGAAATAGGTATTTGACAATGCATCCAGGGGCAGGTAGGTGGTTCAATGGCTAGGTAGCCAGGCTTAGAGATGGAAAGTCCTGGGTTGAAATTTGACCTAATAAATTTCCTAGCTGTGTGACCCTAGACAAGTCACTTAACACCCAAATGCATAACCCTTACTACTTTTCTGCTGCTTTGGAACCAATGCTTAGAATCAATTCTAATATAAGATAAGGCTTTTTTTTTTAATTAAAAAATAAAATGCATCCACAATGCCAACCAATGAAAATTAAAAATGAAAATATGAGATTTTCCATAAGACAGGGCATTTATGGCTGCCCTGGATTGCACCAATTTGAAATAACTAATATTCAGCCATCTCCTATTTAGCAGATCTTCGGGGGACTAAGATCATTTGGGAGTCAACCAAAAGTTTGGATAAAGATTTTTTTTTAACCTTTACCTTCTGTCTTGGAGTCAACACTGTGTATTGGTTCCAAGGCAGAAGAGTGGTAAGGGTTATGCATTTGGGTGTTAAGTGACTTGCCCAGGGACACACAGCTAGGAAGTATCTGGGGCCAGATTTTAACCTAGGACCTCCCATCTCTAGGCCTGGCTCTCAATCCATTGAACTACCCAGATGCCCCCCTGGATAAAGATTTTCAGGATAAAACTGGATTGGCTCCAGAGCAAGGCCACACCTTCTTCTTGGTCTTAGAACCATCTTTTCCCCAAACATTTTAAAGCCAAAACATTTTTTTTGTTATTTTGGTTATTCTGTATATACATACTTTATGAATTTCAGTGTTCAATGAAATTCTCAGTGTTAGACACAGATGAGAATATCACATAGCTGGACCCTATTTAAGAAATCATTGTCCTGGTATCTGAATATGAATAGAAAAAACATGTGGCCTGACAAATGCCTCATGCATTGACAATGTATACTCAGTGAAATGCTACTAACTACAAATTAGAGAATCTGGTAATTAGTAATCATCAGAGCTCAAAATAGTTGAGTAAATTGGCCTCTTGTGATTTTTTAATACATGATTGGCAAGGGCTATTTTGCTGAAGATAGGTTATCAATAAAAAGAGAATCAACTTGTAAATGTTAATAGTTTCTTTTAATATTCTCTTGGCTTTCTTCAATTTCTTTTTCCTTCAAAACCTTACCTTCTCCAGGAAGCCTTTCCTAATCTTAATTCTATTGCCTTCTCTCTGTTAATTATTTCCTATTTATTCTTCATTTAGGTTGTTAGTACATGTGTTTGTTTTTGATCTTCCACACTGAAGTTGTAAATGTTTCAATTTTTTCAAGGTGACTCTAAAATTGGCCCTAAATATCAGTTTGTTCATGCTTAGAGGTATCATCCTGAAATAAGACTTTCTTATTTTAAAAAATGCCTTTGAAATTTGAAGAGATTATGTTTGCAAACATGAAAATAATCTGTGTCCTTTCAAAAACTTTATCTTAAGTCCCTCAAACAGATGTCATCTCTATGGAAGTCCAGACAATTTTGCACTTTTGTTTGACTAAATCATTCTTGATTAGGTTTTTGAAATTCCAGGCTTTGAAGTAGCAAAATTGAAAAAAAAAATAATATTTTATTTAAAATAAATTGGCACTTGGTTAAAAAAGGAAAGACTCTGCTGCTGATAGGACTTCCCCAAAGGTAGAAAATTCATCTGCTTTATAGTTTACAGTTAATTGGGAGATATAGATAGATAGATATGATATATTGGAAGATCCGTAATATTTGGAATCAGATGTTCAGATACAGCTTCTTACTCTGGCACTACCTATGTGATTTTCAATAAGTCACTGACTCTTGGAATCATTTATCACTTCTATATATAAGCAGGATTTCAAACTAAGCATGGGACATTTTATGTGTTGTTGATTTCCAGAAAGAGATGTGACTCTTCATCAGTGGAGGGAATGTTGACACACACTGAATACCCTCATAAACATCAGAGTTGGTGCCAAAGATCTTGGATAGAGAGATACTTGCAGCTCTAGAAACTCTTTAGGAGAGAATCTTTCCAGGAGAAAAAACATGGAAAGACTTTGGAAACTTGGAAGCTGGTGACACATTGAGAAAGCCAGCTCATCAATCAATATGTTCCCAATTTCTATCTTGCCTGCCTAGAGACTTGGAAGAAAGAACTTCTCTTTAAAATATCCCAGAATCTTTTTTGAGCTAAGATCTTATCCCACTCCTATCTTAAAACCTCAGTCATTCTTATATATTTTCTGATTATTCTAATCTATATAATTTCCCTGACTTCTCCTTGCTTAGATCAATGGGTTTATGCATTAGTTACTATTTGCCATGATTTGTGTAACCAGCATTTTATGTTTAGTAGCCTGAAGGTGTAAATTTGAGATAGCCCACTCCTTTAAGAGCAAATAGAAAAAACAAAACAAAACAAAAGAAAAACTTGAAAACAAAACACAGCTTTGTCTTAAGCTCCTACTAAATATATATATATATATATATATATATAATATATTATGTATATAATATATATATCCAGAACAGAGCTAGAGATAGAGATAATGGGGGTGGGAGTGCATAAGAATATAAATCTAGCTCTCTCCTGGAGATAGTCAAGAAAAGGAGCAAGCATTGGGGGTCCATTCTCAGCCTTCTCATGCCCCCTTTAAGGTAGAAATCAGTTTCTCTTAGAGTGATATGGGCGGTGCCTCAATTCTATATATTTAGATAGTTCGTGTGGATTATCTACCTTCTGTGAGTACACAACCTTATCTTAAATATAAAATGAAGGGTTTGGACTAGATGATTTCTAAGATTTAAATCACTGAATATTAACACAAGATATTGGCAGGATTCAGAAATGGTAATCTATTTCCTTATGCTCATATCAGTCAATCATAGGTCTATTTTATGACCCACTCAGGAAAGTTAGTTAAAGTAAACAAATGGTTTTGTTAGGAAACTGATTTGGGGCACCATGCTAAATCACTGGAATTCTCATTAAATAGGAAATATGGGGCTTCCTTTTTTGTTTGTTGGTTTTAAGGGTTTTCTTCCCCTTCTTTCTTCCTGTCTGCTTTTCTGAAATTCATTGTTTCTTGTATCAGAAAGAATAGGTCCAATTTTCCTATGGTTTTATTTGTTTGTAACTATCATGTGACCTGTTTTTTGCCAAGTTTCTGCCTGTTTACCATTAAGTGAAAAAAAAAAAAGAATACACCAGAAGCCAAAATGAGATTCTGTATCTGTTTTGTTAGTAGCTAGTTCTTATATTTGAAGAAAAAATAAAATTTTATTTTGTATATATAACTAGCAATTAAGTTTTGTTTGAATAAACTATACTTTAAAGTTTCAAAAAATTAGTTTGGGGGCAAAAGCAATTAATTTTCTATGTAAATTATATATCTGGGAAAGAGTAGCTCCCAAAGATAATGCTGTAGCTGACTAGTATAGGTCCTTTAATGGTTAACTGGTAGTGGGTCTTTGTTCTTTAGGTAAGTGTTGACGAAGCATTTTTACTATACATTTTCTTGAACTATTAAAAAAAAAAAACTGATTAGATCTCCAGATGTGTCTGTGGACTTCCTTTAAGGTCCTAGGATAGACATGACAGTAATTCAAGATTTTTCAAAGCTCTATGTTTTTATGAAATAACAGTTTTGTGAGGGCAACAAAAACTTCCTAGTTATCAATTTGAGGTACATCAATTAGGTTCTTTTGAATATAGTGATATATTTATCAAAATTTCTGCAAATAATATATTTATACAAATTTATATAAAAATATAAGTATGATCACATGATCTAGGATTATAGTATATTTAGGCATAAATTCAGGAAGAACTTTGACTCTCCTCAGAACCCACAACCATATCCAAAGTCGTAGACATCACACTGATCAATAATCAGAGTTACTCTCATAATTTTAGTTTACTTTAGCACAGAAATAAATCTTCTAAGTATGTTTTTATCTGTGTTCTTTATTTCTGTCTTAATAGGATCATGGATTCAAGGTTAGAGACTATACAGGTCACTAGGTCCAACCCTCCTGATTTTCTAGATGAAGAAACTGATTCCTGCATAATGACATAACATGACTATAGTCACAAAGGTAGAAAGTGGTAAAAATGAGATTTGAGCTAAGGACCTCTTTACCTAATTCTAGAGCTCTTTCCACTGCATAATACTGTTACTTAAAAAAAAAGAGCAGAATTAGTTTATCTGTTTCATCCTAATCTAATAAGTAAATACTATTTTAGGAACAGACTTTCAGTGATGTGAGCCTTTAAAAAATAAAGGAAAGGAAGGCAAGGAAGAGGTTTAAGTTCATTTAATATAAAGTTCTAATATTTTTAAATAGACAAAGTTTAAAGTAGGGAGATAGATTCACTTACAGTTTCTCCACGTTGACCAGGGTGACCAGGCAGCCCATCTTTTCCAGGTGGCCCCTGAAATTGAAAATAGTAAATTTTTAGTCACCTGTCCTTTGATATGCAACAAGGTTAAGGTTAACATTACTTATGATTCACTTCCACAAGAGTAGCATATTTTTAAATATTTAGTTGATTTGATAAATATGTTCATCTCCAGAACTTTGACATCTTATAAGAGTTCACAATGTAACTCATATGCCTGGTGTTTCATCTACTATAGAAAATAGTCCTATAAAACTTTAAAAAATTATATTTGATTTTCATATCTCAAAAAATGGATAAATCTAATGGGGATCTTTTCTAATTGTTTAACTTTAAAATTGGTTTATTTTGGTACAATTGATGCTTTTTTTAAAACATAGAAATACGATGTTCACATTGTCTCTTTTCATTGTACATATACTATACTTCTGATAATTCAGCTAATATACAGTATGTAAATATTTCTCTCTACTCCTTTCCATTTGTAATGAGCATCAACTGCCTGTGCAAGTGGACAGAGATAAAGGAGAAAGACAGTGCCCTCTAGTGGTCATCAGAAACTTTTACTGAAAACTAAGAAAAGGGGTGAAAAAGGCTTTGAAAAACAGTGAACTTCTCCTTTTTTCAAGAGACTCATTCAACAAACTATAGGTTAAACCACACTATACAAACCCTGAAGAGAGAGCTCTGCTTAGGAGGCTCGTAAAATCCTGTTCAAGGTATAATGTAAATTAAACATTTAATAGTAGGCTATTATGCTGTGTCAATGGAAGCAAAAGTAAGTAGAGCTGAATAATCAGCTTAACAGCGTAGCCAAAATAAGTTATTATGAAAGAAAATAAAAGGCACTTAGCAGTTGTGGCTGGCTGTAATTGTGTTGAGATGCTTCATTGATATGTCAAGAATTCACTTCATAATCACTTTGTCCTCTACCACAGTGCTGATTTAGTGATGCAAATATCCAATAATCTGGGGTTTACAGCTGATGGATGACCAATCCACATTCCTAGACCTTTTTGCCCAGACAGAAGGAGTGATATATCAACTCTTTTATAATAAAACACTCCTTGTTTGTGAATTTTAGCTAACCTTTTAGCTCACAAAGGATTTACTTACTGTTCTAGTTCATATTTTAAATGCAAATTGAGTCTGAATTTCAGAGAAAAGGTTCCATTAGAAGGATAGCTCTTTTTCTTTAATCAATGAAAATTTAAAAAGTTTTTACAGTGTGCCTAAGATAGTCTTGATTTGTTGTTGTCACTGGTTTGTGTTTTGACTCATTGCAAAGAATCACAAAGCAGACCTCCTCTCTCAGGACACTGAGTTGGGGATTATGAGAACAGAATACACTATATCAGTCTGGAGGTTTGGGTGGAGTGTAAAACAGTGGTGACATAAAGACAAAAGGCAATGACAAAACACATTAAAAATAGATTGGGGGGGGGGATAGGTATTATCCAGATGAGGAAGCTACTTCTACCAATAAAGACTGGCACTTTCTTTATAACTTATAGTCTTAGAGAATTACCTACAGGATTGAGAGATAAGTGATTTACACAGAGATGACACTTGAACCCAAATCTTCTTGTCTTTAAGTGCTAACCAGATAGGAAGAACAAAGGACAATGGATTATGACTATGCAAGCATGCTATCCTATATGCTGGGATACTTTCAGCCAATATCAATAAATATAAAGAAAAGCCCCAGTTTGCTGGGTAGATGTCTAGTGGCAGATTGATGGGAGGATGCTGCAACAATGATGCAAGGATGATACA
Organism: Monodelphis domestica; assembly: GCF_027887165.1. Classification (NCBI taxonomy): domain Eukaryota; kingdom Metazoa; phylum Chordata; class Mammalia; order Didelphimorphia; family Didelphidae; genus Monodelphis; species Monodelphis domestica. Next base: position 470,469,755 of record NC_077228.1, read on the forward strand.
ATAGAGAGGCAGGTATGAATGAGTTCTAATTTCCATCTCTGGAGGAAGTTTCTTTGTTAATGATATTTCAGATCTATCATTGGGTATCATTGAGTTGACCAGCATCACCTATGCTCCATTTCTTCTTCTTCGTGACTTTTATTTAGTTTCAAATAGTCATTATGGAAAATCATAAAGTAAATATGGAGTTGAGAAGTTCACCTGTGATTGGATTTAGGTCTAGAGAAAAATATTCTCTCTTAAGCGAGACTTTTAAAATTAATTGTAAAAACATCAAAGCTTGTTGGCCAAGATTTCCAAGTCTCCCCTCCCCCCATACCACAAACTCTGCAACTGTGTTGCAGTCATAGGTATAGGAGGCAATGTAGGTAAAAGGAGTGATATTATTAGTGATTATAGCCAGAGGTATCCCCACTTCCCCAGTCAGAGCCACCAGCTCAGCCTCTAGATGGTGGAGAGAGAATAGGAATGGATTGCTGTCCCTTTTTCTGATTCTTTTCCACTGTATCCCTCCTCATGCCAATGACTACATGAAGTAATAATTAATTATGTTAATTAATCTAATCTATCCTGGGGATGATTTTCTATTTAAAAGGTCAGATAACGCTAAGAACTATAGTTAACAAAATCTTAGATCAAAAGTATGCTGGATGGCTTAGCCAGGAAGAAGGGTTTATCTCTCATGCAGCAAAGCTAATAATATATCATATTGATCTTTCACTATTCCTTGAAATAAATAGCCTCGAAGGTCCCTTTCAGTCATGAATCTATGAGTTTATAATCCTACTTCAGATTTGACTATAATATACTATCAGTGCAGGACACTAATCTGTCAAGATGTATTTTCTTGTCAGTATTTATTGACTAAAGAGGCAGCATAGAGTAGTGTATCAAGTGATTGTCTTGAGGTCAGTGAGACCTGGGTTCAAGCCTTATCTCTGCCACTTTGTACCTAAATGATCCTAGACATATGCTTCAACTTCAATGTTCTGGAATGCCATAAAGCTTCCATACCAAGCCTTAATAGAGTATACTCTAATGGGGCTTCTTTTCATGCTGGGCAAGACTATAGGATTACTAAATTCACTGTTAACTCTCAAATGACTCAATAAAAGCTTTAGAAATTTTAGAAATCACTATTTCTTCGTTGATCCCTGCAATTCTCTAATAATAGAGTTCATTAACAATTTCATGGGATTTTATTATAATGATAGTATCATTACCAATTTAGGTATAAATAAGATTTATGCTCATTAAAGATGTTTGCTGCTGCCATAGAGGATAATGAGTACATAATTCTGTTGAGAGAGGGATTAGTTTATAGGGGGCCTCCAGATTCTGCTGTTTGTAGATGATACATCAAGTCCCACAACATTTCAAAGCATACTACTAAACTAGATGTACTGCCGTTCAAAACATAGGACTAAAAAGTGTATGAAGAATATCTGTTATTCAGAAGAGGACATGTTGAATGGATAAAACAGTGCTGATTCATAAGTTCAAAGACCTTGGACAGTTACTTAGCAGAGATGATACCTTTAGCCTAAAATTGGTTAGTAGGGAGAAAATGAGCTAGATGGCATTTTAGAAACTGTATAGTAATTTAATGAATCTAAGCTTCCCCTTGAAATTAAGATCCATATTTTCATTCCTCTTTAACATCAATATTCTTATGAAGAGACATTAAATAACACAGTCTTTGAAAGAAAATGGTTGGCCACTCATAAACCCATGGAGAAAATTAGGGTAAAGGTAGACTGCAACAAAAATAATTATGCAATAGATGGAAATGGCATAAAGAATATCATAAGATTGATATGTCTTGAAAATCAAATGAGCCTGCCATATAGTGAGAAATGGGATAACCAAAAAATAGTTCTTATACCTCATCAGTATACCCATAATATCAAGAAATCTAAAGGAAGGACCTATATGCATAGGGTATTCTTCCTATTATAACTTAGGGAAGTGCATGAGCAAGAGGAAGACATTTTTAGAAGACATGGGTGGGCTATGATATACATCATGAGAAGTGCTAAAAATGGATAGATCACAGATTCACCATATAGAAGCATATTACTAGAAAAATAAATTGGCTAGCAATAATATAGCAAAAAAGAGGGATAACAAATGCCAAATTCATGCAGAATGGACCCAAAAGAAGAGTATAAATTGACCTCCAGTAGAAAATTTGTGGAACTTAGTGGTTAAGAATCATGTCAAATAATTCTGTCTCAGATATAGAACTAGAAGGGCTCATGAGCATCAACAAGTACAAACTTCTAATTTTACATGTGAGGAAATTGTGGCTTGAAGAGGTTTGGAGGCAGGAAACTGACAGCCTGACTTAGCCTTGTGAGCAGCCAGTTCTTAAGAAATGATGAATGAAATATGTATCCTGAGTCTCCAGACATGATGACCTATTTAAGGTGAAGGTAATCACAACAGAGTGTTACCAGTGGGAAAAGCCTGGTATTAGTAGTGGCTTCTAACTAACCATGTGTTTTAATCTGAATAATAATGCCATGCTGTTTGGCAGGCAAGCAAGATTCTAAATATTTACCCCTGAAAAAAATGACAGATTTTTTTTTTTTAAATAGCCAAGTACTTAAGGTTTTTGACTATATTGTAACCTCATTAACCCAGGCCTTTCTAATGGAGATTTTGTGATGCTACTCAGAAGCCAAACTACAGTTTACTTTTGAAATGTGTCTGTAATTACAGAGGATTATTAACATATTAATAGAGTAAACAAAATGGTACGAGTGATGTTTCTGCACTTGAGAAAATAAACAATCTGCTGGCACTTTTGATGTATCTATTTACATCCAACATAAATGGAGCATCACAGCATAGTGCCTTGATACAGAGAATGATTATGGATTGCTTCCTTGTATCCTTATAGAAAGAACCCCAAAGTTTATTGAGGGCTTGCCTCTGAGTCAGGAAGATCTGAGTTCCAATTGTGACTCTGAAGTGTAGTTTATATTATTCATCACTACCTCTCATTTTCCAGGTAACTATAGGAATACAATTTACACTTGGAGTTCATATATCTGTGGAAATCAGAGATCAGGATGCCTCTGTCCCTTTCTCTCCCTCAAAATGAATCAATCAGAACTTCTATATTTGACAATATTTAATTAGTTAGAATATCTATATATCTCTATATATGTATGCAATTAGAAATACTGAACTTCTTTAAAGAATAATCTATAATGTCCAATTATTGTATTTGGAGAGAAAGAACCTGGGTTTAATTTCCTGCTCTAGCATTTAAAACCTATGTGGCTTTCAACAAATAACTTAATATCTCTGGGCTTCATGTTCCCTATCCATCAAATGAGGGGCTTGGACTAAATGGCTTCTTAAGTTCCTTTAAGAGCTAAATTGCTGATGCTATATGTTATAGCCAATCAGTGAGTCAAGCCTTGGTCAAGAAATTGAACTTCACTGGTTCTCAGTTTCCTAATCTGTAATTTTTTGAGTAATGCTGAACTCTAAATCTATGATCCAAGGAGTCAGAATAATCATCTCCACTGATATTCATCAGTTATCATTTCATTGTCACTGAGGGATATTCTTAAGAGAAGTAAGTCAATCAACACCTTTTTGGTTCACTTTTGATCTCAGATAACAACACTCTAAGATAAGAATGAAAATATTAGTCAATGAAGTTTAAAAACTATTGTGCTGGCTAAAGATGGATTGAGTTATTCTCATTATGGCCTTGGAACACCATTCATCCTTAAAAACACTGAGAGAAAGACAAGGCTGACTATCTGCAGTTTCCAAGAGGAGAGATAAATCATGTTCTGGCTATTGTGCATTTAGTTACTGCCAGAATCTTCCACAGAACTTTAAACATCACAAGCACTATAAACTATCAGACAGCTGAGAGGTTAACTGGAAATTCTAGCTGTCACCAAGACAAAATAGAGGAGAATAAAGATAACAACTAGATATGTCTCTCTCTCCCTGTTTTTCTCTGAATATCAAAAAAAGGGAGAAAGTGCTTTTGATCACTGTTGAGAATATAGATCATGGAAGTGTCCAAAGAGTGCTGATGTTGAATCAAGACATGAGATTATTTATATAAGAAATCAGAGAATCTAATGGACTGCCTGTTCTACAGATGATGTACTAAATAACCTGGAGAATATCCAGCCTCAAAACTATGTTGCTAAGTGGCTCTTCATTGGAACTTATATTCTAGTCACACAAAATAGAAAAATATCACAGTAAGGAAGAACTGGATGTGTAGACAGGAGCTCTGCACATTTTTTCAGAGTAGGATGAGTACATATAGCATACAATAGCTTAGAAAACCTTCAATAAAATAAGAAAAAATTCAAAGTGACATCAACAGAATGAGAAGAGATGAAGTTATTTTAATAGCAATTCATCAAAGTCCTGCAATTTTCCCATTGTACAATCCATCTAGAATGTATAGTCTTAGAAAGTTGGCCGAAGCTGACGTGACCATGGTCACAGAGCTATAAAATGTCAGAGGTGAGATGTAAAACTGAGCCTTCTTAAAGCCAAGGAGGACACTCTATTCTATGTGACACTGTCCCTTTTTGCCAATATTTTATATTAATTCAAAGGGGGGAAGAATAGTTTTTGTTATTGTTGTTGTTTTCCTTCTGGGGAAAATCACCAGTGACAATAGACAGTAAAAGACCACACTGTGTAAAAATTAACAGTAGTTTTCAGTACCCGAGATATGAGGCTTAGCAAAGGGGATTCCTATTTCTTGTCTTTCAAAGATTCTAACTGTAATTTTTCTTCAGAAGGGATCACTATGCACTAATCACAAATGATTTTGCATTCATAAATAGGAAATATTTACAATGCATGTATTATTACTTGCCCTTTTTTGGTTTTGTTTTAATTGTCATTGTTTTTGTCTTCCTTTTTTGCACATTTTAATAAATGAATTTTATTAGCACTTGTAGATAGAGGCTATTTAAAAGTGAGGAGTCTGGTTTTTTTTAAATATGCAGTAAAGTGAAATAAGAAAGAAAATAATACTTACAGGAGGGCCTTTTGGTCCGGGGAATCCAACAGGGCCCTGAGGTCCTTGAGGTCCCTGAATTAGGGAGAAAGGGAGAAAAAAGACAGATTATTATTATTTCTCATATTGGTACTGGAGTGCCATAGAGTTGGATACAAATGAGAAAAAGTCAGTTATGCATTGCACACCTTGTTATCAGCAAACTGCTTTAATTCCAATGCAAATCTATTGGCCAGGTTTTCTGCAGGCCATTCTACTACGTCAGAAAATATAATAGGGAAAGTAAAGAGCATGACTTGCAAAATGAGAGTTATCATTTGCAGTTTATTTCTAAAGCATTAATACCAAAAGGAATGAGACCAGTTCACTGTAGTAATGGAGCTGTGGAAACATAACGAGATAGACTGAGCTAATCTAAAAGCAACATGGATTTATTTTCCTTCCTTCTCGCTTCTATTATGCACTGCGAATTACTTTGATATTCTTAACCCGGGGACACTGCAGGCTTTTGCTATTCACACCAAACACACATAGATGACATTTTTATTCTGAGTCAGCTGCTATTGGCGTTTTGCCTTCCACTAGAGACAACAGTAGAACGAGGATTTTTTATTCCACAACTCTCCAGAACAACGTTCTTTGAAAATTTACCTCCATGCTTTGAAATTAGCATTGAGTGTTTCTGCACAGAACACACAAATACTAGCTTAATATCAAGATCTGCAGAACTTAAAATCTCAGACTGAGGGATAACAAGCAACTCTACAGAACACACTAGAGCATCCTTTTGATTAATCACTGAGGTTTTAAATTTATTCACTTTTTGGGAGTTTATCTTATCATTATAGATACTTGCCTTTCCCCCCTTCTGATGAGAGTAGAACTTTTCTCACTAACCATTTTTAATTAACAACCAGGAGCAATATTGATGTTCAATATGTACTGTTAGAATTACAGTTGGTTTGGTATTTTAATGAAGTCTTTCAAAGACTTAAAGAAGTTTTGTTTTCTTTTAAAGTTATTAGGCTACCAATAAGGTGCTATAAAAAGGCTTTTTCTTTATATCTTTATCAGGAAATGGTAAATTTCAGAAATGTATAAATTTAATAATAATAATAATTTAATATAATAATAATAAATACTACATCAGAAAATATATAATAAATAATTATTGTTATTAAAATAATTTCTTTCATAATAATAATAAAAAGCAAGCACTTCCTAAACTAGAAGGGGATAAATGGCTTGTCACGTTTTAATACATATAATAATAAGAAAGTTTATCAAAAGTAATAAATGGTTATAACACCAAGTAGTATGTAAAAAACGAATTCTCTGAAGTTTCAGAGAGATTTAGAGAATCAAATTTAAGAGATTATACTAAATTGAATTAAATTTTGTTTTAGGAAGATTTGTGCAGATTTTAATCTAGGAACCTCTACAAGTGATGTGGAACCAGAATTATAGGATCCCCTTCGGGTTCTCCTGAGAATGAGGCACAGGAGTCATCTGATACTCAAATTGTAAGGATTAAATGTGCAATTGGGAATAAGTTATTAGGATACAAGGAGTCTTAATGGTAAGTAATATTGATAATCATTATTGTATTGCTTTGGTCTATTTTTCCCTGTTTTTATTTTTAAATCTTCTTGGTTATTTGGTGACATGTAAATTTCTCTTCTTAAAATTAGTCTATCATTTATTCTATCATATAATTTGAGATATAAGTTGGCATATAATTCTGATTCTGATTCTGTTTTTTTAAATCTTATAGATTTGGTTCATAGATAAGTAATTAATGGAGGGGTGTGGGCATTCCCCCAAATCAAAAAGGGGAAAATCATGAGGAAATGAAGGAATCAGGACAGCAAGTGGTTAATTGAGACAATTGAGTGAACCATACTGACTCCACTTCATGACTTCATTTTGGAGATATTCAGTTATGGGCCTTGTCCAAATTATATCTTGTGAGAAAAGTTTATTCAATTGTGTGATTTGGAAAAAAAAAAACAACTTTATTACATAGTTTGGACCTAGCCCTGAATGGCTGGAAGACTGGATTACCTATTCCTGCTTAGAGATTCTGTGCTAAAGACCTGGGTTATGTTGACCACAAGAACAGTCAGATCCTAAGACTGGGAAGAAATTTTCTCATAATAATTCATTTCAAGCAACCCATGAATCTTATTTGAAAACTGACCCCTTATAGATTAATCAATTATTGTTTCCATGTTCTTTTGATTGTTTACAGATATTCGAGGAAGTCTGGAATATCTCTTTTCCTGAATTTAGGGAATTCCATCTGTTCATTTTCTCTCAAATTAGAAAGCCCCTAAAGTTTCATCCAATTAGAAATCATCAGTGTGATACTGGGTAAATCACTTAATGTCCTTTACCTAAGTTTATTCATGTGTAAACTGAACTTGAAGAAGAAAATGTCACTTTATTTATTTAATGAAATGCATGTTGTTTTTAGTCCCATTCAACATCTTTGTGATCTGATTCTAGAAGACACTGGAGTGGTTTGCAGTTTCCTTCTCCAACTCATTTTATAAATGAGGAAACAGAGACAAATGGGGTTTAGTGACCTTTCCAGAGAGCGTGAGACTAGATATGAAATCTAGAAGATAAATCTTCCTGACTCCAATCCCAGTACTCTAACCACTGTGCCACATTGTATATTACATACTATATATAGTATGTAAGTATAGACATTTAATTTATAAGGAATTAAATTTCAAAAGCTATTTAATGCATAAGTATGAGAAGCCTGATGAAGAACTCATGAGCACAGGGAACTCATAGTTTAGGAATTTTTTCTACTAAGGAAGATCACAACTCATCTTTGGCTTTGTAGAAAAATCCATGGTGATGCTTAAGTCACTTAAAAGCTAAGTGACTTGCCCTAGGTCACAGAGCTAATAAGTCAAAAGGCAAAATTAGAACTACTCTTATTTCTGAATCCAGTCCTTTGTCTTTTATACTATAATGCCTCTGAGAATTATTTAATGCAATGTTATATTATCTATCCTAAAAGAAATATGAAACATATTTTCACACTGCCTAGCATGTAATAGATGCTTAATAAGTGTCTCTTCTCTTCCCATTCCACTTAATAAATGACTTGTCCCAGGTAATAGTCACTCAAGAGATAGAATTAGAATTTTTCCTAATTCTAAACCCAGTATTTTTTAACTCATGCTGTACTGCCTCCCAAATGTATGTAATGTACTATTACTTTGGCTATTCAAAATGCATTATAAAACTTATTTTTAACAAGCTTCCTATTTTATACTTACATCTAAAAATTTAACCTACTTGCAGGATGCAAAATGGAATCCGAAATATTTCTTTTTTATAAACACAAAAACAAAGTCTGCATTTTCTATATAATAGCTACTAATAATTGAATTTTTTCTAAATTGAACCAATTATTTGTGAATTTTTATTAATAGAAACATCAACATTAAATTTTAAAGCATATAAATTTTAATATATATATATGTATGGGTTTGGGAAAAATGTTTTCTGGAGAAAACAGTGGGTTTACTTAATGAAATGAATCTTTGATATTCAAAATGTATTAAGTTCATTTTCCCCCCACTGAATTTCAGCAAACAAGATACATTCCATTTGGACATTAAGAAAATATTGACTCTAACCTGCAAATTCACAGACAGAATTAGCAGTATGAAAAAATAAGAAAATACAAAATTTATTGGTTTAAAAAATGAAAGATTCTGCCGAAAATAAAGCATCTTTTAAAAAATCTATCTTAAAAACTTTTGATTCTTATAGCTGCTGGCATTTTCCTAGCTCATAGATATAATTTTATTCAAATTAATTTGTCTTTTCTTCCAATCACCTTCTGATCAGAGCTCTTTTCTGAGTCCACATTTCATATAAAATATATTTATTTTATTTTTTAATGTCTAAGTATTGGACTGTGATGAACCTAAAATAGAAGGGCTTATACCCTTGATAGGTTGTATTAATTATTTCCTAATTTTAAAAGTGTTGCTTTTAGAGCAAGAATTGGCAGACTCTAAATTAATCTAGTTATATAAAAGTTAAACTTCACCCAGTAGCAAACAGAGGGCATGCTCACTCATCTGTAGTTAGTTCCATTGTGTAGCAATTGAAAATCAATTTTTCTAAATAGTTTTTCTATTTACTGGAATAGACGCTTTATCTTGATTTGAATGTATATTGATTGTAGCTTAATGGGTAATGGTAGACTCCATTTCTCCAGCATTATCCTGCATGGCCAGAATGCATACTCAAATGAAATGCTCTAAAAGGTGATAAGGGACTTCATGGTTTCTATAAGAATTTTCTAAACCATTAAGTATGTTTGTTTGACTTCAGTTTGAAAAGGAAACTACAGGCCAGTCTTATACATGGTTTATCTCATTTTGAATTCAATAACAAATTATTATGATTTAGCTACTCTTTCAGTGCAATGAAGAACAAGGCATCACAACTTCTGACTCAGGTCTGCAAGAAATTGAGGGGATTATAAAAGTAAAAGGTAATAGGAATTGAGTAAACCACACTGATTCCATTTCATGAGTCAATTCTGTAACTCGTTTAGTTCTCTTTCGGTTCATTTATGGGTTTAGAACAATTTCTGTCTTGTGAGAAAACCAGTGGGAGAAAATTTTCTTCTATTTTTTTTAGACTTGTCTGACATGGCTGGGGAGGTGGATCACCTCTGTCTGCTGCTTAGAGACCCTTAACTAAGGATCTAGGTTATGCTAAACAGAGTCCCAATCAGATCCAAAGATTGATGCAAGGAGTTTTCTCAGTTTTACATTTCAAGTAACCCATATGTCTCATCTGAAAACTAGTCCCACACTAATCAATCACTTATTATTTCCATGTTTCTTTGATTGAATATAGACACTTTGGGGAAGTGGGATAGCTCTTTTTTCTGATTTCAGAGTCTAAATCTTACTGCCAATTAGAAATCTGATCACCATATTTTGTGTGCTAATTGTTTTCCATTAATTAAATGATCTTATTTTATTGTTTTTTTACATAGAGAAAGCTCTCCTGGTATTCAGGATCCAGTTCTAATCTGAGGAGGTCTGGTTCCCATTTGTTAGGCAATTGGCATGTATTGTTTAATAAATCAATATGCTTGGAAACTTGAACATTTGTTTCCTCAGACATTTCATCTTTTACACACCACAATCTGTCTAATTGGAAAATAGAATGAATGTGCACATATTATGCAGGGCCAAATTGCTCTGCCAGTAAATAATGAATATATATTTATAAATGAAACAGCAAAAAAAAAATGTTCCTAGCTATAGTAAGCAGTGGAATCTTACGTACTCTTTCACCAGGTGGACCAGGTGGGCCATCACTACCGGAAGTTCCCTAAGAAAAGGGAAAAGGAGAAAAAAATTAATTTAATTTAACAAAATTCCTTTCCTTGTCAGATAGCTTTTTGCCTGAACCAGAGTATCAAAGAGTTATCTGTCACTTTACCTTTGGACCTGGTTTTCCTGTAGGACCCCTTGCACCTCTTGAACCACGTGGACCCTAAAGATTTAAAAATAAGACAGATGAGACTGATCTTGGGCCAAATATTGTTTCAGAAGTAGAGTCAAACTTCTCTTTAAAAATTTCCTCAAAATATTGAATTAAAAATGCAAATGCAAAGTCCATTATTTAAATGAAGGTACTTACTGTAGGACCTCGCTGTCCCCGGGGGCCTGGTTTGCCAGCTACACCCTGGAAAAAGACAGTTGAAATGATTTCAGGATATAGTACACTATAGCAAATTATAGATCTGGGGCTGAATGAAACCCTGTACAATTCCCTCAAGACTAAGATGCTATATTTCGCATCTATCTAGATCTTGTGCATTTTAATTTAAACAAAAACAATTTTTCTCTTAAAATTAACCATCTCATTAAATTCACTGGACAGTTTATGGAAGCAAACTTGACTTATGAGAACTCTTTTCCTATGAGAACCCTTTATCTATATTATTGCAAGTAGTGCTTTTACTATTAATTTAATACAAGGGAAAATTAGGGAGAAGGGAAGCATAGAATCATAGTTCAGAATTATAAGCCCAACCTTCTTATCTTAAGTGACTTAAAGGAGATTAAGAAGAAAAGGAGGAGATAGGATTTGAATCCAGTAAAATTCCAGACTTAGTCTATTACCTAAGAAAACTAAAAAAGAAATGGAGTGTAAATAAACAAAATATAGATCAGAAAATCTAACATGAGTGTTATACTTTTAAGCAGTAAAAAAAAAAACCTGAATAAGAAATTTCAATAAATATCCATATCATCATGGTGTAATCTACCCAAATCCCACAAATGGAGCTCAATTCTCACACATTTTTTTTTAAATCTGCCAAATAATTTACTAGATATCACTGAACAAATTTTACTCAGTACATATTACATGTTTATTTCTTTAAAACACCTGTGATTCTCTTTAGGATGATAACTTTATTATTCTTTAATCTCTGAAACCAAAAATGTTGAACAATGTTTTGCCTTCTTTGGGTTGGTAAAAAACAAAATGGAGTTTAAGCTTTTCTAAGACAAGACTAATGGGATAAGAATAAAGTCAGCTGACATAATGCTACCTCTCATAAACTTGTTTAAAGTACAGTGACTTTTTAATTACTAATTGAAATGAATTGGAGGCACATCAATGAGATACATTACCTGAGTGTGGCTTAATGTTTTGCAAAACTCTTCTCATCTAAGGTTTCCAAGATAGTTTTTCACTTCTGATAATTTCATTAGTATTGATCAGATACTTTGAATTCAACTTCAGAAATGGTAAAGCAATGACTATCCTAACCTATGTCTTACAGGTATAATTGTTGCAGAGTATTCATAAATGTCTCTCCTATCTGCTTTGGTAGACAAAGTCAATATCATTTTATTTGTATAATAAAAATCAATATCCCATGCTACTTTCTGCCTTCTGTATTAACATAAACAAATTTCTGGCACAACATCACCCAAAGAATTGCCAGGAAACTCTATTTAAAAATATGTGAATGGAAAAATACTCTAAATAAAAATTTTAAAATTTTAAAAATGTAAAAAAGCATATGAAAGAATCTTTATATGGCATACCCTGGCACCTTTCTCTCCATTGGCACCTGGAAACCCTGGAAAACCAGTGGAACCCTAGGAAAGAAAGGTATGTTAAAATTCAATTGTATATGACTGTTGATAGTTTCAGTTTTCTTAAATTTAAAATAAAATAACCATGAAAAAGGGTAGCATGCTTAAATCAGATAATCTTTTCAAGACACATTGCAACTTTGGTTCATATATTTAAAATGAGCTTACCAAAATAGTTGAAATTCTGAATGCATTAAGATATCAAAAGATAAAATGAATTTTAGCTTTTACTTCAAAAGTAAGAACAGATCAAAATAATATGTTTTCTCCTAAGGTGAAATCACTAATAAAAGGGAAAAAATCTTTGAATGTGCCAAGATTTCTTGAGATATTAATTCCACATTTCCCCTTAAAACTCTATGAATAGATTTCCCTCTCATTGTATATAAATTGCTTGGTGAATATGGGGCAGAGATGATATGAACAGCTTTTCTTTATTTATGGCATTTACTTTCTTTACTTCTGACCTTAGCAAAAGACTTTAATGAAATATTTTAAAACTTCTATTGGTATTGTTCCTTTTTATCCCTCTCTATGTTGTCATATTTTATATAATTTTAATTTGCAATCATTCAGCTAACAAGGACTTACTGTTTTTACTAATGAGCTTATATTCTAATAGCAGAAAAACAACATACAAGGTATTATGTAGAGAAAACTAGAAATAAATGCAAGGATACATAGACCTGGAAAAATCCACATAGAGATAATAATTGGACAAGTGGGAACTGATACCATCCACAAGGGAGAAGAAAAGAGGGCATGGAGCTGGGTTTTCTGAGTTAGTAGATATAACACTAATGAAAAAATCAGAAAAAGAGACTGAGATAGGCAATAACATAAAAAGGATCAGTTATTAAACCTAGTGAAGAGAGAGTATTCAGAAGAAGTGATCAACAATGTTAAATGAGGGAGCTAGATAACATGATGGATGGTGCTGTGCCTGAAGTCAAGAGTATTTGAATTCAAATCTATCCTCAGAAACTTGCTTAGCTGTGAGACCCTAGGCAAGTCATTTAACCTTTCTTAACTTCAGTTTACTCATCTTTATTTTTTTTGGTAATTTCTTCTCCTTCCATTCAATTGCCATTAAACATCCCATTCACAGTGTCTGTCCATTACACACATTACATGTAGGTATATACATACACACATATGAATTTACTCATCTTTAAATGAGAATAATAATAGTATTTACCTCCCAGAGTTGTTATGAAGATCAAAAGAGATAATTTTAAAGTGTTTAGCACAGTGTCTGGCCGATAGCAAGTCCTATGTAAATGTTAGCTATTTTATTATTTTATTATTATTATTATTAATGGATCAAGAAAGATAATGATTGAAAAACTACCATTACATTTCTCAAAAAGGAGAATCAGTAACTTTGCAGAGGGCAATCTCAGTCTCAAGCCAGATTGTAGAGATATGGTGGTGAATCTATGTCATGTGTGCCACAGCGGGCACCTGGAGGCCTCTCTGTGAGTATGTGAGACCCCACAATCCACAGCATGGAGTTTGCCAGAGTTTGTTACTAGAAAGCCAGAGGGACATAGGGTCAGGCTGCTCCCCTCCCTCTCTCCACAGGCACCTGAGGATATTTCTCATATCACTTGCTCCTCTAAAAGGTTCACCATCACTATTGTAGAGGGTTTGGAAGAAAGTAGGAAAAAAAGGAAGTAGAGGTAGGTAGTGAAGATGCATGTCTCAAGGAATTACAATGAAGGTCAGAAGATATAGAAGATGATAAGATGTATGGTAGGATCAGGCAAGAGTTTTGTTTTTGTTTTTACCTTTGTAAGGATTTGGGAGATATAACATTTTTGTAGGCAGTAGAGAAAGAGACAGTAGATGTGGAGAAGAAGAAAGAGTGGGTTGATGGAGAAAGAATTCTTCAGGGGAAGGGATAAAAGGTACATTTAAGAGGTGGGCTTTGGGAAAAAGAAGAAGCATCTCTTCATGTGTACCAGTGTGAGGAGATAATTTGGGGAGGATTCTGAATAACGTGAGATTAGGAGGAAGAGAGGAGAAGAGGGGGGACTCTTGGGAAATGAGAGGAATGTATACACATATACAAAAGCATGCACACATTTACAAATAGACTGAGAACAGAATGTGGTCCAGAAATCACAAAGTTGGGGAATTTAACAATAGGGCAATCCTTTGACATACCATTGACAATATTGTGTCCACTTGATGACAGCTTTCAGAACAATAAGTAGAAAAGAGATGCAGGAAGAAGTTTTATATCCCACAGATTTGGATAGATTTTAATTTTAATTTTGGAGGGAACTATACAAATAAACTAAAAAATCCACATATTTATGTAATATGTATGTGAGCACATATATATGTGGAACATGAATAGATTTTTATTATATTTTGCTTTTAGCATAAATGATTTGTATATAATACCTATATCTATATATAGATATTATCACTGAAATATCTACTAGTTTATCATCTTGATATCTTTCTGATATCAGTTAAATTTTATATTTAATATTACATCATGCTCTCAAAAATTATTTAATTTTGGTGTTTAAGTCCCTTGCAATAGTTAATTGGGCAACAACTACTGAACTTTAATTTCTTTCAAGATAAAGATTTGATACTATGATATTATTAACAATATCTCCTTAAGGGTGGAATAAGTACACACACATATAGTATATATATGTATAAATACATACATATTAGGTGTGTGTATATACATATGTATAGCTGGTTTGAAAGTATATATTTTATCTACATGTATTTGTGCATGCAGTCACATATGCTTACATGTAAATAGGCTAGAATGTCTTTGATCTTAAAAGAATCATGAGAAGGTTGAGAAGAAAGAACATCTTTAAAAATAAGACTAAAATCTCAAGAATCTCAACTATTGAAGACAAAATGTTGAGGCAAAAGAAGAACAATTTTCCATGGTGAATATTTGTGAATAATACTTCCTGCTTTGTTTTAGTTCATTAATGGAATATGCAGAGAACATTGTTCAAGAACCCATATAAGCAAATGAAAAGAAAGGAAAAATTGGAAGTTAAATCACAGGCATAAAAGAAAATTTATTCAAGTAGAGATTTTTATTTAATACTATTCAAAAAACCTGGCAGGACAGAGAGAGAGAGAGAGAGAGAGAGAGAGAGAGAGAGAGAGAGAGAGAGAGAGAGAGAGAGAGAGAGAGAGAGAGAGAGAGAGAGAGAGAGAGAGAGAGAGAGAGAGAGAGAGATGAGAGAGAGAGAGAGAGAGAGAGAGAGAGAGAGAGAGAGAGAGAGAGAGAGAGAGAGAGAGAAAGAGAGTGAGAGAGAGAGAGAGAGAGAGAGAGAAGAGAGAGAGAGAGAGAGAGAGATGGGTGGACAGACAGACACAGAGACAGAGAAAGACAGAGAGACAGAGACCCTAGAAATTGCCAATTTAAATGAATATGTGTCCTCTAATACAGGACACTAAACAAAGGCAAAGATGAAAAACAGTTACCATGGTTTTTTTTTTTTTTCACTGAACATTCTTTTCAAAAGGTCTGATATTAGAGGAGGTTTGAAGTAAATGGGGAAGTAAAGTAAGAAATGCCATAAGGGAAAAATGCCTTCAAAGGTAAAACATTTTGGATAAAGCTGTGCTGGAGTCTGAATAATTTTGCTCATATTTTTGAAAAATCATGATTGTTGTTATGAATATTTCTTGATTTTCCTTCCTGCCTCCCTCTTTCCCTCCCTCCCCCACATCTGTCTCATCTCTCTCTTTCTCTGTTATTTTCCATGAGATTCAATAACTTTCTAAATATCAAATTTATTAACAAATTATATGAGAGGAAAATGGTCATTCACTGAATGTTATGGTTCAATTAATGTGATATATAATACATATGACTCATGGAAGTAATAAAGCTACTACTAATTGATAACTAGATAGTATATGATAACATTTAGTGAGTGATTGTTACATTGTTATGGTAGAATCATTTTGGTATTACTAAAGAATGCATTGTTCATCCAAAGAAATGGAAATTTAGCTTAAAGAAAAATTTAGACATAGAATGAAGCCTACTTTCAGGAAACTATCCCATTTCATTTTAAAATATGTATATATGATAGATAAGGGATTTCTACTTCCTTTTAGAAAATGGTATTAGTCAGCAGGGTATATAGAAATGGAATCATGATCTATCAATATTTCTTTTCTCATCATCTACTTTCTAATTTCAAACAATATCAAATTTGATGAAGTGTCCCAAGATTTAGGGAAATAACAGCTTTGTCCCTATATATGAGTTCCCTCTCTAGTTCTGTTTTAGCACTCACTTTGACATTCAATGTGCCCATATTCTGTCTGATTTCCTTTTGTGAAGTGTAGTATATATTACTACTTCTGGTTTTCCTTGCTAAAAATAAATCTATAAGGAAGAATGCTTTGATATTTCTTTTAAAAATAATTGTATTTATGAGATGTAGATGGGCAAAAATATAAAATTGAAATAAATATTTTCTTTACCTTTGGACCTTGTCTTCCGGGATAGCCTGGTAATCCTGGAACTCCAAGTTTCCCCTAAATATCAAAGGAAAGAAAGAAAAGAATAGTATAAAATGGATTAAGTTAAAATGTTATATTGACAATTTTAAGTAATTTAATTAATAACAATTGAATATCTTCCTTTCCTTTGAATGAATTTGAATATCAATTTGGACATTTACTATATAATCCTTTATCTAATAGGAGATTCAGTTTCCCTAAATGTAATGTGAGGATAATAATTGTTCTAGTTACTTCAGAGCCACAAGGAAAGCATTTGATAATTCATATAGTTCTCTAAAATGAAGAATTTTGAAAGATCTGTCTCCATATCCTTTAAATTCTTCTCAGAGGATTATGCTAAACTAACACTGACAGATTTCTGGTCTGGGTTGCCTTCTCTAAGTTACTCTAAATAAAGTAAAACAATCCTTACAAACATATTCACAGACAACATTCAACTGTAAGCTTCTGGCCACTGGGGGACACTATTCCTATGAACTGTTTAAAAAAAGTTAACAGTCCCTTTTTACATAAACTTATCTTTTTTTAATATAGGGAGATCAATTTCAATCAATTCCATAAAGAACAATAATACAATAAATATCATAATCAGTATATAATGTTCTGTGGCATCATTATGAAAATGCATGTTTCTCTTCAGTAGCCTAATAATTTATTCACGTCATATGAATATATGACATATATAAATGTCAACATCCTAAAAGATACAATTGAGAACTTATAAAAAAAAAGAGAGCAAAACTAATTGGCTGCAATTAGTGAGAATTAGTTATGTGGTATTTTGTCTGTATGCAGGTCTCATATTTATCTATTTTAAATATATTCAAATGAAGACTTTTTTCATGCAAAGTTCAACAAGGATCAGAGAAGTGACATAATCAACACTTGTTGAGATTTTTGAAACTTGAAAACAATTTTCTGAGGGATGATTCAATTGATGTGCTTAGTAGTAGTAGAGAGGAGAAAAGACTTATTTCTATAATAATGTAAAATATGGAGTAGCTATGTAGCACAGTGGATAGAATGCCAAGCCTAGAGTTAGGAGAACCAATTCCTAGCTGTGTGACCCTGAGCATGTCACCCTGAGCCCTAATCACCTGGTCCTTGCCATTATTCTGTCTTAGAATTTATATTAAGGATTTAAAAATTAAAATAAAAATGTAAATATATGATCATATTAATATCATAGAGAAAAACACTAAATATAATCCTCTATGTATTAAAGAAGGTTGCTTTAAATTTTGTAACCCAAATTCCATAGTAATGGAAATAGGTCCTTTGGTAGTAATATTGGAATCTTGAAAGGAATGTAAATTCTTTCAGTCTACTTCTATGTATCTCTGACTGCTTTATTATATTGAATAATAAAAAGTCATTTCAATGTATTTATTAAACACCTTCCATGTTAATGTACTGTACCTGTTCTGGGAATATAAAGATGAAAAATTTTCTTCCTTGCTCACAGCAAATTTTCAATTTAATAGAGGGAGAATTGGCATGCTTACACATAATCTTAGTTAAATCTGAATGTTATTAAGTACTGAGTGAAAAAAATTCAAATAGTCCAAGAGGGAAGGATGACAATTTGCAAAGAATTGAATTCCATATAGCTAATTTAATTTGGAAAAAAAACAACTTTTTAACCAATATTAATTTAATATTTAAATTCTTAGGTTTTTGCCAATTTTGAATGTCCATTAATTTTGACCCAATTCTTATATCTGTGAATTTGGATTTTTATTTCATGCACAAAAGAATCAATAAAAAAGAATGAGATTTTGTTGACTCACAAAATATGAAATGAATAATTCCATTTGGAATAAATGAATAGCTATATTTTGGAATATTTTATGTATACATATGTAATAAAGGTAAAGCTAATTACTCTATAAAGCTTATTAATGATTTTAAGTTTGTTTTAATGTCTCTGTAACTTAATGAGTTTCCACAAATATTTTGCTTTCATCAGAATTCAACAGTTTTTTTTTTTAATGGAAAACATATCTTAAAAATTATGTAGTCCAGCTCCCCATTTTAACAGATGAGCAAACTGTCTTGAGTGGAAGAATAACTTTCCCCAGTTACAAATATAATTGTGAGAATATCATTTAAATAGATCTTAGTTGTGACAAAAAGAACAAAAATATTAAGGTTTGTCAAATACTTCTGCAAAATTAACCTTTGTTTATTTCTTAAATTATATTACAAGTTTTAGGGACAGAGAAATACTCATATTTCTGTCATTTTTTTTTCATGAAATTTTAACACAAGGATTTTCATGATACCTGAAAGCATAGATGTAAACACTGAAAGAACAAAGGGGGTATATATATATAAATATATATATATATATATATATATATATATTTTTTTTTACTTCAAAGTCTTAGAAGGAGTTATTTGACAGCTACAAATTTATTCTCTGTTACCATTTATCTCCCCTGATACAACTATCATAAATTCCTTTAAGGCAATAGTCCTAATTTTCTTTTCATAAAATGCTCTTTGATTTCTTATTTGCTGAATAGCTGGCAAGAATCTTAAACTTTTTGGAATATTCTCTCATGAAGAGAATCTACAAGGTAATTAAAGTTTAAAGTAGTTATTTTTCATCATTCTGAATGGCTTTTGAGCTCTTCCCTATTATTCAGCTAATCAGTGGCACTGGGTAAAACATTTACTCAAGGTATTTTTAAGTCCTTCAAGTAGTTAGGGCTTCTTTTGTATAAATCCCTTTGTATAATTCCCTTTACTGATGCAGATTGTAATTCTTCTATGCTTTTGTGCCTAAAAAAATATCATCACTTAATGACAAGTTTCCTAGAATCTCTTGTAAATTGATTACTTTGGTTCTTGTTTAAAAGATTCAGAGCTCATTGTTGAGTCTGTGCTCTAAGACTGTCCAGATTGGTAAAATCTGTCATTTGGGGTTCTTCTGGCATAGCCTTCAAAAACCGCAAGTTAATCCCATGAATGAGGCATCAAAGACAGACTTTAGTGGAAAATAAAGAACACAAGAATTAAAAAAAACACCATTAATGTCCACAGTAAGTCATCTGACCATTTGATCACAATATGTGACATAATGAAGATGGAATTATGGTGTCAGAATCAGGAAAGCCAGAGTTCAGTTCTCTCCTTGGAAACTAGCTGTGTGACCTTATACAAATTCAATTACTTCTCTCCGTTTCAGTTTCCAAATGTGAGAATGAAGATAATGATAGGACTTGGTCAATAGAGTGGTGGAGAGGATCAAATGATATAATGCAACTGAACTCTTATCACTGAATCCTCAAAACAACCCTGGAAGGTGGGGACAATTCTTATCTCCATTTTGCAGATGAGAAAACTGAGGCAGAAAGCAATTAAGTGACTCATCCAGGTTATATATAACAGTATAAAGCCAAATTTGAACTCATTTCTTCCTGACTCTCAGAGACCCAGCATTCTAACCATTGTGCTACCCACTTTTCCCATGTAGTTGCTAGAGGTACAAGGAGGTCATCTCAATCAGATGATAAACAGTTGAGAAAATCCTGTCATTTTTATCTGTTAATTTGGATTTTTATTTCATGTGCAAAAGAATCAATAAAAAGGAGTTCCTTGCATAGAGAAGGTTCCTTTCTTTCTTTCTTTCTTTCTTTTTTGTTAAACCCTTATCTTCTGTCTTAGAAACAATACTAAGTAATTAGTACTAAGTATTAATTCCAATATAGAAGAGTGTTAAGGGCTATCGCAACTGGGGTTAAATGACTCCAAGAGTCACACAGCTAAGCAGTTTCTGAGGCTTCTGGTCTGCCTGCTTGGCTCTTTATCCCCTCAACCACCTTGATGCCCTTTAAGGTTGAAATAGTAGATTTTTTTTTAAGTTTCAATATAAAACTGATTTCATGGTTTGTTTATTTTTTAACTCTTTCCTTGATAGTAAGCATTGATTCTAACACAAAAGGTGGGGTAAGGATTAGATAATTCAGGTTTTGAAGGGGCCTGCCCATGGTGATACAGCTAGGAAGTATCTGAAGTCAGATCTGGACCAAGGTCCTCCTGATGCCAACCCTGGTACTCCATGTATTGTCCTACCTAATTCTCAAGATAGCCAGGTTTTTAAAGAAGAGTCACTAAATTCCAAGACCTTGGAATTCAAATTATAATGTTTAAAAGCAAATTTGTTTCATGAAGAAATGTGTTTAATGGTATCATATGTTAATTTGAAACTAATATATTTTTCTTAGGTTTACATAATAATAGGGCTTACTATTGTATAGTTGGAAAATCTTGAACCCCATGACTACATTCCCCAGAATTCCTTTTGTATTTCTCAGCATCCTTTTCCCTTCATTTACAAGAGTCTTTACTTGATTTGTATATAACTCTCTGGGACTCTTCCCTCTTTCCTCTTCTTTATGGAGACTGTGGTTTGAGTTAGCTCCCTTTTAACTCTCATTTTTATTTTAATAAATCTTATAAATATAATACTTGAGTTATTGTATATTAATTTTAATTCTTACACTATTTATATAGAGCTTTACAAATATTATATTTCTTTTTTCCTCACAAAAGCCCTGGAAAATGGTTGCAATAATTATCTCCATTTTACAAATGAAAAAACTGAGGTAGACAGAAGGTTAAGTGACTTGCCCAGGGTCATATAATTACAAAGTGTCTAAGAGTGAATAGGAACCCAGTTCTTCCTAACTCTAGGCCCAGTGTTCTATCCACAATACAAAGCTGAATCTAAATATACAACAGAGTAACCATCAGAGATAGTATTTGAATTCTGGTCATTTTAACTCAATGCCCAGGACTTCATCCACTACAGCATGCTGCTTCTAAAAATTAGATAGTGACACCTAAAATAGACCATCAGACAAAAATGGACCCAAATCCGATGCATTTACAGTAGAAAATTACACTTATAAAAAATACAAGCATGCCTATGTTCCTTGGTCTGAAGTTTTCTTTTGTTTAGAAGACAATTTCTTTTCAAATGGGCTTAATCTTTAAAGAGTTATTTATTTCACAAATTGGGCCTATCACCTTATATTTTCATCAATTTGTATCTCATTTCCTAAAACATCACTGTATAATATATATGTACTATTCAAATGAAAAATTAAGTAAAAATAATTTGATAAGAAACAGCAAGCCAACATCACTTTACTCCCTGTAATAATGACCTCCAGAGTGCCATGCACCTTATGGTTGGATATGAATATTTTAATCTATCTGAAAAGACAAGGAGTCTCCAGAACACAAACTTTATGACCTTGTTATCATAGACAGAATCGAAAAATTGTCTGATTCAGTATCAACACTGCATAGGTAAGCAGTGTAGGGGAGGGAGAGAGGAGGCAAACAAGCAGCAAGAAGCATACTTTTAATGATGTCCCCTTGGATACATTAAGTTATCATCACTTGTTTTATGCTATTGATTTCAAGGTTAATGAAACTCCCTAATTACGATCACAAAGCCATTTGTGTTCTATGTTAATTGCTGCATTAGAGGAATTGATTCTCTTATGCATTTTTACTAGAGCTCTGCTGCAAGATAGCTTAAGAGCAGATTTAGGTCAAAGCAATCACACAGAATTTGGGAAATCCTGCAAAGAAAAATGGTATAAAATTTCCCCCACTCAAGTGCTGGCACTTAAGGGAAGAGAGGAATGCTGATGAACAGTGAAGTGGAAGGAATCTAGAGGTAGTTTCAGATCCTTAATGCTGTGATTTACCCATAGTAGACATTTGGCAGGGAGAAGGATGGGGCTGAGTGGTGATGATCTTTATCCAAGAGCAGTTGTCTGCCAGCAATGGCAGTGTCTTGGTGGACTGAGAAGGGCAGGATGAGGAGGGGAAGGGAGGACAGATAAGGAGCCTTTCACTTTATGGCCTCTCCATTGACCTTGTCCCTTCCGTCAAGCAGATTATTATGAGCACTGTAATAGATTTAGTAGTATGCTACAGTGAGAAACCATAAATAAGGGGCTGACCTAGCAGTTCATTCATGGGGACTCTATGGGCAGAAAGAGCCTATTTCTTCTCTTCCTAAGCCGAGTTCTACCTTCTTCACATCTTGCCCTTTGAGTTCAGTCTGAAATTATAAGATTTTATGCCCTAGGATAAGTAAGAGTCTATAAAAAGCAGGGAGACTTCCCTTCCAAAGTTAGTCTCCATCTATTTTGAATATTCCTTGGATCTACAAGGTTGTTTGTATGACATTCCTCCACTAAAATGTGAGTTCCTTGGAGGCAGCTGGGTATCTCAGTGGATTGAGAGTCAGGCCTAGAGATGGGAGGTCCTACATTCAAATCTGGCTCAGACACTTCCCAGCTGTGTGACCCTGGGCCAGTCACTTTGACATGGGCACTGTACCCCTGGAAACCCAGGCCAACTATTATCAGGGAAAACTCCTTTGCCCTTGCATCCTTGTGACTCTTAACCTAGAAACACCCAATGACCCCACCCAGGGTCCTGAGATGTTTACCCTCTTTTGTCCTCTAGATTTAAATTGGACAAAGAAATGAATCTTTATGCCTCCAGGCAGACCCCAGTCAGATGACCACCCCACCCCACCAAATGCCTGAGGGACTTACACTCACTCTGGTCTTGTCCACACCAGGACCTAGCATCTAAAGAGTATATAAACCCCAGAACTGATGTCTTCTGGGGGACAGCCTCTCCATCCATGCTGTCCCCATGGAGGAACAGCCTTTCCTTTCATGCTGTCCTCCCAGGGAACTGCTCCCCATCTTGCTGTTCTACCTTGCTATCCTCCTGGCCACTCTCAACATTACTTTCTAAATTAATAAATCTCTTTTTTGTTTTTAAGCTAAGTTTTGGAGTCATTGCATGCTTGCAAAAGGTATCCTTCCGGAACCCAAAAAGATATCCTTCCATGCCCATAACAACTTGACTCCCTTTGCCTAGCCCTTACCACTCTTCTGTCTTGGAACCAAGACACAGTGTTGATTCCAAGATGGAAGGAAGTGTTTTTAATAAAAAAATAAAATAAAATGTGAGTTTTTTGAGGGCAGAAATTATGTTGAGCCTTTCTTGACATCCTCAGAGCTTATCACAATATCACAAAGAAAAAGTACTTTAATAAATGTTTGCTGATCAATTGATTGTCAGATTAATACTTTGAAATTATTAAAAGACCATCACCACATAGCACTGTGTACTTTAGGATGAATTCCCTAGCAATTTGCTGGCTAAGTTTCACTCCAATTGAGCAGTCACCATTTCATTTTCTCTTCCTCTTTATTCAAAACATGTTTATCTTTAGCCTCCAACCTCTAAATTTGTTTTTTTTTTTTCTCCTTGGCTTTTCCTTTTATTGCATTTCTTTTGAGAAAGAGATCACACAAAAGGAAACAAAAGAGCAAGGAAGGCAAAAATATTTGTACTTTTCATAAATCTGGTTTTCCATTGTTATCAAAGAACCAACACCTGGGGCAGCTAAGTGACTCATGAATAAGAGATCCAGGTTTAGGATGTGGGAGGTCCTGGGTTCAAACCTTCCTAGCTATGTGACCCTTGGCAGGTCATTTACCCCCAATTGTCTAGCCCTTGTTACTCTTATGCTCTGAAAGTGATGGTATCAATTCTAAGACAGAAGGTAAGAGTTTAGAAAGAAAGTATCTCTTTTTAAATTGTTTGCTTTTCTGGATACTTATTTTACATGTAATTTCTTGCCAATAGTATAGATTAGCTAGAAAGCCATTCCCGGAGGCAGAAGTATTGAGTATGGTGTCCTATCTCAAACAGAAACAGGAAAGGCACTTCCAATTAAATCATTTAGCTTCTCATTTCTCTCAGTGGCTCTCCAAGAGGACGAGTAGAAGTAAAAGTGCCAACACATATCAGTACAGGGAGTTGCCTCATGTTAGTTTCTTATATCAATAAAATCATAGGTCCAGTTCTTATATTTTTGCTTCATATTAAATTGTACGCAATGTCTAATATATTATACTCTCTGTGATAAATGAATTAGAAAGTGTTTCTATCCATAATACTGGAAAAAGTTGTTTGTACCCCCTCCCCATAATATATGTGCATAATGTCCAGGCTAGAGCCTTAATTTGTTGTTTAGTTGTTTTTCAGTTGTGGCCAATTCTTCATGACCCCTTTTGGGTTTTTCCTGGCAAAGATAATGGAGTAATTTACCATTTCTTCCTCCAGATTATTTAGTTAAGGAAACTGAGGCAAATGAGTTTAAATGGTTTGCCCAGGATCACACAATTAGTATCTGAGGCTGGATTTGAATTCAGGAGATGAAGTCTTCCTGACTCCAGACCCAGGATTTTATCCACTGCACCATGGAATTGTGGTGGCTAGAAGCAGGGATAGAGAAACTTGGAAATCACCTCATATAAGATTGAGGATGCACAGGAAGGCTTCATCTATTACCTTCCCCTCGGTACTTCTACTAGATGACACCAGTACTCTCATCTCTTTGTACCTGGCCATATTGTATTATAAATAATATGCATATTCCACATTCCAAAGAAAATGAATTACTGTTCCAAGATTTGGCTGTGCTTTTTTCTTTTGTTTACACATTTATGTAGGTTGTCCTTCCCCCCTTGCCAAGAAAATATTCTTTACATATATCCATTTCTTAAAAATCATTCTATTCCTTCAAAAATTTCTTGAGGTCAAGGATTAATGTTTTCCACATTTCCATTCCTGGCAACTGTTACAATATGCCATGTACTTAACAATGTTTGTTGAATTGACCTGAAACTTATAATATGTAATTTAAGTGATGAAGAAATCATGACAAAGCATATCTGGTTCAGGGGATTAGAATAAAAAAAAACAAAAAGGCTAGGCCTTGGCATTGCGACAACTTAGATATTAAGGAAAGATAAATATAGTTCAAGCAATTCACTAATCATTTATATATAGCTGTCCAAATATGATTAATTCATCTTAATGACATGAAGAGGTGCTTTCGCATTTGTAAAATCAAAATTTAGCTGAAAATAACACTCTGATTTATCACTTTCAACAAGAAATTTGGAAGTCTGGACAATCCTCCTGACTGACAATTTACTTACTAACCTTCTCTCCAGCTTGGCCAGGACCACCAGGGTCCCCAGTTGGACCTGCTCTACCTTTAGGACCTTCAGGGCCATCCTCTCCTCTTGGGCCCAACTGTCCAACTTCTCCCTAGAAAATAAGAAGGCAAAAGTATAATACCTGAGAAAATAATTAGCTATTGAATGACAGGGATGAATATTTACATAAAATATTTCACAATTTAATTGCTCAAAATATGTTGTATATACTTTTACACATACTCTAGTACTGAAAATGGGTTGGAAATTCAGAAAATACTAAACAAGGCAAAAATGCAAATGAACATAGAATTCTACTCAAACTGCTAGCACCCTTTGCCATTACAGTTTAAATTAAATTAATCTTTAAATCTAAGCCGCAAATATAGAAGAAAAAAGTAAGGTAATGGGTTTAATGACTCTTCAGTACCTTGTTTTAGTGGTCTAGAAAAGTCACAGTAAGGATGGTCATAGCATTGTGGATATTAGAGCTGTAAGAGACCTTACAGTTCATTGACTCCAACCCCTTCCTCTTACAGATGAGAAAAACAGAGATTAAGTGACTTGCCTAGGATAATATTGCTAGTGACTGAGGCAGTATTTCAACTTGGAATTCCAAACTCTAAAACCAGTATTCTTATCTACCATACAACATCATAGACTAAAACCTTGTGTTGCAGTTCCAGACAGGAGACAAAGATAATGGCTCCTGCTTAGAGTATAAATATTTACTTTGTTTTTCAAAACAAGACACTTTTCAAGACACTTATGACAACTCCCTACTCAAAAAAACAAAAAACAAAAACTATGATTAGCATTTGTTATATTAATTAGGAACTGCTTATTTAAATTATGAACATTTCATTTTCCCATTACAGAATTTAACTTAATGAAGAATCTGAATCACATTTATGAGTATGATGGACCCCATTCACCAAAAAGTTGACTTTTTTAGGTTATAAAGAATACCTTTTAGAGAAAATGAAGCATATGATTCCAGGAACCCACATGAAGCAAAAAAGGCCAAATGCTGCTGTTTTAATTCACATACATGCCAAGAAATGTCACAAAGTCCAGTAATTGCTTCTCTGAAATTCACTATTTGTGGACTCCTCATTTGCTCCAATAAAAAAAAAAAAAGATATGCCCAAATACCTAAACTTGATTGGGCATATGCAACTACTTATCCTTGAATATGTTTTGATAATGTAAAATGCTATTGTGAGACATATGGAATGTTTTAGTTCAAAATAATAGCCCAAAGAAAACAGATTTCTGATGACTTCCACAAAAAATGAAAATAAGGAACACAGACTTTAAAAATCTATGTAAGCAGAGGCAGTATAACCCATATGTCTCCATTTCCATTTTCTTAAAATATTTTATGAAATGATAAATTTTTGTTTGTATGTACTACTATACATTTTTTACTTACTCTGTCTCCTTTAAGACCCATGTCGCCTTTAAACCCAGGAAAGCCATCTTCACCCTAAAGAAAATATAAGCAATATGCATCTGTTTAATTATGTTGACATCATTTTACAATTGGTTAAATGTTAAATATTAATCATGCAAAATATTCACATTACAATCAATTTTGGAATTGGAAAATGAGAAACAATTCTAATGAGGAAAATGTTTCCTCTTAAATTTGTGAAAAAGAACCTATCAGTCATTGGGTTTGTGGTCACAAAGGCCTTTAGAGATCATCTAATCCAACTCACTCATTTATCCATTGGGGGGAAAAATGAAGAATCTTCATGATAATACATATGAGGTAATTATTTAGCCTTTGCTTGAATGCTTCCAAGAAAGGGGAACTTGATATCCTCATTAGATAACTCAAATGGTTTGAAAATGTTTCCTTAGATCAAGCCTAACCTCACCTTTTTGCAATACCCACTTATTATTCCTAATTTTATCCTCTGGAACCAAAAACAATTTTGTCAAATTTTGCCTCTAATTGTCAACTCTTTGAATGCTTTGTCAGTTATCCCTTCCTTCCTTGGTTCTTTTCCCCTGCTCCTCTCTTTTATACTCCATTCTAAATATCAGGCTTCTCAAATGATCTTCACGTGTCATGTGTGGCCTTTACCACCTTGGTTGTCTTCCTCTTTCCTCTCTTCAGCTTATCAGAGTCCCTTTCAAAATTTGATGTGTAGGGGGAAGCTGGGTAGCTCAGTGGATTGAGAACCAGACCTAGAGGTCCTAGATTCAAATTTGGCTTCAGATACTTCCAAGCTGTGAGACCTGGGAGAATCACTTAGCCCCCATTGCTTAGCCTCTACCACTCTTCTGCCTTAGGACCAATACTAAGGCAAAAAATAAGGGTTTAAAAAAATCTTATTCCCCAAAACTTCCAAAATGTAACGATGAATTCAATTGTGAAGCCTGTAACTACAGATTCAATTATTTATCTGTAATGCTTTGATAGAATATATCCAGATCATTGATTTGAAACCATACACTCCAAATGCATGCTCTACTCTAGCTGAAAGAATAAGATTTTATTTATGGCTGAATTCTGTACATGCTAATGAATTGACTAGGTCTATGGTTCAGTTAACAGAATTGTTCAGAATCTGCCATGTTATTGAGTTAATTGCTATTATACTAGATCAGAGATGTCAAACATGCGCACCATGGGCCACATGCTGTCCACAAGAGTGTCGCCTAAACCAGATCAAAATGTAATTGGGACATATTTTAATAAGATAAAATTCAATAAGACATAGATAATATTACATTTTGAAACTATCAATATTGGCCTACAGGGATCCTTATATGGTTTAGTGGCCTTTATTTCTACATTACTGCACTAGAGTCATGTATAAGAGGATAATTAATTCAGACACATAAGGATTATTTTCTTTGAATATTCTTATGCTTATTAATACTCATAGGGAAATAACAGTCAAATTACATTTTGATTTGAATCTCACTTTGAAGACCAAGTAAGTTCATATAACTGACAATAAATTGAGCCTTTCTTCACTCATTCTTAATTTTTCAAGACAGATAATGAATAAATACTTAATTTCTTTCTAACAGGGTTATTAAACAGACTTTGAGAGAATCAGAGTACTCTCTGTGCAATTTGGTAATGACAGATGTGTGAAAGCTCAAAATGACCACTTAATATCTTATTGACTAGTTTCTTCATTGTCTTTTCCAAAGCATAACATTGTAATTACATGCTTGCCATGTTTAAAAGAAGAGTTCATTCTTTAAGACAAAACTAGAAACCATTTTAGAGATTTTGCTTTTTATCCATAAAAGAACGCCTACCAACGTGTTTCTAACTTTGGATATTCTTGCAGAGATGACCAAATCATGTAGTAAATGTGGAGGATAAATAATGACCCTATAGTGAAAAATCCATGATAAATTATATTCCATTTGGTATCCATAACCTATTGATAGGTAAGAAAGAGCATTTATGAATGACCAAAGACAATGGTTGCACAGGATTGGCAGCTTCAGATGAAGTGTGATCTTGCATCATGAGAGGAAATCCTCATCTTGAGCATAAACCCACTGAAAATAAATCAGAGATCCATTGTGGTACTTGACTACTAGAATATCAGTTTGGGATGTAGTAGTAGTGCTGACAATCTCTTTAGCTGTTAACCTTGCATATATATATATTATCAGACCTGGATTTATAAAATTAAATATACCAAAGCAGTGCTACTTGAGATCTAGAGACTATATAGGGGAATAACAATTGTTTATTTCAGTCCTAGTTCTGTCTACTTCAAGATTACATCCATTATAATCATATCATGTTATACTTGGAAAGTAACTTAGAGATCAAGATAAAAAAAAAATCCTCATTTTACAGATAGGAAACTGAGACTCATTGAATTTATGAAGGACACTGACAACATGGAGTTTTTCCAGAGGGATGTGATCAGGATCTGTTCCCCCTGGAATAATGGAAAGAATATCAGCCTTGTAGTCAGAAAGACATGAGTTCAAATTCTACCTTTGACAAGAGCTCTGAAACTCTATGCAAGGGACTTTCCCTCTCTCAGCCTCTGTTTACTTATATTTACAATGAATATAAACAGCATCTCCTTAACATAGTTGTAACATTCACATGAAGTATTACATACAAAGAATACTAGCAAAATCTAAAGCATTATAGAAATGTTAGTTATTCTTATTATCCCAATCCCAAATATGATGGCAAAGTAAAATGGATTCTGATTCCAGGACAAATTTCCAATTAATTACTACGTTTATGACTGTGGAATTCATTGAACACCTTTAGACCTCATTTTGCTCATCTGAAAAAATAAGAATAGATTAGCTAATTCATAATATCCCATCCAAATCTCAGTCCTATAAATGGTTTGAAGTCATGGGCAAGATTTAAGGTAAGGAGCATGCACAAAATTTATGTTCAAACATCTTTGTTTTACACACATTGCATCTCATATATTCTCCCTCTGCACAAAAAGATCTGGATATACCAGATTCCCTCAAAGTTCTCTTAAGGCAGCTTCTCCTCTAGGAAGTCTATCCTTATATCCTGATAGCTTAATGTCCTTTCCCCAAAATTTTCACATGTGCATTTTTTATTATATCTGCCCAATTGAATATAAGTATCCTAAGAGACATTCTTTACATTTACTTTGTTTTGTACCCCCCAAACACCCAGCAGTGTTTGACACATTGGAGACAATAAATATTTGTTAGATTGGATTGACTGAGACTAAATAACTATCATTCCAGGAAATACTGAAGGAAAAGTATGAATCATTAGGAATGTTTCAGGAGGTAGTAAATATCCTCTTATGATATCTTAGGAAAAGGATGAGTGGTTCTTTTTTGAGACATTTATACTTAACAGATTCATGCTTGAAATGGACACTGGATGAGGTGATATGAAATTCCTTCTAAATGTACCATTCTACAAAATATTAAGGATTTCCCTTCTAAATTTAAAAGTGGCTTATAGATTTTTCTTTTACAGTGATTCCTTTCACATGTTCCAGTCTCTTATCTATGCATTTTTTATGACTGCTCCTATACATGTGCTAGCAACATTTGTCCCTGAAATGATTCTGGTATAATTCCCCAACTCTTCCTTGCTCTCTGCAAATCATCAGTTATTATCTCTTCTCAGGGAAAAAAGAAGGAAAAGAATCTATACCAGGTGCTGTTTTTATTTATATTCACTGCCAGCAGAAATTCTAAACTCTTTTGATTTTCTGCCATAGACAAATACTAATCAATGAATTGATTTTTTGAATACTGTTATCCAATTGCTGTACTCAGTAGTTGGCTTCAGAATTGGAAATATACACTGAGAAGGTCACTGTATTTATCAGAATGCATTGATATTATTATCAAAAGATGCTCTTCTATTCAAAACATATTCCTGTTTTTCAGAATAGTAGATAGCAAAATGTCTACATTAAACTTTCATGGTCTTAGTGGGCAAAATGAAATTTGTTGGTTTTTTCCCCTTACAAAATGAAACAGAATGGATTAAGTTCTACCCACTTATACTATTCTTTGATTGATGCCAAACTCATTCAAGAAGCTTTTGAAAGCATTCTGTTCTGATGGTTAGCCTGATTTCTCTTATTTGAAAGTATATTTTTGTTTGGAGGATGGGGGAAGTAGGGGAAGAAAATGGTGCCATGAGTGTTCATTTCTCTGCTTATTCAAGTGAATGAAGAGAATCAGTAATGTTGCAGATGAACACTTATACCATTTTGAAACTATGTTAATAAATGGTCCAGATGGATGATGGGTGAGTGAAAGAAAAATACATCTTGAATAACTTCTAGGTTATTCATCCCCAGAAATCTTTAGTCATCCATCCCTTTGGAGGCAATGTAGCTTAGGAATATTTTCCTGCCTAATAGCAACTCATTTAAATAAGTGTATTATATACCATTTTTCAATGCTGCCTTTAAGGCAAACAGAATTTTTTTCCCCTTATGGTCAGAAATATTTATGTGACTGACTCTCCAGCTAATACAGGTAAACATGTATAAGGGAAATTGACCAAGATTAATTTTAATGAATTTTTCCTCCCAAATATTAGTTGTTTATAATTTTTCAAATGTATTTATTTTCATAGGAAATATAAGTGGGGTAGGGTTCAGGGAGGGAGAGGTATTGCTTCTTATTCTAAGCAATAAAAGATTGTATGATAGAGCCTTTAATCCCATAATTCTATTTCTAAATGAACAAAATATATATTTTTAGCACTGCTGATTCTGAGGAGGGTAGAATATATGAAACAAATTTCTGCTTATGGAATGCTTAATTAAGTCCCTGGGCCTTATACTTGAATAACTAAATACTCTTTCTGTGCAAGGAGGCATTCAAAGGGAATCAACAACATAGATTAGCTTTTCCCACCTGAACTAGAGGTTCCTCTTTTCCCAAAGTCTATCTACATAATTCCAAGCATTAAAATAAAAAGTTTAAAAATCAGTAAATGACCCACATATTCAGATGCTTGTCTGAGAAAGTCAGGCAGAGTAAGTCATTGATTGATTCATACATTGCTGATCAGAATGCTAAAGAACAATATAAATGTCTGTTTATCAATATGAAAAAAGAATTTCCCAATCTCCTGGTTTATAACAGGTAACAAAGTGCAAAGCATTCATTCTATCTACATCAAACTATCTTTCAGGCTACCAAAAACATTCTTTAACTTGACAAGAAGTGAAGATAATGAGGATAAAACACTTTATATAAATGTATCAGTCGCTAACATTTTTGCTGTCATCTTGTTCTCATCTTTTCTGATTGAGTCCAGCTAGAAAAAAGTCCTGGGATAAATCACTCATTTGCTATTATTCTTGGTCACCTAATGATTTTTTGACTAAAGGCAGGTAGATTAAATGCTTTTTTAGTAGCTGAGCAGAAGAATGCAAATTCATTTTCTGCAGACTCTTCAAAAACATTCTTGGGAGAACTCTAAAAGCAGACAAAATTTTGAAGACTATAAATTCAAAAGGAATTTCTATACATTTTAACGTCCTCATAATGTAATCTCAGTTGATAAACATTTGTTAGAAATCTACTGCACTAAGGATAGTTGGAAACAAAGAAAGACAAAAGGCACTCCCTAATCTCTAAAAACTTATGCCATTTATATAGGTTGGTCTTGAATTGAGACACTTCTATTTAGGAGTGATGATAATGTATATAAGAGTAAACAGTATCATAGTGGGATTAAACTGTCTCTTCACAATCTCCTACAAAAGGTCTGACAATTAACTTAGCATCTAAGATGGAGTATGGGATAGGACTTTTCTTGTTGATAAGAGAGAGGAAGTAAATCAACAACTACATAACCATCAAGGATAGGTACCAGATACCAAGCCTTAATACCTGTCTTCTTGCTATTTGGTCTCTAGGTCAATCAAATCAGATGATATTCAGAGTCTGAGTCCCAACCCTACCTTCTTTCTAACTCTTAGTGATCTCATCAAGTCCTATGGAAATATTTTCTCTATGCAGATGACTCCCAAATCTGTGTGTCTCTTCTTCATCTCAATCCTTAACTCTATCACCAACTGCCAGCTGAACATATACTCTTACGCTCTCCATTTCCAACCCAAGAAGAGCACCCTCTCTTTTAGTTTGGGGTAATCCAATCTTTCTAGACATCCAGGCTCATTCACTCAGTTTCAGTTCTAACCCTCCAATCCAACTCCAGTTTTCTTACAATTCATTTCCCTTTCCATTTAATACAACTCAGCTATAACCTCCAAATTGCTGCTCCTCATACAGAATACATAATCTCCCCATTTTATCTTTCCACTGTCTGTTCCCCTTGACTGGAATATTACCTTTGCTCATCTGCACCTCCAGCAACTCAGAATTCTGTGAGACTTAGCACAATGCTCACCTTCTTTTAGGCTTTTTATGATTCCCTGCAGCATCCCAGCTTCTTCTTCAACCACTAATGTCTTTCATCAGAGACTACTTTCTATCTATACTGTGTACATCTCTTATCTACATAGTATATATATATATATATATATATATATATATATATATATATATATATATATATATATAGTGGTCTCCTCCCTTAGAATGTGGGCTTCAAGGGTCCAAGGACTGTTTCTGCATTTCTTTATACCCCCAACACTTAGCCCAGCAAAAAGCACAACAGAAGAGTCAATAAGTACATTTTGACAAATTTCTCATTCTCTTAATCATGTATTCAATCAGTTGCCAATTCTTGTCCAATTTGTCTCCACAAAATCTGTCACACCTTATCACTTATTTACACTTATATCATAGCCATCTTACTTCAGGATCTTATCATCTTTCATTTAGACTATGACAGGACCATCCTAATTTGTTTCCTTATACAAAACCTTTTACCTCTCTGATCCATTCTTCACAGAGCTGCCAAATTGATATTTCTAAATTCCATATTTGACTATGTCAGTCACCTTGTTTAGATATTGAAATGACTTCCTAAGGCTCCAGGATAAATGATAAATTCTTGTGCATCCTTTATAGTTCTTCAAAGTGTAAGAATCCTACCTAAGGTACAAGAATAATTTCATTACCCTCCTCCTGTTATCTTCATTCCAGCCCTACAAGATGTTACTTAGTCCAACTACTTGATGCTGCTTATTTTAAGATAATCCTTCTCCCCCTACTGTGTTCTCCTTCTTCATGGTCACCCCTTGGAATCTCTAAAGGTACCCTAAATTCAAATTATGTGTCATTTTCTGATCTCCTGAGTTGTTAGGACTTTCCCAATACTCTCACAATTATTTCATATTACTTTCTTGTGTATGTTATTTTCCCCAATAGAATAAGTCCCGTAAAAGTAATGAATATTTCATTCTTATCTTTTTATACCCAGTGCCTGGCACATAGTAGATAATATAAGAATTCATGTTGAATTGAACTAAATCTCTCTTTCGAAAGGTATGATTTAAAACTGACATTGGAGCAATATCAATGTAAGAATAAAGAATATTTTCTCACTCTTGGGTTATATGATATGAAAACTGAGAAAGAAGGTCAGGATTTAATTTAATAATTTTTAAATTACCTAGACCTAAAAAACAAATAAATGCATACATATATAAATGCATTAAAATAAAACTTATTGAATAAAAGCAAAGCTGGCATTTACCTAAACACATGCACCCCCAATTCCCCCACATATAAACACACACGCATATGTATGTACATACATACAATATAGTACTCTCCTAAAGTCATCATGCTTCCATGTACCAGATAGACAAATTTGGATTCTCAAAGAGTATGCCAGCAAAGAACAAAATCTTTTAGGTCCTATCAAATAGAAATTACTTCAAAAATGGACAAATAAAGAATTAGCTTCCTTGATCTTCCTCTAACAAAATATTCCATCTCTTGGCTAGGACATTTTCTCTGGCTGTCCTCCATATTTTCTCTTCTCATTTCCAATCCTTTGGCTTCCCTCACTTGGTTCAAGTTCCAGTTAAAATCTCACTTTCTATAGAAAGTTTCCTCTATGTCATCTTAATTTCAAAGTCTTCACTTTGTTAATTATTGTCTATCTTGAATATGGAATTTGTATATATATATATGTTGTCTCCCTCAAGGATAAGTGTCATTTGACTTTCTTTGTATCCACAGAGCTTAA
Organism: Monodelphis domestica; assembly: GCF_027887165.1. Lineage (NCBI taxonomy): Eukaryota > Metazoa > Chordata > Mammalia > Didelphimorphia > Didelphidae > Monodelphis > Monodelphis domestica. The sequence goes on from NC_077228.1 coordinate 470,505,173, forward strand.
TACAGTGTCTGGCACATATTAGGAACTTAATAAATGCCTACAGATGAACTAACTGTGTAATTTGAAGACATTCCTGTTAAATTCAGGAACATTTTTGATACCATAAATACTTTTCACAAAAATTATATTGTCTAAAAAGAATTATTCAAAGAATACTGAAGCATTCAACTTAAAGATTCATTTATAGAAATGTTATAGAGATATTCAATAAGTGAATAAATATTTACTGAGTAAAATATTTCATGCAAGGCACAATGGGCACTATAAGCAATGATAAAAAAGACCTTATTTCTTGCTCAAGAACCTTAACATCTAGTAGTCATAATTATCATACTATAATAGCCAGTCTGGAAGAGTGATATGTAGTATTCACAGGGAAAGAAAAAGAAAGTTATATTGAAGAGGATGCATTTGAAGTGGGCTTTAAAGAACAAGAAGGAATTCAATAGGGATATGGCAAGGATGACATATGTAATTAATGAACTGTGACAGCCCTTTGTCAGTTAATCTGAACATGGCAACCTCATTCAATAAAAAATGTCAATTGTGTTCAGGAACCAAATATTTTCATGAGAATTAGGTTACAGATAGGATGAGGACTGAAAACTGATTTCTCCCTCATATGACTTTAGCCCTCAGCCACACCAATTGGTTAATAATGAGAATTAGTTGTTTATACATTTGCCAAGGCAGATAAGCTCTATAATGAAAAAAAATGTTATACACCAAAAACCTTACCTTTTCACCTTTAGAGCCCTTAAGTCCTCTGACACCATCAGCACCCTATGGAATAAATTAGAATCATCAAATAAAGGTAAGATTTTCATATTTAAACTAATCAGTTAGGAGCACACTTAATTCTTACCTTCACACCCCGGGGGCCAGGATAACCAATGGGACCCTGTGGACCAGGGGGGCCCTGAAAAAAAATCAGATACATTGGAAATAAGTTTATTTGTTAATTCATAAAGGGCTCATTTTTCAAATGAGTTTTTCAAAAGAGATTAGGCTTATATTATACTAAATTTCAGGGGGGGTGGGATCCTCTGAAGTACATGATGAATTTCTTTTAAATGACAAGCATTATAAAGAGACTAAATGGACAAAGTTATAATTAACTGAATATTCAAACCAGTCACTTAATTATCTCCAGAGGTGATTAAATGACAACCTAAAGCAGTATCAATATCATACTCCTGGATGGTAAAAATACTTAAATAGTATAGAATTTTGTTTATCAAAGAAATAGTCAAGGAGACTTAGGGTGGTGAAGTATTGCTAGGAAAAATGGAATGAAGTCAAAGAGCTTTTCAGCCTGGTTTAGGCAATAGAAAACAGAGGAACTGACTGGGATAGGTTAAAATAATATCCTTACCACAATTTCACAAGGCCTTTTTTCTATTTAGGGCAGCAGAGATTTAGCAATATTTGCCTCAATTGAGGGTAGATTTAAGACAAAAACTAAAATTGTTTTTTGGCTGTAAGTTGGATGATAAAGAAGACAAAGTTCTTAGAACATTTTTAAGAAGAATTTGAAGAATAATTTTGATTTAAGGTTAGGATATAGTCTAAATAAGAAGAGAATATGATAACAATTGGTCAAGAAACCTGCTTGGGAAGAATTTTAAAGCTGTTCACTAAGAATGGAATTTGAAGTGGATTGTAGCCCTTCTCATGGAGAAAGACTTATTAACCATAACCCATGAATAGGAGAGAGAAAGGCAGATCACCTAGAAGATTACATCTCATCTGAGGACTATAACTGAAGTACAGTCATTCATATTCTTTATTTACTAAGCATATTATCTCTAGGTTCAAGGGTTTTTAACATAGGGTCAGAACCTTAAATTTAAAAAAAAAAAAAGCATTCTTTGCATTCCAGTGTAACTGGCTTCCTTTGAAATTGCACATATTTTCTTTTATACAATTAAAAATTATCATGAGTAGGGACCAAATGACTTCCCCAATGCATCAGAGGAGATAGTTTTAGAGGCCAAGTACAACAACCTCATTTATCCCAAAGGAAACTGATACCTATGGAGATAAGATAATTTGCCCAGTCTCACAAAATACATTTAAATAACTGAAACTCTGATCAAACAGATTTTTATTTCCTGTGTAGATTTCTGCTAACATCAGATCTAAGGAATCCTATCTATACAGTATGATTTCTATGTTCTAGAACAACTCTAGGATTTTAAATACTGATGGATTTCTTTTTAGTGACATTGAAGACCCAATGGGTAATAAAAAAGATGATATTTTCTTTTGTTATTTCAAACCAAACTTGGATCAGTTTTGAGTAATTTTTATTTTTCTACTTATACATGCTAATCAATTACCTGTGTGAAGACTTATTCTTACATGATGAAAAAGAAAACTGATAAGAAAATTATAAATTAATATCTAAACCTAATTCCATTATTCAAATTTTAATCAGATACCTTTTTTCATCCAAATACATTTTGTAGTTTCACTGGTACTTTTTGAAGTTACTCCCCATATGTCACATGGGCAAAATTTCTATCTATGCCTGCCCTCAAGGAATGAGCCAGGAATTAAGAAAGCATATGCTACTAAATTGGAAATTCAAACTTACAGGTTATCTATACAAACCATATGCCAGTTTATTATACCCTGAGGAGACTGAAATAAACATAAATAAAGCCAAAGCCTTTTAAAAATTAAAATGCTAGCAAAATTGTTCAGATGCCAGTCAATAAATACATCTGTCAGGACACGCATGAGATGAATAGAAGGTTTGCTTTCTAGTATTCTTATTAATATCTAACAACTTTGGGAGAACAAGTACATTACATGGTTCACAAACTTGAAAGCATTTTCTTATATAGATAAAGTAACCCAACATTGAAGTTTATTTCTTTGAAACATACCAGAGCTCCCTTTTCTCCAGATTGGCCTTCTTTGCCGGGATGACCCTGAATAGATTAAAAATGTACAGTCATTAGATAGGATATCAATGACTTAAAAAAATCAAGAAAAAACATTTCTCTCAGTTTTAGGGCTTTCAATTTTTTGGTGTTATTATTACTGCTATTCAGAAATGGAGACAATCTTGAAAATTACTGAAATGTTAACCTGTGTGTGTTTTTCTAAAGGAATTTCATAGTTCTACATGAAGACAGTTTATATGGCTTTAAGGAATACTGAAAATTTGAAAATGAATGAAAATGTTAACAGAAATTATTAATAGGGTTATAAATGACAGATGAATCTCTACCATATCAAATCAGATTATGCACATAAAAGAATTTTGAAAAGTTTATCAATTTTTTAATACCAGCTAATATTACCCTGAAAATATTTCCTACAGAAAACAGTCAAAGCTAACTTTTTTTCCATTAAGCTTCACAAATATGGGCATATTTAGTGACCTCAAAAATATTATTTTTTTACTGTAAATATGACAAGTTTCCAAATATTGGTTATTTGACAAGTGATCAAATAGTCAATGATCATATATGTGATCTTATCAAATAATTAATATTATGTTAGCTATATAATACGAGGGGGAAAGGCAGGCCAGATAGAATATGAAAAAGACATATAAAGAACAGCCTACATGCTCTTCCTGGTATCTATGAACTGTCAGTAGCCCTAAGAGAAAGCCTCTAACATTTTAGAGAGACCTTCATTGGAAGATTTATAAAAGGACATTGACAAGATGAGAGAATTTGAATGGGTAGAAATCTAGGCCACTGAAGAAGTACCCAACTAAACAGGAGCAAGTATAAAAGTAATAGCTCTTAATGACCAAATTTTGAAAACCAATGAGGTGTGATGAACAGTCAATTCCTGATTTGAGATAGTCTGAATATAATATGTATGAATTTACTTGAAGGCTTTGCAAAGGAGGGTGATATGAAGAAGTGAAAGGCATGGACTTTACTTTCAAGAAAATTGTGATTTAGTGGAGAGACAAAACATAAATTCATTAAAGTTAAAATTCAATGAAAATAAAAAAGTCTGATATATTTCTAATATTTCAAGAGGTAAATTAAATAATGTAGGGAATATAATAATTTTACAAATGCATGATTAGTCAGGAAATTAAATTTGTCAGGAAAATAAATCTCAATTCAATAGAATATCCTGGGAAGCTTTATGATGAAATGTATAATTGAAAATCTGTTATCCTAAAAATAGAACTACATTTCCCAGCAGCCCATGGACTTCCTGTCATTATGTACTTCCTATAGATAGGGGATATTAGGCAAGGATGTGGAAGGTCCCTCCTCTTTACTTCCTGTCCAAAGCTTGGTGGTGGTAAGGCAAAGTTGTTTGAACTGGCTGATCAACCATGGACATGTGGTTTTCATTTCGTATCTTCTTTATTCCTTAATTTCTAATGATCTCTAATAAACCTCCATAAAATATAATATTTCTATTATTAGAGATTTAATTTTTACAAAAGGAAGGATAGCAACTGTTCCTTATAGGATGAATAGGATTAGAGTAGGCAGAAAAAAAATGAGGATTCTAGGATAGATAACAAAAAAGTACAAAGGCAAAAATCATATTGGGGAAATCTAGTATGGCTGAATCAGGAGATTTTTGTAGAAGACAAGTATAACATGAGGCTAGAAGAGTAGTTTGGTGATAGAATATAGATATCCTTTAATAGACAACAAAACACTACTCATTTAAGCAAGATAGTGATAGGAGAAGTAATAATTTAGAATATTAATGTTAATAAAGGGTTAATGTATTACTGGGTTGAAAATTAAATAATATGTAATTAAATACTTGTATTTTCTAAATGTAGAGAAATTCAAAAAGATATTTAATATTACTTACAGGAGGACCATCAGCACCAGCAAGTCCAGCAAGACCAGGTTTTCCTTGAGGGCCCTAATTAAAATTGAAACGACATCATTTTATAAGAAAATAAAACCGACTGAGCATGCTGAACAAACATGTGTAAAGCACACATTAAGAATATCAGAAAATGACAACATTTTTACAATGAATCTAAAAGTTTTAAGTGTTTATCAATGTTATTGAAAATATTCAAATTCTATTTTAGTACATCAAAAGGTATTTGAGTGAAGTAACCTGATAAAAGTACTGAAAAGGAAAACAGAATTAGAAAGTAGCATCAACATTCAGCCAGAAAAACAGTATCTTGTTTTATATAATCTCCCTATGTCATCCTTCCTCCCTCTCTATCTCCCTCTCTTTCTATTTCATTCCTTCTCTTTCTAAAAGAGTGAAATATAATTTCCAAGAGTAAAAACAAGAAACAACATAAAAAAAAAACTCCTCTGGACATGTCTAATGCTTATTAGTAGAAAAGGAGAAGAAAAGGAGGATTGTCCTAGATTCCCTGGGCAGGGCAGAAATTTGTAGAGGATGTCAGGAATATGTAATTGGCTTGTATTGTGGCACTCATTCTGTTTCATGTGCTCCACATAGATTGAGAGATCGAGTATCTGGGCTAGGATGATGATGTAGAAATGGTCACTTTCCTTACACATGAGTTCATACTACTAACCAACCTCTTTGAATGAAAGTCTATCATCAATAAAATGTTCAAAAACTAAAGCACTTGCTCTTCTGCTTCTGGAAATTGGTAGTGAATACTGCAGGCACACTATCAGTTATTCTAAAGTACTCAGGCATTAAAGGAGGCAAGGACTGAGCCAATTAGGTCTGCTTTTCCTTGATCTCTCAGGTCCATGAATAAACTGTGGAAATGTTCAACTGTGAACTGATTGAAGAGAGGACTCTGAGTCCTCTCTGTTCATGGTGGGCAGCTTTGAAAGTTTTCTGTCTTTGAACAGTGCCTCCAGGAAGGAGAACCCAAATCTTAACTAGTTGTTGTTAGGCTTGGGTAACTGGATGGGTGTTTGTGTGTGTGTGTGTGTGTGTGTGTGTGTGTGTGTGTGTGTGTGTGTGTGTGTGTGTGTTGAGCAGTGGTTCTTGGTCTTTTACATGCACCTGGTCCTGGATGGGGAGATCCACCAATGAATTCTATGGAGTAATCTCTTTTTTAATTCAATCCTATTGACTTCAACATGGGCCAACTATTTAAGTCCTTTCCAGAAGCTCTGGTTTCTGTTGCTGTGCCTTATATGTCTCTGTTTTTGTTTATATACATACATACATATATATATATATATATATATATATATATATACTTTGGAAAGAAAAAATGGAAGATTTTTAATGTTAAAAAAACTTTTTTACACATGGGAGTAATATGAAATAAGTGAAAAATATGAAGTTTGTATACCATTAATAAAATAAATGATAAAATAGTTTTGAATATAGAAGGAAAGAGAATCTCATTTATGTTTTGCCTCCAGTGAGCCACACACTTTTCTAAGCATTTTTTATTATTATCTAATTTGATCCTCACAACAACCTGGCGAGATAGGTGCTATTATAATTCTTATTTTATAGCTTAGGAAACTCAAGCAAATAGGATTAAATGACTTGCCTAGGGTCACACAACCAGTAAGTGTCTGAACTCAGATTTAATTTCAAGTTTTCCTGACTCAATATCTAGTGCTCTGTTCACTGTTACTAGCTGTGAAGATGGTGAGTGTATGTCTCTATTTTTAAAATCTTCTCTTTTTTCTTAATGAGGAATTTTTTTAAATGACTCAAATAGTTTCTAGAACCACTAAGAAGAAGCATACCTTACTCAATTCAAGAAGAAAAGGCACTGGGATCACAAAGAAGGAAAATTGATTGTAGGGATATATTTTGTTCCAGCTTCTTGATTTGATTCTTAGTATATCTTTGCTAACATGTTAGAGGTATTTTGTTTTGTTTTGTTTATCTCATAGGCAACACATTGAGGAGCTTTGTCATTTCATATAATGGAACAAAAGTATCTCATATATAAATATATATATATATATATATATATATATTTATATATGAGACGTCTAGTCTCTGTGATTATACCTATCCATTCTGCCACTTTCTTTTGTTTATGGAATTGTTTAATCCATTCCAATTGGTTTTGTGCATATTTCTTTGGCAAAATTCTTCTCAAAGGCTTTTTCCTTCTCCCCTTGTCCTCCTTATTTGCCCATTGTTTTCTTTCTTCTTATTTATTTACTTTTTTTTCCTCCTCCTTTGTCCCTTTTTCCACCTCTTGGTTAGAGTTAATTAACAATTTCCTCTTTTTTCCAATTCCCTTCCTTTTCAGGCATTTTTTTATTCCATTTTTAGTCTGTCTTTTCTTTTCATAGAGCATGCTCTTGAAGCACCATTTGAAAATTTATCTTATACATATTCATATTATATTTTACATTAATAGATTTTGCTCCACTATAATCTACCTTTTTCTTTCTTTTTTCCTTTTTTTAAATTAAATTAAATTTTTTTTGATTGGCCTCATTCTTAACAGTTTCAGAGGGTGAAGAAGAAATTACCAAATCATACAGGACAATCCTCCTATATACTTTCATAATTTTACCACTGAGTCCATTCCCTTCCCACTTTTCCCATTATAAGTGTCAGATCCCCTAAGAGTTTTCAGTTCATATCTCTTATTCTGTGGTAATATGTTGTTCATTAATGCACAAAAGTAGTTCAGAAAAAGTGGGTTTCAAATGTAATGACACTTCTGAAATTAAATTCATTTGTGAACTTCATTTCCCATTTCAAGTATTTATCTCTTCCTTTATGAGAATGTGCTTCAGTGCATTCCTTGCCACATTGTTGGGATGCTGTCTTTGACCTCTTATAGTCCCCTAGATTCAGTCTCTGCCTCTGTCTGTCTGTCTCTGTCTGTCTGTCTGTCTGTCTGTCTGTCTCTCTTTCTCTCTCTCTCTTTACCTCTACTAATCCTGTGTAGCCTCATCTATTGCCAAGAATATAGAAATCACCACACCTTTATTGTTCACTAATGTGTTTGGCAGGGGGGCATCACCCTTTCCCTTTGCCTTCTACCTTCCTTCTCCCCTCCAACTCTGTCAGTCTCTCCTACAAATGAAAATAATTCACTTATGGAGTGGAGGGGATTATGGGGATCATTCCATAGTATTCTTTTCTCTGTCTTTCATCTTCATTTCTATATTTTAAATTCTGCTTACATTATTATTTACATATATATAATTTGTACACATATATACATACATGTATATATAAATAGATAGATAGATGTCTTTGATAATACCTATTTTTACCCAGTTTTTACTTAAGTAATATTTATATGTTCTTTTTAAATTGTGGTCTTTTGCTTCTCATCTGCATATTTTTCTCCATGTCCATATTTGTGTGTACATAGACTGCTAATTTCTCTATTACTTCTCTACAAAGATTTTCCATTTTAGATTCAATTGAATGTATTTTTTCTTTTTTAAAAAAAGGAATTTATTGCATTGCTAATTCTTTCCTTAGAAAGAATGGCAGTGTGATATAGGAGACAGAGTGCTTTACTTGGATGTAAAAAAGACTTGGCTCAAATGTCACACCAGATAATTGCCAGATAGGTATTTCTCACTAAGTCACTTAATTTCATTGTACCAGGTACCTCTCTCTCTCTCTCTCTCTCTCTCTCTCTCTCTGTCTCTCTCACTCTGTGAATTGTCTTGATATTTTTTTATTTTGTGTTTCTCTTCCTGCGATATGTGCAAATTGAATATTATATATATGATTTTTTATTCTCATCATTTTTGCAAGAATGATCACAATTTCTTTTTGTTGAATGTCTATCTTTTATTCATTGATAATTTGCCTCTAAATTTTCAGGATAAGTCATTCTAAGTCACAGATTAATTTTTTTATAATATAATAATCATTCCTTCCTGAGATTTTTTTAAACCTTTACTTTTCATCTTAAAATCAATACTGTTTATTGTTTCCAAGGCAGAAGAGTAGTAAAAGCTGGGCAATGAGGGTTAAGTGATTTGCTCAGGACCACAGAGCTAGTAAGTGTCTGGGGCCAAATTTGAACCCAGGACCTCCCATCTCTAGACCTAGGTTTTGTTTATTTCCTTTTTTCTTATAATGTTTAAGAGTAATTTGTAATTTCTTCAAGGATTTAGTTATCATCCTTCAGGAATCTCTCTGTTGACTTATCTATTTGAGGTTTGGGATTAAATTAAGGGCTTTTATCTTGATAACTTTGATCATTCAGTTCTTTAAAAATATTCTCCTTTCTCTTCTTTCTGATTCCTCTCACTCTGCTGGTAGTTATATATTCAAAGTGGGTCTTCAAGCCTGCTTGCCCTTCCCATGGATAATGGGGAATTGAGATTTATAGGCTTTAGGACTCTCTGAGTAAACAAGGCCAGCTCAAACTGAGTTTAAGTTCCCTTTATTTCAATTCCATTAATTAATTAAATTAAATTCCACACCTATATACATGACTGTCAGTAATCTGTCTTAACATATATAACTATGTGTATACAAGTATATACATACATATATGTGTATATATTTAAATTTAACGTTTTGATATGTTCATGTATACAAGACCAACACTGTATTCTTAAATATGAAAGTGAGGTTTTAATTCCAATTAACAAATCTTTCTAATTGTCACATGTAAATATAAGTTCAGTTGTTTGTGCATTACTTTTTTACATTTTCATTGCTTCTACCTTGTTATTAGATCATTGGTGATATTTTTATAAATAATATTTAAACACTGATGGCAACAACTTCTTGAGTTACTATGCATGCAAGATATATTCAATTAAATTGTGGCAATCAAAATGTCAAAGAAACCTTATCTTCTTTGGTATTTTTTCTCCTTTAGCTAATTTCTTTTGTAATAAAACATTCATTAAATAAAAAGTAATTGAAATTGAATAACTGACATCATAGTTTAAAAATGAAACATTTTGGAATGGAAAATGAATATATCCTAATTTATTAATAAAGAGACATGCTGAAAAAATTAAACAAAAACGTCATTCTGCTGGTCAACAGAGATGAGTATTTACCAAGATACCAAGATATGAAGTTATGAAAATACTATTATGAGATATATATATGCACATATATGTACATGTTCTACAATTATCAGAACTTCTCTTTTAGAAATTTTTAGATGAAGTAATTTATAAAGAAAGTCTAAATTAAAATGAATCTCTGATTATTTTTAGCCTTCTAAGATCAACCCTATATTACTAAAACCTGAACTTTAGGAGCAGAAAGCCTTATAAAGATAACCAAGCTAGCAAACTAGAAAAATTTAGATAATAGGTACAAAAATGACCTATATTCAATGTCTATTTTCAAAAAAAAATTGAAAGAAGTTGCTCACTAGAAGACTGGCCAATGGATGGTGACTTGCGGGGTTTGTGAGGAGTCAGAGGACAAGCATTTATTAAGCATCCTCTATGTACCAAATACTGAGCTAAGCATTGGGAATTAAAAGGAAGAACAAAAAGAAATGTTGCAGCCGATCTCAAGGAGCTCACAGTCTAATAAAAGAGAAGTTATAATAGCTCACTAAACCTTCTTATAAGTTATAGTGTGGTTGAAATTCAGCTCATTAGAGTAATATTTATATCCTGAACCCACTGAGATCTAAAATATTGAAATAAGCATAACACTATCACAGAAGGCAGAGAGATAGATCTTAACTGTTACTTATGATAACTCCTTGTTTCTCAGAATATTAATAGAATATGAATAGAAAAGACTGAGATATTATCTTTCACGTTTGGCTGAGCAGACCAAATTTCAGTATTTGAATCTCTTTTAAAAGCTCCATGCAAACATAATGGACATTGTGCCGGAAAAGTTAATGAACACATGAACAAGTATACAATCCTTGATGAATGATGTATTTTTACAAAAGGCCAAATTGTGATAAAAAGTGGCAAGGGAGCGATTTTAAGGTCTAAAGACAAGGATGATTGAAAAACGTACTTTTGGGATCGATTTTAGAATGCATGGTCTATATATTTTGCTATTTCCTTAGAACAACATTTGTATGAAGGTAGGCATAGAGAAAATACATGGATCATTAGGTAAAATCCATGTGAAAATACTGCTCAAAAAATTGGGGACTATCAGGATAACATATGAATGAATTAGTTAAAATTAGAAGGAGCAGAAAAGAGTCCTTTGAGGATCCCATAGAGAAGAATGGGACCAAAATCAGCATATAATAAAGGGATTATTATCTCACTGATGTAGTCATGAAATGATTAATGAGTATGGAGTCCCATTATACAAAGAAAGTGGTGATAGTTAAAGTTCCAAATTCACCCCCTTTATTATAACTTGCAAAAAATAAAAAAGGTAACTTTACAAGCATATTTAATTACATTTTAAAATGAGAGAAAAGGAGGACCCAAAGCAAGAAAAAACTTTCCCTCATCTAATGGGTTTGTGAAATTAATATAGCTGAGAATGTCACTTTTGGCAGCTCTCCAAGTGACAGCTATCTGAACTTTTTATCAGCCTCAGTTAGTGTTGTATGAATGAATTCCTCTTCTCCCTCTGCTTCATAGTTTTCAATGGTACTCTAGACAAATCCCTGTGTAGTAGGTCAGGAGCAGATCATATCCATAACAAGACAAAGCCTTCAGGTTTGATTTGAGATTGTTCACACCAGTTCAGAGACTAGTTAGATTAGAGTAACACCTTAACTTACTTTTTCCCCAGGAGGGCCAATTGGGCCTTGGGGACCAGGAAGACCCTGTTTAAAAAAAAAAATTCAGTTAAGACAATAGCAATAATCACTGTATAATAGGATTGTTTTTCTTTTAAAAATCACCTTTAAACAATCTGTCTCCTATTCATCATTTTAAGGAGATCAGAAATGATTAATGCAATATTCCCTCCTCCCCACTTAACAGTCAATTCTGGAACTTTGTTAGTGTTTTTGAACTAGCTACCCTTCTGGCATTCACTCTGTAACAGGATCCTATTCAGAACCCTCCTGCAGGTGTGGCTATTCCTGCTGGCATTCCAGGAACACTGAATGACTCATTTTTCTCTTGGAAGAAAGAAGCCTCTGCAAACTCACTTTGGAACACACACACATACATGCACACGCACACACACACATACACACAAACTCCTACACTACATTTGTAATGTCTTGCCTTTTTAGTCTTATTTAGAAAATCCTCAAGCTTTAGCAATTTTGTATATAGAATATACCGTAATGCAAATGTGTATTTACTAAATCATATCAAAATATATACTATATTGTTTGTATAACCATAAACTTACTTGTGGGCCTGGAATTCCTTGCTGACCAGGAGGTCCAGGTTCCCCTTGAGGACCCTAAAATATGAAAAAGTAAAGAGGCTTTGATGATGGCTTTCTGTATTATATTTTAACTTCTGTATGTAAAAAATAAAAGCAGAAAAAAAGTATATTTTTACTCTGAAGACAGACACAGATTTTCTTATGTTTCTTTACTGTCATTTTTAAATTTGTTTGCTATTTTAAACATTTTAGGTTACAAAATTTAAGTGCTAATAGAAATCATTTTCTTTGACCTAACACTGTATTGAGTTTTTACATTAGGAACAGACTTAAAATGGTTTAAAAACCTGAATCTTGGTTGTAATTTATTTTGTTGAGATTTTGAACATACCATATTTCCTTTTGGACCAGGTGGACCATCCACACCTGCAATACCCTGGATAAGGTAAGAAAAACAATAATTAGAAAGCATGTATGGTACCAGAAAAAGTAGGGAGGAAAGGAGAGGAGAGGAGATAAATTGCAAATGGAAGCAGAAAGGAAGAAGAGAGGTAGAAAGGGAAGAAAGAAGGAAGGGAAAGAGAGGAAGGAAGAAAGGAAGGAAGGAAGGAAGGAAGGAAGGAAGGAAGGAAGGAAGGAAGGAAGGAAGGAAGGAAGGAAGGAAGGAAGGAAGGAAGGAAGGAAGGAGGGAAGAAAGAATTTTGCAGGAAAAAATAGACAACAGATAATTTCCTTTACTATTATATCTAGTTTACAATGGTACACAATTTAAAATTATTGTCCCCTGGCTTCTGGGGATGTCACATGAAAAGGCCACTATTCTAGAAAGGGTAAACTGAAGGAATGAAAAAGAAGGGAGGAAAAAAGAATCATTAAGATTTATAGGCTGTATTAATAAAATTATAATCAAAACATGATGGTGGAAAAGGGTCTACTAATTAAAGTTATTGTGGATTTACAGATTTAGGGAATTTAAATGTAGGAATTCTACATAAAACATTCAGAATTTTCCTCCCCCCCCTTTAAACAATACATACAGGCTGTCCTGTAGGGCCAGGTGTTCCTCTGGGTCCCAACAGACCTCGTGGACCCTGCAGGAGAAAAAATAAATCAGGCATTAAATATTCTCAAAATGTGTCTTTGCTCCTGAATGTCAACTATTCACTAAAATATCTAATGCAATGTTTAGAATACAAATAATTTGTGGAAGTTTGTTCATCCTAAACAGAAAGGTGTTTTTAAAATCTATGTTAAAGATGTATAAATATTTGTGTTTATAGTGATCCACAAGCCAAAATTCATAACAATGACTTTCCAGTATGAAAATATGTATACTTGTTTTGGGGTAAATATATGTATATCTCTTGGAAAATTTAACAAAAATTAAATAAATAATTATCTCTTAAGATGTCTTTCAGTCTCACTGTTATTTTTTTTAATTTGAAGGCAACATCAGACCCTAATTTTCAGAAGACTACAGTGAGAAACTAGCTTGTTTCAAATTTATTCTGCATGTCTCTATATTTCTTCCAGAGTGCTCAATGAGGACTATTCAGAAAAAGCAGAAGATAGAACTGGTTGACAAGGTTTTAGAAATTCATTTTCTGTAGAGACTAATTTTCTTCAATGAAACTAACATTCACTTCTTCATTTTGACCCAGTTGACAGTGTATTGGAATAAAGTGCAAGAATGAATGAATTTTGGTCTTGACTCTAACCTCCTTGAATGTTTCCTCAACTATAAAATGAAGAAGCTAGAACAAATTATCTCTAAGGTTTTAAGTACATAACTAAACATTTGATATTTTTCTCAATCTTTATTTGATTTCAAAATATTCTGACTCTCTTGTCCTTTACAGCTAATATTTTCTGGATCAATTTTTCCATATACATTTTAACTCCCATCCCCACAATCCCACCCAACAGTTACCAGAATTTTGATTTGATATTTATAAAGTTTCCAAAACTGTAGACCTTTTTCTAACTGAAAATAAATTTCCTATCAACCTAAACTAGATAAAAAGAAAAATGAAAATAAGTCAGTGACAAAAATCCGATTAAGGCAGTAAATCATGTTTCCTATATTGCTAACTCTAAATTTATTTCCAACCCTCAACAATCTTTCATTATTATATGTTCTCTATTTTAAGGCAAGAATAGAAATCCCATCTCATAAACAAATGTTTGTGCATATTAATATGCATGTCTATAAATATATTTATACATGTATGTTATACATAAATTCATATTTAAATACATAACTAATTTATTTGTCATGTACTCTTATAAAATATTTTAAAACCCTACATTTAATGCAGTCATATGAAATATA